>NC_060140.1:235860370-238360370 GCF_021461385.2 Schistocerca piceifrons
TGCTGCATCCTCCACTGGCGGCAGCGCAGGAGCTGACTCTGGCATTTATTTGATCGTACATATGGCGAATACTGGGATGCGTTATTCCACGGGTGCTCGTTCTGTTCTCGTAGTTCTGTAAGTGTCATTGGTTGATGCGTCGCAAGTGTCACTTCTCGTCTCATCGTATCTCGTAGGTCCGGAGACCCTCTGGCCAGGGAAGTAGCTGCACGCCTTACAGAGCACGTTGAGTTTCACGGGCAGCGTGTGGGCGAGAACTATCCTCTTGGAATAACGCATCGCCTTTCTGTTGCAAGAACGGAAAAACAACTGGTCTAAAATAATCCTGCAAGCACCGAGCGCTGGTATCCAGCACCAGAAACACCAACGGTGGACGGAGTTATAGCTTATCGCACTCCAGACCAAAAGACCTGGAGTGGGGCCAGTTTGTCTTGGACGAATGCACTCTACGAGACAGCGCTTAGCAGGTCTACCTTACATGGGGACTGATGACCTCAGAAGACCCACAGTGCTCAGAGCCATTGGAACCATTTGATATTAGAAGCAATACCTCAGTGTGGATTGAATAATAAGGACACAAAGACTACAGCCCTGTTTTACTCCTTTTTTAATCCGAACGCTTCGCTCAGTGTCTTCCACTCTTATTTATCACTCATGGTTCTTGTACACGTTCTTTATTATTTGGCTTTCCCTATAGCTTAACCAGAACGTCGAACATTTTGCACCATTTTACAGCGTCGATTGCTTTTTACAGATCCATAAAGCCTATCAACGAGTCTTCATTGTTCTCCAGTCTTGCTTCCTTTACCAACTGCAACGTCCGAACCGCCTCTCTGGTGTCTTCACCTTTCGTAAAGCCAAACTGGTCGTCATCCAACAGGTCCTCAGTTTCTCTAGTCTTCTGTATATTATTGTTGTAAGCAACTCGGATACATGTGCTGTTAAGCTGAATGTGCAATAATTATCACACTTCTCGGCTGTTGTTGTCTTCGGAATTGTGTGGATGATGTTTACTTGAAAGTTTGATGGCATATCGTCAGTCACATATATGCTACACAGCAACGTGAACAGTCGTTTTGTTGTCGCTTCCACCATGGTATTAGAAATTGCAATGTATTGTGATCAATCGCTTCTGCCTTATTTGATCTTAAGTCTTCCAAAATTCTTTCACATTTGAAATCTAATACTGGATCCCCTATCTATTCTCTATCGACTCCTGATTCTTTACGTTATCAGGCAAGTCCTTCCTCTCATGGACGTCTTCACAATCTTCATCTATCGCTCTCTCGTCTGCATTTAGCAGTGGAATATGCACTGCGCTCTTAATGTTACCACCCTTTGCTAATTTTTATATTCGGTCAATAATTTTATGAAGTTCTGAAAATCAGATGGACACCATCCAACTCGAACTGTGCATCATTTTAATCACGTAGATTACAAAAATATGTTGTTCGGATACCTTCTGACTTGTATACTGCTTCAATATACGCCATTTCTGCGGGTAAGCAGTAATCAACATTAATACCTGGTTGGTAGCTGAGGGCTGCAGGGAATGCTTCCATCACCTCCTGCGCTGTGTGGACCTTTGAAACCTTGGAACAGTCTCTGACGGAGTGTCACCTGACTACATTCTCCACTCGTGCCGTTCTGATGCAAAATGCAGCAATAACAACACGCCAAGGGCGTCTATACAATAGATAAAGACCTGAGATATTGAGTATTTTTAATATTTTGGAAAACAAATGGCGCCCTGTAAGTAGCCATAAAAGATTACAATGCCGACCCTCTAAGAACCTGCGTAATATTGACTTTTAAATCATTTCATTGAAAGAAAAACCCCTGACTACATTCGATTTTTTTCCTTTCCCTGAGAGCTGGAGGGAGTAAGGGATGGACGGCAGGGTCGCGCCCTCCCCTTGCCTCCGGGTATGGGCGCTCTTGCAACACACACTTCGCTTTCCATCATATCTGCACACGGAGATGCTCTCTGAAAGGAGGCAGAGGATTTTTTTACGTTCGTGCATAATTTCGTAGAATTTTTGTTTTGCATATTCGTATTCCGGTTCCTGTGGGTTTATTTATCGATTGTCATTCCTTATTTTTAGTTCACAGATGCTATTTGAGTTAAATTATTGTCCTTTTGTCATCTGGAGATTGTGAGTGGAACTGTGAGTGCTAGAAAACGGAGTGCGAATTGGAGAAATCGGAACATTTCCGACATATTCCTCTTTTTGAGGTAAATACGGGGATGACAGAAGCAGAGGCATCGAGAAACATTTTCACCGTGTGTGGGGATAATGCCATTGGACAGAGCACAGCAGCCTGGTCAAAGGCGCCTTGCCACGGTTCGTGCGGCTCCCCAGTCGGAGGTTCGAGTCCTCTCTCGGGCAAGGGTGTGTATGTTGTCCTTAGCGTAAGTTAGTTTAAGTTAGATTAAGTAGTGTGTAAGCCTAGGGACCAATTACCTCAGCATTTGGTCCCATTGGAAGTTACCACCAGTATGTACAACAACACAGTACTCCGTCTTCAGGACACGAGTGGCCTACCAGGACCATCCGACCGCCGTGTCATCCTCAGTGGAGGATGCGGATAGGAGGGGCGTGGGGTCAGCACACCGCTCTCCCGGCCGTTATGATGGTATTCTTGACCGAAGCCGCTACTATTCGGTCGAGTAGCTCCCCAAGTGGCATCACGAGGCTGAGTGCACCCCGAAAAATGGCAACAGCGCATGGTGGCCTGGATGGTCACCCATCCAAGTGCTGATCACGCCCGACAGCGCTTAACTTCCGTGATCTCACGGGAACCGGTGTAGCCACTGCGGCAAGGCCGTTGCCTACAACAACACAGTACAACAAGAAAATGGTTTCTCTTTTTAAAGAGGATCGTTTTGACATTAGTGACTCTCCACGTTCAGGAAGACCTTCAGTGACGGAAGAAGATCGTTTAATCGCATTAATCCACCCTGATACATGTAATCTACTCGAGAACTAGTTAATGTGATGAATCGCGATCATTCTACCACCATGCGACATTTTCTGTGGTGTAAGTTCAAAAATCTGGTGTATGGGTGCCGTAGGCTCTAATCCAAAGTCACAAAAATCAGCGGGTGGCGATATGTGCACCTCTTCTTTCTCGTCGTCAGTTGGCTCATGAACAGCACTGACCATTCCTATCCTGTATCGCTACTGGTGAGGAGAAATGGTGTCTTGAGGCTTACGTAAGGAAATGAATGGTTACTCCCAAATGTACAAAGACCTGCTCGCTTCCATAAACGATAATGTTATGCAACTGGTGGAACAGCGACGGTGAGGTGTAATTAAATGCTCCCTCCAGGTGTAAACATCACTGCTGACATGAAACTTCTTGGAGGATTAAAACTGTGTGCCGGAGCGAGACTCGAACTCAGGACCTTTGCCTTTCGCGGGCAAGTGCTCTACCATGTGAAGTTTGGAAAGTAGGAGATGAGGTATTGGCGGGAGTAAAGCTGTGAGGACGGAGCGTGAGTCGTGTTTGGCTCAGATGGTAGAGCTCTTGCCCGCGAAAGGCAAAGGTCCCGAGTTCGAGTCTCGGTCCGGCACACAGTTTTAATCTGCCGGGAAGTTTCATATCTGCGCACACTCCGCTGCAGAGTGAATATCTCATTCTGATCACTGCTGACATTTACTGTCAATAGTTGAGACGTCTTGCAGACGAAATCCAAGTACAACGACCAGAAAAACTGCGCAAGGTGATGCTAGCCACGATAACGTCCGCCCACATTCTGCTAGACTGACAAAAAACGCTATACAGTAGTTGCTCTGGGAAGTCACTCCGCACCCACCTCGTTCATCTGATCTTGCGCCTCAAATTTTCACCTTTCCAGGTCTCTGTCGAACAAACTTCAAGGAACTCCTATTCCGAATGAGAATGCCTTCAAACATGGCTCGACGATTTCATCACCTCAAAACCACGTGATTTCTACAGTCGCGGAATCTAAAGGTTACCCCAGCGTTGGCAGACTGTTGTAAGTACTGAAGGAGAATACACTGTTGGCGACTAACGTCTCTATAATGTGTATATGTTGTGTTTATTAAACTTACGGAAAAACGCTACGAACCTATGCACCAACCCAACAGAACAATCCACAGTCACCTATTCACCACAACCACTTACACACACTCACAGATCATACCGGACTCGAGAGTCCATTACCGCAGCAACGTATTTTCGTCATCTGTCCCTGTCTTGGGCTATTTCCTTCCATTCACCTTCAATACCTAGGCTCCTCAAATCAGCCTTCACATTGTCCTCCCATCTACGCCTCGGTCTCCCCACAGGACGTTTTCCCTCTAGGTGCCCTAACAGTACTCTGCGCGCTGCCCTGCCCTCATCCATTAGAGCTACGTGACCCGCCCATCGCTGCCTACGTGATTTAATAATACTGATTATGTCAGGGCTTGAATAAGAGTTCGTGAACCTCTTCGTTATGCAGTTTTCGCCACTCTCCGCTAATGTCATCCCTTTTTGCTCCGAAAATTTTCCACAAGATTTTGTTTTCAAATACTCGAAACGGCTTTTCATTTTGCACAGAGAGAGACCAAGTCTCACACCCATACAGCATGACTGGTAGAATAATAGGTTTGTATATTCTAAGCTTTAAATTCCTAGACAATATCCGTGATTAAAGTAATCTATTCAGTGAGAAGTAGCACGCATTTCCCGCCCGTAATCTCTTCTTCAGTTCGGATTCAATCTCATTTCTCGAAGTGATGCCTACACCTAGATACTTAAATGTGTTCACCTTTTCAATCTGCAAGTCTCCATCTCTTAACATTTCCTAATCTACTGTTGTTGGCATTCTAGTAATAACAAGGTATTTAGTTTTGTCTTCACTTATCCTTAGACCTTCATCTTCACTAGCCTTGATTAACGCATTCGCATTTGCTGTTACAGATGCTTTCCTATCGCTAATGATGTTTAGATCATCTGCATACCCTAATATCTTAATATTTCCATTTAACTACACACCCTCTGAATTATCTGCTGCCATTCGTACAATATGTTCTAGGACTAAATTAGAAAGTAGCGGAGACAGGGATCTCCCTGCTTAAGTCCATTCTTTATCACAAATTCTTCTGACTCCAATTTACCCAAGCGTACTCTACCCTTTGTGTTTTTCAAACTTGCTTCTATACGTCTAACATACTTCTTCGGTATTCCATGTTCCAAAAGAGTTCTGTACAGTTTTGATTGCAATACTGAATCATATGCTTTTGTAAAAGCTAAGAAAAGATTATGAACTGGTTTATTGTATTCCCATTTCTTTTCCAAAATTTGACTCAGGGTGAATATTTGGTCTACAGTTGATCTGTTCCTCCGAAAGCCAGCTTGGTAATGCCCCACAATTTCATCTGCATGTGGTGTAAGCCTGCTTAGCAGAATATTCGAGAAAATTTTGGAGCATACTGGTAATATTAATAAGGCAAAGTGTTAATTCAGGAGGATACTTACATCTCCCGCTCGTCGCTTGGAAACGAAATGATAATGGTATTCATTGCCTTTCGGTCGCTATAAAATGACGCCAGCTCAGTGACGATTGGTATACATTATTTGCAGAAGTTACACACTGACCTTTGCACAGATTTCACAGAGGAGAGGCACCACACTCGCTGGCCGCGGTCGCATTTGACTGCCGGAGCCGGGTAATTGGGGGCCAATTACACGGCACTATTACGAAGATTAACCGGCGGCGCGGCGAGGGCTGGCTTACGTTAGAAGCTGTTAAATATTCCGGAGGACTGGGACGAGGTGCCCTCTGCAGGCAGCGAGCCTTTAATCATCGTTAGCAGCCGTACCAAGCTGTGCGCGGCTGCACCATGTTGCGGATAATCTGGTGGGTACAACTTTGTTCCTGCCGCAGTCGCCGACTCGCAGTTAGACAGGCGCGCCAACGCGCCCTTGTGCTACTACTTTTCGATTGAACCGGAACCGCTACCCAGGCAATTTGCAGCTAATGGCGCTACACATGGACGGGCGCAATATACAGGTGTGCACCAGGCCGACCGATTACCTCTGGAGTGGAAACCAAATAAAGTGCCTAAACTTCTCAGCCGCGCTGGGAATTACGAGTACTAAAGTATCTCACCATTGCCGCCTAGGCTGATTATCTGACAAATGTAACAGTTCCACAGAAGAAGACCCGGGACGCAATGACGCACTCCTGCTGTCATCCTAGAGCCCACCTGCAATCTCCCTCCCAAACCTTCAACTTTTAAAAGAATCAAACTCCCACGTATGAAACGTCTGATTACTTCACAAATGAGTTAATCCACAATTCTATGTAAAAACAAGTCGTCGTTTAACGCAGTTACCGAATATCTAGAAAGGTCTTGACTTACTTGCTACAGAGTTTTACGAGATTTTCTTATATACGTTATAACTAATATATAACGATATATGTTATGTAATTTAAAATGAAGAAAAGTTACCAGCAAAAGATCCCGACGACATAAATTGGCATAAATTCTGATCTTACGTACTGTTGCTGTAACGAGTTGGCCGGCCGCTGTGGCCGAGCGGTTCTAGGCGCTTCGGTCCAGAACCGCGCTGCTGCTACGCTCGCAGGTTCGAATACTGCCTCGGGTATGGATGTGTGTGATGTCCTTAGGTTAGTTAGGTTTAAGTAGTTCTAAGTCTAGGGCTTAAAGCCATTTGAACCTAGCTGTTTCTAGGCGTGAGTAAGTATATTACTATACAACAACGCTCTCATATACTACACAGTACTCTTACTATGGATAATAATTTAACAGCAAAAAAAGAAGTTCATTTAACAAGGATCCGCAGTAATGGAGAATGTCGTAAATTTGAAAGCAGTAATAATGTGATACTACTGGTAATCGACAGACAGACTAATTTCTAGTTTGATAACGGAGAATTCTTATAATGCAGATTGGGAAACTCGAAATCGAGCTGTGTTGATGCTTCACTAATCATGTCCAGGGACCGTTAAGTGGTTCTAAGTTGCCTTTTCTTCATCAGAAATCTTCCATACTCATTTACGTGTGCAAAGCTATGGATTCTATTCGACTCAAGCCTTTGTCTGAACTTTTAGCACAAAAATCGATTTCCTTAAAATGGAACTACACATCACTGCCAGGCTATGAACTTGCTTCTCCAATAATGGATTAAAACCTTTTTTCAGAAGAACATTATCTGCTTTAGTTACCTTCTCTACAGTCATTAAAATAACAAACTGCAGAAAGGTGATTAAGCCATTAGAGTCTGAGAAAGTTGTAAGCTTCCTCATTTTTCTCTCTTACCCGTAATGCTAAACAAAGAACGAACGGAGGTGGATCTACATCTAAATCTGCGTTCGTATTACGTCGTCTGCTAAGCAGTGTGCGACAGTTGGTCCGTAATGCATTGGCATCATTAATTCCCCAACCCAGTTGCATTCGCTAGTAGGGCACGGCTGAATCTGTCTGTGTCATAATTACTTTCATTTTACCTTTGTGTTTAAAAAACTATGTTTTGTGAAAATGTGCTTCTGGAAAATGGATTCTGCGAATTTCATTATTAGTCCTTTTACGACTCAATGCATCTTTGATTAAGCTGCTCCCAGAGGAGTTTATTCGATATTTATTTGAAACTCTTGGTATGGCTAATCGAAACCATGACGACTCGAGTAGCTCATCTTTTTTCCTTCATTATCTCTTCCATCAACAGTGTTTGGTAACCATTTCATACAGGGGACGTGAAGTTTTTGATCGGACGATATTTGTGTAACCAGCAGTTTTTGTAAACAAGTTAAATTTTCTAGAGAAACTGAAACTATATTAGTCTTCCTGTTCCTTTCCTGACAGCTATGTATATTTCGTCTTTTCTGAGCAACTCGTCGCCGATGGTTATTCTTAAATATTTCGCTGTTAGAAAGGCTTTTTGAGAGCCATCCTATTGACATGCTGAAGCTGTATCTCACGAGAATGTAGACTCCAGTCTTCAGTGGAATGTATACTGCTTAAAATCAACTAAAAGTGTGCACTAGAGCGGGACTTGAACCCTGGCGTAGTCTCGCATATTATTCTGACGTCCAGCAGAGTGTACGTTTTGCTCCTGTGTGAAGGTTTCGTTCTGGTACAAAACTCACTATGTTGTCTCCTACCTGTACGTTGACATGTGGTAACTCCTTTCATTCAAAAATATTTTCTTAGCACATAAAGGGGCGGACAGAAGGATCTACGGGCTCAGTTCGCAAACTTCATACACACAATTATCAAGCGTCTACGAGTTCTTGTTGTGACGTCTATCGATATATACCTGCTCATGGGATTTTTAATTAATTGTAAAGAACCATCCGAAGGAAACTGCAGCATTCTCCAAGTAAACTTCAGGCAGTTACAAGATTTGCAGTTGGATAATATTTTCTTACTCACTGTAGAAATATGTATCAACTATTTAGCAGGTTCCATTTTCCATAGTCACCTAGCAGAACTGAAAAATCTGATTCCTAAAATGCATATTTTCAAATACAATTTCGAAAGCGGTCTTATAATGCAATCCTTTTAATCTGTACAAGAGCTTCTCAGGATCTTACATTCAATGTGTTACATTTTTTATATCACAGTAAAGGAAATCTTTAGCTTTTGTGGTTTCAATTTTTAGTCCTTTTGTAATCATTAAACGTATAATATAGTAAGACACAGACGGATTACAGACATTGGCTGCGAGCAGGCATTGATTGAAATCAATGGAGAAAGTTGGAAATTTGTGCCGGACTGGGATTCGCACACGGGTCTCCTGTTAGTTAGTCAGATGCTCTGACCATTTATAGAATAACACAGTGTTTCTTACGAAGTGAGAGCAGCTTTGGGGCCCATGCTCTCACGAAACAGAAAGGGGAAAATTATCGTTACACTCTAGTAGGAGAAAGAACATCCCCGACATTCGTCGGCTGTTTCCAGCTTTCAACCAGGAAGTGCAAAAAGCTGCAAGCGGTATCATGAACGTTTGTCTGTAGGGAAACTATCTGTTCTTATGCGTTATGTACAGCTACGAGCAAAATAATGAATGATGAGCTTACCTTTACGCAACCTGCGAGAGAACGGAAGCCGCACAGTCGTTGTAGCCTGACTGCTACTCAGTCGATGCCATCGTTATCTTCACTGTTTTTTTTTTTCTTTTTAGTCATCTTTTTCGTTCCGCCTTTTCTATCTCAACCGCGCGTGGTACTCTCACTTCTATAGCGTCATCCGTGCGACAGTCTGATCAACAGTCACTTTGCGCCCGCAATGTGAACGCGACAACTCCTTTACTCTGAGCCCACCTTGCAATGCCACTGTGTAAGATACACAACTTTTAGGTTATTGTGCTACCATAATGAATCCATTAAATACATTTTTTCTGTTGTTTAAACATTTGACTGGTTCTAAAAGTTCTGCAATTGTCAAATTCTTATCGAAATCTATAGTAACCTCCATCAACCTTGTAGACACAATCGGTAACTTATTTAACTGTGCAGAATGGCACAATGCATTAACCGCTACAAAAGCAATGCCCTAAAATGACGTACGGCCGCTACTTAAGCTTCCACTTCTTGTATAAACTGAAAAATGTGCGCATCAATAAACTCAAAACCTGAATATATGAAATAGCTTAACCGTGCTTGTTTCTACCTACCGATATGTCCCATGGGATATCGTCTGCGCGTCCGATGGATCATTCGAGCCTCGACCCATGTTTCATTCATTTACATTATATTGTCTGGTTTCATAACTAGCACATCACGGAGATACTGGTGCCTCCCGTCACACGATCTCCATTTCCCGTTAACGCCTTTATATAGGAGCTTTTCCACCTGAGCAAATGTTTCTTGGAATGGAGAAGAAAATAAGAGTGCCGACGGCGCCGATTGTTCTTTATCGACGTAGTACCCGCATGTATGCAGCCTAACTACATTTTAGATAAAACTGTTCCGTGTCCATCACACTACAATAGTCTTACTTAATTCGACACTTCTTCCGTCTTATAGATCGCTTCACAGACTTGTACCAAAGGACCTCCGGCGTCCCACTGCCTTACGGAATGAACACACAGCTTCTGAACACGCGTAGGTCCTGCTCCGTACTTCTCTTTCCTGCGGCATAAGAAAAGAAATAACGGCAAGAAGCCATTGAGTGCACACAGACTCGCAACTGTTCGAAACAAATCACGCACCGAACTACAGCCGCCTACAACTACGGCAAGACTGAGACGTTTCCATAGAAACGTAAACAGAAGTCGGATTATATTTTCGGTTGTTACGAAGCAGTCATTAGATGACTACATTAAACATCACGAGTCTTCTTTGGCTGAATGGGGCTAAGATACGGTGCGCGACTTAATTTGTGTCATAGGCGCTAATCTAGCAACGTTTGTGGGATAGCTTCTTTCATGTCTTGAAAGTATTAGAAACGGTTTGTTGTTGCTGTTTTTTTAAATCAGTTAGGGCATTGCTTGGGAAATTGACATTCGATACCTAATAAGGAAATATCATAACAGTATCGTTTCACGTTCTTCGATAGTGCATTACGGTTGAATAGTTGCAGATCAGTCCGCCATTTTTCGTTGTTCGTCTGCTGAAGAATACCATATACTGCCGTTGCCTCCCAAGTCATTCGCGCTGTTATTGGGCCAGAATATAGCAACATCTACGATCTGTCTATGTTACAGGGTCACCTTTGTAATTAAAACGGACTGAAATCGCCTAAGGATTGATGTTATCAGCATTCAGTGACTTTTTATACGAGTCCTCCGAGAGAAACTATTGCTTCGTTGATAGACCATAGAGTAGGAACGTGGAGTTCACTGCTTTTCCGATAGAGACCACAATGGCTCCATAAAATTCAAATGGCAGTGCTGCAGGGGGAAGATTGGAAGATTGGGACTTAACATCCAGTCGACGACGGGGTTATTGGGGGCACCGCACAGACTCCCATAGGAGAAGACTGGAGAAGAAAATTTGCAGTGCCTTTCCAAGAGAACCATTCAGGTATTCGCCTAAATCGATTTGTGATAACATGAGATTACGGTCGCGCCGAGTGGGAGTGCAGCATTTTAAACCACTCTGCCATCTAGCTGACTCGTTCTGAAGGAAAAGGTTCAGTTTCCCACCTGGTCTTCAATTTAGGTGTTCCGTTATTCCCCAAAACAGCGAAGGTAATGTGTGACGACCTCTGCCAGCGCTCTTATTCATCTCACGCTAATGAAACTAATTTTGTATTTTTCAGCCCAGTTAGTGGAGACTTCGTTGCAAGGGAATATGCAGTCACCAACTGGCAGTGACGCGAGGGTCACTGAAATCACGCACTGTATAACAGTGATTTAACTAGTTTTACGCTGCATACTCTACTGTAGCCTATCCACGCATTCACTCTATGTGCCCGCATCTCGTGGTCGTGCGGTAGCGTTCTCGATTCCCACGCCCGGGTTGCCGGGTTCGATTCCCGGCGGGGTCAGGGATTTTCTCTGCCTCGTGATGGCTGGGTGTTGTGTGCTGTCCTTAGGTTAGTTAGGTTTAAGTAGTTCTAAGTTCTAGGGGACTGATGACCATCGATGTTAAGTCCCATAGTGCTCAGAGCCATTTGAACCATTTTTCACTCTATATACAGAAAGTTTCTCAGTAATAGTTCTGTCATAAATACCCTGTTTACGCAGTTATCCTCCCCAACGTCTGGTCGACGATATGTTCGAAAGATGTCTGTTAAGGTAAGAAGTGAATTTTATTTTAGGAACACTTTAATTACAGATAATTCTCTTTATGCATTCTGTAGTCTGTATCTTTATTTAACATTTTCATCTGCACCCGTTTTGTGTTTAGCGGCAGAGATTCTCTCATCCTGATATCCAATAAATGTGTTATTGATTTCTTACCAGTATTATTACTTCCTTTACCCCTGGCGGTGATTTTCTTGTGTAAAAAATGCCAAATTGTAGCCTGGACCAGAGTCTGCTTTAAATAATGGCTCCCCCTATAACTGGTTCGGTATGACAGTTTGAAGGTCGGAGAATGGTGTTCAACTTCCAATATGACAATTTCTATTAAAATGTTGCTGTATTCTTCTAGATCTTCTGGCTGAAGACGGCCTGCCGAAACCGTTGCTTTGCAACCCTTTTTACAAATGCGCCTAACAGGATACCATAGATAATTCAGTTCGCTGGGAAACTTCCGGTAGCACGCGATGTTATATAATCATATTGCTGAAAACGTACTGGTGAGTGATCTCTCTCCCATATACAGAGGGTAGGCACAAATTTGAAAACACCGAAAACACAACACATTAGCATGCCTAATACAGTTTAGGAAACCAATCAAAAGAGCTACAATTCATCTCGGAATGAATAAATTCAGGTCGTATATGGCTTCATGGGACTCTTATACCATTCTGTAAAGTAGCGGCAAGTTCACCTAAGGAAAATGGAGGAGGACTGCTATCACGTAACCTTCTCTCCACAACCACGAACAAAGAGTCAATAACATTAATATCATGTGGCCATGGGGGGGGGGGGGGGATGCGACAATTCATCCTCGTGCAAACAAAACGAAAACTGGAGGATGATAGTTGTGTGAACAGCGACCTTGTCGTCTTTGAGCATAGCATCAACAGGGATGCAATGCAGCTCATCAGTCAAAATAGTCACGTAATCCTTGGCAGTAGTGCGACTTTGCAGGGTAACCATGAGGCCCATGGAATACTACGATACGACTGCACCCCCGCCATGTTCGCTCTTTTAACGTACATTACTGGCCATTAAAATTGCTACACCGAGAAGGTCACGTGATACAGACGGCCTCGTATCACTAGCAGTAGACATGACAGGCATCTTATCCGCATCGCTGCAGCCACGTCTCGATCCGTGAGTCAAGAGATGGGGACGTTTGCAAGACAACAACCATCTGCACGAACAGTTCGACGACGTTTGCAGCAGCATGGACTACCAGCTCGGAGATCATGGCTGCGGTTACCCTTGACGCCGCATCACACAGAGGAGCGCCTGCGATGGTGTATTCAACGACGAACCTGGGTGCACGAATGGCAAAACGTCATTTTTTCGGATGAATCCAGGTTCTGTTTACACTGTCATGATGGTCGCATCCGTGTTGGCGACATCGCGGTGAATGCACATTGGAAGCGTGTATTCATCATCGCCATACTGGCTTATCACCCGGCGTGATGGTATGGGGTGCTATAGGTTACACGTCTCGGTCACCTCTTGTTCGCGTTGACTGCCCTTTGAACAGTGGACGTTACATTTCAGATATGTTACGACCCGTGGCTCTACCCTTCATTCGATCCCCGCGAAAGCCTACATATCAGCAGGATAATGCACAACCGGATGTTACAGGTCCTGTACGGGCCTTTCTGGATACAGAAAATGTTCGACTGCTGCCCTGGCAAGCACATTCTCCAGATCTCTCACCATTTGAAAACGTCTGGTCAATGGTGGCCGAGCAACTGGCTCGTCGCAATACGCGTCATCACACCTGATGAACTGTAGTATGGCGCTGAAGCTGCATGGGCAGCTATACCTGTACACGCCATCCAAGTCCTGTTTGACTCAATGTCCAGGCATATCAAGGCCGTTATTATGGCCAGGGGTGACTGTTCTGGGTACTGATTTCTCAGGAGCTATGCACCCAAATTGCGTGAAAATGTAATCACATGTCAGTTCTGGTATAATATATTTGTCCAACGAATACCCGTTTATCATCTGCATTTGTTCCTGGTGTAGCAATTTTAATGGCCAGTAGTGTAAAATCGACCAGAAGTCACAAAAAGTGAGAAAAGAAATTCATCCGACCAAATGGCTCCTCTCCATTGTTCCATAGACCAGGTGTTACAGTTTCAGCGCCACGTTTTCCTGTTACGGGCATTTGCAACGGAGATGAGTGGTTTTGGAATACCGGTCACACAACAATTCCCCTATTTATATAGTTCGCTTCGTGTTGTTTTTTTTGGCGAGAGAGCTCGTGAATGCGACTTTCAGTTCTGCAGTGAATTTTGCAGCTGTGGTTCTCTTATTTTTCGTGACGATCCTTTACGATGACCGTCTATCACCAACACACCATACACAAGTTCGACAGTGGTGGAAATTAGACGATGATGTCTCTCCGCATTCCCTGTTTGCGGTATAGATCATCAATTTAGTGCCTCCTGAAACAGAAAACACTTCAGCTACCTTAGTTACGGAAGCACCAACCATACTAGAACCAATAATCGGCCCCCATTCGAATTCAGTGAGCTCCGAAGTAATGCACCTCACTTGCAATGTACTGAGGGCACTGCACAGGGGCCGAGCGTGATCAAATTCAATGGCACCACCCGCAGGATCGGCCAGAATCTGCATATACACTATGTGATCAAAAGTATCCGGACACCCCCAAAAACGTACGTTTTTCATATTAGGTATATCGTCCTGTCACCTACTGCCAGGTACTCTACATCAGCCACCCCAGTAGTCATTAGACATTGTGAGAGAGCGGAATGGGGCGCTCCGCGGAACTCACGAACTTCGAACGTGGTCAGGTGATTGGGTGTCACTTGTGTCATACTTCTGTACGCGAGATTTCCCACTCCTAAACATCCCTAGGGCCACTGTTTGCGATATGATAGTGAAGTGAAACGTGAAGGGACACGCACAGCACAAAAGCGTACAGGCTGACCTCACCTGTTCACTGAAAGAGGCCGCCGATAGTTGAAGAGGGTAGTAGTGAGTAATAGGCAGACATGTTGTGTTGGCAGAAGAGCCAACACCGTGTTACGATTGGAGGCCGAAATGCACGCGTTTTAGCTCACGCATGCTGGCGTGAGGAGGGAAGAACTATACTGACGTGATGTCTGGAACATGACAAGGAATGAGAGTTCAGAAAGAGGACATAATTAGTTTGATACTTAACTTTAATCCATTAATGACGAACGTCGCTCTTGGCGGTACATGATTCACAATCGTATCTGTTCATAAGACATATACACTCCTGGAAATTGAAATAAGAACACCGTGAATTCATTGTCCCAGGAAGGGGAAACTTTATTGACACATTCCTGGGGTCAGATACATCACATGATCACACTGACAGAACCACAGGCACATAGACACAGGCAACAGAGCATGCACAATGTCGGCACTAGTACAGTGTATATCCACCTTTCGCAGCAATGCAGGCTGCTATTCTCCCATGGAGACGATCGTAGAGATGCTGGACGTAGTCCTGTGGAACGGCTTGCCATGCCATTTCCACCTGGCGCCTCAGTTGGACCAGCGTTCGTGCTGGACGTGCAGACCGCGTGAGACGACGCTTCATCCAGTCCCAAACATGCTCAATGGGGGACAGATCCGGAGATCTTGCTGGCCAGGGTAGTTGACTTACACCTTCTAGAGCACGTTGGGTGGCACGGGATACATGTGGACGTGCATTGTCCTGTTGGAACAGCAAGTTCCCTTGCCGGTCTAGGAATGGTAGAACGATGGGTTCGATGACGGTTTGGATGTACCGTGCACTATTCAGTGTCCCCTCGACGATCACCAGTGGTGTACGGCCAGTGTAGTAGATCGCTCCCCACACCATGATGCCGGGTGTTGGCCCTGTGTGCCTCGGTCGTATGCAGTCCTGATTGTGGCGCTCACCTGCACGGCGCCAAACACGCATACGACCATCATTGGCACCAAGGCAGAAGCGACTCTCATCGCTGAAGACGACACGTCTCCATTCGTCCCTCCATTCACGCCTGTCGCGACACCACTGGAGGCGGGCTGCACGATGTTGGGGCGTGAGCGGAAGACGGCCTAACGGTGTGCGGGACCGTAGCCCAGCTTCATGGAGACGGTTGCGAATGGTCCTCGCCGATACCCCAGGAGCAACAGTGTCCCTAATTTGCTGGGAAGTGGCGGTGTGGTCCCCTACGGCACTGCGTAGGATCCTACGGTCTTGGCGTGCATCCGTGCGTCGCTGCGGTCCGGTCCCAGGTTGACAGGCACGTGCACCTTCCGCCGACCACTGGCGACAACATCGATGTACTGTGGAGACCTCACGCCCCACGTGTTGAGCAATTCGGCGGTACGTCCACCCGGCCTCCCGCATGCCCACTATACGCCCTCGCTCAAAGTCCGTCAACTGCACATACGGTTCACGTCCACGCTGTCGCGGCATGCTACCAGTGTTAAAGACTGCGATGGAGCTCCGTATGCCACGGCAAACTGGCTGACACTGACGGCGGCGGTGCACAAATGCTGCGCAGCTAGCGCCATTCGACGGCCAACACCGCGGTTCCTGGTGTGTCCGCTGTGCCGTGCGTGTGATCATTGCTTGTACAGCCCCCTCGCAGTGTCCGGAGCAAGTATGGTGGGTCTGACACACCGTCGTCAATGTGTTCTTTTTTCCATTTCCAGGAGTGTATTAACTGAATATGGCGCCTTGCTAGTCGTAGCAAATGACGTAGCTGAAGGCTATGCGTCTCTGCGAATGAGAGCGTATGTAGCCACTGAACCATCGCTAGCAAAGTCGGCTGTACAACTAGGGCGAGTGCTAGGAAGTCTCTCTAGACTAGACCTGCCGTGTGGCGGCGCTCGGTCTGCAATCACTGATACTGGCGACAAGCGGGTTGCCCACGTATACTAACGGACCGTGGCCGATTTAAAGGCTACCACCTAGCAAGTGTGGTGTCTGGCGGTGACACCACAAGACATCTATCCACACCATCACACGGGAATTCCAAACTGCATTAGGATCCACAGCGAGTGCTATGACAGTTAGGCGGGAGGTGAGGAAGCTCGGATTCCATGAGGCTGCTCATAAGACACACATGAGGACGGTAAATGCCGAACGGTGCCTCGCTTGGTCTAAGGAGCGTAAATATTGGACGACTGAACAGTGGAAAAACGTTGTGTGGAGTGTCGAATCGCAGTGCACAACGTGGCGATCCGATGGCAGGGTGTGGGTATGGCGAATGCCCGGTGAACGTCATCTGCCAACGTGTGTAGTGCCAACAGTAAAATTCGGAGGCAGTGGTGTTGTGGTGTGGTCGGGTTTTGTGTGGAGGGGCTTGCACCCCGTGATGTTTTGCGTGGTACTATCACAGCAGGAGCTTACATTGATGTTTTAAGCACCTTCTCGCTTCCCACTGTTGAAAAGCAATTCGGGGATGGTGATTTCATCTTTCAACACGATCGAGCACCTGTTCATATTGCACAGTGGTGGAGTGGTTACACGACAATAACATCCCTGTAATGGACTGGCTTGGACAGAGTCCTGACCTGGTTGCTGTAGGACATCTCTGGGATGTTTTGGAACGCCGATTTCATGCTAGAGCTCACCGACCGACAACGATACCTATCCTGAGTGCAGCACGCCATGAAGAATGGGCTGCCACTCTCCAGGAAACATTCCAGCACCTGATTGAAAATATGCCTGTGAGAGTGGAAGCCGGCCGGAGTGGCCGTGCGGTTCTAGGCGCTCCAGTCTGGAACCGAGCGACCGCTACGGTCGCAGGTTCGAATCCTGCTTCGGGCATGGATGTGTGTGATGTCCTTAGGTTAGTTAGGTTTAATTAGTTCTAAGTTCTAGGCGACTGATGACCTCAGAAGCTAAGTCGCATAGTGCTCAGAGCCATTTGAACCACCATTATTTGAGAGTGGAAACTGTCATCAAGGCTAAGGGTGGGTCAACACCATATTGAATTCCAGCATTACCGATGGAGGGCGCCACGAACTTGTAAGGCATTTTCGGCCAAGTGTCCGGATGCTTTTGATCACGTAGTGTATGTTCATGCCAGCGTTTCTAGCTGTTTTTCTAACTTATTTTCCAGTGCCTGTGTGCTGTTGTGCATGGATAAAGCCATGCACAGTGTCACTGGGATAGTTACAGAGGGGTTTGCAAAAATGCCACGTATTCCTGCAGGAGAGAGTATTAGTAAAAAGTAAAAGGAAAGGTTCTACAATTTTATGACCGAAAAACAGTACCCGTTTTACTTGTGACAGATAATGTGTATTGTTCGGCGGTGCACGGCATCACCAGAGATGGCATAGTAACCTCAGTATAGACGTCTGGGAGGATGCAAATCCCCGAGCAATCGTGGAGGTGTGGCATCATGGTCGACTCATTATGAATGTATGATCACGCTCACAGGGCCTTACGCTTTACCAAACAGGCTAAAAGGTGTGGTGTACGACCGATTTCTTTGTGACGAATTACCAACGCTATTGGAGAGCATTACCCTTGCAGAAAGACAGACTGCAGTTTATGCACGAAGGGGCAACACACCATTTTCTGTGGATCGTACGACTGCACCTCATCGCGACGTTGCACGGCTGAAGGATTGGCGAGGATGTCCCATAGTATGGTAACCCAGATCACCGACACAGAATCAGTTGAAATTGTCGCTCTGCGGACACTTAAAGACACTGGTGTATCCTAACCCATCGAGTTGGCTTGTTTGGAGGGAGGAGACCAGACAGCGAGGTCATCGGTCTCATCGGATTCTGGAAGGACGGGAAAGGAAGTCGGCCGTGCCCTTTCAAAGGAACCATCCCGGCATTTGCCTGGAGCGATATAGGGAAATCATGGAAAACTTAAATGAGGATGGCCGGACGCGGGATTGAACAGTCGTTCTCCCGAATGCGAGTCCAGTGTGCTAACCACTGCGCCACCTCGCTCCGTCCAACCCATCGACAATATGCAGAGCGTGTGGGCAATGCTTGCGACGCAATCCGAAAGGAGTCTGGTGTCTTTAAAACAGTGTGGGATTCTCTGCGAAGATGGGCTGAATTGTGTTTCAGGATGAATGGTAACCACATGAATCATTGTCTATAGTGTCTGCGACTACGTGACAGATAGATGAGGATGAGTGGATGGGTTGTCTCTTATTTCAGCATTATTGGTTTCCGGACATACAAGTGTACGAACTCTTTTTCTAATTTCGACCAATACTACCTCCAGTGGGAACTAAATGGCTCTGAGCACTATGCGACTTAACCTCTGAGGTCACCAGTCGCCTAGAACTTAGAACTAATTAAACCTAACCAACCTAAGGACATCACACACATCCATGCCCGAGGCAGGATTCGAACCTGCGACCATAGCGGTCGCTCGGCTCCAGACTGTAGCGCCTAGAACCAGTAGGAACGTTAAGCCCTGTGTAACCTTAGAAACTGACTGTTTATACCATACTATCGTCCGAGCGTGAGCGCAGTGGTGTGTTCATTCGTTTGTTTGTGTCTTCTTTAACGTAGTAACACGAGTAGCGATAGTCTTGCTATACCATTTTTAGTATACGCTTTAAGACAACAAAAACGACACACTTCGAAGGAATTATTCGAATATGCCGGAAATCGGTAGACGTAATGTACATATACAGACAAACAAATGATTAAAAATTGAGAAAGATTGGATGATTTATCCAAGAGAAAGAGCTTCACAAATTGAGCAATGCGTTGGTCCACTTCTGGCCCAGATGCAAGCAGTTATCCAGCTTGGTAGTGATTCATAGAGTTGCTGTATGTCCTCCTGAGGAATATTCTGGCAAATTGCGTCCGATTGGCGTGTTGGGACGGTTGGGGCGCCCTGCTCATGACGCCCCAAACACTCTCAGTTGGGGAGAGAACCAGCGACCTTGTTAATCAACGTAAGGTTTAGTAAGCAGTACAAGCTCTCGCTACGTTCTCGTGAGCATTATCTTGCTGAAGTGTAAGCCCAGTATGGCTTGCCAAGAAGGGAAACAAAAGGGGATGTAGAATACCGTCGACGTATTGCTATTCTGTAACGGTGCTGCAGATGACAACCTCATCCCGTAAGAGGCTGGTGCTCACACAGGCACATAAAACTGGGCGTCTTCATTGGGCTAGAAGTCATCGACTTTAAACAGTAGCGTACTGGCAGAACGTAATGTGGTCTGACGAATCACGTTTTTGACTATATTCAAATGACGCACTCTGTAGAGTGCACCGAAGGCAAAATAAATCATTTCACTCTGAATACGTGCAATGTCAGGTTCAGGCTGGAGCTGGGTATGTGATGTTTTCGGGCTGGTTTTCCTATCATGAACTGGTTCCACTCGCTGAGGTAAACACTACCATGAAGCAGCATGTTTATTTAAACATTCTGAATGATCAGGTACTGCATTCAGTCAACCTCTGCATGAAGACTTCGTTACTGATACCTTCCTTCTCCGTCTTCTTCGAGACGACGGAATGACCGCAGCAAAGTTCATCGGGCTGAAAGAATATGTGACTGGTTTTCTGAACCTTGCTCCACCCTATTACACCTCGACTGGCTTGCAAAATCGGGTGACGTGAACCCCCATAGAAATTCAGTGGGGCGAATTGGAATTGAGGGTAAAACGCCACACAATTTGGTGGATGTACGCGATCAAATCCTCAGCGAGTGTTTTAACCTGGATGCGACGTACTTACACAACCTTATGGACTCACTTCCTAACCGAATCCAGGCGGTTATCAAGTTAAGGGGTGGAATTACACGATATTAATTGATGCTTGTTATGATGTCGCTAAGGGTGACTAACTATTTATCAGGAGCTTAGTATTACTGAATGCCTTTCTGCAAATGGTCTCATACTCAATTTCAGACAGACACAACATTCAGCTCTGCACACGTAGAGGTACTGCACCAATGACTACTGAAGATCATGGTGAGGGAATAGTGAATAAGGTGAAGACTTCCAAATTTATAGTTATTCATACTGATGAGAATTCAAACTGAAAAAAATTCGTACTCCTAAAATAACTTAGTTCAGTCGCATTTGTACTTGGTATCATTGCAGACCTTGTAGAGAGACAAAAATATTTTGCGTATTTTCAGTCAGTAATAAAATGGTTCAAATGGCTCTGAGCACTATGGGACTTAACATCTGAGGTCATCAGTCCCCTAGAACCTAGAACTACTGAAACCTAAGTAACCTAAGGACAACACACACATCCATGCCTGAGGCAGGATTCGAACCTGCGACCGTAGCGGTCGCGCGGTTCCAGACTGAAGCGCCTAGAACCGCTTGGCCACATCGGCCGGCCAGTCAGTAATACTTTATGGAGTAAAGTTCTGGGGTAACCCACCTTTAAGAAAGGAAGTGTTCACTGCACAAAAATGTGTGGAAGAATAATACGTAACGGTCACCCAGGATCATTTTGTTGACATTTGTTTAAGGAATCAGGCACTTCGACTGCTGACTGACTATATTTATTCCCCCATGAGGTTCGTTGTAAATATTCTACAGCAGTTAATAAAGGAACAATGGTTTTCATAATTACAATACCAGAAGAAAAAATGACATCCGTTACTCCTCATTAAGATGGTCTTTAGCACAAAAAGGAGTGCATAATGCTGCCACCAAAATTTTTGTTCACTCATTCAAAAACATAAAACGTCTGACAGCAAAGTTAAATCTAAAAACAAACTGCTATTCCCTAGAGAACTTTTTGTGATGTGTAAATGGTGGTGGGTAGTAATTACTAATTCACACTTGTATTAAACAATACTTGAAAAAAGTCAGCATGTAGCCATATTTACATATGAATGTGTAATGCGAATGTAAAATGACTCATTCTACATCATTATGATTAATCGTGCAAATGATTCCCGGAAAATGGAATTAGCTAATGATGGTATACTGACTAAGGTCGGCAAGAAAATAAATAAATAGCACTACACGACTAAAAGAACGGATCGGTTTAAAGGACACATCTAGAGGCATCAACGAATTGCTAGTTTCGTAGGGAAGGTATGTGGAGATAAGGGGGAATGGAAGGATGCAGATCTAGAGACTGAAGCAGCTAACAGGTTAAAATCAGACTATGTTTCTGTAATTATGCAGAGGTAAAGAGACTTTCGTAGGACGCACTTATCTGGGAATCTGCATCAAACCATTAACCGGACTGAACATCAACAACAGGATCAGTATTCAGCAAAAATGATAAATGCAAGCAGGAAATAAAAATTTGAAACGTCTATTTAGTCTTATCTGGAACTAAAAATACGTGGAAAGGTTGTTGCAACAAAACAGAATTGAAATGTTATAACTATGTTCAAGGCTCACGGCTGTGGCACAAAACTGACGAAGAGCGAAGTTGCGCCGTGGCGAGTTTGCAGCGGCCCAGTACGTTAATAACGGCTCACGCTAGCCTGCGCTCATTTCGCTGGCTTATTAGCCATGCACACAGACGCACAGCCGGCCGTTTATTAACCCTTGCGAAACGCTGCACGCCAACAAAATCTCGTTTGCCTAACCATTAGTTCAGCATTCTCGCCCGCAACAAAATGGAACAATAACCTGCTCGTCAGGAGCAGAAGATAACCGCTTGACTATGAGTACTTTCAGCAGAACCGGGTAACAGGCGTTGCCGTGTATGGAATGGGGAAACTCTTGTTCAACTGAAGCACCTCGTGAAAATATTTCGATAAAAATATCAAGATAAACTATTCCCCAATCAATCTGATTTACAAAAGGATTCTGAAACCAGATGAATACATATACAGTAGTGCACTTCAACGGGATATGTAACTGCATAGGTTTTGCAGTCTCTCCGCAAATATACTGAACAATAACGATAGCATGTTTCTGCAATAGTGTCATGGATTAAATGAGAAGAAACAGACATTAGACTTGTGAATTACTCTAAAGTGGAGAACGTCCAATTACAGGAAGTAAATCATGCAAACACAGGCCAATCATCACAAAATTATGCCCAGACAATGCAGTTCTTTTATCACAGAATTTCATTTTATGTGCGAGACTCTGCAGCCAATTTCACCTGTCGGCAGCCAGGTCAAAACGTTGTTGCTGCACTAATGTGGAGGGTTTAAATTATTTACCTGTACTGTGATAAATTTTATGGTGGTTAATAAATACAGCTTTCGGGAGATTATGGAGTCCAACTCTACATTTTCCGAAAATGCTGTGTGTGAGTGTTACAGCTCGCAAATACAGTCTCATACCGACTGCTTAATCGACAAAGCAGCTCTCATTTTCTAACTTTAACGTAGTTCCTCAGTCAGTTTCTAAACTTATAACATTGTCATCTTTTGCCGTTCACTCATTTTGCTTTATATTTTTCTGCCAATTTCTACTTAGGTTCAATGTAGTCTACTGTTTGTTATTTATTTTTTACATATTTACAGCCCACAGCAGTGGTATTTATCCCGCATTTTTAAAGTTGTAAGATAGTGAGCAATTGCTTATTTCCAAATTTTAGATTATGTTGAATGACCATTTTTAACCTAGAGCCTCAGTGGTGTGTACCTGTGTATTTAGTCTAGCGTCTGGTCTGGTTGTCTTCTGTTACTATTATTGTTGTATTTCCCGAGTCTTCAAATCTACCGTTCAGCCACGGTATATTTTGTTAGTATATTGGTCAACCTTCCCTAAAGATATTGTCTGTGGAAACTATGGGAGGCGGTAGCCCCAACGTTAGGAAATTAGTACTGTAGCTATCTGAAGACAAAATTATGGACCTTACTATTGTAATTAGACAGTTAGCAATGGCAGTTCAAGTGTTGAACAATGCTAACCGCTTCTCATTTAGACTGCGAGTTACCTTTCCTATTAACTGAACGATGTATGATAATATTTGTAAGTACATCATTAAACAGTGTAATGTCCATTTGGTTGTACGAGCACTACATTTACTTTTTGACATGCACACACGACAGTTTTCACATACACAATAAAATCAAATGAACCCAAATTCTCTGTCTTCATTCCTCGTCTAATATGCCAATACCAGATAGATCTCGGTCGTGAATATGAAGTGCTCCGAGAGTGGAAAAAGCTGTTCAGCTGATCAATCCCTACAACCTCTTCAATACAAAATAATAAAATAAAAACATTGTTTCTTACCTTCTACGGCAGGATTAAATCTAGAAAACCTGTTTGGGATCACAACTGTTTTCACCAATCGACTCCTTGCGTTCTAGAAGGGAACTAAGGAGCTAGAAATTGTATAATGTTTGCTGGGTATGGCCTACTCAATCAGATTGATCCATCCAGCAACGAATAAAAGTTTGGGGCTGCTTCAGCTGCATCAGAACCGTGCACGATGCAAAACATCCATTTATAAATATGGTACTCTACACAACCCATAATGTGACATGTTGCTTTGGAATGAATAATAGATCACTTTATTCATGAAGGACCAATAAGATATTATGGATTCTAGTCTCTGAAAAGGCTACTGCATGGTTCAGCTACCTGGACAGAAAGGTCTGATGCAACACAGATATTAATAACTCCTCTAAATGTTCACTTGCTGCAATTTTATACTACTTTGTTAATACTTTCGTATGTTCGTTTTATATGTTATCCTTCTGATTTGTGTGTCATACTTCCCGTAGTGTTTCCATTCTCTAAATAAATAAATAACGTATTTAATTGCTAATTAAATGGAAACAATCATCATAACTGCTAGAGCATCTGAGATGAACAAGGCCTGCTCTGTGCGACTATTTTCATCCGCCTCACTCCATGTAAGAAACCTGTGTGTTTCAAGTGTGGCAACAGACGTTGGTCATTTTTTGCAAATGACAGCGGACGCAGCGGGTCCTACAGTGGATCCTGCAGAGATACTGCGTATAGTGGCAGAAGGTGGTGTCAGACCTCCTTACCCCACACAGCTATCCCCAATCAGAAGTGATGTGGAAATTAGAAGGCTAATGCATAATACGATGGACGTTCAATAAATATTGCAACATATTATTCACTATTCCAATAAATTACAATATTCACCACTCTTTTGGCTACAAAACCCTATTTTTCAAAATAATCTCCGTTCAATACGACGTCCTTACGCCACCTTACTGGGAGGGCCAGTACGCACTCATGGTACTACTCAACAGGACGACGTAGGTCCCAACGTCTTGCTGCTAACTTCCAAATTATCCAACGTACTGCTCCCCGCGGAGTGCATTCTTCATTGAGCCAAACAGATGGAAGTCGAAAGGTGCGAGATACAGGTTCTAAGACGGATGAGGAAGAAGAGACCAGCGAAGTTTTGTGAACTCCTCTCGGGTGCACAGACTTCTGTGACGTCTTGCGTTGCCGTGGAGAAACAGAAGTTCGTCTGCATTTTTGTCGCGGCGAACACGCTGAAATTGTTTCATCTGTTTCCCGAGAGCCGGCCAGTACGCGGGAAATCGGACTGGTTTGCGCTACCATGTTGCGGTGATGACAGACTCTTCGCCCACCGATTCGCCGTGCTTTTGTTCACTGCCAGGT
The DNA here is from genome assembly GCF_021461385.2 of Schistocerca piceifrons. Taxonomy (NCBI): domain Eukaryota; kingdom Metazoa; phylum Arthropoda; class Insecta; order Orthoptera; family Acrididae; genus Schistocerca; species Schistocerca piceifrons. Next base: position 235,885,600 of record NC_060140.1, read on the forward strand.
TTCCGTAGACAACCTGCAAGCGCCTATGAATATCTCTGATTCTCTGGTTTTCCGCCGAAAGAAACTCAATATCAGCTCTCTACCGAGTGAGGTGGCGCAGTGGTTTGAACACCGGTCGCGCATTCGGGAGGACGACAGTTCAATCCCGCGTCCGGCCATCTTGATTTAGGTTTTCCGTGATTTCCCTAAATAATTCCAGGCAAATGCCGGGATGGCTCCTTTGAAAGGGCACGGCCGACTTCCTTCCCCGTCCTTCCCTAATCCAATGAGACCGATGACCTCGATGTTTGGTCTCTTTCCCCAAAACAACCAACCAACAGCTCTCTGCTTGGAATGCACCTCAACCACCATTTAGAAGTCTACGTATAGCGCCGCCACCTATCGGAACTTCACGAAACAATAGTGGCTGAAGCGAGAATATTTCACGATGGCCCACAACTAACTCGCATTTTTTCAGCCGAAAGTGGCCGAGAAAAAAAGTGTTGCATTATTTATTGAACACCCATCGTACATTCTGCGCAAAAGTATTTTGCTTCGTCGTCAATTTGTTCCCTGCCTTTATTACGTACCGAACAGCTTTTCTTTCCCTTCTCAGCTAGTTACACCTAGGCATGGTTCAGAGGGAAGCACAGTTTCTGCTTCTGACTCCGTCCCAACAAACTCCTGTATTCAGAAAACCATCACAAACGATTGTTGACATAATGCCTGCCGTGTGTGTTTTGTGGCACCAATCACAAACATCACAGTGGCTAAAAACTATAATTATGTCTGCAATAACGAGAAACAATCGTCGCTACAGGCTCTAACTTCCTCCTGAAGCGCTCGCCCAAGGCAGCCACAGCTAAATGTCTTTATTGTCCAGCACCTCATCCTTTACACTAGCCCTTTCTGCCTCGCATCGGCACACCACCCAAGTGCACTTTGTTCTCAAAAAATGGTTCAAATGGCTCTGAGCACAACGGGACTTAACATCTGAGGTCATCAGTCCCCTAGAACTTAGAACTACTTAAACCTAACTAACCTAAGGACATCACACACATCCATGCCCGAGGCAGGATTCGAACCTGCGACCGTAGCGGTAGCGCGGTTCCAGACTGAAGCGCCTAGAACCGCTCGGCCACACCGGCCGGCACTTTGTTCTCATCTACCTCGGTGTGCAACATAGCGTGTTTAGTTCACATTTTTAATCTTCATAGCAGTAACCCTTGGCAGCTTCCCTGGCAGGTCTGAAACGACTCGTTGTTTGCGGTGGGGTTTGAGACAGCGCCTTAACCTAAATGAACACAAATGCCGACACATTTTAGTGCTTTCTTGTGCAGTGTGTCCGAGGTGCTACGTCACCCACAATTGTGTTAGTTCTGCCAGTGACTACTTCTAGCAGTCAAATGACAAGCTCGAATATATCGTCGAATAACACTCAACAGAAGTAGCTAATCACGCAAAAACTTGAAAGTAGAGCCCTCTCTTCAGTGTCCAAAGTTTTTAACGTCTCGGTCTCGGCTCTTCGGCGCCATTTCTGGAGCCAGAAAGGACAATATTTTTTTTCTCACCATCTCTCTGAGGTAATCTACCTTTCCGCCATCAGTCTAAACAATTATTGATAGTTCGTCTCTTTTCACCTTGCTACAGTTTCTGGGCTATTATTTATCATCCCGTGCACGATGTCAAAACTCACATAGCCGTCAATGAACAGCCGAGTAATGTTCATTAACTTTAGAGGCAAGGCATCCTCTTATTCAACCTTAAGAATATTAGTTGTGGTATTTGGTGCCCAGTTATTGAGCAATTTCACATATCTGTCTAGGGGTAAATGGTCATTGTGATGGTGTGCTCTTACAAGGAAGCTGCATCAACTGGACCTCCTATTTTAAGCATAAAACAGCACACTTGCAAGATGTCAGTCAAAGCAATCGATACCGCGTGAAAATTTTGGCATAATACTGATAGCGTGCAGAAATGACCTTCTGAATGTACAGCTTTTAAACTTCTGCGCACAGAAGATGTTTGGCATTCGCCCCGATCTAGTGGAACCACCTAATACTCAAGCACAAAGTATTGTGCTCTGGAATGAGTAAAGAGGTTTGTTAATTACTGTTTTCCCATTTTTAACACGCTTTGTTCACTGTATGAAAGCGCGCGGGTTCTAATCTGTAGTTTGTGCCCGAGATCTCTTTTCTTTGAAGTCTTTAATGTTGGGATTCGGAAATGCAGTGTAAATGAATGAAACGAGTTACTCTGTCATTAAGGATGTAGCATAGTGCTGTGTGTGTGTGTGTGTGTGTGTGTGTGTGTGAGTGAGTGGCTGCGTGCGTGTACGTGTGTGTTCTATGAGCATAAAGCCGGTTAACAGGTAAGATGAACGAAGTTTTGTATTGTTTGAGGCTATTAGTATCAGGTTGCTGATTAATTTTCTAAAATTGCTGCGAGAAATTTAAATTGTGTCATAAAAACAGCAGCCTCTAAACTAAGTCATCAGTTCGTATTAATGTTAGTAACTGTTCTGATTTGAAACTGACAGTAACCAGAGTATGGTTCTGATGTAATTACAACATTCGGTATGTGATGCCAAAACGTGCACCGATGCTGTAACTTCCATTTTTATTCCTCCCATAAAAACGAGAGTAAATATAGGTAATTAACATTCATTGTATGTGGGACGAAATATTTCGTGGCTCACAACAGGTGTATGTGATTTCATCTTTCCGCATCAAGTCGATACAGCGGCTCTTGTAGTTCCTGATAATTAGTGACTTACTCTAAAGAATATTAAGTCTAGCTGTATAAACAGCTGCGTTTAATTTAGTTCAGTTGCTTGCATTTACATTTTTTCTACTACTTTTAGGTATTAGCGTTTTATATCTGCGCAAAGTATCTCCAGACTAAATGAATCAGGCAAACGTTCGAAGGTAAATTTGAGACTTAAAAAGTATACGCCAACTTGTTGAGAACAGATCAAGTCCAGACTTTTTCCGTCTATGTATGGAGATGGTGAAATCAGGCATAAAGTCAGTAACTTACTTTTCAACAGTTCTTGGAGTGTTTCCTCAAGTCAAATAACGATTCAACTTTTCGCTTTAGCTGTGTGAATTATTCAGGTCTGTAACTTGACTGTCTTTCGCTTCCAGTCCGCACTCATCAAATTTCAGTCGGAGGTTACTTATCCGTAAGTACTACTCGTACAGGTGGATCATAAGGATCAGATAAGAGTACAGTAACATTTCCTTGGCCTTCTTAGATACAGCGCCCGTTTTGACGTTGTGATTCGACGTAGGCATCATGTAAGTAGAACCACGTATCATATTCGCCTGAACAATGCTTTTATACGTTAGAAATATTGGTCACATAGTTTTACTCGACGAATAGTGGTGGTTCAAATGGCTCTGAGCACTATGGGACTCAACTTCTGAGGTTATTAGTCCCCTAGAACTTAGAACTAGTTAAACCTAACGAACCTAACGAACCTAAGGACATCACATACATCCATGCCCGAGGCAGGATTCGAACCTGCGATCGTAGCAGTCGCGCGGTTCCGGACTGAGCGCCTAGAACCGCTAGACCACCGCGGCCGGCTCGACGAATAGTGCTATCATAAAATAGTGTCCACCTCATGTCAGTAAAACCATTAACCACGAAGGCAGGTATGCTACTTTTTCGGTCCATACGTGACAAATACAGTGACATAAATTTCCGGTGTGTCTGACAGGATATTCCAGAGTAAAAATTCATTTGAAAATATATTTTTCTGTGGTTCTAGGGACGAGCTGAAATCTACTCCAAGTGGAACTAGGTACCGTCGAGATTAGACGCAAAACAGTGCTGCACTCTTAGATTCTGCAAAGCAGTAAATGTATTTTGCACTAATAAAGCATAAGATTTTTAAAAATGATGCACTCTGCATAACATCAGTGATTCATGCTAAATTATTTTTTGAATATTTCTATTCTAAGAAATAACATAGGTGAAACTGAAATGAATAAAATGGGGCGTATAATCTACGCACGATGTCGCTGGTTTCTACTTTTATTACTATGAATGCATATATCCATAACAATTACGGAATGTAGGCCTATATGTTTGCTCAATATTTTTCAAATATGTGGAAGTGTTCATGAGGAAGTGCTACAGGTATTCCGGAGCTAAACTCTGAACATAGTTTTGTTATTATGTGGTCCGTCTATGCAAGTACATAATAGGTTTTCTGTGGCATAAGCGTTCCGCTACTTTTGACATATCAAGCATCTTCAGTGGCCTGTAATGCATGTTTGTATTGTGTATAATAAGTGCGTTACATAGTGTTTCCATGTATGTTACTACATTACTGGTTTTTGTTATTCTCTTATTGTTAGGTAAGAAGTACTATTTGGTGCGCAAATTTCGTAAATTTAAATTACCGTTTGGTTTAATTATCGTTACTTGTTCATATTATTCCGTATGTGTCGTCCTGGAGTTTCACTTAGGTGTTCTACGTACTCTAGGATATCCGATTTTCGAGCACTTTTCAACTGAATACGCCACTTGGTTGGTTGTAGGCGTCTACTGTAATAGTACGTTAGGTGGGTGGGAGTGTTATTGTGTGTATTGAGGCCCGCTCTGAGAAAATGGGTAAATTTTAAGTGGAAGGAATGCAAAAGCAGTTTGATTATTGTTAAATGTATGTAGTGGGGAGATTGAATTATTGTTTAGTCTGTTATGTTCTACATTTCGGTTAGTTATTGCTTTAATGGGAAACAAACAAAAGGCAATAGAAAATTTCGAAACAGGTATTGCATGTGTGTTCTTGCTACGAACCGTACCAGTGTATGTGAATTAGTAAACAGCGACATATCTCGGAATTTTCTTTTGATGGTATTACAAACAATGACACTGTAGCTACAACATGCCTCCAAGTCCCTGGCCTGATGACGTAAGCAGCTTGTCATCCAGGCTGTAAAAACAGCATATTTTTTCCCTTCTTTCTTAATTTTTTATATATTTACTTTGAAACATCTCAGTATATGCGTCAATGTTTTATAAAAATAACAACCAGTACCACCTCTTGGTGGCGTGTGAAATTATCTGTGTGAAATTTTATTTTTTTTCGTTATTTCTCAATTAATCAAATGTACCTATAAATATTTGAATAACGTGCGAACACTATAGAATGTGTAGCATGAAGGGCACTATTTTTATAAACGTTTTACTAGCTCTAGAAAAAGAGTTGCTCGAAGAAGGGCAAATATTATTTGTTGATAAGTAAGGGAACATATAGTCAGAGTCAGTAGCGAATAGTATCTCTGAATGGCAGTGCCAAGCAATGGTGTTACTCTGTAGAAAATATGTGAATCACTACAAAGAAAGTACGAGGTGCTGAGAAGGTTTTTTCCCCACTCACTTTTTTGAGAGCTGGGTGCGCTGTTGCAGAGCTTCATTTTTTTCAGCAAAATATCCCATCCGGCTGGACGCAGAGCAAGGTGAACCCTAATTGAGAATATATGAGAAGAGACTTCCAGTTCTGCCATTCTACAGTTGACCAAGGGAAACCTCCCGTAAATTTCGTTTGGAACTGGGGAATGGGTATTATTTTATTTCTGGGGAAATAATGGCCATTGCCCTATACAAAAGTACATGTATTTATGTAGAGTAGAATGTGTATGAGTGTGTGTGTAGAAGCAGTGTCTGATGAAAGTCGTTTAATGCCATAGTGTATTACCCATACAATTTTACCGGCAGAACTGCGAGGGAGAGGTAAAGGCCAGTTAGCCACTGACATTACGATACCTGCAAACAACACAAAGAAGTGTTACAAACTTTTTAAAGTGCAGCTCCAATAATTTCTTGATCGATCTTAATTTAAAAAAATTATGTAAGTGGTTTCAGAGTTTCAATGACTATTTTATCCATCATGACAGAATTATGTCTGTGATGATATTAAAATAGTGACTGACAGGATTAACTGTTTCATTGATATGACATAACTGTTTAATAATTTCGATAGAATGTTGTATTCAAAATAACAATATTACACTGAAGCACGAAAGAAACTTGTATAGGCATGCGTATTCAAATACTGAGATATACAAACAGGCAGAATACTGCGCTGCGGTCGGCAACGCTTATGTAAGACAATAAATGTCTGGCGCAGTTGTTAGATGGGTTACTGCTGCTACAATGTCAGGTTATCTAGATTTAAGTCAGTTTCAACGTGGTGTTATAGTTGGTGGGCGAGTGATGGGACACAGCACCTTCGAGGCATCGATGAAGTGGGGATTTTTCTGTACTACCATTCCACAAGTGTACCGTGAATATCAGGAATCCGGTAAATCATTAAATCTCTGACATTGTTGCGGCCAGAACAAGATCCTGCAAGAACGGGACCAACGACGACTGAAGAGAATTTTTCAAAGTGCCACCCCTTCCGCAAATTGCTGCAGATTTTAATAATGGACCATCAACAAGTGCCAGCGTACGAATCATTCAACGAAACATCATCGATATGGGTTTTCGGAGCTGAAGGCCCACCCGTGTACCCTTGACGACTGCACGACACAAAACTTTACGCTTCACCTGGGCCCGTCAACACCGACATTGGACTGTTGATGGATGAAAACATGTTATCTGATCGGACGAGTCTCGTTTCAAATTGCATCGAGCGGGTGGACATGTACGGGTATGGAGTCAACCTCATCAATCCAAGGAACCTGCATGTCAGTAGGGAACTGTTGAAGCTGGTAGAGGCTCTGAAATGGTGTGGGACGTGTGCAGTTGGAGTGATATGGGACCCCTGATGCATCTAGATACGACTATGACAGATGTCTGATCATCTGCATCCATTCATGTCCACTTTGCATTCTCACGGACTTGGGCAATTGCAGCAGGACAATGCGACACCACACACGTCCAGAATTGCTACAGAGTGGCCCCAGGAAAACGCTTCCGCTGGCCACCAAACGCCACAGACATGAACATTATTGAGCATATCTGGTATGCCTTGCAACGTGTTGGTCAGAAGAAATCTCCAACCCCGCGACTCTTACGGATTTATGGACAGACGTGCAGGATTCATGATGTCAATTCCCTCCAGCACTAGTTCAGACATTAGACGAGTCCATGCCACGTCGTGTTGCGGCACTTCTGCGTTCTCGTTGGTGCCCAACACGATGTTAGTCTTTGGCTCTTCGGTGTATTTTTTGCATGCTTAATAATAACGTTGTGTGCACGAGTGTGTGTGTGAATGCTTTTCGTGATTATATTAAGCTATTAGTTGCGTAAATGTAGTGATAATTATTTCTTGTACCAAATAGTTGACGGTATCTTCTTGAACTCTAATTACATTACATCATTTCATTGAATTATTTCTTTTTAAAAATACCTACGTGATAGAACAGTACTCCTAGTTCGGGTACCTGAAATTTTTTGTTGTGATGTGATGGTTGCCGCCTGATCAACGTACCGTCAGTATTCCTTACTAGGTGAGGGATTTACACAGCAAAAGCCGAAGATTACTAGGTACAGAGTCTTTGGAGACAGTCGAATTCCGAAATTAGGAGGGGTACGAAACCTCTTTCGCGTGCACTGTACAGCGCTTTGCAGCGTGTACATATGCATCTGTAGATGTAGAATGTGGTCCCTGAGCTGACTTTTCTCTTGTGAAGAAAATATGAATGTGTCATAACGACATATCGTTACCCATTGAGTATCCGTGAAAGTTCTAAGTTAAATCCCTTTCCATTCGTCAGTGTCTCATCGAGCCCATTCGTCGAACTGGTGGCACAGCATGGCATCTCCTTGGTGCAAAAATGTTCAAATGTGTGTGAATTCTTATGGGACCAAACTGCTAAGGTCATCGGTCCCTAGAATTAAACACTACTTAAACTACCTTAAATTAACTTATGCTAAAAACAACACACACACAAACACCCATGCCCGAGGGAGGATTCGAGCCTCCGGTGGGAGGGGCCGCGCAGTCCGTTACATGACACCTCAAACCGCACGGTCACACCGCACGGCTCCGTAGTGCAGATGGAGGCGTATAAACTATGTGTCACCATCAGATTCGCTATTATTTCTTTGTCTGCACTAACATCACTACACACCAGTACAACACACAGGGAATCATCATAATGATGCGCATGATTTCAGATACGACGAGGGTCAGTCAATGAATGAGTCACAAACTGTGATAAAGACATCAGAGTTGCGAGTACCAGCCTGAAATTTATTTTTCTTTTCAACACATTCTCCTTGTAAACCATTGCTCGACAAAGTCTTAAAATCGTGCAGCATAGAATTGTAGTGGCTGTGTTCACACCCAAGAGTGACCTCTCAGGATTTATAGTAGGCGCAAAATAACGTGGCCGCTGGATGCGCAGTCGGCTCGGAGAGCATCAGAGGAGTGGCAGTGGTGGGGGGCCGCTCGGTGCGCTGTTGAGGAAATTCTGAGTGCTGAAGGGGAGGTGCTGTGGTAGACTGAAGCCTACACTCACATCTCTGGCAAATATTAACTGGGGCCCCTGCACTCCCACACATGCATGGTGGGCAATCAAAAAGATCTGGCAACTCTCCTTTGGTTAGAATCAAAAGGGAATCCGTCTACAATGCAGCGATTTATTTTCGCCTGCTTTGTTAACCGTTTGTAACTTTCAGAGAAGACTCACGAGTGGGGAACTTTGAGTAAAACCTACAAATTTCTCTTGTTCCCATGTTAAAATTTGCTTCTTTTGCCAAAACACAGCGGAGCTTACACATTGTCACCGCACTAACATGTTGTGCATACGCAATTGCGAGAGAATTCTGAAACAGTTGTTTATTAAATTTATTAAGTGAGCAACTGAGGAAAAGTAAGGTCAATGTCTTATGAAAAAACGTACCCTCAATACAAAATAATCGTGCAATGACTTCACTTACGTTGTTCCAAAACCGACAGCATTCTTATTTCACCAGCTATCCATGACGCTTAAAAATTACTTTCTTTCATCGGAAAAGTCTGTAGCTAGTGGAATAAGACGGTAGATACTGAAGTTTTTCATAATAACCATATGTCAAAACAATCTCCTCTTTGTGTGATTTCATTTGCTAAAATCTTATTTCGATATCTCAAACCGTTTACGAAATAAGAGCAATGTTGTGGATATTTCACTCTGGTTTTCTTATTGACGGGTGCGATAGCACATGAGTGAACTACGTTAGATCAGTTTTCTGGAGATTGGCGACGGATAGCTCCAATCAAGTCTGAAGAAAAATTCAATATGTTAGCTAAATTTCACACGCAGCAATATATTATGTAATATGCACCAAACGCAAAATCGTAAGGACCCCTATTTTTCATTGCAAACTTCCTCGAATTATCGCACTGCCTTGCTCCGATGTAAATATCACATTAACTATGACCATTAACGAAATGATTGGCACCTCATAATGAACCTGACATATGAAGCTACAAGTAAAGCAAAAATAATTTTTTTACCGAATAGTTCCTGTAAAATCTTTTGAGAAAGATTGCAGGACGTGGGCGTCGATAAGGTGATCGCCGACCGGGTGAAAGGTAGGAAAGGCTTGTCGGTCTCCCATTATGAACAAATGAATTAACTCTCCCAGTTCACTGGACGAAAACTGGTGACTGTGCATCATCCTGCATGACCTACATTAATTTTATTTGCTTCCTTAAAGTGCGGCAACCCACAAGACCACTGTGTCCCGCGAGTAGCGAAATACCCTTAAACAAGGAAACAATGCACCATCACTTCGTAACCAGGACGACCAGGACGCTCCTAGAATGTGAGCTGCTTGTCCTTCGCTCAATTCCTGTATCCAATTGAACAAAAATGATCACGAAATAGATTCTAACCATATACGGCACGAATTTTGCTATGTTCGTGCTCTGCGGACGGTCCCTCTGCTTACAAAAATCCCGTTTTTCCAGTCGCGTACACACTCATAGCACACCTGCCATCTTGGTCTGACGGCAAATCAATCACTGCCCGCGGAGTACTGTGTATCGGCCACCTTCCACGAGACATATGCTGCCACCTAGAAACCTACAGCTGCGAAATTTAAAATGAAATGCCGTATCTGGCGTTTGTGACTCACTTGCTGTGACAGAAAAAAGACTTTGGCTACCAGCAAAGTAAATTTACCGGGACTGTGCTTACGTGTTTCAGATAACCTCCCCTAGGATTCTCTCACTAACTAAGAGATTAATTTGAAGTTTTAATTCTTTTAATTCTCTCATCATGAAAGCCTCTGCATACAAATGTGCTGTACATAGCTAATGGTCAACAAAACATTCCCGGATTAGAAAAACACCTGGTACCACAGTGGAACCAGTGTTTTTACAAATCAAAATGGAATTGGCTCCTTACTTAGCTTCCATTTATCGCGAACCTCTTGCCCAACATAAAGTCCTGAGCGACTGGAAAAAAGCGCAGGTGACGCCTGTATATAAGAAGGGTAGAAGGACGGATCCTCAAAATTACAGACCAATATCCTTAACATCGGTTTCTTGCAGGATTCTCGAACATATTGTCAGTTCTAATATAATGAATTTCCTTGAGACAGAGAAGTTGCTGTCCATGCATCAGCACGGCTTTAGAAAGCATCGCTCCTGCGAAACGCAACTCGGCCTTTTTTCACATGATATCCTGCGAACCATGTATGAAGGGTATCAGACGGATGCCATATTCCTTGACTTCCGGAAAGCGTTTGACTCGAAGCCCCACTGCAAACTCCTAACTAAGGTACGAGCATATGGGATTGGTTCCCAAGTATGTGAGTAGCTCGAAGACTTCTTAAGTAATAGAACCCAGTACGTTGTTCTCGATGGTGAGTGTTCATCGGAGGTGAGGTATCATCTGGAGTGCCCCAGGGAAGTGTGGTACGTCCGCTGTTGTTTTCTATCTACATAAATGATATCTTGGATAGGGTGGATAATAATGTGTGGCTGTTTGCTGATCATGCTGTGGTGTACGGGAAGATGTCGTCGTTGAGTAGCTGTAGGAGGATACAAGATGACTTGGACAGGATTTGTGATTGGTGTAAAGAATGGCAGTTAACTCTAAATATAGACAAATGTAAATTAAAGCCGATGAATAGGAAAAAGAAACCTGTAATATTTGAATATTCCATTAGTCGTGTAGCGTTTGACACAGTCACGTCGATTAATTATTTGGGCGTAACATTGCAGAGCGATATGAAGTGGGACAAGCATGTAATGTCAGTTGTGGGGAAGGTGGATAGTCGTCTTCGGTTCATTGGTTGAGTTTTGTGAAGATGTGGTTCATCTGTAAAGGAGACCGCTTATAAAACACTAATACGACCTATTCTTGAGTACTGCTCGAGCGTTTGGGATCCGTATCAGGTCGGATTGAGGGAGGACATAGAGGCAATTCAGAGGCGGGCTGCTAGATTTGTTACAGGTAGGTTTGATCATCATGCGAGTGTTCTTTTTTTTTTTTTTTTTGTCATCAGTCTACTGACTGGTTTGATGCGGCCCTCCACGAATTCCTTTCCTGTGCTAACCTCCTCATCTCAGAGTAGCACTTGCAACCTACGTCCTCAATTATTTGCTTGACGTATTCCAATCTCTGTCTTCCTCTACAGTTTTTGCCCTCTACAGCTCCCTCTAGTACCATGGAAGTCATTCCCTCATGTCTTAGCAGATGTCCTATTATCCTGTCCCTTCTCCTTATCAGTGTTTTCCACATACTCCTTTCCTCTCCGATTCTGCATAGAACCTCTTCATTCCTTACCTTATCAGTCCACCTAATTTTCAACATTCGTCTATAGCACCACATCTCAAATGCTTCGATTCTCTTCTGTTCCGGTTTTCCCACAGTCCATGTTTCACAATGCTGTACTCCAGACGTATATCCTCAGAAATTTCTTCCTCAAATTAAGGCCGGTATTTGATATTAGTAGACTTCTCTTGGCCAGAAATGCCTTTTTTGCCATAGCGAGTCTGCTTTTGATGTCCTCCTTGCTCCGTCTGTCATTGGTTATTTTACGGCCTAGGTAGCAGAATTCCTTAACATCATTGACTTCGTGACCATCAATCCTGATGTGAAGTTTCTCGCTGTTCTCATTTCTACTACTTCTCATTACCTTCGTCTTTCTCCGATTTACTCTCAAACCATACTGTGTACTCATTAGACTGTTCATTCCGTTCAGCAGATCATTTAATTCTTCTTCACTTTCACTCAGGATAGCAATGTCATCAGCGAATCGTATCATTGATATCCTTTCACCTTGTATTTTAATTCCACTCCTGAACCTTTCTTTTATTTCCATCATTGCTTCCTCGATGTACAGATTGAAGAGTAGGGGCGAAAGGCTACAGCCTTGTCTTACACCCTTCTTAATACGAGCACTTCGTTCTTGATCGTCCACTCTTATTATTCCCTCTTGGTTGTTGTACATATTGTATATGACCCGTCTCTCCCTATAGCTTACCCCTACTTTTTTCAGAATCTCGAACAGCTTGCACCATTTTATATTGTCGAACGCTTTTTCCAGGTCGACAAATCCTATGAAAGTGTCTTGATTTTTCTTTAGCCTTGCTTCCATTATTAGCCGTAACGTCAGAATTGCCTCTCTCGTCCCTTTACTTTTTCTAAAGCCAAACTGATCGTCACCAAGCGCATTCTCAATTTTCTTTTCCATTCTTCTGTATATTATTCTTGTAAGCAGCTTCGATGCATGAGCTGTTAAGCTGATTGTGCGATAATTCTCGCACTTGTCAGCTCTTGCCGTCTTCGGAATTGTGTGGATAATGCTTTTCCCATAGTCAGATGTTATGTCGCCAGACTCATATATTCTACACACCAACGTGAATAGTCGTTTTGTTGCCACTTCCCCCAATGATTTTAGAAATTCTGATGGAATATTATCTATCGGAAATGCTAACTCGGGTGGGACTCTGTAGAGGAAAGGAGCCGTTGTTTTCGTGAAACGCTACTGAGGAAATATAGAGAACCAGCATTTGAGGCTGATTGCAGTACAATTTTACTGCCGCCAACTTACATTTCGCGGAAAGACCACAAAGATAAGATAAGAGAGATTAGGGCTCGTACAGAGGCATATAGGCGGTCATTTTCCCCTCGTTCTGTTTGGGAGTGGAACAGGGAGAGAAGATGCTAGTTGTGGTACGAGGTACCCTCCGCCACGCACCGTATGGTAGATTGCGGAGTATGTATGTAGATGTAGATGTAGAACTGAAGTGACTTCTTTCAGTGTCACTGAAAACTAGTTGTCAGCGTGCTTTTCGCCCAGCATAACTGTTACGTGTCGATTTCTTCTTTTCCAAAAGACGGCAGCTCAACTCATTGGGGTTCACTGTGAGGGTTGTCCTTGTTGATCCCTGCATCCGCGGCATTCTGGAAGAGCTCATTATGGAAATGGAGCCTTGGCATGGGTTCGCCCCGTAGCCTTCTCTGTTACCGACCGCAACCGATGCTGGTGGCTGCGCCTACGCCTGCGGGTAGAAGTCCTCCTCCCTACTCCCCACCCATTCCTCTCCCAGCCGTCTTCCAGCGCCCCCCCCCCCCCCTCCCCCAGCCATAGAGCAGAGAAACTTGGCGAAGTCGTCGCGGCGCGTCGTCAAACAATGCGGCTGCAGGTGGAGGAAGATGCCGCTCTGCGCCCTGCTTGGAGAACAGAAGACCGTCTCGAGAGCGCGATACCGATCAATCGCCGCGTCGCGATCCAATGGCTGTGCAGTCTACATTCAACGCCATGCTGTGTCGACCGCGGGCCCCGCCTAGCATTAATATTAACGTTGTCCTAGATACCGGCACGCGGTAACCTAATTGCGTTCCTCCGTTTTTGTGTAGGAACATCCTGAATTACTCTGGTGAAGATCTTTCAACTGTCAGCATTCTGAATGGCAAACTTTGTCTTTATTCCAGTCACCCTCTCTTTCAATGACAACAATTACATATAAAAAAGTTAAAGCAAAGTCACGGTAGAGAATGAGATGTTTTCACTCAGCAGCGGAGTGTGCGCTGATATGAGACTTCCTGGCAGATTAAAACTGTGTGCCGGACCGAGACTCGAACTCGGGACCTTTGCCTTTTGCGGGCAAGTGCTCTACCAACTGAGCTACCCAAGCACGATTCACGCCCCGTCCTCACAGCTTCACTTCTACCAGTACCTCGTCTCCTACCTTTCAAATTTTACAGAAGCTCTCCTGCGAACCTAGCAGAACTAATTTCATTCTGGAAACATCCCCCAGGCTGTGGATACGCCATTTCTCCGCAATATCGTTTCTTTCAGGAGTGCTAGTTCTGCTAGGTTCGCAGGAGAGTTTCTGTAAAGTTTGGAAGGTAGGAGACGAGATACTGGCAGAAGTAAAGCTGTGAGGACGGGGCGTGAGTCGTGCTTGAGTAGCTCAGTTGGGAGAGCACTTGCCCGCGAAAGGCAAAGGTCCCGAGTTCGAGTCTCGGTCCGGCACACAGTTTCAATCTGCCAGGAAGAGAAAAAACGACACGCCACAAAGGATTTATACAAATTGGTCACAAATTGATAATCATACAGGTATCGACGCAAAATAGAAATCTGTAAACTTTAGCGGCCGATGGATGAATCTGTGACTCTCCAGTCCAACTTCACAGCACAGCTGACAAGAATAATAAACAGGGATATGTCGATAACAGGACATAAAGTCTTTGCGAATTTCTGTCCTTGTGCTCAGTTGGGCATAAATTCTGGGAGAGAACAATATTCCCAGATGTCAGCCTTTGAGAGAGGACATGTTTGTTGAGCTCAAAGTAGCCGATTAGAGTAATCGCAGATCGATCGACATTTCAGTAGGAGCGAAGCTACTATTCGACCATGTTGTCATGAATGGCCGAACACAGCGTCAAGAAAAAAGCAGTCAACCTAGAGAAAAGACAGAACGAGAGCATCGAGGAAAAGTCATCGACACACTCAGAGCTCCAGATTCATCATGATCATCGATTTGACGTGCAACTGGTGCTTCAGTGACCACAAGGGCCATCAACAGACGGCTTACAGAAAAACGGGTTCAGCCCACGGCGCACCTTGCGCCAACAACCATTGACCTCTGTTCACCGACAAGCCAGTTTGCGGTGTTGTCTGGCACATTCGGCCTGAAAGTGACAAGTCGCACGTCTTACTGAGCCATGATGATCAGTGAAGACGCGCCTGCAGACGTCCCGGACAGTGACGGGTTACCAACCTCACCGTCACTCGCCAAACGGCCCGAAACCTCGTGTAATGGTCTAGGACGGTTGTTGTTCGTTGATTTCGGGGAGGGGACCAAACAGCGAGGTCATCGGTCCCATCGGATTAGGGAAAAAAGTCGGCCGTGCCCTTTCAAAGGAACCATCCCGGCATTTGCCTGAAGTGATGTACGGAAATAACGGAAAACCTAAATCAGGATGGCAGAAAGGGGGTTTGAACCGTCGTCCTCCCGAATGCGAGTCTAGTGTGATAACCACTGCGCCACCTCGCTCGGTAATGGTCTAGGGGTCGTTTTATATCATAGTACGAGCACTTTGGTTGTCATTTGCGGTACCCTTACAGCACAGCTGTACATTGTCGATACTCTACGCCCCGTTTTCTTTCCCTTCATGGCAAGCCGTCCTGGGCTTACATTTCAGCAAGATAATGCCTGCCCGCGTGAATGGAGAGTTTTTACTGCTTTTCTTCGCGCTTCCTAAAAGCTGCCTTGGCCGTCTACATTGCAGAATCTCTCTCCAATTGAGAACGTTTGAAATTTTTTGGGCAGAACCCTTCAACTGGCTTGGGATTTTGACTATCTAACGCGCAAATTTGGGACGGTATCTCTCAGGAGGACATTCATCAACTCTATCAATCAGTGCCATGACCAATAACTTCTTGCATAAGGGTCATACGGGTGCTGTTGGTACCTAGTATTTGTCAAGCTCTTTCTCTTGTATAAAACCTCCATTTTTTCTGAAATTGTAATTATTTGGTTTATCTGTACGCGTACATCACATGCACCAGTTTCCGTCCCATCCGAATAATTCTTTCGAGTTGCGTCTTTTTTTTTGTCCTAGACTGTGTATCAAAACGTTGTATCAATATCAGACGAAAATGACAGTGGAACTGACAGACATTGACTTCATTTCAAGTAAAGGTGTAGTGCAAAAGGAATAAGAAAAGATTCGAGCGTAGACTGAAGAAATAACGGCATACGCTAGGAATGATTAAACAGAACGAGAGGAAACTTAAACCACGATGCCTGGGATGAGCCTAAAAACCTCAGATCTCTTGTCAAAAAGTACTTTTAACGCGAACGTTGAGATTAGGTTGTGGGTAACAACTGTCACTAGTTTTTATGTTAAAGACAATTCTGGGCCAGCTGTTTACCGTAGTACGATGTGTGCCTAATGAAAGACTGCTAGTTAAAGTATATGACTGTAGTACGTAAGTCATCATGATAGACAAGCGTGATTGTTCCAGTTACATAATTTCACACTTACGAACTATAAGGACGAGTAATATTACAAATAAATAAAGGAACTGTAGGAAGAATCATCTTTAGATTCATAATGACAGATACACTATCTGACTAAAAATATTCCGAGACCTATTAGTGGGCGTTAAGTGGGATGTGTCCACTGTCGATTGTATGACTGTGCAGGGGATATTTTCAGTGAGGTATCTGAATGTCTGAAGAAATGGGGCTCACTTTTCCGCAGAAGACGAAACCAGAGAAGGTTCTGATGTCAGACGCCGGCGTCTGGAGTGGAGTCAACGTTCTAATTCATCTCGAAGCTCTTCCACTGGGTTATGGTCACGACTCTCCTCCGGAAATTTATTGCCGACAAACCATTGTCTCGCGGATGTTTCTTCATGAAAGAATGCATTCTCGTGTGGATACGATCAGTCATCGTCTCACATTGGTTCGTCTACTGTACGCAGGTCACAGCACCATAAAATATGTTAATATCCTTCTGTATTTAGCGTTTACTTAAGTGCAACAGGGGAACAACGCACTGACCACGAAAAACACCCACATATCATAACAGTACTGATGGCACTGCACACGATGGCTGACATCGTTTTCCAGGCATTCACCAAACTCACTGCCTCCAATCGGACAGCCACAAGGTATAGCATGACTCGTTTCCAGTGATTGAGTGCCCAGTCGCGTTGCTCTTTAAATCACCACAAACGTCGATCAGCGGTGACAAAAGTATGGTTTATATGGCGCTGCTCGACCATCGTACCCAAATATTTTTAACTTCCTACGACCAGTCGTTGTACTTGCTGGACAGCGGACAGCACTTTGCAACTCACGAGTGATTCTTTCCGCTGATTTCATGCGATTTTTTACAACCACCCTCCACAATGCGCAGTCATTTCACGAGGTCTGTTGATTTTGGTATCGTTGTAGTTGGTCCTTCGCGTTTCCATTTCACAATCACATCATCAACAGATAACAAGGGAAACTTCAGAGGGGTTACTCGAGTGACATTCTATGATCAGTCCACGTTCGAAGTCACTGAGCTCTCGTGACTAGACAGATCTGCTGTTACTGATTCCCTACTGCCAACACAACAGTCCCGCCTGCTTTTAGAATCGTAGGTCCACCTCTCGTGACATGTA
Source organism: Schistocerca piceifrons (assembly GCF_021461385.2). Taxonomy (NCBI): domain Eukaryota; kingdom Metazoa; phylum Arthropoda; class Insecta; order Orthoptera; family Acrididae; genus Schistocerca; species Schistocerca piceifrons. The sequence continues at coordinate 235,903,168 of NC_060140.1, forward strand.
ATGGTCGATTCAGCACTGCGTAAAGGCGTCTGGATACTGCACAAAAAATTCAACTGACGAAGTGCAAAATCAGCATACAACGCCCTAAGAGGAGATGCAACTTAAATACATTCGTAATTAGTCGGAAACTAAGCAGAGGCAAGTGTTTGGGTGTTACAAAATGATCCGCAGCTAGGAGAACGCTTCTTCTTGGAGCCCCTCCATGAAAATCATCGTTTATTTCCTTGTTTGCATTGGACATGTCGGGATAATTGCTTCATACAAACGAAGAACACTTGTAATGTGCCTATAATTTTGCACCTTACAAGCAATTATCCACATACCTTCCCGTGAACTATATCCAAAATTAGATATCATTTGATAGGTTGTACATCGTACATACACTATGTAAATAATTATTAACGCTTATTGTGTGAAAGTTGACGGAGTGTCTTAGTGTCTTTATAAAAAAAAACGGCGTAATGAATGATTGCCTATACTAGAAGAGGTTGGAACGCCAGTGGAAATGAAACGTTAGGGGGAACTCAAGCCCTGGGTGGAAGGCCAACACAGGTGTGCTGGTCCTGCTTAAACACAGCAAGTAGCAAGACGGACGTTGAAACATCTGAGCGCTGGGGCACAATAGATTCGTGACCGGCCGCTATTGTAGTAGGGCTGGAAGGATAACCAGATAATACTTCCGAACTTTGCAAATCTTGGACGCAGGTGAGAGCAACGAAGAAGCGGTATCTCTGAAACCACGCAGGCTGGGTTATTTCGAAGGATTTTTACTCAGAAGCGTAGCATTGTAAGAGTATAGGTTTTCCTCGCAAGCTTTCTGCGCTGGACGACAAAAGGCTAAAATATGGTGGGTCTGCGTTCGGAAGAATCTGTGGAGAGGGAGAATATTCCGTGGGTACGGGAATATGATTCGTTTTCGGAATTACGTTGGTAGGGAGCTGAGCCTTGCTGGGAGTCCAGCAGTGGAGAGACGTGGTCTTCCATTGTGAGCGCCCGTGTGTGACGGTCGGTCGATATCGTCCTTGTTGGCACAGACGGAGTCGCTGTCTTTACTCTCACGAGAGTTTATAGTTAGACCAGTTAGGCACTGTGCTATTGCGAACCTATAGGATTCTGGACTTCACCTCTGTGTTGGAAGTCGTCATTGAGTACGCAGCGTTCAGTAATTGAGAGCACTTCCTCTGCCTATACTTACGTTAAGATGTTATCTGAACTCCGTCCTTGTGGCTGAGAGTTCGCGTTTCTCGTCTGTAGAACACAGATAGCAGAAGACAGTATTAAAGTATATTAGTCAGAGGACCGCCTTCAGCAGTCCTAGTGTTTGAAAGAGTTTATTTGTGGCTGGAGTTCTTCCATCGTCGCAGACGCCTTGGAGAACCATCACTTCGACGCACCGGACGCAATACATACGGTGATATTGCAAATTGCTTCGGCTTATTAGGGCTATAAAACTAAACGCCTGTGATCACGTTAGTTTATTTCCACTGAGGTTCCACACCACCGTACATCAGCTTTGAAAGTAGTGTCTTCTAGTGTTTGGTACGTAGATGGTGTCACTCATTTCGCGTTATTGATATTAGATTGCGCAGTCATAATAAGGGACAGAGTTGGGCAATGGATTAGTAAATTTACTTAGGAAATGTAAGCTTTGTAATGTAAAGCTTTTTTTTAAATGTACAATAAATGTATAAGCAGGAACAAAGTTCATCATTTAGTAGTATTAGTTGCCTTAATCATTCATTTATATTTAGGTTATAATTTATATGTTAAAGTCCATTAAGAGATCCTAAGATCTGCTTCAGGCGGTAGTCAAAAAGGGCCAAATCTTCATTTTAGCGTTTATTATTTTCCGTTGCGCACATTCATTTTACACCCGCCTGGAGTAGCATCTTGGATACTTAATGTGAATGGTATGCGATCATCAGTTTGCCACAAATCTTCGATAGAAACAGGAAGAACAATAGAAAACTTAGCAACATGCACCATCACGCAAACTGTCACACTGCACATCGAACAAGCGGCTAATCGACGTAGAAAGACGTGAGACTAACGTCTACGTGCGTGTGTTCACTTGCTTCATCCCTGCAAACTGCTTTTGTTACTTTCTGTCAGATAAAAAAAATGCGTGGAGAGCGATTTTCGTTGCTTCAAGACACTGGCAAATTCTTGGAAAACTATAATTTTATCGAGAATCTATTATGCTTTTGATCTTTGCCTGTAATTTGGAAATTTGTGGTAAGGTCTTATGGGACCAAATTGCTGAGGTCATCGGTCCTTAAGCTTACGCACTACTTAATCTAACTTAAACTGACCTACGCTAAGGACAACACACACACACACACACACACACACACACACACACACACACACCCATGCCCGAGGGAGGACTCGAACCTCCGACGTGTTCAGCCACAAGGACCGTGACAGATCTTTGCCTGTAATTGATCTCGATACTGGCAACATACGGTTCCGGGAATTCCAAGACCAAATCAAAACCTCTACAGTAGTTCCTCAGACTAACCCAGACATAGAAAAAGAAGCGAGCAGGGGACTTCAATTTATATATGTAGAGAGAGAGGATTTAATGAAACATTTTTATTCACTCACTAAAGCACGACTGCAAGATACGTTTTTTAGATGCATGCAGTAATGTTCATCTATCATGGTTTCGATGAACGTCCAAATGGCAAAAGATGATTTTCATGTGATATAATTCCAAGTTAACAAGTTTCATATTTTTTACTTTACTTGTTCTCTGAAACCTTGCTTCTTCCGAATATAATGATTCTAGGTCAACGGGAAGTACCCTACAGGTTTAAATGAGTGAGCTCTCGCGTATCAAAGTATGTGATACAAATGATCGAATCGTTTGATTCCACTGACTTAGAAGCTTAAATTTCTTACATCGCCCAGGGGGCCATAGACATTAGTATAAGACATAAATCTGAACTCCATACGCCAAACTATTGCAGAGAAAAAGGAGTCTTAAAGGCGAACAGACAGACAGACGGATAAAAAAGACAAAAATATTATTTTCTGTGAAGTAATTACAAACTAATCAAGTTCGAATGTTTTCGTTTATTTTTACAGCGAAACCTTGCTTCTTGCAAATTTAATGGTTCTAGGTTTTGATGAGTGAGTTTTCAAGTATCAAAATATGCGATATAAAAGGTCGTATCTTTTGATTGTATTGACTTAGAAGCTTACAATTTTTGCGCCGCAAAGGGACTATAGACTGTAGTATGCCACATAACTTTGAACTCGATGCGTCTATCCGTCCCTGAGAAAAAGGATTCTTATCTATCGGACAGACACGCAGACAAACGAACGAAAAAGAGATCCTACAACGGCTTGGTTTTACTGACTGAGGCACGAAACCTAAAAAAATGGTAGAACTGGTTCGATCGCATGAGAACGTGAATAAATGGTACAGCTGAATAAAATTCCTATGGGAGGCCATAAGTCCATAGGTTTACACACTACTTACTCGAAGTTAAACTAACTTACGCTAAGGACAACACACACACGCGCAGACACACACACACACACACACACACACACACACACACACACACACACCTATGCCCGAGGGAGGACTCGAACCTCCGACGGGGGCGGCCGCGCGAACCGTGGAAGGCGCCTCAGACCGCCTAGCTACCCCGCAGCAAAGCTGAATATTTCGAGCAAACAACAACAACAAAAAATACCAAAAACTTTTTCGGACTTGTTTTTTGGGGAAGCTTAAAGTGCTACTGTCGTTTAAGCCGTATTAGTCGGCGGCGATTAGCGTTATCAACACATTCTCCAAATCGGTGGCGGCATGTTTTCTGCGTTTATAAGTACTCGCGGCGTAGTCTTGAGGTCGTGCTGCATGAAAGGCCAAGTGCCTGTAGGACTAGGAGATAGTGTGTCCAGTGCGTCGGGCACCCACGATATAGCTTATATCAGGATGTCGTGCTTTTTCCACAGCGGTATCTAGACATAATGCAGGCGAAACGCAAAAGGTCAGAAGTGTACCCGATCGCGTGACAAGTGAACTGGTGTGGTCATCGGGGTGGCTGGAATGCTCCAGCACGGCAGCTATCTATTTTCCTGTAGCTGATGAGTTGTTGTTGTTGTTGTTGTTGTTGTTGTGGTCTTCAGTCCTGAGACTGGTTTGATGCAGCTCTCCATGCTACTCTATCCTGTGCAAGCTTCTTCATCTCCCAGTACCTACTGCAACCTACATCCTTATGAATCTGTTTTGTGTATTCATCTCTTGGTCTCCTACGATTTTTACCCTCCGCGCTACCCTACAATACTAAATTGGTGATCCCTTGATGCCTTAGAACATGTCCTGCCAACCGATCACTTCTTCTAGTCAAGTTGTGCCACAAACTCTTCTCCCCAGTCCTATTCAATACCTTCTCATTAGTTATGTGATCTACCCATCCAATCTTCAGCATTCTTCTGTACCACCACATTTCGAAAGCTTCTTCTCTCTTCTTGTCTAATCCATTTATTGTCCATGTTTCACTTCCATACATGGCCACACTCCATACAAATACTTTCAGAAACGACTTCCTGACACTTAAATCTATACTCGATGTTAATAAATTTCTCTCCTTCAGAAACGCTTTCCTTCCCACTGCCAGTCTACATTTTATATCCTCTCTACTTCGACCATCATAAGTTACTTTGCTCCGCAAATAGCAAACCTCATTTACTACTTTAAGCGTCTCACTTCCTAATCTAATTTCCGCAGCATCACCCGATTTAATTCGACTACATTCCATTATCTTCGTTTTGCTTTTGTTGTTGTTCATCTTATATCCTCCTTTCAAGACACTGTCCATTCCGTTCAACTTCTCTTCCAAGTCCTTTGTTGTTTCTGACAGAATTACAATGTCATCGGCGAAGCTCCAAGTTTTTATTTCTTCTCCATGGATACCATTATTGTAACACAACTAAGTAGACTTGACCAAGGAACAAAGAGAGATTCGATTTATAGCAGATACCAGCATAAGATGCAGATTTACTGTCATTCCTTACTCACTAAGTTGACTTTTAGGGCTCCGTACCTAAATGGACAACAATAGAACATTTACTGGCTCGCTTTGTTGTCCGCCTGTCTCTGTCTGTCTGTTCCCCTGTTAAGGGACTTTTTCCTCAGGAACGAGCAGACGGATCAAGTTCAAATCTACACTCCTGGAAATTGAAATAAGAACACCGTGAATTCATTGTCCCAGGAAGGGGAAACTTTATTGACACATTCCTGGGGTCAGATACATCACATGATCACACTGACAGAACCACAGGCACATAGACACAGGCAACAGAGCATGCACAATGTCGGCACTAGTACAGTGTATATCCACCTTTCGCAGCAATGCAGGCTGCTATTCTCCCATGGAGACGATCGTAGAGATGCTGGATGTAGTCCTGTGGAACGGCTTGCCATGCCATTTCCACCTGGCGCCTCAGTTGGACCAGCGTTCGTGCTGAACGTGCAGACCGCGTGAGACGACGCTTCATCCAGTCCCAAACATGCTCAATGGGGGACAGATCCGGAGATCTTGCTGGCCGGGGTAGTTGACTTACACCTTCTAGAGCACGTTGGGTGGCACGAGATACATGCGGACGTGCATTGTCCTGTTGGAACAGCAAGTTCCCTTGCCGGTCTAGGAATGGTAGAACGATGGGTTCGATGACGGTTTGGATGTACCGTGCACTATTCAGTGTCCCCTCGACGATCACCAGTGGTGTACGGCCAGTGTAGGGGATCGCTCTCCACACCATGATGCCGGGTGTTGGCCCTGTGTGCCTCGGTCGTATGCAGTCCTGATTGTGGCGCTCACCTGCACGGCGCCAAACACGCATACGACCATCATTGGCACCAAGGCAGAAGCGACTCTCATCGCTGAAGACGACAGGTCTCCATTCGTCCCTCCATTCACGCCTGTCGCGACACCACTGGAGGCGGGCTGCACGATGTTGGGGCGTGAGCGGAAGACGGCCTAACGGTGTGCGGGACCGTAGCCCAGCTTCATGGAGACGGTTGCGAATGGTCCTCGCCGATACCCCAGGAGCAACAGTGTCCCTAATTTGCTGGGAAGTGGCGGTGCGGTCCCCTACGGCACTGCGTAGGATCCTACGGTCTTGGCGTGCATCCGTGCGTCGCTGCGGTCCGGTCCCAGGTCGACGGGCACATGCACCTTCCGCCGACCACTGGCGACAACATCGATGTACTGTGGAGACCTCACGCCCCACGCGTTGAGCAATTCGGCGGTACGTCCACCCGGCCTCCCGCATGCCCACTATACGCCCTCGCTCAAAGTCCGTCAACTGCACATACGGTTCACGTCCACGCTGTCGCGGCATGCTACCAGTGTTAAAGACTGCGATGGAGCTCCGTATGCCACGGCAAACTGGCTGACACTGACGGCGGCGGTGCACAAATGCTGCGCAGCTAGCGCCATTCGACGGCCAACACCGCGGTTCCTGGTGTATCCGCTGTGCCGTGCGTGTGATCATTGCTTGTACAGCCCTCTCGCAGTGTCCGGAGCAAGTATGGTGGGTCTGACACACCGATGTCAATGTGTTCTTTTTTCCATTTCCAGGAGTGTATGTCACGTACTAAGGCCTACGGTTCTCTTTCGGTGTAAAACTTTTGAGCCTCTAAGATAATGCAGTCAAAGTGCATGATAATTTATGTCAGATATTTTGATACTCGCGAGCTCACTCACTAATACTATGGAGTAAATCCCCTTGACCAAGAATAATTAAATTTGGCAGGAAGAACCGTTTCACTGTACAAGAAAAGGAAAAAGTGCGAAAACTGTTAAACTGTAACTGTATCAAATATGAATATATTGCTACCATTAGAACTACATCGCATTCACTATCCGTCAAAGCCACCACAGAAAAATATTACTGTGTGGGGACATTAAATATAAGTTGTACTGATGTTTCAATAAGTAAATGAGAAATATTTAATATTTTGTGAATTATTCCCTCTCTGGATATATAAACTGAAGTCCTCTGCTCGCTTCTTTTTTTCTGTCCGGGCTAGTCTCAGAAACTACTTTAGACATTATGATAAAGTCTTAGAATTCCCGGTTTCGATGCCTTTCCGGTTTTGATAATGAGAGTAGGCCAAAATCATAGAGATTCTCGGGGAGAAGAACTATCAGTACATATAATGAAGTTTGTACGGAATCCTGAGTATACGATTTCTAGACGCAGTTGGCCAATTTCGATTGATTACTCTCTTCGTATCTGGCGTCGTGTGACACGTATTTAATCTACTGTGATTTATACAATACTAGAAGTGTTTCTATATCATAATTCGTGATATTATAGTACTAATGTCAGGTTAAATGGACAATACGCTGCACGTGTTACATGAATTATTCAAGACTTGTAGATACCACGCCTTCTGTTCACATCAGTAGCTCGGTTAGCCTCCTACAGAACAATATCGTATATACATGAAAATCTATACTTCACATATTGCTATTGTAATTTAGAGCTTGTGGTGATTCAAACTTCGTTAAGTGTCTATATGTCAGGCTTGTTTGTGTCGTAGTAGATAAATATGGTGCAGTTTTACTTTGCTTTTGTGTGTGTGTGTGTGTGTGTGTGTGTGTGTGTGTGTGTGTGTGTTTCGGGCGCCTGCAAGTGAAAAGACAGGATTAAAGATGCAGTAAAAGCTCGGATTGGCCACGGAATCAGAAAAAAATAGACAATTTCCTCTCAATTGTAATTCCGTTGACAATGCCGACACCACTTGGCCAGGAACGTTGCTTCTGTCCCAGAATGGCGTAAGGAGGAGCTGCAGGTTAGCCTACGTTTGCCAACTACGAAGGCGAAAGCGCCCGAGCGCAACTACTGCGACGAGGGACAACCCAAACAGCAAGACACCAGCTTACTAATAAAGGAACTAGAGAAGGAAGGCACAGTCGCTTCCTTCTCGCTACAATGCCACACATAAGAAGGAGAGCATTGTAAAATCTTTGAACTGGTCTGTACATAGCCAGGATAGCCGTGCATATGATGATGAAATATGATCGAAGTTTCGAAAACAACAGATATAAAGGACACAAGCATTCACAATCAGTTCCACGCGCCGTGAACTTTCCCGACCTAGGCCTTGTAGGATAACATCGCTGTAATCAACAATTACAAATATGAGTGTTTGACAAGTTTGTTTTTAAAGTCAAGAAGGAAGAACTTTTTGTATTTTTGTAGGGCTTACAGTGTTGTTGAAACCTTCTTGCACAGTGCAGATCGTTCTCAGTCCAGTTTTGATTTTAAGCTATTATTACTCCTAGGCTCTTTTCAGAAGGAGAGACGTTGATGTGTGTATTATTTAGTGTCAAAGGTGGTAGGGCTTTCCGATAATTCGGGCTAAGGAGCCTAGAATGATGAACTAGTCCGCTTGGTTTTTGAATCGGTTGAGCGTTAACCCTACATCTCGTGCCCATTTTGAGAGTGCACAGAGGTCGGTATTGAGGTTCTCGTTATCTGTCTTATGGTTTATTGGTTCTGCTCTTAGATACAACTGGAGGTCATCAAGATACATGTGGTATCTGCAGTAAGACATAATCGATGACAGATCATTGACATACAATGGAAATAGTATAGGAGCTAATACCAAACCCTTGGGGGGGGGGGGGGGGGACTTATACTACGTGCCTCCATTGTGATTTTATGGTGACAGACATGACCAACTGCTGGCGAGAAGTCTCTCTGACCAGCTATTTTGTGACAGGAGCATGCTTCCGGCATGTAAGTGGCTAAGGAAGCATTGAGTTGTGCCATAGCATGTGGAAATTGTCAGCCGCTATGGCAGACTGTGGTACCGCAGCTTGCTGCGCCAGCAGTGTTATTGTCTCCTGGGTTTCATAGGCGGCTGGCTGCACACCCGTTGATGGGTTGCGAAATCCGGTCTGTGGCTGTTGCCAGAACACAAGGAAACCATCCCGGCATTCGCTTTAAACGATATCCAGACAGCATAAATGTGAAAGGCCAGATTGCTGTTCTGCCTAATAAGAGTCACTGCCTTACCTCTGCACTTCCTCACACTGATGGAGAGATCGATGGAAGGCAAGGCCATAGAATCTCCAACAGGACCATGCCCAGTAAAGAATTTGGTGTTCATACTAACAATAGCATGATGTCTGAAGTGTTGGCAGAAGAGCCAACACCGTGTTGCTAGAGGAGGCCGAAATGCACGCTTTTAAGCTCTCGCAGGCTGGCGTGAGGTCTGGAACATTTAAGGGAATTAATAGTAGCAAATAAAGTACGTAGTTGATATAATACTTAACTTTAATCCATAATTGGAGAACATCGCTCTTGACGGTACATGTTTTATAAAATAATATCAAATGCTATGGCGCCTTGCTAGGTCGTAGCAAATGACGTAGCTGAAGGCTATGCTAACTATCGTCTCGGCAAATGAGAGCGTAGTTGTCAGGGTTGCATCGCTAGCAAAGTCGACTGTACAACTGGGGCGAGTGCCAGGACGTCTCTCTAGACCTGTCGTGTGGTGGCGCTCAGTCTGCAATCACTGACAGTGGCGACACGCGGGTCCGACGTATACTAATGGACCGCCGCCGATTTAGAGGCTACCACCTAGCAAGTGTGGTGTCTGGCGGTGACACCACAATGTCAGCCTCGTATATTAATTACATCTGTTGCCTGTCATCTTCCTTGTTTGATGCATCATCGTCTTGCGCTATTAGCAACTCTACAGAAGGTCTACAACTATCTTGTGCTTCCTGTATCTTTTGTTTTGAAATTTCTGTCCTTCATCCATCCACCACCTTGGCACCCTGGTTCTTCCTGCTCCTTGTTATTTGACTTGTTTTGATGTTGTAGGGTTAAATATGACTCGCTTTCCTTGTCCTGCATCCAAAGTGGAAAATTGAATCTTCAGTACACGCTACCTGATCAGAAATATCCGGACGCTTACTGGTCGACATTAATAAGGGATATGTCCATCCTCCGCCTTTACAACAATTCTTTTAAGGGGACACTTTCTATTAGGGATCTGGTTGTCTGTGGGGGAATAGCGCCCCATTCTGCCTGAAAAGCCAAAACCAGATAAAGTAGGGACTGTGACGCATGCATCTAGAATGAAGTGGACGTTCTAACTCATCTCAAAGATGTTCCATTCGATTCACGACAGGGTACTATACAGGCCCGTCCATTTAAGGAATTGTCGACAACCCATTGCCTCTGATGCTCCATTATAACGGGTGCATTGTCACGTTGATACAACCATCTTCTCTGAACAGTGTTGTTGGATGTGTTCATATGCTTCCGCATTTAGTGTTTTTGTAAGTGTAATAAGGGAACCACACCCTGACCACTAAAAACACAGCTACGTTGTAACAGCAGTACGTCACTGATGCCACTACACATGATGGCAGGTAATGCTCTCCATGCATTCACCAAATCCATACTCTTCCATCGAATTGCCACAGGATACACCGTCATTCATCACTCCAAAGCAATCTCTCCCAATCACTCCCAGTGTCGCTCAGTGCTGACTGCAGAAATGTTGGGTTTATGAGGGGCAGCTCCACCTGTGTAGCCCATTGTGTTCAACTCCCAACCTACAATCATTGTGCTAGCTGGACTGTTGGTAACATTTCGTAGCTCACATGTGATTCATTCCACTGATTTCATGCTATTTTTTACAACCACCCTCCAAAATGCTCAGCAGTCGTCAGTACATGAGGTCTACCTGGTCTCCATTTCGCTGTGGTTATTCCTTCACGTCTGTACTTCACAGTCACATCACCAACAGTGGGCTTGGGCAGCTTTAGACGGGTTACCAAGTTTACATCCAATAAATAGTCAATGTTCGAAGTCACTGAGCTCTCCTGACCGATCTAGTCTGCTGTTACCGCTTCTCTACTGACTGCACAATATTCCCCACCACTTCTTATGTGCTGGTGGAAGCTGTCGCCAGCACAACAGTTGGCAAGGATCTAATGTGAAGATCAATAGCAGGCATTGGATCAAGTGCACCTATCGCGAGAGAGGCCAGAGACACACTGACAAGCAACAAGCCGTCAGCACCCTCTTGGCAGCATGTATTTAGGCTGCCGCCACTGACCAGATGGTCTCACTGATTCACACTTCGCTTTGACGTCTGTCATTCATTTCCACAGTGGCTTAGTTCAGCACAGGCTACGCCAGCACATAGCAACCTGATTAGTGACCACAGCGAGACTAAAGTTTATTTTTCCTTTATTGTAATTTCCATTCCCCATCAGGGGCGGGCTGGTAGCAGCATAAGCGCTGCTCTTCAGCTGAGAGACATAAATAGACGGGAAGACATGTCAAACAATATAAAGAAGAAAACGTGACGGAGTATAGAAACAAAAAAGACGGAACAGAAGAAAAGAGAGCATACAAAGCGATGAATGTAAAACGGAGATAAAACTCTAAGAAAGCCACGTGATGGACAACGTAGCATGGATTAGTCATGGACGAAAAACAGGTCGAGCACACAATTAAAACCACGTCACTAGAGTATACTGCAGAATGGCACTGAAACACAACACTAACTCATCACACTGATAATGTATAAAAACCTGGGAGGATCTCTAGGGGGAGGGAAGACAAGGGAAAAGGGAATAGGGAAAAGGGGGCGAGGAAGAGGGGAGAGAAAGGGGGATGAGGTGAGGGGGGGCATGCTGAAGGAGGGCCAGGCAGGGAGGGAAGGAGAAAAATCAGCTCTGGGAGGAGGAGGAGAGAGGAAAAAGGGGACCCTGGGGAGGGGGGTTGGACAAGGCCAGGTTACAGCTGGAAGGAAGAGTAGATGTCACAGCAAAGTTCAACATCCAGGAGGGGAGGTGCTGGAAATTGCCCTAATGAAGGAGATGGAGGGTATGGAGGTGGAGAGAGGGAGGGATACAGTGATAGAGGCGTGGCAATGGTTGGGGGGAGGGAGAGAGGAAGGAGGAAATCAGGGGGTGGGAAGGATCAAGAATCCGGACAGTGTAAAGGATGCGGAGATGTTGGAGGAAGGGGATGAGATTGTACAGGAACGGTGTGGGGGAAGGAAGGTGGATATGGAAGGCAAGATGGAGCACATGGTGTTTGAGGATTTGGAGGGCGTTGTAAAAGCAGGTGGGTGTGGAGATCCAGGAATCGCTGGCATAGGATGGATGAGGGATTTGTAGGTGTGGAGGATGGTGGAAAGATGCAATCCCCATGTCCGGCCAGACAGAAGTTTCAGGAGGCAGAGTCGAGAATGGGCTTTCTGCTGGTTGGTCAGGAGGTGAGGGGTCCAGGTGAGGTGACGGTCGAGGGTGAAGCCAACGTATCTTAGGGTGGGGGTGAGCTGGATGGGATGACCATAAAGGGTGAGGTAGAAGTCATGGAGATGGAAGGAACGGGTGGTGCAGCCTATGATGATTACCGATATTATCTGCAAGAGCACTGTTACTGTTGAGCATGTACCACAATACAAGGACTCTATTCAAGTTAAGTATCCAGTACAAGTAAATAAGGTGCTACTCCACGTGTGCGTTTGTGTTGTAGAAAGAGGACACCAGCCACCCATAACAACAGCCTCTCCCTTGCTCCCTCGGTACAAGACTCCACATTTTATACTCTAGGTTCTGCCTCCCGTGACATATAGTGGTCAGTTCTACATTATAAAGAAGTGTCCGGATACCTTTGATCAGATACGGCATTTGTTACTTGATGTGTTTGTCTGTGTGTCCGTATTACACTGTACCATTTGTTCTTAACAGTGCTTTCTTCAGTTTATCTATTCTTGTACTGTAGTGTCAGTTAATTATCGCGTTTTGTAATCCTGATGGTTTCTTCTTGTTCTTATTCTTCTTGGTAGTGTGTTCAGCCTGTTATGAAATCTCTGTATTATCTGATGTTATATCGTCTGTTTTAGTATGTTTCCATTTTTTTGAAAGTTTTGTCTATTAATTATTCCAACGGCCTTGCCGCAGTGGTAACATTGGTTCCCGTCACATCACTGAAGGTAATCGCTGTCGGGCTTGGATAGCAGTTTGATGGTTCACCGGGACGTCTGCTGAGTGTTGTTGGCAAGCGGTGTGCACTCAGCCCTTGTGAAGTCAATTGAGAACCTAGAGGACCTACTTGATTGAGAAGTGGCGGCACCGGTCACGAAAACTGACAACGGCTGGGAGAGCGGTGTGCTGACCACATGCTCCTCCGTATCCGCATCGGGTGACGCCTAAGGGCTGGGGATGATTCGGCGGCCGCTCCATACCGTTGGGCCTTCAAGGCCTGTTCGGACGGTGTTTGTTTTTTGTCTGTTACTTAGCGTTTCACTGTCAGTGTTCCATATGTTAGATGATTGCTACTTTTTGGTTTTCTTAATGGTTTCGTGTAGTATGTGGCAGTTGTTCGCAGGGTGACAATGTATAACATGCAATAAAATAAACCAAAAGCCTTATAGTGTAATGTTTTTGATGGATGTAGTTTGCCCGGCAAGAGATACCAGTCCCAGGCAAAGAGGAGAATCATTTGCTGAACTATTAGTCCAGCGTAATGAACCCATCCAAGGAAGGTATCGTCTCAGTGGAATGGCATGTTCTTACTACACAAGACACTAAGCAGCTACAATGTTTTATAATTTACTTTTCGACCGTGTCATCACGTAACTGTTCCATGCACCGCCGACTTTAGGCGTATGGCGCTGTGGATCCGAATATGGCCAGCATAAAGAACGAAACCGTTCGTCAATTGTCCGCAGCTCGTGGTCGTGCGGTAGCGTTCTCGCTTCCCGCGCCCGGGTTTCCGGGTTCGATTCCCGGCGGGGTCAGGGATTTTCTCTGCCTCGTGATGACTGGGTGTTGTGTGATGTCCTTAGGTTAGTTAGGTTTAAGTAGTTCTCAGTTGTAGGGGACTGATGACCATAGATGTTAAGTCCCGTAGTGCTCAGAGCCATTTGAACCATTTTTCGTTCGTCAATTTTAAATAAATGGTTATTTGCGATCTTGACTGTTTCGTAGGATTATAGAATGTTTTTATATCACCCCACTGGTACATGACCACAATCAACGCGTCTCATTGCAGTTCCCTGATGCACCCAAATTCTGGAAATTTGATCAGGTTACAAACCGTCTTTCCTCGTAGTCGATCGTAATTTTGTCACCACAATTTGATCACTTCTGTTACGGAGGGAGTGTAATCGCTTACTATCTGATAGGAACCTGACAGCCTGTCCATTACTGCTAACAAAGTGACCGTCATGTGACTAAGGGCGGCGTGGCCACGATGGCGAGACAAACCACAAACTGCATGTAATATACAGAGAACTAGTAAATCCTGGATTCTTTAAAGAATCGAACCACCATGAATAAATTGCTTCAAACGTTTGATTACTTTATAAATGTCTTAATGTGTTAAATATTTGACATTAAGCATGTAAGCGAGGAAAAGTTTAGAAAATGTTTGAAATTACAGTTCGTTGGAAGTGCTAATCATTATGAAACACTAGATGAATATAGGCTGGGTAATCTGCCACTGTTTCAAGCAAAACCAAGTTTTTCATATATGTCAGTGTTTATGAAGTCGCATGTCCTGAACTGAGTGTCGTCCTGGTAGAATGATATAACTTTGCTGGTACATTCAGTGGTATACGAGTGTGGATATTACCTGAAAACTGTTTTGCGAATAGACTCGATAGTAAAGGAGTTATAAATTAAAACTTCATGTCTGATGCTGAGGTTTTGGTGTATGGACAGCGTAAACGTGGTAAGCGTTAAACATTTTGCTGTTAACCGTCCTGTTAGAGGTCTGAATTATATGTAAAGTTTGTTGAAAGTCGCCAGGTGCTTTCATTCTCAAATACCGGATGAATAATATCTGAGTATTTCCGCACCGTCAAATACGCTGCCTCAAGATTAACAGGTTGCCATTTCTTTATTGGCTCTAGGGATATGGATATGCCCGCACAGCCATCTCAACAGTGGAATGTCATTTAAGACGATACGGTAAGGACAACACAACAACCAATATCAAGTCCCTGATCTTAGGAAATCTCAACCTGGCCGGGATCGAACTAGGGCCCCTTTGGTTAGCAATCCTTCGTGCTGACCAAGCAGCTATCGAGACGGACAGACGTATATTTAAATGCGTAACGTAAGCCTATACTCCCTAACGAGTATATGTGACAGCATTTTAAATTTTTAAAGTAAGCGGAATACTGAAAATGAAATCTTCGTAGCCCCCAGAGCGTTTCGTAATAACACCCAAGAAATGCACTAAAGCTGTAAGGCAAAGTAGCCGGAACTTTTCTGTAATCAACGCTAACCGAAGCTTTCGTACCAGGTTCCGTCGCTGTATCCATCCTTTCGTCTGCTTACCTGTCTGTACTGAAGAAACTAGCAAAAACGAGTCGTCCATCGATAGCTTCTTGCTGCTTCAACATCCATTCTGCGCAGACATGCAACCTGACTAGGTGAAATAAGACACGCAATCTGTACGTGATTAATGGTAAAAAAAAAAATACCGTCAGAACAGTATTGAAATATAGGGCTATCTATCCTATTACCAGCGTCCATCGCGCTAGACTTCCACGAATCGTTAGTACACTAGCGCGATGTTTCATTTTGAACGTCATATACATGAGAAATAAAATGCCTGACTGCAAATAATTATAATTTTTTAGTTAACTGAACTACTGATCTTGGAATATAAAAGACATTCTCATACGTTGTAAATTTATCTGACTGAAAATGCAATGTGCTTTACTCTTTGCTTGAAAATGCGAAATCTGATTAATATTCTGAATGGTTAATGAACTGAATCTCTGATGAGTTTTAATGATAATATTTTAACTACTCTTTGAAAAATCACAAAAACATTTTTGTTAAGTTTATCGTATGACGTAGCGCACTTGTGAAATGGTTCTCTTGTCTGGTGTTGAAAGTTGCTGCAATGAATCGTGCAGCTCTGCGAAAACGTTCTGCTACGTGACGTCTCGTTTGCCATCTCGTCGTAGGCTACAATTCATAAACATATTAGAGCGCCGGTGTTAAACCTTCCGCAATTCATCCATGCAATGGCCAGGGATCGAGATTGGACTCTGGCAAGCAGTTTCTGCCCTAGAAAAACTTCAAAATTTCTAACCTTGACGCAGGTTCTTGGACTGCTACCGAATTCAATCCGCCCGAAGGTCTATTCTCGTCTCGTATCGACATAAATTCGACTTCTCTTTACATCAGACACTAAAGACGTGATATCCAATAAGATATTAAGTTTTGTGGTTTGATTCGAATTCTTGGGAGACTGTGTTACGTTTTCGAAACATATGATCTTTATCGATAAAACAATGTTTACTAACCACAGTAACGTAAATTTACGTAACATCCACTACTGGGCAGCAGAAAAGTCACGCTCTCTTTGCCAAGTACAACCGCAATGGCTATAGTGAGCAAGCAAATGGATCAGCGTACTCGGAATTATCGTTGTACGACATACTCCAACTCAGGTATTTTAAAAGGGAATACGTACTTACGATTACTTTCGAATCTTCTACCTGCTGTTCTACAAGAGAAACCATTGGATGAGCGATGTCTGTAGTTTCAGTATGACGGTTGTCCAGCTTCCGGTGATGCAACGGCAAATATTTAATAGCACATTTTCGAATAGTTGGATAGCACATACTGAATGATAAGTTTCTCTATCTGAGACGCCGTTCTTTTATTCAGTGCTCAGTGATGCGGTATGCCATGAAGCCCCAGCAAAGCCGGACAAAGTGTTCCAACAAACAGCTGCGTTATGTATCATCTGTTAGTAGATCTCTCTAATGACCGTGGCAAATGTGTCTTGGTCTCGGTGAGAAACAGATTGAACAGGCTCACTGTGTGCCGACGAATCGCTGCAATCACAACATATTTTTTCATGTATCTCTCGAATGGTCATTGTAAAAGTGCCTTGATGTCTGGTGTGAAACAGTCTGAGCACAAGATTAAGTGAAGCGTAAAACTATGGTCTAGTTTATTTAGTTTGTAAGTCATGTGTAGTGACCAAATCATACGAGCTAAATGTTTAGTTCATTGACCTTTGTACTCCATTTAATTACGACTCTGCGTATTATCTGTAGCCACAGTTGTCAGACAAGAGTGTTTACCTTCAAGAAGCATTAGGTCGTCCTCGGAAAAAGAAAGGTCAAATAATCTTTTCGCAAATTCAGGTCAATACACTATTTCCCTTCTTCCGTGGCCAGGACTCTTTTTCATTAGAGGATAGAACGCTGATATGAAAGCAGGCGCGGGCAGACTTAATGACGAAAATGCAGCTTTTTCCACATACGCTGTTCATTTACAATGAGGACGTACATGCATTTGAAATTGTTTTTCTAAGCCGCTTGTGATACCCTAGAAGTTATCATATAGTTCCATTTAAAAATCATATATTACTGTGCATCTGTGTCGAATAAAGTAGGGTTAAAGTCTATCTTAGTATCGTAGCCCCATATTCTGGCTATATATTATGATGTCGGACATGAGAGCCCAGCTTGGCGGTTTGTACATTGCCATAAGCGGTTCCGGACGCCTTGCCTTCAAATTCATTTCTCGATTACTTTTATCGAAAGTCACAACGCCGAGATTAACGAACACTGTATCACTGTACTCGACTTCTCAAGAAATTTCGGATGCTGAAAGAAAGTTTACTGTTCCTTAAAAAAAAGAGAGACATGCTTGCTTCAATCTCGGTTGACATAGTCTTAACCATGCAGCAAAATTACGTTCCCATCTCGGTACTATGATCCGCCGAAAACTTGGTTTCGGTATCTTGAGCCGTTCACGAAATGAGAGGGATGTTACGCCCTATGCGCTCTGGCTTACTATAGAGTGAAATCACCTGGGGGACGGGTTTCACGAGCATGCAGGACATCAGAAGTAATGTGCACGCACCCTTCCATCCCTGGGGCGGAATTATGAAGCAGGAACAAGAACGAAGACTGCATCTGGCACTTTCCCCTTCCATCTTAAGTTTGAAACGAGTTCGACGATACGTTTTATGGAACTTGATTTTTTTATCGCTTGTGCATTATATTTGTTGGGAGATAGAGACTGAACGGCCTCTGACAAGGATTCAAAAGCTGTACATGGAGCGAAAGAGTTAGTTGGCCATTTTAAACTCAGCAAATCTCTCCCCGCCCCGAGTTTCAAGCAGAGTAAGCGTTTCGATAACGGGGGAGGTTAGATTGCGCGGCCCCTCCCGCCGGAGGTTCGAGTGCTCCCTAGGGAATGGGTGTGTGTGTGTTGTTCTTAGCACAAGTTAGTTTAAATAGTGTAAGTATGTGTAAGTCTAGGGACATCAGTAGTTTGGTCCCTTAGGAATTTACATTCATTTGAACACTTCTTTGGCCGGCCGAAGTGGCCGTGCGGTTAAAGGCGCTGCAGTCTGGAACCGCAAGACCGCTCCGGTCGCAGGTTCGAATCCTGCCTCGGGCATGGATGTTTGTGATGTCCTTAGGTTAGTTAGGTTTAACTAGTTCTAAGTTCTAGGGGACTAATGACCTCAGCAGTTGAGTCCCATAGTGCTCAGAGCCATTTGAACCATTTTTTGAACACTTCTTTGCTTGTCCATTAAGTGTAGAGGCGTGCTTTACGGACCAGTCCTGTCTGGTCTTGGGGGAAAGTTATCAGAACGTGTTAATTTCATGATTTATAGTTTTCCGCTGATTTCACTCTAATTATGACAGGACAGTGCAAGATACGATTTATTCCTGTTCTGGCGGTATTTTGGCGTGCTAACGAAGATGTAGGGAGATGAACTCTGATTATCACAGTCATCAGTTATAAGTAAGTAACTTCCTTGTGGTTGATTACTGTCTGGGACACCTCATTACAACTTCTATCGGAATCAACCAGTCTAGATTGTGAAAAGGCTTAGGTTTATTTCCTCTCAGTATGTTCTCTGTTCGTTGTAACGAGTTTGTGTGTTGGTGACAGTAACTGTGTATGTTGGTGATTCTCATGGTATTAGTTATTGTCACAGCACAGTGCACGGAGGTCGTGATACCAAGCAGAATGAGTACCTAAATGCTGGCAGAATTTCGATATAACATTGATTTTCGGAAATTTTAAGAGCTTCGTGGAACTCCTGTTTTCTCCCAGGTAGTGGTCGTTTCCAGCTCTGTGACAACTGCATTACCGTATTGAGCAACTAACAATAGTATTGTACGCTTTCCGTGGGTATCTGAAATGAATGCGAGAGAATAGGCCCCTCTTTCCATTATCAAAATCTATTACCTCAGACCCTCGACAACCAGTGCATTTCCTTTTATTTTAAATTACTGTCGCACTAAATCTAAACTACTCTGTGTTAGAAGAACACTTAATGTTCATTCTGAAAGTTTTGATATTTAATGATAGGGCATGTTTAATCTCATGTCCTTTTTCTAAGGGAAATAAAAGGTTGACACTGAAAATTACGAAGTCATTTCATCGTTTAAGTAAAAATGTCCCGAATATTCGCGAGACTCTTCCCGTATTTCACCTTATCTAATGAAAAAGAGTAAAAGGGGTTGCATAGCGATGTGTCCAACAACATTGAAATCGAATTACGTTGAATAGATAAGATGTTGTACGCACTCTGTTAGGTCACTTTCCGCCAAAAGTTTGCTTGTCAGACATTATTTCGTTGCACGAAATTAGATTAACAGTTCTTTGGGACGTGCTTAGTTGCTATTTCATCCTAATCACTAGTGGAACAGGCAAGGAAGGTGAAGTGGTGTACCAAAGCAAAAATTGTTGAGAAAGAAAAAGGTACGCTTTCAGTTTTATAGCTTTCTTTTTGCTCTTTGTTAGCGTACGGTTTCTACCGTTGCCCCCCGCCCCCCTCCCCAGCCCCACCACCTCTACTGCTCAAAGATCACAGCTAACGTCTCTATTAAGTATGCTGGTACTCACACACATATCTACTGCTTCTTTTAGAATTTAATCCCAGTAGAGCGAGTTGTGAGACTTTTACCGCTGACCTTATGACCTTTCCTCAGGTTATGCTCCCCAACGCAGACTTTTCAATGTTTCTGACTTTTTTTTTTCTTTCGTGGAAAAGTTCCTACACCATGTTGACTACGTTCTCTAACTCTTTTTCAATTCACGTTAAGCTTGACACAGACAAGGAACTCTTAGACCACGGTCGTACTTTCACTGAAGGTAGAATCTTTTTAATTGATAGTGGGTGGTCAAACCACTGGCCTCATGCCATATTTTCTGGTGACCATCCAATCCTGCTCTAGGTATCTGTGCGGAATGGAAGGAATGCCGCAAATGTATTTATTATTAGTGGCTGAATGGTTTTGTGCCGTCTTTCACCTGTGAATGCTGATCGTATTTGCTCCTGTTTGACTCAACATACAGTTGAAATGTCTTAATTCAGAGTTCAGGTTATCGTGATGGTTCAAATGGCTCTGAGCACTATGGGACTTAACATCGGAGGTCATCAGTCCCCTAGAACTTAGAACTACTTAAACCTAACTAACCTAAGGACATCACACACAACCATGCCTGAGGCAGGATTCGAACCTGCGACCGTAGCAGCCGCGCGGTTCCGGACTGAAGCGCCTAGAACCGCTCGGCCTCCGCGGCCGGCGGTTATCGTGATCTGAATTAGTTTTAGATCAACTTAATGAATTACTTAGGATGGAATTCTTTAAAAATTGCTAGTGCAAGCAACATTCAATGAGGTAAGGATGCGTACAGGTATGTGCCGGTTTCCAATAAACGGAATGCCTTAGCAGACTCTTTGATTTCCGTTCAACCACTACGTCCATAATCGTCACCTAGCTTTTCTTTTCCAATTCTATCCAACACCTGATGTTTGGATACGTGTAACACATTGGTCAAGGAACTGACTTAGTCCATTCATTCAGTGGGTCCAGATTAAACGTGTGTCGTCTGCATACTGATAGAGACAGGATGGAAGCAAGGAAATCGAATAGAAAGCTCTTTATTCAAAATCCTTGACAAGGAAGTCAGCAGTGGCTGCTCAGAAGATAATATCGTAACTCTTCCAGAAGTAAACAAAGTAATTGGCAGTCATATACAATGAAAAAGTTTGATGTTGCAGATGTAAGCTCGCTGGCTAAGATAGCCACCGTGGAAAAGTCATGTCTGAAATAGCACGGCTGAGAGAGTCATCGAGGCTGTATTCTGCTCGAATGTGACGCAGCCTGAACACCCGGGGAATTTTGTACAAGAGACTGTGGCCATGCCTGCAGATGGCAATAGCAGACAAGCATTTCTGCCATTCAAGCCCATGTCTAACAGTCCACTCTGTGGGCTGAACCTCAGTCTGAAGCACATCCCGTCTTGTTAAGTGTTCTAGTCCAAACAGTGGGTGCCAAATATGGGTTCATCAGGTTACTTCCAAGTTCAACAATAAAAATGTGTTCCTCAAATTCACCGCAGTAATTTGTCAGTTTAATTCCACCTAACTTGGAATAGGCACTCTGAAAACAACACGACCGATTTACTTTTTCAATTCTAACTTGGGCTTCGTCTCCAGTGACGTCTCCTCGACGAGACGTAAAAATTAAATATTCCATTCGTAACGGCGTCTCTAATGAATGTGTGTTGCAAGCAGAGAGCTGATAGGCCCTCCCAGTAAGATGGTGCAAGGCCGTCGCACTGAACGGAGATTATGTTGAAAAATAGGATGGTTGCTGTTTTTTGTGGGAAGAGACCAAACTGCGAGGTCATCGGTCTCGTCGGATCAGGGAAGGACGGGGAAGGAAGTCGGCCGTGCCCTTTCAGAGGAACCATCCCGGCATTTACCCGGAGCGATTAAGGGAAATCACGGAAAACCTAAATCAGGGTGGCCGGACGCGTGATTGAACCGTCGTCCTCCCGAATGCGACTCCAGTGAAAGATACGGTTTTAGAGCCAAAAGAGTTGGGAATAACATTGCTTGTTGGACTCCTGTGTAAAACCAGCCTGCTTTCGGAAAAAAATGATGTTTTACTTATTCAACGCCACCCCCCCATACACCCCCCCCTCCCCCCCGTGGAATAATCAACACAAAACTAAAATCATGAATAACCTCATTTATTCATTTAAGTGTGGAAATAGAATAGTATGAAATCAATGAAACTTACCCAAGTGTTCGTGTGTCATTTAACTTAACATCAAAATTTTGTATTTTACTTTGTGCAAGTGTTCGTGCAACTTAAAAAGCTCTTGGTCTAGTGCAGCAGCGAGAGATAATCCATACCTTTCCCACTAGTAACCTGAGTAGACAGATCTGGCTCCTGTACTGTCTAATAACGAGCTGTGTCAGCTGAGGTACTGACATCTCTGATGACAATGACGCATTAGCACTCAGATGAGAACTCAGTAGTTAATGTTAGCTGTGTATATCCATTCCTGACCCACTGAAAGTTATAACAGGGAATTTAAACCTCAGTGCTATAGTATATAGTGTACAGTAGGGGAGAATGGAATGACAGACGAATCGAAGACTAAAAAATTTCACTTGTATGCCACGTCATCAGTGTACTGACTGAGTTCTTGGTCTATAACTACACACACACACACACACACACACACACACACACACACACATATATCTCAATTTGTCGACAATATTAACTTCCTAATACATCTCCTTCCTCGATGTCAATATTGCAACGCATAATTTGGAAACCTATTCTCGGGTATGCGAAGGACTGTCTGCTGCCATTAAAGTGTTGGGTTTGATCTAGTTCGTTATTTCTTCCATATTGCGTAATTAAATTTGATTTGCTTTTTTATTTTCATAGTTATCCACTCAGGGACGGTAATGCATTGTCCGCGGTATTCTTTATTTACCAAATTTATGGAAATCAAAACATTTTCTACTGTATAGACGAGCAAGTATCTATTTTACAGACGAAGATAATGTGAAAAATACAAATATGTTCAATACATTTCTAATGAGTACTTATCAATAATCAGGTACTGACTGAAGTCTCAGTCTAGTGTAAATTTACAAACCTAAAGATATTTCAATTTTTAGGATGTGTTTAGCAATTTGTGTTTGAAATTGCTTCGCCGAACGGGAACCGACTGCAAATTAAGTGATGTGTTTTCATGAGCAGAGGTACAGCAACAGGTGGCCAACAATCGAAAAAATACGGAGAGAATTTCATGAGGTAGTCGAACCAATAATATTCCTATATGTGATGTAATATTTGCCCACAGCCCTACAGTTAACGTACATCTATCGTCATTTCCGATCTTTTTGTATCTCCTGTAGGCGGCTTCTTGCAAAGACATCCTCATGTGTCATTCGGACAGTTGGTTAATAGCTGCTTAAATGAACCGAAGAAAAACGGAAGTAATGAGAAGTAGCAAAATGAGATTAGAGAGAAACATAACATGAAAATTCTTGACCACGAAGTAAACGAACTTAACGATTTCTGCTGCCGTGGAATTAAAATTACACATGATGGACGGAGCAAGGACATAAAAACCAGGCTAGCACTGGCAAAAAGGGTATTCCTGGCCAAGAAAAGTCTACTAATATCAAATATTGTCTTTAGTTTGAGCAATAAATTTCTGAGAATATACGTTGGGATCGCAGTATTGTTTGGAAGCGAATCATGGACTATGGGAAACCGAAAAGCAGAGAAACGAAGCGTTCGAGACGTAGTGCTCCAAAAGTGTATTGAAATTTATGTGGAATGATAAGAAACTGAAGAGATTCTCCCCAGAATCGGGTAGGAGAGAGACATGTCTAAAACATTGGCAAGAAGAAATGACAGGATGATGAGACATGTGTTGAGACTCCAGTGAAAACCTTCCCTGGTATTTGCAAGAACTGTGGGCGTAAAGATTATAGAGGGAAACAGAAAGAAACATGCTCAACAGATAATAAACTGTGGATGTAGGGTGAAAGTGCTACCCTCAGCCGGCCATTGTGGCTGAGCTGTTGTAGGCGCTTCAGTCCAGAACCGCGCTGCTGCTACGGTCGCAGGTTCGAATCCTGCCTTGGGCATGGATGTGTGTGGTTTCCTTAGTTAGGTTTAATTAGTTCTAAGACTAGGGGACAGATGACCTCAGATGTTAAGCCCCATAGTGCTTAGAGCCATTTCAACCATTTTTGGCTACCCTGATCAAAAGGCTGGCACAGGAGAAAAGTTCGCGGAGGGTCGCTTCAAACCAGTCAAAAGACTAATGACTCATAATACAACAAAATAAAAATAACTGCATAAATTTTCGAGTCTACTCCATTGTGTGTACTACCTGATATGAATATCAAAGTGAAAGGCTTTTGATGTTTACTCTGCTACAAAATACATTTAGATAGATAGGACGACAATAAAATCAATTTGTTTGACAATTGTTCTTGGAACGGCAATTAGGAGATTCGATTCTCATGGGCACAGTTCGTCAAAGAAGTTACGATGTTTGTGAACAATATTGTAAAATATGTTGCTCTTCAAGAGCGAGGCAAGAACACAAAGTAAATATCATCTGTGACATATATACAATTTTCTGTTACATTATAGACATTACATTACGATTTCCTTAAGTTCAAAAAATGGCTCTGAGCACTGTGGGACTTAACTTCTGAGGTCATCAGTCCCCTAGAACTTAGAACTACTTAAACCTAACTAACCTAAGGACATCACACACACCCATGCCCGAGGCAGCATTCGAACCTGCGACCGTAGCGGTCGCGCGGTTCCAGACTGTAGCGCCTAGAACCGCTCGGCCACTCAGGCCGGCTTCCTTAAATGCCTTTAAAAAACGAACAGTGTGTAAGAAGAGAAAAAGTCAACAGAAGATTCCTTCCATATCTTGTCCATTTTCTACAATAACAACTATATTGTGATTCTTGAGTTTCTCCCGGCGTATTTGATAATCAAAATATCCACGGGTGTGCTGCCGGTCTATAGTGTCCAACGGGCACAATATTTCGGCGATCGTACATGTCGCCATCATCAGGTGAACTGACGGACTGAGCTCCTGTGAACGTGCCGGCACGGAGATCCGTACGCTATGGCTGCTCAGTGGGAACTGGGTTCGGTCGCGGCGGCGGCCGATTTAAATACCCTCCGCCCGCGGCGCGCTCCCTCCGCCGTCCGCGCCCCGCGCCACGGTCGCGCGGTGGAACAGATTGCGACGGCGTCTGAGATGACGTCGGTGTGATGGCTCTGTCCGCCGTAGTCGTCATAGCTATACGTTTGCTCGATTTACTCTTGATTAGCCCGATCGCTGGTTCCCAAGCCTTGCTAAGATTATAGCCACAGTCACGGTTTATGAGGTCGTCATTGGTGCGAATTTCGATGGCCTCCCTAACAACGCTGTCCCAGTATCTCGACGTCTGTACCAGAATCCTCGTGCGGTCATACTCCATGGCGTGATTTTCCGACAAACAATGTTCAGCGACCGCCGACTTGCTCGGATACATCAGTCGAGTGTGCCTCTGGTGTTCACGGCATCGATCCTCGACGGTACGCATCGTCTGACCAATATACGACTTGCCACATTGACACGGAATCTGGTACACGCCGGCCTTCCTCAAACCGAGGTCATCCTTGGCGCTCCCCACCAGTGCACGAGTTTTATTTGGAGGACAAAACACAGTTCCGACCCGGTGTTTCTTCAGAATGCGGGCGATTTTCCCCGAGAGTGCGCCTGTGTACGGAATAAATGCAGTGTCTACCTCCTCCCGCGCCGCGGGCGGAGGGTATTTAAATCGGCCGCCGCCGCGACCGAACCCAGTTCCCACTGAGCAGCCATAGCGTACGGATCTCCGTGCCGGCACGTTCACAGCAGCTCAGTCCGTCAGTTCACCTAATGATGGCGACATATATGTTCGCCGAAATATTGTGCCCGTTGGACACTATAGACCGGCAGCACACCCGTGGATATTTTGATTAACAACTATATTCATCGTCTGTTGCACTGGGAAAGCATTTCTGCCTCACGAAGTGAAAGTCAAGGATTCGGATCTCGCCTTTCCATGGCTATATACTTGAAATGTGCCGATGCTTTGCGTGTTGTCAGTAGTTTCATGATTTGGACATATGTACTGGGTTGACCATTGTAATCCATGATAAGGAATAACTCGGGACAGAGATGAGCTACAACAAAATGTTCTGAATAAAAGTTGTACGTGACAAAGAGTGTTACACATTGCTACCGTCCGCAGCTCGTGGTCGTGCGGTAGCGTTCTCGCTTCCAACGACCGGGTTCCCGCGTTCGATTCCCGGCGGGGTCAGGGATTTTCTCTGCCTCGTGATGACTGGGTGTTGTGTGCTGTCCTTAGGTTAGCTGGGTTTAAGTAGTTCAAAGTTCTAGGGGACTGATGTTCATAGATGTTAAGTCCCATAGTGCTCAGAGCCATTTGAACCATTTGAACATTGCTACTAATGGCCGTTACCTTGAACGTGATTTTGAAAGTGATTTGGAGGTTAAGGTGATTCTTGTGAATGGGAACCCTGCTGTTTGTTTTAAGATTTCAAACCTGGGACAAAACTGACTTGTAAAATGATACATTATTCAAGGGCATGGCAAGGTTCAAAGAACGTCAAACAAACAAATGTATTTTTAGTTCTAGTAGGGGTAATTCGTAGTAGAGGAGGGATACCGAAAAATATGATGTTAGATACAAATTGGAAGGGACATGAGGCGTCACGTGTCATTACCAATAACCACGATCTTAAAGGTAATCATCGAAGGTCATTCAGAGGTTGTGACATCGGATCTGGAAAGAGCTTTGAGATTTAAGTTTCAATTAAGGTGTTTATTGTACATTGCAACGTTATTTTGATATATGCAAGACAAAACGAACATAAATAGAACGTAGATTGTTGATTTACAAGTCATTGAGTGAGTTCCCTCGCCCTCATTACCCTGGATGGCTCTATCAATTTGTACCTATCACTGTATTTTGTTGTATTCCTTCTCTATTTGGAGCTAATCCCTACTAGCGGTAAAACACATTTTCTTATTTGACCTTGTCATGACCTTGTATAATATATCACATAGTATGTAAAATTTGCCGCTATTTTCAAATATTAAATTAAATATCAGGGTTCCCATTCAAAAACCTTGAAAATCACGTTTAAGGTCACAGCCATTAGTAGCATTGCATGACACTCTATGTCATCCACAACTCTCGTCTCGCCGGCCGGGGCGGCCGAGCGGCTCTAGGCGCTTCAGTCTGGAACCGCGCGACCGCTACGGTCACAGGTTCGAATCCTGCCTCGGGCATGGATGTGTGTGATGTCCTTAGGTTAGTTAGGTTTACGTCGTTCGAAGTTCTAGGGGACTGATGACCTCAGAAGTTGAATCCCATATCGCTCAGAGCCATTTGAATTTTGCTGCAGCTCATTCTATTTCGAGGTATTCCCCATTATGGATTACAATGCTCCATGTTGTATATTATCACTGCAACGCAAACTATGAATATACTGAAAAAGTGCGAAAACAGCTTCTATGATGAATATATTCAGACTGAAGCAAGGAATGAAAATTTGTATGAAGGCCGGGGTTAGAACCCGCGTTTCTTGCTCACTAGTCAGATGTGCTAACCATTACGCCGGCAGACGCTACCGCATCTGCCTAGTGAGTAGGAGAACGGGCTCGAATCCCGGCCTTGGTATAAATTTTTGTTCATCGCTTCAGTCTGCATATATAAATGTTAGACGTGTGAGACTTGGAAGGTCTATGGAAGCATATATACTTTCATTTGAATACGTTCTGCCTTTGAAACTGAGACCATTCGCAGAAAACTACTCAGTAATAATTCTAAGATCATTATCTACAATTCCTTCCATTGCTGTATGTGTGTGTGGGGGGGGGGGATGCTTGCAATTGGGGTGTCCTACATAAGAAGACCTAATTCTGTTTGTTGTAAACGAATCCCCGAGAGGACACAAGGTAATAAACTATCGCAAAACACGAAATATATATACACTCGAGAGCAGTAATACAGTAAGACAGTGTCATCTCCCTCATTTAAATGGCCTTCATTCTCGGCTGGACATTGTCGCCGATAACGGAGAAATGGAACTGGTGGGGGCTTCTGCTCACGAGGAGGACACAGCAAGTACCGTAACCTGATTTCCCAGAAACTTCGCTGAATGAAAGTGGAGTCAAAATAAGCGAACGCGTTTCTCGATTTATCCGCAGATACCTGAACGTTTCCTGGAAAATGACGGTGGAAGTTTTCGACATGGTTTAATGGTTTTTATAACTCGTTTTTTGTGAGTGTGGTTAGTGACGGTCGGCCACTGTGGTCGAGCGGTTCTAGGCGCTTCTGTTCGGAACCATGCGGCTGCTTCGGTCGAAGGTTCGAATCCTGCCTCGGGCATGGATATGTGTTATGTCCTTAGGTTAGGTAGGTTTACGTAGTTCTACGTCTCGGGAACTGATGACCTCAGATGTTAAGTTCCATAGTGCTTAGAGCCATTGAACCATTTTTTTTTTTTATTTATTTATTTTATTTATTTTTTTTTTTTTTTTTGCAAGTGTCGCGGCCTCTTTAGTTTGCGCCCCGTATTTGAAACCCGATTATTGCTTTTATTTATTTATTTTGATTTTTTAAAAATATTCTCCGTTAATCTACCCATGTCCGTAGAAGGTTACTATACGAACGTTCCTCATGAAGTTAGGGGATACAAGGGCGTTATACACTCCTGGAAACTGAAATAAGAACACCGTGAATTCATTGTCCCAGGAAGGGGAAACTTTATTGACACATTCCTGGGGTCAGATACATCACATGATCACACTGACAGAACCACAGGCGCATAGACACAGGCAACAGAGCATGCACAATGTCGGCACTAGTACAGTGTATATCCACCTTTCGCAGCAATGCAGGCTGCTATTCTCCCATGGAGACGATCGTAGAGATGCTGGATGTAGTCCTGGGGAACGGCTTGCCATGCCATTTCCACCTGGCGCCTCAGTTGGACCAGCGTTCGTGCTGGACGTGCAGACCGCGTGAGACGACGCTTCATCCAGTCCCAAACATGCTCAATGGGGGACAGACCCGGAGATCTTGCTGGCCAGGGTAGTTGACTTACACCTTCTAGAGCACGTTGGGTGGCACAGGATACATGCGGACGTGCATTGTCCTGTTGGAACAGCAAGTTCCCTTGCCGGTCTAGGAATGGTAGAACGATGGGTTCGATGACGGTTTGGATGTACCGTGCACTATTCAGTGTCCCCTCGACGATCACCAGTGGTGTACGGCCAGTGTAGGAGATCGCTCCCCACACCATGATGCCGGGTGTTGGCCCTGTGTGCCTCGGTCGTATGCAGTCCTGATTGTGGCGCTCACCTGCACGGCGCCAAACACGCATACGACCATCATTGGCACCAAGGCAGAAGCGACTCTCATTGCTGAAGACGACACGTCTCCATTCGTCCCTCCATTCACGCCTGTAGCGACATCACTGGAGGCGGGCTGCACGATGTTGGGGCGTGAGCGGAAGACGGCATAACGGTGAGCGGGACCGTAGCCCAGCTTCACGGAGACGGTTGCGAATGGTCCTCGCCGATACCACAGGAGCAACAGTGTCCCTAATTTGCTGGGAAGTGGCGGTGCGGTCCCCTACGGCACTGCGTAGGATCCTACGGTCTTGGCGTGCATCCGTGCGTCGCTGCTGTCCGGTCCCAGGTCGACGGGCACGTGCACCTTCCGCCGACCACTGGCGACAACATCGATGTACTGTGGAGACCTCACGCCCCACGTGTTGAGCAATTCGGCGGTACGTCCACCCGGCCTCCCGCATGCCCACTATACGCCCTCGCTCAAAGTCCGTCAACTGCACATACGGTTCACGTCCACGCTGTCGCGGCATGCTACCAGTGTTAAAGACTGCGATGGAGCTCCGTATGCCACGGCAAACTGGCTGACACTGACGGCGGCGGTGCACAAATGCTGCGCAGCTAGCGCCATTCGACGGCCAACACCGCGGTTCCTGGTGTGTCCGCTGTGCCGTGCGTGTGATCATTGCTTGTACAGCCCTCTCGCAGTGTCCGGAGCAAGTATGGTGGGTCTGACACACCGGTGTCAATGTGTTCTTTTTTCCATTTCCAGGAGTGTATTAACTGTAAGATTACAAATGGGTTTCACATTGTCGTACATTTAGTTAAGTTATTTTCGGGGTTACAATCTTTTGAAATTCTCATATCGTTATATTTCACTGTTATATCAATTCTAATATTAATTCTCATATTTTATTGTTATGTTTATTCTTCAAGAAGATTTGATGTATTGCCTTGTGTGGTTTGTGTGTGGTTTGAGGTTTTCGGGCGCTAATATTGCCTTGTATGGTAGCGATCGTAGAAACTTCTGAACATTGAAATTCGGAACACCATGAGTATTGCGCGATGCAAGATTTGCCACTGTGACATTTCTTCGTATGAATGTTATTCGGGAAAGAAATGTCGCTAACATTGCTGAAGATTTCACTCGTTGGCAATAATTTCCCGGCAAACCACGCGTAACGAATCACTTTATCGAAAACTGACGCTAGTAATGGTTTTTGAATCAAGGTACGCTACAGGAATTTTACCGGGAACAATTTGAAATAATTTTGTCATTAATTTGTTGTTTTATTTTATTTTATTTTATTTTTATTCATCCAACAGGCAGATAATTATTAGCTGGATAAGGAAAACATCATTTCAACATACATTTGAAAACAGTCGTGTAGTAATCTTATACGGACATGTGCAGATAAATGGAAAAAAATAACAAGGAGAAATAATAATTATTTTCGACCACAGGCCGCGAAAGTGTGAAGCTGCGAAGCTAGCCACAGTGCCACCGATTCGGTTGGACTATTTACTCGCTAAAAGGCATGCAAAGTTCCTCGAAAAGTTTGACCGTCGTTTCCTGAGAAACGGTCGATTATCTACCCGTAAACCGAGACACGTTTTCGTTTATTTTCACCCCTCCTCCCCTGAGCGAAGTTTCTGGCAAATCGGGTTATGACACTTGCCGTGTTCTCCTCGCCCGCAGAGGACTGCGTCTTCTGAGGGATCGCGTGTCAGGGGCCGCTCCCCCGCCTTGAAGGACGCCCTCTGCCGGCCTGAGTGGCAGCCGTACGGCGGCCGTCAGGACGAAACGGAACGGAACGTAATAGACAGGGGGCGGCGCGCGGGACCCTCACCCGGAGCTTCTTCCGCACACAGCTCAGCTCACTCAGCTCACCGCCACAAGGACGGCACCACTCCACTGCGGACGTGTGCGAGGTCGCGGCCAGCCGCGCCACTGCAGGCATACGTCACACACAAAGAGGTCGCTAGGGCGCGCTCTTCGTTCTGCTAGGCGGCTGCGTGGGTCCGGCACTAGGGGAGCGGCAATCCTCTGGGCAGAGCAGAAACTGTAAACATTGAGTCCCCGTCTTATTAAGCCTCATTACGTGTTGCACTGGTTTATTTACACACAGAAGAAAATTCTGTGTCAAAAATTTGGTTCGTTACCTTTTGTGGTTGCTTCTGAAGTGCACTTGTAACAGAGCAAGGTGAGACTACTACCTATTCTTACGCCGCACTTCATGACCATATCATTCTTTCCTCCTCTACTGATCTCTTTCGTTTATAGTGCGATGCGATGGTTAATGAAATATCTAATTTCGTTTTCAAGTACTATTTAACTACACTTCATTATTCTCTGTATAATTTAATGATCGCTGATGGCAATGGTACACTTGGTTCATTTGGAAATATGTTTTCTTAACGATACAGCCTTGATTTCCTTTACCTACCAAGTACGTTCAAATGGTTCAAATGGCTCTGAGCGCTATGGGACTTAACATCTGAGGTCATCAGTAACCTAGAACTTAAAACTACTTTAAGCTAAGGACATCACACACATCCATGTCAAAGGCAGGATTCAAACCTGCGATCGTAGCAGCAGCGCGGTTCCGGACCGAAGCGCCTAGAACCACTCGGCCACCGTGGCCGGCGCCAAGTATGTGAAAGCAAAATTGCAGACACGCTAAAATTGTTTAATACTGAAATAAAATTAATTAAAAAGCCCTCGTTTTCCTCTTCAAGACAAGTGGTTAACTTTTCCTGAAACCTTAATATTTCAACAGCTA
Source organism: Schistocerca piceifrons (assembly GCF_021461385.2). NCBI lineage: Eukaryota > Metazoa > Arthropoda > Insecta > Orthoptera > Acrididae > Schistocerca > Schistocerca piceifrons. The sequence goes on from NC_060140.1 coordinate 235,935,227, forward strand.
TCCGTGTTCAAAATTTTCATCTTCCCCGAAAGTTCGAATCTTGAAATGTTCTTTCCAAAATTAAGTGCCATAGATTTGTAGCCCTTGATTTTTTTATGTTCCAGAAGTGTATATATTTTCACTAAAATAACTTTCTAGTTTGTTAATTGTATGTTAACCGGGGACCTAGAAACGACGGAGAGGCTCCGTCCCCGCCGCAGCCGCAGTGGTCCACAACCCCACGACGACTACCGCAGTCCACTTCACCCCTCCGCCGCCCCACATCGAACTCAGGGTTATTGTGCGGTTCGTCGGCCCCCGGTGGACCCCTCCCCTCCCCAGGGAACGCCTCACACCAGACGAGTGTAACCCATAGGATGGAGTAATGGTGGTGTACGTGTACGTGGTGAACTTGTTTGCACAGCCATCGCCGACATAGTGTAGCTGAGGCGGAATAAATGCAACCAGCCCGCATTCAGCGAGGCAGATGGAAAACCGCCTAAAAACCATCCACAGACTCGCCGGCTCACCGGACCTCGACCCAAGTCTGCGGGCGGATTCGTGCCGGGGACCAGGCGCTCCTTCCCGCTCCGGAAAGCCGTGCCTTAAACCGCTCGGGTAACCAGGCGGGCTAGTTTGTTAACTAGCCAAATTAGAAAATTTCACTCTGTAGAAAGCTTGTGGTAAATTTTAGAATCATCTTTCACTTTAAATCTCTTTCTTATAAAATAGTTTCTGCTAAATAGAACAGATAAGCAATTGTCAGAATCTCACTTAGACAGTAAATTGATATCACATAGTTCGAGAAAGTGGAAGCTGAAGAATTATAGAAAACGTTTAAAGAGATTGTACATCGTGGTCTGAAAAACTATGTGTCTCGTAAATGGATTAAGGATGGAAAAGACCTCCCATGGTTTAATAACGGAATTCGTAAAATGCAAAGGAAGCTGACAATGTTGCACTCTTGGTTCAAAAGAGAAAGCGCAAATGGCGACAAGCAAGTGCCAGCAGAGATTTGTGCGCATGTGAAAAGGTCTATGCGCGAAGCACACAACAGCTGCTATCGTCATACCTTGACAAAAGATCTAGCACAGAATCCGAGAAAATTCTAGTCCTATGTAAAATCACTAAGCATGGTCTAAGGCTTCTGTCCAGTCACTCGTTGACCAATCTGGTGTGGCCCAATCTGGTGTGGCAGTTGAAGATAGCAGAACGAAAGTCGAAGTTTTAAATTTCGCTTTTAAGAAATCGTTCATGCACGAGAGTCGTACAAACATACCGCCGTTTGAGCGTCAGACAGACCCGTGGGAGATAGTAATAAGCATTCCTGTTAAAAACAAATAAGTTTCCAAGTCTGGATGGAATCCAGATTCTGTTTTACAATGGCATTGGTCCCTTACCTAGCTTTCGTTTATCGCGAATCACTTTTTCAGCGTTTAGCCCAAGTGACTAGAAGAAAGTGCAGATGACTCCTGTATATAAGAAGGGCAAAAGAACTGACCGAGAAAACTATAAACCAATATTCCTGACATCGGTTCGTTGCAGAATCCGTCAACTCATTCTCAGATCGGATATGATAAATTTCCTTGATACCGAGAAGCTTACGTCCACGAATCAGCACCGTTTTAGAAAGCATCGCTAGTGCGGAACTCGGCTTGCTCTTTTTTCAAATGATATCCTGTGAACTATGGATGAAGGGCAACAGGCAGCTTTCATATTTCTAGATTTCCTGAAAGCATTTACCACGGTGCCCCATTGCAAGCTTTTACCGAAGCATATGGAATAATTTCACAGATATGTGAGTGGCTCGCGTCATTTAGCATAACGTTACACAGCGTTATGAATAGAACGAGCATGTAAAGATTGTGGCAGGGAAGGTAAATGGTCGACTTCGATTTGTTGGGAGAATTCTGGAAAAGTGTGGTTTATCTGTGAAGAAGACCGCATATCGGACGCTAGTACAATCTATTCTTGAGTACTGCTCAAGTGTTTCGGATCCGCACCAGGTCAAAAGACATCGAACCAATTCAGTCGCGGTCTGCTGCATTTGTTACCGGTATGTTCGAACAACATGGAAGTGCTACGGAGATACTTCGGGGACTCAAGGGAATCCCTGGAGGGAAGAGAAAGATGAGAAAATTAAGAGAACTGACTTTTAAAGCTGAATGCAGAACGATTCTACTGCCACCAACATACGTTTGGCGTAACGAGCACGAAGATGTACAAGTAATTAGGGATTATACGGAGGCATACAGACAGTCGTTTTTCACTCACTCTATTTGCAGTGGAACAAGGAAGGAAATGATTAGTAGTGGTACAGAGTACCCTCCGCCACGCATCGTACAGTGGCTTTCATTTATTTATTTTATTTATTTATTTATTGTTCTGTGGGACCAAATTAAAGAGAAGTCTCCATGGTCATGGAACGAGTCAATACATGAAATTATAACACGATAGTAGAAACAGATAAAATGGAATACAAGAAACGTACTCAGGCGACAATTCGTAAGTTTAAATAAAGAAAATAAACAATGTAACACTGGAATTTGCTTAATTTTTCAGCTCTTCCAGAAGCTCCTCGACAGAATAAAAGGAGTGAGCCATGAGGAAACTCTTCAGTTTCTTCTTTACGCCGTAACATCCTGAATGCAGCAGTAAAGTTCACGGGGGAAAGGTGAACTGTATGCGCTGCTCTACTAAGAATGAATTTTTGAGGCAAGTAGCGTCTATAAATGAGCGTCGCACGTAGCCTTATTTCTGCACGCTAGCTTTCGTTTCGTAAACGTCATGTAGACTAAATCGAGTCTGCAGTTCGTTTTCAGTTAGTACAGACACAACAGCAATGAGTCCCCGTCAAGCACCTGAAAGCTAAAGTTACTATTTTAGTCCGTGTCCTCTAGTCAAAAGGTGAACATTTATGTAAAGTTCCTATGTAAAGTGTCAGTCTGGTGAAGTTCGCAGTGAATATCATAACATGTACAGTTATTTCGTCGATTAGTGCCACTTTAACACTTAATAACATTCTCCAAAGTCATATAACTTACTGATCTACGCAACGAACCAATTTTTCTAAAGTTTTAAAACGGATCATCGAAATAAACGGTCTGTTACAAAATGTGAACAGAAATTAAACTAAATTCTTCAGTATTGTGTACATCACAGTCGCACGACGTGCATGAAATTCTGGCGGAAGTACGAGTACTGGAAATTTTCTCTCATACAGACATTTCCTAGATGTGAAAGACGGGATTATTTTTTAAAGAAGGTCGTCGGAAAAAAACGATCAAATGTTTGTGAAATCTTATGGGACTTAACTGCTAAGGCCATCAGTTCCTAAGCTTACACACAGGCTTAGCCTAAATTATCCTAAGCAAAATCACACACACCCATGCCCGAGGGAGGACTCGAACCTCCGCCGGGACCAGCCGCACAGTCCACGACTGCAGCGCCCTAGACCGCTCGGCTAATCCCACGCAGCTAGTCGTCGGACAGACTGCGATTTGAACCTCGGACATCTAAATGTGTCAGACATCGAGTAACAGCACGGCTTCAAACAAGCTATCACTAACCGCAATAGTTCAAAAATGGCTCTGAGCACTATGGGACTTAACATCTGTGGTCATCAGTCCCCTAGAACTTAGAACTACTTAAACCTAACTAACCTAAGGACATCACACACATCCATGCCCGAGGCAGGATTCGAACCTGCGACCGTAGCAGTAGCGCGGTTCCGGACTGAAGCGCCTAGAACCGCTTGACCATTGCAATAGTTAGTATACGTGCCTTTTCGGTTCAAAAGTTTTACCAAGAGTTACTCCACCTTCTATTAACGTGTTAGACAGATCTTCTGTGTGCGTATAATAAATATAGTGTAATAAACACCCGTAAGGAACATGAAATTAAAACAGCGCTTGAAAATCGATATATTAGTGTCGTCAGAGCCACAAATCTCGAACCTTTTATCATACGTACGTAAGCCTTGTTTCTCTCTCTCTCTCTCTCTCTCTCTCTCTCTCTCTCTAAAATAAAATTAAGTACATTCTCAGTTATGAGTATTGCAGTAGTACTGAAAGAAATTTTGCAAATTATTGCAGTTTTGAATAATGTGAACGCCCCCACTTATCTATTCATCAACCCCTCCTCACCCATAAGATACACAGTTTAAGAACATTTTTGTCACATCAACATCCGTGAAATTCCAAAACAATGGGCAGACTGTGTTCTTTCATCTTTGAATGCTGCATGGCACATGCCGAACATTTAAAAAATCAGACTGCTATAAAATGAGCGCATTACTCTTGTTCGTGATAAGAGCAGTTAATACGCTCAAAGAGATTTTGAAAATATAAAGAACATCTTTCTGGAATGAAAAATCTGTGTAAAACTTAAAGTTTCATTAAAATATTAATATGCTTCCATATCTGTATGGTCTCCAATGAGACACAGTGTACGAAAACCTTATGTAGAGATAACATTCACGAAGGTAATTCATCTTCGGACAGAGCACTTTTTATCCCTCCGACACCATACAGTTCGATTAATATCAGCTGCATACAGATGGCAAAGAGGACTCGCAAGTCTGCTTGGTTACAGCGGAAGCTTAATATACAGTAGTGCGGTAGGTTAGACAAATAAAACTTTGAAGTACCTAACGTGATGTCGTTTCCCACGTCAGAACCATACGCTGGTTGACCAGCACAAATATTATCTTGGCGAGAAGTCTAAATACATGAGCCCATTACACAACGCAAACGATTGTGGAGGTAAAGTAATGTTTGTCCGAAACTGTAAGTCACCTAAATCTCAAGAAGGTCCCGTTATTCCTGAATTACTGCGTGCAGTAAAGCTTTTGTAGACGCACATTTTACTCCCATTGAACAATGAAATGTTTTTGGGTAACTAAGAGCGCATCTCCTTCACATCTGATAGGACACAGACAAGGACTTCGACATAAATGAAGAACTAAGACGACATAATGCAGGGATTACGTTTAGTGGAGGTGCTGAGCAGTTCTCACTCTATACATGACGTTATGGTATAATTTTCTAATCAGTTTGCGAGGTAAGACCTAATGAAGCAGTATCTGATGTGATATTGTACATTCTTGTATTACATTACCTCCTCATCTGGAGAGCACACATGTAGACCCCCAGTACTCCTGTATCAGCCTGTTTTCAATACTTTTTTAGTCACAAACGTAATCTATTTATTAATAGAAGTATATTATTCGACGTTGTATGTGCACACAATGGAAATAGAAGGCATAAGTGTATACCGGAAATACAAGGTGGGCCAAAAGTCACAACCTATCGCTTCTCTCTGTACCAACAGGTGCAGTCGTGTCTGTTGGCATGGCCAGATATTTGGAGCTCACCTCATCACACCAGATTACCATATAAGGCGAATCATTATCATCTGCTCTTAATTCGTTTAACATTCTCGCAAAATTGAAGCCTACGGTCAGGATCGTCTTCAAATAGCCAGTGTATGAGATGAGGTATGTAATGTCTGAATTTGGCATTAAGTAAAATTGTCCGCACAGAAGTTAAAGGAGTATCCTGTTCGAGAAATAGCCTACGAGTAAAGATTTTGGGACACTGGATAACCGCTTGTAAAACTTCAAGCTTAGTCTCATCACTTATTGATGGTCTACCTCACCCGAGGCATTTCGCTGCAGATCCAGTATTCTTAACACGTTTCCATAAATTAGGTAGCCTTCATTGTAGGTGGAACAATGTTGATACTGACATCATTATTTCACTCATATAAATTAAGTTGTAACGACGTATTGTACCATGTTTTTTAAAAGCAAAAACTCTTGTTCAGGAAACTTCTTCACAACTGGTTAGAATCAACAATGACGAATGTCTCAGGTGTCTGATGTAATAGCAGTGCACTGTAGTGTTTGTATCAATAATTATCACAAAGTAAACAAGTTTACCTACACGTTTTCAGTGGGACACCATGGCTAGTGACATTTGGCCCACCCCGTATAATACTATACCAATTAATGAAACATTTTGAAACGCTCTGGTGAAGGCCTTGGATGTTTCAGAGTCGGAAGATACCTGGTACATTAAGAAATGTGTGAAGAGAATCTGTATATTAGACAGTTATTCTGATAACGATTCATGTACTAGTACTCACAGAGTTATTTGATTATTTTGGGATCCCTCGACGGCGAATTCCTGCTAGATAAATAATTTATTCTACTAGCGATATAACTAACTATTTAAACATATATTTAACCTGTACTAAGTAGGGAGTCTAGCAAAGGTCACTTTAATTTCACGTTAATTAATGAATGTGCAGTAAAGGTAAGAAATTTTCCGTTAATATCGGCGGTTTCACAATAAGGGGTGCGGAATGACAATATGAGGTGCGAAATGACAACGTGTCGTTAGTTAGAAGTGATTTGCTTGCGACAGCAGTCATCAATTTAATAAATATAAAGTAATGGATACTAGTGTAGTTATAAAAATCAGATCATCATCATATTTCAATTAGCGCACCGAAAAGGTCAAAGCTTCTCGGTAACAGAAAAACACTCGTTTCAGAGAATAGTACAGTGCATGGACCATGGAGACTGGGTTAAGACCACAGGAGTACACAACAAAAACTCTTACACTGAAAATGAATCATAACAAACACGTATAACGTGTGGCTGTTTTATAACGAAGGAGATTTGCAAGATTTAATTATGTGTGTCATAGTATAGTCTGGCACCGCATTTCGTGGAGAGAAATCTTATTTTGTAAGGTGTTTCTGTCTGAAAGATCGAGGAGGTTACCTAAGCTTCATCTGTAGACGCGAGGCCTTATTCTTCGTTCAAACGTGTTTCGTTACGTAAAACATTTTCTTCTTTGATATGATTAATGAAGCAAATCGAGTTTGACGTATTAGTCCATTTACGGAAATGGAGGACAATACATCAAATGAACAGCAGCGACTTGTAACACGTAATGTACTCCTCAATCGTGTGAAGAATTGTCTGATACACCTTTGCAACACGACGAAGCTAATGACAACTTTTCTCAACCACCATAAATGCTATTCATTCGTAAAGGATACGTAACTTGGTTCTAAAAACCACTTACAATATTCTTAGAATTATGCGTACAGTTTTACATAATCCACTCAACAGTGCAGTTGTTCTAGGAATGGAAAGAAGGAAAATCACGAGTCTTTAATCATCTACACGGTCCTTTGGAGTTATGAACACGTGTTCTTTGGAGTTACGATAGTAGATTGCCCGACTTCTTTTAAAAATCAAATAATTATCTGCACTTGTTCGTCTGTTCTTCGCTGCTCGTGAACAATGAATGTGACTGTAATGGCTGATTAACGTGACAGAAGCTATCCAGAAAGTTCAGCCTGTTGAAATTACTTGTAAAATTATTGTATTCTGATCGACTAGTCTTTAGAAACGTACCATTTCTAAGTCTGTAGCACTGATTTAGTAATTTCCTAGCTCATGACGTGAGAATAACAGCTGGCGATAAATTCATACGTAAAGATTATATTACTAAATAAATAAATATTCCTGGACATTAATGTTGAAGCCAATCTCGACTGAAGCATTTGCTCATAAATTGACTGTATCACACATTAATATACGAATAGAAGTGAGACATCAGATCACTTTTAGTTTGTTCTTGTAGTAATTAATTAATTAATTTATTTATTTTATTTTGTGCTCTCATGTTAACACTATTTACCCATATATACACACTTTAATACACACAAACAAGAACAAAGTACATTTCTGAGCAACGTTGGCCTATGCCATATCTTTTTGTCAAGATCTTTGTTACAAGCAACAGTTGTACAGCACATGCTGAATGCTGGCAAAGTTGCGCTATCGCTGTGTAAATGCATACACATTGCGTAAAAGTATGTGAAGTGATGTACCAACCGACCATCAGAATGAAAACAGACAGATGAACACTAACGGAAGAAAGCTACCCATACTGCCGCAGTAAGTACAAATCCAAAAATTTTGCATCCATATCGACAGATAAACAATACTCATGGCGATACATTAAAGCGTGTTCCATCTTCTTGTCACAGAGCCCGCACCCAGCATTATGCTAGAAATAGTGATGTAACTTCCAGAAAACCATCTGAAGATCAACCTGAAAAGGTTCGAAAACCGGTTGGAGGAATAATAAATAACTATTCAACAGACAGACTGGTTGCAGTTTTATGTGTCTACATTCAATTAACGGTCACGGGTTCTAAAATATCTGTGATGGATAAAATTAATCTGTTACTAAATAGTTTATAATATTCGTTACCAGTCATAATTTGTCAACTTGTTAGCAAATTTGTTTCTTGACACAAGATAAAAAATCAGTTTTTAGATAGCGTAAAAAAGTGTGGGAGATAGAAGGTTTTGATTCTGATTTTGATAAAATTCTGACAAGTTATGACGGAAGAAGATAGCGCAGTTCCTATTATTAAGAGGAGTTTGTTTACAGGAACAGGTCTGTTGCTGAAAACACGTGTTTGCATTGCACGTATTACTACAGACCAATTCACAAAGGTGAAAACGAAAATTATGGCTATAGTTTGTTTCTTGCGGTTTTAGATCCTTCTGACGTGACAAATGTTTTAATTACCGGAATACACAAAACTTTTCAGTGTTAAAAATCAGTACATTGAATGGCATAAAATATAGAAATAGCTCTGATTTCGCTCTCACTGCAGAGTATGGCTGCAATCAACGACCATTTGTTTTTCTGTTTGTATTTCGTCCGGCATTTCATTTCAGCAGTTTTTAGGCTGTTTGTACATGAACGCATAAGCTGATGCGTGTTGGTGGGTATTTGCACGTGCGTGTGTGTGCGTGTGTGTGTGTGTGTGTGCGTGTGTGTGTGTGTGTCAAAGAGAGCGGTATAGGAGGGGCGCTGGGTGTGCTTGGAGAAGTTTCTGTTTCACAGTGGGTCTTCATTTCTGTACCATTCTGATACTGTACTGAATAGTTCCATTGTAAACGAGCGTATTATCATTTAAAACGCGCTTCCTTTCTACTGCTTCGTCCTGTGCGCTGAAGCTCCACTGTATTTCGCTTGTATGCAGAGTTCTTAAACCAGAGTGGATAGTTTTCAGGTGTCAGCTTTCGCAGTTAAGAGGTCAGCGTGCCTGAATGCTTCGCATAGTGCACGGGTCCATTTCTAATCGGTACAACTAGATAAAATTTAATTCTCATTGTCTCTGCTGCATTTAGTGATTACCGTCATTTACAGCCGTTTTGTCTCCCGTGACTCAGATAAAGGAATTTATGATGACATCTCTGTGAAGTATAGCAATTAACATCCTGTAATACACCACAGAAAGTGAGACCTGAGCATAGGGCGTTCATACTTTATCATAGCCTCGTGCCATTAAGAGGAACGACAATCGTTCAGCAGCTGTGAATCTGTTAATGATTACCACCTATGTAAAATACTGGCTTCAGTATAGTTTCTTAGATTACGCCAATGTGTGTCTTTGCAATGAATAGCACATAATCACAAAAGGCCTCTGAGCACAATGGGACTTAACATCTGAGGTCGTCAGTCCCCTAGAACGTAGAACTACTTAAACCTAACTAACCTAAGGACATCACACACATCCATGCCCGAGGCAGGATTCGAACCCGCGACCGTAGCGGTCGCACGGTTCCAGACTGTATCGTCTAGAACCGCTCGGCCACACAGGCCGACACATAATCACACCTGGAATTCTCAGATAAGTGCGAAAAAGTTTCACTTTCACAGATATTTTTCCGTTCTGTAGGTCGCTCTTCTTGTGAAGTAGCGGCTCCGGTCTCGTAATCTGACGTACGACCGGGAGAGCGGTGTGCTGACCACATGCCTTCCACATCCGCGTCCATGGGCGTCTGCGGGCTGAGGATGACACGGAGGCCGGTCGGTACGGTTGGGCCTTCATAGCCTGTTCGGGCGGAGTTTGATTTAGTTAAGTTTAATCTTCATGGTGTGTTCATTCCATCTTTTTGTGTTGGAAATGTATGATGTGCACCAAAAAGAAATTAGATGGTTTTGCTGATCATCAATGTGTTTCCAGCTATGGAGTTTTCCCAGTAAATTTGTCAAGGTCTCTAATACCTAGAAATACTGTGAGGTGACAGAAGTCATGTGCAAGCGATATTCATTTGTACAGATGGCGGTCGTAACGCATACACAAGGTATGAAAGACCAGTGCATTGGCGAACCTGTCATTTCTACTCAGGTGATTCTGAAAACAGGTTTCCCACGTGATTATGGCCGCACGATGGGAATTAATATACCATGAATGTGGAATGGTACATGGAGCCAGACTTGTGATGTCGTCAGTCATACGACCACACCGACGCCTGAGAGATCGATCCGCCGGATGCGATTCTCTCGATAAACGGAACAGAAGAACGGCTGTGCTAGCCAAAGAGTATATACCCAGTCGCAATACTTTCGCTAGCCGCGAGGCGCCGCTAGGTCACTTCATGTGTAGCAGGGGTGTAGTGCAGTTGTGCCAGTCTACAGTTCGTAGCCATGCTCAATGGTCAGCCAGCGCTGATGTTAGTCAGGCATCGTCTGCAGCTCAGTCATTGCTGCCATCAAGTTTTTGTATCCCAGTGCCAAGTTAGTCTTCAAATTCACCGGATTCGACATTCAAGATTAAGAGAGATTAATTCGTCACTGCAAGATTGGTGACTTGTAAATTATGTCATTCTACAGACGCTTAGTCTGGTCGCGTCTTCTATAATTGTCACCCAACTACAACAAAGTTAAGTAATTAATTCTTAATTTGTACTCCTGCTAAGCAATTGTGTTTTTCTGTTGTAGCTACCAAGCTGTCTTGGCAAAGTAGAACCCACGTTTCCACCACCTTAGCTACCTCATACTTGCTACCTCATGTTGATGGACGTGGTTATGGTGGGAGATCGAGAGCCATCAAGACTTATGGGACATTCCATTTCGGAAATCGTTAGGAAATTCAATATTCCGAGACCCACAGTATCAAAAGTGTGCCCAGAATACCAACCTTCAGGCAATTCCTCTCACCACGGACGACGCAGTAGCCCACGGACTCCTCTTAACGATCGAGAGCAACGGCGTTTGCGTAGAGTTGTCACTGCGCAAAATAATAACAGCAATCAAAATGGTCCAGAGAAGAACGTGTCCGTTAGGACAGTGCGGCGACATTTGGCTTTAATGGAAGATGGCGGCAGAAGCCGGACGCGAGTGCCTTTACTAACAGATCTACATCACCTGCAACACTTCTTCTGGGTTTTTGACCATATCGTTTGGACCCTAGACGACTGAAAAACCCTGGCCCGATCAAATGAGTAGTGGTTTCAGTCTTAACAGATGGTTCAGATGGCTCTGAGCACTATGGGACTTAACATATGAGGTCATCAGTCTCCTATAACGTAGAACTACTTAAATCTAACTAAGCTAAGTGTTGTGGACTGGCAAGACAGCCAATCCACAGTGACGGGTAACCGAAAGGCACGCGCTTAAACTCACGCAGGCTGGCGTGAGGTCTGAAACAGGATACGTAATGAATGCTATAAAGCAAAGTACGTAGCTGCTGGAATACTTAACTTTAATCCACAATTGGTGAACATTGGTCTTGTGGATACAGTGTATGCGTCATTAGATACATAGCAAAGGATAATTGGCACCTTGCTAGGTCGTGCAATTGACGTAGCTGAAGGCTATGCTAACTATCGTCTCGGCAAATGAGAGCGTAATTCTCAGTGAACCATGGCTAGCAACGTCGGCTGTACAACTGGGGCGAGTGCTAGTAAGTCTCTCTAGACCTGCCGTGTGGCGGCGCTCGGTCTGCAATTACTGACAGTGGCGACACTCGGGTCCGTCGTACCGGCCGCGGTGGTCTCGCGGTTAAGGTGCTCAGTCCGGAACCGCGCGACTGCTACGGTCGCAGGTTCGAATCCTGCCTCGGGCATGGATGTGTGTGATGTCCTTAGGATAGTTAGGTTTAAGTAGTTCTAAGTTCTAGGGGACTGATGACCACAGATGTTAAGTCCCATAGTGCTCAGAGCCATTTTCGGGTCCGTCGTATACTAGTGGACCGCGGCCGATTTAAAGGCTACCACCTAGCAAGTGTGGTGTCTGGCGGTGACACCACACTAAGAATATCACACACATCCATGCCCGAGGCAGGATTGGAACCTGCGACCGTAGCAGTCGCGCGGTTTCGGACTGAAGTGCCTAGAACCGCTCGGCCACAACGACTGGCTCAGCCTTAACAGCCAATGGTAGGTTTCAACAGTGGCGTATTTCCCACAGCCTTGGAACCAAGTTGTCAAAAAGGTGCTATGTAAGGTGGTGATGGTCCGTAATGGCGTGCGCTGTGTTTACGTGGAATGGACTTTGGTTCAGCTGAACTGATCATTGACTGGAAGTGGTTATTTTACGCTTCTTGGAGACCATTTTCAGCCATACATGGACTTCATGTCCCCAAACGGTGCCAATGGGACACAACTGTTCGCGACTGATTTGAAGAACATTTTGGACAATCCGAGCGAATCATCTGACCACCCAGATTACCCGTGCACAAAGTCCTGCACCTTCAACACTTCTTAATTTTGAAAGGCTAACGAGGAACAAGCTCAAATTTCTGCAGAGGACTTTCAAAACCTTGGCGAGTCCATACTACGTCGAATTGTGGTACTACGCAGGGCAAAGGAAGGTCCGACACGACATGAGACGTATCCAGTTAGTTTCGTTACCTCATTGTATATCAGTTCAAATATTTGGAGAAAGATTAACTTGATATTTATATTTTACTTCTTTACATACAATTTGATATTTAATACACACTGTTGTTGTTGTGGTCTTCAGTCCAGAGACTGGTTTGATGCAGCTCTCCATGCTACTCTATCCTGTGCAAGCTTCTTCATCTCCCAGTAGCTACTGCAACCTACATCCTTCTGAATCTGCTAAGTGTACTCATCCCTTGGTCTCCCTCTACGATTTTTACCCTCCACGCTGCCCTCTAATACTAAATTGGTGATCCCTTGATGCCTCAGAATATGCCCTACCAACCGATCCCTTCTTCTAGTCAAATTGTCCCACAAATTTCTCTTCTCTCCAATTCTATTAAATACCGTCCTCATTAGTTATGTCATCTACCCATCCAATCTTCAGCATTCTTCTGTAGCACCACATTTCGAAAGCTTCTATTCTCTTCCTGTCTAAACTATTTATCGTCCACGTTTCGCTTCCATACATGGCTACACTCCATACAAATGCTTTCAGAAACGACTTCCTGACACTTAAGCCTACACTCGATGTTAACAAATTTTCATTTTTCATAATCGCTTCCTTGCCATATCCTCTCTACTTCGACCATCATCAGTTATTTTGCTCCCAAATAGCAACACTCATTTACTACTTTAAGCGTCACATTTCCTAATCTAATTCCTACAGCATCACCCGATTTAATTCGACTACATTCCATTATCCTCGTTTTGCTTTTGTTGATGTTCATCTCATATCCTCCTTTCAAGACACTGTCCATTCCGTTCAACTGCTCTTCCAGGTCCTTTGCTGTCTCTGACAGAATTACAATGTCATCGGCGAACCTCAATTTTTTTATTTCTTCTCCATGCATTTTCGTTCCTACTCCGAATTTTACTTTTGTTTCCTGTACTGCTTGCTGAATATACAGATTGAATAACATCGGGCATAGGCTACAACACTGTCTCATTCCCTTCCGAACCACTGCTTCCCTTTCATATCCCTCGACTCTTATAACTGCCATCTGGTTTCTGTACAAATTGTAAATAGCCTTTCGCTCCCTGTATTTTACTCCTGCCGCCTTCAGAATTTGAAAGAGTATTCCAGTCAACGTTGTGAAAAGCTTTCTCTAAGTCTACAAATGCTAGAAACGTAGGTTTGCCTTTCCTTAATCTATTTTCTAAGATAATTCGTAGGATCAGTATTGCCTCACGTCTTCCAACATTTCTACGGAATCCAAACTGATCTTCCCCGAGGTCGGCTTCTACCAGTTTTTCCATTGGTCTGTAAATAATTCGTTTTAGTATTTTGCAGCCGTGGCTTATTAAACTGATAGTTCGGTAATTTTCACATCTGTCAACACCGGCTTTCTTTGGGACTGGAATTATTATGTTCTTCTTGAAGTCTGAGGGTATTTCGCCTGTCTCATACAAAATATTGTTAGTAAAATAGATGATTTCACTTAATTTGTGAAATGGTACTGAAAATGTAATAGTCGCATTTTAAGATGGTTGCGTCAAATGAATGTGGAACGAAGTTTCCTGATTGAGAGCGAGATCCGTTTTGATGGTGAACACGATAGTCGCGAGACCACTATGGTTGGGAACTCTCAGAGTAAGTAGCAAAGTCTTTGATTTTTGGAGCGAGCGGAGTTTTCAGCGGCAGTAAGCGAGGCGGCGCCCCTGGAGAAAGGACGCGGCCGTTACGGACAATCACCGGCACTCACCTGCACTCCAGCAGGATTCTGTTTGTCTCACCCACTCTCTATGCAAAGGCTCTCGCCGAGGAAATGGCCTCTGGAAGATAGCCCAGCCGGCGAGGTGCCCGGCCACACCGACTGAAATGCCCTCGGGAGACGATGCTACACCGCCGCGCGGGCGAAGTAACAAGTGTTTGCAGTGGTCTTATGTTCTTGCTGCCAATCCCTACGGTTCCATCATTTACTTTGTTCACTCACTCAGATCTTTTCAGTATTTATACAAGATTTACTCACAGCGAATAATTGTTCTCTCGCATTCTCTCTTCATTTCTCTCTCTCACTCTCACTTTCTATCTCTCTGTCCGATGTGGATATCTAGTAAGGGATCTTTCTCTTTCGTAGGTAGAAATTTCAACACTGGGTAATTAACTTGTGTAGTTTTAAGGCTATATGTATGAAAATTGGTATATGACTTCCATTACAAATTAAAAAAAAAAAACGTGATTCAGTGTATTTGTAAATTCAACCCATTAGGGAATGAAAGAGGGGATAACTTTTTATGAAAAATTTCATTATGAAAGGATTCTTGAAGCTAAATCGCTCAAAATTTGTTTGGCTTCTCGTTTAGAAATAAATTACCTGTAATTTTTTGTTATTTTTCCACTCTTTGATCACAATCTCAATTCTTCAGACGATGACCGGTTTCAGTCCGTAATGAGCATCCTCAGATTTTTTTTACACCATGTAAAAAAAAAAAAAAATTGAGGATGGTCATTACGGACTGAAACCGGTCATCGTCTAAAGAATTGAGATTGTGATCAACGACTGGAAAAAAAAAAAAAAAAAAAAAAAAACAGTTGATAGAATTGGATCACTGTTTGTATATGCGACCAAGTCGCAGTTGGTGAAAAATACCTGTCCAAGTTTCACTGTTTTTGATCATTCATCCCCTAATAGGATGAACAGAGGATAAATAGTTTTGTGAAAATGTTTCATTGTGAAAGCATTTTCGAAGCGAAATCTATGAAACTTGGCATTTGGCTTCTCGGTTTTTAATAAAACCATACGATTCCAGAATGAGATTTTCAGCGGAGTGTGCGCTGATATGAAACTTCCTGGCAGATTAAAACTGTGTGCCCGACCGAGACTCGAACTCGGGACCTTTGCCTTTCGCGGGCAAGTGGTAGAGCACTTGCCCGCGAAAGGCAAAGGTCCCGCGTTCGAGTCTCGGTCGGGCACACAGTTTTAATCTGCCAGAAAGTTTCAAAACCATACGTGTTTTACCGGTTTTGGAAATTCATCCCCTAACGGAGTGAAGTACGGCCAGAGTGATTCTTTGATTCATCATCGTCCATACCAAAACGCTAAGGATTGAATCTTGAAATTTGGAGAGGGTGTTGATAGTATACTGTAGGCATCGTTTGAGAGGGAGTTTTCAAAATTCCGCCCCTATGGGGGTTAAATAAGGGGTGAAAACCTTTTCGAAAATATATCGCTATTAAGGCAATTTTGAAAGTAGAACTACGAAAATTGGTATTTAGTTTCTCAGTCAGAAATAAAAGAATACGTTTCATAACTCTTCGAAATTCAATTACTAAGAGGGATAATCGAAGTTTTTTGAAAATAAATCATTATTACAGAAATACTAAAACACTTTCAAAGCTAAACCTATGAAAATTTGTATTTGATTTCTCTGTTCGGAATAATAAAATACATGTTTCATTGTTTTTGGAAATTCAAGTCCTAAGGGGGTGAAATAGGGGACGAAATTTTTTAAAGATGATATTTTTTTACATTAAAAATCTTTTTCAAAAACTAAATCTACCAACATTAGTGTTTCACTTCAGATTAAATATTAAGAAATGAGTTAAGGGATGAAAGTTATTATGGTAATATCACCAAAAGAACGCACAAGACATGATTAACAAAAGCCTTGGACTCCAGTTACGAGAATCGCTTTTTGGTCAGAAGAATATTCGGGAAAGGCCATGCTTCTATGGCCTTAATTAGCGTGAAAAGTTTAGAAGGTGCTGCAATTTGTGAACAACTTAAAAATGCGATGAACAAAAAAAACTGTGAAGACCATACAGCGGGCGCTAACTTAGTATAAACACAAATTTTTTACACATAAACAACACTTTAAAGGAAATTATTACGGTTGTGCGCATGTTCAGGTGTGACTATTTCAGAGGGAACGTGTAGATATTGTGAACAAAAAATTAATTACAAGAAAAAGTACTCCAGTCGAATGAATTTCTAATAGGAAAATTCCTAAAACTCGAAAAATTTGTGGTCCTGCATGGCATGGTAGTTAGGAAAGCACTGTAGTAGATGTAACGCCTCTTTATACTCCATGCCATCCCACATCGTTTCGCTTCGTACTTTGTGCTTCATACCAACTTTGCACATTCGTTTTAATATTTTTATGCGTCGAATCGACATGTTTTGGGTAATGGGCTGAATACTGCAATTGGAATCGAAGTTGTGTTTCACCTAGTGATGATTTTACGTGCTTTTCATAGGAAGGCAACTGAAAATACACTCCTGGAAATTGAAATAAGAACACCGTGAATTCATTGTCCCAGGAAGGGGAAACTTTATTGACACATTCCTGGGGTCAGATACATCACATGATCACACTGACAGAACCACAGGCACATAGACACAGGCAACAGAGCATGCACAATGTCGGCACTAGTACAGTGTATATCCACCTTTCGCAGCAATGCAGGCTGCTATTCTCCCATGGAGACGATCGTAGAGATGCTGGATGTAGTCCTGTGGAACGGCTTGCCATGCCATTTCCACCTGGCGCCTCAGTTGGACCAGCGTTCGTGCTGGACGTGCAGACCGCGTGAGACGACGCTTCATCCAGTCCCAAACATGCTCAATGGGGGACAGATCCGGAGATCTTGCTGGCCAGGGTAGTTGACTTACACCTTCTAGAGCACGTTGGGTGGCACGGGATACATGCGGACGTGCATTGTCCTGTTGAAACAGCAAGTTCCCTTGCCGGTCTAGGAATGGTAGAACGATGGGTTCGATGACGGTTTGGATGTACCGTGCACTATTCAGTGTCCCCTCGACGATCACCAGTGGTGTACGGCCAGTGTAGGAGATCGCTCCCCACACCATGATGCCGGGTGTTGGCCCTGTGTGCCTCGGTCGTATGCAGTCCTGATTGTGGCGCTCACCTGCACGGCGCCAAACACGCATACGACCATCATTGGCACCAAGGCAGAAGCGACTCTCATCGCTGAAGACGACACGTCTCCATTCGTCCCTCCATTCACGCCTGTCGCGACACCACTGGAGGCGGGCTGCACGATGTTGGGGCGTGAGCGGAAGACAGCCTAACGGTGTGCGGGACCGTAGCCCAGCTTCATGGAGACGGTTGCGAATGATCCTCGCCGATACCCCAGGAGCAACAGTGTCCCTAATTTGCTGGGAAGTGGCGGTGCGGTCCCCTACTGCACTGCGTAGGATCCTACGGTCTTGGCGTGCATCCGTGCGTCGCTGCGGTCCGGTCCCAGGTCGACGGGCACGTGCACCTTCCGCCGACCACTGGCGACAACATCGATGTACTGTGGAGACCTCACGCCCCACGTGTTGAGCAATTCGGCGGTACGTCCACCCGGCCTCCCGCATGCCCACTATACGCCCTCGCTCAAAGTCCGTCAACTGCACATACGGTTCACGTCCACGCTGTCGCGGCATGCTACCAGTGTTAAAGACTGCGATGGAGCTCCGTATGCCACGGCAAACTGGCTGACACTGACGGCGGCGGTGCACAAATGCTGCGCAGCTAGCGCCATTCGACGGCCAACACCGCGGTTCCTGGTGTGTCCGCTGTGCCGTGCGTGTGATCATTGCTTGTACAGCCTTCTCGCAGTGTCCGGAGCAAGTATGGTGGGTCTGACACACCGGTGTCAATGTGTTCTTTTTTCCATTTCCAGGAGTGTATTTTCAAGATTATCGCTGCTATATTTATTCGGTGCTCAACATATATTTCCTTTCTCTGGCCACATATTGTTCTTTTCATAATTTACGTATTAAATGGAACCATATCCGACATATGAAAAAAAGAGTTTGGCCTGATTTTCTTTCCACGAATGTGACTCGTGATGTTTAAGTTTGGTCCGCATTTGCCTCCACGAGTGGAACTCGTCAAAGCACGGCAAGGGGTTAAGACGATAATCTTTTACGTCATCCGGTACTGTCCTTGCTTCTCAGTACGATATTTCTAGAGGACCTATCAAGGTCAGACTAGTGTCAAGAATATCAGCAACTTGATATGGGGCTTTTTAATCATTTAGCGCCCTTCAAACTCCTTACGCTATTCCAAAATTTACTTAACGGAATAGCTTTGTTTATGGAGTATCACAAATCTCTTATCCAATCTAAACGCTCTTCTTTACCAAGTTTTTGTTTTCTTAAACAGAACATATTTTTCAGTTGCGCTTTTTATTAATACAACTCAAGAGAAGTGGAACGAAAAATGAGCACATAGGCCATAAAGTTAGTCCCACCAGGAGACATCATGCTAATGCACTGTAACACCTCCTCCAGCCTTGATAAGGGCCTCAGTTTGTCGACGAAGAGAATCCACAAGTTCCTTCAAGTATAGCATATCAAGCTGAAGCTAGTCACCGAAGATTAGGTTACGAAAAGCTAAAAAAAGGGCGGGGGGTGCGGGTATGTAGACAGCTAAGTTTCACCATCTAAATAGTTTGTCCTTTGTAAGGGATTAAAATCAAGTGATTTAGCAAGCCAGTCTATGTGGGATTGAGTGACAATTCCTATGTAAGCTGAACGTGGAAGAGATAGAAAGAAAAGGAAGTAATGATATCAATTTCATCGAAACTTTGTGCAGAATCAGCGGCGACGAGTGAAAATATGTGGCAGACTGGGACTCGAACCCGGGATCTCCTGTTTACTAGACAGTTACATTGACCACTGCACCACCCTGACACAGTTTTTATCGCCAATGCGCCGACTATCTCGGCACGCAATAACTGTTCGTACAGGAGGAAGAAAACAAAAGATCATTATGCTGCTCTGAAAATTCTTCGACGTTCACTTTTCGCAGGGCGAGTGCATTGTCAGCGTGGCTTTTCCATGTATAAACACTTGTGTTATAGCAAGGATATACATGTTATTTTGCTAAAATGTGATACCGAGTGTTTCGCAAAGAATGTTTCTGTTAAAGAGGCTCTCAGTGCTTTACATACTGTACATCGCTGATGAAACAGGAGTAGAGCCACATTACAGGAGGAAAATGGTGCAATGTGTTATCTGTACGTGGCTTACAGCCGATCGATCGTTGAGGCAGCTCATTGCTGAGAAAGCTCTTACACGGCAGTGGCAGTGCAGTGGTGTCCTGTACTACTGAAAAATGAAGTTTCCAGCATCTCTAAACTGTGGAACAAACGGAGGAACGAGCGAGGGAACGAGCTATCTGCACCAGAGAAACACTGGCCAGCAATCACATGACCTGGCAACCTTAAAACTGGCTCGAGTTAAGCTCTTAGGTTAAGCTTAAGTTTAAATGTACCCCACGTTTGTATCTGTATTTACGTAGAATATACAGTCTTACGAAATGGGATGAATCCCCTTCAAACACCCCATATTATTTTCAGGCCTGTGGTTTCTCATTTCAGATCATTCAATTTGGACTCCCGTATCATCTGTGTAATTTTGATCGTAAGTGTCTCAGGCACCCGGTACAAACACACACACACACACACACACACACACACACACACACACATACAAGCGCGCGCACGCACGCACTTGACAACATAAGAATGTTTGCAGTCAAATTTTCCAAAAATGCCACGTACTGTGTTAGATACGAAAGCAGTTCAAATCAAAAATAGTTCAAATGGCTCTGAGTACTGTGGGACTTAACATCTGAGGTCATCAGTCCCCTAGAACTTTGAACTACTTAAACGTAACTAACCTAAGGACATCACACACGTCCATACTCGAGGCAGGATTCGAACCTGCGACCGTAGCGGTCTCGTGGTTCTAGACTGAAGCGCCTAGAACCGCTCGGCCACACTGGCCGGCACGAAAGCAGTCCTACTGCCAAAGCTTAGTTCAGTCATTATCTGAAGGCCATGTGACAATGGACTTGCACTCATCCAGCAGCAAATATGTTAGCAAATAGCCCGAATATTTTAGTGGAAATTTCTAGTGTAAATATTTTTAAGAGCGATGTCATTTTACTCGTTTCACCGTAATTATTATATGATGTTACACAAAACAAAATGGTAAATGGTGAATTTAATGTATCGTCAGTTAAATCTGTGAGTTTTAACCAGACAGAATAATTCAGAGTACAACGTATCGAGAATCTTCCTTCGATCGTTGTAAATGTTATAGATATGATCTACACTGATGAATCGTTGATGTAAAATTCGTCTTTGAAATGAATGTGAAAATTCACCATTATAACATTGCTATCACCCAAGCCTGAACTTGCCCAAAAATGTTTGCATTCCTGACTATAGTGCGAAAAGAGGGGTACATAGAAATGCATAATCTGACTTGAAACACAATAGGGAAGTAAGCAGGGGGTCAAAATCGAAACAGAAAATACACTCCAAGGTTAACATTGTGACGGATATGACACACAAAACATAGAGTCCATTTCTATGCTCACGCAAGACGGATAGGTAGAATATGTATATACTTCAAACAAATTTAACATCCTAATTCTAAAACAAAATCAATTATTTCCTGACAAGAAACGGGCACGTCACTAAAAGAAAATACTTTTCTACCTTTTCGGGCTTTCAGGGAAACAAAACCGAGCGAGGTGGCGCAGTGGTTAGACACTGGACTCGCATTCGGGAGGACGACGGTTCAATCCCGCGTCCGGCCATCCTGATTTAGGTTTTCCGTGATTTCCCTAAATCACTCCAGGCAAATGCCGGGATGGTTCCTCTCAAAGGGCACGGCCGACTTCCTTCCCCATCCTTCCCTAATCAGATGAGACCGATGACCTCGCTGTCCGGTCTCCTTCCCCAAACAACCCAACCCAGGGAAACAAAGGGAAAATAGATACGATTGGACATATGACTGCCACTAAACTCAGAGAGTTGATGATCACAAGAAAAGCTAACAGATTGTGGTACGCACACGCGCGCGCGCGCGCGCGCACACACACACACACACACACACACACACACACACACACACACACACACTGGCTTTGAATTACGTAGAAAGATCGCAGATTTTAGAAGTAGATATAGGATAATGGATCTTTTGCAAGTCATGAACGAAATTATAGAATTCAGTTATTAACATGGACTACCACTTCATCTGCGATTTATCTGTTTCGGGGAAGTTCCTGACTCAGTTTCAATAAAATCAGTAGCATTAGTCCGAAACGAATATTTTTTTATTAACATTCTTGCAGTGGCCTGTATATGCAATCGTTTGTTCAGTCTCAAATTTTATTTTGTAAAATATCTCTTATTTATTAGTGTAACAAACACTAAAATTTTATTCTGTTTTCCATAAGTGTAAAATACTAATTTCCTGTGCTGTATTATTGTGCAAGTGGAGGTTACTGCTGTTCTAAATTCGAACATGCTAAGAGATTCTTGCGGGATCTGAAATGTGTGTCAGATGGTAGTTTAAAACGTGAGAATTCCTGTTAATATCTGTGAATTGCGTTTATTGTATGCTGGCGTGTATCGAACTGTGATTCGTTCTCCATTAGCGGCATTTAGGTGTTGTGAATGTTAAATAAACAAACTTGCTACGGGCATATACTATTGACCGTATTAAATGTACTTTTCCCTAATTAGACACGAAGCTCATATCCCACTATCCGTTCGTGACTGTTGAGATTTTCAGCATGTTGTAAGCTGTAGAACGGTTGAATCCCAGAGCAAAACCATTAACATGAATTTAAACCGGCTTTGCTCCATTACCATAATCGTCTATTTTAGTTTGGCGCAGCGCCAGTCGCAGATTTTATTGCAGCATCAGGGAAGCTGCGTCATCCCAACTTATATCTAATCCATCAACTCTCTCGTCTTTGCAATTCAGCGATGATAAAAAATTACGGTGCAGCTGTGGAGAACTTTGTACGTAAATGCTCATTTATGAGTACGAACATTATAACTACTGAACTATAATCTGAATTAATGTTAGTAAAATAATCAATAGTTATCAGTTTCGAGAACGAACTCATTTGTAATTTAAAACAATAATAATAAGAAATGCGTATCTAGAAACACAAAGCTAAGACATTATATCACAGTGGCAATACCGGAACATTTATATTCATTTGACTGCTTAACGATGAGCTACAGGCTGGATAGAATAGAGGTATTAGAAAGACATATTATTAGAAAAGTGATGGGTGCAATATAAACTAGAGGCTATTAAAATGAGAAGTAACGAGGAGATCTGCAAAACTACAGAAAAATGTCATAAGTAGTGCCAAAGCGAAAATTAACCTTCTTTGAACATTTCTACTGAATGAAAGAGAACAGGCTAATGAAAGGAATATTCAACTATTTCTGGAAAAAGAAATCGGAAATAACGTGGACTACGGAGACAGGAAATGAGCCAGCGAGAAAAATCGAAGAATCAGCAGCAAAAGAAAGAAACGTTTTTGAGGATAAAATTCTGAGTTTAGAAGGATTTCAAGGTACGAATAGAAGAAATAATAAATTGGGAACAACATGGACAGAAGAAAAGAAAAGACAGCATGGAGAGAATATGAAGGAGTACTGGAAATACAGTAATCAACAGCAAAGAAAGAAGATGATTTGAACTTGCCACGTAATCCTTGTGGGTCAATATAAAAATAAGAAAATTATCAGTCGTAGAATGTTATGCAAACAATCAACTATTGTGGCAAATGAAATATGCGATTGACAACTTGGCATCAGCATTCGACAAAACACTGAATAACACTTCTGTATCACTTATTATTTAATACAGATACAGAGCAGAAAACGATTAATGTTTATCAAGTAGATTTGAAGTGCCTGGTATTCAGCGTCAGATAGAATTATTTGCGCAATCATCTGCTAACATGAGTTAGTGTCGCAGTTCACAATATCGCTTACATTATTAACCTATATATACTCCTGGAAATGGAAAAAAGAACACATTGACACCGGTGTGTCAGACCCACCATACTTGCTCCGGACACTGCGAGAGGGCTGTACAAGCAATGATCACACGCACGGCACAGCGGACACACCAGGAACCGCGGTGTTGGCCGTCGAATGGCGCTAGCTGCGCAGCATTTGTGCACCGCCGCCGTCAGTGTCAGCCAGTTTGCCGTGGCATACGGAGCTCCATCGCAGTCTTTAACACTGGTAGCATGCCGCGACAGCGTGGACGTGAACCGTATGTGCAGTTGACGGACTTTGAGCGAGGGCGTATAGTGGGCATGCGGGAGGCCGGGTGGACGTACCACCGAATTGCTCAACACGTGGGGCGTGAGGTCTCCACAGTACATCGATGTTGTCGCCAGTGGTCGGCGGAAGGTGCACGTGCCCGTCGACCTGGGACCGGACCGCAGCGACGCACGGATGCACGCCAAGACCGTAGGATCCTACGCAGTGCCGTAGGGGACCGCACCGCCACTTCCCAGCAAATTAGGGACACTGTTGCTCCTGGGGTATCGGCGAGGACCATTCGCAACCGTCTCCATGAAGATGGGCTACGGTCCCGCACACCGTTAGGCCGTCTTCCGCTCACGCCCCAACATCGTGCAGCCCGCCTCCAGTGGTGTCGCGACAGGCGTGAATGGAGGGACGAATGGAGACGTGTCGTCTTCAGCGATGAGAGTCGCTTCTGCCTTGGTGCCAATGATGGTCGTATGCGTGTTTGGCGCCGTGCAGGTGAGCGCCACAATCAGGACTGCATACGACCGAGGCACACAGGGCCAACACCCGGCATCATGGTGTGGGGAGCGATCTCCTACACTGGCCGTACACCACTGGTGATCGTCGAGGGGACACTGAATAGTGCACGGTACATCCAAACCGTCATCGAACCCATCGTTCTACCATTCCTAGACCGGCAAGGGAACTTGCTGTTCCAACAGGACAATGCACGTCCGCATGTATCCCGTGCCACCCAACGTGCTCTAGAAGGTGTAAGTCAACTACCCTGGCCAGCAAGATCTCCGGATCTGTCCCCCATTGAGCATGTTTGGGACTGGATGAAGCGTCGTCTCACGCGGTCTGCACGTCCAGCACGAACGCTGGTCCAACTGAGGCGCCAGGTGGAAATGGCATGGCAAGCCGTTCCACAGGACTACATCCAACATCTCTACGATCGTCTCCATGGGAGAATAGCAGCCTGCATTGCTGCGAAAGGTGGATATACACTGTACTAGTGCCGACATTGTGCATGCTCTGTTGCCTGTGTCTATGTGCCTGTGGTTCTGTCAGTGTGATCATGTGATGTATCTGACCCCAGGAATGTGTCAATAAAGTTTCCCCTTCCTGGGACAATGAATTCACGGTGTTCTTATTTCAATTTCCAAGAGTGTATGTGTATCACTTTCTTCAGGGCTACAGTAAGGCACTTTGCTTGGAAATATCAGTTGTAAGTAGGCTGTTTATGTTTTCTCTATGTAAGTAGGCTGTTTATGTTTTCTTATTGGCAACGTTACGTAGCGCTCAATATGAAAATCACTGGCTGTGCTGTGTGCAGTCTGTGGCTAGTTTGCATTGTTGTCTGCCATTGTAGTGTTGGGCAGCAGCAGCTGGATGTGAACAGCGCGTAGCGTTGCGCAGTTGGAGGTGAGCCGCCAGCAGTGGTGGATGTGGGGAGAGAGATGGCGGAGTTTTGAAATTTGTCATGAACTGCTATATTTATATATGATGACATCAAGGTAAATACATTGTTTGTTCTCTATTAATATCTTTCATTTGCTAACTATCCCTATCAGTAGTTAGTGCCTTCCATAGTTTGAATCTTTTATTTAGCTGGCAGTAGTGGCGCTTGCTGTATTGCAGTAGCTTGAGCAGCGAAGATTTTTGTGAGGTAAGTGATTTGTGAAAGGTATAGTTTAATGTTAGTCAGGGCCATTCTTTTGTAGGGAATTTTGAAAGTCAGATTGCGTTGCGCTAACAAAGTATTGTGTGTCAGTATAAGCACAGTCTCATATATAAATTGTTCAAAGGGGACGTTTCATATGTCGACCCTTAGCCGAGGATACCTCACTGGAATCTTCTGATTTTTTCTTGTAGTTTGTGTATTTAGTGTAGCTTTTGTTTATTGCTAGCGCGTAATTGTAGAGAGAATCTCCTTTGTAGTTGTAGTTTTTCATTGTTGTAGAGTAAAACAGTTGTGGCATGCATGTAGATTTGCACCAAGTATTTCGCAGCTGCAATTAACTAGACATTATTTCCATTGCTACGTTATTTTATTTTGCTCTTCAAATTGTGTTTTTCTGTGTTGTCGTGTGAAATACTGTGACAATAATGGCGTGTGAAAAACGTAATACTAGGCTCCAAAGTAAACTGAGAAATTACAGTGAAGACGAAGGCAGTGTGTTAGCGCCGCAGAGTAATGAATTAACTGATGTTCAAAGTAGTAATTTGGTAATCGTGCATAGGGAAATGGAGCGGGCGGCAAACAATGGCACGGACAGTGAAACAATTAGTGAAGAGGGAAGCATTATCGATCGATCGGTCGGCAACAGCTCGCCTCAGGAATCCGAAATGACAGGACACAATTTCGCAAATACTGTAGATTCAGGTTTTGGGTTATCACCGTTTTCTCAAATAAGTCAAGACGCATTTTCTGCTTGTCAAAATGTGAATGTTGCCGGTGCAAATGCACTGCCGAAAAGCGTAGAGAAACAGATTCCAGACACTAATACATTATTATTGCAATTAATGCAACAAATGGAACAAAATCAGAGACAAATGGGACAAAATCTTAAAAAGTTAGACACAGTGGAACAAAATCTCAAAAAGTTAGACTCATTGGAGCAAACTCTTGAACGAACACGTGAGGATTTAACTGCTGAGTTACATCACATTGAATCGAAATGTCAAAAAGTCTGTAATGACGTAAAAACACAAATTTGTGAGCATTTCCAACCTATTTTTCGCGTCATGAAAATGCACTACAGAATCACGAAGCAGCTATAAGAGAACTGCAAACTATTGTTCATGAAAATCATGAGACCTTGCAAGCAAAATTTGACTCAGTTGCATCTACCGATACGGTTATGCAACTTGCAAAAACTCAGGAAAACTTAAAGGTCACAGTAGACACGATTGCAACACAAATGGACACTCTGAAACTTGGTTCAGAAAAACATAGAGAGGAAATGATTTCACTATCGGATAAAGTAGCCGAACTTTCAGATCAGTTCACTAACTTATCTACAAAGGTAGATGATGATCTGAATGACACAACACCTGTAGCTTTCATGGACACTGAAGAGTATGAACAAATTAGAAAATTCAAACAAAATCAAAATCAAATCAATACACAACACCAAAGAGAAATCCGGGAAGTACAAGATCAGCTGACACAGGTAATACAAGAATTA
Source organism: Schistocerca piceifrons (assembly GCF_021461385.2). NCBI lineage: Eukaryota > Metazoa > Arthropoda > Insecta > Orthoptera > Acrididae > Schistocerca > Schistocerca piceifrons. Next base: position 235,962,210 of record NC_060140.1, read on the forward strand.
CGTATTTCACAGGATACTCGCGCCCCAATACGGGAAGAGGGACACAGAAATACGGAACAGCCACAAAATAATAACACAGGGCATTTCGGAAGTTATGAAAGAAATTGGCAATGTGCACCGAATTTTGAGATGGAACGGCCGACACGACCTAACAATGACCGATATGCGACTCGCCGACATGATGATTTTGACTATAAGCTGTTCATTACTACACGTAAATTCAAAACATTTAAGAATTCTGGCAACGACATTCATCCACAAGCATGGCTCCATCAATTCTCTCATTGTTTTCCTCCCAACTGGTCGTTAGAACACAGATTAGAATTCATGTGTGGCTATTTAGAGAATGAACCAGCTGTAAGAATGCGATCGGTCATTCACGATTGCCACAGTGAGGGAGAATTTTACCATGCCTTCCTCTCAGCATATTGGTCTCAAGCCACACAAGACCGTGTAAAACATAGCATCATGATGATGAAACACTTTGAACAATCTGAATTTTCCAGTCTTGCCAAATATTTTGAAGACATGTTGCATAAGAATCAGTATCTTTCAAACCCATACAGCCCCTCAGAACTCATCCGCATTTGCTTACTCAAATTGCCTGAACATTTACGGCATATTATTTTAGCAGGACGTTGCAAAGACGACATTGAAGCCTTTCAGGGACTGTTACAAGAATTAGAAATTGACACTGACAATCACGGAACGCGAAACCAGGAACACAACAATTACAGGTCACATCCGTCGCAATTCCGCGATGAAAGAAGTAATAACTGGACACGACAAGGCTATTCTCACAACACAAATCGTGACCAAAATAGACACCACCCGTATGACAACCGTTGGCAGAGTAGTAATAACTACAGGGAAAGATCACCTCTCCGTGGTAATGACTATCACAGAGACAATCAGAGAAACAGACAATATGGGAACCAAAATAAATATTATCAAGGGAGACAGAATAACTTTAGACGCAATGGACCAGCGCACAGTTACGATTCAGGGAGAAATTCTCCACCATGTGACCGACAAGAAAGAAACTATGGAATCTACCGACATGACGACAGACGATATGATCGTAACGACAGACCTGAGTTGCATCAGAACTGGCGGGATTCAAACAGAGCAGGGCCCTCTCGTCACGGTAAATTCGTGGAAGTTAGGTCTCCAAATCCCAATAACGACGCGCGCCAACAATGGAACAGACAATGACTCGCACAGCAGGCAGCCGCGTGCGCCCGCTGGCTCCGAGAAAAATAACATAAGACGCTAACCTTGAGAAATATTCCAGTATTCTTTACCGACGTATACCACATGATAATTGCGTTGAAGTTGAAACTCTGCGTACTAGGAAGAGTAAAGGTTTACACCACATTTCACATGTAAAACCGTTTATTGAAAGATAATCTGCTTTTTAACTTTGTCATTGCCATAAAACTTTTCGCTTCACATTACTAATATGCTTTGTCAGACTTAGAATCTGTTAACATACAACAATGTTTGAAGTTAAATATCCAATCAAGAACCAAGAGAACTTATTTAAACAGAAATTACGAATGCATTGTTATAGTGAACAGACGACACAGTGTTGTTAATTGTACATTCTTGCTTGTTAGTTGCACGATTACGTAACGACTATCAGGCTTACATACTTAGGACACATACTGGTACTGCTAATGAGATTTTAATGCAACATTTTGGTTTACTTGAAAATAAATTCTGAATTTAAAGTGCTTTCTGAGAGATACCAGATGACACAGTGGTTAGTTTATGTGACAGCTACACGATTTTATCACGACGCTACTAATGAGTGACAATTTACAATGTTGTTTTTGCGGTGTATCTGTTTTATATCCGCACAGTTTTTCTGACTTCTTCTGGAAAGCAAAACATGTTTTAGTAGTAACTTTTGTGGTATAGCTACAATGAGACTGCCTTTTCCGTAGCACAACAATACGTTACAGCACAGTACTTTCCTCATCACGGCAATAAGTGTAATAACTAAGACATTTATACGCAAAGCATTTCACTTTTGTGTATTATGAGGTAAGTACATTGACTTCTGCAGAACTTAGCTTTCGGAGGACGATAACTACGACACTTCCACGCAGATTATGTTGCAACAAGACGCACATTTAGCGCTACAGTACACGTATTTGAGTGATTAATTTTGTACTTGAAACATTTATTTTTAAAGATTTTTGAATTACAAAGAAAGTTTTCCATGATACATTTCATTCCATTGCTGTAATTTGTAACACCTGAAGGTATAATTACATTAATCCTCAGGGGGGTATACGCCTACTTTATGTACCATGTGTGTGGCAACCACAAGGAACCCTAGCTAATATGGTATTTGCTTATACAACTTTACACATCGGTACCATATTTCTCTAACACACAAATTACACAGCTATCTGATCATTTAACTGAGAGATAAACTTTTTTATTACATCAGTGACAGATGTTTGCGCAATTACACAGTTGGATAACTTCACACTTATGAAATTGTATTTTGTCTGTACTTTGTGAAATGCTCATATTTTTTCGGAACCATTGTGATACTATGAGAGCTTTGAATGATGTATTTGGTATGGATTCATGATTTTTAAAGTACGTTTGAGGTAGATGACACTTTTGACATGAGCAGAGAATTTTTTTAATTATTGGAGGAAGCTACGACGATTTTGAGATTTGACTGAGGTGTTATGATGTTATTTTTACGACGACGATGTGTATTATGCTGTTGAGGTATGTTTATGATTAATAGGCTGATGCTATATGAGTTATTTGATTATGATACTTATCTGTTACGATGCAATATTGAAGAAGTGTCGACGAATAAGGTAAGGAGTAATGAATAGTGGTTAGGGACGCTGACTTGTGAAAAAGGATGTTGGAAACCGAGAATCGTATTTTTAGAGTTATGAAATGTGTGTGTAAATGCGTGACTGTATCACAATGCCGGCGAAAATTTTTTTGGACACTTATATTTATAGGATTTTGTTTCTACAGATTTGCAACGCTAATTCTTGACCTGTGAAATACTTTTATGTGAGACTGTCACTGTAGCGGAAACTGCTGTCGTAAATATTTCCGTAAGAAAGTTAAGTGACCACCTGCACGTAATGCGTCGTGGGCACACAGCTGTGTCAAACACCTGGAGAACAAGCCATTAGGGTTTGCCTTTCCGGAAGCACAGGTAGAAAAAAAAGGCAGGCCTTTTCCTCGCCATTGACATTCCTTTAGAGAAAATATTGCAAATGCGACACCCTCATTACTTCCATTATACTCGCTATTGACATTTCCTTGTTGAAAGCATACTGTGAAGCTCGTAATTTATGATATTTACTGAAATGCCTAATGAAATGACGAGAAATATTTTTACATCTGCACACCTGATTACGACAAGCGTCTTTCTATGAGAGTTGAGAGAATTTCTACTAACTTATGAAATGTCACATGACTACTGAATGATATTTTTATACTTTGCTTTTCATAGTTGCTTATTTCATTTGATATCTGATTTCCAGCTGTGTTGCAGCATTGCTTTTATAAAATGAAATGCATTTGCTAATGTGAACACTTTCTGTCAACAGATCTATTAAATAATTATTTTATGATCCACATTCATTAAAAAAGGAGCACTTGGAAAGGAATGAACAATAACAAGGAACTAGTAACAGTAACACATAATTTTCTTTTCAAGTACATGGTAATATTTCTTTTTACAATCAGTTCTTGTGGTGCACCACTTTAATTTACATAGACATTAAGATGTGAATATACACTTCCCTTATCTGCATTGTTGTTTTTACTGTAATATCTTTTATGCTTGAGCTTTGTCATGCTTAGGTATACGTCATAGCATTTGCTGCTGCTGTTTGCCAGGCAAAGTGTTATTGAATTTGACTTTGTGTTACTCTTCTAAGCTAGTTTTTCTTGTTTCCTGCACAGTGCCTTATATTAGTTGTAATTTTGCATTTTTTTTGTTAATTTAGATTTACTGTAGCTTGCTTTGCGATTTTCCATTTTTTATTGCTGTTTATATTAATTGTTTTATGTGCTGCTGCATTGCCTCGTTCCTTAGTTTAGCATCTGAGCTCAGTAGATTTAAGTTAGCTTAAGAGGGGTAGACTATATAAGAAACTAACTATGATGAATTGTAAGAAATGCATTTAGACGCTATAAGAAAATGGTTTGGCCAAAAAAAAAAGAAAAGAAAAAAAAAGTATTTTAGGTAGGATTTTCTTGGAAATAAATGATGAGGTAAGATAATGGAAAATAAAAATGAGGTAAGAGATGTGTGAACATATAAACACAGAAAGCATGCTTAGTTAGAATTTTTTTTGGTGGAAACAAAGGATGAAATAAGAGGAAAGATATATGAAGTTTTGGGTTGGACTGCAGTACCAAATGTTACACTGAAAACGAACCCTGTCCTTTCCTATTGGTGTTATCCCACTATATGTTTGTGTACCCTTGAGTATTTGTTTTCTTCCTGTCTCTGTGTAGTTTCATAGAATTTTTCTTCTTTTAATATTAAGCTACATTCACTATGATGAGGAATACTGTTATCCTCAAATATAATTGGCATTAATAATATGTTATTTACTTTGTAAAGATGTTAGACATTATTCATTCTGTTTAAATGCTCATGTGTGAAGTTGATGTTTCAATAATTATTCTGATCTTCTATGTATGTACTCATGTCATAATTCCTGTAACACTGACGTATATGTCTATTTCTATTCTGTTGTAAAGCCGGTACTACAAATGTTATCTGTATTGTTATGTTTTTAATGATGTATTGTGTACCTTTGTTATTGTATTCTCATGTTATAAAATTGTAATTGTTACCAGTTCTTCAAATTAAGTAACATTTCACTGCACACGTTTCTGTTGGTCATAGTACATGGACAATATGTGAGAAGTAGGGACTGATAGTGTTTGCACGTGTGTTAATGATTCAGCAAGGGACTGGATAACAGCATTGCTGGTTCTAAGGACAATTTCAAAAACTTTGTGAGTGCACAAGTGGTGGTTTATGGACTTGCTATATTATCCGCAAGACTCTTCGATGGTGATTGTGCACCTGCACAGTCACAACACATGGCTGCTAGCCATCTCTACAAGGACTACAGTGGGTCTGCACCTCTGGTGGCCCACCAATACCATTATCTCTACAAGGACTACAGTGGGTCGGCTCTGTGATGACCTACCTATCAGTATTCGTCAGAACTTCGAATGACTCTGCTGTGGGTTTGCTCTGTTGTGGCCCATTACCTGTCTGCATGTCAAGAGTCAGCACTGTCTTTCCGTTGGAAGGACAACACTACTTCTTCAAGACTGCATGGAAATCCACTACTTCTGTGTGCAATTTATTTTACTAACGAGACTTTGTGAAAAAAACCCTGTAATTACTGTTATAATGAACGATTAGGACTGTCTTTATGGACTGTGAGACAATTTTAGCTTTTGACCAACATTGTATCAATAAGTGTGTGCATTTGATTTCTTTGTTATTGTAATTATGAAAAAAATTTTTCAAATCTGTATTGGCCACTGCCCAATCCAATTTGTAAAACTTTTTGTGGGGAGCATGGGGGCTATGTAAGTAGGCTGTTTATGTTTTCTCTATGTAAGTAGGCTGTTTATGTTTTCTTATTGGCAACGTTACGTAGCGCTCAATATGAAAATCACTGGCTGTGCTGTGTGCAGTCTGTGGCTAGTTTGCATTGTTGTCTGCCATTGTAGTGTTGGGCAGCAGCAGCTGGATGTGAACAGTGCGTAGCGTTGCGCAGTTGGAGGTGAGCCGCCAGCAGTGGTGGATGTGGGGAGAGAGATGGCGGAGTTTTGAAATTTGTCATGAACTGCTATATTTATATATGATGATATCAAGGTAAATACATTGTTTGTTCTCTATTAATATCTTTCATTTGCTAACTATCCCTATCAGTAGTTAGTGCCTTCCATAGTTTGAATCTTTTATTTAGCTGGCAGTAGTGGCACTTGCTGTATTGCAGTAGCTTGAGCAGCGAAGATTTTTGTGAGGTAAGTGATTTGTGAAAGGTATAGTTTAATGTTAGTCAGGGCCATTCTTTTGTAGGGAATTTTGAAAGTCAGATTGCGTTGCGCTAACAAAGTATTGTGTGTCAGTATAAGCACAGTCTCATATATAAATTGTTCAAAGGGGACGTTTCACAGTGTGTATTATGAAAGAGAGGGTATGTGTTTTGTGAGTGCAAGTTACGTTTAGCTTTGAGAGGAAGGATGTGAGACCACCTTTTTGGTAGAAAAATTGTCTAGCTGGTGACAACGGGGTTTCTGGCAGTCACGGTTCATCTGATCTAAGAACAGACTAGTAGGTTCAAGCTTCACTTTAACTGTCATAACATATCAGCAAGTATATTCACAGATGCATGATCGAAATATCAGTGTCTTAAGCCGAAGAGAAACAAGGGACTGATGCAGTCCAGGACCGTTTCCTTAAAAATGTATATATCAAGTCTACAGCTTCCTTTATACATCGTGATACTGAGGATGAAATTCATCTATAATAGCATTACTTTATCCATTATGGTTGGAGACTGTTTTTGTAAATTACACTGGGGTTGACTGCAGTACTTCCTATAGTGCAACTATATTAGCACTAAATTTAGTATCTATGCATCGAAAAGTAAATTGTACCAATTAACAAGGAAATCACAGAACCAGTTGATAGAGTCTTCGTCTTTTCAGAAGCTGAATACAATGAATTGATTGAGACAGAAATGAAAGATTTAAACAACTTGAAGAATTGAAAGGTACACTAGGGTTTTCAGAATTATGCTTGTGCTTTTTTTTTCACGGAAAGTTGGCTATGAGTGGTGTCAGTTTAAACTGTTAGTAATGAAACATAGTCATTTACTACGAAGATCGTTCAAAATCCGAGCGCCGCGCGGGATTAGCAGAGCAGTCTAAGGCGCTGCAGTCATGGACTGTAAGGCTGGTCTCGGCGGAGGTTCGAATCCTCCCTCGGGCATGGACGTGTGTGTGTGTTTGTCCTTAGGATAATTTAGGTTAAGTAGTGTGTAAGCTTAGGGACTGCTGACCTTAGCAGTTAAGTCCCATGAGATTTCACAAACATTTGAACATTTTTGAACAAAATCCGAGCAATTTTCAGATAGCTATGGAAAGATTCATTGCCTGAATGATAATATTCTGCCACATTTGCTGTAGTAGAATGGGTTAAATCATCTCTTTATTTTGCATTTATGACTGTCCAATTTTACATGTTATACAATTTTAAAATGTTTGTATAGTATACCACATTAATATGTACGTATATGCTTAGGTTAGGACCAAGCAAGCAGTGAACAATGGTAAAAAAAACGTAGAGGGTTGGCTGTAATATGCAATTAAACTCACAGGACCAAGTGTATCCAGAACAGCAGTAATGTGTCACATCACTTAGAAGTACAAGAACGTACGTGATTTAACGATTGCTTGGACTCTACCCCAAATATGTCCATTTTAATGGGTGATAGTACACGAAAATTTGAAAGTGGTTTAAGAGCCGAAGTTTCGTAGTAATGGGAACGATGTAATGGTCTGTTTTAGCCTATGCAGCTGCGCTCAGTATGACCGACTGACATTATTAAGAAAATGTGTATCCTGTTCCAAATAAAATACAGAGGTTTTCAGAAAGATTCATGCCATTCCATAGTACTACATATATGAATATACGAAATTTATGTGAATGTTGACGTACGAATCGAAACTAAAAGTTAACTTTGGCCTCAATGGAAGTTGCTGGTTCATGTGGTAGCTTGTAAAAATCTCCCTGATGCTGTTAGTTCGCTCTCTAGGAATAGCGTACTAGGATAATTTGAAGATCTAGGCTTTTTCACAATTACGAGAAATACAGCAAATTTCATTTTTCAACAGGGTGGAGAATCACGTCTTTGGCACTAGGATGTAAGAGCATTTCTCAATAATGAGTTGCCTCAATGATGTGTAGTCCGTACAGGACGTACAAAGTATAGTTGCAACGTGACCTCCAAGGTCACATCGTCTCATGCTATGCGATCGTTTTGTGAGGTTTGTGAAAGCTCTGTCGGTGTGTCTCCCTTTCCAACAACTTTATGTGAACTGCAGCACCGAATAACATCAGTGGATGCAGGAGCTGTAGATATACCCGCAAAAGTATGGGACAGGCTTAACGTCGTAAGGACGTCTTTCATATGTCAGATGGAAGGGTGCAATGACAATTTGTGAAAGGCAAATGATAACTTTGATCCTAAATACCGATGTAAAAATTACAATGAGGTTATGTGTGCTTGTGAAAGCCTTGGCACTGAAAAATCTTGTGGCTTTTCTAGAAAAAAAATTTTAGAAATGAAAAATTCTAATTCACCTGAATTTCTATCTTCATTCATGTGGGAGATATAGTCTTGTGAGATGGGATGAATTTTATTGAAACATTCAGTATTGGAAAGGTAATTTGGGAATTAGTATGAGACGCATGAAAACAATGAATGGGACTGGTGAGAGTGACGTAATTACGACAGTATGGTTCAAATGGCTCTGAGCACTATGGGACTCAACTGCTGAGGTTATTAGTCCCCTAGAACTTAGAACTAGTTAAACCTAACTAACCTAAGGACATCACAAACATCCATGCCCGAGGCAGGATTCGAACCTGCGACCGTAGCGGTCTTGCGGTTCCAGACTGCAGCGCCTTTAACCGCACGGCCACTTCGGCCGGCAATTACGACAGCACTGAAGATCAAATGGAGGTGGGCTAGACATGGGTGTTCGGGGATACGAGAAACTTCTTTGCTGCATTCGAAGAGACAAGGAAATACCTAGATGAAAGTAAAACTAGTGGATGGCATCCGTGTGTGTGTGTGTGTGTGTGTGTGTGTGTGTGTGTGTGTGTGTGTGTGTCTTTGCAAGCGCACTAGCGTGAGTGTGTGCGCACTCGAATGCGCAGTGCTTATCTAGCTGTGCCTGGGTGTGTGTGAGTTGCGTTTGGTGGTGCTTCTTGTGACGGCAGGAAACGAAATCTGGGCGTAGAAAGCACGCGACTAGAGTGCTGATAGAAGGGTCGTAAGGGAGTCTGGGGTCTGCAGCTGCAGCGGGCAGACTGGCCCGACGGCGCCTTCAGCGCCCCTGGCGACCGTGACAGGAATGCGCAATCTCTGCTGACCGGGGGAAGGAGTTGCCGCTGGAAGGACTTGTTCCGCATGCAAACGGTCCCGCCGCGTGCTCCCCGGGCATTACCCGCAAATTGAAAGAACTCGTTCAATTTACACGGCGAATTCCGCTGTCTGCAGCGCGCGACAATAGGGTTCGCGCTGCGGGGCTTTTAAGGAAATGCGCTACTCTGGGAAAACGTTTAATGAAGGTTTGTGGTTTGTTCCGCAGGTTTAGTGGCTTGGAAATGCAGATGTCGGACACGCGATATTTCAACACCGCTGTAGCAAAACGCGGAAGCAACTAATGGACCAAGAAGTGTTTACTAGAGAGGTCAGATACCAAATTGACGAGGATGATTTTTCCCATGTGGCACCACAGAAAATCGTTACATAAATTGTTGACTATATTTGCCACGTCCAAGGACGTTCGTTGACAAATAATATTTCCTTCACTGGAGAAGCAGTAGAGTTATTTATTTCGGGAGTGTAGTATAAAATGCAATACTATCGCATATATTACACAGACTAACGAAAACATTCTTATATATATGAAGATAGTATCTGTTCTTTCGGACAGTCCGAAAGAGCAGATACCATCTTTATATATATATATATATATATATATATATATATATATATATATATATATATATATACAGTTAAGGCTCACCGGCCATTTGACCATCTTCTTCTATGCGGATGCACAAACAGTGCCCGAACTCTTGCGGAAATCGGCAGTAAAGCCGCGAGTGAGTATGATGGGCAGGGGCAGTTTGAATATAGTGCGGGACAATATGTTGCGAATGTGGGTTTCACGGGAGGCGTGCCAGAGATAAGTCCCTGCACTCGCACTATCGTCTGTGTCTTCGTTGGCTCAGATGGATGCCGGCACGGTAACTCAGCGTGTTCGGTCAGAAGGTTAGCTGCCCTCTGTAATAAAAAAAACGGAGGTAATGGATCATCAACGAACAGAAACAGGTGTCTTGCGACGTCCGCCACGAGCAGATGCAACGAACGAAAACGAACAAAATGAGAATATAAAAAAAAAGATGGATAGAACGTCTGCCATGTAAGCAGGAGATCCCGGGTTCGAGTCCCGGTTGGGGCACACATTTTCAACTGTCCCTGCTGACTTATACCGACGCCTGTATACAGCTAAGGGTATTCATTTCATTGAAAAAATTCTTGTTCAGTTTGAATGTTGCCTATCAAAGGGCACTTTCAGTTTTTCAACTCTTTTGATTTCAGTAAGTCTTGTGCTGCTCTTTGTAGATACTTTTCAAAGATGTAAAGAGTATCGATGTATTCAGAGCATAAACTGAGTTATGTCTCTCTCTCTCTCTCTCTCTCTCTCTCTCTCTCTCTCTCTGAAGTCTTGTGTGGCGGAAGAACGGTTACTTTTTCTCACTTCCACGCCCTTTCAGGCAATAACAGCGCTGATGGTTAAGAGTCCATGTTTAACGATAACTTAGAGAGGACACGGATCGACATCAGTACTTTGCAAGCCATCTGTTGCCTCTTGGTGGAGGGTACTTCTGGCAACACTGATAGTCCATTACCTGTTCGACTCGCGAATGGCGAGTCTGAAGAATGATTGGCAGCAAGCCTGTGCCTTAGCATTTAGTACAAAGATTTTTTTGCTGTGGTCATTTCGCGAAATGTATGTGGGAGGAAGAAATCTGTTGTCCGATTCTTCCCGGAAAGTGCTCTCCCTCGAAGTTCCAACAGTAAATCTCTTCATGATGCACAACGTCTCTCTTTTGCCGTTACCAGTTGAGTTTTCTGACCATCTTAGTAGCGCGCCCGTGCTGGCTGAGCCATCCCGTGACTGATCGCGCCTGTTGTAGTTGGATCTCCTCTCTCTCTTCTATCAGTCCTAGCTCGTAAGGGTCCAACATTGACGACCAATACTGAAGAATCGGTCGAACAAGCGCCTTGTAAGCCATTTCTTTCGTGGATGAATTCCTATTAACCTCCGAGTGGCATCTGCTTTTTCTGTTATTTCTTTGTGTTGTCGTACTACTTTAGATTACTCCATAATGTTTACGGGACATACTGTTTCCAGCACTTTCTCATCAGTAGTGTAGTTGTACAGTAGAGGGTTTCTTTTCCTATGTATGCGTAATACGTTATATTTATTTATCGTCAGGGTCAACTGCCAGAGCCTGCACCATTCATCAGCCTTCTGTAAGTCATTCTGCAATCGAAACTCTCTCTTGGCGTTGCTACTTTCTTGTAGATAACAGTATCATGTGCGAACAGTCTTAAAGAGATTCCGATGCTTTCTACTAGATCATTTATGTACATTGTAGACAGTAACGGTACCGTCACACTTCGTTGGGGTACTCCGGATATCACCTTTACAAATGAAGATTTAATTACCATACGAGCAATATGTTCTATCTGCAACGAAGTCTTCAATGCAGTCGCAAATCGGTAAGCTCTGACTTTTTTCACTAAATGGCGTCCCAGGATGGTGTCAACTCCCTTCCTGAAAACAAGGTACATGGCATCAACCTGAGCGCCCTTGTCTAAAACGCTACGGATCTCATAGAGGAACAAAGAGCGCTGAGTTTCGCAGGATGTTCGAGGATTTCATGATGAGTCTTCTAGAGGAAATCTTTGAACGCTTCTCTCATTGCTCTCCTTATGTTCATTTTCGCTTCGTTCAGGGTTAGGTTTTCAGCTAGCTTTTTGACTTCTCTTGAATCTGTGATGGAGCTCTTTTTCGTTACGTAGCAATTTTCCAACATGGCTCTTAAATATTAAATTATCCCTGATTACCTTACTCAGAACATAGATGTCTATGTCATACTGAAAGATTCTTTTGAATATTTCCATTTATGCTCCACATTTTCGTCACCAGCACTGAATATTTTTACAGACTATTCAAATAGTGCCGGCCGAAGTGGCCGTGCGGTTAAAGGCGCTGCAGTCTGGAACCGCAAGACCGCTACGGTCGCAGGTTCGAATCCTGCCTCGGGCATGGATGTTTGTGATGTCCTTAGGTTAGTTAGGTTTAACTAGTTCTAAGTTCTAGGGGACTAATGACCTCAGCAGTTGAGTCCCATAGTGCTCAGAGCCATTTGAACCATTTTTTTATTCAAATAGTCTGCAATTTGTATCCTGACATTTCTTTTAAGCAGACATATTTTCCTACGTTTCTTAAAAGTCCTTGTAAGACCCGTAGTCATATTCGCTATCACAGCCTTATCATCACTCATACTTTCCTCTATGTTAAATAATTCTCTAAGTTTAGTTCTCTTTGTTCCTAGGAGGTTTTAAGACGTTACGTTAACGACTTGATTATCTAATTATCTGTGAGAAGTAATTTTTGGGCAAGACATTCAAAATAATGTCACAGGAATCCCTGTCTCTGTTACCAGTTTTGATGGCATTACCTTCCCAATCTAATACGTGGCAAGTTCAAGTCACCTCCTATTACAACAGCATGATCAGGAAAGTAGTTAAGGACATCGACAACAGCATGGTAAGGAAAGTTACTAAGGATATGTGAAGGTTTGGCGCAGCGTGTTCCCGTTTGTTTAGGAGATCGTTTCACATTCGAAGTGATTATTCGTAGCAAGGTCTCGCAGTCATGTTATTTGTATGGTGTTTGTACCCCGTTGTCTTATTTTCCACTAATTTTGCGTATTAAATTTGCGATTAATTGCAAAGGTAAGATGAAATTAAGTCGTGGTATTACGAACTTAAGACAGCTTTTGGTGAGGTTTAAAATTGTTACAAGATCGTGTTCTTGTGATTCAATCCGAAACATTCCGCGGTAAATTTCGTCACAGTCGTTCTCAGTGTAAATCATTCTATGTTTCTCTAAGACTTTTCGGTTCATGTAATCGTCGACTTCCTTTGAATCTGTATCTTGAATGCTAAGTAACTTGTGTCCTCTCTTCATTTGATTTGTAGTCAACTTATCATTCAGTTGGTTTTGCTGCTTCTCATTTTCATTTTTGTAAGTCATTCATTGACGATTACGATCATTTATGGTGTGTTCTTGAGATTGCGCCCCCCTCCCTCTGTGTTTTCCAAGAAATGAAGTAAAATAGTCCTTACAACTTAAACGACACAGGTAAAATTAATTAACAACTACTGAGTATTGTAAAGACACTTAAGTAAACAGTTAAAAAAATAGGACAAATTGTTCAAATCAAGAGATGCCAGGACGATAATCCATAGGTCATAAGCTTAACAAATTACACTATTTATTACAAGATTATAATGCACTTAATAATCAGTCCACATTCACATGTATGTAAGAATTAAATTTAAAATTCGGATATTTCTTTTCTTACAAACTGGTGCAACATGCCCCAGCGCCAAGATGACGCCAACAGTGGCCGCCCTCAGGCAAACAACATTGAAAACACTAACCAGCTGGATATCTAAAACAGAATAAGCACAACTTTAACACCCCTCACAATTATAAAACACTTATACTAAATCCAGACCATGCGCAAGGTAACTTTAAAACTTATCTAAAAGGGAAAGACACTTCAAAACCTTAATACACCTTAACTAACACCATCAAGACAACTGGAGGATCAATTAAATCAAACGGTCGTGCAACAGAAATCAAATTTACGTAGTACCACAAACTACAAATTACATTTCTTCTTCTTTCTTCTTTTAGTGTTCCACCCTGAGGTTGGTTACCAGCAGATCGCCATTCCTCTCGTCTGCCTTCCTCTTTATTTCCACATACGTGTTGCATCCAACATCATTCATGCATGTATGAGATCCTTGGTCGTCCCCGCCGATTCCTTCCCTCAGTAGCTCCTTCTGCTATTGTTCCAACGATGCTGTTGTGTATTAGGATGTGCCCTACAGGTATGTCTCTTCTTGTTTGGATGTGCCTCCACAGAGATATGGTTTCCTTCACTCTTCTAAGCACCTCTTCATTTGTTACTTTGTTCAGTCGACCCTCATTATCCTTTCATACCACTACACCTTCAGTGCCTCTAGCCGTCTTCTCTCTTCTCTTTCCATTGTCCAAGCTCCAAATTCGTATAGGTCCACACTCCAAACGAAAGGTTTCACGATACGTTCCATTACTTTTAGACTGATGTTCTTGCTGGTGATTAAGTTCCTCCTCAGCTTAAATGCCTGTTGTAGTCTGTTCACAATTTCTTTCCGGCTTCTACCATCCCTTGTGACTTTGCTTCCCAGGTAGGTAAATTCCTCTATCACTTCCAGCTCCTCTCTTCCAATTCTCATTCTCAGAGGTTCATATTCTGCTTGTGTACTGCACACCATTACTTTAGACTTTTTCTTGTTATCATTCCATACTGATTGCATAGAATCCTTTCTGTTGTTCTGAGAACTTCCTCTATATCATCTTTTGTCTCCATGACTACAGCAATATCATTTGCATAACGTAGCATGCCTACCTTCTGCCCATTAAATTTGATCCCAACCTCAGTAATTTCTCGAACTTGGTCTATAGCTTCCTGGATGTAAGAATTGAATATAAGACGAGACTGACAACATCCTTGTCTTACCCCTTTTCCGATATTTGCTTCTTCTTCCTGCTGACAGTTCCTAATCACTGCCACCTCATTCTTACAGAAACTGAGTATCACACGGATGCCTTTGTACTTCATTCCACTTTTCCTCAGCACTCTAACCATCTCTTGCCCGATAACGTCATCAGATACCTTTTCCAGGTCTACAAAGACATTATAAATTGGTTTATTTTTCTGTAATTGCTTTTCGATAAGGAGCGTCAGTGTCAGAATCGCTTCTATTGTTCCCAACCGCCTTCTGAAACCAAACTGATCTTCACTCAGCATATCTTCCACTTTCATTCTTTTCAGAATTATTTTTACAAGAATTTCTGATGCATGTGATATGAGGCTTAAAGTTCGTTACTGTTCACGTTTTGTAGCTGCTGCCTTCTTTGGTATAGGAACAATGATGCATTTCTGGAAGTCTCGAGTATCCCGACTACGCCACTTTCTCCATGTAGATATCAACTGAAAATGGAAAATACGTTGAGAGCAAGTTTCTTAGGGAACTCCTGTAGTGTTTTCCATCCATTTCCGAGTTGAGTCGTAGCACACAGTTATTATTTATTACAAGGTGTTGTAAATGACTGAAATAAATCAAAACATATGCCTCTTTCTGAAGGAAATGCACGCCTAATTGCCCGCTTTGAAGTATAGTTGTTCTGTGATTATTAAGAAAAAATACTACAGATAGGTAGTTGCTGAGTGCTAACAAAACCCCGCACCAGGGGCTTCCCTTCTAGCCGTACACACTTCACGAATGAGAGACGAGTGGTCTCTGACGTGTTCCTCCGAAAGTCTGATGGAACTTTATTTTCCACAATACGTGTAAAAATTCACGCATGAGTCATCGCCCTTACCAGCCATTAAAACAAAGGCCAACAACGAAAAAAATATTAAATTAATGTGGCCTATTCTTGTAGTTTTTAATGTGCTGAATCTTAATGCGACGATGAGTAAGTTTAACACCCTCCATTTCTTACATTTACCCATCAATATTTAAGACAAATAAATAAATAAAAAGTAAACATTTTAGTGATTTAAATTATGAATATTAATACATTAATTTAATTGATAATGATGTGAAGTTGAAATTAAAATGTACACTAAAGATAACATTATATTTTGTTAAATTTAGGTATGATCGATTGCTGATTAATTTTCTGTGATCATTCAAGACAAAGTAATCTTACAAGGAAGTAAGTCGTGGATTTGATAAAACTCTGTCAACTGTAGCAGTATTAATTTCGTCCCTATGCTTGCATAGGGAGTCACTTGAATAGGCTTCACACGTATGAGTTGGTGGACTATTCAAACCAGAGAACGTGCCAACCTCATTTCCACAAACAAAGATGTAGATGAATACGACCGTGTTACTAATCATTTTAATTAATATTTGCAAACTTGCAAACTGAACTGTAATATTACATATGTAACATAACTTTGAGGCAATTTTGATACGTACCAGATGAACGGAATGGACAAAAAGAATTTAAAGCACTCTGTGATTTCAAAGAAGACTTTGATTTCAGCTACGTAAAACTCAGATGAAAATTATGAGATATTTTATTTTCACATACTCACTAAAGGATATTTGTTTAACACTCGTATATTGAGTGATTGTTGTAGGATCGTCCTTTCTGTAGTCGTGTAGAAACTGTTGTTGTTGTTGTGGTCTTCAGTCCTGAGACTGGTTTGATGCAGCTCTCCATGCTACTCTATCCTGTGCAAGCTTTTTCATCTCCCAGTACCTACTGCAACCTACATCCTTCTGAATCTGCTTAGTGTATTCATCTCTTGGTCTCCCTCTACGATTTTTACCCTCCACGCTGCCCTCCAATACTAAATTGGTGATCCCTTGATGCCTCAGAACATGTCCTACCAACCGATCCCTTCTTCTGGTCAAGTTGTGCCACAAACTTCTCTTCTCCCCAATCCTATTCAATACTTCCTCATTAGTTATGTGATCTACCCATCTAATCTTCAGCATTCTTCTGTAGCACCACATTTCGAAAGCTTCTATTCTCTTCTTGTCCAAACTATTTATCGTCCATGTTTCACTTCCATACATGGCTACACTCCATACGAATACTTTCAGAAATGACTTCCTGACACTTAAATCAATACTGGATGTTAACAAATTTCTCTTCTTCAGAAACGCTTTCCTTGCCATTGCCAGCCTACATTTTATATCCTCTCTACTTCGACCATCATCAGTTATTTTGCTCCCCAAATAGCAAAACTCCTTTACTACTTTAAGTGTCTCATTTCCTAATCTAATGACCTCAGCATCACCTGACTTAATTAGACTACATTCCATTATCCCTGTTTTGCTTTTGTTGATGTTCATCTTATATCCTCCTTTCAAGACCCTGTCCATTCCATTCACCTGCTCTTCCAAGTCCTTTGCCGTCTCTGACAGAATTACAATGTCATCGGCGAACCTCAAAGTTTTTATTTCTTCTCCATGAATTTTAATACCTACTCCGAATTTTTCTTTTGTTTCCTTTACTGCTTGCTCAATATACAGATTGAACAACATCGGGGAGAGGCTACAACCCTGTCTTACTCCCTTCCCAACCACTGCTTCCCTTTCATGTCCCTCGACTCTTATAACTGCCATCTGGTTTCTGTACAAATTGTAAATAGCTTTTCGCTCCCTGTATTTTACCCCTGCCACCTTTAGAATTTGAAAGAGAGTATTCCAGTCAACATTGTCAAAAGCTTTCTCCAAGTCTACAAATGCTAGAAACGTAGGTTTGCCTTTCCTTAATCTTTCTTCTAAGATAAGTCGTAATGTCAGTATTGCCTCAGGTGTTCCAGTGTTTCTACGGAATCCAAATTGATCTTCCCCGAGGTTGGCTTCTACTAGTTTTTCCATTCGTCTGTAAAGAATTCGTGTTAGTATTTTGCAGCTGTGACTTATTAAGCTGATAGTTCGGTAATTTTCACATCTGTCAACACCTGCTTTCTTTGGGATTGGAATTATTATATTCTTCTTGAAGTCTGAGGGTATTTCGCCTGTTTCATACATCTTGCTCACCAGATGGTAGAGTTTTGTCAGGACTGGCTCTCCCACGGCCGTCAGTAGTTCCAATGGAATATTGTCTACTCCGGGGGCCTTGTTTCGACTCAGGTCTTTCAGTGCTCTGTCAAACTCTTCACGCAGTATCATACCTCCCATCTCATCTTCATCTACATCCTCTTCCATTTCCATAATATTGTCCTCAAGTACATCGCCCTTGTATAGACCCTCTATATACTCCTTCCACCTTTCTGCTTTCCCTTCTTTGCTTAGAACTGGGTTTCCATCTGAGCTCTTGATATTCATACAAGTCGTTCTCTTATCTCCAAAGGTCTCTTTAATTTTCCTGTAGGCGGTATCTATCTTACCCCTAGTGAGATAGGCCTCTACATCCTTACATTTGTCCTCTAGCCATCCCTGCTTAGCCATTTTGCAGTTCCTGACGATCTCATTTTTGAGACGTTTGTATTCCTTTTTGCCTGTTTCACTTACTGCATTTTTATATTTTCTCCTTTCATCAATTAAATTCAATATTTCTTCTGTTACCCAAGGATTTCTACTAGCCCTCGTCTTTTTACCTACTTGATCCTCTGCTGCCTTCACTACTTCATCCCTCAAAGCTACCCATTCTTCTTCTACTGTATTTATTTCCCCCATTCCTGTCAATTGCTCCCTTATGCTCTCCCTGAATCTCTGTACAACCTCTGGTTCTTTTAGTTTATCCAGGTCCCATCTCCTTAAATTCCCACCTTTTTGCAGTTTCTTCAGTTTTAATCTACAGGTCATAACCAATAGATTGTGGCCAGAGTCCACATCTGCCCCTGGAAATGTCTTACAATTTAAAAGCTGGTTCCTAAATCTCTGTCTTACCATTATATAATCTATCTGATACCTTTTAGTATCTCCAGGGTTCTTCCATGTATACAACCTTCTTTCATGATTCTTAAACCAAGTGTTAGTTATGATTGGGTTGTGCTCTGTGCAAAATTCGACCAGGCGGCTTCCTCTTTCATTTCTGTCCCCCAATCCACATTCACCTACTATGTTTCCTTCTCTCCCTTTTCCTACACTCGAATTCCAGTCACCCATGACTATTAAATTTTCGTCTCCCTTCACAATCTGAATAATTTCTTTTATTTCATCATACATTTCTTCAATTTCTTCGTCATCTGCAGAGCTAGTTGGCATATAAACTTGTATTACTGTAGTAGGCGTGGGCTTCGTATCTATCTTGGCCACAATAATGCGTTCACTATGCTGTTTGTAGTAGCTTACCCGCATTCCTATTTTCCTATTCATTATTAAACCTACTCCTGCATTACCCCTATTTGATTTTGTGTTTATAACCCTGTAGTCACCTGACCACAAGTCTTGTTCCTCCTGCCACCGAACTTCACTAATTCCCACTATATCTAACTTCAACCTATCCATTTCCCTTTTTTAATTTTCTAACCTACCTGCCCGATTAAGGGATCTGACATTCCACGCTCCGATCCGTAGAACGCCAGTTTTCTTTCTCCTGATAACGACATCCTCTTGAGTAGTCCCCGCCCGGAGATCCGAATGGGGGACTATTTTACCTCCGGAGTATTTTACCCAAGAGGACGCCATCATCATGTAATCATACAGTAAAGCTGCATGCCCTCGAGAAAAATTACGGCTGTAGTTTCCCCTTGCTTTCAGCCGTTCGCAGTACCAGCACAGCAAGGCCGTTTTGGTTATTGTTACAAGGCCAGATCAGTCAATCATCCAGACTGTTGCCCTTGCAACTACTGAAAAGGCTGCTGCCCCTCTTCAGGAACCACACGTTTGTCTGGCCTCTCAACAGATACCCCTCCGTTGTGGTTGCACCTACGGTACGGCTATCTGTATCGCTGAGGCACGCAAGCCTCCCCACCAACGGCAAGGTCCATGGTTCATGGGGGGGTGTAGAAGCTAAAGAGCAATAATTTTGCTAAGAATGTGTAAATCGATTGTATACATAATTCGTCAGTAACTTTTTAACTATTTCTTGCTATTGATAATTATTGCTCTTTAGTTGTAGAAACTAAAGAGCAATAATTATCAATAGCAAGAAATAGTTAAAAAGTTACTGACGAATTATGTATACAATCGATTTACACATTCTTAGCAAGTGAAAAATTACTTATTGATGGCATCTGCAGAACACCAGTTACCAAAAGCATACGATTAATACTTACAAACTATTGTATGTGTTTCATATTTGCATTACAGAAAGACAGTTCTGTCGTTATTTAAACGTGACACTGGAAGAATTGCGTATACAATTTTTTGTACCATTCGATCAATTTCTGTTTTGTACAATGAAACAGTTGAGTACTCATGGCAGAGTGTCTTTGTAAATAGAATACAATGACTATAAACTAATTATTTTTCTATTATTTTAGGGTACGATGGTTCCTAAATTGAAATTTAATACACAAAAGCCAATCCAAAATGTTAATTAGTTTCACTCCGAGAACTGTAATCCTAAAAGTTCCTTGACGGAACGTTCCTCCTGCCGACTCTTCCCCACCAGGTGCTCGAGAGCAAGTTTTCTGGCCCCCCGGATTATCAGACTGTATCCATCACCGGCCACACTGCCTGTCCCTGCCTCGCGCCATCCCCCACCCTCGGAATTGCTGGAGGCCAGTGGCTAATGGCGTAACTTTGCATGAACTCTAAATTCGAGGAACAAAAGCAATTTTCACTCTGCTTTCACAGATTCTCCTAACTTACCTCTCACGGAGCCTTTGCACGTACATCAAAAGAGTTAATCAGCTACAGCTGGTTCAGTTAGCCTTAAACAACGTAACTGTCTAGTTAGAAATAATTAAATGCAGTGTTCGTAATTACAAATATAGACTTAAACACGCTGCAAAAAATAAAACTGGCCTGGTAAATAATTCACGCACCTTTAGAGATGCAACCCAGCTAACGTCGATGATGGAAGCTCGGATTCTTATCTTAAATTGCATGAACTATTTACAAGGCCAGTTTTATTTTGCTCACTCTGTATATATAGAGCGTAAAATTTTGGATGAATTTTTATCCGGTTGATTACGATAATGGCGATGACTCAAAGATTTTCACTGCTTCATATACACATCCTCAGTAATTGCTATCACTTCCAATAGTCTAATCGAAAGATCCGTTAGTTCGTAATGAAGGCACTTGTATACTTTGTTACAGAAATACATGTATTGTTTTTAGTCGAATATCTTGTACACTCTATGAGGATGGCTTTAAGACTATTTATTTCTATTTCGACTGTTGCACAGCTTCATTAAACAGACAGCACGTAATTTTATTTTGAGCGGCAAGGTAGTACCGTTTCATCCTTCTAGTATTCCACTGTTTCTGTTTTCTTTCTAACGCAATTACCATCTGCAATCCTATTCAGTGAAACTGTAATGAAATCATAGGACGTTGAACGAAAGTCACAATTTTCTTGCCTTAAAAAGTTCGCTTAATACAATTCGGAACAAAAAATTAGTAAACCCTTTCAAATTCACTCAAGATTTGTTGTTGCAACAGTACATATGGGGTACATGAAATGGCTACATTTACAGGTCAACATCACAAGCGCTCCTGATGTATCGACCCATGCTGAAACAGCCACTCTTGCATTGGTGTAGCCTCCAGGGACAGTAATGCAGGCGTTGACTAGCATCCAATCGATCGTACAGATGGCGAATAGTGTCCTGGGATACGTTATGCCACGCCTGCTGACCTCTTAATGCAGCTCTGTGATAATTGTTGAATGACGCGTCCGTTCTCGTTCAAAAAATGGTTCAAATGGCTCTGAGTACTATGGGACTTAACTACTGTGGTCATCAGTCCCCTAGAACTTATAACTACTTAAACCTAACTAACCTAAGGACTTCACACACATCCATGCCCGAGGCAGGATTCGAACCTGCGACCGTAGCGGTCACGCGGTTCCAGACTGTAGCGCCTATAACCGTCCGTTCTCGTTCTATCATATTCCACACGCCCAGAGTGTGTGCTGCCCGAGGAATTGCTGCACATCTTCTAGAGCAGTTGTGGTACACGAACAGTGTGGGGGCGAACATTCTCCTGTTGGAACTACACACAATCTTCCTGTTGCAATAACGGAAAAAGGAGGGATCTAAAAACATTCTGCACTTGATGAGCGCTGGATATCATTCTATTCAGAAACAGCAAAGGAGAACGATAGTTGTGTCTTATCGCATCCCAGACCGTAAGACCTCGGGTGGGGACATATCTTGGACGAATGCACTCTACGAGACAACGTTCACCAGGTCTATGTCATACGCGCAAACGACCATCAGTTGCGTGCAGGCAGAATCTGCCTTCTGACGGCACCAGTTGAGCCGTGCACGTCGATACTATGGCGTGAGTAGAAGATGGGCTAGAGGTGCGCGTGCCCATAATCCCACTGCTAATAACCGATTATCAACAGTTCGTGTTGACACCTCTGGGCTCACAAGCGTTCTTATCAGTGTTGTAGTTGTATAATCTGCCACTGTTGCCCTTACTATACGACGTTCATGGCGGGCATCTGCGCTGCGTGGACGTCCAAAACTGTGTCTACGCACGTGACAATGATCACGCGACCGCAGATAATAGCGTCGTTGCATAACTGATGCAGGACGCCAGAATTGTGTGGAAATTATCTGAAAGGACAATCCTGCCACTCAGAAGGTCACAATTTGACCTCTTGCAAAAAATGGTTCAAATGGTTCTGAGCACTATGGGACTTAACATCTGAGGGCATCAGTCCCCTGGAACTTAGAACTACTTAAACCTAATTAACCTAAGGACATCACACACATCCATACCCGAGGCAGGATTCGAAGGTAGCAATCGCGCGGTTCGGGACTGAAGTGCCTAGAACCGCTCGGCCACCACGGCCGGCTTGACCCCTTGCAACATCGCTCAGTTGGCTATAGGAGGAAGCACGCGTGCATTTCCGGGACATGGCTGCCTGCATGTTTCACACGTTTGCACCATAGTGAGCCTTCTGGCTGTACGCGTTCCCTATTAAATAGCAGTCACAGATGGCGCTCTGGTAGCTATGCCACGATGCTATCTGTTGCCAGAATACGTTGAAACCATTGTCAGTACATCAACTATGCTCCAGGTGGCATATGTCGCTATCGGGTCATAATCGACGTCGTCTTTTTAGGTGTACTATTATTGCTTTTTGACAGGGTATTTCTAACCTCCAGTCGTACTCAATTCTAACAAGGAGACGGCACGACCGTGGGGACGGGGATTTGTCCGCAATTTTGTGTGGTGAAACAGGGCCCCTAACACCTCACGTGGTTAAAATATTAGGACGCATTACTCGGAAAATATCGAGAAAAACCGATCCAAAATTTCTTAGGTGCCGTATGAGTTTAAAATGTTAGTCCATTGCCGAGCCGCCATTTGGCGTACATGATTAGCGTTCGGACACTTATGCCAGAGGTCTCGGGTTCGATTCCACCTCCAGCAATTTTTTTTTCTTTTGTTGCTTGCAAAATTGCAGCGCATTGTTACAGGAGAATCGTGAAATTAATT
The DNA here is from genome assembly GCF_021461385.2 of Schistocerca piceifrons. Taxonomy (NCBI): domain Eukaryota; kingdom Metazoa; phylum Arthropoda; class Insecta; order Orthoptera; family Acrididae; genus Schistocerca; species Schistocerca piceifrons. The sequence goes on from NC_060140.1 coordinate 235,985,492, forward strand.
TCCGGGAAGATTGTATAAAAATTCATTCTATAATTCTCCATCAATGATCGTCACCAACATTCCGAGACATGATTCAGTATTCCTGGTTTGCCTCAAAATTATCAGAAACTCAAAACATTTTCGTAAATGTTAATGGGGCATGTTTTTGTACAGATTTATTGCAAACGCCTTGTGATTGTAAAACAATCCGCTTTCATATGTTGCGCAAGATGTCGCAAAAACTATTGCTTTGTTTGTTTTTACGATAATCACCACTGCGCTTCTTGTTTATAATTATTACATGTATAAAAATTGAATGTTTCCCAATTGACTTTGTTATTCTGATTAAAAACCCTATGTTGCTCCTCATATACTTTACAATGAAAAATGGAAAACCCACCGCCATGAATGGTGTTGTTGGATAAAAAGAAAATAATTTTTATTCAATAATGTAACTAATTTGTTAAAGATAATGTAGGTTTGGGAAACTTTCTGAATAATTGGTGGAAAAACAAAAGAAAATCAAACAGAAGGGAAAAAAAGTGCCGGAGAAGGAATCGAACCCGAGACCTCTGGCGTAAGAGCCCGAGCCCTAAACATCTTTTTTCTATTTTTATTCACCAAAAATAGTAACGAAAATGGCTACAATGAAATGACATAAATAAGGTGATAGATAATTGCAGTCATAAATTACAGCATTCAAAAAATGAGTCTTTAGCAGCAGCATCTTCACTGTCACCTTCAACTGGTGGCAGTTCAGCACGCACATTTTCTCCTTCTGGAGCCTGAGGTTCCTCATCATCATTTCCCAGACCAAAATTAATCATTCAGTAAATCCTTGATGTGTGTTCCTTCCAGGGTAAATTACATGGACAGAAGAGAAGTCCCGAACAGCGACATCGCAAAATTTTCGCTGCCTTGTTATTTTTGTCAGTTCCAGCCTTCTAAATGCATCTATAGGGAGTTCAAGATCTTCCTTTATATCAGACACCAGATGTTTCTCGCCATATTCTTGTATCTGCTGTACTGCTGACTTGCAGGTGAGGTTTGGGTCGGGAACGTGACCCAATCCATTCCCTCTCTACTAGGAATCCAGTTCCTAACCTATACCCATTCGGTTGAAGACAATTCGGAGCATTTTACCATATTTCTTATTGTGATTCTGATATTTGAGTATTTTCTCGAATTCATTTTCCATATACATCTTGTATTCAATATGTTCATCGCTCCCAATATTGTTAAAAACATAACTTGTATATTTGTCCATTAACCAAATCACTGCGTTATTTTTTGCCTAGGGTAGTAACTTTCCTCTGGTCTGAAGAAAATGTTAGTCGGTACATTGTTTGCTGAAGTTCTTGTTATTTGAGCAATTTTCTCCCTGGTCCACCTCCAGTTGATAATCCGATCTCCACAAGTGTAACGATGAGGCACACTATCAAAGAGGTTGCATTTGCTGCAGAGGTTTGTGTCACTTAAACCGATGGCAAAGAGATGCTCATTAGTGCTGATGATGTTATTGACTATCTTGTACCACGCTGTTCTCACGTCAGAAGAAAGAACATCACTACTGATGTTTTTCCAGACCACATTCCATGCTATTCCAGCATATTTGGTTTCTATGTTATTTTTCCTTTCATGTTTCCGTCTTTCAGCTAAAATCGCCTTTGCCAGACGGCGCCTCGGCAATGCACTAACATTTTATACTCATATGGCACTTAAGAAACTTTGGATCGATTTTTCCCGGGATTTTCCGGGTAGTGCTTCCTAATATTTTAACCATGTGAGGTGTTAGGGGTCCTCCTTCACCACACAAAATTTAGGACAAATCCCTGACCCCACGGTCGTGCCGTCTCCTTGTAAGGGTAATTCTGTAGTAGCAGTTTACGGAATGCTGTCAAAGTGATGACGTACAGTTCTTGCTAAGGACCTCACATCTGAATATTTGATAATTTCGCAGGTATAAGTGTTAAAAATTACTTACGTTCGCCACGAAAATTTACCAAATTTTTCGCTGTACCTTGGTGCAGACCTCACCTCGATATATTTATTCTTTCCGGTTGTATGTTTGGTGGCCTGTCTTAGGTGTCTCACCCTATATTTCGTGCCCAAGATGACGTGTCTGGATTTCTTCGGACGTTAGTAAATTAGACTTAACCATAGATCATGACCCGTTGTAACGCCCCAACGACCACCTTAAAGTCAATCAAGAAAGAACATGAAGTAGGGAAAATTATCTTGGCTGTTACGACATCTTCGCCGATGAGCTAACACGAAAGATTTATGTCAACAACTACATTGTACACCACTGAGCATATTTGTTAGCGAAAGAGAAAGAAGAAACATCGTATTTCAGCAATGGACAAATATCCATGTGACAAATGTGAAATTAATATCTCAAAAGTTAAGTCCAAAGTAATGTCATCAGAAATAACTTTTATGTGGAAGAGAGTTGTAAGCGCAACGAAGAAATTCAATGTGCTTACAATGCTCTTCCACAGAAGAAGTCGCTTGCTAGAACTCATCCAGTGCAGACGTACGAGAGCAGTTCTGATCTGAATTACTGGGATTGCGAATCGTGACGAGATTGTTTTCGAGTTTAGAAGTGTTTGTTGCGTGACGGGATTCACGGCTTAAGAAACTGATTTTATGAACTGAGACAGGAACAGATAGACTCATTTTACCGTGCACTACGGGTTAATTGAAATCTAATAATGGAATTAGTGAAAATTGGACTTGACTTTAAATTAGTTGGACCTTAAGAAGAAGTGAACATTCTATGAAAGAATACACGTAATTAGTCTTGAGTAGGACCCAAGTACACGACATCATGAAGATAAAACAATTACGCTAAAGTGTTGAGTTGTGGTAATTGCCAAGAATCTATAACTCAATCGGACTGACTTAACTAAACTATTCCGTATGCGTGTGGTGCGGGAGTTATAAGTATTTAGTAACAAAATAACAATAAACTGTTCGTTACCAGTTAAATACCCGGTGTTGACTACATCATTAAATAGTCTGATAAATGACTAAATCAACGACTACTCATGAAAGACTATTTCATTGAAGTGCAAATATTCACGTCATTAGTTGAGATGTGAACTTTAAAATATTTTCGTATTACGAAGCAATCTTACAAAGACTGAATAAAAGAGTATCTCTGGATCTCGGTGCATACCAGCACAACAATTCCATAGCAAAGAGACAACAGCGTAAGAAAAAACTTAAATAAAGTATTTCCTCGCAATCAGTGGTGTGTGCTATGCCAACGAGAGAAGAATTAATAACTACTGAAAATCCGGGCAATTAACAATACAACACTAATAATAAAAAGCATCAATTATACGAGTTCGCATAAGTGGAAACGCTGCGGACTTGTAATTGAGATACAACGACTACGCGAGTAACGCCTTTTCGGAAGTTTTTCAGGTTTTTTTCCGTTAATTTACGGGGACTGACGTTATATCGCATCGTGTCTCTACTCTGCCGCGAGAGCTGTGGCAGTAGCAGCTCTACGGCGTCGACTACATCAGCACGCGGTTGGAGTCCGGGGGCACGCGACACACACACCGTATAAAGGTATTCCTTCTCTTACAGTCCTCGTATGGGGGTAGCAAAATACGCCCGTTTACCGTGTTACAAACGCAACTAGAAGGGAGAGTAGCCCCTCGCAGCGCGGTGGAAAGGTCAGTGGCACAGCAGTGGCCTTCTGTGGCCAGCGCACGGACGCTGCAGTGTGGCGACCGCTAATGCTGCTAATGAGGCTGTGCCTCGCTCGTACGCTAGTGTTGGCGCGCCCGGCGCCCTCTGTGACCCGGTTAACTGCCTCTCGCTCAGCTGCGCTCCGCCACTGTCGTCCTGTTACCGGAATGAGCCAGTTATCAACAACACATTTTCCAAACAGTGAAGGCCTGGGTTACATATGAAGAGATAATTTGAAAAGTGACGAATCTACAAAGAAAAAAATGTTTCAGGAAATTCAAATTTTGTATACCGTAATCTGCTCCAACATTCTTTCTAGAAGACAGATTTTCGGCAGATTTGTCTACTTTAATTTTTTTCTGGACTTGTTTATGAGAAAAATTCTGTTTCTTAGGATGCGGTAGAAAATGTCCTCTGGCTTTTCGAGTTAAGACATTCTGGAACAAATGCATCTAAAAATTGCCATTAACCCTCGCAGTACCGAGGGGTGTACTTCATGCACACCGTTCTAAAAACTCGTAATGTATTCTGTTACTTTACATTTTAAAATTTTGAAAAAAATGTTAGTTGTTTTTAGTGAATTCTTGTACCAGACTCCATATATATTTCAAATTTTTCAGCTAAACTCAACCCAAAAATTTAAGTCTCCATAGCTGATGTTACTTTCCGCAGTGAACGTCGTAGTCATTATTTCCAGCTTTGGGGCCTTACTTACACATGAAAATATCATTAAAAAATACGTTGAGACAAAGTCAACAACAATGTGCGAAATTTACATTCTTAAGTTTTTTGTGCGGGCTCAGGAAGTCCGTGAACACGTTACCAAAGGTGCATTGATGTTGGTATGTGTGTGCTGAAAGATATTTTCAGATTCTGGACCCTACTTACCCATCAGTAGCTCTTTAAAAAGTATGTTGTTGAACTAATTCAGCAACATTTAAGGAATTTAGCATTTTTGAAAATTTGTTTGTGTTGGCATAAAGCACCGCCCCCGTCCCGCTTGGTAATGGGCGTTATGGAAAAAGTCTTGGTATTTTTTGGATTAAAAACCAGCAGAATGGGGGTGGGGAGCCGGGGGGAATTGCCACCGAACCTTGCAATACAGTAACACCGGTGCTTTATAGACTACAGAGTTCAGAGGACGGAAAGCAATTTCTAAACTCGCCACAAACTTCTAGGGACTGTCCACTGACGGAAATAATGTCTGGCTTACATTGCCTTCGTCGGAATGAAGTCAAAATCTACAAAGGGAGACATAGCATTAAGATTTTCAGCATGTCCAGAATTTCAAACTATACCCATGTCGGAGATCGCTGTAAAATTTGACGTGTCTTACCGATGCGTATAATTACGTTTGTTACCCTATTCTCCATTGGGAGCTTTAATTAAATCAGAATTGAATGTTAAGGAGGTTTGACTCAATATGCATATTAAGTCTGCGTCTAGCGTACTGCCGTCAACGGACCACTTGAAATAAGGTTTGTGGAATTAAATAGGAGAAAGAGCTGTCATTTGGTATGTGCATCTGACTATTCTAAGCGTGGCGTGTTTGCAGTAACCGATAAAGAAGTTATTATGGGTGGTGGACTGGAAATGACATCACTCAGTATCGAAAGAACAATGAAAGTGCAACTTGCGGAGATAGTAGCGGTTGCAGCCTTAACCGCTGACATTACTGAGCGGGAGAACTGCGGACTGGTCACATTATAGTCGGAGTCTGGGATGTAATGTCACCTTAGAGGATGAAGCTGGTTTGTTGCACACAGAAGTCTTTCGGACTCCAGCTTCCACCTTGTTCAGCTTATCTAAGTACCGAAATTATGCTATGAAGGTTGGAGGAAAATTAAGCGGGTAAATGGGCATGCTCGAAAAAAGTGCTCTGCCTCACGAAAAAAGTGAAGCACCTAGAAATATGGTCGAACGTCACTGTAACTTAGTACATGTACACACAATTGGGGGGAATGTAAATGACGATAACTACAACTCTCTGTGATAGCTGAACGGCCCCCAGCGTGCTTTAGTGTTGTTCGTGTCACCTCGAATCGGAGAGAATCTAATGGGAGTGTACTGCTTTAGAAGTTTAGTGATCATTGTGAGGGACGTGAAGATGTTGCGTACTTGTGTAAGAGAGCGTTATCGGCACCTTACAGAGCTCGAAAGAGGCCTCATTGTGGGCCTGTATTTGGCCAGCTGGTCGAATCGAGCGATATACGTTGGGTACTTGGATATAAAAAAGTAACCCCATGTTGGACCGCATGGGAGTCTGAGGACAGGCATACTTCGGTGAAGGCTCCTATTGACCACATCTGACCATGACCACCACAGTGGAGGATCGAGCTACCGTCCACGAAGCATATTCTACGTTCTTCATATCTGCTCCTGCCGTCCGAGAACATTCGCTCCCTGCAACATTCTGTGTCGTCTAGCGCTATTGGTCGGTGACTACCAGCAGTTGGGCTAGAGAATTACCGATGCATGTTCAGGCTGCCGTTACACCACAACACAATCAGCTGCTTTTGGTGTGGTGCTGTAATCGAGAAGCTCGTACTACTCATGAAAGACAAGTGTTCAAAGATGAATCACAGGTCTGCACTGTTCCAATAACCATAGTCAACGAGTATGATGGCTGCCTGGGAAGAGCTTCCATTCTTCTAATGTTTTGGAGAGGCACAGCGGTGTTTGACGTGGCATTATGATGCAGGGAGCCATCAGGCTTGTAAGTCACAGTCGGTAGTGAATGAGGGAACTCTGACGGAACGATAGTACGTTACGGACAGTATCTTGCTGCTATTTCTCAAGAGAAAAATGCTCGTCCACTTATGGTACGTGCCTCCACGAACTGTCTGCATGATGTTATGGAACTCATATGGCCAGCAGAATCCTCAGATCTGCCCCTGATAAAATATGTGTGGGATGAGCTACGACATTGACTCCATCCCAATGCCAGCATCCAAGGAGATCAAGGACCAATTAGGACAGTTGTGGGCCGGCTTTCCTATGGAAGAAGATACGGCACCTTCATGGCATTCTTCATAACCGAATCAATGCATATATCCAGGTCAGGGCGGAATGTAACACTATATTGATCGGTGGGCGCATACTGCTAAGTTCTGTGTAAATTTTACAGAAATCTGTAATCTCTGAAACAACATCACATACCGTGAAGTTTCAATTTCGTTCCTTCTGTCATTCTGGGTGCTTCACTTTTCTGTCAGGCAGTATAACTTCTACATGTTGTGTTTTGTATTATAGCACTTTGCTGCGCAGTCATAAAAGTAGCTTCTCACTTGTTTTCGTGTTTCTCATGTGATAGTCACAATTTTTACAAAAAAATTATGGGACATTCTTGTAAGACATAAACACACGAATAGGGTGGAGAACTATAAACAGCAGCAACAAATGAACCGTGCCGTGCAATCGTACTAACAGGAATCGAGACAGAAAAACGAAGACGCGGATGTACATTCCGGATTAGATGCTGATGCTCGTGTTTTCCATCCTTGCGAGTCGTTCCCTAAAAATGTCTACGAGTTGTTTTCTTCTCCCAGCTCTTCAGCTCGACTACGTCAGACGTGGGAGGGAACGTGAAACACAGGACTCGTGGTTTGTGACCAAGCGGGACTCTTGTGTGCTCATAACATTTTCACGTTTGAGTTTTACGGCCGGACACTGAGCGGAGTTGCACTCTAAGTAAGAGGTCGGCTGCCGCGGTGGCACATACGTATCGCACTCTGCCTGTTGGCGCACGTGAGCTGAGCGTCAACGGCGACGGGGGCGCCAGGGCCACGTCCGTGTAGTAGCGAACAGGAAATATGTCGTCTACAGCTTTACCGTGTGTAACGCAATAACGGAAATGTGGGAGATTGGTAGCCATGCATTATCATCACATACATCTGTTCTGGCCAGCTAATGACCACGTGGCAATTTCAATTCCTGCTCATCTGCCCGTTTCTTGTTGTTCTATATTCATTTACCTTTTCTTCAGATCGATTTTTTCTTTTTTCATATCACTTCACCCTTCTGCTGTACCGAGCGAGGTGGTGCAGTGGTTAGCACACTGGACTCGCATTCGGGAGGATGACGGTTCAGACCCGCTTCCAGCCATCCTGATTTAGGTCTTCGTGCTTTCCCTAAATCGCTTCAGGCAAATGCCGAGATGGTTCCTTTGAAAGGGCACGACCGACATCCTTCCCCATTCTCCCCTAATACAACGGGACCTATGAACTAGCTGTTTGCCCCCCCCCCCCCCCAAAAAAAAAAAAAAAAAAAAAAAAAAATCAACCAACCCACCGTTCTCTTCTCGCATTTCTGTCTTGGAATACTCCTCGATTTAACATTTCCTACTGAAAATATCTCCTTTTTGGTCAGCCTGGTGACATTCATCCGCTATTGTTTCATCTTTTATTGTTTCACGTACACCGTAGGCACCACACAGCAGATCTAGTGTGCAGCGCAGCGTCACACAGATAGCGCACATAACTCGGACCATATTATACTTCCACCGTCCGCCACAGGAACGCTCTGACGCCGCAGAGCGCGTTCAAAATGCGGAACAGTATCCAGCTTCCACAAACGATCATTGATCTACCGATCGCGCATTTAAGCGGACGCACAGCTCCTACTCTGTCAGCTGCCACCATTTGACATCAGTTGACATCGGTCAGTTCCCTAGTTGGCGTAGTCATCGGTCAGTGTCGAAGTATCCACAGAATGTCTCAATGTGCGTGTATTAATAGAACCACAACTTAGATATTGTCACTGACTGCAGTACCTCACTGAATATACTATTAAGTTAGTTATCTTTTACTGAGCTAGGTGTATACCAGTGTTCAGAACTTTAACATCAGTCCGATGCTTTCGCTTCATCATCAAACTAAAGTTGAGAAATGTATTATTTGATAAGTGACTTAATTATCAACATTATTTTAGTTGCAGTTGATTTCTGCTGTATGACGAGACTAACTGCAAGGTGCAAGCATGTCACGTCAATCCTTAGGTTATCGTTTGTGGCAGGGGCTTCGCTTCCTGCTTTCCTTATAATGGGCGCCAGAATTATTTAGTGAATACAACGTGGCTTAAAAGTTTCCACAGGATTTTCCTTCTTCTTTTCATCCATTAAAACATCACAATTATTTGTAACAGAAACGTAAATATCTGTTTGTCTTCCTATAAAGTGTTTGGGAAGAATAGGAGGCATAACAGAAGGGACAAGAAATCACTCAAACGACACGAGATGTGCCGAATCGTTATTACAAATTATGAGAAAACGAAAGAATTAATCTGCAGCGTCCTAACAGTGTCTGTTTTGCTTCAGAAAGTCCAATACAGCCATCAAAGCACAGGAAATGTTAGATTACAATTCATTTCGACAATTCATAGTAGATATTATTTTAAGACGTACCCTGATACGATGTAACATAGGATTAACGAAGGACTGATTCGACATAAAACACGATTTATCGTCAGAGTATTCGAAAACCAGTGAACAAGACGAAAGTGGAACACAGGATACACAATGGTAATATACTATAAAATTCCTATTTGTAACACAATAAGAAATGATGAAATCATGAATAGTACGCATTTGGAATATTCCAAATTCAGTCCACATTAATGACTGTATATCGAAATTAACAATAAAATGTTCTTTGAAACTTCCTGGCAGATTAAAACTGTGGCCGGCCGGAGTGGCCGTGCGGTTCTAGGCGCTACAGTCTGAAGCCGAGCTACCGCTACGGTCGCAGTTTCGAATCCTGCCTTGGGCATGAATGTGTGTGATGTCCTTAGGTTAGTTAGGTTTAATTAGTTCTAGCCAGCTAAACGACACCATGAGGCTCATCTCAGGCACTATTAAACCGACGCCCCACCAATGGCTCCCGGTACTGGCTAACACAGCCCCACCTCATCTAAGACGAAGATCTGCACTGAAAAGGGAATGGCAAAAGTGCGCTAACAACCGTGACCTACCCTTACACGAAGACTGCAAGAATCCCAGCCACAGGCTCCAGTCCCGTAAGCCATCATGGAGATTAGGGCAACAGCTGATCGAGGACAATTATGATATCGACGAAGCCTGGCGTCGGGAATGGGATATGTCTAACCCTGATCACCTTAACTTAGTCTCGGACCCAACCGTACGGCCCGAGGGCTTCGGTCTTCCCAGAAAATCTTGGACAACTTTAAATCGTATCCGAACAGGCTATGGTAGATGTAATTACTGGAAGCACAAATGGGGACAGACTGACTCACCCAACTGCGACTGTGGGAATCCACAAACTCCACATCATATCGCAATGGACTGCCCTACGAGGAGATTCCCTGGCACAATGCAGGAGCTGCACCTCCTGGAGGCAGATGCTTCTGGCTGGCTGAGGGACTTGGACATACAACCATGAGTCTGGTCTACTCTTCTCCTTCTGAAAAACCTATTACTAGATACTATAATTTCTATGTATTTTTGTGTATTTTGTGTTTTACTTCCTTTTTTAGATCTAATAATTGTTTCTTGCCTGTAACATTGACCATTCATTGTTTTTATACGTTGTTTGTGTTACTACTTACTTACTTCTATTAGCCATACGAAATATATATATATATATATATAGTTGTAGGCGACTGATGACCTCAGAAGTTAAGTCGCATAGTGCTCAGAGCCATTTGAACCATTTTTTTAAAACTGTGTGTCGGACCGAGACTCGCACTCGGAAACTTCGCCTTTCGCGGGCAGGGTAGGAAACGAGGTACTGGCAGAACTGACACTGTGAGGACCGGTCTGAGTTTTGCTTGAGTAGCTCAGTTGGTAGTGCACTTACCGGCGAAAGGCAAAGGTCCCTTGTCCGAGTCTCGGTCCGGCACAAGGTTTTAATCTGCCAGGAAGTTTCATATCAGCGCTCACTCCACTGCAGAGTAAAATTCTCATTCTGGAAACATCCCCGAGGCTGTGGCTAAGCCATGTCCCCGCAATATCCTTTCTTCCAGGAGTGCTAGTTCGGCAAGGTTCGCAGAAGAGCTTCTGTGAAGTTTGGAAGGTAGGAGAGGAGGTTCTGGCAGAATTGAAGCTGTGAGGCCGGGTCGTGAGTCGTGCTTGGGTAGCCCAGATGGTAGAGCACTTGCCCTCGAAAGGCAAAGAACCCGAGTTCGAGTCGCGGTCCGGCACACTGTTTTAATCTGCCAGGAAGTTTCAGGAGAACAGTTTAAAATAACCAGAGTTGTGTATTACAGTCACACGTACAGGTACACCAGTATTCAGACACACACACACATAGGAGATACATAGTGACATACATGTAGAGGCTGAGCGTTCCATATTCTGTAGAGTAGCACGTAGGGATGTGGCTGTTAAATGAGCTTTGATCTTCCCCCGGCACTCAGAGTATCAGCCGAGTTAAATTAGCAGTGTAGGACGCTACATTGATGTTGGCACTGTTGACGAATTCGCACAGTAGCTCCCACGTTGCCACATCATTGGATGCCAACAAGTTTTGGAGGCATCTTGCCAACTGATGGTCAAGAGCCCGTAGATTACTTTCACAAGGACGTTATGTGATACGTGTTCCGAGGGCGTAGTAGATTCATATGGTTTGGATACTTCTTCTCTCCAATAAACACATAGAGGTGTTTGTTGAACTTCCAGTGGTTAAATTTTAGCTGCGCTATATTTATCATGAAACTCCTTCATGTTTGTGCCTCATTATACCATGATACTCTTGGAAGCGTGGGACTCTCTTTGATTTGAGATGTACGCGACCATTCCTCTTGCCAACCCGAGGACACTTGCTTTCTGAGCATGGGTATCCTATCTGTGAGAGGGAGTCTATCATATCTGACAGTTCCAAGCAGAGATGCCTGCTTTGCTAGGGCGTCTACTGTAGGGTCCTGCGGTTGGCAGGAAAGAACCAACAGTCCATCTGAACACACTTTATCAAAATTAAAGAAAAGACGCCTTCTTGGCATACACTAAGTTTTAAACATAGAACAAACAGAAAAAAACTCACAGCTCCGTGGTAGCAAAACAGATAAGGAAGCAAGACAATGGAAGAAAATAGTGACCACAAACTACTCTACAAAACACACCGTGCTACTACAAGAACGCGGCGAGTAAACACAAGGCTACGGCCGGCGTAAGTACTCGGCGGAGCTGTTCCTAGCGGTTGGTAAACACTGCCGGTCTGACGGTCTAGGCGTGCTTATAAAGACAGGTCGGCGGAGTGCTACATCAATCATATGAGTTCCGATTGGTGGAACACTGTCGCATGTCGTCTCGCGAAGTAGTACAGTGTTTATTTGGAAAGTCTGTTATAGTTTCCGTCCGCTGGCAATGTTTCTGCCTGCGCTGCTGAAAGGGGGTTAGCAATCCATCTTGCGTGTCGGTTCTGCGGGCCCTCTAAAATTAAGGGGCCGCTACGACATTACAATATCCCAGTGTCGCCTTTCATCCATACCATCATCATGTTGAGACAGTTCCTCTGCATCCGAGACACAACGTCTACAACTGTTGTAACTATGGGTTTGGTACAATTATTATAATGGTTTCTCGTGAAAGTGCTACCTCGCTCATCTCCTATAGTTAATGACGACACCACACAATTTCCTGCTTATAGCCATACTTACACGCGCCTGTCGTAACATGTATTCATTATACGTGGAAGTTACACCGAGTAAGCTGTTTTACTTTTAATCAGTCTCTAGCCTCAATCTAGCAGTCGTATGATCTCTTGTGGTCTAATATGGCTTTATAGAACAGCACATACAGGGTGAAAAAAATGCCACACTTGACGGTCTGCAAGCGATTCCTAATCCTAGTTCAAAACAAAAGTGTATCTAGCAAAACCTTATCCAGCCAACAGGTTTAACAGAAATTCAATTAAAAACATGAAGGTCTGGTAACGATGTTACTGCGTGCATCGTGTCCACGAATACGTACCATGAACTCTGCACTGTGCTGGAACCATCCTATTAGCTCAGTGAGGCAAGTCAGAGCCATGGTGAACGGCTACACAGACTCGCCGATGTCGGAGTTGCGTTCGCCCCAAACTTTTTTTCAGTTAAGACATCAAATTGTATACGATTTACATTTCCACAGTGTGGTATCTTGTGTATTTCTTTCTGTTACCGTTACCTTTATTTAAACATTAAGAATTAATATGAACTTTCTACAGACGTAAACATCCACACTGTTTCGTCAGCGACACAAATAAAGCCAACAACAAATAACAGTAGATACAGTAATATCGTCTGTATCCAATGAGGTACAAAAGAGACAATAGGAACGCTACACTATATTGCACATAATGCTACGCACAGTAATTCCATTCTGCACTTTTGACGAACAGTCTTATCTTCAAAGAACCGGGATGTGTATGTACGAGAAACGCTAACTTTAAAGAAGATTTTAAAAACTACCACCTTGCATTTGAAAACAATTCGCCACTCACTAGATTATACTTTCTTGGACCTTAACGTAACATACCTGCATCATCACTGCCGAAGCGGCATGCATGCGAGCTGTTAGATCGTGCCCATCCATGGGTGGAATCCTGTAATCTTATTCCTTGAAGTGTCCCTACAAACAAAAGCGTAGTCCATTAAGGACCGGGGAACGTGGAGCCCAGAGCACTGGACTTCCACGACCAATCCGTTTCCATGGAAACGCTTCGTTTAAATAGTTACGCACATTCATCCCAAAGTGTGGCGTTGTACCATCACGCTGAAAGCACAACTTTCGCTTAACACGAGTTGAAAGTTTTCAAATGCGTCAGTCAAATTACTACAAAGAAACGTACAATACAGTGGCGTAATCACCTTGGCCAGAAATAGTTAAGGGCGCCAAAGCGGTTCCAGCCCACAGGTTTATGCCAAATCGTGCCTGAAAGCTATGTTCAGAGGTGACGTGGGGGTTCTGTTACGACTAATAATGGCTGTTGTCGGAGTTGAAAATGCCTTCACGAGTGAAGCCAGATTCGTCAGTCCATATGACGTTATTTATGAAATGTTCATTATCTTCAAAGCCATTCACAAAATTGTACTCGTCGAATGTGATCCTCTGACAGCCCCTGCTGAGTTAACGTGTAATGATATGGATGCAGTTCATCATCGTGCACCATTTCAATAACCAGTATTTGAGATATCTGGAACTGCCTTGCAGTATCACAGGTGCTTCTTCGAGGTGACTGATTAAAGCTTTCAAGAATTGCGTCCTACGTTTGTGGACTACGTCCAGTCATTAGACAACCTCTGTTCATTACTTGTGGAGGAAAATTATCGGTTTCCCGAAGCTGTTGCTCTAGACAGCGAAGAACATTCTTACAGTATAAGGTTGGCGCATTTGAGGGTACCGTGAGCCATTCTCATGAGTGGCATAAGCATATTAGCTATCGGATGCATCAGCAAAAGCATATCGACGTATTCATCGTTTGCGTATTCCATCGGGAAACCGCCCTAAATGAACTTGACACGACGAGTTACGGTTGTGCACTACGTATTTAGTAGACACATGCATACAGTTGGATCTGTCCCACTTTCATGTTATAGGCTGTTGTCATGTGACAAAATAGTGTCGTGTTTATAACCAATGAGAACTAGGGAACAGATGCCGAAAAAATAAAAAAAAAAGAAACTGGCGAGTACTCGAACCATCGTTGAATTAGCTAACCATCCTTTCCTGAAAAAATTCCAAAAATTTTTTTCCACTCTCTAAAGCAAATAATACTCCTACGTCTATCTGCAGATCAACTAGCAAATTTATATTTCACTACAATTCTCATGATGCTAAATGTAAATAAATAATGTACTGTCTTAGCTATACAGTACAAAAAAAATTGAACAACTACATAATGAATGTAACAGTATTCGCTCTAAAGCTCACAAAGTCAATGTATCTCTGTACTAGTGTAAAAGGCGTTTCAGTTGCATAAGTGAATATATGATCTTTTTCCAAACATGGGACATCTTCATAATCTTACGATACATCATAACATCTTTGATACTCATATACTTGTAAGCACTTTGTATGTATCAAAACACATGGTACGCGTTAGAAATCTCGCCTGTGACAAATCTAAAGTGTTCAGTGAGAAAAATTTACGTGTGCAACGATAAGAATGCAGTGGGAATGTATTCACATCTGTTGGACGAATGTAATGAAAACAAACACACCAAACTGACATTTCATGTAAGTCACATCCAATGAAAATCTGTAACGCAACCTTCTGTGTGGCGTGCTTATAATTATGTATTATTTATATTTTAGAACAATTAATCTGCAAAAAAGAGCACCACATGTAATGGAAGCATGAAAACCGTCTGAAGATGAATAATAACGATTCGAAACCGGTAACGGTATCCTTTGAATAAAGGAACTGAAAATAAATTTGTGGCTGGTAGCTGCCTCAACACCAACATACGGAAAACCTAAATATTAGTATCCAGACACAGGTTTGACTCGTCGTCCTCCCGAATGGGACTCCAGTGTGGTAACTACAGCGCCACCTCTCTCGATCGTAGAGTACAAATGGACTAAGTTACGCACTATCACCGCAGGCCAGTTAACTTTTATTGAACGCTACATTACACTTTAAGTGCCAAATACACACTACTTTTCAACATAATCATCAAGTGTCTGTAAAGAATGGTCTAAACGTTCTACCAATCGTTAAGTTCCTCAGAAATACGCTCCTTTATAACGGTGCCATTCGAGAACCACTTGTGAATGTCTTTATCGTTGGAAAATCTCTTTATCCCAAGATGTTCTTTCAGCTTCCATGAAATAAGCAAATCGTATTGTGCAAGACCTGCAAGGTATGGTGAGTCAGTCACCGATGTTTGTGCGGCTCTGGTCAAATTGTTGGTGCACATCACGACGACATCACGACGGTGCATCTGGTCCATAACTGCCAAAGTTTCACGGTGAATCTGTGTACAATTTTGACGATTGGCCCGCAGAAGTCTTACCATCTCTCGTAAGTCAACTTTTTTAACCTGTTTACTCGTTTTCGTATACTCTGACAGTAAATCTTATGTCGAAACAGAGTTCATAAGACTTATGTTACATCGTACTAGGGTACGACTTAAATAATGTCTGCCCCATGAACAGTCAAAAAAGTAATATGAAATTCCCTGTGGTTAACTTGATGTATGGACAAGTTCTGAAAACCAATTTAAAAAAAAAAGTCTTTCGCGTCCGTTTCCATTTGCGGCACCATTTCACCCGCACACTGTGATGCATCTTTTCTTCGTACCGCAGCAGACATGTGTGTACAATAACCCCGAAACATGTACTTTCTTCTGACAACGTGTTACTCTTGTCACGCATGGACCTAATTCGGGGACGACACGTGCACCTTACTTAACAAAATCCCTGCCTAAAGGTGCATATTGGTATGCTTCACTCACAAAATAAGTCACTGTTGCCATCAAAAGTTTTATTATAGGAACGGAACAGAGTTGCAAAATTTAAACCACATTGAAAATCCGGCGAAGCCTTACACGAATGTGTCTCTAGTACGCCCATGGATAATGTTAAGTCGCTCTTTTCAATTCTGAGCGCAAAGTGAGCACGTAAATAACGCTTACTTGATTTCATGCAACCCTATATAACCTAACTGTCGCGCATTTCCTTCTTCATGAGAATTCTCGGGCACAAACTGCAAGGGCAACGAGAATACCACTGCAGCGTTTACGATAGGATGCATTTGATCACCCTCCATCTCTTCTCACATTAACCGCCGGTTATGAAGACAACGTTTTGGCACAGACAACGAACTGCAGGCCATCGCAGAGAAGTGGCGGAAAGTGCACGCGGCTGTCTTCTATGACGAGGGCATTGGAAAGTTTGTGCTACTCTACGAGAATTGTTAAAGTCTGAGCGGCGAGTATGTAGAGATGTGGCTCGAAACTGTAGCTCACTGTTACAAATAAAACATTTTAGATTTTCACTCCGGTTTCCATTTCGCAATCAATCGGGCCTTACTTTCCGAATAACCCTCGCATGTGATTTTGGTTAAATACCGAAAAAATAAGGCTAAATGAAAAGCTTCCTTACACCAAGTTTTGTTGTTGTTCTCTTATATTTCTAAAGAACATACTTTTATTTGACTGAGTATGATAGTTAATTGTTAATTAAAATAAAACTTACACACTGAGTGGCTAAATGTCATGGGAAGGCGCACTATGTCATGATAACAGTGCTCCTTGCTGCCGGAGTCTATGCAGTGCGCTTGTCTCCGTACAGTCGTCGTAGTAATGAATTCCTGCCGCCTCACATTCAAGTCTACGGCGCTCTGGCTAACATCAGACCCTCGGTCGCCGCGTATGTCAACGCAGAGGCGACTTGCCATCCGTTCGTCAAACATTCGTGATCATCCAGTGCGGCGGTTTACGCTTGTCGAACTATTGTGTCTGCGATACTGAAGATCCTGCTCTAGACACTTCTGACCTCGGAAATCCGAACTCTCTTGTGTTCTCTGGTATGCAATGGCCCACACGTCTTACACCGATTATCATCCCATGTTCAAAGTCTGTTACTGTGCGACGTACAACCATGTTCACAACGCATTTGTCCGTCGTCGACTGCTCAGGTATCGTCGGGAAAGACCCATCCATGCATTCACATGAGATTTTTCAATGAATTTACTAAATACCTAAATTTGGGTTTCTCAGCTGGGACTTGCGTAAACTGTAACACGAATAGATGTTCAGCATCTGAATCGAAGAACATTCTCACTCGGTGCGAAGAATTCTGTAGCTCTTTCAATGTGCACGTCCACAGAGTCACTTTTGTTTTCTCCGTATTAAGAATCGCCCTGTCATGCAATGGCACAAACCACTCGTGAAAGAAATGTCCATAACACCTCGGCTACTGTCCAGCACCGTTGTTCAAAACTTAAAGAATAAAGTTACGTTGGCATGAGAAGCCACTGCCAGGTAACGCAGCTCGATGAAACTTGGGCAGTGCATAGAAGCAAGTGATACTCTACAGTACAGAAGGTAACTGTCTGAAAGACACAGAGAGACGAACGTAAATGACATTTATATTCGAAGACAATAATTACACTGAAGTGACCGCGGTTCGTGGCGGTTCCCTGGACATCAGAAGCGGCGGGACATGTTATCACCACGAACGGCAATACTTGCTCCGCAACATGCTCCCACGCTGTCCACAAAGTTAGTAGGGAGTGCCTGCGTTAGTGCGTTCCATTCCTCCTTCAGAACGGATGACTACTGCTCTGTGGTCGTTGTGCATGTGGACTTGTCGCATTACTCGAGTTTTAAATCGTGGAAAGGGCATGACAGGCCATTCGCCAAATATCATCTCGTTCCAAAAACACTCAGACCTGCGCTGTTTCATACGGTCGAGCGTTGTCATTCCTGTAAAAGAAGCCAGGGCCGAATAATGCCCACAAAATACGCACATGGGGAAGGAGTATATTTGGGCGGGTTTAGTGACATCTCTGCACAGTCAAAGGGATTCTGTCTGTGATACAGTATCCAAAGTCAAAGTCTATCTTCAGGAGTTCTGGGAACCGGGTTGATGCTAACCTTTTTTTGATGCGTGTACTATCACTATGAAACTTCAAACGTTCTAAAGTACTAACGGGCAGCAAAGGGTTTGCTGGTCAGTATGCTAAATGCATATTTCATGTATTTCTTATTTCGAATCTCAATGTAAGTCGCTTTCTCTGAACAGTTCTGTACATGATGTTATGGTTAGTTCTGAACCATAGATGCCGACTTCGTGAAGAAATGCTTTCTCAATTTCTCCTTTCGACATTAAATGCGGATACGCTTGTTTTCACCTTCTTTGTAATTAATTTGAGATACATGGTATAGTAGAGTTTCAAAAAAGCCGGCCGGGGTGGCCAAGCGGTTCTAGGCGCTTCAGGCTGGAACCGCGCGACCGCTACGGTCGCAGGTTCGAATCCTGCCTCGGCGTGAATGTGTGTGATGTCCTTACGTTAGTTAGGTTTAAGTAGTTCTACGGTCTAGGGGACTGATGACCTCAGATGTTAAGTCCCGTAGTGCTTAGAGCCTTTTGAACCATTTTTTTAGAGGACTGAATTCAAAAAGACCAAAACTAGAAGGTGACAATTTTCAGGAATTTTAAAGTCAATTCGGTTTTATAAACTGAGAACTATTTTTAGTCTGGCGATGCAATCCCATAATTTTTTTAAGAAACTGCTTAAAAATTAAGGTGCGCCCTATGGTCCGTAGCGTCTTTATAGTCCGAAAAATACTGTACCCCATTTTCAAAGTCAATCCATGAGATATAATACTTCAGCACGGATGTGAAACGGTCAGAGCAAGCTGTAAAGCAGAAATGCTCACCAATAACAGCAAGGACCGCTGCAACTAGTAGCAAAAGCTCCAGTTCGAAAGTTTATAGGGGGTGGGGCTAGACCTGAGGGTATTGAGTACTTTTTATATTTTGGAAGACGAATGGCGACTCATAAGAGGTTGTAAGAAAGTTTGATTTCCGACTCTGTTAAAAACCTACGTAATACCGGCTTTTAAATCATTTTCTTGAAAGAAAAACACTTGAATATTTTTTTCTTTCTCGTGAGACCTAGGGAGGGGGGCGCCCCACCCCTTGTCCCAGGGCAGGCGCCGCCACAGCTGGTAGTACTTTAGCGTGGGAAGAGGCGGGCCCGCAGCAGACGGCGGCAGGTGTGTCTGCGGAGTGGATTTTTCGCCTCCTGCGGCGGCGGCGGAGTGGGCGGTCGATAGCAGGCAGCCGCTGCCGCCGCCTGTGCCGCGGGCCGGCCTGGCCCCATGTGGCGGCGCGTAATCCCCGCGGGCCCGTATAAATCTCTCGCCACGCTGCAGATTATCCGCCGGATAATTCCCCGCCACGCGCCGCGCGGCCCCAGCCCGGGCACCAGCCCCACACCGGCTCTGAGGCTGCGCCAACACTCCCCTCCTCCACAGCCACGCTGGGGAATTACCAGCAGTGCACCGACATCTAGCTCCAAATATACTGAAGCTCCAAAGAAACTGGTATAGGCATGCGTATGCAAATAAAGAGATGTAAACAGGGAGAATACGACGCTGCGGTCAGCAACGCCTATTTAAGATACCCTACTGGCCATTGAAATTGCTACACCGAGAAGAAGTGCAGATGATAAACGGGTATTCATTCGACAAATATATTATACTAGAACTGACATGTGATTACATTTTCACGCAATTTGGGTGCATAGACCCTGAGAAATTAGTACCCAGAACAACCACCTCTGGCCGTAATAACGGCTTTGATACGCCTGGGCATTCAGTCAAACAGAGCTTGGATGCCGTGTACAGGTACAGTTGCCGATGCAGGTTCAACAAGATACCACAGTTCATCAAGAGTAGTGACTGGCGTATTGTGACGAGCCAGTTGCTCGGCCGCCATTGACCAGCCGTTTTCAATTGGTGAGAGATCTGCAGAATGTGCTCGCCAGGGCAGCAGTCGAACGTTTTCTGTATCCAGAAAGACCCGTACAGGACCTGCAACATTCGGTTGTGCATTATCCTGTTGAAATATAGGGTTTCGCAGGGATCGAATGAAGGGTAGAGCCACGGGTCGTAACATATCTGAAATCTAACGTCCACATTTCAAAGTACCGTCATGCGAAAGAGAGGTGACCGAGCCGTATCCAGAAAGGCCCGTACAGGACCTGCAACATGCGGTCGTGCATTATCCTGCTGAAATGTATGTTTTCGCAGGGATCGAATGAAGGGTAAAGCAACGGGCCGTAACACACCTGAAATGTAACGTCCACTGTTCACAGTGCGTCAATGCGAAAGAGAGGTGATCGAGACGTGTAACCAGTGCCACCAGATACCATCACTCCGGGTGATACGCCAGTATTGCGATGATGAATACATACTTCCAACGTGCGTTCAGCGCAATGTCGCCAAACACGGATGCGACCATCATGACGCTGTAAACAGAACCGGGATTCATCCGAAAAAATGACGTTTTGCCATTCGTGCACCCAGGTTCGTTGTTGAGTACTCCATCGCAGGCGCTCCTGTCTGTGATGCAGCGTCAATGGTAACCGCAGCCATGGTCTCCGCGCTGATAGTCCATGCTGCTGCAAACGTCGTCGAACTGTTCCTGCAGATGGTTGTTGTCTTGTAAACGTCTCCATCTGTTGACTCAGGGATCGAGATGTGGCTGCACGATCCGTTACATCCATCGGATAAGATGCCTGTCATCTCGACTGCTAGTGATACGCGGCCGTTGGGATCCAGCACGGCGTTCCGTATTACCTTCCTGAACCCACCGATTCTGCTAACAGTCATTGGATTTCGACCAACGCGAGCAGCATTGTTGCGATACGATAAACCGCAATCGCGATAGGCTACAATCCGACCCTTATCAAAGTCGGAAACTTGATGGTACGCATTTCTCCTCCTTACACGAGGTATCACAACAACGTTTCACCAAGCAACGCCCGTCAACTGCTGTTTGAGTATGAGAAACCGGCTGGAAACTTTCCTCACGTCACCACGTTGTAGGTGTCACCAGCGGCGCCAACCTTGTGTGAATCCTCTCTACAGCTAATTATTTGCATATTACAGCATCTTCTTCCTGTCGGTTAAATTTCACGTCTGTAGCACGTCATTTTCGTGGTGTAGTAATTTTAATGGCCAGTAGTGTAACAAGTATGTGGCGCAGTTGTTAGATCGTTTACTGCCCCTACAATGTCAGGTTATTAAGATTTAAGAGAAATTGCGCGTGGGGTAATAGTTGGCGCACGAGCAATAGGCACATCGATGAAGTAGGGATTTCCCATTATGACTATTTCACGAGTGTACCCTGAATATCAGCAATCCGATAAAACATCAAATTTCCCACATCGCTGCGGCCGGAAAAAATCCTGCAAGAACGGGACCAACGATGACTGAAGGGAAGCGTTCAACGTGACAGAAGTGCAATCCTTCCGCAAGATGCTACAGATTTCAATGCTAGGCCATCAACAATTGTCAACGTGCAAACCATTCAACGGATCATCATGGATATGGGCTTTCGGGGCGGAAGGCCCTATCCTGTACCCTTGATGACTCCACGACACGAAGCTTTACGACTCGCCTGGGACAGTCAACGCCGACATTGGACCGTTGATGTCTGGAAACATGTTGCCTAGCAGGATGAGTCTCATTTCAAACTGCATCCAATGGATGGAGGTGTACGTGTATGGAGACGACCTCATGAACCCTGCATGTCAGCAGGCAACTGTTCAAGCTGGTGAAAGCTCTGTAATGGTGTGGGACATCTGCAGTTGGTGTGATATGGGACCCTTGATACGCCTAGATACCACTCTGACAGGTGACACGTACGTCTGATCACCTGCATTCATTCATGTCCATTGACGGACTTGGGCAATTCCAGCAGGACAAGCGTCCAGACACGGAAAGCGTCCAGAATTGATACAAAGTGGCTCTGAGAGCACTATTCCGAGTTGAAATACTTCCGTTGGCCACCAAACTCCCCAGACATGAGCATTATTATTCATATCTAGGATGCCTTGCAACATGCACTTCAGAAGAGATCACCACCCCGTCGTACTCTTACGGATTTATGGACAGCGCTGCAGGATTCATAGTGACAGTTCCCTGCAGTACTACTTCAGATGAGTCGAGTCCATGCCACGTCGTGTTGCAGCGGTATTGCATGCTCGTGGGGGCCCTACACGATATTTGGCTCTTCAGTGTATGTTGACAAGGGGACCTTACGGTCAGGTCCACTTCCAGCTTCTTCTACTCGCAAGACTTGAGCCTCATCGCCTGGAGATTTATTAGTGGGACCGGAAAGTAATGTTTTTGGGTTCGATGCCTCAGTCGATAAAACGAAACCCTTATACTATCGCTTTGTTGTCCGTCTGTCTGAGCGACTGTTAGAAAACATTTTTCTCAGGAACGCGTAGACTTATCAAGTTGAAATTTATGTCCCTCGGCAGTGTAAAAATTTTAAGCTTCTAAGTCCATGCGACCAAAAGATACAGACATTTAGGTCACATATTTGGATACTCCCAAAGTCACACATAAAAACCTATAGGGTACTTCGCGTTGGCCTACAATCACGGAATTTGGCAGCAAGCAGGGTTTCACAGTACAACCAAAGGAAAAAAATCCGAAAGTTGTTAATTTGTAATTGTATCAGTCAAAAAAAAATTCTTTTGTAATTTGTTATCCGACGTCTTACTTGAAATTAAAACAGTAGGTCGTTCTGCATTGAGACTGACTGGGACCCAATGGTAAAAGTCAAACATCAGGCAAGGAAGGGCTTTATTGCTCATGTGACGCGTTTCGGAATTTATCCATCATTAGATGTCCAGGAGAGATTGTTGCACGTAGATATGGTGTTTTCTTTATTTGTTTGTTTGTTTCACATACAACCTGAAACGCCATATCTAAGTGCAGTAATCGCTCCTGGATACGGTAAGCCCGGGATTGTTGCACCATGTTGCTTTAAAGTCATTTTTCCAAAACTTCACAATGTCTACGATTTGGTATAAATTTTTTTAACATGTATATATGACCTCGAACAATTGTGTGCTCCCCTTCAGCTGTTACATTAATCACACTTGAAGTTATGATTTTTTTTCTCGTTTCCACTGGGTGGTCCATCTATCCTCGTGGTACTCGGGTTTAATGGACCACCTCCTGGAATTGATGCACCTCTGGTATATGTTACTGAATCAGAGCGTAACGCATGATATACACGTAATCAAACTCAAAAACATTTTTTATTTTCAGGTATAAACTGCTTGAAAACTGGTAAGTGTAGAGTTACGAACTATTTGTAACAGGATAAGTAAATTGCATAGTCAGTACACTTACAAAATATAGGTACAGTAATTTATTTTCATATGATTCAGAACATTTAACCATTCTTCAGCCTTCTTCATACCAAAATCTCGCTTACCACACCAACCTCACTTATTTTCGAATCTTGTGCAGCCTTCATATGTCCAGCAAGAGCATGACACACACATAATCCAATCGTCATCTCGTTTTGTTTCACCATAGTTCTCCTTAAATCAAACATAATATTCCTCATTCTAGTCACTTTCATAAAGATTTCGTTGCGAATTGTATTAATATCAGTATCTTCTGATGCTCAGGTTGACGCAAGTTCTCTCCCTTTCATTAATAGTAGTTTGCTTCAGAGTCTCACTTTCTCCCTCTAATTTCTTTTTCTCCCTTTTTTTACTGTCTGTCTTTCTTCTCTTCTTCGTTGTCTTTCTTCTTTTCTTCACGTTCTTGTTTCTTTTCTTCTATTTTACCTTCTTTCTTTATGGGGGCAATTACATTTTCCGGAGAGCTTAAAAATGTTCATTTTGTTTGAACCCTTCTTTTCAGAGTTTGAACTGTATAAAGACAACGCACTGGATATTGTCCAATGACTTCGAGTGGGCTACATTTTCAGATATATCCTCGTACGGTTCAGAGGGTACAGGCATAGTAACATCTTCATGGCTTCTTGAAGTACTAGCATTACTATCGTTTTTCGAGCAACTGGGACCAGCAACAGCAACATCATCTCTTGAACTGCTTAAACCAGCAACAGCAGATTCATTCATATCCTTTAGGGAAACAAACGATATGTCTAGAGGCCTGGAGTCTATATTCTGACAGAAAAGCGTAGTCTGGTATCTCATCGGGTTCAAAAGGAATGATTTCACAGGTTCTAACACCACTAATTCCATTATCGACGTTTCCTGACTTCCCTCAAGCTAAGCTAAGAAGCGTACTAAATTCCAGCCGGGTAATCTTCCTGGAGTGATTATTGGTCATGTAGTTGGAGCAAGCAGACTAGTAGCTCAGTTTTAAAGGCTTAAAGAAAGCACGATATAATGGCTGAAGTAATGCCTGGTGGGTTGACGAACACCCATCAAAATTATTTCATTATTATCTGCCAACTCCAGCATTCAACGCAACCAGCATGCGATGTGTGTCCATCCTGATTGCCTGCCGGTTTCCTTGGAGTAAAATAGGGATTCATCGAACCAAAAAATAACTCAGCATTTACGTAGCCAGACTTTGGAGACATTCTTACTTCAGCATGAGGTGGAAAACCGTCAGAAAACTCCTGCTTTAGATTCTTCTCTTTCCGTAAAAAAGGTGGCAAGAATGTACCCTCTTCCTTTACACGCGTCAGTGGTGAGATAGTTTCACCTTTTCTCCCGAAGCAACAGAAGTCATGTTCTTAGGACCTTTTAAGGCAACTACATTTCCAGTTCTTGTTGAGTTGCATATCTGTATCATCCACGTTGAAATGTTTCCATGTTTATATAAAAGGTCATTTTTTCTCCGAAACATTTTTAAGAGATAAAAGCACTCTTTGCCAGCTATTTTATTATGGCCGTCCTCTCATACAACAGATACCTCTTCAGACTGCCAGATGGAACGTTCAAGATTGCGTACAAGGAAAGAAGAATGCCAATCGTAGCCTGCTTGTTTGGTTTCATGATTAAAATTATGTTTTGATTGCAGGCTTTCCGCTAAATAGTAAGCCATGGAACGAACTGTATCTGCAGTTGTAGGAAATCCTCCTGATTCTAATTTTTTTAAAGTGTCCGACGATTTTTTTTCTCGTTTTCAGATCTTAACAAAGAGTTTTCTCTGTGAAACCTTTATTAGAACTATGTGATGTGAGACGCCTTTTCAAAAGGGGTTTTCGGTATGGCGAACGCTTTTGCTACGGCATTAACTTCCATTTCCTTATTCTCAACAGCTTTGACAGCACTTTTCAAACTGTCTTCAGACCACTCTCCTCTCCCAAACGTGGCTTTTCTTTTACAAAAAGTAGGCATTTTTCCATAACAGACAAAAACTCCAACTTACCATGATGCACATTTATATTAAACTAAATTTTGCTTAAGTATTATTTCATTTATCTAGAAAGTGAAGCCATAGTAGGAGATAAGGTCTGATTATCCCAAGCTTTTTTAACTGGGCCAATTACCTTGATTTTCACTAGTATAGCTGTTCCAATTGTTGGGCATCATCCCTTTGATACAAACAACGCTACCGGTACACCATTTTAGGTTAACAGTGCACCCAAGAAAGTTATAGCACTGACCTTACGTCGAAATCTTTTAAAATGACTTAACTACATAACAAAGAAATCTAGCATAAAATATTTTTCAACTCACCGAAAGAAATAAACGAAATTTTCTTCTAAAATATACATGAAACTCGCGAGTAAAACTAAACGTGGGTTCTTCTGCTCAAGAAAAACAACCACTGACTCCGACTGCAGCGCTGCTGTGGCAGGCCAGCCAAATATGAGTCTGGTCCGTCTGTACCTGTGGTCCATCTATCCCGGACATACCCTATCTGTTGATGGATAAATTCCGAAACGCGTCAATGAGCAATAAAGTCATTCCTTTGCTGATTTTTTACTTTTACCATTGCGACCCAGTCGGCTTAAATGCAGAACTGATTATTATAAGAATGGTCGCCTGCTTCCTGCATTATTTTATGCCACATTTGTATTACTGAAATTACAACATTCTACAAAATCTTGGAATCTTGGGGACTGATGTCTTGCCACTGACAACGTCGATAACTAGGCAAAAATTGTTGAGATTCGCGATTCCCAGACTGTACGAAGTGTCCATACAGGTAATTAAGTTTGTACAACGCCCTCAGTTCGCGAGTCCTACTCGCAACTAGCCAAATTTTACATTGAATTCAGAGAGATAAACTGTTAACATGTTTTTATTTTTAATCAGTGATGTAATAGTCCTCTATCTAGAGTGCATATTTTCAATGCTGGATCGATTAGAGTTGGTTTTCGACCAAAATCTGGAGTTAGCATTGTGGATATCATGTACTTTTCAAATATTTTGCCACTGAGAAAATGTTGTGGCGATTGGAATAAATGGAAAGCCAATTGCGCAGTGGCGGTAGTGAGGGGTGAGTGTTATGCTGGGTGCGACAATACCTCCCATCACAACTCATTAATTTTGTGGAGGGTTGGTTTCGCGCACTGCGGTCTTGCATCGTCGTGTTGCAGAATAATGCCTTCTCTGTTGACAGTCGCTGGGCAATTTTCAATTAAAGACCGAATTACTCGATCCATTTGTTCACATTCACAGTTTCTTGCTTTCGCCACCTGAAAATGAACGACCCCGTGAATACTCCATCAAATACACAAAAGCGCCTTTTAGGGGTGTAAACCTGGCCCAGTCGTACTTCGTAGCAATTCATTCGGAGAGAGCGGCTGCCTTTTGCAATCTGAATTATAACAGAGGGCCCATTTGTCATCTCTAATGATCAAGCGGTCAAAAAACGCTTCTGTATTGTTTAGCTTTATTTGTGTTTACCAGACAGCTGCAAACGCTCAAATCGCTGTCTAAACTTCTTGGTCTTCCTGATTGATACGACTACGAAAGATCAAAATTACCGGATCTGAATTTTAGAAAACAATCTTTGGCATTTATGCATATCTAATGCACCTCGATAAACATCGCAAAGCTTTTTAGTAGCATTGTTCCGTTACTACCATTGCGAATTTCAAAAAGCTACTGATGCCAGATATGTAGCTCCTCTGGTATTTGGCTGGTAATTTCACCATCAATTGGCATCATTTACGAGCAAACAAGTCACTATAACCATAAAATGTCTTCGGCACAACTCTTAAGTCACGATGAGATGATAAATGACAAACGAATATCCACCTGCGCAGTTACGAAATTACTTCCAGGTCCGCCTAATATTTACTGAAGCGTATCACGCAGTTCTATACAAAACTCGAAAAATTGCCGTTATAGATCCCCATGCGCTGTTAAATACTATACCCTTGTGAATTATTAACGTACAAGTTCAAAGTACTAAAGCTCCATAAAAGTTCCTCAGTCTAGCCACGAGTCCATATAAAGCAGTGTTGGTGACGTACAGTACAACTGGTCAACTTTCCCACTCGAGACTGCAAAAGCTTTCCTAGATCAACTGATTGACGCAATTCTTCCTTACCTGTTCTGTCAGTTTTCTCGCTGAATTAGTCCCTTGAAGCAGCTCTTGTAGCGTCATGGGATTCTTTCGGAGCAGGAAGATGTAGAAGCATATATCGCTAGGAGTAAGACAGATGCTTTCTACAGGAAAATTAAAGAGACCTTTGGAGAAAAGATAACCACCTGTATGAATGTAAAGAGCTCATAGGGAAAACCAGTTCTAAACAAAGAAGGGAAAGCAGAAAGGTGGAAGGATTATATAGAGTGTCTAAACAAGGGTGATGTACTTGAGGGCTATGTTACAGAAATGGAAGAGGACATAGATGAAGACGAGATTGGAGGTACAATACAGAGGACTGAAAGAGCAAGGCCCCAGGAATCCAGGAATATTCCGTTAGAGCTCCTCATAGCCTTGGGAGAGCCAGGCTTGACCAAATTCTTCCATCTGCTGAGCAAGATATATGAGACAGGTAAAATGCCCTCAGACTTCATGAAGAACATAATAATTCCAATTCTGAACAAAGCAGATGCTGACAGGTTTAGAATTCCCGAACTATCAGTTTAATAAGCCCCGGTTGCAAAATACTAACAATAAATCTATACAGACGAATGGAAAAAGTGGAATAAGCCGAACTCGGGGAAGACCAGTTTGGATTCCATAGAAATGTAGGAACACGAAAGGCTATACTGAACCCACGACTTACCTTAGAAGAGACGTTAAGGAAAGAAAAACCTACACTATTAGCTTTTGTAGATATGAAGAAAGGCTTCGACAGTGTTGACTGGAATACTCTCTTTCAAATTATGAAGGTGTCACGGGTAAAATGCAAGGAGCGAAACACTATTTTTAATTTGTACAGAAACCAGATGGCAATTATGAGAATCGATGAGCACGAAAGGGAAGTAGTGGTTGGGAAGGGATTGAGACAGGGTTGTAGCCTATCCCCGATGTTATTCAATCTGTATACTGAGCAAGCAGTAAAGGAAACAAAACAAAAATGCGGATTAGTAATCAAAATTCAGGGAGAAATAGAAACCTTGAGGTTTGCCGACGACATTGTAAATCTGTCAGAGAAAGCAAAGGACTAGAAAGAGCAGTTGAATGAAATGAACAGTGTCTTGAAAGGAGGATATAAGATTAACACCAACAAAACCAAAACAGTGACAATGGAATGTAGTCGAATTAATTGGGGGGTTCCTGAGGGAATTAGACTAGCGCATGAGAAACTTAAAATAGTAGATGAGTTCCGCTATTTTGGGAGCAAAATAACTGATGATGGTCGAAGTAGAGAGGATATAAAATGTAGACTGGCAATGGCAAGGAAAGCCTTTCTGAAGAAAAATTTGTTAACACCGATTATGGATTTGTCAGGAAGTCTTTTCTGAAGGTATTTGTATGGAGTATAGCCATGTATGCAAGTGAAACATGGACGATAAACGGTTTAGACGAGAAAAGAATAGAAGCTTTTGAAATGCGCTGCTAGAGAAGATTGCTGAAAATTTGATGGGTAGATCATACAACAACGAGGAAGTACTGAATAGAATTGGGGAGAAGAGGAATTTGTCGCACTACTTGACTAGAAGAAGGCATCAAAGGATCACCAGTTCAATGTTGGAGGGAAGCTTGGAGAATAAAAATCTGAGAGGGAGATCAAGAGATGAGATTCAGAAGGATGTAGGATGCAGTAATTACTCGAGGATGAAGAGACGTGTGCAGGATAAAGAAGCATGGAGAGCTGCATCAAACCAGTCTTTAGCCTGAAGACCATAACGGTTTCTTTCATTCCCGAGCAAATGCAAACACGAATAACGCTAAATTTTGTAAATACTTCTGCATGTGCAAACTTCTGTACGAAATAGGGTAAGGTTCGTAGAATCGGATGGACAGTGAATCGAGTCAAACCCCAGAAATTTCTTCATGATCCTCACGTACTAAATGATAATGAAGCGTTACCATATGGTGGTAACAGTTGGAACTCAAAGTGTACGCTGGAATGTTGAGGACATTGCAAGCGGTGTTCATTGCTGGGACAAAGCTTCTGGAAGATTATTTTGTTTGTTTTTCTGAAAATATTCTTGTCTTGTAAAATTGTCCCACTATTTTATATTCTGGAAAAGAGCTTATGGTGTGAAAGGCGGATTGATATACTTGCACTGTACAACCGACTTAAGAATAAAAAATATTTTATGGTTCCACCGAATCCGGTCAGTACAACGCAACTGAAACGGTTCGATATGTTTTATATTACTTTATTGATGTAATTATTTTGTTTTTTGTCTCTGTTGCAGATGGGAAAATGAAAAAGCAAAACTACTTTTGGCCCGAAAATGTTATAAAAATTAAATTAAAGCTTATATTGTGGGTAAATGTCGGGAAACAGAAATCACTACATCTTACATCCCCCAAAAATATAAATAAAAGCAAAAAAAGATCGGGAAAAAAAGAAGATAAAGCTCTCAGTTAGACAGTTCGAAGAAACGGCGGGTTAAGGAGGATTACATGTACCAGATGAATTAACGGTGTCGGATTGATCAAAATGCTCCAAAAGAGTATGAAGATGACACATCCTGTGAGCTCTTCAAGGTTTAATACTGCGATCCCTTATCAGCGAAACTTGGTGACCGCATTGAGTATCAAGGCAACAGCAGGGAACAGCCTCATGAGAAATGTGTTGCTACAGTGGGGAACAAAAGGTTTATTTTTGAAAATATGTTATTTTAGTGTGATATATACATTTTTTGTACTGACCCTATTCGCTGGACTTATAAAACGGTTCGCCTTACTTGGGGAAGGTGAATACGGTCACGCAGCTCATCGATCAGATTAATTTTGAGGGAGTGTGAATACCATTTATATAATGTTACATATTAGAATTTGTAGCCAAAATGACAGAGTTCTTCTCTACAACGAAAATCTTTTCACGTGAAACTATGTCTTCTGTTTATATTTAAATAAGTTTTTACTCGATTCAGACGAACTTACCATACTGTATATAATGTCCAATGTGGAACTCTATGCTTAGGAAGAGCAGTCATGGGAGGAGGACAGTTGGAGGAGACAAGGGCGAAGAGACGGTACAACATTGTCTTCCATGAGCTATAAACAGAGATAACTTTTAATAACAGTGAATAAGATTTAATTTATCCCACAATAATTTAGTAAGAGCCTAGTGAATATAAATCATTTACTCTCTTTGTGTTCTAGCTCCGGCAATTGTGTAACGCGTTCCGATCAAATGTGAAATGAAAATAGTTATTTGTGAGTAAGAAAATATTTGTTCCGATTGAACATTCTTACATACACTGCTCCAAATTTATTTGTAGTTTTGAGAAGCGATGTTCGATTCGAGTCATTATGTCATCTAAGGGCAATAGTAATAGATAAGTGTATATTCGCATAAGATCATGGAAGGTGATACGTTATCTTGTCAAAGACAGCGAGCGAGGCGGATATATTCAAACACCAGTCGCAGCAGCATGGTCAACAAGAGATGAGGAAGTACTCGATCCGGATATATTTGAATCAATTGGCTCTCAGTCCTGCTTCATGAAAACTGAGAATCTGTACCATCGCGCACAAAACAAATTTAATAAAGATAAATTCCTTGAAATATGTTAATATTAATTTGGACAAAATTTATATTTAGATAATAAAGGAAATGATTATTCTCGCAGTTGCTTAAAAGTAATCAAATACTATATTTTGAAGGTTATTTCACATCATTCATATGTACACTGTGTTATCTAAAGTATATTTATTATAGTAGTTGAAAGGGCTGATCACTGCGTATTTCAGAGGTGAATTTAATAATCAATGTTGGAGATCATGGTATAACTGACGAATAGGTACGCGCGAAGTTACCGCCGAAACGCCTTTAACCTATAACATTTATTATGGACACATGGAGTACTAAGAAATTTAGCTGAAAAGGACCAAGATCTGCCTTAGTCTTGCTTGTTCTAATGGATAGGGAATGAAAGATGTAAAAATTACAAAGGAAGTTCAACAAAGGTGTTAACACCAGTTCAATAGTTATGATTGTTACTATCACTATATAACTGAAATACACCTGACGATAAAACATAATACACTCCTGGAAATTGAAATAAGAACACCGTGAATTCATTGTCCTAGGAAGGGGAAACTTTATTGACACATTCCTGGGGTCAGATACATCACATGATCACACTGACAGAACCACAGGCACATAGACACAGGCAACAGAGCATGCACAATGTCGGCACTAGTACAGTGTATATCCACCTTTCGCAGCAATGCAGGCTGCTATTCTCCCATGGAGACGATCGTAGAGATGCTGGATGTAGTCCTGTGGAACGGCTTGCCATGCCATTTCCACCTGGCGCCTCAGTTGGACCAGCGCTCGTGCTGGACGTGCAGACCGCGTGAGACGACGCTTCATCCAGTCCCAAACATGCTCAATGGGGGACAGATCCGGAGATCTTGCTGGCCGGGGTAGTTGACTTACACCTTCTAGAGCACGTTGGGTGGCACGGGATACGTGCGGACGTGCACTGTCCTGTTGGAACAGCAAGTTCCCTTGCCGATCTAGGAATGGTAGAACGATGGGTTCGATGACGGTTTGGATGTACCGTGCACTATTCAGTGTCCCCTCGACGATCACCAGTGGTGTACGGCCAGTGTAGGAGATCGCTCCCCCCCACCATGATGCCAGGTGTTGGCCCTGTATGCCTCGGTCGTATGCAGTCCTGATTGTGGCGCTCACCTGCACGGCGCCAAACACGCATACGACCATCATTGGCACCAAGGCAGAAGCGACTCTCATCGCTGAAGACGACACGTCTCCATTCGTCCCTCCATTCACGCCTGTCGCGACACCACTGGAGGCGGGCTGCACGATGTTGGGGCGTGAGCGGAAGACGGTCTAACGGTGTGCGGGACCGTAGCCCAGCTTCATGGAGACGGTTGCGAATGGTCCTCGCCGATACCCCAGGAGCAACAGTGTCCCTAATTTGCTGGGAAGTGGCGGTGCGGTCCCCTACGGCACTGCGTAGGATCCTACGGTCTGGGCGTGCATCCGTGCGTCGCTGCGGTCCGGTCCCAGGTCGACGGGCACGTGCACCTTCCGCCGACCACTGGCGACAACATCGATGTACTGTGGAGACCTCACGCCCCACGTGTTGAGCAATTCGGCGGTACGTCCACCCGGCCTCCCGCATGCCCACTATACGCCCTCGCTCAAAGTCCGTCAACTGCACATACGGTTCACGTCCACGCTGTCGCGGCATGCTACCAGTGTTAAAGACTGCGATGGAGCTCCGTATGCCACGGCAAACTGGCTGACACTGACGACGGCGGTGCACAAATGCTGCGCAGCTAGCGCCATTTGATGGCCAACACCGCGGTTCCTGGTGTGTCCGCTGTGCCGTGCGTGTGTTCATTGCTTGTACAGCCCTCTCGCAGTGTCCGGAGCAAGTATGGTGGATCTGACACACCGGTGTCAATGTGTTCTTTTTTCCATTTCCAGGAGTGTATTTAATCGAATGTTAAACAATTACGCAATGGCAAAATGGTTATTTTGACCACCTGCTGATTTGATTTGATTTGCCGAAATATTACCTGTTTATCGTTTGTTTGTATGTTGCTTCTCAAGTAATTGAAGTTATTCACTTGCTCTATTTCCTCTCCTCCTATTTTCATACGGCATATTCTCCCCTTTCCTCCAATTTCCATGCTTTTCGTTTTCTTATTGTTAATCTTCATTCCATATTCTTCTAATTTTGGGAAGTGTAATAATGGATGATATGTATTGCTCAACAGAAGTCAGGAAAAGAATTGCAATGGCAAAAGAAGGATTCAAGAGGAAACAGAAAGTTGCACTATATGGTGCGGAGATCTACACATTGAGGAAGGAAGATGAAAGGAGATTGGAGGCACTAGAGATGTGGATATGGAGAAGAATGGAAAAAATGGGAAGACCGAGCAAGGAATGAAGAAGTATTAAGATGAGTTGGACAAGAAAGAAATATGCCGAAAGTCATCAGAAAGAGAAAACGGAACTGGGTTGGACATTGTTTGAGGAGGGACTGTTAATTGAAGGAAGGAATAGAAGGAATGGCGGAGGGGAAGAGGAAAAAGCAAGTATCAAAGGAGACAAATATTCAGAAATGAAAAGACTGGCTCTGGACAGACAAAAGTGGAAGAGGCTTAACCCATGACAAGACCTGCCGTAAGGCAGAATACCATACTACTACTACTGTATGTTGCGTTCCGCAACACGAGTGAGTCCTGAGTCGAACGATGACACACAGCACACTTACTGCAGCGGCTCATTGATGAAGCTCCATGCATCGTTTCATCAACGAACCTTAAGAATCGTCCACTCTCATTATGAACCCTGTTACAACGTGCATAGCTCACTTAACTACACGTCCATACTCATTCGAAACACATGTCTACGGCTGGGCAAACGATACTCGCGTTCGAACGGGCACGAGATTTCACGGTACATTATCGAGGCTACTCTAACAATCACATGACATTTGTCGCACGCAGCGAGGGTGCAAGGTAGATGCGAGAAACCGCGGACGAGCCACAACAAGTGATGTCGCAACTTATAATTTGACAATTCACTGAAATGCAGGAGAAATAGCATTGAGTCCTACCACTGCACAAACTCCTGTTCTTATCTGAACAAATTTGCAGTAAGTACGGGTACCGATAAAATGGTGTCTCAAGAGGCTTGATCAGTGCTCTGGGATGTAACAAACCATCATCTGAAGCCAAGGAGCCCAGTAAACATGAGCTCTAATATGCCCTGAGAACTATGAGCACTTCATCTTAGATACTGCGAAACTAATCTCGTCTAATGTAAGCTCTTTGCTTCCCATATTTT
Organism: Schistocerca piceifrons; assembly: GCF_021461385.2. NCBI lineage: Eukaryota > Metazoa > Arthropoda > Insecta > Orthoptera > Acrididae > Schistocerca > Schistocerca piceifrons. The sequence continues at coordinate 236,019,993 of NC_060140.1, forward strand.
GGAGGAGGTAGCATGTAGCAAAACTGCCTAGTAAACATGGCTTCTAAAATTCATACCTTAAGAGGTAAAGGCACTTTTTTCAGTAGAAAAGATGTTTCACAATAGCGAAGATGAACAAGTGATCACAGTCCTTAAACTGTCTATTTTAGAGCTCATGATTACTAGACCTTTTTACTTCGAATTATCGTTCCTGTCATATCCCTGAATATTGACCATTGCCCCTGCGACACCCTGTATATTGATATTTAAACATTTATGCTCATTTTTAAGTAAAGGTAACAGGCAAAAGCGAAAATGTTGCCCTCCAGAAAATATGACTTGTCTGGACCCAGTATAACATTTTATTTGTTTGTGAGTGACAGTAATGATTTACGGAGTGGGTTGCCAAGTTCACATATTAGTATAACCAATTTGTAAGGACGATGGAAACATTTAGAAGAAGCAAAAAAGAAAATTAATTACGAATGATATGCCTAACACCCGAAATACAGTGCATTCGGAAAGTCGCTGTGCAGTGGACTACGTACTAGAGAAGTAAATTGCTTTGGATGTTCGAAACAAAGTTGGCAGAACTGTTTTTTCATAGATATGTTATTGCTTTTTAATTCGTTATACTGTTGAATAACATTTAACTTCCTGGTTCAGTTGATGAAAGCTGTTGGATACGTAGTGTACTGATTTTATCTTCAATTTGTTCTTAAATTACGGAGCTTTCAACTAACGAAAGTGTTTTTCTTTCTAAACATGTTTTTAGACAAGGCAACAAATACATAGATTTAGTGCTGGAGATATTTACTGGTAAATATTAGGCACCAGCTGTATCTCATCGTAATGTGATTCGTCGACGTACTGAGAAAATTTGAGACAGGATGCCGAACAGCCTGAAAGGCCACCTAAATGAAACGAGCACTGGTTGTTTTATATTTCTGACTATGCAGTAGAACTTCCCAGAACCATTGCTCAAGGCGGCACAAGAAGCATATATCGAACTAACAACCGCGTGTAAAGTGATGAGGCAGACATCGAAATTGGCCCCATATAAAGTGACAGCAGTGCAAGAACGGGCAGATGTTGAACAAGATGAGCAAATTCGTTACTGCAAATGGTTTACATCTTTTAGTAGAGGAATACGATTGATATTTTTGAGGTCACCTTCCATCATATGCAGACGAGGTCTAGGTCTATATCTGTGGTCACTTTAACACACCAAACATACCACTGTGGTCGATGGAGAATCCTCGTGCTGCGCTTGAAACGCCATTTGGAATGTGAGCAGTAATATGCAGGGGGCGCATTACGGGAACTTTATTTTTTTGAAAATACCTTGAACAGTATACAGTATTGTTTAATAAGCCACAATTTCATTCACGAGCTAAAGGACAGCGAAATCAACTACTCATGGTTTAAGCTGCGCACACAGCTAGTTACACCGTGGGAGTTTTTTGGGGAACGTGTCATCTCAAAAACCTGTAGGCCCCTCGCTCAGCGGGTGTAATTCTACCAAACGTTTTCCTTTCGGGAGTAGCAAAATCCGTAGTGTGTCGCAATCGCCGACGCACGCATGAAAAACAGAAATAGCTGCATCGTGAGAAGCATGGCTATCGCAATTCGATCTGCAGGAAGTGTTCCCAAACAAAATTAAGTGCATTCAAACTTGTACAGCCGCCCATAAACGTAATTTCCAACATATGTTATGACTGTGCAGCAAACGTTCTCAACACCCTGTACAGGACCGAGCGAGGTGGTGCAATGGGCAGCACACTGGACTCGCATTCGGAAGGACGACGGTTCAATCCCGCGTCCGGCCATCCTGATTTAGGTTTTCTGTGATTTTCCTAAATCGCTCCAGGCAAATGCCGGGATGGTTTCTTTGAAAGGGCGCGGCCGACGTCCTTCCCCATCCTTCCCTAATCCTATGAGACCGATAACCTCGCAGTTTGGTCTCTTCCCCCAAACACCCAATCAACCAACCACCCTGTACATCGCTATACACTGAGGTGAATAAAGTCATGGAATAGAGACAAGCACATATACAGATGGCAGTAGTATCGCGTACACAAGGTATAAATGAGCAGTGCGTTGGCGGAGCTGTCATTTGTACACAGGTGATTCAAGTCCTCCGACGCGATTATAGCAGCAGACGGGGACTAACGAACTCTGAACAGAGAATGGTAGTTAGAGCTAGACGTGTGGGACATTCCATTTCGGAAATTGTTAGAGAATTCAATATTCCGTGATCCACAGTGTCGAAAGTGTGCTGAGAATACTATATGTCAGGCGTTACCTCTCAACACAGACAAAGAAGTGGCCGACGACCTTCACCTAACGACCGAGAGCAGAGGCTGTTTGCCTAGGTTGAGTGCTGACCGATAAGCTACACTGCGTGAAGTAACCGCAGAAATCTGTGTGTGTCGTACAACGAACGTACCGTTAATAGAGTCCGGCGAAATTTGGCGTTAAATGTTCTATGGCAGCAAACGACTAACGCAAACGTCCTCGCCAACGGCGCGACATCGCCTGCAGCGCCTCCCCTGGGCTCGTGGCCACATCGGTTGGACTATAGACAATTGTGGAAAACTGTGGCCTCGTCACATGAGTCCCGAATTCGGTCGATAAGAACTGACGGTAGGTATCGAGTGTGGCGCATATCCCACGAAGCCATGGACCCAATTTGTCAACAAGGTTTTGTCCAAGCTGGTGGTGGCTGGGTAATGGTGTGGGCTCAGCTTACATGGAATGGACTGGGTCCTCTGGTCCAAGTAGACCGGTCATTGACTGGAAATCGCTATGTTCGACTACTTCATTTGCAGTCATTTATGGGCTTCATGTTTCCAAACGCTGGCCGCGGTGGCTAAGCGGTTCTAGGCGCTGCAGTCCGGAACCGCGCTGCTGCTACAGTCGCAGGTTCGAATCCTGCCTCGAGCATGGATGTGGGTGATGTCCTTAGGTTTAAGTAGTTCTAAGTCTAGGGGACTGATGACCTAAGATGTTGAGTCCCATAGTGCTCAGAGCCATTTCTGAATCATGTTTCCAAACAACGAAAACATTTTTACGGATGACAATGCGACGTGTCACCGGACCACAGTTGTTCGCGATTGGATTGAACAACTTTCTGGGCATTTCCAGGGAATGATTTGGCCACCCAGATCCCCTGATGGTTCAAAATGGTTCTGAGCACTATGCGACTTAACTTCTGAGGTCATCAGTCACCTAGAACTTAGAACTAATTAAACCTAACTAACCTAAGGACATCACACACATCCATGCCCGAGGCAGGATTCGAACCTGCGACCGTAGAGGTCGCTCGGCTCCAGACTGCAGCGTCTAGAACCGCACGGCCACTCCGGCCGGCAGATACCCTGATATCAGTCCCACAGAACATTTGTGGGACATAATCGAGAGGTCATTTCGTGCAACATTTGCTCAATTACGGACGGTTTCGAAGGTAGCATGGCTCAATATTTCTGCACCAAACATCTAACGACTTGTTGAGTCAATACGCCGGCGAAAGGAGGTCCGACACGATATTAGGAGGTATCCAACGACTTTTGTCACCTCAGTGTTAACTGACTGTAATTGCTATAGCGATAATAAATTACAGCGACATGACACTTCTTGGACATAGTACCATCAGGTGTCACTAGGTCAAAAGACGAGCGGAAGCTTGAGAATTGGGTATAAGCGTGATTGCAGTCTTTTGTTTACTTACCATTTGCAACTATTACATATAACCTACACCCTAGAATATGTTTCAGTCCATGCTTAACAGTTGTTTTTATTATTAGAATCGTTAGTACACTATATAAAACTAAGAGAAGTTGTGGCGGTAGTATCTACAAAACTCCCTAGATCGTAGGCTGATCGAGCAGAACATAAGATTTCTCAAGCGATGAAGGAAACAGCTTGAGCAGTTCGAGTCGCACTCAGCACAACTCTGGTAGTGCTATCCTGCGGGGCACCCTTTCTCAGATATCTCAAATCTTACTTAGACTTGCAGCAGGCATAAAGTGACACAAACAATTTCAAATCTTTATTATCAAGAGACAAAAACATTAACACAACATACTCCAATTACAATAGAGGTTGAAAACTCCCTCCATTGACTTGTAAACGAATGTTACACTGGTAGGTTATGTTCTGTCTAAAACGGTGAAAGACTGCAGGAGTGTTCTTAATTTCTTCTGCTGCTGCAACTGTCTCTGCGATCAGAGCCGCTTCTGATTCAACAGGGGTTTTGTAAACAGAATGTCCAGAGGTGTAAACTCAGGGGATAAAGTACGCCATGGTACAGGAGCACCTCACACAATCCACTTTCCGTAAACTGTTGGTTCAAAAACTGACACACAAGGTTACTGAAACGTGCCGGCGCTGTTCTGACAATTCTCCGGTGACGAGGAACTTGTAATAATGCCTGCCATTTAATGGCCCAGATATGGCTAAATCAAACAGTCACAAACACATCTGCCCACACATGCACGCAGAACCGCACTTGATGGAGTGCGAGTAAAACTGGCATGTGGTTTAATCTCACCTCAAATGTGCAAATTATCCCCTTCAGTCCGTCACGTCCGAACGTTGCTTCACGTGTAAACAGCAAAGATGATGGAAATTTAGGATGAATTTAACACTGTTACAGGTTCCAATACGAAAACTGGGCTCTGACTGGATACTGATTGGGTACCAGGTTATGCATAAGCTGTAAGTGTAATGGAAGTAACAATTGCTCCTTATATTTGTCTTCTTCATCCTCATCCTCATGTATCCCGCAGTTGCACGATAGCTGATGGAAGGAGGATCTTGCTCCACATATTGCAGGACAGTTTTCTGAACTTGCAGTGTTTGTACTGTGAGACTTCACGCCTGTCCGGCTATACTGCCAAATGACCTGGTCTTACGCAGACCCTAGTACACAGCAGTGTGGATCGTCACGTATAAAGCACCAATTACAGAAGTGTACTTACTCCAGGTACATTGCTCCATTAGTAAACAAGTGCTGTACTGAGAAGGGATATACAAATAAATGTGAATGTGAAACAGCTATTACAACTGAATAGTGCAACAACAAATTAGCGGATACGCCCTCTACCAGAAAATACTCGTAGGAAGTTATGGAATTAGAGAAAAATATTTGTATGAATGCGCTGTGTTTGTTATTTCGGACATGTTCGAAAGAGCAGACATCACGCGGAGTTATTTTCTGGGGATTTTATTCTGTATTGTAATTATGAAGCTCATGTAATGTTCGAAAAATGCGGACACCTCGCAACAGCTCAGCTTTACAATCAGGCACGGAGTACTTCAGGCTATAATTTTTATTTATTTAGATAACTTCCACCATTAACTCTGGTATTCTTATGTTAGATAATGTTTTCTTTTAAAATTATTATCTGTTCTATACATTATTCCTGCTTCATAACATGTGGTAATTCTGAAAATTTTATGAAACACAGCGCAAATTTTGCCCTTAACTACGCCACTGAAGAGGTCAATACCTTCTTGCAAAGTTCAACTTTCATACTATAAGCCCGCGAAGTTTGGAGGCGGCGTGTTGAGTTCACTGTACAGAATAATGCGAGTGTTGGATGGGGCTGTTCTCGAGTGTACAGTTGTCCCTGAACGAGTATGGCTCTCACTAACAACGAGTTAAGAATCAACCGTAACTATACTGCAAAGTTAAATTCTATTCACATTTCTTTAGAGTGTAAGGACAGCATACAAATAATAAAGCAAAACAATTTAAAATTCAGTAACGTGTTAAAGGAGTGCAAAGTGTCGTTTTGAACAGCAGTTCTAGTTCCTCCTCTCCTTTTCATTACCCTCCAACTCCTACGAGGGCCAAAAAATATCACTAGCAGGTGCTATTGGATAGTGGCATTTATCATTCGTTATTGTTAACATTACGTTAGTTTAGCAAAAATGAAAATTTCACGCGAATAGTGTTCACTTCATGATGGTGGTTTGACCTCCTAATCATGCCATGGATGAGACAAAATACTTATCACAGATTCAGGACAGAAATTTTATTACAATACTGGCCATTAAAATTGGCACACCAAGAAGAAATACAGATGATAAGCGGGTATTCATTATACTAGAACTGACATGTGATTACATTTTCACGCAATTTGGGTGCATAAATCCCGAGAAATCAGTACCCAGAACAACCACCTCTGGCCGTATTAACGGCCTTGATACGCCTGTGCATTGAGTCAAACAGAGCTTGGATGGCGTGTACAGGTACAGCTGCCCATGCAGCTTCAACAGTGAGTAGTGACTGGCGTATTGTGACGAGTTAGTTGCTCGGCCACCATTGACCAGACGTTTTCAGTTGGTGAGGGATCTGGAGAATGTGCGGGCCAGGGCGGCAGTCGAACCTTTCCTGTAACCAGAAAGGCCCGTGCAGGACCTGCAACATGCAGTCCTGCATTATCCTGCTGAAATGTAGGGTTTTGCAGGGATCGAATGAAGGGTAGAGTCACGGGTCGTAACACATCTGAAATGTAACGTCCACTGTTCAAGGTGCCGTCAATGCGAACAAAGGTGACCGAGACGTGTAACCAATGGCACCCCGTACCATCAGGCCGGGTGATACGCCAGTATGGCGATGACGAATACACGCTTCCAAAGTGCGTTCACCGCGATGTCGTCAAACACGGATGCGACCATCATGATGCTGTAAACATAACCTGGATTCATCCGAAAAATGACGTTTTGCCATTCGTGCACCCAGGCTCGTCGTTGAGTACACCATCGCAGGCGCTCCTATCTGTGATGCAGCGTCAAGGGTAACCGCAGCCATGGTCTCTGAGCTGATAGTCCATGCTGCTGCAAACGTCGTCGAACTGTTCGTGCAGATGGTTGTTGTCTTGCAAACGTCTCCATCTGTTGACTCAGGGATCGAGGCGTGGCTGCACGATCCATTACAGTGATGCGGATAAGATGCCTGTCATCTCGACTGCTGGTGTTACGAGGACGTTGGGGTCGAGCACGGCGATCCGTATTACCCTCCTGAACCCACCGATACCGTATTCTGCCAACAGTAATTGGATCTCGACCAACGCGAGCAGCAGTGTCACGATACGATAAACTGCAATCGCGACAGGCTACAAACCGACCTTTATCAAAGTCGGAAACGTGATGGTACGCATTTCTCCTCCTCATACGAGGCATCACAACAACGTTTCACCAGGCAACGCCGGTCAGTTGCTGTTTGTGTATGAGAAATTGGTTGGAAACTTTCCTGTTGAAGGTGTCGCCACCGGCGCCAACCTTGTGTGAATGCTTTGAAAAGGTAATCATTTGAATATCACAGCATCTTCTTCCTGTAGGTTAAATTGCGCGTCTCTAGCACCGCATCTTCATGGTGTAGCAACTTTGATGGGCAGTAGTGTAGGTGGCTACTAACCATTGTGGACTAGGTGATCTCGGGAAATCTTTGTTGATGAGATCTGACAGGAATAAAATGTTTTCTGTAACGAAACTAATGCCCTAAATATGACCAGTAAACACCCTCCCCCTCCCTCCCCCCCCCCCCCCCTGCCACCACTAAAACTGATCTTTAAAGAATCGAAATTACCATAATTAAAACGTATCTCAATGTTTACGACATCATAACTCCTGAACTATGTGTCATTGAATGGCATAATTCTGCAGATATATGAACTGATCTGCGATATGTGTTGCGAATGTGATTGGTAATAAAGAAGTAAGAAATGAAAAACTTATGCCTGATGCTGACATTTTACTGCATCAACATCGAGAACGAAGTAAGCGATAAAATTTTTACCATCAATATTTTGTGGGAATGTCCGCGAGAAGTTTCGAAAACGTTTGAAATTATATATAAAGTTTGCTGGAAGTCACTAAGTGCTCTCGTTCTCAAATACTGGTTCAATGTACATGATACAGCCACATTACCGTGACCACCGCCTATGTGCGACGTCAATGTCAATAACCACTCTCATACTGCAGATAGGAGCGCTAGCACTGAAGGGTATGCTAAGCGCATAGGGGGAATGCATAATGCAGACACGGAGCCTTATATCTGGCATCCAGAAGGGCATGATCATTAAAAAATGGGTCTAAGGACTATGGGACTTAACATGTGAGGTCATCAGTCCCCAAGACATAGAACTACTTAAACCTAACCAACCTAAGGACATCACACATCCATCCCAAAGGCAGGATTCGAACCTGCGACCGTAGCAGCCTCGTGGTTCCGGACTGAAGCGCCTAGAACCGCTCGGCCACAGCGGCCGGCAGTATTTCCGAAACTGCTCTTGCGCCACCGTGGTTAATGTTTATCGTGGATGGCAAAATGACGGTATCTAAAACCGACGCCGAGGCAGTTGTGGTGCACCTTGGGCCAGATATGACAGGGGTGACCGACACCTGCGGGGATGTGTACGGGCGAACAGACTGCACCTGAAACTTCCTGACAGATTAAAACTGTGTGCCGGACCGAGACTTTAACTCGGGGCCTTTGCCTTTCGCGGGAAAGTGCTCTACCAACTCAGCTACCCCGATCTCACAGCTTTACTTCAGCCAGTACCTCGTTTCCTACCTTCCAAACTTTACAGAAGCTCTCTTGCGAAAATGTGGCTGTTCGCTCCAGGAGAGCTTCTGTAAAGTTTGGAAGATAGGAGACGAGGTACTGGCTGAAGTAAAGCTGTGAGGACGGGGCGTGACTCGTGCTTGGGTAGCTCAGTTGGTAGAGCACTTGCCCGCTAAAGTCAAAGGTCCCGAGTTCGAGTCCAGTCACTCGTTGACCAATATGGTGTGGCAGTTGAAGACAGCAGAACGAAAGTCGAAGTTTTAAATTTCGCTTTTAATAAATCGTTCACGCAGGAGAATCGCATAAACATAGCGTCTTTTGAGCATCAGACAGACCCGTATTAGATAGTAATAAGCATTCCTGTTCAAAACGAATAAGTTTCCAAGTGCGGATGGAATCCAGATTCGGTTTGGCAAAGAGTACTCTATGGCATTGGCCCCTTACCTAGCTTTCGCTTATCACGAATCACTTGTTCAGCGTTAAGCCCAAGTGACTAGAAGAAAATACAGATGAGTCCTGAATATAAGAAGGGCAAAAGAACGGACCGACAAAACTATAAACCAATATTCCTAACATCGGTTCCCTGCAGAATCCATGAACTCATTCTCAGTTCGAATACAATAAATCTCCATGATACTGAGAAGCTTACGTCCACGAATCAGCATGGTTTTAGTTAGCATCGCTAGTGCGAAACTCGGCTTGCCCTTTTCTTTTTATTTCAAATGATATCCTGTGAACTATGGATGAAGGCCAACAGGCAGGTTCCATATTTCCAGATTCCAGGAAAAGAATTGTAGGCTTTTACCGAAGCATACGGAATAAGTGAGTGGCTCGACGACTTTTTAAGTAGTAGAACCCAGTATTGGTTTCTCATTCTGGAAACATCCCCCAGGCTGTGGCTAAGCCATGTCTCTGCAATATCCTTTCTTTCAGAAGTGCTAGTTCTGCAAGACCCGCAGGAGAGCTTCTGTAAAGTTTGGAAGGTGGGAGACGAGGTAATGGCAGAAGTAAAGTTGTGAGGACGGGGCGTGAGTTGTGCTTGGGTAGCTCAGTTGGTAGAGCACTTGCCCGCTAAAGTCAAAGGTCCCGAGTTCGAGTCTCGGTCCGGCACACAGTTTTAATCTGCCAGGAAGTTTCATATCAGCACACACTCCGCTGCAGAGTGAAAATCTCATTCTGGAGACTGCACCTGTTGAACAACTGAACACCGAGATGAGCCTAGGGTTTACCAGCGGTTTCCTCAACGGCCGCTCAGCGTACTCCACACCCTATTGGTCTCCGCCAAAGGCGCCTGGTTCATGCGCGCATGCCGACTGCTGTTGATGGTCGACAAAGGTTGGAATTTGTGCGCCAATATCGCAACTGGACGTCTACTGAATGGTGACAGATGTAGTTTTCTGATGAATCACGTTTTATGCATTGTCGAACAGAAAGCGAACACCGTGCAACAATCGTCGGTAGGGGGCCAGGAGGGAGCGCCGCGCGGAGTGGCGCGGTTTGAGGCGTCATGTCACGGACTGCGTGGCCCTTCGCACTAGAGGTTGGACTCCTCCCTCGGGTGTGTATGTTTGTTGTTCTTAGCATAAGTTACATTAAGTTAGTTTAAGTAGTGTGTAAGTCTAGGGACTGATGACCTAAGCAGTTTCGTCCCTTAGGAATTTACACACATCTGAACATTTGAAGGACGGAGCGTCATGGTCTGGGGAATGTTTTCGTGCCATTCCTTCGATGATTTCGTCTTTTTGGAGGGACAATGGATCAACACAACTGTGCATCAGTTCTTGGGGACCATGTCCATCGCTACATGTTTGTTTTTCCTCTGCACGATGGCATCTACTGGCTGGACAATGCTATGTATCACACAGTTCCCAGTGGACGTGCGTGGTTCGAAGAGCACCAAGATGATTTTATCACACTCCCTGGCCACCAAAATCGGCGGATTTAAACACAATCTATAATCTGTGGGGCCACTTCGATCGGGCTGTTCACTCCACCTGCCTACGTGACTGAAGCCCTCCCACATCCCTGTCGGTGCCTTCCACAGCCTCGCTGACACTTCATGTACGTCCGTGCTGCAAAAGGTGGTGAAACGTCCCCTTAGAAAAATTATAAGTGACTGTGCTTAAACTGACACACAATATTTTTAGCGCAACGCAATCTGACTTTCAAAACTCCCTACAAAAGAATGGCCCTGACTAACAATAACCTATACCTTTCATGAATCACTTACCTCACAAAAATCTTCATTTCTCAAACTACTGCAACACAGCGTGCGCCAATACTGCCAACTGAATAAAAGATTCTAACTACTGAAGGTACTAACTACTGATAGGTATAGTTAGCAAATGAAAGATTTTGATAGAGAACAAACAATGTATTTACCTTAATAGTGTTCAAAAGTCATAATATATATCAGTTCATGACATCCAGTCTTACAAATTTACTGTCTCTGATGGACACACGTCCAGATCATCCGCTCTCAGAACTCCGCCATCTCTCCCCCCATATCCACCACTGCTGGCGGCTCACCTCCAACTGCGCAACGCTACGAGCTGTTCACAGCCAACTGCCCAACACTACAATAGCAAATTCCAACAATGCAAACCAGCCACAGATTGCACACAGCACAGCTAATGATTTTCACACAGAGCGCTACGTGGCGTTACCAATATAAAAACCTAAACAGCCTACTTACAGTGGCTATTCATGCTTTTGACTGGGCCGTGCAATATGGTTTAATTGCGCTGCGGCAGTAACACTGGCAATACATAAACACAGTTTCAGATTTCAATACTCGACTTATTGAGATACACTTCTCAAGTAAGATTATACCTCTTAATAAATAGCATTTCAAATTTTTAAATCCTATCAGTAATTATATAAAAGACTGAAAACCGATTTTTCTCCCTCCAAATCATTTGATAGGCAACCTCAGCTGGAATTAGCTGACTCTTTTTAACTTTTGGCAAATAGATGAGCATCTCTTCCATTATCACTCACCTCATTATACAGGCAATCAGGTCAGCTTCCACAAAGTCAGCTCCCTCAAATTAACCTAGTCCATGCCGGATACGAAATGCAACAGGCAACCGAAAATATTTGCTAAGAAAAGGTATAGGTTTAGAGGCAACGCAACAACTAATTAGAATTTGTACGTGTCCTTGCATGCAATGACTAACGCTCCTCATTCATGCATGTAACTCGTAAACGAGGAACTTAACATTTATTTATATTTACAGAAACAATAAGAGTAAATAAATCATGGAACTGGTGTAATGGTTGGTTCAAATGGTTCAAATGGCTCTGAGCACTATGGGACTCAACTGCTGAGGTCATTAGTCCCCTAGAACTTAGAACTAGTTAAACCTAACTAACCTAAGGACATCACAAACATCCATGCCCGAGGCAGGATTCGAACCTGCGACCGTAGCGGTCTTGCGGTTCCAGACTGCAGCGCCTTTAACCGCACGGCCACTTCGGCCGGCAACTGGTGTAAACAGATCATTTAACGCACTTACTCCAATACTATTCATGAAATGAGTGATTAACAGGGATATGTTCTTTAAGAAAAAAAGTGTCTTTCGTGTACGGCGAATCGTCCCTTACGTTTATTGACGAGATCTTGAAAACCTAGCACACAATTTTCTCATCACGAGAGACTCAATTTCTTTATCGTGATAATCGTAAATTGATCTTCATCTTGAACAGTTACTGTATCTACTTATTTACGTTAATCAAATGTTTATTTACGTTAATCGAATGTCGTATCAGTTTATATAACTGGTATTCACGCTGAACATTAATAATCCTAACTACATCTCAACTATGACCATTCTTGTCAAATACTCGTACATACACAACATATTTGAGATTTGTGGTGGCGAATGGAGAACATGAATTGCAACAAAACGATACCGACAGGCTTTTAGGTTTTGTAGAAATTATCTTGAGGAAAAAATAGAGACGCCATCCAAAATCGCTACAGAGCCTCAGGGAAACAGGGAACAACAATTGCGGCTAGACTTCCCTCTGTCAACAAATGTGACTTTGCATGCTGTGTGCATGACAGAGATCAGCAGTTTATGTAACGAGGAAAACGTCCGCTCCTTTCACAGTAACACAGCAGAGATCGCTAAGCACAGTAGCGATATAGTTTTCAGCTTACCAAGCCACAGTTGCCTCCCAGTGAGTGGGAGGGTTGGAATACGCTAACGAACAGAGGCTCCTACACTCAGGTTTTTTCCTTTTGCAATCCCTCGAATGTTGTCGGTATAGTTGTATCACTTCCTGTATTACACGACGACCCCGACGGTTACCTAAGAGCTACATGGCGAAAGGGCAGAAACGCCACGCACTGAGTTCTACAAATGTTGTATCAGGGTACTTGATTTATTTCTTTATTTACTGTTTTCTGAAAATATACAGAAAAAATCATAATTAATTAGGATTTTTGCGCTGCCCTTCTGTTTGTGGTTACCAAATACCTCTTTGAGCTTGGCCTGCACGGACTGGAAAATCCTTCTACACTGATAGCCAGCTGTGCATTTACTGCAAATATTATCCCAACATAGCCTATTTGTATTGTATAGTACGAGAAGTGCTCCGTAAGTATGTGGTTCGCTAAGTCTCGATCCAGCATACGTTTATAAGATTTTCGTACATAACGTATTAAAGTCTCCACATCTAGCATTAATCTTTTAGTATCGTAATTGTACTAGAAGGGTGCTTTGGCGCGTAGATGAGACAGTACGGCTGAGCCTTCTTAAAGAGGGGGTAGAGAGTGTACTCGCTGTACATGATCGGGAAGGAAGGTCATTAATTTGTGGAAATGGAGTTATTTCTTTCATCTGGGAATGATTTTTAAATTAAGACCGAGCATAAGGAACTTACCAGCAATGGAAAATTCGTTGCAAACGTTCTGAGGTGCATAATGCGTTTGCAGTGCGATTGTGATTAAATTCACAGGGATAATAATAGTGGAGGGTGGAACAATTAAAAATGGCCGGGAGAACAGTGTTTCAGGGTACCAAGAAAAACAGCAGAGGAAAAGAAGTGCAGTATTAACCTGACTATAGCAGATGTTGAAAGTGACCACCATTCATTTTTGCCACTTTTGGGCAGGTTTCGAAATATTTTTTGACTTGTCAAAAACAAATACCGTCCGACACCATTTTCGGACTAAGCGTTGCATGGCAGTCTTTGCTGGCACTTCGACACCATTAAATTTACGAGCAAACAACTGACAACTTTGTTGGCAGTTAACTTTCCACAACAAATACACGCTGCTCCACTGAGAGTACCATCATCCCCTTTCCTCCGCTCCACTTACGCAGACACTGCTCTCACTAACTTCTGATCGGGTGTGGATCATGTGGTGGACGTACACATGGTGTGCGCAACACGGGTGTGGTTATCTGCGCACTTTCACGTCTAATCGTATCCGCTCGTCCGCGACGTTTTTATTTACCTCACATTGTACAATAAACCGTGTGTGTAAGGTTAGTGTGAACGTCGTTTGATCTAGTCATATTAATAATATTGTTTTGGTAAGAGTTTGGATTTAAATTACGGGGACTGTGGACAGGCCACGTGCCAGCAGGCACACGGTAAAGAACATTCTCAAACTGGCGTTTGTACCTTGGACGTAATTTCGACCTCCATGGTTCAAAATGGTTCAAATGGCTCTGAGCACTACGGGACTTAACTTCTAAGGTCATCAGTCCCTTAGAACTTAGAACTACTTAAACCTAACTAACCTAAGGACATCACACACATCCATGCCCGAGGCAGGATTCGAACCTGCGACCGTAGCGGTCGCGCGGTTCCAGACTGTAGCGCCTTTAACCGCTTGGCCACCACCGACCTCCATGTAGTCGTAACCAACAAGTCCGGATGCCTATTACAACTCAGACAGCACGGGAGATAGCTTAACCAAAATGAGGAGCAACTTACACTGTTCGTATAGTATGAGCAGCCTTCGGTCAGTGTGTGGCTTGGTAATTGTCGAATCACCACAACACTTGCTTCAGACATTGATTCTTCTTACCTGGCAATAAACGTTTAGTATCGTGACCATAACAAACCGTCCAGTTTTGTATTGGTTAAAAACAGTCTTGGTTGCAATTTTAGTTTTTTTTTTATTTTCAATGACGTGTTTCGCCTTATTTAGGCATCTTCAGGTTTTCTACAAAGAAAACAGAGAACAAATACATCTATTTAAGAATCGCGATCGCGTTGTGCAGACTTTGATAACCTATAAGTATGTATAAACAGATCAACTATTGAAAGTATAAACAGATCACCTATTGAAGGAGCAAATACCTTAATTTGGTATTTCTTAGAAGAATCCTTTAGTCAGTGTAGCCAAAGGGCATCGTCGAATATTTCAGGCCAACGTCGCCTTCGTTAAACTCAGTAAAAACTAGAAATATAAAATAGCAAGATCATTACCTTTTCTAGACGGACGCAAGAGACACCAAGATCTGCATAACGCGTTCCCGTTAACAGGAGCGAGTAACAGTAAGATGGGGACTCAGGTAGTAAGCATAATGCGCCACAGCGTCGTGTGCCAGTACTGAAGCCTAATACAGAATCACCTCAAGAGGTGGCGCTGCGACGCAGCAGTGATTAAAAATGAGAGATCGTATACTGGATATACATAACTACTAAAACTTTATAAATGTAGGCCTAATGCACATAAAACATTGATAAGATGGAATTACTAGGGGCAACATCTGTGCTTAACTTATCCTAAAACTTTGACGAAGTAAAATATAAACGAAGGTGGTAAATTTAAAATGAGAAAACAAGGTGTATAATACAACACACGATGCAGTACATAAACAGATTTTTCGTATCAAATACCACTAGAACGAGAACATTAAAAACACAGGAACGTAATTTCAGATAAAGAGGCCGCCCATGTAACACTCAAAACTGCGTCATTCTGAGCTAGAACGTCTAGCAAGAAAACTTTTTTTAATAAAATACAAGTAAAATTATTAGTCTTAAAAAATACACACCAACGCGGAAGACGGACGTTATGCGGGTAAATTCCCCCACCCCCCCCCCCCCCCATTTTTTTTATAGCTACATCGAAATGTGTAAAATGCGTCATCATTTAAAGCGACTATTTGAGCCAAAAAAACCCTAATGGCTTAGCTAAGAAGACGGCATAAGACCAGAGAGGAACAGGGCTCATATTTAGGCAGAACTACGAGAGCTCCGGGATTACATTAATAACACCGATTTCATAAATTCTAGAAAGGCCTGATTGGCGCCAAATATTTGGCCGTCAAGGAGAGATAAATCTTTGTATTCCATATGCCTAAATATTTCAATTTCCTCCAAAATGTTTAACTTCTTACCATTTTGTGCAAAATGCAAAATCTTAAGATTCTGTACTTGCAGAGGACTGTGGCCACTGGCTTTAAGGTGTTGGCCAAAGGCAGAGCTCTGTTTTACCTGCCCCCATCTATTAAGAAGATGTTCTTGCAATCTAATTTTGACGGTTTGCCTATTTGTCCAACATATCCTGCATTACAATCGTGACACTCCAGCAGATATACCCCCGATGCCAAAAGGTTGTTCTTTTTAGGCGATTCATTATGTATGTGCATAAACTGGAGATAGGTAGCCGCGGAAAACATTATACGAGAGCCCACTCCCCGGAAAAGTTTTTCCAGTTCATAACTAAAATTGCACATAAATGGCAAAGAAATGTAATTGTGCTCCACAGCAGAAGGTGCATTGGGTGAACTCCGAAGGGGCATCGTTGTTTTGTCTTGGTATATCTTATCAACGGGCGCAACACTGTAGCCAATATAACGGGAGATATACTTTAGATTGTCTAGTACTCTATTAACTGTGTCTTCAGATAATGGCAATTCGCAAAGACGCGTGATCATAGCTCTAAAAAAAACTAATCTTATGCTGGCGAGAATGGCAGGAAGAAGCATGGATAATAGCATCGGTGGTCGTGGGTTTCCTAAACATATCTATTGATACTTTGTTATCACGTAGCTGTAACCGCAGATCTAAGTAATTGAGGACTCCGTTAGTATTCATATCCTCATGTGTGAAAATCATCTTTGGGTGAAGGGCATTAAATTCATCAACCAAACCCGAAATTTCTGATTCACCGCCATTAAACGCAACCAGAATGTCGTCGAAATAACGCCGGTAAAATAAAATTTTTTTACAAAAGTAGGAATTGCGTTTAAACACCTGGAGTTCAATGTAGTTAACTAAGACATTAGCTAAAAAACAGCCAAAACGCTGCCCATAGCCAGGCCATCTCTCTGACTGTACATGTTGTCACTAAACGAGAAATAAATATATGCCGTAAGAATTCTAAGAAAAGAGATAACCTCGATAATTTCACCTGTTATCAATCGCTTATTACGAAAGAGATTCTCCTGGATAATTATAGTGGTTTCTTCTATCGGCACATTTGTGTACAAATTCTCTATGTCACGGGATAACAGACGACAGCCTGTCGGGAAGACCTGGTCCTCTAACAACGTAACCTGTTCTTTCCGACTCGTTAACGTCAAAGTCTGCTCAAAAACAAATTCTTTTTTCAAAATCTCCAAGAGAAATCTTTGCGCAGGTTCACCTATATTCCCTCCTGCATTAATTAACGGGCGGATAGGGGAACCTTCCTTAGGAATCTTAATTTGGGCCCTCAATGCAGGAATTTTAGGATTCATAACATGCAATCTTGACAAACTGTTAGGGGGAATGATAAATAAACATCGTTCAAGACAATCTTTAAGTTCCCTCCCATAAGTCTCCGATGGATCGTGGTCTAACCGGCGAATGTTATTTTCTTCGAAGAATGAAAGAACCTTATCCACATATACTTGTCGATATATAATAACGGCTGTTCCCTTTATCTACGTGAGTAACAAGGGCTTCGTCATCCTCGAGTTTTTTGTTTCTAGATCTCAGAACTGACATCTCATTATGGGCTTGCCTTTTTACTGCCTTAGTTATTATATCACTCGCCCTACAGGCCAATTTGACATTTTCTTCTTTAGTACACTTCGAAGCGTCGATAGCCATTTTTATATCTGCTACTAAAGTGGCGATCTTTCTACCATCAAGCTTAGGCTGAATACTATATTTCAAGCCTTTATCCAGAAGTCGAGATTGTTTTTCATCGAATGTAAGTTGGGTGAGGTTAATCACACTTTTAGCGAAAGTGAAGACATTTCTAGGAGTAATATTTGGCTGTGAAATGGCAGTTGGACATCGCAACCTAAGTATTTCAAATTTACGAGCATGCCTCTGCAGAATGAGTTGCTTCTCTTCCCATATGACGGCATTTGTGAGTTGCATACACAAATGAAAAGTGAACGGCTCTATTATTGCCGACGCAGAAAAATACAAATCGTATGCCAACACATTCAATCTATCTTTTACAGCGTACCAGCGTCTAATTTCTCCTGACATAATTGAGCGTGCACACTTGAGCATAACACTACCTTTTGCTATTCTAAGAAACTTATACACATATGCAGGAATCATCTTATACGCTAAGCACTCCTTGTTAAATGTAATGTTCATAGAGGCTTTCATAATATTGTTTTTGATGTTATGCAGAGATGAAGCCACACGTTTTTCTGCCCGACTAGACAGCATACTATAGAAATTCTTCCAATCCATATGTGGCATACAGCAAACAAGTGCTTAACAGTGTTGGTTAAAAACAGTCTTGGTTGCAGTTATTGAAAGACGCAGAAAAACATTAAGTAATCACAATCTTTTACAGATGAAAACATTTTTCTATTACCTGTTACTAATGCATTTATATTTATCTAAATTACGTAATTATGCTACTACGTAATAAGGACAAAACTTTACTAATCAGACAGTTCTCTTATCTACTTGTGATTTCATATCAACGGATTTATTCGCCGTGGCCGCTTTCACCCGCACGTCGCATCGCGGCAATCACATTTTCATCTTCGGTACTACTGACATCTATGCAGACCTCTCCACCATTTGTTTTACTATTCGAAACTTGTTTAAGTTCATTCCTAGATACACTACGTGATCAAAAGTATCCTGAAACATATGTTTTTCATAGTAGGTTCATTGTGCTGCCATCTACTGCCAGGTAGGCTACTCCATATCTGCGACCTCAGTATCCATCAGACGTCGTGAGAGAGCAGAATGGGGCGCTCCGCGGAACACAGACTTCGAACGTGGTCAGGCGATTGGATGTCACTTGTGACATAAGTCTGTACGCGAAATTTCCACACTCCTAAACATCCCTAGGTCCACTGTTTCCGATGTGATAGTGAAGTGGAAACGCGAAGGGAGACGTACAGCACAGGCCGACGTGGTTTGTCGACTGACAGAGACCGCGGACATTTGAGGAGGGTCATAATGTGTAAAAGGCAGACATCTATCCAGACCACCACACAGGAATTCCAAACTGCATCAGAATCCACTGCAAGTACTATGACAGTTAGGCGGTAGTTGAGGAAACTTGGATTTCATGGTCGAATGGCTGTTCATAAGCAACACATCACGCTGGCAAATGACAAACGACGCTTTGCTTGGTGTAAGGAGCGTAAGTATTGGACGATTGAACAGTGGAGAAACGTTGTGTGGGTGGACGAATCACGGTACACGATGTGGCGATCCGATGGCAGGGTGTGGGTATGGCGGATGCCCAGTGTACATCATCTGCCAGTGTGTGTAGTGCCAACAGTAAAATTCGGAGGCGTTGGTGCTATGGTGTAGTCGTGTTTTTCATGGAGGGGGCTTGCACCCCTTGTTGTTTTGCGTGGCACTATCACAGCACAGGCCAACATTGACGTTTTAAGCACCTTCTTGCTTCCCAATGTTGAAGAGCAATTCGGGGATGATGATGCATCTTTCAACATGATCGAACACCTGTTCATAATGCACGGCCTGTGGCGGAGTGGTTACACGACGGTAACATCCCTGTAATGGAGTGGCCTGCACAGAGACCTGACCTGAATCCGACAGGACATCTTTGGGATGTTTTGCAACGCCGACTTCGTTCCAGGTCTTACCGACTGACATCGATACCTCTCCTCAGTCCTTCACTCCGTGAATAATGGGCTGCCGTTCCTCAAGACACCTTGCAGCACCTGATTGAACGTATGCCTGCTAGAGTGGAAGCTGTCATCAAGGCTAAGAGTAGGTCAACACCATATTGAATTCCAGCATTACCGACTGAGGGCGCCACGAACTTTTAAGTCATTTTCAGCCGGTTGTCCGGATACCTTTGATCACATAGTGTATGTTCTTTACAAGATTTAGTAACGTAAATGTATCTGTTTTCGTAAGCAAGAGCTGGGTCTCGCCCTGAGGGCGATCTCTCGTGATATCATGGCTATGTTTACGGGACACAGAATACTGAAGGTTTACTTTCATCGATCCACAATAATCAACGACTCCATGTGTCCATGTACTGAAGGCAACCAAACTGTGTACCACATGTTACTAGAATGAAGTAACTTGGACAGGAAAGAGAAACATACCACTGAAAAGTATAAAAATGAAAGGCTAAACTGGTCAACTAGCAATAATGAACCGGGACAGCTCCTTTTTAAACTACTTCTACAAATGCAATGGAATTTTAAAATTTTTGGATTTCAGTTGCCATTTGCAAAACAACCTTTGTACTAATTTTAAGACGGTATACCTTTTAAGAGAAATTACGAGGTATTTAAAATATATTTCCTGTTTACAACAATAGCAGGCACGTGTAATATTACTCTATGTAATAGAACATAATAATAATAATAATAATAATAATAATACGTCTATTCACTTGATTCATTTGGAATCTCAATGTGATTTGCGGAAGGAGACGTTACATTCGGCGTCCTTCATTACATCTCTACCCCCCGGCCATTCGTCAATCATCCAGTCATTTAATTAATTTATTTATTCTTCACAATTACAGCTGGTTATTAAGGAAACTGAAGAGACCGTGTAACTCACACATTCATGAAGATGTATGTATTAATTATTTATTCGTAGCACTTATTAAAATATAATATTGCAGAAATGCTCTTACTACACCTTCTTTCTACCACCAAAAAACTATAGTAAGCCTAAGCGCAAACTGAGACGCATTTAGCACATGTGAAGTGACACGATATTTACGGCGCGACGTGCACGTTCCGCATGTGCCGTCATATACTGAGAATACTGAGATGCGAAACTTCTTTGCCTGCACCGGTTATGCCACAGGGTCACAGACGTATCCAAGAAGTCACAAATTTAACTCTTAAAATGAAATCTTTTTTCTGATCAACATCCATTTGTGAAAATAAAGTTTCTTCAACTAAGTGCTTTAAATCTGCTCTACGTAATGCAATGTCCCATAAGTCGTTGGAACATGTGATTCGTTTCGCAACAACGAAAACTGAAATCGAATTGCTGCAGAACTTTTCAAGACCGAGTTAAATAATACTAACCTACACTCCTGGAAATGGAAAAAAGAACACATTGACACCGGTGTGTCAGACCCACCATACTTGCTCCGGACACTGCGAGAGGGCTGTACAAGCAATGGTCACACGCACGGCACAGCGGACACACCAGGAACCGCGGTGTTGGCCGTCGAATGGCGCTAGCTGCGCAGCATTTGTGCACCGCCGCCGTCAGTGTCAGCCAGTTTGCCGTGGCATACGGAGCTCCATCGCAGTTTTTAACACTGGTAGCATGCCGCGACAGCGTGGACGTGAACCGTATGTGCAGTTGACGGACTTTGAGCGAGGGCGTATAGTGGGCATGCGGGAGGCCGGGTGGACGTACCGCCGAATTGCTCAACACGTGGGGCGTGAGGTCTCCACAGTACATCGATGTTGTCGCCAGTGGTCGGCGGAAGGTGCACGTGCCCGTCGACCTGGGACCGGACCGCAGCGACGCACGGATGCACGCCCAGACCGTAGGATCCTACGCAGTGCCGCAGGGGACCGCACCGCCACTTCCCAGCAAATTAGGGACGCTGTTGCTCCTGGGGTATCGGCGAGGACCATTCGCAACCGTCTCCATGAAGCTGGGCTACGGTCCCGCACACCGTTAGGCCGTCTTCCGCTCACGCCCCAACATCGTGCAGCCCGCCTCCAGTGGTGTCGCGACAGGCGTGAATGGAGGGACGAATGGAGACGTGTCGTCTTCAGCGATGAGAGTCGCTTCTGCCTTGGTGCCAATGATGGTCGTATGCGTGTTTGGCGCCGTGCAGGTGAGCGGCACAATCAGGACTGCATACGACCGAGGCACACAGGGCCAACACCCGGCATCATGGTGTGGGGAGCGATCTCCTACACTGGCCGTACACCACTGGTGATCGTCGAGGGGACACTGAATAGTGCACGGTACATCCAAACCGTCATCGAACCCATCGTTCTACCATTCCTAGACCGGCAAGGGAACTTGCTGTTCCAACAGGACAATGCACGTCCGCATGTATCCCGTGCCACCCAACGTGCTCTAGAAGGTGTAAGTCAACTACCCTGGCCAGCAAGATCTCCGGATCTGTCCCCCATTGAGCATGTTTGGGACTGGATGAAGCGTCGTCTCACGCGGTCCAGCACGTCCAGCACGAACGCTGGTCCAACTGAGGCGCCAGGTGGAAATGGCATGGCAAGCCGTTCCACAGGACTACATCCAGCATCTCTACGATCGTCTCCATGGGAGAATAGCAGCCTGCATTGCTGCGAAAGGTGGATATACACTGTACTAGTGCCGACATTGTGCATGCTCTGTTGCCTGTGTCTATGTGCCTGTGGTTCTGTCAGTGTGATCATGTGATGTATCTGACCCCAGGAATGTGTCAATAAAGTTTCCCCTTCCTGGGACAATGAATTCACGGTGTTCTTATTTCAATTTCCAGGAGTGTAAATAATCCTAAGTTAAATAATCCTAACCTAAATATCTCATTAAAGTGAGTATAAGAGTTTTAGACAAATTAGTGAACAAAAATCCATGTTTTAGAAGTGGTGTTTACGTATAGGGATTTTGTATTGGCGGGGCCGCGACGGCACCGCACGAGTCGAACTGGGGTAGGAAGCACTCTCTGGAGAGGGATAACTCGCGAGCCACGCCATTCCAGGCCTGAATCTTGACACTAGAAGGACCGGGCATTATGGTACACCTAGGGGGGGGGGGGGGGGTCAAACTGTCACTCAGGTGGGTGCAGTTTCATTTGCCGTTTTTAAAATTGTATGTATGCTGTTCAAAAATGGCTCTGAGCACTATGGGACTTAACTTCTGAGGTCATCAGTCCCCTAGAACATAGAACTACTTAAACCTAACTAACCTAAATACATCACACACATCCATACCCGAGGCAGGATTCGAACCTGCGACCGTAGCGGTCGCGCGGTTCCAGACTGTAGCGCCTAGAACCGCTCGGCCACTCCGGCCGGCATAGGTATGCTGTGTACCTAATAATTAATCCAGATGTATATGATAAAAATGTGAAATGGACAACTCTCTTTGTAAAAATTATGAATAGTAAAATATATTGTAGCGAAAATATTTGTAACCCTGATTACGCTCATTCAAATCTACCTGTTGCATGGTGACGCCTAACACATTAGCATTGAGCGTTGCCTAAACAAGGTCCACAAACATACTTGCTGCACTTTGTGCATAAATGCTTCCTCCTATTTTTCCTCTATACATCCTTCAAGTCCGGCCAATGTTGCTATGTTGCGGTATACATTGAAAAAACATGCGTGGGCTGTGACATCCATACTTCACGTTGCAAAATCGACTCATTTGGTCAATTACTTCAACGCCGTACTTGACGTTACTGTAATAAGTCACTCATTCTGTCAGCTTTTTAGGATGCCGTTCATTGACTTGCATTGTACTCAAATAAAGCTTTGCCAGTCACCTCACTCATAAAGTATAATTGCGTGCAAAGGTGCTACAGCAGGTTTTGCTTGTTGATGGACTTCTGTTCCAGATTTCTTCACTATACTTACAATGCTAGTAATCTTACGTTTCAAACTTTCTGCAAGACACTTGTATGTGAAAACTGTTAAATGTAATATTTCTTCCTGCGGCTGTATAAAATGTGGGCTGCTGTTCAACTTTGCCGGATACGTCGAATTTATATCACCTGCGAGTTAAAACATTGTTCCAAATTTGTCTAGTTTATTGTTCATATATTGAATGAATTCATCATTTGACTCTGAAATAAATTTTAAAATTTCTTAGAGAAGCCACGTCTTCGAAACGCCATTATGAAGCAACTGTAATGTTACCAACACAAAATGCGCCTCTTGAGCGCTAAGTCTTCCTTCCCCATCTACAAAAGGCCTGCAGAATACCATAAACCAAGGGTAGTCAACCTTTTTTACCTGCCGTCCACTTTTGTGTTTCTTTCCGCACTAAAATTTTCTAACAAATGGTTCAAATGGCTCTGAGCACTATGGAACTTAACATCTTAGGTCATCAGTCCCTTAGAACTTAGAACTACTTAAACCTAACTAACCTAAGGACATCACACACATCCATGCCCGAGGCAGGATTCGATCCGGCGACCGTAGCGGTCGCGCGGTTCCAGACTGAAGCGCCTAGAACCGCTCAGCCACACCGACCGGCATTTTCTAACACATTTATAAGGTTGGAAGATAACTTCACTTTATAAAATTTATAAAGCAGAGATACAGCAAGTAACAGTAGTAGCTTACAAATACTTCGTCAAAATTTCATGAAAGCGTAATCAAAATCTTTTTAGAATCCACATCGCCTACTATCCATCAGAAGGCTGGAACGCGCACTACGGGGCGAGAGGAACAGGCTGGCAACGACAGCCGTGACCTAGTCAGGAAAACAAACAACAATGTCTGTCGACAGGTCCGAAATCTATTATTCACACGTCAGTTCCCGTCAAAATGATGAATGACGGTCCTTCTGGTAACAGTTCACTGCGTCACTTCTCAGAAAGGTCCTACTTCGCAGAAGTGTACATCATAAGTATTTATTACAAGTCATAGAAAATGGAAACTGTAGAATAAAGCATTTACAAAAAGTAAGTCTGCTGAAGCAGAGCACCCGTTAAAAATGACTGGTGCGGCCCTTCTAGTGTTAAGCAATTTCCGGAGTGTAGATACGCCTCCACTGGACTGACGCTGCTGGGACCACGACCTCTCGACACACACGTGACCTTAGGAACGGTGTTAGCCCGCGGAGTGAGCTGGCATGCTGGTAGGGGCAACGCCCCTTCTACGACAGGAAGCCGACGGCGTAGCGTGGCGGGGGTTGTGCGAGGCAGCGCAGACACTCCACGGGAAAGCAGGGCAGGGCGTGGCTCCCGAGAACTTGACGGCCTCACTTAGGGACACGCCAACAGACTCGTGTTCTGCCACAGTTCCTAGCCCGCCCTCACAAACGGAGACAACAGCGCCGGATTAACAGAGAAGTAAGACGTGAGACTGAACGGAGCAAATTATCTGTGAGAGCTCCAAGAGAGGTCAGAGATTCTGGAGCGCTAGTGAACAGAGGAGCGAGGGATAAAATATTCACTAGGCTTACATGGTGCTACCAAATCCAGTTTTCTGCAAGCGGTTACTCGATAACGCATCTGGTCGGCAAGTACACACTCCAATATCGACTATCGAAATGTTCAAATGTTCTTCTGGCTGTTAGATTTCCTTTGCCATAATCGACGTTCGCTCCCACATGGACGCTCTATCTTTCTGGAAACGCGTTTGAGTGGTCAGATCCCTTCTTGCTATTAAAAATGTTGCAAAATATGTTGACGGAGTGACTTTTTTTGCAGCGAGGAGATGGTGAAATGTTTGACTAACCAAAAGGCTATCGAGCACCTATTTGTAATTGAGAATAGCCATCGAGGTGACCAAATTACAAACCAGAATCGTCCACGTATAGCAACTGATAATCAGAAAACCTATATTTGACCTAGTTAGCAAAATTGATAAGAGCCTAAGCGTCTTAAATCGTCAACGAAAAACGCTTTTCGTCTTCGCGAAGTTATGCTGCGTGTAAACCCAACAGTGAGACCCACGTCGTTACTGCCGCATCTCATCACTTAACATTTACTTCTAATAAATACTCCGCAAAGCAACGTACGGTGCATGATTGAGAATAGCAGGTACCTGCTAGAGGATTTCAGGGAACTCGAACGCTCATGCAGAAAAGAAAATTCTTCCCCGATCTCCCGACGGCGTCTCCGGGTCCTTTTGGGTTACCCCGACGAGCATCTCTAAAAGAGGGGCCCGACTTGTATCGGTTCTGCTGCCGGGTTCCGGAGTAGGAACCGAATTCCCTTTCGCCCAACGGGGGCCAGCACAAAATGCATCATGCTATGACGGCCACCATAAACATCGGATTTCTTCTAGGTCCTAGGATCAACTGACTCGTGTGCAACGGCTGTTCACATGAAACCCTTCTCCGCGTCAGCCCTCCAGGGCCTTGCTGGATTATTTGGTACTACCACCAAGATCTACACCGACGGCGGCTCCAGGCAGGCTCACGCCGAGACCCTTCTACTCGTCAGGGCTTCGCGGCCGGCCCATTTCCTTTGCTGTTCCACTCGCAAATAGAACGAGGCAGATATGACAGTATATGAGCCTCCATACGACCCCTAATTTCTCTGATATTATCTTCGTCGTCCTTACGTGAAATGTACGTTGGCGGTAGTCAGCAGTCTGCAGCCAGCTTCAGATACCAGTTCTCTGAATTTCTCCACTGTGACTCGTGGAAAGAACGTCGTTCATGAAACATCTCCGTAATATTTGCGTGTTGATCGAACCTACCCGTAACGAATCAAGCATAACGATGCTGAGTTTCTTTGATTTCTTCCTTCAGTCCGACCTGGTGGGGATCACAAACACTCGATCAGTATGCAAAGATGGGCGACCCTAGCGTTCTGTAAGCCGTCTCCTTTATACATGAGCTTCACTTTCCCAAAATGCATTCAAGTGTTTGCCTTACCTACGAGGGTAATCCCAAAAGTAAGGTCTCCTACTCTTTTCTATGTACATGGAACTGTTTATTTCTACAATGGTTTACATCAGTTTACAGCTTGAACATTTAGCTATTTTTCGACATAATCACCATTTCTATCGATGCATTTTTGTACACGCTGTGGCAGTTTTTGTATGTCCTTGTCATACCAGCTCGCCGCCATGCTCTTCAGAAAGTTATGAACCTCTTCTTTCACCTCGTCATCGGAACTGAATCGCTTTCCGGCCAAATGTTCTTTTAACCTAGGGAACAGGTGATAGTCACTGGGGGCCAAGTCAGGACTATAGGGTGGGTGAGTGATTATGTTCCACTGAAACTATTGCAGGAGAGCAACGGTTTGCCGAGCGATGTCCGGGCGACCGTTGTCATGGAGAACGTGTACGCCCTTGCTCAACATTCCTCTTCCCCGGTTCTGAATTACCCGCTTGAGTTTTGTCATCGGTAATTGTGGTTCCAGCGATTCAGCTCCGTCGACTAGGTGAAAGAAGAGGTTCATAACTTTCTGAACAGCTAGGCTGCGAGCTGGTAGGACATGGGCATACAAAAACGGCCACAGCGTCTACAAAAATGTACCGACAGAAATGGTGATATTGTCGAAAAATAGCCAAATGTCCAAGCTGTATACTGATGTAAACCATTGTAGAAATAAGTAGGTCTATGTACTTATAAAAAGAAATGGGAGACTTTACTTTTGGGATTACCCTCGCACAATCAACCAGATGTGCTCATTAAGCTAAATGTCACTTTGGAACGTTACGTCTAGACATTTAATCGAAGTGACTGGGCCAAGCAGCATCCTACTAATGGTGTATTCGAATGTTATAGGACTGTTTTCCGTAATCATTTGTATTAATTTACATTTTTCTACGTTTGGAGCAAGCTGCTATTCATCACACCAACTATAAATTCTAAGTAATCTTCTAACCCTTTACGTTCACTCAACGCCGACTCCTACCCGTACACCAAAGCGTTATCAGCAAACAGCCGTAGATTGCTACTCACCATATCTGCAGCATATCATCTATGTATATAGACAATAAGACTGGTCCTATCACATTTGCCTGGGTCGCACCTGTCGATACCCTTGTCTCTGATGGATACTCTCCGTCGACGGAAACTTACTGGATTCTATTACTTACAAAGTTTCCGATCTATTCACATATCTGGGAACCTAATCCTTATGCTCGGACCTTCGTCAACAGTCTGCAGTAGGGCACCACGTCAAACTCTCAGAGAAATCTAGGAATATGGGATCTGCGTGCTGTCTTATGTTTTATAGGACATCATGTGAGAAAAGGGAAAGCCGAGTTTTGAATGATGTCCTAAAGCAAATTAAAACGTGCCACCACCCCCTTTTCCCACCCCAAAAAGTAAATGAATAAATAAACTGCTTCTATATGTTTTGGTGAGGGAGTAGTAGGTATTTGCGTACTGTTCGGTTCCATGTTTAAAGGGAAAGAAACCGATTCTCGTTACCTCTCAAGTTTACATCCGTTACTCCTACGCACTTCCTGTTTGGTAGGCTGCTCATTTTGGGTATGAAATAGCCTAGGGGCGTTTCGTAGCGTTTGGTCCCTTTTCTCTCCAAACCAACCAACCGTTTCGTACAGAGCGCCTTTTAGACATCGAGGACCCGCGCTGTGCTTGAGTCACTTATTGACTCACAGACAGTCAAGTAACTAGACGTTCCTGTCCGTGAGAGCAGGAATCTTTTACTGCAGCTTTGAGTCGAGTAGGCCAATCAGAACGTTAGGCTCTGGTAGTTCAGTTGGTTCGCTCATGTAATTTTGAAGCACGAAGAAACTCTCATCTCGTCTCTCGACATGGGCAGCACGGCATAGCAGACGTATTCAGACTCTTGTTTTGTATTTGGCATGGGCGTATTCGACTAGCAACTTCCAACGTAACTGTGAGACAGCAGCAAGCATTGCGGTTGCTTCCACATAATTGGAGGTCGCGATGGTATTGAAATTAGGTACGACTATGTCCTTTTAGCATTGTTTTTCTGTGTAGACTTGCCGTGCATGATGCTGGGTCTTCGTTCTCATTTTCAACTGCTTTGAAGCGTTTTATTACTAGTATCCGTCTCTATATTAACCATCTTTTATTTAAAGTGGTTTACTCACTCGCAGCTATATTTATAAAATGTTTGTATATTTATTTTTACGTAGCAGGGAACGAGCAGAAAAGAGCATCAAATGGTTGTTTTTGGTACGAACGTAACAGTTATTGCGAAATCATTTACCATTTTATTACAATGCGTTACATATCCGTTAACGCCAGAAGTGGTTTTATTAGTCTAAATCCGGTAACTTCGATCTTTACGAATCGTATCTATCAGGAAGGCGAAAACTTCAGACAGTGAAATGTTAAAGGCAGTAGTGGAAGCAAATCCGTCTCAGACAATCGAGGATAAAAAGTTTGTAATTTATTTTTACGTAGCTGTCTGACAGGAGGTCTGGAACGAGCAAAAAAAAGCATCATATGTTTCTTTGAGTTTCGCTATGGTACGAACGTAACAGTTACTACGAAATCAATGAACGTAACAGTTACTACGAAATCAATTACCATTTTATTACAATGCGTTACATATTCGTTAATGCCAGAAGTGGTTTTATAAGTCTAAATCCGGTAACTTCGATCTTTCCGAATCGTATCTATCAGGAAGGCGAAAACTTCAGTGAAATGTTAAAGGCAGTAGTGGAAGCAAAACCGTCTCAGACAATCGAGGAACTACCAAATACTCTTAACTAACCTCGGTCGGGCATTCAAGAACAAGTGCAGTAGATTGATAAAGACAAAGCTAATCTATCCATCTCATGGTTTCACTGACACAATACAGAATCGGATTTTCATCGCTTGGTTACTGGAGGTGACAAATGGGACTTCAGTGATAATACAAAACGCTAAAGGCAGTGGCTCTCTCCGAATGAGACGCTAGGAAAGTACAGCGAAGCCAGGTTTACACCCCTAAGAGGCACTTTGTGTGTGTTTGATGTGGTATTCGCCATTAAGTTCATTTTGATGTGCTGAAAGCTGGACAAATTGTGAATGTGGACATTTGCTCTAAACAACTGGATCGAGTAAATCAATCATTAATTGAAAAGTTCTCAGCTGCTGTCAACGGAAAAAGCGTCATTGCGCAACACGGTAATGCACGACCGTACTGTGCAGGATGAACACTCGAAAAAAATTAATAAATTGGGGTGGGAGGTAGTGCCTCACCCGCAATACTTGCCCTTTATTGAGCCATTGGATTTCTATATATTCCAGTTGGTATAACATTTTCTAACTGGCAAAAATATTTGAAAGTGTGGATGATGTTCAGAGTGCCATCTCCAGACTAACTGATTTTTATCGATCGGCATTGAAAATTTGCGCACTAGATGCCAAAAGGTTGTCGATTAAATCACTGATTAATAATAAAAACTTGTTAAAATTTACATAATGAAACTATATTTTTCCAGAGACCTTTCCAAGTATCGAACATCTATGATGTAAATACGCATACTGAATCAACGAATGAAAATTTGTACTAAGACCAGGATTCGAACCCAGGCCTCCTGCTCATTAGACAGATGCACTATCCACTAAGGCATCCTGGCACAGTGGCTTTCCACAACTGCACAGCATACCCTAGAACGCCTCCCTCTTGAATCCAAATTTGTGAACAGGACCAAATGGGCTTTGGGTAAACACTCGTAAATCCCTTTTGGATCGAAACTAGTTGTCTTAGGTTGGTGCGTAAGTTCGTAGCGTTTTTCCGCAAGTTTAATAAACACAACAGATACACATAATGGAGATTTAGTCATCGAAGGTTGTTCGATGCAAAGCGGAAAAAGGTGGTAATCTGAGGGTGCAAGAGCGGGTGAATAAGGCGACTGAGGAGCGACTTCCAAACCAAACTCCTTTAGAATGATTTTTGTCAATCGAGCAGAACGTGGGCGGGAGTTGTGGTAGCATGACTTCACGGAGTCTTCATGGTCGTTGTTCTTTGACTGCATCTGCAAGACGTCTCAATTGTTGACAATAAACGTCAGCAGTGATGGTTACATCTAGGTGAAGCAATTCTTAGTTCACCTCACTGTCCCTGTTCCAACAGATGCATAACATTATCTTTCGTAAATTCGCGCATGTCTTTGCACGCGGAGTTGCTGCTTTTTCGACACACCCATTCATTTACTTTCCTTATATTAGCATAAAGACACCATTTCTCGTCATCATTAACGATACAGAACAGGAATAGTCTGTGCTATTCACGAGCCAATTCATAACGAGCAAGCAGAGAGGCACATATGGCCAACAGCTGATTTCTTGATTTTGGCTTAGAGCATGCGGTATGCACACGCCATTCACGAGCCAATTGATAACGAGCAAGCAGAGAGGCACATGTGGCCAACAGCTGATTTTTTGATTTTGGCTTAGAGCATGCGGTATGCACACGCCTGATTTTTAAACATTGCCCACTGCATTCAAAGGTCACACGATGGTGAAATGAGCACTGTTCATCACATTTGCGAATTATCAAGTAGAGTGACGTGGATCATTGTGGATTAATGCATGTAAATGGTGTTCATCAAAGTTCGAAAGTCTTCCTGATCGTGGAGGCGCCGGCCGGAGTGGCCGAGCGATTCTGGGCGCTACAGTCTGGAACCGCTCGACTGCTACGGTCGCAGGTTCGAATCCTGCCTCGGCCATGGATGAGTGTGATGTCCTTAGGTTAGTTAGGTTTAAGTAGTTCTAAGTTCTAGGGAACTGATGACATCAGAAGTTAAGTCCCATAGTGCTCAGAGCCATTTGAACGTGGAGAGTCACTTAATGTCAAATCGGTTCTCCTTAAAATAACAAAACAACTTCCTTTTCCTGCTCTGTCGAGTGCCATTTTACTCATACACGGGGTGATATTTCTGATTGCCTGCTCTGAACTCAAACAGAAGAATATGCCGGAAATGTTTCGATTTCTCCACTCGACGCTCCATTTTCTAGAGTTCACATCTCCTTCACTATCTGCAAATGACAAAATGACAATATGTAAACTCGGATAGCAAGACTGAACGAGAAATAAAAAATGAGAATCGATTAATAAACCCATAGCAACCGGAATACCGACACGCAAAACAAAAACGCTATGAAGTTATGCACCGACCTAATATTAATATAGGAAGGTTTGAATGAATGTGCAGCATAGTGGAAAATGTCGCTTTCATACAACAGAGAAGATTTAAGGCTGTGAAGCCTACTGTGAAGACGGTGGACGAAACGATGTTTCTCTAAATAATATTTCACGAATATGAGAACATCGAGTAAATATAGCTTTCGTACAAGGATTTAGACATTTGGATATTTGAAGATGAGTTAAAGCAAGGGCTTCGATGTCCAATGTACTAATTTTTACAGTGATTAGGACTGTAAGCAGTATAATAAACTCTGATAATCTGTAAACAACTGAAGACAAAATGGAATGATTAAGCTGCTAATGAAATGTCAGTTTACCCTGAACGAGATATTTACCTCTTGTTAAGTGGCGTGCATCATCTGAAACAGCTAGATAGCAAATAGCACAAGTACTGCATGGCAACACGTGCATTAATCTAAGCCGACGAATAAAACCATCGATTCGTCCTTATATTTTAAGGGTTTTTATAAAAAGGAAGCAAGAGACATAATCTAAATCCGTAGGAATAGGCGTGGTTAAATGATATGTTTCCTGCGCAATAAGGCGGTGTACTGATTCTGAACACAAATTCCTATTAAACAGTATGTGTTATAAAAGTAAGTGTACAATGTGCGTGACGCCAAAAACTCAAAAACGAGTCCCTGTTATAAGGTGTGGTAACGTTCTGTCGTCTATCATGAAGAAGGTTCCTGTTTTTACCTGTATGGGGGGACTAATAACATCAGAAGTTGGGTCCCATAGAGGTCAGAGCCATTTGAACTATTTTTACCTATAGGGCGTGCTTTTGAAGGTATAACGGTTGAATGTTTCGCTTCCTAGAAATTTGCAGAACATTAGAGAGTATTCGTGAACATTCCAGAACACCCGAGAGTATTCGACAGCATTCCACAACATTCCAGAATGTTGCGGAATGTTCCACAATGATCCCGGGTTCTCTGGACTATTCGGAAGTAGTCTGGAACATTCGGAAAGATTCCAGAATGTTCGGGAACATCCAGGAACATCCCAGAACATTGTGGAATATTCCAATATACTCTCGAATGTTGTGGTATGTTCTGGAACACTGAGGAGCATTCGAAGCCTTTTTGTATGTTCTGGAATTCGCCACTGGTGGAGCTACCCATTGGTATGGGTATATCAATCAAGACCCGACGAGGGTTCGAACGTCAGTTTCTTATCAGTGTCGAAGGGAGGAACCGAAAAAGTAGTACAGTGAGTGATTAAAAACAAACATTGAAGTGTGAGCAGACAAAGTGATACAGTGACCGAATGTAAATCAAAAATAAAGTGTACAAAGTGTACTTACTGTACTTGGTAATAAAAAAGCTGATTTGATTCATATGTTACACAGAGTCCAAACATAAAAGAGGAGGAGGTCTTGCTGGTTCTGTAGCTAAAGGGTGAATACAAGAAGAACAGCGAGAAAACGAAGCTTACGAAGAGCGCGAAGCACGTTTCAGTTCCCGACGACCAAGAATGATCACCGTGAGAAGCAGAGAAACCGAAGGGCAATGAAATGAACGGATTGAAGAATCAAGAAATACGACACAATATTATAATAAAAGACTGCGAACTCAAAGTCAGCCACGAAAATATCACTCTACGAGAATCGCTGGCGAGGAGAAATAAACAGAATAACCTAATAAATGGAGCAATCCACAACGACCCGACGAAACAAAATAAGAAACACAACACATCATGTGGTGTCACCGCCAGACACCACACTTGCTAGGTGGTAGCCTTTAAATCGGCCGCGGTCCGTTAGTATACGTCGGACCCGCGTGTCGCCACTATCAGTGATTGCAGACCGAGCGCCACCACAAGGCCGGCCTAGAGAGACTCACTAGCACTCGCCCCAGTTGTACAGCCGACTTTGCTAGCGATGGTTCACTGCCTGCATCCGCTCTAATTTGCAGAGACGACAGTTTAGAATAGCCTTCAGCTACGTCATTTGCTACGACCTAGCAAGGCGCCATATTCAGTTACTATTGATATTGATATTGTGAATCATGTATTGTCAAGAGCGACGTTCATCATTAATGGATTAACGTTACGTATCAAACTAATTACGTCCGCTTTCTGAATTCTCATTCCTTGTCATGTTCCAGACCTCACGTCAGTACAGTACTTCCCTCCTCACGCCAGCCTGCGTGAGCTAAAACGCGTGTATTTCGGCCTCCTCTTGTAACACGGTGTTGGCTCTTCAGCCAACACAACACATCATAATAAGAAAAATTGAGAACATCTGCCAAGTTTGCACCGCGCAAGAAGAGAGAAACTCCAGGATTCTGTTGCATGAATGAAAACATTCGATTACTACGTCCCTGAGCGAAGCCGGGTAGTCCAGCTAGTCACTTAAATTTATAGCATAAGTTTACAGTAAGACGAGTATAGTTCGTTTTGTCACAGAGGACCCGAGTCAGAACAGCAACGGCAGCCGCCTTTTCGTACGGAGTATTACTAACAATAACTACGGAAGTTACTCACTCAGTTACAACTCCACAGCACTTCACCATCACAAGGAAATGTTACCTGAAAGACAGAAAAAGTATTACATTAAATTTGAAGCATTTGAAGCATATAGCGAGATTTGTGAAAACACGTAATAGCAACAATGATAGTAACAATAGCAGCTGTTGTAATAGTAATAACAATTATAGTTATGTTAATACAAAGACTTGACACGGCCGTCATGTAAGCTGACAATGGCTACAGTTGGGTTAATGCCTTCTTTTTAACTAGCCACCTAAATTTGTTTCGCCATTACAGAAATTTTAGTGCCGTCCTACAAGAAAGGGTCACAAGCACGACTGTAGGCTGTACGAACACTGACAAACGCACTTCTCTCTAGGATGTTCCGCAACAAAGCTCACAAACTGAGTCACAAGCTAGCCATTTCGACACCACAACGTAAACGGTACAGGTAACTAGCTGTTGAGGCGTAAACACAAATACACGGTCCATTCACACTAATGTGACCACAGCCTATGTTCGACGTCAACGTGGAGTAAGCATTCCCGGACGTTAGGTGGCAGCACTAGCATTGGCGGATATATAAAACGCGTTGGGAAGACGCGAGCAGCAGTTGTGACGTGGAAACTGAGCAATTTATCTGACGTTCAAAACGGCGTGATCACTGGTTTCGATTCAAGAGTGAAATCATTTCCGCAACAGGTATGTTTGTAAGCTGTTCGCGTTCCGCCTTGTTGAAGCATACCGCGCATGGCAAAATGGAGCTATCCAAACTAGCGCAGAGGCAATTGTGGTGCACCAAGGACCGTAGATTACCGTACTTCCCTAGTCACCAAACCCTCCCTATTTAAATCCAATGGACCATCTCGATGGGGCTATTTGCGCCATGGACCTTGAACCGAGAATCTAGCGCAGCTTTCCACGGCACTGGAGTCTACGTGCCTCCACATCTTTCAATCGGTACCTTCCCGAAACTTATCGAGGCCCTTCCTGCGCCTCTCGCCAGAATCAGCACTGCAAAAGACAGTTATTCAGGCTTTTGAAAAGTGGCCACATTCATGTGACTGTACGGCATATAAATCGACACTTTTGGGGCGTTTGGTATATAGTTTCATTGCTATTCTTCAGTTTCTCCTGGTGTGTTAGTTTCTAGAACACTCCAAGGGACCGCTGTCGGTTCATTGTGTCCAAAGGTTTCATTGTTGACGACGTGGTCTTTCTGCAATGGTAAATGGTCAGAACTCAACCAAACCTTATATTCTTTCTTTAACATTGCCACAGTCACTCTCAACCACCTCCCCTTCCCCTCCCCCCCCCCCATCCCCACACACACACACGCCATGAACCATAGACCTTGCCGTTGATGGGGAGGCTTGCGTGCCTCAACGATACAGATAGCCATACCGTAGGTGCAACCACAACGGAGGGGCATCTGTTGAGAGGCCAGACAAACGTGTGATTTCTGAAGAGGGCAGCAGCCTTTTCAGTAGTTGCAGGGCCAACAGTCTGGATGATTGACTGATCTGGCCTTGTAACACTAACCAAAACGGCCTTGCTGTGCTGGTACTGCGAACGGCTGAAAGCAAGGGGAAACTACAGCCGTAATTCTTCCCGAGGGCATGCAACTTTACTGTATGGTTGAATGATAATGGTGTCCTTGAGTAAAATATTCCGGAGGTAAAATAGTCCCCCATTCGGATCTCCGAGTGGGGACTACTCAGGAGGACGTTGTTATAACAAGCTTGTACGGGATAGAGTAACATGGAGAGCTGCATCAAACCAGTCTCTGGACTGAATACCACAACAATAACAACACTTTCAGCACTGACTTATTTTGCCAACAGCGACCCACTGGTCATACTCTAGCTCAATAATCACTACAAAGATGTTGCACTTGCAAGCTTCTCTTGATGGAGAGAAATGCCGGTATTGTTTCGTTGCACTCGTTATCATTGCGCCATCTCCAGTTTCAAATGTAATGTTACAATATACACTATCCGATCAAAGGTATTCGAACTCCCATTAGTCCAAATTAATATAAGGTGTGTCCATCCTTGATTCTCAAGGCGGTTTGAATTCTGTTTGGGATGTCTCAATGTCTGCGGAGAAATAACAGCACATGTTTCCTCAAGAAGGGAAACAGAGAACGTCGTGGTGTTGGACGCTGGGATCTGGAGGAAGGTCAACGTCCTAACTCATCTCAAACGTGTCCTACTGCGTCCACGTCGGGACTATGGTCATGGTGGTATATTTCAGAAATGTTATTGTCCATAACTCATTGCCTCACAGATGCTACATTGTCATGTTGATAGAATCATCGTTATCGAATTGTTCATTTACTGCAGGCAGTACGCCGGCCGGTGTGGCCGAGCGGTTCTAGGCGCTTCAGTCTGGAACTTCGCGACCGCTACGGTCGCAGGTTCGAATCCTGCCTCGGGCATGGATGTATGAGATGTCCTTTGGTTAGTTAGGTTTAAGTAGTTCTTAGTTCTAGGGGACTGATGACCTCCGATGTTAAGTCCCATAGTGCTCAGAGCCATTTGAGCCATTTTGCACGCAGTACACAATGCCGTAATCAGTGTTCACATCAATTTGCATATAGAGTTTTTTTTAAACGTAGTAAGTCGAGCACATCCTATCCACGAAAACTACCCACTCACCATAACACCATCTCTTTCGTACTTAGGTGTTGGCACTACGCATTCGCCAATTCCAAACTCTTCCACGTGGTTGTCGCAGGGTATAGCGTGACTCATCACTCCAAAGCACCTCTTACCAATCATCCACAACAGCCGCATCATCCTTGACATCACCTCAAGCGTAGCTTAGCACTGATTACAAAATTGTGTGACTTACGAGGAGCTGCGCGACCAATGTACCACATTCTTTTTAGCTCCTTACGCACAGTCATCGTACTACATGAACGACTGGTAGCACTTTGGAACTCACGAGTGATTCCTCCCGCTGATTTGATACATGTATTACAACTATTCCGCAATGCTCTACGGCCGCAGTCTGTCTGTAGGGAACACTTTCCAGACTTTCGCTTCTCACCAGCGCTGTAAAAATAGTTCACTATATGTTCTTATTCTGTTTTGAAATGATCATATTCACTTTATGCACGTTGCAGACGTTTTTTTTAAATTAAAAAAAACATCCCGGAAAATTAAGTTTTTTCCAAATATGAAAACTTGTCTCAAGTTGCAACACGGTCATGTTCCCAGGAACAAATATTACATTGAAATTTAAAAGTGTTGTGATCGAGAGAATTCTGTCAGTACAGTATTCAGTAGCCTGTGTGTTACATCATTACTCTACTATACACCAACAGTCAATAAGAAGGAGTGTTATCAAAAATCAGTTACAAATCAAAACAGGTTTAAAGTAGATGCTGTTGGCAGCTGACGCACATTTCCGTTTTCAAGACAAGGAAAACTATTATGATGTTAAAAAACTCAGAATTTGCTAAAGGAATTTTTGGGGTTACTTGAACAGGTATTTAATTAATGGGTCCAAAATTGTTTTGTAGCTAAAAGGTTACCGCTGTCCACTGCATGTACCAAAGCCTCCCCAAATATTGCACGACACAACAAAAAGAATCAAGAACCAAAATCTATGTCAACTAGCTCCTCTCGTAATATTTTAATCTCCGGTCCCAATCGGTTGTAGTGGGTTAAAAAAATTCCCTGGGAGTTGCCGGAACGCGATTGCAGAGTATAGAGTAGATGTAAAACAGTAACTAGGTAGTAGTACAGCACAAACCGGATGATACTGGGCTTAATGACGGTGTCTGGACTGCCTGGTGTATAGCTCTGTGTCCGACAGACAATAAAGATGGAAATTGCCAGGTGGTTCAAATGGCTCTGAGCACTATGGGACTTAACTTCTGAGTTCATCAGTCCCCTAGAACTTAGAACTACTTAAAAGTATGTAGCCTAAGGACATCACACACATGCATGCCCGAGGCAGGATTCGAACCTGCGACAGTAACGGTCGCGCGGTTCCAGACTGTAGCGCCTAGAACTGCTCGGCCACTCCGGCCGGCGATTGCAAGGTGGATTATGACACGGTAAATGTGCATCCTCAGTGAAGTTCATTGCTCATCAAGGCGAATCAATTATATGAACATTGGACACGTCCAAAAGAACAGACGCCGCGCATTCGTATTACTGATTGGCCCCGATGGGCAATGAATCCACAATCTTTAGTGCAGCTTTACTTTCAACCCCAGCAGGGGTGTTAAAATCACGAACAACTTCAGTTGGAAAGACCACATAGATAATATTGTGGGGAAGGCGAGCCAAAGGTTGCGTTTCATTGGCAGGACACTTAGAAGATGCCACAAGTCCACTAAAGAGACAGCTTACACTACACTCGTTCGTCCACTGTTAGAATATTGCTGCGCGGTGTGGGATCCTTACCAGGTGGGATTGACGGAGGACATCGAAAGGGTACAAAAAAGGGCAGCTCGTTTTGTATTATAACGTAATAGGGGAGAGAGTGTGACAGATATGATACGCGAGTTGGGATGGAAGTCATTAAAACAAAGGCGTTTTTCGTCGCGGCGAGATCTATTTACGAAATTTCAGTCACCAACTTTCTCTTCCGAATGCGAAAATATTTTGTTGAGCTCAAACTACATAGGTAGGGATGATCATCAAAATAAAATA
Source organism: Schistocerca piceifrons (assembly GCF_021461385.2). Taxonomy (NCBI): domain Eukaryota; kingdom Metazoa; phylum Arthropoda; class Insecta; order Orthoptera; family Acrididae; genus Schistocerca; species Schistocerca piceifrons. The sequence goes on from NC_060140.1 coordinate 236,058,862, forward strand.
AGAGACATCAGAGCTCGAATAGAAAGGTTTAGGTGTTCGTTTTTCCCGCGCGCTGTTCGGGAGTGGAATGGTAGAGGGAAGTATGATTGTGGTTCGATGAACCCTCTGCCAAGCACTTAAATGTGAATTGCATAGTAGTCATGTAGATGTACCAGGAATCCAAAATTAGCAAACCTAGAGGATACAGATGAGGAATGCAGATAGCTGGCTGTAGGTGGGAGTGTGGGGCAGCTGGTGAGCATGCCAAGATAGTGCGCGCATTTGCAGTAAATACTGTGTCCGGGTGCCGCAGTGGTTAACGCAACTGCCTAGGCAGCAAGTCGTCCTGGGTTCGAATCCCGATCTTGCATATATTTTCACTGATTACGCATGAAGTCCCGATGAAGCTGATATCATTAGTTCCTTCCCTCCCCTTTCCTTTCCTTTCTCCTCCCTGCACCTTCAGTTTGCATAATACCGCTCGTAATGTCTGATCGAGCGACTTCCACTACCTGGCATCAGCTGTAAGCATGAATATGTAAATATCTGCATGTCTCATCTGAAGCTGAACCTAGAAAGGCCAGAAAACGAAAATGATTGTTTCGTGAGTGACTGGTCGGAGTAGTTTATGCTCAACTAAACTGATGTTCCCCAGCTTTACCTGTCTCACCAAAAGAGAGGAGCAGCTGAATAAAGATTAACTAGGTGAAAGATAAGAGGACTGTGACGGACAAGGGGTGTCGGGAGTAGAGAGACGGCTGCAGCGGGGCAGGGGCGCTGCATATCGCGAGAAGGGCACCGGGTCAGGGGGCGGGAGCTGCGGAATCCGGACTATTGCTGCGAGCGCACTTAAGGTCAGGCGCACCGGATCGATGTGCGGGCCATCCCCCGCCGCCACCCCCACCCCCACCCTGTCCGCGTCATATCAGCGCGTGGCCGCCACCGCCGCCGCTACCCTACCCTCACAACATTTGCTCCGCAAACACCTGCGGGACGCCCGCCGTGTGGAACGACGGCGACACCGCGCCGCACCGCGCTCCTGTCTGGCTATGAAATAAGGGGAAAAAAGAGAGCAGAGTGACGCACTGTTTACCAGCACTTGCCCTTTCATGTGTTTCCCAGCGTGGCAGGCAGCTTAGCAAGCTGCTCTCCTGTGTGTGTGTGTGTGTGTTTGTGTTTGTGTGTGTGTACCTTTCCAAACAGCCACGTATAAACACACTGGTCAACGGCTACTGGCCGCTGTGTGCGGTAGGTACAGAGCTGGGCGTTGTCGCCGTACGTTCACTGCATTCACTCACAAAAAAATTGTTTTTTCAGTCGAGCGTGCTAGTACACTGTGCATATCACATACAACAGTTTACGTATTAGGGGAAGCAGAATGAAAATCGAGCACCTGACACAGCGGAACCATGGAAAGGTTCCATTCAAAAGTCGATATGACACGCGTTGAGATATTTATCCAACAATTCCTGTTTCGTAGAAAGCGGTCTGCCGCTGACGGATCCGCAGCCGCCTCCACTCTTTCACTGTGCGGCTGGTCCCGGCGGAGGTTCGAGTCCTCCCTCGGGCATGGATGTGTGTGTTTGTCCTTAGAATAATTTAGGTTGCGTAGTGTGTAAGCTTAGGGACTGATCACCTTAGCAGTTAAGTCCCATAAGATTTAACGCACATTTGAACACTCTTTCACATGCTCGTCTGACTGAAACCGACATCCAAGCGTACCCTTCTTCAGGAAGCTAAGCATGTGAAAATCACAAGTTGAAAAATCCGGCCTCCACGGAGGATGTTGCAGTGCTTCCCAGGCAAATCACTGAAGTGTATCTGTCGTCCGATTGGCACTGTGAGGAGGGCCGCCATCGTGACACGAGATGATTTTGTCCGACATCAACGCAAGGCGTCTTGACTTTATAGGGCGTCACAGTTTCTGCTAAGTGTCTCAATAAGACTGCGCACTCATTGTGGTTCCATGCTCGAGGAACTAGACGAACGGAGAAGGCATCCAATTACACTTCAGTTACAAAGGATCAAAATCAGTAAACTCACACAGTAATACCGAGAAAAGTCATTGCACAAACAATCAAACAAACGTCCACCGCAAGAAGCAAATCTATCTAAGTAAAGGAGACATAAGATGCAGCGGACTACATCACGTGCTTCGCTTAGACACTGAAGCAAACAAATAATTTCGTGAAACTTCACATGGCTAAATTGTATAGTACGCGATCTAAGTAATGTATAAGACTTTTTACTGCCGTGCACGTGAAAATGGTAACACGTTAGTTAGATTAAGTGACCCGTATCCATCGCACTTTTCAAACATCTCAAGGCCATAGACAGTGAGGTGACTGGTGTCACGGGATTCCTCCTAATATCGTGTCGTACCAGCATCTGCCGGTCGTGGTGCAGCAACTCGATGTGGCTTGGACTCAACAAGTTGTTGGAAGCTCCCTGCATAAATATTGCGAAAGTGTTGCTGGTGGACGATTTTGTCCACGAACTGACCTTTCGGTTATGTCTCATAAGTGTTCGATGGTGGCGATCTGGGTGGCCAAATCATTCGCCCGAACTGTCCAGAATGTTCTTCTGACCAATCCCTAACAACTGTGGCCCGATGTCATCGTTGTTTCGGAACATGAAGTCCATTATTGGCGGAAAATGGTCTCCAAGTAGTCGAACATAACCATTTCTTAGACGTTTTAGTACAACGACAGACGGACGGGCGTCTTGGCCACTCTGTATACCGTAAGCCGACGCATACCGATTTATACCTGAACGCACAGAGTTTCCATCATCCCGCTCAGAAGAGAGCCGTTTTGAACACGTTGGTATATAGAGCCAAAACTGTTTTTGACGAGGACCACTTAAGATCCGAGATTAATCACCTGAAGAACGTGTTCCGAAAGAACGGCTATGGTGCACACGATATAAAGGCAGCGTTCTCCAAAAGAAGGAAACGTGATAATGCTGCAAGTTCACAGGATGAAACACCGATTGCGGTTCTTCCTTTTTTTGTGGCGCAATTTCCAGCAAAATAGAAAGAGTCCTGCGTAGACGTGGTATAAGACCGATTTTTCGTCCTCCTAGGAGAATTAAGGAGATGATGCGCCCTGTTAAGGACAATCTCGGCCTCAGGGTCCCTGGAGTTTATAATATAGCCTGTGAGTGTGGAAGCAATTACATAGGTCAGACTATTCGTACCGTTTCCGACCGCTGTGCAGAACACCAACGCCATATTAAAAATAGAGAGCTGGAGAAATCGGCAATTGGGGAGCACAGCCTCACGAACAAACACAAAATATTGTTCGATGAAACTAAAATTCTGTCCCATGCCTCCACGTACTGGGATTCTGTTATTAAGGAGGCTGTTGAAATAAAAATGAGCCAAAAGAACTTTAACCGCGATAGCGGATACCATCTGAGCTGTGCGTGGAAACGAGCGCTTGATGCAGAGAAGCAGCAGAGACGTTCCTTCCAAGGTTTACGTTCAAACGGAAGCGGTGGCGCCACCGGCGCACACAGTGACACCGTCTGAGACAGCAGCACGTAATCGCCGACCAATCATAAGCCGACCAATCAGAAGCCGTCTTCGGGCTATATAGAGGCTACCATAGCAGCAGTGGAGACAGTCAGCTCCTGACGATGACGATGGAGGCAATCCTCGAAAGCTCGAGATTTTATCTACAACTGACGCGGCAAGAATAACGAGAATATTTTATACATAAGTGCCGCCGCGAGAAACTTCGTTCCCATAACCATTTCCAGTCAGTTGAACCAGAAGACCCAGTCCATTCCATGGAAAAACAGCCCACGCCATTATGGAGACACCACCAGCTTGCACAGTGCCTTCTTGACAACTTGGGTCCATGACTTCGTGACAGGACAAAGAAGTTGTGGTTGTGGCTATCCACACCACATTCCTTTCGCCCCTAAAGCTATCTCTGCACTTCCCAGCCGTTCGCGTGAGCTTAACGTAATGCTGTGCCAGTACTAGAGGGAACACAAGAGCGTTCTCCACAGCGAGTGATGTGAAAGTGATCATCACAATACGAGCACTGTATGATGAGAGTCATGGGTTTCATGGAACCTGCTGAGAATAGGGGGAGGGAATGGCTAACTTAGACCCTGGATTTACTCTCACTATGTGGACACTTCGGAGATACTCCCTCTGTTGTGTTCACCATGGACCTCACTCAACGGTTCCACTACGGGCCATTAGCTAAATTCATTCTTATTTGTGTGGTTAGGGTCATTAATAGGATGACTTTTCTACCTGGTTTCTGAGACCATGTGTTGAAGTGTTGTCAGGTACACTCCGACTTAATTGCCTACAGGCTGACACAAAGGAGACACTCTTTTTGTACGTAGTTTCTACGTACTGTCCAGGACGAAATAGGACATTTTAAAACTAAAGAATGATTTAAACGGAAAGATAAGGAAAACATAACAGCATTATCAAGCGTCTGCCCATAAAGCGGTAACTGCTAGATGTCCTTCGGAAAATGAAACCTGTAAAATGTGGGATAATAAATTTGAGAGTATGTTTTCGTAACTTCTGCTCCTTTAATTACTGTGCGATAGCCGCTGGCCATTCTCTATAGCACCTTTAGTTGTTACGTAACTTTTCTGACGGCTGGAGCACTGTCGTGTTGCACTGACAGCAATCGCAATAGAGAGCTCACGGAGTTAGCTGTGGTTTTGGAGTTAGAAGCTGAGGACGGCTGAATTAAAATCTGGCGATAGATTTAGCGCCACACAGTTCTTCGTACCAAACACTACTCAAATCGCTGAAGTTTTGCGACGTGTGTTGTAAGTTCAATTCTTTCCAACGTCCTGTTTTAGGTTGAATGGTGCGATCGTTGTCTTGCTTCGATGACAGTGATTAACATCAATTGAAGCTGATCACCACTGCAAATTTCTGAATATGACTAATTGCCATTTTCTCTCTCATTCTATGCCCTCAACAGTACTTACCTCTGTAGCAGCTTCTTGTATAACGCGCAAGCTTATAAAATCCTTTCCCTTCTTCCCATAAAAGAACTCCCCATGCTGATCTCTTTGTCAGCTAAGCTACTGTCAAGTCTGGATATAGTAAGGGACAGTAGCATTTAAGTATATTGTTAGCTACACATTGCCATTTTCTTCATGTAAAGTAAGTGTAATAAATCCAAAAGTTTAAATTCTATCTATAATTTCAAGCCGCAGTTGGCATTTTCAGAAGTATCAGTTAAGAGATTAAGAAAAATATGTGAGGCACGACAAACATAGTGTTCATCTCAATAATGCTATACTGTTCTGGTTGTTACCGTTGCGTGACGATAGAAACGTTACTTTAGTTGTTTTCAGGACAGAAATGCCTCCTACTTTAATCAATCAAAGTGTGACCATTGCACCACCATCAGTGGATGTGATTGAAGGATAATACTGACTAGTAGTTACACGTTTTATCGTCTCATTTTTGCCTATTTTCAACAAGAAACACAGATTATTTGAGCATCAGATCAATCCGTACTACCACTCATAAAAAAGCACGATCGCCACCTCATACAATTAATCCGGAAGTACTGAAGAATGGAAATCTGGAAGCATTCTGTTCTCATTTTGAGACAAGTTGAAAACACACTTTCATATTGTCATCTGTTTGCAGAAAACGTGGCCATGTTTAAGATTACATTCACACGTTTTACTCCCAATTCCTCATCAGAAGCGCAGAACGCTACAACCAATATTTTTTCCCCTCCGATTTTTCGAAAATATTTACGGAAAATTAAAAGAAGCACAAAAATTTTGCAGCACGCGACAGTAACAAAAGGTATCCTGGTTCGCTGCAAATTAACTGCCGCGGACGCAGCGACGCTTTTTCTCCTTTATCCGGTGCAAACTCCACTCCTTTGTTGCCTAAGCCGTTCGCTGATAAAAGAACGCAAACGAATGATTTAAACTGACAACAGATGGAGACACAAACGGTACTGACTGCCGTGTGGAATTAAGGAACATTTCTTAAACATTCAGTTTTGTCTGAATAAACATTAGTCTTTAAAAAGGAATGCTGTGGCGAGCATTCCAATTCTTTTTTTATTTTTTTCAAAATAAATTCCCAAAACTCTAGAAAACTTAAAACAACATGAAGCGTAGAATACTTATCACTAGAATTTTATACGTTCTTTATTGTATAAAATGGCAGAGCTAGTCTACCTCAAGTCCGTATAGTATTGTACCACAAGCCTCAAAATAGAGCTGGGAACAGAATATTTAATACAACGTCTTTTGTGATCCTCCTGTAATAGCACCGAGTGTTTCTTGGATGTTGTACTGTGCTCTAAGCTACCGTAGTAAAGGGTGTTCGTACGTATTTTCAAAATCGAAACGGTAACTTATTGTAAGGGAGCGATTTAACAGACTTTCATTATATTATGATTTATTCCTTAGTTTCTACTACAATGTTGTATATCTTGTAGATGAGAATAATTATTACTCGTTTCATCCCATTTTATTTTTTTTGGTAACCACACAACCTACGCACAATTGGTTTAAGAAACTTCAGTGGCGTAGTATCACACTGGAATGAAAACAGACACGGTAATGCCTTAAGAAAATAACCATCAGAAGAAGCAAAAACTTGACATAAAAAATAAGACACCATTAAAAAGAAGAGAAAAAATCGCATGAGCTGAATCATTTGGTCCAGTGCGACTGATCCATCGTTCAGTAATCCTTCGATTTAAAAATTCCCGCACCTCCATTGTGGCGGTGCCCCATCCTGTTGGTAAATAAAGTTGTTCTAATCAGTCAGTAAATAAACATCAGTACAGTACAGTAGCTAGAGTTTCTCGTTACTGTCAGAATAAAAGGTTTGTACATATATTGTAATACAAATTAGAATTTTTTCATTTAGTGGAATATTTCCGAATTATGGGAATTTCCGGTCCCACTTAGTCCAGGTGAACGACGTTCTTGTGCACGTAAAACGTTGTCAAATACGTCCCTTATACAATCAGTAGAGGAATAAACAGCTGAGAAGGTGGAGGGGGATATTCTTACATCGTACAAAACCGTTGGTTCACGATTGTTTTGAAGCGAAAATGTTTAAAAGTACAGTGATTCTGAAGTGCCACAAACTGTAAGGGAGTCTGGCTGTTTGCTAACGTCAAAAATTTACGAAGTGCACGTTATTTCACTCAGATTTACAAAGAGCTTTGGGAGCATGAACCATCTTATCAGTATGACGTTCTACCACCTCTGGGCTTGATACATGCGCTGATTCGGTTGGGAAGGGTGCCACAAAGCGACGGCAGTGACGTCGGAGCTACTCCCACACGTTTTCTATCCGGTACAGATTCGGTGATCTTGCTGGCCAAAGGAGTACCTCAGCTCCACGCAGACGGTTCAAAGAGACGCGTTCCATGTTTGGACGAGCTTTGTCCTGTTGAGAGATGGCACCACAGTACTGTCACACGAGCGATAGCACACGAGAAATCAGTGTCTCCGTTGCGTATTGTTGTGCTGCAAGAGTTCCCTTAATCACTACCAGCCACGAGCTGAAATCATAACTGACGGTTCCCCACACACCATAACACCAGGAGTAATATCACTGTGCTTCCCCAAAACATTGCAAAAATGGGATCTCTCACCAGGTCAACGACATGCTCGCCAACGACGGCCATCCGGGATAAGGCAGGTCCGCGAATCGTTGTTGAACCCAATGTGACGTCATTCATCAGCAGTCCACTCTCTCCGGTCACGGCACCATTCCAAAGACTGTCGATTTTGTTGTGGTGTTAACATAAATCTGTGCATGGGACGGTATTCCCTGCCAATAGGGCGGAATGGTATCTAGTGCTTCTGATGCTCAGTACTGCTTTCCTCCCTTCTGGTGGTCAGACGTGGTCGAAGAGAATTTTGATGATGATCATCATCATGATTTCAGGTGTGGGGCGCTCAGCATCATGGTCATCAGCGCCTTGACGACAAGTCAGTATGCCAATCTCATAGGTGGGGACGAAGGCTGTCCCAACATGTGGACCAATTTAGGGATGGGGCCTGACAGTTGATAAAATTTCACCATTCTTCTAACACTGGAATCAGTATTGGCGAGGATGGTGGCCAGATCTCCATAGAGACTGAGGGCTGCCCTAATATCAGTATGTAGGACACACGTCGCCAAAATATGCTGCACTGAAAGTGGCACACCACAAGCATCACAAAGTGGCGGATCCTCCCGCCGGAGGAGGAAGCCGTGAGTTATAGTGCTATGTTCGATGCGCAGCCTGGTAAGCAGAACCTCTGTCGAGCAGTGAGACTGACATGAAGTCGCCAATCCGGTGTGGTCGATCTGAGCGACCGCTTTTTTTTCTGTCACCTGCAACCATTCAGTCTCCCACTGACACATGATGCTTCCAGAAGAAAATGAGATGATGGGCTGCAACAGGGTGGGACATTGACGGACAACACCATCCCAACATTCTTCCTTGGCTGCTTTGTCGACCATGTCATTTCCCTGTATTCCGATGCGGCCAGGTACCCAGCAAAAGATCATCTCCTTGCCACGGCCTTCGAGTCGTTGTAAGGAGTCCTGGATGAGCTGAATCAAATGCTCTACTGGATACGTCAGGTGAAGTGCTTTTAGTGTATTAAGCGGGTCGGAACGGACGAGAAACCTTGTACGGTGATGTCTGTGAATCTTCTTCAGTGCCATCATAATGCCATATAACACTGCATCATAATTTGTAACAGAGTTTTGAAGATCAGTATGCCTGCCATTACGTTTCTAGGCAATCGCAGGGTCATTGTACATACTAAAGCCTTTCCGCCAGGCACAAATTCGGACACTGTACGATTCGGCCATCCTGCCAAAGCCAGACACACAGTGAGGCACAGTCAGGTGCTGATAACGCTGTCTCACACGTATACGTTGTTATGTTCGCGTTCAGTGACCACTGAACATGTAATGCTGCTTACGCTCCTTATATGCCTCAACAGACCATGTAACAATACTAAACAAAAACAACACTAATACACTGTGCTGGCCGTTCTATCTGACACTGGCCGTTCTATCTGACACAGAGAATTCCAAATCTAATTAGCCTATACACATACCCACCAACGATGTGTACTTATGCGAAAATATATTGACATCCGTCCGTGTCTTCTGGGTGCCTCACTATTTTTGTCAGGCAGCATATCTACTGAAAAGCCAAAACATTATTACTACCGTCTTTAGAAGACGTGACAAGGATAGCTTATAGGAGGAGCAGAGATGTTGGGGAATCATTCTAACGACGAGATGGGCATTAAAAGACAAAAATTCACTGCCATAAACGGCCTTGGGAAAGGACAGATTGTTATGATCTAGTACCTGGGAAGGTGCATCTTGCAAAACCGTTAAGCTGGTTGATAGTTCAATCGATGGATTTGTGGTTAAAAGACAGTGAAATCACGATTTAAGCGACATGGAGTTGGGCTCTGTACAACGGACACGCGCTACCTTTGTCTCAGCGTTACAGTCAGTTATGACTGTTGTGGGCAGTGGATCACCGCGATTCGACCGTTGATAAATGGAAATGTGTCGCCTGGACAGATGAGTCACGTGTCTCGTTACTCCAGGTCAACAATCGTTTCCAAATCGTCATCCATGCGAATGGCTGCTGGAAACATGCATTGCGTCACGGTTGCATGCGGGTGGGGCCAGTATTATGGTACGGGAGTGAACTTACACTGATGTCTTGGCCACCGAATTTGCCTGATACGAACCCGATGGAGCACATCTGTGCAGGTATCGCTCACCAGACCCGTGCCATGGCCCAAATTCAAGAAGTTTACGGGAATTACGTGACCTGTGCGTTGGCATCTAGTGCCATATGAAGGGCTTATTTCAACAGTGGTACAAGTCCATTTTTGTTCATATTGAGATACAGAGTCGTAAAGGTAAATGAGTGCTGAAAAATCTGCAGTTGAGATACCAGAAATATACAAGCATATGGCTTCTTGAAACTCCCTGGCAGATTAAAACTGTGTGCCCGACCGAGACCCGAACTCGGGTCTCGGTCGGGCACACAGGTTTAACCTGCCAGGAAGTTTCATATCAGCGCACACTCCGCTGCAGAGTGAAAATCTCATTCTGGAAACATCCCCCAGGCTGTGGCTAAGCCATGTCTCCGCAATATCCTTTCTTTCAGGAGTGCTAGTTCTGCAAGGTTCGCAGGAGAGCTTCTGTAAAGTTTGGAAGGTAGGAGACGAGGTACTGGCAGAAGTAAAGCTGTGAGTACCGGGCGTGAGTCGTGCTTCGGTAGCTCAGGTGGTAGAGCTTTTGCCCGCGAAAAGCAAAGGTCCCGAGTTCGGGTCTCGGACGGGCACACAGTTTTAATCTGCCAGGAAGTTTCATTTCAGCGCACACTCCGCTGCAGAGTGAAAATCTCATTCTGAATATGGCTTCTTGCTAGAGTCGAACCTTTCTTTCTGTTTCTTTGGATCATTAATGTCAGAGGCATTATAGGCAGAAAACCACTATTGAAATAAGCTCTTCATATTGCCTCGGAAAACCGAGGACTTTTCGGATTCTTGCCACAGAGTATCACTGCTGTGTTACGTTCCATGGCTCGACCAACAGGGTATTAAACAGGTGGTCATAAGGTTTCCATTGAACAGCGTATTTGTAACCACAATTGTAATCGAAGACAGAAGAGGCTGTAGCACATCATATTCTGTTAGCAAAGGAAATAAGTTACAAACAAGAGTCTGCAGACCTAATGCGCTTGAAAAGATTTTAATTGTCTAGATCTCAACTGGAAATTTTTATTGACATCCCATACGAGTTTTATGATTGCTCCCGATCTGGCCTGATACGTCTCTTAATAGTGCCACTGCTTTTTCATACCATTCTTTATTTACACGCTTTATACCGTTATGGAGAACCACTGATATCAATCGGAAAACAGCTTTAATGAATCACACGTGCTCTCAATAAGATCTGTTATCTGAGCCATGTGTTACCCAAGGTTCTATTGGACATTCAGAATAACTCTCGTACAATATTCGAACAAGGTAAGGTCAAAATACACGATGCCAGGAAAAAAAATGCCTTGTTCGCAATCTAACTACTGTATGATCTAACCATGAACCGGCAGCACTAAACTTCATGGATATCTGTAGCCGTTTGTGTTATTTTGTTTGTAAACCGTGGAGTGTAATGAGTTTAGTGGACCATCTTACTTGTGGCGTTGTTTTTTCCCTTTTCCATCATATGTTAATTTCGAGGTCGACATGGTACCAAAAAGAAGTATACTGATTACGTCGGGGACATCGTAATATGTACGTCTCGCAGTCGATCTGCAGCCAGGCCGTTTTATGAAGACACCTGGTACGCTGACGATTATATATTAGATACGCAATTCTCATGCACCTCGGTAATGATCGAAAGGTTTTACGTTTTGAAGTGTTTTGTGTTACGGTCCTGATATTAATGAAATTACTACGTGGCAGGCCGCGGTGGCCGTGCGGTTCTAGGCGCTGCAGTTCGGATCCGCGGGACTGCTACGGTCGTAGGTTCGAATCCTGCCTCGGGCAAGGATGTGTGCGATGTCCTTAGATTAGTTAGGTTTAAGTAGTTGGTTTTACGTGTTGAAGTGTTTTGTGTTACGGTCCTGATATTAATGAAATTACTACGTGGCCGGCCGCGGTGGTCGTGCGGTTCTAGGCGCTGCAGTTCGGATCCGCGGGACTGCTACGGTCGTAGGTTCGAATCCTGCCTCGGGTAAGGATGTGTGCGATGTCCTTAGGTTAATTAGGTTTAAGTAGTTCTAAGTTCTAGGGGACTGATGATCTAAGGTGTTTTTTTAAGTCCCATAGTGCTCAGAGCCATTTGAACCAATTTGTTACTACGTGTTATAAATACATGAACATAAAAGTCTATGGGAACTGGCGACGAATTATTACATCGTGTTGTTTCGAGCGTCGAAACCGAACTATTTTCATTCGTAGGAGAGATTGGCAATAGCGTGTACACGAAAGGCACAGTAACAACTTTTAAGTCGGAAAATACGCATCTTCTGTGCTAGGTTATAGTGCGATTCTGTATGCAAATATTTATTAGTGTCCGCCAGTTTCTTTTATATGCTACGTCCGAGTTCGCCACTGTATTCTATGAAATCAAAAGCATACAGACATCTACTAGCGGAAATTAATATCAGGTGTGTGCACTCCTCGCCTTCGCCTTTATGACGCCTTGAAGTCTGCTGTGGACACATTCAATAAGGTGTCTCAGTGTCTGTGGGGAACCGACAGCCCATTCTTCTTCAAGAGCCGGATGACGTAGGCTGCTGCGGTCAAGAGAAGAGTTGACGCTGTGACTCATCCAAAACGTTCATGGGGGGACCATGAGCACGCCAGCCCATTAAAGGAATATTATTTCCGACAAACAATTGCTTCACAGGTTGTCACCACCTCCGAACTGTTTTTCTACTGCATGCAACACACTATGATGAAAAAGTCTTCATATCCCTCCGCATCAGCGCTTTCTTAAGCGTAAGATAGGGATCACACCCGAACCACGAGAAACGTCCCCGGTCGAAATATTAAATCTTCCGTACATAACTGCTGGTACTACATACGATGGCAGGTAACGTTCTTCATGCATTCCTCAAACACAAAACCTTCGACCGGATTACCACAGGGTATAGTGTGATTCATCACTCCAATGACTCCATTTACCGTCCAGTCGCGACTCTCTGTACACCATCTCAAGCGTTGTTTGACACTTTCCATAGAAATGTGTGGCTTATGAGGAGTTGCTCGATCACTGTAACCCATTCTTGTTAGCTCCCTACGCACACCTGTTGTCCTCGTTGCACCGCTAGTAACACTTTGCACCCCACGAGTAATTCCTTCCGCTGATTTCACTTTTTTTTTTTTTTTTTTTTTTTTACAACCATCCTACGCAACGCTCTACGGTCTACGTCCGTCAGTATAGGGCATCTGGCTGCTCTTTGTTTATCTGAAGTTGTTACTTCGCGTTATCACTGCACATTCACACCACCAACAGTCGACTTGGGCAGCGTTGGAAGGGTTGAAATGTCCCTGATGAATATGTTACACCGCTGACATGGAATGACTTCTTCATGTTCTAAATCACTGAATTCTGCTGTTACTGCCTTTATACTGACAACAGTATACGCCCCCTCCTCTCTTCACATCGGCGAGTCCGTGTTTTGTAACATATAGTCGTCTATTTCGCATGTCCGATTGGTTTTGATGAGGTAGTGTATGTTCCACATCCAGAAGGTGGAAAGCGTCGTTATCTACACTAAAAATGCTACACCACGAAGATAACGTGCTACAGACGCGAAATTTAACCGACAGGAAGAAGATGCTGTGATATGCAAATGATTAGCTTTCCAGAGCATTAAAACAAGGTTGGCGACGGTGACGACACCTACAACGTGCTGACATGAGGGAAGTTTCAAACCAATTTCTCATACACAAGCACCAGTTCACCGGCATTGCCTGGTGAAACGTTGTTGTGATGCCTCGTGTAAGGAGGAGAAATGCGTACCATCACGTTTCCGACTTTGATAAAGGTCGGATTGTAGCCTATCGTGATTGCGGTTTATCGTACCGCGACATTGCTGGTCGCGTTGGTCGAGACCCAATGACTGTTAGCAGAATATGGAATCGGTGGGTTCAGGAGGGTAATACGGAACGCCGTGCTGGATCCCAACGGCCTCGTATCACTAGCAGTCGAGATGACAGGCACCTTATCCGCATGGCTGTAACGGATCGTGCAACCACGTCTCGATCCCTGAGTCAACAGATGGGGACGTTTGCAAGACAGAAACCATCTGCACGAACAGTTTGACGACGTTTGCAGCAGCATGGACTATCAGCTCGGAGACCATGGCTGCGGTTACCCTTGCACTGCATCACAGGCAGGAGTGCCTGCGATGGTATACTCAACAACGAACCTGGGTGCACGAATGGCAAAACTTCATTTTTTCGGATGAATCCCGGTTCTGTTTACAGCATCATGATGGTTGCATCCCTGTTTGGCAACATCGTGGTGAACGCACAAAGGAAGCGTGTGTTCGTCATCGTGATACTGGCGTAATGGTATGGGGTGCCATTGGTTACACGTCTCGGTCACCTCTTGTTCGGATTGACGGCGCTTTGAGCAGTGGACGTTACATGTCAGATGTGTTACGACCAGTGGCTCTACCCTTCATTCGATCCCTGCAAAACCCTACATTTCAGCTGGATAATGCAGACCGCATGATGCAGGTCCTGTACGGGCCTTTCTGGATACAGAAAATGTTCGACTGCTGCCCTGGCCAGCACATTCTCCAGATCTCTCACCAATTGAAAACGTCTGGTCAATGGTGGCCGAGCAACTGGCTCGTCACAATACGCCAGTCACTACTCTTGATGAACTGTGGTATCGTGTTGAAACTGCATGGGCAGCTGTACCTGTACACGCCATCCAAGCTCTGTTTGACTCAATGCCCAGGCGTATCAAGGCCGTTAATACGGCCAGAGGTGGTTGTTCTGGGTACTGATTTCTCAGGATCTATGCACCCAAATTACGTGAAAATGTAATCACATGTCAGTTCTAGTATAATATATCTGTCCAACGAATACCCGTTTATCATCTGCATTTCTCCTTGGTGTTGCAGTTTTAATGGCCAGTAGTGTATATGCAGCTTGGATAGTGTGTTTCTATGTTGGCGCCTGAAATGCTGCGTAGTTCTGCTTCCATGTGCCAAACTCTGTGTAAGTTTTATTCTGTATCGGTAATTTCTTTAGGAATCTGAAATACGTTTTGTCTAGTACATCTGAATAGTGAAAAGGATTTCTATAATACTGCAAGAAGCTCCTTTCTAATTATATTATATTTTATCTTTTAATTACGTTGCAGATCGTATTTCACAACAATTTGTCTCGTTGCTACGCCACATAAGCGATTAATACTAAATATTCTAGATAAAAGACAGCTTAAATCGAAGCCAAATAAGGAATACAGTGTAGAGGTTAACTGATCGCTGGCATCTAGATCATTGGACCACGAGATTTGTTGGACAATCATGTACTCAGATGTACGGCATATGATTCATCTTAAGCATAAGACAGAAAAACTAAATTAGATTTGCTGGACAAGATTTACAAATTTATGTATAGCGACAGTGAAGACACTAAATTAGTTTTTGAACGAACGTCGTTCAAATTACTTTACAACCATTCATATTCATGTTGTCTGTGGTTATGCTAATACAGTTGCTCTAGAGAGATCACTGCTCATTTTGATTCATCATTTGCAAATTGTACTCTGTCGCTGCTGCAGCGCTCTGATCTGCGCCTTTCACAGAGATCGTCTGGAAAACAGGTCACTCTCAAACATCAATTATCTAAACGTATTCAACGAAACCTTGCGAGAGCGGTATCACCTGTCTTGCAAAGATTCCCACGTACATTTACAGAGTATTTATGTCAAATTTTCGCATACGACGTCTATTATGATCCTAGCAGCGTGACCCCGAATTCGTGCAGTGTCTGGTATCATGCCGACTTGACAACAACTACAAACGATCAAAAAGTACTCTAAAATTATTTCCACTCGCATCTCGTTTATCATCTCCTCTCCTATAAAGTTCACTTGCCCTTTCCTACAGCCCTTGCTAAAGGTTTTAGCTGGCAGAATAAATGAAGGTCAGATTTGCACCTTCCATGAGAGCCTTATACATCGCAACGCTACAGTCGCAGGTTCGAATCCTGCCTCGGGCATGGATGTGTGTGATGTCCTTAGGTCGGTTAGGCTGAAGTTCTTGGGGACTGATGACCTCAGGTGTTAAGTCCCATAGTGCTCAGAGCCATTTGAACCATTTGAACATCGCAACGGGAACGTCAGTATGACACCTAGCTTAATTCGGCGGTAATGAGCAAATTTGGCTATCAGTATGTAATGCAAAAAGGGATGACACTCGATCGACGGTAATCAACACACCGTTCCTATAATGCATGTTCGAGTGGAAGGTGAAACAAGCAGCGGGAGGCGTTTTAGTTTGGAATTCAGAGGGACGAGGGCAGAGGCAAGGCCGTGCTACAGGGGTTACCTTGGAAACTACTTAAAGGGGTGTCCCAGGCGGAGATTCAACGATCGACCAGGTGACTCAGATGGGGAGAGCGAGTATAACGGCCCATCTGAGGGAGGACAGGAAAGAAAGCTTTTACAAAACTGTGTTTCGGAATTTCAAATGGATACGAAACAAGATCAGTGACGCATTTTCGATCATGTGTCCAGTGAGTGGTACACACGTGAGAGAGAGAATGTACACATTTAGGTCTCTGGAACAGGCACAAAACGTCCGATTGGCGGAAACGCGCTAGGAAGGAGAAAAGAGCCGAAGTTTCGATGCAATTTAATGGTAGGGACCTTGCGATTGGTAGAGAGAGTTCCACAAAATAAGAGGAACACTCCTATTGGTCGAAAAAAGCCATTACGTGAAGAACAAAAGAACCCAGGTGGGGAGACAGTTCGGCTGTGAGTAAGACAAGAGGGAAATTTTCGGGGAGTTTTCTCTGAACAGGCGTCAAGCGCAGAATGGAGCACATAACGCTCTGTACGATGCAGAGGAGTAAATTGTGTCAACACTGCGTTCACAGCGGCTAATATCCAGCTACAAATTAGCTGTAGCATGGTTTATCTGTGGAGAAACGAACCAGCCAATTAGTTAATTGTTCTTGCGAGAACTGAGAGGGCGTTATAATATGCACGCTGCTCCAGCGATGTATGTGTATATCGCTACATTCAAAGACTAGGAATGAGTACATGTTCTCTCGCATAACGAGAAACATAGGGAAAGTTTCGGCTGGAGAATTCAGCAAAGGTGTAATTCGTTTTATTAGGATTTTCAATGGAAGAGAGCGGCCTAGCAGACGACAGCTCATCGCAGCTTAAGGTAAATACCGCGCGCAGAGGCGTAAACTTGTTGGTTCCCCAGCTTGGCTAATCTTTTGCTCAATTTGTCACGTAGCTAACCATCCACCGTAGACTTGATTTTCATCCTAAAAATAGTACCGAACTTTGAACCGGAATCGGTAGATATTCGAGGTACTGACCAACATCATAACGTAAGTGTAGGAACAATTTTGTAAAGAAACTTCTACTTAAACTTTAATATTGTCGTGTTTCGGATAATTTAACCTTCTGAGAGTTAATAATATTGCTGTGTTTAGGATTATTTCACTTTTTGGTGTTGACGAGATGCGTTATCCTGACAACTGTTTTTTGCTGTCACATTGAAAACTGTGTAAAAGCGTGTATTTTTGTGCTAATATTGCGATATTAAATATGTCATTGCAACTTACACAGTTGTCTTCAATCCTAGAATAAGTAAACTACAAAAATATTGCACCTTACAGAAGCTAAGCCTTAATTTGCCTTTCTTAAGAAAGACTTTGCAGAATAGGGAATCGAGATTACACAGAGCTCAGTCGTCAACCCAGTATGCAGTGAGAGAATCCCCAAGAGTATCTATCCCGCCCCCGCCATAAAACTAGTTTGAAACATATCTTCCAGTAAAAACCACTTTCACGCAGAAAACGAACAACTAATTCCCCCGTCCGTGAGTCGTCCGCCTGTATTAGAGGCAAAGAATCAGAAAGATCAGGAAGAGAGGACATTCCACGAATATTGTCTGCATGGCTCCGCAACCACAACATGGGATGGGGCGTTCTGGACAGAAGCGGGTTAAATTAATCCCACCCAGCGACGTGAACTCAGAGTGAAAAACTAGTCGCCAGTGGTAACACATGCAAACGAAACAGCCAGTGTGCAAGAAAATGAAATAAATTCATAGTTTACTTTTCAGTGACATTAATATGGGACCTCATTAATAACGTGGACATACTTATCTTGTAGTTCTTTGTTGTGTAGTGTTCAAAGTTCGCGGCTTCGTTAGTTGACTGAGGTTCTTTTAACTTCTAATAACGAAGAAAAGCTTATGTAGTGTACGTCTATTTGGCTTCCACAATAAAAACAAAACTACTAAGCTGCACTCAACTATCTCGCTGCATCCATGTTAACAACTTCATGCTATGGTAGGACAATACAGCGTCACCTTGGTCACTTACGTACATGTGGAACTGTCAAAGATTCAATAGCATGCCAAGACTCTCTCCACAATAGCTACTTCTGCCAAGCCCTGCCTTCAGCTGAGGCTGCCGCTTTTATTCTAGTGCTTTGTGAAGTTATTCCCATGGGGTCATAAACGTCCTGGGTCAGAATTAGTGCTAGTGTTTAAAATTACATTAAAATTAATGTTAATTTTTAACTATACTGATGGCCAATTACACAGATAATTCAGTGCAGCCAAATAACATTGGCAGTCCATTACAAAGTTGGCGGTTCTACACGTACACAAATACTGTTCATAATATATCGATTAATCTGGGTGGAAACGTGGTGGAAGGACCAAGAACATACAAAACAAAAATCATTAGATAAAACAATTCATTATATATGTATCACACTATTCTGTTTGATCAGAGGATTATGAAACTAAAATTTGAATTTCTCTAGGCGAAGTACAGGGTGGATGTAATTAAACTTTCGTTTCTTGACGGGAAAGTATTAACCTTATGGGTATTCAGACTGTTTCATTGTCCTTCGATCACTCGTTTTTCATGGGGGCCTTTTCAAGTAGTGAAGTTTAATTATAACTATCCTCTATTGCGGAAGCTATTGATATATCTTTATGGAAGTCTTATTTGAAACTACTTACCAGAACAGAAGTATTCTGACATCGTACTTCATTTGAAATACATCAACGCCTTCAAAAGGATCTTCTAAAAAAAATCAAAATTAAGATGAGCAGTGTTCTCAAATTGTCTTTGCAGCATTAGTTTATGGAAGGAATTAGCTAGAAAGCCTATTAAGTTATTGGTAATAAGAGGTGATTCTGACTTCCAACCCACATCACGATAGTCTCGAAGAGACACACGAAATACGACAACTTGAACCGCACGAAGAAAGTTGGTATACGAAATATAAGTAAAAAGATAGATTTGATAGTTTGTTACTGTTGTTTTATTAGGGAATTAAGCTCTACATTAAAAACTCTGCCTCCATCCTCCTCCCCCCTCCCTCCCCCATGGTTCCCGATTTTCTCTGTATGTCTCCCAGGCGTGAGAGAGACGGAAATGACTCAACATTATTGTCTCTGTACAGGAGTGGTTTTGAGCCAGGGACTCAGAGGGCAATTATTGGTGGTCATGAAGATGACGGCAATCATTATGGAAGATCTTTCAAGGACGTACGAACCAAACTGTGAATAGTGTAAATAGACACAATGCCAACAGGAACCAGGGCGCCCGCAGCTCACGGTCTAGTGGCGAGCGTTGCTGCATCTAGATCACGGGGTCCCGGGTTCGATTTCCGGCCGGTTGGGGATTTTCTCTGCCCAGGGACTGGGTGTTTGTGTTGTCCTCATCATTTCATTATCATCATCACCATCATCATCATCGTACGTGACAGTGGCTAGATTGGATTGGGTAAAAAATACTGGACTGTGTAAAAATTGGGACTTTGTACGGGCGCTGATAACCGCGCAGTTGAGCGCCCCACAAACCAAACATCATCAGGAACCAGGGCGGAGAAAGGAGAGGGTGAAGACGGTGAAAGGGGAGAGGAAAGGGGGTAGAGGAAAGAAAGGGAAGGGAAGTGGGGGATGGAAGGAGATGGTGGTGGTGAGTGGGGGACGCTAGAAGATACAACATATACCGAAAACTGTGAACATCAACACTCCATAAATGTATGTTACATCATAAGAAAGAAGGAACACATTAGCATTAAAAGGCGAGAAAAATAACATATCCTATAGTCAAGATCGAGCAATTTCTCTGCTACTATAACGTGAACAGGTGTCTGAAACAATCTCTCAAATTTCTATTTTTGAGCTACATACGTTCATTGAAAATGGATCCATCTCTTTGAGAAGATGTTTAAAAATCTCTGATTCTTGTAGGAGGTCAAGCCCGACTAGTCACAGTTTTATGTTAAATGTATATTTGACACTACAATAGTGAAACCATAGTCACAGTACATAAAACATTTCTTAAAAAAGTTTTACATTACCGGTTTCAGCAAATACGTCGTCATTTTCAAGTGTGAAACATCAGTTGGCGAATATATATATAATGAGAATTCTGACTTTATATTCTCCAACTGATGTTTTACATTTGAAAATGACGATGTAGTTCGTGGAAACAGGTAATGTAACCCCTTTTCTTTGAAAAGAAAAATTTTGTGTATTGTGACTATGGCTTCACTATTGTAGCTTCAAATAAACATTTAACTCATATTATAGTTACACTCCTTTACGACAATTATGTCGGAATATAAAAACAGTTTTATGTAATTTATTTTTACCACATTGATCTTTTTAGATGGTAACTTGTTGCTTGTTGCGATTTTATTAATTTTAAATATGTACACAGCTAAATATGTTCTTGTTTTTAATGTCATAATTTTAACCTCTGAAGCAAGTTTAGCATGATATAGTTTGTCACTATGGCACACCCTCCTTGCGCATACTACTGATGCCTTCTCTAACCAGAAACCTTCCTTAGCGCAAGCGTTGTGTGTGTGTGTGTGTGTGTGTGTGTGTGTGTGTGTGTGTGTGTGTGTGTCAGTAGTACCGTGGCTGTGTATTGGTTAGGAAGTACCATATGATCACAACCATATTGCACCTGTTTTAATGTATTATGGAGGTGAAATTTTGTATTTGACTGACGCCTTTCAGCTATATTTCAAAGTAACTCTGCCACAACATGTTGTCGCGTCCTGGCACAGCCTCACTATACCAGAATGAAGTTAGTGCGAACTGCGTAGCGCAATCGGGACGTTAACGACAATGGGTTAGTCATAAATCGCTGTCAACCTTTATACTGGAGATGAGAGGGAGAGAATCTCCTTGGTTTGAAGCAAATAAGTTTTCTGAAAATAGGTTGCAGAATTACAATAGGCAGAAAAGATTGGATAGCTTCTATCAAGTTTATTCTCACATATACTTATGCGAGGTGTTGGACCATAAATCCATTAGTAAGATTCAGTCTATTTATTCAGACTTGCTACTTCAAAGCTAATTGCCGGTACATGTAAGAAACAAGTACAAAGCAATCACTTATTATTGGTTAGCATTGAAATCTCTCTAAGTAATTGAGACAAATACTGACAGCCTCTGTTCAACACTATTCCAATGAAACTCTAAAAATCCTACCTGACCTGCAGTTCCTGAGTGTCCACTAGAGTCTATCACCGTCTTCTCGTAGTTGAAGTCTTTGTCAGCTGTATCGACTGCTATGGGCCTACTCGACCCCGCTGGCGCCTCGCTGCGGAATCTCCAAACTGCCGGCACTGACTCTGAATCTGCATCTGAATCTCTGCCTCTAGCTATTCCGCTGCCTGGCCTTTCATTTCGTTTCTCATGTACTTGGGTGCACACGAGTTAATTTGTTTCACACGACCCTTTCATTTCTAAGTGATCGGATTCCACAAGAATGCCTATGGTTCCACACGACACTCTCGTTTCTAATTGGTCGGCTTGCGCAAGAATGCCTTCGGTTCCACATGACACTTTCGTTTCTAGCTGCACACAATTTGGTTCCACACGAGTCTTTTCCGCACATGACTGACACTCTCTCTTGCTGTATTATTACCCTGGTGTTTGCATCTTCCATTGCGCAAGTTTGATTCATGCTTTATCTGGCAGGAAGTCAAACACTCTTATCTTGTCCCTACGTCCTGGTGGACTATTTCTTAATGTCGGGTGGCTGGTTGCCTATAGAGCCTTGAGTCTTGTTACGGTCACAAAAGCAAGAATAAAAATTAAGATTTTCTATGGACGCAACAACGTAATGCAGTAAGTCTGAACAAGTTTTTGGATTTGTAACGAGATATTGACAAAAACGTTGAAACCGTGGTAAAAGGATTTTAATGAACCTTACAATTTGCAACTGATTGGCAATTTACTGATTCTACAAGAAGATTTCACTCTACAGTGGTGATGCAGCCATGTACAAAGTTTGAAATTTTTTAAAATTCGGCCACTGTTTATATGGAACACTGGAAAACAAATTTTTGTTGTCTGTGTAAGGCGGTAGACAGGCGACGTGTAACTAGGTGTCTTGTCATGAAAGATACACTGTGCGTGCTCCCGGCTGAGCGGAGCCGTCGCGTCGCAACTACACGCTTGTGTGCGGGCGTTAAGCGCGCGGCAGCCGCTGCTCAGACTGTAATCTCGGCGGCGCGGGGTGCGGACGCGCCTCGCAGGCTGCCGGTAAGTCGCGAGGCGAGCCCCCCACGCGCGGCGGAGGCAGCAGCTGGCGCTGCTGTCACCAGATAAATCCTCCGCTTGTCGCAGCGGAGATGCGTTGCCAGATACGCGGCGCGTGCGCGACAGGCGAAAACACAGCCCGCCGCGTCTGTCATGGCCGTAAATCTGCGACCGCGGCGCTCAGGGGAAATGGAAGGAAATAGAGAGGACTACGCACTGCCCGCAGCGTTACGCGCCTCTGTACAGTTGCGTCATACTACACCATTCTTGTACGAGGCGTGTTTTTTAAGTAAGGTCCATTTTGTTGTAGACACTATAGTGCGCGTCATTTACGACGGCGGCCGGGTTTAGGTTCGTTCCGCGCATCTGACGTCACAAAACACAGTTAGCAAATGAACAGAGAACGATGTTGCCAGAGCTCGACTGCAGTGCAGAGCACGGACGAGTGTCTTCAGTTTTAGAAACGTTCAGTCATAAAAAAGTAATTGAACAAAAGCAATGTCTTGATAGCAGACTTTCTTTTATAGAAAGTTTGGAAAAAGCATTCTTTATACCAATTGCGTCATAGTCTATTAATTAATTAAACGAAACAAGCAGTAAGCCTCCTAATTCAGGCAATATCAAGGAAAGGTGTTTGTATCATTCTCACTAACCACTTTTTCGCAATAAAGAACAGCAGTAATTGTTTATTTCCTATTGTATTTCGCCGAAACGTGAGTAATTCATAGTCATACCAACAGTGTTTGTCAGTATTTTGCGTTATCTTTTAAAGTCATCTGGGAGGTTCACCGAGTGACGAGCTGTGTTGGCGTAATGGTTAAAGTGTTTGGCTGCTAAGCGAAAGGTTTTTAAGTTCAAATCTCCTTCGGTGCTTAATATTTTCATTATTTAAAAAAATATCGGAGTGTCTTACTTCATGAATTTTATTCGTTCGGATATAATTTTTTGAAATTTGTAGTGGCAAGTAAAATCGACGATACGGAAAGATTACGCTATGGACTTTTACCTCTGCAAACTCTTCAAAATTTCGTGCAATGGTTTACTACATGTAATGCTGCACAATAACTGCGTTGAACATCGAAACAAAATTAAGTCATTTATGGGGGTAAGGTATCAGTCAAAAAGATGTGTAAAAATCAAATTTTAGGGCCAAATAGTTTTTATGAAATCGAATGATAAATTGTGTCAAAGCAGTCGAAACACCATGTGTCTGTGCAGGCGGGCAGTGCAGTGATGACAAAATCGCGCAAAGCGCGGAATGCGGGGAGCACATCTATGTAGCAGCGAAAGGGTTAATGCGGCCATGGTGGCTTTACTTCATGAACTGCGCGCTCCCCCCTAAACGTAAGTTTGCAAACTATACTATCGCGCTGCTTCTCTTGGCGCGTACAACTGGCAACGCAGCGATCTCCCGCGTCTGGGCGGGCATGCGCGAACCGCCAAGACAAACGAATTGAACTATAGTAGTTCACGCGCATACCACAACGAGCGCGTGCGTCGTGTATCGGCATGCCTCGGGAACAACTGTGCTCAGTTTCAGCTCTGTACCTAACCTCTACGGTTCTGTTCTGTGATTTCAAAAGGTTTAAGACAATCAACTCGCCCGCCGCATGTGAGATTCGCTCAGTGATAGGGTTTATGTTAGCAATGGATCTGTCTGGTGCAGAAATTAATCGACAGATTTGCGGAGTGTACGGTGATACTGTTATGAGTGAAATCAAAGTGCGTAAGTTGGTATGAGAATCCAAAGATGGCCGTGACAAGGTCCATGGTGAGGTCCGCTTCGGCCGCCCTGTACTGTTTCTCCTGAGTGGACTGGGCGTTAAAAAAATGTAAACTAAATATTACGATAAATTTTATAAATAATCGACAAGTACTCAAAGCATAAGAGATAGAACTACAATGGACCTGTTATTCCATGGACTCTTGCGCTTCTATGCATGAACTATCTTTCCTTTGTCATTCGCTTATCTTATCGGCTTGGATTCGGACCTAAGAGGACGTTCTTGTGTAAACCTCATCTTTCTGTACCAGCTGATAATGTAAGTGGTGCTTAAAACCCGAAAAATGTAATGGTTATTTTGTCAAAAGAATTTTGTGTATGTGGTTAATGTATTGTGAGTGTGATACCTGTGTTGCTTTAAGTAGATATGTGCCTTAACAAATAATTTTCATTGTTAGGCGACATCTTAGAAAAATCTTTAACATATTTCTTTTAGCTCATCTACTAGATGTGCTGTCGGTTAGGACAATTAACTTTATTTCAGATCCCACGAGACTGGAGGAAGCTACTAATAATTTAACAATTTTATTTACAGATTTTCTTTATATAACGAGGTAACATCCCAGGCAGAAAAGGTCTGGTCACAGGATTCCAGTTCCATTACAGGATTTCATTTGTAGATGCTACACTTGTTATCTTATATTGGGGAATCGAGACGAAACCACGATTTTAAGTTACATATTACAGTAGTATACATCCAACAGACTTGGCAAATATTCTCTGGTGCAGTAAGCACACGACTTCTCACGAACCTGGAATAATATCCGTAGTGTTGGGAAATAATAAAAGGACAATTAATTACACTGGTCAACACTCATTTTCCTGCCAAGGATATTTGAGTGGCTTTAGGATGGGTTAGTGGTGCTGAGGACGAATATAGCAACCATTTATGCAGTTTGGCTCTAGTTTTTGAGATAATGCATGATTTATTCAAAAAATTAGAAAAAATTGCTAATACTGAACTCGAGCGCTACAAACTACAATGAAAAAAGAAAATAATCTTTATAAATAGCTTCTATGAAAACCTGATAGGCATTTGTCCACGTATAAAACATAATTGAAACGTTTCTCTATAAGTATATCATTTTCCGTCCATGACGAACCGCTTCCTGCACGCTTTCCCTTTATAGGTCTCTTCAGAACAGTCACGTTGCAGATTCCAGCAATAATCTGCCATAATATGCCTGTCCCATCTTCCTTTATATCTTTCCCCTATTCCTTTCATATCTTGATGGAACCGCTCTCCTTGTTCCTCACTGAAATCACCTAGATTACGAGGAAATCGATCCAAGTGGCTGTGAAGGAAGTGCAATTTTATGCTCATGTTAGCTCCTAAGTTTTGAAAGTTAGTGAGCATGTTTTTGACCAGTTCCTCGTAATTGGGAGCTTTATGATTGCCCAAAAAACATTTTACAACAGCGACAAAACTGTTCCAGGCCGATGTTTCAGTGACAGTCATGACACTTGTAAAATTGTTATCGTTGATGAGCCTGCGAATTTGAGGACCATCAAATATTCCTGCCTTAAGTTTTTCACTACTGAGTCCAGGGAACGTATTGCAGATGTATGTGAAGCAATTACCATTTCTGTCTAAAGGTTTGGTGAATTGCTTCATTAGTCCTAACTTAATATGTAATGGTGGAAGAACAATCTTGTCCCTACTAACCAGAGGTTCATTAATGATGTTTGCTTCACCAACAGCCATATGTTCCCTTGGAGGCCATGTTTTCTGCTTCCAATGTTCGTGCTTTGCCCTACTATCCCACATGCAGATAAAACATGGGTGCTTTGTGTATCCACTTTGTTGTCCAAGCAAGAAGTTCACCATTTTCAAATCAACACAAATCAACCACTGGTGCTGCATATACTGAATTTTCTGCAGAACCATCTTGATGTTAGCATATGCTTCACAAAGTTTTGTTGAGTGGGCAATTGGAATAGATGCGTAACGATTGCCATTGTGTAGGAGAACACATTTTAAACTTCTAGTGGAACTGTCTATGAAGAGACGCCAGTCCTCTGGTCTATATTCCGGCAGCCCCAATTCAAGTAAAAGTCCAGGTATATTGCTGCAATACACTATAACCTCTTCTTGGTTGAAGTATGGAAGAACGTTTTCTTCTCTCGTCCGGTAAGCTGTTATTTTAACACTTGGATGAAGACAGTTCTTTTCCTTAAGCCTGGATGCTAAGAGTTCTGATGCTTGCTTTGAAAGATTGAGTTCTCGTATCAAGTCACTGAGCTCCTTCTGGTCGAACTGCTGGGGTTGTGTCTCACGTCCTTCGTATTCCGAACCACTACTTGTACATTTTTCGCCGTGCACATCGTCATCTGATGATGTTAGCGTGGGTAATGTTGTGAAGGTTGGTACAGGAACATCGTTGCTGTGCACCACCGGTCTTCTTGCTGACTCCAAATCGGGATATTCCCACTTTCGTATTTTGAACCTATTAAAACCTTTCACATTAACAATGCAAAAATAGCAATCATCTGTATGGTTCTTCTGCTCTCGCTATACCATAGGCACTCCGAAGTTTAAGCTTTTCCTTTTTCGTTTTGTCCACTGCCGTAAGCACTCCACACAGCATTTACAAACTTTATGGGGTGCCCACGCCTTGTCTTGATCTCCAAGTTTAATTCCGAAATATGCCAGATACGCTTCCTTCACAAAAGAAGTGATATTCTTCCTGTTCTTTTGAAGGACGTATTCACCACAAATGTAGCAGAACTCATCTGGATGGTTCACGCAAAGACGGCGTGAAGAACTCATGTTTTCCTATAACAAAATTGCACAAATACTACATATTATGCAGAACTTTCTTGTATTTGCATGTCAATCACATCCAACAAACATCATTAATTGTTTTGTGTGAAATGAATACTCACCTCTTATTTGCTACGTCACGATGAGAAGGTTCTATCTCCTTGAAGCTGCACTGCACATGTGTGTGACTTTCGACCATCGCCATTTTTCTTGTTTACACTGAACGCTACCTATTGGCTGTTGCGGGGATTACCTCGGCCAACAAATGAATGTCGAGTACCGCCGAATTCAAATCTGCACAACCCTCAATATCTTCAACACACGCACCGCACAACAGGACTGAACACATGCTGACAGTGTGATGTTTGCATGATGTAATCCTCAACCACACAGATGCACTCCCTAAGCACAATTGTTTGATAAAGATTGTACAATATCACTAATTAAAAAACAGGTAGCAAATACATTACACCATATATGGACCCTGCAGTCGATATTATCCACATGAAACTCTCATTTCCACAAATAACTTATATCTCAATAACCAGAGCCAATTTGGAAAAAGTACAAATATACTCGGAATGAGTATCATAACAATATCCCATTTTCGTTCAAACTTCCCTGGCAACGAAAAAAAAAATTTATTTTGTAGAGCTGTGTTATCGACGGTTATGTAAATACCCTGGGAACTGAGCTAGTTACTGAGTGCTTATACACGTTGGGCTAAATTAAACAACATATTAAACTGTTAATAATATTCCTAGATTAGTTATTTCTCTTTTATGCTGAGCCATTGCATTAATGTGTTTTCTTTTTTAAATAAGTCGCGACTCATTTTTATTTTATTACATTACACTAATAGTCACAAAATAATAAAATTTTTTATTTTATTACATTACAGCCCTTCTTTGATTACAGATGATTTGGTGGCTTCAGTTGAAGCGAGAATTCGGAGAACAGGCGGCTCACAACAACAGGCCTCTCAAACAAGTTTCCTGATGTGTCGAGATCAGTGCTTTACAACGTTGTTTCTGAACACCCAAAGTTTAGGAAACTGTGCTCCCGTTGGGTCCCGAAACTCCTAACAGAGGACCACAAAAACCAAAGATTTGAGTGCGCGATGAAGTTCAGGACTCCTTATCACGAAGAAGGCGACAGCTTCTTGGTTCAGATCATAAGTGGAGAAGAAACAAGGGTTTCGCATATCACGCCCAAATCGAGGCAACAGAGCGTGGAATGGAGGCACACACAAGCTCGCTTGTGAAGGTGAAGGCCAAACAGACTCTGTCCCAGCGCAAAATCATGGCGTCGGTGTTTTGGGATAGGCACGGTGTTTTGTTGGTCGACTTCATGTAACGAGGAACCACTATCAATGCAGAAGCATACTGCCGAACCCTGAGAAAGCTACGCAAAGCGATCCAGAAAGAAAAGGCGCGGCGTGCTGACTAATGGAAATTGTCCTTCTCCATGAGAATGCAAGACGTCACACTGCAGGTGAGACCAGCAATTTATTGGACAGTTTTGGCAGGGAAGTTTTAGATCACCCACCCTACAGTCCTGATCTTGCGCCGAGAGATTACCATCTGTTCCTCCACCTCAAACAACATCTCAGTGGCAACCGTTAAAACGATGACGACAACGTGAAAAAGGCAGTGAACTCTTGGTTACCGGAGCATGCGGCAAGTTCTTATGAAGAAGGTATTTTAAAATTGGTTGGGAGGTATGATACGTGTTTCAACAAACTTGGCAACTATGTTGAAAAATAGAGTGAAGTTGTAGTTTCTGAAAATAAATTTACTTTTTTTGAAATAACCTTTCGTTGTGTACTTATGTTTAAACGGATCTTACTTAAAAAACATGCCTCGTACAAACACGTCGCTGACAGGCTGACAAAAATCATATCGCCACTGCCACATTCCGGTGTCACACATCCCATTCTCGTGTTTTTCCCTTTATTAATCATTTCATTCACTCTTCCGGGACATACTGCCTAGAGTTACCATTAAACTCGTGTAAAGGACTGTTAACTTGTCTGTTTTGTTTATCGGTTCTGATAACCCAACAGTTAATGCATTCTACACTGCACGAAAAAGTTTAGTACTTACAACGATTTAGAGCTTTCCAATTCACTCAGGATTTATTGTTGCAATAGTGTATATGAAGTACACGAAATAATAACATTTACATATCAATAGCATAAGCGACTCTGAAATACTAGGAGCGACCAATGCTGAAAGATATTGGTACATGGTGTAGCCACCATGGGTGGCAATGCAGGTGTTGATTGGCATCTAGTCGATAGTATAGATGGCGAATACTGTCCTGGTATACGTTATGCCACTTCTGCTACACCTGTATTCCGGTTGTTCTGTAAGAGTTGTTGGCTGAGTAGTCGCACAGGTCACTTCGCGTACCACTGTATCCCACATGTGCTCGATTGGAGACAAGATCGTGCTGGTCATGGAAGTTGCTGCGTGTCTGGCAGCGCACGTTGAGTCTCAGAGGCAGTGTGTGGGCGAGCATTATCCTGTTGGAACAACACATCACCATCCTGTTATAAGAACTACAAAAGAAGCGGGTCTAACAACATTCTGCACGTACCGATCGCTGGTTAGCGTCCTCTCTATAAACACGAAAGGAGAGTTTTAACTTATCGCACACCAGGCCATAAAGCCTAGGGGGGCGGGGGGGGGGGGCGGCAGTGTCTCTTTTACAAATGTACTATACGGGTGAGCGCTCACTAGGTCTACGTCATACGCACAAATGACCATCATTTGTGTGTAGGCAGTGTTACGGCGTAAAGTCAAGCGCTGGCACTCCAGTCGGGAACGTTAGAGCAGGGACAAGACGTCAGCCAATTGCACACCATGCAGAAAATAAATAAAATATTTCCTTCCCTTGTCCTCACAAAAAAAGAATATCAAACAAACAAACCATATGGGAGATACTCTGTGTGAGCGTTGACCTTGGTCGTTACGCAACCGCTTATCGCTCTGTCTTTACAAATATGACAAGCCAAATGAGACGCATGCTGCTAGTGAGACTACAGCACGCGTCGGACTTAGAAAATTTCTGACCAGTATCTCAGCCAACAACCGCCAAGCGTACACCGAGAACCAGGGGCTCAAGGAGGCAACAGTTTTGTCAATATAAGTAATGATTTTGGTAAGAAGGCTTCAGTCTTCCTGCAGCCGCTCAGCAACAGCATTGGACCGCTCACACCGAAGATGCCACGATATTATAGGAGAAGAAGACGTACGCGCCTTACAGTTTATAAAGCCAATAGACAATATTGCTATTAATACTGAGAACTATGTAGGTGCACAAGTCGTCCTGCATGGTCCATCAGTGTTCTGTGGTGGAGTTTTGAACATTACTATTAGCAACAGTGATACCTTGCAGCATCGTAACGGCTGGGTCACTGTGGCTATCGTCCGTGGACATAAGGTCGACAAATTGCCAGGGCTAGAAAGTTTTAACAGCCGGAACGTCATCGCGTATCGGACATTTCACATTGCAGAGGTCTACAGTAGAGATATGGGCAAATCATGCTACCTGTCGACCATACCTCTCGTTCACAGGGGCAACAATCATCGTCCTCTCTAGGACGAGAACACGACAGCAGCGTCCTCTAAGTGAAGTGAACATAAGCTCCGCTCCCGACTGGTCGCGTCTTCTTCTACAGCAGAACCAAGATTAGGCACTTCAAGACCAGCGGCTTAGGGATTGTACAGACTGAAGAGATTTCTAATTTGCATGTCGCCCTTTGCTTGCGACATTTCTATGTTGTTGTCAGAGTTAAGTATTGTCATTGTTCATTTCGTAATAAAACTCATAACACGATTTGTTTGAATGTTGTCTAGCGATCCAAGAAGGTACGCTTCCCAGACCCCACGTATTTGACGTCAAGGTAGGATTTAACAGGCTGAATCTGCTTTCACGTCTGAAGACCACTGCGCGCAATTCCGTCTTTCAAGTGATCCTCTTACGGCGCCAGTCGAACCGTGCACGTCGGTCTGTGGTGTGACTAGAAGACAGGCTAGAGTTGTGCATGCCCAGTCCCACTGCTAATAACCATCTGCCATTGCTGCCCTTATAGTATGATGATCCTGGTAGGCATCTGCGCTGCGCAGATGTCCAAAATCGCATCTACAGGTGCGAGGATGTTCACGTGACCACTGATATTAGCATCGTTGCACAACTGACGCAGCACGTTCAACTTGTGTGGTATTTCTCCGAAAGCACCACCTTCCCGCTTGGAAGACCACACTCTGACCTCTTTGAAACTCGCTCAATTGGCTGTAGGAAGCACGAATGTGAACGTGGCGTGGTTGCCCCCTTACTTCCCATGTTTGCACCACCCTCAGTCTTCTGACTGTGAGCATTCCCTTTGAGACTGTAAACTCTGGTAGGTATGTAACTACGCTTACCTGTTATCCGACGACTTTGAAACCTTTATCTACGATCCCCCAGTTGGCACCTAATGTCATCACATCGTAATGGAAGTCGTTTTTCCAGGTGCGCTAATTTTTTTTCCGGCATGGTGTATTTCACGTAGAGCGATGTCCTTGGCTACATCCAAATTATGTACCATTTTTTGTACTTGAACATGTGTGTAGTTTTCAGTAAAGGCTAGTTGAATTAATTTTTTATTATTTAGTCAAACCTTTTGATGAACCAGCTTATAGAACGCCGCCAATCATCTGTGGCCAGAGCATACACTACTTTAACGAAGGTAACCAGACAGCACTACGTAATGCAGAATTGACTACTAGATGTCGCGAGAGGTGAATCAGCCAGTATAGAAGCTGAAGAGGAGTTGTGTTGTCCACAGAGTTGGGCTGGAGTACCCAAACTCTCAGTCATCCAAGTGCTAGGAGCTACTCTTCTACTTACGGTGTACTTATCACTACGATGTCGCACCCAGTCTGGCCTGGTTGCACATATTGATTCTGTTGAGAGGGGTGTTATAAAGCTGCTGTACCCACTCAAGGGGCAAGCTGCCCACAACTGTTGAAATTAGTCCTTGATAATCTGGACATTAATGCTTGGGGAGAATTGACCTCTGAGCTGGTTCCACAGGTATTCTATCGGGGACGGATCTGGGGATCTTACTGGTTACAGAAACACTCAACCTCACAGACACAGTTCATAGGGACAAGTCTCATGTGTGGTCTAGCATTGTCCTGTTCAGCAATGGTATCACGACACTTCACATGAAAGATAACACGAGGACGCACAATGATCGTGACGAACCGTTGTGCCATCAGAGCTCCCTCAGTCACTACTAGCCGCGACAAAAAGTCAAGTCTATGGGCCGGCCGAAGTGGCCGTGCGGTTCTAGGCGCTGCAGTCTGGAACCGCGAGACCGCTACGGTCACAGGTTCGAATCCTGCCTCTGGCATGGATGTGTGTGATGTCCTTAGGTTAGTTAGGTTTAACTAGTTCTAAGTTCTAGGGGACTAATGACCTCAGAAGTTGAGTCCCATAGGGCTCAGAGCCAGCCAAATCTATGGCTCCCCACACTAGGACACCAGCAGTAACACTGAAGTGCCTTTCCAAAATGCTACAAAAACAGGGCTACTCCCCAGGTCGCCGCCATATTCACCGTTCATAATCGTTTGGGGTAGTGTGGAAAACTGCGAATCATAGCTGGACCCAATTTTACACCATTCATCAGCAGTCCATGCTATTGTCGACTATTGTAGAAATAGAACAGTCGTTTGACACATGGACAACGAGAAATTAATCAAGCTAATTACTAAAGGCTGCTCACATGGATCGATCTGCGGCCTCCATCTTCTGGGACAAAATTATAGAACCGCTCCTACAGTTACTCGAAGAACATAATCAGACAGATGGTTGTCGTATCTGCTGACGACCTGCTAGAGGCGGTATCAGCAAATAACTGTATCCAGCTAGAAGAAAGAGCCAATGGAACACTACAAACGATAACACAGTGGTGCACAAACAACAAACTCAAGGCAGCAGAAAATAAAACAACGTGTACATTGCTGAAGGGGATCCTCCACAGGAACCCAACAGCTAAAATTTGAGACACAAACATGAAAAGATCATTAGTAACTCCCTACCTTGGAGTACACGTTGATAAACGTTTGAATTTTCACGAACACATAAGAATATGCACAGACAAAGCAGAAAAGATACTTCATTAACTGGCAACATTGAACTCGGATCAATACAGGCTATCCTTGTCAGTCACACTAACATGCCATTGCGCTCTCTTCGAAACAGTACTATGTTTCGCCGCTATCACATGGGCCTGCAGACTAAGTCCGTCTACCATTAAATCCACCGTACGTCGTGAGGAAAGAGGCATACTGCTTCGACTATCGGGGGCCTTCAGCACAACGTCGGTCGATGCACTATGCGTCATGCTTGGAGTCTTCCGATAGACATAATTATCAGATACGGTGCGGCTAAGTACTGGCTTAGGATTGGGAGACTAGACCAGGTTCGGCAGATCGCTGATCTACCCCATCAGACATCACGCCAACTCAGAGCATGGCGAGTGGATAGCTGGCAAGGTGAGTGAGAGAACAGTGATAAGGGCCGCCGAGTATACGATTTCTTCCCTGATATCAGGGAAAGTCAGAAACTAAAACATATCGACCCCAGCCGCGGTATGGTGCATTTTCTTACAGGTCAAGGCCCCTATCCGACGCAGTTGAGTCGCTTGAGTCTGCAACAGACAAGTAGAAGCCTGCGCGGAAAGAAAGTTAACCCTAACACACTGTCTTTTTCTACCGGCAGCGCACAAACAGAAGGTACACTTTACCCGTAAATCAGTACAACGTTAACAACATACTGCACCCCACACCACATAATTCTCACCAGTGGTCAGAACTAAATATACTGACCGACGAAACGTCGAAGATCATGTAAGCAGAATAGCTCCGCAACAGGCCATATAGAAGGCAAGATGGTATACAAAGACTGCACAGTGCCCACGGGATGGACGTAAGCGTTGAAACCAGCAGTCACAACGACGCCGACACCGACGCCGAAACCGTATCGAATATCGGAACTGACACTGATAACGAGCTAGAACTAGAGACATCTCACGGTGATGACCCTTAGTGGCAGCCTGCAACACAACCCACTCTTTCAGCTCAGAACAGGTCAAGAAAGGTGCGAAGGCCAATTACATCAACAATTATCTAGCACCAAACTATACAGGGTGTTACAAAAAGGTACGACCAAACTTTCAGGAAACATTCCTCACACACAAAGAAAGAAAATATGTTATGTGGACATGTGTCCGGAAACGCTTACTTTCCATGTTAGAGCTCGTTTTATTACTTCTTTTCAAATCACATTAATCATGGAATGGAAACACACAGCAACAGAACGTACCAGCGTGACTTCAAACACTTTGTTACAGGAAATGTTCAAAATGTCCTCCGTTAGCGAGGATACATGCATCCACCCTCCGTCGCATGGAATCCCCGATACGCTGATGCAGCCCTGGAGAATGGCAAATTGTATCACAGCCGTCCACAATACGAGCACGAAGAGTCTCTACCTTTGGTACCGGGGTTGCGTAGACAAGAGCTTTCAAATGCCCCCATAAATGAAAGTCAAGAGGGTTGAGGTCAGGAGAGCGTGGAGGCCGTGGAATTGGTCCGCCTCTACCAATCCATCGGTCACCGAATCTGTTGTTGAGAAGCGTACGAACACTTCGACTGAAATGTGCAGGAGCTCCATCGTGCATGAACCACATGTTGTGTCGTACTTGTAAAGGCATATGTTCCAGCAGCACAGGTAGAGTATCCCGTATGGAATCATGATAACGTGCTCCATTGAGCTTGGGTGGAAGAAACTAAAATGAGCTCTAACATGGAAATTAAGCGTTTCCGGACACATGTCCACATAACATCTTTTCTTTATTTGTGTGCGAGGAATGTTTCCTGAAAGTTTGGCCGTACCTTTTTGTAACACCCTGTATATACAGTATATTAATGTTCAAATTTACCTTGATACCGACTCATGTCTCGGGATGGACAACACGTAGAACATGTGTTGTAGCGGTCGGTATGAAGGTAATTTCCCAGCTTTGAACATTAATAACCTCTAAACTGTACAAGATAGACAAAAATAAATTGCACCACTAAATTCCAGAGCTCAAGCGAGTGTTATTTGATGCGTCATACACCCCCCTTCCCGTTTAAAAAAAATGACTTCAATCCAAGATGATGGATTTCAAGATGGCAGTCATGAATGACATTCAGTTCAAAAGTTGTGGCCCCACATCAAACCTATGTTCCCATCATCACAATTCAATTTTCCCTTTAATTTTCCGCCTTATGAAGGTGTCCAAGGACTTTTGATTCGCCCTATATATATATATATGCATAATCTGATTAGGTATTATAAAGGTAGCCATAGACAGGAAATACTGGGTGGGGGTCAGTGACTTGAAGTGGATTCCAGGACTCTGGCCACCACCCGCAACCAGGTGGCGGGAACTTCAACACTATTCTTTCGTATCTTCCTTTTTTATTCTTCTTAAGAAACAAGATTTTTATATTTCAATTTCTATTTCCATTGTATTTAGATTTTAGAGTGACAAATATGCTGCACACTTACAATAGAACAAAGCGAGAACAGCCTGCCTCCACGTAGAGGGTACAGGCAACGGTGCGTCAGGGGCGGGAGCCAGCGGACCATACAGGGACCAAGTCGAACCTCGCAGCCTGTCTCAGAGCCCAAGAGGCTATAGCAATAAATTACAGACATAAAAAATGCCCATCATAAGACAATCAGACGGTGGGTCAATAAAATAAAGCAGCAAGTAAAAAAAAAAAAAAAAACTCCATGCTTTCTGGTTACGGCACCTCTCGAAACGTAGCCGTTAATGTTGTACTGTTAACGGTAGCCTATACATGGGGCGGTAATTTCTCGGTCTGGGTACTGCTACTCTCCGACCAGTTGTGTGGGCTGATACAGAAAGTTGCACGGAGTAGATATAGCGATTCTGCCTTGTGGTGGTCAGACATGATCGACCGGAATCTTTGTGGCGAGTATGTCTGCCCTCATGTTCCCATAGAGTCCAAAATGGCGTCACTGCCAAGTCTCAATGCTCCCAAATCTTGATTTTGGATGATTCGACCAGCCAGTCAAAGGAGACTTACAGTGAGGCCCCATTCACACTCTTTTAGCTACTGATAACGCTCTATCCCAGGTATGCGTTGGATCTCGGTGTCCTGCACAGCGATCACTCAACATCTGACGCTGTCCACCCTCCTTACACAACCTACCAGGCCTGGTAACAACACTAATCACGAATAAGGCTAATGCACTCTGGTGGCCGTTCTCTCTGTTACAGAGATTTGCATCTCCAATGACATACATACCGGCCAGTGATGTGTATCTGCCCGATGTTACTTTGACAACCGACGCTGTCTTTTGGGTGCTTCATTTTTCCATATCAGGCAATGTAATTTCAAGACACACAGGAATTGATGAGATTAACTGCCAGTGGCCATTGATTTAAATCAAAGGTGAAAGTTGGAGCGGGATCGAAATTTTATCTGTTGTTTCGAATATGATGTTGGGGAGATAACTCGATGTCCCCAAAAATAACAAAGATGTCTGCGGTGAGTTTAACATATTTCAGTTATTTGCTAACCTTTAAGCCCATATTAAAGAATGTTTCATGTGTAGTCTATCTCCAGAGTCAAATTATGAGACATATATCACTTAACGCAGAAGGGTAAATAGATATACATGGTATTCCTAGTAAAATTATATAATTTTACTGAGTTTAAGGCATTGTTTTCATCAAACCAAGGGATTATTTTAACGCTAGATTGTCTTTTGAGATATGTTGGATGTACGAGGATTTATGTAGATTAGGTAACCTACAGTCCAACGTGAACCTCGGATGTTGGTGGCACTCAATTTTTTCATGTACTCAGACCACGGCTGGAGGTGAAATACGTGAAAAATGACAAAGAAAAACCCCAGATGTCTTTTGTAACGGTAAGACATACTTTTAAAAAATACGCTGCATATCCAAGTGAATTTTCTTGAATACCAATGGCACAAAGACGTTTCAGTTTTAAATATTGTTAATCGACGCTTCTAAATCTCTGGGGAGAATGAATGTTAATCGGCTATTGTGATCAAATACGCGGTAAATGAGTTTTCTCCATTTCAGACAACGTCAGCAAACAATTTGAGCAACGAAGAGCTTTCCATTTTGCAATATTGCTTTCCCGGGAATAATCGGCGCACTTTTGGGGTCATCCGTGTGGCGTACCCGTTTGTCATGCAGATTGTCCCCTGAATTCATAAAACTCCCTTTGCCGTGACGCTCTCCGTTAATTCATTTCCGATATTGAATGGCTTCCGTAGGTATTTTGGGAGCTACTCCATAATTTAGTAAGCGCCTTTCATCACGGATAGTGAGTACATCTCGAATACGAAAAAAATTCTTGTATCCAAGAAACTGTTGCAACAGAAGAGTTCAGTGAATTCTGTTATCTTTAATTACATTTCTTCCGCGAATCATTTTCACCGTCTGTCTTGCTACTCTGCCATTCATTTAATGACATGTTCAGTATGGTTCATGGAACGGTCATAATATAGAAACAGATATCAATGATTTTCAGGGGAGAAGATAAATTAATATTCGCTTGATTCCTGAGTTCTGTGATAATATACTGCATGGTTGTACTCCACAAAGAATACGTGTGACGTAAACGGATAATTTCTTCCACAGTTTTATTCCCAAATAATTTGGAACATCTCACAAAAGGATCTACGGATCGGACAAGTTCTTTTTTGCGTGTAAAGCGAAGAGTGATGTTTACATGGCCACTACCTTTCGTATTTCAGTAACAGTTACAAAGAAATACGTTCATTTCAATGATTCAGCTGTAGTGTCACAACAGTTAACATTTTGTTAAAATCAGGAACAAAAATAGACGTCATTATGCCTATTATGCATAACGAAGACAAAGATTACATAAAACATACGTTAAAAATTCACAGATTAATTAACCATTCATGCATTATGCCATCTATAAATGTGGTAGACCTAAATGTACGAGCTATAGCGGATGTTAATGTTGGAAATAATACACGAAATATCTTCTGTACAAAAATGCATTTACATCACACAATTTTGGTTCTGACTGTAATTTTTGTCAGAGGATGGATTGTATGTAAACAGATTTGTTAGTTATACTTCAGAGTAAATCTTGTACTAACAGGATTCATTGCAGTACAATTGCTGGGGAAGACCGTGTAGGGTGCAGAGAAATGAGGGTAAGACAGCATCCCTGTGTCCTGTTACAGGTTTCATGCTATTACAAAAACCACAAGACATAAATTACTTGCATTGCGGTCGTATGTAGGGGAAGTCGTCAACTGTCCTGCACCATATTTAGACCAATATCTAGAAACCAAATACAGGAGTGAAAAATGTACATGTGCGGAGAACATAAATTGAATTGATAAAGAATATATGAAGAACAGGATTACTGAAAATATATGACAGGTTGAGGCGAAGTGGAAATCTCACAGAAAGTACAAATGATCTAAGTGAAAGCGTTGTAATTAGTTCACTAGAAGGCGAGTGAAATATAATAATGAATCAAATGAAGGCAGGATATGACACCACATGTACAGTGATGTCAAATATACAAAATTCATTGATAACTGTGAAAATATTCTCGACTATCTATGAAAGTAGAAAATTTATGAAAGCTGAAAATGAAATACAGTGGTGTGTAAAACTTAAGGACGAAGGCAGCTTTCGGTATGATGTGTCACCGCCAAGTGACATAGCTCCACGGAACTTGAACCCTAGGTAGAAAGAAGTGTTACAGTGTAGAACAGAAGGTAACTGAAAGAAATACGCAATGAGACAAACAGAAATGACACTTTTATTTAAAGACAGTAACTAGTTGAGACCACCACGATTTATGGTGGTCTCCTGTACATTATTGACGGCGGGGAATGGTTGTTAATTGGGTGTACGATCGCATCAGCCAGAGTGGCCGAGCGGTTCTAGGCGCTTCAGTCCGGAACCGCGCGACCGCTACGGTCGGAGGTTTGAATCCTGCTTCGGGCATGGATGTGTGTGATGTCCTTAGGTTAGTTAGGTTTAAGTAGTTCTAAGTTCTAGGGGACTGATGACCGCAGATGTTAAGTTCCATAGAGCTCAGAGCCATTGGAACCATTTGTGCGATCGCCACGGACGGCACTACGTACTCTGCAACGAGCGTCCATGATGGTTACAATGTTGGTAAGGGGTTCTTGTGGTAGGTCGTTCCATTCCTCCAAGAGCGCGGTTGACGACTGCTGTATGGTCTTTGGTTCCAAGTCTACGTGATGCAATATGTCTACCCAACGCATTCCACGCGTGCTCCATGGGATTTAAAAAGGGGGGAACTGGAAGGTTCGTCCATTCGCCGAACATCCTCTTGTTCCAAGAGCTCCTCCACATGCGGGATTTCGAAGCGGTTGTCCATTGTCATCCATAATCAATATGAAGTCAGGACCAAATTCACCCCTTGAAAGACACAAGCGTGGAAGGACTAGTTTCACAATAAAGTTGCACTGCGCGTGTACCGTGTTCAAAAATTTTATAGGTCAGAACTCTAGTAATGAAATTCGTCGTAAATAATCCATCGCAGTTTAAGAAGAACAGTGATATCCACAACTACATCACTAGAGGTAAAAATTACATTTATTAACCAGTATTAAATCTTTTAGCGGCGCAAAAGGAGTGCAATACGCAGAAATAAAAATTTTTTATCGTTTGGTCAATAACATAAAATGTCTGGCAGATCGCAAAGCAAGTTTTAAATAAAACCTAAAATTATTTTTAATGGCAACTCCTATAAGATCGACGAATTCCTGTTTAAAAACTGGTAGCCTGTAAAAAATCCCCAGTTATTAAGTGTATTTTCATGGATAGGACCCACATTCCCAACTGTCCACAACCTACATTCGTAGTGTTCCTAATAGATTTTTAACCATTCACTCATTACTCGCGCCAGACTAAGCTGACGAGTCCCGTAAGAGTTCGTACAAGTGTGCGCATTCGCACGGGAAGCGTGCAAGGGATAAGTCCCTGCAGTCGCACTATCCTGTGTGCTCTCGGTGGCTCAAATGGATAGAGCGTCTGCCATGTAAGTATGAAATCCCGGTATCGAGTCCCTGTTGGGGCACACATTTTCAGATGTCCCTATTGATGTATATCAGCAACACCTGTCGGCAGCTAAGGATTTCGATGTAATTATCATTTCATTCTAGAGAAGCTGCAGGTTATCAATGGTATCTGTTCTATCGAGAACAGATACCATCTTCATATAGTACTTATTAATGTTAAAAAACGGTCTAAGGCGCTGCAGTCATGGACTGTACGGCTGGTCCCGGCGGAGGTTCGAGTCCTCCCTCGGGCATGTGTGTATGTGTTTGTCCTTAGGATAATTTAGGCTAAGTAGTGTGTAAGCTTAGGGACTGATGACCTTCATAGTTAAGTCACATAAGATTTCACACACATTTGAACATTTTTTTCTTGAAAGTCCAAAAAATGGTTCTAAGCACTATGGGACTTAACAGCTGAGGTCATCAGTCCCCTAAACTTAGAACTACGTAAACCTAACTAACCTAAGGACATCACACACACCCATGCCCGAAGCAGGATTCGAACCTGCGACCGTGGCAGTCGCGTGGTTCCGGACTGAAGCACCATCACTGCGGCCGGCTTATTAATGTTAACACCAAACATATATACAGGGTGATAAATATTGAACTAAATAAAACAAAATCGTCATAACTTCTGAACGGCTTGCATTAAGACGTTCAAACTGCACGGTGGGAATTAGTATGCACTTGGTACTATATAGCAATGAAGGCCACTTTCATTTGGATGGGTTTCTCAGTAAGCAAAAATGGCGTATTTGGGTAACTGAGAATCCGCATATCGCGATCGAGAAATCTCTACAACTCCAACGGGTGACTGTGTTGTGCGGTGTCCAGTCATGGAATAATCGAAGCGATATTTCTTGATGGCACTGTGATAACCCAACGGTACGTGAAGGTTTTGGAAGACGATTTCATCCCCTTTATCCAAAGTGACCCTGTTTTTGACAATATGTGGTTCATGCAAGACGGAGCTCGACCCCATCAAAGCAGGAGTGTGTTTTGTGTCCTGCAGGAGCACTCTGCGGAACGCATTCTGGCACCGGGTTGCCCAGAGGACATTGGCATGGGCGTCGATTGGTCGCCGTATTCTCCGGCTCTGAACACCTGCGACACCTTTTTATGGGGCTGTACTAAACACAAGGTGACAGCAATAACCCCAAAACTATTGCTGAACTGAAAGTAGCCATTCAGGAGGTAATCGACAGCATCGATTTTCCGACACTTCAGCAGGTCATGCACAATTTAGCTATTCGTCTGCGCCACATCATTGCCAATGATGGCAGACATATAGAGCGTATCATAACCTAAATCCGAATATGTGTAGTGAGGTCTACATGTTGAATGAAGTACGTGCGTGCCGTACTTCGTAGCTAATTTACGTGTTTTTTTTCATATAGTTCAATAACTGTCACCCTGTACGTATCCTGTAAACTGACTCGTTCTATGACAGTTCGATAAAAGAATAGTTCAAATCATCTATCGAACATGTGGTTACATAGAGATGAAATTATTAGTACGAGACAGGCAAAATGGAGGGAAATCTCAAAGCAGAGGAAAAGAAATAAGTCTGCTGTATTGAGTGGTGCATTTATAGTACTAAGCGACTGTTCTCGGGCACCGAAACCAGAACAGTTGCAGGTTGCATGTGTAACAGTTTAGGGAGACAATATTACAGTTATGAACGGTGTATATGTCTTGAGGCAGCTTAAGTCATCGCGCGCAATTACCCGTACTACATTCAACCGTTATTAGAGAATGAGAGCACTTAGTGAGTTCCAACAAACGTTACACATAATTCCGAAACTTGAAGAAATTTTTATCTTTCGCACTCCCCACAAAATGAAGAAAGGGAAGAAATTTATCGCTTTCTACATTTTCGCCCTTCATCACTTCAACTGCCGCATCAGGAACGACGCTTTAATCTGTTACTTCTTTACCACTAACTGTATTCGTAACTTTTTGCAGGCAGTACCCAAATATAGCTCTAAATGTGCCTGCAAAACAGTATCATTCTACGACACATGGTCCAGGAGATATTATGCAACAAACATGGAGAGGCGTTGAAAACTAGCTTCTGCTTAAAACGGAGCACAGATTACCCAGAATTCACCCACCCGCCAGGTTAGCAGAGAGCGTTAATGCGCTGCTTCCTGGACTCGGGTAGGCGCGCCGGCCCCGGATCGAATCCGCCCGGCGAATTACCGATGTTGGTCGGTGTGCCCGCCAGCATGGATGTGGTTTTCAGGCGGTTTTCCACATCCCACTAGGTGAATACCGTGCTGGCCCCCAAGTTCCACCTCAGTTACACGACTTGCAGACATCTGAACACGTTCGCACTATTCCATGAATTACACTAGTCTCAGACAGCAGGGGTACACTAATTCCATTCTGGGGAGTACGGGGTGGGGCAGGAAGGGCATCCGGCCACCCCTTTCCACTAACCTTGCCAAATCCGTTCCTCACAATTCCGCCCTGCGTCTGCACGGGACATGGCACCAGTGAAAGAAAGCAAGAATGAAATTACCTAGAATTTACCCATCCAGTGTTTGATACTGAGAGCACTTAGCATCTTCCAAGAAAGTACAAGAGTAATTTCAAACCCTTTCCGAAGTTTTTCTCGCTTACCTGCTTAATGACAAGTATTTACACACAAACTCATTTGTAAAGTAATTAGAAGTTTGTGTCTAGTTTATACATTGTATTTCGATTCTCTAACGAGTAGGACGTTTACTGATCTTCTCACAACCAGGAAGTCCTTAACTATGCACTGAGGGCTTGTAATGTCAACCGATTAGGAATTTTTAGCACATTGCAGCCCCGTCAGCAGCTGTGATAGACTAATATTTTGAAGAACTGAGGCTGATTCTTCAAAATATCAACCGATTAGGTCTCATAATGAATAGAATACGTTCTGATTCCACGTCTACGTAAAAGACGAAGTGATTTAGTGTGCAACATTCTTCTCTATCTTGTAGAGCGTAACAGCGTTAGTAATTTACCTTGAATGTGCAGGGAGCAGAAAGTACCTCGTAAATACTAGAAAAGGAAACAATTCCGACTGGTCGTCAATCGTCTGACTACAATGGAGACATACGTCACGTCTGATTCCGAATAGTCCCTGGAAAATTGCAACAGCGAAATTAGTTGGCGCATTGTGTTCTGTACCTCATGCGAAAATGGCCAGCGCTTGCCGACCTGTCGCACTACATCCCACAGTGAGATAAACTGACACGTCGCGCCGTAAAAGCACAGACTAACTCATTCCAGCCCTGTTCCCTGGTCCACCTCTGGAAGAGAACTGCAATGGGAGTGTTCCCTCATTTCTGCTGCCGTCAGTCCACATACACCCCAGAATACGGCCGTACAGAGCGGAATTGTGCACACACCTCGACTTGTATCGCATGTAACGCTTGTGAGATAAGGCCGCGGGCGACGCCATAACGCCAAGTGCGCCGTGCGCTGACAGAACCGCTTGCTTGTGCGCCCAGCTGACACTTTCAGACACATGAGCGAAGTTGACGGGCTTTAATGGACGACGTTAACAAAGCAAACTGCCCGCCTGCGCGAACTCGACTAGTGGATTATGCTTTGACGGCCTAGCTTCTCACATCTCTCTTTGCGAAATTAGCACCGGGTCTGAAAGTTAGAAGTGTGTAACACTATATCTACTACCGTCGCGGACGTATGGACAATGGGGAGACGTTATTGCATGGCGTTACCGACAAATTTAATGAGACCCGCTAACATACGTTTCTGTCACGTTACTACTAAGCGATGGCCCCTTGTAAGTACAGATACTCACTCACAAAACACTGGAGCACACAGTAAATGAGCTACAAACTGCCTTAATTATACCTTCGGAATAGTGCAACAAATTAATATGGTTCAAATGGCTCTGATCACTATGGGAGTTAACATCTGAGGTCATCAGTCCCCTACATTTAGAACTACTTAAACCTAACCAACCTAAGGACATCACACACATCCATGCCCGAGGCAGGATTAGAACCTGCGACCGTAGCGGTCGCGCGGTTCCTGGCTGAAGCGCCTAGCACCACTCGGCCACTCCGGCCGGCAACAAATTAGTACTAACGACCAATAGTAAGAGACAAACGTAACCTTTATTATTCAGGTGTCCCATTTTACAGACGTACAAGTATATTTTCCAGTGATCATCTATATCTTGTTTCACAAATAAATCAGCATAAGCAGGATGCATTATTGATACATTATTTAGTCGGTTGCAAATATAATTATAGCGGCAGTCACATTCAACCAGAATTATATGCAAGAGTATTATTTCACATCTTAGAGGACGCACTGGTGAAAGGGCAATGGTGCCCTTTCGTAAATGACTTTTTGTGTTATGTTCCTGTCATTTTTACACGGAAAATGCTTCAAATTACACGTGGATTCGGCCAAAATGTAGGAACACCATTTGCCATTCAGTTCACACCGTCTTGCATTCGCAGTGTTTCATTCTCTATTACAATCAAAGGATATATTTTCGTTTGTTTATCAAATGCACAGTTATTAAGTGCAGCGTAAATGTTTACATCACGCAGAGAGCAAATATTTAATTTTTTCCCTATTTACATAAATATTTATATGCATTGCGAGGTGTGTCATAAAATGAAG
This sequence comes from Schistocerca piceifrons, assembly GCF_021461385.2. Taxonomy (NCBI): domain Eukaryota; kingdom Metazoa; phylum Arthropoda; class Insecta; order Orthoptera; family Acrididae; genus Schistocerca; species Schistocerca piceifrons. The sequence continues at coordinate 236,103,524 of NC_060140.1, forward strand.
GCTTATCACAATGTTGCTGGGAATCTGGATGGGGTTGTTAAGCTGAGCTGTCCCCTTCGTGTTACTCGATAGGAATGGGCTACGTGCTGGCAATGGGTTTCTCCCTCTCCCTTGTCTGATCATCATCATCATCATCATCATCAAGCAACAAATATAGCACCATACTATACTCACACCCATTGTAGTCACCTACACTCAACAGATACACTTCAACACGCATCCCTCAGGCACCTCGTAGAAAGTGGCCATTGTGCGCGGAAGAAGATATCACCCACATCTAGACGTTCTTATATTCACCGTGAGTCGTCATATGGTGTATGGCGCAGGGTACCTTCTACCACTTGTAATGTCCCCGCAGAAAATACCCTCTACCACGCACCAATTAATCATTGTCAATCAAACCATCCACATTCATTCACTTTGGAAAAGTATCTGATCTGATTTTCTCGTAACACATGAGGCGACAGCTCGACGACGCCAAAGTATTTTCTAGTGCATTTATTCTTTGAAATAACCGAGATGCATTTATGCATTCTCCATGGTTGTGAGAGTGGTAACTAGGACAGCTTCTGGAGTATCTGTTGAGGGAATGACGTGTTTCTGAGAGATACATATTTTGCTTTTCTTCTTGCTAAAGCGAGGCAATTAACATTTGTGCCGCTAGCGGTTTATTTGAAGAGAATGAGACTGTAAACGGAAAATAATTAAAACGTGGAATCACCGGAGATCTGGACATGTCATGGAGATGGATTTAATACACAATTTCCTTCATAAATAAGATTTGTGACTTTTTTGTTCTGGAGTGAATGAACGAATGAGTTTTTTCTGAACCATTTGATGATCACGTTGGCCCTGTAATTAGTGGGGAAGTTTCAGCTGTGTCGAAGAGAGCCTGCAATCACCGAGTCTGTGTTAAATCGTCCAAAAAAGCTTCGTACACATCTGGAATTCGCAATCTTTCGTAAAAGGAACAAATTGTCCACACGATTGATTCTCCCGACTGAATGCAGTGTTTAACAGTAATAATAAATGTAAAGACCTCTTACAGCAAGCCAGCCGCTGATTACCAAGACGAAGGATTCCACCAAAGATTCTATTTGGCTGATTTCACGTAATGAAATATTATATTAAAAACTGTACATAGATAAAGGAGAGAAAGAGAGAGAGCGAATGAAAATAGAGATAATACTAATAATCCTCCATTAGTCTAACTTTTCGCCTGTCTTATCACGGATCAGCCAAGAAATGGGAGGCCCTTACTTTACTGTATAGATTTATGTGTGACGGTGAAGGGATCTTAAAGGCAACAGATACACGTTTATACAGACAAGACATTACACAAAGTTAGCGGCTAGCTGCATTCATCATCTATTCTTAGATGAAGAGACGGCGACTTATTATCCTTAACATTTAAAAAAATGTTAAAATGGCCAATCCGTGACAGGACACGTTTCTGGAAGTTGCTAAAATAATTTTGTTCTCTGTTTCATGTCAACTACGACGAGCTAACCTAACTGTCGCTTGGAAAAGAGAGGAAAGACTCGCAGGTGATATAATTGGATCTATAAATAAAGCCGAAAGGCAGCACACAGGTCGCAGTGAAAAAGCTAAATCTATATTTTTATTATTCAAAGTTGCCAGTATAGTTGAAGTATACGATTTTCTGTTGAGTGTTATGTGATATTTGTTCATTGACTAATTGTGTTCATGTTAGCCGGCCGAAGTGACCGTGCGGTTAAAGGCGCTGCAGTCTGGAACCGCAAGACCGCTACGGTCGCAGGCTCGAATCCTGCCTCGGGCATGGATGTTTGTGATGTCCTTAGGTTAGTTAGGTTTAACTAGCTCTAAGTTCTAGGGGACTAATGACCTCAGCAGTTGAGTCGCATAGTGCTCAGAGCCATTTGAACCATTTGTTCATGTTAGATGTGGTTTGATTGACCTGTCCCAGTTGCATTTATCTGTATATGTACATTAAGAAAGTAGACACAGTAGTACTCTTGCGTGAACGGAGTTACATATAGTGACAATAGAACATTTATATGGTTTTAACTAGGGCAATGTTTAGGATGAGTCAAGCAGACAGCCTTCAGCTGTTAGCACTGATAATAATGATGCAGTAAGTAGTGTTGTAGGACCGATGGCTACAGATAGCGCAATAGAACGCACTGTAGACACGGCTGGAGGAGTAACAGCAAGTACGCAGCATGGATTAGATCCATTGGTAATTATCATGAGACAGATGCAGATGATAACCGAGAGCATGAATACTTTGAAAACCGACATTAACGCGAAATTAGCCTCAGTTACTGAAGGGTAGGAAAATCTGAAAACCGTTATTAAAGCGCATTTAGTGACAGTCACTCAAACTCAAGAAGAAATGAAATTAGTCCAGACTGAGATTAAGCAGCAGTTACAGGACAGTTTTTCCGAATTAGAGCAGCGGATAGAGGCGAAGACCAAGGAACTCAAAGATCAGGCCGAAGAGACGGAACGAAAATTAACTGCACAAATAAAATTGGTGAAAGCACAAGGTGAGGAATCTACTCACCGCGTACGTGTCGAAATGAAGGAGTATGTGGCTATTAAGATAGATACTGTACGGGAACAAGTGGAAATGGTTCCGCAATTAGTACAAAAGCAAGACGCCATGTCATGTGCAATTGCGCAACTTCCTGAATTGGCACGTACACAGACTAACCTAAAGGAAAGCGTTGAACATCTGACAGAGCGTCAAGACGTTATAGACCACAAATTTAACGTATTAACGGGTAAATTATCCGAAATCACATTAGAAAACAAAAGGCTAGTGTTTGAAAACGTTGAGCAAAATGTTAAGGCAGCATTCCAGAGTTTATCTGGCAAACAGGAAGAGAATTTGTTTGCGAAAGGACTTGAGGAGGTGCGACAGCAGTTAGGTGCTGATTTGGAGCATTGGAAACAAACGATAGAAGAGTCGATGCGCGCTTCACAACAAAGCTCAAAACAAATGAATACAGGGCAGCAGCAGACTTTGGCAGCGACTATAGAGCCAGTTACTGCCCATTCGCACACGATACCGACTTGTGTAAGTAATTCAAACATTAAATTGCCACAAGCTGGTTGTTCGAGTGAATTCTTATCTAACGGAGATTACGAAAGCCTTTGCCATGCCGAAGAAAAAATGATAAAGCATCGGCAATTCCAGATTTTTAACCCTGACAAAAGGGGGGGGGGGTCCATCCAATTGTTTTTATTCGAAGTTTCAGAGGAGTGCTACACAGAAATTGGTCGGAGTGGCAGAAGATCAGTTTTGTTACAGGATATATACAAGGTTCGGGGGCGATCTGGGCCTCGGACATGACTTCTGTTTGCCCGACATATGACGATTTTGAGAAGGCGTTTTTAGCAAAGTTCTGGTCAGAAGGGGTACAGGAACGCCTAAGGCAGGAGGTGCTCTACCCAGAGCCTTTCTCCTTTTCGAAAGGAAGCCTTAGAAGGTATTTCGAAAAGTATATAAATAAAACGAGATACTGGGACAGACCTGTGCCCTTGCCAGACATAATAAACATACTTAAGGCAAGACTACCAACTGGCATCCGGGATCAATTGATTTACGGCAACGACAAAGACTTGGCGTCGTTCCTCACGACGTTAGACCATATAGATATTATCGAAGAGAACAACCAGAAAGCCCGTAATAACAGATTCCAATATAGGGAGATAGAACCTCCGCCAAACGGTAGGCAAGGTGGAAGTATGTGTTATACCAATGGCGATCAAACGACACTTAATGGGAATGAACAGAGATCGTTAAATAATGGGGAAACCTCTCAAAATCTCAATAGTAATCCCGGCAATGGTCTTGCGAGGGGCTATTCAAGGAACAACAGGAACGGGAAAAGATACAATCCCGTGTGGGGGAACGAAAGAAATTTCAGACCCCAAGTCTGGAATAATAACAACAATAGAAAGTGGAATCAACCAGGGGGAATGAATTCAAATAGCCAACAACAGTGGGGACGGACATCTACGAATCAACCGGTAATTACCGAAGTGACGGATGATGTCAACCAGCAGACAAATCAAAATCCAACAAACTTGTAAGGACTCACTCGTGCCCCGGAGGAGCGGTCAACAATTGGTTGAGGGGCAACAGGATATGTGTACCCATGCTAACGTATAATGATGGACGATTACTAGCAGATGAACTGACCGAGGACTTAGAACCACAAGATGAAGATAAGGAACAGGCGGCAGTAGCCGAAGTGCAAGTCATTGTGGAGACCGTACCTATAGTGGCGGTTTTAGACACAGCTGCAACCACAAATGTTATTTCGGAGGCACTATTCAACAGGATCAGAAAGATAAGACGAGTACCAGTATTTCCAGTTCAAAATTGCAGAATAACAGGCGCCGTTGTGGCTCGATCGGCTAATGTAAAGTGCAGTCACTATTTGGTGTGGAGTTCGGAAATGCAGCAATATTAAGCACATTCCTTGTTGTGAAAAATTTGGTGGTAGATTGCATTATCGGAGTCGACAGCCTACGTCAATACGGATGCAGAATAGATTTTAAAACAGGAAAAATTTGGTTGAATGTTAATAAACAAGAAATTGAGTTGAAGTTGTTGAAAAAAAAGCCTTACGAGAAAATATAATTGTGGGATCAGTGTGCAAGTAATCAGGACGGCCCAAAATTCGAAAGAGCACGTAATTAATGAGTTCCAAGTCAAAGAAGATTTCGGTCAATTAGTGTTTGAAAAGTTAATTGAATCCGACTGCATTATCGAAGATCAGAAGAAGCAGCTCAATGAATTATTATTCACGTATGAAAACGTTTTTGATGAAAGGCCAGGAGTTATCAAGAGATACATATGCCATCTCTACGGTAAGCCGCACGAAACGTATTGTAGGACTTTCTATCCTGTTGCCTGGAGGTTAAAGGCTCAAGTTCAAAAGGAAATAGATCGCATGTTGAAATGGGGTTTGATCGAACCCTCTGCAAGCCCATACTGCTCCCCATTGCAAGTGACAGAGATGAACGCTCGTAAAAACGTAACAATAAACTGTGTGTGTTTAGTGTTAGAAAACTTTAAACTGAAATAATCAGTGACACAGATTGTAGAAATAGTGACTAACTATTACTATCGAGTGCTGCAAAGGAGATAGTGGAGATAAGCTTCCCCTGTGTTTGGGTACACATGGAACTTTAGCATTGCTAATGTCATCAAGATTTATAAAGGATTTGAATGACATTCAAGAAGAAAGAAATGTTTCCCGAAAATGACGCTGCATAATCAAAATAGGTTCCCAGTGAATGTTCATAAATAATTTCTAGTGCACGCTTAGATGTGTAAACGTGTGAAGTGATGCGTTTAGGCAGTGAATCATGAGTGACGGTTAACGCCGCAAAGATAATTTCCCGCGCAAAACAATTGGCGTCGGCGCGAGAGTTAGAATCGATATAGACGACACAGATATGCTTTGTAAGAGACTCGCATCAAACGCGAGGGGAAACTGATTGATGTTGAACTTCAAAAAAGTGTCATAATTAGACATTAAGAGTTCTTGATTTATTGTTGAATGTCAAAAGAAACTAAGATTCATAGAGTTAGTAGTTATTTAATGGGTCTTGTTCACTTTGGAATTTTGTTTGAAAATCAATTTCCATATATGTGCATGTATGAATGCCGGATGAATCAGAGAATAAATGAAAGAAGTGAATCCACATTCCTCACTACTAATAACTTTTACATTACAGCAATCAAGCGGAGAAATATATGTATTTAGGATAAAAATTTTATGAGTGTAGATAAATGATATGACTTTTCAAGGAAATGATGGATTATGTGTTTGTATAAAATGAACCACACTTTCCATTATTCGATGATTTGAATCCAAATTCTACTGCAAGTTGCATGAATCCTTTAAATTACGAAGAATAAATCATTGACAGAAAATGTGTCAGGATTTTTGGACTTATAAGCACAAGTGGTGATGCGAAGTCCAAAAGAAAATTCAAACTAGAGTAAATATTACGATGTTTTCGGCAACAGCATTAGTCAATGGATAAATGGAAACTTTAAGTCAATGGCTACATTCCTTGCAGTACATCGTAAGAAAAAGGATGCATGAAGCCATAGGGATTTTGTTTTCAACAAGGAGAATCTTGGACGGTGCAACCTAACCAGTTCCTTTACAGGAAGAGTTTCCCTTTCGGTCATTGCTAATCCTTTGGAATGAATGTTGCATGTGAAATCTGGTATCCCTGTCCCTTCTACTCTTCCCATTGTGGGCCGCGTAGAAGATCGATTACAAATGTGGACGTCGGGGACATGCAAGATCCGGGGGAGTTTCAGCACCGCAAGATATTGTCCTGGGAACAAGACTGTGAAAAAAAAAAAAAACCCTCGAGTTATTTATTGTAATTTTTTTTTTTTAGCTAGGGCACAAATCACTCTTCTCTCTTCTGTAGGCTTTCCTATCTTCTATGTACCGTAGGCTGAGGGTCTAGGCTTAAGAGGTTTTCCAAGGTTTCCCTGCTTAAGAAAGTTCCCGAATGGGTAGACCCTGAGAACAGTTTCATGAAAGATCATCTTCCTCGGTTGTGCACAGCAGACATAACACCTTGATGCACGTAAAAGCAATACAGCCGGGGTACCTGTCTCTTCATTTCTTCTGTTTTCAATGTTTCTGTTCTTCGTCTGTCTTAAACACAATTATCTTTTTTCGGTCGGAGAACTGACACTCATCACTTCCGGGTTACCCACACTAATAGATTGCTCGCGAAGTGTGTTCGGTAAATGAAAATTAGGCTCACAAACTTCGCTCGCTGCGAGGGGCATTGTAATGTCCCCGCAGAAAATACCCTCTACCACGCACCAATTAATCATTGTCAATCAAACCATCCACATTCATTCACTTTGGAAAAGTATCTGATCTGGTTTTCTCGTAACATATGAGGCGACAGCTCGACGACGCCAAAGTATTTTCTAGTGCATTTATTCTTTGAAATAACAGAGATGCATATATGCATTCTCCATGGTTGTGAGAGTGGTAACTAGGACAGCTTCTGGAGTATCTGTTGAGGGATTGACGTGTTTCTGAGAGATACATATTTTGCTTTTCTTCTTGCTAAAGCGAGGCAATTAACATTTGTGCCGCTAGCGGTTTATTTGAAGAGAAAGAGACTGTAAACGGAAAATAATTAAAACGTGGAATCACCGGAGATCTGGACATGTCATGGAGATGGATTTAATACACAATTTCCTTCATAAATAAGATTTGTGACTTTTTTGTTCTGGAGTGAATGAACGAATGAGTTTTTTCTGAACCATTTGATGATCACGTTGGCCCTGTAATTAGTGGGGAAGTTTCAGCTGTGTCGAAGAGAGCCTGCAATCACCGAGTCTGTGTTAAATCGTCCAAAAAAGCTTCGTACACATCTGGAATTCGCAATCTTTCGTAAAAGGAACAAATTGTCCACACGATTGATTCTCCCGACTGAATGCAGTGTTTAACAGTAATAATAAATGTAAAGACCTCTTACAGCAAGCCAGCCGCTGATTACCAAGACGAAGGATTCCACCAAAGATTCTATTTGGCTGATTTCACGTAATGAAATATTATATTAAAAACTGTACATAGATAAAGGAGAGAAAGAGAGAGAGCGAATGAAAATAGAGATAATACTAATAATCCTCCATTAGTCTAACTTTTCGCCTGTCTTATCACGGATCAGCCAAGAAATGGGAGGCCCTTACTTTACTGTATAGATTTATGTGTGACGGTGAAGGGATCTTAAAGGCAACAGATACACGTTTATACAGACAAGACATTACACAAAGTTAGCGGCTAGCTGCATTCATCATCTATTCTTAGATGAAGAGACGGCGACTTATTATCCTTAACATTTAAAAAAATGTTAAAATGGCCAATCCGTGACAGGACACGTTTCTGGAAGTTGCTAAAATAATTTTGTTCTCTGTTTCATGTCAACTACGACGAGCTAACCTAACTGTCGCTTGGAAAAGAGAGGAAAGACTCGCAGGTGATATAATTGGATCTATAAATAAAGCCGAAAGGCAGCACACAGGTCGCAGTGAAAAAGCTAAATCTATATTTTTATTATTCAAAGTTGCCAGTATAGTTGAAGTATACGATTTTCTGTTTAGTGTTATGTGATATTTGTTCATTGACTAATTGTGTTCATGTTAGCCGGCCGAAGTGACCGTGCGGTTAAAGGCGCTGCAGTCTGGAACCGCAAGACCGCTACGGTCGCAGGCTCGAATCCTGCCTCGGGCATGGATGTTTGTGATGTCCTTAGGTTAGTTAGGTTTAACTAGCTCTAAGTTCTAGGGGACTAATGACCTCAGCAGTTGAGTCGCATAGTGCTCAGAGCCATTTGAACCATTTGTTCATGTTAGATGTGGTTTGATTGACCTGTCCCAGTTGCATTTATCTGTATATGTACATTAAGAAAGTAGACACAGTAGTACTCTTGCGTGAACGGAGTTACATATAGTGACAATAGAACATTTATATGGTTTTAACTAGGGCAATGTTTAGGATGAGTCAAGCAGACAGCCTTCAGCTGTTAGCACTGATAATAATGATGCAGTAAGTAGTGTTGTAGGACCGATGGCTACAGATAGCGCAATAGAACGCACTGTAGACACGGCTGGAGGAGTAACAGCAAGTACGCAGCATGGATTAGATCCATTGGTAATTATCATGAGACAGATGCAGATGATAACCGAGAGCATGAATACTTTGAAAACCGACATTAACGCGAAATTAGCCTCAGTTACTGAAGGGTAGGAAAATCTGAAAACCGTTATTAAAGCGCATTTAGTGACAGTCACTCAAACTCAAGAAGAAATGAAATTAGTCCAGACTGAGATTAAGCAGCAGTTACAGGACAGTTTTTCCGAATTAGAGCAGCGGATAGAGGCGAAGACCAAGGAACTCAAAGATCAGGCCGAAGAGACGGAACGAAAATTAACTGCACAAATAAAATTGGTGAAAGCACAAGGTGAGGAATCTACTCACCGCGTACGTGTCGAAATGAAGGAGTATGTGGCTATTAAGATAGATACTGTACGGGAACAAGTGGAAATGGTTCCGCAATTAGTACAAAAGCAAGACGCCATGTCATGTGCAATTGCGCAACTTCCTGAATTGGCACGTACACAGACTAACCTAAAGGAAAGCGTTGAACATCTGACAGAGCGTCAAGACGTTATAGACCACAAATTTAACGTATTAACGGGTAAATTATCCGAAATCACATTAGAAAACAAAAGGCTAGTGTTTGAAAACGTTGAGCAAAATGTTAAGGCAGCATTCCAGAGTTTATCTGGCAAACAGGAAGAGAATTTGTTTGCGAAAGGACTTGAGGAGGTGCGACAGCAGTTAGGTGCTGATTTGGAGCATTGGAAACAAACGATAGAAGAGTCGATGCGCGCTTCACAACAAAGCTCAAAACAAATGAATACAGGGCAGCAGCAGACTTTGGCAGCGACTATAGAGCCAGTTACTGCCCATTCGCACACGATACCGACTTGTGTAAGTAATTCAAACATTAAATTGCCACAAGCTGGTTGTTCGCGTGAATTCTTATCTAACGGAGATTACGAAAGCCTTTGCCATGCCGAAGAAAAAATGATAAAGCATCGGCAATTCCAGATTTTTAACCCTGACAAAAGGGGGGGGGGGGTCCATCCAATTGTTTTTATTCGAAGTTTCAGAGGAGTGCTACACAGAAATTGGTCGGAGTGGCAGAAGATCAGTTTTGTTACAGGATATATACAAGGTTCGGGGGCGATCTGGGCCTCGGACATGACTTCTGTTTGCCCGACATATGACGATTTTGAGAAGGCGTTTTTAGCAAAGTTCTGGTCAGAAGGGGTACAGGAACGCCTAAGGCAGGAGGTGCTCTACCCAGAGCCTTTCTCCTTTTCGAAAGGAAGCCTTAGAAGGTATTTCGAAAAGTATATAAATAAAACGAGATACTGGGACAGACCTGTGCCCTTGCCAGACATAATAAACATACTTAAGGCAAGACTACCAACTGGCATCCGGGATCAATTGATTTACGGCAACGACAAAGACTTGGCGTCGTTCCTCACGACGTTAGACCATATAGATATTATCGAAGAGAACAACCAGAAAGCCCGTAATAACAGATTCCAATATAGGGAGATAGAACCTCCGCCAAACGGTAGGCAAGGTGGAAGTATGTGTTATACCAATGGCGATCAAACGACACTTAATGGGAATGAACAGAGATCGTTAAATAATGGGGAAACCTCTCAAAATCTCAATAGTAATCCCGGCAATGGTCTTGCGAGGGGCTATTCAAGGAACAACAGGAACGGGAAAAGATACAATCCCGTGTGGGGGAACGAAAGAAATTTCAGACCCCAAGTCTGGAATAATAACAACAAAAGAAAGTGGAATCAACCAGGGGGAATGAATTCAAATAGCCAACAACAGTGGGGACGGACATCTACGAATCAACCGGTAATTACCGAAGTGACGGATGATGTCAACCAGCAGACAAATCAAAATCCAACAAACTTGTAAGGACTCACTCGTGCCCCGGAGGAGCGGTCAACAATTGGTTGAGGGGCAACAGGATATGTGTACCCATGCTAACGTATAATGATGGACGATTACTAGCAGATGAACTGACCGAGGACTTAGAACCACAAGATGAAGATAAGGAACAGGCGGCAGTAGCCGAAGTGCAAGTCATTGTGGAGACCGTACCTATAGTGGCGGTTTTAGACACAGCTGCAACCACAAATGTTATTTCGGAGGCACTATTCAACAGGATCAGAAAGATAAGACGAGTACCAGTATTTCCAGTTCAAAATTGCAGAATAACAGGCGCCGTTGTGGCTCGATCGGCTAATGTAAAGTGCAGTCACTATTTGGTGTGGAGTTCGGAAATGCAGCAATATTAAGCACATTCCTTGTTGTGAAAAATTTGGTGGTAGATTGCATTATCGGAGTCGACAGCCTACGTCAATACGGATGCAGAATAGATTTTAAAACAGGAAAAATTTGGTTGAATGTTAATAAACAAGAAATTGAGTTGAAGTTGTTGAAAAAAAAGCCTTACGAGAAAATATAATTGTGGGATCAGTGTGCAAGTAATCAGGACGGCCCAAAATTCGAAAGAGCACGTAATTAATGAGTTCCAAGTCAAAGAAGATTTCGGTCAATTAGTGTTTGAAAAGTTAATTGAATCCGACTGCATTATCGAAGATCAGAAGAAGCAGCTCAATGAATTATTATTCACGTATGAAAACGTTTTTGATGAAAGGCCAGGAGTTATCAAGAGATACATATGCCATCTCTACGGTAAGCCGCACGAAACGTATTGTAGAACTTTCTATCCTGTTGCCTGGAGGTTAAAGGCTCAAGTTCAAAAGGAAATAGATCGCATGTTGAAATGGGGTTTGATCGAACCCTCTGCAAGCCCATACTGCTCCCCATTGCAAGTGACAGAGATGAACGCTCGTAAAAACGTAACAATAAACTGTGTGTGTTTAGTGTTAGAAAACTTTAAACTGAAATAATCAGTGACACAGATTGTAGAAATAGTGACTAACTATTACTATCGAGTGCTGCAAAGGAGATAGTGGAGATAAGCTTCCCCTGTGTTTGGGTACACATGGAACTTTAGCATTGCTAATGTCATCAAGATTTATAAAGGATTTGAATGACATTCAAGAAGAAAGAAATGTTTCCCGAAAATGACGCTGCATAATCAAAATAGGTTCCCAGTGAATGTTCATAAATAATTTCTAGTGCACGCTTAGATGTGTAAACGTGTGAAGTGATGCGTTTAGGCAGTGAATCATGAGTGACGGTTAACGCCGCAAAGATAATTTCCCGCGCAAAACAATTGGCGTCGGCGCGAGAGTTAGAATCGATATAGACGACACAGATATGCTTTGTAAGAGACTCGCATCAAACGCGAGGGGAAACTGATTGATGTTGAACTTCAAAAAAGTGTCATAATTAGACATTAAGAGTTCTTGATTTATTGTTGAATGTCAAAAGAAACTAAGATTCATAGAGTTAGTAGTTATTTAATGGGTCTTGTTCACTTTGGAATTTTGTTTGAAAATCAATTTCCATATATGTGCATGTATGAATGCCGGATGAATCAGAGAATAAATGAAAGAAGTGAATCCACATTCCTCACTACTAATAACTTTTACATTACAGCAATCAAGCGGAGAAATATATGTATTTAGGATAAAAATTTTATGAGTGTAGATAAATGATATGACTTTTCAAGGAAATGATGGATTATGTGTTTGTATAAAATGAACCACACTTTCCATTATTCGATGATTTGAATCCAAATTCTACTGCAAGTTGCATGAATCCTTTAAATTACGAAGAATAAATCATTGACAGAAAATGTGTCAGGATTTTTGGACTTATAAGCACAAGTGGTGATGCGAAGTCCAAAAGAAAATTCAAACTAGAGTAAATATTACGATGTTTTCGGCAACAGCATTAGTCAATGGATAAATGGAAACTTTAAGTCAATGGCTACATTCCTTGCAGTACATCGTAAGAAAAAGGATGCATGAAGCCATAGGGATTTTGTTTTCAACAAGGAGAATCTTGGACGGTGCAACCTAACCAGTTCCTTTACAGGAAGAGTTTCCCTTTCGGTCATTGCTAATCCTTTGGAATGAATGTTGCATGTGAAATCTGGTATCCCTGTCCCTTCTACTCTTCCCATTGTGGGCCGCGTAGAAGATCGATTACAAATGTGGACGTCGGGGACATGCAAGATCCGGGGGAGTTTCAGCACCGCAAGATATTGTCCTGGGAACAAGAGTGTGAAAAAAAAAAAAAACCCTCGAGTTATTTATTGTAATTTTTTTTTTTTAGCTAGGGCACAAATCACTCTTCTCTCTTCTGTAGGCTTTCCTATCTTCTATGTACCGTAGGCTGAGGGTCTAGGCTTAAGAGGTTTTCCAAGGTTTCCCTGCTTAAGAAAGTTCCCGAATGGGTAGACCCTGAGAACAGTTTCATGAAAGATCATCTTCCTCGGTTGTGCACAGCAGACATAACACCTTGATGCACGTAAAAGCAATACAGCCGGGGTACCTGTCTCTTCATTTCTTCTGTTTTCAATGTTTCTGTTCTTCGTCTGTCTTAAACACAATTATCTTTTTTCGGTCGGAGAACTGACACTCATCACTTCCGGGTTACCCACACTAATAGATTGCTCGCGAAGTGTGTTCGGTAAATGAAAATTAGGCTCACAAACTTCGCTCGCTGCGAGGGGCATTGTAATGTCCCCGCAGAAAATACCCTCTACCACGCACCAATTAATCATTGTCAATCAAACCATCCACATTCATTCACTTTGGAAAAGTATCTGATCTGGTTTTCTCGTAACATATGAGGCGACAGCTCGACGACGCCAAAGTATTTTCTAGTGCATTTATTCTTTGAAATAACAGAGATGCATATATGCATTCTCCATGGTTGTGAGAGTGGTAACTAGGACAGCTTCTGGAGTATCTGTTGAGGGATTGACGTGTTTCTGAGAGATACATATTTTGCTTTTCTTCTTGCTAAAGCGAGACAATTAACATTTGTGCCGCTAGCGGTTTGTTTGAAGAGAAAGAGACTGTAAACGGAAAATAATTAAAACGTGGAATCACCGGAGATCTGGACATGTAATGGAGATGGATTTAATACACAATTTCCTTCATAAATAAGATTTGTGACTTTTTTGTACTGGAGTGAATGAACGAATGAGTTTTTTTCTGAATCATTTGATGATCACGTTGGCCCTGTAATTAGTGGGGAAGTTTCAGCTGTGTCGAAGAGAGCCTGCAATCACCGAGTCTGTGTTAAATCGTCCAAAAAAGCTTCGTACACATCTGGAATTCGCAATCTTTCGTAAAAGGAACAAATTGTCCACACGATTGATTCTCCCGACTGAATGCAGTGTTTAACAGTAATAATAAATGTAAAGACCTCTTACAGCAAGCCAGCCGCTGATTACCAAGACGAAGGATTCCACCAAAGATTCTATTTGGCTGATTTCACATAATGAAATATTATATTAAAAACTGTACATAGATAAAGGAGAGAAAGAGAGAGAGCGAATGAAAATAGAGATAATACTAATAATCCTCCATTAGTCTAACTTTTCGCCTGTCTTATCACGGATCAACCAAGAAATGGGAGGCCCTTACTTTACTCTATAAATTTATGTGTGAAGGTGAAGGGATCTTAAAGGCAACAGATACACGTCTATACAGACAAGACATTACACAAAGTTAGCGGCTAGCTGCATTCATCATCTATTCTTAGATGAAGAGACGGCAACTTATTATCCTTAACATTTAAAAAAATGTTAAACACTGTCATTTCCTTTCCTGTTCCATTTGCAAACAGAGCGAACGAAAAACAACTGTTCATTTGCGTCCGCACGAACCTTAAAGTCTCTATATCTTCGTGGTCCTTACGTGAATATACGTTGGCGGCAGTAGAATTGCTCTGACGTGAGAGTCAGATGTCGGTTCTCTAGATTTTCTCAATAGCGGAAAAAGCGTCGTCTCTCCTCCAGAGATTCTGATCTGAGTTCTGAACACTCGCGTGCTGAACGAACCTGCCGGTATCACATCTAGTAGCACGCCTCTGGATTGCTTAGAGGCAGCAATTCCACGTGAGTTTGTCTTTATTTACATTATCTTCAGATTTCAGAACGAGAATTCTGTATGCGTTGACTTAGTGAGGAGGTTATCAGAGCCTACCCGCTTTTTTGTGTGGAATAGCAATCACATATTTCTTTCAGATTTTTGTTGAAATTCAAATTCGGTGAAGGAATTAATCTTAGCGGTATTTCTGATCTAGAGAAATATCGTGGACATTTTTAATGTGTTTGCAATAAGAACGTTATTCTTCTCGAGAAATGTGATGCTTATCACAATCTTACAAAATCTCGTTTTATTTTATTTTCATTCAACATATGTGCTGTGTACCATTTCTAAAGAAGTATGCTTTTTGCTGAATTTAGAACACACTGGAGATATCATGCAAATTCATTTATGGAGTTTATGTTTCGAAATTAGTTGATAGGACATGCAATTTTTGGAATATTTTCCTACGCTTGTCAGTATTTGTCAGTTACCATTTCCATCCTTTAGGATTTTCTGTCTTGAATTCTCATACGCCACACTTTTCTTGTATAAATTGTTCTGTTTAGTTTAGTATCATCCTAAAAGTAATTTTCTGAGTCACTACTGGGCAATAATAAGAGGAATAAATAATTTACATTGAATAGTTGCAACATGAATAAAGGTTCAAATGGCTCTGAGCACTATTGGACTTAACTTCTGAGGTAATCAGTCCCCTAGAACTTAGAACTACTTAAACCTAACTAACCTAAGGACATCACACACATCCATACCCGAGGCAGGATTCGAACCTGCGACCGTAGTGGTCGCGCGGTTCCAGATTGCAGCGCCTAGAAACGCTCGGCCACACCGGCCGGCAAAACATGAATACTGAAAATGTTTCTGTACTAAGTGTAGAAGTGAATTTATAGCCATCTCTCCATCTCTCTCTCTCTCTCTCTCTCTCTCTCTCTCTCTCTCTCTCACACACACACACACACACACACACACACACACACACACACACACACGCACACACACAGAGAGAGAGAGAGAGAGAGAGAGAGAGAGAGAGACTCGTTCACCCACTTTCGAGTTCCGCAGCAGATTTATATGAAATAAATGCTAATTTAATATACTACGTAACGAAAATTGAGTTTAAATTGAGGAATCCCCTCAGTCTGCAACTTCCACCCTGCCTTCGGTCTGTACTTCACAGATGTCTCCGAACACTTCTCAGAAGGACGTTCGATGCTGCAAGTTTTGTACTGAAACTGGGTTACGAAACTTTGGCACGGGCAGGGAGGATAGCGTCCCGTAAAAGTCACGGACACTTAACTACCGTCAGATTGGTGCCCACTGAGAGCTTAAACAAGTTCTGAGGACAGCTGAGCGACCGGTTGCGCCAACGAGCAGAACACCTGCTACTCAAACGAAACAGCTCTTGGGAGAAGCAATCGGCCCCACCCGGCTGTACCTAACGTAGTCCCGGCTTATCGCTTTAAGGCTATGGGAAAAGTTTGGACGCAGAAGGGAATGCAACCTCTCAGCAGAAAGCTCAACTAAAGCTAAAAAACCCCATGCGGCGCTTGTAAGGGGTAAAGGCACGCGGACTTCGTTTTTACAGCAATTGTTCCAAGCCATTTAAAATCCTTATTCATGAATTCTTCTGTACTTTTTAGCAGAAAGATTTCATGTTGAAGGCTGAAAATCAAACAATTGGAATAAAATGAAATTGGTTTCCTCTCCATCCTTAACCATACAGTCATTTCCTCAAATCATTTCTTACCATTTTCCCTAGAATTTAGCTCAAGTATTATACGGAAAGGGATTACATTAACAACAATAATTCCATCAAACACACTGAGTAGTGGTTGAATTACTATAGACACTTTTAGGAAGGTTACGAATTATAATTATAAAAGTAACTAGATCACAATCTGAGATAACAAAATTGATGTATTATTATATTTTACGTTCATGATTTGAAACAACATTTCTTAGTTTATAATTTTTAACTTTAAAACCTTTCGCCTTTCATTGGTGTACAGTCTTACAAAACTGATTAGTTGACTGATAACTGGCAACAACACGAAACTGTTCTATTAGAGATGTGGTAACAGGTGATCGAATACAGGCTTCAATACATTTTTGTGTATGCAAGAAATAAGATAGACGAGCAACGTCCTGGCACTTCTGATTTGTAGATTTCCTTTAAAATTATCTTATACAAAAATACAAGTTCTAGAAAAATTATAAAAACAATGGAATTTACATTAAATTGAAACACTTCATAATATGCCACATCCATAGTCTTCTGATACAAATTTAAAACTGTTTCTTACACTGATCTTATCACATACTATTGTTCATTCATTTTCCACTGATTTGTGTATATTGTTCTTCACAAATAGTTGTTCTCGAGGCTTGCTGCTCCAGCTTACATTGCACAAGATTATCAACTATTATGAAGGTATTTGTTGTTTTCTTAATGTTTCCTTCTATTGTTATTGCCGGCCGGAATGGCCGTGCGGTTCTAGGCGCTACAGTCTGGAACCGAGCGACCGCTACGGACGCAGGTTCGAATCCTGCCTCGGGCATGGATGTGTGTGATGTCCTTAGGTTAATTAGGTTTAAGTAGTTCTAGGGGACTGATGACATCAGATGTTAAGTCCCATAGTGCTCAGAGCCAATTTCTATTGTTATTGTTGTTGTTGTTATGATCTTCAGTCCGAAGACTGATTCGATGCAGCTCTCCATGCTACTCTATCCTGTGCAAGCCACTTCATCTCCGAGTAACTACAGCAACATCCTTCTGAATTTACTTACTGTCTTCATCTCTTGGTCTCCCTCTACGATTTTTACCATGCAGGCTTCCCTCCAGTACTAAATTGGTGATCTCTCGATGTCCCAGAACATGTCCTACCAACCGATCCCTTCTTCTAGTCAAGTTGTGCTATAAATTCCGCTTCTTCCCAGTTCTATTCAGTACCTCCTCACGAGTTACGTGAACCTTCCATTACCAACACTAAACTCTAAATCACTTCTCTTTTAACTGTAGCATCCCAGATTACAACTTATTTCATAATATACCTTGTCAAGGTTTAATAATTTTCCGTATAATTTTTAGTTATTGATTGGGAAACTTAAGTTTCGCGGAGATCACCGATAGAACAAACGTTTATCCACAAGTGCTTTATTTCATATAATTATAACGCTTCTGATTATCTGAGCATAATAGATCTTGGATATTGAGTCAAATAGACTCACTCTTTCCACGGATACATTGAGGTCAGTTTGCACACATTCATTAAGTACCTTTTGTAATGGAAGCTAAACTTGGAAATGAAGTTCAAAATAAAATAAAACGCAGCTATGAGAAAGGAATAAGGAACTACTCTTGTATTTCTCCATCTGGTGCGCAGTTATTCCTATTAGAGTTGTGATAACAGTTGATCGATTACAGGCTTCAATACATTTTTTATATGCAAGAAATAAGATAGACGAGCAACATCCTGGCATTTAGCACACATTATACGATGAGCGCAAGATTTTTTTATGACAACACCATCTACGGGTAGACTTACAGTAACTCTCGAATTGGCATAATTTTGCACAACACTATTCGCAGTGAAATCTCTGGCACGTGATTCACCCTTCCACATTTCCATTATCTCTTCTTACAACCTTCTCCTGAACCCAATATTACTTTTAATCGCTCTTCCTATGATTGTTGCTTCCCTCTCTATTGCAATGCTACCAAATTTGCTACTGTTTAATTCATGTGCAAAGTGCAATGCTCACTTCCCATATTCAGCTGCTCCACTGACCACGATTCAGATTCATAATCTCCGTCCAGACTGTCTAACTCTTATTCCACATGCGATTTTGCACCCTGAAAGCTACTTCACGACGTACTACAACAAATGAGAAGTCCCAGCAGCGTCTGGCATCGTAAAACACACCTCCTGTCACAGGCCGAAATGTATGACAGTCTTTCTTCCCGTTACGAATCACACAAACGAGACAGCGCCATGCTGAAGATAATGGGCTTGCGCTCAAGATATCTAGGATTCAAAACCAAGTTCGCTTAATCAGATTTAAGTTATGTGAGGTTTTGCTAAATCGACTGAGGCCACTTCAGGAAGGGTTCTATTATAGGAGTAAGACGAGGAAATTAGTGTTTAACGTCCCGTCGACAACTAGGTCATTAGGCACAGAACACAAGCTCGTATTAAGGAAGGATGAAGAAGGAAATAATCCGTGCCTTTTCAAAAGAACCATCTCTGCATTTGGCTGAAGCGATTTAGGGAAATCACGGAAATCCTAAATCAGCATGGCGCGACGCGAATTTTAACCATCGTCCTTCCGAATGAGAATCCAGTGAACTAACCAATGCGCTACCTCGCTCGGTATTAGAGTAAGACTAATTTTCTTCCTCATCGTAGCCATACTTTTTCTTTGATTGACAGTGTTGTTTCCTCAGCGGTTGCAGTGAATTGTGGGATCTGTCTAATGATTTGAAGATGGCCAGCATGACCGAAACCGATAATTTCGTAATGAAATTGTTGTCCTTATGACGGAAAATAAATTAATTTCGGAAGTGGACGATGAATATATTATGACCAGAGAAACTTCAGTCGTCTGGCCACAACTGTGGGTTCTTTGACTGCTCAGGGAGATGGCTCATCAGAACTACAACATATGAAATGTTACTTCACGTCATTACATGAATGATAAAAAGATTTACTTAACTTGATACAATCCTTTGTCACACGAGTGCTTGATAATTTACAACTGTTCAACATACAATGTTCAACATTTCCAAAAGTACATCTCTTGAATCTTGAATAGCTCTTTAGTACTAGTCGATGATGTTTACTGCTTCGTCTGAGGTAACGAACTGGGGCAGAGCGCTTCCAAGGTCCGCTGTATATTGAACTCCGTGCTACGGGGCTGCTGCACTGGGAGAGAAGGTGTGTCTCATCAGCCTCTCCCATTCGCCAATGCGGATTGCGGCAAGACATGGCTAATGTCTGCGGTACCGATGTGCGTTGCCGATTTTGGTGTGGCTCCGCGATCTTTGGACGAAGCCACAGCTGGCCGAAGTGGCCGTGCGGTTAAAGGCGCTGCAGTCTGGAACCGCAAGACCGCTACGGTCGCAGATTCGAATCCTGCCTCGGGCATTGATGTTTGTGATGTCCTTAGGTTAGTTAGGTTTAACTAGTTCTAAGTTCTAGGGGACTAATGACCTCAGCAGTTGAGTCCCATAGTGCTCAGAGCCATTTGAACCATTTTTGACGAAGCCACAGAACAATAATTGGCGTCTCCAGGATGACTGTTTTTCCAAAGTGCTTTGTATGTGTCAGTCGGGTGTATGGACTCCGCACAGTAAACTGGGGCGCAACAGAGGCGTGACAGAAAGGCATAAGGGAGACATGGTGTTTGGATGTGAATATGAGACTAGCCAATTTTGTTAATATATCTACGTGGGCTGTTCAGTGTGTCTGCAAGAAATGGTGTATCACTCACAGTCTTTTAAGATGGGTTACAAATAGTGACGGTAAAAGGAACCTGAGTTAAAGGGACCTGTGACTAGTGTCACGACCTGTCATTGACTATCAGTTACAAACTGTCAGCGAATCACGACCAATTTCAGATCGAGCTTTGAAAAGATAATTGTGTGCAATGGACATTTGGTACCACCTAAACAACCTCTGTTGACAGTGGCACATAAAGCGATACATCATTGAAGGACCAGACAACGCAGAAACTCGACAACAGTTGATTGCGTGTGTGTGAATTCCTAAGGGACAAAACTGCTGAGGTCATCGGTCCCTAGACTTACACACTACGTAAACTAACTTATGCTAAGAACAACCACACACGCCCATGCCCGACAGAGGACTCGAACCCCTGCGGGAGGGGCTGCGCATCCGCTACGTGGCATCTCAAACCACGCGGCCACTCCGCGCGGCAGCAGCTGATTGGATGCCTCTAGTGCGGTGTGATGAGTCACGATTTTGGCTCTTTGCAAGTGATACAAGGTGTCAAGGATACAGACACTCAACGTGGTGTTTAATCCGTAGTTTGTGGGGAGTTTGGTTCAGACCTGAAGTGGTTCTGTGATGATTTTAGCGTGTTTCCGTATCGTGACATAGACCTATCTACTCAAAACTATAAGCATGAGCATGGTAGTTTATTTGAACAATCTCGGTGGCCAAGTATTTCCTTTTTGTTCTACATGTTTGTGATATATATTGAAGCGCCAAAGAAAATGAACTGGAATAGCCGAAAGCATGTAAACAGGCGAATAGGGCTCTGAGGTCGGCAAAGGCAATATAACACAAGAAGTGCCTGGAATAGTTGTTAGATCTGTTGCTGCTGCTACAACGGCAGGTTATCAAGAATTAAGTGACTTTGAAGCATCTCCGAGGCAGCGATTTAGTGGGGATTTTCTTGTACAACCATTTCACGAGTGTGCCGTAAATATCAGGAATCCAGTAAAACAGAAAATCTCCGACATCGCTGTGGCCGGGAAAAGATCCTGCAAGAATGGGACCAACGACAGCTGAAGAGAATCGTTCAACGCGACAGAAGTGCAAAATGGTTCAAATGGTTCTGAGCACTATGAGACTTTACTTCTGAGGTCATTAGCCCCCTAGAACTTGGAGCTACTTAAACCTAACTTACCTAAGGACATCACACACATTCACGCCCGAGGCAGGATTCGAACGTGCGACCGTAGCGGTCGCTCGGTTCTAGACGACAAAAGTACAACCCTTCCACAAATTGTACCGAGCGGATGGACGTGTACCGGTATGGAGACAATCTCATGTAACTATGGACCCTGCATGTCAACAGGGGATAGTTCAAGCTGGTGGAGGCTCTGTAATGGTGTGGGGCGTGTGGAATTGGAGTGATATGGGACCCCTAATACGTCTAGATACGACTCTAACATGTGACACATAAGCATACTGTCTCATCAGCTGCACCCATTCGTTGCGCATTCCGACGGACTTGAGCAATTCCAGCAGGACAGTGCGACGCCCCATACATCCATAATTACTACAGAGTGGCTACAGGAACACTCTTCTGAGTTTAAGCTCTTCCGCTGGCTACCTAACTCCCAAAACATGAACATTATTGAGCATATCTGGGATGGCTTGTAACGTGCTGTTCAGATGAGATCTCCACCCCTTCGTACCCTTACGGATTTATGCACTGCCCTGCAGGATTCATGGTGTCAGTTCCCTCCAGCAGTACTTCAGGCATCAGTCGAGTCCATGCCACGTCGTGCTGCAGCACTTCTGCGTGTTCGCAAGGGTCTTACACGATATTAGGCAGGTGTACCAGTTTCTTTAGCTCTTCAGTGTATGCACTGTAGATACGACTCTGTACCCGTGGTCTAGGGGGCCGGCACGGTAGCTCAGCGTGTTCGGTCAGAGAGCCGGTTGGCCTCTGTAATAAAAAAACTGAGTGGAACATTCACCCACAGAACTTGTACAGGATGTCTTGCGGCGTCCGCAACGACCAAACACAACGATCAATAACGAACAAAATGAAAAAAAAGGGAGTAGCGTCTTTGATTCATAATCAAAACGTCTTCGGTCCCGGGTTCGATCCCCGCCACTGCCTAAATTTTGATAAATAATCAGCATTGGCGGCCGAAGACTTCCGGCATAAGAAGTCAGCCTCATTCTGCCAACGGCCTTGTCAAAGAGGGCAGAGGAGCGGATAGAGGTTCAGGGCACTCTTTTGTCCTAGGGGTGGGAAATTGCCCCTAAAGGCGGAAGAATCAGCAATGATCAACGACATGAGGATGCAGAAGGCAATGGAAACCACTGAATTAAAGACACGTAACGTGTATCCACAGGACATGTGGCCTGTAATTGAAGAACTGTCATGATGATCTCTCCATTGGCAAAAGATTCCGGAATAGTCCCCCATTCGGATCTCCGGGAGGGGACTACCAAGGGGGAGGTTACCATGAGAAAAAGATTGAATAATCAACGAAAAGATAACGTTCTACGAGTCGGGGCGTGGAATGTCAGAAGCTTGAACGTGGTAGGGAAACTAGAAAATCTGAAAAGGGAAATGCAAAGGCTCAATCTAGATATAGTAGGGGTCAGTGAAGTGAAGTGGAAGGAAGACAAGGATGAGTATCGGGTAATATCAACAGCAGCAGAAAATGGTATAACAGGTGTAGGATTCGTTATGAATAGGAAGGTAGGGCAGAGGGTGTGTTACTGTAAACAGTTCAGTGACCGGGTTGTTCTAATCAGAATCGACAGCAGACCAACACCGACAACGATAGTTCAGGTATACATGCCGACGTCGCAAGCTGAAGATAAACAGATAGAGAAAGTGTATGAGGATATGGAAAGGGTAATGCAGTATGTAAAGTTGGACGAAAATCTAATAGTCATGGGCGACTGGAATGCAGTTGTAGGGGAAGGAGTAGAAGAAAAGGTTACAGGAGAATATGGGTTTGCGACAAGGAATGAAAGAGGAGAAAGACTAATTGAGTTCTGTAACAAGTTTCAGCTAGTAATAGCGAATACCCTGTTCAAGAATCACAAATGGAGGAGGTATACTTGGAAAAGGCCGGGAGATACGGGAAGATTTCAATTAGGTTACATCATGGTCAGACAGAGATTCAGAAATCAGATACTGGATTGTAAGGCTTACCCAGGAGCACATATAGACTCAGACCACAATATAGTAGTGATGAAGAGTAGGCTGAAGTTCAAGATATTAGTCAGGAAGAATCAATACGCAAAGAAGTGGGATACGGAAGTACTAAGGAATGACGGGATACGTTTGAAGTTCTCTAACGCTATAGATACAGCAGTAAGGAATAGCGCAGTAGGCACTACAGTTGAAGAGGAATGGACATCTATAAAAAGGGCCATCACAGAAGTTTCGAAGGAAAACATAGGTACAAAGAAGGTAGCTGCGAAGAAACCATGGGTAACAGAAGAAATACTTCAGTTGATTGATGAGAGGAGGAAGTACAAACATGTTCCGGGAAAATCAGGAATACAGAAATACATGTCGCTGAGGAATGAAATAAATAGGAAGTGCAGGGAAGCTAAGACGAAATGGCTGCAGGAAAAATGTGAAGACATCGAAAAAGATATGATTGTCGGAAGGACAGACTCAGCATACAGGAGAGTCAAAACAACCTTTATTGACATTAAAAACAACGGTGGAAACATTAAGAGTGCAACGCGAATTCCACTGTGAAATGCAGAGGAGAGAGCAGGTAGGTGGAAAGAATACATTGAAAGCCTCTATGGGGGTGAAGGTTTGTCTGATGTGATAGAAGAAGACACAGGAGTCGATTTAGAAGAGATAGGGGATCCAGTATTAGAATCGGAATTTAAAAGAGCTTTGGAGGACTTACGGTCAAATAAGGCAGAAGGGATAGATAACATTCCATCAGAATTTCTAAAATCATTGGGGGAAGTGGCAACAAAACGACTATTCACGTTGGTGTGTAGAATATATGAGTCTGGCGATATACCATCTGACTTTCGGAAAAGCATCATCCACACAATTCCGAAGACGGCAAGAGCTGACAAGTGCGAGAATTATCGCACAATCAGCTTAACAGCTCATGCATCGAAGCTGCTTACAAGAATAATATACAGAAGAATGTAAAAGAAAATTGAGAATGCGCTAAGTGACGATCAGTTTGGCTTTAGGAAAAGTAAAGGGACGAGAGAGGCAATTCTGACGTTACGGCTAATTATGGAAGCAAGGCTAAAGAAAAATCAAGACACTTTCATAGGATTTGTCGACCTAGAAAAAGCGTTCGACAATATAAAATGGGACAAGCTGTTCGAGATTCAGAAAAAAGTAGGGATAAGCTGCAGGGAGAGACGGGTCATATACAATATGTACAACAACCAAGGGGGAATAATAAGAGTGGACGATGAAGAACGAAGTGCTCGTATTAAGAAGGGTGTAAGACAAGGCTGTAGCCTTTCGCCCCTACTCTTCAATCTGTACATCGAGGAAGCAATGATGGAAATAAAAGAAAGGTTCAGGAGTGGAATTAAAATACAAGGTGAAAGGATATCAATGATACGATTCGCTGATGACATAGCTATCCTGAGTGAAAGTGAAGAAGAATTAAATGATCTGCTGAACGGAATGAACAGTCTAATGAGTACACAGTATGGTTTGAGAGTAAATCGGAGAAAGACGCAGGTAATGAGAAGTAGTAGAAATGAGAACAACGAGAAACTTAACATCAGGATTGATGGTCACGAAGTCAATGAAGTTAAGGAATTCTGCTACCTAGGCAGTAAAATAACCAATGACGGATGGAGCAAGGAGGACATCAAAAGCAGACTCGCTATGGCAAAAAAGGCATTTCCAGCCAAGAGAAGTCTACTAATATCAAATACCGGCCTTAATTTGAGGAAGAAATTTCTGAGGATGTACGTCTGGAGTACAGCATTGTATGGTAGTGAAACATGGACTGTGGGAAAACAGGAACAGAAGAGAATCGAAGCATTTGAGATGTGGTGCTATAGACGAATGTTGAAAATTAGGTGGACTGATAAGGTAAGGAATGAGAAGGTTCTACGCAGAATCGGAGAGGAAAGGAATATGTGGAAAACACTGATAAGGAGAAGGGACAGGATGATAGGACATCTGCTAAGACATGAGGGAATGACTTCCATGGTACTAGAGGGAGCTGTAGAGGGCAAAAACTGTAGAGGAAGACAGAGATTGGAATACGTCAAGCAAATAATTGAGGACGTAGGTTGCAAGTGCTAGTCTGAGATGAAGAGGTTAGCACAGGAAAGGAATTCGTGGCGGGCCGCATCAAACCAGTCAGTAGACTAATGACCAAAAAAAAAAAAAAAAACTGTAGATACTTTAGTTTTCCCTGATGACAACAGCCGTGTTCACTGGGTGGAACACATGAGTTACAGGTTTGACGAAGACTGGGACATCCCACTGCATCTCAGCTGGCCCGCTAATCACCCGAATTTAATACCATAGGAAATATCTCGGAATATTTGGAACCGCGGATCAGACGTAGAAATCAACGTCCAGGCAATTTGGTAGTCCCACGAGATCAGATCATCAATATGTGGATTCATCTGGAAGAAGGAGGGTTTGGGTTTAACTTCCCATCGACATCGAGGTCAGTAGGGACGGAGCACAAGCTCGGATTAAGTCAAGGATGGAGAAGGAAATCGGCCGTGCAATTTCAATGGAGGCATACCAGTATCTGTCTGGAGAGATTCAGGGAAATCACGGAAGATCTTAATCTGGAGGGTCAGGCACGAATTTGAACCGTCGTCCTCACGAATGTGAGTCCAGGTGTGCTACCCACTGCGTTATCTCGCTCGTTGCGACTTACTTATCTGGGTACGTCATACTTGAAGAAACGTGTAGACTTCACTCCTCACGACACTATTTTCAAGACTAGCGGCGGTGTTACACGGATTTCACTCTCCTGTTTTCGTCTGAGGTACGGGCGGAAACAAAAGTGTACATGCCATTATGCAAAAAGGAGGCCAATGCTACTTTCTAAATTAAAACCTCGGTATTTCAGTTAATATCGGCTTTGGCGTTTTATCATGCCAATTGGGATCATACCCGATACTATCCAGAATCCCTGAAGAGACTTTCCCCTGCACCGAATGATGAGCGTACACAAAATGTTGCTCTAACGTTTAGTGGAAATCTTTAGATGCTGTTCTGGTGTTGGGATACTTATTGTACTTTAAGCCTCGCTGCGATTAACCTTTAAGATTGCTTAGAGAGCGTAATTATTTTATTCTTACCTGTTATTTCTCGGCAAGTGTAGTATGTATTCCAAAATAAAATTCAGTCGTCATTTACACAGATATTTTTATTTTGCTTTACCTGTTTCGACGACTTAAGCTGTCATCTTCAGAAGCCTACAAAACTAGGAATATTGTAGATCTGTAGACCTTGGCTATACGTTTATATAACGTATAAAAGAAACTTACATAGTACTGGTTTAGTAGATGTCAATATCGCCTTCATAGAAGAATGCTATGGTATGTTCAAAACTGTACATATTGTATGTGAGTATTGTATACATAGAATGGCAGATTAATAATTTATAGTAAATGAATCACATCTATTTACGTGTCAACTGTTGTGCCAGTAGCAAGGAACATATGTGCAAACATATGGAGGCGTATATAAACAGATTATATGTAAGGTATATAAGAACATTACATGCGACAGATTTGAAACAAGCATGGCACGTAGTTCTAATATCTGAAAGTCATGAGCAAATTTTCATATTTCATAAGAGATGCTTTACAATCAAAACAGTATCTACTTTTCAACGCAAGGTGGTCATTCAACAAATCTTTTCAATTTAGGCAGATATGTTAAGATATTTCAAAATCACCTAAAGGAGTCATATTATAGCTGTTGTAGTTGTTTCCGCATTAAACAAGGTTGGAGGAGAGGGATGTTGCATTTCTCGATTTTGAGATGTTCTGCAAAACTTGTTTTATATGAATCCTCAACATGTTTGTTGTACAAGTGGTCACGAAAGAATGTCTTAAATTCCCTTCCTGCGTGTCATGTATAAAAACACGGACGTATATTACATTGTATTTCATACATCCCAGATTTCAGAAATTTGTTACCTGGAGGTTTCTCATTAAGTACAAAGAGCAGTTTGGTGACACTATTGATGATGTTATATTTTTAAACAAATTTGTAACACGTTATGAAATGTCACCTAGAAGTAGGATTTTAGTGTATAACTTAACAGTAAGGCCATTTTTATTGGATGTAGAGGAATTTATGTTCTAACTGGTATTATTTTTATAAAGGTTTTGTACATCACTTGCTTGATATCCGTTTTTGATTGGTATATAGTGTCTACATCTACGTGATTACTCCGCAGAGTGCGTTACAGACGGTTCGTTGTACTACCTTTAAGCTACTTCTCTATGGTTCCACTCTCTAACAGCTCACGGGAAAAACGAACACACAAATACTTCCGCGCGAGCTCTGATTTCTCTTATTTTATGATAATGATAACTTCTTCCTAGGTAGGTGGTTGCCAACATAATACTTTCACACTCAGAGGAGAAAGATGGAGATTGAAATTTCGTGAGAAGGTCCTGCCGCAGCCAAAAACGCCTTTGTTTTAATGTCTGCTCCTCAATTCGCATAGCGTATCCCTGGCATTTTCTCCCCTATTTCGCGATAATACAAAACGAGCTACCCTTCTTTGAACTTTTTCGATGTCATCCGTCAATCTTATCTGATGAGGATCGCACACAGCTCAGCTGTAATCCAGAAAGTAGAACTACTACATTTTCTAAGTGTTCTGCCAATAAATCGACGTCTTTGATTTGCTTTCCCAACAACATTATTATTGTATTTAATAACTGTATCCCAATTAAAGTTATTCGTAATTGTAATCTTACAGTATTGATAGTACAGCCTTTGGATTTGTGAGTCTTACCGTGTAACTAAATTTTAGCGGATTCCTTTTAGGGCTCACGTGGATGACTTCACACTTTTCTTTATTTAGAGTCAGTTTGCACTTTGTGCACCATACGGACATCTTGTCTAAATCATTTGTCAATTTGTTTTGATCATCTGATGACTTTACATGACGGAAAACAATAATATCATCTGCAAACAATCTAAAAGAGTTGCTCAGATTGTCCCTAAATCGTTTATGTACATCAGGGAAAGAGGGTCTATAAAACTTGCTTGAGGAACGCCAGATATTACTTCTGTTTTACTCGATGACCTTTAGCTAATTATTACGAACTATGACCTTTCAGAGAGTAAATTACGAATCCAATCCCACAACTGAGACGATACTCCGTAGGCATGCAATTTAACTAGAAGTCACTTGTGAGGAACGGTGCCAAAAGCCTTCTAGAAATCTAAAAATATCAAATGAATTTGGCGTCCACTGTCGACAGCACTCATTACTTCGTCAGAATAAAGAGCAAGTTGTGTTTCACAAGAACGATATTTTCTGAAATCGTGTTGGCTATTTGTCAATAAATCGTTTTCTTCGAGGTGATTCGTAGTATTTGAACACAATATATGTACCAAAATCTTACTTTAAGTTCCTAGATAGAGTTATAGGTATTTGATGCTAATTCCGAACGGCCATAGGTGTCGCTATGGTTATTATGATACAAGAAAGAGCAGATACTTGCCTCTGTGGTACTGCTACTAGAGCCTCAACATTCGTAAAAAAAAGCAAGTTCCTCGAGACACAGCGAAGCCATCCTAGAAAATGACCTCGTGGGTAATGAGGTCTGCCAGCCAGGGTGGGAAACGTAGGTTCAGATCTACTTTTAAAGACGAGAAGGTGTCTATCTGTGAGTGTATGATAGAAGTGTGCGATTATTTAAGCACACAGATAATAATTAGTTGCTGGTACGTTCTGCTGGTTTCAGATTTGTGCATAGAGCCCGTCCAGCGACTGACGTGTCTAGGGCAGCGCCATGTGACATGACCAACAACAGAGAAACTGGTGAACGTGGTGTTCAAGATACACCGACCGGAAATATGGCGTTGGATTTGTCGAAATCCAGCTTGCGGTATACAACTCTCCGCTGTAGGGATAGCTGCCTTCAGCACAAGGACGGCATAGAGCTAATGGAAAGACTGTTTACATAAAGATGTTCGTCGACCGTCCCCAGTGATGTCATCGACGGGACGTTCAGCCCAACCCTCACCTTCTTTACGTCGCAGTGCGGATCGGAGCGTTTGGGAAAGAATGACCTGCATGCGGGCGTGTGAAGACCATCTCATCATATCTATGCAGTTGGTGGTGGTGGTGGTGGTTAGTGTTTAACGTCCCGTCGACAACGAGGTCATTAGAGACGGAGCGCAAGCTCGGGTTAGGGAAGGATTGGGAAGGAAATCGGCCGTGCCCTTTCAAAGGAACCATCCCGGAAGTTGCCTGAAACGATTTAGGGAAATCACGGAAAACCTAAATCAGGATGGCCGGAGACGGGATTGAACCGTCGTCCTCCCGAATGCGAGTCCAGTGTGCTAACCACTGCGCCACCTCGCTCGGTCTGCAGTTGGAAGAAGACGTGTCCCTAGCATGCAGTCTACACTGAAGAACCAGAGAAACTAGTACAGGCATGCGTATTCAAATACAGAGACAGGTAAACTGGCGGAATATGGCGCTGCGGTCGGCAACATCTATATAACAAGTGTCTGGCACAGTTGTTAGATCGATTATTGCTGCTACAATGGTAGGTTATCAAGATTTAAGTGAGTCTGAACGTGGTGTTATAGTCGGAGCACGTGCGATAGGACACGGCATCTCCGAGTTAGCGATGAAGTGGGGATTTGCCCGTACGAACATTGCACGGTTGCACCGTAAATATCAGGAATCCGGTAAAACATCAAATCTCCGACAACGCTGTGGCCGGAAAGAGATCCTGCAAGGACGAAACCAACGTCGACTGAAGAGAATCGTTCAACGTGATAGAAGTGCAACCCTTCCGCAAATTGCAGTAATGCTGGTCCATCAACAAGTGTCAGCATGCGAACCATTCAACGAATCATCATCGATATGTGCTTTCCGAGCCGAAGGCTCACTCGTGTTCCCTAATTGACTGCGCGACACAGAGCTCTACGCCTCTCCTGGGCCCGTCAACACCGACATTGGACTATTGATGACTGGAAACACGTTGCCTGGCCGGACGAGTCTGGTTTCAAATTGTGTCGAGTGGATGGACGTGTACGGGTGTGGAGACAACCTCATGGATCCAAAGACCATGCATGTCAACAGGGGTGTCGCGCGTGTGCAGTTGGAGTGATGTTGGATCGCTGAAACGTCTAGATACGACTCTGACAGGTGACACGTACATAAGCATCCTGTCTGAGCAGCTGCATTCATTCATGTCCATTGTTCATTCTGACTTTGGCAATTTCAGCAGGACAGTGCGACACCCCACACGTCCAGAATTGCTACAGGGTGTCTCTAGGAAACTCTTCTGAATTTAAACACTTCCGCTGGCCATACAATTCGCCAGACATTAACACTATTGAGCATATCTGGGGTGCCCTCAACGTGTTGTGTAAGCAGGCTGTTTAGGTTTTTATGTTGGCAACACCACGTAGCGCTCTATATGGAAATCACTGACTGTGCTGTGTGAAGTCTGTGGCTGGTTTGCATTGTTGGAATATTTGCTATATTAGTGTTGGGCAGTTGGATGTGAACAGCGCGTAGCGTTGCGCAGTTGGAGGTGAGCCGCCAGCAGTGGTGGATATGGGCAGAGAGATGGCAGAATTTTGAGGGCGGACGATCAGGACGTGTGTCCATCAGAAAGAGTAAATTTGTAATATTGGATATCATGAACTGATATATATGATGACTTTTGAACATTATTAAGATAAATACATTGTTTGTTCTCTATCAAAATCTTTCATTTGCTAACTGTGCCTATCAGTAGTTAGTGCTTTCAGTAGTTAGAATCTTTTATTTAGCTGGCAGTATTGGCGCACGCTGTATTGCAGTAGTTTGAGTAACGAAGATTTTTGTGAGGTAAGTGATTCATGAAATGTATAGCTTATTGATAGTCAGAGCCATTCTTTTGTAGGGATTATTGAATGTCAGATTGCGTTGCGCTAAAAAATTATTGTGTGTCAGTTTAGTGATGATCAAAATAAGTGTGCTCAGCTCGTGGTCGTGCGGTAGCGTTCTCGCTTCCCGCGCCCGGGTTCCCGGGTTCAATTCCCGGCGGGGTCAGGGATTTTCTCTGCCTCGTGATGACTGGGTGTTGTGTGATGTCCTTAGGTTAGTTAGGTTTAAGTAGTTCTAAGTTCTAGGGGCTGATGACCATAGATGTTAAGTCCCATAGTGCTCAGAGCCATTTGAACCATTTTTGAGCCATCAAAATAAGTAAGGAGAGAAATGTCTGAGTACGTTCAGTTTTGCTCAGCTGTTTGAAAATCAAATAACGTAAGAGGTTTATGAGCACAGTAATTCAAAATTTTTTCAAAGGGGATGTTTCAGGTGTTCAGAAGAGATCTCCACCCCCTCACACTCTTACGGATATATGGACAGCCCTGCGGGATTCATTGTGTAAATTCCCTCCAGCACTACTGAGATTAGTCGAGTCCATGCAAAGTCGTGTTCTGCGTGCTTGCGGGGGCCCTACGCGATATTAGGCAGA
The DNA here is from genome assembly GCF_021461385.2 of Schistocerca piceifrons. Taxonomy (NCBI): domain Eukaryota; kingdom Metazoa; phylum Arthropoda; class Insecta; order Orthoptera; family Acrididae; genus Schistocerca; species Schistocerca piceifrons. The sequence goes on from NC_060140.1 coordinate 236,135,357, forward strand.
CGTACCATTTTCTTTGGCTCTTGAGTGTATAACGCATTGCCGAGGGGTCACCAGCAAGGGGAAGCTGATGTAGCGCAGCGGCAGTCCGACTGGCGGTGAGAAGGTTAGGGGCCTTGTGGCGGTGTCTGGGATGGGTTGGGATGGGATGGGATGGGCGCTCCCGAGGTGTCTGGACGCTGTCTGGCTGGCGTCGGCCGCCCCTATCGACCGCCCCTCTGCCTCGCCTGTTCTGCGCCGGTTGTCGCACGCCGCCGCCCGGGTGGGGCTTCCCTTACGTGCTCTTTGCCATTGCACGGCGCGGAAGTCCGGTAATGCTGTTAGCCCAGGTAAAGGTGCTGTCACTGTCGGATACTGTTTCCCAACACTACGCTGAACTCGATGACATTTGAAGAATACAGGACAAGAAAGTGCTCTGTCCACATGTGCTGTGAGATTTAGGATTTCGCATTTTTTAAATTTTGTTGATCGACCACTGCGATAATGCGAATAGTCCACGTTCTATAACAGCGGTCGTCGAACTACGGCCCGCGAGTCGCATGCGGCCCGAGGCAAACATGCGAGCAGCCCCGGGTGCTCAGTAGTATTTTGTAATAATATGGATCCAACAACTAATAGCTGAATCCAAAAACGTCATATAAATTTAAGAGCTTTTTAAGATTGTAGTTTTTCCGCTCAGTAATAAAAATACATAGACAGTAAAACATTAACATGAGCTTAGTTTTAAATACCATTGCGAATTCGTCCATGAGCTTAGTAAAGTTGGCCCTTGCGTCAGGGGAAGACGGTAAGCAGAGCGACCACTGCGGTGTTAGAGGATGTGAGCGGAGGCACGTTTTATTGTTTGTCTTCTACACCTGCATCTACATTCGACAATCCACGTGACGGAGTGTGGCAGAGGGTACTCTGTGTAGGTTCCCCAGTGTCATTTACCTTTTTTCCTGTACCAGTCGCGTATGGTTCGTGGGGGGAACATTTTCTGGGAAGCTTCAATGTGGCCTTAAATCTCTCTAATTTTATCTTCATGGGCTTTTCGCGAGATATACGTAGGAGAAAGCAGTGTACTCTACTGTACCGATAGTACTGACAATTCACGGCGAGCGCCAATATTAGCGATCAGTTTCAGCAGGAGTAACGTGGGTTCGTGAATAATCGTTACAGAGGCGGTCATCTTCAAATGGCGTACTTATTTGTGACAAGGAATATGGAGTAAAATGAAGACTGATGTGTCACAACACAACGAGTAGAAGAGAGATGTTAGTAATCATATTTAGTAAACATTTGTGATCACTACTATTAATGCATAATTCATTTGAATAGTAGTAAATTTTTGTTATTAATCAATTATTCGTCCACTCACAGAAACGCAACAGTACTTCGTCAGGCATCTGCAGTGTCACATCTTTGGGGTCACTGAAAATGGAAGCAACCTGGAATAGGTGAAGTGTTCGGAATGGTAGCGACGCTAAGGATCGGTAGCTGTGGGTCAGCGGCCAACGCATCGCGCCCTTGCTATAGCTAGACTATTGGGGGCTCACAACATACTTTTTTGTGTGGGTTACGAAGTAATAATGACATTGTTACATACGCCGCCCCACGTGGCAACTCATAATGTCAGTATTGGCTCTTGTGCAGATATGTTTGACAGCCACTGTTCTGTAATGTATTTTAGATTTGACGTGCAGGGAAAGAATGTCTACTATCTCTCGCTACAGGGAAGAATACGCGTTGCACTATGTTGTGTATGAAGTTTTGTATTCCTCCTGGATTGGTAAAAAAATGTCAGAACAAGAAACAGAAAACTTCCCTATTTTGTGCGTTGTTGCCGACTATGGCGGCCGAGCGGTTCTAGGCGCTACAGCCTGGAACCGCGCTACCGCTACGGTCGCAGGTTCGAATCCTGGCTCGGGAATGGATGTGTGTGATGTCCTTAGGTTAGTTAGGTTTAAGTAGCTCTAAGGTCTAGGGCACTGATGACCTCAGAAATGAAGTCCCATATTGTTCAAATCCATTTGAACCATTTTTTGTGCGTTGTTGATACTAGTGGAAAAACGGTTCAAATGGCTCTAAGCACAATGGGACTTAACATCTGAGGTCATGAGTCCCCTAGACTTAAAACTACCTAAACCTAACTAACCTAAGGACATCACATACATCCATGCTCGAGACAGGATTCGAACCTGCGACCTTAGAAGCAGCGCGGTTCCGCACTGAAGAATACTAGTGAAAAACCTTCGCTTTAGTTTGAGTCTTTCTATTTAGTAATGCTGGTGGTGTAAGTAATTCATTTCAGTTATAACATTTTGTTATTTATCCTGCATGATGAGTGCTCCATCTGTGGATGAAAGACAAAGACCTTCAGAATCTTAACATTGTTAGGAAAAGGCAAGTACGAGGGTGAATTTGTACAGTCATGAAGAAATTAAGAGGCCGGTTCGCACAAACTGCGAGAAGACTGAAAATATAAGTGAAAGTGTTTTGAGGAAGTAAGCGATGAAGGAATATCAAATATTATAAGAAAATTTAATGATGGATGACTATAATGAACAATCATTGCGTCTGACAGGCCTCATTAAATTACTTTTAAAGTTCACAGAAGGCGGTCTTCGAAGAATGAAGCTGAATCGCAAATTCGATGGTACAGCTTGAACTACAGAATAAGAATGAGGTAAAATTCCTACATGCAGAAAAGCCTTCATGGCAATGCATGAAATAATAAGGCGGTGACTAATTACTGTTCAGGTATTTATGACGTACGGCGAGTCTCCCCGTGATGGACGGGGTAAGCATAAAAATGGGCCATTATAAATTAGGGAAGAAGTAGGAAAGGCAGTGTGTGTTCACATAGGTACATTTAAGGGTAGATCAAGTCATTACAGCAATGACAAGACCAAAAAGTTTTATCTTCCAGAGGACGTGTAAAACACGCGTGTAAATTTCCAGGAAAAAATCTGAATTCTGACATCTCATATAAAGGGTATAGAACAGTATTCAACACCAAATTCAACATGCTTTTCGTGATCCAAGGAGTACTAAATGAACAGCGGCGATAAGTACACCGCTGAGACGAAAGTGCTGAATGCAGGATTATCTGGAAATTTAAATGATGACACGAAGGTACAAGTGCTGTAAGAAATTAATATCACGGTTGACCACAAGGTATGCAGAGTCCAAGTTGAAATATTTTATTCCATAAAGAGCAGTGCTTCGATTGTGTCAAACATTGTTTATCATTACAAAATATTCTGACATGTAATGTTTAACAAAAAATGGAGTTTTACTTGAAATATCATCTATTTCGCTATATACAAGTAGCATATTTTTTCCTTGTAATACGTGGGATTATTTGAAGTATTATGCCAATAAATCTACAATTTCAAGGTTTAAGTTATCAGTCTATATTAAATTCATTTTATATGACGTGTCCTTAACAATCTTTTAGTATTCAATAATTTTATCCATTAGTATCCAAGAAATTCCGTTTCAGACATTAAAATTGGTCACCTAAGAAATTTTCCTAATGTGGACAAACCACGTTCTTTCCCTGTGTTCTTTGTGTTGTTATATGAGTATCACAAGCAACACTTCACTGTTAAAGCAACGGTAAACGATCAACAGTCTGTCAAATACCGCTGGCTTTGTCGAATTTATGGCGGTGTGCAATTTTGTTTGACGGGTCGAAGAGAAATTTTGACTGGTGCCCAAGCTGACAAAATGACAGACGTTGTTTGTGTTGTTACTTCACTGGGCGTGTTTGCGAGAAAGAGTTTTTTATTACAATTTAACTTACTCCGTCGCCAGTTTCCACAATTGTGGATACTACGATCAAAACAAGAGATCACTTGTTATCACAAAACGATAGAACTACTACGTCATTCACAGCCACATACTATGCAGGGAGACGTTGAGAATAAATGAATATACTATGCACAATACATACACGGGAGTGCAACAAAGTAAAATAAAAATAAATAAATACATAATTGATACTCAGTGCTTCTTTCACGGACAATGTGCGATATTTTAATGAAATTTCGTTAGAAGACGAAGTATAAGCGAACAGACCTTCGCATAGCTGTGTCTTCTTTCTCACTACGTCTGTGAACTAATTCCAACAAATTTTGACTACTCATTCGGAGACAGTTGATGTACTCATCACGTTCTGAGCGGAATGTCTTCACCATCACAGTTTCATGGCTACATTTATCTCTCGATTTCAGGCATTCCGTGGACCAACACCTAGTTTTTTCTTCTTTTTATTCAATGCTGAAGTCAGTGATTTGGAAATGCTTTGTCTACATTGGAAGCAATTCCCAGTAGCGTCAAAATTCTCCGAAACACCACACGCACCGCATGACACCTGCTTCAAATGTGAGGTTAAACTTTTCAAATTTTGTTGCAACGTGTGTTCGCTTGTTTCTTAAGCCGATGGATAGGAAACAGCAACTTTGACAAACAAGTTTGTTCGTTGCGACGTGTCTTAGCTACGTCAATTTAAGTTACTTTAAATGAAGTGGAAACCTTTCCCTCACAATGGTTACCATTCTGTCCACGCTATTGGCCTCTTTTTTACTGAGACTGGAGGTAATGTGGGGGCGTCAGAGGGACCTAAACGTACTGGAAAAGTACACATTGTTCTGAAAGTAGCTCTAAGCTGGCATCTTCACATCAAGTGCAACAGTGTGGAAAACGTAAGGACGAAAGTAAATTTCGTATAATGTCCCCCTATCAAGTAACATGGCTCCATGGAACTTTGATCATACATACTACTGCTACAGTAAAGTATAGAAGTAACTATAAGAAATAAGCAACGAGACGAAAAGAAATGCCAATTTTATTCAAAGACAATAATTACACTGAGGTCACCGCTATCCATGATCATCCTATGTACATTACAAAAAATTGTTAAAATGGCTCTAAGCACTATTGGACTTAATATCGGATGTCATCAGTCACCTAGATTTAGAACTAATTAAACCTAACGACATCACATACATCTATGCCCAATGCAGGATTCGAGCCTGCAACCGTAGCAGCAGCGTCGTTCCAGACTGAAGCGCCTAGAACCGCTCGGCAACAGTGGCCGGCTATGTACATTACAAAAGACGAAACGTTGTTCCCAATAGGGTATGTGAGCCCATGAACAGAATGCATGCTCCGCAATGTTCTCCCATGCTGGGCGCAAAATTGGTAAGGAGTTCATGCAGTCGCCTTCCATTCCTCCACCAGCGCCAATGGCAACAGCTAGATGGTCGCTGGTGTATGAGGACGTGCTGCAACCTGCAATACGTCTTCCTACCATGGAAGATGCCAAGCGTAATTATGTCATCAACGGCGACAGTGTCTATGTTTATGCAGTAACAGCAGTTATTACAACACAGTGTCTGACGATTCGCAGCTGTGGAGATCCTGTACTACACTCATGCTCATAAATTAAGGATAATTGCAGAATGTGGTGCCACACAACGTGGCACTACACAAAACTGGCGATAATAACATAGGCACATAGGGAACACACACGACGCAGATCAGTAAGGCCACGGTCTTGGTGATAAGCTGAGAAAACCGTCCCTAAACACATGTGCTACAAAACGCCACTGTTTGCTGCGCATGAACCCCGACATCAATATGGGATATGATCACCATGCATACGTACACATTCCGCCCAACGGGTTGGCATACTCTAGATCAGGTGGTCGAGCAGCTGCTGGGGTATAGCCTCCCATTCTTGCACCAGTGACTGTCGAAGCTCCTGAAGTGTCGTAGGGGTTTGAAGACGTGCAGCGATACGTCGACCGAGAGCATCCCAGACGTGCTCGATCTGGTTGAGGTCTCGAGAACAGGCAGGCCACCACTCCATTCGCCAGATATTTTTTGTTTCAAGGTATTCCTCCATGATGGCAGCTCGGTGGGGCAGTGCATTATCATCCATCAGGAGGAAGATGGGACACACTGTGCCCCTGAAAAGGCGAACATACTGGTGCAAAATGACGTCCCGATACACCTGACCTGTTACAGTTTCTCTCTCAAAGACATGCAGGGGTGTACGTGCACCAAGCATAATCCCACCCCACACCAACTAACCACGACCTCCATACAGGTCCCTCTCAAGGACATTAAGGAGTTGGTATCTGGTTCCTGGTTCACGCCAGATGAAAACCCGGTGAGAATAATTGTTCAGACTATATGTGAACTCGTCCGTGAACCTGGGACCACTGTTCCAATGTCCATGTACTGCGTCCTTGACACCAGGCTTTACGGGCTCTCCTGTGACCAGGGGTCAGTGGAATGCACCTTGCAGGTCTCCGGGCGAATAAACATGTCTGTTCAGTCGCCTGTAGACTGTGTGTCTGGAGACAACTGTTCCAGTGGTTCCGGTAAGGTCCCGAGCAAGGCTACCTACAGTACTCCGTGGCCGTCTGTCTGCTGGAATCGTTGCCATAATCTTCGGATCACACTTTGTGGCACACGGAGGGCCCGCGTTACGACCTGCTGTGTTTGACCAGCCTCCAGTCGCCCTAGTATTCTACCCCTCATAGCGTCATCAAAATGTGTTCTTTGAGCCATTTTCAACATGCATTCACCATTAGCACGTCTGAAAACGTCTGCACACTTACTCGCTGCACCGTACTCTGACATGCACCAACACACTCTGCGTATGTGGACTGCTGCCAGCGCCACCGTGCGACAGCCGCAGGTCAAAAGCACCGCATGGTCATAGCCCGAGGTGATTTAAACCCGCAAACCTCCCACCAGAGCGTTGTTTCGCTATGTATCGGCATTACCCTTAATTTATGACCATTAGTGTAGATTCACAAGTTTTGAATATGTAATAACGTCTGCTACTTGTTAGAAATGAAAATTTGTACCGGACTGTGAATCGAACACGGATTTCCCACTTGTCATCAGCCGTCGCTTTAACCACTATTTCCTACTTTTTTCCTCTTGCAGAAATATTAAGCAAATGTAAAAAAACACGATTCATTTCATAAAACTCTTAACAATTAATTATTTCGACAAAAAATATTTTCTTAAAAACGAACGTAAGCAACTTCCTTTTTAGTTTTTTTAATTATTGCACTAACAGCTGAAACTAAATCATTCTGGAAAACAAAATAACTGTCTTAAAGCTAATTTACACTGCTGCTAATGACAGATAAACAAATGGAGAAAGATTAAACAAGCCAGCCGGTCGCCAGGTTGCCCTTCTTTGTGTGCAAGAAAACCTTCTCTACGTGAGAAGAGTGACTGTCTAAGAGATTCACACCGATGTATAATTAACATCATCAAAAACTTGTTGCCTCGATGTCGGGGGATGCAGAGCGAAGATCTTATATGATGACTAGCTGAAGAGCCGGCTGGGGTGGCCGTGCGGCTCTAGGCGCTACAGTTCGGAACCACGCGACTGCTACGGTCGCAGGTTCGAATCCTGCCTCGGGCATGGATGTGTGTGATGTCCTTAGGTTAGTTAGGTTTAAGTAGTTCTAAGTTCTAGGGGACTGATGACCCTAGCAGTTAAGTCCCATAGCGCTCAGAGCCATTTGAACCATTTGACTAGCTGAAGAGCTGTTCAGGTTGCAGATGAGAGAGCCATATTCGCTCAAACTGTCAGCTATGACAGACTGCCCAGCTGCAATCTACAGATGTGATGCCTTCCACCACCGTGACATTTTTACTTCTCAGACATGTCGCGGCACTCTGACAGATTCCAGACAGATACAGGAGCCTGACCACCCACAGCTTCTTTTGCAGGTGATGGTGTCAAGATGCAGTGAGGTGACGTACACCTGACATAGTTCCCCATCCTGCTCCGCCAGCACTACAAAAAAGTGAAGACAAACACCATTGGGGGATGGAAGTTGATGCAACGGTTGTGCCCGTGGCCGCCTTTGTGTCTGGCTGTCGGGATTAACTCCCATTATCTGACATACAGATCCACTCTTAGGATCAGCACTCCTCAACGAGGCATAAGAAGCAATGGATACTCTTGGCTGCTGTACCCATGACACAGTCACGAGCTGTTGCAATCACTACTCACCATGATCAGATTTTGATGGGTGCATCCATGCTATACTGTGACGCGTGACCTTCCATCAGGACATTCACGAAATTTCCATGTTGGACATGCAGTGATTGACTACAGAAAAATGCGACGAATCACTCCCTGTGTCCTGTGAAGTATCCCTGCAGCCACCACGCCCTTATGGGAAGGCGTTTGCCGACCTTGCCGCTCAATCCATGTCATGAGCTGATGATATTGTTCCTGAATCTTTGGCCGAGGATAAACATGCAGCGGTTGCTTCAGTGGCACAGGAAAGATAGAATGTTTTGTGCAGTGGAGGGGCAGCTCAACTATGGACCAGGTGCAATCCTACAAGATTGACTCAGTCAGTCTCAATGTGACTGGGACACATATTAACCTTCAACTGTCCCATGCTGTTAGCATAGGACTGGCGTTTGATACGTAGGGCATTCGAGTTATTAATGTCTAAAACCTTCTGGGACATAGAAAAGGCGGGACCAGACGCGGTTTTCTTGCAGAAGAAATAATGCCTTTCTGTTTGGACCGTTATCATTACTGGTGGAGACTTTAACAGTGTGCTATCTCTGAAGGACCAACCACCAAACTGCATTCTGGCCCCAAATTACCTCTCTTGGTACAAGGCTCTCTTCTAACAAAAACTTGGAAGGTGTTACATAGTGATCTCCCTGGCTTTATTTCTGTGACTATTTATTCCGCTAACAGGCTCGATAGCATCTACATCCTCTCTGATCTGGCGATGGTGATTCCAGAAGAGAAGTACTGGTCCACAGATTTCTTGGACCATAGTGCATAGATCTGTTCAGTCAGACTCTGGAGGCATATGGTATGGAGATGTCGGGGGTTATGTAAACTGAATGTGACACTTGTATGGATCAGAAACGTAGGCAACTAACAGCGAGTACATGGGCCTCATTTGAATGTCAGTTGCTGAGATATCCATTGTTGATTTGATGGAGGCTCAAATGTGTCAAACCCACTTTACGATGTGCTCTGCTTGGCTATGGTAGGAAAAGATCACTCTGACACCGGCGAAAGTATTTCTATTTTGTGGTCCTCCAAGAACTTACAGCACTCTCGCCATCTTCAGTTTGCCAAGCAGAGACCCAACAAACCAAAGGGAAGATGTTCATCCTTACTCGCCATCTGCTTGAAGGTGTTATGGTGCGAATGAGATGCCAGGGGAGGGTAAGTGAAGAACCTCTCTCAATGAACCACATTATCTCTCAACAACGGCAACAACGACGAACATTGGTGCATGCTCTGGATCTTCTAGATGGGCGCAGGGTATCGACCCAGGCCGTCCCTCAGACGATAACTGGCACATTTGGTGATGTAACATCAGCATCCCTTTTGGAGGAGATCATGAGCGATGATGTTGTAGATGCCCTTGTCAAGGGGGCAGTTAATACATCACTTTGTAAAGATGGTTTTCCATTGGAATTCTAACGAGCCCCACGTTGCAAGAAGATGTACCAAGAGCTGTCGTCATTACTTGTACCAAAATCACTTGCTTTAAAGGAAGGTGCCCACAGCAGATGGATGCACATGGATTGAACACTAGCACCTGACCAATTTCAGCTGTGATTTTAGGATCTTCATCAGAATCTTGGTGATGCATCTTAAGCTAGTATTACGCCAAGTTATTTCGTATGAACACGCGACTTTGGGCGTGGGAGAGGAGAGTAATATCCAGACAGCCCTTTACTCACATGTGATCGACCATGTGCATGCCTGTTGGTTGGACGGTACCCTAGTCTCCATAAACTTTATTCGTGCATTTGATAAAGTGATCCATCATCCTTGCCTGCTGGGATGGATTGTACGCCCTTCCCTGTCGCCTTTACCCAGGTAATCCTATGCTTTCCGCATGGTGCCTCGTCGAGGTTGATGATTTATGATAGGATGGCAGGGCACATCTCAGTCTCAAATTCAGTCTTACGGTGCAGCCCCTGTCTATGATCCTCTATGAAAAATCGCAAAGCCACATGTCAGCTGGACGACATCTTTTGGGACTCTCATTGAAAGAGTACAATTTCCAATGATGCACTTATGCAGATGATCTAGTATTTTGCGCCCATTTTCAAGAGGAGATCTGCATGGCGCTAGATTGGATCAAGCAGTATGGGAACATGACAGGCAGAAACATAAATGTGGCGAAGGCATGGGCTGTGGAAATTGGCAGGTTATGGACACAATTTGGCGCTTGAGCACTGCATTTATGAGACGTCTCTCATATGACAGTGGTGAACCAAAAATGTCTTACAAGTTCTACACATGGGCATCTGAGGCCGCATTCTCCAGGCATTGTATATAGACCAATGTGGCCTTTATTAACATCCACATGGCATACTGGTAACCCCATTTTGCCCAGATCCTACAGGTGACCTCAGCGATGACTTGGATGCTTTATTAGTAAAGGACTTCTCTTCCACTCCTACCCTCCGCACCTGCAGCAGGTGGTTTTTTGGCTAGCGCACCAGACTCGCATTCAGGAGGATGATGGTTCAAACCTGCGTCTGGCGATCCTGATTTACGTTTTCCATTATTTCCCTAAATCACTTCAGTCAAATGCCAGGATGGATCCTTTCAAAGGGCAAGGCAAACATCCTTCCCAATCCTTTCCTAACCTGATTGGACCAATGACCTCGCTAATTAGTCTCCTCCCCCAAAGCAACCAACCAACTCACTCACTCACTCGCAGTAGAGGACTGGGACTTGTCAACGTTTGAGCACGTGTGGCGGCCCTTTATATCATCTGGAGGATAGTAGATTACTAATGAACCGATAATGGTTTGTGTCGTCCGCTAATAGATAGCGTAGTGCCATAGCTACCAGAGTGCTATCACAGCCAGAAGGCTCTGTGTTGTACAGACTGTGAAGCAAGCAGGTAACTGTGCCACAGAGATGAGATTCCTACAGCCAAGTGAGCAAGTTTGGAAGAGGTCGACTTTTCCAAGTGACGGGATGATCCTTTCGGGTAATTGTCACACACGTTAGACGTGATGCGTCAATTATACAACGATGCTGATATCAGTGGTCACATGGACATTCTCACACCCGTAGAGGAGGTTCTGGAAGTTCACACAGCACAGACACCCACATTGTAAGGGCAGCAGTGGCAGATCATGCAGCGATCACTGCACAAAAAAGAGGGCTTGTGAGCCCAGGTGTATCACCATAAACTGTTGCGAACCAACTATTAGCAGGCTACAGGCACGCTCGCCACAGAATGGACGTGTATGGCTCGACTGGTGCCATTAGAGGATCACTTGGAATGGCGCGCCATGGTCTGCAGCGATGAAAGCAGATTCTTCCTGCACGCAAGTTATGGTCATTTGCGCGTACGACGTAGACTTGGTGAGCGCTCTCTCGTAGAGTGCATTCGTCCAAGACACACTGGCCTCACCACAGGCCTCATTGTCTGGGGTGCGATAAGCTATCTTTAATTTTTCTGGACGCTAACCAGATCTCAGTACGTGCATAATGTTGTTAGACCCTTTCTTTTGCAGCCCTTGCAACGAGGTGATGTGTTGTTCCAGCAGGATAATGCTCGCCCGCGCCTTGCCTATGAAACTCAATGGGCTCTGCAAGACTCCAGTACGATCTCCAGACTTGTCTCCAATCGAGCCCTTGTATGATATGATGGGACGAGGAGTGACTCTTGCGACTTGTCAACCAACAACTCTTACAGACTATGTGTCCAAGTTGACCAGGCATGACATAACGTATCCCACTACAGTATTCACCATCTGTACAACGGACTGGATATCACAGTCAGCGCCTGTATTGCCACCGGTGGAGGCTACACGCTGTACTCATTTGGGTGTTCCAACATAAGTCGAGACCTGGTACCTCAGAAGCGCTTGTGTTATTGATCCGTAAATGTAATCACTTTTTCCCAGCAGTATATTTCATGACGGAGATCCGCAGCAACTGGTCCCTGGTTCAGACAAGACGTTGATCTAACCCTCAATGTGCATGCAGTATCATGTGACCGACATAGCTGAACATCGCCTCGAATGGGGACCTTCAGCAGATGTGTGGTTCCTAATTCTGAAATACTCTCCTATCTCCAAGTGTTGTCTCACACGATCGAGCTCGGAATGTTCCTTTGCCCAATTGAGACCAACTTTTCCAATTCAAAAGCATGTGAGACGAAATAGATCTATGGATTTTATGTCCACTACATTTTTTGGGACAGTCTCAAAGAAGTGCTTGACTTTCGGACTTTCCTACAGGACAGACACGATGACTTGCAGTGTTCTTCCAGATATCGTCAGATTTTCATTAATTACTTAAGCAGTGTATTCAAGGATCTCTCCTCATCTAGGCTATACCGAGTAAGAGAAGATGATTCTGTTGGACACTGATCTGCATATAGCACTGAAGCGTTGAATAAGAATGTACTCCAAAAAGACGTACCCAGGTCCTTGCTGTAGAGAGTTGGGTCCAAACAGCGTTTATTTTCTGATGTTTCCGGTGGCCGTCGCTCTTTTACATCTACATCTACATTTATACTCCGCAAGCCACCCAACGGTGTGTGGCGGAGGGCAATTTACGTGCCACTGTCATTACCTCCCTTTCCTGTTCCAGTCGCGTATGGTTCGCGGGAAGAACGACTGTCTGAAAGCCTCCGTGTGCGCTCGAATCTCTCTAATTTTACATTCGTGATCTCCTCGGGAGGTACAAGTAGGGGGAAGCAATATATTCGATACCTCAACCAGAAACGCACCCGCTCGAAACCTGGCGAGCAAGCTACACCGCGATGCAGAGCGCCTCTCTTGCAGAGTCTGCCACTTGAGTTTGTTAAACATCTCCGTAACGCTGTCACGGTTACCAAATAACCCTGTGACGAAACGCGCCGCTCTTCTTTGGATCTTCTCTATCTATACTGGAAGGTTATTCTCAGTTTGGTTTTATTCTGTTTAATGCTGTTGTTAATAAAACTCAACTCTGTCAGACAGGTTTCATTTTGTAGTTAATTAGCTAGTTAGTGATGTGCAACGAGTCACTTTACAGGATGTGTATAAATGATTAGTTTTAACATTAATGAACACACTGTAATTGTATTATGATGAATACTGTTGGAACCATGGGAGCCCACTGGCCTCAAAGGAAGCCGCAAAAGAAAAAATTTTCTTGTTCAGGTTGCACAGTACATATCCACATTGTCATTATTGTGAAATTTTTGTATTTGTAATATTTGTGACGAATAAGAAAAGTGGCTACGACGACCGCCCTTGACAAGAGGAAAATCAGGGTTTGAATCCCTGTCCAGCACATATTTTCATTTCTCACATGTAGCTGATGTTAATATGTATTCACAATTTGTGAATCCATTTCATGATTTACACAGCTTCAAATCGTCAGAGACTGTCTGTTTCTTTAGACCTTTTATCCATGCATGTCTGCATTACATTGTATTATAATGAATGCAGTTACAGTAGTGCACAAACACAGACACTGTTGCCGTTAATGATGTTAACTTTGCCGTAAGGTATTTGAAATGAGAATATTCGTACCTAAGCTCGTCAAAATCCTTAAAAACGCTCTGGCTAGAAGGCTCATGAACTATTTAACATGCGCTTGAGCATGAAATTATGCATTTGAAAAGAAAGATCAAAAGGCGAAATTTTTGCCTTTAAAACAAGAAAGTAAGAAAATTAAAATCATAAGAAAAATATTACATTACAATGAGCAGCAACAACGACTGCTTGCTTGCAAAATGATCTATGTTTAGTATTTTACAAATAATAGCCATTTAATATTTCTTAGAAACGTCGAATTTCTTCAGTCTCTTTTCAGTGTGAAAGCTGCCTAAAATAAAAGTGGTTAAACAATGAGAAAGCTTTTAATCCATTCGGAAGGCAAGGCTAAGTTACGACGTACTTCGTTCCTTATCTTTTGTAACGTTCACTGCAGAAAGAAATCTGGGTACTTAGCGAGGCAGTGTCAAGAGTTTTGTCATAACATGGCCGGACGGAAGCACAAACATTCGTTGCGCTCTTGTACTGCAGTTGACTTTGCGACAGCTCCTGAAGAGATACACTGTTGTGTTTATTTACGTGGTATTTCATGCGGGACACTATGTCAACCTTATGCGAATGTAGGCGAGTGAGAAAACGTTCTTCAACTCTGTTACTACCAATGCAGTTGCTACCGGGATGCAGTCTCAGTTGACTAGTGCTCTGATTGCGCGATATCAGAGGTATCCGAACCTGCTCACATGGGGCGGTGCGAAAAATATGATGCTCACTTTTTAAATGTGTTTACTGAAAGTATCATTTTATAACGTTCTTTTAATAATCATTTGTTTTTTATTATTGTGTTGCCACGACATCGTTGTTATAGTGCCACCCTATCAATTGCTTACATGCAAAACAACAACTAATAATTAACCATGGCAGGGTAACAATTCTCTGCTGGCGTGAATTTTTGGCCTGAATCAACGGTGGCATTCAGTTACTACATTCACAACAATCTTCACATTTAAAATCGTATTTTGCTGGAAGAGACTGGAAGGTCCCATCTTGTTGACAGCATAACTTTCTCTGCCACACACTATTCGGTGGCTTGCGGAGTATGTTTGTGCGTGTAGGTATAGAGTGTAACGGAGATAGGGAGGTAGATTCATTTTCGAAAAATCTGTATGACAGTCGCCTGATAAAATTTTAAATCGTTGCAGTTCTAAATCTCCGAATCTGAATTAACATTTGAATACATTCCCTTACTATTATCGTTTCATCATTTTACTGTGCTGAACAGAGGGCAGGTGTTTTGATGTGTTGGTCAGTGTAACAGGTGGAATTAACTAAGTACTAAGCACCTTTAGAAAGAATGGAATCATGTGCACGGTGGACAAAGAGAGCAAAAACAGGTTATGAACATAAAAAGGTTACATTTGGACGAAATAGTGAAAGTTGGTCTGCTGCGTTTCCTACGTGTTTTCCTTTGTTGACTAGAATGGGAATGGTGACTTGTCACTGGGATGGAGCTGTCGCAGTACTATTAGCGACATGAACATTTCTGTTTCTATAGCTAAGTATTTTAATTACTATTCGGCCAGTTTCTTTCCTTTATGCAGCATCATCACATACAAAATGCTTGGCTACAAATAGCACGTCAATGTGAGCTGCATTATCATAAACTGCATATGATGCTATTGTTAGCACCTAAATGCATTATACACTGACTTAGAAGAAATCCCATCGAGCAACTGTGTGAGATAAACGAAAGTTGGTAGTGGTGTTCCTGCATCTGAAAGATGACGTCTATTCAGATTTCGCCAGTCACGTAAGAGTGGCGATAGTAGCACCACTATGATGATGCAAAACAGGTATGCTTTAAATATGCGCTGTAATGGTCTTGGGCATTAGTTACGTTTAAGACTAGCTGTAGCGAGTTGTTGTTAGCCAAGTACTTTAAGACGTAGACGTCAATATCAAGAAATTAACTGTGGACGAGGTCCGGTAATAGGACTACGAGAAGGTGAATGTTTCTTCTGAGATATTTCAGAAAAAATTCTGGCAGCTGAGGTCATGGGAAGGCACGGTTGTGGGAAGACTGGGCTCTGCACGGCCACGAGGCACTAACAAAAGGGAAGACCGTCGTGTTAGATGTACGGCTGTGACCATAGAGTAAATATCTCTGGAGTGAGCATTGCGTTCTGCGCATGTTGTCAACATTAAACCAGGATTGTCATGTGTTTTCGGGACTTCGCTGTGCGTGTGTGCTTTCTGCAGCGTTTGAAGTTTATAATATCAAGAGCTTTTGTTGTGTTTCACCGTTTGTTGATAGTGTAATAGCGACGGTGAATTACTGTTGTTGCTACGGATGCAAAGAAAAATATGTGAAAGGAGGGATAGTAACTTTTCATGGGTACATACCATGAAGCTCTAATTATAGTTGTCATATTAGTAAGAGACACTGTATACATTAAAAATTTCGAGACGCATTATAATTAAGGCTTCATTCTGTAGACCTATTTTTCTACGATTTATGACTATATAATAGATATTACGGCTCGTACTGAAGCTTACAAACAACCGCTTCCTCTCGTAAATTTGCTGGTGGAACAGGAAAGGGAATGGTTAGTTGTTTCAGGAAATACTATCCCCCATGCATTTATCAGTGATTTGTCGATTATGTATATAGATTACTCAGTCTACTATTTATTTAATAAAATGGGAGCAAGTACGGAAAATGCGTTAAATAAACACTTAAAAGTGTCACCAGTAAGAAAAATTGTGCTTTAGGTCGAAAAAACGAGAAAATAAATACGCAGAAATAGCAGAAAAAAAGGACGAATTAGCAGGGATATAATCGCTAATGTGTGGCAAATTCGGTGTTTTTCGGGTACTTGCGAAAGTACTAGCGTACTGTCAAGTCGTTCTGCAAGCCTATCACTGCAAAAATGTACGTCAGGCTCTGTAATACTATAAAGTGCCGTATCATACCGAAAACTACCAAAAGTCGAGTCCTTCTGAACTGTGTCACCTATCGCAACGAAGCAGAATGCAATATCATTTGCCCTTAAAAGTTACGTAGCTGGTTTATTCCCAGTATCAAATGGATATTGTTAAAATGTCTGCGCAACATATATAAATAATCCACGACACGTACGAAAAGAATCCGTCTGTGCTAGGGATGTAGTGACATTCTAAATATACAGGGTGCTATACGGACAAACACACGACGTCCCGAGAACACGTGACCAGGTCGGCAATGTATGTTGACAACACAAAATCTGTTCTGCGCGTGTGAACGCTCACTCCAGAGATATTTACTCTATGGCTGTGACGTATCAAACTGCGTCTGCAGCAGGAATTCGAGCTGCAGTTAGTACCACAGTGACATCAACTCATATAGATTGGTTATTCAATGACAGCTCTAAGCCAGACGCCCTGTAGCATTCATTCCACTGGCCCCAAACGACGACCATTTTGTGGTGCCATGCGAGAGCTCGTTCGAGGGCGGAGTGGAGATTTTCTTTTTCTGAGGAAAGCTGGCTCCACCTCGGTGTGTTGGCTATAAAGAGGCCGGTTTGGGGCCTGCAGCCAATCTGTCTGCATGTTAGACACGCTATACCTGCACCTGGAGTAATTGTCTGGGGTCCGATCTAATATCACAACAGGAGCAGTCCTTTGGTTATCCCACGCACCCTGACGGCAAATTAGTACTTCAGTCTGGTTATTCGACATATTGTACTGCCATTCTTGAGCAGCATTTCAGGTGTTTTCCAACAGTATAACGCTCGCTCACGTACAGTTATAGTAACCTAACATGCTCTACAGAATGTCGGCATGTTGCCCTGTCCTGCTTGGTCACCAGGGCTGCCTCCAAACGAGCACGTATGGGACTTCATCGGATGACAACTCCAGCGTCATCGATAACCAGCATTAACCGTCCCCGTATTGCCCAACCAAGTTCAACAGACATGGAACTCTATAGCACAAATTGACATCCTACACTTGTATGACGCAATGCATGTACGTCTCCATACATGTATTCAACATTCTGGAGGTCACAGCTGTTATTAATGTACCAGCTTTTCGGAAAGAAAAGGTTCAAATGGCTCTGAGCACTATGGGACTTAACATCGAAGGCCATCAGTCCCCTAGACTTAGAAATACTTAAACCTAACTAACCTAAGGACATCACACACATCCATGCCCGAGGCAGGATTCGAACCTGCGACCGCAGTGGTCGCGCTGTTCCAGACTGAAGTGCCTAGAACCGCTCCGCCACATCGGCCGGCAGCTTTTCGCAGTTGCAGTGGTTTTTCCTCGCGCTTACATTAACCTGTGGTCTTGCAATGTTAATCATTCAAATATGTTACATAGAAAATTTCATAACTCTACGCTAATTAATTCTTGGTATTTGGGTTTGTTTCTATCAGTGTATGTGATGATATGATGAAGATGATGACGATAAGACATTCAAACTAGTCATGTGGTAATAAAGTTACTTCTTGATTGAAACAAAAGATTTTTATCTCGCTGTTGGTGAGATATGAGTGACCAATGCAGACATGAGCCAGCTGTTAAGGAATGTTTAAGAGGCGAGCAAACCCTGGGCGCGTTAAAAACGGCGCCAGCACTTTGCCACGCCGTATGACGGCACGGCGCGCTGGCGATGTGTGGGGCGACTATATTTACCCTACACGGTCCACGGAGCAAGCGTCGTGGGCGGAAAATGCAAAGCGTGGCTTGCAAGCACAGCAGGATCAGTCTATCAGCGGAAGGCGCGCAGCGCAGGGGAGGACGCCCACCGAGCCAGCCAGCGATGTCAGACAGACGTTACAAAACACGGCCGTCCTCTCATCTTCCTTATCGGTTCAAGCCTGCTCGTTACTTTGCGTCTGCTTGTCTTTGACTTTAAAGGAAAGCAGTAACCATAGATTTTCCTGTCGATAAAACAGCACGTCGTACGTTAGGCATAATGACAGACAAAGGAAGGAAACTAATGTGGATTTATAGACCCACGGACACGAAAGGTAGACAGCGCAGACTCCTTTCGGCGAGTACAAAGTATACTTTTGCGCTTGACAGTCGCTCATTGTAATACTAGGCTTAGGGTAAGTCCGGGAGAGTTGGACCACTTTTTTCTTTAGCGTAAAATTTGTTGTTTTCCAAATTTTTGACTTGTGACAGCATATTCGTACAGAGTTTTATACAAACTTAAGTACAATGTTTTACTGAGGCACTGCCACTTAAAATACACCCTAAGGTGTATGTGCGAGATGGACCAATGTAGTGGGAGAGGTGTAACATATAAAATGGCTAAACATGAAGAAAAGAGTCAATTTAAGTTACATATTTTTATATGGAATACGTTGTAATGAATACACAATTATATTATTAAGTATTTTAGTCCAAAGTAATTCTATCAGAAAACGTTCATGTGAACATTTTGAACGGGAAACACACTTAATTCAATCGTCTTCTTTATTAGTTTCGTAATAGATGTCAGTGTTGCTTGTTCCAGGATTCTAGTAAGAGTCGATTACGACATATCTTATTTTGAAAAGTTCCCACACCGATACATGTTTGTGCCATTCAACTTGCGTTGTTGCTAGGTACATTGTTGTTATGTTTGCTTAGATTGTTCTTGTGTGTTCCTTGAGTGCACTGCGACTTGCTAGACAGTTGGTGCGTTGTAGTCCAAGCAGTAAGTCGTGACTGGACGATGAGATTTACCGATGCAAGAAGATGATGATGATGGTGCGGGTGGTGGTGGTGGTGGTGGTGGTGGTGGTGGTGGTGTTTCGTTTGGGGGGAGCTCAACTACGCGGTTATCAGCACCTGTACAAATTCCCAACCTTTGCTCAGCCCAGTCTCGCCACTTTCATGAATGAGGATGAAATGATGATGACGACACAAACACTCAGTCGTCTCGAGGCAGCTGAAAATCCCTGACCCCGCCGGCAATCGAACCCGGGACCACAATGCAAAATGAACTTACATGCTCATAGTGTATGGAGAGTGCAGTATGAACGCAGTTCGTTCTTGTACAGAGTAGAACGCGGAGAGATACCCCAACAAAAGTCATCTACCTCGGCAACCATCATCTTCTTCAACCAGTTACTTGGAAGTGGTAGAGTAACATCTAGATAACGCAACGGAAGGGAGAAACTGACGACAGAAGAGGAAAAATTAATTTTCTTGCTTCAGTTGCAGTTGACGGCACGTCGGTTCCCGCACAAATGCCCGAGGAAGTGTCACGATTAAGGCAAGTGTCCTACGCATTCCATGCCTATCGCATCCCTCTCCAAGAGCTCCATGGAAACTATTATGAGAAACGTGTTAACATCTGTAAATGGGCATTACGGCAGGATACTCCATATGTATCATGTTTGTTGTTTAATGATAAAACCGCATTTACCAATCATGGTCAGGTAAACGACGAAACGTGCTCCATGGGGCTGTTGGCAACCCCCGTTGACTTCGTCAGGTGGAACGTCAGCGTCCACAGAGTGTGAACGTGTGGTGTGAGCGAACCATCACCTCATAGGCAGGTTCGTAGCCTCCTAACAGATCGTCTTCCATGAATACTAGATGGCGTTCCTCAGCAGACTAGGAGAACCCTGTGGTACCAACATTATAGCTCTCCAGCCCACGGTGAACGAAATACTACAGCATGTTTTCACGAATTGTTTCCAAACTGTTGTATTGGACGCAGAGGATCTGCCCTCGACTTGCCCGTTCCCCGGATTTGACTGCTGTAGAAAATGGCTCTGCGCACTATGGAACAACTTCTAAGGTCATCAGTCACCTAGAACTTAGAACTAATTAAACCTAACTAACCTAAGGACATCACACACATCCATGCCCGAGGCAGGATTCAAACCTGCGACCGTAGCGGTCGCGCGGTTCCAGACTGTAGCGCCTAGAACCGCTCGGGCACTCCGGCCGGCGACTGCTCTAGACTTTTTTCTGCTGGCAAAGCTGAAAGACGCTGTCTACAAAGACCCAACGACTACATCTGATGATATGGAATAATGTATTACTGAAGCCTGGTCGGGCATCTCCCCTGAAGTGCTAACATGTCAGCAGAAAGCGTTGCATACGGACTGGTAGCGTGTGTTGCCCCTGCCAGAGGTCATGCCGAACACAGCCTGTGGTGGTCAGTTGTCTCGTTACTGGCCAGAATCCATGAAAGTAGTGTTTGCAGTCGTGTTGTTCTTCAGGTGTGCTACCGCAAGTATTTTACAGGTGTCAGTGTGAGAACTTTTCAAATTACGGTATCTTGTTAAAGACTCGCACTAGAATCCTGTAAGAAACTCCACTGACATTCGAATTTACCCTACATTTAGTTTCATAATGTCAAAAGACTTTGTTCCATTTAAGAAGTATATGTTTGCACAAAAAAGTACACTTATTAAGTATTACTACAGTCTGTTGATTGGTTTACAATACGAGCCCCACGCAACCAATCAATTCTGTGAAAACGGCACATCAGTAGCACTTACCATTTCCGCAATATTTTCGGTATACGCCTTAGGTGATTCATACATTATAATTGCAACCAACAATGAACATACGCCAGATACGCACAGTATGGTGGAAAGTGCACCACTACTTCCGAGAAAGTATTACAAATAATAGATACTTTAACCACATTCTTCTAATTTACAGATGACATACTGTGACTGTATAAAAAGGCACAAAATTAAGCCAGCCTTTACAATTCTATTTTCACAGGTAATGTAGTTTCAAGTGAGAAACAAAAAAAATTGGTATGCATGTATCATAGTTTTTAGGCCTAAAATGGAAAACCAACTACAGAAATTTGTATAAAACGATATTTTTACAGACACAAAATAGTCGATCTGGGGATGACGCATAGGAGTCGAAAAATGTCTGGGAAAAAACACAGACAAAAAGTATTTCTATTTAGCAGATGCGGAAATATAGAAACCAAAAAGTTATGATTTTGTTTTACATATTCTTTGTCTTGCGGGTCACTTACAGCTTAAAAGGTACACTAATGCCCTGCAGATATTCAGCTCCACACACTACATTTTACAGTGTGGAAACGTTGCATACCGTACAGCCCAACGCTATTTTACAGCCCAACGCTATTTCTGTTGCCTAGGTATTTAAAGACGATGTTGTGAAGAATAATACGAAATCGATGTTTCCGTTTCACAGTTTGTCTCGGGATGAAAGCAGTCGGCAAATAGACGTAGAGCTTTCTTCCATCCATTGCAGCGACAGAACTGTCAGCTGAGAGCACCGAGTTGTCCGACCCGGGAGAAGGAGTCACGCACGTGGGTGGCGGACAAGCCCCAGATTGGCAGCACTAAGCCTTTTATCTGAGGGTGGCCAGCGACCACGTCCACGACTGAACGGACCCAGAAGTTGTCCAACGAGTCCATTTCTTCCATGGAGGCGTAAAAAGAAAGCGAGGCATCGCGGAGGGCGTGGTCTTCCTCCCTGACTCAATGGCTGCGCAAAAAGCTGCGATGAGTAATGGCTACGCTTTGAAAACTCTTGGCGATTCGCCAGCCATCTGGCGTCATAATTAAGCAACTCCCTATCTCTTTATGGAGGACAAATGCTATGTTTCTTTTTTGGAATGGAGTACTCATGCTGAGTAGCATCGATGCACATTTACATGGAATGCTGAGTTAACAAATACATATTGCAGTAAAATGACAATGAGGATAGTAACGTGCAAGTAAGGACTTCCGTGAAGCATGTTTAAGCAGATTTAATTGCATAGTACAGAAATGGAAAGCTGTAGAGGCGTGGACTATAGGAAATATGGATGCTGCGTTTTCCATTTTTTTTTTTTTTAACAGAAAAACGTCGCTTGGGCCCACGTCTGGCGAATGTGGAGGTGTGGCACTATTAAAGCACTGTTTTAGCCCCACATTCACGAACAAAAAACAAGGTGGGAGCAGGTTCACCATGAACTGTTTCGCCATAAGCCTGGGACGTTTTTTTCGCATTATTTCACATAAACATCGTTTGACCTTATCGATAGCTTGAATTTGCGGCAGAAACTCATGCAATATGCCGTTAAAAACGAATACAGTGAGCACAAGGTTCACATTCGACCACATGTGTCGAGCTCTTTTCGGTGTTGGTGACACAGAATGCCCCCACTGGGACGATTGGGCCTTAGTTTCTATGTCACTTCCGTGAACTCAGGTTCCACTACCTGATACGAAGTGTTTCAATATTTCTGCACCGTTGTTGGCATAACTTAGCGACTCCTGAGCAACTTTCGTTCGCCGCAGGTTTTGTTCGAAATTCGACAACTTTGGAACAAATTTTGGTGTCTCATGTTTCGTAAACTAACCATCTACAAAAATTTCATGGTATGGGCCAGTTGATATACCAACATCTTCAGCGACTTATATGACTATCATTCGGTGACCGATCGTAAATATTGCTTTATCAGTATATACGATTTCGTCGGTTGATGGTGTACTGGGGGATACAGGGCTGTCTTATCTTCAGCTTCTTCGCGGTCACTCGTATACCCTCGTTTTTCTCATACCAGACTCATCACATCTGCACACAATCTCATCAAAAGTATTCGATCTCTCATCAGTGGACGTTCACACGGGGTGTGTTCACCCTCCGCCTTTATGGCAGCTTGAACCCATTGAAATGAGGTGTCTGAATGTCTGTAGAGGAATGGCACTTCATTCTACCTCAAGAGACGAAAAAACATAAGGTAGTGATGTTGGAGTCTGGGCTTTGGACCAAAGTGGACTTTCTTACTCATCCCGAAGGTGTTCCATTTTGTCCAGTCTGGGACACTGAGCGGTGGAGTCCACTTCAGGAATGTTGTTGTCCACAAACCAGTTACTAGTTTATGACAGGATGCATTGTCATTCAGATACAATCAACTATTCCTCTACTGCACAACGAGATTTTCCCTCTGCAGCGGAGTATGTGTTGATATGAAACTTCCTGGCACATTAAAACTGTGTGCCAGACAGATATTCGAACTCGGGACCTTTGCCTTTCGCGGGCAAGTGCTCTACCAACAGAGCTACCCAAGCACTACTTACGACCCGTCCTCACAGCTTCGATTCTGCCAGTATCTCGTCTCCTACCTTCCAAACGTCTCAGAAGCTCTTCTGCGAAACTCGGATAGAGCACTTGGCCCCCGGAAGGCGAGTCTCGGTCCGGTACACAGTTTTAATCTGACAGGAAGTTTTATTCATCTACTGTACCCAGTGCACAATGCTGTAAGATTCGTTTACATCCATAGGCAGTTAGCATTTTCTCAAGCACAATAAATAAACATAAAACTAACAATAAAAGCCACAGGCATACCATAATAATTCTCTGTTGGCACTAGAAAGGATGATGGGTAACATTATCCAGGATTTTGCCAAATCCAAATCGTTCCATCAGATTTCCGCATGGTATAGCGTGATTCGCCACTCCAGATCAATTGTTTAAAACATTGGAAATTTGTGGTAGGGTCTTATGGGACCAAACTGCTGAGGTCATCGTCCCTAAACTTACACACTACTTAAGCTAACTTAAACTAACTTACGATAAGGACAACACACACACACCCATGCCCGAGGGAGGACTCGAACCTCCGACGTGGGGACCCGCGCGGACTGTGACAAGGCGCCCAAGATCGTTCGGCTACCCCGCTCGGCTCAATTGTTTACAGATATCCACTGTTCATTGTTGTCGCCCTTCGCACCAATTCAAGCGTCGCTTAGCATTGACTTCAGAAATGTGTTGCTTAAGAAGAGCTGTTCGATCATTGTATCACATTCTTCTTAACTCTCAACGCTTCGTATTTATGCTAGCTGGACTGTTGGTAGTACCTTGGAATTCTTGAGTGATTGCTTCCGCTGGTTTGATGCAGTTTTTTTACAATCACCCACTGTAATGCTCGACGGTCCCTGTCCGTCATTATATATCATGTGTATTGCCTTGGATTAGCTGTTATTGTTCCTTAGTGTTTCCACTTCACAATCACATCATCAACAGTCAATGTGGGCACCTTCACGAGGACAGAAAGGCCACTAATGGATTTGTTATTTAGGTAACATCCAACGATTAGTCCACGTTCGAGGTCACTGAGCACCCACTCCGCAGTAAGACAGTTGTCCCCGCCTTCTTTTATAGTAGCTAAGCCACGTCTCATAGCGGTAAATCACAGATTTTATAAGTGTCCAGATAATTTTTATCAGAGAGTGTACTTAGCGTTTCAAAAGGGTTACTGCATTTTATTACGTTCTTACAGAAATATGTAATAAAATCTGTCAGATCCATTTTATACATAACAAATAACCTTCAATAGTACTAAAATATTTATAATCTTTTTCACTGCTTGGAAGACACTAAATATCCGATGCGACTAACACTGTACAGAACACTAAGTGACCAAAAGTATCCAGACACCTGGCTGAAAATGACTTACAAGTTCGTGGCGCCCTCCATCAGTAATGCTGAAATTCAATATGGTGTTGGCCCACCCTTAGCTTTGATGACAGCTTCCACTCTCGCAGGCAAACGTTCAGTTGGGTGTTGGAAGGTTTCTTGGGGAATGGCAGCCCATTCTTCAGCGAGTGCTGCACTGAGAGGTATCGACGTCGGTCACGAAGTCGGCGTTACAAAACATACCAAAGGTGTCCTGTAGGATTCAGGTCAGGACTCTGTGCAGACCAGTCCATTACAGGGATGTTATTGTCATGTAACCACTCCGCCACAGGCCGTGCATTAAAAACAGGTGCTCGATCGTGTTGAAAGATGCAATCGCCATCGCCGAATTGCTCTTCAACACTTGGAAGCAAGAAGGCGCTTAAAATATTAATGTAGACCAGTGCTGTAATAGTGCCACGCAGAACAACAACAGGTGCAAGCCCCCTCCATGAAATACACGACCACACCGTAACACCACCTCCTCCGAATTTTACTGTTGGTACTACACACACTGGCAGATGACGTTCACCGGGAATTCGCCATACCGACACCCTGCCATCGGATCGCCTCATTGCATACTTTGATTCGTCACTCCACACAACGTTTTTCCGCTGTTCAATCGTCCAATGTTTACGCTCTTTACACCAAGCGAGGCGTCGTTCGGCAGTTATCGGCGTGATGTGTGGCTTATGAGAAGCCGGTCGACCATGAAATCTCACGTCCCGCCTAATCGTCATAGTACTTGCAGTGGATTCTGATGCAGTTTGGAATTTCTGGGTAATGGTCTGTATAGATTTCTGCCTATTACACATTACGACCCTCTTCAATTGTCGGCTGTCTGTCCAACAGACGAGGTCGGCCTGTACGCTTTTGTGCTGTACGTGTCCCTTCACGTTTCCACTTAACTATCACGTCGGAAACAGAGGACCTAGGGATATTTAGGAGTGTGGAAATTGGCGTACAAGCGTATGACACAAGTGACACCCTATCATCTGACCACGTTCGAAGTCCGTGAGTTCCGCGGAGCGCCCCAATCTGCTGATGTGGTTGATATGTAGTACCTGACAGTAGGTGGCGGCACAATGCACCTACTATGAAAAAGGTATGTTTTATGGGGTGTATGGATTATTCTGATCACGTAGTGTACTCTTCAGGCACTTTTAGAACACAGCAACAAAAAAATTTTTTTTGAATACGACTAATGCAAACATGAAATTAAAAAATTCCCCTTACTTTTTGAAAACACTTCGTATTTGACGTAAAGGAATCATCCTTTCACCTGATGTATCGTTCATCTGTGACAAAGATGGTCACTTGATTGAATAAATACGCATTGCAATTAATACAGATTGTAATAGTTATTAGCGGTTTCCGTGATGCCATTCTTTTCTAGGAAATATCGGGATATTATTATGGATATGGTGTCAAACCAATATGCAGCACAATACCTCTGCCATTCCTAGACTGAAAACTGGAAGCTCTTCGTGTCTTACGTACGGAATCGACGTCTGTGGGTGCAACGCAGAGAAAATTTTGTTAAAACTCTCAGCCAGGAGCTTCGGCGCAGTGGGAGAACTAAAATAACATTAGTCTTGCAAACGGGATAAGTGTGTTTATCTTCACAGCAAACGATGTCCTCCGTATTACGGCGTATTTTCAGACAATGCTCTGCCGGCATCCTATCCTAATTAGATTTAACCCACTTAACTTCGGCGAACTGACGCGAGATGGCAAACAAAAGTTCATCCTCAGAGGAGACATGAAGGGGCCACCCGCCACAGCCCGTTGTGTAATTTTCCCTAACGCGCTCGAGTACGTAATTAGGTTAAGACTGACAAGAGGCAAAACATGAGCGCGGGCGACAGACACAGTTGTAACACGCAGAGCGGAGACTGGAGAGATGACGGCGGGTATTCTGTGGACCCTACTGTCGTCACCCAAGTCACAAATTGTGACAACTCTTGTTTACAGTGTCTGTCACAGCTTCATGCCGTATTTGCCGATAATTTGCGGATAAGTTACAGCAGCGAGAGCGAGAGAGAGAGAGAGAGAGAGAGAGAGAAAGAGAGAAAGTTTAGACAGTTGTCATACTCCTTCGAAATATTACGCTAATCTACGAGCGTAGTCATATTTAAGTTTGGATGCCACAAAGTTTCTCTGTGTGGTAAATGCTCTCTATTACCTCCGGAGCTGTACTCCCGCGATCCAGCTAGTTAAATCTTTCCAACGTGACGGTAGTTTTAAAACAAACTTAAACGTTTCACTACAAAGAGGAGAAACTGTTAGCGATGAAATGTGCTACTTGGTCTTTCAGTTACTTTATCGTGCTAATTAAATTAGCACGAGGAGTTTCGGTATCGTGTAATTATCAGGTACCCAATTTCCCAAAGGTATGTCTAAATCATCTCCATTCAGCCTGAATAAAATCAGCTTCAGCATTAGGTGGCTTCGGTATAAAACACTGAAATAACTTTACCTCCTACGTTTGAATTGAAATATCATGCTGTAGAGGGAATACCATCCCCAAAATCTGCTTCCCTATCTCCTGCTCACGCTATTACAATATAAACTACGTTCTCTCAACTGCCATCCTACACCTATCCTCCCCTGCCACCAACTTCCTCTCCCTACACCACCACAGCTCACGCGTATCATTCCGTTCCAACATCTCCCTTAGCCACCTCAGCCAAGGGCAACCAGCCACCACATCTACTATTGCAGCACGAATTACAAGGCACAGAATAACATCAGCAATGGCTGACGTCGCGAACATTGCATCAATAAGTCGCATTTCACTAACAGACGCAATACAAGCATATGTACCTACAGATATACAAACGCAGGTAACCCTCGAAAACGCCATATCTCACACCCCTAACCCACCTGCGGCCCAATGCCAATACCACAACATTTTTCCATACAAGAGCAATCAAGAAAACACCAGAACATGAAAACACCGAAACTCCACCGAGTCTTGCACCTAACTAAACCCCCAACTCAGGATATGAATACACCTCTTTACCCTGCAGCCTGTTCCCCTACCATACACGCCTTCGTCCTCTCCCATCCTGACCCAAAATTCCTGAAATCTAAATCCTTCACCCTATAACTTAAGAAAAAAATCATCTTTCAAACCTCCAAATACAGCAGCTCATCCGGAGGAAGGAATCAGTCTTAATAAAGTCCCAGAATTCCAACTTCCATACAGAAGTCCTCTGCAAAATCTCTCGCATTTGGTCCCAGTGCCTCTTTAGCACCTCCACCATCTCCTCCATTCGTCCCCCACATCAAAAAATTCCAGTCTCTCCACCGTCCCCTCACCCTCACCATTGTAGTCATAAATATCGACCTAGAGATCACAGGAAGTGGAACCTGAGTTGAATTCCCATCACGATATAGAGACCCGCAAAGCCCTCCACATAACAATGACCACGGCCCCACTTACCTCTTTAGTGATTTTAGGGAATCTACCTCCATAGCCGGTTATCTATTTCACGAGGGTACTCTAATATAACACCGCTGCCACAAAATTGAACCTTCAAACTCCCATTCTCAGTCTTGTCACTAATAAAAGTGTCTTCACTACAATTATCAACTTAAGGCTAGTTGCAAAAACCTACCTACTTGCCACACTGTAAAGCCTCTCACTACTTTAAATAACATCCTTACCTGTGTCCTCTCACCTGCAACATCGCCCATCCTACCTATTCTGCAGAATGTACAGCCAAGACTCATCGCACCAAAACTTAACTAACTAATCCAATCCGTCCCATACATAATCGCATTCGCCCTAACAATTCCCTCCACCCACGTCCCACTGCTGAAGGTATTATAAAAGTCACGACGATCGTACTCCAAAACATCCACCCATTCCAACGACCACACACCCTTTAACCAACCTCCTCCGCTGTCGGTTCCGTATTCCATCTAAAAACCTAAATCACATAGTCCCACAACCAAGTCTACTTCGTCTTCCAAAGCATGGACACCGTAATCTAAACATTTTCTAATCCTCAGCCTCATAAACTACTTCAAAACCCTATATCATGATGCAACAGCACTATAAATTCTGTTCCACAGCATCTGTTCCTTCCCAGAAAATAAACCCCTATTTGTACACAACCTGTCCCAACACAAACTACGTGTCCCTCCATTTTAAATGGGACAACATTGACAACTCCCTTCTCCTGGCCAGAGGCGGTGGAGTTGGAATAGACCACCCAAAGAACAGATGCCATTTCCATATATATATATATATATATATATATATATATATATATATATATATATATATATTGCTGTTGATCTTAACATTTGTAATAGATCCCCAGCAGAATTTCAGCGGTAATATCAGTTTCTTGACTCTCCTAAGGGACATAGTCTCCATCCTAAAACACAGCGTTCTGAATGTAATACGGCCCCAGGCCCCAGACATCAGTCTATCAACTACTAATCCTCTGTATCGTACCACTGCAGAAATCCTGGATCATATTGGAAGCGATCACCTACCCATCCTATTCGCTACTTATTCAACTCTGTCCCCTCCCAACCCCATGCTCCCTAGCCAGTATCCGCCCGAAAGTTACCAAAGGTTACTCTCGCGCCAACTGGACTGCCTACCGCGAATCTATAAATACCTGTTTTTCGAAGCCCTGATGATATACCTCGTTCCACTTTCTTCCTTCAGCAGGCCTGGTTAGATACTTTCTCCATCCACATACCCAAGAAACCAGCTCATTTCAACTGCGCCAGTCATTCTTCACAAACTTTACTCCTATGTGAAACCCGCTCATTCCTGCAGATTCGAGACCGGGATGTTCTGATATGCCACTGCCTCAATTACAGCGTCTTATCAGAGACGTTCTCAACGCCAAAAACGCCGGGATTTGGAGCCATACGGACAATAGACTTAACGCTACAATACCCACTTGCTGCAAGTACTGGAAGAATATCGACCGACACATAAGCAGCAAATACGTTCCTTATTACCCACCTCTTAACAATAACATATCCCTATCCGACGTCCTGAGCAGAGCTAATCACGTTGTATCCTCTCTCCGACATCTCCGCAGTTCCTAATGGCCATCATTTCGACTACTTCCCACTTCTCAAAATCCAGGAACATACAGACGCCAACACCACCTCCTCGATTCCGTTACTTGGACAAAATTCCACAGGCACAATTGTACACTCTCTTCACAGCAAATTACACAAAAAAGGCAACACCACTCTCGGTCACAGCGACATTACCTGCAGACACCTACAAAAACTTCGCTGTACCTTAGTAGTATAAATAATTCTTGTAACCCTTCGCAACACGGTCCTCTCAACAGGCTACTATATTTGGATGTGGAAAACCTCCAAAACCCTAGTTTTCCTAAAACCAAACAAAACCTCTGTCAACACTACCTCCTATCGACCCATTAGCCTGACGTGAGCCTTCAGCAAGGTCTTGGAATCTATTCTGTCCCATTTCTACCATAAAACACCTGAATCTTCACGTACCGCTTCGTGTGGGCGTTTGGCTTTCATCCTGAATTTCCTGATGATCAATATCTGCATCTCACACATCTCCTGTCCCATTAACGTAACAGAAATCCGAAATTTTCCCATCACTCGACATGTGAAAAGCCTTGGAGTGTGTATGGCGTGCCAGTCTCCTCTTCAAGTGAACTATGTCCACCCAATTTATTCCTTTCTGTGTAGCTGTTCCTACTTTTGCCATTATTAACAACATCAAACCCCACATCCTCTGTCGTACTGCAGATGTGCTCCAAGGCTTTGTCCTCTCCCCTCTTTTATATTCTCTGCACAGGTGATGTGCTAAATTATATACGCCAGTTCACTTCTTTCAGTATGCTGATGACACCGCATTTATAGCCCTGTACCAAACACTCCAATAATCCCAATAATCTCTCCAACTCCATCTCAACCATTTCTCCTATTGGACTTCTGAAGATAAACCCTTCCAAGCCACATGCAATAATTAAAGAACGCACCATGTATATCCTCCCTAACAGTCACTCTTAGTTCACACTTGTCACATCCTGTTAGCTAAGACATCACATCTAGATTAATCGTCGATCAGCAACCAACATCGAAACTTAGCCTACCAGCCATTCAACCAAAGCGCACAGTAGACTAAATCCACCAACCGGCCAAACATGCAGATTGCGACCCTCCACACGTACAAAACATTGATTCACTCTATCCTCTTCTCAAATACCCATCCATCTTCACCCACACTGAACGCCTCTCTGTATCCTACACTATCCGTTAATTAGATTCTAATAACTCCATTGTTTATCTCCTGATCACTATACCTGGTAAGCTGCTTTACTTATACCATCACATCTCAGCGTCTCTACACATGCAATACTCCCTAGCGCATCCCAACGCAACCTCAACCGGTTCCCTCTCCCAGACGCTACGGTCGCAGGTTCGAATCCTGCCTCGGGCATGGATGTTTGTGATATCCTTAGGTTAGTTAGGTTTAACTAGTTCTAAGTTCTAGGGGACTAATGACCTCAGCAGTTGAGTCCCATAGCGCTCAGAGCCATTTTAACCATTTTGAACCCTCTCCCAGACGATGAAATCTGTCCAGATGTTATCCTTCATACCAACTATATTTCTTCCCCACTTATCACACTCCCCAGCAGGGCTGTCTCCACAGCACACTCTTCCAATCCTTTGTGTATCCCTTCTGTCTACCACAGCACCTACCTTCATCTCCATACTTACTACTCAACGGACTTCTATGTTTATATTCACGATTTTCAGCCATATAGAACACATTTTCCCTTCCCAAATCGTTTTTCTCAGAGTGCAGGTACTTTGGTTTTGAAAGGGCAGTGTTCTTTTTTTAAAAGAACATCAGCATTTCTGCATCAAAATCAAAATCATGGAAATTCCCTACATACAACTTACATGAAATTGTTTTAGCTTGAAAATATCTAGGGTGATATTGTGGAAATGTTGCAAAGAAAGCCACAGGAATCCGATAACTTCCAAACAGTACTTCGATCTAAAAGAAACAAGACAACACGTTAATTATACCTGTAGGACGCTTACGCTACTATCACATCCTAGGCTTTATAGCTCAAGAAAGGAGAGATGACTTCATGCTAAACTGAAACTGAAAATTAAACCGAAAATAAGGTACGAGACGAGATGATGACATAAATTTAGAAGCATATAGTAGCTGAACATAAAAAAATTATTTACAGTCCTATCGTGTATCAACTTTTACTTAGTTTTAACTTCAGCGATCGGAATTTATCATCCACTACAGGAGCTGTATATTCCAAGAGACCCTTCAGGGCAGAAGTATAAGACGCCCTAAAAAAAAAAAGGAAAACACAGTACTGTTGAAAACAAATCTTTAACAAACCTAATACACACAGTTATCTTTCTTATTCATCTTACTTTACTGTAGTCGTTAACAGTAACTCGCACACCATTCAACGTACTTGTGGAGGAGAATCGAGCTGAGGTCGGGAGACTTTCGTTTCATTTTTGGATTGCGCTACTACTTGCGTGAGGCAGCTGCCTCGGTGCAAACACAGAGTCGGGAAACTACTAACTGTACTGATGCGTATCTTGTATATTATCCTTTTCTAGCTGTAAACAATAACAACCAGCCCTATACATTTGTACTAATGATCTTCAATGGTTGACTAACGTAATAGCGAAACTTTTCCGTATGTTTAAGAGTGCCTTATATACAACGTTTTTAATGAAAAAATGGTGCGTATCTAGTCCTTATCTGTTTCAAAATGCTCATCTCCTCTGTTCGTACACCAGACGTCAACAGCGCTCCTAATCCGCCATACGATCTTGTATAATTTCTCTTGGAATGTCCTTCAGTGTCATCAACAAATTCTCCAGCGGTAGTGAAATAACGTCCTTTCCGCTATAACTTTTAATTTGGTGACAGTACGAGTCACACTCCCAACCTAATAATGCCGGTCGGGTTGTTGTCTTTACGAAAAATCCATGATTTTTCATTCCACACCCGTGATCTCTTTTTCGAAATCCATAACAACTTTTCCACAGTATTTATATAATAATGGAAGTTGGGTGTTTGACTTCGATGCAAAAAATTCGAAATCTATAATTATACAGAAATTACGCATATGTTCCACATCAGATTGATACTGTCAAGATGTATTTTGGAGGGAGTAGGGAGGGGCAGCCTTGATGAGGAGGTACTTATGTTAGAATTGTAATCATAAAGCCATCATTTGTCTCCTGGAACAAATTTTTACATAAATGTTCTGTGGCCTCAGCCTTTTCAAGGAGTTCTGAGCTAGCATTCACTTTATGTTCTTTCTGCTGTTTGGTCAACAATAGAGGAAGAAATTTTTCTGAGAGTTTTCGGTTCAAATCTCATATAAAGAACCTCATGATCTTTAAATTACATGACAGCTGGACGACGGTTTCTGTGCACCACCTTCGATATTACTAAAGTGGGCACCGCCAACTGAGGTGGAAAGACTTTATGGTGGAGTTTTATCGTCAATGATGACCACATTTGAAGAGCTAGAACCATACGTAACACGGTGTTCAATCTGAAACATAATCTTCAAGAATTTCTTCCCACCACGAGGCGGAATTCATCTTTGCATCGACGCGCTCGCGTGTCAGAGACTGAAAAGGCCGCCACGGATCCTCTACCATTTTTCACTGAGATAAGTATAGCTCGCAAGTCAGAGTTACGGAATCATTGAAGTAAAATTCGTAGTTACTCTGTAGTTTGTGACAGATATACACTGACTCTTTCATGCTTAACAAAGTTCGGTTTTTATAGTTATTCATCAGCTTCAACCGCTTGTTCAATAATACTAATTACGCTGCTATACACATGACTCAAAAGACCTCACTCCGATCAGCAAGAAAAGATCAGAAACAAATCTTACAGACGCTGATTATTGTGGTTGAAACTGAGAAATAATCTCCACAGGATGGTTATTAACAAAATTTTACACCCAGTAAAAACGTATAGAGGTTGATTTTTTGCCACTAAACTGACACTACACATAATGTGGAGTTAAATTTTCACTTGTGCTTTACAGCATCTACGTCTGCGAATACTTGTCCCTCGTTGACATCTTCTCTTCAGAATCTGTGATTCAAATGGCTCTAAGCACTATGACACTTAACATCTGAGGTCATCAGTCCCCTAAACTTAGAACTACTTAAACCTAACTAACCTAAGGACATCACACACATCCATGCCCGAGGCAGGATTCGAACCTGCGACCGTAGCAGCCGCGTGGATCCGGACTGAAGCACCTAGAACCGCTCGGCCACAGCGTCCGGCCAGTGTCTGTTTTGCAGCTTCCTGAGGACCACCCGCGTCTATTGTGCGTGTTGCCAACTGAAAGTTACTATTAGCTTTTGAAGCTAATATATATATCCGGTATGAGGCCTTCTCATCGTAATATCAGAGTATCAACTACGTAGCTAGTGGGCGTCAGTTTTACTGGCACTGATGTTATTAATATTCTTTCTTGGCGCGTGCTGAGCTAATTACACGGTGGCTAATATGCCGTAGTAATAACACTTTCCGCACGGGTACGCTTTGGATGAGTCTGCATGCCCGCTGTTAATGGACGGCGATAACGGTGGTATGTGCGTCATCTGGCCGCTCACGAGTCAGCAATTCACGCGAATTATCGCTGACATACACAGGCAGGGCGGAAGTCCAGTGCTGCAACCATTTATCACGGGCCAGTAGCTGAAATTACATATTCGTACGGTTCACAAACGATAAGGATTCAATTTCAACCAATTTTGTGCGTCGATGACTTTGGTTGGAGGCAAACACCCACAGAGATGCACCCAACAGTTCTGGGATCGCCTAATGAACGCTGGCTGTGATCACCACCGGTACCAGCGCCACAGTACTTAGAACTGTTTTGTAGTGGTGAACTACTTGTTGGCAGATAAGTGAGTAGGTTACTCGTGACGGATCAGACTCGTTGTCTCTTATTATTCTCATGCGATAGTCAGACTATCGAAATACTACTTTTACAGTAAGTAGTGTGGGTTGGGGTTGGGTTGTTTGGGGGAGGAGACCAGACAGTGAGGTCATCGATCGCATCGGATTAGGGAAGGACGGGGAAGGAAATCGGCCGCGCCCTATCAAAGGAACCATCCCGGCATTTGCCTGGAGCGATCTTAGGGAAATCGCGGAAAACCTGAATCAGGATGGCCGGACGCGGGTTTGAACCGTCGTCCTCCCGAATGCGAGTCCAGTGTGCTAACCACTGCGCCACCTCGCTCTGTGGTAAGTAGTGTGACTGAGGTAATGGTGTGCAGAAGTCGAGCTGAAACTTACATTTATCTTGTATTAAATTTATTTTATTGTTGCAGGAAAGATCAGTCTATTTTCTGTCCCAGAAAAAAAAATCAAGTACATTGCAGTTCGTAAAATCAGAATACAATATTGCACAACACACTCTACCACACACACACCTCATTCACATATTACTTTGCCTAATTGGAAAACAAACAAATTACTCTGATGTATCGTGCATTTTGCATGTAGATTAACTTAATATTAGTTTACAATGTACTTTGTCGTTCGGTTAGGTGATTTTAACACTCAGTTTTGGTTTCTCATTAGGTTACTTTTACTCCTGCTATAGATAAAGATCATAATATCGTCTTTTCTTGGTGCATAAGTTACAAAAGAGTCCTCTAGAAACGCTATAGGTTCTTCTCACTGTCATCTTGCATACCACATTGTTTAAGAAACAATTACCCATCCTAGTAATTGGAGATACTTCTGAATGTGGTTAGGTATACTCGTTACCAAACTGTCCAGATAAGACCATTGGATATCGTCGCGCAGCGGCCTGTATGATGCTCTGTAAAGTCTCGTGGGGCAGGACGATTGCAATCCGTTGGTTTTAGGATGGCTCGTGCATTCTCAATGCACATGAGATCTGGAGATTATGGAGGCCATTCAACCCATTCTGTGCTCCAATAGGAAGTTGTTCACAAGATTATAAGAATGAGGGAGAGCACTGTCGGCCATCAGCGCGAACCCTGCCCCAATATGTTCACCAAATGCAGCCAGAACACGCGCAAGGGTGTCATCTCGATACTTCACAACACTCATCCTCCTATGTCAGGTAAGCACGCAGTGAGCACGTAAAGCTGAGTAGAACAATAGTGCCCCTGCCACGTATGGCTGTCCATTGCAAGGTTTCGCCTGATTTCATGCAACCCCACATTACGTAACTGTTATGCATTTCCTTCTTCAGGACAATTCTCGGCTGTACATTGCAGGGGCAGTAAGGTCGCCCCTGCAACCTTTTCAATGAGGAGTGTTAAGTCATGCACTATGCAGCCCGAACTTGCTCCCTCTGCTCATATGAACCACTGACTATGAAGACAACACTTGGCACAGACAGCAAACTGCAGACCAGCATAGAGTAGAGGCACAAAGCACACGTGGCTGCCTTCTATGACGATTATTGATAGGTGTACGTGAGAGCTCAAATCTCTAGTTTTTAATTTTTTATCTTTCGCACTATATATTTTCGAGGAAGCAATACATCGGTTGACTTTTCCAGCAACGTACTCTCTCGGAATTTTATTAGTAAACTACAACGTGAGCAGAACGCCTCTCTTGAAACATGTGGCATTGGATCTGGCTGAGGACCACAGAGATGCTTTCACGCTTTCTAAATGAAGTTGTAAACAAACGCGCTTTTGTTCTTTCTATCGTCTGTATTCCCTCTAACAATCATACCCGGTACACGTCTCAGAGTGACGAACAGTACTCAAGAATTGGTCCAATGAGAGTTGTGTAAGCTACCCATTTGTGGGTGGACTACATTTTCTGAGGATTCTTGTAATGAATCTCAGTCTGGCATCCGCCTCATCTGCAGTTAGTTTTGTTCCACTTTAAAACGCGCCGCACTCGTACACGTATCTTCCAGCGATTGTTCTGAAATCAAACAATTGTAAAATATGCATCTTCTTGTCTATGCGCAGTATGTAAAATTATTTTACGTTTAGGTTCAACTGTCAATGCCTGCATCAACTTTGGTCCTCGGCGAAACTTCCTGCGTTTCGGTACATTTTCAAGCGTTGCGACTTTTCTGTACACAACAGCATGACAGCGGAAAATCCATTGAAACTTCTGACTATATCCGCTAGGTCATTTGTATACGAGAGTGGTTTGATAATTGTGGTAAATTTCCATGAAGGAATGAAGCAGTTTTGTTGTGCCTTCATGGTAAGTTTGACAATTCCAAGGATTGTATAAAAAAATTCAACAATGTACAGCATATAGTTCATTGTTGACAGAGTGTGAATTGGTCAGTGTGTCGGTTGCGACTGAAAATGGAGAAAACTGAGTTTCATACTGTTACAAAATACATTTTCATATGAAGGGTTGGGCTTTCGCACAAATAAAAAAAGAATTGGGCGAAGTTCAAGCGGTCTACACGATGACTGAGGACCATTTACTTTTGGATTAATGAATTTAAAGGTGGTCAGACAAGCATCGAAGGCGAAGGGCCTCCTTCCGTTCAGCTGAAGTCACTACAAAGGAAACCATGGAGAAAATCTATGATAGCGTAATGCAAGACCGCCAGATAAAAATTCGTGACACTGCTAAGACTGTAGACATTTCCGCTGGGTGAGTGCATAATATCCTACACGGAGAATTGATTCTGAAGAAACATTGTGCGAGGATGATGCCACGATTTCTCACAGTCGACAAAAATCACATCCCCCAACATTTCAACATAATGTCTGGCGATGTTTAATCGCAATCCGCAGAACTTTTTATGCTGATTTGCAAATGTCGAGTCCACAGCTCGTGGTCGTACGGTAGCGTTGCCGCTTCCCACGCCCGGGTTCCCGGGTTCGATTCCTGGCGGGGTCAAGGATTTTATCTGCCTCGTGATGACTGGGTGTTGTGTGATGTCCTTAGGTTAGTTAGATTTAAGTAGTTCTAAGTTCTAGGGGACTGATGACCATAGCTGTTAAGTCCCATAGTGCTCAGAGCCATTTGAACCCTTTTTTAAATGTCGATGAAATCTGGAACCATCAATTAGACCAGTCAAAACAATTGAGAAAGGCTGAGGAAAGGGCACCGAAGAAGCCAAAGACCATTTTGTCAGTTGGTAAGATGATCAACATTGTTTCTTGGGATTTCCAAGGAATAATCCTCATAGTTTACTTGTGGAATGGCAGAACCATAACTATACCATACTGTGCTTCATTCTTGGATCGTCTGAAACTTGCTTTAGCAGAAGTCCAAGGCTGGCAGGCAAAAGAGTGCTCTTTCACCAGAATAATGCGTCATTCCCCACATCAGTGGTAACAATGGAGAAAGTGCATAAATTGGGATTTTACTTGGTTCTTTATCCACCCTTTTCACCAGACGCAGACCCCAAGTGATTTCTTACTGTTCCTGTTCCGTAACTTGAGGCTTGCGAATCTATTTTTCCGACGGAATCAAGATGCTGGAGGATCACTGGACCAAGAATACATCACTCAAACGAGACTGTGTCCAGAAAAAAGGTGAGCTGTTTGCAGAACAAACACTTTTTTCTTGCTTTCTTACCAGACGTATCAAACTACCCTTGTATAGTGTGAAAAGCAACAGTCACTCTCCATGTTTCCCGTTTACAGAATGCATTGTTAGTTATTTTGCTGCTCAAAAAGAAAAACTCGTCCGCTACTCTCAGTGTATCCTTTCATTGTGTAATGCGCGCAGAATCTCCTGCATAATTCGACGACACTGTGTTATCCTCCTCTTTGCTTTTAGTGATGTTCATTTTGAGTACGATGAAACTCAGTAGTCGCCGCGTGCCGCAAGACGCGCTGGGTCTGCGCAGAGGTGCCGGCGGCGGGGTGTGCAATTGTCCTCGGCGCCGTGTGTTGCTCATTATCCCGCTGCCCCGCGTGTTGTTTGCGCTGCAAACAGCGGTGGCTGTAATTCGCTACGCACCGCCAGAACAAAGGGAGCAGTAGCCTGCTCTAACGCGGCAAGTCGCCGCCGCCTAGCACAGCTGAGAGATCGACTTTTCTGTCGCAATCGATAGCGCAGCCCTCCGGAGCACTTTCCCTTCCACGAAGGACGCAGGCATCGGTTGTATTTAGATCTGGAGGAATAATCCGACCTTTGTGAACCCTGTACTGTGCTCGATATCAAAAGACTTCCGCAGATAATATTCCAGATAAAGCAAGCACAATCACACAGTTAAATAGAACAAGTGTCAGCTAGTCTTTTGGACAACGAAAATCTCCTGTAGAAAAATGAACATGTACTCCGCACACAGAAATCTTCCGAAATTCAGCTTGTTATGAGTGCCGTAGACACCAGACATTGGCAACCAGATTGATGTCGTGTTCGTTGACTTCTTCAAGGCATACGACAGTGTTCTACACTATCGTTTAATGAACACAACACATACTTACCGAGTATTGGACCAGGTATCTCACTGCATTC
The DNA here is from genome assembly GCF_021461385.2 of Schistocerca piceifrons. NCBI lineage: Eukaryota > Metazoa > Arthropoda > Insecta > Orthoptera > Acrididae > Schistocerca > Schistocerca piceifrons. The sequence goes on from NC_060140.1 coordinate 236,174,787, forward strand.
AACACTTCCTTACATATAGAACACAAACGTTGTAAGACGTGTATATTTCTATTGTCTATTGTCAAACCACAATTTATGAAAGATGTTTATATTTTATTATTAATAGGATTAAGTAGGAATAATTAGTATTTGTCATTTTGGAAATAATTGTGGTAGCAGGGAATGTCTGCACCGAAGAGTTGTTGGCGGGCAAGCAAGCACAATCGCACAGTTAAATAGAACAAGTGTCAGCTACTCTTTTGGACAACGAAAATCTCCTGTAGAAAAATGAACATGTACTCCGCACACAGAAATCTTCCGAAATTCAGCTTGTTATGAGTGCCGTAGACACCAGACATTGGCAACCAGATTGATGTCGTGTTCGTTGACTTCTTCAAGGCATATGACAGTGTTCTACACTATCGTTTAATGAACACAACACATACTTACCGAGTATTGGAACAGGTATCTGACTGCATTCAACATTTCCTTACATATAGAACACAAACGTTATAAGAGACCGCACATTGATATAATTTTAAAAAGGGCGGGAGTGACCGCGTGTGGATACATTTTAAGAAAAGAGCGGGAAAGACCGCGCATTGATACATTTTTGTAATGGTGGCAGGGATTGTCTGCACCAGAAAGGATTGTTGGCAGGAGAGATCGCACAGCCGGCCGCTGTAGCCGAGCGGTTCTAGGCGATTCAGTCCGGAACCACGCGGCTGCTACGGTCGCAGGTTCGAATCCTGCCTCGGGCATGGATGTGTGTGATGTCCTTAGGTTAGTTAGGTTTAAGTCTAGGGGACTCATGACCTCAGATGTTAAGTCCCATAGTGCTTAGAGCCATTTTGAAGACCGCACTTTAGCGTTCGTAAGTTCAAATGGTTCAAATGGCTCTGAGCACTATGGGACTAAACATCTTAGGCCATCAGTCCCCTAGAACTTAGAACTACTTAAACCTAACTAACCTAAGGACATCACACATATCCATGCCCGAGGCAGGATTCAAACCTGCGACAGTAGCAGTCGCCTGGTTCTGAACTGAAGCGCCTATAACCACTCGGCCACCGCGGCCGGCAGCGTTCGTAGGAAGTCAGTAGTAAGCGAGATGTGAAGCGAGTCGGTAGCAGGTCTGAAGCGAGAGGTTGAGAGGAGCGGTGTGCCTGCCAGCCACCAGCTATGATTTAAAAGAGATTATAAACGGATATACAGAGACATCAGCTATTATTATAAGAGGAACTACTGTTATTGAATTATTTTTTTAAAAACTCAAGACTACTGAAAGTATGTTTGCGCAATCCTAGTTGTGCGATTATTGTAGAAAGTGCACTGCTAGTTGTAAGATTAATGTAAAAAGTAAGTCCCATTTGAAAGTTTGTAAAATCATTTCATTACCAACAGTAAAAATTTGAAGAATCGTTTTGAAAACATAATTCATTTTTGCCAGCAATATTGCATTACTGATTAGAATCCATCCCAAAAACCATCAACGTAAAGCTTTGCAAAATTTTATTGTTGCCAAGAAAGAGTTTAACTATGAATTACGTAACTTCAGTCAAATTAATTAAAGAATAACGTCAGCTTTGCTATAAAGAATAACGTCAGCTTTGCTAATAAATACAGCCACTTATTATGACCTGCCTCGGGCTTGGATATGTGTGTGATGTCCTTAGGTTAGTTAGGTTTAAGTAGTTCTAAGTTCTAGGGGACTGATGACCTCATATGTTAAGTCCCATAGTGCTCAGAGCCATTTGAACCATTTTATTATGACAGCCCACCAGCAGTTAATATAGTAAAACACAGTAAGTATATTCATGTCGCAGTTCGATGTAGCAGTCAGATGGCGATGAAGTAACAGTAAAAAGGGTGAGGAACAGTTTTGAGTTATTGGAGGTAACGACTGAGAGGGCCACGACGACGATGCATTCCATGTTTCGTCGAAATAATCAACAAATCATTTTTAATAAGCAGCATTTAAATTTGTATGCGAAGATTCCACTTATTATTATTGAGAAAGAGAATTAATTTCAAAGGGAAGATTTCATTTGCTATTATTAAGCAAGAGATGGAAATCCCCAAGGGAAGGTTTCATAGGTTACTGTAGAAGGGAATGTTGCGTAACAGAAGAGATACAGAGGAGACGGGAAGGCTTCAACGTCACTATTAAAAGAAAAACAAAATTGGTTGGTAGATAGTTTCGTAGCGTTTTTTTCGTAACTTTAATAAACACAACAGATACACGTATCAGAGATTTTGGTCATCAATAATATATTCTCCAGTTTGCCAAAGCTAGGATAACTTTGCGATTCCACGACCGTAGCAATCACGTGGTTTTGAGGCGAAGAACGCGTCGAGCCATGTTCGGATGGCATTTTCATCCGGGAATGAAGCTACTTGAAAGTTGTTCGATAGAGAGCGGAAAAGGTGAGAACCTGAGGATACAAGATCAAGTGCAGGAGATGGGTGCGGAATGACTTCCCAACCTAGTTCTTGTTTTGTTGGTCTTGCAGTGTGCGGGCAGGCGTTGTCATCGATTAGCATCACTTCAAGCAGTCTTCCTGGTCGTCGTTTCTCAACGTTGTTGACAGTAAATATCAGCAGACATAGCTACACCTCGGTGAAGCAATTCGTTGTACATGACACCGCCGCTCTTCCACCACATGAATAAAATTATCTTTTGTGAATTCGTGCAGGTCTCTGTACGGGGTCTTGTCGGTTTGTTTGGGCTCAACCATTCCTTCCTTTTCCTTAAGTTAGCACAAAGACACCGTTTCTGATCACCAGTGGCGATACAGGATAGGAATGGTGGGTGTTGACGAACAAACTAATGACGAGCGAGCAGAGATGTAAATATGGTCACCCAGTGATTTATGTTATTTTGGCTTAGAGCATGCGATACCCGTACACCCGATTTTTGAACCTTCCTCATTACATGCAAATGTTGCATGACTGTGCAACGATCACAGTTCATCACATTTACCAGTTCTACAGGACATCTGACTTGGATCATTGTGGATTAATGCGTTTAAACGGTCTTCATCAAACCTCGGAGGCCTTCCTAAACGTGGAGCGTCACTAACGTCGAAATGATCCTCTTTAAAACGATAAAACAATTTTCTTGCCGTTCTATGTCCAATGGCATTATCCTCATACACGGCGTAAATGTTTATGGCTGCCTCCGTTGCGTGAATTTCAGAAATACATTCTGAGAGTCTGTGGCTGGAGCAGGGACTAGCAGTTGACCCTAAGTATAAATAAATGTAACATACTGTGCATAAAAAGGCGAAAAGATACACTACTGGTGGATTAAGCTTCTTTTGCTTGCGCCTTTGTCCCGCAGTTTTCGCAGGATCGATATGGTGACGATCGGATTTGGCAGTGTTAATTTAAGGGTTGGCCGGATGCCCTTCCTGCCGCCACATCGTATCCCCTGGGATGGAATCAGTGTATCCCAGCTGTCTGCGTCTAGTGTAAACTTTGAAATAGTGCGAACGTGTTTCAGTTGTCTGCGAGTCGTGTAACTGAGGCGGGAAGTGGGGACCAGCCCGGTATTCACCTAGTGGGATGTGGAAAACCGCCTAAAAACCACACCCAGGCTAGCTGGCACACCGGACCTCCTCGTTGATCTGCTGGGCTGATTCGATCTGGGGCTGGCGCACCTACCCAATGCCAGGAAGCAGCGCATTAGCGCTCTCGGCTAACCTGGCGGAACTTACTAGTCGATTAAACTACTACTGACAAATCACTGGAAACACTAACTACCTTAAAGAACTTACATGTAGCCATCCGAACCGACCTATACTGAGTTGACAGAAGTCATGGGATACCTCCTAATATCGTGTCTGGCGTCATTTTTCCTGGCTTAGTGCAGCAACTCGACGTGGCACGGACTCAAGTCGTTGGAAGTTCGTTGCAAAAATTTTGAGCCGTGCTGCCTTTGCAGCCGTCCATAATTGTAAAAGTGTTGTCGCTACAGGATTTTGTGTACCAACTAACACATCGGTTATGTCCCACAAATTTTTGATGCCATGCCTGCCGAGCGAATTGGTTGGCCAAATTATTCGCTCGAATTGTCCAGAACGTTCTGCAAACCAGTCACGAACAATTGTGTCATCCACCAAAATTCCATCTTTATTTGGGAACATGAGGTACATGAAAAACTGTAGAGGAAGACAGAGATTGGAATACGTCAAGCAAATAATTGAGGACGTAGTTTGCAAGTGCTACTCTGAGATGAAGAGGTTAGCACAGGAAAGGAATTCGTGGCGGGCCGCATCAAACCAGTCAGTAGATTGATGACAAAAAAAAAGAGGTACATGAATGTCTGCAAATGGTCTTCAGGTAGCAGTACATTACCATTTCCAGTCAATAATCGATTTAGTTGGGCCAGGGGAACCACTCCACTCTATGTAAACACAGCCCACACTATTATTGAGTCACCCTCAGCTTGCACAGTGCCCTGTAGATAACTTCGGTCCACGGCTTCGTAAGGTCTTCACCACACTTTAATCTTACCATCAGGTCTTTCCTACTGAAATCTGGACTCATCTGAGCAGGCCACGGTTTCCCAGCCACCTTGAGTCCAACCCGTATGGTCAAAAGCCTAGGAGAGGCGCTGCAGACGATGTCATGGTGCTAGCAAAGGGATTCGCGTCGGCCGTCTGCTGCCATAGCCTATGGACGCCGATTCGCCGCCCAGTTCAAACGGATCCGTTCGCCGTACGCCCAACATTGATTTCTGCGGTTATTTGACGCAGTTTTGCTTCTCTATTAGCACTAACAAAATGGCTCTAAGCACTATGGAACTTAAAATCTTTGGCCGTCAGTCCCCTAGACTTAGAACATCACACACATCCATGCCCGAGGCAGGATGCGAACCTACGACAGTAGCCGGAGTGCGGTTCCGTACAGAAGCGCCTAGAACCGCTCGGTCACAGCGGCCGGCTATTAGCACTAACAACTCTACAGAAATGCCGATCCTCTCAGTGTTAAGTAAATGTCGCCGTCGACTGCGTTATACGTGGTGAGAGGTAATGACTGCAGTTTGCTATTCTCGCCTCAGTATTGACACTGTGGATCTTGGAATATTGAATTCCATAATGATTTCCGAAATGGAATGTCCCATGCGTGTAGCTCCAGCTACTACTCCGCGTTCAAAGTCTGTTAATTCCCGTTGTGCGGCCATAAACACGTCAGAAACTTTTTCACATAATGCCCTGAGTGCAATTGACAGGTCCGCCAAAACACTGCCCTTTTATACCTCGTGTACTCGATGCTACCATTGCCTGTACATGTGCATATCGTTATCCCATGATTTCTTTCGTGAACTAGAATGACTACATAAAAGAAACTGTAGGAAAAACAGATGCCAGGATGACATTCACTGGACTAATTTTTCGCAAGAAGAACGGCGCGATTGTCAATGGATCGTTTCGTCGTTGCCACAGCGTTACGGCAACATCCAACAAATTCCAGGGATAGACGCTACATGACAGGCCATTTTGCATCACCCAGAAGTTCCATGTTCCTTCATTATGCCAATACATTAGCTGTACTGTGAACCAAGTTGAACCAAAGTTTCTGTTCCTGTGGAACACATGGATTTTAATATACCTACTACTGTATTTCTGTAGTGGTTCGGTATTATTAAAATTATGTCAAGAGTTAAGTTTATGGTAGTTAATGGTCTTCAACAGTAAATGCATCTGACAACTAAGAAGAGAGACAGTCAGGAAACTATCAGCTTCATGAATCAGCAGGACAAATTTGGGTATTCTCGAAAATAAGACGGCCATATCATACCAGGTCAATAATCCTGATTCTATAACTTACGAACACACAGCAGCAGACTTACCGCTCTGGTTCTTCAAGGCGATTACATTTTAAAATACACTACTGGCCATTAAAATTGCTACACCAAGAATAAATGCAGATGATAAACGGGTATTCACTGGACAAATATATTATACTAGAACTGACATGTGATTACATTTTCACGCAATTTGGGTGCATAGATCCTGAGAAATGAGTACCCAGAACAACCACCTCTGGCCGTAATAACGGCCTTGATACGCCTGGGCATTGAGTAAAACAGAGCTTGGATGGCGTGTACAGGTACAGCTGCCCATGCGGCTTCAACACGATACCACAGTTCGTCAAGAGTAGTGACTGGCGCATTGTGACGAGCCAGTTGCTCGGACACCATTGACCAGACGTTTTCAATTGGTGAGAGATCTGGAGAATGTGCTGGCCAGGGCAGCAGTCGAACATTTTATGTATCCAGAAAGGCCCGTACAGGACCTGCAAAATGCGGTCGTGCATTATCCTGCTGAAATGTAGGGTTTCGCACGGATCGAATGAAGGTTAGAGCCACGGGTCGTAACACATCTGAAATGTAACGTCCGCTGTTCAAAGTGCCGTCAGTGCGGACAAGAGGTGACCGAGACGTGTAACCAATGGCGCCCCATACCATCACGCCGGGTGTTACACCAGAATGGCGATGACGAATACACGCTTCCAATGTGCGTTCACCGCGGTCTCGCCGAACACGGATATTACCATCACGATGCTGTAAACAGAACCTGGATTCATCCGAAAAAATGATGTTTTGCCATTCGTGCACCCAGGTTCGTCGTTGAGTACACCATCGCAGGCGCTCCTGTCTGTGATGCAGCGTCAAACGTAATCGCAGCCGTGGTCTCCGATATGATAGTCCATGCTGCTGCAAACGTCGTGGAACTGTTCGTGCAGATGGTTGTGGTCTTGCAAACCTCCCTATCTGTTGACTCAGGGATCGAGACGTGGCTGCACGATTCGTTACAGCAATGCGGTTAAAATGCCTGTGTTCTCGACTGCTAGTGATACGAGGCCGTTGGGATCCATCACGGCATTTCGTATTACCCTCCTGAACCCACCGATTCCATATTCTGCTAAGAGTCATTGGATCTCGATCAATGCGAGCACCAATGTCGCGATACGATAAACCGTAATCGCGATAGGCTACAATCTGACCTTTATCAAAGTCGGAAACATGATGGTACGCTTTTCTCCTCCTTACACGAGGCATCACAACAACGTTTGACATGGCAACGCCTGTCAGCTGCTGTTTGTATATGATAAATCGGTTGGAAACTTTCCTCAGGTCAGCATGTTGTAGGTGTCGCCACCGGCGCCAACCTTGTGTGAATGCTCTGAAAAGTTAATCATTCGCATATCAGAGCATCTTCTTGCTGTCGGTTAAAACTCGCGTCTGTAGCACGTCATCTTCGTGGTGTATCAATTTTAATGGCCAGTAGTGTTAGTAAGCTTGAGAGATATTATCCGTGCCAGGAGAAACGTACCGTTTTCGAAAGTTACCGATCAAGTAAAAGACAAGCAGAACTAGGTTTGAGATTATGAACGTGCTTCGAGATGCGTGACGCGATGTTCACCATCTCCTCCAGACTGCTTACTCGCGCTACCAGCGCATGCACCGCATCAAGTAGGAGTGGTCCAATTTACCTAAAGGCACGAAACTGCTACGTGGTAAAGTCGCTCTGTCGCACCTTTCCAGAAGGGATGAGAGGAACCTGCTCTTTGACAATACTGGAGCTATGAAGCTCCACGCGGCTTCTTTCGAAGAACATTGCTTCGTTATCGTAATTGAGAAAGTGAAAATTTTAAGTGTTCCAATATAGGTCATCTAAATGTTTTTGGGAAACTGCGTAGAAATTTTAGTACGTCATTTCAACAGTTAGAAACATTTTCCGAAATTTGATGAAAATACGTAGTTGTCTTTGCTTACTTTCTTCGGAAAGCATTTGAAATTACCGCGATCGTAAATGAACACCAAGCCTCAGGAATAATAATGTACTTCAGACTTTTTTCTATTGATTTAATCAAATATCTGTGAGTACACATGTGATGTACCGTAAACGCTAAAATAACGAATAATTTGTTGAAATATTAGTGATAAGGGATGATGGGAAAGTTGGCAATGTGACAAGCCACGGTAGTACGTACTATGCATGAATAGACAAACCGATTTTAATTTCTACTTACTTTCTGTTTTAAGAAACCTTCACATTGAAGACTGCAATATTCACTTTATACAATGGGAGTTTTAATGTATGAATGGAAATAACAAGAGCTGTAGATACGAGGGCTATTCAGAAAGTAAGCCTCATTTCGCTGGAGGTCTTCATTTTCAAACGGCATCAGCCCGGTTCGTTATCGGATGCGTAATTTTGTGTTTTAATTTGCTTTGGTGTGTTGGTTGATTTCGGGTAGGGGACGAAACAGCGAGGCCATCGGTCCCATCGGAATAGGGAAGGATGGGAAAGGAAGTCAGCCGTGCCCTTTCAAGGGAACCATCTCGCCATTTGCCTGAAGCGATTTACGGAAATCACTTAATTTGCGTACAGATGTCTATTTGTGCATTAAATTTTCATCACTGCTCTCTTGCTCATTTTATGCCGCTTTTTTACTGGCACCGTCGTTTGTATTGTGTTTGTCATTTTGAGTTTTTCTTTAATTTTAAGAACGCCTGTCGTCGAGCTTCACTTCTCACGTTGCTATATGACGTTATTTGCAATTTTGTTTTTCAGAAATTGTTGTACGATGTACGGCGTTCACCCTTTCATGTTTTGTCTTTTCCTATAACAGCATCTGCATGTTTTTCAGAATGTTGCTGTGTGGTTCTGTCTGTAATTCTGCTCTAATGCCCTGGTCATGTGCTATTCTCGTTTTCTGCGACTATGTTTCTTCGGTACTTTATAATCGTCGTTAGCTGTATGGTTCTCGCAATCCAGAGGCAAAATAAAGTAACAAGAAAATAAGGAAAAAAAAGAAACGTTTGGGATGCTGCGCAGCGAGATATGGCGTTAGTGTTCCGTGTCAAAGAGTCTACTAGATCATTCGGCATCAGACTGCGCTCGTTTGCGGAAAAAATGGTTCAAATGGCTCTGAGCACTATGGAACTCAACTGCTGAGGTCATTAGTCCCCTAGAACTTAGAACTAGTTAAACCTAACTAACCTAAGGACATCACAAACATCCATGCCCGAGGCAGGATTCGAACCTGCGACCGTAGCGGTCTTGCGGATCCAGACTGCAGCGCCTTTAACCGCACGGCCACTTCGGCCGGCGCTCGTTTGCGGAATGCTTAAGCAATGTCCTGCAATAGAAAATCATGCAAGTTGTGAAGTACAATTCAGTGTTTATATTCTTGTTCGGGAATAGAAAAGACTGCAAACTGAAATTTATCAGTACCGTCGTGGGGTGTATGGAAGCGAGCAAATGAGTGAATCCGGAGCGCGTCAAAGGAGTATCATGCTTAACAATGGCTGCGCTGATGTTCCCAAGAAAGCGCGAAATCGCCAGGAAAGAACCTGGAGCCGGTTTTTCGGGACAGAAAGGGTGCGTTTCTGGTATATTTCCTCGAAAGAGGTAAAACTATGAATGGTAAGAGTCGTTGTGAACATCAAAATAATTAAGAACAGCGATACAAAAGAAGTATCGAGAAAAGTTGCTTCCGTGGTTTTTTTTGTATTCATAACAACGGAAGACCGCACACAGACTTTCGAAACTCTACGGATTTTGGATGGTTTCGAAGGGAGTATTTTGTCCAGCTACAATGAAGTCTGGACTTAGCTCCGAGTGGGTTTTACGGTTTTCATACATGAAGTTCTTGCTCACAACACAGTGCTTCGGCGATGACGCTGAACTGCATGCAGGCTTTTGTGCGTGGCTGAAGTCTCAGGTGGCAACGTTCTATGGCGATAGAATTAAAAGATGGTGTGCTGTTATGATTATTTTCTTAATTTTGAGGAGATTATATTGAAAAACAAACACCTGTGCCTTTCGAACGTAAGTAACAAAAAATACTTCCTTTCATTGTTATGGTTCCATTGTACCTCAGTCCGTAAAAACCGAACTTTTATAAGATCGTTGCGTTGTCTGTCGGCTGGCTGTCCGTCCGTTCGACTGTTAAAAGCGCTTTTTGTCAAGAACGGGTTGACGTATCAAGTTGAAATTTGTGTCACATACTTAGGTCTATGGCCCTTGGTGGTAAAATAAACATAAGCTCTTGAGTAAAGGTAATCAAAAGTTACGGCCGTTTACATAACATATTTTGATATTAGCTAACTCACTTAACAAAACCTATAGGGTTCTTCCCGATGGTCTAGAATCATGGAACTTAGGAGGAGGAGGAGGAGGAGGAGGAGAGGAGGAGGATATTAGTGTTTAACGTCCCGTCGACAACAAGGTCATTAGAGATGGAGCACAAGCTCGGATTAGAGAAGGATGGGGAAGGAAATTGGCCGTGCCCTTTCAAAGGAACCATCCCGGCATTTGCCTGAAGTGTTCTAGGGAAATCACAGGAAACCTAAATCAGAATGGCCGGACGTGGGATTGAACCATAGTCCTCCAGAATGCGAGTCCAGTGTACATGAAATTTAGTCAAGAAGAAAGTTTTTACATTGCAAGTAATGGGGAAATCCTGATTTGTTAAAATGCAATTATATCACACGAAAAACACTTTCATTTGTTGTACACTCCTGGAAATTGAAATAAGAACACCGTGAATTCATTGTCCCAGGAAGGGGAAACTTTATTGACACATTCCTGGGGTCAGATACATCACATGATCACACTGACAGAACCACAGGCACATAGACACAGGCAACAGAGCATGCACAATGTCGGCACTAGTACAGTGTATATCCACCTTTCGCAGCAATGCAGGCTGCTATTCTCCCATGGAGACGATCGTAGAGATGCTGGATGTAGTCCTGTGGAACGGCTTCCATGCCATTTCCACCTGGCGCCTCAGTTGGACCAGCGTTCGTGCTGGACGTGCAGACCGCGTGAGACGACGCTTCATCCAGTCCCAAACATGCTCAATGGGGGACAGATCCGGAGATCTTGCTGGCCAGGGTAGTTGACTTACACCTTCTAGAGCACGTTGGGTGGCACGGGATACATGCGGACGTGCATTGTCCTGTTGGAACAGCAAGTTCCCTTGCCGGTCTAGGAATGGTAGAACGATGGGTTCGATGACGGTTTGGATGTACCGTGCACTATTCAGTGTCCCCTCGACGATCACCAGTGGTGTACGGCCAGTGTAGGAGATCGCTCCCCACACCATGATGCCGGATGTTGGCCCTGTGTGCCTCGGTCGTATGCAGTCCTGATTGTGGCGCTCACCTGCACGGCGCCAAACACGCATACGACCATCATTGGCACCAAGGCAGAAGCGACTCTCATCGCTGAAGACGACACGTCTCCATTCGTCCCTCCATTCACGCCTGTCGCGACACCACTGGAGGCGGGCTGCACGATGTTGGGGCGTGAGCGGAAGACGGCCTAACGGTGTGCGGGACCGTAGCCCAGCTTCATGGAGACGGTTGCGAATGGTTCTCGCCGATACCCCAGGAGCAACATTGTCCCTAATTTGCTGGGAAGTGGCGGTGCGGTCCCCCACGGCACTGCGTAGGATCCTACGGTCTTGGCGTGCGTCCGTGCGTCGCTGCGGTCCGGTCCCAGGTCGACGGGCACGTGCACCTTCCGCCGACCACTGGCGACAACATCGATGTACTGTGGAGACCTCACGCCCCACTTGTTGAGCAATTCGGCGGTACGTCCACCCGGCCTCCCGCATGCCCACTATACGCCCTCGCTCAAAGTCCGTCAACTGCACATACGGTTCACGTCCACGCTGTCGCGGCATGCTACCAGTGTTAAAGACTGCGATGGAGCTCCGTATGCCACGGCAAACTGGCTGACACTGACGGCGGCGGTGCACAAATGCTGCGCAGCTAGCGCCATTCGACGGCCAACACCGCGGTTCCTGGTGTGTCCGCTGTGCCGTGCGTGTGATCATTGCTTGTACAGCCCTCTCGCAGTGTCCGGAGCAAGTATGGTGGGTCTGACACACCGGTGTCAATGTGTTCTTTTTCAATGTGCTACGAAACCTCGATTTGGTTCGGATCTAGGCAGTTTGGTAAACTCATTCTGGTGCTCTTCGAGCCACGCACGTACCCTGCGAGCTGTGTGACACGTTGCAGTGTCATGTGGCTAGATGCTGTGATGCCAAGGGAAAACAAACTGCATGTAGGGGACGACGCTGTCCTCAAGGATAGATGCATACTTGTGTTGATCTACCATGTCTTCCAGAATTCTGAAATCACTCGGGGAAGGCCACGATAACATTTCTCAGTCCACAACGCATGTAGGGTGTTGGCTTTCAAGCGGTTCACGCCTTACACGCCAGTGGCCACCTATCCTATGGAGTATAAAATATGATTCATCTGAGAAGGGCAAGTGTCGCCATTCAGTGGACTTCCAGTTGCGGTCCTGGAGTGATAATTACAACTTCAGCATGGGTACATGAACGAGAAGTCTGCTGCGGAGGCTCATACCCAAAAAAGTTCGCCGAACGGTTGTTGAGGAGACATTGTTGATAACCCCGTTGAGGTGTGTCGGCTCGTGTTCATGCCTTTTATTGCTTGTCACCTTGTCTTTACGGTACTGCCGCCTCGTTTCTTATTCGATTTACTGACGTTACTAAACTGCTGGCTTGCCTGCCCGTGAGTGACAGCAGCAGCAGCAGCAGCGCTTATCGATAAAGGCACTGTCGTACTATCTCTGGAGCGACAGCTAGTATTTCAGGATCGTCATCTGTCGGCAGTTCAGTTGGGATGGAGCGTCGGTGAGGTGCGGACAGCCAGTATTCGCCGACCGCTGGCGACACACATGTACTGTGCGAAGGAAGGAAACTGGAACGGGAACGACCGTTGGCTGGTCGGTCGGTCGGTCGGTCGTCCCATCGGGTGACGTGTATTTAGTCGCCGACTGGTTATGGAATCACTGTGTGTGTCGACTTGCGATTTCTCTTGTTGGTCCACAGTGATTGCTTTTAGCATTGTCGGAGTTCTTGGTGCAAGTGCTTACGTGGAACTGTATGTAACTTCTGTGATTTGCACTGGGCAGCTATGAATGTTGTCTGCATACTGGAGTAGACAGTCGGTCGGTTGGGACAGAGCAGCGAGTGTGTGTTTCCTCGCCGTGTTGATGCTGTCCGGCACGGCGTGGAGTTCGACAGTCTTTGGTGTTCATATTTTTAAGAGGTTATTGTGTCTTGACTGTAATTAGACACCAATTATCAAGACGTAGTGCTGTTGGTACCTTCGTCCTCACTGATCTTTTCGTTGTGCTGTTGGTCGGGCGGAAGGGAATTGATTAGGTTGTTGGTCGGTCCTTTAGCCGTCCCTGGGTCGGGCTGCCATCCGATTATTTAGTATTACGCTTCGCTGCCTGTCTCACCTAATGTTAGAGTTACTTCCTCAGGTCGACCCTTGGAGCACTTCTGAGCACCACTGTTCTGTTGTTTTAGATTGTGATTTTTTTTAGACCCAAGTACTGTGCGAGGCCTTCAGCCATTTTAAATTATACTTTCAAAAGTCTTGCTTAAACTATTTGTTTTTAGAAATAGGGATTTTGCCCATTGGAAATCATTATTATTCAGGCCTTAAGCCTTGAGTTGTTTTATGTTCAGTACGTGGCCTTCAGCCGAACTTTACGTGAAATATTTCGCCGGCCGCGGTGGCCGAGCGGTTCTAGGCGCCTCAGTCCTGAAGCACGCGGCTGCTACTGTCGCAGGTTCGAGTCCAGCCACGGGCATGGATGTGTGTGATGTCTTTAGGTTAGTTAGGTTTAAGTAGTTCTAAGTTTAGGGGACTGATGACAGTCCCATAGTTCTTAGAGCCATTTGAACAATTTTTTTTGAAATATTTTAAGATAAGGTCTTCAGCTGTCGTAAATTAAAACTTGAAAAGCCACTTGCTTTTAAAATTTTCTTCTCTGTCTGAAATTCCTGTTATCCAGGCCTTAAGCCCTCTTCTTCTATCTGCAGTGTGTGGCCTTCAGACGAGTTTTTGTGTAAATTTTTGTAATTAAGGCGTTCAGCCGTGTGTATTCCATAAGGCAATTTTAATAAATTGTGATAGGGCCTTCAGCCGTATTGTTTTTGAATGCTTTTAACGGCATGTGTGATTGTTTTAGGAAAATAAATTGTGTATGTTTTGTTCAAGTGACAGTAACTGATTTTGGCCCCTTTCCACAACTATAACCTGATCCGCTCTGTCCTGCGAAACCAGATATCAGCGCTGGTTCCTTTTGGGCGGCCTTGCTCAGCAGAGGCACTTCTATTCGCCCGTACACATCTCTGCAGGCGACGTTCACTGCTGCCACCTGGGGCCCGTTGTGCACGACAGTTGCCACAGTGCTGGTTCTGGACAGCGCCATTTTACCACGGCGGTATGCGAACAGTTTACAGACTTAGCCGTTTCGGAAATGCTTCCATTCTTGGCTAGAAATCCAATTACCCCCCCCCCCCCCACCCCCCTTGTGGACACTAGATAAATCGATCCTCTCCGCATTACGACCATTGCACTGCTTTTGGCATCCCCCTGACACGCCTTACATACTCTCCACTGCTAGTGCTGCTACCTTCCGTCTGAGAGTGGGTATTACACATTGCATCTACATCTACATCTACATTTATACTCCACAAGCCACCCAGCTGTGTGTGGCGGAGGGCACTTTACGTGCCACTGTCATTACCTCCCTTTCCTGTTCCAGTCGCGTATGGTTCGCGGGAAGAACGACTGCCGGAAAGTCTCCGTGCGCGCTCGAATCTCTCTAATTTTACGTTTGTGATCTCCTCGGGAGGTATAAGTAGGGGGAAGCAATATATTCGATACCTCATCCAGAAACGCACCCTCTCGAAACCTGGACAGCAAACTACACCGCGATGCAGAGCGCCTCTCTTGCCGAGTCTGCCGCTTCAGTTTGCTAAACATCTCCGTAACGCTATCACGCTTAACAAATAACCCTGTGACGAAACGCGCCGCTCTTCTTTGGATCTTCTCTATCTCCTCTGTCAACTCGACCTGGTAAGGTCCCACACTGATGAGCAATACTCAAGTATAGGTCGAACGAGTGTTTTGTAAGCCACCTCCTTTGTTGATGGACTACATTTTCTAAGGACTCTCTCAATGAATCTCAACCTGGCACCCGCCTTACCAACAATTAATTTTATATGATCATTCTACTTCAAATCGTTCCGCACGCATACTCCCAGATATTTTACAGAAGTAACTGCTACCAGTGTTTGTTCCGCTATCATATAATCATACAATAAAGGATCCTTCTTTCTATGTAGTCGCAATAGATTACATTTGTCTATGTTAAGGGTCAGTTGCCACTCCCTGCACCAAGTGCCTATCCGCTGCAGATCTTCCTGCATTTCGCTGCAATTTTTTAATGCTGCAACTTCTCTGTATACTACAGCATCACCCGCGAAAAACCGCAAGGAACTTCCGACACTATCTACTAGGTCATTTATATATATTGTGAAAAGCAATGGTCCCATAACACCCCCCTGTTGCACGCCAGAGGTTACTTTAACGTCTGTAGACGTCTCTCCATTGAGAACAACATGCTGTGTTCTGTTTGCTAAAAAGTCTTCCATCTAGCCACACAGCTGGTATGATATTTCACAGACTCTTACTTTGTTTGTCAGGCGACAGTGCGGAACTGTATCGAACGCCTTCCGGAAGTCAACTAAAATGGCATCTACCTGGGAGCCTGTATCTAATATTTTATGGGCATCATGAACGAATAAAGCGAGTTGGGTCTCACACGCTGTTTCCGGAATCCATGTTGATTCTACAGAGAAGATTCTGGATTTCCAGAAATGACATGATACACGAGCAAAAAACATGTTCTAAAATTCTACAACAGATCAATGTCAGAGATATAGGTCTATAGTTTTGCGCATCTGCTCGACGACCCTTCTTGAAGACTGGGACTACCTGTGCTCTTTTCAAATCATTTGGAACCTTCCGTTCCTCTAGAGGCTTGCCGTACACGACTGTTGTCGAAGATGGGCGGTGGTCACAATGTGAGTGGTGTACTTTCACTGTGTTCCTTGACGAAATTTGCGTTGATCTGTACACCCTACAGCCTCCATTAACGCCCATTTACAGTGCCGAACAAGTACGAAAGCCCGGATCTAAAGTCGTCCTGCAGTCCTATTAATTGACGTTTGGTCTTTCGGCGTTGGATTCACGTTACGTCGTGCACAAAGGAATCTGAGAGAAACCTTAGATTCTCTCATCAGATAGAGGTGGGACCTAATGAAGTTTCGAAATACACGTGTTCAATACTGCGCATCTCACGCAGCGGGATCTGGCAGGCACATTTACTCCTCTGCTAGTGCCGTTATTTCTGTAGGAAGTAGGGGCAGAGAGCCAAGAGTGGAGATCCATTAGCGGCCGCAATCCTCTTACTGACGCGGGCCCGCTGCAAACCGCAACGAGTCCATACACCCATTTACAACACGCTCTCTCTCTCCTCGTGCGGCGCTGTTTCAGAATACGAGGAAGAAACAGCGGGATGTAGGCGGTGACGCCGACAGCACAGCACAAAAAATAAATACCAGTTTTATTTAAAGGTCACCTCTGATTATTATGTTTTGAAAGAAACATACATGTTTAATAACTACAGGTTTCGGTCGTCGAATCATTTGTAGGAATCATAAAAGTATTTTAAAGAAGGGCTGAGTGAGAAAAACCTGTTTTCCTGCCTTGGTAGATCTGCTATATCTAGGGTGGTCCCTGTTCACAACTGCGACATGCGACGACAGGAAGTTGGCTAAAAGTATAACAACAACACTAAAATTCATATTTTGACCAAGTTGCGAAGGATGTGAGTAGTACAATAAAACATGTAATTACGCAGACTTATGTTTAACAGAGCCACATTACTAACACCTTACCCGCCGCCGTAGCCGATGTTGTTAAGGCACGTCGGTGGCGTTCGACTCGGAGGTAAGTTTCTTCGAATCCTGGTGACGGATGGAATTTTCACTGCCACAGTATGACCGGCAAGAGGATGAGATGTTCCTGATCACCAGTGTTAGCGTTAATTTTCCACACTAAAATCGACATCTCTCCGCAGTGTCTTAGGAAGTAAGGGCATGTGACCCTGTGGATGGTGATTCGTCCGTCGGATGGAGCCCGCGTGGTTCTGTTCGAGTGAAGTGGGCTATGTGCCGCGACCAGGTTTCACCCTCTCCCATCTATCTCTGTCATCATCATCATCATCATCATTATGATACAATAAAAACACAACACTGCGCTATACACGCCACTATTACATTCGCCTAAATTCCACAAATACTCATCCGACACAATTGTCACACATCCTCAAGGAAAGGAACCAAGTTCTCGGCGGAAGAACACTTTTCTACCAGGCGATTCAGACCACCACCCGGGATATCTCAGCCAACAATGCTACGTGACGTTTACATTTGTACTTACGCTTTTAGAAAAGTATTAGCACAATACTACCAACAAAAGATCGCCTAGTACGTTGCTTGTTTTAACATATGTCTCATAGTAATTGTGTCCACAGAAATCTCACAGTTGCAACGGAAGCATAAAATTTCGTTAAATTTTGCGAGCAGGAATGAGTTCCAATACAGTTACCAAACTACTAAGACGGTATACCGCTGCGCATTCTACAGCCCACGAAGCCTCCGAGAGAAGTGAATGTCATCAAGTTTCAGCTAATAATGAACTTTCAGGTAAATGAGCTTTACTGCGTCTGTATTTTTAGTGGCAAGTGTCACGTTCCACTAGGGTTTCTTAGGAAGAGCCAGGTAATAACAGGACCATCATCCCCCGACTCTACCCACTTTTTCTGTTAGTTTTCAATGTTCTCTTCCATTTTTTTTGTATCATTCTTGTCTCGATTTTATTTTTCCAATGGTTCAAATGGCACTGAGCACCTTGGGACTTACCATCTGAGGTCATCAATCCCCTAGAACTTAGAACTGCTTAAACCTAACTACCCTAAGGACATTACACACATCCATTCCCGAGGCAGGATTCGAATCTGCGACCATAGCAGTCGAACGGTTCCGGACTGAATCGCCTAGAACCGCTTGGCCACAACGGCCGGCCCCGATTTTATGTTACTATTTCTATTTTTAAACGTAAATTTTAATTATTGGTGTACTACTCTATATATGTTTTATGGTTTTCTGAGACGGTATTTAGACGCATGGTTTTGTTAGATACTTCCTGGGGAGACCGTTAAGTGTCCTAGCTGCTCGCGGAAGCCCACGTGCGACAATTTTTTGCCCTTCTGGGTGGCTTCATCTGTGAATGGCACCGCTAGCCAACCGCCCTGCCCAGCAAGGAAAACCCAAGAAACCGAACCCGAATGCCATACTTTTTAAAATATGCACGAGAGAATTGTATCGTTGCAAGGCAACATTCTTATTATGGAGTCAGATAAAGTAAAAACTATCCTGCGTCACTGTCATCAATAGTAAAATGCGTAGCAGAGGCAGCTATAAAACCCATTGGTACAGTTAATTAATCTTTTCAATCTGGCGTGACCAAATTCCATATTTATGCACTCGTGGCAGTTTCAAAATGGTACAAATGGCTCTGAGCACTGTGGGACTTAACTCCTGACGCCAGTCCCCTAGAACTTAGAACAAACTTCAGTAACCCAAGGACATCACACACATCCATGCCCGAGGCAGGATTCAAACCTGCGACCGTAGGGGTCGCGGGATTCCAGACTGTAGCACCTAGAACCGCTCGGCCACTCTGGACGGCGTGGCAGTTTCGAAATATTACTGTTTCGTATAGGTATTTTATAATTTTAATACATTATTCCATTGCTTCCTTACATCAAGATGACAACGTAAGCAGTGGTATCAGAATTTTATTCTTGAGATATTTTTCTTCTGTCTCCTAGACAAGAAAGCTGATCTATGATGTACAGTTTGCCCCTTGCAGAGTGGGAATTTGAGTCAGTGTAACAGGAGCACTTTTTCAATTCACCCACGGTAACAGTTAACAAGTGGCGCGAAATGTATCGCTACAATGGCCCCGTGGTACTCTGAAACCCCGTGACAGATGGAGAATGAAGATACATTACATTTGAAAGCAATGTTTATTTAAGATATCTAGACTAAGAAAATAACGTTTTCAAACGAATTTCCCCCAATCTCTCTCTCTCTCTCTCTCTCTCTCTCTCTCTCTCTCTCACACACACACACACACACACACACACACACACACACACTCTTTATATATTAATATATATTATAGTTTCATGTTGATTTTTTTCATTACTGGGTTATCAGAGTTTGCGTGTGCCTCAAATACCATTTGCCTGTCCCTTCAACTTGTGATCTCTAAGTTGTCCACGATGTTTATTTCAAAGTTCGTTACTGCCTTAAGGTTTGCACTGGTACCAGAAAGTATAGGAGTAGAAAAATTAAGTAAGAGCAATTTACTAAATTTAAAACTGTTCAACACATAGCTTATTTTAAATGTTAGTGTCATAACGTGTCAAAATTTATGAGTAGCATGTACCTGAGCATCCGTAATAATATTTTTGACTGTATTTGCATTACCCAATCTTCCATTCTATTACAGAGCTCTCACACATAAATGAACTTCATTCATTCCAAGGTGTTTTGGGGACTGGAGAGACAGTGGGTTTATGATTCTTCTTTAAATGTAAGAGTGCCACAGACTTCTATTCTTAAAATATGTGGCAGAACATCTTTAACAGTTGGTGCTTTACAATTTACCGTAGTATGCGCTCGATAGAATGCAGATCACCTTTGTCTTAAAAATTTCACTAGCAAACAGCAGTACACCACAATTTCAATAAAAGTGCGGTTTGTATGCGAAAACGGTAATTTTTACCACGTAAATAATATTCTGCTGACGTTTGAACTAGGTATTTAACATGCATTCGTCATCAAGGATCTGAACAGGAAAAGTCAGAATATTTGTAGAAAATAGTTGTAATGAGGAAGAAACTCCTTCCTGCAGTTATAGCAGAATTTCTAACGCTTTCATCGAACCCTAAACCAAAATGAAATTTTGTGTGTCTTATTCACGTTAGGTGCGAGAAAGTACAATTGAATAAACTGCGAATAGAAGCCGGCCGAAGTGGCCGTGCGGTTAAAGGCGCTGCAGTCTGGAACCGCAAGACCGCTACGGTCGCAGGTTCGAATCCTGCCTCGGGCATGGATGTTTGTGATGTCCTTAGGTTAGTTATGTTTAACTAGTTCTAAGTTCTAGGGGACTAATGACCTCAGCAGTTGAGTCCCATAGTGCTCAGAGCCATTTGAACCACTTTTTGCGAATAGAAACTGATGGATGACCTTAGACCAACTCGATAAATTCTTTTTTGGGCTTCACGTAGACTGTAGAGAAACAGTAATCTTATCGCGAATGTACAACATCGAGTAAAGCTTTGTATAATTAGCAGAATATCGATTACATTTCTGGGATTTTCAGATTCGATACCTTATGTAACAGCAGACGCAGAGAAATTCAGTAGAATTAACGCATTTAGTTTAAGTTGGTGTACGGCATTCAATTTTGTAAATTTCTGTGTGCAACAAGCTGAGACAATAATTTTTAGTTCTACTGATTGTATGTCATGCAAGTCGACGTCATTGTCGCGCACCTGTGAGTGGTTGACGCCAGTTAATTGGTATTATGGCTTTGATAGTTTCCTATTGTTTGTGTCGCGACATTTGCCACAGCTACAGTTTAAAGCAGTTTAGACACAAAGAAGATTTTCAGATTATTTTTTGTTTACCACTGGCCCACGTTGCCGTGAAACAGACGAATCCTAAAGAGGGAACTGTAAGTCAAGTAAAAGGTGAATGAAGAATACTACCTTCAAGAATAGATAGATAAAGAATCTATTAACTTCTTCAAAAACAAAAATGTAGTTTTATGGAATTAAACTATAACTGGAAATTTTATTTCCCTCTACCTGAATCAATTAGTAAGTATACAGCTTCCTAACTAAGAATGGATTCCCTTAGGATAGGCTTATTGTATTATGTAGCCTCGTAGATTGTAGACTCTTGGAAAAAAAAAAACGCCAACTGATGTGCGCCCTTTGGCGTTGTTAGTCAGTTGCTCTGTTTTTGATTAGCATCGGTGGAATATCAATGACATTTCACTGACGCTGAAGTGTACGATCTTTGTAGTCGTAAAGAGATTACATATTTCCCTTTAGGTAACTCTCAGTATTTTAGGCTTAAGTTAATTTAATCCACGAGCAATGAGCTTGATATTAACTTTGGCTGTAACAATTATATTACGATCAATTTGTGTCCCGTGCATACTTCCTACCTGGTAATATAAGTTTCCTCAAGCATATGAGAGAATACAACATCCAACGCACAAAATATCATTTGATCCTTGCACCTCTCATTCCGGAAGTGATATGTTTGAAGAAAAATACTCAAACTTCTGTTCATTATACTGGTAAAAGTTCATATACTTCTGACACCTAAACAATTACCGTTTTCAAACTGTCTGTTTCCTCTAGTTTTAACTACCGTGATCTCTCAACAACGAAAATGTGTAACTTTCTTTGGCCATTCATGAATGTCACGAAGAGATTTCTTCCTCTCCTTTCTGTTCCTCTTCATTTCTTTTTCGTCAGTGACATCTCAATCAGAACACAGAGCAAAGTAGGTCATTTGTGCCGTGTAACAGTTCCTGTTGCTATTACCCTCAGTAACAATGACAATATCACGTATAACAACATTCGTTCGTGTCACCTCCCCGCGGACTGAATGTAAATAATTCTTTCAGATTCTTTGGATCAGGTAAAGTGCTTCAGTGATTATCACGAGGTTTGTATTTGTAATACGCGGGACTCAACTTCCGGTTCAGCTTTCCTGCTTTACATTTCTTATGGTTTCTCTGCATCCCTTGAAAAAATACTGTGATTCGTTTCCGGAGGCAAGCTCGGCCGCTTTCTTCTCCAGGCTTTCTCCAAATTACCTAGTTTTCCGTCTCTAATAATTCATGCACTGGACTAACGTACCTATCTGTCTACTATTTTCACTACCCACCTCGACAAAAAATTTAACAACTTTAGTGCAATTATTCTATTAAGCGCATATCTTTCTTGACACGCGATTTTCCAGTCCTTCCTACCATCCAATGCAGATGTCATTCGTGTGAAAATGTTTATCGTATGTATTACCACGGGTGGACATTAAACGTACGACATGTAGGCATGTCCACAACTGGTGTGGATACTTGAAAGTTTTATGCTTCCCGACGTAGACTGCTGGTTGGACAGCTTGGTGGCTTGTCCCCATCCACGTAAACTACCGCTTGACAATGGTATACAGCTGAGAGTGGTAAATGGCGTAAAATAAGTAATAGCTACAGTTTCTGGCAGTAGACGCCATTTACTAATCACAGTGATGAAGCGACGGGACAGAGTTTATTGTTACACCTTCGTGTTCGGAAGGAAGATGATGCCTGGTTCACGGTGAGGAAAGCAAGCTGTGAGGCAGGCAGCACCGATTCCAGAACAATTTTCCTCAAAAGCGACACATCATTTGGCGCCTCTGTTCCCTCTCCCCTCTTTCCTTCTTATATTTTCAGCCGTGTCAGTTTTTGCTGCTGACTACAATACACTCTGCACACAAATGTATCACTTGTGGACTTCTGGCGCCCCTCTCAGCTTCGTGTCTCAAGCGATTTGTGTCACTTGAACCTCAAAGTGGTCCTGGAGGCAGGTGTAAGGTGGCTTACACTGTTCAGTCACACCAATGTGACCACATATCAAGCCTGAATAACCACATTTGACATGCAGAAAGAGTGTCAGTGAGGTACTCGAAGGTACCGACATGGATCTGGAGCAATGTCGACTCCATTGCCGTGTCTAGCTGCGCTGGGTTTCTCAGTTGAGGATCCACGCTCGATCCATGGCTAGATCCTCGATTCGAGGAGTATTGTGGCCAGGGAAGTACGGTACAGTCATTCTAGTGTTCTCCGAACCACGCATCCACACTGCGAGCTGTGCGACACGTTGTATTGTCCTGCTGGTAGGTGTCATACGCCGAGGAAAAAAAAAAAAAAAAACTGCATGCAGGGGTGGACGTGGTTCCCAAGCATATATGCACACTTGTGTTGATTCATTGTACATTCCAGAATGATGAGATCACCCAGTGAATTTCACGAAAACATTACCCACACCAAAACACTTCCTCCTCCGACCTGAACCCTTTCGATGATTGTTGCAGGGTGTGTGCTTTCAGACGTTTCACACCGTACATGCCAACGGCCATCTGTCCAACGGAGCATGAAACATGATTCCTATGAAAACGTCACCTGTCGCCATTCGGTGGCCGTCCAGTTGCCGTATTGACGTGCTAATTCCATCCTCCCTCGTCGATGAACAGCGATTGTAACCGCTCTTTACAGAGTGGTTATACAGAAATTAGTATTAGATTAAATTCTGTAATACCAAAGGACCTAAGATCCAAAAAACTGTAGTAGTACGAGGGTCACTCCAAAACAAATCCACACTATTTTTGTAAAAGTACAGTTTTCATTCTGCATGTGTGAAAGTTTTACAGTGTGTAGATACATCCTTCCCACTTGTTTTCGAACTTAGTTCAACCTGTTCCTGTGAGTGGCGCCGTCACAGCATGTCTTCAAGATGGCTGCTACACTTGACGTTCGTCAGAAGCAACGTGCTGTCATAGAATTCCTGTGCTGTGAAAACGAGACAGTGGGAAACATCCACAAGAGGTTGAAAAAGGTGTATGGAGGTGCTGCTGTCGATCGCAGTACAGTTAGTCGGTGGCAAGCAGGTTACATGATGAAAGCGGGCACAGCAGTATTGAGGATTGTTCTCGCAGCAGCAGGCCTCATACTGCACCCACTCCAGACAGTGTTCAGAGAGTTAACGAATTGGCGTAAGGCAGTTGAGAGGGATGGAAATTATGTGTAGAAATGAAAATATTGTTCCTAAAGGATGTATCTACACACTGTAAAACTTTCAAACATGTAGAATAAAAGATGGGTTTAAAAAAATAGTGTTCATTTCTTTTGGAGTGACCCTCGTATTTCGAAGTAATAGTTCGACAATGTCTCTAAGCACCATGAGACTTAACATCTGAGGTCATCAGTCCCATAGACTTAGAACTACTTAATCCTAACTAACCTAAGGACATCACACACATCCATGCCCGAGGCAGGATTCGAACCTGCGACCGTAGCAGCAGCGCGGTTCCGGACTGAAGCGCCCTGAACCGCTCGGCCACTGCGTCCGGCGAAGTAAAAGTTAGTTAAAATTTTACAAAGAGTAGATATTCGAAATAGAGTAACGCAAAGTAGTACAAAGGAAATCAAAGAAAGACATAACAGAGCTACGTTTTGTTTTGAATGTAATGTATAAACCAATGCGCAGCATCGTTAGGTCTCTTGAGTTTTTGTTTTCAGCGGTGGCGAGTGTGTTCGCAGTTCTTTCGTGATAGTCGGAATTTTGGGATTATAAGCCTAATTAAATTGTATTCTTAGAACTGGATTAGACATTGGAGTGGTGGAGAATAGATTATTTTGGGATAAATTCAGAGACGGAGTCAATTAGAGGTGATTGGGAGTACGGCCATTGATATTCAACTGAATGGCGACTGTACGTGTTAAACGAAACGCTCCGATCGTATACTTACTATAGTGAAGAGATTTATTGGCAACACGGAAACTTTTATGTTGAATTAGGACTTTATTCGCTGTATGCGAATTATTAAAGAGTATAGTGACCGAAAATAGTTTCGACCTTATCACACTAGTATCTTTGCCGCTCGTTGTCACGGTGATTACGCTAATAAACGAGAAGTAAAAAATATTACCCGTTAAAATACTAAACTTGTGCTGAACAGACATTGAAAGGATTCGAACCCATAATTAATATCGTGTCGTGATGAATGAGAAGCTTAGACATTGTAAGGCCCAGAGACATATTTATAATTTATCGGACATTAATGGCAAATGACAGTTTCATCGGAAAGCATATCTTTGGTAATAGGTACACGAAGGAATGTAGTACTGACTGATTGTTATCATACCGAAACAATACTCACTAGGATCAACTCTCCTTTCATTGATCCCCCAATGCCATCTCTCAGTAATTTAATAACTTAATTGTGTCAATTAAAAGAGAAATATACAAGACATTGCCAGTGTTTACTAAGTTCCATAATCAGGTAGTACATAGACAATAATTCCTGTGAACATTCAAGTATTATTGAAGGAAGCTGATAAACCTTTTACAGACATATTTAATAGGATTCAACGAATGCATACAGACGGCTAAAGTAACTAAATCAAATCACTCAGGGAAGCAAATTAGTAAAAATAGACTGGAACTCAACTGATATTTTACTCCAGAGTAATAAAAAAACACTGTCCTTGGATCCGTCGTGGTGTATGAAATATCTCTGGAAAAAGGCGGTCAACTTTCACTGCTAGTTAGCACGACTAGATTCACAACGTCATTCATAGATGTTTTATGCCCCACCCACACGGCAGGGAATGGTTCTTCACTAGCCGGGACAATATACACTCCTGGAAATTGAAATAAGAACACCGTGAATTCATTGTCCCAGGAAGGGGAAACTTTATTGACACATTCCTGGGGTCAGATACATCACATGATCACACTGACAGAACCACAGGCACATAGACACAGGCAACAGAGCATGCACAATGTCGGCACTAGTACAGTGTATATCCACCTTTCGCAGCAACGCAGGCTGCTATTCTCCCATGGAGACGATCGTAGAGATGCTGGATGTAGTCCTGTGGAACGGCTTGCCATGCCATTTCCACCTGGCGCCTCAGCTGGACCAGCGTTCGTGCTGGACGTGCAGACCGCGTGAGACGACGCTTCATCCAGTCCCAAACATGCTCAATGGGGGACAGATCCGGAGATCTTGCTGGCCAGGGTAGTTGACTTACACCTTCTAGAGCACGTTGGGTGGCACGGGATACATGCGGACGTGCATTGTCCTGTTGGAACAGCAAGTTCCCTTGCCGGTCTAGGAATGGTAGAACGATGGGTTCGATGACGGTTTGGATGTACCGTGCACTATTCAGTGTCCCCTCGACGATCACCAGTGGTGTACGGCCAGTGTAGGAGATCCCTCCCCACACCATGATGCCGGGTGTTGGCCCTGTGTGCCTCGGTCGTATGCAGTCCTGATTGTGTCGCTCACCTGCACGGCGCCAAACACGCATACGACCATCATTGGCACCAAGGCAGAAGCGACTCTCATCGCTGAAGACGACACGTCTCCATTCGTCCCTCCATTCACGCCTGTCGCGACACCACTGGAGGCGGGCTGCACGATGTTGGGGCGTGAGCGGAAGACGGCCTAACGGTGTGCGTGACCGTAGCCCAGCTTCATGGAGACGGTTGCGAATGGTCCTCGCCGATACCGCAGGAGCAACAGTGTCCCTAATTTTCTGGGAAGTGGCGGTGCGGTCCCCTACGGCATTGCGTAGGATCCTACGGTCTTGGCGTGCATCCGTGCGTCGCTGCGGTCCGGTCCCAGGTCGACGGGCACGTGCACCTTCCGCCGACCACTGGCGACAACATCGATGTACTGTGGAGACCTCACGCCCCACGTGTTGAGCAATTCGGCGGTACGTCCACCCGGCCTCCCGCATGCCCACTATACGCCCTCGCGCAAAGTCCGTCAACTGCACATACGGTTCACGTCCACGCTGTCGCGACATGCTACCAGTGTTAAAGACTGCGATGGAGCTCCGTATGCCACGGCAAACTGGCTGACACGGCGGCGGTGCACAAATGCTGCGCAGCTAGCGCCATTCGACGGCCAACACCGCGGTTCCTGGTGTGTCCGCTGTGCCGTGCGTGTGATCATTGCTTGTACAGCCCTCTCGCAGTGTCCGGAGCAAGTATGGTGGGTCTGACACACCGGTGTCAATGT
This sequence comes from Schistocerca piceifrons, assembly GCF_021461385.2. Lineage (NCBI taxonomy): Eukaryota > Metazoa > Arthropoda > Insecta > Orthoptera > Acrididae > Schistocerca > Schistocerca piceifrons. The sequence goes on from NC_060140.1 coordinate 236,201,634, forward strand.
GTTCTTTTTTCCATTTCCAAGAGTGTATATACACAACTTTTGAGATCAGCTCCGCTGCTGGGGGGAAAACGGCGAAGCGATATGTGTGCAGTCGTGACGACGGTGTGTGTGCGGGCATACAGTCGGCATGGGAGCATGAACTTAATGTCTCCTGCGGAGGGTCATACGCAGCAACGTGCGCAGCAAGGTCGCTGAAGAGACAGTGTAGGTAGCGTGTTAGACTATCTGGGCGAACAGGTGCTCAACAGTTGCATGTATGTTCGTCCCTACACATCTCCACAGCCGACATTCACCCCTGTCATTTATGGCCTGTGGTGTGTGACACTTGGCTCGGTACCGGTTTTTCAGTTCTTGGCCCGACAGCCAATGATGATGTCCTTTCGGACGACAGATAAACCCTTCGGTTTCCACATTACAACAACGACTGCACTCTTTCCGAAGTCTCCCGCACGCGCTTTATATACCCTCCACTGCTAGTGCTGCCAACTGCAGTTTGTAAATGGTTATTACACGTTGTCGTCGAACATAGGCACTTGTCACAATGATGTGACTGGACCGTGTAGCCGTTGTGGCCGTGCGGTTAAAGGCGCTTCAGTCTGGAACCGCGTGACCGCTACGGTCGCAGGTTCGAATCCTGCCTCGGGCATGGATGTGTGTGATGTCCTTAGGTTAGTTAGGTTTGAGTAGTTCTAAGTTCTAGGCGACTAATGACCTCAGAAGTTAAGTCGCATAGTGCTCAGAGCCATTGAACCATTTGGACCGTGTATTAATACGACGAAATAACCGGCGTACCAGTGGAAAGTCCCGTAGCCGGCATTTAGGCCAGGAGTCCATAAAAGCTGAGAGGCGCGAGTGAAGAAGTGGGCGCATTGAGAGGTCAGAGGGGCAGTAACGACGCGGCGGAACGCGTGTCGGCCAGCGGTGCTGCAGACGCCGTCTGCGTTCCGCCAGGGCGGCGGATTCCGGCGGCGCCGTCAAGGGCGGCGACGACGCTGGGGCGGCTCAACGAGCCCTCGATTGGATTCCAGGGGCGCCTGGCGGCCATTCCTCTCACGAGGACGCGGTGGCGCGCCGGCCTCTCCGTGGCGCTCTCAACAGCTCGCCGCCAATCTGAAGGCTCTCATCGTTTTGTAGGACGCTGGACTTGTGATAAACTTTACAGAAGACAACATCAACGACCATTCCAAACAAATTTTTGTCCGGAAGTAAAATAAATAAAAAATGTATCAACCAAATGTTATTTGACAACGAGTGGAGCATTAGCCAGCGTGGTTAATTGTTACGAAGACATGGACAACAGTACATATTCTTATTTAAATTTTATTCGGTAACCCACTTCCTCAAGAATTGCTCAAAAATGTATCTCAGTGTGAAATGTCCCCTTAGAAAAATTATAAATGACTGTGCTTAAACCGACACACAATATTTTTAGCGCAACGCAATCAGATTTTCAATAATCCCCACAAAAGAATGGCCCTGACTAACATTAACCTATACCTTTCACAAATCACTTACCTCAGAAAAATCTTCGTTACTCGAACTACTGCAATACAGCGAGCGCCACTACTGCCAGCTAAATAAAAGATTCAAACTACTGAAGGCACTAACTACTGATAGGCATGGTTAGCAAATGAAAGATTTTGATAGAGAACAAACAATGTATTTACCTTAAAAGTGTTCAAAAGTCATAATATATATATCAGTCCATGATATCCAATATTACAAATTTACTCTTTCTGATGGACACACGTCCAAATCGTCCGCCCTCAAAATTCCGCCATCTCTCTCCCCGCATCCACCACTGCTGGCGACTCACCTCCAACTGCGCAACCCTACGCGCTGTTAACAGCCAACTGCCCAACACTACAATAGCCAACAACAATGTAAACCAGCCACAGACTGCGCACCGCACAGTCAGTGATTTTCACACACAGCGCTACGTGGCGTTACCAACATAAAAACCAAAGCAACCTACCTACTAGTGTGCCACTCGCAGAATCATGAAGTTATTAAAAACCTAATACAAAATTGATTTTGGCTCTCCTGTACTAGGACACAGTGTAGGTTGGGGTTGGGTTGTTTGGGGAAGGAGACCTGACAACAAGGTCATCGGTCTCATTGGATTAGGGAAGGAAGGGGAAGGAAGTCGGCCGTGCCCTTTCAAAGGAACCATCCCGGCATTTGCCTGGAGCGATTTAGGGTAATCACGGAAAACCTAAATCAGGATGGCCGGACGCAGGATTCCTCCCGCATGTGAGTCCAGTGTGATAGCCATTCACAGTGTAGGTACCTTGGGTAATGTACGAGATCTCGTCCACTTGCTGGAGTTGACAATAAGTAAGTGGAAATACAAGGAAAAATGCCCAGGAGCCGTTCATCCTACTTGACTTTTGTGTCGTCTTGTTGTCACTGTAGGCTTTTAAGATGGAAAGCAAGGAGAGAATGTTGTTAGGCGGCCAGTATCCTCTTTCTATAACAAAAATGCACGCATGTATTAACAGGGATCTTTTATTAATATAAACAAAGAGCTACTTCGGTTAGTCCAGGTGCTGTGGTACAAGCTCTTCCGTAATAGTCCACGTTAGCCTCATTGCTGGCGAAGTACAAGTCCGCTATATACACTACTCTGGCCAACGACTGAAGACTCGTCTCGTTGACACACTGAATGACTCACTGGAACTGAGTGGGCCCTCCAGTTCCCGGCGGTGATGTAAATAAAAAATGTAAATGTCGTGTGACTAGGGCCTACCGTCGGGTAGACCTTTCGCCTGGTTTAAGTCTCTCGGTTTGACGCCACTTCGGCGACTTGCGCGTCGATGGGGATGAAATGATGATGATTAGGACAACATAGCACCCTGTCCCTGAGCAGAGAAAATCTCCGAACGAGCCAGGAATCGAACCCGGGCCCTTAGGATCGACATTCTGTCGAGCTGACCACTCAGCTACCAGGGGCGGACGGCGATGTAAATACTGACGGCCGAGAGGGCGTTGGCAGAACATTTCATGCGAGTCTGTCTTTGGCCTCTATCGACCTTCTCGCAACCTCTTTGCCGCCTGGTGTGCTGGCGTCAGCTTACACCAGCACATTGACCACTCCAAATGAGCATCATTTCTGCTTTCTCTTCGTTGGTATCTGTTGCACTCACACATTCAGCTGAAGACAGTTGACTGAATGACTGACATGTATCTTCCTTGTTTCCACTTATTTACTCTGATATCCAGGAAGTGAATGAGTTACGTTACCCCAAGTGGTACGTTTTTGAACAGTTCTTGTGGTGAGGAATTGTATTGTCGAATAGAAGACATAGGACGCTGTTTAAAGAAGACGTGCTGCAATTCATAACTGTGTAGCGAACAGAGTTACAAGAAAGACAGTCATGCTAGTTAATAATGGTCCCATAGTAGCTAATAACATTTGTTCAGTATTTTTTTTCTTTTGCTTCTTGATGAAAAGTTGATTTGCGATGGTCAGCATACATGAGACACCCTCTGTAGTCATCGGACAGGCAAGATACTGACTGAGGGCAGCGAAACCAGTGATATAACATGCCGCCTTACACAGTGAACTAAACCAACTGTGATGAGTTGATAAGAACTGTATTGGAATTTTGGTAATTTTTGTTACATAGGCATTGGTCTGAGTTTAAGGCACGCTTGTGTGCCTACAGTTTCGTCTCCTAGAAATTGGAGACCATCAGAATCCGTTAACACCTGTTATTAAAAGCGGTTATTCTTTTTATTATAGAGATTTATTCTCCCAGATCGCATAAATATACACAATAATTACTAGTTCCAGCGAAATTAAATCACCGTTTTCAGATAATTTGTATTTCTATTTGAATGGCCCTGTAAAATGTTTTTCTATACAACCGGTCAGAAGATCGATATTTAATTTAATCATTGTGTATTTTTATGTGAGCTGGGCGAATAATCTTCTGTAATAAAAAGAGCAACCTTGTGTAGATTTTGAGATCGCGTCCAATAAAGCTGACAATGTCAGGTAATCATCACCAGTTATTACTTTCAGACTTAAAAGCTCAGCCAGCCGAACAGTTTGTATGTAGTCGTAAAATGTCCAGCTTATGGCGTCATTAGACCGCTATGAATTACGCTTCTTTAGGTTTCTTTCACTGCATCTTAGCCTACAACCTGTTTTTCCTACAACTGGCTTTATGTGGTCGTTCCACATTACGTCTAACGGGACAGTTGCTCTTAGATATTTTATTGTACTTACTATATAGAGTGATTGATTACCTAATCGGTGTACTTGAGGAATAACGCGTTTTTCTACTAACTTGACGAGCAAAACCGTTGTTCATGTTGATAGTCAACAATCAGTTTCCACAAGAAGATTACATACTTTTCAGATACTCCTACATTTCGCTACAATTTTGAGATGCTGTGACTTCTTTACGGGAAATCGCAGCCCGTTGCAACATATGTAAAAGAATGTGCGTGGCGCAAACATTGGACTTTTGTGGCCGATGATAACACTGAAGTGTCAGAGGGATCCCCTACCTAGGTTCCAAATATGTTGCAATTTCATAGATGAGAGTTTGGAAATAAAACCAAATTAATATTCCATTATTTTAATATAATGAAACTGCTGAAGCACCCCTAGATATTTCCTACGCTTCGATTTTCTTTTTTCACCAACGAGGTGAGAGCATTTTTACTGCTCTGCTTCACAGATTGGAAGTCGATGCAAGGAAAGTAATTTTTCTAAGAAAAAAGCAGAGCTTCTCATTAAAACAAAATGATGACTGTGCACTCCCTATCACGATATTCGGTATACCTGGAAACAATAAAAAAGATAGCTGCTATCTTTTATGCGTATCTTTTGAAACCACGTGTCCAGCAGCTTTATCACCCGACCTCCCCGTCGCTCCCATTCGCACCATCTAGCGCTATCTTTTTTTACCACTGAAATACGGTTCGACCTCGTCCGGGTGACCTGGCCCTTTCGCGGCAGGACTATCACGCCCCCGCGCTCGTGCCCTTAGGAATTCTCCCGTCTCTCTCGGGTCATTTCCTTGCGGCCCTTCGTCCTGCTCCTCCTCCTCCTCCTCCTCCACCTCTTCCTCTTCCTCTTCGCTGCTGGGCGCCTTCGCACTCACGGCGTACGCCCATTCATCACCTGCCTACTGCTGAGGCCGTTACTTTCATTATACCTCCACTCGCCCTAGCTGCTCTCTGACTGATTGCGTTTCGGTGATGTTAATGCCATCACGCCATGCAGAAATAACGTCAATACCTCAGGCAATCTTTTCCAGAAACCGAAGCGTCGCGGGAGAAAGGAAGCTCATCTGTCTTCATGGCGAGTGGACAGGCAGCGCTTCGATCCAGCAACATTCGTGTCCGATTTATAAAACCGGAAGTACTACTTGCTCTCAGTGTATTATGGTAGTCGAAAACTTTCCCGGCTGACAGAGCGTGCAACCTGCATGACGATTAGTTACTGCATAGCCAATAGAGCGACGACAGTAAACTCAGCTTTGATTTTCAACATACGGAAATTTTATGTCTCTGCATGATGTGCAACTATTATAGCGTTTTCCTCAACCACATCACAGTTTGAAGAGGACCTAAGCATTCTTGTCACAGTATTATACTGCGGCCGGCCGCGGTGGTCTAGCGGTTCTAGGCGCTCAGTCCGGAACCGCGCGACTGCTACGGTCGCAGGTTCGAATCCTGCCTCGGGCATGGATGTGTGTGATGTCCTTAGGTTAGTTAGGTTTAAGTAGTTCTAAGTTCTAGGGGACTGATGACCACAGATGTTAAGTCCCATAGTGCTCAGAGCCGTTTGAACCATCATACTGCGATATTGTTCCAGAATGGAAATCCCAGATACTTGTCAAATATCTAACAAGAGGGCAGTTGTAATTTCTCTCTATATAATGCACAGTACGTCCACAGGAAAGATGACTGATATTAAATAAAATACAAGATGTGGTTTACTTTCAGTTTAAAAGCCTTTTTATCCAAAATAGGCACCTTGTGAGCGAATACACAAATGGAAGAGCTAGGAAAATTGTTCGAAACAATTCTGATACTGAATCCTTGCAATAGCCCGCAGTACAAGCTCGTAGCCTTTTGGAAATCTGAAATCATATCGAAATGCTTTCCTTTCACAGCCGTTTTCAGATTTGCAAACAACTGGAAGTCGCTCGGGTGTAATTCACGAGAGTAAAGAAGGCTTCAACCAACACGATAAATGTCTGAAGCAAGAAATCGCGTACGGTTTTGCTTTTGTGCGCCAGTGCGTTGTCTTGCAACAAACACCACGTTTCTTGATTCCGGTATTCAGGCCGAAGCCGAAGAATAGGCACCCATAGACAATTTAAAACACCCAAGTAGTAATCTGCATTCCATATCTGAAACGAATTTTTGTGTGGATAACTCCTGTTTAATCAAAGAAAGCAGTGAGCCATGTCTTGACATTTTTCAGTCTCTGAGATTCTGGACTTTTCCATTCCGAGCTTTAGCGTTCTGTAAGTGGCTCGTACGGAAAGCCCCATGTTTCATCAACTTTTATGATGCAAAACATGAAGCCTGGGTGCCCTACCGCTCGATCCTCGCGTATCACTGAAATGTTACATTCTGCAGTCGTTTTGATCGTCAGTGACTGAGCGGCGCTCACAGAGACAACAGATCTTCTTTATGACCATATTTTCAATTATAATGGGCTGCACAGTTGTTTTAAGATTCTCACTGAAATCCTTAATCAACGTGGTAGAAGCATAACGATCAATTTAAATAATTTCAGCGACTTTTTGAACATTTTGTTCCACACGAACTGTCGGTGACGCTCCTGGAGGAGGGTCATCTTGAATGCCCTGTCTGTGCATACCACTTAAAATCGTTTTTACGACTCATTGCTTCACTTTTATGAAAATTCTGTATAATTTAAAGAATGCTTTTGACACTTTTACCCAATTTAAAACCAACTTTGCTCCATTTCTCCTTTCACGACCAAAGTCCAAACTGCTGTAACAGTTTCGGTTAGGTCTCTTCGCGAGATATACGTAGGAGGGAGCAATATACTGCTTGACTCTTCGGTGAAGGTATGTTCTCGAAACTTCAATAAAAGCCCGTACCGAGCTACTGAGCGTCTCTCCTGCAGAGTCTTCCACTGGAGTTTATCTATCATCTCCGTAACGCTTTCGCGATTACTAAATGATCCTGTAACGAAGCGCGCTGCTCTCCGTTGGATCTTCTCTATCTCTTCTATCAACCCTATCTGGTACGGATCCCACACTGCTGAGCAGTATTCAAGCAGTGGGCGAACAAGCGTACTGCCCGAGGCCCATTCGGGCCGACCACTCTACTGTAGGGCTACCGCCATACATTAGTAAGTGCTCATCAGTGCAGTGTACGCCTAAAGGCGTGTACACACTAGGGCAATGAAGACCTCCGAACGACAACCAACCGCTTCGTTCGCCAATATTTGCTTAGCTTGTACGGGCGGCAAATCGGAATCAAAGAAGCGGCTGGCCTTGGTTGCGGTTCGGACTTCTTGTGATAACATCAGAGTGTTGGCAGCTGGTTGGTACCCCTCTCCTAGCGTGGACGCCGGGTCAAATGTTCGTTGGTTTAGTAGTGATTTGCTATTTCTGTAGAACGGGTGTGTATTTAAGTTATTCAGGACAGCCACAAGGCCCACTTAGTATGTTTTACTGGCCGGTTTTGCTCTTTAATTTAACATGAGCACCGTCATAAACTGTGAAATTTACAGTTTAAAGTAAAGTAGATGGCTGCTAAATTAAAGAGCGAAACCGGTCAATAAAACAACACTGAGTTCGACTTGTGGTTGTCCCGAAAACTTAATTTCAAACAAGGGGGTACAGATATTGGTGGCGAGCGGGCATTGATTGAAATCAATGGGGAAAGTTGAAAATTTGTAACGGACCTTGATTCAAACACGGTTCCGTTGCTTACTAGGCGGATGCCGTAGTCACTGAGCAATCTGGACACAGTGCTCATTGCAACTGCATACACTACCCTAGCACGCCTCCCGTTAGACCCAAATTCTCAACTTATCGACACACTACTAGTGTCCCCTTCTTTTTTTAACAAAAAATGTTCTTTATTCATCATCTTTATAATATACATATGCAACCCACCACCTTACATGACTGGTGGGTCCTCGGATTTACAATGTCATTTTTGTTAGCAGCTAACTACAGATATTACAAATGACCTACAGTACAGTGTAACAATGGACAAAGTAGTGCACCTTGCCCATTATCCTCATTACTTATGGCACCTAGCCGATTCTCGTAACAGTTCCAGCCCTGTGTGCATCTGCAATGAAAAGGTCATTGGCGGTCTCGCGGTTCCAAACTGTAGCGCCTAGAACCGCTCGGCCACCCCGGCCGCTCATTCTGGACAATTCGAGCGAATGATTTGACCATACAGATCACCCAACATAGGACATATTCGATAGGTCAGTTCGTGCACCAAATCCAACACCGACAACACTTCCGCAATTATGAACATCTGTTGTTGTTGTTGTGGTCTTCAGTCCAGAGACTGGTTTGATGTATCTCTCCATGCTACTCTATCCTACTCAAGGTTCTTCACCTGCCAGTACCTACTGCAACCTACACCCTTCTGAATCTGTTTAGTGTATTCATGTCTTGGTCTCCCTCTGCGATTTTTACCCCCCACGCTGCTCTCTAATACTAAATTGGTGATCCCTTGATGCCTCAGAATATGCCCTACCAACCGATCCCTTCTTCTAGTCAAGTTGTGCCACATATTTCTCTGCTCTCCAATTTTATTCAATACCTCCTCATTAGTTATGTGTTCTACCCATCTAATCTTCAGAACGTCTACAGAGCGATTTTGTAATTCCATGCCACGTAGCGCTGCTGCACTACGCCAGGCAAAGAGAGGTCTGACACGATATTAGAAAGTACCTGAGAATAAAGCTATGTAGGTACACAGTGTCAATTATTTTCTTCTAAGCCACTTGCCAGTTCAGATACGTGTATGTGGAGCCCTGTAATAACGTTCTGACAGTATAGCCAAGGGCGTGACAGTGGCCGGTCGAGTTAGTTGATATTTGGCGTGGGACAGCGCGGTCGAGAGCGAGCTGCGGTGAGCTGTTTGTCGCGTGGCGACCGCTGGATTAACAGGGGCTGGCCACCGGCGCCGGCTGTCATTATGCCGCCACATCAAACGCTGGACGCCGCACACCGCACTGGCTCACCACAGCAGGGACTGGATTCGAGCGCGGAGCTGCAGCGTAGCAATACCCGTCGAGGGCGCAGTTCGCAAAGTATATATGTGGTGTCTGTCCTTTCGGACACAGCCCTCACCATCATGGAGCCACTACCAGCTTGCAAAATGCTTTGTTGACAGTTTGGGTCCACAACATCCTAGGATCTGCACCACACTCCAATCCTACCAACAGCTCCTACCAACAAAAGTCGGGACTCATCTGACCAGGCCACGGTTTTCCAGTCGTCCAGCGTCCAACCAATATGGTCACGAGCCCAGGAGAGGCACTGCAGGCAATGTTGTGCTGTTAAGGCACTGGCGTCGGTCGTCTGCTGCCAGAGCCCATTAACGCCACATTTCACTTCACTGTCCTACGTCCCACATTGCTTTCAGCGGTAACTTCGCTCAGTGTTGCTTGTCTGTTAGCACTGACAATTCTACACAAACACCGCTGCTCTCGGTAGTTAGCTGAAGGCCATCGACCACTGCGTTATCTGTGGCGAGAGGTAGCACCTGAAATGGCATACTCTTGACACTGTGGACCTTGGAATATCGAATATCCTTACGATTTCCAAAACTGAATATCCCATGGGTCTAGCTCCACTTACCATTAAACGTTCGAAGTCTTAATTCCTGTCGTTCGCCCAAAATCACATCGGAAACCTTTTAAAATGAATCAACTGAGTACAAATAAGACCTCCGCCAATGTACTGCCGTTATATACCTGGTGTACGCGAAACTATCGCAATCTATATACGTGCATATCGCCATCCCATGACCTTTGACACATCAGAGTGAAAACGTTTGCATTGGCCATAATACACTTCAAAATAAGCTTTTACGATTGTCAATAAAGATGTGCCTTGTATTAGTCAGCTAACCGATCCGTAGACTTGACTGCAGCGGGACCTAGCTTCGACACGTGACTACTGTGTAGCCTTCATTCCCGTTTTAAATTCTTACAGACATTACTAAAAACAACCTCAGACGTTTCGCAGAAAACGCTGTTATTTACAATGAAGTACTGCCTGAAAAAGCTGCCTAGTTATTCAGCCTGGACTGGACAGGGTTTCAAAACTGTGCACAAAATTGGCAACACGTTTTAAATGTGTATAATCGTAAAACTGTGCGCTTCACAAAACGAAGAAATCGTCCTATTGAGTACACCTAGTACACCCCGGATAAAGAACTGAACTCTCATGCATAAACCAGCTTCGAACGTCTAATGACAAATGAATTAATGTGTGGCATATTTCACATCAAGCACGCAAGCGAGAAAAAGGTTATTAGCCGTTTGAAATTATATTTAAAGTTTGCAGAAAGTCGCTAAGTGCTGTCATTAAGACACCCTGGAAGATTATAGCAATATCTGCCCATTTTAAGCAAGGGGTAGTTTTTCAGCGTCTGAACATGTATGCCGTCCACTTAACTGTCCGTCGTACTATTATATAATTTTACAGGTACATGTGAGCACTGTGTACGTAATGTCTTGCTAGTAGGATCAGTAGTAAGGAAGTAATAAATTAAATCATCATCCTAATGCTCAAATTTTATTACATGAACAGCGAAAATTTTATATGTGATAAATTTTGTTGGGGGGTGTCAGCAAGAGAAAGTTTCGTAAATGTCTTAGTTATGTGTAATCTTTGTTGGAGGTTGCTAAGTGCTCTCAACCTCACATACTGGATGAAAGAAATCGTTGGACTTGTGTGCCGTCAGTTATGGTGCCTGTCTTATTGTGTTAAACTTTTAACATAAATTTCCACTTCTCAACGAGTAGATTATGACAGAAATTTAGATTTTTATATGCTGTCACTAATTAAGCGAAATACACTCTAAGACAAAAAATGCACTACGAAGAAATTAGGCCAATGGGAATCGATAGATGTGATGTACATGTATAGAAAAACGATTTAAGGAAAAACATGGATGATTTGTTCAAGTGAAAGACCTTCACAAATTGACAAAGTTAATAACACTTTGGACCACCGCTGGCCCGAATGGAAGCAGTTATTTGACTTGGCATTGACTGACAGAGTTGTTGACTGTCTTCCTGAGGTGTATCGTGCCAGACTCTGTCCAGTTGGCTTGTTAGATTGTCAAGACCCCGAGATGGTTGCAGGGCCCACCCGTAATGCTCCGAACATTCTGAGTTGGAGAGAGAGACGGCGATCTTGTTGGCCAACGTTGGGTTTGGTAAGCAGGAAGACAAACGGTAGAAATTCTCGCCGTGAAAGGGCAGGCATTATTCTGCTGAAACGTAAGCCCAGGAAGGCTTGCCACGAAGAACAACAAAACGGGGCGTACAATACCGTCGACGTGCGAGAGCGCCGTATGGGTGCCGCGAATGACGACCGAAGTGGTCTTGATATGACATGAAACGGCGTACCAGATTATCGGTCGAGATTACCGGATAGCATGGCGGGCAACAGCCAGGTTTGTATCCCACCGCTGTCCAGGCCGTCTCAGGGAACTGATCATCAGGTCTCAGTTCGAAACTGGTCTCATTACTGAAGAAAATTCTGTTCCAGCAAATGAGATTCCAGGCCGAACGTGTCCGACGCCATTGCAAACGGGCTTGTTGGTGTCCGGAGGTCAATGATAGTCGGCGCCAGAGGCACCGTGAGCTCAGCCCCCTTCCTGTGAGACGCCTATTAGTGGTCCTTGTGGTTACTGAAACATCAGTTGCGCTTCAGATCGGTGATAATTACGAATTCGAGACTCTGAGTGCATCTCTGACAATTGCTCGGTTGTCTCGTTCTGTCCTCTCTCTAGGTCGACCGCTTCCTTCTTGACGCTGTGTTGGGCCATGGTTCATCCATTCCTGCCAACATCGTCGAATGGCGGTATCGCTCCTATTCAGATGTCGAGCGATTCGCCGATTACTCCAATCGGCTTCTCTCAGCCCATGTGCACTTTCTCTCTCAAACGCTGACATCTGCGTACGTAGTTCACGAGCCTTTCTGCGAGACTTAGTCACTGTCCAGCTGAGTATGTGGAACGAAATTCGCAAAGACTTTATGCACTAGTATCGCCGTGCCCATATTTCTTATCTTTGTAAGCTGTGCAGTAAAATTGTGCTGCACCGTTCATCGGCCGCCGAAGTTTACAATTTAGCATTTTCCGTCGATACTTGAATGAATATAAAATTGTGACCAATTCACGTTACTCCGTGGAGTAGCTTTTTGTTAGAGGGTACTGAAGATAAAATTTTAGTTGCCCTTGGAGGCTGTTAGACAACCTGCAACCGCTATCGGGATCCGATATAGTGGTTTAGTAGGAGAGATATCAACGAGTCATAATTAAAATCGGAGAACCCTTACAAATACCAGTGTGGGGTAATTTGTACGGATACGAAATGGAACGATCACCCAGGCTCAGTCGTACGTAAAACGTATGGCAGACTTCAGTTCATTGGCAGGATAGTAGGAAGAAAATGTATGTCTGCGAAGAAGACAGCTAATTAATCACATGTACGTCCCATCATCGAATGTTGCTCAAGTGTGTTGGTCTAAAAATAGCTCTGGGCACTATGCAACTTAACTTCTGAGGTCATCAGTCGCCTAGAACTTAGAACTATTTAAACCTAACTAACCTAAGGACATCACACACATCCATGCCCGAGGCAGGATTCGAACCTGCGACCGTAGCGGTCGCTCGGTTCCAGTCTGTAGCGCCTAGAACCGCACGGCCACTCCGGTCGGCAGTGTGTTGGTCTGATACCAAATAGGGCTAACAGTGGATACTGAATGTACACAGACGGTCTGACGTTTGTATGACTCTTGGGAGAGGGTCACGGAGCTACTGTAAACAGAAATGCAAACACTTGACGACAGACGTTAACTATCTCGGGAAAGACTATTCACAAAACCCGTATAAAGTGGGGATTCAGCATTAAGTGATGAATCTAGGGTTATACTGTCACCCAACACGTATCTTTCCCATAGAGGTCACGAAGATTAGACTAATTACAACAAACACAAAGGCCTTTACGCAATCATTCTTCCTTCACTTTTTGTGTGAATGGAACAGGAAGTCCTAATAAACATCAGCTATAGTGGGAAGTATCCTCTTCCACGTACATCACAGTGTTCTGAAGAATACTGAGCCAACCGAGCGAGGTGGCGCAGTGGTTAGACACTGGACTCGCATTCGGGAGGACGACGGTTCAATCCCGCGTCCGGCCATCCTGATTTAGGTTTTCCGTGATTTCCCCAAATCGCTCCAGGCAAATGCCGGGATGGTTCCTTTCAAAGGGCACGGCCGACTTCCTTCCCCGTCCTTCCCTAATCCGATGAGACCGATGACCTCGCTGTCTGGTCTCCTTCCCCAAAAACAACAACAACAACAACAACTAGAGCCGAGCTGAGGCTCATGTTGGTGCTGTTTGTGGGTTTCTGTCCTCTGTTGGAGGCCAGACCGTATAGTTTAGTTGACATGGTTGCGGTTATTTGTCTTCTTCTCATGATGTCTGGCGCCACTTGGTTTCGCAAGCATTGCCTGTCCGCTAGTGGCAGCAGCGGCGGTTATCGATATGTAGTAACTGTCGTCCTATCTTAGGGGCGACGTCACGGTTTTTCCGGGTCGTGTCAGTGAGCAGTTTGGTTGGGGTCTCAGGAATAGCCAGGTATGCGCAGTACGCGAACATGCCGGGACTGCTGGTGGCGCGCATGGACTGCTGGATCGAAGGCCTGTGGTTACGAGTGTGCACGACCTCGTTGTAGGCCGGATCCTGCAAGTCTTAAGTTGAGTGCATTTGGATTCGAGTAGAGAAACCACCATTGTGAGATCTTGCGATTTCCCAGTGACTTAGGTTCGTGTTGCTGCTCGTAGTGTTGCCGAGGCGAAGAGCAGCGAGTGGAGAGTTTCTGGGAAGGCGGATCTGATTAGATTTCCTGGACTTCTAATTACTATTTATTGCGTTCAGTTACGTTTGTTCAACCAGCAGTATTTTTCCTGCCTCGTGGCCGCTAACGCCCCAGTTACCTGCACTGGGGGTTAGTGTATGTAACGGCAATGTTCTTTTCCTCGCCTTGCCTCTGTCCTTGAGGCGCGTAGTTTTGACAGCTTTCTTGATTGTAGGTTCGTTGGCGATTCTTCTACTCTGGTGGTAGTGATTCTCGTTCCAGGCACTCTAAGCAAAGTACTCTGCAGGCGGAGTCCAGGCCGCCGGTTGCGGCTGTGGCGCATTTTTACATCTTTGCATTTGGTTTATTGCGCGTCAGGTAGCCTCTGCAAGATTATCATTAGTCATTCGTTAGACTCATTAGTCTGAGTTACCATCTTGTGAAGTGAATGCAACCCTTAGCTGCCTGTCTCATCGCTGGCGAAAGTGTTTTTTGACGGACATACTCAGAGCTCGATTCCTGGTGCACCGTTCTGTGACTGGTCCTTGTGTTTTATTGTAGTATTTGCTGTTTTATTGCATGTTTCTAAATTTTTTATATAATTTCCATTCTTGGCGTTACAATAGGTTTAAAGGTTTTGCTACCAAGTTCACCATCATTTTGTCTCACCCGTTTGGTGATCAGTTGCCTGTCTTTTTAAATTAATCTTGCTTTTGCATTGCTGGTTTACAGTATGTTTGCTAATTTTTTTTATAATTGCTGTTCTTGTCGTTAAGGGCCTTCAGCCGTAACTGTGGTTACTTGCCTTAAAATTCTAATTGGGATCAAGTTGGATTGTTTTTAAAACATTATTTGCCGTGTCTGTATTTTATGCTCATTTGGTAAATTGTAACGTACTGAAAACACTATTAATTGCAGTTGTTTACTCCTTCATTAATAACGTGTGGTAACTTTATTTATTGCTGAGTCTGATATTACCGTTTTAAAATAAATGTGTGTAATTGCAAAAGGGAACCAACAGTAACTGATTACGGCCCCATCCACAATCGTAACCGAATCCTGCTTTCCTTGACTACCAGGTTTCAAATATAGATGAAGATCTAGATGTAAGCAGGGCGTATTGATACCTTCGCAGACGTCCAGAAAGAATGAGGAGTGAGGGACAATTTCGCCACATTCCCCCTCCTTGAACCTTACCCGACATGCCGACTCGAACAAAAATACACACGACTGCAGCGTAGCGCAGAGGTTCGCTGTCTGCGAATATGACTGGTGAGCCAGTTACCACTCAGTTTTCGATTTTGATCGCCATCCTGTTCCATTGCTCTTGAGTCAATCCGTGTGTCACGGCCGACGAATAATACAGTCAAAGAAGGATCTTGAGCTATAAGGTTAAGATAAATCCATTGTGCATTCTATTTCTGTTCTTCCTCTAACTGGGTAATTGATTCAGTACTATGTATTGACGTGTAGTGTAAGGCAGCGGACTGCACGCTATTACTGTACACCCGAACGGCGAATGAGCAGCCCTGACAGTAGCTCTGTGCCCATTGAGATGCTACCACAGAAACATCAACATAGCAGCGTTATGTGATTGCTCGAGGTAGTCGCAAACCAGGCGCACCGGACCCACTGTTATTGTTAGGGACCTCGCGCCGTACGGACTATGTACACTGACGACCAAAACACTATGACCAAGCGCTTAAAATGATGTATAATCATCTTTGTAACGCAATGTATCACACATTCTGAGTGTCATACATTCTACAGTTTCTTTGGTAGATTTTTGGAGCTATGTGGCACCAGGCGTCTACATACGAGTCATGTACACTACTGGCCATTAAAATTGCTACACCACAACAGGATGGTGCAAATTGTTCAAATGGCTCTGAGCACTATGGGACTCAACTGCTGAGGTCATTAGTCCCCTAGAACTTAGAACTAGTTAAACCTAACTAACCTAAGGACAGCACAAACATCCATGCCCGAGGCAGGATTCGAACCTGCGACCGTAGCGGTCTTGCAGTTCCAGACTGCAGCGCCTTTAACCGCACGGCCACTTCGGCCGGCTACCACAACAGGAAGAAGATGCTGTGATATGCAAATGATTAGCTTTTCAGTGCATTCACACAAGGTTAGCGCCGGTGGCGACACCTACAACGTGCTGACATGAGGAAAGTTTCCAACCGATTTCTCATACACAAACAGCAGTTAACCGGCGTCGCCTGGTCAAACGTTGTTGTGATGCCTCGTGCAAGGAGGAGACATGCGTACCATCACATTTCCGACTTTGATAAAGGTCGGATTGTAGCCTATCGCGATTGCGAATGATTGTTAGCAGAATATGGAATCGGTGGGTTCAGGAGGGTAATATGGAACGCCGTGCTGGATCCCATCGGCCTCGTATCACTAGCAGTCGAGATGACAGGCATCTTATACGCATGGCTGTAAAAGATCGTGCAGCCACCTCTCGATCCCCTAGTCAACAGATGTGGACGTCTGCAATACAAACATCTGAACCATCTGCACGAACAGTTCGACGACGTTTGCAGCAGCATGGACTATCAGCTCGGAGACCATGGCTGCGGTTACCCTTAGCGCTGCATCACAGACAGGAGCGTCTGCGAAGGTGTGCTCAACGACGAACTTGGGTGCATGAATGGCAAACCGTCATTTTTTTCGGATGAATCGAGGTTCTGTTTACAGAATCATGATGGTCGCATCCGTCTTTGGCGACATCGCGGCGAACGCACATTGGAAGCGTGTATTAGTCATCGCCATACTGGCCTATTACCCGGCGAGGTGGTATGGGGTGCCATTGGTTACACGTCTCGGTCACCTCTTGTTCGCATTGACGGCACTTTGAACAATGGACGTTACATTTCAGATGTGTTACGACTCGTGGCTCTACCCTTCATTTGATCCCTGCGAAACCATACATTTCAGCAAGATAATGCACGACCGCATGTTGCAGGTCCTGGATACAGAAAACGTTCGACTGCTGCCCTGGCCAGCACATTCTCCAGATCTCTCACCAACTGAAAACGTCTGGTCAATGGTGGCCGAGCAACTGGCTCGTCACAATACGCCATTCACTACTCTTGATGAATTGTGGTATCGTGTTGAAGCTGCATGGGCAGCTGTACATGTACACACCATCCAAGCTCTGTTTGTCTCAATGCCCAGGCGTATCAAGGCCGTTATTACTGCCAGGTGGTTGTACTGGGTACTGATTTCTCAGGATCTATGCACCCAAATTGCGTGAAAATGTAATCACATGTCAGTTTTAGTATAATATATTTGTCGAGTGAATATCCGTTTATCATCTGCATTTCTTCTTGGTGTAGCAATTTTAATGGCCAGTAGTGTAATTCCCGTACATAACTGGGCGCTCATTTGTGTACACGGTGATGGCGCTTGATAGCGACCCAGATGAGAATCATCGGATTCACATCAGGAGAATTTTTTGCCAAGACGTTAACGTTATTTCACTGTCAATCCCCTCGAACCACTCGTGCACGATTCTGGCTTCGTGACACGGACAATTATACTACTGAAAGATGACGTAGTTATCGGGGAAGATGTCAAGCATGAAGGGATGCAGTTGGTCCGCTGCTGACATAGTATCTTCGATTACCCATGCAAGCGCAGCAGAATGTCTATCACAGCATAATAATAGTCCCACCAGCCTGCGTCAGCGGCGTGGTGCACGTTTCCAACAGCCGTTGGCCTGGATGACGGCATTTCTGGAGACGACCATCGACCTGGGGTAACAAACACGTGATTCATCCGACGTGCAGACACGTTTCCAGTGATACACGGTCCAATCTCAATGATCCCGAGCCCACTATAATCGTAATATGTGCTATCGTAGGGCCACGTACCTGCAACACCACCAGGAGGCATCCAACATTGCAGTGGGCAGTAGTCATAATGATTTGTCTGATCAGTGTTGTCCTGCCCCGTTTCTCTTCCCCACTCGCGACAGCGCAGCCCACCCCTGTCCAAAACCTCACATCGCTTTGCCGGATAATACAATAACGACCAAAAACACAATGACAACATACGAGGGCTTGCTGAAAAGTAATGCCTCCACATTTTTTATCTGAAGACTCTTAAGGCTATTTACGTAAAATGTTTCTCAACATAGTCACCCAGGGGACGAACACATTTCCCACAGTGAGAGACCAATTTGTTGATGCTACCACTGTGGAATGTTTAACTTCGTTGATGTAGCCACAACCTCAATTCCGCTTGCGCTGCTTCATCACTACCAAAGCGAAGTCCTTGAAGGTTTTGGAAACAGGTGAAAATCAGATGGGGCCAAGTCGGGATTGTGTCGAGGATGATCGATGATAGTGAACCCTAGGCGTCGGCTCTCTTGCACCGAGCAAAACTGTGCAGTGGATAGCAACTAGCTCCCATTCGAGAAGACGACGGTTCAAACCAGCGTCCGACCAACCACATTTAGGTATTCCGTGACTTCTCTAAATCACTCCAGGCAAATACTGTGATGGTAGGCAAATACTGTGATGGTTCTTTTGAAACAGCACGGCTGATTTCCTCCCCCATCCTTGACACAATCCGAGCTTGTGCTCCGTCTCTAATGACCTTTGCACCGAAGGGACGTTAAACCCAATCTTCCTCTTCCTTGGGATTGTTGCAAAGGTCACAGCGCTCGTGGGTGATCTACATGGATACTCCGCAAATCACACTTAAATGCCTGGCAGACGGATCATCGAACCACCTTTAAAATTATCCTCTATTATTCCCATCTCGTACTGCGCGGGGAAAAAACTAACACCGATCTCTTTCCATACGACCTCTGATTTCTCTTATTTTATTACGGTGATCGTTTGTCCCTATGTAGGTCAGCGTCAAGAAAATCTTTTCGCATTCGGAGGAGAAAGTTGGTGACTGAAATTTCGTGAGAAGATTCCGGCGCAACGAAAAAAGCCTTTGTTTTAATTACGCCCATCGCAAAACCTGTATCATTTCAGTATCTCTCCTACTTCGCGATAATACAAAACGTGCCGCGGTTCTTTGAACTTTTTCGATGTGCTCCGTCAATCCGATCTGGTAAGGATCCTACACCGCAGAGCAGTATTCTAAAAGGGAACGGACAAGCGTAGCGAAGGCAATCTCTTTAGTAGATCTGTTACATTTTCTAAGTGTCCTGCCAATAAAATGGAGTCTTTGGCTACCATTCCTCACAACATTTTCTTTCCAATTTAAGTTGCTCATAATTGTAATTCCTAGGTATTTAGCTGAATTTACGGCTTTTAGATTTGACTTATTTATCGTGTAACGTAAGTTTGACGGATTCCTTTTAGCACTCGTGTAGATGACCTCACATTTTTACATATTTAGGCTAAATTGCCAATTTTGGCACCAAACAGATTTTTTTTTCTGAGTAGTTCTGCAATTTGTTTTGATCTTCTGATGACTTAACTGGTCGATAAACGACAGCGTCATGTGCTCATATTGTCTCCCAAATTGTTTATATAGATAAGAAACAGCAAAGGGCCTATAACACTATCTTGGGGAACGGTGGGAATCACTTCTGTTTTACTCGACGACTTTGCGTCGGTTACTACGAACTGTGTGACCTCTCTGGCAGGAAATTGCGAATCGAGTCACATAACTGAGAAGATATACCATAAGACCGAAAGTTCACTACAAGCCGCTTGTGTGGTACAGTGTCAAAAAGGCTTCCGGAAAACCAGAAATACGGAATCAATTTTAAATCCTTTATCAATTGCACCCAACACTTCGTGTGAGTATAGAGCTAGTTGTGTTTCTCATGAACGATGCTTTCTAAATTCGTGTTGACTGTGTGTCAACAGAACGTTCGCTTAGAGGTAATTCATAATGTTCGAACACTATGTTCCAAAATCGTGCTGCATATGGACGTTAACGATATGGGCCTGTAATTTAGTGGATTACTCCTACTACCTTTCTTGACTATTGGTGGGACCTGTGCAAGTTTCCAGTCTTTGCGTACGGATCTTTTGTCGAGTGAACTGCTTTATATGATAGTTAAGTATGGAGCTATTGAAGTCGCATACTCTGAAAGGAACACAACTAGTATACAGTCTGGACGGGAAGACTTCTTTTGATAAGTGATTTAAGTTGAAACGTCCCCTTAGAAAAATTTATGAATGATTGTGCTGATAAACCCCTTACGTTATTTGATTTTCAAAGAGCTGAGCAAAACTGAACGTACTCACACATTTGTCTCTTTACTTATTCTGATCAACACTAAACTGACACACAATATTTTTAGCGCAACGCAATCTGACTTTCAATAATCCCTACAAAAGAATGGCCCTGACTAACATTAACCTGTACCTTTCACGAATCACTTAACTCACAAAAATCTTCGTTACTCGAACTACTGCAATACAGCGAGCGCCACTACTGCCAGCTAAATAAAAGATTCTAACTACTCAAGGCACTACTGAAAGGCATAGTTAGCAAATGAAAGATTTTGATAGAGAACAAACAATGTATTTACCTTAATAGTGTTCAAAGTCATATATATATATATATAACAAATTTACTCTTTCTGGCGGACACACGTCCACATCGTCCGCTCTTAAAATTCTGCCATCTCTCTCCCCACATCCACCACTGCTGGCGGCTCACCTCCCCAACTGCGCAACGCTACGCGCTGTTAACAGCCAACTGCCCAACACTACAATAGCCAACAACAATGCAAACCAGGCACAGACTGAACACAGCACAACCAGTGATTTTCATACAGAGCGCTACGTGGCGTTACCAATATAAAAACCTAAACAGCCTACTTACAAAGTTGCTACACTACTCCGAGGATATCTACTTCTGTGTTACCTATGTTGGCAGCTGTTCTTGATTCGAATTCTGGAATTATTATTTTGTCTTCTTTGGTGAAGGAATTTCGGAAGACTGTGTTTAGAAACTCTCCTTTGGGAACAGTATCGTCGATAGTATTTCCATCTGGCACTTTCACGGTGAACTAGAGAGTGCTCCATGCATGGACGAACTACCAACTCGATTACAGCACGCTGTTTATTACGTACCAACGCAGTTACGTTACACACCGCCATTTTACACGCTACAGTTCGGAGCCCACTAGCGGCAGAGTTATGGAACTGCGATAGCGAAGTGCAATGCTCCGCTAGTGTTCAAAGTGGCTAGCGGACAGCCACCTTCCTTGCATATACTGTAAACCCAACGACAACATAGAAACAGATGCCAGGAAATTCATGGTTAACTGCTGACAGTTGGTTGGTCGAAAAAATCGGTCTATTAGAACACGAAACGTATGGCTTTCAATAGGACTTACTTGCCAAGGCAACTCACGTGAACGTAATTAACTATGACGTTAGTGCACGAGTTGCCTGCTGCTTCAATGGTACCGTTAATCTTTCTTCTTCCACGGGAAATACGTACAAACTACTTGTGACATTCACCAGTATTGGGCTGCGTACTGTGAAGGTGTATAACTTTCCCTTTGAGACGTCCAGTGAGGCTATAAAACAGATGCTACCATCTTTCAGAGCTGTTCTGAAAATACAGCAGAAGAAATAGTTCACGAACGAATATTTTAATGTATACAGGGATCCCAGGAGGAATGATCAATATTCATGTATGTGGCAGGATCGACCATTCGAAGCAAAGAAGCCTAGTAAACATTGGCTTGTTGTGAGCAATTATTCATACTTAATAGTGTGAAACATCTCTTCTACTGCATGTTCTTTGCGTGACATATTTGGGAAGAAGAAGTGTGGACCAAAATAAGGAAAAATGTCTACTAAACATGGCCTCTAGAATGCATATCTTAAGAGCTATGAGCACTTCTTCAGTAGAAGAAATGGCAGCAAGAGAGGGGAAGAAAACCAATGTGCACTCCGTGTGCATACCGGGGGGAGTCATTCCAGATGTGGAAAGGGTCCTTCCGAATGCCATGAAGGGTACAGGGTGCACCCATCTGCAGGTCGTCGCTCATGTCGGCACCAATGATGTGTGTCGCTATGGATCGGAGGAAATCCTCTCTGGCTTCCGGCGGCTATCTGATTTGGTGAAGACTGCCAGTCTCGCTAGCGGGATGAAAGCAGAGCTCACCATCTGCAGCATCGTCGACAGGACTGACTGCGGACCTTTGGTACAGAGCCGAGTGGAGGGTCTGAATCAGAGGCTGAGACGGTTCTGCGACCGTGTGGGCTGCAGATTCCTCGACTTGCGCCATAGGGTGGTGGGGTTTCGGGTTCCGCTGGATAGGTCAGGAGTCCACTACACGCAACAAGCGGCTACACGGGTAGCAGGGGTTGTGTGGCGTGGGCTGGGCGGTTTTTTAGGTTAGATGGCCTTGGGCAAGTACAGAAAGGGCAACAGCCTCAACGGGTGCGGGGCAAAGTCAGGACATGCGGGGACCAAGCAGCAATCGGTATTGTAATTGTCAACTGTCGAAGCTGCGTTGGTAAAGTACCGGAACTTCAAGCGCTGATAGAAAGCACCGAAGCTGAAATCGTTATAGGTACAGAAAGCTGGCTTAAGCCAGAGATAAATTCTGCCGAAATTTTTACAAAGGTACAGACGGTGTTTAGAAAGGATAGATTGCATGCAACCGGTGGTGGAGTGTTCGTCGCTGTTAGTAGTGGTTTATCCTGTAGTGAAGTAGAAGTGGATAGTTCCTGTGAATTATTATGGGTGGAGGTTACACTAAACAACCGAACTAGGTTAATAATTGGCTCCTTTTACCGACCTCCCGACTCACCAGCATTAGTGGCAGAACAACTGAGAGAAAATTTGGAATACATTTCACATAAATTTTCTCAGCATGTTATAGTCTTAGGTGGAGATTTCAATTTACCAGGTATAGACTGGGACACTCAGATGTTTAGGACGGGTGGTAAGGACAGAGCATCGAGTGACATTATACTGAGTGCACTATCCGAAAATTACCTCGAGCAATTAAACAGAGAACCGACTCGTGGAGATAACATCTTGGACCTACTGATAACAAACAGACCCGAACTTTTCGACTCTGTATGTACAGAACAGGGAATCAGTGATCATAAGGCCGTTGCAGCATCCCTGAATATGGAAGTTAATAGGAATATAAAAAAAGGGAGGAAGGTTTATCTGTTTAGCAAGAGTAATAGCAGGCAGATTTCAGACTACCTAACAGATCAAAACGAAAATTTCTGTTCCGACACTGACAATGTTGAGTGTTTATGGAAAAAGTTCAAGGCAATCGTAAAATGCGTTTTAGACAGGTACGTGCTGAGTAAAACTGTGAGGGACGGGAAAAACCCACCGTGGTACAACAACAAAGTTAGGAAACTACTGCGAAAGCAAAGAGAGCTCCACTCCAAGTTTAAACGCAGCCAAAACCTCTCAGACAAACAGAAGCTAAACGATGTCAAAGTTAGCGTAAGGAGGGCTATGCGTGAAGCGTTCATTGAATTCGAAAGTAAAATTCTATGTACCGACTTGACAGAAAATCCTAGGAAGTTCTGGTCTTACGTTAAATCAGTAAGTGGCTCGAAACAGCATATCCAGACACTACGGGATGATGATGGCATTGAAACAGAGGATGACATGCGTAAAGCTGAAATACTAAACACCTTTTTCCAAAGCTGTTTCACAGAGGAAGACCGCACTGCAGTTCCTTCTCTAAATCCTCGCACAAACGAAAAAATGGCTGACATCGAAATAAGTGTCCAAGGAATAGAAAAGCAACTGGAATCACTCAATAGAGGAAAGTCCACTGGACCTGACGGGATACCAATTCGATTCTGCACAGAGTACGCGAAAGAACTTGCCCCCCTTCTAACAGCCGTGTACCGCAAGTCTCTAGAGGAACGGAGGGTTCCAAATGATTGGAAAAGAGCACAGATAGTCCCAGTCTTCAAGAAGGGTCGTCGAGCAGATGCGCAAAACTATAGACCTATATCTCTTACGTCGATCTCTTGTAGAATTTTAGAACATGTTTTTTGCTCGCGTATCATGTCATTTCTGGAAACCCAGAATCTACTATGTAGGAATCAACATGGATTCCGGAAACAGCGATCGTGTGAGACCCAACTCGCCTTATTTGTTCATGAGACCCAGAAAATATTAGATACAGGCTCCCAGGTAGATGCTATTTTTCTTGACTTCCGGAAGGCGTTCGATGCAGTTCCGCACTGTCGCCTGATAAACAAAGTAAGAGCCTACGGAATATCAGAGCAGCTGTGTGGCTGGATTGAAGAGTTTTTAGCAAACAGAACACAGCATGTTGTTATCAATGGAGAGACGTCTACAGACGTTAAAGTAACCTCTGGCGTGCCACAGGGGAGTGTTATGGGACCATTGCTTTTCACAATATATATAAATGACTTAGTAGATAGTGTCGGAAGTTCCATGCGGCTTTTCGCGGATGATGCTGTAGTATACAGAGAAGTTGCTGCATTAGAAAATTGTAGCGAAATACAGGAAGATCTGCAGCGGATAGGCACTTGGTGCAGGGAGTGGCAACTGACCCTTAACATAGACAAATGTAATGTATTGCGAATACATAGAAAGAAGGATCCTTTATTGTATGATTATATGATAGCGGAACAAACACTGGTAGCAGTTACTTCTGTAAAATATCTGGGAGTATGCGTACGGAACGATTTGAAGTGGAATGATCATATAAAATTAATTGTTGGTAAGGCGGGTACCAGGTTGAGATTCATTGGGAGAGTGCTTAGAAAATGTAGTCCATCAACAAAGGAGGTGGCTTACAAAACACTCGTTCGACCTATACTTGAGTATTGCTCATCAGTGTGGGATCCGTACCAGGTCGGGTTGACGGAGGAGATAGAGAAGATCCAAAGAAGAGCGGCGCGTTTCGTCACCGGGTTATTTGGTAACCGTGATAGCGTTACGGAGATGTTTAAGAAACTCAAGTGGCAGACTCTGCAAGAGAGGCGCTCTGCATCGCGGTGTAGCTTGCTCGCCAGGTTTCGAGAGGGTGCGTTTCTGGATGAGGTATCGAATATATTGCTTCCCCCTACTTATACCTCCCGAGGAGATCACGAATGTAAAATTAGAGAGATTAGAGCGCGCACGGAGGCTTTCAGACAGTCGTTCTTCCCGCGAACCATACGCGACTGGAACAGGAAAGGGAGGTAATGACAGTGGCACGTAAAGTGCCCTCCGCCACACACCGTTGGGTGGCTTGCGGAGTATCAATGTAGATGTAGATGTAGATGTAGAAGAGATGTGTTTCACAGTAGATGGACCACTGCTCATAGTTCTTGAGGTACGCTCGTTAGAGCCCCTGTTTACTACAAATTTTTTTATTGTTTTTATCCATACTACCACCTCTCAAAAAACAGAAAGTAAAGATCTTCCAGTAGAAGAAATTGGTTTCGCAATATCGAAGATGAAAAAATACTCACAGCTCTCGAAGTGCGCATTTTAGAACGCATATTTAGCAGACGTTTTGCTTCGAATGATCGTTCCTGTCTTATCTCTGAAATGGAATAGCGTCCACTGTTTGGGTCACGTTGACTGTATGGTCTGCATAGATTTACTTTTTATTTTTATTTAATCTAATTTTAATGTCATTCACAAATTACAACATCATCTAATATTTTCACGCCAATTAAGGCCATAGAAGCATTGTCTTCACCGAATGTATCTCTGACCAAAAACTATTTCGGTAGCTGGGGTTTAAGGTTAATTCTGCTTTCCAGTTCTTTTGGTGATATTTCCATATTAATTTCCATACCCTAACACACCTCTTACACAAGTCAAATACCAGTCTTCATAGATGTAGCTTTAAAAATGTTTGGGTGTAACGAAACATCTTCATAAAAGTTTCATCCCCTATTTACCCCCTTAAGGATAGAACTTCCAAAAACACTGAAACGCGTATTTGTCTTATTCCGAACCGATAAGCCAAATATAAATTTTCCCATATGTAGCTTTGAAAATGCTTTAATAGTACTTTAATAATGATATTTTTTTAAAAAAGAACATTTACACAATATATTTCCCCTTAGTTGCTAATTTCCAAAAATCCTGAAGCACGTACTCTCTTAATTTCCGCCAGAGGACCAGATACCAATTTTCGTAGTTA
Source organism: Schistocerca piceifrons (assembly GCF_021461385.2). Classification (NCBI taxonomy): domain Eukaryota; kingdom Metazoa; phylum Arthropoda; class Insecta; order Orthoptera; family Acrididae; genus Schistocerca; species Schistocerca piceifrons. Next base: position 236,227,806 of record NC_060140.1, read on the forward strand.
TTGCTACAAAAATGCCTGAATTCAAAAAACCTTTCATCCCCTACTTCACTCCCTTAAGAACGGAATTTTTTTTAAAAAAAATCCGTTCTTAAGTGATGCCGTTCATATAACTTTAACACCCTCTCCACATTTCATGTTGCTATCCTGAGCGGTCTTGACTCGTCAATAAAGAGACAACCAGGACATTTCCTTCTATACATATAGGTACAGAATACTCCTTCCGGATCACCCTGTGTTATGATGTGTGAACTGTGCAGATGGATTTGACTTAGTTGATCGTCAGCTGTTGCAACGCTGTGATGATGTATATGGTTCTGAGCTGCGTGCAGTGGCTTCCACAGCCCACGCATCCCGTGCCCGCCTACCGCTAAAGCCAGACAAGGCCTCAGCTCTCGCGAGAACCTGCGAAGGCAAACTTCGCACGCAGATTCCTCCTACGCAGCTCCCTTGATTAACTGGCCGCCCTGCATCATCAGAGGCAATTGACCCACTGTAGCGGAACGAGCCCACGGCATCAGGCTACGCACTTCAAGAGAGGATTAGAGTCAGCGGCTAGGATTACTTGCTCGAACATGTTATTAGGTTGGCGCATACGTTCGTAGCGTTTTCCCGAAAGTTTAATAAACGCAACACATACACGTAACAGGGACTTAAGTCGTGAATAATATATTCTCTTTTACCATTCACAATAGTCTGCCAACGTTGAGGTAACTTTTCGATTGCATGACAGTGGAAATCATGTGGTTCTGAGACGAAGAACTCGTCGAGCAATGTTTGGACGCATTTCATCCTGAAAGTAAGTTTCCTGAAGGTTCTTAGAGAGAGCGAGCCGGAAAGGTGATCATGTTGATAGGGTGGGTGCGGAATGCTTTACCAACCCAACTTCTGCATATAGATTTTTCTTAGTCTAACAGAATGCCAGCGGGCGTTACCGTGGAAAAGGACCACTCCACGCAGTCTTCCTGGCCGTTGTTCTTGGATTGCGTGTGCAAGTTGTCTCAGCTGTTGATAATAAACATCAGCAGTGACGGCTGTATCTCGACAAAGCAATTTATTACACAGCATACCGTCGCTGTTCCACCAGATGCATAACGTTTTCCTTTGCGGATGCACGCCGGTCTTTGTACGAAAAGTTGCTGCTTTGCTTGGACTCAGTCATTCCTTCTTTTGATTATTCTAGCATAAAAGCACAATTGTTCGTCGCCAGTAACTGTACAGCATAGGAATGGCCGGTGCTGATCACAAGGAAATTGATAACGAGCAAGTAAAGATGCACCTATCGCCACCATGTAATTTTTGTAATGTTGGCTTAGAGTATGCGGTACCCATACAACCGGTTTTTGAAACTGCCCAACTGCTTGCAAATGTTGCACGATGGTGGAATGATCACAGTTCATCGCATCTGCCAGTTCTCAGGTATACTGACGTGGGTCGCTGTTGATTGATGAGTCTAAACTACCTTCATCAAACCCCGAAGGTCCACTTCAGCATGGAGAGTCACTAATGCCAAAACAACGTTCCTTAACACGAGAAAACAATTTTATAACCTTGTTCTGTCCAGCTGTATTGTCCACATCCACGACGCAAATGTTTCTGGCTGCCTCCGCTGCTTTCAGCCCTCTATTGAAATCGAACAGAAGAATATGTCGCAAATGTACCAGTTTCTTCATTTAGCACTCCATTTTCTAGTGTTCACAGCTCCGTTCACTGTCTCCAAATGACAAAATGACAATATGTAAACTCAAAATGCCGCTGTGAACCACAAACAGAAAGTGACAATCGATAAACAGACCCATAGCAACCGGAATACCAACATGCAAAACGAAAACGCTGTGGCCTTATGCACCGCGCGGGGTAGCCGCGCGGTCTTAGGCGTCTTGTCGCGGTCCGCGCGGCTGCCCCCGTCGGTGGTTCGAGTCCTCCCTCGGGCATGGATGTGTGTGTCGTCTTCAGCGTAAGTTAGATTAAGTAGTGTGTAAGCTTAGGAACCGATGACCTCAGTAGTTTGGTCCCATAAGACCTCATCGCAAATTTTCCAAATAATGCTGCCGATATAGACTTCAGTATTGAGAACTGTGTCGTAGGCTGTCAAAACTGTGGTCTGCTATTGGTGGTTTCTTGACGAAAGATGACACCTACGTTGAATCCACCGCCAAGTCAACAGGCGCACTTACCTAGTCACCTGCTGCCACAACAGCAGGTTTGACCTCTGCTGGCTTGACGGCCATCGCCACTTTACCTCCAGATCCGAGCACGCAACAGCAGAAGAGAGAGAGCCACAATATGTATTACTTTGAAACATTGAACTCTTTGGAACTTAACATTATGCGATTCAGCGACAACCGAGAGTCCAAATCGAACGCCCTCACAAACGCGACCCTCCACCAATCAAAGCATTTGTGCTCGCTCACTGTCTGGAGCTCCCAGACGGAACAGCCGTCCCGAAACACAAACAAAATTCGGTCTACACACGCGTAGCAGGACGTGGATTCCACAGACGGCCAGCACAAAAGACAGAACAACGAGAAATTCTAACAAAGCGGACGTAAATTCATTGAAGAGCCAAAGAAACTAGTACACCTGCCTGATATCGTGTAGGGCCACCGGCGAGCACGCAGAAGTGCCGCAAATCTACATGGCTTGGGCTCGACTAACATCTGAAGTAGTGCAGGAGGGAATTGACACTATGAATCCAGCAGGGCTGTGCATACGGAGTACGAGAGGGTTGAGATCTCTTCTGAACAGCACACTGCAAGGATCTCAGATATGTTCAATAACGTTCATGTCTGGGGAATTAAGTGTCCAGCGGTAGCGTTTAAACTCATAAGAGTGTTCCTGGAGCCACTCAATAGCAATTCAGGACGTGTGGGGTGTCGCATTGTCCTGCTGCAACTGCTCACGCCCGTCGGAAAGCACAATGGACACGAATGGATGCAGTTGGTCAGACAGGATGCTTACGTACGTGTCATCTGTCAGAGTCGTATCTAGACGTCTCAGGGGTCCCGTATCACTCAAACAGCACACACCACACACCATTACAGAGCCTCTACCAGCTTGAACAGTCCCCTGCTGACAATCAGGGTCCATCGATTCACGAGGTTGTCTCCATACCTGTACACATCCAGCCTCTCGATACAATTTGAAATGAGACTCGTCCGACAGGCAACGTGATTCCAGTCATCAACAGTCCAGTGTCAGTTTTGGAGGGCCCAGGCGACGCGTAAAGCTTTGTATCGTGCAGTCATCAAAGGTACACGAGTGGGCCTTCGACTCCGAAAGCCCATATCGATGATGTTTCGTTGAATGGTTCGCACGCTGAAACAGGTTGATGGCCCATCATTGAAATGAGCAGCGCCGCGCGGGATTAGCCGAGCGGTCTTAGGCGCTGCAGTCATGGACTGTGCGGCTGGTCCCAGCGGAGGTTCGAGTCCTCCCTCGCGCATGGGTGTGTGTGTTTGTCCTTAGGATAATTTAGGTTAAGTAGTGTGTAAGCTTAAGGACTGATGATCTTAGCAGTTAAGACCCATAAGATTTCACACATATTTGAACATTTTTTTTAAATCAGCTTCAATGTGCGGAAGGATTGCACTTCTGTCATGTTGAACGATTCTCTTCAGTCGTCGCTGGTCCCTTTCTTGCAGGATCTTTATCGGCTGCAGCGATCTCGGAGAATATTGTTTTACCGGATTCCTGATATTCACGTTACACTTGTGAGATGATCGAACGGAAAAACCCCTACTTCACTGCTACCTCGAAGTTACTGTGTCCCATCGCTCGTGCGCCAACTGTAATGCCACGTTCAAACTCGCTTAAGTCTTGATAGCCTGCCATTGTAACAGCAATGACCGATCTAACAATCGCGCCGGACACCTGTCGTCTTATATAGGCGTTGCCGACCGCAGCGCCCTATTCTGTCTGTTTACATATCTCTGTATTTGAATACGTATGTCTGTACCAGTATCTCTGGCGCTTCAGTGTGTAAGTTCGTAGGCTTCCATGGCCAGTGTCAACTTGAATGAAATTATTTTCGGTTTTAGACCGCGTCGTTCTGAAATACTAAAACAATTGAAGTACATCTCAGCGGCGAAATATCCAAAATGATTTCATACAAAACGGACACAAGTAATGTGGATGAGGCCGCTGTGTTCCCACTGCTATGCAAACGACACACAATAACTCCCTTTACCACCAGAAAGCAGAACCAATGGATATCAGTCGGTATATAGGGGGCAGTCAAAAACAGAACACCCGCGACATTGGGGCCATGGAATGGTTCCATTCAACAGTAGTCACAACACACGTTGAAACATGTATCTCACTGGCAGATGGGACTACTCGTGTTATGTAGAACGCGGTCGGCTGGTGATTGAACTACAACCGCACCCACTCTTGCCCTTCTTTGTCCACCCACGTCTTTCTTGAGGTCACCGAAGATATGAAAATCACACGTTGAACGTTCGGAGCAATACGGAGGACGTCGCAGTGTTTCAGCAAAATCGCTAAAACGTAGTCTTCATCCGATTGGCAGTGGGGTATTGTTGTGCAACGGGAGAAGTCCGTCCAACAGCAGTCCTGCTGGTTTTGACTTTATGGTGCATTATAGTTTCTGCGAAGTGTCTTCATAACGATGCACACTGATTGTGGTTCCTCGCTCGACGACGAGCAGAGGGCGCCTGCAGTCAAAGGAGGAGGGCATCCTGACCTTACCGGAATGTATGTGAAAAGCTTAGGATTTCTTTGCCGTGGGAGACGGGGAATATTTCCATTGCTGGTTTGTCTTTTCCCCTCGATCTGGAAATGGTGTCACCATGTAAGGCCACGACGGCCTTCGACTGGTGGGGCTCCCTGCTCGTCGAGTTCTTCGAACTTGGAACCATAGTCAATGTGCAGCGGTATGAAGACACTCTACAAAACCTGCGACGCGCTATTATCTCAAAACGCCCAGGAATCCTGTCGGACTGAATCATCCCATTCCTCGACAATGGACGTCCCTCCACTGCAAATCGGATAGAAGCTACACTTCAGCGATTTGGTTGGGAGACACTGCAACATCCTCCATACAACTCGGATCCTTCATCCTGTGGGTTCTACCTCTTTGGCGACCTGAAGAAAGACGTGCGTGGACGTCGGTAACGGTCGGACGACAAAGTGCAAGAGTGGGTGCAGTTGTGGATCCGTCTGTGGGCAAACGCATTCCATGAAACAGAAATTGATCATGTCATATCCCAGTGGGATTAATGTCTTAAAGCGTATGGTGATTATGTTTGAATGGAACCATTCCGCGTCCCGTTGTGACGGGTATTCGGTTTTCATTTGACTGTGCCTCATAGAACGATAGACCATAAGATTTCGTAGACTGAAGACACCGAGGACTAACAATCTCCTCATCCACACCTACAAATTCTCCACCTTCAGTCTCAACCAGATCTGCCATACGTCAACATATCAAATGCCTATGAATATTGGTATTCCGCTTACGTAGGTGTCATCATTCTTCAAAAAGCCACGAATAGTAAACTGGCAGTCGCGACACAATTATCAATATTGGACCCGATGCAGGAACTGTTATTATGTGTAAGGAAGGAATCCCGTGGACCCAGCAGACTTCACTTCTCTGTGGGAGGCATAGCCGCTAGGTTACACAACCTGCAGTTGCGAAACATTTATGCTTCCTCTGGCATGAATCGCAGAGTGGAAAGACGTGGCGTCTAACACGACGATGTAATGGACCTGTTCACACCTTTTCTTGCATCAGTAATTCTGGGTGGACATTTCAGTTACATGATACCTGAAGGCGCTCAAACCCTAGGTTACAATTATTCGGAGAAACTTCAGCTTAGTAGCGGAAATGAAAGTCGAAAGTGTTTTGGCGGCGATTGAAACCGAATACCGTCGTTTGCACGTACTCCACAGCGACTTCAGGCAGCCGTCTTGACAGATTCTACGTGCGAAGACAACGCTTTCCTAATATCGTTGGTTATGAGAAATGAAACATCAGTTTTTCATATAATACCACTATCCGCATATCGGTCCAACATGTGTATGAGAAAGTGTGTAAGAGCTGAGGGCCTTGGTATGTCAGTTTCGGCCTTCTAGCATACACAGACTTGGAACCCAAGTCGAGGAAGTTTGGATGCACGATCAAAATTTCACGAAAACTTTGGTTGATGAGAGACGATAAGTTGCACATGAGTAACTGCTTGAAATCTTACGCAGTTAATCGAGGCACTTGGAATAAAGCGACAGAGCAGTTTGATTTTCCGTCGCTGTGGCAAGAATATTCTCGTACCGTACGTTCTATTCAAAACACAGCATCAATCAATGGGATTCATGCAAAGATCACACGTATAGACCGGCAAATTCGTTTCAGATATCTTGCCCTAGAATATGCTGACCACATGCGGTGCACTTTAACTGGCAGAAGGGCCCTTGGTGTTCAGTTTTGAACACTTGAAAATGGTAGTGTCACGGATATTAAACGCAAGCTGGCGTGGCAGTCATAAAAAAAATAAAAATAAAAATAAAAAAAAAGATTTCGTTGCGGAGAAATCTTTTCACGAAATTTCAATTTCAAACGTTCTCTTCTGAATAGGAAAATATTTTGTTGACATCCACCTACATAGGGAGAAATGATAATTGTGATAAAATAAGTTAAATTAGAGCTCCCACGGAAAGATGTACAGTATGTGTTCGTATTTCCCGCACGCTGTGAGAGTGTGAACAGTAGAGATAGTGTGAAGGTGGTTCGATGAACCCGCTGCCAGGCACTTAAGTGTGGGGGTTGGGTTGTTTGTGGGAAGAGACCAAACAGCGAGGTCATCGGTCTCATTGGATTAGGGAAAGACGGGGAAGGAAGTCGGCCGTGCCCGCATGAGACTCTTAATCTCAGGGTCGTGGGTTCGAGCCCCACGTTGGGCGCCAATTTAACGAAATTGCTGTGTAAATTTCGTTAAAGAATAAAATTTGCTTTTAAGTTAATTTTCTTTACCTTACTTTCTTTGCGTGCGAACTTTGTTGTAGAACCTCTCTCTTATTTACGTGTGGTAATAAAAATTTTCACTTTCAAAAGAATTACGTACATTTAAAAATTACGTGAACTCATATTAACTGATTAAGAATATTTGGTTGAAAATTAAATTCTTTACATCATTCGGCCTTGGCACACATTTTTTAAATGCAGTGGATTTTTTGTTAAATATTTTTACTGAATTCTTTCCCGGCGTTAGCTTTGAACACAAGATTATCACTATTAGCAGAAAATGGTTAATTATTACCAAGCCGACATTTAATTATCACTGATCAAACCTACTTCGCTATACATTAAAGTTATTTGAAAGAACCAAAATTGTTAAATTTCAATGTTAACTATCCGTCTAAGAATGCACAAATGTGTAACTATTTTTTAAAAATCTCAGTCAGTCTCTGGATCGCTGTAAAAGAAGAACATTCTCTTCGTTCACTGTTAATGTTTATCTATCTGTTCCCGATTTACGGGTTTGGTTGATTTTTCCTTTAGCGGAACAGTTATTTAAATGTGCCGCCGCTGCAAATCGATCGGTCGCGGCACAGCCCAGCAAAACCGCTAAAAAAATGCTGAAAACCCTTTAAAGAAATATTATAGATGACATGAGCAAGCTAATTTACATTAATAATACACACTTTTTATAAATTCTGATATATTTAGATCAAGCAATAATTCAACTCACATTAGTTCGTAATTTCTCCTTCAATGGCGGCTAAATCTAGATACAGACAAATGACGTCTACCCATTCGCCAAATACATCGACACAGCTTCCTACCGCTTTCAGCTCTAAACGAGGAAGACCAAAGAATACATAGTGCATTGTGCTTTTATAGTATTGCTGACTATTAACATTTCTTTGTAATTTCACGACATTATTTCCCTCTGACTGAATTTCACATCTCTGTTATCTCAGATATTGACACATTTCGCAATTACATATTTAATATAGAAATATTACCATCCTAAATACAGAGAGAATATTACTACAAAAAATATTACAATAATAACAAATGTCTTTTACACAAAATTCAATAATATTTTTTGTTAAATAATTACATTATATACAAATTGCTCAGAGTGGCGTATATGGTACAAATAAATTTCAGTTTGTTAATGTGTGAGTTTGCCAGGGAACGTCACACCTTTCAAAGGAACCATCCCGGCATTTGCCTGGAGCGATTTAGGGAAATAACGGAAAACCTAAATCAGGATTGCCGGACGCGGGATTGAACCGTTGTCCTCCCGAATGCGAGTCCAGTGTGCTAGCCACTGCGCCACCTCGCTCGGTACTTAAGTATGAGTTGCAGAGTAGTCATGTAGATGTAGTAGAGAAATTTATGTGCAACTGGTGCTATGACATTAGAAAAACGACGTTAATTACAGATTACTGCTATTCACAGCCCAGATGTGGGTCGTGAATAGATGCCTGAAAAGTGCAGTTGTCCTTTTCTCGTATGGCAGATCTGTGTTTCATGAAAGCACTCATTTTAAGGATTTTATTGCTAGTCTACACGAGTGTTTGAGTGCTTTCAGTTAAAAACACTTACGTGAGTCATCATGAAATATTTTATTATTTAGCTTGAAACAGTGTTTTCCAAAGTTCGGAGTTTTTCTGACATGATTCACAGACTAAATATAGTACTTATGGGAGTATGAAATATAGAAAGGTATGACGCAGATATAAATAAAACTTTTTGCTGTAAGGGAGCATTAATGCACCAGAGAGGACGAGTACCTACTGTAGTCCTCTAACAAAAATAAAAACATTCACTGATATTTAGGAACAGAGTGGAAAGCAGTCAAATGCCTACCAAAAGAAACTCTCTCAACAGACGGGAGCGGGGAGCGGAAAGGGAGAAATATTGGAAAACGATAGCAGCAGCTCGTATCAACTCGGAACAGAGGTTCGGTGAATAAATAGCTTTCTGTACAACAGTCACTGAACAGTGACTTTATACCTCCAATATGATACTTGCCACTTTCAGAAATATCAAAAGCAATCTATTTGTGCCAAAGACACTCTGCGGCAGAAATATCGATGCTGATTTTTTTTGACATTGTGAAAATATGAACCTTGTCGTTATTATTGTTTTACGAAAGTCCTTGGTTTCGACGAAAATGCCGCGCAGGGTACCCGCGCGGTATAGGACGTCCTGTCACGGTTCGCGTGGCTCCCTCTGTCGGAGGCTCGAGTCGTCCTTCGGGCGTGGGTGTATAGGTGTTGTCCTTAGCGCAAGTTAGTTGAAGTTAGATTAAGTATTGTGTAAGTCTAGGGACCGATGACCTCAGTTGTTTGGTCTCTTGGAACCTTACCACAAATTTCCAAAAAATTTCGACGAAAACGGTATGAACCCAAGATGTGGTGATAAACTTATCACACTAAAAATAATTGTGAAGTACATTACATTTTATGAGTAATGAATGTTATCAGTAATGAATTTTACGAATACTTTTCAGTCACATGTAAATACTGTGTAGTGTGTGGCGGATGGCACTGTTTCTCTCTCTCTCTCTCTCTCTCTCTCTCACTCTCTCTCTCTCTCTCTCTCTGTGGTAAATGGGTCATGGGAAGAACATTTGTTAGCTGGCCTTCGTGCGAGCTAGAATGGCCATTTCGTGATATTTACGTAAGAGGAAGAAATTATTCGTTGTCTCTTCTAACAACGTACCAGACCATGACGCATAACGCCTCTATTGTAGCGCCTGTTACAGTTACTTACTAAACCAACCTGTGACGTTATACTGTTCTTTGGAGTTTCTGCTTTATAAATTCTGCTTGTCAAATTGACGAATGAGGGCTTTATGAGCAGAGATTAATAGCTGAAGATAAAAATTAGTACAATGGTTCCAAATAATCTGATAAGATTAAATAATAGACAAAGTTAGTATAAATGGATCAGAGGGGTATGTAAATGCAAGAAAGGACTACGGAATCTCCGAGGTAAAATTGTAAACTGTATCACTGTGCTCGTATTTTAAGACATAAGACAAAGACATGGCCGTATGAAGAAAATGGTTTAAACATCAAATCAGTTTATCGATTTTGTGACAGAAGGTACTGTAATCTTTCGTTTTAAGAAGAGAGCTGTGATACTGAAAGAAAGGCCATTCTGTTTCAGACAACTAATTCGTCTTTACGAAAACTGTCGTCGTCGATTGTTGGCCCAAATCACTTCACACGAGGGGATATCATGTCTGAAATAGGCTTGTGACGAACTGCAATTCACAGTCCAGCTAGATAGAGTTTTAACGACTCCTTTTAATATTGCAAGTTACTTGTCATCGACGATTAGTTTCACTGGAGATAAATAAACAGTACTTTTCAAAATTCACGTGGTTTTAAACAGCCTGTGGCTGGTGTAGCTGGATTTCAGTGAAGGGTTACGGACATCATTTTCTTCCTCATATCATTGCTTGATAGGTACTAAAATAGCTTCACTCCATTTGTTCTTTATTTTTATCCTAGCACTGATGTACATAACAGGAGCGTTAGAATACAGTTCGCGACCGAGTCCCGAGCCAGCTGACGCCTTCAAACAGAACGTCGGGGATGTTCACAAAATTTCCAAGCGTCAGCTGCCGCAAATTTCTCTCTCTCTCTCTCTCTCTCTCTCTCTCTCTCTGTGTGTGTGTGTGTGTGTGTGTGTGTGTGTGTGTGTGTGAGTGCGCGCATCTCGCATAATTTTACCGCTGGGTAGCAAGCGGCTTGTGTTTGTTAACACAGAAATCAAGCCACCACAAGCAGAGGTGGAGCTAAACGGTGAGTGGCACGAATGGAAAGGGGGGGGGGGAGGGGAGGGGGCAGCGGGGGAAACTGGAGACTGCATGTACACTCCTTTTCCGAATATTGTTGACACGCAGTAGCGTTAGCGGTCATATCGCTTTGTTGTAAATATTCTAATGCTTGTTGCTGAGTACTGCACACAGCCTGCAGTAAATTTTAAGTTTTTAAATATTGGTTTCATTAGCTTTAGCAGGCCCTGCCGTCCTATCAGAAGAAGTGTCTGAACTATTTGAGAGGTACGAGTGACAGTGATGCTGTTCTGATAAACCCCCTCACGACGACTTTCACGTTCCGCTTATATTTACAGCCTTTCGAATGTCCCGGTACGTTAACGTATCATGAGTCAAATGTTTGTTTTCAATATTTGAGACGTATTTTCAGAGTTTCGCCCAGTCTTCTACTATTCCTTCTTTTACGCAAATTTGTGTCAGTTCCTACAAATATTCCAAGGAACGGTTGATTTCATACAGCTGGATTGAATTTAAATCTAAACAGTAGACAGGTAATTGTAGATCACAGTTAATTTTTCTTTTAATATTCTGTCTGCCTTGGATATAGACATCAGGCCTTGACAATTTGCAGCAGTTCACGCTTTTTCGATTTCTTCACGCACTGGGATAGTGCTTTTCTTGATTTACGCTCTTGGAAGTAATCCTCTCGAACTCTTTGATACGGATCATTGCGAAGTACAGCAACTACTCTCTCTGGAAGATTTTGAGTAAGTTGTTACTGAAGCATCATGGTATATTTTGTACTATTTCTAACTTCAGCTTTCTGTAACGAATCTGAGTTACTCTTCCATTTCTCCTCTTGCATACACTGTTGTAGGAAGTGGTTACAGAAGTACTGTATTGATCTACAGCAAATGACGTGTCTTCTAGGTGTAAAATTTTTGTGATGATTATAAATCCACGCTATAGCGAATTTTACGGTAGTAATGCATCCATGGACCCTAACATAGTTTCACCACTAGCCATTAAAATTGCTACAGACGCGAAATTTAACCGACAGGAAGAAGATGCTGCGATATGCAAATGATTAGCTTTTCAGAGCATTCACACGAGGGTTGCGCCGGTGGCGACACCTACAACGTGCTGACCAGAGGAAAGTTTCCAACCGATTTCTCATACACAAACATCTCCGGCCCGATGGCCGAGCGGTTCTAGGCGCTTCAATCTGGCAGCACGCGACTGCAACGGTCGCAGGTTCGAATCCTGCCTCGGGCATGGATGTGCGTGATGTCCTTAGGTTAGTTAGGTTTAAGTAGTTCTATGGGACTGACGACGTCAGCAGTTAAGTCCCATAGTGCTCGGCGACTGCGGGATGGTTTCCCCTTATTCCGCCTCAGTTACACTATGTAGGCTATTGCTGTGCAAACACTGTCTCCACGTACGTGTGCACCATAATTATTCTAACAAGGAAATATTTGGGGTTACATTCGTCTGGTATGAGACGGTCCCGGGGGGGGGGGGGGGGGGGAGGTGGGCTCCAATAGGGGCCGAACCGCACAGTAACCCTGGGTTCTGTGTGGGACGGCGGTGTGGCCTGTTGTGGGGTTGTGAACCACTGAAGGCTACGGTGGGACGAAGTCTCTCCGTCGTTTCTATGTCCCCAATTCAATACACACACACACACACACACACACACACACACCGACCTGCCCACCACTTTCCACTTCTGGACCAGCACAGCTCCATTCTTTGACGTAACCACAGTACACAATGTTATACGTTATGTCTTCTCAGTTAAGCGTTCTGTTGCATTACACACTGATCAATGACGGTATGGATGTCCGCTGTGTACGTTAAACTTGGCATTCGCACGCCCGACCCTCTCTCGCTCATCATCATCATCATCATCATAATCATCATCATCATCATCATCATCGTCTGAGGCAGCAATAACATCATGCACTAAAACTCTATAGGTACTCATCAGTGTGTCCTTCCCCGAAGGGATATACTCAGAGCACACTTCTCATTCTTCACGAAGGGAAGGTGCCATCGTACGTGAAGAGGGAGGTATGGCTTCCTAAATCAAAAGCCAGAAAAATTTCCAGAGATCTCCCTGGCAGCTGTAATGGCTGACAGCTGTCTCACATTTACACTGAAAGATTTCAATTAACATAATCAAAAATTAGTACTATATGGTTATGAAGTACTTTACGGAAATATATCTAAATCAATTAATTAAAGCTTATAAATAATCACTATTAAAACACCAAAAGAAATCTTCGGTGCTGTCCATCCCTCCGCGCTGATCTCTAGAATGTAAAACTGCATTTCCTGTCAATATATGGTTTTAATATTCCAACTGGCTTTAGACATGCATGTGTATCTGCAGAGTGCATCGGAAAAACATAATTACTACGACATACTATTATATGCGAAGACAAGTTCACCACAGTAATCGTAAGTCTCTCTCTGTTCTAGAATCATAGCAGCTCTGCGGGTACAGGACAAAGACACATGGTGACGTACGCATATCTGAATGACATTGCGGAGTACATCGCAAAAAGGCGGCCACTGCAGTTTAATACAGGTACTGTTCTCCAGTCAAGTTCAATGAGAAAATGTATTGCATTTTGCGATAACATTAACCGAAAACAGTGTTCCATTGGCTTCACTTGGTTGTTACTCCTGCTAATGTTTTTTCACATGCTGTAGGCAAGTCTATCAGGTATGATAGGACACAGTGGTGGAGTTACAGGTGGTGGACGATTGTGTTTCAACAGTAAAAAGCACGTGATGGTTCGCTAGCTTCCTCAAGTTGCAGGACACACACGTGCAAGCACATTACGACCAATCCGTCCGAACTTTATGCCAAGTATTATGTGTCCTCACTCTAAGGCACACTAGGAGACACTACGATGCACTACGAGAAACAAGATTCTATGAGTTTTGAACGTAATACTGGCCATTGGCGCAGATTCCTGCAACCAGGAATTGTTGTTGACCACCTTTTCTCGTGGCAGCACATTGGCAAGAAAAATTTCTTCCGTCACTAGAATTTTAACTGCCTGTCTCCATGTCGAGTGCCATTACATGGGCGTAATTTTCAAACTCGGGTATGGCCGTTATAAAATTGTGACAGTGCTCAGTAAAACGTGTGAAGGAGCTTGTTTACGTGATATCCAAACGACCTGAGAACCAATCTAGCAAGCCTAGATTACCAACAATTAACTATGAAGTTTTAAGCATTCTACTTGTGAAGCGAATCGTGTGACTAAATTAGCAATCAAAACATGCTTAAAACTTGTATATATATAGTCATCCCTTCAAATATGGTACTAAACTATTTTAAACTATGTGCATTACATTTACAATCTCAGTAAAACAAAAGTTGGGCGATAACAGCTATAGATTTTATGCCAGATGTGTATTTGCTCTAATTTTAACTTTAATACAATTTCTATAAAACCTGGCTGCATAACGAGGAAAACTGCGTTTGTGGGACCAGCGATTTCGAGCACGTCACAGTGAGCACGGCAACAGACAGACAGCGCAGCACTAAAAGCAGCTGGAGTCTCCAGAGTTGTATCCTACCGAGACCGTGACACACATTCGAGGAGACAGATAAGATTCAGTATCCAATAAGACGCAGATGTTCCGTTTCGAGCAGTAATATAGATTTAGGTTCTACAGAAGTTGCAACCTCTGTTTCCTGGAGAATTATGGCATCTATCTTTTACGATTCGTGATGTCAATCGTGGCTATCCTTTGAGAGCAATGTTTTTTTGTGTAATGCTACGTACACACGGGGAAACATTAAGTTTTACTGCATCCACCACTCTACCTCTCACCTGTGGCAGTATCGAGAAATGCGGTCATATTTCTCTGCACTTACGGTTGGTGAGATTGTTTATGTATAATGTTATGCGGATGACAGCTGTTGTTATCAGAATATTTGTTTATTCATACATTACTGGAAAAATGGATGACCAACATTATTAACGCCATTTCGACATTTTGTGTGGCAAGATCACTGAATATTGCTATTACGATAAATCACAGCCAGTGGTCATCGAATCAAATGCTGAGGTATTCAGCATCATTTCATTAAATTGACAGCTCCACATTTGGAACGATGTAGTTAATACATTCCAGCAACTCTTTTTCCAAGCTAGCGATATGTCGTAACATCAGACTTTTGACATGTACCCCGGCTAAAGACCATCTCTAGACTTTCCTGCTAATTATGCTCAGTTACATTCATTTATGTGGTTCTTGTATGTTTTCTGTTCTCATCCACTCTATCATGCTAAATCAGCTCACAGTTGTCTCGTATGTCCTAAATAGCACGAATCAAGAAAATCAGGTAGCTGAAATATTTCTTGACCAAAGAAAATAATTTAACTTGGTTTCCACCAACGTTTATTAACTGAAGTACGATTTCGAGGGATGTCAAACAAAATTTATGAGTAAGATGAAGTAGTCAGAATGCAGCACTTTAACATGTATGGAGGGTCATCTGAAGAAATGAACTCATACATACCCAAGGAAAGTGTATTGGGCCACTTGTTAATGTTATCGATAATGGGTTGGCAGAAAATATTAATAGCGACCTCAGACTTTTAGAAGATGTTTCACTTAATCATGATGAAGTACGGTCCATAAATCTACAGAAATATTTAATCAGTTGTCCATCTTTGCTTTCAAAGTCGTGCAAAGATTGACAACTTGCTATAAATGTACAGAAATGTCAAACTGTGCACTTCGGAAAGCGTAGAAAACATACCAGTGCCATGTTAATGAGTCAGAATTACAATCACTGGACTCATACAAATACTTAGTTGTAATAATTTGTAAAGTTATGAATGGATGGACCTCTTAAATGTACGTAAAGGCAGGTGGTAGAATTTCATTCACTGCCAGGATACTGGGAATATGCATTTAGTCTACAAAGGAGACTGCTTACAAAACGATTGTAGGTCCCAACTCACACGGAGAATATTGCTTAAGTGTGTGGAACTCATACCATTCAGGACTCATTTATTTTTTAGTCGTGTATCTTCTGACTCATTAAATGCGGGTCGCCACGAATTCCTCTCCTGTGCCAATCTCCACATGTCAAAGCAGTACTTTCAACCTACATCCTTAATTATTTACTGGATGTATTCCAGTGTCTGCCTTCCTCTACAGCTTAGTCTCTCTACAGTTTCGTCTAGTACTATGGAAGTTAATTCCGCATGTCTTATCACACGTCTTCTGTCCCTTCTTCTGTCAGTATTTTCTGTGTATTCCTTTCCTCGCCGGTTCTGCAGAAACCTCAGCATTCCTTACCTATCAGCTCGGCTAATTTTCAACCCCTTCGTTTCTTTTCTGTTCTGATTTTCCATGATTCACTACCATACAACGCTGTACTCGAAATGCAAATTCTCAGAAATTTCCTCCTCAGATTAGTGCCTGTGTTTGCTACTGGTAGAGTTATTTAGGGCAGCAATGTCTCTGTTGCCTGTGTTGGTCTGCTTTTTATGTTCTTCTTGCTTCGTTCGTCAAGGGTTATTTTGCTGCCTAGGTAGCAGAATTCCTTAACTTCATCTGCTTTGTGATCCCCAATTCTGCTATTAAATTTCTCGCTATTCTCATTTCTGCTACTTCTCATTACTTTCGTCTTTCTTCAATTTACTCTGTCTGTATTCTGTTTTCATAAGACTGTTGATTCCATTGAACCGATTCTATAATTCTTCTTCACTTTCTCTGAGGAAAGCAATGTCATCAGCTAATCTTAAGATTGGCAACCTTTCATCCTGGGTTTTAACCTTAACACTGAATCTTTCCTTTATTTCCATCACTGCTTCTTTGATGTACATATGGAACACGAGGGTGGAAGACTGCATCCTTGTCTTTCAGCCTTTTTAATCGGAGCACATCGTCTTTAGTTCTGAAATCTTATTGTTCCCTCTCAGGTATAGTACGTATCGTGCAGTACCCGTCTTTCCCTGTTGCTAACAGCTTCTTTTTCTTTTCAAAATTTCGAACGTCTTACACCATTTTATGACGTCGAATTTTTTCCCATGTCGACAAACCCTATGAATGTGTCTTGATTTTCCTTCAGTCTTGCTTACACTACCAACGTCAGGAGCGTCTCTCAGGTGCCTTTACCTTTGCTAAGGTAAAACTGGTGTAGCAGATACTTAGTTTTCCTTTCCATTCTTCTGTATATTATCTTTATATATAAAAGACAATGCTCTCACTGGATGATTCATCATTGCCCAGCCCAATCCGCTAAGGATAGAATCTTGAAATTAGGAGAAAGTTTGGATCTTATACTGCAGGCTTTTTTTCCAAATTCCAACCCTAAGGAGATGAAATAGGTGATGAAGTGTTTTTCCGAAAAATGTTGGTATTAAGACAATTTTGAAGAAAGGCCTAGGAAAATTGGTATTTGGCTTCTTTGTTAGAAATAAAGAAATGCGTGTTTCAGCATTTTCGTAAATTTGAACCTAGGGTTAAAGCTTTTTTGAAAATATATTATTATTAAAGAACTACAAAAGTATTTTTAAAGCTACAGTTATGAACATTGGCATCTGACTCTTCGGTTACAAATAATAAATGTACATGTTTCGGTGTATTTAGGAAGTGAACTCCTAAGGAGTAAAATAGGGGATGAAAGTGTGGTGTCACCGCCAGACACCACACTTGCTAGGTGGTAGCTTTGAATCGGCCGCGGTCCATTAGTACATGTCGGACCCGCGTGTCGCCACTGTCAGGGATAGCAGACCGAGCGCCACCACATGGCAGGTCTCGAGAGACGTACTAGCACTCGCCCCAGTTGTACGGACGACTTTTCTAGCGACTACACGAACGGAGACTCTCTCATTTGCCGAGAATATAGATAGCATAGCCTTCAGCTAAGTCAATGGCTACGACCAAGCAAGGCGCCATTAACAGTATATTGCATGTATCTAAAGAGTCTAACTTGTATTTTTAAAGCTATCTGTTTAGCAAGAGTAACAGAAGGCAGATTTCAGACTACCTAACAGATCAAAACGAAAATTTCTGTTCCGACACTGACAATGTTGAGTGTTTATGGAAAAAGTTCAAGGCAATCGTAAAATGCGTTTTAGACAGGTACGTGCCGAGTAAAACTGTGAGGGACGGGAAAAACCCACCGTGGTACAACAACAAAGTTAGGAAACTACTGCGAAAGCAAAGAGAGCTCCACTCAAAGTTTAAACGCAGCCAAAACCTCCCAGACAAACAGAAGCTAAACGATGTCAAAGTTAGCGTAAGGAGGGCTATGCGTGAAGCGTTCATTGAATTCGAAAGTGAAATTCTATGCACCGACTTGACAGAAAATCCTAGGAAGTTCTGGTCTTACGTTAAATTAGTAAGTGGCTCGAAACAGCATATACAGACACTACGGGATGATGATGTCATTGAAACAGAGGATGACACGCGTAAAGCTGAAATACTAAACATCTTTTTCCAAAGCTGTTTCACAGAGGAAGACCGCACTGCAGTTCCTTCTCTAAATCCTCGCACAAACGAAAAAATGGCTGACATCGAAATAAGTGTCCAAGCAATAGAAAAGCAACTGGAATCACTCAACAGAGGAAAGTCCACTGGACCTGACGGGATACCAATTCGATTCTACACAGAGTACGCGAAAGAACTTGCCCCCCTTCTAACAGCCGTGTACCGCAAGTCTCTAGAGGAACGGAGGGTTCCAAATGATTGGAAAAGAGCACAGATAGTCCCAGTCTTCAAGAAGGGTCGTCGAGCAGATGCGCAAAACTATAGACCTATATCTCTTACGTCGATCTCTTGTAGAATTTTAGAACATGTTTTTTGCTCGCATATTATGTCATTTCTGGAAACCCAGAATCTACTATGTAGGAATCAACATGGATTCCGGAAACAGCGATCGTGTGAGACCCAACTCGCCTTATTTGTTCATGAGACCCAGAAAATATTAGATACAGGCTCCCAGGTAGATGCTATTTTTCTTGACTTCCGGAGGGCGTTCGATACAGTTCCGCACTGTCGCCTGATAAACAAAGTAAGAGCCTACGGAATATCAGACCAGCTGTGTGGCTGTATTGAAGAGTTTTTAGCAAACAGAACACAGCATGTTGCCATCAATGGAGAGACGTCTACAGACGTTAAAGTAACCTCTGGCGTGCCACAGGGGAGTGTTATGGGACCATTGCTTTTCACAATATATATAAATGACTTAGTAGATAGTGTCGGAAGTTCCATGCGGCTTTTCGCGGATGATGCTGTAGTATACAGAGAAGTTGCTGCATTAGAAAATTGTAGCGAAATGCAGGAAGATCTGCAGCGGATAGGCACTTGGTGCAGGGAGTGGCAACTGACCCTTAACATAGACAAATGTAATGTATTGCGAATACATAGAAAGAAGGATCCTTTATTGTATGATTATATGATAGCGGAACAAACACTGGTAGCAGTTACTTCTGTAAAATATCTGGGAGTATGCGTGCGGAACGATTTGAAGTGGAATGATCATATAAAATTAATTGTTGGTAAGGCGGGTACCAGGTTGAGATTCATTGGGAGAGTGCTTAGAAAATGTAGTCCATCAACAAAGGAGGTGGCTTACAAAACACTCGTTCGACCTATACTTGAGTATTGCTCATCAGTGTGGCATCCGTACCAGATCGGTCTGACGGAGGAGATAGAGAAGATCCAAAGAAGAGCGGCGCGTTTCGTCACAGGGTTATTTGGTAACCGTGATAGCGTTACGGAGATGTTTAATAAACTCAAGTGGCAGACTCTGCAAGAGAGGCGCTCTGCATCGCGGTGTAGCTTGCTCGCCAGGTTTCGAAAGGGTTCGTTTCTGGATGAGGTATCGAATATATTGCTTCCCCCTACTTATACCTCCCGAGGAGATCACGAATGTAAAATTAGAGAGATTCGAGCGCGCACGGAGGCTTTCAGACAGTCGTTCTTCCCGCGAACCATACGCGACTGGAACAGGAAAGGGAGGTAATGACAGTGGCACGTAAAGTGCCCTCCACCACACACCGTTGGGTGGCTTGCGGAGTATCAATGTAGATGTAGATGTAGATGTATCGCCAAGATCGATGTACACCAATGATGGATTAAAGTTAAGTATTCCAGCAGCTACGTACTTTTCTTTATAGCATTCATTACGTATCCTGTTTCAGACCTCACGCCATCCTGCGTGAGCTTATAGCGTGCATTTCGGCCTTCTCTAGCAATATAACAGAAAGCATTTTCGAAGCTAAAGGTATAAAAGTTTAAATTCTACTTCACAGGCAGAAATTAAAAAAATGCACTTCCCTGTTTCTGGAAATTCAACCACTTTGCTGGTGCAATGAGGTATGAAAGTTTTAATGGAAATATTTTATTGTGCAAGCATTTTTTAAACTATATCTATGAAAAATGTCATTTGGATTTTCTGTTAGAAATAAAACATACGCATTTTGGAAAGTCAACGCCTAAGGGCGTGAAACAGGGGGTGAAACGCTTTATGAAAATATTTCGTTACAAACGCATTTTTTGAAGCGAAGTCTTAAAAATTGCTGTTTTGCCTCTCCGTTACACACGAAAAAATACGCGTTTCGCTATTTTTGGAAATTCAACCCCTAAGTGCTGAAACAAAGTCAGATTGATTCATTGACTCATCATTGCCGAGCCTAAACTGCTAAGGATACAAACCTGAAGATTGGAGAGAGAATGAACCTTACTGTAGTCATCGTTTAAGAAGGGATTGTCAAAGATTCCGCTGCTAAGGTAGTGAATAGCAGATGAAAGGCTTTTTCAAAGTATGTCGGTATTAAGTGAATTTTGAAGATAAAGCAACAAAACTGGTATTTGGTTTTACAGTCAGAAAATAAAAATACGTGTTTCAGCATTTTTGAAAATTCGATCACTGAGGCAGCAAAATAGTGGGTGAAAATTTTTTGAAAATAAATAATTACTGAAGATCTACTAAATAATTTTAAGTCTACATCAATGACATCTCGTATTTGACTTCTTGGTTAGAAATTAAAAAAAAAAAAATAATGCGTGCTTCAGTGTATATGGAAATTGAACCCCTAAGGGAGTGCAACAGGGGATCAAAATTTTTAATAAAATATTTCTTTACATAAAAATTTTTAAACGTAAATTTATGAAAATGCATATTTCACTTCTAGCTAAGATATAAACAAATATTTGTTAGGGGATGAAAGTTCCTATGAAAATAAGAACGCAAAAGGCATGGTTAACAAAAACTTTGGACTTCAGCTATCAGAATCGCTGTTTGTTCAGAAGTACATTCGGAAAAGACCATGCTAATATGGCCTTAATTAGCGTGAAAAGCTTACTCGGTGTTGCAATTTGTGAACTACATAAAAATTCTATTAAATAAAACAAAACAAAATCTCAATAAGCCATATAGGTTACGCGAGCGAAGCAGCGGGTGCTAAGGTAGCATATTATGTAGAGGAGTTACAGGGGATAATGTATACAAAGAAGGGTGGCAAGTATGATCGCAAGTTTGCTTGACTCACGGAAGAGACTCACGGAATTGATTTAAAACCAGATTATGTAAACAGGCTCAAATCATTCCATAAAAACCTACAAGCCAAGTATCAAGAACTAGTTTTAAAAAAGGAATTTACAATATTCTACAACCTCCTAAATATCGCTCCCACAGATATACATGTTAGGTCACTTGGAGCACGCACAGAGGAGTTCAAGCAGTCAGTCTTCCTGCGTTCCATTCCAAAATTGACAGGAAGAAGGCTTCACATATAGTGCAATGGGAGTTACCTCCTGCTGCGCACTTCAGTGTGGTTTGCAGAATATAAATGTAGATGTTAATTAGGGTGTAGCGTTTTGTCGATGACCATATAACCAGAGACACTGAAGAATCTAGAGATAGTTTTCAGTCCCCTATGTATTGCTGCCATAGGGACTATGAAGACATTACTTGACTAATTGCTGCACGCATAAAGTAATTTAAACATCAATTCTTCGCGCGCTCCATTCGCGACTGGAATGGGCAGAAACTTTAGCATGTGGCACCATAATTAGTGTCCTCTACTAAGCACTTCACAGTACGTATGCAGAAGTTAAGGGAGGTGTCGTATTAGGCCGCCAGCTGTGTCTTCTCTTGTCTCTTGGAACCTAGCAAAGTACTTTCGTGATCCGTATTTTATACATTCTTCTCGCTACATATCCTGTTGACATCTGCGGTGTACATACCTATACTCAGATCGTACAGTAACCACACGTATAACCGCTTCCCACGCGTGGCTTCGTCACAGGCGTCTGCAGGCTAATTAGAGCAACAGATTCTTTATGGCAAACTACTACAACAATAGCAACAACGTGGCACCTCTGGACGCCACCACTGCTGGGGCTACTCTCCCGACAGCAGGCGTGCCAATCGACGACAGGAGGTGCAGCCAGGATGGGAGTACTTTCCTCAGCAAGTCACATGCCTGAAAATAGAACGCACTGTACATCTCTGCTTCGGCAGTACTTAGGTCTTTCACGGTGTCCGAGGTGTCAATCATCATCGAGAGTTACGCCGGGCAATTGCGCCGACCGCTGCGCAGTTCCTCGTTCGGAGTACGCTCCCGACCAGCATCGACCATCACCGATCCTGGATGGACCCTTCGTAGCGGACATGGACTACCAGGTCTAGGCTTCATGCTATGTCGTGAAAAGTATTAGGGCTTCAACATGAACATTTCCATGGAATTACTTGATAGTTATCTCTGCTTGTGGCTCACATCGAACTTGAACGGTAACCTGTAGCCTTATTTCTTCCCATAACTGTTCCTCATTAAACAAGTATCATATCTAGTCCACTTGACAGCTGTTTTATCTGTATGTACCGTATCCCGGTGTGTAGTAGATTGGTGACAACGGGAAAGTCTCTATCACCTCACACAGCCCCATCCATAAGAGAATGGTGACGATAAAACTCTTCTTTGTCATATTTGTTTTCATCGTTGACGATACATTTTCCACATTGCTCTGACCATTTTATTTGTTGGTGCTGAGGGCAACGTTGTCATTCCACCGCTCTCGTCCGAATATTTTAATAACAGACGATCGTAGCATTTCCATTCGCATATGCCTCCCGGCTGCCGTAAACTCCAGTTGCCTGATGTTTCTTCCTATTGTATCTGCACAATGCAGCCAAGGTAGGCACTCTTCTCGAGAGTGGCACTGCTTTGGACGAAGTAACTGGCGACCAGATCACTCAGTATTTCCTAGCTGCAGCGCCACTTCTCCCGTATAGACGCACATAAGATGTGGCATGACATGCTACATTTCCATCCTCAGTCGTGCTCAGTGAATGTTCTACTCGTTAATTAGCTCTGACGACTTGTGCCTGTTTGGCTCTAGTGCCACCTATTTTGGTTCTTACCTTGTCAATTTGTCATTAGCACCAAGTACCTCTTTTGTAGCATACCTTTTCTGTATTATCATCATGCCAGATACTCTAGCCTTTCCTGATTTCTGGGAAACCGGGTTGCAGTATGCCCCCTGTCCTGATGTTGCCCTCCTTCCACTACCCATTGCTGCTGCCTGTTGCATCTGCACAATGCAACCATAGAAGGAACTCTTTTACGTTAGTTAGCCATGGGGCTCCAGCTCTGTTCCACAGTCACTTTGGAGCCAGCCTTCATCTGCCTCTAGGTGCACCTGCCTCCTGGGATGAGGGAAAATGGCCAGTGGGGATGGGGGTGGCTACCCACCTTCATGGGGGACTACCTGCCTCTATTTGGGTATCACATGCCTCCAGAGGGGTGGGTAGTAGGCACCTGCCTCCTCAGCTCAATGGGAAACTCTCATTCCTTACCCAAGGCCTTCCTCCCTTTTGGTTTCCAGTCCTCTACCTTATCCCTCCATGATGTCACACATGTCATGACAGTGATCTCTCACTGGAATTCTTCTTCCAGTGCCCCATCTTTCTGTAAACATGCCCTGGCAGCAAGGACTCAACGGACTAATTTTTGTGGTGCTCTGCCCTTTTCAGCCATGCTCCTTTGTGCTGGATATTTATGCGATTTCACACTCAAAAAATACCTCCAGCACTGCACCCATTGCCTTCTGTGTTCTTTCCCTGCCACACCTCCTCTGACTTTTCGCCATCAGCTCTTCTGAGACGTCCTACTTTTATTTCTTTCTTGAGTTGCGCCCATTTTCACCCAGCCTACTGCTTGCACCGTGTCCAGGCCTTTTGCTACTTCTGCATGATGACACCTCTCATCCTCAGGTACCAGTTCTGGAGTCTGGACTGCAGCTGCCTACTGCTTACTGGACAGAAAAGTATCAGACACTCTATGGCTCCTGGGGGAGTCAGCAATACAAT
Organism: Schistocerca piceifrons; assembly: GCF_021461385.2. Lineage (NCBI taxonomy): Eukaryota > Metazoa > Arthropoda > Insecta > Orthoptera > Acrididae > Schistocerca > Schistocerca piceifrons. The sequence goes on from NC_060140.1 coordinate 236,251,923, forward strand.
GTTAGCACCCATCAGTGCCACACCATCAGGCACTGAGTGGCCACCTCTACCTTTCTCTCGCCATGGGAGGACGGGGAGTATAGCCTCTGCAGGAATGAATTGAAGGTTTCACTGTCGCTTTTCGAATGGTGAATGGGATGCAGTATCTTTGGACGTGAGGAAGATGTATCCGCTGTCTTCTCCCCAAGGAAGAATCCAAATGAACGCCAAGTGCATGCATCTCCCCATTTGCAGCATAACAAATGACGTTCATTGGCAATCCTACTTACCTTCTGTTTTATGCAGTTCAAACGTTGTCATTATATCCTCTTTTCTTCTTATTCTTCACTTCTGGATTGCCTTCTTGCTACTCCAGTTTCTTCGATGTCTTCTATTGCTGATTAATGTAGTAACCAGGTAGCAAGAGAATGATTCTCCGTTGGTCTCTGCTCCACTTATATACCTTGTTTAACTTATCACATGGCTGCAACACTACCAGGAGGCAGTCACTGTCCCGGTGGGAAATTGTCATGATATTTTGGTTCATCAGAGTAATTTTTGTACGAGGTAGGCGAGTAGGGGAGACGATACTGGTAAACCAAATGTAAGGCATCACGTGGCACTGATGTAGCCTTTCCCTATGTGTGACCAGTAATGACAAAGCAATGAGCTATCTCATGCAGTTTAAAACTGAAATAACTTCCATTAGCCTCAGAATGAAAGAGTCTGCGGCAGAGAGTGTACTGCAGACTGGGAGTCAGTCTGTGGCCATTGTCTTTCGCCGACAATGCTCTCACTGACTCTTCCATCCAGGCATCACTGACGAGCTGTTCGCCACTATCTGTCCTACTTTCCAAATTTCACTGAAGCTTTGCTCCGTTCTTTGAGAAACTAGTACTTTGGGAAGAGTTGGTACTGCGGAAGAATGGCTTAGCCGGCTGTTGTGGCCGAGCGGTTCTAGGTGCTTCAGTCTGGAAGCGCGCGACCGCTACGGTAACAGGTTCGAATCCTGCCTCGGGCATGGATGTTTGTGATGTCCGTAGGTTAGTTAGGTTTAAGTTCCAGATGTTAAGTCCCATAGTGTTCAGAGCCATTTGAACCATTTGATGGTGGTGGTGGTGGTTAGAGTTTAACGTCCCGTCGACAACGAGGTCAGTAGAGACGGAGCGCAAGCTCGGGTTAGGGAAGGAGTGGGAAGGAAATTGGCCGTGCCCTTTCAAAGGAACCATCCCGGCATTTGCCAGAAACGATTTAGGGAAATCACGGAAAACCTAAATCAGGATGGTTGGAGACGGGATTGAACCGTCGTCCTCCCGAATGCGAGTCCAGTGTGCTAACCATTGCGCCACCTCGCTCGGTCGAACCATTTGAAGAATGGCTTAGAAAGAGTAGTGGATTTTTCCGGGACTAATTTTTCACTCTGCAGAGGAGTACGCCCTGCTGTTCGAAACTTCCTTGCAAATTACAACTGTGTGCCAGACCGAAAGCTGAAATCTGATCGTGATATTCCAGGCTCTAATCCAGCTCCACCAAACAGTTTTAATCTTCCGGAATATTTATTCCTTTAATTACTTTTTGCAGAAAAGAAGATTAAAAATGTCTTGTAGATTTTGATACTGTAGGTGTCGTCACGTTAGTCGCATTTTCGAGGGACTAACGCCTGGTTCCAAGCCTTTGTGAGCCATCCGTCGTAAGTGGATTCGTCGCCCCCACTTTGCTGGGGTGGCCCGCTCAAGTTTAAGCCAAGTTCAGGGAGTGCTATTCTGCAGCACTCTGCGGCGATCTTGCCAAGTTACGCAGCCTGATCTCGGGAGCGGTTAACACTGTTTGCCCGGGCGCCCACACGCCACCCGCCTTGGAATGGCAGCGCAACGGTTGCACTTGACAGTCTGTGGTCCGTCCCGGACCCTTATTCGGAACACTGTGCCGAAATAGAGCGGGCCTTTCATTGTACGTGTGTCTCCGACTAGTAACATACGCCGTAAGAAATGTGCGAAGTCAATGAAACAACCTAGCAGCGCGCCCTTCCTAGCGCTGCAACATCCCGCGTGTTCGCACAATTGTTGTTTCGCAGCTATTGTTATTTGGCTGAAATGTGAGACATGGGAATTTTTGTAATATCCGACTTGCAGGAGCAACTGTGATATTCCGTGACAGCGCGGAAAACTTTGTAGCGAAAAAAATGAACCTTTGACAGAAGAGATGCTGCAGTAGATAGAACGCAGTAATGCGAATATTTCTACCTGTTCAAAAGCGGTCGTCAGTAACAGGAAATTGGCCCTAAATTGGCCCTAATTTTGGCGTTGATATGAAGAAAATCGAGGAACGAATGGATGTCAACCATTTTCCAATTGTCAGTGAACTCGCAGAATAAGTCGGAATCTAGATTTATTCCTGCCCCAAGGCATTTAACAGGTTGTGGAAAGTCTTGGTCGTTCTTGACGCGTGTCGTTATATATTCATCGGATCATGGTTGCGTTGAAAAGAAAAAAAGAATGAATTACAATACGATACGGCACAGAACAATTATATGCACAATGGTCAGCTGTTGCACCAATACTTACAGAGAAATACATCAACGAGCCACATAGCCACACAGCAATGGGCGAACAAGATGCTGAAAACAGTTCTCCCATATATGAAACCTAGTGCCAAACCGGACGTACATGATTATCAGAAGTGGTGAGGAAAACTACTGCCAACAGCGGGTGGTGCCTGCAACTACTGCAGCGCACAAAATGACTGTCGAAAAATACAACCAACACGAGGTAAGACAGTGAACATCGGTTATGTAGTATGCAGTTTGGAAACCACGGAGGAACCATACATGCATATTTTAAAAAGAAAATATGTAATGCACAGGACAAAAATAGACAACATATCAAAATACACAAATTTCATATGGAAACATAACTGCTACATTTACTAAATATACGGCCGGTATCAATTAACACGCCAATTATAACAATGTAGAACATATAAAATACAGAAATAATAGCTTGTCCATAAATGATTACATTGCGAACGTAGAATGCGACACAGATTCATACATATTACAGTGTAGGCATAGAAATAATACAGTTTAGAGACCAATTACAATGTAGGCAAAAGCAACATGATTGGCATTTTTTTATGCACAGGTTGATAAGAAACATTCTGAAAAGTTTGTAAGGGTGTTGCAGGATAGGTTGTGCTGAGAAATAATTGTTAAGAAAAAATTCGATATATTGCTCCGTTTCCGAGTTAATTGGCATCAAAGTAGGAAACCAAACTAAGAACACGTCTGATGACACCGTCTCTGGCGGACCGCTTCAATCTGCTCTTGTAATGGCCTGATTGGCTAACTTAAATATTAATTAACTCGGAAACGGCGTAACGTATCGGAAGTTTTTTCTTAACAATTATTTCTCAGCACAAAGTACCCAGAAACGGCTGTACAAGCTAATAAAACTGTTTCTGACCATCCTGCATACACGTTGGCCCATTTAAACGTTTCAGCGCAAATATAAAAAAAATATTGTCTGAAACGTAGGCAAACATTATTTTCAATACAAACTTATGTTTTTTTATATGGGCACTCACTATCAGTTCTTACGCAGTCAGTAAGACGAAAAATGACAAAAAGAACGTTGGTTAGGTCGCAATACGTCATTTACGTCCTGAGAAAGAGCAAAGAGAAGTTGATGTTTGAAATAAACAAATCGCTCTGCTATTGCACATCCAGAGATGGGAGCGTGAGCCTCAAGTTGCCCGTAATTGCGATGTGAATGAGGAACGCAATCGTATTGTTACTTTTATCACGACAGCCAAAAGTAATTATAGGGTTTTGCTGCCACAAACATTGATATGTACATAACGGTTTCCCTCTTGCGTGCGTTATAGAACGGTACCGGTCAGTGTACTAAACCAACAATTTCCAAATCGATGGGCTGGACTGGGCAGTCCTTTCAGAGATTTCCAGCGCGGTCGCCGGGTCTCATCCTCATGAACTTTTTTTGTCTGAGGACGTGTGAAAAATATAGTGCATCAGTAGGTTCCAACACCAACTGACAACATCGAGGTCCGTTTTACCGCTGCTGGTGCTGCAGTAACACCGGGAACACTGACAGTAGTGAGTCGATTAGCACTCGAGTGTGCACAGCGGTGTTACCATGCAAATGGCGATCTCTTCGAACATACGTTGTAACGTTCCACTGTGAGAAACGTGCCTGCGTAACAGCGTACATTTTGTTCGTTTATGACAAAACGTATATTTGTTTTGTAGGTACTATTGTACATTTATGTGTTCGTTTCATCATGTTCAGAAGTTCAGTTGTACCGTAATCATTAAAAATGTTCAGTGACATGACTCTTACGTGTCATGTATATTATGCAACCGATGTATAGCTACGTACAACTAACATTTACCCCTCTGTTAGATCCTTGGTCAGCCATTAACTATGTTTACCCTGGCCGGTGATAATCGGTATTTCGTTACCGTCATGTCCATTCAAATGGTTCAAATGGCTCTGAGCACTATGGGACTTAACATCTGTGGTCATCAGTCCCCTAGAACTTAGAACTACTTAAACCTAACTAACCTAAGGACAGCACACAACACCCAGCCATCACGAGGCAGAGAAAATCCCTGACCCCGCCGGGAATCGAATCCGGGAACCCGGGCGTGGGAAGCAAGAACGCTACCGCACGACCACGAGATGCGGGCATGTCCATTATAGTACTGTAGTAAAGATAAATAAAACACGAAAGAGTAAACCCATTCTCTAGTTTTCATTCTGTGTGACTGGACATCTGTATTGTTTCCAGTAAATAGCAATAAGTACAGCGTTTGTTCCTTCGTAGTTCCTCAATCACATCACGATTATGGGCAGCGTGGTATTGTAGGGTTCAATCTTCCATTTTGGGATGTGCGTTTCGTTTATTCCAAATGTCAACTTCGCTTTGCAATTTCTCGCTACGTAAGTAACTTATTGCTATGTAACCAACGCCATTCTTTTTTTCCATTTTTCATGTTCTTGGTTCTGCAAGAAATAACACGGCGTGTCAATATAAAAAAGCATAAGTCAGTGTTGAAAATAATATTTGCTTACATTGTAGAATATTATTTTCTGATATTTGCTCTGAAAGGCTTAAGTGGGACACCCTGTATATTATTATCATCATCCACTGATTGCACGGTAAAAGGAAGGACAGTCGTACATACATAGAAAACGTATATAGCGTATCATAAATTACAACATAAAATGACAGAGATTAAATTGAAAGATAACTTGTTAAATCCTCCAGACACGCTGTAAATTGACGCTGCAATCAGTGACTTTGTTCATATTCTGTCCTAATTTTCGACAATTTGATTCGATATTGATCACTGTGTTATTGTGTCGTGGAAGAGGGTATTACGCTTGTTAATTGGTAATAGCCTGTAACGCTTTCAGCATGTGCCCTATTGCGGTCGTTCTACAATGTACTAGACATGGCCTTGTTCATCTTGCACGGTATGTGCTTCGACATGGACATTGTAATTCCTTTGATACTTTGGATTTTACTTTTAGTTTTTACTTTAATGCAATCTTATGAACATTGAATCATTACAGCTGCTATGAAGTTAATATGATTTACTGATTTTTCGGATGACACGGTCTTGTCATTTCATCGCACTACGACCTTACTGTTTATACTTGGCGCTGATACACAACATTATGCCGGCCGGTGTGGCCGTGCGGTTAAAGGCGCTTCAGTCTGGAACCGCATGACCGCTACGGCCGCAGGTTCGCATCCTGCTTCGGGCATGGATGTGTGTGATGTCCTTAGGTTAGTTAGGTTTAATTAGTTCTAAGTTGTAGGCGACTGATGATCTCAGAAGTTGAGTCGCATAGTGCTCAGAGCCATTTGAACCATTTTTGAACACAACATTATCTGCTGCCAAGCTGGCTTCAGCATAGTTTCTAATATTAGCCGCTTTATTATAACGTTGCTGACGGTTTTTAACATGTTCTGTTTAAGTTTATTCTGTGTCTTTTATGTTTTACCGTATGATACGGAACTTTCTAATTGCATAGCACACAATGGATGTTAAGCGTCGTACCACCTATTGGCTACTTTTTCGATAGTCATTTATCCTCTGTATTAGTTACCAACGCCCGTTTCTGTCCTCACCACTACTGGTTTCTATGTACGTTCAGTAGGTAAATACGTATGAGCTATTTTCATGATTTTATTTGCCCACTGCTGGGTGCATGTATGGCTCGTTCTTGTACTTCTTTGTAAATACTGATGCAACGATTGACCATTGTACTTGTAATAGTTCTGTGGCATTTCACATCTAAGTTCCTTTATTTTCTTTTTAACACAGCTATCTTCTGATATTGATGCATTTAAAGGCATCAATAAATTCAGTTGCGACGAAGAGTTTCAGAAATTCAAAAAGTGTCAATTCTGAATTGTCATCTACTTTATAGATGGAAAACTTTGCCTATGGAGTGGAGAAAATTCGTGCTGTAAGGTTTTTTATTCTTTTTTTTAATGAAAAATTGAAAATCAGTAATTTTCAGCGAAGTTTGTTCCGAGTTTGAGGAGGAAAGATCAGAATAAACGACTACGAGCATATGGAATATAAAGCCAGATGTGTGAAAGAGAAATAGAGTTCTTAGCAAACAGAACACGGCTCGCTCTTGATGGAGAGAAATCTGAAGACCTAAGAGTAACTTCGGACGTACCGCAAGAGAGTGTTTAGCACCACTAATTTTCACAGTACATGTAAATGACCTAGTGGGTAATTTCGTGAGTTCCGTGAGTCATTTCATAGATTTATGCTTTAGTGTACAAAGAAACCGCATTGTTATAAAATTGTAGCAAAACAGAGGAAGACCTTCGTACGTACAGACGTAGTGCATTTATTGGCAGGTGACACTCAACATTAACAAATGTAACTTACAGCGCACAGACAGGCAGAAAGACCCAGTATTGTATGATCACGCGAATGCAGAACATTCGCTAGAAGCAGTCTTATCCATTAAATATGCGTATGAAACAGTTTAAAGTGAAACTAACACATAAAACTAGTCGCTGGTAAGGCAGAATCCAGACAGATTCATTGGAAGAATCGTCAGGACGTATAGTGCACCAGCAAAAGCCGTAGATCCCAGAGCTTTCCTTTGACCGATATTTGAATGTTTCTAGTCATTCTGGGCTCCGTACCAGATAGGACTGATAGAGGAAATAGCGAAAAACCAAAGGAGAGCAGGTGCGTTTAGTAAGCTCAAATACATCACGGAGATGCTCACCCAACTCCAGACGCAACAAGAGAGGCATTATGCATGACTGTGACATTTACTGATAAAATTCTGAGAGGGTACGTTTCTGGAAGATTCCATCACTTTTTATGTGACCATCTCCTACGCATATACGTATATTACACGAAAAGACCATGAAGAGAGAGTTGAGTTCCATAAGGTGCTTCAGGTGTTTAGATGCAAATATAGTCGAGATGTAGTTAACATTTGGTAGGAACTTCTTGATCAACCCTTGAGGCCGTGCATGTCACTATTCGTCTCTTTCTTTGCCAAGAGGGTTTCTTTAGGGTATCAAGAAGAATTATTTCTTAAAAGAATGTGACGCAGAAAAAATATGGTATTTGCGTCACGATTGCTTTCTCGTAATACGAATAAGTTGGGCGCGACGCGATACTTTGACAGCGGCGAAATGCCAAAAGGCGTAAGGAAGAAATAAAATTAATATTTCGTGGCCAAGAAGAATGTTTCGTTATATGTGCTAACATGACCGCCACGTCTCAAAGCTTTCATGCACCAATTATGGACATGCATTTCCGAGAATAGTGCAAGACAAGTTGTCTGATTACATGTATGTGGTAGGCTGCCAAATGATCCAGTTGATGTGTACAAATTTCTTGCGATATTCACCTGCATTTAAGTTTTGTATATGGCGTTCGGAGTCATTACACAGACTTTTCACGGAGTGCACAACTAATTGTGGTGGGAAGCTAAAATTTCTTGGAACTTATTCCAGATTTTGACAGTTTGTCAATCATCTTGCCAATGGCAGTATCGGTGCCTCCAGATTTTTCTCTTAGGCAGAGCTGTACATCGCCGGCATAGAAGTAATATTTGCAGGAGGATGGAAATACAGAATCTAAAACATGTTATTCACATAGGAAACGGAAATGCCATGTGACTAGGGCCCCCCTAAGGTTAGACCGTTCGCCTGGTGCAAGTCTTTCGAGTTGACGCCACTTCGGCGACTTCCGTGTCGATGGGGATGAAATGATGATGATTAGGAAAACACAATACCCAGTCCCTGAGCGGAGAAAATCTCCGACCCAGCCGGCAATCGAACCCGGGCCGTTAGGTATGACATTCCGTCGCGTCCACTCAGCTACCAGGGGCGGGCATTCATATAGGAGGAAACCAATTATGGGTCCATGGATCGCCCCTGTGGCACTCCGCAGACAACACGATTCTAGGTGGAATTTTCAATCTCACAGACAACTAGCTGTTGTCTGTTTTTCAAGTTACAACCACAGTCAGCCACTAATGTCACGATTATCTTCTAACAACAAGACCTGACAGCCCAAACACTTGAGCTTATGCATCAAACCCAGCACCGTATGTCAGTTGATAGAATCGTGATAATATCGTGTATACGTATTACATAACATTTACCGTACGAAAGCTAATTTATAATCATCGAATTATGTAGCATTTTCAATTCATAGTAAAATAATTACATTTTACTGTTATTTTCTCTGTATACGTTTAAAAAGACTGAACCAAGTTGCTGTGCTCTGTTGTCTTCTATTACCCTACCTATTCTTCTATTACCCTACCTATGTCCTCACAGAATTTTTTTAATCAGCAGGTATGTAATGAGTGCTGATTGCAAGATATGTACGCGAAACGCTGATAAAACCGTCTAATGTTTCATTTGTACCTGTCTGGTACTTCGCTGTCGCAGCACTGTAGTTCGATAGACAGCCACTAGCAGACAGTGTCGGATACATTGATTTTTATCAGTTTCAGTTTTCCTGTATCATAAATTTTGTTCGTTTATTTTCAGTAATGCTCTAATCTACACCCTCCAAGTTACTTTGCTTTCTCGCCACTGACGTTGAATGCAAATGCGATATATATAATTTATCACCAAGTGACAGGGTAAGTCTTAAAATGAGCTTGGCCTTCTTTTACGACCCAATTTAAATGCAAAACGTCATACTAGCCTCGAAAAACTTCCTCTGCAGTCATAGTAAGTCTTACCCCGGGTCTAGGAAAGTTATTCAAGGCCCTCCATTTATCAACAAGAAATATAAAGTTTGCAACTAATGTTCGTTGCTAACGATATTCCCGAATGCTTTTATTGCTGAAGTTGCGGTTCATCTTATACTTCTCTCTTTTCGTCTTTTAGTACGGAAGTTTTAGCCGTAAAGGAACAGTATTGTAAGACATTGACAAGCTAGGATGGAATATGCCTCTCTTTCCTAGCAGTATGTAGGTCTCACTTAGCTTTCGTCATCCTTTTCTATACCAGTTATGAACTTGATCTTAATATTTGAACAATGAGTTTGTGGATGACGCAGAACATACACGTACATTACGTATAAAAAGTTGATGTTTTTTGCAATACTGATAAAAAAGATCTTACCTGTTTAAGATGGTATAGTTTTCGATACGAATAACACGTTTTGTTAATACTTTCACAGGAAGAGCTCACAGAAATTGATTACTTGCGCGTATTACAACATCGACAGCATTGGCAATAAGAGGGCTCAGTGCAAGGTGTCTTGATTTGGTGGTTTCACAGGCTGCTTAAATTCTTATTTACGTGGAAAGGGACTAACACATTTACTACTTTCAGTGTCTAATTTCTTGATCTAATTTCCTCAACATAGCACAATTTAATCGAAGTGCACTTCATTAGCCTTATTTTACACCTTCAGTGGTTTAAAACATTACGTGCTATGTGTGTAAGCGACGTCTGCATGCCCGTTTGTCACGTATTCTTGACGTTGGCAGTGGTGTCATTGACATATCTCACACCTGCAGCACTATATATTCCCTGACGTAAAACTCCACCAAATATTGCACGTAAATGTATGTCTACGAAAAAACGTTTATGTCTAATAGTAATAAATAATTAGTTGTGTCAAGAAATGGGTACCACTCCAAGTGATAGTGAATCGGCCTACTGACAATAAAAAAGGCAGGAATACGTGATGAATATGCATGCCGACAAGACGGATGCAAGCAGAGAAATGGCTAAAATAAAATACTAATATGTAAGCGTTCACTGCTGGAAATATCATAGATACCAATACCGGGGTACTATAAATGATCCATTGATTCTCGATGGCCTATATTTTCTAAAACATTACATGTACTTATATGATTGATGTATGAATAGAACCATAAACTCACCAGCTGCACTCTACACACATCCAAGCGGTAGTGTAGTTCGTTCCATACTTTATGTAGCAACATTCTGTCAGTATTCATCACAGCAGCAGTGATGTGTTGTGTGAGCTATTCCATTGTTCTTGTCAGTTGGGTAAGTAAACGTGATCCTAAACGTATCCAAAAAGTAAAAAGTCACAAGCCCTTAGGTCATGCAATATGTGGGCTCAAGGCAACAGAGCTACGCCCGCTGCACCATACGTGCTATCCAGCGATGCGGAAGTTCGTCGCTTAGGTAGCGACAAACATCGATGCCCAAAAATGATGGCGTGTCGGAAGGTGAAATTCTTGGAGTCAGTAGTCAGTTTGAAAGTTTCTTGTTATACTCCTAAACGTGTTTGTAAGGGCTTGGTACTTGGGAAATATATAGAAGTTGTTTCGAAATCGAAATATGCACATCTCAGTGCAGGGCAACAGAACTCTGTTTAAATTCAATTTCGAATGGAAATATACGTTACGCGATTTGAAATCTAGACTAGCCGGTACATCAAACAATTCGTCTGCCAGAGAGCAATCCGTTTCCGTTGAGATTTACATATGCCACATGACTGCAAAACAAAATGACTCAGATTAAAATGTTGTCCCCCGATACAACTAATCTTTATCTTTAGTCTTGTAAACAATCGCTGTAACAGAACTGTTATAATTACATAGCAAATGAACATAAAAAGAGACGCATCTGACTTTCTGATAAAACTGCTTGAAAACTACCAAGATATCACTTTAGTGAAATCTGTTACTGGTATTGAGCCTTAGAATTGCGCACGGAGGTCTTGTCTGCTCTGCGACTTGTTGCTGTTAGGAATAATGATACAATTGTCAAAAATAAAATTTTCTTTACTCTGCTAACGATGTGAAATGCAACATGGTATCTTACTAAATTTCATAAAAATGCTTGTCCATAGGCAAACCGCAATGTGTAATGCGAATGTGCAACCAGTCATGAAGTTAAATGAAAATGGGGTAATGAAAGTAAATTAAAATGGGGTAATCTTAATGACTGATAAAAGAGAACAAACACTCCAAGTTTAATTACGCTTCATTAAGCCATGAGAACAATACACCTTTGCGTAAAGTTCTCACACGTAGACAAAGTAGCAAAATATTTCTTAATTATTGTCTTGTGTACAGTTACCTCCCTTGACACTTGTTACATTATACAGTGCATTACAAAATGTGTACAGCAAACTTCAACCGTACGCAGTGTTATAACAATAAGAAACTGCACAGTTAAAAATACAAATAAAAATTGGATTACCTTAACAGCTGGTTTAAAAATTCTTCCACTAATACGGTCGCATCAGTAACTTTCCTTAAAACATATTATTACAAAATCCGCTTTTAAATAATGCTGCCTGCAGTATACGACAGGTCAGCTTCAGTCCTTTTCAAACCAAATACATTGCCACACTCTCCGAAACGCGCTGCTACTCTCTTCAAAATGAAGTAACCTCTCTTGCCAACATCTCCGCTCTCAAAAAGTGACTTACAAAGAATGTGGTTATATCGATACTAGACAGGTCGAACACTTTTATCAAATTCACAACTTCATTCACATTTATGGCCAAAACTACACGAAAGTCATCATGGCAAATAGGACGTTCCCCTTCAGGTTGTGGAAATAACCGCAACTGGAACATATCAGGGTAAGACGTAAACATCAGAGACTTCTCACAGACGAAGAATGGCCCATACAGCTTCGTCTCCGACACTGAAAAGACTGCTTTTACCTTCGGCATATCTTGTTCTTGCTCCACAATTCCATGGTGATGTTCAGTGGTCCTCTCTGTCACATTTTGCGATTAACCTTTTCAGATAAACGGAAGGTTCCTTCGTCGCTGAATATAAGCTTGGAGGCGGAATGTTCATCCTCAAGGGCTTCCCTCGTTGTGATGCAAAACTGAGGGTGTCGACCGTAATCTTCTTCTGGTTTTAATTGTTGCGCGAGCTGTAGATGGTACGATCCGAAATGTAGCCGCCTACGCAAAATCTTCCATTCGGTTTTCTCCGGTATTCCCAGACCCTTTCTTGCATGGACCATTGATTTTCTTGGACTGCGTACGAAACTTTCCCTCATCCTCTCCACGATTTCATAAGGCAGACTTAAGCGACCAGTACGTTTCTGTTTACAGAGAACCAATGTCCCTAAATTTTCGATACAAATGCACAGTGGTCTGTTTACATGTCGGTTCTTTCCCATAATTTCATTTGACCGCGCGCTGCACTGTTGTAACAGATAAACATCACGCATATTCCTACATAAGAAAAACTCTTTTCTTGCTTTGTCGCCTCTTTGTCAAGACAGTGCACTCTTAACACCAACGGTGGGCACAATGCAAACTTGTCGAGTTAACGGTTCTATTCATGCATCAGTTATATTTATAGATGTAATACTTTGGAAAATATATAACTCTAAATCGAACGAATCATTTAGAATCTCCTTATATTCTAGTTTATTGTGCCGTGACCGAACGAATATCTTAAAGGCAAACTCTGAGAAACTAATTGCAAACTTCAGTTACTATTGATAATCGTTGGTGGAAAAGATGAACTAATAATAAGCGCGGCCTGAGTGGCCAGGCGCCAAACTTAGTTCAGTAGGAGTTTCCCGAGAAACAACACGTCAATCCGTTATAGAGTGCGATCTCATGTAAAACGAAGCAATTTGTAGCAAATTGCTACGGATATGCATCTCGTCTTAATGTTAATAGTATATGTAGAAGTCTACGATCGGTTTCTGAAGAAGCAACACGTGATTTAGTGTGTGATGTGCGATTTCGTGTGAAGACGGAGCAATTTGTTAAAAGTTGTCCCGGAAAACGCCAATGTGCGAGGCCCTGCTGGTCTTAAGATCGTGTGATTTAGTGGTCCTATGAATAAAATAGAAATGAAGTGGCGTCCAATTATTCATTTATAGTAGCGTTCAGATCTTCCCATTTTGCCTCTCTGTTATGCACTGTTTACTGCATGAATGTTAGTCTGCGGCCGGCCAAAAGACGCCAATCTATATATACGTCATTTGCTATTCACAATGAAGTGCCTGGCCGAGTGTTCAATAAACCACCTTCAAACTGTCTCCCTACGGTTCCACTCTCGAAAGGCGGGCGGGAAAATGAAGAACTTAATTTTTTCTGTGCGAGCCCTGATAGATCGGGACGACAACTAGGTGTCATTTATACAAGACAGGAGATAAGCAAGTTGCCTGTGGTTGTGCTACTAGAAGTGGGCGCGGATATTACAATGCGAGATCCGCCGTGTATGTTACACCTGGCAAATCATTTGGTGGAAAGTATTACATTCACGAATTCACCGGCGAAGTATATAAGGGTTACAGTTTGCCATTCCTTGCGCAGGGAATTAATATGAAGTGCCGCTAATCACAGAGGTCCAATCTGTGCTGTGATTATCGTACGGCAGCGAAGCGTGGTAGATATTCCAATGCGTTAATGCCGAACCTATTTACGCTGAAGAACGTTAGTTTCAGTATTGGCCACCTGCTGCAAATCTAGTGCTGCGAATACAAGGAAGACGTATAGAAAACTTTCCATGTGTAATTTATTAGGAACGGGACGTGGAATACAAGAAAGACGTATGGAAATGTTTCCATGTGTAATTTATTAGGAACGGGACGTGGGCAGAAAGGGTCAAACGAGTGAGAAAGGCATAATATTGGTATTATTATTAACCGCGATTACACAGTTCATTCAATATGAGCGCCAGCGATGTCGACGAGATGCCGTAGAGCGCCAGATTTATACATGATGGCCAAAATTGGAATTAACTTTTTTCCATCTTAAATCGGTTTCGCACTAATGCATTAGCGTGTCTACCAAGTTTCGCTGACATACGATAATTACAGTCCACACTGAACTTCCGTCAGCAGCTGCACTTCAATTACGACGACTCGGCAGTTTGAACAATTACAGCTCTCATGAATATTACTATTAGCTTCTCTGTGCGGGGATGTTCATAAGTGTCGTTAAGTGTTAGACTCGTCGTGCTCTCATAAATATTACTGAACTGTGTTACTGCTCAAGTTACGTGCTAGAGAAACCAAAATTGCAATTTAACCACAGCTACTCAAACGAGACAGGAAGCTAGGGATCTTTGCTAATGGAAAAACTTGTGGTTGGTACATAATTTTAATTTCAACTAAAGAACAAATTTCATTATTACAAAATTACAGAATCAGAATAACAATATAAAAATTTAATTCGAACCTTTGTCCTCTTAAGAAAATATACAACTGACTTTAAGCATCTGCCCCCATTTTTTTTTTAAATATATGGAATTACCAAAGATCAAGTCTTTAAATTTCGGACGCTTTTCCTTCACCAAACTTAGAAAAACTATGTAATTAGATCATGAATTAATGTAATAAACAGTATTTTAAAGATAATAATTAGTTGCTTACGTAACCAAAATTTACACGACACTAATGACCGACCTTGAGTTACTTATGAAAAGATCTCCTCCGTCCCGGATATTAAACCAAAAGAGGAATGGGCGGCTTATACACAGTTGTACTTGAAACAAACTAGTAGAAAGCAACCGCCAACCAATTTCGAAGATCATCAGGCTGCAAGCCAGAGAAGAAAACACGCCGAACACACACACGATCTCAGCCTGCCCGCCAAGGCGACAGGCCCCATCTGCCCTACATACCAGACCATTTCTGCAAGAGCAAATAGTTCACGCGGCAGACAAATTCGTGATTCATCTTTTTCAAGACCATGCAAGGCTTGCTAACTACGTGACTATCTGTAACATAACTGAAAACCAAACAGACATTCATCAAATAAAAGAACAATTAAAATTACACTGACTTAACTAAAGCTCTGCCCTGCATATTAAAAGAAATTCTAAAACCAAAACTGGGCGAAGAGCACACGAATTAACATACTATGACAAATTAACACTGCAAGGAACCTTTAAAACAAGCAGTAAAACTCTATTCCCTTTGGCATTTGCCCAAATAATTAGACTCTGCTGCGCGGAAACACTTCCAAGCCTTAGACTTAGTACCGTATAACACTCTCTTATTCAAAACCATCCTTAACTGATCTCCGGTAGATACAACATGCCACCATAAGATTCACAAATCTTCACAGGTTAACAGCTCAATATGAATCATCCAGTTACGCGAGGAGAAGATGTCCAGCATACGTCGGACCCGCCACCGTTTCGGACGCAAACGCGTCAACTTATCAGCACCGTACTCCCGGCGCGCGGCAAAACGGCAAGGACGGCGAGGCCCAGGCACAGCGGATTGAGACGAGGGCCTGCCTTCAAAATATATTGCCTCTTACAATGAAATGAACACCCTGAGCTGCTTACAGGCTTTGACATACGTCAACGGGGACAGATGAAAATGTGTGCCCCTGCTTACATGGCAGACGCTCTATCCATCTTTTTTTTTTTTTAATTTCATTTTGTTCGTTTTCGTTCGTTGTGTCTGATCGGGGCGGACGTCGTAAGACACCCTTTGAAGTTGTTGATCTATTAACTCCGTTATTTTTTTTATTACAGAAGGCGGCTAACCCTCTGACCGAGCACGCTCAGCTACCGTGCCGGCTAATCTGAGCCACCGAGGACACAGAGGATAGTGCGGCTGGAGGGATATATCAGTGGCACGCCTATCGCGAAACCCACATTCTCAACGTATTGTCGCGCACTACATTCGTAGTGCCCCCGCCCATTATACTCATTAGTCACTTCGCGTTGCCGATTCCCGTAAGAGTTCGGGCATTGTTTGTGCATTCGCACAGAAGAAGATGGTCAAGTGGCCGGTGAGCCCTAACTATATATATATATATATATATATATATATATATATATATGTATATATATATATATATTTTGCCTCGTTGAAGAGCGACCGGAGAGAGACCTCGGCCACAAGCCAAGTCGGAAAACCAAAGGCGGGACAGTCAGAGATACAAGACCAGACGAGTGTTGATATCAGCGACGCAAGTGGAGCATAACTAGCGCCAGTCGCCACGGCTCAGATGCAATGTCACGTACTCGTGGTTTCACCGTGCATAAGTCTCTTTTCATAATTGCCGCCGACAGTGACACTCGAGCAGCCGACAAGATCTGCCGTTTCCAGTAAGCCCGTTCCCTGGTGGAGAGACGTATACCCTGACACTCTACTATTTGTCACTTATATCATTAGATTTCCTTATCTGCAACCTATTTTCGACGTTAGAACGGTACCTCATTAGTCCCTGCTCCGCTTACATGCTTTCCTTATCGCGTCACGTGCCTCCATCGCTACTGGGTGTCACTCGAGTAAGGCGGTGGGCAGTGCTTATATGTTTTGGCTTATCAGCGAAAGTATGAAAATGCAATCACTGGCGACGTCTCAAATCAGTGTATTGAAACGCGTACGGTATAATAATTTGTAGTAGGTGCACGGGCGGATTTAAAATACGTCGATAAAAACGTGGGTGAAACTGGCAAAGAATCAGTGTGTTTGGGTGCGCGATGTCGTGGCTCGGGCCGCTTAGCGCGGGGAGTGGGGCGCGTGAATTAGGGTGGAACTGCGGGGCAGCGCGGTCACGCTCGGCGCGCGCAGCTGACCCAGGGACGCCGGGAGCACGCCAGCGCACGGCACGGCACGGCACCGCACGCCTCGCGTCGCGTCGCGCCTCCACGCACGAGGGCACCGTGCTGCACGGCTATCGATCACGGCCAAGATGGCGGCCGTGCGCGTCCAGCTGGGTCAGGCCGGCCTCTTGGCGCCGGCGGAGGCCCTCGAGCGCCGGTGTGTCCCGCTAATGGCCTGCCGCACAATGCGGGCCGCGAAGCCCCGGGCGCCGGAGCGCGCCACGGCCGGGACCGCGCCTCTGGTACCCAGGCCGTCCAGCGCGACCGTCATCGCTGACCCTCTCGCCTCACTGCACCGTGAGCTGCGCACACTGACTCGCAGATAACTGTGAATACAATCCGAAGTTTTCGATGTATCGTGTATAATACAATTATTATTAATATTATTGCTAACTGTTCACGGCCACGCTTTGTTATGGCTCAGTTTGGTTAAAAGGAAAAGGAAGAAAACAAAGACCACACGTTTCTACTATTTATATGAATTGGATATACATCCCAATCTCCACCCTACTGTCTCTGTCCATCGCCTCCTCTCTCTCTCTCTCTCTCTCTCTCTCTCTCTCTCTCCTTGTCCATCTTCTCTTCTTCCCCCCCACCTCTGTCCATCAGATTCTGCAACCATTCTATGTCCATCTTCCCCTCCTCCTTTCTCTCTATATCCTTCTACCCTCTTCTCTCTCACCCTCTGTCTGTCACCTCACCCCCTTTCTCTGTCTTTTCCTACCACTGTCCCATGTCTCTCTCTCTCTCCCTCTCTCTGCAATCACCTCCTCCTCATTTCTCTTTTCGTATTCTCCTCCCCCTTCTCTCCCCATCTGCTCCTATCCCCTGTCTCCATCCGGCACCTCCTACCCCTCTCTCCAGCTACCTCTGCCCCCTATCTATCTGTCTCTTTCTTTCCGTTTTCCATGTCCATTTCCTCCCAACCCCCATCCATCTCCTATTGCCACCTCTCTCTGATCTCAACCTTCTTTATTGATAGAGCATATTCAGATTTTGTAGTATTATTCTAATCTACGTAAGCCATAAATACAAATTTCCTGTTACCTGACAACGTTTCAGTATATATGCAGTCTAATCTCTGTCCATATGAATGTTCATTAGAACATTGTGCAAAAATTTAAAGATGTAAATCGGTCAAGAAATGTTCAAGATTGCTGGTAATAACGTCTCCCCTTTATATTTTACAAATTTCTTTGTATACTACATATATTTAAAAATAGTTATATAAAAAATACATGTACTGCAATGCAATATTGTGTCAAAATTTCAAAGCAATTGGTGAAGAACTTTCGAAAATAAAGGATTTCTTATTTATATAGATTATAATTGACCTCTTACTTCCATTAAAAAATAAATTAGAATTTATCTAAAAGTTTTTCCCTGTAAAAAAGGTTGTTTACGAAATTTACAGATTCATGTTGACTGGTAGCTCCGCCACTTATTGCAAATATAGCATAATCATAAATGTAAAGCACAATATTCTGCATGTTCTACAGAATTTATTTAGTGGGTTAACTAGTTATCTGTTTACAAGGTCATCACCACCGTTCAACTGAATATCATCGTCAAGGCGGGTACAAGTTTTGAAATCAACACTGGAACAGAAGGTCTTCACCCAGAGTGAGGTACGAAAACAGAATAAATACGATCTTCTACAGCGCAATGATAAAGCAATTAAAAATTTAAAAATGAAACAGTAAATAAATAAAAAATGAGAAGTCCAGAAGAGACGTTAACAGTTAACAAGAAAGACTTTGCCTGTACAACAGTTTAAATTAAAATAATAACCCCAATTAAATGACACTAGTACTCGACAACACTAATAACGAATAGTTAGAGAAGGTATTGCATATGAAAAATGATACAGCGAAACTTCTCTATTTAAAATTTTTTTATTTAAACTGCAATAACGGAGAAGGTGAACCTTATTTATTTAATTCTGAAACTGCTGGGTGAGATTGAATGAAAGTGTCTCTTTGCTACTTTTTATCATTTTATTTCTGACCTACAGAATTTTCCCTGACAAATACAGCTAAGACTTACTCTATTCATTAATGACCCACAGTATACAAACGCACCGCAATCTGATTGTTACCTAAAAGAATGGCCCTGAATTAGAAGAAATCCTAAAAATAACCCATACATTTCATAAGTCATTTATAGAAAATCTTCATGACATGAACTACAGCGATACAGCAAGCACCAGGTAAATAAAGAATTCTAACTACTGTAGGCTTTAACTACTAAAAGGCATGTGGTTAGCAAAGGAAAGATTTTGTTGCAGAGCAAACAATGTATTTAGTAAATTTTGCCTTAATAATGTGACATCCAGTTCAAAAAATATATAATCGTCCATGACATCCAGTTCTAAAAATTATATAATCGTCAACAATATTATATTTCCATGACGGACACACGTCCAGTTCGTCCGCTTGTGCTAACACTTCAGACCTCTAACCTCCATCACTGCTAACGATTGACTCTTAACTTCCATCACTACTGACTATTAACTTACAATTGCCATCACTGCTGGCTATTAACTTCCAACTACGAGTCCGACCAGCCACACAGTCTCTTACCGAAGGCGTACAGCGCTGTCAGAGTTAATAATGCAGTCTACCGCGCTGCTAACGCCCAACATACAACATAGATACAGAGTAAAAGAGAGAACCTACAATTGTAACATCAGAATGTATGGAGTAAATTGACAATCACTTTCCACATGCAATACTTCTTCAACCTATATTTAGTAGTCTTGTCAAGTACTAATTTATTTTCTTGGGATTGTTAATTTAATTCAAATTATTATGTGCAAACCGTTTTTCCAATTTATTGTTAACGTTTTCCATCTGGTTTGTTCCCTTTGTATTTATTTCGTGTTTAACTTTTAACTTTTTAATTGCATTACCACTGCACTCTCAAGGATCACGTTTACCCTTTGTTGTATCACACATTCAATGAGGAACATTTTTCTCAATGTTTTTCATAAATATTATATCTTCTTTGGCGACGATAGTGCAGTTGAAGTCTGATTATGGCATTGTAAGCCGAAAACTGGTTAACTAAATAAATTAATTGTGTAGAGTATACACAGTATTGTGATTTTCACTCATAATCTGAAGATCCAAAAAATTATCTAAGCTATGTTTTCTACGATCGGTAAAAAGCTGCTATAATACCTCTGAAGGATTTCATCCCATCTCGAAGTGCACCACCTTTTCTTATTTTACTTTTATTTTTGTTTTTGGAGCAAGAACCTTGCACAGCCTGACTACATACGAGGTTACAAGTCAATTATTATCCGCAAAGTAGTTATAAAATTTTATCGTAATCAAATAGGAAACTTACAAGAACACCATATTTCGACATAGTCTTCTTGCGTTTCAACGCACTTGGTCCATCGTTGTACAAGCTTCGTGATGTTCTCTTAAAAGAGGGTTCTCGGTTGAGCTGCGAGCCAGGAATGCGCCGCTTCTTTCGTACGGCTCCTTCATCGCACGTAACAGTTGTGCGACCAATTCGGAAGTTTTCAATCCATTCGTAGACACTCCGTTGTAGGAAAACACTGTTCTCATACTGTACCGAAAGTCTTCGATGAATTTCGGCCCCTGATGCGCCTTCCGACCACAAAAAATGGATCACGGCTGCGATAACGAAACTAGTCTAACAGCTTGAAAATTGCAAAGATATAACAACAAATAAACAAATCATGCGTCATCAACGTAAAACGACAGTACTTCCAAAATAAACATAATTGTGGATAATAACTGACTTACCCTAGTACATCTATGGTACAGAGAAACCACCGCTAATGACATTCTATGTTCTTTGAAACAATGTTATACTTAGTTTTACTCTTAAGTTATATTTTTACGTCCACACAATATAAGTTTTCTATTTAGACTACAAAACCTTGAACTGTATGAATCGGTCTTATTCTTTTTGTTCTGAAAAGTCACTTTCAAAAATTTCCATTTTCTTCTCTTCCTTTGTCTACTCTGAGTTGCCTTTCAATCATTTCTCCTCAATTCGATGCAGTTCCTTGACATTTAGTTCTTCGATCCATCCATTTTGACAGTCTCTTGTGGTATAAAATTTTAAAAGCTTATATTTTCTCTGCCTGTCCATGCTGTTTATCATCCACATTTCACATCAGTATGAAACTACACTTCGTATCGAATGAAACAAGTAAAATGCTACGAATCACCGTTTATTTACGTACAAAATGCGTTTCAAATTTTTAAACCTGCATCATCAGTTCGATTAATTGTGTTAATACTACATGTGTGACAGTTTATACGTAATGTATTACGACAGAGAAGGAAGCCTGTGACCACTGGAGGTATTCTATTTTATCTCTTTTATTTTCGCATTTACTTTTAGTTGTCAGTCAAACATATTATGATGTAGAGTTTTGTTTAGCCACTGAACGGTGCCACAGGTTACCCCAAATTTATAACCCAACACACCCATGTATTAACACTCACAAATCCTTCTGAGGATTGAGGATTACATCATGGAAACGCGTTTTGGATATAAATAAACAGTTACTGGTAACAATAAATGTGTTGTTTCACTCGATATCAGCAACAGTCACGGTCAAGATTTACGTAAAATGTTTGCATTTAAAATTACATTCTGAATCCTGTTCCTCCTGAATACACGTCCCGTGCTTCAACCGCTGCGCCAGGCAACCCGATGTAGGCAGTTGAGGAAGAAGACAAGAAACGATATCATACATGGAGAGTAAAATTTATCAGGCAATAGTTGAAATGAATATAGAATTTGTCCGATCTTATACGTCTCGGAATCTACTCGCTATGAAATTTAAGACATTTCCACCTATCAGCTGGAGATAATCTACAAGACCGAGACAACGATGTCCTATCCCAGCGTCATGAAGAAGAAGGTGAAGAAGAAGGTGATGAGGATTGTGACAGTCAGCGTTTCCGGAAAACTTTAGCGTGAGTAGAGGTCGCCACATAGCAAGGATAAAGGATTGACCTTCCCCTACTAAAGGGCCACATCAGACGGGCACAGAAGGAAACTTCACAGGGCAATTTAACTTAATCCCTGCAATGAACTACAAAGTTGACAGCACGTCGTAGATGTACTACTCTAAACACAAATTTAGTTCTGTATTCTGCTACTGGGAGCGGAGAAGTCATGCATATAAACTACGGCAAAGTTTTAATGGAGTTGCTAAGCGGTGTGAGTGGATGTATGTCATCGTTTTAAAATGTTACTTTTTGCGAAATGTAACCAGACTGTAAAGAGACAGCTTCATGAATGACACATTCAGAGGCTTAAATGTTGCAACAGTTT
This sequence comes from Schistocerca piceifrons, assembly GCF_021461385.2. Classification (NCBI taxonomy): domain Eukaryota; kingdom Metazoa; phylum Arthropoda; class Insecta; order Orthoptera; family Acrididae; genus Schistocerca; species Schistocerca piceifrons. The sequence continues at coordinate 236,274,302 of NC_060140.1, forward strand.
CACCATGGCGAATACTTTTAATGGTCATAAGCGAAGGTAACTAGATTTAGACCACTTTTAAGTTAATTGACAGATGATTGAAATGAATGTCAGCTAACGTTCAATTAAAAAAATGACGGAACGATATAGTGCAATAGAAAAAAGAGAAAAACGACTCTATATCTGTCGGCGGACAGTGAGATAATTTTCCAGTGCACTAAACAAAATCACACTAAAAGGAAAGATATTTCAAGTCGGCTAATGGAGGTGAAAAAATCAACTACTGACATGATGGAAGTGGAGGGTAGGGGTGGGAGCTAAATTCTGGAACACACATGTAGAGAAGTTAATAGGGAAGACCACAGTAGCAGAAACTGTAGTAACTTGAAATATGACGCTGCGAAAGAAGGCTGTAAGTTACAGTATGAACATTTAGTGCAAGAATAAACCGGAAGTACTCTAATGGTCATTTAAATTGCCGCATCATGAAGGCATCGTACAACAAACGGCCGATTGTCATGAAATGAAATACATGTTTGGACATACAAATGATTACCTTTCTAATGCAGCTGCAAAAAACAGATAGGAGTAACATCTATCTTCTCTTTATAAGGGAAGATTATACAGTGGGTTTTGTATTGTTAAGTCCTATTTGAGTCTTGTTTGTTTATAAGGACTAGCTTAAAGCACGCTGCCTTTCTCCTGTAGACTATATGGTTCGCACAGCCTTAATGGTTCAAATGGCTCTGAGCACTAAGTGAGGTCATCAGTCCCCTAGAACTTAGAACTATTTAAACCTAACTAAGCTAAGGACATCACACACATCCATGCCCGAGGCAGCATTCGAATCTGCGACCGTAGCGGTCGCTCTGTTCCAGACTGAAGGGCCTAGAACCGCTCGGCCACACCAGTCGGTGCACAGCCTTATTTTTTTGTTTCTTTAATCGGATTTTTATATTGCACATAAACTGAAATATCATCTAAACAATTCACACTAATGATAGCCGTAGAAAGTAGGTGTTTTCGGAATATACTTTTGACAAAAAACCGAGTATTGTAGCTGGATTGTGAGTCTTCAGTAATCCTGCCTTTTGATCTCTTATATTTCCATAAAATCTTTAATTATCCACATATATTTCTTTATGAGTCAATACCAGTTTCCATAGACTTAGCTTTTAGCATGTTTTAATATAATGAAATACACTCCTGGAAATTGAAATAAGAACACCGTCAATTCATTGTCCCAGGAAGGGGAAACTTTATTGACACATTCCTGGGGTCAGATACATCACATGATCACACTGACAGAACCACAGGCACATAGACACAGGCAACAGAGCATGCACAATGTCGGCACTAGTACAGTGTATATCCACCTTTCGCAGCAATGCAGGCTGCTATTCTCCCATGGAGACGATCGTAGAGATGCCGGATGTAGTCCTGTGGAACGGCTTGCCATGCCATTTCCACCTGGCGCCTCAGTTGGACCAGCGTTCGTGCTGGACGTGCAGACCGCGTGAGACGACGCTTCATCCAGTCCCAAACATGCTCAATGGGGGACAGATCCGGAGATCTTGCTGGCCAGGGTAGTTGACTTACACCTTCTAGAGCACGTTGGGTGGCACGGGATACATGCGGACGTGCATTGTCCTGTTGGAACAGCAAGTTCCCTTGCCGGTCTAGGAATGGTAGAACGATGGGTTCGATGACGGTTTGGATGTACCGTGCACTATTCAGTGTCCCCTCGACGATCACCAGTGGTGTACGGCCAGTGTAGGAGATCACTCCCCACACCATGATGCCGGGTGTTGGCCCTGTGTGCCTCGGTCGTATGCAGTCCTGAATGTGGCGCTCACCTGCACGGCGCCAAACACGCATACGACCATCATTGGCACCAAGGCAGAAGCGACTCTCATCGCTGAAGACGACACGTCTCCATTCGTCCCTCCATTCACGCCTGTCGCGACACCACTGGAGGCGGGCTGCACGATGTTGGGGCGCGAGCGGAAGACGGCCTAACGGTGTGCGGGACCGTAGCCCAGCTTCATGGAGACGGTTGCGAATGGTCCTCGCCGATACCCCAGGAGCAACAGTGTCCCTAATTTGCTGGGAAGTGGCGGTGCGGTCCCCTACGGCACTGCGTAGGATCCTACGGTCTTGGCGTGCATCCGTGCGTCGCTGCGGTCCGGTCCCAGGTCGACGGGCACGTGCACCTTCCGCTGACCACTGGCGACAACATCGATGTACTGTGGAGACCTCACGCCCCACGTGTTGAGCAATTCGGCGGTACGTCCACCCGGCCTCCCGCATGCCCACTATACGCCCTCGCTCAAAGTCCGTCAACTGCACATACGGTTCACGTCCACGCTGTCGCGGCATGCTACCAGTGTTAAAGACTGCGATGGAGCTCCGTATGCCACGGTAAACTGGCTGACACTGACGGCGGCGGTGCACAAATGCTGCGCAGCTAGCGCCATTCGAAGGCCAACACCGCGGTTCCTGGTGTGTCCGCTGTGCCGTGCGTGTGATCATTGCTTGTACAGCCCTCTCGCAGCGTCCGGAGCAAGTATGGTGGGTCTGACACACCGGTGTCAATGTGTTCTTTTTTCCATTTCCAGGAGTGTATTTTATCTGTAGGTGTTTAATAGCCCAAATACACTAAAACACGTACTTTTTTTTATTATGAACCGTAAAGTCAAATACGAATTTTCGCAGATGTAGCCTTAAAATGCTGCGGTAGACGTTAGTAACGATTTAGTTACAGAATAAACTTTCACCCACTGTTTTAACTCCTTAGTGGCTCAATTCGCAAAAATGCTGAAACACGCATTTTTTATTCTTGACCGAGAGACCAATTTTCGTAGTTCTAGGTTCAAAATTGGCTTAATAGTGACATATTTTCAAAAAACCTTTCACCCCTTACTTCACCCCCTTAGGATGGAATTCCGAAAAATCCCTTTTTATCGACACCTACGTTATAAAATTAACGCTGTCGCCAAATTTCAAGTTTCTGTCCATACCGGTTTGGGATATGCGGTTAAGACATTTCCTTTTGTGCATAGAGATTGCGTTATGCCTCAAGTAATATGAAGAAACGACTGCCAGCACGTGTCGGAGTTCAACAGTCTTGAATTTATCGTTCCGCGACATTGCTGCTTGCGCAGGTTGCGACCCTTTGACTTACAAACGAACGCGTTCGCAGAGTCGTCCAGCATCGAGCAGTTGCGTCACGCAACTCGAATCAGTACATGTGCTTTTGTGCGGCAAGGCAAATATCTACAAGGACAGAGCGACCACGTTAGGACTAGCACGGAGTGTCAGCACGACGACCATTGTTCCGACTTCCCATGAGGCTGCAGCAGAGACAGGACCGCTGACAGTAGTCGGACTCAATGCAACACCGGACTCAGGAGTCGAACCACGCCGTAATCTCAGATGAGTCCCAGTACTGTGTGTGACGTCATGCTGGGCGTGCTCGTGTGTGGAGGAGAATGAATGTTGTTAGATTGTGTCGTCGTTGTCATATTTGCAGACCACCAGCCGTGATGGATATACACGGTACAGTAACTTTAATGTGACGACTGCCTACGTTCAAAGTCAGCATGCAATAATCACTAAGCCGTGCGGCATTAGCCGAGCGGTCTCAGGCACTGCAGTCCTGGACTGTGCGGCTGATTCCGGCGGAGGTTCGAGTCCTCCATCGGGCACACATTTGAATCTTTGAATAATTACTAACAGGCGGAAGGCGGCAGTCCCATGCATAACCCATCAGTTGCCACCATTACTGGATTCGCAGATAATCCAACTCACGTGTCAGTGCTGACACATGAGTTTCAGATTATCTGTGAGTCCAGTAATGGTGGCAACTGATGGGTTATGCATGGGGATCGTATCAACCTGTACCGCATCAAAACAGCCTGAAGATGACGCAATGAAGCGTCGGAACTGGTAGCGACAAAATAAAATAAAATCATAAGGATGGCTGTAGGTGTTTTTGACACGAGAGTAAACGACCGTCGTGCCAGAGACGTCCTGCTAAAAGGATGGACATACAAAAGCTCAAACCCCATTAGTTCTACCGAGACGTCAGAGAGAAGGACGTCCACGTCGTCGGACTGTCTACCTCCAGACTCCGGCGGTGGTGAACGTTTGGTCTTTGATTTTTTTGCCCGGTTGACTTTGAGGCCAAAATCGCAGCGGGGACAGTGCAGCGCTGGACGGTGGACCAGACGGAGCCTTTGAGGGTGCAGGGAGCTCTGCGATGTAAGCAACAACAGACTTGTCCGATGTTCTGTGAGCGGATTTGGAGGGAATCGCAGCAGCACAAGTGCACTGGCAAACGCAGTTGCTACTGCTGACATTAGCAACCTCCTGTTAGGTAGCAGCGTCGGTCTTCGGAACTGGTTGCTTAAGAGCAGACGCAAAGGAGGTAGCAAATGCTGGGGGCCTCATAGCCTTATTATCTTTTTGGCCTCTCCATATGAAGTACATATAAGTTGTTTTGATTTCCTGTATCTTCAAGGAAGACATGGCAGTCCCTACTCCAGACGGGGTGATCACCAGAGCAGTTGACACACCTTGAAAGAGATGCACAACTGACACCATGTGGGCGGCCTTACCACATTTGCCATACGTGGCAGCCCTCTTACAACACGAGGTGGTGTGCCCAAAGCGCTGGCATGTGAAACAGTTCATCGGGTTAGTGAAATGAGGCCGTGCACTGAGGTGGAGGAAATCAACCTTAACGTGCTCAGGAAGTTTTGTGCTGCTGAAAGTCAGTATAAATGAGTCCGACTTCACGAGGTCACCATCACCCGTTTCATTGTGCTCTGGACATCAACGATTCCTCCCTGGGACCACTCAGCTTTCAGTTCGTCTCGGGGAATGTCAACCACATACGCCTTTGCTGTAGTTTAATATGTTGTGCAGTTCACTTTCGATTGCATTCTCCCCGAGGAACTGAGCTTTCTGGATGTTCTTGATCTGCTGGGAATTGAACGTTTCGATCAACAGGATCCCATTCCGCAAGTGCTTAACAGTTTTTAAAGTGCCGGCGATTCCCTCTAACCCTTTTTGAATGTGAAAAGGTGAAACTTTCTCAAAGCTCCCCTCTTTCCATTTAATTATAAGAAACACATTCTAGCCACCAACATGTGTTCTGTTACTCATACCTGAGAGAGTGAGTGAATCCCTTGTCCGGAGGACTGGCTACACGAGCACTCTTGTTTGCTTTTGTATTGATACCTACCAGCGGCCCACCCTTTCCGCTGGGAGGAGGAAGAGAAGATTTGGAAGGATCAATCTGAGTCCCACGAGCAGCCAAGGAACTGGACGTCCACCTAGACACAGCCTCCCGTGCCTAGGTAAGCTATTCTACAACAGGTGCGGCAGGTTCCCCAGAGGCTGCCCGCTAACGACTCTTCCATCTCAACAGCCATGCATCCCATCGGCGCGCAGGACACCTTGAGTTTGAGGGCTTCTTATAGAGGATTATTCCGTCCTCATGATGCGGGCGGTCAAGCTAAGATCGTCGTACTCTGAGACACACAACGTTCTACCGCCGCACCGCACGGTGGTCGCTGAAGCATGCCCAGAGCTTACGGTGACAAAGGACTGGCGGCGCTTACCAGTCCTCAGCTCAGAAACCCCGGGGTCGGCAAGCTCCTGAGGGCTGCATTCGTACGAGACATACAGCGCCAATTTGAAGCTTTATCGTGTGGGGTGCTATGGGATGCAATCACAAATCATAGTTGATGGGTGTCGGGGCAGTGTGACCTACTTGAATGACATCCTACGACGAATATTTGTACCCTTTCTGTGTAACAACACAGACGCCATTTTCCAGCAAGACAATGCACGACCCCATGTTACTACACGATCACATGCCTTCTTGGTATCACAGGATGTCAGTCTTTTCACCTGCCCCCCCCCCCCCCCACCCCATACAATCAGACATGTCGCCAGTCTAAAATGTGCGGGATATCGTGTAATGTGGGATGCTGCACTGTGACCCAATGCCAACTACCATAGACGAATAGATGAATTTTGGAAACAGGTGAATGCAGCAGGGATGGCTGTACTACAGTCGCGTCTTATAAACGTCGAGACCATCACGCATGGAACAAGTTATGAGGGCGCATGGTGGATCGTGTGCCTGTTAGGCACATGCTGAAAATACTAATGTAAGTGTGCAGTGAATATGAACGTCTAGTCGTTCAAGGTGTTCAGCTTCTTTCTGATCATGAGTGTAGAATCGTTGATTGTAGTAAAAGTTTCAGAGATTTATAGCTCTTGAAATTACGACAAAGTCATCATCGAAATTCTCCTCGATAGACGAGTATTAAGAGCAACAGGGATAACGACACACGAAATGAAATACTTGCAGGCGCCTCTCGAATTCGTTAAAATCGAAACGTTCTCGAAATACATTATTTACCAAAAGATGGAATGTATGCCGTTTGAAAGCAAAAAATTGCTCCACTGGTGGATTTCATAACACCGGAAAATTTTATAACGACTTATGTACACTGCGCACAATTCTGTAACTAAGATGTACCAATGAGAACCAACGACGTGGAAAATCAGTCTCGAATTTTCTTTTAGACATTTCGCAATTTCAAATGGGAACATTTCGCAGAAACGACGATTAGGATTTAATAACCCGTCTAAGACAAGATCATTAGAGATGGAGCAGTAACTCGGATACGAAAAAGATTATTAAGGAAATCGGCCGTATAGTTTTCCTAGGATTTGCCTTAAATTGTTTAGAGAGACATCTCGGTCTTAAGGCCGGATAGGAAATTGAAGCGCGTTCCTCTCGAATGTGACTTCATTTTTTTCCTTGGTGGAACATTCCGAACACCACGTCAGACCAGCGATTTAACAACCTGTGGTTATCAGCTGTTCCTAAACCTCAATACGTGGCTTGATTATGTACGTTTCTAAGAGCGTGTGACGTTGAAAACTTCAGTTACGGACCGAATGAAATCCCAGTCTGGATAAATTGCATGCAAATTCCCAACTGGCCCCAAAACCAAGGAGATTATAGTTGTCATGTTCTCTTGGGAATGGATACCTGACTGAGAGTAGTGGTTCAATAAAGGTCTACCAACTTATGGTGGTCCCGTATGGAACTACTGTATTTCAAAATTTTGAAGGTGTCTGCCATTAACTTTCTAAAATATTGTGTCGTGGAATAGTGTACGTTAGGTTTATTTTTAATGATTACTGTGGTAAATAAGAAACTGATATCTCTAGGTGCATGTAATGAACAGTTATCCAAATGTATATCAGTTGCTGAGTTTCTTATTGAAAAGAAACCTAGCTGCCAGAACAACAATTTTTATTTTTCCTTTATATCAGGGATGGATATGATTGTCGGAAGGACAGACTCAGCATACAGGAAACTCAAAACAACCTTTGGTGACATTAAAACAACGGTGGTAACATTAAGAATGCAACGGGAATTCCACTGTTAAATGCAGAGGAGAGAGCAGATAGGTGGAGAGAATACATTGAAAGCCTCTAGGAGGGTGAAGATTTGTCTGATGTGATAGAAGAAGAAACAGGAGTCGATTTAGAAGAGATAGGGGATCCAGTATTAGAATCGGAATTTAAAAGAGCTTTGGAGGACTTACGGTCAAATAAGGCAGAAGGGATAGATAACATTCCATCAGAATTTCTAAAATCATTGGGGGAAGTGGCAACAAAACGACTATTCACGTTGGTGTGTAGAATATATGAGTCTGGCGATATACCATCTGACTTTCGGAAAAGCATCATCCACACAATTCCGAAGACGGCAAGAGCTGACAAGTGCGAGAATTATCGCACAGTCAGCTTAACTGCTCATGCATCGAAGCTGCTTACAAGAATAATATACAGAAGAATGGAAAAGAAAATTGGGAATGCGCTAGGTGACGATCAGTTTGGCTTTAGGAAAAGTAAAGGGACGAGAGGGGCAATTCTGAAGGTTACGGCTAATAATGGAAGCAAGGCTAAAGAAAAGTCAAGACACTTTCATAGGATTTGTCGACCTGGAAAAAGCGTTCGACAATATAAAATGGTGCAAGCTGTTCGAGATTCTGAAAAAATTAGGGGTAAACTATAGGGAGAGACGGGTCATATACAAAATGTACAACAACCAAGAGGGAATAATAAGAGTGGACGATCAAGAACGAAGTGCTCGTATTAAGAAGGGTGTAAGACAAGGCTGTAGCCTTTCGCCCCCACTCTTCAATCTGTACATCGAGGAAGCAATAATGGAAATAAAAGAAAGGTTCAGGAGTGGAATTAAAATACAAGGTGAAAGGATATCAATGACACGATTCGCTGATGACATTGCTATCCTGAGTGAAAGTGAAGAAGAATTAAATGATCTGCTGAACGGAATGAACAATCTAATGAGTACACAGTATGGTTTGAGAGTAAATCGGAGAAAGACGAAGGTAATGAGAAGTAGTAGAAATGAGAACAGCGAGAAACTTAACATCAGGATTGATGGTCACGAAGTCAATGAAGTTAAGGAATTCTGCTACCTTGCCAGTAAAATAACCAATGACGGACGGAGCAAGGAGGACATCAAAAGCAGACTCGCTATGGCAAAAAAGGCATTTCTGGCCAAGAGAAGTCTACTAATATCAAATACCGGCCTTAATTTGAGGAAGAAATTTCTGAGGATGTACGTCTGGAGTACAGCATTGTATGGTAGTGAAACATGGACTGTGGGAAAACCGGAACAGAAGAGAATCGAAGCATTTGAGATGTGGTGCTATAGACGAATGTTGAAAATTAGGTGGACTGATAAGGTAAGGAATGAGGAGGTTCTACGCAGAATCGGAGAGGAAAGGAATATGTGGAAAACACTGATAAGGAGAAGGGACAGGATGATAGGACATCTGCTAAGACATGAGGGAATGACTTCCATGGTACTAGAGGGAGCTGTAGAGGGCAAAAGCTGTAGAGGAAGACAGAGATTGGAATACGTCAAGCAAATAATTGAGGACGTAGGTTGCAAGTGCTAGTCTGAGATGAAGAGGTTAGCACAGGAAAGGAATTCGTGGCGGGCCGCATCAAACCAGTCGGTAGACTGATGACCAAAAAAAAAAAAAAAAAAAAAAAAAAAAAATCAGGGATGGCACGGTACTTTTGCGCCGCCGGCTTTAAGCCGACAGCTTCAGATTTAATATTTAGTGGTATCAACAAATTGTATCCGTTGTATACTTACGCACATTTTGTAGAAAGTGAAAAGTTAACAAAATTTTCGCTTTAAAAGAGCAGATTCTAACGTCACACAGTGAACAGACTATTTCACTTACTTGAAATAAAAATTAAACGTTATAACACCATGGTGGTACATAAAAGAAGTTTTATACAAGCATTACACACGTTATCCACTATGTGTAAAGGTAATGATGAGGTCAAAATATCTGTCTCCAGACAGAATTATTTGAGTAAGTTGTGTATTGGTCTGTACTCAATGCAATCGTGCACGCTGCCAATCAATGGATTTGAAAAAGCTTTTACGGTTGGTTGTCTTTCGCAGCAGTGACGAATATTCATTCATGATGAACAATCGTTATTCTGTTTCAGTATTGATATTTATTGCTCCAGATGCATTAGACTGTTTACTTAAAAGGCATTTTCAATCGGTGTTGTGATATGTTACACGGTTTTCGTTTCACACATAACGATTAAAGGTTTAAAGCAGTACTATATTTATTTCTACGTTAGACGAGAAATGTATGTTCTAAATTAGTAATAGCTTTTGTCTATTCTTCCATGCGGCGACAATATGGGAGTTGCACTTGCATTTCGATTATGAGAAGGTTTGTTTCTCACAGATTTTTGTGCGATGTATATTTTATGGCTTAAAAGTAAGACGGTTGAAAATCGACCACCAGTTCACAAGTTTACCAGGGTAACTATAATATATCTACGTGTAGACAAATGTGATCGCCTGAAGGTTATTTTAATGCAATAAGACAGGATGCCAGGATGCTCCGATATATTGCAAAGTTAATGATTTTTATTTCTTTAATGACCGACTCTTTGACGACCCTCAACCAATTTTTATTTTGTTCTTATTTCGAATTACTATCGCAGTATTGTTATGTCAGCATGTTGACAACATAGATTAAAAATTCTTCGTTCATATCTGCCAAACAATGAAGCCTACACGTCAAGCATGTGTATAGGTGTCGAGCTTCAGTGGCATTGCAATTCGTATACTTAAAGTAATACAATGTAATGATACGTAGTCGCTTTATGTAATCGTGTTCTAACCCCGAAGGCGGCTGACGTAGATAACAAAGTCTAAACCTCAGTATCAACGATCTGCACAACGTCTAAATATGCATGCACAGAATTTTCATTTTGTCTGGTTGGAACACGAATTGCGACATGAAAATAAACATTGTCAGTTCAAGATTTTGTTATAACAAAAATGCAGAAAAAATAAATGTAGGCCGTGGAGCTCAGAGAGATACAGAAAGCTAAGCATAAAATAAAATTGTACGGCTTTGCTGACTGGGAGACTAACACTTTCTTAAAAAGAAATTGAGTTGTAGTTGGGCCTTAGGTACGTGTGTTAACTGTATATGACTGTGGTGACTGCATGTGTTGTGTTTAGTGTCAAGTTTGTGCTGTACGTGACAGTGAAAGAGAGAAGAAGAAAGCTGAAACCTGATACCGACACATAACACACTCATTTCGTGCAGCATCAAGATAACGCCAGAATTCGACGTCCCCATTCGAAAGCTTGCTCACCATCACAGCGTCACATGCCTCCACTCAATGAACCACCGCAGAGAGGTTTGCAATTTAATCCTCGGCATTCGTATCAAATCGGATGAGAATTAACCGTTCGCCACTACCTACCCTCGTCTCGCCGACTACTTTTTCCCGCTAGCCGCTTGCGGGACTCTGAGATCAAACGTAATGAGGTGTCTCGAACAGAATGACCTTCTCCATATGTGGCTTCCAAAAACATCGGTTATGTTTTATTCAAACCAATCGCGAAAAACTGTGGCCCGGCGACATGCCACATTATCAACCATAAAAATTCTGTCGTTGCTTGGGAACATAAAGTCCACGAATGGGTTCCAGCGGTCTCCGAGACATAGCCATTTCAATTCAATGACCGGTTCAGATGGACCAGAGAACCCAGCACATTCCACGTAAGCACAGCCCGTACCATCATGGAGCCACCACTGGCTTGCCCAGTGTGTCGTTCACAACTTGGATTCATGGCTTCGTGGGGTCTGCGCCACAATCGAACCCCCTGCCATCAGCTGTTACCAACTAAAATCTGGACTCATCTGACCAGGTCACGGTTTTCACGTCGTCTAGGGTCCAAGGGGCGTGGCCACGAGCGCAGGAGAGGCGCCGCAAGCGATGTTGTGCTGTTGGCAAAGGCAATAGCGTCGGTCCTCCGCTGCTATAGCTCATTAACGCCCAGTTTTGCCGCACTATTATAACGAATATGTTAGACGTACTTCCCACAATTTTTGCGATTATTTCTCGAATAGTTGGTATTGACAACCCTACGCAAAGGTCACCGCTGTCAGTCGGCCACTGCGTTGGCCTTGGTGAGAGATAATGACTGAAATTTGATATTCTCGGCGCACTCTTGACATGATGCTTCTCGGAATACTGAATTCCCTAACGATGTCAAAAAAACGGAATGTCCGATGTGTCTAGCTCCCAATACCATTTCGCGTTCAACATCTGTTAATTGCCGTTGTGTGGTCATAACCACGTCGGAAACCTTTTATCAAGTATCACCTGAGTAAATATGGCAGCCCCGCCAATGAACTGCCCCTGTGTACATTGTGTACGCGATATTACCATCATCTGTATATCGCTATCCCACGACTTTTGTCACCACAGTGTATTATCTTGGGTGGAGGAAACCAGCAGGTGTAGCAGTAACTGCTGACATTCCCCAGGGAATTGTGTTGAGCACCTTAGATGGTTCAAATAGCTCTAAGCACTATGGGACTTAACATCTGAGGTCGTCAGTCCCATAGAACTTAGAACTACCTAAACCTAAGTAACCTAAGGACATCACACACATCCATGCCCTAGGCAGGATTCGAACCCGCGACCGTAGCAGCAGTGCGGTTCCGGACTGTAGCGCCTAGAACCGCTCGGCCAGAGTGGTCGGCTAGTACCTTAGAGTTCATGTTGTAAATGAATCCATTTCTCCCCAGGGTTGCAAACATGTGACACGAAGTTTTCAGTAATTTAGACTAATTGTCAAATACAGAATAACACCGACAGAATGCCTTTCAACACAAGAATGATGAGTTTTGTAGAATAAATTTAGTTTAAATGAATTTTGTGAAGTTAAATTCCATGTTGCGTGTCGCTGTACAAGAAAAAAATAGGCTAATGACCCATATGACAATATTCATAGTAACAGACTTTTTCCGGATGTCGAACTTATTTATTATGTAGTAATGCAATAAAATATCTAGTCAGATAGTAAGTGTAACTCAGTGATTTATTGTAAACACAGATATCGCGCGTGACGAGGTCACAGCTACTCTCCATGGCAGTCCTACCGGAAAGGAAGAGAGAGAAATAAAATAAATTCTTTTATTTCGATCACATATTCTGGTTCATGATAAAATTCCGAACAATTTAATATTAAAGCAGACCCGTCAGTTGATTAATTAACGAGTCGCCAAACCTATTTACTCTTTTTATAATATTAAATTAATTTTCCCAGGCCAGCATACACTACCAATGTCTTTCCTACATGGAGGATAATCGATTGGAAGTGAAACGGCCATTTCGACATTCCCAGTTTACTTAGAAAATGTGAAAATGCGGAGGTCCAGCAAAGTACCCTGGCCGTTAGTTCAAGTTTAACTTTAAACAATGCGGTGGTAGAGTCATACCAGTTCCGTCCCTCGTTCTAAGAATTCGTGTCCAAACAGGTGTTCCAACTTGGGCACCAAAGGACAGTGCCCCCGCCAGACTGAGGCTGCGGATGCAGTATCGCCTCCTATTCCTGTGATGTTGGCTATTGGAAACTGTTAACCGCGGACATATGTGACTGTGCGGCACCCGAGGTCATAAAAAACAGAGAGAGCCTCTTTCCATTCGTGTGCTGTACGAGTGTACATCGTGATCGTCTTCGTGCGGTATTTACCGCCATTCTGCTGCCAGTTTTACCTTCCAACACTTTGGGAGCCAACTTGCGTTCAGCCATTTGCGATCTTTTGTCATGATTTGCGTTAGGGAGAGCGCCGCAGCTTAATTCTGGCAACTGTGTTATCGCGAGATCTGCACCGCGAGATACTGGCACTGCAAATCCGCAGGTCGTGGAGTGGTAAGCTTTATCGTGTAACCCCTGTTCTCTGTGGTAGCATAATGTTACTCATGACTGGCTTCTGTCATTATAATGTTTCAGTTTGCTTTACTTTCCGCACTCTCTCTAGGTACTGTTGGTTCTCTAACTGTATCTATTTATGGAACTATATATAGATTTTGACTCATCCTGCAGGAAGAAAATTGTTCACCATGAGGCTAATATTTGTCAGCGGTATCTTAAGAAAGATTTTAACACGACCACTTCGCCTTTATGAAAAATGGTTCAAATGGCTCTGAGCACTATGGGACTCAACTGCTGAGGTCATTAGTCCCCTAGAACTTAGAACTAGTTAAACCTAACTAACCTAAGGACATCACAAACATCCATGCCCGAGGCAGGATTCGAACCTGCGGCCGTAGCGGTCTTGCGGTTCCAGACTGCAGCGCCTTTAACCGCACGGCCACTTCGGCCGGCTCGCCTTTATGAGTTAATTTCTGATTAGATAATTTCCTTACCAGCATCTACTAACTTCCATTGTTCTGTAGCTTCCATGATGTCCTCCTTAGTATAATTATTTCATTACTAAGCTGTGAAACGCCTGAAATAGGTGACGACGTCCAACGCCTCCAACAGAACATCAGCAGATGAGTGATCTGTCAGGAGACAATTATATCGCCTATGGCTACTTCCTCTATTATTTCCTAGTCAGCGAAAAATGGAAGTGCTTCTCAAGGCTTCAACACAGTGCAAAGGTTGCCAACTCTCTTTAAATGTTTGGACATGAAAAACTTTGTACTGAACTAAACGAAAAAAGTAGTGCCACATGATCGAAATATCGGAGCCAAAACCGGAATCGGTGAACTCATACAAATACTTGAGATACAACATTTTGTAAGGACATGAAATGAAATCATCAGATAGGCTCAAGTAGAAGTGAAACAAGTGATTGACTGCATTTCATTCATGGGATACTGGGAAAGTGGTGTCAGTCTGCTACAAACATTGCTTACGAAGTACTTATGCGGTCGATATTAGAATACTGTTTAAGTTGTGGGACCCATAAGAAATTGTACTACCAGTGGATACTGAACTTATGGGGAACATGAATGATCACAGGTGTGAATGACTCACCCGAAAGCGCTTTACTGAAATATGGAAAAATCTGATCCGGCAGAAGCTTGATGCTAGACATCAACTATCCCGGGAAACCTAATTGCTAAATTTCGGAAACATGTATGAAGTGAGGCATCTAGGAATCTACACCTACATAGACATGATTACTCTGCATTCCACAATTAAGTGCCTGGCAAAGGGTACATCGAACCATCTTCAAGTTATTTCTCTACCACTACACTCTTGAACGACGCGCGGGAGAAACGAGCACTTAAATCTTTCTGTGCGAGCTTTGATTTCTCTTATTTTATCATGATCAGTTCTCCCGGTGTAGATGAGCGCCAAAAGAATAGTTTCGCAATCGAAGTAGAAAATTGGTGACTAAAATTTCGCAAGAAGATCCTGCCGCAACGAAAAACGCCTTTGTTTTTGTGGTTGTCACACCAATTCACATATCATGTCCGTTCCACTCTCTCCCCTGTTTCGCGATACTACAAAAACGAGCTGTCCTCCTTTTAACTTTTTCGATGCCAATCGTCAGTCGCAACCGGACAGCAATACTCTAGAAATGGACGGACAAAAGTGGTGTAAGCATTACTACGGCCTTCTATGCATCGCTCCCATGAAAACTGTGGAGACAATTTAAATTATAACACCCACAGACGCACTAAATAGTATTACGGGCGTTGTAAAATATGTGGTTTTATTTTCCTGCGTTTCGTTGCGTGTGTAATATTGTGTACAAAACTGGTCCATGAGAGCATATTTATATCTGCTGTTCATGTATTTTTCTAGGCGCTTCAGTCTGGAACCGCACGACCGCTACGGTCGCAGGATCGAATCCTGCCTCGGGCATGAATATGTGTGATGTCCTTAGGTTAGTTAGGTTTAAGTAATTCTAAGTTCTAGGGGACTGATGACCTCAGATGTTAAGTCCCATAGTGCTCAAAGCCATTTGAACAATTTTGTTCATGTATTTTCGTGTCTGTTTTCTGAATAACAACTCAAGTTACCTTAAAATCTCTTGACGAATTATTTTCTTCGTGGAGTTATTTTTCAATCCTACCAATTTTTATGCTCATTGGCTTATGTGCTCACTTATCTTGTGTTCATACTAGGAGCAGGTGAAAGCACAACCTACTAGAATAAACTGCCTTCCGGAGACAGAGCGTTTTCTTCCTGTGTACGCAGTTTTCACCCGGAAAAGGTAATTGCGAGTAGCAGGGAACTGCAGGAAACATGCTGCAGCAATGAATATATCGAGACATTGAATTCCAGTGAATCATTTTCTTGTTGTTAGACATTAGGACATACAAAGTGCTGTTACATTCGCATGGCACAGGCCTTTCCTACAAGCAGAGAGGCATTTACATTTACATGTTGTATTAAGACTGTTGAAGACCTTTGTCGCACTTTATATTCCTTCAATATATGTTAAAGGCTGTTTTTTACGTCCTGTTGCGCTATGAAAATTAAATTACAACGTCATATTTCATTAAATGTTGGCAGATGGCATTGTTCTTAGTTCGTTGGTCAGATTTCACATAAAGAGGAACATTTTCAAGGGGTTAATACCAGGGTCATAACTTGCTATGGACTCGTGTTAAATTATAAAATCTAATAGAGGATTTCAAGTTGTTCCATTAGGTACAGGTGGTCTAACTGATCAAAGCTACTATTCGCTGTACACAGCATGTCTGGTTTCAAATGCCACCTACCAGAGATTTTTTATCTGACACGGCAAATTCATTACATTGTAGTTTTACCCTTCCGAAATGACAGAACTGATGTATCGCACGACATCGATGATGCATAAACAGGTCGGTATGGCGATGCACTTTACAACAATTTTATGCAGAAAGCCAACAACATTGTATCACACTGGCATTGTCTCCTGAACGAAGCTCAAAAATGAAAAAGATTAGCGCATGGAATGACCCACTAGAGCCAACGACCTCAGATTTATAACACTAGTTGAGGATGCTCTTGAGAAGCGTTGAGTTGCATTCGGCCTTATTCCACACACTTGGTTCAAATGGCTCTAAGCACTATGGGACTTAACATCTGACGTCATCAGTCCCCTAGACTTAGAACTACTTAAACCTAACTTACCTAAGGACATCACACACATCCATGCCCCATGCAGGATTCGAACCTGCGACCGTAGCATCAGCGCGGTTCAGGAATGAAGCGGCTAGAACCACGTCCACAGCTGCCGTCTTCCCCACACTCACATGGTTTTTAGACACCATAGCGAGAAGACCTTCACTCTGCAAAATTCACCCACTACAAGATTAACGAACATCGGTTTTGACGTGCAGTATTTCATGTTGATGAAGTGTACGAATTAATTCCCTCAAATTCAGGTTGACATGTTCAGTGCATTTTCTGAAGATCAAAATCATTTTCGACACCCTAGGCTTATAAAGATATTGAAATAAACAGAAGTTTTACACTGAAATTTATTTAGCATTACTAGCTATTTTCTGTCAGTGATCATTTTCATATGTAAATGTTTCTCTATAAATGCTGTATTGTCAACCATCCCATGCTTCACGGTAACAGGAATTTGATCGCATTTTCTTGACAAAATTTCGTGTACGTAAATAAGATCACAAACAGAACGATTATGAGCAGTGTATTAAACCATGGACTGAAATTGTCAACAAATGCCAAACAAGTGTTGAAGCAAAATTCATGTAGGTCCAATAAATTAAAATCTCTGTGTGACGAAGTGGTTTTAGCTTGTACGTTAAACTGGGACTTCCGCATGGCTCTTGAAAGCCGCGTATGCACAGATAATTTGTGCTACATAGATAATGTCACAAGAATTCAGTCATGAAACTGACGCAAAATGGTTTGGTCGAGTGATACGTTCACCACGTGGCGTGGAATTCCTTCAGTCGCTAACGTTGAGAAAAATGCTGTGTTCAACGACCTTTGTTTCTGTGGCGGTGACGACCGTACTTTGAGCAGAACGCGCCTCAGTCCATTAGTGGGATTGCCCGCCCCGAGCTGCGGTGAATACCCTTCGTTCAACCGGTAAAGGGTCATTAAACGTCAGCACGAGCCGAGTTTCCACCGGGGATTACAGCGCCGAACAGCCGCGCGGCATCGATTGATCTACCGCGAGCTGAAGTCCGCTGCTCGACTGGTTCCTACCTTCCTATTGTGTTTGCAGATGTTCTTACAGACAGATCTGTAGAGCGGCCTTGCACGTTTTTGTATCGACATATTCGTGTTTAAAGGACAGATGGAAAACGAATAAAATATCCACTGACAGAACAGAACGTAGTAACGATATAGTGCAGTGGGAGACGGTATTATATAGTGTCAGTCTCAGCCGGGACGTTTTGTTTATTTATCCCAACATTTCTTCCCATCGCACAGTTCCTGCGTTAGCCGTGCTGTTTTACGGTCGACGGACCACCTGGGCGACACAGTTTGAAACTCACCTACGTCCACAGTGAAAGTGGATTATTCTTGTACGACCATACTTTCGTAGAACCACGGTCCTATGCTGGCTTCGTCATCGGCGGGACCAATAATGCTACTGACATTTTTGTTCAAAAGTGATTGTTCTGCACACCCAATTTCTTGGAGCACCATTTCCCTCTGTTGTCTTTTCCTTGACTCCGCATGTGTACCGCATTTGTGAAGTATTTCAGTGTGAACTTCTTGCACACCGCCTCCGGCTTGGTGCTGGTCTAGTCGATACGTTATGTCCATAGGTGGTTGGGAGGACAGTTCAAAAATGGTTCAAATGGCACTGAGCACTGTGGGACTCAACTTCTGAGGTCATTAGTCCCCTAGAACTTAGAACTAGTTAAACCTAACTAACCTAAGGACATCACACACATCCATGCCCGAGGCAGGATTCGAACCTGCGACCGTAGCGGTCTCGCGGTTCCAGACTGCAGCGCCTAGAACCGCACGGCCACTTCGGCCGGCGGAGGACAGTTGCTTAGTCGCTTGCTTGGCTGTTGAAACCTACTCCAGCTGTTCCTACGGGATTCGAGCTCCTCCCACTGCAGTGGGGACCCTGAAACTGGTTTTCCCCACAGAGCACAGAAGTAAATGTTCTGTGATTATATCCTGTCCCTAATTCCCTGATTCCGCAAGTCCGGAAATCTAGCCTACATCACCCTAAAAATCTGCGACGACACGTCGGAGCGGGAAACAAACAACTTTTGGCTTGCTCAATGAACGCGCGATGATAACAACGGCAGTCTGTTTGCACAGAGAGCGCAGTGTTGACGCCATACGGGCTTCCACTACACTTACTGGGGAATGGAAGGTGGAAATTGAGTTAACAGCGAATATGCGACTAAAGAGCCAAAGAAACTGGTACATCTGCCTAATATCTTGTAGGACCCCCGCGAGCCGCAGAAATGCCGCAACACGTTGAGAACGTTAATCGGATTCTAAATTACTGTGAAACTGGAAGAAAAGGAAAGATACTATTAGCAGGCAAGCCTTACGAAAGCACAATAAATATTAATTCAGCTTTATCTGTATTGTCAATACTCACTAATACTGCAAAAAGCAAGTGATACTTTGTAATAGATGTTACTCGAGTGGCTCATTCGAGAGAACAATAACTGTGTACTGTATTGTCAGAGAAACTATCAACGAACAGTAAGCTGCAATGTCGTATACATAATCGATGGGGTTGTTTCCTGTTTACAGATGTACCGCCGACCGCGGCTGTGTGTGTGTGTCCGGCAATTTTCAGCTTAATACTTCCAGTGCGTCTTAACAGCTAAAATTTTGACAGTGGGTTTCTTTCGTTGTCTCCTTCCTGAGTAAAAAATTTCAGGTTAGGTTTCGACATGTCTTATTGGACCATTCCCCTTTAAGAGGTTAATCAGCGCCCCGGAATAAGAGTACAGTGTCTTGCTTACTACAGTGCCACTTCACTCAGTCGTATAACTCGGGCATTACAGTGCCATTAGTAAGTTAAAATCAGGTAGGTAGCAGTCACCAACTTTTGTCAAAACTTTACCTTAGGACCTCCCTAGGTATAAAATCAATTTTGGAGGTGCAAATTTCCTTCAAGTCACCTCCAGATAACGCTTCTCTCGCTTCAGTCACAGACTGTTTTAATCAGATTGAAAATGTTCAAATATACTCCAGTTGCTACCCAGCAATAAAAAACAGAACCTGGGGGACCTGTTGACATTGAGTTTAAGTGAGTCCTGCTAGAGTGCATTACATAATGGAAATATAATCACTTCTTTTTAACCGTACTGGAAATTTTCAATCAACGTTAACTCCTAAAATATTTGTAGTGTGTTTTTAGTAGCAACAGGTAACGACTGATGGCACTCTTGCTAAGTGTCTTTCATCAATTGCAAAAGTTTTCGATATCTCATTCTTATTTACGGATTTACGGTCGGATGTTATCTACTTGGTCACCTATTTAGCTTGTTGTTGTCTTCATATTCGCCGGCCGGGGTGGCCGAGCGGTTCTAGGCGCTACAGTCTAGAACCGCGCGACCGCTACGGTCGCAGGTTCGAATCCTGCCTCGGGCATAGATGTGTGTGATGTCCTTAGGTTAGTTAGGTTTAAGTAGTTCTAAATTCTAGGGGACTGATGACCTTAGAATTTAAGTCCCATAGTGCTCAGAGCAATTTGAACCATCTTCATCTTCTTCTTCTTCCCCGTCTTCCTCTACTACTACTACTACTACTACTACTACCACCCCTACCAATCATAATAATAATAATAATAATAATTCCCGTGGAGGTCCGGGAAAAGAATAGGCCTCCGGTATGTTCTGCCAGTCGTAAACGACGACGAAAAGAACAAACCACTAATAGGGCTAACCTCCCTTTTAGTGTGATTAGTTGGTTCAGGACAGAACTAAAGAAGCCTCGGACAAGCGCCGTCATGGTCAGGGACGACGCTGGAACCCTATGCCCGCCCACAATGGTAACGACACTGCTAGCCAACTGGAAAATGATTCAAATCCAAATAGAGGTGTTTTGCAGGATATGCTTCCTGCAACCACCCTAGAAGGAAAACAAAGACAGAGGATGAGATGGTCAGATGAAGTTAATCGACACGCCATGTTCTGTTATTACCAAGCAACAAACCTAGGAACCAACACAACTGGATACAGATCAGAAGTACACACAACATTTATTACCAGATACCCAGAATTAAAATTTTTAACAGAACAACGACTAGCTGATCAGATCCGTGTAATAATAAAAAACAACAGGATACCCCAGTCAGAATAAGAAAACATCAAACAACAACTACAACAAATACTGGAACAAAATAATGTGCAATCAGAAGAAGAAGAAAATACAGTAATGGACTCAAACATCCCAGAGCAAACAAACAAACAACAACACGCATCAATTAAACAGTCAGAGGAAAACGAAATCTTAAGACAGCCACCAGAACAAGCACAAATAGAACACGAAGTGACACAGATGTTAGATATAGAAGAAACATTTCAGCTGACATATATAGAATACAAAGACACAAATACAGACATTAGACCATTCTTGCATAGACCGCCAAATAACCCACAAGTCGATACAACAATAAAAACTATCAACACAATCATACACAACAAAATAAATGAAAACACAACTATGGAAGAGTTACAACTACTGGTTTATATAGGAGCACTCACTACACTAAATATACACACTAGGCAGAGATAAGAACCAACCAACACACAGAAGAAACCCACAAAACCAGCATGGCAACACAGGCTACAGATCAGAATAGAAAAACTGAGGAAAGACATTGGACAGCTAACATAATTTATAAGAAATGAAATGTCAGAAAAAAACGAAAAAGGTTAGGTAAAATCTCACAACAAGAAGCAATAGTGCAATTAGATGAAAAGAAGCAGAAATTACAAGCATTGGCCAAACGACTTAGAAGATACAAAAAAAGTGAAAATAGAAGGAAACAAAACCAAACATTCAACACAAACCAAAAGAAATTTTACCAGACAATAGATAACACACACATTAAAATAGACAATCCACCAAACATAACAGACATGGAACACTAGCAACATATGGTCAAACCTGGTACAACATAACAGGCATGCATGGTGGATACAAGCAGAAACAGATACATACAAGATGATACCACAAATGCCTGAAGTGATAATTTTGCAACATGAAGTCACCCAAGCAATTAATTCTACTCACAATTGGAAAGCCCCTGGAAAAGATAAAATAGCAAATTTCTGGCTAAAGAAATTCACCTCAACACATTCACATCTAACTAAATTATTGAACAGTTACATTGCAGACCCATACACATTCCCTGATACACTTACACATGGAATAACTTATCTGAAACCTAAAGATCAAGCAGACACAGCAAACCCAGCTAAATATCGCCCCATAACATGCCTACCAACAATACACAAAATATTAACTTCAGTCATTACACAGAAATTAATGACACATACAACACAGAACAAAATTATAAATGAAGAACAAAAAATGTGTTGCAAAGGAGCACGAGGATGTAAAGAGCAACTGATAATAGATGCAGAGGTGACATATCTAGCTAAAACTAAACAAAGGTCGTCACATTATGCATACATTGATTACCAAAAAGCTTTTGATAGTGTACCCCACTCATGGTTACTACAAATATTGGAAATATACAAAATAGATCCTAAATTGATACAGTTCCTAAACATAGTAATGAAAAATTGGAAAACCACACATAATATCCAAACAAATTCAAATATCACATCACAGCCATTACAGATTAAGCGTGGAATATACCAAGGCGACTCATTAAGTCCTTTCTGGTTCTGCCTTGCTCTGAACCCACTATCCAACATGCTAAATAATACAAATTATGGATACAATATTACTGGAACATACCCACACAAAATCACACATCTGCTATACATGGATGATCTAAAACTACTGGCAGCAACAAGTCAACTCAACCAATTACTACAGATAACAGAAGTATTCAGCAATGATATAAATATGGCTTTTGGAACAGACAAATGTAAAAAAAATAGCATAGTCAAGGGAAAACACACTAAACAAGAAGATTACATACCGGATAACCACAGCGACTGCATAGAAGCGATGGAAAAAACAGATGCCTATAAATATCTAGGATACAGACAAAAAAATAGGAATAGATAATACAAATATTAAAGAAGAACTAAAAGAAAAATATAGACAAAGACTAACAAAAATACTGGAAACAGAATTGACAGCAAGAAACAAGACAAAAGCTATAAATACTTATGCTATACCAATATTGACCTATTCATTTGGAGTAGTGAAATGGAGTAACACAGACCTAGAAGCACTCAATACACTTACACTATCACAATGCCACAAATATAGAATACACCACATACATTCAGCAACTGAAAGATTCACATTAAGCAGAAAGGAAGGAGGAAGGGGATTTATCGACATAAAAAACCTACATTATGGACAGGTAGACAATTTAAGAAAATTCTTTATAGAACAAGCAGAAACTAGCAAAATACACAAAGCAATCACTCATATAAATACATCGGCTACACCACCGCAATTTCATAACCACTTCAACAACCCTTTAGATCACATAACATCAACAGATACGAAGAAAATAAATTGGAAAAAGAAAACACTACATGGCAAGCACCTGTATCATCTAACACAGCCACACATCGATCAAGGCACATCCAACACATGGCTAAGAAAAGGCAATATATACAGTGAGACGGAAGGATTCATGATTGCAATACAGGATCAAACAATAAACACCTGATATTACAGCAAGCATATTATTAAAGATGCCAATACCACAACAGATAAATGCAGACTTTGCAAACAACAAACAGAAACAGTAGATCACATCACAAGTGGATGTACAATACTAGCAAATACAGAATACCCCAGAAGACATGACAATGTAGCAAAAATAATACAACAACAGCTTGCCTTACAACATAAACTTATAAAACAACATGTTCCCACATACAAGTATGCACCACAAAATGTACTGGAGAACGATGAATACAAATTACACTGGAACAGAACCATTATAACAGGTAAAACAACACCACATAACAAACCTGACATCATACTCACCAATAAAAAGAAGAAATTAAAACAACTAATCGAAATATCCATACCCAATACAAGAAATATACAAAAGAAAACAGGAGAAAAAATTGAAAAATACATCCAACTGGCTGAGGAAGTCAAGGACATGTGGCATCAGGATAAAGTTGACATTATACTAATTATAGTGTCAACTACAGGAGTCATACCACACAATATCCACCAGTACATCAATGCAATACAGCTACATCCAAACTTATATATACAACTACAGAAATCTGTAATTATTGGCACTTGTTAAATTACCCGAAAGTTCCTAAATGCAATGTAACATATACCGTACAGTTAAAAGGAAGTCACGCTTGATCAAGGTCCGCGTCACCTTCCATTTTTAACCAGACATAACGTCTGAGACAAGAAAGAAATAATAATAATAATAATCCCAGGTAATTTCCGTCGCCCACTTTTAAACACATCTTTGCACTGCCATTCTTAGATACCGTGCGAAATCAGCTTATTTCTTTAGACTCCTGTCTTATCACCTTGTGCGAATTTAATAGAGGAACGGAGCCCTTCTCCAAGAAAAATTTTAATTATTTCGTTATTTGTACGAAATAGTGTGGTATGATTTTAATAAATCATTATAAATTAATGTTGGACCTTTTGCAGCTCTGCTAATGAGTAACTTAGTGTTGGATAAAACATTGTTGGCACATTAAAAATGTACTATGATGTGTCTCACTTGTACAAAATGATACTATTATAATTAGTAGTTCATAGTAGCACGTCGTTATGGAGGGCGCACAGACGGAAACGGAAGAAAGCCGGATACAGTGAATTAGTGAAGTCTTGCGTGACCCGTAAATCCAGCGCATTTGAGAGGGCAAACGATGCATTCGTTCAGTGTCGTCATTAAAATTTATCATCTTCTCTTGTAATGCCCTATATTATCCAGTGTAACAGAGAAATCCTTCTGGAAACTGTCAACTATGGCGATGCCGTAGTTCTGCTTTATGTCGGTCAGCATTTTTCTACTTAAATAAATAATTAGAGATTTTAAATCCTTGTTTAAAGCAGGAAAACAAGTAGATGAATAAATCGATCCCGTTCCGCATTGCTAGCCAGCGAACTTTTCGCAACTTCTGAGAGGCGTCACAGGACGCAGCTTTTTCTTATACAGCACAACAAACGTAGTTCTAACACTTAAAATATATTATATAAACATTTTTAAGTAATTTGAAGTGGATTACGCCAAGTATCAACACTTCCCTCTATAATACGATAATTAAACAGGTTGAAAAGTTAAGTTCATGATTAGTAGCTGCCTGAATGATAACTATTGAACTGTAGTAGGTCAACGAAAATTGCAGCGCATTTTCTCATCGTCAATCATACCGGATCTGTTCAGCTCTTTCAGCAAGAAACTTTAATTTTTTAATGAAGTGTAGGCTGTAATGAAGATTCATGGCCACAACTGTAGAACGGTGACTGGAACAACGACATCCTCGTGAGGAAAGACTGAGAGGTAGTGGCACGTCCAAGATTGGAGGCGCACTGTGATACATTTTAGGACGCCGCAATTGCTAATACCTCTGTCCGCCAAGGACAAAGGTCCAACTTCAGTTTTCAGACCGAAAACTGTTGTATTTTGCTACTAATTTTAAAGTTTTTCTTTTTTCAAATTTTGTTGCGAATTTTGAATCCACCCATTCGTACAAAAAATAGCCAGGGACTCACACCTAGTGAATACGCTACTGGCGACCACGGCGCTCCAAGCTGAGTGTGGTATTGTATCCTCTTACTTATGCCATGCTCTTTTCTTTTATCTTTTCCATCTGGTTATCCTTGGCCTCCTGATGTTATTTTCCGACCTTGACGCCAATAGGACTCGAGGGCTGGGGTGTCTATCGTTTTCCAAGATCAACTTGTCAATTCATTGTCAACGGCTTGGAAGACGGTCGAAGGTGGTTTGTAGCGCCACAACAATGGAAAGGGCGGGTGAACCAGCATCACTAAAAACGAAGTCCTAAATCGAAACTACAGCGGAATGGAGACCATAGTACGGTGTAGTTGGCAGATAAGTCAGAAATGAGCGTAGCGCTTGTCCTCGAGAGGAGCGGCTACAAAAGGCGACAGTTCTCTAAGTCAGCAAGGCCTAATTTCATGCTGACAGCAGCTTCTAAAATGCTTGGCGACAGGCTTTGTGATAATTCGACCAAGCAGCCAGTGTCACGTCCTTACGGAAATGCTGTTCTAAGGATTCTATAACACGGTTAGGGCATACGCCAAAAGCACCGCGCGTTGGCAGGACACAGCGTGACAAGTACGCAAAGATTACCGTCGGAAGAGCGTCGACGGCTAAACAAGCTACCCCCCGCCACGTGTCTCATAACGTCGGGACTGTGGACGATGCAGTTGTAATAGCTAAGGCACTCGAAAAGAGGCGTATCAACATCTGTGCGGTGCATGAAACAAGATGGAGTGGGCAAAATTCGTATGGTATTGGCCGTGGTTGCAAACTTGATACACAACGAAACTCGCGGAATAGACTAACTAACGACGTTGGTATTGTCATATCAGCGAAATTCGATAATTCATTCTCTGAGGCGCAATGTTACAGTGATCGCCTTATGAAAATTCTCTACATTGCAGTTAGAAGAAAAGTCCATTTCTTCAATGCCAATGTCCCACAAATCGGCCTGAACGTGAAATCATTCTGGGCACTGCTTCACTAGAAGGCTGCTGAAGTCCCAGCAGAAGGCTATTTATTTCTTTGCTACTTTCTTTCAATCTCTTGTCGATATACAAGAACATACCGAATTTTGCACGTGAATTGGAATGAATATAGCACATAATACTTTAACATAACTTCTGAAGACTGCGTCATCCTAGCCGGTAACCTGAGTGGATACCTCGGTCAAGGAAAAGCAGATAATGTCGCCCACGTTGGACATGGAAAGATGACGGCCAGCCAATCCTTGACTACGCGGAAACTCACGCTCTAGTCATCACAAACATTTGGTTCAAGGAACAAACAGTTTGCAGTCTACATGCTAGCAAAGATTGATACAAACAATGGCATTATTGAACTGCTTGTCATAGCATTCCTGTATGGAGTTTATAAATGATCCCTTGTTACACGTGAAATATAGAGAGACAGACCCAAATTCAATCTTCTGCGCCAGGATATTCACATCTGCATCATTAGTAAAATCTTTTTCATGTAGACAGTCTACAACTGTGTTTATCTTGATTTGTTACAAGAACGTCCCACTAGGTAAGTTGAATACTTACTGTACGTTGTCCATGTCACTAAGGGTTCACACGTTGATGGTTCAAATCGCTCTAAGCACTATGGGTCTTAACATCTGAGGTCACCAGTCCCCTAGAACTTAGAACAACTTAAACCTAAGCTAAGGACACCACACGCATCTATGCCCGAAGCAGGATTCGAACCTGCGACCGTAGTGGTCGCGCGGTTCCAGACTGTAGCGCCTAGAACCGCTCGGTCGCAACGGCTGGCTGGTTCACACATTGACATCTATGAATGAGAATACAATACTTCATAAGTTATATGGGATGTAACGAGTGTAAATACAGATATTGGTTTTGGTGACTGAAGACCGTGTACAGAGCAACATTACATCAGTATTCACTTCATTTTGTAGACTGAAAACTGTAGCAATTAGAAGTTGTATATTTTCAGGTTCGTTAGTACCTCCAAGTACATGTGGCAAGGGGAGCCATTAATACTTATTTTCCTCTGGGGAGCAGGTCAGTTGTTTTATGTCTCCGTGCTCGTCGTCAAATATCGGATGTCCAGGAAGCCTTCTTACACGGATCGCTAGACAACATTCAAACGAATCGTATTAATGACATTTATTACAAAATGTAAAGAGACAGTGCTTAACTTCGACAGTTAGACAGAGGTGTCGCAAGCAAAAGACTACATACGAAATAATGAATATCCTTTTCCGGCCGTGAAGGCCGAACGGTTCTAGGCGCTACAGTATGGAATCGCGGGACCACTACGGTCGCAGGTTCGAATCCTGCCTCGAGCGTAGATGTATGTAGTGTCCTTAGGTTAGTTAGGTTTGGGTAGTTCTAAGTTCTAGGGGACTGATGACCTCAGAAGTTAAGTTCCATAGTGCTCAGAGCCATTTTTGAACCACATATAAGGATATCTGTATTTATACCCGTTACACCCTGCACGTAACATGTTCAAAACTAGTCATTATTATTTTGTATAGTTTTAAAGTTCGTAAAGTCTAAATTTTTAAAAATATTTATGGACACCCTATAATATGGAGGCCAACGGCCTTGGCGCAACGGTAACACCGGTTCCCGTCAGGTCATCGAAGTTAAACGATGTCGGGCTGGGCTAAAACTTGGATGGGTGACGATAGAATCTGCCGAGCGCTGTTGTCAAGCGGGGAGCACTCAGCCCTTGTACGGCAAACTGAGGAGCTACTTGACTGAGAAGTAGCGGCTCCGGTCTTGTAAATTGACAAACGACCGGTAGTGCGGTGTGCTGACCACATGCCCCTCCATATCAGCATCCAGTGACGTCTGTGGGCGGAGGATGACACAGCGGCTGGTCGGTAGCCTTGGGCCTTCACGGCATGCTCAGGTGGAGTTAGTTTTTTGTAATATCGGAGTGGTGCTACACCTATTGGGGGCAGTGCGTACATTTAACGGAATAAGTTCATTTTTACACTACTGGCCATTAAAATTGCTACGCCACGAAGATGTGCTACAGATGCGTAATTTAACCGACAGGATGAAGATGCTGTGATATGCAAATGATTAGCTTCTCAGAGCATTCACACGAGGTTGGTGCCGGTGGCGACACCTACAACGTGCTGACATGAGGAAAGTTTCGTACCGATTTCCCATACACAAACAACAGTTACTCGGCGTTGCCTGGTGAAACGTTGTTGTGATGCCTAGTGTAAGGAGCAGAAATGCGTACCATCACATTTCCGACTATGATAAAGGTCGGATTGTCGCCTATCGCGAATGCGGCTTTTCGTATCGCGACATTGCTGCTCGCGTTGGTCGAGATCCAATGACTGTAAGCAGAATATGGAATCGGTGGGTTCAGGAGGGTAATGTTGAACGCCGTGCTGGATCCCAACGGACTCGTATCACTAGCAGTCGAGATGACAGGCATCTTATCCGCATGGCTGTAACGGATCGTGGAGCCACGTCTCGATCCCTGAGTCAACACATGGGGACGTTTGCAAGACAGCAACCATCTGCACGAACAGTCCGACGACGTTTGCAGCAGCATGGACTATC
Organism: Schistocerca piceifrons; assembly: GCF_021461385.2. Lineage (NCBI taxonomy): Eukaryota > Metazoa > Arthropoda > Insecta > Orthoptera > Acrididae > Schistocerca > Schistocerca piceifrons. Next base: position 236,303,082 of record NC_060140.1, read on the forward strand.
AGCTCGGAGACAATGGCTGCGGTTACCCCTGACGCTGCATCACAGACAGGTGCGCCTGCGATGGCGTACTCAACGTCGAACCTGGGCGCAAGAATGGCAAAACGTAATTTTTTCGGATGAATCTAGGTTCTGTTTACAGCATCGTGATGGTCGCATCCGTGTTTGGCGACATCGCGGTGAACGCACATTGGAAACGTGTATTCGTCATCGCCATACGTTGGTTACACGTCTCGGTCACCTCTTGTTCTGAATGACGGCGCTTTGAACAGTGGACGTTACATTTCAGATGTGTTACGACCCGTGGCTCTACCCTTTATTCGATCCATTGGAAACCCTACATTTCAGCAGGATAATGCACGACCGCATGTTGCAGGTCCTGTACGGGCCTATCTGGATACAGAAAATGTTCGACTGCTGCCCTGGCCAGCACATTCTCCAGATCTCTCACCAATTGAAAACGTCTGGTCAATGGTGGCCGAGCAACTGGCTCGTCGCAATACGCCAGTCACTACCCTTGATGAACTGTGGTATCGTGTTGAAGCTACATGGGCAGCTGTACCTGTACACGCCATCCAAGCTCTAACTCAATGCCCAGGCGTATCAAGGCCGTTATTACGGCCAGAGGTGGTTGTTCTCGGTTACTGGTTTCTCGCGATCTATGCACCCAAATTGCGTGAAAATGTAATCACATGTCAGTTCTAGTAAAATATATTTGTCCAATGAATACCCGTTTATCATCTGCATTTGTTCTTGGTGTAGCAATTTTAATGGCCAGTAGTGTAAAATCAAGGTCACGTAAGTATCTTTATGGATATAGACCAGGGTCAGATGCTTTTCAGGGCTATATTCACAGGTCGGTAACGTTTCAGCACACTAGGTGATCAGGCAACTCGCAAGGACACGTAAAGCATTGTTGTCAGTGTTAGCAACAGGCACAGTGGGAGAGCAATCGAGGGAGCGTCATTAAAACTAAAGGGAGGCTTTCATTAAAATTTTGTTTGGTCCCGTTACTCGTCAGCGGCGAGTCGGTTGCAGCCGCGGCGCGTGCAGCGGATGGCGATGGCCCGAGGGCCGGCTTTCACGGCAGAGCGAGTGCGGCCGTCGTTAGCGGCCTATCGACCGCCGGCAGGCAGCAGTCACCAGACGGGGCTGGGAGGGCCCAGCTGCCGCTGCCGCTGCTGCCCCTGCTGCTGTGCTGGTGATCACAATGAGGGGGCGAGGCACACCGGCTACCAGCTGACCCTGAAGGCGCCCCCTGCCGCTGCCACGTGTCTCCTCCAAGGCGCCGCCAGAAAGCCCGCACTTTCCGCCCAGAATAGCCTCTGTCACTGTCGTGCTAAAGAGTCCACCTTTGAAGTGTGATATATGGGGCAAATCGAAATGGATGCAGCGATTACAAATGGTTACAACTCAACGATGTAACTACAGTTAACTTCTCTCCCTCGACAAGAAGTCTTGGAGTAACAATAGATGTAAATTGGACTAAGCACATAACTGCAGTCCGGAAGAAGGCATAGGCATCTCTCAGTGATGTACAAAAATCTGAAGACTTCTCTTTCTGACCGCCAAAAGGAACTTGTACAAACGCTCACATTTTCAGTCGTTGATTACAGCGATGTTATACTGCAAGGTCTTTCTGAGGAAATCTGACGGACTCTGGCACTGGCGATGAACGCCAGTGTTAGATATATCTCATGGCCGTCAATTACAGACGTTTTGTGCCAGCATCTCGTGGTCGTGCGGTAGCGTTCTCGCTTCCCACGCCCGGGTTCCCGGGTTCGATTCCCGGCGGGGTCAGGGATTTTCTCTGCCTCGTGGTGGCTGGGTGTTGTGTGATGTCCTTAGGTCAGTTCGGTTTAAATAGTTCTAAGTTCTAGGGGACTGATGACCATAGATGTTAAGTCCCATAGTGCTCAGAGCCATACAGACGTTTTGTAAAATACAGTACAAATGGTACGTTCATTGTGTCAATGATCTGCAGTTAACTGTAACTAATGTAAATAAAAACTTACACAGTAACGCGTTTTTATTTCTAACATCTCCTTAAGCTGGCTTCTCCGACCCAGATTCCCTACCTCAAATTGCTCAGTGGAGCATCCTCTTTGTCCTGTTCAGTCTTTGCACGCTCTTAATGAAACATTCTCTATGAAAAGTATTTTCAGATGTACAAAATTCATATTTTATGATATAGCAAGCTCTCAAGGTCTTTGGAAGTGAAATATAAGTAGACTTCATCAGCTAAGAGCGCTGGGAAATGAAGGAGGTGTGGCTGGAAATAAGGATGTAACGAGTTCCAATCGAATCGTGTGTTATCATCATATGCACAGCTGTCTTGATCATATGTCACCACCATATGCACAACTATTTTGTTTGGGTGCAGACGAAATGGGTTCTGATAACTCTGATGTTGAGTGCCCGTAAGCTTAAAAAAAAATGGTTCAAATGGCTCTGAGCACTATGGGACTCAACTGCTCAGGTCATTAGTCCCCTAGAACTTAGAACTAGTTAAACCTAACTAACCTAAGGACAGCACAAACATCCATGCCCGAGGCAGGATTCGAACCTGCGACCGTAGAGGTCTTGCGGTTCCAGACTGCAGCGCCTTTAACCGCACGACCACTTCGGCCGGCAAGCTTCAAAACACACACACACACACACACACACACACACACAGTGAGAGAGAGAGAGAGAGAGAGAGAGAGAGAGAGAGAGAGAGAGAGTGCAGACGACCTCCACTGTCTTATCAGCGTACGTTGTCCGTCACATCCTTCCTCGATCTTAACGCTCTTGTCTGAACATCATGTCAGAAATACTTGTCCCCATCAGAGTAATATCCTTTCTGTCCCCTATGCATCACTCGCCTACTTTCTCAAAAACCTTTTTCAGTAACAGGACCCCGACTCTGGAATAATCTCACTCATTATATCAAAGAACTGAATAACATCTCCAGTTTCAAAAGACAGTCAATGACGTATATATTGATGCAACAGCAACGACTAAAACGACTGACGTTGTCCCTGTACACACTTTTTTTTTTAGATCTCATTTTGTTCTATATTGTTCGTTGAATTTGTTCGTGGCGGACGTCCGACGTCCGATGACACTCGTTCAGGTGTTCGTTAATCTGTTCACTCAGTTTTTTTTATTACAGAAGGTAGCTGAACCCTCTCACCGAAAACGCTGAGCTACCGTGCCGGCACTCGATAACCCATTACAAAAATGGTTCAAATGGCTCTGAGCACTATGGGACTTAACATCTGAGGTCATCAGTCCCCTAGAACTTAGAACTACTTAAACCTAACCAACCTAAGGACATCACACACATCCATGCCCGAGGCAGGATTCGAACCTGCGACAGTAGCAGTCGCGCGGTTCCGGACTGCGCGCCTAGAACCGCTAGACCACCGCGGTCGGCAACCCATTACATCCTTCTTTCCAACCACACCTTCTGCATTTCCCAGCGCTCTTAGCTGATGAAGTCTACTTAAATTACACTTCCACAGAGCTTGCTATATCAGAAAATATGAATTTTGTACATTTGAAAATACATTTCATACAGGATGTTTCCGTAAGAGCGTGCAAAAACGGAACAGGACATAGAGGATGCTCCACTGAACAATATCAGGTAGGGAATCTGGGTCGGAGAAGACAGCTTAAGGAGATGCTAGAAATAAAATCGCATTACTGTCTACCTTTTTATTTACATTGCTTACAGTTACCTGCAAATATTTATCATTGACACAATGAACGTACCATTTGTACTGTATCTTTTAAAACGTGCTGAAACTTACGGCCATCAGCCTCAACGCAAGTATGGCATCGGCGAACAAGATGCTGACGCACCATGACAAAGGTCCATGGTGCGGTCCTCGTGTTGCCCCGTCCCTCGTTTGTTCTTTCCAGTGAACCAGTCTCCCGCATTCTTCTATCATGAGAAATAAGCACTCGACGTGGCGGATGATGCCCGTTTAGAAATTATTCTCGCTACAGTCTTTCAGCAGCGAACACACTGCAACGTACTTCCCCAAACACAAGGTGCATCTGAGGGAGTTCTGCGAAACTGTACCGGTACTCCTCCACCGTATTGTACTCTACGGCTCTGAATATGACTAATTAATATGTCATATGTCTGTCACTGATTTATAGCACGTTCTGTCATGGGACAATATAAATACGATACAATAGAGCTACATTATGGACAAGTAAAGTAAACAAAACCTTGATAGTAACTTCCTAGTAATCAGGCTCGTCGTCCTTTGCTTCCTTGCAGGAAATATAGAATGTACATGTAAATAAACAACACAGTACATGTAAACTTGTATGCAAGTTGCTTGTAAATAAGCTGGAAAACAGTTATACTAGACAAAGCGGTAGAAAAGTTTGCTTCCATAACTACTTCAGCTGGCTTCTCCGACCCCATGTTCCCTGCCTCAAATTGTTCAGTGGAACATTCTTTATGTCCTGTCACATTTTTGCACTCTCTTACGGAAACACTCTGCATCTGCCACTATAATTATTGTTATCATCGTCGTTGTCGTGGTTATCTTTATTATTGGCAACAGCAGTACAAGTATCACGGGTATTTATTATTCCTTCCTCAGTACTATTTACTCACACTGTCTCTACTGATTATATTATTATCGTATCAAAATTATTTCTTGGGTATCTATGATATTAAGAAGCACTGTAACTGTGAAATCCTGATCTGACTTAATAGACGACCTGACGGCCCTATTCTGATCAGGTAAAATAAACAAATAAATAACTGAATAATAAATACAGTCAAAGGAGGCTAGGGGCAAATACCTGTAGTGGGGTCCCCTTCGCTTCCTCCACGGCTGACCCCTCCTCCACCCTTCCAGTGATCCATCTTTTTGTACCTTTGTCAAATACAAACGTACTAAGATATTACTTCAGCCAAAACTATGAAAAACCTTCTCAAAATCATTCTAATTTGTTTTAACTGAATTTTTCATCGGTGCTTTGGAGAATGTGATAACAATACATAGTAGGAACCACTTTCTAATATTCTGCAAAGTTGTATTCATGTGCTCACGAACCAGTTTTCTGCTTCTCAGGCCATCGTCAGGTAACTACTCAATGTTCCAAATATATACATGTTTTTACATACGTGTTTTATGCAACCCGAAACACCTTCAAATACCACGTGCATAATTTTCATATTCTCTTGCTCGCTACATGCAGACTATTAATTCTACAGAAAACATGAATAGGACCGTTTTGAAGGATATTTAATGTAGTTAAATTTTGTACTGGGATACGTTTTCGCTAGAGGCCGAACTTTTTGAATTATTCAAGGAAAGCTTACAGAAGTTACCTTCAAATGCGTTTTTCTTGAATAACTCGGAAATAGTGAGCTCCATCGAAAATATATTACAGTACAAAATTTGACTATATTAATTTTCCTACGAAAAGGTGCTATCCATTTTCTTCCGTAGGACCAACAGTACACGAGTAGCGCACGAGAGAATATGAGAATCTCAATCTTGGTTTTTGAGGGCTTTGAGGTTTCCGTAGAAACCATAGGTAGGGGCAGCTGACTGATCCTGTGTAAAACGAAGTGTGACTAAGACTTTTTGTGGTAAGGTCTTATGGGCCCAAACTCATTGTTTTTACGGTCAGCGGGCCATTTTCTGGGTTGCCTCTGCCTGCTTACGGCCCTACTAAAGCAGCTTAATGCATAGCATTTCATCGACAAGAATAACGAAAAGGGCTGCGCTACGTGCTGGATACGCAGGTTGCGTTCTAGGTCACAGAACCACAAAAGCGGCCAGTACCACAGAAATTTGAAATGAAAACATGTCTCTCTTCTAATACTGAAGTTGGATCCCCCTCACAACACTAAAAGCAGTACACATTATTTTGTACAGTTTTACTCGATTGAATATCACAGCCATGTCGTAACCCAAGGGGTATTTCTAGTAACATTCTACCAGATTTCCACTTTTGAGTGGCTGTGAAAAGCGTCTTCCTGGTGTCAGCCGTGAAAAATTTCCGTATTTTCTTTTCGAAACAACTATGTGAGTTTCTCTTTGACTGGGGCTGTTCTTCCATAATGCTACTTTCTGCTAATTATCAGTTACAGGAGGACTTCTGGGTCAGTTTTCATTTACTAACTGAAATATATCCTGTAGTTTCATTACTTCTGCTAGGGTTTTGTAATTTCTGCACAATGATCCATTACGAGCACTCCTGTAAATAATTGTGCATTAGTAACTTGGTTTGATTTTCAGAACGCAGTATGTTCTGTGCCTCAAAGACTCGTTGTAGCAGTTGAAAGTAGTAATTTGTGTTAACTATGGTAGTTTAGATGACAAATTCGTCTCATTTCATTCCCAGTTGATTCTCTTTTCCAATTATTTTTTCAGTTCGTTTCATAACAATCCACAGACACTCAGTGCTAGCTTGAAGAAATAGTTATTCATAAAATTCACATGACGGCAAATATGTGTCTACAGAACTTGATACTAACACGTTATTCTGTCATTGCAAAATTCCCATCCATCGTTTGGAAAAGTACATACTGGTACATGACTGACGTTTTCCAACGGATGATAGTTGATCGGTTGAAGTGTGGTAGACACACCTAGAACGAATAAGAAATCCACCTCTTTTTGTACATCTAATGCTACAACAATAAACTGAATCGTGTCTTCAGTCATGTGGTTTCGCCAAGCGAATTACTATTATATACAAAATTTAAAAGAGGAAACCAATAGATAGCATACCGAAGTACGTGGGTTTTTTCGTCTCTTACACTCTGTGGTCCTCTTCCTTCTAGAATCAGGTCTGATTGCCTAATGTAATAAAAGTTAGAACATCTGACCTAATAAAAGTTTTATTGCAACATGACCGATTGGAAACAACAAAACGAACACTGTGAATTAGCGTTCTGCATGATAGTTGCCAGTCTTCATGCCGGCTGCGGCTGACTCCTCAGGAAACGAACTGGGAAAAGCTCGCCTACATCGTTCCCCACGTCGCTAATGGCTAGAAGCGGAATGGTCAATGATTGCCTCACAACAGTGCATCGTGAAAGGACAGTGCAAAATGTAAGTGGATCTTGTCGTGCACTGCTTATGATGTACTGTAAAGAGAAGGAAAGTTAGGTATCCTTGAGCCAGCTATTTCCTTTTTAAGAGATACCATACTACAGCACGTACTGTATTCAAATAAAAAAGGGTTTAGTGCCGACGAAAAGAATGTGGATTACCACTCTGTCGATCAATATTGCCGTTAAAGACGAAATTGAAGCTTGGGGTGGGGAAGGATAGGACGTGAAAGAGACCTTTGCTCTTCTCAAAGGAACCATCCGACCATTTGTTTTTAAAGATTTAGTAAAACATCGAAAAACCTAATTCTCTATTGTCGACCCGAACTTGGAATCTAGGTCTCCCGAAAATGAGTCCAGTCTCATAACGACATCGCAATGTTGTTCGATGAAAGTAAATCCAATGAAATGAAATGGTTGAAATGGCTCTGAGCACTATAGGACTTAACATCTGTGGTCATCAGTCCCCTAGAACTTAGAACTACTTAAACTTAACTAACCTAAGGACATCACACACATCCATGCCCGAGAAATCCAATGACATCATGAGATTAAATCCAATGAGAATTGTTCAAAGACTCGACGACGACATAACCAAAGGCAAGCATCGATATTACCGCTTAAGTAGACGTAAAACTAATAAAAATGATTTGCTTAAATATTCTGATCATTACAGGAACCTTCACGAAACATCATGTCCGTGAGGGAAACTTTCTCGAAGAAAGAGCCAAGCATACGTAGATGCAAATTAAAATATAAATTCTTAAACTAACGACAGTTCTCCGGCTCTAACATATTTTGTCCTAATGCGATACTTTTTCTCCACTTAAAAGAGTTACGGAACAACATTCCAGGGACTTCACTATAGATTATTCATATTCACTTACAAGTAACCTAATCGTGTACAACGAGTTTGAAAAATGTGAGATTTCCGAATATGTCACATATTAGTCTTTTTCCATGGTGAACGTGAACGTTGTAGATTATGCCATGGATTCGTCATTTGTTTTGGAGACGAATCTTGAAATTTTGCTATATCTTCTTATAGCGATTGTCAGCACTCACGTTGTAGACGATTACTTACCCCCACATATATAGCTGTGGCAATGTTCCGGAGTGGAATGTGGTTTTACAAATTGTCTAGGGAAAAAAAATAGAACTATACAGTTACTTTAAGATGGAGGAACTGCGGGCCTGTAAGTTCCATCAACAAAATTAATTTCATTTAAATTCACATAATTAAGAGCCTACAGCTATCAGGTTGTGCTGGGGACATGCTCCCGAAGTCTTTTTTTTTTAAAAAAAAAAAGGAGAGAAATGCTAGAAAACCTAATAACATGGCTTAGAAAAAGTGGAACTTTGGACGATAAACCAACAACGAAAAAAGAAAAATGAAAGTATTACAGATTGATTTACGGAGAAGATCAGCAAGAATCTAAAGGAAATACCACGTAAGGAACACCAAATTGATCTGATAATTAAAGGGGAAGAAGGAGTATGTGACATAATGGAATAAAGAAAATTACATTGATGCAGAGAAGAATGGAGGAAAACAAGAACACGCAACTGGTAGTGGGGTGGGAAATTGAGGGAAGTAGTAGTAGTAGTAGTAGTAGTAGTAAAAGAAGAAGAAGATTGATAACTATCTGACTTCAATACATGCAGATGAAAAGGAGATGATTTGGTGCAGAAGGATACCCAAGACCGAAGTACCTGGACTGCAATGTTACGGTGGAGAGAAACCTGTACTATATTGAGAAAACTCCCAATAAATAAATAAAAATGAAGGAACAATGTAATTCCCTAATGACCTCAATTTTCGCTTTAGTCATGCACATGAAGGATAAGAAATTAATTTTCATGTACAATTTAACATCAATTTATACGAAAGATGTCTAAAAGCGGGAAACTTTTGCTGTAGGTGGTGGAAACAGTTCCATCTATTAACTTTAAATTGGAATTCAGTTTGAAAGACAAGCGACGAAACACGGATCATACAGCGACATCGCTCTATGAAGGATGGAGGTTGCCGATACAAAATTCGTTGATTCCAGACGTCAGCGGCGACGATCTTCAGGCACTAATCGCATTTCTTCCTCCAAACCGAATCTGTTCTGTGTCGGGATGTGACACAAATGATCGTAACACACGTTGTCCCGAAATTTGTTGACTTCTGTCGTAAATTTTCAGTTGTTACTTTTCGACGATTTATCTAAAATAAACATAAAAACTACGGATAAAGAACTGATAATAACACTTATTCTGTATTAAATTTCCGCGTAGTACTATGCTTTTTCTGTTAGTATGTTGTTGGATTCCACATTAAACGGTAAATTTTGAACAAAACAGTATGTAGGTCACTTCTCAAGTCAAAAAGAACAAAGGGCACGTCATATCCAACAGGTACTGCGAGAGACGAATCATTGGTTAGCATAGTGGACCCGTATTCAGGACCATGGTATTCCAAAGTCCCATCCGTCCACCCCAACGAAATTTCATAAATCATTTATGGAAAATGGCAGGATACCTCTTATTCAAAAGATATAATCGATTTTATGTCCTATCCTTCGCCCAATCACAGCTTGTGCTTCACGTGTAATGGCTTAGTCACCTAAAATTTCTCCCTACCAATAGGACTCTACCTGGGTTGAGGAGAGCTTTACTATTACTATCGTATGGCGTACAACCTTCTATAACGCATTGTGTTCATCTAGATTTAAGTTCAGTTTGATTTTATTCATCAAAAAACATTTCTCTTGTGTATTTTAATATCAAAAAAAGTTAATTTTTGTACTGTAAGTTACTGGTCTATCATTTTAGCATAAGAAAAAGACACCAGTATTTCAGGTGTAATGGAATACTGTACAGAGAATGGCGGTAGTTCCAATTAAAAACGGCAACGCGTTGTGAAAATGTATAAATTACTTCAGTATTGACTTTTGCACTGTTTAGTATCGTGGATTATTTTTAAAAAAATGATTCAAATTGTTCTGAGCACTATGGAACATCTAAGGTCGTAAGTACCCTAGAACTACTTAAATCTAACTAACCTAAGGACAAGGCAGGATTCGAACCTGCGATCGTAGCGGTCGCTCGGTTCAAGACTGAAGCGCCTAGAGCCACTCGGCCACACCGGTCGGCGTGAATAACTTCCCTTGCGTCGGATCGCCCTCATAAAACTGAAGAACTTCATAGCTTCATCTCCACAGAACTTCCGTCTCATGAAGTACGCCAAAATAAGTTAAAGTTAACGAAACCATAAAAACAACGCATAACAATGAGATAAACTGTCATGTCCGTGACTTATGCACACCAATTAAATAAAAAGCTTCGAACCGAGCACCAGTGACAAAATTAGTTTTTCCATCCGCGCAAGTGTACAGGTGACTGACAAATTATACTAGGAAATAAATCTGTTTACCGAATTGTAGTCCAGGGTATACTGTAACGCCTAAAATACCAGTAATACTTCTGTCGATATACGTACGCACCAATGACGGCGTACGCGCGCACACACACACACACACACACACACACACACACACACACACTAGGCTTTTTGTACTGGACTTTTTCGGAATAGTAAAAGAAATGTAGTTTAAAATCTTTTTGTTTCAATAACGTTTTCAGGAGTTTACTTTCTTGGGGAGATACAGCAATTCTCCGTTCTGAAGCTCAGTTACCGACAGCAAATACAGCTCCCTCTTTCCGTAGATTTCAACCTTTTGGAATGTGACTCAAACAGAATTTCGATTTGCTGTCTAAAGAGAATATTTGCACCCCGACATAAACCATGGATAAACGTTACTTCTGAGAGTGATTCGACTACTGCAGTCTGCAAACAGCTTCTTGCGCCCTTATCTTTGCCAGTGTCAGAGAGGTTCCCATTTGTATGGCCGACCACATGGGCTCTTACTGAGAAGATGAGAAACGGAAAACACCTTTTTCAACCCACGAGACTGCTCATCATAGCGTCAAGCCATCCCTTATGTCACGTATGGGACACTCGTTCAAATAACGTTTGTTCTCAGAACGCGTCGTATGAACGCCGCCCGTATCTTATTTGGTGCACTCCGCAGAAAAAAACACATCAGCTTTTCGTCATACACAGAATTACCGCTTTAGTAAGGGGGCAATCATTAAAAATTGATTTCAGAGCAGCCGAGTTTGGCTGTACGCATGACACTTTACTGTTATTGATTTGCCTTTATTTTTCTCTAAAACCGTGAAAACGTTGTTAATACTTCCCTGATGCTAATTCTTTCAAAGAAAATAAAATGGAAGTTGATTTATGTTCTGAAAAATCCCGGTCACGGATTCCTTGTGAAAATGTTATATAGTCATTCCCCTCTACAATCCTAAGAAGACTGTAATAAGAATTGTGAAATATCCTATAGACATTGGAAGTGATGATGCTGAGGTCAGTAATATGAAGTCAGTAATTTGCGGGATAGCAATGGAAATACTATCGATGACGGTGCCACTAAAGCGGCGTTACCATACACGGTTTTCCGAAATTCCTTCACCAAGGAAGATGAAGTATATATCCGAGAATTCGAATCAAGAACAACTGGTAACATGAGTAGCTTAGAAGTAGATACCCACGGAGTAGTGAAGCAACTTAATTAATAAACACAAATCTTCCGGTCGAAAATAGTATACCAGTTCCGTTCCTTTCATAATATTCTAGTGCAATAGCTCCATACTCAACAGTCATGTACAACCGATCGCTCGACGAAAGCTCTGTACCCAAAGACAGCAACGTTGCAGCCGGTCGGTGTGGCCGAGCGGTTCTATGCGCTACAGTCTGGAACTGCGCGACTGCTACGGTCGCAGGTTCAAATCCTGCCTCAGGCATGGGTGTGTGTGATGTCCTTGAGTTAGTTAGGTTTAAGTAGTTCTAAGTTCTAGGGGACTGATGACCTCAGAAGATAAGTCCCGTAGTGCTCAGAGCCGTATGAACCATTTGCAACGTTGCACAGGTCACACCAGGATTAAAGAAAGACAGTAAGAGTAACACACTAAATTACAGGCCCATATCATTAACATCGATTGGAAGCAGGATACTGGAACATATATTGTGTTCGAGCATTATGAATTAAATTGAATTTAACGGTCTATTGACACATAGTCAGCACCGATTTAGAAAAAATTGTTCTTGCGAAACACCACTAGCTCTTTAGTCACACGAAATACTGAGTGCTGTCAACAAGTGATTTCAAATTTATTCCGAATTTCTGGATTTACAGGAGGCTTTTGACGCCGTACCTAACAATCTACTTGTACTCCAATTGCATGCTCACGGAGTGTCGTCTGAGTTGTGCAACTGGATTCGTGATTTCCTGTCACAGAGGTCACAGTTCACAGTAATTCACGGAAAGTCATCGAATAAAACGGAAGTGATTTCCGGAAATACCGGAGGTAGTGTTATACGCCCTCTGTTGTTCCTTACCTACGTAAACTATTCAGGAGACAATCTGAGCAGCCATCTTAAATTGTGTCGCAGATGGTGCTCTCGTTTATCGTCTAGTAAGTTCATCAGAAGATCAAAACAAATTGCAAAACGATTTAGATAAGAAAATAGCTATTGACACTAAATATTAAAAAGTGTGAGGTCATCCACACGAGTGCTCTAAGCTTACATGATAAACTTTGGTAAAATGATAAGTCAAACTTCGGTTACACGATACACTCCAGTTACCCGATAAATCAATGAAACCTAAAGGCAATACGTTCAACTAACTACCTAGGAATTACGAACAAATAAAATTGGGAATAACACACAGAAAATGTTGTGAGGAAGGCCAATCAAAGATTGCGCTTTCTTGGTAGAACGGTTGGAAGATGCTACAGGTCTTCTAAACATCCTCTTCTGGACTACGGCTGAGAGTTGTGAGATTCTTACTAGATAGGATTAACGGTGTAAATCGAGAAAGAGAAGGGCAACACGTTTTGTATTATCAAGGAATAGGATGGAGAGTGTTGGGTACAGAATACAGCATATGGGGTAGACATGACTAAAACAAAGGGGTTTAACGTTACGGCGTGACCTTCTCACGAAATTTGAATCACCAACTTTCTCCTCTGAATGTGAAAATATTTCATAGTGTGGCGACCTACATATGGAGAAACGATAATCTTGATAAAATAAGGTAAATCAAAACTCACCCTGAAAGGTGCAGGAGTTAGTTTTCTTCCGCGAGCTGTTCGAGAGTGGAATAACATATTGTTCCGAAGGCGGTTCGATGAACTCTATGCCAGGCACTTTACGAATCATTTGCAGAGTAGCCATGTAGATGTAAAACATCTTTAAAAAAAGGAAGAAGAAGAAGAAGAAGAAGAAGAAAGAATAGAGAAAGGAGAACATGATGAATCAGAAGCGGAGAAGAAAATGAACAGAGAATGAAGTCAACCACTACCACTAGTGGCACATACTGACATGCTTTGAAAATGCCGCAAATGGCCATGGAAAACCAAAATCAGATAATAATGTAGGAGGGAGGGTTGTTCTATAGTGACAAAGGTATTTTAAATGTATTGTTTGAAGAGCTTTTACTCTTTTTAGATTATAATATTTATTTTTAATTAGATCTTCGTCATTCTTACACTTACATGTTTACGATATTGCAGTACCCGTGTTGTTAAGAAGAAGGATATAATGTTCCTTTGGACATGCGTATTTTTCAGAGGGAACAGACACTGAGGCGACTACAGTCGTTGTGAATTCATGAAATGTATTCGCTGTTCGGAATACGAACAACCGTCAGCTGTATAACGTATTTCCCATCCGGGTTCAAGCCCCGTTTTGGCACAAATATTCATTGTCGTCATTCTCTTACACAACTGATGGTTGCTCGTATTCGTAACTGCGAATACATTTCATTTAATGTTTGTTACCGTTTTTATCTCACTTAATAACATAGACACAATGTTCAACGGTTTAGTGCACTTCCAAACATGAAAAGAATGTCAGTAAATTAATTTTATTTCTATCTCACGTATCATGTCTCATTAGCAGCGTGATGTAACATATGTAAAACATTGTATGAGACAATATGGCGGAATAACATAAACATGCTCATGAACGGATGAATATCTGTCGTCTCATTAAACTGTGGTTTTCTTGAACTTGCTGTAAAGATATAATTTAGGTCTCTACCGAAAAGTAGTTACGTTCTCTCATGTTTTATTTCGTGTTACCTCGCCAGTGAGCAAGGAGAACGTTTTACAAACTGTTGTGAACGGCTTGCTTAACTTTCGCCTGTGTATCCTTATCGTAGCTCTTGCTTTTCTTTGTAGGGTAACGATAGTGACTGATGCAGACAATGTGTGAGCCGATCTGTTAATTAAAGTGTCAACTTTTGAAAACGATAGATGACGATGGCGCAAAAATTGTCTTAAGTAGAGAATGAGCACTTGAATTTTGAAGAAAAATATTGATTTCAGTTGATAAATATGTTTGTTCTAAGTTGTCAGAATTCACTATCTGGTTTTGTGTGATGTTAACCGATGCTTTGTTCTTGTAGCAACAGTGTTTCAGTGTAAAAGGGATATTAGGATTTAACGTCCTGTAGATGATGAGGTCGTTAGAGATGGAGAATAAACTCTGATTAGAGGACGATGGGGAAGGAAATCGGCCGTTTCCTTTTCAAAGGAACGTATACTATGCGATCAAAAGTATCCAGACACCTGGCTCAAAATGACTTACAAGTTCGTGGTGCCCTCCATCGATAATTCTGGAATGCAATATGGTGTTGCCCGACCTTTTGCCTTGATGACAGCTTCCACTCTCGCTGGCATCCCAAAGGTGTTCTATAAGATTCAGGTCAGGTCTCTGTGCAGGCCAGTCCATTACAGGGATGTTATTGTCGTGTAACCACTCTGCCACAGACCGTGCACTATGAACAGGTGCTCGATCGTGTTGAAAGATGGAATAGCCATCCCCGAATTGCTCTTCACCAGTGGGAAGCGACAGGGTGCTAAAAACTTCAATGTAGGCCTGTGCCGTGGTAGTGCCACGCAAAGCAACAAGTGGTGCAAGCCCCCTCCACGAAAAACGCGACCACATCATAACACCATCGCCTCCGAATTTTACTGTTGGCACTACACAAGCTGGCAGATGACGTTCACCGGGCATTCGCCATACCCACACCCTGCCATTGGATCGCCACATTGTGTGCCGTGATTCGTCATTCCACACAACGTTTTTCCACTGTTCAATAGTACAAAGTTAACGCTCCTTACACGATTCGGGGCGTCGTTTGGCATTCACCGGCGTGATGCGTGGCATATGAGCAGTTGCTCGACCCGCCTAACTGTCATAGTAGTTGCAGTGGATCCTGATGCAGTTCG
The DNA here is from genome assembly GCF_021461385.2 of Schistocerca piceifrons. Classification (NCBI taxonomy): domain Eukaryota; kingdom Metazoa; phylum Arthropoda; class Insecta; order Orthoptera; family Acrididae; genus Schistocerca; species Schistocerca piceifrons. The sequence goes on from NC_060140.1 coordinate 236,318,506, forward strand.
GAACTCATGTGTGATGGTATGGATGTCTGCCTATTACACATTACGACCCTCTTCAACTGACGGCGGTCTCTGTCAGTCAACAGACGAGGTCGACCTGTACGCTTTTGTACTGTACGTGTCCCTTCACGTTTCCACTTCACTATCACGTCGGAAACAATGGACCGAGGGATATTTAGGAGTGTGGAAACCTCACGTACAGACGTATGACACAAGTGACACCCAGTCACCTGACCATGTTTGAAGTCCCTGAGTTCCTCGGAGCGCCCCATTCTCTCTCTCACGATGTCTAATGACTACTGAGGTCGCTGATATGGAGCACCTGGCTGTGGGTGGCAGCACATTCCACCTAATATGAGAAACGCATTATTGTGGCCAAGATAGATACGAAGCCCACACCTACTACAGTAGTACAAGTATATATGCCAACTAGCTCTGCAGATGACGAAGAAATTGAAGAAATGTATGATGAAATAAAAGAAATTATTCAGATTGTGAAGGGAGACGAAAATTTAATAGTCATGGGTGACTGGAATTCGAGTGTAGGAAAAGGGAGAGAAGGAAACATAGTACGTGAATATGGATTGGGGCTAAGAAATGAAAGAGGAAGCCGCCTGGTAGAATTTTGCACAGAGCGCAACATAATCATAACTAACACTTGGTTTAAGAATCATGAAAGAAGGTTGTATACATGGAAGAACCCTGGTGATAATAAAGGTATCAGATAGATTATATAATGGTAAGACAGAGATTTAGGATCCAGGTTTTAAATTGTAAGACATTTCCAGGGGCAGATGTGAACTCTGACCACAATCTATTGGTTATGACCTGTAGATTAAAACTGAAGAAACTGCAAAAAAGTGGGAATTTAAGGATGGGACCTGGATAAACTAAAAGAACCAGAGGTTGTACAGAGATTCAGGGAGAGCATAAGGGAGCAATTGACAGGAATGGGGGAAATAAATACAGTAGAAGAAGAATGGGTAGCTTTGAGGGATGAAGTAGTGAAGGCAGCAGAGGATCAAGTAGGTAAAAAGACGAGGGCTAGTAGAAATCCTTGGGTAACAGAAGAAATATTGAATTTAATTGATGAAAGGAGAAAATATAAAAATGCAGTAAGTGAAACAGGCAAAAAGGAACACAAACGTCTCAAAAATGAGATCGACAGGAAGTGCAAAATGGCTTATCAGGGATGGCTAGAGGCCAAATGTAAGGATGTAGAGGCGTATCTCACTAGGGGTAAGATAGATACTGCCTACAGGAAAATTAAAGAGACCTTTGGAGATAAAAGAACGACTTGTATGAATATCAAGAGCTCAGATGGAAACCCAGTTCTAAGCAAAGAAGGGAAAGCAGAAAGGTGGAAGGAGTATATAGAGGGTCTATACAAGGGCGATGTACTTGAGGACAATATTGTGGAAATGGAAGAGGATGTAGATGGAGATGAAATGGGAGATACGATACTGCGTGAAGAGTTTGACAGAGCACTGAAAGACCTGAGTCGAAACAAAGCCCCCGGAGTAGACAATATTCCATTGGAACTACTGACGGCCTTGGGAGAGCCAGTCCTGACAAAACTCTACCATCTGGTGAGCAAGATGTATGAAACAGGCGAAATACCATCAGACTTCAAGAAGAATATAATAATTCCAATCCCAAAGAAAGCAGGTGTTGACAGATGTGAAAATTACCGAACTATCAGTTTAATAAGTCACAGCTGCAAAATACTAACACGAATTCTTTACAGACGAATGGAAAAACTAGTAGACGCCAACCTCGGGGAAGATCAGTTTGGATTCCGTAGAAACACTGGAACACGTGAGGCAATACTGACCTTACGACTTATCTTAGAAGAAAGATTAAGGAAAGGCAAACCCACGTTTCTAGCATTTGTAGACTTAGAGAAAGCTTTTGACAATTTGACAGGAATACCCTCTTTCAAATTCTGAAGGTGGTAGGGGTAAAATACAGGGAGCTAAAGGCTATTTACAATTTGTACAGAAACCAGATGGCAGTTATAAGAGTCAAGGGGCATGAAAGGGAAGCAGTGATTGGGAAGGGAGTAAGACAGGGTTGTAGCTTCTCCCCGATGTTGTTCAAACTGTATATTGAGCAAGCAGTAAAAGAAACAAAAGAAAAATTCGAAGAAGGTATTAAAATTCATGGAGAAGAAATAAAAACTTTGAGGTTCGCCGATGACATTGTAATTCTGTCAGAGACAGCAAAGGACTTGGAAGAGCAGTTAAATGGAATGGACAGTGTCTTGAAAGGAGGATATAAGATGAACATCAACAAAAGCAAAACAAGGATAATGGAATGTAGTCTAATTAAGTCGGGTGATGCTGAGGGAATTAGATTAGGAAATGAGGCACTTGAAGTAGTAAAGGAGTTTTGCTATTTGGGGAGCAAAATAACTGATGATGGTCGAAGTAGAGAGGATATAAAATGTAGGCTGGCAATGGCAAGGAAAGCGTTTCTGAAGAAGAGAAATTTGTTAACATCCAGTATTGATTTAAGTGTCAGGAAGTCATATCTGAAAGTATTCGTATGGAGTGTAGCCATGTATGGAAGTGAAACATGGACGATAAATAGTTTGGACAAGAAGAGAATAGAAGCTTTCGAAATGTGGTGCTACAGAAGAATGCTGAAGATTAGATGGGTAGATCACATAACTAATGAGGAAGTATTGAATAGGATTGGGGAGAAGAGAAGTTTGTGGCACAACTTGACCAGAAGAAGGGATCGGTTCGTAGGACATGTTCTGAGGCATCAAGGGATCACCAATTTAGTATTGGAGGGCAGCGTGGAGGGTAAAAATCGTAGAGGGAGACCAAGAGATGAATACACTAAGCAGATTCAGAAGGATGTAGGTTGCAGTAGGTACTGGGAGATGAAAAAGCTTGCACAGGATAGAGTAGCATGGAGAGCTGCATCAAACCAGTCTCAGGACTGAAGACCACAACAACAAACAACAACAACATGTTTTTGGGGGTGTCCGGATACTTCTGATCACATAGTGCACCTGGCATTTACCTAAATCAATCAGGTGAATCATGTTAAACAAAAGTCAATGTTGCACAGAAATAAGAACCCCGTTTACTCAAGAGCGTGTCGTGATTAAGCACTTAACACATTATACAATGCTTCACTGCGTGTAACTTGCAGAGGCCGACATGAAAAGACATTAATTCGCCGACATTTGTTGGTATTCCTCGATATCCCAAACGTTTCAACGCTACAAAAACAGTAGATTCCTTCCACGGTAATTAGATCGCTATGAGGTTTATTCCCGCATCAACTGCGAGCTTGTAATAGAACACTTCGATAATAGCCTTCACTTCCACAGCTATTGTGAGCGTCGTGATGAATTTTTGTAAAGTACCGCTATTTGGTTTATGCTCGTCAGTCGATCGTTGTTCTTCCCCGTCGTTGTCGGTGTGTTCAGTGTTTCGTGAATTTATTTAGTTACTAGATAACATTACACAGATAGATTTACGGCACAGCAGCAGACCACACGCCTACATCAATATTGCAAATTAATATATACATGGAATTTAGAGTAAAGTTAGCAGTCAGGAATAACGCAACGAATTTCTTGTTTGTACAAAATAAAACAAGTAATTCTTTAGTACTTTGGATCATTATTTTCGTCCGCAGCTCGTGGTCGTGCGGTAACGTTCTCGCTTCCCGTGCCCGGGTTCCCGGGTTCGATTCCCGGCGGGGTCAGGGATTTTCTCTGCCTCGTGATGACTGGGTGTTGTGTGATGTCCTTAGGTTAGTTAGTTTTAAGTAGTTCTAAGTTCTAGGGGACTGATGACCATAGCTGTTAAGTCCCATAGTGCTCAGAGCCATTTGAACCATTTTTTTTCGTTATTTTCAAACATGTAACTGTGTAACATGTAAATTGTACAAGATCCAAACTGTAAAACATACAAACTTTGTGTATATAATATAAATGCAGTACAATAAGACTCAACTACACATACACAAACGCACAACCTAAAGTGCCCCTGTGAGAGATGAGGTTCGAGGTCATCCTTCCGAGACTCCTCCTCCATTTACGGCGCGGTCAAATGGAGGCAGTATTTTAGTAACAAATAGTACTGTCATACCTCGTACACAAACCATGTAGAGTTCATCTCACGGCATACATACATACGGTAGTAACAGTAGTACAATAGAATATGCTAATTCAGGTGAGACAGACTGCAACGTTTACGGAAACTCACTTGAAATAGGCTGGTAAAGTGACCTTTTTATTATCTAAATATTTCCTTTCGTCTATTATTATCTTCATAAGAATATACTTCACTATTTTTTCTTTTAGAAAAGTGTGCTTTGTTTCATATGTTCTTTTTTAATTGACGATGTAATTATGCAAAAGATAATAAAAGTAACAGCACTGAAAGAAGCTGTAGAAAAAGACCAAGAGTCTATCTCTGTAGCTTTTTACTAGATTTTAGTAGTAAACGACCCACCGTAGTTACTAAGACAATAGGTGACTCTATAAGATTAATAAATAAATAAATAAATAATAAATAATATTTCTGGAATGCTTGCACTCTGATTTTGTGCAACAACATTGCGCCATCCTCTTGTATTAAAGTTCTCTCGGATGTGTACGCTATGTTCTCAAGGTAGACTTTTCGTTTCTGGGCATATACGTGTTACATGTTTGGAAATGCACGTCTAACAGATACAGTGGATTCACTTGAGAGCGAGTAACTGGGTACAGTCGGTTTTCTGTTGCCTCTGCTTTAAAGCTTTCGCTTTAAATCCGGATCAATACGCAGCATAACAATCTTCTTCATTTGCGGAGCACCCCAAACCTGACCCTGCGCGCGGTTCCCAGTGCCGCTTCTCTGCTGCCGGTGGTGGCTAATTTAATTTCGCTTCTTCTCGGATTACTCATTACCGTTCGCTGTGTAACTTCCTCTTTGATACAGAACCGGACAGGTGGGCACGTCTACGCGTGTTATTGGCTTATCGATTTAATTACAGAATTCTCTCTCTGGGTGTGGGTGATCGCAGTTATTAGGCTCCAACAATGTGCTCGCTTCAGCAAACTGCTTTCTGTTTGCGCGTTAATGTGTTATGCAATAATGTAATTACGGCCTCATCAATGGAAGAATGGTTTGAAAATCCCGATGTTTTGCTAAATACTGAGTTAGTGATCAACGGACCGGTGAAACTACCCACCTTGAAAAGTTTACTTTCATCTTTTTCATTCCATCACAGAGGGATGAAACTGGTAAGCTTACTTTAGGACTTATCTGTGTGAGTACCTGATTCTCTCTTCATTCTGTTTATTTTTTATTTTTTATTTTATTTGTCCTGTTGGCTGAGAGAAAATTATCTGTCCTGGTATTCCGCTAAACCTCAAGAGAAACCTTCCGTCAACTCGAGACAAGGTTATGTACACTCCTGGAAATTGAAATAAGAACACCGTGAATTCATTGTCCCAGGAAGGGGAAACTTTATTGACACATTCCTGGGGTCAGATACATCACATGATCACACTGACAGAACCACAGGCACATAGACACAGGAAACAGAGCATGCACAATGTCGGCACTAGTACAGTGTATATCCACCTTTCGCAGCAATGCAGGCTGCTATTCTCCCATGGAGACGATCGTAGAGATGCTGGATGTAGTCCTGTGGAACGGCTTGCCATGCCATTTCCACCTGGCGCCTCAGTTGGACCAGCGTTCGTGCTGGACGTGCAGACCGCGTGAGACGACGCTTCATCCAGTCCCAAACATGCTCAATGGGGGACAGATCCGGAGATCTTGCTGGCCAGGGTAGTTGACTTACACCTTCTAGAGCACATTGGGTGGCACGGGACACATGTGGAGGTGCATTGTCCTGTTGGAACAGCAAGTTCCCTTGCCGGTCTAGGAATGGTAGAACGATGGGTTCGATGACGGTTTGGATGTACCGTGCACTATTCATTGTCCCCTCGATGATCACCAGTGGTGTACGGCCAGTGTAGGAGATCGCTCCCCACACCATGATGCCGGGTGTTGGCCCTGTGTGCCTCGGTCGTATGCAGTCCTGATTGTGGCGCTCACCTGCACGGCGCCAAACACGCATACGACCATCATTGGCACCAAGGCAGAAGCGACTCTCATCGCTGAAGACGACACGTCTCCATTCGTCCCTCCATTCACGCCTGTCGCGACACCACTGGAGGCGTGCTGCACGATGTTGGGGCGTGAGCGGAAGACGGCCTAACGGTGTGCGGGACCGTAGCCCAGCTTCATGGAGACGGTTGCGAATGGTCCTCGCCGATACCCCAGGAGCAACAGTGTCCCTAATTTGCTGGGAAGTGGCGGTGCGGTCCCCTACGGCACTGCGTAGGATCCTACGGTCTTGGCGTGCATCCGTGCGTCGCTGCGGTCCGGTCCCAGGTCGACGGGCACGTGCACCTTCCGCCGACCACTGGCGACAACATCGATGTACTGTGGAGACCTCACTCCCCACGTGTTGAGCAATTCGGCGGTACGTCCACCCGGCCTCCCGCATGCCCACTATACGCCCTCGCTCAAAGTCCGTCAACTGCACACACGGTTCACGTCCACGCTGTCGCGGCATGCTACCAGTGTTAAACACTGCGATGGAGCTCCGTATGCCACGGCAAACTGGCTGACACTGACGGCGGCGGTGCACAAATGCTGCGCAGCTAGCGCCATTCGACGGCCAACACCGCGGTTCCTGGTGCGTCCGCTGTGCCGTGCGTGTGATCATTGCTTGTACAGCCCTCTCGCAGTGTCCGGAGCAAGTATGGTGGGTCTGACACACCGGTGTCAATGTGTTCTTTTTTCCATTTCCAGGAGTGTATTTTATGAAATTCGCGTCCGTTTAAATACTATCGAAGTTGTAACTTACGGCATGTTCCCCCCTATTGCACTTTGGCACTTGGAGCACAGGGAACTGCAGTTTAGTGTCATATTCGTATCAAACTTCTACATTTACACCTACAAAGTGATTCAGCTGCCTCTATCTATGCTTTGTTTTCGCAACGCATTCAGATGCCAAGCGCTAGTTTTTCATATTCTCTCGCTCACTATGAGCAAACTGTTTGTTCTACAGAAAAATAATGAACAAAATCTTTCCGTACGAAATTAAATCTTGTACTAGCATATGACTTCGCTAGAGGTCGTAGTTTCCAAATTATTTAAGAACAACCTACAAAAGGGATCTTGAAATGCGTTTTTCTTGAAAAACTCGAAAAACCGTGACCTGCAGCAAAAAGGAGTCCCAACTCATAATTTAACCGCATTAAATTTCCTACGTAAAGGTTCTGTAGGACTAATAGTTTGTGTGTGTCAAGCGAGAGAACATGAAAATCTCGTACGTGGTTTTTGAAGGCACTGCGGGTTGCATGAAACTCATAGGCAGCAGCAACTCAATCACCCTGTATATGATTCCGCAAGCCAGTGCTCAGAGCGTGCGTCACACCAATATTATCCTTTTTCTACTTTATTTCATTTGCATGTTGAGCATGATAAATATAATTCTTGATATACCTCTGTAGGTGTCCTAATCTCTCTTATCATTCCCAGTCATCCATATTTATTTATATGATGGTGCAGCATAATCGTTATACAGTCTTCTTCGTAATCAGATTCTCTAAACTTATCCAGCAGGATTTCGCGAGAATAATGTCATCTTTACTAGAAGAATTCCCATTACAGTTCTTCAAACATTATTGCACACTTAATACGATGTAATCCCAGCTGTTACGATCCTAGCAGAGGATCTCTACATTTGTTCAAGATCTGTCGTCATATTCAAGTTACAAGTACTTCAGAATTGGTTGCACTAACATTTTGCATGCAACTGCATCGCATTTTTCGAAAATCTTTCCAACAAATCCAAGTATTCTAATCACTTTCCCTACTGTGGGTTGTAGGTGATCGTTCAATTTCATATTTCTTCTTTTTACGACCCTTAAATACTTGTAATCATAATGAATATTCACAGACTTTCAAGAAGTAAGTGACGAATAGACTTCCTCACAAATTTCACATTTAAGCGGGTATCTAACAGAAAACTAGGATTTATACTCTGGTATTCAGCTTCGCAAACACCAGAACATATATATGTTGACTACAAGTACAATTTGATAAGGACTTAAGAAAATATAGGAAGAAAAGAGAACAATTCATCAACAAGTTTAAAAATAAATCTGTGGAGGGCCGTTGAGCTAGGGGGGATAAAATACTGTCTCAATTGTCCAGCCTGTGGTTGGGACAGTAACCTATAAATGTAGGAGGAATGAAGGGGATGTTAAGGTTTACCATCCTGTAAAGGCATACTCACTGTGTACAGTAAATTATCTACGGTACCGAGGAAGGTAGGCCGTGGCACATGTTAGGTAACCTTTGTATCTGCCCGTGGGGTGACAAGGCATCAAAATCGTCACCTTTGCTACATATGCAGCTATACTAACCGACTGTGACTCGACCTCAAGGCCGAGTAGCTCAACTCCGGCAATTACTGACGCTCTACGCAACATGTAGCGCTCTGGCCTTCTATTCTCCTTATGTATCAACTGGAAACAACTCTCTTCTTGTAGTCAATCGGTGTTGACCCCATTTTTGACTGATATCCATCACAAGCTAATATCGAAGATATTCACAAGTGCGTAAATGTTTCGAAAGCTTTTTGGCCAATAGAAGTTAGTGTGTGTTACATTGATCCACAAATACTGTGCGGAAACGAAAGTAACAACTTGTTACTCCAAAAGGCTAAGCAAAGTTAACTGAAAGCAGTATATAATGATTTCTGACAAGCGAGAAACATGTGTCGAAGTTTGAACATGTAGTAGCGTCGTTCTTTAAGATTTAGTTTTCTCAGAAAAAGAAAATCTATGTCGTGTAAGCCATTAGTAACGGAAAAGCAAATATGTCTTCAGTTAAACGTATTATAAAGCCGCGGTGCGGACGGCTAAGGGAACGCCTGATCAAATCGGCTCTCCCGACTAGCCGCTGGGCTAGTAATGCACCACTTTAAGTTATTGAATAAATCATAGCTTCTTTTGCTGATGGCAGATGACGCTCTCAATTTAAATGCGTAATCAGCACACACGTAAGTAATCATAATAAAAGGCTGATGTGGCTAAGACAATTATTTTGGGCGAGAGAATTAATTTAATTACACTACATGCAGTAGACGAGCTCTGAACTTGCCCTTTGGAGATGCGCTATCGCTATAGTTTTATAGTTATTGAGTTGAAACTTCTCACATCTTTATGATTATAGCGGATCTCCATTCTACTTAAATTTAAACCTCCTAGCCTTATTTATTAGCCTACTTAATCTATCTTGCTTCCTTAATTTTTAAGACAAAAATCAGAAAATCATGAATTTCAACTAAAATCTTAATTTGTGAGATCCAGAAGACTGTTTCTATTAAATAATTATGAAAAAGGAATCTAAATATAAATTTTTAAGTCTCTAGCTCTTTTCTGTTGTGCCAATGATTTTTACAGAAAAACGTCCAAATTTCGAAAATGGTTAAAGTTATCGAACTGATATTCAACACATGTTAATTTAGTATTACTCCTGACATGCTAGAAACATTTTAGGTTATTTACTTGATTTTTAAAGTATTGCGCAACATTTATGACGTCAGAGCTAGTTACAGCAGACTGGCTGGCACACAATGGAAAGACTGATGTGAATTTATTACGGCGTGAGTAGGCTGCTTCCCTACAGTATGAAATGTAGCTTCTGTTATAACTTCTTGACTGAGGGGCCATAGTCAATCTACAAAACTTCTTATTGACATTTCTACCTCATTTACAGAAGACTTCTTTAAAAGATGGGTAATTTTAACTTGAATAAACACCGGCCGTGAAAACCTAACGAAACCATAATCTCTATCAGCGTTTCGCTTTTTACTGTACACACTCTCCCGAGCCTACGGTTTTTCGGATTAGAAGAAAGGTTTGTGTTATCGCGTTGAACTTTAATCAGAGCGCATTGCGGTAAAGGGGGAGTAACGAGTTCACTTCACACCATTAGCGCGGTAATGACATCAAAGGAATTTTCCGCCTAGTTAAATGTAGACTGCTGTAATTATCAGAGCCATGTCCTCTTTCGCCGTAATTGTGTAGCCCATAAAAGCACGCTCTTTGTTCCAATATTGAAAACGGTAACCGGTTTATTCAGAGATGTTAAAAAGATTTTGTGATACTGGATGCTTCATGTACAGTAGTTTGCTCCGACAGTGAAAGTCTTTGAGCCTTATATTTGAGCATTTGACTTTGATCAAGATTGGAGGAACTGAGAAAATGAGACACTAGGGAAAGAAGTAATATGTTTAGAGGATCCAGAAAGTGCAAGTGTAGAGGTAATGGTAGATATGTTGTCAACATATTGGAATCACCGTTATAAGGAGAGGATATTAATAAATATTTAGAAGAATAATATGGAAATTATGTGTACATTAAGCCAAAGCGCTACTTTATGTAGCGGTTATTATTGTGACTTTATATTCACTGGCTATAGGTCTATATCGGCTCTAAGGCCATTTTCAAGCACTTTCCATGTAACGTCGTTGACGCTCTTGGTGTCAGAAATCTTATATTGTGTGTTTTTAAGCAAAGCACAGGCGAATTATAAATTACTCGCTAAGTACTCGTAATGTCTCAGCAGTGGAATTTTTCTTTGTTGGCCAGTATCTTTAACATCTTGTTAACATTTTGTAAGTTTGATGGCTTCGAGTTATGTCAGGCTGATATAACTCGAAGCTGAGGGCGATGTACTTGAGGGCAATATAATGAAAATGGAAGAGGACGTAGATGAAGATGAAATGAGAAACATGATACAGCGTGAAGAATTTGACAGAGCACTGAAGGACCTAAACCGAAACAAGGCTCCGGGAGTAGACAACATTCCATTAGAACTACTGATAGCCTTGGGACAAAAATCCTCCATCTGGTGATCAAGATGTATGAAACAGGCGAAATACACTCAGACTTCAAGTTTAATATAATAATTCCAATCTCAAAAAGAGAAACAGGTGTTGATAGGTTATGGTTGCAAAACATTAACACGAAATCCTTACAACTAATGGAAAAACTGGTAGAAGCCGACCTCGGGGAAGATCAGTTTGGATTCCACAGAAATGTTGCACCACGAAAGGCAATACTGACCCTACGACTTACCTTAGAAGCTTTGTTAAGGAAAGGCAAACATACGTTCCTAGCATTTGTGGAATTAGAAAAAGCTTTTGACATCGGGGACTAGAATACTCTCGATCAAATTCTAAAGGTGGTAGGTGTTACATACAGGGGGTGAAAGGCTATTTGCGATTTATACAAAAACCAGATTACAGTTATATGAGTCGAGGGGCATGAAAGGGGAGCAATGGTTGAGATGGGAGTGAGACAGGGTTGTAGCCTGTCCCAGATGCTATTCAATCTGTATATTGAGCAAGCTGTAAAGGAAACAAAAGAAAAATTTGGAGTAGGAATTAAAAATAGTGGAGAAGAAATAAAAACTTTGAGGTTTGCCGATGACAATGTAATTCTGTCAGACTGCAAAGGACCAAGAAGAGAAGATGAACGCAATGGACAGTGTCCTGAAAGATGCAATATGAACAACAACAAAAGCAAAACGAGGATAATGGAATGTAGTTGAATTAAATCAGGTGATGCTGAGGGAATCTCATTAGGAAAGGAGACACTTAAAGTAGTAAATGAGTTTTGCTACTTGGGGAGCAAAATAACAGATTATGGTCGAACTAGAGAAGATATATGATGTAAACTGGCTATGGCAAGGAAATCGTTTCTGAAGAAGAGAAATTTATAATAATTGAGTATAGATTTGTCAGGAAGTCTTTTCTGAAAGTGTTTGCATTGAGTGTAGCCATGCATGGAAGTGAAACATAGACCAGAAAGACTTTAGACAAGAAGAGAATAGAAGCTTTCTAAATGTGGTGCTACAGAAGAATGCTGAACATTAGATGGGTAGAACACATAACTAATGAGGAGGTTCTGAATAGAATTGGGGAGCAATTTGTGACGCAACTTGACTATAAGGAGGGATCGGTTGGTAGGACACGTTCTGAGACATCATGGGATCACCAATTTAATATTGGAGGGAGGGTCGAGCGTAAAAATCGTAGGGGGAGACCAAGAGATGAATACACTAAGCAGATTCTGAAGGATGTAGATTGCAGTAGATACTGGGAAATGAAGAAGCTTGCACAGAATAGAGTAGCATGGAGAGCTGCATCAAACCAGTATGTGGACTGAAGACAACAAAAACAGTTTTTATTTTCGGAAAAGTGAATTTCTTTGCTTAGTAAGGAATGAAATTTAGTTATGCATTGCTTCGACGTCGAGTTATTCGATGCATAGCTAGGATGGAAAAATATTAGGGAATAATAGGATGCTTTCATGCTCAATATTTCGGCGACCAACGCAATAGTTCTCTTCAGATTCTACGAGCTGTGTCATTATGTGTACTCGCTGCCTGAACAGTAACCCAACTCTGAAGTTTTGTTGTTTCGTCTCCCAAGCAGAAGATATCATCCCTGTATGACCACCAGAATAGCAGATTGTATTTTCCTAGCACTTTTGTTTCCCTGAAATGGGTATCCCATTGGCAATCTTCCTTGTAAGTAGAATTCTTAATTAAATGCAAAATACCTTTGTGAGTAATAGTGTGTGTTTTCCATTTTGTGTTTTGTCTTGTTGTAAAACACGTTTGTGGCTAAGATGCACGCGAATGCTTTTCTGGAATTTGTGGCTGGTCTCACGGGAGTGTTCATAAATTTCTGGTTGGTTCAGGAGTTTTGGAACATTAGGTTTCACGTGTCGTATGATCTATTTTCAGTCATCAAAAGTGTGCTGTATGGTTTTCAGTAGATGTTTCATGTATAGTCGACTTAAATCCTTTGAACTCTTCGATGATCATATCTTTTTGAGAGTTCGTATTGTTATCCTATGATACGTACATTCTCTCGGCGTATCCCAGCTCAGATCATAGTGTGCTGAACCTAAGGTCGTGTTTAATATTTAATAGATATTTGAGGTGATCAGACATCTAGAGCCGGCCGGTGTGGCCGTGCGGTTTAGACGCTTCAGTCTGGAACCGCGTGACCGCTACGGTCGCAGGTTCGAATCCTGCCTCGGGCATGGATGTGTGTGATGTCCTTAGGTTAGTTAGGTTTAATTAGTTCTAAGTTCTAGGCGACTGATGACCTCATAAGTTAAGTCGCATAGTGCTCATAACCATTTGAACCAACCATTTTGACATCTAGACACGCAAAAACAGTATCAAATAATCTAGGCATGTACCTACACAAGATCACCCACCACAATACCATAATGAAATAATAATTTGGACAAACAGAAGCTAGGACATGTTACCTCCCCTTACCCTAATACAAAGAAAGACACACACACACACACACACACACACACACACACACACACACACACACACACACAGGACACTTCATCACCCCTTGTATATACAAAATCACTATCACATCGGGAGCAGTGGACCTAGGGATATTTGTGGAAATCTCGGGTACAGACGTATGACACAAGTGACACCCGGACACCTGACCACGTTCGAAGTCCGTGAGTGTTGCGGAGCGTCCCCATTCTGCTCTCTCACAGTGTCTGCTGACTACTGAGGTCGCTGATATGAAGTACCTGGCAGTAGGTGGCAGCACAATGCACCCAATACGAAAAACGTATGTTTTTGGAGGTGTCCGGATACTTTTGATTGCATGGTGTATCTGAATTTCAAAGGCACATGTTTCTCGCTTGTTAGTGACAATTATACACTGATTTTACTTAGTTTGCTTTTGTTTCCGTTCAAAAATCGTCTTTCACTGTAACACACTAATTCCTATCAACCTAATATCGATAGAGCAGCTATATATTTGTGAATATATGTCGTATATAACATTTTAGTTGTCACTCGAAAATATGGGACAATGCCGAAAGACTTTTGGAAATCTACTTGATTATCTGTATTTACTATTTGCAATAAAACCTCTGTGAATACAGCAAGTGTTGCTCTCGTGAGCTGCTTTTCGTTAACTCAAGCTGTCCGAGTGAAAATTATTTCCCTTCAGAAGCATATTGCTCGGTCTTCTAAAGTACTGTTGGATCCTGCAGAAGACATGCTTGCGATATTGGTCTGTGATACCGTGCACCCAGTCTTTTACCCTTCTTAGTAACAATCGCAGCCAGCGCTGTCATCATTCACGGATGAATGTTTGCTGCTCAAGAGATTCCTCATAAATATGAGCTTGGAAAAGGCGTAATTACGACGCCATTGAATGTAGAGCCCATTAATGTCATCAGGGAATACTTCTTTTCTGAATTTACTGATAAACACAGTTATACATTTACGAATATTTGAAACAAGTTGCAAATCTTTGCACCATATTGAAATCTAATCGCAATCTGACTCCATATTTGAGCAACTTTTTTCAGACAGTACTTCATTATAGACATGTGTGTAGCCATTTCGAACTGTGACACACATTTTGTGGCTGTAGACAATTTTTTTGTTTTGTGATTCATGTGTGTGTTAGGTCCCTTAATTTTTCCGTTTAACCGCCCGTCTCATATTTTCGAGACTGATTTCATTTCTCGCTCATAAGCGACATCAGCGTTGTAAACACTAAGCCACCTTAAACCAACGATTGTAAACAACAGATGTTCATTCTACCCGTCAGTTGTGAGAAGGCAGTGTTAGCTAGTGAGCGTGCGGCCGTAGTGCGTCGACATTGATATGTCACATATCGTAAAGGAACATCATCACTAAATCAAGTGTGCCAGACAAGCTCTAAGATGTCTGGAAGAAGAGAAAAGTGTGCGCGAAGTTTCTTCCGCTCACCTTGACCCCCTAACAAATGCAATGACGCGTGGACGCTTGCTCCGACGTCATTGAAATGCATAACGCGGACAATTGTTATCTGGAAAAATTCAATACGTATGACGAGAATTGCTGTTATCAGTTCGAGTCTATCACAAAACAACAAAGTGCAGAAAACTGTGTGAACGGTCGACGCTTTGATGACGTAACCGACATTGTTACCAATGTGATGACTTTTCTGCGGTTTCGCATGGTTGTATCGAAGTTGTGTGTGTTGTACAAAGACTGAGTAGAGCACCTGACGCATTACAGCCACCATGTCAGATTTTCTGTTGTTTTTTTTTTTATTAATTCCCTCTCGAAACTTTTTGGACTGACGCATGAGGCTATTGCATGCTAAAATGCATTGGCGTTGGTTTTCTCTCTTTCTGCAATTCATACAACATCCTACTGACGATCTGTGCTCTTTCTCACTGATTGTCTGTTTCTTTCGAAGAGCAGAGTATTTTATTTTAAGCTCAAACTGAAACTGATTGAGTTGATGCAGTTTCCTACTAAAATGAAATGCTTCTCATGCACCCGAACTGATATGGAAGACCTGTACGTTCCTGTTGAACCCCACAACAGAAATGAGAAGCAGCGACGGTAGCGTGGGAGCATCTGGGAAGAGAAACAAAAGCATCGCAGACCTACGGCGGGAAGAGATTTCCGAATCCATACAATGCCGCTCTGGCATTCATGTATTCTGCTCCCTGCAGTATTGCGGAAGGGATATCTCTGTTATTCAGAAACCTGAAACACTCCTCCAAGAATCGCGTTTCGCTATAACGTGTGATTGCACTGCGGAGTCGCGTGTAAGCGAGGGATCGGAACATAACCCCGGTTCCGTTGCAGGATGCTTATAACCTCAGCGCAGAGACTATAAAATTCAATAGCCATCATCAGTACATCTGCCTCTGATCGGGACTGAGCATGGAGTGGAAGTTAGAACACAGTAATTATGCCCAGAAAATTGTTTCGATGTGGCGTATCGTAAAATATGTATAATTCGACTAGATATCGCTGTTACTCCAAAGGATAGGTTCAGTTATGGTTACTGCTCGAGGTCTACTGTTTCGTGGCTTCTGCTGAAGATCCTAAAATGAGCAACGACCTCAAGAAGGGATGTGATGTAGCAGTATGAAAATTGTGCTAATTTAAGGAAGGCAGCCACTTTGGATCCCTCTTTTGAACGTGCTACAGACACTGAGCTACATGTGGAGTATAAATGTAGATGTAGATGTAGATACAGATGGCGGTAATATCGCGTACACAAGGTATAGAAGGACAGTGCGCTTGGGGAGCTGTCAATTGTACTCAGGTAATTCCCGTGAAAAGGTGTTCGACGTGATTATGGCCACACGACGGGCGTTAAAAGAATTCCAACACGGAATGGTAGATGGAGCTAGACGCTTGGATCATTTAGTTTCGGAAGTCGTTAGGGAATTCAGTATCCTGAGATCTACAACGTCAAGAGAGTGCCGATAATACCAAATTTCAGGCATTACCTCTCACCACGGACAACGCAGTGACTGACAGCCTTCACTTAACGACCGAGAACGGCGGCGTATGCGTAGAAAATGTTCAAATGTGTGTGTATTCGTAAGGGAACAAACTGCTGAGGTCATCGGTCCCTAAACTTACACACTACTTTAACTAACTTATGCTAAGAACGACACGTGCACCCATGCCTGAGGGAGGACTCGAACCTCCGGAGGGGCCGCGCAATCCCTGACATGGTGCCTTAAACCATGCGGCGGCGAATGAGTAGAGTTCTAACAGACTAGCAACACTGCGTGAAACCAATGCAGAAATCAATGTGGAACGTTCGACGAACGTACCGTTACGACAGTGCGGAGAAATTTGGCGTTAATGGGATGTGGCAACAGACGACCGATGAGAGTGTTTTGCTAACAGCCGGCCGCTGTGGCCGAGCTGTTCTAAGTGCTTCAGTCCGGAACCGCGCTATTGCTACGGTCGCAGGTTCGAATCCTGCCTCGGGTATGGATGTATGTGATGTCCTTAGGCTAGTTAGGTTTAAGTAGTTCTAAGTTCTAGGGGACTGATGACCTCAGATGTCCCATGGTGCTTAGAGCAATTTGAACCATTTTTTTGCTAAGAGCACGATATCGCTTGCAGCTCCTATCCTGGGCTCGTGACAGCATCAGTAGAATCCTGAACGACTGGAAAACCGTGACCTGGTCAGACGGATGTCGATTTCAGTTGGTAAAAACTGAGGGTAGGGTTCGAGTGTGGCGCAAACTCCGCTAAGCCATAGATACAGGTTGTCAACAAGGCACAGTGCAAAGTATATGGTGGCTCCATAATGGTATGGCTGTGTTTACATGGAATGGAATGGCTTATCCGGTGCAACCCAACATTGACTGGCTATGTTTAGGTTAGGCTACTTGGAGACCATTTATTGCTACTCATGAACTCCAAACAACAAAGGAAATTTTGTGTATGACAATGCGACATATCAGAACGTTATGGACAATTCCAGCGAACGACGTGGTCACTCGGAACACCCGGCATTAATCCCATCGAAAATTTATGGGACATAATAGAGCACGATCTGTCCTGACAAATTATGGACGCCTATAGAGACCGCATCCGTCAATATTTCTCCCGGGACTTCCTACAACGAGTTCATTCCTCATTTTATTGCTGCACTATTCCGGGCAAAAGAAGCCTGACAAGGTATTAGGAGGTATCCCATGGCTCCTGTCACCTCAGTTTCTACTGTGTTTTCGGAGAATACTTACAGATTAAGAGAAAAAAAGCTGTGTGATAGGTGATGTACCAATCCTGTCGATGAAAGTGTAATTCGGTAATGTTGGAAACACGTTTCTAAAAAACCTCTAGGTAACTAAAAGAATTCCAAAATACAGTCACTAACTTTATAATTTCACTTGTGCTACGGAAGTATTCGTTGGTTCACCTTTTTCACACGCTTTCCTCAATCTTCGTTTTGCAATTCGCACTGCATGTACCATCATCAGTTTTGTGTTTCGACAGTAACGAACCTTTGGCTTTTAATAGCGATGTACTATTTACGTTACGAAATATACACTCCTGGAAATTGAAATAAGAACACCGTGAATTCGTTGTCCCAGGAAGGGGAAACTTTATTGACACATTCCTGGGGTCAGATACATCACATGATCACACTGACAGAACCACAGGCACATAGACACAGGCAACAGAGCATGCACAATGTCGGCACTAGTACAGTGTATATCCACCTTTCGCAGCAATGCAGGCTGCTATTCTCCCATGGAGACGATCGTAGAGATGCTGGATGTAGTCCTGTGGAACGGCTTGCCATGCCATTTCCACCTGGCGCCTCAGTTGGACCAGCGTTCGTGCTGGACGTGCAGACCGCGTGAGACGACGCTTCATCCAGTCCCAAACATGCTCAATGGGGGACAGATCCGGAGATCTTGCTGGCCAGGGTAGTTGACTTACACCTTCTAGAGCACGATGGGTGGCACGGGATACATGCAAACGTGCATTGTCCTGTTGGAACAGCAAGTTCCCTTGCCGGTCTAGGAATGGTAGAACGATGGGTTCGATGACGGTTTGGATGTACCGTGCACTATTCAGTGTCCCCTCGACGATCACCAGTGGTGTACGGCCAGTGTAGGAGATCGCTCCCCACACCATGATGCCGGATGTTGGCCCTGTGTGCCTCGGTCGTATGCAGTCCTGATTGTGGCGCTCACCTGCACGGCGCCAAACACGCATACGACCATCATTGGCACCAAGGCAGAAGCGACTCTCATCGCTGAAGACGACACGTCTCCATTCGTCCCTCCATTCACGCCTGTCGCGACACCGCTGGAGGCGGGCTGCACGATGTTGGGGCGTGAGCGGAAGACGGCCTAACGGTGTGCGGGACCGTAGCCCAGCTTCATGGAGACGGTTGCGAATGGTCCTCGCCGATACCCCAGGAGCAACAGTGTCCCTAATTTGCTGGGATGTGGCGGAGCGGTCCCCTACGGCACTGCGTAGGATCCTACGGTCTTGGCGTGCATCCGTGCGTCGCTGCGGTCCGGTCCCAGGTCGACGGGCACGTGCACCTTCCGCCGACCACTGGCGACAACATCGATGTACTGTGGAGACCTCACGCCCCACGTGTTGAGCAATTCGGCGGTACGTCCACCCGGCCTCCCGCATGCCCACTATACGCCCTCGCTCAAAGTCCGTCAACTGCACATACGGTTCACGTCCACGCTGTCGCGGCATGCTACCAGTGTTAAAGACTGCGATGGAGCTCCGTATGCCACGGCAAACTGGCTGACACTGACGGCGGCGGTGCACAAATGCTGCACAGCTAGCGCCATTCGAAGGCCAACACCGCGGTTCCTGGTGTGTCCGCTGTGCCGTGCGTGTGATCATTGCTTGTACAGCCCTCTCGCAGTGTCCGGAGCAAGTATGGTGGGTCTGACACACCAGTGTCAATGTGTTCTTTTTTCCATTTCCAGGAGTGTACATTGCTTGACAATGTTCACTGGTTTGTACGTATGTCTTCGCAAGTTGCATAATTATATAATTCTTTAGAATATATAATAGGCTTTATGCACTGTACGCATTGTGCAGTGGTACATAAAATAGATGTTAACTTTCCATAGATGGACACGAAAGCCAATAAAGAAAAGAAACGGCCGTTTGACGTTGAGGTCATAAACGCTCTAATGCTATGTTTCACGAATTCACATCTTACAAAAGCGACACTAATAAATGGAAGGTTTTTTTTATAAATTTATATTTTTTCTGCGCCAGTGACGGCAGATGCAGATTCTGCACTAAGCTACTAACGCCTCTGACTTGTGTTGCTACTTCCTGAGTGTTCCGGGTACTTCTTGAACGATTTCCTCTTCGCGATTTTATTTACAACACACTCATCGCGGTTTCATACAGAAGTAATTTCAGTTCTGAAAATCATTCGTTTGTTCTGTAGTATTTGTGACGTGAAATAAAATCACTCTTGAAGTAATAATCTTGTTGCACGTGCAACGGAATCTGAAAATACTGTTTGTGTAAAATGCGCATCATTAGGTGTTTCTTTAATGTTGGGGGCGTATGCAAGAGACGAAATCCAGTGAAATGAAAGCACATATTTCCGCGGATTTGTAGCACCAGAATACTTCAATGACCAAATTTGGTCCTTATTTACCTAATTTTTGTCTTAATTTATTATAGATCTCCAATAATTCATATGAATATCTGACCTCAACAGTGTTTTGACTGATTACATTTCGCTTTTATAGCGATTTGTAAATTATGATGACCTGCTAATACTACGAGGCTTTTATTTTCTTAGCGATTGACCCCCAAGTTTTTCTGGTCTACGAAATGCAAATGCGTAGATGTAATGTGACAGTTTCAAAATTTACCGTAATAAATTAAATGTTCCACTGGAATTCAGGCCCAGCTCTCTGCAAACAGAGAAAATACATGGCAAAAAAGAGAAGTATGCTATCAGCCAGTAAAAATGTAGTGGCACTCTGCAGGAAGCATCAGTGTCCAAGAAAACCGGTTCCAAATAGGTGTACCCGAACTTACACAGATTGTCATAGGCCTCAGATTACAGACGAAAGGCACAGATATAAAGTACAACATTATGAGGGTATTGTAGCATTCATGTGTAGTAAATATAACCTTCATCTGTGTCTAAACAACAGAATAAACTTTAATTTTATTCATGGACTGTATGCAGCACACAGGTAGTATGAACATAAAAGCCTTCAGTCCCAGATTATTCGTGTTTTATTGAATTAAGTGATCCATTTGGAATCTTGTAAGTCCAACATCAGGTGCAAATCTTCTTAATACATAATTCTACTGTTGAGTGAGGTGAAAGAGCGGGAGTGAATTGTGTATTAAGACTATCTATCCCTGATGAGGGTCTCACAGGGTCCGAAATGCGTAGTGTAACTCGATAAAACACGAATAAATTGCGACTAAAGGCGTTTTTATTGATACTGCCTGTGCAAAGAATAAACTGTTTTCGAGAATTTAACGAATAAGGCTGCGTCGTATTACATATAGTTATTTAAAATGCATGCCACCATGTGTTTTTTTAATTTTTAGTCGTGTAAATCCTATCAATGTACCATCAAAATGTTAAATCAGACTCTTCTACTAAATGAATTGCTGTAAGCGTTCAATTTCTCAAATTCCTGTGGGAACGAATATGCGATATACCCTGATGTAGCATAGCATATATTTGACATTGCGCAACCTATAGCACTTCATTATACGTTACAAAATATGATTTTTTTTTCGAGTAGAAATTTATTCAGGTATTAAGGGTAAAAATGGAGATAAGACATGGATTGGGAGAAGCATGGGGAAGGAAATCGGCCGCTTCTTTTTCAAGTGAACCATTCCGTCATTCGTACTAAGTATGGAGCCTACAGGAAACCAAATGTAATCCTGGATGGTTGGACCGCAGTTTATCCCCTATCCTCTTAACCGTGAGGCGAGTCTCAATACTTGCGCTAACACGTTCTGTCTCTATCAAAATTAAGGACAGCAAAACTAATTGCAGAACTAATTTCAAAACTGAATAATAGCTAATTAGTATAGCTGTTCTCATTTTTAGAATCTGGTCTTTTCGTGACGCCTCCAATTAGGTTAGCAGATAAACAACTACTGTTCGCATTAGGAAATGTTGCGGACATTTGATTATCCTTAGGTGAGAACTTTTCCTCATGAATTCTATTAAATATGTCTTGATTTGGGACTCAGCCTGCTGTGTAGTTTCTAACACTCTACCACTTCGAAGCTATTTTTGTCGTGTAGGTACGTGACTTGTCCGTGTGCAGTCACTGATTACGAAGAATGAAATATTAATTCATGAAGATAATATAATATTTGGGACTGTTGCTAGAAACAAAAGGGAAAGAAATGAAAGAATAAATTACTCCATTACGTGTGGAGGCTGCACTAATAAGTAAGCTTATATTGCTCATGAATCTGTTTGCTCATTAACTGATTTCGATGAGTAAAATGAGTAACAATTTGCCGGATTCCACTGTAGACACGAAATAGCAAAACAAAAAAGCGACATATTTCATATGTTGAATAAGTTCCTTCAAGGTTTTTAATGACTACTTCAAAGAAGCATGGGAAGAGCAAATTGCTGCTGCATTCCTAACACGGAAGTCTCCGATTGTTTTTCTCCAGATTTTGAAGGGAATGTGAAGTGATATCTGAGTATGGGATAAATGCGAAAATATGTTATAGATGAAACTTCCTGGCAGATTAAAACTGTGTGCCCGAACGAGACTCGAGTTCGAGTCTCGGTCGGGCACACAGTTTTAATCTGCCAGGAAGTTTCATATCAGCGCACACTCCGCTGCAGAGTGAAAATCTCATTATGTTATAGATAATTCGCTGTCGAGAAGCAACAGAGCTTTTTGTCTGACCTCGGTTTTAATCCGTGTAACTTTGGTACAGTGATTACATTTTTGTTCTTACTCAGGATGTATCATAATTAATGCTGCAGTTTGACGCAGTTGAGCGTACAGGATACTATAGGATTAAATCATCTCAATAAAGATGGGATCACAAACGATCCGTTTCTGTTATTATTGCTAATGTGTTGTCAATTCATTGAAGTCTTTGTGAGAAGTTAAAGTGCTTTTAATTTTCAGAATTGCTTCAGTATGTCCCCGGGAGCCGCAGGGTACATAATACACACATTGAGGAGCACAAGCACAATTATCTTCTGCTGTAAGACAATATCTAAACACGCTGATTTGGTCAACAATGAATGGACCTAGGCGGAAAGGTACATTAGTCGACTGTCCTTTGGACGACTCACCGTAAGAGCGTTAGCGCTGTTGAAGGAACAGAACATAAATTCCAAAAGCTAATCAACTTATGAACAAATTGGGAATGATTGCAGATCGAGGAATCTGAAATTGGCTCTGAAGACGAGCGCAGTAGAGCATCTAACTGCTACGATATACACTTTGAACATCTGCTATAACATGTGTGAATGTATGGTAAATATAATTTTTAGTAAATACAATGTGTAAATGTAACACACAAAAGTAGGAACGTATTCCATCTTCATTCCAAACAACTTCATTTTTGAGAAAGTATCCAAAACCTTTTCTTTACTATTACCATTCTCTTATCTATGACGACGTTCAGGCATTAAGAAGTCTGTAGAGGTTAGGAACAACGAATCTGCATTTATAAATGTGACGTTTTTGCATCTGTATCGTGAACGTACAGCTTTATCTGTTTGCATCGATAATAATGATACAAGGTGTGTATAGAAACACTAATGACAGTTCTCTGGAACGACTCAGTAGAACTTCTAAAGGAATCTTCCTAAGACATTTTTAACTGAAGCGTATCTCGGAAATTCGGCTGTACACTTGCTACATCTCGACCCAGTCCACAACTTCAGAAATGTTTGATACAGGACGTAACTCGTAGTGTGAACCATTCCGTGACCTCAGTCAGAGTATGACGTACCAAAATCAACATGCATAAAAAGTCTTTCATAGGATTCAAATGGTTCAAATGGCTCTAAACACTTTGGAACTTAACATCTGAGGTCATTAGTCCCATAGTCTTTCATAGGACTTGAGTCTCTTGTTTGAGTGACTTTGTGAGTCTCTGTCACAGACGATTCTGTTACAACATGCTACGGCCGCTGTGGGCGAGCGGTTCTAGGCGCTTCAGTCCGGAACCGCGCTGTTGTTACGGTCACAAGTTCGAATCCTGCCTATTGCATGGATGTATGGCTCAAATGGTTCAAATGGCTCTGAACACTATGGGACTTAACATCTGAGGTCATCAGTCCCCTAGAACTTAGAACTACTTAAACCTAATTAACCTAAGGACATCACACACATCCATGCCCGAGGCAGGATTCGAACCTGCGACCGTAGCAGTCTCGCGGTTCCGGACTGCGCGCCTAGAACCGCTAGACCACCGCGGCCGGAATGGATGTATGTGATGTCCTTAGGTTAGTTACGTTTGAGTAATTCTAAGTCTAGTTTACTGTTGACCTCAGATTTTAAGTTCCATAGTGCTTAGAGACATTTGAACGATTTTTTTCTTACAACATACCATTAGTGCTTTACAAGACTTTGTCTCTAAATTCTTTGACTTGAAGGCGCGTTTAAGCTAAACACTCAGCCAATGACAGTTCAGACTTCCAAATGTATCGGAATCCAGATCTGTTAAAAAGGTGCTGACTTTATTAAGCCCCGACATATTTGCAAGGATTCGAACGGCGAACAGGCTCCGATAAAACATTAGTTTCTTTTTCACATCGGGAAATGGGGCGTTTAACAGAACACTGTTCCGATGTGCGGCGTTTCAGATGATTCACGAACAAAGCATACAGTCACTGTAGTGTAGGTTGTTTTCTTGCATCACGTACCCACATATCAGTTTGGAAAGAATTTTTTATCCGTAATAGTAGAAGTGGTACCACTACCTTTTTAGTAGCATCTCAATTGGATATTACACTATGTGATCAAAAGTATCCGACACCCCAAAAAACGCTTTTCATATTAGGCGCATTGTGCTGCCACCTACTGCCAGGTAATCCATGTCAGCGACCTCAGTAGTCAGTAGACATCGCGAAAGAGCAGACTGGGGCGCCCTGCGGAACTCACGGATTTCGAACGTGGTCAGGTGATTTGGTGTCACTTGTGCCATACCTCTGTACGCGAGGTTTCCACACTCCTAAACATGCCTAGGGCCACTGTTTCCGATGTGATAGTGAAGTGGAAATATGAAGGGATACGTGCAGCATAAAAGCGTACAGGCCGACATCGTCTGTTGACTGCCAGAGGCCGCCGACAGTTGAAGAGGGTCGTAATGTGTAATAGGCAGACACCTATCCAGACCATCGCACGGGAATTCCAAACCGCATCAGGATCCGCTGCAGGTACTATGACAGTTAGGCGGGAGGAGAGAAAACTTAGATTTCATGGTCGAGTGGCTGCTCATAAGCCGCACGTCACGCCGGCGAATGCCAAACGACGCCTCGCTTGGCGTAAGGATCGTAAACATTGGACGATTGGACAGTGGAGAAACGTTTTGTGGAGTGACGAAGCACGGTACATAATATGGCGATCCGATGGCAGGGTGTGGGTATGGCGAATGCCCGGTGAACATCTGCCAGTGTATGTAGTGCCAACAGTAAAATTCGGAGGCGGTGGTGTTATGGGTTGGATTGTTTTGTGGAAGGAGACCAGACATACAGTCTGGAACTGCGCGACCACTCCGATCACAGGTTCGGATCCTGCCTCGGGCATGCATGTGCGTGATGTCCTTAGGTTAGTTAGGTTTAAGTATTTCTACGTTCTAGGGAACTGATGACTTTAGAAGTTAAGTCCCATAGTGCTCAGAGCCATTTGAACCATTTTGAGACCAGACAGCGAGGTCATCGGTCTCATCGGATTAGGGAAGGATGGGTAAGGAAGTCGGCTGTGCCCTTTCAGAGGAACCATCCCGGCATTTGCCTGAAGTGAATCGGGGTATCACGGAAAACCTAAATCAGGATGGCCGGACGCGGGATTGAACCGTCGTCCTCCCGAATGCGAGTCCAGTGGGTGGTGTTATGATGTGGTCGTGTTTTTCATGGAGGGGGCTTGCACCCCTTGTTTTGTGTGGCACTATCAGAGCACAGGCGTACACTGATGATTTTTGTAGCACCTTCGTGCTTTCCGCTATTTAAGAGCAGTTCGGGGATGGCGATTGCATCAAGCACGGCCTGTGGCGGAGTGGTTAAACGACAATAACATCCTTGTAATGGACTAATCTGCAGAGAGTGCTGACCTGAATCCTACAGAATACTTTTAGGATGTTTTGGAACGCCGACGTCGTGCCAGGTCTCACCGACTGGCATCGATACCTCTCTTCAGAGCAGCACTCCATGAAGAATGGCCTGCCACTCCACAAGAAACCTTCCAGCACCTGATTGAATGAATGCGTGCGAGAGTGGAAGCCGTCATCAAGGCTAAAGGTGAGCAAACACCATATTGCATTCCGGCATTACCGATGGAGGGCGCTACGAACTTCTAAGTCATTTTCAGCCAGGTGTCTGGATACTTTTGGTCACATGGTGTACTTGGTCCTTAATTGCAGTCAACTTAACAACCCGCTTTAGTTCCTACAGATATGAGTGCTTGGGCTGCGTTTTTGAAACTTACGTCACCAACCGCACTGAGCAGCCCAAGATCTTCACAGCAATTGAATGCCACTAAGTGACAAATAACGCGGCTGTTTGGTCGCAGGGACATAACAGTGACGTCGTTCTGTGCTCTGTTTTCGCTTGACGGAGCACAAACATTCTCTCATGGTCGAGGTGGATTAAACAAGAGTGCAACCATTCGTTGGACGAACTGATCTTCCTCTTAAGCTTGGACTATAGCACTGAAAATTTCCCAGATATCATTATTTCTGTCATGGAGAACATTTGCAGTTGTACACCCTGTATCACTAAATTTTTGTCTTACATTCACTAAAGTTTCACGAAACATAGCGTAGTTATAATCATTAAATTGCATATGTTTTTCATTTTCGCCATGTCATTGCTACAATAGGACAGGAAATGGCCCACTCGGCTTCCGTACTGTGTCGCTGTTAGCCTTCACTCATGCACGTTCGCCAAGGGGTGGACAAACGGGAAGTAACTGTAGCGCCACCGTCCTCAGACTCGTCATACTCGTGTAACTATAACGGGAAGGAAGGAAGGAAGGAAGGAAGCCAGCCCGAATAGAACTGATATAACAGCAGTACCTTGATCTCTTATGTATCCAATCCTCAACACTGGATTCGTATTCTCTATGTTTCTGAATTCTACTTTGTATAACAGAACTTGTTTTACGAGAGAGATAAAAGTCCAAGTAAAAATGCCAGTGGCCGCGGACAAAACTTCATGGTGCAGTCTGGAGGGTACTCCTTAAAAAGTTTCTGCAAGTGTAAATTGTGGAATACAAACAACTTAAAATGAGGCAGGTAAATCGAAAGAACCTTGTCAGAAAAAATGGAGAATTTAAAGAAAAATATATGCAAGTTTAGGAGTGGCGAAATGAAAATGACTGTTGTTCTACTGAGTGAGTACTTCACACGCAAAAAATACCTTAGCCTTTTCCACCGATCATTCGGTAAAATATTAAGAACAATTATTCTGCTAAGATAGATCTATGAGCACGACAGCTTCAGTCGATATCTTCATTTGGCGGAACAAGTGAAACGGTTTTTATCAAGCTTCATATCGTCCATCGGACAATACTCACAAGATCTAATGCGTCGTCGGTAATAGTAGCAAAGCGTCTGACTGGAAATACATTACAGACTTGAAAGGCATGAACTAAATCCTATTTCGCAGTCATTTCTTAGTGTGAGTAGATTGTCAAACCGATCATAAAACGATTCCTGTAATTCTAAAGGTTTTTTGCTAATTTTTTTTTGGATTTCGGGACGTGTCCATACAGCCATATAAACAATGTAATGTCAATTATGACAACACGAACGTAAGGACAACATATCACCGTGTCCTCGAGCCGAGAGAATCTCCAACCCGGGCAGGAATCTATTTAGAACCCATTCAGTTAGCAATGCGACGCGTTAAACGTGCGACTACCGGGGCGAACACAAAGTCAACTGACAACTGACAACTGCAAGTCATCAGAGACTGTATCTTCCCACATGTGCGTTTGGGTGTGTGTGTTCGTATGTTTCTGAGTGGGACACACAAATGAGCTCTTTGTTCATAACATCTTGCAGTCGCCAGTCTTAATGCAATGACAACGTTAAACTTCCATAATATTAGTGAATTAGAGCCTATTCTGCAGCCACTTGTATTTTACTTCAACCAAGAAAAGTTGCACCATCTTTCTTCGTAGTATGTGCTGGATGGAACTATATCAGGGAAGTGAAGGAATTGAAACCTGCATATTTTTCGTAAAAAAATGTCTCCTTGCAACGATTTACTAGGTAGGCCTATACCTAAAATGTTAGGAATAAAGAGCTATTTTCTGAAAGTATGGCGAGTCTCTGAACCGCTGTATGGGTGTTGGGATAACACAATATAAGCAGTAGCAATTCATCCTGACTGAGACACTATGCTCTCTGTAAGTGATTCAGTGTCAAATGTCTCCTTCCTACATTAAAAATGAAAGCCAGGTCTTACACGATCTTGCTATCGACTATATTATAAAGGGTGACAAGGAAATGAGTTTCCTATTTGGTATCAATTCATCGTCGTGTGTGGTATGGCTTTCTTGTGACTTTCATTACAAGATATCGTAAAGAACTGGACGCTAACAAATTTATGATTTCTGTAGACAGAACCTATTAAACCTATAAATGTGCAACCCCAATGACTGTGCCGGCCGGGGTGGCCGAGCGGTTCTAGGCGCTAGTTTGGAACCGCTTGACCGCTACGGTCGCACTTTCGAATCCTGCCACGGGCATGGATGTGCGTGATGTCCTTAGGTTAGTTAGGTTTAAGTAGTTATAAGTCCATGGGACTGATGACCTCAGAAGTTAGGTCCCATAGTGATCAGAGCCAGTTTTGAACCCAGGGACTGTAGGTGGGCTTACCGGTACGCAATACCAGCAAGAGAAAGATTTCGTCACTGCAACACATGAAGAAGAAGTAGAATAGAGCTGCCGTGTAAGCTTTGTTGGTTGGTTGGGCTTGAAAGTATAGAAGCACACATTTTTATCTACACGTAAATGACAAAAATCAATTCCCAGTTTTCAGGCACATAGTACTTCGGTATTACGCCGGAATGACAAAAATCAATTCCCAGTTTTCAGGCAAATAGTACATCGGTATTACACCGGCAATGGGACGAGGTTTATGACGTTTGCACGTAATTTTAAACATTTATAGCTGCAAATTATGTGGCCTGTTTTAATGGTTCTGTCAACATTTGTCTGTATCGCTGAAAAGTGCGTTACGGGAAGACTTCAACGACATAACGTGCAGTCCTTGGTCAGACAGTAACAAGGAAGTAATACTGTCAGCAGAAACGTCTACCCTTATAAACCGAGTGCAAGCAAACAAGATAACTCAGCTACGGTTAGTGAGCTCATGCAAGCAGTACGTGTTTGCAAACACTAAACAAATTTCCAGAAACTAGGAGGGCGTCCTGAACGGCTAAGCTTCCGAATTTATTGAAAACTCTTAAAGCTTTTTAAACAAAACAAACGCTATTAACATTCTAAATCTTTATTCTTCATGACTGCATAATTATTTCTCAGTGTAGTTTCCTTGGTGGTGAACAAATTTCCCCCAACGAGAGACTAGATTGTTGAAACCGTAACTGTAGAATCTTTGACTTTGTTGATTCGCTTCACCACTATCAAAGCGAAGTCCTCGGAGGTGTTCTCTCTATTTTGAAAACAGATAAATATTGGACGGGGCCAACTTCGAACTGTATCGAACATGATCGCCGACAGTGAACCCAAGGCGTCGGATTGTTGCGAATGTCGCAGTGCTCGTGTGTGTGGTGTGTCATTGTCATGATGGAACTGATGGTGCTCCACGCATGGAGAAACACTTCGAATTCGTGCTTTCAATTCTCTGGTTACACCACACTGTTTCTCACGCACCGACATACGCTGAAGCACCAAAGAAACTGGTATAGGCATGCGTATTCACATATAGAATGTAAACAGGCAGAATATGGCACTGCGCTCAGCAACGGCTAGACAACAAGTGTCTGGTGCAGTTGTTACACCAGATACTGCTGCTACTATGGCAGGTTATAAAGATTTAAGTGAGTTTGAACGTGATTTTACAGTCGGCGTACGAGCGATGAGACACTGCATCTCCAAGGTAGCGATGAAGTGAGGACTTTTCCGTACGATCATTTCACGAGTATACCGTGAGTATCAGGAATTCGGTAAAACATCAAATCTCCGACATCGCTGCGGCCGAAAAAGATCCAGCAATAACGGAACCAGCGACAACTGAAGAGAATCGTCAACGTGACAGAAGTGCAATCCTTCCGCAAATTGCTGCAGATTTCAGTACTGGGTCATCAACAAGTGTCAGCCTGCGAACCATTCAACGAAACGTCATGGATATGGGCTTTCGGTGTCAGTCTATTGCTAATGTGATTACGTGATAGCCTAATCTGTATTCTCGGACTTTCGATAACAGTGTTCAGTGGAACACTATGTCAGTTTTACGGGAATCTAGGAATATGGAGTCTGCCTGTTGCTCTTCATCTAAGTTGCGCAGGATATCGTGCGAGAATAGCACAAACTGCGTTTCGCACGAGCGATGCTTTCTAAAGGGTTTGTGAACCGAAACTTTTCCGTTTCAGTATGTTGAAGAATTCAGCAGCAAACCGGGGTCAAGGATGTTGACCTGTAATTTTGTTGGTCCGCAATTTTACCCTTTTCATACATAGGAGTCACCTGCGATTTATTTCAGTCACTTGGGACTTTCCGGTGAGCGAGAGATTCGCTGTAGGTATAAGTTACGTAACGGAGCAGGAAGCAGTTTCGCAGAGAGTCGAGAATGGGATTCTATCCCTACCTTGCGACTTATTTGTTTTCAGCTTTTTCAGTTGCCTACCTACGCCAGGGAAGCCTGTTACTAATCTCCATATGGGAGTATGTGCGATGGTCAAAAGACGGTACGTTTGTACCATCCTCCTGCGTGAGAAATCGCTTAAAAGCGAAATTTATGCCAGGTGTCAGTGCTAAATGTCAACGTTTTTAGCACTTGATATGTCAATAATAACAATAAATACACTACCGTACCTGAGTAGAGTGCGTGCTTACATTTGGTACAGCCGGGCAGACGCCTCAGAGACCTCGTCTCCTTATTTCGCAGCAATGGTTTCCGGTGCTGTGGTCTTGTTATTATCCGACTAAGTTCCACGCATATTATATCCGTGATGTCCTCTCGAATGCATTTTCCAGTGTCACAGCAAAAGAACATAGTTCCATCACAAAATCATGTGGGGATCATAATTCGGAAGGTTTAAACGTTAAAATTTATTGCGCACATCAGAAAATTCAGAAGAGAACTCTGTCAAGGCGCTACCATGATTCTGCTTTCACTCGATATCTTGGTTGCTGTGCCTCCTGTTGAGCGTGTGACAGATGGAAACAGCTCAGCATAGCCGACTTGTGACGAGGGATCACTGCCGCCTGAGCGGAGGCTGTCACATAATGGTTATCGTATTGCGCAGCCCTCCACCGGTCTTCAACGGGAACGTTTCATCCCGTTCAGCCCTCTATCTTTGTTTGCCACTGAAGTCATAAGATACCTTTGTGGTGTGAACAGATATCGATCTCTAACGAACTTTAGTTTTCGAAACAAGCATCTTGTTACTTGATGACGTTTTATTCCAGATCAGAATTGCTTGGTCAGAATCTCGTGGCGACCATATTGACTGTTCAGCAAACAACTGACACACAGATTTGTGACAACAATGATATTTTTTAAAACATTGTTATGCCATAAATAAGAAAAATAAAATAAATGTTGTCGTTACACAAGGGTGAAAGGAGAAAGAAAAACTATAGCAAGTACCGATGGTACCGTCTTGTTCGTCTCCTTTCGGTTCAAAGGGAACAAGAGTGTCATCAGTCTGATGGTTTTAGACGTAGACTAATGGACAATGTAACGATCAAGTGCATATATGCCTTGCAGACACATACGAAGTACACAGTGTGATCAAAAGTACCCCGACACCTGGCTGAAAATGCCTTACTAGTTCGTTGCGCCCTCCATCGGTATGGTGTTGGCCCACCCTTAGCCTTGATAACAGCCTCCACTCTCGCAGGTATACGTTCAATCAGGTGCTGGAAGTTTCTTGGGGAATGGCAGGCCATTCTCCACGGAGTGCTGCACTGAGGAGAGGTATCGATGTCGGTCGGTGAAGCGTGGCACGAAGTCGGCCTTCCAAAACATCCCAAAGGTATTCTATCGGATTCAGGTCAGGGCTCTGTACAGGCCAGTCCATTACAGGGATGTTATTGTCGTGTAACCACTCCGCCACAGGCCGTGCTTTATGAAAAGGTGCTCGATCGTGTTGAAAGATGCAGTCGCCATCCCCGAATTGCTCTTCAACAGTGGGAAGCAAGAAGGTGCTAAAAACATCAGTGTAGGTCTGTGCTGTGATAGCGCCACGCAAAGCAACAAGGGGTGCACGCCCCCTCCATGAAAAACACGACCACACCATAACACCATCGCCTCCGAATTTTACTGTTGGCACTACACACGCTGGCGGTTGACGTTCACCGGGCATTCGCCATACCCACACCCTGTCATCGGATCGCCACATTGTATACCTTGATCCGTCACTGCACACAACGTTTTTCTACTATTCAATCGCCCAATGTTTACGCTCCTTACACAAAGCGAGGCGTCGTTTGGCATTTACCGGCGTATATGTGTGGATTATGAGCAGCTGCTCGACCATGAGATCCAAGTTATCTCACCTCCCGCCTGTCATAGTACTTGCAGTGGATCCTGATGCAGTTTGGAATTCCTGTGTGATGGTCTGGATAGATGTCTACCTATTACACATTACTATTTTCTTCAACTGTCGGCGGTCTGTGTCAGTCAACAGAGGAGGTTGGCCCGTACGCTTTTGTGCTGTGCGTGTCCCTTCACGTTTTCACTTCACTATCACATCGGAAACATTGGATCTAGGCATGTTTAGGAGGGTGGAAGTCTCGCGTACAGACGTATGACACAAGTGACACCCAATCACCTGACCACGTTCGATGCCCGTGAGTTCATCGGAGCGCCCCATTCTGCTCTCTCACGATGTCTAAGGTCACTGATATGGAGTACCTGGGAGTAGGTGGCAGCACGATTCACCTAATGTGAAAAACGTATGTTTCTGGGGGTATCCGGATACTTTTGATCACATAATGTATAACAACATAACAAATATCAGTATTATTAAATTGAGAGGACGTGCAAGCGATAAAACTAAGCGGAGAATGTGACATACAGCGTAGCACTTTGTGTTCTGCATTAGCCAGTCCATGGACATCATGAATAAGTCAGACAATCCGTCCCATTACCTGGATGAAAACTAAGGAAAGAGAAACTGCAACTTGGAAAAGAAAGGAATCTAAATAAAAAAAGCAGCTCCCTTCAAAACTATAGTAGCAAGCTCAATGAAATTCTTTGAGAATGAACCTATATTAGACCTCCTCTCATCTTGACTTTGCACGCCAAATTCTATTCCTTATATTCAAGATGTTTTTTGGAGTGATTTATTTCCGTTTCCGGAAATCTCTTATATGAATGTTCCACGCATTCGTGGGCATATACAGTGGCTATACTAATGGTAAATATCGCTGTCAAAGCGTTCACATACCACCACCTAAGGGGGTCGTCGGCTTCTGTTCTCCAGCATTCAACTGTCTCTTCATCTGCAGCGATTATTCATTCCATAAATGTTAGCAAGAGATGAACAGATGGATTACCTGAAAAGAAAAAACAAAACCTTCATTAACATTTTATGCACTTCAAACTTTATTCCTGAAGAGCAATTTTTAGAAATTATATAAAATGTAAAAATAAATCTTCAAATTTATAGAGATATACTCTGTTTTTGCAACTAAATGAAAGGCAGTTTATTTTGGAACATAGGTGTTTCGTTTCTTTTTCTTGTAATGCACCTTCAGTGGCCTGTAATGCCTGTTACTTTTATGTGTATAGTAATAACGATAAATATGAATTGCAAATATGTTAATACATTATATATTTTCTTGTTTGTCTCTCTTTTTTCTTTTTTTTGGTGAGAAACAACTTATGCTGCACAGGTTTCCTGAGGGTAAATGCCCATATGGTGTTTGTTACGATTTCTGATGTCATTAATTCACGTATGTTGTCTTGAAGTTGTATTTAGTTGGTCTGGGTACCTCACGTGGTCGATTTACGTCGTTTTCTCGAACACATTTATTTAATACTTCGCTTTTGACTGTCTGTACTGCGTGTAGTGTTGCAAACTGCCATTTTGTGTTAACCAATCGCCTTTTGTGTGTGTTGTAGTGTCTGTAAGTAATTTTATATTTGTTTGATTTGTGCTGTTTGTGTGTGTGTGTGTGTGTGTGTGTGTGTGTGTGTGTGTGTGTGTGTGTGTAAGGGGGTAAGGGGGGGGGGGAGGACGAGAGATAGGGATTTTTTTTTGTTTTTTTTGGTTGGGTTTAAGGGCGCTCAACTGCTGAGGTCATTAGCGCCCAGTCACTGTTGTTAGAGCACATGGAATCTGGTAAAACTCAAGGGGATGGGGGGGACACCAGAAGGACCTGACAAAGATGCAGATAAAATAAGTAAAAAGGTTAAATGTCTTTGGACAAGCCAGTTAAAGTTATAAAACGCAGAATACGAGCAGCTGCTCGAGCGTCATCACCTAAAACATCCGGTAAAGTAGATGGCAGGGACAGGGCACCACGAAATTGACTAAAACGGGGACACGACAATAAAACATGGCGCACTGTTAATGCCTGACGACAAGGGCACTGTGGGGCTGGGTCACCGGAGAGCAGGTAGCGGTGGCTAAACCGGCACTGCCCAATCCGCAACCTGGTCAGAAGGACCTCCTCACGCCGGGATGGTCGGGAGGATGTTGTCCAAGCAGTTGGGGGCGGTTTTACTGCCAGGAGCTTGTTTCCTTGGAGGGATGACCAAGCATCCCACCACAACGACACAAGCCTCGTACATACATCCCCATGAACGTCAGATGACGGGACACAATGGGAGGCTGGCCGAGGCAGGAGGACTGCAGCCTTGGCTGCAGCATCCGCAGCCTCATTCCCAGGCACTCCTACATGTCCGGGAACCCACAGAAAGCTGACAGAACCACCATTATCAGCTGTCTCCGTTGAATCAAGGGATGGACCGGATAGGGAGCTCCAAGGCTCTGAAGAGCACTGAGTGAGTCAGAGCAGAGTACATACGATGAATCGCGGTGGCGGCGGGCATACTGAACGGCCTGATGGAGAGCAAAAAGCTTGGCCGTAAACCTGGAACATTGGTCGAGGAACCGGTATTTAAAGGTGGCGGCCCCAACGACAAAGGCACAGCCAACACCATCGTCAGTTTTGGAGCCATCGGTGTAAATAAAGGTGTGACCAGCAAGTCGAGCACGAAGTTCGACAAACCGTGAGCAATACACTGCAGCCGGAGGGTATCCTTCGGGAGTGAGCTGAGGTCGAGATAAATATGAACCGGAGCCTGGAGCCAAGGTGGTGTCGGGCTCTCACCCTCTCTGAAGGTGGTAGGGAGGGCAAAATCCAATTGTGGAAGCAGGCGACGGAAGCGGACTCCGGGGGGCAGCAGGGCAGACACATACAACCCGTACTGACGGTCGAGAGAATCGGAGAAGAAGGACTTGTAAGAGGGGTGGTCGGGCATAGACAACAGCCGGCAGGCATACCGACACAGCAGTACGCGCCGGTAGGTCAATGGTAACTCGGCAGCTTCAACATAAAGACTCTCGACAGGACTAGTGCAGAAGGCTCCGGTCGCAAGACGTATCCCCCGATGGTGGATGGAGTTGAGCCGGCGTAAGAGAGATGGCCGAGCGGACGAGTAGACGAAGCTCCCATAATCCAGCTTCGATCGGACTATGGACCGATACAAGCGAACCAGGACAGTGCGATCCGCTCCCCAAGATGAACCGCTAAGAACTCTGAGGACATTAAGGGAACGTGTACAATGACATGTGGTGACCAACACAGTTTCCTGTCCAACATGAGCCCTAGAAACTTAGTTGTTTCCACGAATGGGAGAACAACGGGACCGAGATGTAAGGATGGCGGAAGGAACGCTTTATATCGCCAAAAGTTGATACAAACCGTCTTCTCTTCAGAGAACCGGAAGCCATTTGCCACGCTCCATGTGTAGAGGCTGTCTAGACAACGCTGAAGGCAGCGCTCCAGGAGGCATTTTCTCTGGGCACTGCAGTAGATCGCGAAGTCATCGACAAAGAGAGAGCCTGAGACATTAGGTAGAATGCAATCCATACTTGGATTGATCGCGATGGCAAAAAGGGCTACGCTCAAGACGGAGCCCTGAGGCACTCCGTTCCCCTGGAGGAAGACGTCGGACAATACAGAACCCACACGTACCCTAAACTTTCGATCCGTTAAAAAGGAATCAATAAAAAGGGGCAGGCGACCGCGTAGGCCCCACCTGTGCATAGTGCGGATGATACCTCCTCTCCAACAGGTATCATAAGCCTTGTCGAAGTAGAAGAACACGGCTACCGTTTGGCGCCTTCGCAAAAAGTTGTTCATGATGAATGTCGAAAAGGTCACAAGGTGGTCAACAGCGGAGCGGCGGCGACGAAAGCCGCATTGGACATTAGTAAGTAGCTGTCGAGAACAAGAATCCAGACTAACCGAGCATTAACCATGCGCTCCATCACCTTACAGACACAGCTTGTAAGAGAAATGGGGCGGTAACTAGAAGGAAGGTGTCTATCCTTCCCAGGTTTGGGTGTAGGAACAACAACGGCGTCACGCCAACGCATGGGGACTTGACCTTCGGTCCAGACGCGATTGTAGGTACGAAGAAGGAAGCTTTTGCCCGCCGGAGAAAGGTGTGCCAGCATCTGAACGTGAATGCCATCTGGCCCCGGAGCAGAGGACCGGGACAGTGCAAGCGCACGTTCGAGTTCCCGCATAGTAAAGGGGGCATTATAAGTTTCCAGATTCAGCGAGGGGAAGTAAGGTCGCCGAGCCTCTTCTGCCTCTTTCCTGGGAAGGAAGGCAGGATGGTAATGGACGGAGCTTGAAACCTCCGCGAAAAAGCGGCCAAAGGCGTTGGAGACAGCCACAGGATCAACAAGGACCTCATTACCTGAGGTCAGGCCAGGTACCGAGGAGTGGGCCTTAATGCCCGAGAGCCGGCGCAGGCTACCCCAAACGACGGAAGAGGGAGTAAAACTGCTAAAGGAGCTGGTGAAAGAGACCCAACAAGCTTTTTTGCTGTCTTTGATGACTCTACGGCATTGCGCTTGGAGTCGTTTGTATTCAATACAATTCGCCAACGTAGGATGGCGGCGAAAGGTGCGTAAAGCACGTCGTCGAGCACGGATAGCGACCCTACAAGCCTCGTTCCACCAGGGGACGGAAACGCGACGTGAAGAAGAAGTAGTACGAGGAATGGAACGTTCGGCAGCATTGATGATAACAGCTGTGAGGTATTCGACCTGACTGTCACAACTGGGAAAATCGTGGTCCGGGAAGGTCGCCAGGGAGGAGTAAAGTCCCCAGTCAGCTTTCAGTATGTTCCAGTTCGAAGGACGTGGGGATGGGGTGTGGTGCAGGAGACGAACGACACAGGGGAAGTGGTCGCTCGAATAGGTGTCAGAAAGGACATACCACTCGAACCGACGGGCAAGAGTGGTAGAACAGATCGAGAGGTCCAAGTGGGAGTAGGTATGAGTAGAGTCCGAGAGGAAAGTCGGGGATCCAGTATTGAGGCAGACAAGATTGAGGTGGTTGAAGACATCCGCCAAGAGTGAGCCTCTTTGACAGGATGCAGGAGAGCCCCTAAGGGGATGATGGGCATTGAAGTCGCCAAACAATAAAAACGGC
Organism: Schistocerca piceifrons; assembly: GCF_021461385.2. Classification (NCBI taxonomy): domain Eukaryota; kingdom Metazoa; phylum Arthropoda; class Insecta; order Orthoptera; family Acrididae; genus Schistocerca; species Schistocerca piceifrons. The sequence continues at coordinate 236,355,984 of NC_060140.1, forward strand.
GGGGGAAGCTGAACGATTAGGTGCATCATGTCGGCCCGACTAACAGCAGATGACGGTGGAGTGTAGATGGTACAAACTGAAAAAGTAAAAGCAGAAAGAGTAATGCGGACAGCTATTGCTTGGAGTGGGGTGGTCAATGGGATGGGATGGTAATAGACATCGTCCCGAACGAGCAACATGACCCCACCATGAGCTGGGATACCGTCCACAGGGGTGAGGTCATACCGCTCCGAGGTATAGTGGGTAAAGGCAATACGGTCAGTCGGGCGCAACTTGGTTTCCTGGAGACCAAGGACGAGCGGACAGTGCAGGCGGAGGAGCAGTTGTAATTCCTCCCGATTAGATCGAATACCTCTTATGTTCCAATGAAACAACGCCATCGCTAGTCAAAAAGTTGGGGGAACGAGACGGGGGAAGAGCTGGTCACCTCGACGGCCGCGGAGGGCCAGGTTGCGAGGGAACAACGCTACAACCGACGGGAGGCGGATCCGGTTCCATCGACTCGTCGCCAGCTGCGGCCTGTGTCCCTGGTTGTGTAGGAGGGGCAGCATCATTTGCCGACGAAAGGCCAGCTGAGCGCCTGGCAGCAGAGCGTCCCGGCGAAAATGAGGACGGCCGGGAGCAGCGACTCACGGATGGAGCGTCGGACGAAACGCGCCGGGGTGGAGAGGGGGATAGAGACTTCTTCTTGGAGGCCTTCTTGGAAGGCCGAGGAGGCACAGGGATGGTGGGCTGGACCCGAAGAAGGTCCTCACGCACGGGGTCCGTTTTGGAACGCCGGACCTCGGAAGCTGGGGTACGGAACGTTTCCCCGATGGACGCCTGAGAAGAGGATCGCTTCTCAGGTGGCGTGGGGGGAGGAGGAGGAGGAGGAAGGGTGGCCCCTGGGGCAGAAGGGGTGGGGGCCACAGGGGAGGAGGATTTGGAAGGGAGGGATTTGGGAGGCAGAGGCAAAGCCCCCTGATGGGCGGAGGAGGCGGAGGGGGGACAGGATAGGGGTGAGGATACTGCGGAAGGAGTGGATACAACTGAGGCAAACGAAGTGGTCAATGGCACGGGATGGAGGAGGTCATACTTCTTCCTGGCCTCAGAATAAGAGAGCCGATCCAAAGTTTTGATTTCTTGTATCTTCTTCTCCTTCTGATATGCGGGGCAGTCTGAGGATCTAGGCGAGTGGACGCCAGGACAATTAATGCACCGAGGTGGTGGGGTGCATGTATGTTCCTCACGAAGAGGACGTCCACAATCGCCACAAAGGGGCTCAGCCTCACACCGTGACGACATATGCCCAAAGCGCAAACACCTAAAACAGTGCATAGGAGGCGGGATGTAAGGTCGCACGTCACACCGGTAGCACATCACCTTTACCTTCTCCGGGAGAACGTCCCCCTCGAAGGCGAGGATAAAGGCCCCGGTGTCGATGCGACGGTCTTTGGGGCCGCGCTGGACTCGCCGGACGAAATGCACACCTCGGCGCTCCAGGTTGGCCCTGAGCTCCTCGTCAGATTGTAGCAGGAGGTCACAATGAAAAATAACCCCCTGCGTCCTATTTAGTGCCAGATGTGGGACAGTGGATACTGGGATGTCCCCTAGGTGGTCGCACACCTGGAGCGCCGCCGACTGTGTGGCGGAGGTGGTCTTGATAAGAACGGACCCTGAACGCATCTTGCTGAGAGCCTCGATTTCCCCGAAGATGTCCTCAATGTGGTGAACAAAGAACATGGGCTTGGAGGTGGCGAATGTCCCCCCATCGGTTCGAGAACAGACCAAATAGCGGGGGAAGTACTTCGCCCCAAGCCGGCGGGCCTGTCCCTCCTCCCATGGAGTGGCCAAGGGGGAAAGGGCAGGAGAACCAGAACTAGAAACGGTACCTTTTCTTTTGAAAGACTCGGCCGCAGAGCGTGTTGACGTTTCATCTGCGAAACGTCCGCCCCGATACCACCCACTCCGACCAGGGGCTCTCCCCACGGGCGCCACCCAGCCGCAGCAAGGGCCACCTGGCAGGATGACCATTGCCGGGAGTCCTGATGCCCCAAGGAGACGGGCATCTACTCCTTGGCCGATGTGGGGAGGGTGCAGCTCAGGTATCGGCAGTACGATCCCTGTGTTGTCAGGGGGCTACAACCTAGAGGGTACATGACGACCCTACCACAACGGGCTGGCTACTGTGCTGGATTTCTGGTGCCATGGAAAGTCCATCATGACCGCTGGTGCAGATGGAGATGCACTATGGGCGTAACTTGGGCAACCCATCAGGCGTTTAGGCCCAATTTGAGGAATAGTGGGTATGGTTACAACGTCGGTGCAATGCTGAGTGCCAAGGTCTTAGTGCACTTAGGACCAGTGGTACACCACGTAAGGTGTCCTTCCCCAAAGGGCTCGTACTTCTGTAGAATTTTGAAAAATGGAGGTGAAACCCCAAGGGGGACCGTCACATGGAAGGCCGAAACGGTTGAATCTCCTTTTAGTCGCCTCGTACGACAGGCAGGAATACCTCGGGCCTATTCTTACCCCAGACCCACAGGGGGGGGGGGGGGGGAGGAGAGAGAGAGGGAGGGAGGCAGGGACGGAGACAGGGAGAGAGGGAAAGAGAGATTAATTTAGTGTTTAGTCTGGATATGTATAACATCTGACTGTTATTCTTTTACTGGAAAATTTCATCAGTGAATTGTTGCTTATGTTGAGCTGATTATTCACAGCTTCTTTGTTCATTGCAAGGCTCCTTGTATGTAAAAGTTTCTGTTGTAACTGTTAGCTCTAAAAATTTCCATATTATCGTGTTCCATGTCAGATGGTTCATGTCCATGCTTTATCAGATATTCAGCAAAGGTAGGATGGTTATTTCCATATTTCCATATTTTTGTGTGTTCTTTGTGTCTGATTTTGTAATATCTGCCTGTCATTCCCAGATATACTAATTTGCATAGCGCTAAACACATACAAAATGCGGGCTTTTAGCAGGGGTTCTGTAACGTAACCATTTTATCGCACAATAACAAGAAAGAGGGAGTAGAAAAACAAAACTACCAGATGGAATAATGAAAGCTGATCGCTACGCCGCAACATTATGAGAGTCCGAACCATGTCAAGAATACAACATTGGAAAAGCTTACTATTGCTTTTGAACCAAATACAACATTTACCATCATTTTTATACGTAACGCACTTATCCGTAATAAAATGAAAGAAAAATGTCGAACTTCATTATTACTTATTCACTTAAGTAAACAGTTAAGTAAAAATATTCACTGCTTTTTTTCCGTTTTCTTTTTTTTTCTTATCCATCTCGATTGTGAACCACATGAAATGTACGAGTATTTCTAGTTGCGAATGCACACAACAATCAGCTTTGTAATGGAATTACGACACAAAAATAGGTGCCGGTCTGGACCTCGTACCCGGATTTTCCGCTTATCTCGAGCAGTTGCCTTAATATTAGGTTATTTTAGCACGTTTCACGTTCGAAGGAACACTGCATTGTACTTCTGAACAACACAGGCACTGCAATATCGTGCGATTGTAAAGTTGTAATTGATACTAAGACAAAATTACACACAAAGGGCATACAATTAATATATTATTCGAGGAAATCTACATTGCTAACCGTTCATATTGCAACATCACGAAGATGGTATAGAGTAAACGTCAAATTATACCAAGTGTTTGGCCAAGCAAATGATTAGCACTTCAGCACAGTAACGTCAACTGAATTCTGTGTGTAATGAAAGATCAATTAGCGGGTTTCTCATTCAGAAATTGCATTCGAATGTTGGTGGGTTGTAATAAGATTGGGTTGTGACTCATATAAGGAGAAACTAGTACCAGCAAGCATTGGTATTCGACATTTGCAGACTCAAGGCTGCGGCTTACCTTTCCACGATTTTACAGTTGGTGTTGCTCGGGATATAAAGGCTCTCGTGCACAAATGGAACCTTTGGCGTCTAGGGAACCATGCAGGTTGTCAACCACAGCAAGCGACTGGCGGCCGGAAAGACGGACGTATCTCGTGTCCTTGTATGGAGGTGCCGAGGAGGAGCACACTGCCGAATAGCATTTGTTATCGTCATATAGGCCGATCCTCCACATCTAGATCTACATGGATACTCTGCAAATCACATTTAAGTGCCCGGCAGAGGGTTCATCGAACCACCTTCACAATTCTCTGTTATTCCAATCTCGTATAGCGCTCGGAAAGAATGAACAACTATGTCTTTCCTTACGAGCTCTGGTTTCCCTTATTTTACCGTGGTGATAATTCCTACCTATGTAGGTCGGTGTAAATAAAATATTTTCGCATTTGGTGATTGGAATTTCGTGAGAAGATTCCGTCGTAACGAAAAACACCTTTCTTTTAAGTATGTCCAGCCCAAATCCTATATCATTTCTGTGACACTCTCTCCCATATTTCGCTGCCTTTCTTTGAACTTTTTCGATGAACTCAGTCAGTCCTATCTGGTAAGGATCCCACACCGCGCAGCAGTATTCTAAAAGAGGACGGACAAGTGTAGTGTAGGCAGTCTGCTTAGTAGGTCTGTTACATTTTCTAAGTGTCCTGCCAATAAAACGCAGTCTTTGGTTAGCCTCCCCCACATCATTTTCTGTGTTCCTTCCAATTTAAGTTCTTCGTAATTACAATACCTAGGTATTTATTTGAATTTACGGCTTTTAGATTAGACCTAATTATCGTGTAACCGAAGTTTAACGCGTTCCTTTTAGCACTCATGTGGATGACCTCACTTCGCGTTATTGAGGATTAACTGCCACTTTTCGTGCCACTCAGATATCTTTTCTAAATCGTTTTGCAGTTTGTTTTGATCTTCTGATGACTTTATTAGTCGATAAACGACAGCGTCATCTGAAAACAACCGAAGACGGCTGCTCAGATGGTCTCCCAAATCGTTTATATAGATAAGGAACAGCAAAAGGCCTATGACACTACCTTGGAGAACGCCAGAAATAACTTCTCTTTTACTCGATGAGCCGGCCGTTGTGGCCGAGCGGTCCTAGGCGCTTCAGTCTGGAACCGCGTGACCGCTACGGTCTCAAGTTTGAATCCTGCCTTGGGCATGGATGTGTGTGATGTCCTTAGGTTAGTTAGGTATAAGTAGTTCTAAGTTCTAGGGGACTGATGACCTCAGATGTTAAGTCCCATAGTGCTCAGAGCCATTTGAACCATTTTTTACTCGATGACTTTCCGTCAATTACTACGAACTGTGACCTCTCTGACATGAAATTACAAATCTAGTCACATAACTGAGACGACATTCCATAAGCAAGCAATTTCACTACGAGCCGCTTGTGTGGTACAGTGTCAAAAGCCTTCCTGAAATCCAGAAATAGGGAATCGACCTGAAGTCCCTTGTCAGTAGCACTCAGCACTTCATGTCAATAAAGAGATAGCTGTGTTTCACAGGAACGATGTTATCTAAACCCATGTTGACTGTGTGTCAATAGACCGTTTTCTTCGAGGTAATTCATAATGTTCGAACACAATATATGTTCCAAAATCCTGCTGCATAACGACGTTAACGATATGGGTCTGTAATTTTGTGGATTACTCCTACTACCTTTCTTGAATATTGGTGTGACCTGTCCAACTTTCCAGTCTTTTGGTATGGATCTTTCGTCGAGCGAATGGAGCTAATGCATCAGCATACTCCGAAAGGAAGCTAATTGGTACACAGTCGGGACCAGAAGACTTGTTTTATTAAGCGATTTAAGTTGCTTCACTACTCCCGAGAGTATTTACTTCTATGTTACTCATGTTGGCAGCTGTTCTCGATTCGAATTCTGGAATATTTACTTCGTCTTCTTTTGTGAAGGCATTTCGGAAGGCTGTGTTTAGTAACTCTGCTTTGACAGCACTGTCTTCGGTTGTTTCTTGCTGCTAACATACTTCACATACAACCAGAATCTCTTTGGATTTTCTGCCAGGTTTCGGACAAAGTTTCATTGTGGAGACTGTTATAAGCATCTCGCATTGAAGTCTGCGCTAAATTTCGAGCTTCTGTATAAGACCGCCAATCTTGGGGATTCTGCGTCTCTTTAAATTCGGTGAACGGAATAGAATGCCAGTGGGTGCACAACACAGTCATATCTGGTTCGCATAGCCGGTAATTTGGACATAAGGTCGTACATTTCTGACATTTTGAAGCTGGTAGATGCTCCCTGTCTTCGTGATGGCACCGTTCAACAAGATAATGGAAATGCGCGTATTGTCGGAGCTGTGTTCGTCTAACTTGACACAGAGGGCTTTCGACTATTGGCCTGGCCAGCTCGTTCTTCAGGTGTTTCTAATAACATCTGTTGATGGGTTGACGACAGACTGGCACCCCACGACTGTGGAACAGTGTTGGAATAGCAGTAAATGCTAACCTAAGTATTATATGATTTATATAAATACGTGGTGTCAGTTCTTTTCAATGACAGCACGCGAAAGCCGCAGCTGTGATACGTATTATGTACATTGAAAGTTTAGGGGGAGAAAGGAAAGGGAAGGGGATGAACTAATGACATCAGCTGCGTTGGATGTCATGCAGAATCAGCGGCGACGTGTGGAAATGTATACCGGACAGGGATCCGAACCCGGGATCTCCTGCTTACTATACAGATGCATAGACCACTGCGTCATCCAGACACAATGTTCATTGCAACTGCGTGACCCATCCCGATACGGGCGACACACATTCCCACCTAGCGCCACCTATCCGCAATTCCTGCCATGGCCGCCATGTTTGCTAATTTTAGATTCCCGCCGGAGGTCGAACGTTGCTCCGCATCTGCCCTGACGGTTGTGGATCCATTGGCTATCAAGCCGAATCAATTATATGAATTCGCATTCATATAATACACGTTCAATTTACTAACCTAGATAGGCTGGATGCATCGCCTGATAAAAGTCACTGTTGTTGCTAGATATGACAGTCCTGTGTATTGAAGTTCGCACCCTGTGTACCCAAATCATCAACATATTTAACCATGTAATCATCCTACCATACTGCATACGCAGAATAATTTAAGTTTCATTATTTGCTCTCCTTCCTGGTGCTGTAATTTTAATGATCTGTTTGATTAATTCGCATATAATAGATATCCTGTTTACAAGGAAATCCTTACGAAGAAAATGTTTTCTCACGTTGATTTATTAACTCGCAAGTTGTACTTGAAACACAGATATTACTGTGAGAGATCCTTGAGTTACTTCTATTCACGCGACTGATCCGAATTCGGAAATATTGAGTCTGTGAAGACGTCAGGTATTGTCCAGGAGCTGTTCTCAGATTAAAAACGCTAGCAAATATTTGTACTTATCATCCTGTGTGATTCGTTCGCAGATTGTGTATTGCGCTGCACTGATCCAGCCATTCGTGCAAGATAATCTGCTCCATTCGGCAGCGGGAAGCCACTTTTGGTACAGGGTTGTGAAAAGCCTTTGCTATGTTCTACACTTTACTCCGTCATTCCTCGCCGTACTACATACATGGAACACTTATAAGTAGACCAAATTCCTCAGTATAGACATGTCCTCTATGTATGGTTTTCATATGTTGTAGTAACCCAGGAAGGAACGCACTGCTCAGAGTTTGACGCAATAAAGAGTTCACACCATTTCACCGATGGGCCATACGATTCACTCAGATTATTTACCATGGGGAGCGTATCACTTCCCCTATTCAGAACAATGAACAATTAAAACCTACCTTGAGTTGAAGTTCATGGCTTCTTAGCCTTGAGATTCTGGACTATTCGACAATATAACACAGTAAAATTTATTTAATACATTACTAAGGATATTTCCACATCATAATTGAAGAACCAAAAATCTCACAATATAGAAATACGGACCATGCGACCGTGCTGCAGCGGCTGTTAACAGAGGTATCTAAGCTTTGCGTTATCTTTCACACAGTGATCACCAGAGCATTATATGCTTATGATCAGCTGCGTTTAGACGTCTGTCGTAGAATGTGGGTGATAGAACTTTCATCCACTCTAGATGAAGAGTCACCCAATATGATGTGTGTAATCGTATAAAATACGGATAGTTTACGTTGGAATATAAATGAATTTTGACGATGCATCTTTCCTTTATTTCATAATGTTGTACTCTGAAGTACAAGTGCTATTGTCCTACGTGTCTGATTGGCGTTCATTCATGTTACTATTAACTATGTCGTCAACCAACTTAAAATTGCGTGAAAGGCTTGAGTGACCCTTGGCCCATTATAACTGTGCAGGTTTGTGGGGTGTCAGCAATGTTTAATTATGTGAAGCACTCAACGAACGGCCCAAACGCAAAATTCCCTCCATTAGGCAAAAGTCTAGGAGTAATAACGGGTGGAAGCCTAAACTGGGTGGGACTTGCGGGGACAATTTGCAAGAAAGCGTCAGCATCTCTCCATGTAGACCTCCTACAAAAAATATAACAAGCTGTTTCTTTTGACCTGAAGAACAATACCGAGCAAACGATTATACTTCCTGTTGCCGATTAGAGCAACGTTATTCAGCATGTGCATTTATCAAGAAAGCTCGAAGTGCTGGGAGTTGCTGACGAAAGCCTGCGTACGAAGATGCGTGCATCGTTCAACTTTTAATCGTACTTCACCATCTCATGCACAGCTGTCCTGGCTGGCAAGTAAAGGCAGATACTTCTGTACACTCTATTTCCTTTCCAGTTTTGCCATCGTATGCAGTCCCTTGTCTCCTTCCCAACCATAAAGATATCGGCTGAGACTGATGACCATAGATGTTAAGTCCCATAGTGCTCAGAGCCATTTGAACCATTTGATATCGGCTGAGTAACACTCCTCTGTAGAAGAGCAAAATATTTTCTGTCCTACTCCATCACTCAGCCGCTCCGTCTAAGCCCCGAACAGCAGCAGTTACACTTTGGAGTGATCTTCCTCTCTGTCAGAGAACTGTGTAACAGCTTCCTCTCTCTGTCAGAGAACTGTGTAACATCTCTAGCTCCAATATACAGTAAACAATATACAGTAAATAAGCTATCTACCAAAGTAACAATAATGTATGCATATGTTTTGGTGTGCATCCTTTACCCTCTTAAAACGAAGCACCCATATTTCCTATCAAGCCTAATTTCTCAAATTCTCTGCAAACGTAGCATAGATGCATATTTCTCTTAGAATTCGCTCATCATAACAACTCACTTCTGCATACCTATAAATACATTTTGTTATTATTATTATTAGCAGCTAGTATTGCTAATTCTAATCAGCTTAGATGCATGAAAATCTTGTATCATATTATCTGTTACCACCATTATTATCGACGTTAGTAATATTGCATTAGTTTAAGCAACAATGATGTAAAAAGTACTGTATGTGTCATATAATGGAAAGATGTAAGGTGAGCCTGAAAGCGCTGATTGGACCGATTAAATAAATAAACAAAGGTGTGGTTTTCTAGTTTTCCGGAGTGATGGGTTGGCGACAATGAGGATGTCTACGAACGGACTTGGTGCTCCCTTGATCACTGAAAGGTCGGCGATGACGATACTGGCTTTTGTTGCAAACTTTGGCGTTACCCGTGACAGCTAGTTACAGGCGAAACCAGTATTTTATGTTTGTTTCGAGCGATCAAAGAACATTGTGGCAGATATCGGCCATGTTGACACAATAGTATGAGAAAAGTAACAGATGCGGAGGATGGTTAAAAGAAGTAGAGGACATGAGGTGGGAAAATGCCTCATACTATACACCACTGGTAGCAGAGGTTATGAATATCACTTGTCGATGTAGTCTGCGGATCTGTTGGATAAAGATCATATTGGCTTTAATAATGATAATGAAACCAGAGGGGCCGTTCTGGCGTTGCTCTTGATAACGGAATCGAGACACATTCGTAAGACCGACGATCTAGGAAAAGCGACCGGAAACCTAACATGTTGCAAGATGTTTGAAACCCACAAAGTTGTACGCTGTCAAGAAAACGGATACTGCACGAGGTGTGCAAAAACAAAGAAGGAGCGATGAGGATGGAAGACCAAGAAAGAATGGTGGGATTGGGATGAATGTAACACTGTTATGTAGTCTTTCTTCCCCATTGCTGAAATTTGTATATCGAAGAAACACATCTGAAAATTTTGCTTTTTCCTCCGAAACAAGTGATTGGTTCGTAAGTGGAGTTAAATTTGAGAATGGAAAGATGTAACAGGCAAGATCCCCCAATGGCGTCGCTACAATATGTGAGGGTGAATGGCTCTGAGCACTATGGGACTCAACTGCTGAGGTTATTAGTCCCCTAGAACTTAGAACTAGTTAAACCTAACTAACCTAAGGACATCACAAACATCCATGCCCGAGGCAGGATTCGAACCTGCGACCGTAGCGGTCTTGCGGTTCCAGACTGCAGCGCCTTTAACCGCACGGCCACTTCGGCCGGCCTATGTGAGGGTGAGGAAGGATTATAGTATCTAGTGAATGGAATGGTCTACACATTACCGAATAAGGTTTAAGGATAAACGAAAGAAAGATAAAATTATTGAAGAGTTGCATAAAAGTGATTAACGACAAATTATCGTCAAAACTAGAGACCACTCAGTAGTTGAAGCGAAGAAGTGCAGCTACCTTGCGACTAAAATAACGTATGACGGACGAAAGAGGACAAACCAGGCAGACTAGACAGACAAAGAGAGCATTACTCACCAAAGATGTCTACTAGTATAAAAAAGTTCTAGTATAAAAAAGTACTAGCATAAAAAGGTTATTATAACAACTGCTGAGAATGTACATCTGGAACAAAAAAGAACCAGAATCCAAGCGTTCGAAATGTGGTGCTTTAGAAAGTTTCACATAAAGTAAGCGGATTAATAACCATTCTGGAGGTACTCCATAGAATAGACAGTGAAAGGAATATGTCGGAATCACTTGATAGAAGAAGTGCTAGGACGGTAATCGACGTGTTGAGACATCGGAAAAAAAATCAGTATAACTGACATCTTTATATTTAGTTTACTTCCCGTTGCACACAGTGAGCAGTTCATAATTCTGGGTGCGTGGATATCATGTAATTATTGCTCCACTGATTATGAAACTGCGTACCGAGGGCTATATAAATATTCGACCCCTCAGTCTCCTTTAGTCTGCTTCCCCGCTCCTGCTGGCACTCCACACTCTTGATTTATTTACTGGCGAGATACGGATTCTATCTGCCACTGTGGCGGCATGCTTTCTTTCCCCTGCGTCTTCAAGCGGCGCATTCGAGAGAATGCCTTCCTGTGGACGCGACCGCAGCGGGACGGACGCTGATACACAGCCAGCGTATCGGCGCCTTCTGTCAGAATAAAAATTTAAGAAACACATTTTCGTGAAGCAATATTTACATTTATTCAGCGAGAGTAACGCGGTGGCCACAAAACTCTTTCAAGGCGAAAAAATTCGAAAACGTAGCAAAAGTAGTCCTGTGTTCTGATAAACCAGAGAATAAACATAGCCAGGAGATGCGGGGAATGAGAAACACAAGAAATGTGTATCATGGCTATTTCTGCACGTACAGGTGTCTTTAAGTTAGCAGAAGGTACTTCATCTAATGTTTCATTCAGGAAGACCAGATTTTTGTCCTAAAACAGGTCTGTGAAAAAATGCAGGAATACGGCCGAGAGATACATCTCCTGTTTGTTGACTTCAAGAAGGCTTATGACAGTACACATAGACTTAGCCTGATTAGAACTATGACAGAGTTTGGTATGCCAAAGAAATTGGTCAGACTGGAAGAGGTATGCCTAAATGACACAAAACTTAAGGTTAAGCTTCCAAGTTGTAACAGGATTAAGCCAAGGAGATGGGCTATGGTCCAAATGGCTCTGAGCACTATGGGACTTAACATCTGAGGTCATCAGTCCCCTAGGACTTAGAACTACTTAAATATAACTAAGGACATCACACACATCCATGCCCGAGGTAGGATTCGAACCTACGACCGTAACGGTCGCGCGGTTCCAGACTGAAGCGCCTAGAACCGCTCGGGCACTCCGGCCGGCTGAGATGGGCTGTCACCTTCTTTCTCTTTAACCTGGCACTTGAGAAGATAATGCGGGATTTCAACAAAGAAAACTTCCATGGCGTTCAAATTGGCAATGAACACATTACATATCTGGCCTATGCAGACGACATTGCGCTATTAGCATGTACACAAGAAGATCTGAAAAGAAGTTTCCAGACCTTGGAGTATTGGCAGCTAGAATCGGTCTACAAACTAGCTCTGAAATGACTGAGTATATGACCTTAGGAAGAAGAATCCAGTACTCTCAAGATTTAATTGTGAACCACACCAGTGTTCAAATATTTCGGATCGATTTTTACAGAAGTAACATGAACTGAAGCGGAGATAAAAGCACGACTGCAGGCGGGAAACACATCCTATCACTCTCTAGACCCAATATTAAATTGTAGAAGTGTCTCTCAACAACTAAATGCCAGTAGTACTTCATGGTTCTCAAACCTGGAGCACTCGAAAACAAGACCTTAACCGACTGCATACATTTGAAGGTCCTCAGGAAAATATTTGGACCAGTCCGAGATCAGACTACTGGAGAATGAAGAAGACGGCATAACGCAGAATTAGAAGAGCTGTACAAGGAGCCTAACATCTTGGGAGTGATGAGAAGCAAAAGACTGCAATGGGCTGGACATGTAGTTAAAATGGAGGCAACAAGGTGGCCCAAAATTGCACTGGACTGGATCCCGTCAGGCAGCAGACCAGTGGGAAGACCTAGAAAGAGGTGGATCGATGGAGTGAGAGAAGACTTGTTGCAGCTGGGAGTCACGGAAAACTGGAGACAGATAGCAGAAGACAGAGACAGATGGAGAGCCATAACTGCGGTGGCGCGCGGTCCACTGGGCCTGATCGCGTGAATGATGATGAATGAGTGAATGAATGAATGTGAAACCTGGTAATTAAAGTAAGGCAGGATTCGGTTAGATTGTGCGATTGTGGTTTCTATTGGTTGGCTTTGACAGTAACACTCTCTTTTAGATCAGTAATTCCAGACTCAACAACAAATTTAAAAGACCACACGCTATTAATGAAGGAATAAACAACTGTGTAAATAACAGTGTTTTCAGTGAGTTACAATTTAGAAAATCACCGTTAAATACAGATACAGCAGATAATGTTTTAAAAGCAAGCCACTGTGATCTGGGCAGAAGGCCTTACTCGCCAGGAATGGCAATAAATTGGCTTGTTTTAAACTCGCTGCAACTTACGAATGACAGGAATTGAAATATTAAAGGCAAGTCGCCACAAACACAGCAGAAGGCATCAGAAGCCAGGAATGGCACTAAATAATAAATAAGGTTTTGAGGGCCTACTGCGTAAATCCAAATAGCGAATTAGAATTTTAAGGTAAGCGACCACAAACACAGCTGAACGTCTTACACGCCAGGAATGGCAATAAAATAAAAAAATTAGAAACCTGCTGTAAAACAGCAATACAATAGCAAATGTTAGTTGAAAATAAATAATAATTAAAAAAAAGCAACTGATCACCAAATGGGTGAAATAAGATGATGGTAAACTTTGTAACACAACCATTAACACCCACTGAACACTACACTGCTAGATTTATTCCCGAAGACAACCGGAACTATTAACTAACCATATACAACCTTTAATGCAGGCATTACAAGGTATTATAATAAATAATATAATAATACAACACAAGGACCAGTATATAAGTTCCTTAAAGGGTGCTGAGGCAGATTATACCCGCAGAAGGCGTGAAAAGAAGGAGCGTTACCCTGAACTACTGGCCATCAGACCTCGTTTTAGAAAACACATGTCTTAAAAGAACCAAGGGGCCACAGACGGTGCTCCAGGAATCGACCTCTAAGAAGGTCCGGCAACAAATACTTTCGCGAGCGATGTGATAGGCAGCCAAGAGTTGCATTCACTTCACAAGATTGTAACTCAGACTAGTGGCAGTCTAACGAATGACTAATGATAATCTTGCTGAAGCTACCTGACGTCCGATAAACCAAATGCAACAACGCAACAATGCAACAATACGCCAAAGCCGGAACCGGCGGTCTGCACTACATCGCCAGAATACTGTGCTTAGAGTGCCCAGGACGAGAAATCACTATCACCAGAGTAGAAGAATGACCAACCGGCCGCTGGTTGAACTCAACAAATTGTAACAAGTTGAACGCAGTAAATAGTAATAGGGATTCGCGGAAAGCTAATCAGATCCGCCTTCCCCAAGCACTCCACTCGCTGCTCTTCGCCTCGGCGACACTACGAGCAGCAACACGAACCGAAGTCCAAGGCCGTCCGAGGTGGCCGAGCGGTTCTAGCCGCTTCAGTCTGGAACCGCGCGACCGCTACGGTCGCAGGTTCAAATCCTGCCTCGGGCATGGATGTGTGTGATGTCCTCAGGTTAGTTAGGTTTAAGTAGTTCTAAGTTCTAGGGGACTGATGACCTCGGTAGTTAAGTCCCATAGTGCTCAGAACCATTTGAACCGAAGTCACTGGAGAATCGCGAGACATCACAATGGTGGAGGCTTCTCTACTTGGATTGAAATTCACTCATCTTAAAGCTTGCTGGATCCGGTTTACGACGAGATTGGGCACCCTCGTGGCCACAGCCCTTCCATCCGGCAGTCCATGCCTGCCGCCAACGGTCCTGGCGTCTTCTGGCACTGTGCGCACCTGGCTGCTCCTGAGTCCCCTACAGAAGTAGCCTATTCACATGAAAAACAACGACGTCGCCCCAAAGATAGGGAAACAGTTGCTAAATATCGATAACCGCCGCTGCTGCCACTAGCGGACAGGCAACACTTGCGAAACTGAGTGACGCCAGTCAACACGAGAATACAAACAGCCGCAACCATGCCAACTAAACGATACCATATGGCCTCCAACAGAGGGCGGAAACCAACAAACAGCACCAACGCAAGCCATCGCACGGCTCATGATGAATGAATGAATCTGTGGTGTCACCGCCAGACACCACACTTGCTAGGTGGTAGCTTAAATCGGCCGCGGTCCATTTAGTACATGTCGGACCCGCGTGTCGCCACTGTGTGATCGCAGACCTAGCGCCACCACAAGGCAGGTCTCGAGATACGATATAGCACTCGACCCCCAGTTGTACGGACGACATTGCTAGCGACAATACGGACGAAGCCTTCCTCTCATTTGCCGAGAGACAGTTAGAATAGCCTTCTGCTAAGTCCATGGCTACGACCTAGCAAGGCGCCATTAGCCTTACCTAGTTTGAGAGTTATCGTATAAATGTCTCAAGAAGAACGTTGTAAACCAACAAAGATTAAAATTTAAGTATATTCCAAAGCTACGTATTTTCTTTATAGCAGTCATAACGTATCCTGTTCCAGACTTGACGCCAGTCGGCGTGTGTGTAAGCGTGCCTTTCGGCTCCCTTCTCAATGTGGCGTAGCTAGCTTGTTACGCCACAACAGAATCTATCATTGTGAAAAACTGTGTATAATACGTGATTGATTGTAGCCAAATATCACACTTTCTAATAACTTTTTGTATAACGTGAAACATCATGGCCGGCCGAATTGGCCGTGCGGTTAAAGCCGCTGCAGTCTGGAATCGCGAGACCGCTACGGTCGCAGGTTCGAATCCTGCCTCGGGCATGGGTGTTTGTGATGTCCTTAGGTTAGTTAGGTTTAACTAGTTCTAAGTTCTAGGGGACTAATGACCTCAGCAGTTGAGTCCCATAGTGCTCAGAGCCATTTGAACCATTTTTTTGAAACATCATGTCGAATCTAACTTAACAGTTCTGTGCATATATTAAGTTGAAGTATTAGAAACTAGAGCTATGCTTGGTGGTTAAAGCACTTGGGATGGGATAAAAGTTCATAAATCCGTTCAAAGGATAGTCCTAGTATTCCTTAAACTATTTTTGGTGTAGCCAATTCACTTCTTCAACCACTTCACTGCAAATTTTATGTGGCACTACAGCTTAACAATGATCCGCATTAATTGTTTTGTTGTTAATTATCACATTTTTCAGTTGTGTAACACATTGTGCATGTGTCTTTGGTGTGTTAATAGAGTGATAGAGTACCTGAATACGACCATCGACCTCGTGTAACAAGAAACGTCATTCATCCTACGAGTCAACACGTTTGAATTGTTCCCTGATCCAATGTCGTCGATCCAACGCCCAGCAGAATTGTAAGTGACGCTGTCGTTGGGTCCGCCGCATGCTCGACAATGTGCGCTGAACTGTGTGCCTCAAAATACTTAATCCTACATCAGTTCGGCACTCTGTCGTCAGACCTACCACAGACTGTCGCCTATGCTGATTTGCAAAACAGGCAAGCCTCCGACCACTACAATCTGTGACGCCCATGGTCGTCGAACACCTTGTCACCTACTAGCGGTCTCAAATTCCTTCAGTCACTTTCCATTGACAGCCACGACAGTAGGACGGCCGCACAGGATTAGCCGAGCGGTCTAAGGCGCTGCAGTCATGGACTGTGCGGTTGGTCCCGGCGGAGGTTCGAGTCCTCTCTCGGGCATGTGTGTGTGTGTGTTTGTCCTTAGGATAATTTAGGTTAGGTAGTGTGTAAGCTTAGGGACTGATGACTTTAGCAGTTAAGTTCCGTAAGATGTCATACACATTTGAACAGTAGGACGGGAAATACGACCAGCTTCACCGTGCCCAGTCACCGTGACGTAACGAAACTGTCCTTAGTGAAAGTCTCTTACGTCAGGACATTTGCTCGTTTGGAGCTTAAATTTTGGATGCTAGAGGATATCAGTTTCTGGATAGCTGAAACGAAATCTGTTCAGTAGACGTGACTAACATTAGTGTCTGGCGAAGACGTCGAATGATATTTGTAAACTCTATTTTGCGGATGTTAAGATTTTGCACCGATCGCTGGATATTACCTGAGGTTCACCGTCCGATAATTAGAGCTGCTATATGATATACGTATTAGTAAGTTACGCAAACTGAATACAATAAGGAACGGGGTAATAAACAAATATTTCTCGTGAATCTGATGGCTGCGACTGACCTCCAACATCTGTTTACATAAGTGGGTACTACAGCTTTTTCGGAAGTGCAGTTTGTTTCTTTGTCCCTTATCTGGCCAGTCTGCCAAAATTAGTAGAGTAGTAGACAAAAAGTAAAATTTCAGCAGTCCCGAGTATCTTGGGCTCGAATTTACGGCGGTTGGCTTGTGCAGGGAGCTGAGCTACCGTCTGTGGCGAAGCTGTCAGGAAGTGCAGTGACGCTGCGCGCGCCGTTTGCCGATACTGAAGGTCTTCCCAGCGTTTACAAGGATTCGCAAAACCACGCGCATGCCGACAGCCTTATACCGGTCCTCTTGTGTTCGCTGAAAGATAACTGAAGTATCGAACGATACATGTGCTTTAAATATTCTCCTATATGACCAAAAGTATTCGGCCACCAATTAACTGACTTTAATATGGGGCGCGTCCACCCTTCTCCGTTGTGGCGACTTCAACTCTGCTGGGGAACTTCCAGTGAGGTGTCTTCATATCTCTGGAGGAATGGCAGCCCATCCCTCAGTATAATTATCCGGTCTGTTATGCCGTGGTCGGTTGACGAATTCTGTGTCGATTCCCAACGTTTCGTCTCCGACTGCGGGAGACATCTTCAAGGGGGTCCGTAGCTCAATGGAAGGTCCAACACACCCACTGGCTCGCTACGGACTGAGTCAGTAGCGAGCCAGTGGGTGTGTTGGACCTTCCATTGAGCTACGGAGCCCGCATCTCGTGGTCGTGCGGTAGCGTTCTCGCTTCCCACGCCCGGGTTCCCGGGTTCGATTCCCGGCGGGGTCAGGGATTTTCTCTGCCTCGTGATGGCTGGGTGTTGTGTGCTGTCCTTAGTTAGGTTTAAGTAGTTCTAAGTTCTAGGGGACTTATGACCACAGCAGTTGAGTCCCATAGTGCTCAGAGCCATTTGAACCATTTGAGCTACGGACCCTGAGTCAGTAGCGAGCCAGTGGGTGTGTTGGACCTTCCATTGAGCTACGGACCCCCTTGAAGATGTCTCCCGCAGTCGGAGACGAAACGTTGGGAATCGACACAGAATTCGTCAACCGACCACGGCATAACAGCCCGGATAATTATAATGGACATGATATTTCCGGCCGTGAAAATCTACATTTTAGTATCATCCCTCAGTAGCCAAGACCAGAGAAGAGTGATATTGGAAACTGGGTTCTGGAATGAACTCGACATTGTACACTCATGTTGAGATGTTGAGAAAATAACTGAATACTTTGAACTGCTAGAGATAGAAGTTCCATATTCACAGGACATGTACCTTAGTACGTTCCGTAGGAATGATCAGCATTTGAATTATGTCGGCAAGCGGGTTCAAGGTCAAGATCGATATCGCGGTGCAACACCAGCTACCGGTAAAATGTGGCTGTGGCTCTCATTGTCACTACAAACCGAAGGTAATGGATCAGCGTGGCTTGAGCAGACTTGCAAGGTGCTTCGCAGACGCATGCGTGACTCGTACCGACAAATAAGTGAGTCTGAAAGAGGGCGCATTACTGGCGTGAGAGAACGTGATGTATCCACTTGGGAAATTTCTGCTCGTGTCGGACGAAATGTTTCGGCGGTGCAATGAGTAGCGTTGCTGCCTCTGGATCACGGGGCCCCGGGTTCCAATCACGGCTGGGTTGGGATATCATTTTCCCGAGGACTGGGTGTTTGTGTTGTCTTCATCATTTCCTTATCATCATCATCATCATCATCATCATCACCACCACCACCACTCGTGACAGTGCTAGAACGGACTGTGACAGAATTGTACTGTGTAAAAATTGGGACTTTGTACGGGCGCTGATGACTGCGCAGTTGAGCGCCCAACAAACCAGACATCATCATCATCATCATCATCATCATAACTCGACGACATGCGTCAGGTCGCAACCCCCCCCCCCCCCCCCGCCCCCCCAGACCACCCTCCTCGGCTCTTGCGCAGTATATCTTACACTATCAGAGGTGACAATTCGTAGCCGTTTACTACGGAGTTGCTTACGTGTGCGTCGTCTACTTTTCCGCCTACCTTTGACGAAAGTGCATAAACGTGCTAGACAGAAATTGGGTATGGAACTGTAATAAATCTGTGCACTCCCTTCACGTGTTTATGCTAAGTATTACGCACATTTATGCGATCGGGAATGCTCAGTAGCAGCCAGAGTACATGTACATCTGACAATTATGCCTCAGCAAGGAGCATTAACGATAATATCATAAGAGGCAATGTTGTGCAACCTTAGTAGGGACACGATCCGTCTATTCGGGAGTAGGATCGTACAATCTGAGACCGTTCTGGGACAAACTTCCGTCACAATGTCCGCAAGCGTGACGTCAGATCCGCCAGACAACAGCGATCTAAACGCCCATTGGCTGAAAATGAAGTGTCCCTATTGGCTGAGGTAGAAACGTGGAGTCTCTCTTGTGCGCCAGGAAGACAGGGCTAGTTAGTGGCGAGGCGCCACTCAAACTGCATGGTCGAGTAACTGGGGGCGGCTCCAAAAGAACGGTCGCGAGTAAATATTCCAGGTGTTAAACAAGATATAAAGTTAAAGTGAATGTATTAGTTCTCAGTGAACACCACGTGTCGTAGGCAGTATCTATCACGAGTATGGAAAGTGATAAATGTGTTGAAAAGGGTTGAATATAACGGCGTAGCCAAGAGCGGCCATATTGGAAATTCTGAGACGTGTGATCAAAGTAATCTCCATTAAAACGGGTATATTACAAAACATTTAAACAGCTGGCATCCCGACACACCCCACTTCAGCAGAATCACAAACCTACATTGAACCTGGCGCCTGAGCGCTACTACTGTGCGACTAGGGACTACCGAAGCCGCAAAACACCAGGCTAGTAGTACAGAAACCAGAGATATAAGACAGAATCGCTTCCTTCTCGCTACAGTGCCACACACGGCATTGTACATGGCATCCCCTGCTGTACAATATCCTCTGTGGCATTGTCGAACGACCTCACTCGGGACAGGTATGGCATCCGATAGTGTTTTCGGACGAATCTGTGTTCTGCTTGTTTGAAAATGATGGCCGCATTTTGGTTGGCGAAAGACTTTCCTGCATTGTCACTTTTGGATGGGATCAAATTTTCATCCTGAAACTGCCACAACATTAAGGGTTCTGTTGTTATCACAACACATGGATAACACTATAGATAAATCAGTCAAATTTACCTTCTCAGCCAAGGCTCAAAGAGGATGTTTTCTCCTTATACGATGTCTTAAGTCTGTTGGGACTTCTCTTGTTTTTAATATTTCGGAGCAGACGGAGCATTGTACTTCATTGTTACCACACTCTATGAAGTACTTCCAATCTAGTGGTGGTACCATTCTGCGATACAGCTGATATCCGAGGACGATAGTGAGTAATTACCGCACAGACCAGGTGGAATCACGTCTAGCACACTGCACTTGCACACGTATTGCACGACACACGACAAACGGGTACTTTATTGACTCGTCAAAGCTGTACCGATTATTATGCCATGTGTTAGGCGCTATTTTATAATTGCAAGCGTTGTTATTAAAATAGCGCTGACTGCTTTTTCGAATTTCTATAATAGTCCACTACTTCAAATCAATGGGAATTTTACGAATACTCACTATTCGTTTTTTGAAAAAGCCGTTATAAAAAAAAATTAACAGTGCGGCAGCGGTCAATTGCTATGTTGGTTTTCTTACTCGGTTATTAATAAAAATGAAAAAGCTCTGTTATAAATGAAAACAGACAAAAGCCGAAAAGTACCGCTAATTCAAAACTAAATGACCGGTATCGGTTTCAACAGTTCGGTTTTTCCCACCCGTACTACGCTCTTTGAACGCCATATCAAAATGACTTGACAATAAAAATCGCGAAAATTCGGAGGTACACTTTTAGGATCGGAATACAAAAATGTGATTGAGAGACTGACAAAAGTGAACATTTGTTGGAGAATTGTGTCGCTGTTCTCAATGAATTCTTTTGGATGGATTTACAGAATCTGTATTCAATATAGACTGTGCAACAATTCTGTTGCCTCCATCGTGTATCATCATCATTATCATCATCATCATCATCATCATTTAAGACTGATTATGCCTTTCAGCGTTCCGTGTGGAGCATAATCCCTCTTATAAAATTCCTCCATGATCCCCTATTCAGTGCTAACATTGGTGCCTCTTCTGATTTTAAGCCTATTACTTCAAAATCATTCTTAACCGAATCCAGGTACCTTCTCCTCGGTCTGCCCCGACTCTTCCTACCCTCTACTGCTGAACCCATGGGTAATCTTGCTTCTGCTATGCGTGTAACATGACCCCAACATCTAAGCCTGTTCGCCCTGACTGCTATATCTATAGAGTTCATTCCCAGTTTTTCTTTGATTTCCCCATTGTGGACACCCTCCTCCCATACAACAAAGTTAGTCGAAAGATTGAACGGTGCACAGATAACTTAGTCTTGGTACTGACTTCCTTCTTGCAGAAGAGAGTAGATCGTAGCTGAGCGCTCACTGCATTAGCTTTGCTACACCTCGCTTCCAGTTCTTTCACTATGTTGTCATCCTGTGAGAATATGCATCCTAAGTACTTGAAACCGTCCACCTGTTCTAACTTTGTTCCTCCTATTTGGCACTCAATCCGTTTATATCTCTTTCCCACTGACATTACTTTCGTTTTGGAGATGCTAATCTTCATACCATAGTCCTTACATTTCTGATCTAGCTCTGAAATATTACTTTGCAAACTTTCAGTCGACTCTGCCATCACAACTAAGTCATCCGAAAATGCGAGACTGCTTATTTTGTATTCACATATCTTAATCTCACCCAGCCAGTCTATTGTTTTCAACATATGATCCATAAATAATATGAACAACAGTGGAGACAGGTTGCAGCCTTGTCTTACCCCTGAAACTACTCTGAACCATGAACTCAGTTTACTGTCAACTCTAACTGCTGCCTGGCTATCTATGTAAAGACCTTTAATTGCTTGCGAAAGTTCGCCTCCTATTCCATAATCCCGTAGAACAGACAATAACTTCCTCCTAGGAACTCGGTCATGTGCCTTCCCTAGATCTATAAAGCGTAGATACAATTCCCCGTTCCACTCGTAACACTTCTCCATTATTTGCCGTAAGCTAAAGATCTGGTCCTGACAATCTCTAAGAGTCCTAAACCCACATTGATTTTCATCCAATTTGTCCTCAACTAATACTCGCACTTTCCTTTCAACAATACCTGAGATTTTACCCACAACGCTGATTAAAGAGATACCTCTGTAGTTGTTACAATCTTTTCTGTTTCCATATTTAAAGATTGGTGTTATTACTGGTTTCGCCCAGTCTGATGGAACCTGTTCCGACTCCCACGCCATTTCAATTATCCTGTGTAGCCATTTAAGACCTGACATTCCACTGTATTTGATGAGTTCCGACTTAATTTCATCCACGCCGGCCGCTTTACTGCACTGCAATCTATTGACCATTTTCTCCACTTTCTCAAATGTGATCCTATTTCCATCATCATTCCTATTGCATTGTGCATCGAAATCTGAAACATTACTGATCGCATTTTCACCCACATTGAGCAACACTTTAAAATATTCCCTCCATCTGCCCAAGGCATCAACGGGATTCACCAGCAATTTTCCTGACTTGTCCAAAATACTTGTCATTTCCTTCTTACCTCCCTTTCGAAGACTGCTAATTACACTCCAGAATGGTTTTCCAGCAGCTTGACCCGAAGTCTCCAACCAAGATTTCTTCTTGGATGCTGCATTTATCTGTTTGGCTTTGTTTCTTTCTTCAACATAACTTTCTCTGTCTACCTGAGTTTTAGTATGTAGCTATTTTTGATACGCCTTCTTTTTCCTTTTACAGCTGCCTTGACTGTGTCATTCCACCAAGCTGTTTGCTTCATCCTACCTTTACACACTACTGTTCCAAGGCATTATTTAGCCACTTCTAGTACTGTGTCCCTGTACCTTGTCCATTCCTTTTCCAGTGACTGTAATTGACTACATTCAACTAACTGGTACCTTTCTGAGACCACTGTTATGTAATTGTGCCTGATTTCCTTACCCTGAAGTTTCTCCACTCTTATCCTCCTACATATGGACCTGACCTCCTGCACATTCGGCCTCACAATACCGATTTCACTGCAGATTAAATAGTGATCAGTGTCATCAAAGAATCCCCTGAATACACGTGTGTCCCTCACAGCCTTTCTGAATTCCTGATTTGTTATTATATAGTCAATGACAGATCCGGTTCCCCTGCCTTCCCAAGTATACTGGTGAATGTTGTTATGTTTAAAAAAGGAGTTTGTGATTACTAAGCCCATACTGGAACAGAACTCCAAGAGTCGTTTCCCGTTCGTGGTTGCCTCCATATCCTCTCCAAATTTACCCATAACCTTTTCATACCCTTCTGATCGATTTCCAATCCTGGCATTAAAATCACCCATGAGCAGAACACTGTCCTTGTCCTTTACTCTAACAACTACATCACTGAGTGAGTCATAAAAACTATCCATCTTATCTTGATCTGTCCCTTCACAATGCGAATATACTGACACAATCCTAATTTTCTTGCTAAACACTGTCAAATCTATCCACATCGTTCGTTCGTTTACATACCTTATTGCAACTACGCTGGGTTCCATTCCTTTCCTGATGTAAAGCCCTACACCCCATTGTGCTATTCCTGCTTTGACTCCTGGCAGGTAGACCTTGTATTCTCCCACTTCCTCTTCTTTCTCACCTCTTAACCGAATGTCACTAACAGCTAAAACGTCCAACCCCACCTTACTTGCAGCCTCTGACAGCTCTACCTTTTCCCCAGAATAGCCCCCATTGATATTAATAGCTCCCCATCTCGTTACCATTCATTTGCCGGGTCGTATCTTAGGAGTCCCTCGTTTGTCAATTAGAGGTGGGACTCGGTCACCTCCAAAGGTCCGAGGCATTTTGCTCTGATTGTTGCCAGCATCATATTTATAGTACCAGGGAAGCAGGTTGCTAGCCTTACTTGCCCCGGGTCGCATTGAGTTTTACTCCTAACGGTTGAGGGACTACCGGTGGATCTGGTAGTCTTTGCCGTCTGAACACAAAGGTGACCACGACTCAGAATATGTCCGAGATGCCCAGCCTTATTCCAAAGTAACTGGTACCCCGACTGTGAGGACCACTTACTTGGCCACTCATACGTTGCCCGTGGTTCATGAACTAGGACATGACAACAGGAACCCACACCATGAACCACTCCATCGTGTATCTTACATATAAACCATGAGAAAGAGGTATAGGAAGTGGCAGAAGGTCACTTTTCTCTCTCCTCATGCGCTAGTGCAGAATATGGTTAATATTCGTATGAAATACACTACAGTCTACAATATAAATAGCTTGCGGAGTATGTATATAACTGTAGCTTTCTAAAGCTCATTGTCGGACCAAAATGCAAAGTAAAAGCATCCCAGATCATCACTTTATCTCCACAGAAATTTAGTGTGGCCAAAACAATGAGGTAAGAACTTAACATTTTTCTGTCCACTGCCGTAGCGTAA
Organism: Schistocerca piceifrons; assembly: GCF_021461385.2. NCBI lineage: Eukaryota > Metazoa > Arthropoda > Insecta > Orthoptera > Acrididae > Schistocerca > Schistocerca piceifrons. Next base: position 236,380,554 of record NC_060140.1, read on the forward strand.
ACTGTAAACAGAGCAAGAGTTGTCGCAAGCTGCGCACTGAATTTGTGCCAATGATAAAAATCAGACAGCCCTAAGGCAAAAGGTCGTTGTAAACATGACGATATGACGATACAGTAAACACTTCATACAGCATGGACCAAGTGCCGAAACTGTTCGCTAGTTGGCTTATATCCGGGCTAGCGGCATCACTCACGTGACAGCCAGGTATCGCCTCATACGACCAGGCGCAGCGACTTTCCTACTGGTGACTAGCAACATCTCTGAGTAACGACTGCTATTGATATACACAGCAGCCGGGTATACTAAATGTATGAAGTCTGCACACGCCCATTTGAGCACATGACCTTCTTTCACTGCTTAACAGTTCAGGAGCGGCACTGTTTGCCATTAGGTAAAGTCGCACATTCTGTCTTCTGAGGAGTGTTCTTGGCGAAAGACCGACCTCGAACTCCCTTAGAAGCTCATTATCTTGCCAGAACTGATTTACACCAGTAAATGCTCTATAGTATATGTCAATTACGTCTATCGATTTCATCATACTATACGCTTGAGAGCTAGACAGTTCTTGCCATGTAAGTGTTTTGCCTGTCACGCCAACGGCTGAGTTGAGTGTTTTCCTGGCTTCCTCGTATGACATTTGTATTGCTGACAGTGCATCTGGTCACAATGAACTCCGCGGAAATCAGTCTGACAAAATCCCCTAAACTGTAAGCTATGGTTCGAGCTCACTCCAACCTCTCCATGGACACGTGCGGACTGTATACACGACTCTGATGCTTCGGCATTGTGCATGCCGTTATACACACATCTAAAATGATGCATTGAGTGAGGTATCAGAAGAGATTCGACCACGTAATTTTATCCCTATTCTATACAGAAAATGCGGCACTGCCGGGGTTCTGGGAAGCTTGACAGTCAGTGACGGCAACATATTAATCAACAGCCAAAGTGAAACAGTGATTGGAAGATGGAGATTCGTTGCTCATTGGTCTAATGTGAAAGGATTTGTTCTTTCCAGGTAGCTGGCGTCGATACTTCGCGATGCATGAAATTCAGTGTTAAAAACATTTGTTTAGTGAATATGTTTAGAGGAGGAGGAGGAGGATAGGGTTAAACATGTCGACAATGAAGTTATTAAGCACAGATCACGATCTCGGATATTGAAGAATAGGTAAGAAAAACGTCGGGGCACTCTTCAAAAGGAATCCTGGCACTCGCCTTTACCTATTTAGGAAACGAACGGGAATCTGAATTAGTATGTCCAAACCACTTGGATTTTGCTTGTATGAAGATGCAACATTCAGTGTGTTTCTGTTAATGCTGAAGACGAGAGATAGCGTGCAAACTGGGAACGAGAGATAACCTTGAAATACGTCTGTTTTGGCGCTAACGCCTTTCAGTGAGTGGTACGACAGTCACTTGTCAGTCCGAAAGGTGTGCAGTCATCTATCTGTCCTCTAGCGTGGTGCTCTTTGGGTAGAAACTGCGAGACATATCTTGGCGGCAGGAGCGAGTTTCAATGGGCTTAGACCAATCAGAATGGTGGCCCGTATACTTCGGTTTGGAAGCCTCATAGCGGAAGAGCAACAGAACACCCTTTTTCCCATACTGTTGCCCAGATGACTGGACGTGCTGATGTGTCTCGTAATGTAGACGTTTCGTCTCGTAATAATGAAATGAACTCACTCAATTGACTTCAGTCTGGGTTATGGTGAGTTTTTGCTGGTTTTTCTAATTAACACTGCATTTGGATGAATGTCAACCACACGGCCTTCAGATCAAAGAGAATTTCTTTACTCCTATGATACATTTTGCAGTCTTATTTAGCAAGAGGAATGCTAGGGCTTTGTTGGCACTTTCAAATTATTGAGAGTGTGTTGTGGGGAGTACCCATTTACAGTTTCATCATGCAAAGTTTCGAATTACTTCTGTCGATGCTCTTTTACTAGTAAGGTACGGTTTTAGGAACTAATAATATTATTTGATAATTTTCCTTTGTCTACTTGATCCGGTGGTGATGTCAGTGCACATTGTCTGCTGGAACTGTATATCCACATGAGTATATTATCCTGTATATGAAAGAGACCATTTCATTATGTTTGAATACAGTTGGGATCTTATGACTGTATTATGCTCCTTCCTGGCCTCTATTTAATGAATCCTTTTATATGTTCCATGCTTCCAAATGTGTTCACCCAGAAACTATGTCCGTGAACCGTACCCCATTCGTTTTAAATTGTACCCACTGGTTATAAATAAATTGAATTTACTCAAGAGGTTCAATGTGAGCTGTAATGATCGTATGGCAGCAAAACTTGGTAGGTAATCTAATGAATTAATGCGGAATCTATTTACGCTGGGAAAAAATTAGTTCCTTTTTTGGCCACGAGGTGCAAACATGGCCCTGCGAATGCAAGGAAAACGTACAGAAATGATTACATATGGATTAGGAACGGGGACGTGGGCAGGAAAGGTAATATTGGTGAGAAAGTCATCTGTTGGCTTTATTATAAATCGGTGCTTACACAATTTGTTCAATATGATCACTAGGGACGTAGACGAGATGCTGCATCCGAGAAACGAAGTGATCAACAGTTGCTCGTAGTAGTTCGGATCCAATCAGAGTATTCTGTTCTTGTATATTGGCCTTTAGACCAGGTAGGGACCGAAACTGTTCCTGGCATCCGCGTTCTTTTAGGTATACCCAGAAAAGTCACACTAATTCGAATCAGGTGTTCTTGCAGGCCATCATCTGGAAAACTTCTGGAGACAACACATTCGTGGAAGTTTGGTTTAAGCAAATCTTTCACTGGACGAGCGACGTGAACCATGTTACTCTCAGACACCAGTTTGCAACGCACTCCATTACTGTTCCAGGTTCTCTCTCAGACTGGAATCAGAAACGACGCGCTAACACTTTTTATCCCCTTGATGGTCAATACTTGATGGTGTTCCTTCCCACCGTCTACCTCTGAGTTGAGCGGCATGGCACAAGCGAGTATTGGATATCTTGGCTACGGTGGAGGTAGAAAAGCACATAATGGTCATTTACAAACGTTTTTAAACCTTTAACTGGAACTTCCCTGTGGTTAAAGCTACGCAGACCACGTAGGATCATTCCACATTCATCTCGTCTTAACATTCCTTGTAATATGAGCATGAGTGAACCAAAACTATCGTAAACATTAATTACTTTATAAAGTTTTGGAGGTACTTTAACGCAGGCTACAAAAATGCAACATTTCGGTACTGCAATGAATTCATATTTCTTACAAAGTAATCATAATTAAGTCCATTATTACGAGGGTTGCCCAGGAAGTAATGCACCGCATTCTTTTTTTCTTCAAACGAAACAATGCTATGAATGCTACACGTTATGTATGTATTATTTGAAGTGTCCTGAGTGAGCGCGCCAAGTTTCTGTCACTTCCGACAGATAGCGCAGCTGCGGGACAGTTTCAAAATGGCGTCTGTAGGGGAAGTACATTACAAGAAACTGTGGAGAATATTCATAAACGCTTGTGCGTAGTCTGTGGAGCATTATTTATCGTCAGAAGTATAGGTAGTCGCTAGGCATGGAGGGTGAGGTCATCAGAAGGCAGTTCCGCGTTACGTAAACGCCCTTGTTTGGCTCTGGAGGAAGACCACAGAACGGGACGGAGATTACGTGAAAAAATAGGGTGTGTAGATAAATGACCATTCTTTCTTGTGTGTAAACTTGACAAGGATTTCTTGTTATGCTGTGTGAATTTTAATTCGGCTCTTGGACATTGAGATAGAAGATGCCTTTAAAGTCTTACAATATTTCGATCACGGCGATTTTGATGACTTTCAGTGGACGCCTTCGGGGAGACGCTATTTGAAGGCAATTGAATAAATTTTCGATTTGTCAGGGAAAAATATAGGTAATTTGTTATGGCAAATTGCATTTATTTCCAAGATTGCCACCTATTAGCTTAATACACTTCTGATTTCTTCAGTGAGTGGATCGAATTTCTGACGGCTATTCTGGAATATGACAAAATATATATTTGTGCCTGGCGAAGAAATCCCATTACATTTGAGACAATACCGAGGCAATACTGGCTATATTTCTCCCGCACATCAAAATATCACCTTTTTGGTGCTGGACATAGTTTTCAGTCACTACTGTAATTGCTGCTTCGTATCTGGAATCACGAAGTGATCAGCATTTGGTGTATTCTTTTTTTTAAACATTTCAAAAATCAGAGAAAATAATTTTTTGGGCTTAATTTTGTGTCAGTACACAAATAATGAAAAACAAATCTTGCACAAAGACTTCTCATACTTCAGTAATCATGAAGAATGATATATTCTTGTTTCTGCTACCCATGTAAACTGTGAATCCATAAACGGTGGTTGTCAAACGTGTTGTGTAATTTCTGGATATTTTCGGGTGTGGTTACAGTTTTGGGATGCCCTTCAAGCATGTCATCATCAAAGGACATCTAGGGTCCCAATTGTAGAACAATAAGCAGCTGACATTCGGATATTCTGTAGTCATTCGAGACAAAGAACTGAAACTGAGTAAAACGCCGAGGACATTATTACTTTTAGACGCTGTATAAACAAAACAAACCTGTAGATCAAATTTACGTTTGATTTACTTTTAAAAATTATTGTTTGGTATCAAAACCTTCTAGTGTGTGGCCAAGAAAATTTGTATCTTTGCCTCACGTGTTCTCCAAAACGACGGAGTATCCCCGTCACGAAGCACTCCATCTTCCACCACGACATAATTGTGGCGCTTCCGATGTTTCCAACAACAGATAACACCGCCTGAAGATGAACGAGCAGCTGCGCCGTCAAAAAATTGCGAAGTTTGAACGGCACCAAAGAAGATCCGAGAGACATACAAATGCTTTATTGTCAATCGCAATTTCTGTTCAAAGTATTATGGTGATTCGAAACCCCATTCTTTTAGTTTCGGGAATGATATTAAAATATCACGTTCATAACTGCAAACTATTATCTCATGAATGAGAAAGCTGTGGCATTTGGAAGCCCAGAAACTACTATGTGTAAAATAGTAATTGAAAATGAGTATATGAGAATGCTAAAATCATTTAATTAGCGTGATGTTCTCTATCTGTCGAATCAGTGGTTCTAGGAAATAAAGTAGGACAGAAGAAAATCGCAATGAAGTCGCACAGCACGACAATTCTTTGTATAACGAGTTGTATCGGAACCTTCAATAATTACAGTTTCTTGCTACGACGGTAGTGCCTTGCTGAAGCAAGTAAAATATTTCTCATGACTTTCATTGTTGCAGTGTAATCATTATTTTGTACTGTACGGAAAGATCTGTAGGGAGAGGACATATGCACTACGTGATAAAATGTGTCCGGCCACCCCTATGTAACGTGGAAGTCTCTACTAGATATCAAAAGAGGCGGAACTTCCAATATAAAAGGAGGCGGGGAGTATTGTGATGTCAGCGGAGGAGTAGTAACAGCAGAATCTGTGCATCAAGATAGTTCAGTGACTGCGAAAATTGACTAGTCATTTGATGTCACCTGAGTAATACACCAATCAAATACATTTAAATACTTCTAAAGTTTCCCAAGTTGACTGTTGGTGATCTGACTGAAGTGGAAAGTTGGTGGAAGAACCACAGATAAGCAGGACCAGGTAGGCCTTATGTACAGACGGAGTGGAACCGTTGGGCATTGAGGAGGGTGGGTGTAAAAAATCGCATGAGATCAGAAGAAGCAATCACTAGTCAATCTCAATGTGCTACCAGCGGTCCAGGTAACACAATAACAGTGCGAAGGGTGTTAAGAAAAAAGGGGTGCTATGATTGAGCAGCTCCGCATAAGTCACACGTTTCTGTAGTCCATTCCAAGCGATCCTCGAGGTGGTGTACGGAGTGGCGTGGACAGTGTATGACTGAAAGTGTGGCAATCCGATGGAAGAGTTCGGATTTGCCGAGTGCCTGGAGTATGTTACCTGCTATAGTGTGTGGTGCCAACAGTGAAGTACGGATGTTGCGGTGTGACGGTATAGTGGTGTTTCTCTTGGTTTGGGGGGGGGGAGGGGGGGGTCCCACATTGAACTGAAGAAAACGTCCAGTGAGCAAGGATATGAACTCATTTTACAGTAATGATCGAAGCAGACTAAATGAATTAAAATTTGTGCTGCGGCCAGGACTCGAACCCGGCTCTTCTTGCTTGCAAGGCAGATATCCTAACCATTACACCGCCGCAGTACGATGGTCAACATTACTGCACGAACTACCTAAACTGACTGCCCTCCCCAACACAAATTTCAATTCATTTTTCCCTTACGTATTGTCACTACTGCCAGGGCTCTCCGATATTGGGAAGCACCCCAGCATTGGACGTAATGGGACGTCCTTGTACCATTGGTGACCTTATAGATCTTATAATTATATCGGTGAGCCCTGGCAGTAGTGACAAGTCTAGTGGAATATTTTTGGGATGAGTTACAACTTTGATTTCGCTTCTGTTCCTAACAATCAACAACACTGCCTTATTCGGTTTCGGCACTTGAGGGGAATGGGTTGCATTCCTCCACAGATATTCAGAAACCTCATAGAAAGGGCCCAGACCAAATCTGAAGCCTTCATAAAGACGATTGTGGACACACACTACATACTGGGTGGTCAAAAAGCCAGTATAAATGTGAAAACTGAATAAATCACGGAATAATGTAGATAGAGAGGTACAAATTGACACACATGCTTGGAATGACATAGGGTTTTATTAGAAGCAAAAAAAATACAAAAGTTCAAAAAATGTCCGACAGATGGCGCTTCATCTGATCAGAATAGCAATAATTAGCGTAACAAAGTAAGACAAAGCAAGAACGATGTTCTTTACAGGAAATGCTCAATATGTCCACTATCATTCCTGAACAATAGCTGTAGTCGAGGAATAATGTTGTGAAAAGCACTGTAAAGCATGTACGGAGTTATGGTGAGGCATTGGCGTCGGATGTTGTCTTTCAGCATCTCTAGAAATGTCGGTCGATCACGATACACTTGCGACTTCAGGTAACCCCAAAGCCAATAATCGCACTGACTGAGGTCTGGGGACCTGGGAGGCCAAGCATGACGAAAGTGGCGGCTGAGCACACGATCATCACGACGCGTGCAAGAGATCTTTCACACGTCTATCAATATGGGGTGAGGCGCCATCCTGCATAAACATCGCACGTTCCAGCAGGTATTTATCAGCCAGTCTGGGGATGATATCGGCGTACCTCTCACCCGCCACGGTAGCAGTTTTGCTGTCCAGCGCCGTCTGTCGGAAATTTTGTGAACTTTTTTTTGTTCTAATAAAACCCCATGTCATTCCAAGCATGTGTGTCTTTTGTGGCGGCGTTCGTAGCGACAAACAATTCGCTGTAGAAACGGCTTACGAAGTCACCGCCACACTTTTAATAGCGGGCCGACCGGTCCGCTGGAACAGTGAACAGAAAGATGAAAACCCAAACACTCTGATTAAATAAAAGTCGGTACTTATCTTTATTAACGAAGATACAGAAACACAGTAGTGAACTCCGTGTCTACAGAAATCTGTCTAGTTCGAGTCGGAGCGGCTAGGTCAGCGTCGGCTGACGACAAAGAACAACTCTGCTGCGATGAACACACAACTGACTAGCAAGTACACAATCGGTGGCGAGTATACAACTGAGCGGCGAATACAGAACTGTCCTAGCGCTCGCGACTCCAGCGCTTAAGAAACCCAGAAGCCAGCGGTGGCGCGCGCAGACTTGCGGCGATTTCCTGTCTCGCTGGCGCTGCTTATGCGGACGGCGTCCGTACTTTGATGCTGCCAACCTTTTGGCAGCGGGCTCGGATGGCATTACTGGCTAGGATATAACAGTGTCAATTTTTATCTCTCTATCTACATTACTCCGTGGTTTATTAAGTTTTCAAATATATACTGACTTTTTGATCACCCGGTAATTTTGATCGCATGGAGAACGATAGGGAAGAAATTCGGCATATTACTTTCATTGGAACCATCCTCGCGTCTGCTATAAACGTGTAAGAGAATCCACGGAAAACCCTCCTCTCGATGGCTGGACGGAAATTTAATCAGGGAGCCTCCAGAATATAAGCCCAATGTGTTAACCACTACGCCAATACTTGTCACTGTAACTGGATTCGCATGTCAGAGAGACGGAGTTCAACTTCCCTTCAAGCCATTCGGATTCTACAGGGATTGCCCAGAAAGTAACGCACCGCACTTTTTTCCTCAACCAAAAACAATGCTACGAATGCGAAACGTTACATTTGTATTATTGGAAGTTTTGGAGGTACTTTAACGCAGGCTACAAAAATACAGCATTTCGGTACTGCAATGAATTCATATTTCTTACTACGTTATCATAATTAAGTCCATTATTACGAGGGTTGCCCAGGGAGTAACGCACCGCACTTTTTTCCTCAACCAAAAACAATGCTACGAATGCTACACGTTACGTATGTATTATTTGAAGTGTCCTGAGTGAGCGCGCCAAGTTTCCGTCACTTCCAACAGATAGCGCAACTGCAGGACAGTTACAAAATGTCGTCTGTAGGTGTTGTACGTTACAAGCAACGTGCCGTCATTGAATTTCTCATTGCAGAGAAAGAAACTGTGGGGAATATTCATAAACGCTTGTGCGAAGTCAGTGGAGCATCTGCTGTCGACAGAGGTGTAATTTGTCGCTGGGTACAAAGGGTGAGGTCATCAGAGGGCGGTTCGGCGGAGCTCCACGACTTGCGGTCGGTGAGACCATCCACGGCTGTCACACCTGACATGTCGCAGCGAGCTGATGTTGTCATTCGCGAGGACAGACGCGTTGCGACTTGGCAGTTGGCGCTGCATCTGTCCATCAGCGATGGAAGTTCACACAGTGAAGAGCTGACTCCTCCACCTGGACAAGGATTGGTGCCGACAGGGCATACAAGCCCTTGTTTCTCGCTGGAGGAAGGCCACAGAATGGGGTGGAGACTACGCGGAGATGTAGGGTATGTAGATGAAACACAACCTTGCGTGTATGTAATTCTCATTATGTTCAATAAAGAGTTGTTGCAGAAATAATGTGGTGCATTACTTCCTTGGCAACTCTCGTAGTTTCTGTGAGTTCCCTTATGCACTTACAGCAGATGTCGGAATGGTTCCTATGAAAAAGGCACGGTCGATTTTCTTCCCTGTCCTTTAACTACAATATGTACTCCGACTCTAATGACCTAGACGTTGACGGTGCATAGCGCTGCATCTTCGTTCAGGCTATATAGTGAGGTTGTGCCCCTAAAAATATTGGCCAGGTGCGAGTAGAAATCGCGCACTGAGGGTTCCGTACACACTTAACTGTATATATAGACAGTTCGTCCATTCCAGGAATCGAAGAACTCGACGATTTTTGTCTGTTATCGACATTGATAGTGGCAAGATATCGATTCCAGTAATTTTAACACTTTCGATAATGTTTTAATTTCAAGTTTGAAGTCGGATACAAATGACAAAAGAAATATTTTTTTCGTGTGATATAACTGCAGATTACCAGTTTTCTAATTTTTTTCCTTTGCTTGTACTGTGAAGTCTTGCTTCTTGCAAATTTCATGATTGTAGGTCAACGGGAAGTACCCTGCAGATTTTGATGAGTGAGTTTGCGAGTGTCAAAATATGTGACATGAACGGCCGTCTCTTTTGATAGCAATGACTTAGAAGTTTCACTTTTTTACACCTCTTTTGGACCGTAGACCGTAACAGACGACTAAATTTCAACTTGATACATCTACCCGTTCCTGAGAAAAATAGTTTTGGAAAGTCGGACGGACAGACAGACAAACGGACAACAAAGTGATCCTATAAGGATTCCGTTTTCACCGACTGAAGTACGGAACTCTTAAAACTGTCGCGTTGAAATTACGCTCCACCATGGTTTAACACTCTTGGTGCGGTCCAACTGTCTATTGCGCATAAAAGATTTGTTACTAAAGTCTAGAGTAAGGTATAATGGGCCGATTTACAGCAGACCTCCACAAACTTTGCCGGAATGAGACTGCTTTCCTGGAAATCTAGAGCAAAGTTTGTTACAAACGAAGTTTGGTTGTGTGTCGCTGGTCGCGAAACGCTGATTATGAACGTGATATAAGCTACTTTGAGTCATGAAACTCTATGAAAATGAGATTAAAAGCATTACGTCCGGTACATCCCCTAATTCTTCAAAGGATGTGTTACCACTTGCAGTGAAGTTAACTAGCCACTGCTTCTTACTTCCATTGAATATTCATTGCTCACTACCTGACAATGAAAAAAGCTTATAGACTTTTAGGTCGTTCTCTTGAAAATTTCACAATTACCATTTATAAATTGTATCAAAAATGAAAATACCAATACATAGACTCACCCTGTACTGGGCGGGGGGAGTTTCGACGACGACAAATACAGACAAGAGCTTATGATCCTTTCCGTTTAGTTAAATTTAGAAAAACTTCTCCCAAATGAGATAGGTCGAGGGATATACCACTTCAGCAACGTAGCTCAACTGACATCCATCTTTATCAGCACCGATAACAACTCTGAAAGTGTAAATGCCACACATTTCCTTTTAGGGAATTTTCAGATGGCATTCCGAGTATAGTTGCAATTTTTATGTTAATTGTAAATTCTAAACGTCTAGTAAAGTATAAAATTTCGGGTTTAAAGTAATTGAGAGCTCAAAATAAATTCCGAGAAATGCCATAATTACCAATAATATATAGCCTGTCGCATCTTTATACATACACTCTTCTTCAAAGAATGTTATGACTATGTACCGCATGTCCTGCCTTTTCTGTAATTTAAATAAATTCTCTAGAGACTGGCGCTAATATTTTTCTTGTTCTCTTGTACTATTTTTCTAAAATATTACGACGACCCTTAAATTAGCATCCATGGTTCAAATGGCTCTGAGCACTATGGGACCTAACATCTGAGGTCACCAGTCCCCTAGATCTTAGAACTACTTAAACTTAACTAACCTAAGGACATCACACACACCCATGTCCGATGCAGAATTCGAACCTGCGGCCGCAGCGGTCGCGCGGTTCCAAACTGTAGCTCCTAGAACCCCTCGGCCACCCCGGCCAGCAAAGTAGTATCCATCCTCGACAGCAAATTTTATCAATGAAATTGTCACACATTAAAAATTATTGTGTCGTCATTTTCTCCTGATCGAGCGAGATAGTGCAGAAGGTATGACACTGCACTGTCATTTGGATGGACTGTGTTCCAAGTCACCCTCGAGGCTCGCGTTTGAAGTTCTCTGTGGTTTCACTGATAACGACTATGACGTATATCCTTGTGAAAGAGCACGACTACTGAATCCTAAGTTTCCTTATTTCCATTGCCGTGCCATTACAACGTTCCCTATATTATCCACTGGACTGATTTACGTATTGGCGGTCGCCAGCGCGAAGCTTTGTCAGAATGGAATAAAAATCCAAGTGTGTGTGTGTGTGTGTGTGTGTGTGTGTGTGTGTGTGTGTCCAATAGAGGCGTTACTCAGAAGAAAGTACACGGCACCAGATTTTCATTTCAGAGGTACTGGACGGGAAATTGTGTCATGCTTGTCTTCGGAGTAGCGTCTCCTTCTGCTTGTGCAAGAGCTACTTTTATAAACTCGTGCCTCACCATGAACGAACACTGGCTACCTTACGAAGAGCATTTAGGTTCCCTACGCTCTCAGATACGTAATTTAACCTTACACTAATTAATAAGAAAAACCTTATTTAATACTTATGAAAAGAATTTTTCCCATCACCGCTTAGTAAGAGGCATACAAAAGTAGACAGTATGTCGTGCAAAGCAGTACACGAGTTCAGTGTACGTACATAGTCCTACGAAATTTGTGATATGAAGTTGTTCGCCATTTTCGCTGCTGGTTTCAGATTTTATGCTATTTTTAACAGTTAGTTGCACAGAAGTAATCGTCATTACATAGAACACCGACAATTGACGAAAGGAATGAACAAAAGATAATAAAATTACGAAAAATTTGAGAAGAGGCAGTGATGTTTCACTTCCGACTCATTGCCGACTGTGGTGTGCGTACTGTAAGACCTTCAGTACACACACCATCAGATTATTTGACTTGTCGCTCTAGCGAAGTAGGCGAGTGTCAGCAATATGTCTCGTGGTCTTATCGTGGCGTGTTTATCTTCTGCCGTTAGGTCAGACGATAGAAATTCCACTTGCACACTATAAAAATTACTTAACTTGGTTCTGGATGCTATTTACAATTGACAACCTGAAGTTCGTTTGGTATTGGTACGTTAATCTTATTCTCACATATATCTCTGATACTTGACAAAAGTGTCTATACATTTATCTTCATGGCTATGTACAGGAATATGGTAATCTTAATAGGCGCAGACTGAAACTTGACTATAGACTGGTACAGACAAATTTAGAACTCGTACAGACTGTTGCAGACAAATGCAGACTTACTAATCGGAGGTCTGTACACTCGTTATAATACCTCGCACATTCATGTATCACTGCGCGATTGTGATCTGCGAGGAGAAAAGGTTCTACGTTAGCAGCAATCTCATTGGTTGCGTTACATATTAATACGCGGATCGGCGGAAGCAGAATTTGGTCCGTCTCTATGGCAGCGCCATTTTGTAGTGCGGAGACGGACGAGCGCTGCGCCTGCGCTGTTGTGCTTAGCGGGGCGCGCTCTAGTGGGAAAGTTGTGTACGCGCTGACTACGCGGAACTATGTACTCAACACCGACTATAATAATATGCAACAAGGTAAGGTAAAAAGTTAAATTAACCTAAGGATGGAAAATAAGTAGCGGAAAATATCCAGTTCACTTACGCAAAAATATAATTTATAGTTTGATTAGTATGAAATTCAGAATGCAGACCGACAAATTTCTAGTGTTCGGTATTGTTCCGGAAGGCGAGACAAGATACGGCCGGCCGAGCAACGGAGGTGCTGACGTGGGCAGAAGATGTGTCATGTGGAGAGGTGAATAAGCCTTCTCGAACCTTCTAGCAGGTTGGCGTATGTATATTTTTCCGGCGAAGGGAAAGGTAAGCCATAGTTTGAATGAAGGAGTACTCGTTGAGTCAGGAGTAAAGAATCGTCCATGTCGCTGGAGTTGGAAGGATGCAAAATACTGCTTCAGTAAATGTACTGTTGGGATGATAAAAACATAGTGCTGAATCCGTAACAGTTGATCACTGTGATAATAAATGTTAGATACAGTCTGTGTTGCTTAAAGAATATACACTGAAGAAAGAAGTGGGCACACCTGCCTAACGATGTGTAGGGCCCCCGTGAGCAAGCAGAAGTGCCACAACATGACGTGGCATGCACTCAACTATTGTCTGGCGTTGTGCTGGAGGGAACTGAAACCATGAATCCTGGAGGGCTGTTCACAAATCCGTACGAGCGAGGGGTGGAGATCTCTTCTGAACAGCATGTTGTAAGGCATCCCAAATATGGTCAATAATCTTCATGTCTGTAGAATTGGGTGGCCAGGGGAAGTGTTTAAATTCAGGAGAGTTTTCCTGGAGCCACGCTGTAGCAATTCTGGACGTGTGAGGTGTCGCATTGTTCTGCTGGAACTTCCCAAGGCCGTCGGAATGCACACTGGACATGAATGTTTGTAGGCGATCAGACAGGATGCTTAGATACGTCCCAACTGTCAGAGTCGTATCTAGACGTATCAGGGATCCCACATCACTCCAACTGCACACGCCTTACACAATTATAGAGACTCCACCAGCATGAACAGATCCCTGCTACGATGCAGGGTCCATGGATTCATGAGGTTGTCTCCATACCCGTACACCTCCATCCGCTCGATGCAATTTGAAACGAGACTCGTCCGACCAGGCAACATGCTTCCAGTCATCGACAGTCCAATGTAGGTGTTGACGGACCCAGGCAAGGTGCAAAGCTTTGTGTTGTGCACTCATCAAGGGTACACGAGTGGGCATTCGGCTCCGAAAGCCGATGTTGATGACGTTTCGTTGAATGGTTCGCACGCTGACACTTGTCGATGGCCCAACATTGAAATATACATCTACACTCCACTAGCCACCAAGCGCTGTGTGACGGAGAGCACAGTTTGCGCCAAAGTCATATTCCCCCCCCCCCCCCCCCCTCTCCCCCTCTAATTTCCCTTATCTTTGAATAGTGATCATTGCGCGATTTGAAAGTTGGTGGTAATAATGTATGCTCTACATCCTCGGTGAAGATCGGATTTCGGAATTTAGTGAGCAGCCCTTTCCGTTTAGAGCGCCGTCTATCTGCAAGTGAGTCCCACTTCAAACTTTCTATGAGATTTGTAACGCTCTCGCGATGACTAAATGTACCAGTCATAAAATCTTGTCGCTCTTCTTTGGACCTGCTCAGTCTGTTGAATCGGGTCCCATACAGATGAACAACACACTAAGACTGGACGAACTAACGTATCGTAAGCTATTTCCTTTGTTGAAGGACTGCATCGCTTCAGGATTCTACCAATACACTGCAATGTAGAGTTTGCCTTACCCGTTACTTGTGTAATCTGATTATTCCATTTGAAATCATTTCGAATAGTCAGCCCCCGATACTTGACGGATGTTGACGCTTCAAAAGATTGGGCATTAAAATAAATGCCCAATCTTTTGAAGCGTCAACATCCGTCTAGTATCTGGGTGTGACTCGTACACTAATGGGGATTTTCGCCTTGTTATACGCAGTAAGCTACACTTACTAATATTGAGAGATAACTACCAGTCATTACACCACGAATTTGCTTTCTGCACATCCTCATTGATTTGTTCACAACTTTCGTGTGATACTGATTTCCTGTAGACTACAGCATTATCGGCAAACAGTCTAATGCCGCTGTCAATACCATCAACCTGATCGTTTATGTAAATCGTAAAAAGCAGCGGACCTATAAAGCTGCCCTGGGCACACCTGAAGTTACGCTTGTTTCTGTTGAAGTCACCCCGTTCAGGACGACATATTGCTTCCTGCCTGTTAAAAACTTTCTATCCAACCGCATATGCCATCGGATAGACCATAAGCGTGCACTCTTTAGAGCAAGCAACAGTTCGGAATTGAGTCTAACACCCCTTGAAAGTCGAGAAACACGGCATCAACCTGGGAGCCGGTATCTAGAGCCTGTTGTATATCATGCACAAAGAGGGCCAGCTGTGTCTCGCATGACCGCTGTTTCCTAAAACCGTGCTGTATTCTGCAGATGAGCTTCTCAGAGTTTAGAAAGGTCGTTATGCCTGAACACAAAATATGTTCCATGATTCTACAACAAATCTATGTCAGTGAAATTGTCCGATAATTATGTGCATCCGATTTTCTGCTCTTTTTATAGATTGCTGTGACCTGGGCCTTCTTCCAGTCCCGTGGAACTTTCCGCTGTTCCAATGATCTCGGATAGATGATGGCTAAGAATGATGCTATATTTGTAGCATAGTCAACATATAATCATATTGGGATACCGTCTGGGCCAGATACCTTCCTGGCGTCTAAGGATCTTAACTGTTTTACAATCCCAGATACACTAAACACTATGTCAGCCATCCTTGCGTTTGTTCGATAACTTAAAGAGAGAATGGTGCTGCAGTCCTCTACCGTAAACGAGGTTTTGAAAGCTAGGCTTAGAATTTCGGCCTTCTGTTTATCATCAGTTACATTACCCGTACTCTCAGCAAGAGAAGGTACTGAATTATTTGTAGCGTTCATAGAGTTTACGTACGACCAAAATATTTTGGGGTTAATTTTAGAATCTGCATATAAAATATTGCTTTCAAATTCGTTAAAAGAATCTCTCATTGTCCTTCTGACACCTGCTTTCATTTCCCATAATTTTTGTGTGTTAGCGGGGCAGTGACTACGTTTAAAATGACTGTGCAAAATTCTCTGCTTTCTCAGTAACTTTTTGATACGTTTGTTGTACCAAGGCGGATCCTTTCCCTCCCCTATATTTTTGCTAGGCACATACTTCTCTAGCACAATACCTTTAAATTCCGACGAAAGATCCTCAATATCTTTGTGTCCCGCGGTGAATGCTTGGAGCTGACTATGATGATATTCTTTAATGACACTTTCATTTGATTTCCCAAACAAGAAAACTCTACGCTGTTTCTTTGATTTTTTTGCAACTTCCAATCTGAAGCATTTTGCGTAAGGGTTGCACTTCTGTCACGTTTAACGATTCTTTTCGGTCGTCGTTGGTCCTGTTCTTGTAGGATTTTTTTCTGGCCTCAGCGATGTCGGAGATCTGATGTTTTACGGGATTCCTGATATTCACGGTACACTCGTGAAATGGTCGTACGGGAAAATCCACACTTCATCGTTACCTCGGAGATGATGTGTCCTATCGTTCATGCACCGACCATAACACCAAGTTCAAACTCACATCCTGATAACGTGCCATTGTATCAGTAGTAACCGATTTAACAACCGCGCCAGTCACTTGTCTTATATGGGCGTTGCCGACCGCAGCGCCGTATTCTGCCTGTTTATATGTCTCTGTATTTGAATAGCATGCCTATACGTTTCTTTGTCGCTTCAGTGTATGTACATAGATATGTCGTCGGAAGCTGCAAGAGATTACTTGCAGAGGTAGTTGTCCCTGGTTTGAGAGAGATGGTGATGAGTATCGGCCGAATGGAGGTCAAGTCGCCGGCGGCGATCCAGTCACAGTGGAGTAATAAGCTGAATTATTTGTTTAACTGATGTTGCAAAGAGTAATACGCAAAATCTGGCGGGAAATGACTTTAAATAGTGAACAAGTGTTTAATTTTTAGTGGTAATATTAATAACTGATTTAGATGTGGTCAGATGTTGATGAACAGAGCTTACGCCGCTCCCCTGCTTCACTGCTCGCCACTCTAACGGTTGAAGGGGCACAACACCGGACCACTTTCGTGTAATACTTATCAAATATATTTAATTTATATTCAGTTAATCTAACAGGTTACCGTTCTGCTCTCTGCTTTACATAAATAATAGCTGGGAGAAAGACTGCCGCGGGAACCCTTGTCCATTGATTTCGCAACCTGTGTTGTTCTTTTACCATATTTCACTTCAATGATAAGCTCTATAAGGTGTGACTGGATAAATAATTCGACATTCGAAACTTCCAGGCAGATTAAAACAGTGTGTCGGACCGAGACTCGAACTCGGGACCTTTGCCTTTCTCTGGCAAGTGCTCTAGAATTAGACATTCAGGGTAATTTATTTTAATCCTTCTGCGTAGAGGCTCAGTAATTTTCAGTGGAATTTTATTTTTCTCACCCGGCTTGTGGCCTGAACTGTCTGTAGGCAACTTTCTTAAAGAGTACACTCTGTGACCGCTCGAGTAAAAACCAGAGCAGGAAGCTACGGAAAGTTCCATTGACTTTTCTGTTCGAATTTTATCCGATGTTAAACTTCGGCGGTGAGTTTTTGTAGGTTTTCTGGCACCCACCAAACTGGATGAGCGCCTGGCACCGTCAGGGGATTTTTGTGATTGGCCGACCCCTACCATCTAAAGGCGCGCCGGTCAAGCGGCAGCTAACTCACATTTATAAAAAGTTTGAAGAGAACAGTTAGGCTGCGACCACAACGTGAGTAAGACGTGCTCTCACACGTGCTCCTCGTACAAGTACATTCTGATGAGGATCGGCCCAGTTATTCGTAATTTGATGTAAGCGTTCATTGAGTTGCTTAAATTCAGCCTCCAAGAGTATTAATATTGTATGGGTACATGTGCTCAGAAGAATTTTTCTGAGATCAGTTGCTTTTCCGTTTGCAAGGCACGAGTGCGGTCTCATGGATCAAATTACTTTTTTAACGGTTAATCAGGTCGTTTGAGGCTGAGTAGAAGGAATGCCAAGACCGATATCTAAATTTGGCGTGTTACTGTTTAAACGAATTTTCTTAGTTTTTTTCCAGATTGACTTCAAGGTGTCTATTTGATCATGATACTTACTGTGGGTTTTCTACACCAGTTCGCCGGTCGGAGTGGCCGAGCGGTTCTAAGCGCTTCAGTCTGGAACCGCGGGACCGCTACGGTCGCAGGGTCGAATCCTGCCTACGGCATGGATGTGTGTGATGTCCTTAGGGTAGTTAGGTTTAAGTAGTTCTAAGTTCTAGGGGACTGATGACCTCAGATGTTAAGTCCCATAGTGCTCAGAGCCATTTTAACCATTCTACGCCAGTTCTTGAGCATTACGAACACAGGCAGGCCAGGGGATATGCTGGGTTTATTGAAATCTTCACCTGTTTGCTATACTTCGGATATGAGGCGTTTACATTCATATATGATGGCGTTAGCTATTTGTTGTGTACTTATCTCTAGTAATTTACTTTTCTGACTGGTGTAAACGTTGGGATGTTTCGAGTGTTGAGTGCTTATTACATTCCCAAGTACACCCTCATGATGTTATTTTACTAGAGTGATATTTGTTGGACTCCCCCCCCCCCTCTCTTTGGGCCCTCCTCAAAACTTAAGTTGACATTAGAATAAGTCTGTTCTGTTTCTGGTAGATGATGAGTGAGTTGAGAAAGGGGATTTTATAAGATAATGAACGTTAATTCAGTTATCGTTTTTCGTCCCACAGACATTCTGCCGTCTTCCCACATCCTCAGTAAGATCACTAACGGTGACAAAGCCTGTTGGAGAAATTAAGAGAGAACTTTGGTAAAATTCATTCGCTGGCCTGTCGTGTGCAGTCTTAATCCAAATTCCGTTGCTCCTTTGCTATAATTTAATTTTATCATTATGAGAGTTTTGAAAGGCGATTTGCACAAAATATTTTCTATTCACGACAACCAGTTTCAACAGTCTTAGCTGTCGTCTACAGGTTTTAGACATTTTTGTAATAAAACTTGTCCATTTTACACTGAACCTCGTGAAAAAGACGTCAAGGGGATTAAACTGAGAACATTATAAACTAATGTCGCTAAAATATTTAAAAACCCACGGCAACTTTTCCAAATGTAACTTAATGGCTCATATCGTTTAAACGATTTCAGCGACGTTCCACGTCGGTGGAATTAGTGTCCAAAAGACGTGCACTGGCTGCAACAAGTGAATGGAATATGGAGAAAGGGCAAGCCCAATAAATAACGAAGAACAGATATTAAATTGTAATAGAGAAGTTTAGGGACACCGTTTGTGGCTGTTTTTGTTGTTGTGGTCTTCAGTCCTGAGACCGGTTTGATGCAGCTCTCCATGCTACTCTATCCTGTGCAAGTTTCTTCATCTCCCAGTACCTACTGCAGCCTACATCCTTCTGAATCTGCTTAGTGTATTCATCTCTTGGTCTCCCTCTACGATTTTTACCCTCCACGCTGCCCTCCAGTACCAAATTGGTGATCCGTTGATGCCTCAGAACATGCCCTACCAACCGATCCCTTCTTCTAGTCAAGTTGTGCCACAAATTCCTCTTCTCCCCAATTCTATTCAATACCTCCACATTAGTTATGTCCGTTTACCGTAAGTAACACAATGTTAACTTTGTTTTTGCACGATATTCTTAGCGCTAGATAATCGCGGATGCCCTTATGATAGCGACTGTATGGGTAAATACGATAGAAGTGACGAATCCTTTGATGAACGATCCGAACAGGTTTTCTAAATCGTGGCGTTTAACGACTAAAGGTCCAACGTGGCATAGTGTTTTAACAGGCTTCGTTAAATGTGTCTGAATAATGCTCTCGTCGATGTTTTATTTCCTATGGATATCGCGAGTTCGTTAAGGAATGTTGCAAAGATGATTACTTTTAATTAGTGGTTCTCGTGAAGGTTTTCTCAGTTCTGTTTTTACAAACATGTAGCTTTGATTCCAAATATGACACTTTACGTATACAAACGTAATTGAAGGACAATCTGGACAATATAGAATGCTTTCACAAGACGAGTTTGGTATTTATTTGCTTCTGGCTCATTATTTAATAGAAAGCATACGTATACGATTGTGTTACCAGAGCGAGAACATCATCAGAGTAGCTCGTGCCGTGAAAGTGGTGAAGAAAGTGAGTTTCACGGGTTAGAGAATCGCTTTGCTCGCACACTCGTCTCACTAACAAGGTGCACGCGGGTCAGAGCCTTGTCGTACGTGGCCGTAGCTTGGCTAGCCGCTGCTGGAGAGAACCCCTTTTTTATACAGACGTTATGAATTTCCCTTTCACTGAACTTGTAGAAACTGTTGAAAAATTTGTAGTTGCAACAGTACACCAACTCACTGAAACATACTGCAAGTGCGAGAGCAAATAGTATCAAGACATTCAGCTATCAGTATATGGCGGGCAAGCATACATTTTTAGACTAGTCGCCATGCGTAAAACAGTATGAAATTAATAACTGAAATGAGGACATCGACCAGTGGTAGTCATCTGCAATAAAGTGTGTCGTAGCACAGGAAACAAATAACACTAGAAACTCAGAGCATATATAAGTCAAACATTTACAGAAGAATTGTCCGGGAAGCGGTTGCAATTTCTATGAATGCATCTAATTTCAATAGAGAGGACGGCTATAGGCTTCCGGCATCGTGGCTGATCGCCATCAAGGAAGTAAATACGCGTCTGCGGTGTGTGAGTGGCATAAATAACGCGCTGCAATTCACCTCGGCGGAATATTTTGGGTAAACATTGCCCCTCTCTTGCTCTGTCCGTTTCGAATCTAGCCACTGATGACGACCAACCAATAGCGGTAGCAGGCATTTCAACCAATAACCCTTCTCCAGCGTGGAATGGTGGAATAGTGCCTTTCTATACAGTAACGATGGACCGCCGATGGTATCCACAAGAGATGAGCTACCAACGCCCCTTCTTCTGCATCAGAGCGAGAATATTAGCCTATGGCCCACCAATGGTAGCCATATGATTTGAACCAATACTGTCACTTCTCCGGCACTAACGCCAGAAAACTCCCTCTTTATAAGTGGACGCGACACTCGTCTCTGACAGTGTTCTAGCAGTAGTGGACACCAAAAGATCCTGAGGAAGATCCCAGCAGAGGGGTCGAAACGTCGAACATTTGAGAAGAAACATGACGCGACCTAATAACCCAAAAGATTTTAACTTCAACTGAGCGCATGTTAAGACATTGTTCTCGTTCGCGTCGACGAAATGACTGACTTGATTTTTGTGGCCGACAACGCGCTACCTCATCGAACACTGGCGGCAGAGTAGCTCTTGGAAGGAGACCATAACTGACGAATGGAATGGTCTATCCGTTCCCCTCAGTTGAATCCCATCGTGCACGTGAGCAATGCGTTGGGGAGACGTATTGCGGCAAGTCCACATGCACCAACGACCATCTAGAAATATTCTCAAACGTGCTAGTGGAGGAATGGAACACACCACCACAGGAACTGCTCACCAATCTTCTGGGAGCACGTTGCAGAGCATGTATTGCCGTGCGTGTGACCATATACCCTACTGAGAATCATGTACCGCCTTCTGAAACGCACAGGAGACCATCGTGCATCGCGGTGACTTCAATATGATTTTCTTTCTGAGTAGTAAAAATGTACAGATTGAGATTTTCACTCTGCAGCGGAGTGTGCGCTGGTATGAAACTTCCTGGCAGATTACAACTGTGAGCCGGACCAAGACTCGATATCGGGACCTTTGCCATTCGCGGGCAAGTGCTCTACCAACTGAGCTACCCAAGCACGACTCACGTCCAGTCGTCACAGCTTTACTTCCGCCAGTAGTTATGCAAGGTTCGCAGGAGAGTTTCTGTAAAATTTGGAAGGTAGGAGGCGAGGTACTGGCAGAAGTAAAGCTGTGAGGACAGGGCGTGAGTCGTGCTTGGGTAGCTCAGTTGGTAGAGTACTTGCCCGCGAAAGGCAAAGGTCCCGAGTTCGAGTCTCGGTCCAGCACACAGTTGTAATCTGCCAGTAAAAGTGTATTTTCTGTTCGTCTCTTTGCGTATTTATTTCAGTTATCTTCTGTGATGTACTGCAGCAGTTCTTTCTACGTATGGTCCAAGTTTCATCGAACTATTACTTGGCAGTGACGAACCATAGGAAAGTTACTTCCACCCTTAAGGTTTACACATCAGTGTAGATAATTACAGATCGTTTTTGCAGACACCACTTGAATATGGCATAACAGACGAAGCGTGCAAGCATCGGGAAAGAAATAATAATTCATCTTGTAAGGTGGTCAAATCATTTTGGTTCTTCTATGTTATCAATGTGCACCTCAGAGAGAGAGAGAGAGAGAGAGAGAGAGAGAGAGAGAGAGAGAGAGAGCTACTGTTAAACAATCTTTGGTCTTGATGTGACACAGTCTTTGCCTCTCCGCAATTTTATACATTCTTAGTTGAAGTGTGGCAGGCGATGGACGCATTGAGCAATGCTGACTTGACCTGTGATTGTATCTGATGCACGAAGAAAGATTGATTGTAAAGAACAACAAGGATGAATAAGATGCATACTTTAGAAAGCAAAAAGAAAATAAATTTTGTATAATGTTATTTTTTGTGGAGATCTAGTTTGAGGTAAGACTGCAGCATTGCACACCTGATTTGTAGAAATGATTTTTGAGAGCCAGTAATATTTCTTCAGCCCTCCCGGTTAGCCGAGCAGTCTAACGCATGGCTTTCCGAATTGGGAAGGAGCGCTTGGTCCCTGGCACGAATCCGTCCGGCGGTATTGTGTCGAGGTTCGGTGAGCTGGCCAGTCTGTGGATGGTTTTATGCGGTTTTCCATCTGCCTCGGCGAATGCCCGCTGGTTCCTCTTATTCCGCCTCAGCTACACTATGTCGGCGACTGCTGCGCAAACAATGTCTCCACGTACGCGTACACCACCATTACTCTACCACTCAAACATAGGGTGGTACACTCGTCTGGTGTGAGACGCTCCCTGGTGGGGGTGGCGGGGGGGGAGGGGGAATGGGTCCACCGGGGGCGGAACCTCACAATAATCACAATAACCCTGAAAGACTGGTTCGGTGTTGGGCGGTGGAGGGATGAAGTGGACTGAGGTAGTCGTCGTGGGATTGTGGACCATTGTGACTGCGGTGGGGACGGAGCCTCTCCATCGTTTCTAGGCCCCCACTTAACATACAGTACAACACAATCTTTGTTCACTTGCTCAGAGCTGAGAGAAAGACCACCCCATTTCCTTTAGTCATGCATTAAGATATTAATTGTTTGAGCTGTTTGATTTTTATATAAATTCTCTGTTAACATTGCACCCTTTTTAAATCATTGTTCACTTTGTTACGTACCTATGTTATGTGTGTGAAGATCCCGCGAAGTCTTGCTACGTCTTTTTTAAATATATACTTCATTCTAAAATCGTTGTCTTGTAATATTTCCTAGGAATAGTTACTCTCCCTACCCCACTGTTTGTCATTATGCATTACCACATGTGGTATGCAACGGCTGGAAATTTTACTTAGAAACAGAAATCTAGCTTAGCCGCTACCTGCTTCTTGTTTGCGCTTGTGCTTTCGAAAAATTTGCAAAAATGTTATCAAGATGCGAGGTAAGTGGAAATTTTGATCGGGGTCGGATAATTGTTTTACTACAGTTGCGCATTTAATGTAAGACAAGTTGCATTCAGATCAGTTACAGTTCAGTTCAAATTCGGGTCCGCAGCTCGTGGTCGTGCGGTAGCGTTCTCGCTTCCCACGCCCGGGTTCCCGGGTTCTATTCCCGGCGGGGTCAGGGATTTTCTCTGCCTCGTGATGACTGGGTGTTGTGTGATGTCCTTAGGTTAGTTAGGTTTAAGTAGTTCTATGTTCTAGGGGACTGATGACCATAGATGTTAAGTTCCATAGTGCTCAGACCCATTTGAACAGTTCAAATTCGGTTCTGTTTAGTCAAAGGTTACAGCTTGATAACAGTCTGTGCGGACATAGTTTTGGTAATACTTTTATAGAGTGGGAGGTAAGGTTGGACTATATTGCATACAGAAGCAAATATGGTGGGAAGGTTACAATCCGGAGGCTGAAAATGTTGCATTCATCGGTATGTTGGGGATCTTCGAACAAACCAAAGCTGTAGTGATGTCCGATGCTAGCAAAAGGCCGGATAGGGGTACGAATTATTTCACTCCTAGCTTCGAGCCAAGCTATCCGTAGACGAAAGACGAGCTCGTCGGAAGTAAACTATTGACAGTCCAGATCATATCAATATCGAAGTACGAGAAAGTCGACAATACAACTACGGCGTGCCGCTGAAAGTTTCATAAGCGTATGCAAAATGATTGCATTCCGTAGCTCTCTCGGCTTTATTTGGTTCCCCTGGCGAGGTATCTGCCCAGCTCGGTTAACTGCGCGCACGACCTCTGCTGTCATTGGCCTTAACGTACAGTGCGTCGTACTCGGCTTATATTGTGTACGACCTCTATTTCCATACCAATGCCCAGCGGATATCGAAACGCAGCTCGGCGGGGATACAAAACAACACACTGCGTAAACCCTTAAAGCCCTATAGCTTAGCAGTTCTGAGTTAAGACCCGAGTATAATAACGTCTGCAGTGCGAAAATACTGCCGCAGACTTACCGTTACAAACATTTGGGATTTTCTCGTTTCGTTCTACATTTGTCTTTTGTTTCACGGCGTCAACGAAGCACTATCGCATGGACATGGATCATGTTATTTCCTTACGTGAGAAGTAATTAAATATGCCACATGATAATAATACACTACTGGCCATTAAAACTGCTACACCAAGAAGAAATGCAGATGATAAACGGCTATTCATAGCACAAATATAATACAACTGACACGTAATTACATTTTCACGCAATTTTGGTGCACAGATCCTGAGAAATCAGTACCAAGAACAACCACCTCTGGCCGTAATAACGGCCTTGAGTCAAACAAAGCTTTCATGACGTGTACAGGTACAGCTGCCCATGCAGCTTCAACACGATACCACAGTTCATCAAGCGTAGTGACTGGCGTATTGTGACGAGAGAGTTGCTCGGCCGCCATTGACCAGACATTTTCAATTGGTGAGAGATCTGGAGAATGTGCTGGCCAGGGCAGCAGTCGAATGTTTTCTGTATACAGAAAGGCCCGTGCAGGACCTGCAACATGCGGTCGTGCGTTATTCTGCTGAAATTTATGGTTTCGTAGGGATCGAGTGAAGGTTAGAGCCACAGGACGTAACACATCTGAAATGTAACGTCCACTGTTCAAAGTGCCGTCAATGCGAAAAAGAGGTGACCGAGACGTATAACCAATGGCACCCCATACTATCACGCTTCCAATATGCGTTCACCGCGATGTCACCAAACACGGATGTGACCATCATGATGCTGTAAACAGAACCTGAATTCATCCGAAAAAATGACCTTTTGCCTTCGTGCACCCAGGTTCGTCGTTGAGTACACCATCGCAGGCGCTCCTGTCTGTGATGCAGCATCAAGGGTAACCGCAGCCATGGTCTCCGAGCTGATAGTCCATGCTGCTGCAAACGTCGTCGAACTGTTCGTGCAGATGTTTGTTGTCTTGCAAACGTCCCCATCTGTTGACTCAGGGATCGAGACGTGGCTGCACGATCCGTTACAGCCATGTGGATAAGATGCCAGTCATCTCGACTGCTAGTGATACGAGGCCGTTGGGATCCAGCACGGCGTTCCGTATTACCCTCCTGAACCCACCGATTCCATATTCGTCTAAGAGTCATTGGATCGTGACCAACGCGAGCAGCAATGTAGCGATATGGTAAACCACAATCGCGATGGGCTACAGTCCGACCTTTATCAAGTCGGAAACGTGATGGTACGCATTTCTCCTCCTTACACGAGGCATCACAACAACGTTTCACCAGGCAACGCCGGTCAACTGCTGTTTGTGTATGAGAAATTGTTTGGAAACTTTTCACATGCCAGCACGTTGTAGGTGTCGCCACCGACGCCAATCTTGTGTGAATGCTCTGAAAAGCTAATCATTTGCATTTGACAGCATCTTCTTCCTGTCTGTTAAATTTCGCGTCTGTAGCACGTCATCTTCGTGCTGTAGCAATATTAATGGGCAGTAGCGTAGTATCAATAGCAATAATAATATTAAACTGATTTAATAATGTCGTCATGACAACTAGGTATAACACAATCTCGTATGATCAACATGTACATATCGACCAGCTAGCAAGTCTGACATCTTTGTACATGAGCCATGTGAAAGACCGTGGCTTTTAATCTGTCTCAGTTCCACCTCGTAAAAAAATTTGTAATAAGGTGCTCCACAATAAATTGAGATAGAAGAGGCGATAAAATATTTTCAGTTCGAAGGCTGTACAGTCCAGAATCGGTATGGCAAGCAGTCAAAATCGCTGCAATCATCCCATGACGCACCTGGCTGAAGATACCCGTTTGGCAATACACAGTGAAGTAGTCCACTAGTGCCTGTTGCACATCCTTGTTCGACAGGAATAGACGACCCTTCAAGACCTTTTCTAAGGGACTGAAGGTGTGATAGTCGCATGGGAGGAAATCAGGACTACAGGGCTGGTATCTCCCACATGAGTTGACGTAACGTCTGCTTTACGACATCTGTGATATGGGAACGTGCGTTATCTTGAAGTAGTGGCACACCTTTGCTCACCATTCCATAACACTGGTTTTCGACTGATATGCTGCCCCGTCCACATTCTTCATTCTCCGATGGATGTCTATCGGTGTTCGACCTTCGGCAGCTAAGAAAATGGTATCAGCACGTTGGTCTTGTTTAGATGCATTTGGTATGAATGTCGCCATAGTTCATGTTTCCGCATTTAGCAAACTCACGTCGGAAAGACACAAACGTTATACTAATCTCCTTCCTATATGTTGGTAGTTATACGTCCGCGTCGGAGTCGACCGAAGCAGCATACACGCTGGAGGAGCGCTCTCAAACGGGAACATTTTGATAGCCCCTTTTATAAAGATCTAAGTATCGATGTTAGCCGAAAGTGAGATGTTAACAATGATGTCATCTGTGTCACCATATTGCCCTAGTATCGACAGCAGATAACATGGTGAATACTCTGCGCCCAAAACCCATTACGAAATAAAGACAGTGATGTGCTAGGTACAATACTGCTCGGGAGCGCCTATATCTTGCGTATAGTACTGTAAAATCATTTGAGTGACCGGCCTACGCCTCAGGAAGCTAGAAGGAACATGGAATAGAACGTTCTTTACCCACTATGTGATGTAATGAAGTGAAATACTCATCAGAGAACGTGTCAATATGCATCACCAGTGTGACAGTGCAATGACAGCTAGCGCCTACGTGTTGGTTTGCTTATCTACACGGGATAAGCCGGCGTGCGCCGGGTGGCGTGAGGCTTACCAACAGGTATACGTTCTTGTAGAAGATGAAGACTGACTGTCATTGGATGGTGTTGGGAAAAACCTAGTCGTTCAGAACCAAGTGGGCTGTCCAAACTTGAAGAAATAGCGTCTCTCAGGCTGTAAAATTGGCGTGTGGCATTTTATATTGTTCCTGTTAGTTGTGATATTCACGAAGGAAGAAAGGCATCCTGATGGCTCTCGATCTTCCACCATAATCGAGCCCATCAACGTGAGGAGGCAAATATGGGGTAGCGAAGGAGGTGGAAACGTTGGTTCTACTATGCCAAGACTGCTTGGTAGCTACAACAGGAAAACTCAATTAATTAGCAGGAGTTCAAAATAAGAAAGTATTTATTACTTAACTTTGCTGTAGTTCATGATCAGTTGGTTGACAATTATAAAAGACACGACTAGACTAAGCATCTGTAGAATGACATAATTTACAAGACACAAATTTTGCAGCGATGAATTAATCTCTCGTAATCTTGAATGTCGAATCCGGTGAATTTGAAGACTAACTTGAACGGAGCTACAAAGACTTGATGGCAGCAATGACTGAGCTGCAGACGATGACTAACATCGGCGCTGGCTGACCACTGAGCGCGGCTACGAACTGTAGACTGGCACAACTGCACTACAATGAAGTAGCCTAGCGGCGCCTCGCGGCGAGCCTAAGTATTGCGACTGGTTGTGTACTCTTTGGCTAACACAGCCGTTCTTCTGTTCCTTTTATCCAGAGAATCGCATCCAGCGGATCGGTCACTCAGGCGGCGATGTGGTCGTATGACTGACGACATCACACATTCAGTAGGCAAAAACAGAAAATTGAATGTAAAGTTAGGACGGAATGACTCCTAATCAGACCTCTCTACTATGACCAGCGGATCTAGAACTATAGCTAATCGAAAAACGTATTGCATTACCATACTCTGAAACTAAGTAACTTTGCTAATAAAATAGAGATGACAGTGAGCAACATGCCAACACATACATCTCGGCGAGAGTTTCCTGTATTCACTTAAATTCTTCACGTGTTTGCTTAGCTGGCAGGAGGCTATAACAATTACCCTCTTTGATTACTTTTGAGATGCCACGTATTTAAATCTATTACTCACAGTAATATGCACTGCTATCAAGACATAGCTATCGGAGTAAATAAAAGTATCTAAGCTTTTATTCAAATTAAGATTAAAAGTTTGACGATGCTAGATAGGTTTTATTAATACGGTCAATTATGTGAGAACCAGAAGTGCTACGTCGATTCGACGCCCATAATTGGTAAGTGACTTTTTCCATAGAGAAGACGCCCTATTTACTGCATCAGCGTAAAAGACAGACGTATTTTGACCGAATACCGGTAGTTTATGCAGATGCTACAAATCACGTTAATAATTGGATATCTAAGAGAGGTATACAAGGTGTTTCAAAGTCTTTGCATGAAACATGAGGAATCCAGTGAAGAGGAACATGTTCGCTCTCTCTTTCCGGTGGCGTTAGGTGTCTGTTCGTTATACGTTATGCCCTGGAGAGGTGGCAAGGCGAAGACACACTATGGCGTTTTTTTTTGTGGTTTTAGGGCGCACAACTTCAACGGTCATTAGCGCCCAGACTACGTTAGGAATGCACCGCGAGGCACAAGTTTAAAACAGCAACTAAAAGGGAAAACACGATAAAAGACAAACTGACAGGCATAGGACTAAAAAAACAGCATAATCAAATGCCCTTAGAGAGGTTTGTCAAGTTGATAAAACGAAGAACGCGAGCAGCTGCTCGTGGGTCATCCGCTAAAATGGCATCTAGAGTACATGGCAGGCCAAGATCAAGACGCAGTGTGTTAAAATCCGGACAGGACGTTAAAATGTGGCGGACCGTCAGCAATTGCCAACATGGGCAGAACGGCGCCGGCGCAGCCGTCAGCAGATGGCGATGGCTGAACCGGCAGTGTCCAATTCGTAACCGGGCCAAAACGACCTCCTCCTGCCGAGAAGGGCGTGAGGAGGACGGCCAAGCTGCGGGAAGAGGTTTCAAGGCCCGAAGCTTGTTGTCCGTAAGTGCAGCCCAACCGGCATGCCACAGCGATAAAATGCGCCGACAAAGGACCCTGCTACAATCTGATGAAGGGACACAACAAGAAGCTGTCCGAGGCTGAAGGACCGCAGCCTTGGCCGCGGCATCTGCAGCTTCGTTCCCGGGGATACCGACATGGTCAGGAACCCACATAAAGCTAACCGGAGAACCGTCGTCCACCAGCTGCTGAAGAGAGCGTTGGATCCGGTGCACGAAAGGGTGAACCGGATACGGATCACTGAGGCTCTGGAGTGCGCTCAGGGAATCGGAGCAGATGCCATAAGCAGAATGTCGGTGGCGACAGATGTAAAGAACAGCCTGGTAGAGGGCAAAGAGCTCAGCTGTGAAGACCGAACAATGGCCATGGAGCCGGTATTTGAAACTTTGTGCCCAGACAATAAAAGAAAACCCGATCCCGTCATTGGTCTTAGAGCCATCTGTATAAAGGAAGGTCATATTAATGAACTTCGAACGAAGTTCGACAAAACGGGAGTGGTATACCGAACCGGGGGTAACCTCCTTTGGGAGCGAGCTGAGGTCAAGGTGAACGCGAACCTGAGCCTGGAGCCAAGGTGGCGTGTGGCTCTCGCCCACACGAAAGGTTGCAGGGAGTGAAAAATCAAGGTGTTGAAGGAGGCGACGAAAGCGAACTCCAGGGGGTAGCAGGGCAGAGACATACAGCCCGTATTAACGGTCGAGAGAGTCGTCAAAAAAGGAACGATAAGACGGGTGGTCGGGCATTGACAGTAGCCGACAGGCATACCGACAAAGCAGTATATCGCACCGGTAGGTGAGTGGCAATTCACCAGCTTCAGCATGAAGACTCTCGACGGGACTAGTATAAAACGCTCCGATCGCAAGACGTAAACCCCGATGTTGTATGGAGTTGAGGCGGCGTAAGATGGATGGCCGTGCAAAGGAGTATACGAAGCTCCCATAATCCAGCTTGGAGCGGACTATCGACCGATATAGGCGAAGTAGGACGGTTCGATCCGCTCCCCACGACATACCACTGAGAACACGGAGGACATTTAGAGAACGGGTACAACGGGCAGCCAAATATGACACATGTGGAGACCAGCTAAGTTTCCTGTCAAATATAAGACCTAAAAATTTTGTTGTCTCCACGAATGGGAGAGCAACAGGACCGAGTCGTAAGGACGGTCGGAGAAACTCTTTGTAGCGCCAGAAGTTAATACAGACCGTCTTCTCGGCAGAAAAACGGAAGCCATTGGCGACACTCCGGGAGTAAAGACGGTCAAGAGAACGCTGAAGACAGCGCTCCAGGAAACATGTACGCTGCGCGCTGCAATAGATGGTAAAATCGTCCACGAAAAGGGAGCCTGATACATCAGCTGGGAGGCAATCCATTATTGGATTGATCGCTATGGCGAAGAGAGCGACGCTCAAAACTGAGCCCTGTGGCACCCCATTCTCCTGGCGAGAGGTGTCTGACAGGACAGAACCCACACGTACCCTGAACTGTCGATCCATTAAAAAGGAACGAACAAAAAGAGGGAGGCGACCGCGAAGGCCCCATGTATGCACGGTGAGGAGAATGCCCGCCCTCCAACAGGTGTCGTAAGCCTTCTCCAAATCAAAGAACACAGCCGCGGTCGGGCGCTTCTGCAAGAAGTTACTCATAATGAAGGTCGACAAGGTAACCAGATGGTCAACAGCAGAGCGGCGCCTACGAAATCCACATTGTACATTGGTAAGTAGGCGTCGAGATTCGAGCAGCCAAACCAAACGAGAGTTAACCATTCGCTCCATCACCCTACAGACACAGCTGGTAAGCGAGATGGGTCGATAACTGGAAGGCAAGTGCTTGTCCTTCCCCGGCTTAGGAATCGGTACAACAATAGACTCGCGCCAGCATGCGGGAACATGTCCCTCAATCCAGATGCGATTATAAGTACGAAGAAGGAAACCTTTACCCGCAGGAGAAAGGTTCTTCAGCATCTGAATATGAATAGAATCAGGCCCTGGAGCAAGGACCGTGACCGGGCAAGTGCGTTTTCGAGTTCCCGCATGGTGAATGGGGCATTATAACTTTCACAATTCGAGGAGCGGAAGTTAGGTGACCTAGCCTCCTCTGCCTGTTTTCGGGGGAGGAAGGCAGGGTGGTAATGAGCGGAGCTCGAAACTGTGCAAAAGCTGCCGAAGGCACTGGAGACATCCTCAGGGGCCACAAGGACGTCATTCGCGACCGTCAAGCCAGAAACTGGTGAGTGGACCTAAGTGCCAGATAGCCGGCGCAGGCTACCCCAGACAACAGAAGAAGGAGTAAAACTGTTGAAGGTGCTTGTGAAAGCAGCCCAGCTGGCTTTCTTGC
This sequence comes from Schistocerca piceifrons, assembly GCF_021461385.2. Taxonomy (NCBI): domain Eukaryota; kingdom Metazoa; phylum Arthropoda; class Insecta; order Orthoptera; family Acrididae; genus Schistocerca; species Schistocerca piceifrons. The sequence goes on from NC_060140.1 coordinate 236,412,241, forward strand.
TTTCTTTAATAATACGACGACACTGTGCACTTAATCGTTTATAATTGATACAATTCGCCACTGTAGGGTGGCGTTTAAAGGTGCGTAAAGCACGTCGACGAGCACGTAAAGCGTCTCTACATGCCGCGGTCCACCAGGGGACCGGTACGCGACGTGGAGAAGAAGTAGGGTGAGGGATGGAACATTCAGCAGCAGTGAGAATGACTTCCGTGAGGTGTGCGACCTCACTATCGCAGCTTGTGAAGGTTTGATCCTGAAAGGTCGCCCTGGAAGAGAAGAGCCCCCAGTCTGCTTTGGAGATGTTCCAACTAGATGAGCACGGAGAGGGGGTATGCTGCAGGAGATGGATAACACACGGGAAGTGGTCGCTCGAATATGTATCAGAAAGTGCATACCACTCAAACCGGCGTGCAAGTTGGGTAGTACATATAGAGAGGTCTAAATGGGAATAGGTGTGAGATGTGTCCGAAAGAAAAGTAGGGGCGCCAGTATTGAGGCAGACAAGATTGAGCTGGTTGAAAAGGTCTGCTAACAGGGAGCCCCTCGGGCAGGATGCTGGAGAGCCCCAAAGGGGATGGTGGGCATTGAAGTCTCCAGTTAACAAAAATGGTGCAGGTAGCTGAGCAATAATTTGCATCATGTCTGCCCTGGTAACGGCAGACGACGATGGAGTGTAAACGGTACAAATGGAAAATGTAAAAGTGGGGAGAGTAATTCGGATGGCAACTGCCCGCAGGCCGGTGTGCAATGTGATGGGATCGTAGTAAATATCATCCCGGACCAGCAACATAACCCCTCCATGAGCCGGAATACCTACCACAGGGGGTAGGTCAAAACGCTCAGAGGTGTAGTGTGCCAAGGCAATTTGATCGCATGGGCGTAGCTTCGTTTCCTGGAGGGCTACGACGAGCGGACGGTGCAAGCGGGGCAGCAACTTCAAGTCCTCTCGGTTGGAGCGAATGCTGCGAATATTCAAGTGAATAAGTGCCATCGTAAGAAGAAAAGGAAGATGAAAGAAGGGGTCACCTCGAAGGCCGCTGAGGGCCCGGCTTCGAGCGAGCACTGCCGCCGCTATCAGTAGGTGGACAGTCATCGTCCATTGGTTCTATAGGTTCATCGGCCATCTTGGTAAGATGGCCCGGAGGGGGAGCTTCCTCCGCCGGTGAACGGCCAGATGGTCGGCTACCAGCCGTGCGGTCAGGCGAAACGGATGACGGCCTGGGGCGGCAACCGCTGGGTGGCGCAGGAGAAGAAATGCGCGTGGCGGAGAAGGAGAACTGTGCTTCCTATGAGCCTTCTTGGAAGGTCGTTTGGTGGAAGTACTGGTCGATGGCTGGGAGTTCGAGGTACGTAGGAAGTCTGCACGAGGCGGTTCCTTCTTGAAGGCCCGTGCATCTGACTTCTGGGTCTTCGTCGTGGCAGAAGCTGATGAAGGGGCTTGTGTCTGTGGGGTGACGGGAGGAAGAGGAGACGTCGACCGCGCGATCTTAGCACTGGCCGAACGGACGACCGTGGTGCTGATAGTCAGATCGCATGTCTGGGTTGCCACCTCCATGGTAGTCCGAGGAGAGGCGAGGACAGTACTGTATTTCCCCGCTGGGTGCAGCGTGGGCTTCCTACTAGCAAATAGCTTGCGAGCAGCCGAGGTGGACACTTTCTCTTTGACCCGAATTTCCTGTATACAGCGTTCTTCCTTGTAGATGGGACAGTCGCGGGAGGACACTGCATGGTCACCCTGACAGTTCACACAACGAGGAGACGGAGGTGGACAGTCACCCTCATGGGCATCCCTGCCACAAGTGACACATTTAGCCGCATTGGAACAAGACTGGCGAGTGTGATTAAAACGCTGACACTGGTAGCAGCGCGTAGGTATCGGGACATAGGGCGAACAGAAATAACCTCGTAGCCCGCTTTGATGTGCGATGGCAGCTTAATACTATCAAAGGTCAAGAAAAGTGTCCGGGTCGGTACTAGGTCATTGTTGACCTTTTTCATGACCCTATGGACAGCCGTCACGCCCTGCTCAGCGAGGAAAGACTGAATCTCCTCGTCAGTCAATCCGTCGAGTGATCTAGTATAAACCACACCACGAGACGAATTCAAAGTTCGGTGAGCCTCCACCCGGACAGGGAACGTGTACAGGACTAGGCTCGAAGCAGTTTTTGTGCCTGAAAGGCGCTCTCAGTTTCTAGTAACAAGGTACCATTAGGCAACCTGGTACAAGACTTAAAAGTTCCGGCTATGGCATCGGCGCCCTTCTGGATAACGAAAGGGTTGACAGAGGAAAAATCCTTTCCGTCCTCAGATCGAGAAACGACGAGGAACTGTGGGGTAGGCGGTAGTACTTTTGTCACTGGTGGCTGCTCAAGTTTCCGTTTGTGGGCAGAAGTCGAGAGAGAAGAAGAAGAGAAATCCATTGCGGAGGAATCCCCCATGATTGCCAGCGTCTCCGATGGCGCGCTCCTTCCTTGTGGGGACCCTCTCAGAGGGCACTCCCGCCTTAGGTGAATGTTGACACCTCAGGTCACACCTCCCGAGAAACAGACGGAGGGACCAATCGGCATGGTCAGAATGTATCAGCTCAGGCAATCACCCCTCCCTGGGCCTGGCCTTTACCAGGGGGTACGTGCGTGCCTTACTTGTCTACCCAGGGCGGGGAATTACGCGTTACCCCGTCACCGGCTACGCGTACGAACGCGTGGGTCGGCCTTCAGGCGCGCACAGGGAGGAAGGAAGAAGAGGAAAAAGAAGAGAGAGAGGACAGACTGTCTCAAACGCCGAGGCGGAGACCAAAGAAGGCAAGGAGAAGAAGGCAAGGAGAAGAAGGCAAGGAGAAGAAGGCAAGGAGAAGAAGGCAAGGAGAAGAAGGCAAGGGAAAGAGTAAGGAAGACAGTGAGATGGAGAAGAACAAAGAAAGGAACCAACCAAAGGAAGGAAGAAACGAGAAAAAGTGAAAAACCAAAATGACCACAAATATAGGTCGTGGAACCGTCCGTCTCCGGACGCAGGCGCTAACTACCCCGTTGAGGGGGAGACACTCCTTTTAGTCGCCTCTTACGACAGGCAGGAATACCTCGGGCCTATTCTAACCCTCGGACCCGCAGGGGGGACACTGGCGTGCTTATGCAATGTGTGTTACCTGTAATCGGGTAGTACATTAGTAGTGTGATTTTCAACAAGAGAACGTTAAGAAAGATGGTGTCTAAACAGAAAAAAAAGATATTTTAGGAGCAAATCACGATCTTTCACTTTGATCGGTCCATTCCAGACGGCTGGATTACAAGCTGTAAGGTTTCTAGCTTACTTTTAGAATTGCATGAAAGTGATGTAAGTTCATTTTTTAATTGGATGTGCTATAGTTCATATTTTTACACTGGATATTTTCCAACCAGAATAGACGAGGTGTTAAGCTAGGGATATTCTGAGTCAAAGCAATGCGATCTTTAGTTGTCAGTAGTATTGTCGTTGCCAGTGTAGCATTCAGTGAGATGTTGAAAGAGTTGGGTGTTAGACACGCTATTGAGCATTCTGGAAATAACTATCAGAACACAGAAATGAAAAAGCAGAGGGTGATGTTTTTTGCGTATATGATTTTGTAAAGGATGATTTGAAAAGTGTGAAGCTATTCAGGTAATGTTGTCGCTGCATTGGTTACTCGCACGTAATTTACCATGAGCTGGAGAAAGGCTTAGCTCGGTTATTTCTTTATTGGTTCCGATCAGTTAGTTTCGCTGTCGAGACGTGATTAAACAAAGTTATCTGCTCACATACAGGGTGACAAATATTGAACTGTATGAAAAAAAGGTAAATTAGTTATAAACCACGGCGTGCACACAATTTATTCGATATGTACCCGTCACTAGAGATATTCGGATCCATGTTATGACATGTTCGATATACCTGCCATCATTGGCGATGATGTGGAACAGACGAATAGAGAAATTATGCATGACCCGCTGAAGTGTCGGAACATCGATGCTGTCGATGACCCCTGAGGGGCTATTTCCAGCTCACCAATGGTTTTGGGGTTATTGCTATACGACTTGTGTTTAATATAGCCCCACAAAACGGAGTCGCATGTATTCAGATCCGGAGAATATGGCGGTCAATCGAGACCCATGTCAGAAGCCTCTGTATACCCGAGAGTCAGAATGAGGTCCCAAAAGTGCTCCTCCAGGACTTGAAACACTCCCCTGCTTCGATGGGTTCGAGCTCCGTCTTGCTTGAACCACATCTTGTCGAAATCAGGGTCACATGGTGGATAATGTGGATGAAACCATATACCAAAACCTTCACGTACCTTTTGGTAGTCACCGTGCCATCAAGGAATATCGCACCGACTATTCCGTGACTGGAGATTGCACACTTCACAATCACCCCTTGAGGATGAAGAGTCTTCTCGATTGCGAAACGCTGGTTCTGAGTCCCCCAAATGAGCCAATTTTGCTTATTGACAAAACCACCCAAATGAAAGTTGGCTTCGTCGCAAACGAAACCACGTTCATATCATTATAATTCTCATCAACCCATTTCATTAACTAATTTCATGGCTGTCATTTTTTATAACAAGTGATTTCTATGAAGATTTTTGTCATTGTTAAGGAATGAGGTTCATAATAGATTTGAACGCTAGTCTCTTTTGAAACATTCAGTAATTTTAGTTCCTTTCACCGTCCCCTTGAGAAATTTTGTCTTATAATTGTGTGTCGCCTTATTGCTCTAAGCGGAACACATTCAAAAAATGGCTCTGAGCACTATGGGACTCAACTGCTGTGGTCATCAGTCCCCTAGAACTTAGAACTTAGAACTACTTACACCTAACGAACCTAAGGACATGCCCGAGGCAGGATTCGAACCTGCGACCGTAGCAGTCGTACGGTTCCGGACTGCGCGCCTAGAACCGCGAGACCACCGCGGCCGGCGGAACACATTCAAAGTAAAGCACGATGTACTAAGCATAGCTGTTTTTTCTTGCATTGCACTTGGCAAGGTTTGCTGCAGCGCTGTATTTTAATATTCACCACCAGTACCGAATCTCCGTTTTGTTAGGATCAGCTTAACGTTGCAGTCAGCACACAGTTAAATCATTCACAGTTATACAATGATTACAAAATTATTATTAGGTTAAGTTCAGTTTCTTTTCAGACATTCTTACTCTTATAGTGCAGTGTTACGTGTTCGCGTGTGTGCCATTTAGAGTTCGGAATTTTATTTGGTCAGATTTGGTACGTAAATTTGCAGGACAATTCTTGCAGAAGTTTTTCGATAGTTATTCTTTGAAATTTCAGTTTGTAATTTTATGTACAAAAAGTTCTTGTGTGCTGGAATTGCAAGACATGTAGTGTAACGTCACGTATTGTTGCACTGATCACTACACTATGCAATACAGAATTTCGCTGGACAGCTATTCTAGAGTACAATTTTAAGCTTTCTAATTTTTTTGTTGAAAGTTAATTGCAATACAGTTCAAAAGTTTTCGGTGTATTTGGTGAGACTGTTTATCAGATAGTGTTTACTTAACTACACCACTTGCATTGTTCTGGTTCACATTACAACATAAGCGCATAAGAAAATTTAACGGTAACACCAAACGTATATACAGGGTGACAATTACTGAATTATATGAAGTAAAATCGTCATAGCTTCTGAACGGTTTGCGTTAGGCCGTTCAAACTGCACGGTTGGCAATTGGGCATGATGGGAATTAGAATTTAAGAACAGGTCACCTGGTGGATAATGTAGATGAAATCAATTTGCATCAAGAAAAACAAACAAAAATAACAACACCAAAACTGTTGCAAAGCAACAATCTTCGTAAACGCCTGCCGCAGCGTGTGTACAGTTGTACAACCTACTACCTCTCAGAGGCGTAATCCATAATAAGCAGACGCCTAGTGCCGTCGGGGCATCACCGGACATTTTGCCTCTGTCAAAAGCTGTAGCATATGATGCGATCTATCACACACAGACGTTTGACGCAAAGATCTTGAATAGTATTTAGCGCCAATTTGCTCTGAAATTAAGCGTGCATGTGATGGTACAATTATTTTATAAATATCACTTGTTAGTCAAAAGATCGGAACTTTCTGAATCTGGTGAGCCAGGAAATAGCCGGTTGGAGACCCAAAATGGAGCTAAAAGGTATAAATTGCGAAACACAGGTGGAGGAGGGGGAGGTGGGGGGGGGGGGCTTTGTGGGAGCTATCTGTGTCGGTTTGGGCGTTGATAAAGTATTTTTTATTTGTTGTGAGATGTGCAGGCTCAGGACTTGAACTTTCGGAGGAACTTGGTATTTAGCGTGTGATGAGGAATCCACAATACTTTAACGAGATCTTAGCTCTAGGAGCGATGCTATTTGTGCTGGTAATGTCCACATGAGAGATGCACATCGGTAAAATCCTCCATGCAGATGTGCGATGAAGTGTTAAGATAAGTGCAATTGTAAGAACATATGTTTAGGGAAATGTGTATATCTTACACCATTTTCTGCTTGATGCCATATTATTAAAATACAGTGCACTCCCGATGTGCCTGGAACGCCATCCGGTGATTGGTTCATAAATCTGCCTTATTGCAGTATGAAATTACAATGAAATGAATACCCTTAGCTGCATACAGGCGTTGATACAAGTCAACGGGGACCGTTGAAAATGTGTGTCCCGACCGGGACTCGAACCTGGGATCTCCTGCTTACATGGTAGACGCTCTATCCATCTGAGCCAGCGAAGAGACAGAGGATAGTGCGACTCCAGGGACTTATCTCTGGCACGACTCCCTTGAGACCCACATTCGCAACTTATAGTCCAGCACTGTATTCATAGTGCCCCTGCCCATTATGCTCATTACTCGCGGCTTTACTGCCGATCCCCGGCCGGTGAGCCTTATGTGTATATATATATATATATATATATATATATATATATATATATATATATATATATATATACTGCCGATCCCCGGCCGATGAGCCTTATGTTTGTGTGTGTGTGTGTGTGTGTGTGTGTGTGTGTGTATATATATATATATATATATATACAAACAGTCCGAAAGAACAGACACCATCTTCATATATATATATATAGATATACTGCCGATCCCCGGCCGATGAGCCTTATGTTTGTGTGTGTGTATATATATATATATATATATATATATATATATATATATATATATATATATATATATAGTCCGAAAGAACAGATACCATCTTCATATATATTATTGCAGTATGTTATAGAAATTGGCTATTAGCGTTTTTACGTGGAATGATTCAGTAGAAACTTAAATGATATATTCTGCGTTGCTTATTTCTTTCTTCTTGGTACACACCGTATTTTTTTTCTGATAGCTTGTGTTGTGCGATTTCTTTGTTTTAGGAAGCCTAAAAAAGTATGATTGTGTTTTGGTCTCATTTTTATGTCGTATCTGATTTTGGCAGCTCGCAGAAACAATATGCAGTGGATGTGGATAAATAACAGGCGATCCAAACAGTTCTTTTTTAAATAATCCCAATAAGTAGCCTAGTAAATATGTGGGCAATAGGTATGGAAAATTAAGGATAACATCTAATATTTTCAGTTATCGATTAATCATTATGGAACATAGTGACTGATTATTGAGTCCTTCGTCGTATAATCTCAAAGTGTGTGAAGTGTACGACACACAGATCACCGGTCTCTGCTATAGAGGAAGTTGTGCCAGTGCACGACGTCGTTACAAGGTTGCGGACCGCAGCATCCTCGCCAGGACCCAAGCCCAGGACGCCCTAATAGCGGTCGGGGCACCTCCCGCCGGCTCAAGGTATTCACGTTTTTCACCTTTTATTGCCGTAATACCCGCGGTACAGCTCCATTCCGCTCGGCAGGAGAGAGCCTATAATACGCTATTGATTAAAAACGGCACCATCGCTTATTTTATAGCCAGATTATCGGTCGCTGCTACGTGGAGATCACGAGACCAGGCGTGCAGCCTTCTCGCGGCGGTCACACAGATATAGATATTCGTAAAGAGAAGATTTGCGCGAGGGTGTCTAGTAGAATCCGTATTAAGGCTTTCCGGCCTCTTATCCACCACACACAAGTTTCATTAGTCCCTGTCACTTGTACTACCAGGACTTTGTGTATATTCAGTAAACACCTGGAAATACACAGCAAACAAAAGGATCACTTTTTCGAAACCCCGTAACTGTCAGCCATTGCAACGCAGAAATTTCAGTTTTGGTTCAAAGTAGGTTACAAAATTCCTCTGTAATCGTGCAAAGGATGGCACCCTGCTACGCCGCCCTCAAGCTGTGCCAAGTTTCAAACAGCAAGACGTCGACACATGTGGAAAAAAGGTCACAGCTTAGAAATTCTAGTGAGTTTTAGGGTGGGTTAATGATGTTGCATTGGCATAAAATTTCACCACAGTTCTGCCCAACGCCACACTGAATGTGTCACAAGACAGGCTGGTCGTCACATTCCCTCTTACTCACATTTCACCCCTTTTTGACATCTTTGCGATCGACATACAGCAGTGAAATCATGCGGTTTTAGAATGGGTGGCCGAGGAAATAGTTTCAAACACACTGCCACTCAGAACCGACATGAAAAGGCCTCTTGGGGTGCGATAAATAGCGTCAGTGAAACTATATCTTTCTTTGGCGCATTGGTTCCCACACAGTTTGTAGCCAAATTTAGGCACTTTTGGCACCCTATTGGCGTTTCAACCATACTCTGAGGACATCACGTAGTTGCAACCCTACTGAATGTCATCTTTGCCCTGTGGCGTGCAGGGCAACAGCAGTTTTTGCTGTGGCGTATTTTTGCTGTGGCGTACAGGATGGAACCACTAGGGACCGTTCAAAACCACTCCACGAAACTTGAACGTGATCTGATGCAGTAACGTATTTTTATGCTTTTTCATGCTTACTTTTCGGGGGCCTTTTGTGGCTTGATCACGAGAGGGTTGACATTGATACATGTGTCAATAAAATGGAAAAGTGCCCCTCAAAGACCACCCAATTTGGGAACACCCTCAGTGGCTTCCACATACCTTTGTTGATTTACACTCATGCACATAAATTAAGGATAACTGCTGAATGTGGTGCCACACAACGTGGCACTACACAAAAATGGCGCTAATAGCATAGGCACACAGGGAACACACACGACACAGATCTGTAAGTCCATGGTATTGGTGATGAGAAAACCGCCCCGAAACACATGTGCTACAAAACGCCACTGTCTCCTGCTCATGTATCGCGACATCAATATGGGATACGATCACCATGTACACGTACACAGGCCAAACAACGGATTGGCATACTCTGGATCAGGTGGTCGAGCAGCTGCCGGGGTACAGCCTCCCATTCTTGCATCAGTGCTTGTCGGAGCTCCTGAAGTGTCCTAGGGGATTGAAGACGTGCAGCGATGCGTCGACCCAGAGCATCCCAGACGTGCTCCATGGGGTTTAGGTCTGGAGAACAGGCAGGCCACTCCATTTGCCTGATATCTTCTGTTTCAAGGTAATCCTCCACGATGGCAGCTCGGTTCAGCCGAGGGTTATCATCCATCAGGAGGAAGGTGGACCCACTGCACCCCTGAAAAGGGGGAAAATGTCGTCCCGATATACCTGACCTGTTACAGTACCTCTGTCAAAGGCACGCAGGGGTGTACATACACCAATCACAATCCCACACTATCGAACCACGACATCCATTCAGGTCCCTTTCAAGGAAATTAAGGGGTTGGTATCTGGTTCCTGATTCACGCCAGATGAAAACCCTGTGAGAATCACTGTTCAGACTATACCTGGACTCGTCCGTGAACATAACCTGGGACAACTGTTCCAATGACCAAGTAGTGTGTTCTTGACACCAGGCTTTACGGGCTCTCCTGTGACCAGGGGTCAGTGGAATGCACCTAGCAGGTCTCCAAACGAATAAAACCATGTCTGTTCAGTCGTCTGTAGACTGTGTGTATGGAGACAACTGTTCCAGTGGCTGCGGTAAGGTCCCGAGCAAGGCTACCTGCAGTACTCCGTGGCCGTCTTCGTGCACTGATGGTGAGACATCGGTCTTCTTGTGGTGTTTTACTCTGTGGACGTCCCGTACTGTAGCGCCTGGACACGATTCCTGTCTGCTGGAATGGTTGCCCTGATCTTGAGATTACACTTTGTGATACAAGGAGGGCCCATGCTACAACCTGCTGTGTTTGACCAGCCTCCAGTCCCTTTAGAATTCTACCCCTCATAACGTCATCAATATGTGTTTTTGAGCCATTTTCAACACACAGTCACCATTAGCACGTCCGAAAACGTCTACACACTTACTCGCTGCCCCGTACTCTGACAAGCACCAACACACCTCTGCGTATGTGGACTGCTGCCAGCACCACCGTGCGACGACCGCAGGTCAAATGCACCGCATGGTCATGCCCCGAGGTGATTTAAACCTGCAAACCGGGCACCAGAGCGTTGTTTCACCACGTATCAGCATTATCCTTAATTTATGAGCATGAGTGTAGTCGAAAAGGTACCCGTCAGAAACTTCGACACCAGTTCAGCCGTGTGGCTGTTCTAGCGCCTGAGGGTTAGGCAACCCCTTCGACCTGCAAGGCTGAAATTGTGTCTAAGTTTAACGCATTCAATAAAGGTGCATGCATGGCACCGAGGATGCTGCCGAACGGGGTGGTCTTAGAGGGACACTTTACCTTTATATTCACTCAAGTGTCAATGTCGAACCGTCTCGTGATCACGCCGCAGGAGAGCTGAAAAAGCATAAGCACCCTTTGCTTCTTCAGATCGTTTTCAAGTTTTGCCGAATGTTTTTGAAGACTCCCTAGTGGTTCCACACGGTACACCACAGCGAAAATTCAGATTCATTGCGGTTGCTGGGCCATTATCTCTTTCGAGAAGACTTAAATCGTCCGAGGGGTGTCGGGAGTGCCAAAGGGTGTCATCAACGTCGTTCTGTTGCTCACTGCACTGCGATCGAATGTGAAATGTACGGGAATCAAACGCGACACCCTCTGAGGCCGTCGATGTGTCCTGAACGTTTTCCACCTGCCCCAGTAAGAAAACCGCGTGATTCCAACGCTAGGTGTCACGGTTCTGACCTCCATCGAAGAACCGTCAAGAAAGATGGTTAAAAAGTGCGGAAGAAGGGGTGTGACGAGCTTTCCATCCTATGACACGCCCACGGTGGCGCTGATCAGAATTTTTGTGAAATTTGGTGAACAATGTGACAGCATTAACCATCTTACAGCTCACATGAATGTCTGAATTGTGGTCTTTCTTCGCTTGTTTCGACACCTTGCTGTTTGAAACGTCTCCAAACCAGAGGGTGAAGTCACACCACCACTGAAGAATGTTATAGGTACTTTTGATGCCAAATTTCAAACTTGTGTGTTGCAATGAGAGACAATTAAGGGGTTCCTAAAAAGTGATCCTTTATTTTTGTCGCGCTGTGGTCTTTAAGTTCTACAATAAAATTTTTGGAGGCGACATGTTCACCGAGTCCTTGCCGTGTCAAATTTTGTATTCAGTCTCAGGCTTTCGATGACTTCTCTCTGACGATGACATCGTTGAAGGCTTAAGACTGGATACAGATTTAATGCAGCAAGGACGCTATACAGCATTTATTCAATAGCTACAGATTCCGAAGCGGTACGTGTTGCGAATTCTCGTACATAATCATGTTGTTATATTTGAATGTTGTTATATCTGATATGAATCATCATCTAGCAGATCTCAACTTATTACGCCATCAGATCAAATAATTTTATGCAAGTAAGTACATTTGTAATACTGAAGTCCGATTATACCATGAGGGACATACTATAGAGTTTAAAATGGCGTAAACTATATGTCGGTTGTTTTAAAAAGTGCTTCATGTCAAGTCAGTGCTGTGGTAACGATGTGGGTCTATAACTAAACGCATAACAAAGATCATAAACATGATACTACATATCAATAGATTCTGTATTACACAATCAGTTTCAAACAACCTGCAGTATGACACTAGGTTGATTGATTGTGAAACGTAGGTATTATTGACATGTATTATCATTGTTCTGATGTACATTATGCTTGTGTTTATAAGCCAAACTGGATATAAAGCGTATTTTATAACAATGAACATTTCGTATGCACCACTGTAAATTCTATGGTAAGTACTTAATGAAATAATCTGGTTGTGACACCCTACCTGACGGAAGATGAAGCACCGAGAAGTCATGATGAGATGTCAATGTAACTTCGTACATGTACACAACATCGATGAGTATGTAAAAGATTACAGCTCCAGTTCTGTGTGACAGGTACAGTGGCCGCCATAGTGCATTAGAGTTAATGATTTTACTTTGATGTGGAACCACAGTGATATAATACTTTTTAAAAGATATGACCGTCCTTTGATTGTACAACAGTTTTATTGCAAAGTCTAGGTTTCTGCCCTAGGCCATTATCAAGTTTCAAAATTACTATCAAAAATCATTACATTTGAGTAGAACACAAATAATCGTCAAAATATGAATCTTCACTTTGTAAACCAATTTTCTCAGAAGTAAATGCGAAAACGTTAATGTAATAGGCTAATTTAATGGGATTTAGCATGATTTCTTCTCTTTATGTGGTTGTGGAATAAAATAGATGACCAAATCACAAGTTTTATACTTCGCTACAATATGCCATTGGCTGTTTGGACACAGAATAGCGAAGTTTAAAACCTGTGATTTAGTCATCTATTTTATTCCACAATCATATCAAGTGAAGAAGTTATGCTAATTACCATTAAATTAGCCTTTTTATTCTTTTTTGACACAAAGATGCCACATATACCTGTCCGACAGTGTCATCAGCACTTGACAGAATTAGGAAGGCGCCCCATTGTGATTCTCCATTTTCTGGCTTGTCAAATTGTGTAATATCCAGATTTCTGGGGCATTCGGATGTGTCAGCGGCCCGTTACTTGACTGTGTGGGTACATGACGAAGCGCCAGTATCAATAGAATAGAAGTGTATTCAACACCGCCTCGAGTTTGCAGAGGTCAATCTGTAGCAGGCCGACCCGATATTTCAGCATCGAAATTTCTGTACACTGTCGTGCGCCGAGGCATAATCGTATGTGTAATTTAATAAGGCACTAGTGTGCGAGCACATTTGCAAGGATTTAAAATAACAGAGCTCAAAGCTTGTTACAAGTTAGATAACAGACATAACATATGACGCTAATACCAAGACAGGTATTAGTTTTGAGCTAAGTGTACACAACTAGCATACTGCTCCCGATCATTGCTCTTCAAACGATAAAACTAGTCACATAATTTATACCGTGGTTTTGTTTTCAGAGCAAACTGTCCATCCATTTACAACACATGTTACATGCAACGACGTTTTCGGAAGTGCACTGTTTGCAGTCACTAGCATCAGGCGATAAACGACGAGAAGTGTTAAAAATGTAACACCTGCATGCAACAAACATTCCAGGAAGGTGTGGTAATACCGACGCTGTTAATAAGAAGTGTGACGTAATTCCATGCCTCGGTCTGTTCGAGCATCTGAAGACTGAGACTATTGATTGGCAGAAACGAGTCACGAAAGGCTCACCCGAAACGGCTTGTTCTAATTTGCATCACGTTCCGGCGAATAGACTCAGAACTGACACTCTCATACTGAATCCCTGTTCTGATGGTCACATTAACGGGGGACTGAATAAACTACTGCATCTCAAAGCAGCGTCTCGAACTCAATGACATCACCAGCTTTTAAAAATATTTTAAATGTTATCTGTTATCTTTGCTGTTAAGGTGATGCCCTGTTTCCAAACCATATTTTCAGATGTGGAATTGACGAACGATTATACAATTTTCTGTCAGTGATAATAACACAAATTTATTATAAAACAGTCTTCTCGCTGCTAAACTGCGGTGCATGATTTCCTCTTTCAAAATGACGCTAATTCAGTTTGAGTCTATCAATAACACAGCAAATAGTCAAAGCCAATGAAAGCTATTTTTTTCCATGTAATCGCCAAATAGAGAAATTTATATAAACCATAATTGCCTTTTCGATATGTCTATCTACGTCAAACTTTTCATGACTTAATCACACGAGACAAAAAGAATCATCACCCAAGCAAAGGTCACCCTAAGATTATGTGATACCGCCTCTAGACTTGATAATGGCCTCAGTTCGGCGAGGAAGAGACTCCACAAGTTTCTCCAGGTATGCTAAATACAGTCTAAATCACTTGTAGCAATTGCTGCTAGGTTTAAAATTGTGTGTATAGTTTTCTGAGAGTCGTCAAGTGCTCTGTTTCTCAAATACTATATGAGTATAGTCAGCTAATTTTGGCGCTGTGGATCACGTTTCCTCAAGATGTATACACAGTTTCTAGATGTAATACTTGACTTAATCTGTTGAAACCTATAATGTAAGATTATATACTGATCAACGAAAACATTATTACCACTGCCCACTTCGACATTGGATGCTGCTTGGTGCTGTTGCGCTCACGTAAAGCGGCAACAAAAGTACGTAAGCGGGGTAGACACGGACGGTGAAGCACCCTAGAAAAGACATGGGTTGCAAATGGAGAGATTCATTGAGATTATGGTCGTATGTAAAGTACACAAGCGGCAAGACGCAGTCAATACCTCCGCTGCGCAGTGCCGATGGTACTGTTACCGACGACTGTGCCGCTAAAGCGGAGTTACTGAACGCAGTTTTCCGAAATTCCTTCACCAGGGAAGACGAATGGAATATTCCAGAATTTGAAACACGAACAGCTGCTAGCCTGAGTTTCTTAGAGGTAGATACCTTAGGGGTTGCGAACCAAATCAAACCGCTTGATACGGGCAAGTCTTCAGTTCCAGATTGTATACCGATTAGGTTCCTTTCAGATTACGCAAATACAATTGCTCCCTACTTAGCAATCATATACAACCGCTCGCTCACCGATAGATCTGTACCTACAGATTGGAAAATTGCGCAGGTCGCACCAGTGTTTAAGAAGGATAGTAGGAGTAATCCATCGAACTACAGACCCATATCATTGGCGTCGGTTTGCAGTAGGGTTTTGGAGCATATACTGTATTCAAATATTATGAATCACCTCGAAGGTGATACGTAATCAGCATGGCTTCAGAAAACAACGTTCTTGTGCAACGCAGCTAGCTCTTTATTCGCACGAAGTAATGGCCACTATCGACAGGGGATCTCAAGTTGATTCCGTATTTCTAGATTTCCGGAACGCTTTTGACACCGTTCCTCACAAACGACTTCTAATCAAGCTGCGGGCCTATGGGGTATCGTGTCAGTTGTGCGACTGGATTCGTGATTTCCTGTCAGGAAGGTCGCAATTCGTAGTAATAGACGGCAAATCATCGAGTAAAACTGAAGTGATATCAGGTGTTCCCGAGGAAAGCGTCCTGGGACCTCTGCTGTTCCTGATCTATATAAATGACCTGGGTGACAATCTGAGCAGTTCTCTTAGGTTGTTCGCAGATGATGCTGTAATTTACCGTCTAGTAAGGTCATCCGAAGACCAGTATCAGTTGCAAAGCGATTTAGAAAAGATTGCTGTATGGTGTGGCAGGTGGTAGTTGACGCTAAATAACGAAAAGTGTGAGTTCCAAAAGAAATCCGTTGGAATTAGATTACTCGATAAATAGTACAATTCTCAAGGCTGTCAATTCAACTAAGTACCTGGGTGTCAAAATTACATACACCTTCAGTTGGAAAGACCACGTAGATAATATTGTGGGGAAGGCGAGCCAAAGGTTGCGTTTCATTGGCAGGACACTTAGAAGATGCAACAAGTCCACTAAAGAGACAGTTTACACTACACTCGTTCGTCCTCTGTTAGAATATTGCTGCGCGGTGTGGGATCCTTACCAGGTGGGATTGGCGGAGGACATCGAAAGGGTGCAAAAAAGGGCAGCTCGTTTTGGATTATCACGTAATAAGGGAGAGAGTGTGGCAGATATGATACGCGAGTTGGGATGGCAGTCATTAAAGCAAAGACGTTTTTCGTCGCGGCGAGATCTATTTACGAAATTTCAGTCACCCACTTTCTCTTCCGAATGCGAAAATATTTTGTTGAGCCCAACCTACATAGGTAGGAATGATCATCAAAATAAAATAAGAGAAATCAGAGCTCGAATAGAAAGGTTTAGGTGTTCGTTTTTCCCGCGCGCTATCCGGGAGTGGATTGGTAGAGAGATAGTATGATTGTGGTTCGATGCACCCTCTGCCAAGCACTTAAATGTGAATTGCAGAGTAATGTAGATGTAGATGTAGATGTAGATAAGCGACTTTGACAATCGGTAGATTATTATTAAGCACAGCCTGTGAACGAGTATCTCGAAAACGGCGAAGGTGGTCAAATATTCACGTGCTACTGTCGTGAGCATTTACGGAAAGAGGTTGGAGGACAGTGAAACTACCACTAGGTCCTAAATGGTTGGACGTCCACGAGTTTTGACTCAACGTCGAGTTCTTAAGGCTTGTCCGCTCTGTGAAGTAGAATAGATGGTGGTCTGTAGCATCTCTGCCCAAAGAACACAATCCTGGTGCACAGAAAAGTGTTTCGGAGATCATCGTTCATCGCACGTTGTTGTAAATGGAACTACGCAGCAGGCCATCCCACGTGTTCACATGTGGACTCAACGACATCGACAGTTACAACTGCAGTGGACGGGGACCATCGGGATTCGACCGTCGATCAATGGAAACGTGTTGGCTCTTCGCCTGAGTCACATTTTCGCTACATTGGTCGATGGTTCACTGCACAAACGTCGTCATGAGGTGAAAGGCGACTCGAAATGTTTAGCGCGCTACGGACGCAGGCTATTGGGAGCAGTGTTATGCTATGGGAGGCGTTCTCCCGCGCGTGCATAGAACCTGTGGTTGTGCTCTTAAGACACGCTGACAGCTGCGAACCACCTGCATATCCCTTCATGCTTGATGTCTTACCAGACGGCCATGTGATCTTCCAGCAGTATAACTGTCTGCGTTTCGAAGCCAGAACGAGAAACGTGCTACTGTGGTTTCAAGAGCATTACAGTGAACTCACGTAGATGCCTCAGCGACCAAATTAGTTTTATGTAAATCCTATGGAATCCATCTAGATCGCTATCGGACGACATCACGGCGTACGCCAATGGTTCGAATGGCTCTATGGGACGTAACCTCTGAGGTCATCAGTCCCCTAGAACTTAGAACTTTTGTTGTTATTGTTGTTGTGGTCTTCAGTCCAGGGACTGGTTTGATGCACCTCTCCATGCTACTCTATCCCGTGCAAGCTGCTTCATCTCCCAGTACGTACTGCAACCTACATCCTTCTGAATCTGCGTAGTGTATTCATCTCTTGGTCTCCCTCTACAATTTTTACCCTCCACGCTGCCCTCCAATCCTTGTTGCCTCAGAACATGTCCTACCAGCCGGTCTCTTCTTCTAGTCAACTTTTGCCACTAATCTCTCCCCTATTCTATTCATTACCTTCTCATTAGTTGTGTGATCTACCAATCTAATCTTCAGCATTCTTCTGTAGCACCGCATTTCGAAAGCTTCTATTCTCTTCTTGTCCAAACTATTTATCGTTGATGTTTAACTTCCATACATGGCTACACTCCATACAAATACTTTCAGAAAGGACTCCCTGACACTTAAATCAATACTCGAACCGAGCGAGGTGGCGCAGTGGTTAGCACACTGGACTCGCATTCGGGAGGACGACGGTTCAATCCCGTCTCCGGCCATCCTGATTTAGGTTTTCCGTGATTTCCCTAAATCGTTTCAGGCAAATGCTGGGATGGTTCCTTTGAAAGGGCACGGCCGATTTCCTTCCCAACCCTTCCCTAACCCGAGCTTGCGCTCCGTCTCTAATGACCTCGTTGTCGACGGGACGTTAAACACTAACCACCACTATCAATACTCGATGTTAACAAATTTCTCTTCTTCAGAAACTCTTTCATGCCATTGCCAGTCTACATTTTATATCTTCTCTATTTCGACCACCATTAGTTATTTTGCTCCCCAAATAGCAGAACTCATCTACTACTTTAAGTGTCTCATTTCCTAATCTAATTCCCTCAGCATTACCTGATTTAATTCGACTACATCCCATTATCCTCGTTTTGCTTTTATTGATGTTCATCTTATACCCTCCTTTCAAGGCACTGTCCATTCCATTCAACTGCTCGTCCAGGGTTTTTGCTGTCTCTGACAGAATTACAATGTTATCGGCGATCCTCAAAGTTTTTATTTCTTCTCCATGGATTTTAATTCCTACTCCAATTTTTTCTTTTGTTTCCTTTACTGCTTGCTCAATATACAGTTTGAATAACATCGGGGATAGGCTACAACTCCCCTCCCAACCACTGCTTCTCTTTCATGCCCCTCGACTCTTATAACTGCCACTTGGTTTCTGTACTAATTGTAAATGGGCCTTTCGCACCCTGTATTTGACCCCTTCCACCTTCAGAATTTGAAAGAGGGTATTCCTGTCAAATTGTCAAAAGCTTTCTCTAAGTCTACAAATGCTATAAACGTAGGTTTGCCTTTCATTAATCTATCTTCTAAGATGAATCGTAAGGTCAGTATTGCCTCACGTGTTCCAACGGAATCCAAACCCATCTTCCCCGAGGTCGGCTTCTACCAGATTTTACATTCGTCAGTAAAGAATTCGTGTTAGTATTTTGCAGCCGAGGCTTCTCAAACTAATAGTTCGATAATTTTCACATCTGTCAACACCTGAGTTATTTGGGATCGGAATTATTATATTCTTCTTGGAGGGTATTTCGCCAGTCTCATACATCTTGCTCACCAGATGGTACAGTTTTGTCAGGGCTGGCTCTCCCAAGGCTATCAGTAGTTCTAATGGAATGTTGTCTACTCCCGGGGCCTTGTTTCGACTTAGGTCTTTCAGTGCCCTGTCAAACTCTTCACGCAGTATCATATCTCCGATTTCATCTTCATCTACATTCTCTTTCATTTCCATAATATTGTCCTCAAGTACATCACCCTTGTATAGACCTCCTATATATTCCTTCCACCTTTCTGCTTTTCCTTCTTTGCAGAACTTAGAACTACTTAAACCTAACTAACCTAAGGACAACACACACACATTCATGCCCGAGGCAGGATTCGAACCTGCGACCGTAGCAGCAGCTCGGTTCCAGACTGAAGTGCCTAGAACCGCTCGGCCACAGGGGCCGGAGTGATACTGTGTTCCAGGAAGACAGGGTCCTTATTGTCGCAGATTGCGTTGTCGAAGGCTGACCTTGCGAGCGCGAGGATGAATCGTCGCATACCCCTTCGCCGCCACAGTCACCAGATCTCAATTCTGTTGAGCCTTTGGGGTCTACTTTGAAGAGAAGGCTGTGTGATCGCTATCCATCCTCATAATCGTTATCTGAAATTGTCCCTATTTTGCAGGAAGTATGATGTAGACTACGATTGCCTGGAAAACCATACATGACCTGCATTTATTCATTTAGAGTCGACTGGAAACTCTTCTGAATGGCAACTGGCTTCCTACACCGTATTAGGCATGGTAATGGGCTGTGTTTTTGGTGTTTTCATTTTTTTCTCCACGCCCTGTACATACTGTAGAGTTCAGAACTGCGATCACTTGGTTGTGAAGAAGAAGAAGAAGAAGAAGACGGTGTTGTTGTTGTTGTTGTTGTTGTTGGTGGTGGTGGTGGTGGTGGTGGTGGTGGCGGCGGTGGTGTTGATATCACCTTTGGGGATGTGATTACGTGCATTAGAGAAAAGATATCATGCAAGAGTCACAGCTATCAGCAGTGTTCGCTACTGGTGGGAATGTGAACGCCGTGGGCAAATGTGGCTAACAGCGAACATTTGGGCGAGCATTGACGTGGCGGAGAAAGCAGGGCGTTGGGCTGGGAAGTGCCGGCATCTGATAAGAGCGCAGGCCGGCGCTTTGCGTGCTCATGAGGCCACAGCCAGCTCTTACGATCGCCTCGCCGGGCCGGTCGATGTCGGTGTTGTCATAACGCGTTCGGTCGCTCGGCAGCAAGCCCGAGGGGCGGGGTAGCTTACTGGCTCGGCGGCGCACGCTTCGACCCCATTAGCGGTACAGCCTTCTCGCCCGGTCAGAAACGGAGCTCTCTGGCGTACTCGCCTGTGACGCCGCCGGGCTCTGCTAACGGCCGACGCCTGCTGGGCGCCACGCTGTTTACGCACCGAGGGGCAGGTCGGCCGTTGCGAAATGGGTCGCGCCTATGCTCATAAACACGTTTGCTGGCGGAGCGAAATGTGCTTTCCTTGCTGGACATTTGCCGGCAGCCGTGGCGCTACCGTAAAGCCCCGCTAGTGGAATGTATTCGCCTACATCACTGACGCGTAACTCAACGCACTCTGCTTATGGTGCACCAAACTGGACCTCTGCGTATTTTACGGTTTTATAATTTTTATTTTGTTGTAGTTCGTAGCCCGCTAACCAGTCACCCAGAAAGTCTCATCCATCCCATCGTTGAACACTTTTGCTGTCGTTTTTATTGTTGTTTTCAGTCCGAGGACTACTCTGATACAGCTATCCGAACGCCTGTACACTGTGCGCGCTTCTTCATCTCCGAACAACTGCTGCAACCTACAGCCATTTTAACTTCCTTATTGTACTTATACCTTGGTGTCCCTCTACAACTATAGCTTTCCTACAACCTGATAAATTCGTGATGCTTCAGAATGTGTCATATTAACCGATCCCTCCCTTTAGTCAAGTTGTGGCAGAAACTTCCTTTTTCTCAGTTCGACTACATACATTCCGTTCTACACTACTGGCCATTAAAATTGCTACACCAAGAAGAAATGCAGTTGATGAACGGGTAATCACTGGACAAATATATTATACTAGAACTGACATGTGATAACATTTTCACGCAATTTGGGTGTATAGATCCTGAGAAATCAGTACCCAGAACAACCACCTCTGGCGGTAATAACGGCCTTGATACGCCTGGGCATTGAGTCAAACAGAGCTTGCATGGCGTGTACAGAAACAGCTGCCCATGCAGCTTCAACACGATACCACGGTCATCAAGCGTAGTGACTGGCTTATTGTGACGTGCCAGTTGCTCGGTCACCATTGAGCAGACTTTTTCAATTGGTGAGAGATCTGGAGAATGTGCTGGCCAGGGCAGCAGTCGAACATTTTCTGTATCCAGAAAGGCGCGTACAGGACCTGCAACATGCAGTTGTGCATTGTCCTGCTGAAATGTTGGGTTTCGCAGGGATCGAATGAAGGGTAGAGCCACGGGTCGTAACACATCTAAAATGTAACGCGCACGGTTCTAAGTGCCGTCAATGCAAACAAGAGGTGACCGAGACGGGTAACCAACGGCACCCCATACCATCACGCCGGGTGATACGCCACTATGGCGATGACGAATACACGCTTCCAACGTGCGTTCACCGTGATGTCGCCGAACACGGATGCGACCATCATGATGCTGTAAACAGAACCTGGATTCATCCCAGAAAAACGACGTTTTACCATTCGTGCACCCAGGTTCGTCGTTACCATCGGAGGCGCTCCTGTGTGTGATGCAGCGTCAACGGTAACCGCAGCCATGGTCTCCGAGCTGATAGTCCACGTTGCTGCAAACGTCATCGAACTGTTCGTGCAGATGGTTGTTGTCTTGCAAACGTCCCCATCTGCTGACTCAGGGATCGAGACGCGGCTGCACGATCCATTACAGCCATGCGGATAAGATGCCTATCATCTCGACTGCTAATGATACGAGGCCGTTGGGATCCAGCACGGCGTTCCGTATTACCCCCCTGAACCCACCAATTCCATATTCTGCGAACAGTCATTGGATCTCGACCAACGCGAGCAGCATTGTCGCGATACGATAAACCGCAATCGCGATAGGCTGCAATCCGATCTTTATCGAAGTCGAAGACGTGATGGTACGCATTTCTCCTCCTTACACGAGTCATCACAACAACGTTTTACCAGGCAACGCCGGTAAACTGCTGTTTGCGTATGAGAAATCGCTTTGAAACTCTCCTCGTGTCAGCACGTTTTAGGTGTCGCCACTGGCGCCAACCTTGTGTGAATGCTCTGAAAAGCTAATCGTTTGCATACCACAACATCTTCTTCCTGTCGGTTAAATTTCGCGTCTGTAGCACGTCATCTTCGTGGTGTAGCAATTTTAATAGCCAGTAGTGTATTACTTGCGCGATTTACCCATCTAATCGTCAGCATTCATCTATACCGTTTCAAAAACCTCAGTTTTCGTCTTATCTGAAATGTTTGGCGTTCACGTTTCACTTGCACTCAACGCTACACTCTATGAAACTAAAAATAAAGTCGTATGGCATAAATGCCTGGGAGACCCTAAAGGCCGTGATAAGCTGTCTAATTGGAAAGGTTTTGCCTCTCTTTCGCGTCCGCAGGCACCTTTCCGTCGCGAAGTATGAAAGTTGTCTCTGTAAGTGACAGTTCTTTTTCTGAAACAGTTCTCTCGTTGTTGCTTGTCTACATTTGATATCCTCTCTACGTTGGCCGTTACCAGTTCTGTTACTGCTCATCTTACAAACTCTTTAAAAACAGTATGCATTCCGTTCTTCTGCTCTTTCAAGTCGTTTGCTCTATTCACACTTTTCATAACACTGAAAAACATATAACACGTAACCAAGCGGACCGAAATATTTTTTCGTGTTAACAGATTCACAATGTTAGTATTTTTGAGCTTGACAAATTGACTTAGAGTACAGTAATCTAATTTCCCAATAAATTACTCTCGTAAGTACATTGAAAGTCTGTATACATTATGTTATTTTTTGAAAAAGTCTGTTGCTGTTTATCCAGATTGAGGACATAATCCCTGAACCCAGAAGCCATCACATACAGCACTTCGTCTGCGGTATATTCAAATGGTTATGATCGTACTTTTTCAAAACACTGCAGTTTTAAATATTACCCAAAGACAAATAAGGATACTTTTTAATTCTATATGGTTGCCTCCTACAAATAGTATAGTCACTTTCTTAGATATTCCCTCCCTACTTCCCATTGGATATGATTGTACCTTGAAATTTTATTGGGACTGCAGCAATAGAATAAGCGTCGTATTGTTGAAATATTCGACGCAACATAGGCTGCAACTAATCTTCAGTCGATGGTTCGGATCACCGTTAATATTTTTTTTCGCTGTGTTATATCTACTCTTGAAACGTCCCGACGAGCTTCGATTTGCCGAAAATTCATTACCGTACCCAGCTTTTTCCAGCAATGAAAGTCTTGATATGAAGACAGTCTGTGACCTAGCTTTCTGTTAAATAGGTAACGCATCGTATTTAGCCGCTTTCGTAGTTTGCTTTCTGGATCAAATATACCACGCTAGCACACTGCTATTATTCGTCTTCTTTTCTTTGAATACCGTAGCCGGTAAAGACTTAGCAATGCCAAACTATTTACAGAATATAGTTTTCGATCTCTGTTTTTTCACCATCTGCCTTAAATTTCTCCTTCATCGTAAGCGTTTTTCTTTTGTCTTTATATCTCTGCTACTGAGCTTAAAAATAATAAAATTATAATATCTATATTAAAAAAAATTGGCTATGCGCGAGTAGAGCTCGCACTCTGAGGATTTCCTAACAACTTAATTAGGTATACAGATAGTTAATTCATTTTTGGAATCGAGAATCTCTACAATTTTTGCCAGTTAACGACAATGATACTGCCAAGATATCCGTCTCAGCGATTTCAAGTTTTGAGAAGGTTTTAATTTCAAATTTGAAGTCGATAACAGATAACAAAAGAAATATTTTCGGTGTGACATAAATACAAATTAACAATTTCCTGATTTGTCCCTTAATTTTATTGTGGTATCTTGCTTCTTGCCAATTTTCATGATTCTGCGTCAACAGGAAGTACTCTAGAGGTTCTAATGAGAGTGTTTTCAGGTATCAGAATGTGAGACATAAATGGTCGTAATTTTTGGTTACATTGACTTAGAACGTTACGTTGATTATACTGGCAAGCGACTAGGGACCTTAGTGTGTGACAAATTTGAACCTGATACGTCTACTCGTTCCTGTGAAAAAGGGAGCTTGACAGACGGACAGACATAACAAACGACAATTTTGTGTGCATAATTACAGATTAACAATTTTAGGATTTCTTTCTTTAGCTATGCAAAGAAATGTTGCTTCTTCGCAAATTCCATGATTCTAGGTCAAAGCAAAGCATCCTATAGGTTTTGATGTGTGAGTTCGCGAGTGGGAAGAAAAAGTGTGATTCATATAACTATATCTTTAGACTGTATTGACTTAGAAACTTCAGTTTGTTACACCGTCAAGAGAATATAGACTTTAGTATGCGACATAAATTTAAACTTGATGCGACTACCTGTGCCTGTGAAAAATGGTCTTAACAGATGACGAATGACAAAAACTTCTCTTTTTGGTGACGAAATTGCAAACTAACACTCTTCGGATGTTTTTACTTTGGTTGTACTGTGGACCTTGCTTCTTGGCAAATTTAATGATTCTAAGTCTACATGTACGTCTACATCCATACTCCGCAAGCCACCTGACGGTGTGTGGCGGAGGGTACGTTGAGTACCTCTATCGGTTGTCCCTTCTATTTCAGTCTCATATTGTTAGTGGCAAGAAAGATCGTCGGTATGCCTCCATGTGGGCTCTAATCTCTCTGATTTTATTCTCATGGCCTTTTCACGAGATATACGTAGGAGGGAGCAATATACTGCTTGTCTCATCGGTGAAGGTATGTTCTCGAAACTTCAATAAAAGCCCGTACCGAGCTACTGAGCGTCTCTCTTGTAGAGTCTCCACTGGAGTTTGTGTGTCATCACCGTAACGCTTTCGCGATTATTAAATGATCTCTTCTATCAACCCTATCTGGTACGGACACCACACCGGTGAGCAGTATTCAAGCAGTGGGCGAGCAAGTGTACTGTAACCTACTTGCTTTGTTTTCGGACTGAATTCTTCCAATGAATCTCACTCTGGCATCTGCTTTACCGACAATTAATTTTATATGGTCATTCCATTTTAAATCACTCCTAGTGCCTACTTCCAGATAATTTATGGAATTAACTGCTTCCACTTGCTGACCTCGTATATTGTAGCTAAATGATGAAGGATCTTTCTTTCTATGTATTCGCAGCACATTATACTTTTCTACATTGAGATTCAATTGCCATTATCTGCACCATGCGTTAATTCGTTTCAGATCCTCCTGCATTTCAGTACATTCTTCCATTGTTACAACCTCTCGATATACTACAGCATCATCCGCAAAAAGCCTCAGTGAACTTCCGATGTTACCCACAAGGTCATTTACATATATTGTGAATAGCAGCGGTCCTACGACACTCCCCTGTGGCACGCCTGAAATCACTCTTACTTCGGAAGACTTCTCTCCATGAGAATGACATGCTGCGTTCTGTTATTTAGGAACTCTTCAATCCAATAACACAACTGGTCTGAGAGTCCATATGCTCTTACTTTGTTCATTAAACGACTGTGGGGAACTGTATCAAACGCCTTGCGGAAGTCAAGAAACACGGCATCTACCTGGGAACCCGCGTCTATGGTCCTCTGAGTCTCATGGACGAATAGCGCGAGCTGGGTTTCACACGATCTTCTTTTTAGAAATCCATGATGATTCCTACAGAGTTGATCTCTAGTCTCCAGAAAAGTCATTATACTCGAACATAAATTCTACAACTGATCGACGTTAGAGATACAGGTCTGTAAGTAACGAGAAAGACACCATAGGGTCCAATGTATGAGTATGGGAGTATCAAAATATGTGATGTAAATGGACCTCTCCATTGGCTGCATTGATTTAGAGCGTTAGATTTATTACACCGCCAATGGCCCATAGAAAATAAATTTAAACTTTATAAGTCTACCCGTTCCTGAGAAAAAGTGTTTTAACAGCAGCAGGCAGGCAGACATGCAGGAAGACAGACAGACAGACAGACAGACAGACAAACAACAGAATGGTCCTTTAAGGGTTCGGATGTTACCCGCTGAAGTACGGAACCCAAGAAAGCGCGAAAATATTTCGAAATAAAATTTACTTATTGTATCAGACAATTTACCAATTCCGACTCACTCAAAACCGCAATCGAAACCTGAACAGTTCTGATACTGGCAGTACTGAAAGATAAGAAATAGCAGTATAACATTCATTGTTTATTTCATTCGGTGTAAAGAAACAATCTGCCGCTTAAGGGGAGTAGGACGTCAAACTGGCCGACTTGAAGTAGGAGAGGCACCACAGGACATTTTAATTTCCACTGTCTATACTTTTACAAACAAATTCATAAAACTTTGTCAGCATGACCAGGAATGGTTGAAGATTCACGCTCATAGCAGTGGAAGTTAAAATATATATCAAAATATATATTTTTTTAAAATGTGAAATGTCATAATTTTTTCACTTACTATTGGGTGCATTCGTTGCTATAGGTACACTTTTCTTCATAAGTAAGAGAGATTCTTCGATGAATTCTGCACAGCATACAAACCATACTTACAGGTGTATGAAACTCCAGAATTTTCCAAATCTATTAAAAACTCTGCTGAAAATTGGGATAATTAACCATAAAATTTGAGTTGTTTCTGAACATGAAGTTTAAAATGTAACAGCTCATTCATTTTTACATTAATTAAATAAATTCTTGAGTTTCATACACGTGTAAGTATGGTTTGTACGCTGTGCAAAATTCATCGAAGAATCTCTCTTACTTGTGAAGAAAAGTGTACCTATTGCAACAAATGCAGCGAATAGTAAGTGAAAAAATGATGAAATTTCACACGTAAAAAAAAAAAATTATTTTGTTATACTTTTGAACTTACATTGCTATGAGTTTGAATCCTGAATCCTTCCTGGTCGTGTTGAAGTTTTATGAATTTCAAAAAATGGTTCAAATGGCTCTGAGTACTATGGGACTTAACTTCTGAGGTCATCAGTCCCATAGAACTTAGAACTACTTAAACCTAACTAGCCTAAGGACATCACATACATCCATGCCCGAGGCAGGATTCGAAACTGCGACCGTAGCAGTCGCGCGGTTGCAGACTGAAGCGTCTAGAACCGCTCGGCCATCCCGGCCGGCTTTATGAATTTATTTGTAAAAGTATAGACAGTGAAAATTAAAATGTCGTGTGGTGCCTCTCCTGCTCCAAGTCGGCCCGTTTGACGTCCTACCCTCCTTACGTACGAATTCAAGTGTAGTCATTTAGATGTAGATGTCCAAATGAACTTGGCGAAAGTCTGTGGCGGCAACAAAATGTTGCTGAGGTGGACGCGAAATATACGGTCGTATTCCGAGCAGAGTGTTACTGGTCAGAATTTCCAGCCGAGAACGTAGGTCGTCTTGACCGCGGAATGACGAACAGCGGCGTCTTCTACATCGTTACAGCGTCGGAATTCGCAGCTTTACGAGCTGGTTGCGACGTGAGCTCGCGGCAGGAGCCATTCCATCGGCCGTTCTGGCGCCGCGGGTTGCCTAGCGAGGCGGGGCGCGTGATGCACGGCTGCAGCGGCTACTGCGACTGCGGCGCTAATGCCGGGCTTATCGCGCACTGCTGCAGCCAAAGAGCGACCCTGTGGCTGGCGGCGCGCCGGGCCCACCAGATAACCCGCCGCCGCACACCCGCCACTTGCTGCAGATTGCTTTGTGTGGCACGGCGAGCAGGCAGCACCGAAGCTACAATTTAGCATCAGTACTGCACTGCAGAAAAGCTCGACAGAGGCACTGTCGATCTTGCCAGACCAACCGTTTGTTCGTAAATATTGCATGGAATTCTGTCATTTACTAGAAGCCCTTCGCCGGTATGCCACTTCCAAGCCATTCTTATCACTGACTAGGGGACAGCCACGAAGCTCTTGTTGTGGTACTGGTTTGATGCAGCTCTCCATGCTCCCTAATTCTGTGCAAGCTTTTTCATCTCGAAGTACCTAATGCCACCTACAACCTGCTGAATCTGCTTAGCGTATTCATCTGTTGGTCTCCCTCTACGATTTTTCCCTCCACGCTCCCCTCTAATACTAAATTGGTGATCCCTTGATGCCTCAGAACATGTCCTACAAACCGATCCCTTCTTCTAGTCAAGTTGTGCCATAAAATTCTCTTCTCCCCTATTCTATTCAGTACCTCCTCATTAGTTACGTAATCTATCTTTCTAATCTTCAGCATTATTCTGTAGTACCACATTTCAAAAGCTTCTATTGTCTAAAATATATATCGTCCGTGTTTTACTTCCATACATGGCTAAACTCCATACAAATACTTTCAGAAACGACTTCGAGACACTTAAATCTATACTCGATGTTAACAAATTTCTCTTCATCAGAAAGCTTTTACTGTCATTGCCAGTCTGCATTTTATATCCTCTCTACTTCGACCATTATCAGTTATTTTGCTCCCACAAATAGCAAAACTCATCTACTATTTTAAGTGTCTCATTTCCTAATCTAATCCCCTCGGCATCACCTAATTTAATTCGACTACATTCCATTATCCTCGTTTTGCTTTTGTTCAAATGGATCTGAGCACTATGCGACTTATCTGCTGAGGTCATCAGTCGCCTAGAACTTAGAACTAATTAAACCTAACTAACCTAAGGACACCACACACATCCATGCCCGAGGCAGGATTCGAACCTGCGACCGTAGCGGTCACTCGGCACCAGACTGTAGCGCCTAGAACCGCACGGAAACTCCGTCCGGCTTGCTTTTGTTGATGTTCATCTTATATCCTTCTTTCAAAACAATGTCCACTCCGTTCAACTGCTCTTCCAAGTCGTTTGCTGTGTCTGATAGAATTACAATGTCATCGGCAAACCTCAAAGTTTTTATTTCATCTCTATGGATTTTAATTCCTACTCCAAATTTTTCTTTTGTTTCCTTTACTGTTGCTCAATATACAGATTGAATAACATTGGGGACAGGCTACAACCCTGTCTCATTCCATTCCCAACCACTGCTACCCTTTCATGCCCCACGACTCTTGTAACAGCCATCTGGTTTCCGTAAAAATTGTAAATATCTTTTCGTTCCATGTATTTGATCCCTGCCACCATCAGAATTTGAAAGAGAATATTCCAGTCAACGTTGTCAGAAGCTTTCTCTACGTCTACAAATGCTATAAACGTAGTTCTTCCCTTCCTTCTAAGTCGTAGGGTCGGACAAATGTGTGTGAATTCCGAAGGGACCAAACTGCTGAGGTCATCGGATCCCAGACTTACACACTACTTAAACCAACTTATGCTAAGAACAACACACACACACCCATGCCAGAGGGAGGGCTCCAACCTCCGGCGGGTGAGGCCTCGCAATGTGTGACATGGCGCCTCTAACCACGCTGCCACTCCGCGCACTCGTAGGTCAGTATTGCCTCACGTGTTCCAACATTTCTATGGAATCCAAACTGATCGTCCCCACGTTCGGCTTCTACCAGTTTTTCCATTCCTCTGTAAAGAATTCGTGTTAGTATTTTGCAGCCACGACTTATTAAACTGATAGTTCGGTAATATTCACACCTGTCAGTACAAGCTTCCTTTGGAATTGGAATTATTATATTCTTCTTAAAGTCGGAGGGTATTTCGCCTGTTTCATATATCTTGCTCACCATATGGTAGAGTATTGTCAGGGCTGTCTCCCCCAAGGCTATCAGCAATTCTAATGGAAGCCCTATAGTGCTGAAACATCCAACCAAAAATTGGCAACAATATTCCAACGTAAGATGCAAAATTTGTATGATACGATAACATCAGTGAGAAAGGTTTGATGGACGAGAAACAGTGCAGGTTTAAACTGAAGCCTGATCCATATTTTGACCACTGCGAACTGGTAGACATGGTAGCACATACAGAGTGTGAAATGCTGCTTTCTGAATAATTAATAAAATATGCTCCAAACGTTTAATTAATGCTAAAAGATATTAAGAATAAATTTTCTCTATGTAAATAAATC
Source organism: Schistocerca piceifrons (assembly GCF_021461385.2). NCBI lineage: Eukaryota > Metazoa > Arthropoda > Insecta > Orthoptera > Acrididae > Schistocerca > Schistocerca piceifrons. Next base: position 236,442,212 of record NC_060140.1, read on the forward strand.
CATAGGAGAGAAAATGTCATGCTTTAAGGTACTGAATATATTTTTGTGCTGTTCCGATAAAGAATGTTTCAGAAAAACGTATGTCTTTTACCGATCTTTTCTATCAGTATCAGGGCAGTATAATTACGCAAACTGCGTAAACTTTTGAGCACGGTCACTGGCCTCTAAACAATGCCGTCGGCCAACGTTCTCGTCGGTCTGATGTGAATCTGATACTGGATGGCGGAATGTAATTTTATTACTAAATAACAAATTTATATGCACTATTATACCATTTCATGAGATTTGCCACAAGCAGAAGTGATTATAAAGAGTTTTATAATTTTATTTTTTCAAACATAAGTAATATTATAAGTGGTTTTGCATTAAACCGGTTTTAAGAACTCCCGAAGACAGACGTTGATTGTGGATACTGTATCACAGACACAGTCCGTTTGACTATTCAGAGATGTCACTAAACCCCCTCAAAGGTGTAAACACCATGCATGAGCAGCACCTATTAGACGGAGCGAATCAGGCAGCCGATCAGTTCCAGTCTTTCCACCAGAAAGGATGTACACGGCTCGTGTTGTCTGTATTCAACTATGCCTAGACGGTCCATACCGCCGTTCGATCGCGTCCGCATTGTTACTTTGTGCCAGGAAATGTTCGCAAAACGGGAAGTGTCCAGGTGTCTCGAAGTAAACCAAGGCGATATTGTTCAGACATGGATTTCACGTTTTTCTGTAAGATTATGGGTGTGGATGTAAACTGATCACTGCCATATAACACCTACTTTATTTACTCATTTTTATTCCTAAAATCCCTCTCTCTATGATGAAACAATAACTCGTTCATACTTAAAACTTATTTAATGGAAACTGGGAACGAAAATGTTGATCGGCGATTATTATCTGACATTATGTTTGCAGATATGATGAGTCGGACTAGCCCCCTGATACACATACTTTTTAACTCGCTTTTTATACTGTTATGGAAGTCCCCCACTGTAGTGAACACAACTCTATTGAACGCTTGCAGTTGAACGTAGCGCACAATTTAAACGGATGCATTTGGTTACAACGAGCAGACGTTATGTGTCTGTTGGAACGTAAAGTTTACTGTTCCCTGGCTTTCCAATCAGCAGAACGAATTGATTTCGCACGGAAACAGCGTTCACGTTAATTCCCGTATCACCGAAAATTTAATTATGCCCTGTACATTTTCAATAGCAACAAAACGTCCCACAGTTACGTATTGGGTTTCTACGATAGCCATTGCTACGAAGTTACGAACTTTCGGACAATAAAATACTGCGACGCACAGCTGCAAACCCGTTGTTGTTTCTGAATAGAACCTCGCAAACGCCAGTATTAAAGAGATCTCCAGAGGAAATGAAACAAAAGTTGTGGAAATAAAATTTCATCTTTTAGAGAAAGTTTAATGCTTCGTGTATGGCGTAACGCTATATTCGTATGTCATAAGACTCTTCTCCAGTTAAAAGTAACAGAACTCTTCGTGGCTTTAACAGGCATGTACGATATTTTGCGTTGTGCACCTCAGTCGTTTGGAAATTTACTAATTGTGCTCAAGTACGAAATCTTCGACTTCTGTAGCTGCTGAAACTGTAAAATACACTGAAAAAAGATAACAATATTACCGGTATCAGGATAAAAACTTCTGGGTAACGTAATGATAGTTATCGATAATGTTCCCTCATAGCAAAGCACAGCACAAATATTCAGGTATATAGGTTTTATGTACGTATCGCCAGTGGTGACATTTAAACAACAACAACGATCAGCAACGTCACACGCCCTCACTCAAAGAAAAACTGTGCAGAGGTCTGGCATTTACCTCATGATACTTGTGTAAAGCCTAAATAAAAGCTACTTGAATAAATTTCGTATTACAAATATGTGAGAGTTGATATAGGCAACGAAAGTCAGGAATGTAGTCGGAAAGTTGTCAGATTCCACGCTATCAATGGAAAGATAATCGAAATCTTAAAATGGGAGACTTCGAAAGAAGCATAAGCTTGTTGCACAAAAATATGGCGATTACAACACTACTCCAAGGAGAATCTTGAAAGGAAATGCTCTGGTCGTCACTTTCTACCTTATGCGCTTCACAAATCTTTTGCGAAAAAGAAAGGTCAACGTCACTTCACAAAAGTACATACATTTTTTTAGATCACAGATACTATCAATAGAGTTACTGCAGTTCAATTTGGTATCAACAAATTTGTAAAAAATGGTTATAATGGCTCTAATCACTATGGGACTTAATATCTGTTCCCTAGACTTAGAACTACTTAAACCTAACTAACCTAAGGACATCACACATATCCATGCCTGAGGCACGATTCGAACCTGCGACGCTAGCAGCAGCACGGCTCCGGACTGAAGCGCCTAGAACCGCTCGGCCACAGATACCGGCAACAACTTTGTAATCAATATTGCTCTGATAAGGGGCTGTTTGTCATTTAGTGAAGACTTCTTATAAATCAACAAACGTGACATTTGCTGATCATGAAATTAACATGTTTGTCAAAAATTCAAAGTACGAAAAGTGTACAGAAATATTTAAAATTGTTGTTGACAATGAATCAACATCTGTTAGTCCCGTGCTTAGGAATGAAAGTTGGGGTCAGATAATGGAAGATCACACTGCTGTCCTGAGCTTGGTTCTAAGTGACATAACATCCTGCGTCCTGTTATGAAGTGTCAGTTATGTGTCCTGTAGATGACTGCTTAAAAACTGCAGAGTTTTGTTTGTATTGTTATGGATATACGCAAGGAATAGAGTGGCACCCGGTGTCAGCATATTATATATTCCTCTCGAATAGCACCAGGGAGTTCACCTACCTTAACGTCGCATCATCATCATCATCATCATCAACAGCATCATCATCATCAACAACAACAACAACAACAACAACAACAACGATCAGCAACGTCACACGCCCTCACTCAAAGAAAAACTGTGCAGAGGTCTGGCATTTACCTCATGATACTTGTGTAGAGTCTAGATAAAAGCTACTTGAATAAATTTCGTATTGCAAATATGTGAGAGTTGATATAGGCAACGAAAGTCAGGAATGTAATCGGAAAGTTGTCAGATTCCACGCTATCAATGGAAAGATAATAGAAATCTTAAAATGGGACACTTCGAAAGAAGCATAAGCTTGTTGCACAAAAATATGGCGATTACAACACTACTCCAAGGAGAATCTTGAAAGGAAATGCTCCGGTTGTCATCTGAATGCGGCATGACTGAGCGGGAGGTCAGAATCTCTCTCTCCCTGCCAATTCCGGCTCTAGAAACTCTGGAGCCGCTAATACTCATTCAAGTAGCTCCTACAGCGGTATGTAGAAGCGGAATGGAGCCTGTTCCAGTACTCTCGCGAGGGAAAAATCTCTGGCCGTACCGGTAACTGAACCAAGATCCGCTGCATGGATGTCAGCAGATCTTGCCACCCAGTTACGCGAGCGGGCATAGAGCATCTTGACAGCTTAAAACTGACTGTTGGATCGGTACATGATTTCAGATCCATGTAAGTGGGCACGTTTTTACTGAATGAGCTAACAAGGTACAATTCACTACTTTGTTTTGTCTGTTTATGAAGTTACTGGCATGACTGGCATGACTGGCAGTTTCTCTTGGAAAGTTAAAACGGTGTATAACAGCAGCTTCTTTCAAATAACGTTCTGGAATGCAGGCGGGGGATGTCCGCGAAAACGTCCGAAATTTCGACAGGTAAACACACCGTCATTTTAGCTGCAGGTAGTAAGCGCCGTGTAAGGTAATTTAAAACCTGGCTTTGCACATGAATTCCGGAAGATCACACACACACACACACACACACACACACACACACACACACACACACATACACACAGTCAACACTAGCGCCTTCACACAACCAAAGCTGACCGACGTAAGAAGACATCGATAATGAAAATTAACCAATGGGTGAGGTAGCGTTAACTCTGTCCATCTGTTTCATGTCAAGGTACAGAGCAGGCTTCCACAGAGATTTCGTCGCAATGGGTCGTGAAGGACAAATCAAATGTGCACTGCACTATCGACCAACCAGACAGACAGCCGGGGAGTGGTGATGATACGGGGCTGGCAGTGAAGTCTACGGCCTTTTTTCCTCACGCAGTAGGCATTTCCAACAAGAGTGGTGGTGTTTCGCGTAAATATGAGGAGAAATGTGCTTCTACATCATCCTCTAATAATAGGATCCTCTTAGTTTGGCATGTCTAAGGTGGGTATCTACCGTATTAACTGCAGCTGTGCCATGTGATATATTGTTCAGATTATCAGGACTGTAGAGGACCGAAGTACTGAGCATAAGCGTCACACACACTTACGACAGATGAATAGATCTGCTGTTGTAGAACATTGTTTTGTTGAATATAACAACACTGAAATCCTGCCATGCTCTTCCGCCTGCAGGGTGATGTTATTAAGGAAATACATTAGCAAGTAACCCTAGAAATAGAGCTGGAGGTTTTTCTTTAAATTGTACGTGGAATCTTCCTCTCCCTTATCAAACAACGGAGGGACAGAGTTAATGCTACCTCACCTGTGGCTTAATTTTCACTATCGGTAACTTATGAGATCGGTTATCATTGATTGTGTGATGGAGTTAGTGTTTACGGTGTGTGAGTGATATAATGTGTGTGCGTGTTTTATCCTTTCGGAATTGCTCTGGAAACCGATGTGTTAATTCCATTGCATTGTTATTACTTGCTGCTGTTTTGCCTTGAAAATGACAGGGTGTGCGTCTTTCGAAACATGCGTTGTCAACGATGTCTGCAGCATTGACATAAGTTATCTGATGATTATAGACGCCCGGAGAAGCTCAGATCTAATCAACATCTTTGACGTAATAGTTGCTGAGTAATAGTTGATGAGAAATAAGATTACCAATTTCACCCTATACTGTCATTTTCGGGTCTGTACTCACTACTGAGCGACCCACTACTGTAAAATACACATGCAACAGTGACGTAAAATAATCTATAATGAAACACCTAATCTAGTCTTTCTGGATGACAGTTTCCTCAGCAAACAGTAGTTTGTCATTACTTTCCACTAGTTAAATAGTTGGTAAGAGCATTTTTTTAAATGAGAGGGTCGTACTTCGAATACCAGCCCTGCTGAAATTTTAATCTACCGTGTAGTAACGGCACGCCAACTAGGAACGAAAGAGAAGAGACGGCTGTGAGAAGAAGTCAGCTAATGGCACGTTGAACATCCCATTTCCAGGACGACAACGCGACAACAGCGGCCCCTATGTGAAGATGACATAAGCGCCGCGACGACTGGTGACGTCCCACTGCAATAGCAGCGTCAACGATAGTCACTTCTCTTGTACTCTCTATATAGCACAGACTTGGGATTGTCTGTACTGAAGAAGATTGATTACGTTGTGTTGCCCTTTACTTGCGACACGTCTGTGTAACTGCCAAAGTTAAGTATCGTAGTTTCCTTCTTGTAATGAAACTCGCCCATTAATACTACTGATTTCATTTTTGTCTAGCGATCCGAGTATGCAGGCTTCCTAGACACTACTCAAAGCTTACATTACGTTGTAGAATGAAGGTTTCATTATAGACTAAAGTGTATTTGAAACATGATTCATTTGTGCAAATGGTCCGCAGCTCGTGGTCGTGCGGTAGCGTTCTCGCTTCCCGCACCCGGGTTCCCGGATTCGATTCCCGGCGGGGTCAGGGATTTTCTCTGCCTCGTGATGATTGGGTGTTGTGTGCTGTCCTTAGGTTAGTTAGGTTTAAGTAGTTATAAGTTCTAGGGGACCATAGATGTTAAGTCCAATAGTGCTCCGAGCCATTTGAACCATTTGTACAAATGACAAGACATACGTTCACGCAGACGAAGCTACATTTCCTAAGACAGCTACACACGTTCGAATAAACTTGGAGGGTTTAACAGCACAGATTTGCCTGTGCAGTCACTCCAAAACACGTATATGGCGAAACTGTGCACATACGTCTACCTACGCAGTAGATCGGCAGAGATCTCAGCACTGCATGCAAATTGGTTCTTGCGAATGATGAATACTGTCTAAGTAGCCCGTATTATGTTTTTCTCATGTGGTACCCTGCAGCTTGTAAGAAATATTTTAGAACTTCCAACTTCTGCCAATGTTTACTACCTGTTTCGACGACCTGATCACTTTTCGGTACCATAAAATTATTTAACAGCAGCTTCTGTAGTAATATTATTTACTGGGGGTGTCAAATATAGTAAAACCAATTTGTGTCGCTTGCATTAATAGCAAAATGCACTTCACAGTCTGCAGTAAAATACGTTCATATAGTAATTTAATCTTCGTTCGCTGTCATCATGAGATTCCAATGATCGATAGCTCTAATCGGCTCTGAAATATGACTTTCATCAAATCGTTAGGTGTGCGTGTTGCGTGAAGATTAAAAATGGGATTGTATCATGAAGTCAGAGAGGGCCCATCAAGGTATGCAGTGAATTTTTCCGCCGTGAGTTAATTAGGACAAGATAATCGCAACGATTATAACGAGTCCGGGAAGGAACTAGTGACTTATTCAAATTTAATACAAAATCAGCTAAAACGCAGTACTGTTTGCAGAATAAACAATATTAAAAGCAGTTATCGGAAGCAACTGCAAAATGTGTAGGCATCTTGGAAACTGGAAAGTAGTTCGGTTGAAATACACTAATGAGCTAAAATACACACACCAAAAAAGTTTTGCATCATCCCAGTTCCAAGAAAAAATGGTTCAAATGGCTCTGAACACTATGCGACTTAACTTCTGAGGTCATCAGTCGCCTAGAACGTTGAACTAATTAAACCTATCCAACCTAAGGACATCACACACATCCTTGCCCGAGGCAGGATTCGAACCTGTGACCGTAGTGGTCGCTCGGTTCCAGACATTTCCAAGAACTGGGCCGTAATGTGTAATAGGCAAACATCTATCCAAACCATCATACAGGATCCACTGCAAGTAGTATGACAGGCGAGAGGTGAGAAAACTCAGATTGTGGATGTTGTATCGCAGACACAGTCCGTTTGACTGTTCAGAGATGTCACTAAACCCCCTCAAAGATGCATGAGCAGCGCCTATTAGACGGAGTGGGTCCGATAACCGAACAGTTCCAGTCATTCCACCAGGAAGGAGGTACAAGACACGTGTTGTCTGTAGTTCAACCATGCCTCGACGGTCAGTACCGCATTGTTACTCTGTGCCAGGAAAGGTTCGCAACACGGGAAGTGTCCAGGTGTCTCTGAGTGAACCAAGGCGATTCTGTTCAGACATGGAGGATATACAGAGAGACAGCAGCCGTCTATGACATGTCTCGCTGCATGATGCGCAACTTCACTCCCAACGTCCATGGCGAGGGTACATCTTTGCAACCACGACACCATGAAGCGCGGTACAGACGGCCCCAACAACATGCCGAATGGACCGATCAGGATTGACATCACGTTCTCCACACCAATGAGTGTCGCATATGCCTTCAACCAGACAATCGTCGCAGACGTGCTGGGAGGTACCCCGGTCAGGCTGAACATCTTGAACACACTGTCCAGCGAGTGCAGCAAGGTGGAGCTTGCCTGCTGTGCTGAGGTGGCATTATGTGGGGCGAACGTACGCCGTTGGTGGTCATGGAAGGCGCCGTAACGGCTGTACGATACGTGAACGCCATCCTCCGACCGATAGTGCAACCGTATCGGCAGCATCTTGGCGAGGCATTCGTCTTAATGGACGACAATTCGCGCCCCCATCGTGCACATCTTGTGAATGATTTCCTTTAGGATAAAGACTCTGCTCGACTAGAGTGGCCAGCATGTTCTCCAGAAATGAACCCTATAGAACATGCCTGGGATAGATTGAAAAGGGCTGTTTCTGGACGATGTGACCCAGCAACCAATCTGAGGGATCTACGCCGAATCGCCGTTGAGGAGTGGGACAATCTGGACCTACAATGCCTTGATGAACTTGTGGATAGTATGCTACGACGAATACAGGCAGGCATCAATGCAAGAGGACGTGCTACTGGGTATCAGAGGTACCGGTGTGTACAGAAATCTGGGTCACCACCTCTGAAGGTCTCGCCGTATGGTGGTACAACATGCAATGGGTGGTTTTCATTAGCAATGAAAAGGGCGGAAATGATGTTTATGTTGATCTCTATTCCAACTTTCTGTACAGGTTCCGGAACTGTCGGAACCGACGTGATGCAAAACTTTCATTCATGTGTATAGTATTTTAATCTTCGTACACTATCACCACAAGATTCCAAGGAACGATAGCTTTAGTCGGCTTTGAAATACGAGTCATTTCAAATCGTTGTGTTTGCTTTTTATGTGTAGATTAAAAATGCGATTGAGTTACGAAGTCAGAGAGGGTCCATCAAGGTGTTTAGTGAATTCTTCCGCAGTGTGTTATCTAGAGCAAATTAATCTTTACTGTTCTCATGAGCCGTCTGTTGTGGCCTAGCGGTTCTAGGCGATTCAGTCCGGAACCGCGGTGCTGCTACGGTCGCAGGTTCGAATCCTGCCTCGGGCATGGATGTGTGTGATGTTCTTAGGTTAGTTAGGTTTAAGTAGTTCTAAGTCTAGGGGACTGATGACCTCAGATGTTAAGTCCCACAGTGCTTAGAGCTATTTGAACCATTAGATTATCATGAATGGAGGAAGGAAAAAGTGCCTTATTCAAATCTAATAGAAGAAATAAAACCTCCTGCTAAAAATGCAGTATTGTTTGTTAAATAAACAATATTAAAAGCAGTTATCGGAAGAAACTGCAAAATGTGCAGGCATCTTGGAAACCGGGAAGTAGTTTGTGTTGAAATACACTAATGAGCCGCCGGCCGCTGAGGCCGAGCGGTTCTAGGCGCTTCAGTCCGGAACCGCGCTGCTGCTGCTGTCCCAGGTTCGAATCCTGCCTCGGGCATGGATGTGTGTGATGTCCTTAGGTTAGTTAGGTTTAAGTAGTTCTAAGTTCTAGGGGACTGATGACCTCAGTGCTCAGAGCCACTAATGAGCCAAAATATTATGTCCACGGCCCACAGCGGGACCGGGGACCACTTGGTGGAACTTGGAAAGAAAGAATTAAAGCGGATCATAGACGTACGAGGAACCATTCTAGCGACGGATAGGGCCGCATCAACATTTATGGAAAATATTTGAATGGCAGTGCAACGACGAACAGGCGACGAAGTTTTGGACTTTCACCTCTCATCATAGAACGTGGGGGACGGGGTCTTGCTCACTTTCTCAACCAGGATAGATGGCGATCTGTGGCAGATCTGACGACAGAGTTCCATGCTGGTGCAGGTACAAGTGTTACGGAGCGCACCATTCAGTGGACATTGTTGGACCAGGGGCTCTGCAGCAGACCCAGCACAGTCCCATGTTGAGCCAACGACAATTTCAGTTACGATTTCAATGGGCACAGCATCATCGAGACTGCGCTGTGGATCAGTGGAAACGTGGCGTCTCCTCAGATAAATCACGTTTCTTAGCACACTAGGTCAATGGTCGGCAAACGCAACAGTCTACAGAGAAAATACACTATGTGATAAAAAGTATCCGGACACACCCAAAAACGTACGATTTTCGTATTACGCGCATTGTGCTGCCACCTATCAGCGACCTCAGTAGCCGTTAGACATCGTGAGAGAGCAGAATGGGGTGCTCCGCGGAACTCACAGACTTCGAACGTGGTCAGGTGAATGGGTGTCATTTGCGTCAGACGCCTGCACGCGAGATTTCCATACTCCTAAACATCCCTAGGTCCACTGTCCTCGATCTGGTAGTGAAGTGGAAACGTAAAGGGACACGTACAGCACAAAAGCGCACAGGCCGACCTCGTCTGTTGACTGACAGAGACCGCCGACAGTTGAAGAGGGTCGTAATGTGTAATAGGGAGACATCTATCCAGACCATCAAACAGGATATACTGCAAGTACTATGACAGGCGAGAGGTGAGAAAACTCGGATTTCATAGTAGAGCGGTTGCTCATAAGCCACACATCACGCTGGTTAACGATAAACGACGCTTCGCTTTCTGTACGGAGCGTAAACATTGGACTATTGAACAGTGGAAAAACGTTGTGTGGAGTGACGAATCACGGTACACGATGTGGCAATCCGATGGCAGGGTTTGGGTATGGCGAATGGCCGGTGAACGCCATCTGCTAACGTGTGTAGTGCCAACAGTGAAATTCAGAGGCCGGTGGTGTTATGGAGTGGTGGTGTTTTTCATGGAATGGGTGATTGCATCTTTCAGCACGATCGAGCACCTGTTCGTAATGTACGGCCTGTGGCGGAGTGGTTACACGACATCCAGTTAATGGACTGGCCTGCACATAATCCTGACTTGAATGCTATAGACCACCTCTGGGATGTTTTGGAACGCCGACTTCGTGCCAATCCTCACCGACGGACATCGATACGTCTCCTCAGTGCAGTACTCCGTGAATAATGGGCTGCCACTCCCCAAGAAACCTTCCAGTACCTTACTGAACGTGTGTCTGTGTGAGTGGAAGCTGTCATCAAGGCTAACACCATACTGAATTCCAGCATTACCAATGGAGGGCGCCACCAACTTATAAGTCATTTTCAGCCAGGTGTTCGGATACTTTTGATCATATAGTGTTTAAGCAGTACAAAGGTTAAATTATCTTTTGAGAGCCGTATTTATAAAATTGAACTACACAGATAGGTACATTGATGTTTACTTTTATAAGGCACTGTCAAGATGACCACTGCTAGTAATATTCTCAATCTGATCGAGGTGTGTTCACTGAGGGCGGTCCATTCCAACTCTCTCGTCCACACTCATCTTGTATGCTTGTTTCGTCTATCCCCTTACTTCCAACTTCTCTGTATGTCTAAACCATCTTCACGGTAATACACGTTGTTTCATTCTACAATACTCCCTAAAATTAACTTAACAACTGAAAGTCTTCACCATTAAGCCGTCGGCACACCGACCGTGCTTTTGGACGTTAACAGTTAGCGTGCCGAGTTCAACCTGCTGCTGAACGCTCAGAAATTATGCGACCTGTGCGTATAGTAGGTGGTATGCGCGATGGCAGAGCGTTCCAGTGGCAGTTGTCGGCTGTATCTGACTCACACATCAAAATTTTACGAAATGGACGGGTACAAAATTTCTGCCTTAGATCTAGTAAAACGCACATTTGCTCGCTTGCCAATCTGATAGTTATGTTGCTCTGACTCTAGTGTACCACGTCCAGTCAATAAGGACATCGCCTTATAAAAGTTCCATTACAGTCCTTAATTTGATCACTGTTCCTTTTCAACAGCATCATCTTCATAACATGTGAAATACAGAACTTAAAAGAAGAAAGTGCAGCATATATTACTGGAAGTAAGGTCGAATTTTCTTATAGATCAAGCCAATCGAACAAACTCATTCCTCAGAAAGAGCGCCCTTGTATATACATAACATGGAATTATAGATTATACTTTCACGAAATTAATAATAAAGTATCAGTACCTAGAAACGGTATACTTTCGTAATACGCAAGTTACAATAATTCCTTAACCACCAATATGACGCTTCCCGCCATTTTATTACAACTAATCGTACAATTAACGACGGGTTTTTGAGAGATCCTCCGTTTTCTGATTCTTAGAAACGGAATATATACTTAAGGGCTTCTACTGAAAGCCGATATGTCGTCTCGCGAGTCAGTACTGAAGAGAGATGGCACGCATTTGACTCAGGTGTTGAGTTTGCCTCATATTGGTCAACGCTCAACCGCACGTTCAGGATATCTGCGATGTTGGACATTTCTCCTCACGATCGGTAAAACTCCCCAATGTGCTTGATCCATACTATGACGACAGAAACTCGGCACGCTCAACATTAGAATGCACTGTCCGTGTGCCGACGGCTTTAGTTACACTACGTGCCTTGAATAAGGCTTATGTCTGATTGATAGCGATGTTATTTATTAACAAAATCAAACTGTAAGGTATTAAGGAAATTAAATCATGATTGTGACTGACAAACACTAATATTAACAAAGGCGTTGCAACTTCTTGGAAAGTTTGGGTGATTCAAATTTCTATGGGGTAGCTTCTAATTTTGAGGACGATTACTGGTTCCCATCAATAAGTCGACTTTTGACTTCAATTTTGATAAGATACACGCTTGTGAACGATTGTCGCTATGAATATGTAGACCCGAATAAGGAAAGAACAGCTAATGCTAGTTTTTTCGGCTGATTATATGAGTCATGAGTATTCTTCTAGGCGTTAAAAATGAACATATTTTTCTTCTCCAGGTCGTTCAAAGCAGACAGCTTCTGCTGTGAACCAAGTTCACATTTGTTGTTCTCAACTATTTTTATATCACCATAAATACATTCAAATTTTCAACTTCGCAATTCCGTAGGTTTCCTTTTTCTTTTTTTCAATCCAGCAACTGCATTTCAATGTTGCCGATGTTAGTACTGAAGGGGAAAGAATTGTTATTCTGTCTAGTACATTAAGAGGTTTTTCAACAAAGGCTACCGTCGCTTTGCTGTTTCTAAAGTCCTGAATTGTGCTGAGAAACTTCCCTCATATTTCAAACTGTGGTTTTGAAACAGCAGATATCAATATCGGAATTTTTCTTTTGCCGGTGTTACAACAGGGGTACAAACTGAAACGATGTCACTTCCGAAATCTTGTAAAAAAGAGATATTTTTTTCCAGTGAAATAACTTCTTCCATCTTCGAAAATGTTGTGTTTTCTTTTCCCGGTAGTTTACTATTTCGCTGGTTCAGATGAGACTTAAGATCTACCATGAGATAAATGGAGTATCACTTGACCAGAATCGTGCTACAATAGAGTAGCATGATAGTGAACTCACGTTGATATCTGTGCACCAAATTCTCCTGATATGAAACCGATTTAACTCATTTGGGATGCTATCGAGAGCCACTTACTAAGCACTTTTCGAATCCACGACACGGAGAATCACATCCGAACTGCGTCTCAAAGGTGGATCAACATGCTGTTAATCACATAGCCAAAATGTTTGGGTTGATTAGGAGCTGTGAACCTAATTTAATGTACTTTCGGCTATAGAGATTCTTGAACGACAAATATGTCCCACAAAATTCCTATTTAAGTATAAATATCATGAGGGCATTGGAATATTGCCATAAAGGTGTGTCAGGATATTGATACAGGAATGATAAATTTTTCTTCTTTCTTTTCTTTCCTTTATCTTTGATGATCTAGAAATATTTTGTTTCTTGTTGTATAGTATGAAATGTAACTCTTTCTTGATTGATTTTGCTACACAGGTCTCTTGTAAACTGAGTATGCAAAATTTCGATATGTGTGTGATCACCTTTGTATCGCTTTTGTGAAATGTGCTGTGTAAAACAAAATATAGCTTACAAAATGTCGGACTGTGTGAATATTGTGAGCTGTGCGTAGTACTAGAAACAGCAGTGACAATGTACACACGAATGAACAGTTGCATAAACTAATGTGCATTAAAGTTATTACCTTGTTTGTAACTAAATGAATTCTCACGCGCGTTAGAACATAAAGTGTAGGCGTGAAGATTCCGATCGGTGAATCAAGGTGAATTTTGCACTGTTTTGAAACTGTGTACGAGAAACAGTTAATGGAATAACGTTTGAAGGAGGCGTTATTCTCGCACACATGCGAAACTGGATGTACACAACCACTCGAACGTCCGAACGGACTGTGACCTACGAGAACGTGACGCAAAATAACGTAATCACATATAGAATATTATAACAAGGAAGGCGATCTATCCGTTGCAATTTAATGATGGATGAAGTTGCAATAATTACATCGCCAGTGTCAAAGAGCTGGCGCTGACGTCACAACACATCGACTATCAAGATAACCTGCAGTGCAAGGCACATTCACCCTGTGAAGACTGGAAGTATTTCACACGATTTCAATAATAATTCCCTTTTCTTTTGTAAAGATCTGTTCTTAACATCAGCTTTCCTTAGATAAATGTAGTTTCCGTAAACTGTGTTTATTTTTAGTAGGACGTCATATTACGGCATACTCATGACCAAGTGAGAAGTTTTTTAGCTGTTTATTTATCAGTGGATCAAACTACAGTCTGTATCATCATCAGTTGAGAAATTATTTGAGGATTTTTTTGAGTTGTAACCAAACTCTGACGTCGTTACGGTAGATAGTTTTGGAAGTAAAATGGGATCTTTTCAGTTTAAATAATCAAAGTTCACGGAAAAAATACGCAAAATAGATACCTGCGAGTTGCTTTCTTCACGAATAATCTCGCCACATCAAGTTTCTAACTACTACACTTCCTTATCAACAATCTCGAGGCACTCTGCATAGGTTACGGGAACTGCAGACAGACGAAAAATGGTTCAAATGGCTCTGAGCACTATGGGACTTAACATCTGAGGTCATCCGTCCCCTATAACTTAGAACTACTTAAACCTAACTAACTTAAGGACATCACACACATCCATGCCCGAGGCAGGATTCGAACCTGCGACCGCGGCCAAAGAAGCTAAAACTGTGGGTGATACCTCGTCGCCGACTGTTGCTTCCGAGTACTTGAGCACTTGCCGACAGGAAAGGGTTGACAGAACACTGACACTGGCAGCTCCGTCTAGAATACTGATGCATAATTTTCGAGTTTTCAGGAGCGTGACTTTGGAAGCGGGTAATTCGTATGAAAAGGAAGATTAAACCAAAATGTCCGTCAACGACTAGCTAAATGGAATCGTAAATTGTACGGGAAGGCAGAGACTGTATTATATTCAAGAAATAATCGTTGGTTGTAAGGGATACTCTGAGATGTACAGCGTAGCACAGGAGAGAAAGCCGTGGCAGGCCGCATTACAAGAGTGATAAGACTGATGCATCAAGAGCATCAATAACAAATTACTAAGTGATGAACTGATATATAGGATCTAAATGATGGAACCATTTTAACCAACGTAGGCTATCAGTGTTATTTCTTGCGTTAAAGGAATAAAACTAACAGCTTACGTTGGTTAAAACAGTTCGATCGCCTAGACAATGCATGGAGGCTGTGGGTTCACACATGAAGAAAAAAAATCTAAAGCTGTCTGTACAGTACTAGTACTCAAACCACGACCCCTGTATATTGTGGCACTGCACTACCAACTAATGTACACGAGTTCGTCTTAATGATACACATAATTCTTCAGCTTGCCACTAGTCTGTCCCATAACCCGGTAAAAACCATAGCTTCTCCTCTAAGATGCTTGAGACAATGCACGAGAAATTGAAACAGAAACCCCATATGTTGGTGTGTACATAAAAGTGCTCTTGTAGCAAGACAATTCTATTGATTACAGACATCTACCGATACGATTCCAAATGGGCGCGGTCCTTGAAAACCTTTCCTTACGTATGGTGTTCCAAAGACATGGCCCTTTTTTCTGCCATAACCTTCAAAAGGAGCTCTGTAAGGTGACAATATCCTTATCTAAGTCATCCGTATGGCAGAACATTTCGCTTCGTCGCATCCCTATAACTTAATCTTTGGAATTATCTTCCGACTTGTACAAATCTTGCTCTGTTTCATTTTTTCACGTGGCACGTGTGATCTAAGCATTAATGATACATCTGCTATCGTGGTCAATAGCTTCCATGAGACAGTTGCATGGACATTTAAACGTTCTTTCATACCAATTTTTCTTTTTCAATCATTTTCTCATGTACATGAGTTTATGATGACTTCCACGCAACAATTAGCATACGACCACCTGTTGCGATACGCAACAATAGCCTACAACAGATAGTAAAATTTTCTGGATTTTCTCACTGCAGCAATTATCCAAGAGGAAGTCAATTTGAATAAAATGGTTCAAATGGCTCTGAGCACTATTGGACTTAACATCTGAAGTCATCAGTCCCCTAGAACGTAGAACTACTTAAACCTAACTAACCTAAGAACATCACACACATCCATGCCCGAGGCAGGATTTTAACCTGCCAACGTAGCAGTCGGGCGGTTCCGGACTGAAGGGCGTAGAACCACTCGGCCACAGAGGCCGGCACTCAATTTGAATATTATATCTTACGTTGCTATGCATGATCTTCCACAATATAGGTAGATGTTGGAGAAGGGGTAGCTAGCAGAGTGGCAGCCTTTCGTTTTATAAGTGTGACTATTTGGTGATTTGTAAGTGCGACCTATTACAAAAGACTGTGCCAAAATGCACTGCACTTGACTATAACCGAAGTTACCTATCACATTTTCCGTGCATGGTGAGATGTTTGTTATGATTACCATGCTTCAGGTTAGATCAGTTTTCTTTTAATATGCCCTCTGTAAATCGTGCATTGGTTTGATTCATGATTCCAATACATCGTACTATTCCCCACTCTTTTGGTTTCAAAACCGTATTTTTCTTCCGTATAATATTCGTTCAGTGTGATGGCCTTCCGCCACCTTTCTGGGTGGGCCTGCATGTCCGCATGGTACCACTCTGCAGGTCGAGCTAGCGTCTTGCTGGATCATTAAACTGCCCACCATCCAAGTACTAATTCCCACGGAGTGCATTCTTCATTGGGCAAAACGGAAGGAAGAGAGAGGGTTCGAGATCCGGGCAGTAGGGTGGATAAAGGAGAAAACTGCAGTGAAGTGTTGTGACCTCTCTGGTCCGCAGACTTGTGCGAGGCCTTGCGTCGTCATGGAGGAGACATCTACATCTACATGGATACTCTGCAAAACACATAAAAGTGCCTGGCCGTTCGTTTTTCTGTTTCTTGACGACTAACACGTCGCAGTCGTTTCTATAATTTCCTGAGTGTAACACAATACACTTCAGAGTTGATGGTATCACCATGAAGAAGAGCGTCGGCGTGACTTTACAAGCTGAAGGTGCGGCTTTGGAGCTTCTCTTCAGAGGATGTGTAGCGTTTCAGTACTCCATGGATTGCTGTTTTATTACCGGTTTGAAGTAATGAACTCATGTTTCATCGCCTGTGACGATGCTCGACAAAAAAAAAAAAATTGTCACCATCAGCATCGTAACGCGCAATTAATTCTGCAGAGTTTGTCCTTCGTTGCCTTTAATTGCCGTCCGTTAGGTGACAGGGAACACAGCCGGTGCACACCTTTGCGTAGCTTAATTGGTGGATAATTAAGTCAGTAGTACCAACACAGACGTCCAGTTGAGCAGCGAGGCGTTGATTACCTCGAATGAGACTGTCCGCACGTTCCAACATACTCTGAGCTGTGTGCGGCCGGCCCGCACGCGATAGATCGGACAGGTTTGCACGATCTTGTCGCGATGAGGACAGACGACGTAGTCAACGACTAACCGTGATTTTTTTCAGTGCCAGCTCTACGCAGACATTCTGCAAGCCCGTTTAAATATATGTGATGCTTTGATTTTCCGTCAAAAGAAATTAATTGTCAGCCCTCTGCTTGGAACATTTCTCCGTTACAGACCCCACTTTGAAGTCTACGTATAGCGCCGCCACCTATCCGAACTTCATGAGACTACAGGAGCTGAAGGAGGAATATTGCACGATATCCCACACGAAATTCGGCACTTTTCAACTGATACTTGGTTCAAATGGCTCTGAGCACTATGGGACTTAACATCCGAGGTCATCAGTCCCCTAGACTTAGAACCACTTAAACCTGACTAACCTAAGGACACCACACACATCCATGCCCGAGGCAGGATTCGAACCTGGGACCGTAACAGCAGCGCGGTTCCGGACTGAAGCGCCTAGAACCGCTCCGCCACAGCGGCCGGCGAACGTATACCAGCCGAGAAAATAATGTATTGCATTACTTACTGAACGTCCTTCGTATCAGCCCTTCGCTCAGGCAATGTTCCACGAACTCTTTTAAGTCAGATGGCGTTGTAGGTCTGATTCATGGGCCCAAACATTGTATTTGAGAGGAAACACGTTTTAATTCAGGGTAGGTAAACCGTTTGCGAAACCTAGAAGGAACCTTACCAGTGGATTTTTCTACTTTTCCTCATGCTATCTTCATGTGGTAAGCAGGGCCACGTGGACTCGGTCGAAACTAATCCTGCATTGTGGCTGCCCTACTCGGCCACCACACTGTGGCGGTAGCGAGTGTTGCGTCACGCACGACCGCTCCATCAGGGAGGGGCAGCAAACACTTACCGGAGCCACGACCCCTGAGAACGCCGCGTGCGAACCGCGCGCCGCCCCCGCCATTAGCCATTCACGGCGGGCTCCCGGAGGCCCAGGGGGCGCTCTCGCCTGGCAATATTAATGCGCGGACAAACGGCGCGTTTTGCCGGGGCCTGCTACATCCCGGGTACGTGCGCCGAATGCCTGTCTCCCTGGACAGGGGTCTCCGCAGCGCTTTTTACATTCCGCGCACGTGTGTCTGGAAACTTCGACAACGTCGTAACTCGTTACACTTCTTCCTCTGCGCCGACCACACCAGTTATTGTGTGACGGCGCGACGTGCGGTTTCTCTTCTAGTACGCATGAAGCATATGATTTTGTAACGAACTGGGGAAGCCGACAATGCGTCACAATTGATAAATATGTATAGGAATTATTTATACGCCCTAACCAGTACAGAAACCAGATGGCAGTTATGAGAGACGAGGGGTTTGAAAGGGAAGCAGTGGTTGGGAAAGGAGTGAGACAGGGTTGTAGCCTATCCCCGATGTTATTCAATCTGTATATTGAGCAAGCAATAAAGGAAACAAAAGAAAAGTTCGGAGTAGGTATTAAAATGCATGGAGAAAAAAACTTTGAGGTTCGCCGATGACATTGTGATTCTGTCAGAGACAGCAAAGGACTTCGAAGAGCAGCTGAACGGAATGGACGGTGTCTTGGAAGGAGGGTATAAGATGAACATCAACAAAAGCAAAACGAGGATAATGGAATGTAGTCGAGTGATGCTGAGGGAATTAGATTAGGAAATGAGACACTTAAAGTAGTAAAGGAGTTTTGCTTTTTGGGGAGCGAAATAACTGATGATGGCCGAAGTACAGAGGATATAAAATGTAGAATGGCAATGGCAAGGAAAGCTTTTGTGAAGAAGAAAAAATTGTTAACATCGAGTATATATTTAAATGTCAGGAAGTCGTTTCTGAAAGTATTTGTATGGAGTGTAGCCACGTATGGAAGTGAAACATGGACGATAAATAGTTTAGAAAAGAAGAGAATAGAAGCTTTTGAAATATGGTGCTACAGAAGAATGCTGAAGATTAGATGGGTAGATCACATAACTAATGAGGAGGTATTGAATAAATAGAATTTGGGAGAAGTTTGTGGCACAACTTGACTAGAAGAAGGGATCGGTTGGTAGGACATATTCTGAGACATCGAGGGATCACTAATTTAGTATTGGAGGGCAGCGTGGAGGGTACAAATCGTAGAGGGAGACCAAGAGATGAATACACTAAGCAGATTCAGAAGGATGTAGGCTGCAGCAGGTACTGGGAGATGTAGAACCTTGCACAGAATAGAGTAGCGTGGAGAGTTGTATCAAACTGTCTCAGGACTGAAGATCACAACAACAACAACAACCTGTGGCGACTATGGGAATTGTGTTTTCCTTTCCGGAGCGAATTTTTATCCTGTAGCTTTGTTTGCACTGATATGAAATTTATTGGACTGATATGAAACTATGAGCAGGACCGGGATTCGAGTGTGGGACCTTTCTTTTAGGTGAGCAAGTGCTCTACCCACACATCCATCCCAGCACTATTGACGATCCGCCCTCACAGCTTTAATCTCCGCTAGTGCCTAATCTACACAGAAGTTCTGCGCTGAGTGTGTTGAAACAATCCTCTAAGCTGAGGCTAATTGGCCGGCCGGTGTGACCGAGCGGTTCTGGGCGCTTCAGTATGGAACCGCGCGACCGCTACGGTCGCAGGTTCGAATCCTGCCTCGGGCGTGGATGTGTGTTATGTTCTTAGTTAGTTAGGTTTAAGTAGTTCTAAGTTATAGGGGACTGATGACCTCACATGTTAAGTCCCATAGTGGTCAGAGCCATTTGAACCATCACGAATGTAAAATTAGAGAGATTAGAGCGCGCACGGAGGCTTTCAGACAGTCGTTCTTCCCGCGAACCATACGCGACTGGAACAGGAAAGGGAGGTAATGACAGTGACACGTAAAGTGCCCTCCGCCACACACCGTTGGGTGGCTTGCGGAGTATCAATGTAGATGTAGATGTAGATGTAGATTTTTTGGGGCTAATCAGTGTCTCCGCAACATCCTTATTTCCAGGAGTGCTAGTCAGGCAAAGTATGCAGGACAACTTGTGCGAAGTTTGGAAGGCAGGAGTTGAGCCACTGGCGGAGGGAAAGCAGTGGGAGCGGGTCGCGAGATATGCATGGACAGCTCAGGCGGTGCAGAGTTTTCCCGCGAAAGGTAATGGTCCCAAGTTCGAGTCCTGGTCCGGCACACAATTTCAATATGCCAGGGAATTTCAGAAACTTAAAATCTGGCGAGGTTGTGCATCTTATACTTTAGGCGTCGTTTAAAAAGGGATTTTTCGAAATTCCATCCCTAACGGGGTGTAATATGAGATTAAATTTTTTTTTAAATTTATAGCTAACTAGTCAATTTTGTAACTAGAAATACGAAAGCGGGCATTCGGTTTCTTGCTCATAAACAATTAAATATGTGTTTCAGCATTTTTTGGAAGTAAAACTCGTATGAGGGTGGAAAATTGGGTGATAGCTCTTTTAAATTAATCATTATTAAAAACTTCTGAAGCATTTTCATAGCTACATCTATGAAATGTGGTATTTGACTTCTCGGTTGGGAACAAGAAACACTGTGCCTTAGCGTTTTAGGAAATTAAACCCCGTAATGTACTGAAGTAGGACAAAAAGTAATTAATTAAGAAAGTATTTTTAAAGCTCAATCTAAGAAAATTTGTATTTGTCTTCTCAGTTAGAAATAAAAGAAAAAATTACGTTTTTCGGTGTTTTATTGGACATTCAGCATCTAACGCGTAAAATAGTGGATGAAACTTTTGCGAAAATATTTTATTACATTAAAATATATTTAAGGTAAATCTGTGAAAACTGATATTTGGATTCTAAAGAATATGTGTTAGTGGGTGAAAGTTTTCATGGAGGTATTACCACAAGAACTCTCAAAGGCAGGGTTAAGCAAAGACCTCCGACTCCAGTTATCAGTATCGCTTTTTGGTCAGAAGTACCATGTTTCTATTGACTTAATTAGTGTGAGAGCCGAGAAGATTTTGCAATTTTTGAACAATATAAAAATTCGACTAAAGAAAAATAATCTGTCCAGATCATACAGTTAACCTTAGCGAAGCGGCGTGCACTAAGCTTGTATTGGTATAGGGTAATAGGCAGTCGATTCCGATTGACATGCAGGAACTAACACGCAGTGCGCAGTGGAAAAGGCGTCCTGAAAGTAACTTTATTTTCGTGAAACATTTATTTAGTTTACAAAACATGTATATCTACAAAAGTAATACATACGAGGCATCATAAATCATCAAAGCTCAGCGTTGCTACCCTGGATGTTAAAGACAGCATCTTTCGGCCGTTGCCCGGAACACGTTCAGTAGCTGAGCAGATATGGTGGTGTTATCCGCCTCGACAATCTGATCACGCAGCTGATGGAGGGTACTCTGTTCATATGGAACTTCGGTTAACGTAAGCGAAGAAATCTAAAGGTGTAAGGCCAGATGACCTCGGCTGCCACGTAAGCGCCTTACTTCTTCCACCCGCAGTGGTCGGTTCACTCAGGTTTATGTTTGACCTACTAAGGCTACATAATTCATGAAGAGATCTCTCACCCTGATTCCTTTCGTAATATCGCATTCGTTCTATCGTTTACCTTGGACATTTTCTGCCGGTTAGTTTTTCGTCGATTCTTGATGCAGTGATCCTTTTACATAGTCCCTCTAATTGTACCGTAGAAGTTCAATTCAAATCGCATCGCGTTGAGAGCTGTAAGAGAGCAACTAGCTACGAAATAAAGTAACCACTTTTCAGAGAACTGTTCTGTGTTTAACATATTTCATTAACCTTATTAATTTCGTGAGAACAGATTTTACATTTACAATATACTCGTAGTCAGTCTAGACATGAAAAATCATGGAATGACAGATAGTAAGTAAGAGATAACATAATACAAATTCTTTTGTTCTTGGATCAGATGATTGTCGTCTGGCCCATGCTTCTCCATCGCAAGTAAAGATACCCACTCGTCGCGTCTTGTGGATGCACTTTGCTCACATTTCGCGTTTCATATTAGCACATAAATGAAAAAGAATTGTGGACTGTGGGTCGTTCTTCCTACACAACTAATTATAATCATGTTCCACACGAACGTCTTTCATCGGTACACCAGGACGTGCTGCTATGTTAAGTAACAACACTTGATGTAGTCTCACGCGCAGAAATGTACCAGGATAAGGTCAGGTGACCTTGGATACCACATACGCGCTCTATCTCCATCTATCCACCGTCCAGGGAACATGCGGTAAAAAAATCTCAGACTATGATAGCGAAACGGGATGCTCCTGTTATTGCATAACGGAATTCGGAATTATATCAGACTACAATTGCGGTTCCAGAGGTCAAGAATGTTAGGGTAATTGGTACCTGTTCTCGTTTCTTCTGCAGAAAATAAAGGTCTATAAATCTTAATTTTTGTCACGCGGAGCCATACACCCGTTTTAGGATATTTCTCTTCCATTCTTGCACGTCATGAGGTTTGTTGGCGGTCGCGATCCGGCTGTTGTGACGATTTACAAAACCACATGTGTGATTATGGCATCGACTGACCAGAAAAGATTCTCATTTTCCACGAACTCGAAAAGGTCAGCACATATTTCCACTGAAAACCTGATGACCGAAACCATGATATTGATCCATGTTGGCTCTTTCCCGTATCTTCGACAATACAGCTCACGCAGCTTCAGTAATGTTATACCAAGTTTCCAGCAAACAATGATTGTTCTTTCTTCTACAGAGTGCACTTCAAAAACTGCGAAACTGCAACTGATTACATTAATGTTTTCGTGAAAATGAAATGCTCCTTTTGGGACCTTCTGTATGTAATATCTGAACGATGATGGTGGTGGTGGAGGTGATGATGATGATGATGATGATGATGATGGTTTGGCTTGTGGGGCGCTCAACTGCGCGGTTATCAGAGACCGTATAAATTCCCCATCTTTAATTCAAATCTCACCACTTTCATGAATGATAATGATGATGATGATGATGATGATGAAATGATGAGGACAACACAGACACCCAGTCCCCAGGCGGAGAAAATCGCCAAATATCAGAACGAAAATCTGCCGTGGAGTGTATGCTGATATGAGAGATTACTCATAAATGTCATCTCGAAAAAAATCAGTGACTATGAAACATGACGATGGTGTCATTCCTTCTCGGCAAATTTAACTTCCAATACGACACACTTTTCCCAACATTCGATAATTTGCAGATACCTTGGTTTTAGAAATTAGCATTTTGGCTGTTCAGTAAACGTTCATTCTGGGAATTCCTAACACATAATGGAAACTTCATCTGAGGAATGAGGAAGAAGTCGTTTGGTGCCATGTCAGGAGAATACGGTGGATGAGGTCGAATTTTACAGTGCACAGTAGCCACACGTGTGACTGTCCCCTGCAGAACCAGCTGGGGCGTTGTCGTGCATCAAAAACATTTTACTACGGCGCTTCTTCGTCTTGAAAGGCTGCGGCAACATTGTCAGAAGATTTCTATAGTATACTTCTATGGCGACCTGTGTCTTACAAGCTTAATCTGTTTGCGAAAGTCCATGGCAGTCGCAAAAAAGTCCAGCATCAGCTGGTCGATTAGCAGAGTTGTAGAACTACCGCAGACTGCTATATACTATCATAAGCATGAGTAAATTTCTAGTAGCTTTCGTCACTTAAGGTCCTACCCCACTACCTATATGTTACGTATGCTGCATAGCTATCGGGTGTTGCCTCATAATGGTCGCATTTTTTTTGTATGCGATCAGTGTCTTACTAGATTTCTCTAAAAAATGAAAACAAGTAACGCTCTATAAAATCAGTAAGAATATGTAAAGGGAAAGGTAACCTATGGAACATGTTTAATTTACATAGTAAGTTATCTTCCTATCTGTTACTTAAAAGTAAACAGTATTTATAGCAAGACAAACTGTCAACGTTTAATTCAGGTTTTCGTCTAAACTGTTGATTTGTGGTGTGAAACAGAGGGATATCATAGTAAAAATAAAGAAATCAATGCAGATTTACATTATAGCGCCAAGAATCACAGTTTTCTCAACAACATAAAATAAGAGAAAACGCTAAA
The DNA here is from genome assembly GCF_021461385.2 of Schistocerca piceifrons. NCBI lineage: Eukaryota > Metazoa > Arthropoda > Insecta > Orthoptera > Acrididae > Schistocerca > Schistocerca piceifrons. The sequence continues at coordinate 236,466,542 of NC_060140.1, forward strand.
CAAAAATATATCAAACACAGCTTTAATACTTTGTCGAATTCATTTCTATTACCCACAAGCAACCTTTACATTTACCAATAACAGAAAACGCTAGCATTAGATCATGGCGAAGGACGTTCTACTGGGTACACAATAACACCCATAATGAGATGTATTTTTTTATATTTGTGTATGTAAACTGTCCTTGGATCAGAAGTAATTCGTTTGGTTACATAAAAGCGGAGATCAACTAATTTTTATTAGTTATAAAATGCAATTTATTTTCTATGAAGCTATAAAATAAACATTAGATAGTACTGAATGACGTACGGTTCTAATTATGTGGAGGGCAGACGATCAAAGAAACACAAAAGCAAACAAAGAATTCGTTGTCTTTCAGTTCCTCTCTTGCACATTCGTTTAAGTTTCTTTCATTGCCAGTGCTACCGATACTATCCATATCCTATTACTATGTCATTTATGTGGTGTACCGAAACTGAGGAACGGTGAATTTGGTAGAGAGCAATTCTCCTGATAACAGTTGTTCCTTCGCCTGTTTAAGTGGTGGTGAATCCATATATTTCCACAGCTTAGTTTGCTGCTTTGTCTGGAAGTCGTCGTGATACTTCCAGTACTCGTTAGCGGTGACTAGGCCGCTAATGTCATCTGGATTGGCTTGATGCACCTGCAACATTTTCCCTGCCGTTTCGTTCTGGAGGGAAATTTTAATCACTCTAAACCACTGGTGGGCTACCGGCGACCCTAATGCCGCAGGCCTTATCCAGTCCGTGATTGGTTTCAAACTGACTCGCGAGCGAAATTTATAGGAGAGATAGCAAGGGTCAGTAGAATTTTGCAACAGAAGTTTTTAAGACAGCTATTGTAGAACTCTGGGAGTAAACAAAAGAAAAGTTCATGATGCTTACATAAATATAAACATCTGAATATGGGCTGAACATAAAATTAAGGTACTCTTTAAAAGACGTATTTTGAGGCATCATTTCTTTCTGTGGCTTTTCGGGAAACGGGTGCTTTTCACATCAGTGCAGTGGCCCGCGATCTTAAGTAACTATGTGGACAAGGCCGGCGCATTAACAAACACTGCCCATGTTTGGTGTAAACAGTCACGGAACTCAGCGGTTGGTGATCTTTCACAGCCAAATCGCTAAAGCGCAACTTTCGTACGATTGTCAATGTGAGGCCGGGCATTACCTTGCCACAGGATGCTTTCGTACAGTAGTATTGCGACAGATCAAGAGCAAATTACAACGCCAACAGTGGAACAATGAACAGAATGACGACGGTAAAAATTTGCGCCTGACGGGGCCTCAAAACCGGATTTCCCGCATTACGCGAGCGGTCGCCTTACGATTTGGTGCCCAGTGCGACTCACGACCAGACCCAGGCTACCATCTGTCGTCAACCGTATGTCCATAACCTGTACTAGTACGTCCATTATGTACGTTCCCGTATGTTGTTGTTGTGGTCTTCAGTCCTGAGATTAGTTTGATGCAGCTCTCCATGCTAATCTATCCTGTGCAAGCTCCTTCATCACCCAGTACCTACTGCAACCTACATCCTTCTGAATCTGCTTAGCGTATTCATCTCTTGGTCTCCTTCTACGATTTTTACCATCCACGCTGCCCTCCAACGCTAAATTTGTGATCCCTTGATGCCTCAGAACATGTCCTACCAACCGATCCCGTATAGGTCAGGCATTTTCCTTTCAAGTCGCTTGCGCGGTTTCGGCGTATAAATACGATATTGCAGTATCTGTGTTATTTCGAATTACGATACTAAGTCCCTTCGGACATGCAAGCCTCCCCGAAGGAACTTTGCATCGTAATTCGGAATAACAAGGGTACTGCAATATCATATATAACAGAGGAAACTTCCCACATCCCCCTCCCCCCTTCCCTTCCAAGAGAAACTTAGATCTGTTTGCACTAGCTCCGGTAGGATCATGATGACATCCTCTTTCGACTGCTGGTCAAGCTCCCAGAGCGTGGAACCACAATGAATGCGCAGCGCTATGAAGACACTTTTCAGAAGATGCGACTCGCCATAAAATCAAAACGCCCAGGATTGCTGTTGGAGAGGATCATCATTTTGCGCGATAACGCCCGCCCAGACATTGCCAGTCGGATGAAGGCTACGATTCAGCGATTTTATTGGGAAATACTGCAACACTCTACGTGCGGCCCGGATCGCTCTCCACGTGATTTTTATATTGGCAGCCTGAAGACAGACTTGCGTGAATGTTTTAGTCGGATGAGGGAGTGCAAGAATGGGTGTGGTTATCAGCGGCCGACCGCGTTCTACGAAACATGTGTGGCTATTACTTTTGTTTGGAAGCATTCCATGGGCTCTTTGAGGCGGAGGTCCGGTTTTCATCTGATTTCCCCTTATAATTCATAGCTATTCACAAAGACGTAATCTGCCACTTAGCTCTTCGCCAATCATCTGACCACAATGCAAGTCTGCGATACCGAGCCACTGTGTCATACGATGGTACATCACTGGTTTACACTTCCAGCAGTTCAGCAAGGATTGTTCCTGTGTTGTTCCCCTTTATAGCGAGAGAAAGCATTCCGGCACTACACTCCACTTTATCAGTTTTGCTCCTCTAATGGCGCCCTGCGGTACCGTGATGAAGAGACTTCATTGTTTACCAAGATTACATGCAGGAACCTATAAAAGATTGATATATAAGTACGTAACGTTCTTTTTTTTTCTAGATGATCAGTCTTTATTCCTATCGTTTGAAGACGTTTAAAATGCAGCTATTAGCTCTACTAGCCAACAGATTGAACACAGCAGATTCCCGACACTATTGGGCGGACTTTCCAAGTCGACGAGGTAAAGACACAGTTCCCAAAGTGTCTTCCAATATAGCGATTCAGATGAAGATTCAGAGTTACATGTTTAATAGAGTAGTGATATACATGAATAACATTTTCATTGAACTTAAAATGAATTAACCGTGTGAAAAGCAATGGTATTTCCACGAAACATACCATACCTATTACGATTGTTAGAGGATGTATACAAAGCAGTGTGCAATGTTTATTCGTAGGTTTGTCTGAGTCACGAAAGAGCGTCACGGAGAAGCAGAAAAACTTTGACTTTAAACTCTAACAATCCTGCGAGTGTCTACCTAGAAAAGTTTTAAAAGCAACTATTATGATAAGTGAATAATCTTGGTATGTACTACAGTCTCTTAGGTATCGCTCGCGTAGGAACCTTGAAGGTAAGATTAATCTACCTACAGCTCACACAAAACCATTTCAGCAGTCATTCTTCCCGCCTACCATACGCGAATGGCACTGGAGAAAGACCCAATAAGAAGTACCGCGACAAGTACTTTCTGGCATGCACTTCTCATAGGTTTAAAGAGAATGGATTTAGCTGTAAATGAACACGTCGTTAAAATAACAGAACTATTGCAAATCGGGGAAATGTGAGAGGGTGGCTTAAAAAACCATTAGTCATTGAGAATGAAACTTTCCTCATACATGGTCTATGTTATTAAAAGGTTGAAAGACTCGACCCAGTTATCTGGTCCTAGTATAAGAGTGCCTATCTAACGGCCACCAGGGAAAAAAAACTGGATTTATGGTACTTCATATAATTCTTGACCGAATAAAGAAATTTAAAATACTGTCATAATATACTGATTAAGGGTATGAACGTCTAACACAGTAAGTTAAATATTTGGAAACTTGGGGTAAATTCCTGTGGGACCAAACTGCTGAGGTCATCGGCCCCTAAGCTTACACACTACTTAATCTAACTTAAACTAACTTAGGTTACGGACATCACGCGCATACACACACACACACACACACACACACACACACACACCTGAGTGAGGACTCGAATCTCCGACGTTGGGAGTCACGCGAAACATGGGGAGGCACCTAAGACCGAGCGGGGCGCTCCTTTGGCAGCAAACGTGACTTTGTACGCTGGCGGACGCTAGGCGGAACGTCTACCAATGTTGTTTGTCATCCAGTGAACTCAAATGATTGCCAGGGTCGCAGGTGGAAAAGTTGGATCCAGCTGATGTGTCGAAAGGCCTCTTCTCCTATGAATGGGATGCTCAGTTGCCTCAGTGGATGATGGTTTCAGATACGGGTTTCCATCTGCAGTTTATTTTTCTCTTGTAGATGAGGCCTTTACACTAAGCAGCTGGCTCCGTCTTCTCCACTGGCGATCGTGTAAATCAGTCGCAATCACTGAATTACAAACGACATTGCGAGGCGTTTCGTCTATGGTCCACACGAGTACAGTCACTGGCTGGTGGCAGGCATCGGAGCATATAAACTCCACGCTCTGTAGCGTCGTTGGATGACGTGTCCGGACACCAGTCCCTGTTCTCGATTTGTTGCTCAAGACACCGTCTACAACGTCTCGAAGTTGCTCACAGCATTTCTGCGATACTCTGTGTATGTGCAGCGCCTATGTAATTCATCTCACGTACGTTACCCAGATTACGTTCGTCCAACATTAGAGAATCTTAGCGTCATCCAACAAACTTGAATCATGTCAAACCTTTTCGAAAAATTTTTTCATAGCAACTCAAACAAAATAATGAAAGCAGAAATTTATTACTTAACTACATTTTCGCTGTTCATGCAGTAAAACTACAGCATCAGGCATGACGTTTCAGTTTATTGCTTCTTCACTACTAACTCTATTCGTGACACATATTGTATACAGTATTCACATATACCACTGAATGTACCTGCAAAATTAGTATATTATAGTTCAGATAATACGACGGCCGCGCGGGGTAGCCACGCGGTCTTGGGCGCCTTGTCACGGCTTGCACGGTTCTCCCTGTCGGAGGTTCGAGTCCTCCTTCGGGCATGGGTGTGTGTGTTGTCATTATCGTAAGTTAGTTTAAGTTAGATTAAATAGTGCGTAAGCCTAGGGCCCGATGACGTCAGCAGTTTGGTCCCATGAGCGCTTAACACACAAATAAGAAATGACGACATACACATTGCGATGTATGAAAATCTAATTTTTCTCAAAACGCAGCGTCTTCAACCATGAAAGTTTTATAGCCTTAATGTGAGACATTTAACACATTAACTCATCAGTGAAGTAAACAGACGTCTGAAGCTTTCTGCACGTGGGATTTAGATTTTTTATGGAATAGCGGGTTGGGTTAGGCTACTGATGTAGTACTACTTTCTGATTTCAGCGATGTCCTCAAAGTTCCAGAAAGTCCATCTGTTTCTTAGAACCCGACTCCTGACCTTTCACGCGCTCTGGTTCACGACGTGTTGCCAGCCCAATTTAATGAGAGTCACAACAGCAGCCGTTCTGCCTTTTATTTCCTCTTTCTTTTTCCATTTGCCTTTCTTCTTATTAAACTAGGGCCGTGTTCACGCGAACCCACCGGCGGAAAGTTTTCAGATTATGCCGCAGAACGAACTCCTCATAATGGCACTGACACGTTTCGGGACGTTAGATGGAGTGAGACGCCCGTCACAATATCACTGCAGCGGTCGCTAAGCGCAGCCACGACTGACCCGTCCCCATCACGACTCATGTTTGCTGCCGAACGACTCATGTTTGCTACCGGAGTGGTGGCCTAGCGGCAGGTGGAGTCCCGTGTAACTCTGTGAAGTTATTGAATGACGTTCGCAGATGGCGTTCCTTTCCTAAATTTGTTCCTCAAGGTACTTGCCGTTTGCGGCGTTATGTAAAGCAACTCAAATAGTTTTATGTAGAAGTTTTTTTCCTAACAGTTCCTTTTGTTTTGCTACAGGTGTTGAATAATTACCAGAAATGACATCTCAAAATGGTTCGAATGGCTCTAAGCACTATGGGACTTAACATCTGAGGTCATCAGTGCCCCCTCCCCCTCTCCCCAGACTACATCACAACAGCTCCCAGTGCGGAAAAGAAATCACTCGTTTCTGTCCAATGAATTGGTAGCCGCCAGACGTCAACCCTTACTTCCTAAAAGTATGAAAAACTGTACCAAAAAATTTAATGTTTAGGGAGGATATTACCAGAGAAACTAAAACAGAGTAGCATATTCGCATATTTCTAAAAAAGTGAAACTTGTGTGTAGTGACAGGCAGTGGCGGATACAGAAAAACCTCAAGGAGGTTGAGCTACATTTATTTTCACCGTAATAACAGAAAATCAAGTTACAGGTAAGATTTAAGGAAGTTTTATTTAAACATTATACACATATACAAGATAATGCCATATAGTGATACAAAAAAGTTACAACTGTGGTTCTCTCCATTAAATGATGAATTCTATGCGCCTATTGCTCCTGGCAATTTGGTTAATTACATCGTCAATAAGACAATCAATGTATTATAACGCTACGTATCGAAGGTTCTCTGTACAAGGAAATAGTAGAATATTCGCGAGTTTTCTCGAACAAATGCTAGACAGAATATTGTATCGTGATCACTAGAATGGCCGCGACTTTCCTCGTAGGAATGTGCTAGTTATCTAAGTGCCAGACAGAAACGTATAAAATACGATGAAGCGGACGCGCGTGCTACATAGGAGAGTACAACTACTCGATAACTCGATTCAGTTGAGTCGACTGACGAAAGAAACGAACGAATAGCCTGGAGACTCACTGGCAAAGGCGGCGCGGATCGCAAGCGGGCGGCCCCGAAAGGGGGAGGGGAGGGGCGCCACTGGTGACAGGAAGTATTCACCGCATGTGATCGGATTATTTAATTACCGCATTAGTAATACCGGTTTACATTAACTAAAACAATAGGGGACGAGATTATAAACATCAAAAAACGCACAATAACGTCCTTATGCATCATCAAGGCTGAAGAAAAGAACAACCCAGCGGTACGACAGTCTCTCGTAGTTGTTTGTCCTCTGTGGGCAGAGATATTGAAGTGTCACAGCTAAAGAACTTCTTCTGCTACAGGAGAGGTACACAAACATTCCGACAGGATACTCGTGCATAAATTAAACTCCGTATTGTTTACGACTCCAGAAAGTGCACGGGACACTTACGTCACGCCTGGCAGGAAAGGGTTAAGACGATTAATGCTTGGTATGTCAAGTAACTAGCCACTGGGAGTATCAAAACGGTCGGGTACTAGTGGTAAACGAACACCAAATGAAATGGTAAAAGGGTTCAAAGACACCTGCTACAGAACTCATCAAATTCTGTTCGCCAAGCAGCTCGAAACCTAGGCATCTCTCGCTCAACAGATCACTAAGTCCTGCATAAATGACTTCACTCGCACGTTTACAGATTTCAAATTGTGCAAGCATTGAAATGGAACAACTCACAGCTTTGCTACTATTCTACTATTTAAATTTTGGATCAGATGTAGGAAATTTTTTCTCTGACGAAGCAACCTTCAGCACATATGACCAACTTAACGTCCATCAGGAGTTCGCATTTGGGGTTTGGAATACTCCCACAGTTTTCTGGGACATTTCAGAGACAGAGAAAAGTTGAGTGTATGATGTGCACCGGTGGGCCATGCTTTTTCATCAAGAAAACAGTAACAGGAACAGGTAGTCTGAATATGCTTGTAGAATTTGCCGTCACTAATGTTCTTCCCTTTAGTCCAATTGTGATGTTGCAGCAGGATGGTGCACCACCACGCTGGAGTTTACATATTCGTGACGTCCTGCACCGAACATTTCCACAGCGATGGATAGGACGTGATTTACCAGCAAAGTGGTCATCGTGATCTCCGGACATGATTCGTCTGCATTTCTTCGCGACGGGTTGTGTGAAGACATTGTGCATGCCTTGCCTGCATCTGACTTGGCGATCTCCGCAGAGGAATAGTGGATGCAATAGCAGCCATCAACCCGGGTAATACTGTTTGTACATGAGTTGGGATAGGATATCGTCTATCCACTTTATAGGTTACGAAAGGAGCCAATGTAGACATTCTAACATTCTGCGTGGTGTCTGTCTGTTCTATATCGTGTCTCCCTACCACTTTCGCGCAACGACGCTCTAAGCGTGTTTTTTAGGGGATTGACTAGTTTGAACCTGGGACCTGTTGCTGGTAAGAAGACGCCAGACCACACATGACATGTAGAATTCAGAAGAGTTCAGTGAGACTAGCGATGATATAACCAAATACTTAATGATTTCAGCGTCAGCTCCACTGCACTCCCTGTAAAAGAATCTTAATACTAACTAAATTTAGTGGAAGGGGTTCAAGGCTTTCCTATTTTTAGTTAACTGGTAAAATAACGTCGAAAAAGCAGTTAAGTTTACCATTGGAAATTTTATTCTACTCACAAAACATCGTTTATAAATTGCACTATTGGTAAAAGGAAATGTTTTAATACAGGATGGTAAAAACCAACTGCGTTCAGCAAAAATGTGAACGAAAATTCCCTGAATGGGTTTCCAAGTTCTACAATGGATCGAAGGATGACCTATGCCATATCACATCTATAATCTAGGTTTAAATTAAGTTTCACAAAAGAGAAAACTATCGAAATGGTCTACAATGACCCTCAATTATCTTTAATTACTTATCTATCTTGTCGTAAATTACAGTGGCTGATGTGGCTTCTCAATAACTATATAACAGAAAAATCATCGCGTTTCAGATTTTTACTTCAAGTGGCAAATGTGAACACCATGAGCTTTAATTGACGATCGACACCAGTATTATGCAAAAAGGGGGTGTAACAGATGAGACTTCTGCAGTTCTGAGTGAAGCTTTATGCGCTGTTATGCGGCATCGCATGCGTTAATTACCTTGTCGGTGTTCGTCAGGGTACGGCGGGCAGCACAGCTCCGCTCACCTCGCCGTCTTGGAAGCAACTCTCTCCTAACTTCTCCTTACAACAATTTACCGAAGGTGGTTTAAAAAAAACTATCTGGCTGTGTTTTCATCTGACCAATCAGGGTCTCAATGTTAACCTTAAGCTCTGCCTACAAAAATTCTGTCCATCCAATGAGAAACGTTATACTTTTCGTGGTGGGGCAATGTTTTTAAAGTTTTCAACGTAACACAGACGCGAAAAAGTCTCACGCTAAAACTTGCGGGTGGTGTGGCTCTTTTTGTGTTATCGTAAGATCTATACTGCTCTTCTGGAGGGCTCTAGCTTTTAACATGGGCTGCGGGGTGGTCCTACCGGTTAGCTGGCGACGTGGGTGTCCGTCCCTTATCGTAGGGCCTTCTAACTTAACACGGTTCCGCTCTCAGCTTCTGTCCTCGTTTCTCCCCTCGGAACTGCGTCTGTCTTAAGGTGGGAAGGTATGACATGCATTTAAGCATTCTTGTGTTAGTCTGTGGTATTCCATTTGCTCACTCGTTACTCGTATTACTTTGGTTAATTTAATGTCACGATTTATTCGGAGCTATGTGACATACTACTGGATTTGCTTATCATGTCAGGGTTTTCATGGAAGGTGTAGGATTTGTCTGACACCTTACAACATGTAGACCTTTTGTGCAAAATCCTTTGTGATACTTTACACGATGCCCCTAATCGCAAGTATCACAGTTATCTTAACTGCATATGGAAATCAGGGACGTTTATTGTGGACACCTTGTGTTATATAATGAAGTATTTACTTTTAAGCTCAGCCTGATAATCATTTTCCATGATTACCAAGTTCTCTAATACCTATACATGTAACGCATCAAACTGTGTGGTGAGAAACAAGCCTATAAACTCAAGCGTAATATGCATTAGAATTTATATCTATATCGGCTACTTCGGAACTTAATTAGAAACTACGTGGAGTGGGGCATGACTTTGTCCAAGACACAGTCACTATCGAGCTGCTTCTCAGTGCTCTGTTCCTTCTATTTCAGCGTACCATAAGGAAATAATCAAAATAATTACCATGGCAAGAAAATTCTCATTACTTCGTGTCACCGGTGACGCAGCAAGATGGTACCATATCGATCGGGGTGCCAAATTCTTAGGGAAGCAGGCTTCCACTATGCATTGTCGTCTCGGCAATGAGAGTTCCTCGAGAGTCTAGTGCGGGTGCATATCACGATGAGACGTAGATACAATCTGGAGCTAAACAAGTTTGAACAATCACAATATTCAATATAATTCGTTTTACTACTCATCGAGCCTTGCATCCGTACTCGAATATGGAAAAGATAGTATTGTCGAGATGACAGTGAGCAGCAAAATTGCGCGTCCCTAAAAAATGAGGAAATGTGGAAGTGCGATAAATGTGACGTGGAGTTGTGAACTAAACGCAGCGAAAGTTTAATCGGCTCATTTATTTAAAATTACCATTCTTAAAAAACCCGTTTCCGTGAAGGAAATATCCGAGGGTAGAGTCTGACACACAAAACTATTATGTAACAGGGTGAACATAGAAATTTTGCTTAAAGGTTTATTTTACACTACAATAGCGAAGCCATAGTTACAGTGCATAAATTTATTTTCCTTAAAAAGAATGGATTTTTAAAGAAAAAATTATATACTGTGACTGGCTTCACTATTGCAGTGTCAAAACAAACTTTTAAGTTATATTTTAGTCACACTCCTTATGACAATCATATCAGAATATAGAAATAGAAATTTTGATTTAATTTTGATTTATTTAGTGTTTTAGGTTTGCTTACATACAACAAAAAACCGAAAATTTGAATTAATTATTAACTGTTTGGTTACACAAATATGGAAACTTAATCTGGGCTACCATTATTCCTAGACTACGATTGCAGCAGGGTATAAAACAGGACATTTTGTACTTGTTTTGGTGCGTAACATACCATTGCAGATCTAATAATTGTAATTAAGTAATGCATAGCCTATATGAATTAATTTGAATAAAATGTGTAGTAGTAAACCTTACGATGGTTTAGTAGTACTGTAACGTTTTTACCCCTTTAGTGTTCTTGGCTTAAGCATCACTTCACGTACCTGAAAAATCTAGCTGGATGTGATCTAAATGGCAGAAATAATTTTTGCTGTAGCTGAAATTCGCTTGTTTTTACGTTCACTCGACCTATAGCAAAGATGATCGATTTTGAACTGTTTTTGCCAACGTTATCATGCTAAGCACAGTCTAGCTCGGTGCAGCCAGGCTATGTGTGCTGCTCGATAGCAGCATCATGCATATAGGTTTTCCTTACCTCCCTGACACAATGTGGAATATCAGCACACAAGCCTGTGATGTATACAATCCTTAGCTAAGGAACTGTTTTTCTCCCTGTAAAGCAGGCTAATTTGGTTTACAGAGAGTCGCAAATACATGTTAAAATACATATAATGTACATTTTCTACGAAAACTAATTCAAGCAAGACATTGTGGATCCGACACCGCCTTGTGATAGGAAAGTTAACATAACACGTAAATTTACCGTTGCCAAATGGCAACACCATGCAATAGAAGGTTAAGTTTCAGTAAATTTCGTGGGAAATATTCCAGACTAGCAATAACAAAATGACGAATACGAGTAAGAACTGAAATACTCACTAATAGGCATTGACTAACTGCTAGTACATTTTATTAGTTATTACCTACAAGCTACAGCAGATACAGTCTAACTTCGGCCGGCTACTGTGGCCACGCGGTTAAAGGCGCTTCAGTCTGGAACCGCGCGACCGCTACGGTCGCAGGTTCGAATCCTGCCTCGGGCATGGATATGTGTGATGTCCTTAGGTTAGTTAGGTTTAAGTAGTTCTAAGTTCTAGGGGACTGATGACCTCAGATGTTAAGTCCCATAGTGCTCAGAGCCATTTGAATTTTAGTCTAACTTCAGTGTAAAATGTTGATAACTGTATCAAAATACCGACCAGTAAATTCGTTGTAAGCACACGGTCACAGCCTTACATTTTTCCGCCAGCTAAATATTTTACGATGACCTTGATTAAATTTGCAACTGCTGACTAAATGTTTTACTTACAGTGAGAGGAGGAGAAGAGTGTAAAGAGATATTGAAAACGGTTTTGCAGGTTGATCCAAGACTCGACCACAGTTAGTACACAAAATTGCCGTTAGCGATATTGTATCGGCAGGTATGGGGTCGCTATTGTGAACAATAGAATAGTCTTGCAATATGTTTCTAATGGAGGAGAACACGACGCGCGAATTGCTTGTACTGAAAGTTCATTCCTTGCAGCACAATGTTCCTATAGACGACGCCGAACGTACACTCACGTGTGTACTCAACAGTGGAAGGAACCACTTCCACAGAGAGCTGTGCATGACGAAGCGACAGCTGTAAACTCGCCGGCAGCAGAAGTGTTTGCAGAACGCGGCGCCGGCAGAAGAATTACGGCTGGGGACGGTCGGACGGCTCGGCGGTAATAGGATTTCCACAGCTTTAACCCCATCACGCGCGGCGCCGCGTCCTCCACGGCTGGCGGCTGTCGTCTGAGCACTCGTAAAGTGCGATTCCACGCCAGCCTGCTTTGCACGAACACGTCGGCTGCCCTCAGGGCCCTGCTGCAGGGGGAAGGAGCTTTTCTCTGGTGTTGCCACGCACCGGGAGCCATCCCACTAACCTTTGTGGGAACAAGATTCCAAGAAGCATACCTGTGACGGGAATGTAGTTTACAGCACAGATTGTCGACGTAGTCTACAATGTGAAGATTGGTTCCATGTAACTCCACACGCTACACCATCCTGTGCAACCTTCATCCCAGTATAACATCTACGACCTACAGCCACTCAGTATTCAAGGCCCTGTGTTTCTTCAAAAATTTTCACCCCTCTCCACTGCCGTGACCCCCACTCAGTTACTAAGTTAAATATTCCTTGAAGCCCAAGGACGAGTCTTATTAATGTAACTCTTCTTTCAGTGAAGTTGAGTCATAATTTTTTCTCTCCGATCTGATTCCGTACCACTTAATTAACTTCCCGATAATCGATCCTACACTATGTGATCAAAAGTATCCGGACACCTGGCTGCAAATTACTTAAAAGTTCGTGCCGCCCTCCATCGATAATGCTGGAATTTAATATGGTGTTGGCCCGCCTTTAGCCTTGATGACAGCTTCCACACTCGCAGGCATACGTTCAGTCAGGTGCTGGAAGGGAGAATGGCAGCCCATTCTCGACGGAGTTCTGCACTAAGGAGAGGTATCGATGTCGGTCGGTGAGCCCTGGCACGAAGTCGGCGTTCCAAAACATCCCAAAGGTGTTCTATCGGATTCAGGTCAAGACTCTGTGCAGGCCCGTCCCTTACAGGGATGTTATTGTCGTCTAATCACTCCGCCTCAGGCCATGCATTGTGAACAGGTGCTCGATCGTGATGAAAGATGCAGTCGCCATCGCCGAATTGCTCTTCAATAGTGGGAAGCAACAAGGTGCTTAAAACATCAGTGTAGGCATCTGCTGTGATAATGCCACGATAAACAACAAAGTATGCAAGCCCCCTTCATGAAAAACACGACCACACCGTAACACCACCGCCTCCGAATTTTACTGTTGGTAGATGACGCTGGTAGATGACATTCACCGGGCATTGACCATACACACACCCTGCCATCGGATCGCCACATCGTGTCACTCCACACAACGTTTTCCCACTGTTCTATCGTCCAATGTTTACGCTCGTTAAATCAAGCGAGGCGTCGTTTGGCATTTTCCGTCGTGATGTGTGGCTTATGAAGAGCTGCTCGACTATGATGAAATCCAAGTTTTCTCACCTCGCACCTAAGGTTCATTGTACTTGCAGTGGATCCTGGTGCGGTTTGGAATTCCTGTGTGATGGTCTGAATAGATGTCTCCCTATTACACATTACGACCCTCTTCAACTGTCGGCGGTCTCTGTCACTCAACAGACGAGGTCGGCCTGTACGCTTTTGGGCTGTAAGTGTCCCTTACGTTTCAAATTCACCGTCACATCGGAAACAGTGGACCTATGGATGTTTAGGAGTGTGTAAATCTCGCATACAGACGTGTGACACAAGAGACACCCAATCACCTGACGACGTTCGATGTACGCGAGTTCCACGGAGCGTCCCATTCAGCTTTCTACCGGTGGCTCATGACTACTGAGGTCGCTGATATGCAATATCTAGCAGTATGTGGCAGCATAATGCACCTAATATGGAAAACGTATGCTTATGGTAGTGTCCGTATACTTTTCATCACACAGTGTATGTTTAGCATCACTCTGGCACCAAATTTAAAAAACTTCTATCGATATGAATGCAACAACATACGCATCTCATATGTACCAAAATGCCACACATAAAAACGGGATTTGGCGGTGCTCGTACCTCGGGTTCTGTTGGTGATTAAAAGGTACATTCTGGATAGCCCTTGGGCTAGAGATGATTCATATACCCAACAGAAGGATCGTCTTTGTGCCACTGTCCTACAGTATAGGGTCAAATATTACACACTTTAGCAAATCAATTGGGCGCTGGCGTATGCTGTTGTCAGCATACCAGTCGGCAAAAATGAAGTTCGAAGATGAATAAGGAGCCACAGTATCAAGCGCACCCGTCACGAGAGAGGCCAAGACACACTGACAATCAAAATGCCACCAACACCCTTTCGACAACATGTATTTAAGCCGACCCCGCCGCCGCCGCAGGCTGCTACAGTACAAAGCGTCGAAATTAGTGCCTATAGCGGGATTAGCAAGGAGACTAAAGTCTGTAAAAGCAAGATTACCAATATTGTCTGCAAGAGGGCTATTATTGATGAGCTTGTACCACAACACATGGACTATATTCAAGCTAAGTAGCAACTATCGGTTCATGTAAATAAAGAATCGTGTTAATCCATGTTTGCATTTGTGTTGTAGAGAGAGGATACTGGCCACCCATAACAAGATCCTCTCCTTTGCTTCCTTGCGGTACAAGACTCTACAGGTTGCTTCTTTTTGTATTTTTGTGGTCTACTGTGGGCTTGATGGTACATGTGGAGGTACCATTTGTTCATGGACGGTTCCTCGAAAAACCACATATAAACATTTTTCTTTCACTATAACTTCATTGTCACCACCAGACCAAAACTTAGCCGATATTCCAAGATGATTATGCGCAACAAATGATTGAAATTTTTTCTGTACATTCCTAAGATCCCTGCCGCCGTTGGATAAGCAGCTGAGCAGCAAGTCGTATACTCCTAGCTCACTCATTTGTTACATAGTTTAATTCTTAATTTCTTTGCGTGTTTTTGGTACTTGCATTGTTTAATTCATAAATTTCGAGCGTATTATAGTATTTGAGAGTTGTAGCATCGCGTTTTAGTACCTGAATAGTGTAAAATCGCGTAAGTCGTTTGTCTACTGTTTTGTTTTGAACGGCCAGTGTCGGTTGGTCGCAGTCAGTGTGCTCCCTGCCGCCGTTGGATAAGCAGCTGAGCAGCAAGTCGTATACTCCTAGCTCACTCATTTGTTACATAGTTTAATTCTTAATTTCTTTGCGTGTTTTTGGTACTTGCATTGTGTAATTCATAAATTTCGGGCGTATTATAGTATTTGAGAGTTGTAGCATCGCGTTTTAGTACCTGAATAGTGTAAATTCGCGTAGTCGTTTGTCTACTGTTTTGTTTTGAACGGCCAGTGTCGGTTGGTCGCAGTCAGTGTGCTCCCTGCCGCCGTTGGATAAGCAGCTGAGCAGCAAGTCGTATACTCCTAGCTCACTCATTTGTTACATAGTATAATTCTTAATTTCTTTGCGTGTTTTTGGTACTTGCATTGTTTAATTCATAAATTTCGGGCGTATTATAGTATTTGAGAGTGTAGCATCGTGTTTTAGTACCTGAATAGTGTAATTTCGCTTAGTCTCCTTCCGCCGCCGAGCAGTGTCAGCAGTGCGCAAGTAGCAGCATTACTGCATTTACTAGGCAATCTTGTATTTTAATAACCGTTTAAATTTTGTCGATTTGGTTGCGCTCTCTGTAGATTAGTTCACACGTTCTTAGCAAAACAGTTCTTAGTATGGATAGGGACTGCAACTGCTGTGTTCGGATGCAGGCTGAGTTGGCATCCCTTCGCTCCCAGCTTCAGGCAGTGTTGGCTTCGGTCACACAGCTTGAGGCTGTTGCCAATGGGCATCACTGTGGGGGTCGGGATGGGGGTTTGTCGGGGACGGCCAGCTCGTCCCACGCATCCCCTGATCGGACTACGACTGTGGTTGCCCGGGATACTGCCCGCATTGAGGCTGATCCCTCACCTGTGGTAGAGTGGGAGGTCGTTTCAAGGTGTGGCAGGGGGCGAAAGACATTCCGGAGGGCTGAACGGAAAGCCTCTCCAGTTTGTCTGACGAACCGGTTTCAGGCTCTGTCTCAGGCTGATACTGATCTTCGGCCTGACATGGCTGCTTGTCCTGTTCCAGAGGTTGCCCCTCAGTCTGCAAGATCCGGGCAGTCGCAGAGGGTGGGCTTACTGGTAGTTGGGAGCTCCAACGTCAGGCGCGTAATGGGGCCCCTTAGGGAAATGGCAGCAAGAGAGGGGAAGAAAACCAATGTGCACTCCGTGTGCATACCGGGGGGAGTCATTCCAGATGTGGAAAGGGTCCTTCCGGATGCCATGAAGGGTACAGGGTGCACCCATCTGCAGGTGGTCGCTCATGTCGGCACCAATGATGTGTGTCGCTATGGATCGGAGGAAATCCTCTCTGGCTTCCGGCGGCTATCTGATTTGGTGAAGGCTGCTAGTCTCGCTACCGGGATGAAAGCAGAGCTCACCATCTGCAGCATCGTCGACAGGACTGACTGCGGACCTTTGGTACAGAGCCGAGTGGAGGGTCTGAATCAGAGGCTGAGACGGTTCTGCGACCGTGTGGGCTGCAGATTCCTCGACTTGCGCCATAGGGTGGTGGGGTTTCGGGTTCCGCTGGATAGGTCAGGAGTCCACTACACGCAACAAGCGGCTACACGGGTAGCAGGGGTTGTGTGGCGTGGGCTGGGCGGTTTTTTAGGTTAGATGGCCTTGGGCAAGTACAGAAAGGGCAACAGCCTCAACGGGTGCGGGGCAAAGTCAGGACATGCGGGGAACAAGCAGCAATCGGTATTCTAATTGTCAACTGTCGAAGCTGCGTTGGTAAAGTACCGGAACTTCAAGCGCTGATAGAAAGCACCGAAGCTGAAATCGTTATAGGTACAGAAAGCTGGCTTAAGCCAGAGATAAATTCTGCCGAAATTTTTACAAAGGTACAGACGGTGTTTAGAAAGGATAGATTGCATGCAACCGGTGGTGGAGTGTTCATCGCTGTTAGTAGTAGTTTATCCTGTAGTGAAGTAGAAGTGGATAGTTCCTGTGAATTATTATGGGTGGAGGTTACACTAAACAACCGAACTAGGTTAATAATTGGCTCCTTTTACCGACCTCCCGACTCAGCAGCATTAGTGGCAGAACAACTGAGAGAAAATTTGGAATACATTTCACATAAATTTTCTCAGCATGTTATAGTCTTAGGTGGAGATTTCAATTTACCAGATATAGACTGGGACACTCAGATGTTTAGGACGGGTGGTAGGGACAGAGCATCGAGTGACATTATACTGAGTGCACTATCCGAAAATTACCTCGAGCAATTAAACAGAGAACCGACTCGTGGAGATAACATATTGGACCTACTGATAACAAACAGACCCGAACTTTTCGAATCTGTATGTACAGAGCAGGGAATCAGTGATCATAAGGCCGTTGCAGCATCCCTGAATATGGAAGTTAATAGGAATATAAAAAAAGGGAGGAAGGTTTATCTGTTTAGCAAGAGTAATAGAAGGCAGATTTCAGACTACCTAACAGATCAAAACGAAAATTTCTGTTCCGACACTGACAATGTTGAGTGTTTATGGAAAAAGTTCAAGGCAATCGTAAAATGCGTTTTAGACAGGTACGTGCCGAGTAAAACTGTGAGGGACGGGAAAAACCCACCGTGGTACAACAACAAAGTTAGGAAACTACTGCGAAAGCAAAGAGAGCTCCACTCCAAGTTTAAACGCAGCCAAAACCTCTCAGACAAACAGAAGCTAAACGATGTCAAAGTTAGTGTAAGGAGGGCTATGCGTGAAGCGTTCATTGAATTCGAAAGTAAAATTCTATGTACCGACTTGACAGAAAATCCTAGGAAGTTCTGGTCTTACGTTAAATCAGTAAGTGGCTCGAAACAGCATATCCAGACACTACGGGATGATGATGGCATTGAAACAGAGGATGACTCGCGTAAAGCTGAAATACTGAACACCTTTTTCCAAAGCTGTTTCACAGAGGAAGACCGCACTGCAGTTCCTTCTCTAAATCCTCGCACAAACGAAAAAATGGCTGACATCGAAATAAGTGTCCAAGGAATAGAAAAGCAACTGGAATCACTCAATAGAGGAAAGTCCACTGGACCTGACGGGATACCAATTCGATTCTACACAGAGTACGCGAAAGAACTAGCCCCCCTTCTAACAGCCGTGTACCGCAAGTCTCTAGAGGAACGGAGGGTTCCAAATGATTGGAAAAGAGCACAGATAGTCCCAGTCTTCAAGAAGGGTCGTCGAGCAGATGCGCAAAACTATAGACCTATATCTCTTACGTCGATCTCTTGTAGAATTTTAGAACATGTTTTTTGCTCGCGTATCATGTCATTTCTGGAAACCCAGAATCTACTATGTAGGAATCAACATGGATTCCGGAAACAGCGATCGTGTGAGACCCAACTCGCCTTATTTGTTCATGAGACCCAGAAAATATTAGATACAGGCTCCCAGGTAGATGCTATTTTTCTTGACTTCCGGAAGGCGTTCGATACAGTTCCGCACTGTCGCCTGATAAACAAAGTAAGAGCCTACGGAATATCAGACCAGCTGTGTGGCTGGATTGAAGAGTTTTTAGCAAACAGAACACAGCATGTTGTTATCAATGGAGAGACGTCTACAGACGTTAAAGTAACCTCTGGCGTGCCACAGGGGAGTGTTATGGGACCATTGCTTTTCACAATATATATAAATGACTTAGTAGATAGTGTCGGAAGTTCCATGCGGCTTTTCGCGGATGATGCTGTAGTATACAGAGAAGTTGCTGCATTAGAAAATTGTAGCGAAATACAGGAAGATCTGCAGCGGATAGGCACTTGGTGCAGGGAGTGGCAACTGACCCTTAACATAGACAAATGTAATGTATTGCGAATACATAGAAAGAAGGATCCTTTATTGTATGATTATATGATAGCGGAACAAACACTGGTAGCAGTTACTTCTGTAAAATATCTGGGAGTATGCGTACGGAACGATTTGAAGTGGAATGATCATATAAAACTAATTGTTGGTAAGGCGGGTACCAGGTTGAGATTCATTGGGAGAGTGCTTAGAAAATGTAGTCCATCAACAAAGGAGGTGGCTTACAAAACACTCGTTCGACCTATACTTGAGTATTGCTCATCTGTGTGGGATCCGTACCAGGTCGGGTTGACGGAGGAGATAGAGAAGATCCAAAGAAGAGCGGCGCGTTTCGTCACTGGGTTATTTGGTAACCGTGATAGCGTTACGGAGATGTTTAATAAACTCAAGTGGCAGACTCTGCAAGAGAGGCGCTCTGCATCGCGGTGTAGCTTGCTCGCCAGGTTTCGAGAGGGTGCGTTTCTGGATGAGGTATCGAATATATTGCTTCCCCCTACTTATACTTCCCGAGGAGATCACGAATGTAAAATTAGAGAGATTAGAGCGCGCACGGAGGCTTTCAGACAGTCGTTCTTCCCGCGAACCATACGCGACTGGAACAGGAAAGGGAGGTAATGACAGTGGCACGTAAAGTGCCCTCCGCCACACACCGTTGGGTGGCTTGCGGAGTATCAATGTAGATGTAGATGTAGAACCAAGAAAATTATCTTAATATTCTTACCCGTTACAAAGATACAGAGGGTCAAACTTTCTCTATTGCAACAACTAAAAGCCTGAAGAGGTGAAATACAAATAATAACGGCAGCAAATTACTCAAATTTCAACTGTATGTTCTCTAAGCATTTATCTCGAAGTGCTATCTCCTCTTTTTCAAAATTTTTAATCCGTTACCGAGAACCACATCAAAAACTATTTTTGGGTAGCAAAACCCAGCCCCTGATTCTGAAATGGCTATGTTTAGCAAATGGTTGTCATTTTCACAAAGTATTTGCAAAATACACATCTTGAACAACCTTGAAAATTTTCTTCATATCTTAATCTGTTTCCGAGATACAGAGGTTCAAATTTATCCTATTTTTACACTAACATACGCACGTATATTTGCCCTTTTTTATACTGAAAGAGGAACAGACAGTGGCAGTGGAAAAGAGACGGAAAAGTAATAAATTCTGGAAGATAATAGCCAGTGGATGTGTTATAGAAGGAGAGGAGGAGACAATGGTAATGTGAGAGAAAGAGAGGGGCGCTGCGGCTGTGGTATGTAGTTGACAGAGGCAGTACAGCGCTAGGAAAAGAGTGAAGGAGACAGTGGCAGGGACAGAGGGAGAGGAATAAAGAGAAAGAGAAATAAGAAGTGGGCTGTGTCAAGTGATAATGATAGAGTATATGACAATAGCAACGAGTAAGAGACATCGGCAGTGGGAAGGAGAGAATGAGAAGTGGGAAGGAGAAGAACTATCCCAGTAACGAAGTTCTGAAGTGTGTGCCTACTTGACACGGGCCCATTCAAACTTCTGTTCTCACTCGTCCACGTAACCCGCGGAAATTCAGATATATGAAAAATGTTGAGATAGGTTTATTGAAATCACAAACATTTCCTACTTCGGTGGGAGATTGTGACCTGCTCGGTAAACGTCCTCAGACCAGACAGACTCACTCCCGCCAGGCAACTCGGCAGGTGCCAAAATAACCTGTGTCGGATGAGGCGGCATCTCCACGATAGCTGTGCCCTCTCGTCCGGCTGAGTAAGGACAGATTCGATATGAAGGATTAATATCGATATCTTTATAGACATCGAACACCATATGCGATCGGATGCTGTACAACAATACCCTTTCGAAACCGTTCTCAGTCATTTCCATCGAATCACTCTCTGCAAACGTCCCGAATCTCAAAATAATTGTCAGCGTTCTCTGTCTATCCACGGGTGAGGAAATGAGCCAGTAGCGCACGCTGCTTATCGTAAAAGACCGCAGCATCATTTCTTCGCGGATCCCGTTGTTTTGAACATCTTATGCGGGATAGGTTAGGTGGAGGCAAGGGGTTGTTGTAAAACGTTGATTGATGGTTTCTTCGTCTCTCGTGCCACATGAGGTTTCCACGTTTTACCCCAATGACGACGCAGTGCATGAGTGGAACACATGCCGCTTTGGGTGCTGCATCGTCATTCGCTCTGCATTATTTTGTAACAGCTGCCAAGGTACCCAGTAATACGTCTTCTGGTATTCGAATGCGTTGCGCAAAATGTCCACTACACCTTCGATGGAGATGTTAAGTTGGTGTGCAGACTGTCTCGCATAAATGCGACTATCAGTCTGAATCAACCTTTCGACCCATGACACTTTGTTATCTGCGGTGGACGTACTCGGGCGACGTATTTTTAGTTCTCTCGCTCTTCAATTCTGCCTTTTTGACACTAAGATGATGCCGGTTTTCGTAACATTACGCTCATTCCGCAAAATTCCACTACTTAGCGACGAATTACGGCTGGGGAGTTATCTTAAACGGCGAAAAGCCTTATTACACTTCGCTCTTCAATCACCGACTCAGTATCCACCACGACCTCCAATTTTCAAACCCTATTTCGATGAGCAACGGCAAACCTATCTCCTTCTACGTGAAGCATTTGAAAACTTTGATCGTCTCTTCTACCTAGAAATGAAATGTAATTAGTACGGGGTACTTATACATCTGTGGAGCTGTTATCTTACCTATTCAATCACCGTCGTACAATGCGTCGTGTGTCACATTGCCTACTGAAACTACTGTTACTTCATCTGCTTATTAATACAATAATAATTATTATCATTGTTCCCAGAATGAGATTTTCACTCTGTAGCGGAGTGTGCGCTGATATGAAACTTCCTGACAGATTAAAACTGTGTGCTGGACCTAGACTCGAACTCGGGACCTTTGCCTTTCGCGGGCAAGTGCTCTACTAACTGAGCTACCCAAGCACGACTCACGCCATGTCCTCACAGCTGTACTTCCGCCAGTACCTCGTCTCCTACCTTCCAAACTTTACAGAAGCTCTCCCGCGAACCATGTAGGACTAGAACTCCTGAAGGAAAGGATACTGCGGAGACATGGCTTGGCCACAGCCTAGGGGATGTTTCCAGAATGAGCGGAAGTAAAGCTGTGATGACGGGGCGTGAGTCGTGTTTGTGTAGCTCAGTTGGTAGAGAACTTGCCCGCGAAAGGCAAAGGTCCCGAGTTCGAGTCTAGGTCCGGCACACAGTTTTAATCTGCCAGGAAGTTTCATAATTATTGTTCTTCAGATAATAATTATATGAACAGATCAGAAGGATAAGACACTTCAAGTGCCTTTATGAAACGAAAGTAATGCTCTGAAATGAGGGGAACATCACTTACAATGTTAATGAGTTTACACGCTGCTGTGTGATATATGCACGGACACACTATCCCAAGTGTCGTCAGACGCTTATCCTGTGGTGTCTTGGTAGATATAAGCAATTTAGTTTTTGCTGTACTTACCTGGAACCAGTCGAAACAAACACTGCTTATGATGACCTTCATGCGGCGCCCAGTATTGACGAATAACGCCAGTTTATCTCTCTTTGTAAACAAAGTGATTTTTGAAGCGGAATTTTACGTGCCCATCCGACAGAGCGGTCCCAGGTAAGTCTAGTGCGATATTCGTTTTAACCATATGTATTAACAGCGGCAGTGAAACAGAAAGAAAACCAGTGTTGTGTCAGCGAGTGAGCAGCACTACTACATGACGTTA
The DNA here is from genome assembly GCF_021461385.2 of Schistocerca piceifrons. Taxonomy (NCBI): domain Eukaryota; kingdom Metazoa; phylum Arthropoda; class Insecta; order Orthoptera; family Acrididae; genus Schistocerca; species Schistocerca piceifrons. Next base: position 236,489,305 of record NC_060140.1, read on the forward strand.
ACAGGCAGCTCAGATCAGGATGGTGCTGTTTCTGCTGGAATACTAGTTGTTACAGTAATGAGGACACAAAAATGATCGTATCATGATAAGGACTAGAGAAGGCAAGGAGGGTCGATGAAAAATTAAAATTGAGCGAGATATGGACAGTGGCGTTACAGAATCGATAAGTGATTTTTATCTATGACGGACTATTATCGATAGTTACATTTTATCTTTGACTAGTTTTCTCTCTGCTACTATGTGCAAGCTAGACCACGCCCACTCAGTATTTAGGCCGCTCTCCGACGCCGGACTCGTCAGTCGGCAGGACTCAGCAGGACCAGCCATACCTCTGAGGATGTCCAACGTAGTATTGGACGAAACGTTAGGATTAGAAGTATTCCATGGACCACGGCCATATAACCCGGAAGAATTATCAACAACAGTACCATCCGGTCGTGAAAGCCTTCATTGTATGATTAGAAGACTCTACGGGGAGAATGTCTCGAAATCAGTTAGACTTCTGGAAGTTTCACGTAAGAAGAAAGCACATTTACTTTGCACTTTAACTTTTTTGTTACGTTGCAGAGACTCCTCTTCCATTCCAAAATTTTTAAAATTTAGAAGAATGTTTCGGACAGCTCGTGGGCAATGTATTTATGATTACGCAGAAGCTGCCTTGCTCCGTGAAAGAATACATTTTACCAGACCAGAGATGCACTCTATCGACCGTAAGTTACTGCAACTGCATTTATTTATTGCTAACACTGTATCGGTAGATCTGTGGAATAAAATACACTCCTGGAAATTGAAATAAGAACACCGTGAATTCATTGTCCAGGAAGGGGAAGCTTTATTGACACATTCCTGGGGTCAGATATATCACATGATCACACTGACAGAACCACAGGCACATACACACAGGCAACAGAGCATGCACAATGTCGGCACTAGTACAGTGTATATCCACCTTTCGCAGCAATGCAGGCTGCTATTCTCCCATGGAGACGATCGTAGAGATGCTGGATGTAGTCCTATGGAACGGCTTGCCATGCCATTTCCACCTGGCGCCTCAGTTGGACCAGCGTTCGTGCTGGACGTGCAGACCGCGTGAGACGACGCTTCATCCAGTCCCAAACATGCTCAATGGGGGACAGATCCGGAGATCTTGCTGGCCAGGGTAGTTGACTTACACCTTCTAGAGCACGTTGGGTGGCACGGGATACATGCGGACGTGCATTGTCCTGTTGGAACAGCAAGTTCCCTTGCCGGTCTAGGAATGGTAGAACGATGGGTTCGATGACGGTTTGGATGTACCGTGCACTATTCAGTGTCCCCTCGACGATCACCAGTGGTGTACGGCCAGTGTAGGAGATCGCTCCCCACACCATGATGCCGGGTGTTGGCCCTGTGTGCCTCGGTCGTATGCAGTCCTGATTGTGGCGCTCACCTGCACGGCGCCAAACACACATACGACCATCATTGGCACCAAGGCAGAAGCGACTCTCATCGCTGAAGACGACACGTCTCCATTCGTCCCTCCATTCACGCCTGTCGCGACACCACTGGAGGCGGGCTGCACGATGTTGGGGCGTGAGCGGAAGACGGCCTAACGGTGTGCGGGACCGTAGCCCAGCTTCATGGAGACGGTTGCGAATGGTCCTCGCCTATACCCCAGGAGCAACAGTGTCCCTAATTTGCAGGGAAGTGGCGGTGCGGTCCCCTACGGCACTGCATACGATCCTACGGTCTTGGCGTGCTTACGTGCGTCGCTGCGGTCCGGTCCCAGGTCGACGGGCACGTGCACCTTCCGCCGACCACTGGCGACAACATCGATGTGCTGTGGAGACCTCACGCCCCACGTGTTGAGCAATTCGGCGGTACGTCCACCCGGCCTCCCGCATGCCCACTATACGCCCTCGCTTAAAGTCCGTCAACTGCACATACGGTTCACGTCCACGCTGTCGCGGCATGCTACCAGTGTTAAAGACTGCGATGGAGCTCCGTATGCCACGGCAAACTGGCTGACACTGACGGCGGCGGTGCACAAATGCTGCGCAGCTAGCGCCATTCGACGGCCAACACCGCGGTTCCTGGTGTGTCCGCTGTGCCGTGCGTGTGATCATTGCTTGTACAGCCCTCTCGCAGTGTCCGGAGCAAGTATGGTGGGTCTGACACACCGGTGTCAATGTGTTCTTTTTTCCATTTCCAGGAGTGTAGATGGTTTAACGTTCAAATCAATGGAATCTATAATGGAAGTGACCACCAATAGGCATAAGAAGAAGTTCAATATAATAAGATCTAATGTACAGAGTACTAATAACACTGTAATGGCAGAGACTGTTATTAACAAATCGTCGAGAGCATTGTCTCAGAATGAGATTTCAGTTCTCGTAAAAGGAGGTAATTATGCTATTACTCCTACGCATGTACCAGTGGAAGAGATTATTGCGAATGTGGAAGCAGAGATTCGAACCCTCCCCAAGGCAACTGCTAATGCAATTCGTGTTGAAATCACAAGGGTCTTATGCCATAATAAGCCATTGGAGAGTAATTTAACTAAAGGGTGGGGGGGAGAAAGGCCCTCAGGGATTTAAATGCGGACGAAGGGATAGTTGTTCTCCCATCTGATAAAGGCAATGCCACTGTGGTGATGAACAAAGAGGACTACAGAATTAAGATTTTGGATCTATTAGTGACGGGACATTACAATAAACTTAGAAGAGACCCGACGGCTGTTATCTTGAGCAAAACTAACACGTTGATAAAGTCTTCTACTTCCAATCCACAGAAGGATAAAAAAGTTTTGCTAAGGACTGAAGCTAAGTGTCCCAGACTTTATGGTTTTCCTAAAATTCACTAAATAAATCTCCCTCTGAGACCCATTGTTAGTGCGATTGATTCCCCTACTTATCAAATATCTAGGTATCTAGCTAATCTTCTACAACCATACATTGGTAAGACTGAGTCTTATGTGAGAGATTCCCGTCATTTTATTGAGAAAATTGAAGGTTTAACGTTGGCTCCTGAAGACGTTTTGGTCAGTTTTGGTATTGTATCTCTGTTTACTATGATTTCAGTCAATGAAGTTATGGTTTACATAACGGAAGTTTTCCCTGAAAATATGACTCTGTTTAGACACTGTCTCACATCTAGTCAGTTTCAGTGGGATGAGGAGTTTTATGCGCAAGTGGATGGTGTTGCCATGGGTAACCCGTTGAGCCCTACGATTGCCAATTTTTACATGGAAAAATTTGAACAATTAGCATTGAATAAAGCAAATAAGAAACCATGTTGTTGGTATCGTTATGTAGACGACACATTCGTGGTTTCGACACACGGTAAAAAAGCCTTAGACGAATTTTTTGATTATCTTAGTAGCATAAACCCTAAAATTCAGTTTACCATTGAAGTGGAAAAAGACAAGGCTATTTCGTTTCTCGATGTGTTAGTCATGAGACAGACCGATGCCAGTCTAAGACATAAAGTGTTTCGGAAGAGTACACATACTGATACATACTTACATAAGAACCCCAATCATCACCCACCAAAAAAAGAGGCGTAATCAGAAGTTTAGTGGACAGGGCAAAACGGATTTTATGCTGGATACGGAACTGAATCATCTGAAACAGGCCTTCGAAAAGAATGGGTACTCAAACAAAGAAATTAATAGAGTTTTAAGACCTAATTACAGCAGGCCATAGGACAAGGATGGTACACAACAATGGAAGAACACGGTGTCTTTACCTTTCATTAGTAAGGTTGCAGATCGAATCGGCAAAATTTGGCTGAAACATAAAGTGAAACCGGTATTCAAACCTACCAGAAAAATAGGAAAAGTACTTCGTTCTGTTAAAGATAGAAGGTCACCAGTATCGTCTAGCGGTGTGTATAAAATTCCATGTACCTGTGGCAAGGTCTATATTGGTAATACGAAAAGAAGTGTGAATACGAGGGTAAAGGAGCATAAAAGTCTTTACCGACTGGGTAAAATAGATAAATCGGCCGTTGCGGAACATGCACTTCACTCCGGTGACCATGTTTTCTGAAACTACAGTTTTAAGTGCTACCACGAACTATTATCCACGACTGTATAGGGAGGATACAGAAATTTATAAACATAAAGATAATTTTAATAGAATAGAAGAGGCCTTGAAAGTAAGCGAGATATGGACACTGGCGTTACAGAATCGATAAGTGATTTTTATCTATGACGGACTATTATCGATAGTTACATTTTATCTTTGACTAGTTTTCTCTCTGCTACTATGTGCAAGCTAGACCGCGCCCACTTTCCTTAGTATTTAGGCCGCTCTCCGACGCCCGACTCGGCAGTCGGCAGGACTCAATAGGACCAGCCATACCTCTGAGGATGTCCAACGTAGTATTGGACGAAACGTTAGGAATAGAAGTATTCCATGGACCACGGCCATATAACCTGGAAGAATTACCAACAACAGTACCATCTGGTCGTGAAAGCCTTCATTGTATGATTTGTACTATTTGTTTCTAACTGTTATGAACAGGGTGTGTACTACATCAAACTAGATGTTGTAGGAATGCGCTCGCAGAGCATACTGGAAAACAAAAAAAAATATATAGTTTCACTTTCTGCCACCGGGTGGAAATATGGCACTGTAAGCAGTCAGAATATGGTGTGGGTACAGGAAAAGCGACAATTTGGCAAGACTGGTAGCGGATATTTTTCTACACCCTATAAAGGAAGTCACGGAGTTCGACAGCATCCACTATGGATAAAATTCATTATAAAATTTACAGCTTCTACCACACAGAAACCGATGTCAGGGCTAGTAAGGAATTTCTGAAATCGTTGTACGGGATTTGGTTTTAAAATAGGTCAGAATTATCGAGTCATTAGGTGCGAACGAGAAACGTAGTTTCAGGAAAGACATTCAAAATAAGGACGAATGAAGTATGAGAATTAAAGTGATCGTTGGTTTATTCAGACGAAACATGGATTCACGTACTTTACACTGTGAGTACGACTGAATATTATCACAGTGGTCGTGGGCAAGACGTAATATAAAATGAAAGTACCGATCAATATTCAACTGCTGTGCCAACTAGGACATACGGAAAATAGTCAAGTGGCTCAAATGGCTCTGAGCACTATGGGACTTAACTTCTGAGGTCATTAGTCCCCTACAACTTAGAACGACTTAAACCTAACTAACCTAAGGACATCACACACATTCATGCCCGAGGCAGAATTGTAACATGCGACCGTAGCGGACGCGCAGTTCCGGACTGTAGCGCCTAGAACCGATCGCCCACTACTGGCCATTAAAATTGCTACACCAAGAAGAAAAAATTGCAGATGATAAACGGGTGTTCATTGGACAAATATATTATACTAGAACTGACACGTGATTACATTTTCACGCAATTTGGGTACATAGACCCTGAGAAATCAGTACCCAGAACAACCACCTCTGGCCGTAATAACGGCCTTGATACGCCTGGGCATTGAGTCAAACGGAGCTTGGATGGCGTGTACAGGTACAGCTGCCCATGCAGCTTCAACACGATACCACAGTTCATCACGAATAGTGACTGGCGTATTGTGACGAGCCAGTTGCTCGGCCACCATTGACCAGTCGAACATTTTCTGTGTCCAGAAAGGCCCGTACAGGACCTGCAACATGCGGTCGTGCATTATCCAGCTGAAATGTAGGGTTTCGCAGGGATCGAATGAGGGGTACAGCTACGGGTCGTAACAAATCTGAAATGTAACGTCCACTGTTCAAAGTGCTGTCAATGCGAACAAGAGGTGACCGAGACGTGTTACAGCTATGCGGATAAGATGCCTGTCATCTCGACTGCTAGTGATACGAAGCCGTTGGGATCCAGCACGGCGTTCCATATTACCCTCCTGAACCCACCGATTCCATATTCTGCTAACAGTCATTGGATCCCGACCAACGTGAGCAGCAATGTCACGATACGATAAACTGCAATTGCGATAGGTTACAATCCGACCGTTATCAAAGTCGGAAACGTGGTGGTACGCATTTCTCCTCCTTACACGAGGCATCACCACAGCGTTTCACCAGGCAACACCGGCCAACTGCTGTTTGTGTATGAGAAATCGGTTGGAAACTTTCCTTATGTCAGCAAGTTGTAGGTGCCGCCACCGGCGCCACCCTCGTGTGTATGCTCTGAAAAGCTAATCATTTGCATATTGCAGCATCTTCTTCCTGTAGCACGTCATCTTCGTGGTGTATCAATTTTAATGGCCAGTAGTGTAGTCGTGTAGCGTGTAAATGCGCTCTGGATGTGAGAATATACTGTTACTACCTCCACTTGCTGTTTCTCTAGAGTAAACACTACGGTGCTGCCACCGTAACTTTGCCGGGTAGTGCTAGTGTAAACTAACGGGGACTCGACTATTTGCCAAAATTAACCATAGGCAGATTTAAATGTGACCATCCAGTTTTCAGTCCTCTACCATAGCTCTTTACCGTATCGAAGCAAGCTGATTTAATTAACCACCGGAATGAGGAGCTTAATGCTGTAGTAGGAACTAGCAAGTGTATATGGCGGAGCCGTGCTGCGCCTGTTGGAGAGACTGGACGGTACGGGCCGAACTGTTGCGCCCAGGTGGTTTGGCCTGTTAATTAAACTTGTGCCGCAGATGGCGCTGCGCCGGACGGAAGCCAATCTGTAGCGGCCGGCAAGTTGCCCTGGACACTTGCTGTCGCGACCAGTTCCCTGTCTGGGGCCGGGGGTGAGTGTGAGCGATGGCCGTCGGCCCGCGTCGTTTAATGGCGAAATCCGATAACGCACTTCCCGTTTTACGATACTGCCCAGAAACTCGTGAGCCAGCAGTTGCCCTGCATCAGTAAACATGACCGCGGAAAACCGGGGATTAAGCGTGTACGTTCCCATATAAGAGAGAGGCAATGTGATTACGTTCCAGCCGATAGCCCGTACCCTTTCCCGCCATATAGTCTACATACCGTTTCATGTTTTTTGAAAATCGAGTGTTTCCCTACTTTTCATGTCATCTATATGTTTTAGAGTCCATTCCCCCTTCCTTTCTGCTTAATGTGAATCTCTCTGTTGCTGAATGTATGTGATGTATTCTATATTTGTGGCATTGTGATCGTGTAAGTGTATTGAGTGCTTCTAGGTCTGTGTTACTCCATTTCACTACTCCAAATGGGTAGGTCAATATTGGTATAGCATAAGTATTTATAGCTCTTGTCTTGTTTCTTGCTGTCAATTTTGTTTTCAGTATTTTTGTTAGCCTTTGTCTATATTTTTCTTTTAGTTCTTCTTTAATGGTTGTATTATCTATTCCTATTTTTGTCTGTATCCTAGATATTTATAGGCATCTATTTTTTCCATCGCTTCTATGCAGTCGCTGTGGTTATCCAATATGTAATCTTCTTGTTTAGTGTGTTTTCCCTTGACTATGGTATTTTTCTTACATTTGTCTGTTCCAAAAGCCATATTTATATCATTGCTGAATACTTCTGTTATCTTTAGTAATTGGTTGAGTTGTTGATTTGTTGCTGCCAGTAGTTTTAGATCATACATGTATAGCAAATGTGTGATGTTGTGTTGGTGTGTTCCAGTAATATTGTATCCACAATTTGTATTATTTAGCATGTTGGATAGTGGGTTCAGAGCAAGGTAGAACCAGAAAGGACTTATTATTATTATTATTATTATTATTATTATTAGTACTAGTAGTAACAACAGCGGTGGTGCTACTATTACTATGGAACGATACAACTTCGAATTCAGTAAAAACAAGCAAAGAAAAAAGTGTTAGAAACAAGAAGTATTACATAAAGTAGACAGTAGGTCTAACGCAATAATTAAATAAATGAAAATAAATAGATATGGATCCTCTCCTGGTTAGTTGGTATCTAAAATGTTCTTTTCTCTAGAGCTTCAATGAGTCGGTAAACAAACGCGTCCCAACACGAGGAGTAGGTCGTTGCCTAGTTATTGCCAGAGTACTGCGCAGCTAGGTCGGCAAGTCGATGGGAGCCATTGTCTGCGGCTACCAGCAAACGATTTTTATTGATGGCGCACCTGTTTAGCAAGCATCTTCAGTAGTAGTCGTGGGGGATCAGTGAGTATTATGATGATTTAAAAGCACTGAGAGAAGTCGGTTATGCGAACAGAGGGGTAGAAAACATGATAAAGAGCTAAAGAGCACCACACATAGTTTTCAACAGAATTTTACTCGTACATTGAATTCATCTAACAAAACATCACTTTATGAAGGAAAATTGTGAAAATTTATGCACCCACATACACGAATACTGATTGGCGGTATACCAAGTGAACATTCGTCTGCATTCAGAGCTTTCCTACGAAAACGTTCAAATTACATTTTGCGTAGCATTGTATATTTCTTGTAAACTATCATTTATGCCTGGAAATAAAATCTGGTGGTAGTACATACTCTACTTCTAATAAAAAACTAGGCACAGGAAGTTTTGTGCCTGCAGTAAAAACACAATCATCTGCGTTACTTGAGAGATTACTGCTTTACTGTTTAACAATTCTCGTTTTTCTTCTATGATCCTGTGTGTAGCATGAATTCTGCGCCCTATTTCAGGATTTACCCAAAAAGACAACAATTTCAGGACAGAAGAAAGAGCCTCATTATTTTGGAGTACAGACTGAAGTAACGTAATTACACAAACAATAGTCGGTTCACTTTCAAAAACAGGAATTTACAAAGCTCAAGAACAGAAAAGGATACAAAACGTTAATATTTTGTGTTAATGTCCTGAAGTGTACCATTTTGTCTTCAGCCATCCAATTAGGAAACAGATTTGTAGCTGAGAAACTTGTTCTTCGTGCTGGAAAGAGCAAGATGCGAATGATATACAGATTTTATTCAGTGATGTAGAATAACATTTCTTCAGGACTGAATGGTATGTAACGTAGAATATATATGGTCGAAGCTGTAACGAGCTACGGTTGCAAAAAAATTTGAATGAAAAGTAGTAATCAAACAATTATGGCTCTTGGTGTTTTAATTAAAAGTATTGTGTGTCACATAACACCCACTGTCACAAAAACTGTATCTGAGAAGATAACAACGAGCTTTTAAAACCGAAGTTAGCCTAACAGCTATTCTTAAAAAAACAGAATATTAGAGAAAAGGATGCATCACATTAACAAGTAATTACTGTTCGTTACTTTTTTCCCTTAAAATAATCGATAGCGACTTTTTCGTTGCAAAATACTCATATTTCCTTTCTCTGCGTAGCTTTTGTCAGATAATTCACGAATTCATCCTAAATTGTAGGCAGCTGGAACAATACTACACAATTCGCCATCTGCGATGACATGCAATAAGTGACAAGTGCAGCTGCGTGTTAGCAGCTCCCTGTAATTTTAACTGTTTTTTTGTTTTAATCCACATACATTACGAGAGCAATTAACATTTAAATTTTATGGATGTTTTTCAGTAAGCATTAAAGAGTGTGAGCGCGCGCGCTCATGTGGGGGGGGGGGGGGGGTGGTTTGTTTGTGTAGGTGGGTGTGGCTCGACAAAGGAACAGCCACTAACACAACTCATCCTCAGCATTACTTAAGCCTGGGGTTACACAACATCCTACAGCTATGTAAATAAGGCTAGGAAATTCCAACTACTGCTGTTTAACGTTGATAGCTTTTATCTTTTCTAGGAACTAAATTCAATACTTGTCGGTCTTCAACGTGCTGAGACCTCAATTCAAGGAACAATGAATTGGAATGCGGAAATTAGCACCAACAATATAACTTAAAAAGATGACGGCGTTAGCACAGTCTAGCAGTTTTCAGTTACTGAAATGAATCATCGTACTGCAAACAAATTCAGTCTTACCGCGTAATTCTACAACATAAAACTTTCATATCTTGAATCACGTCAGTAGAATTTTCTAAATAATCTCGAAAATTGTTTACATCCAACAAATAAGACTGTTCGAAGTTGGAAAAATGTAAATACCTAACAACACATCCACGTATCTTCGAAGTACAGTGAGCCGTATTCCTCTAAAAGGAAAGTTAAGGTTTGAGCTTTATCATTCATGTTTGCGTCAGAACAACTCAGGATTCATACCAACATAAGACAGTAAAATCGGAAATGTGTTCTCCACATCATAAGAAGGGAACAATATCCACTGAAATACTTTGGAGAGATGTCAATAAAATAATTATACAAGATACGTTATTACAGTACCCGTGTTATTCTGATTACGATGCAAAGCTCGTTTGGATATGTATGGATGCATCTATGCGGCCGAACCGGGCCTCGAACCCAGATTTCCCTCTTATCGCCTACGATCGCCTTGCCATTTGGTTATCCTTGCCCGACTCACTGCCATACCCGATCTGGCAAAATTTCATTGTCATCATTCCATTCTACAGCTGATGGTTGTCCTTATTTGCAATAGCGAATTATTATAATGTAATTGTACAAGAAGTGTTGTAGTCACCAACAGTGGAATATGATACCTTATTAGGACAACGCCACGTAGTCGTCGGAATATCCACCAAATAGTCCATGATCCAAGCACATTACTTGTAAAATAAATAGTACATTCTTCAAACGTTGTTTTGGATAAGTCGATTCTATTATTTTGTAGTAAACTTTTCGTTGTCATGAAATATAATTGTAATTAATAGTTATTGCAGGTACTGCAGTACTTTAATGAAATTCTCCAGCATATAAATCACCACATAGTATTTATGGGACGTTCTAACCCCGTATCGAATGAAACGTAAGTCTTTCTCTTATAAAAAATAACAGATATTCGTCATCAAACATACCTTTCACTTTTATTTCAAAAAGCGGTCTCAGCATAGTTACTTAATTTCTCTTTCAGACATCCTAAGTTCACTGATTTTATTCAGAAAAATACGTGGTGAGAAACAGACCTGAACTGAATATTCGTCCAGTTTGGAAACGTTAGAGCTATGTCTCCTGCGTTTGCTTCATATTATTTTAATTCGAATACGCAGCACCAAGAAACTTATTTGCTATTGGTCTCACAATCAATTTATTTGAATGAAAAACAGTCTTTTTCTAGATCATGCCAAACTGACGTTTTGAGTCAGTGTTGACGTTAAACGGTAACAGTAACAGGATGTTTGAAACGCAAGTTACGTCACTCCTATTGAAATTACATCTTTAAATAAAAAGTTAATTCGGTTTGGTTTACGTAGCTAATGTTGATAACTGTTCTCTAGTATACTATTTACAATATAGAGGAAGAGCGCTTAAGTGAAGAGTTTTAAGATGTGAGACGCTGTAAAAGGGTAACTTAAATGTCCAAATTGAGGTAAGTGTTCAGAGGCAATGCCAGTAAAAATTCAATTTGTATATATTCAAACAGTCTACGTAATGCTGTTGATTTCGTAATTTAGTGAAAATATCTTTTTTGCGAATAAATCATTATGCTAGTGCACAGCCACCTTAATTTGTTTATAAGTGGGACTGTATAAACACTCTGGTTTTGCAATCTGAGACTGTGGCTAAACACTCTCCTGTATCTTTAAGCTCTGCGCAAATCTGAATGTAATATTTTTGTTAATTATGTCGCTAATATATGTCGTGTGGACGTGCTGAGCAATTAATTTTTAAGTTGTACGCACAACTCTGCATGCATTTGTAGACTTCAATAATATGAAAATTCCGGAAGCCACTGTGGGGCGCATTATCGCCTAGTACTCCGACCAACTTACAGTAACAAATATCACCGCTAGTTTCCGTTTATGGTCGCTGTCGTTCGTTTTAGAAACAAAAAATTTATTATTCTATATGCTATATGCTATATATACTTACTATTAAGGCATGTCAAGCAACTCCTTTCGTTGTGAATGGAACATGGACATAGATGTCTACAATTTTAGTTAATTCTAAAGTACCCAATATTCGAGTGGTTTTTGCAACATGTGGTATGTTTCCTGACTGTGATAAACGATCTGTTTGTTTACCTTATGTTATGCTGTCATAGAATTCACAACAAACTTGCTTGTGCAACATTACATCTGAATATACTCAAAGAATGTCGGACCTGATTCGACTAACTGCGTAGTAAGACATCTGTTTTCCTTCTCATAAGCATATCACATGGCAGCGATTGATACTAACAAATTAGATTTGCCATAATGAATTGTGAAACGTAGGTCTATGTTTTATGCAGTGAACAACAACAAAAAATGTGCAACGAGGGAAGTAGTAAAGAAAAAAGGAAACACCACTCAAATTCAGGTCGACTGCGTAATCGTAACATATCTACGCCAAGCCAAACTGTATCAACAAGAACCATAAACTGCAGAATTACTATTCATCATAGACCATATGAAAAACTTTTAAATCGGTCTCATGCATATTACTGACAATTTAATGCTCATTTATAGGCCAGATGACTACTTTACTCAAAATACTATTTTAATTACGAAAATATCGAACAAAGAATACAAAATATGGGATACTAGAACACGCATGCATCAAAGCAGATTGGCGTAAAAATCAGTAGTGAAAATCAATACTGGATGACGCTCAAGTAACTAATAAACTTCATCCACAAAGTTAGGTGCTACGACAGTCTTAAAAACAACGTATGGAATGAGTCGCACTATCGTCTGATGTCACATAGTGCTTCCTCGACTCTAATATTTCGCATAAAATCTGTATGGAGTAGGTGCTATACGATCTGGCCAGCAATCGCACAAATAGATCATTTCTATGCTCCAAATGTGCCCCTCAATCAGTGTCCAAGTATGTGTAGCAAGTACAATGCATAGCAGCACGTCATTTAGTCGACCATGGCAGTGATCGAAATATTATACGTAGAAATGGATTTCTCAGCTCGGCCGGACTCCCAAAAAACTAACTTTCTCCAACCTCTTTTTATCTATCAGATTTAAACAAGAAATACGAACCCTCCGATATGTTTCCAGATGACGATCGCAATTATTTTGGAAGTTCTATGACATACAGATCGTTGCTCTTGGGTGGCAAAGAATAATGCTGTACCTGTATTCCACTGAGAATATATGCACATTGGAACAAAAGGGCTAGATACGAAATTTTTATCGCGTTCGTAAAGAAAATATCAGTCTATGTTGGACCACCGATAACAGTAGGGTTAGATACTGTGTACAAACAGGAATACGTGACGAAATCTTGAAAATTTAGAGGAGTCGAAAATCTCTATTAGGGTGGAATGCACGACGGTATTAATTATTTTGTATAGCTGACAAATCGTAGCGACTGGAAATCGAATGCTTTACGTGAAATACGTCAGAAGACTCATCCATAATTTTAACGCTAATAACATACAACAGACACCTCCTGAAAGAATAGGAATGGCATCACTAAATATGAAAAATTTCACTACTAACAGGGCACACCTCCCGTAACTGCGCCTTTCTTTGGGCATGGATTTCTTTACCGTACAGTCTTTGACGTAAATTGGGTGACAACCTACATAAATTAATGTATAATGAGACATTGTTGACTAGGGGTTGACTGTAACGAAACAACTATCCAATATCCCTCATCAATTTCAAAGTTTAGTCCTGAAGTAGACGGTGTACAAGTTATTAAACACAGAAGTGTTGTTTTCGGTAATTATATTTAGGTTCTTGGCGTTAGACAGCATTATGTTGCATTGTGTAACTTTTCTGCTATTGAAACTTCCTGGCAGATTAAAACTGTGTGCCGGACCGAGACTCGAACTCGAGACCTTTGCCTTTCGCTGGCAAGAGCTCTATCAACTGAGCTACCCAAGCACGACTCACGCCCCTTCCTCACAGCTTTACTTCCGCCATCAGCGCACACTCCGCTGTGAACATTTCATTCTAGAAAGATTTCTGCTATTCTCATACGTGGTTTTCATCTGGGAAGCACATTTACAGGTCAGTCCAAGTGCAAAAATGGAGGACACAATTGTTCATGTGTCACGACTACTATGTCACCTGCAGAATTATTATTAAATTTGTCAAACAGCTGACAGGCTGAGAACCCCATGGTCGCAATTAAGTGTTGTGTTCAGACTTTATACAGGAAGAACCTGAACCGATCCGACAAAATATCGGAAAATGCTAAGGGATATTCATTCCTTGGGCATTTGAGTATCAGTGACGCATGGTTTTTGGTGATCATTGCACTTCGTTTCATTTCTCACTTTCATTTATCTTTATACCTGCAATGCAATGAAAATATCTGCAGAACAGTGGAATTGCCTATGCTATGCGCTGTGTGTCTCGTTTCGAAACAAAGTTGTTGCATTCACGCTCGGTACTTGTTGTTGACAACAGTAATACCCACTTTCCTTTCCACCCTCAAACTTGCTATTCGGTGCTACTTGGCTCTGCCACGAGTGATAGAAGTGTGAATTCGGTTACTGACAGAGAATTGCCCAGTGTGCACTCATGTGGGATCAATGAATGCAACAGAAGAGTAGTACTACATCACTGTCCTGAACTATTCCCGCAGCAACGGCAACCAGCTCACAATACAACAGTTTGTTGTGTAGCTATTATCTGTAGCAAGTATATAAATATTCGTTTCATAAAAGTGAAACGACTGTTTTCGTGCATTCTACATTTTTTTATGTTCCAGATGCGTTTCGGGTTTTATATTAAATCACCATCAGTGGATTTAATAATCTTTTTGGCCGGTTAAAATTTGCATTTCCTTTCATACAGTCATAGGCTACACGTCACTTTGTCGCGTAACATATAAAATATCTACACGTTTTCACGTTTCTTTTTTTTGTGGTTTTAATATTTCCCAAGCAAACTGCTGGGAATCACTACTACCGGTCTTGCACTAACTGTGGATGTTGCCGCCGAGAACTGTGAGCTACTTGATTGTTTATATGGTAAAACCAAGTAAACATTCGGTTGCTACAAAACACACTCTTCAGAAATACCTGTAGTGAGTGCCTGATCAATAGCGGTACTAACGAAATGTGAGAACTACAAAATAAAAAGGTCGTGACTTAAAAAAGGTTTTGTAAGAGCAGCGACAGCGCGACCCCTAACCTATAACCAGATTTCGCCGCGAAAGACAAAAAAATTACGAAACCTAGATTACTAAATTATAATGAAATTTACGATTGCAGTAGGATGTGGAACAGGAAGTTTTGTTCTTAATTTGGAATGTAATATAAGGTCGGAGATATAATAACTGTAATTAACTAATGCACAACCTATAAATTATGACTACCTTTGAATAAATTTGGAAGAGTATAATTTACGATGGTTTAGTAGCAATCTAACATTTTTCCTCCTTTCGCGTTCTAGGGTTAAATACGCTGAATATGGCTTATTAAACACGTTAGAAACGTAAATAAATATGGCCTGCATCAAGAAAAAGGGG
This sequence comes from Schistocerca piceifrons, assembly GCF_021461385.2. Lineage (NCBI taxonomy): Eukaryota > Metazoa > Arthropoda > Insecta > Orthoptera > Acrididae > Schistocerca > Schistocerca piceifrons. Next base: position 236,504,654 of record NC_060140.1, read on the forward strand.
TTTAAATTCATAAAACCAACATCACAGTCCCTTTCAATTTCTCTCTGTTTTGTGTTGAAAGGTTTGGTGATGGCATGTTACAGGATTTCTTCACTGTTTCGGAGGTATTTTTACAGGAAAATATGGTGGCTGGGGTAATGGACCAAATGAATCACAAAGATGTCAGCTTTCTGTGGGGACCCACCACATAGCACGTTTCCCTTTACCATTGCTTAGAATATAAAACGCGAACAACTTGCGACATTTTGTGGTTAAGCTTGTAAACACGAGCGCAGCGTGCGGAGCATGTGGCACGCACCTGTGTAGACGAGTCCGGGTAGGAGGCCGTGAGAGGTGGCGAAGAGCGGGTGAGTCAGCTCCAGGATGAGTTCTGGCCCGTCGAGGGCCTGCCGGGTCGCGGGTGCAGAGGAGAACGACAGCGTCGAGGACGCAGACGCGAACGCGGCGTCCGCCGCCACCGACGTCACGGCGTAGTCCTCCTCGGCGACGGCGTTGTCCTCGTACTCTTCGGCGGCTCCGCCTCCGCACCAGCGCTCCAGCGGGTCATCGCCCGTGGGCGGACCGGGCGAGCGGCCGGGCGCGGGGTCGGTACCTGCCCCGCCGCCGCCGCCGGCCACCAGCGGGGCCCCCGCCCCCGGGGGCGGCAGCAGCAGCAGGAGCGCCGCCCCCAGCCACAGCCAGCGGCGCGGGGGCCGTGCCCGACTGGCGCGGCGGCGGCGAGCGCGCCGGTCCCTTTCGTTGTCGGTGCGGTCTGTCCGGTCGTTGTCGTCGTGTCGCTCGCCGTCCATGTCAGACGGAGGCGCGGGTCCGCGGGCTCGTCATGGGCGCCGCCGGAACCCGCCGTCAGAGACGGGGTGAGCCGGGCGGCCCGCACTCCGTGGGCCGCGGGGTACGCTGGGCACCGCTCGACGCGCAGCTGACGTCGGGTGTCGGGCGGGACGCGTCTGTCACAGGCCACGGCCGCGCCGCTACTGCCGCGCGGGCCACGGCGCCCGCAATCGATGCACCCACCCCCCGCCTGGCGGCAGCACCGTCGCTGCCCGACAGCTCCTTCCGGCCTCCGTAGAGTGCGGCTAGCCGAATCCTAGTTAACCAGCTTAGGCTGCGTTCACAGTGGCACAGACAACGGTAGCCCAGCAACGTTGCCCGAAAGCTCAGACACACTGTGCCCGATCTCAGTTTTTGGCGTTATTTTTTTCTAGTTTGTATCTCACGAGTGGTAAGATAGATACTGCCTACAGGAAAATTAGAGAGACCTTTGGAGAAAAGAGAACCACTTGTATGAATATCAAGAGCTCAGATGGAAACCCAGTTCTAACCAAAGAAGGGAAAGCAGAAAGGTTGAAGGAGTATATAGAGGGTCTATAGAAGAGCGATGTACTTGAAGACAATATTATGGAAATGTAAGAGGAGGTAGATGAAGATGAAATGGGAGATATGATACTGCGTGAAGAGTTTGACAGAGCACTGAAAGACCTAAGTCGAAACAAGGCCCCAGGAGTAGACAACATTCCATTACAACTACTGACAGCCTTGGGAGAGCCAGTCCTGACAAAACTCTACCATCTGGTGAGCAAGATGTATGAGACAGGTGAAATACCGTCAGACTTCAAGAAGAATATAATTCCAATCCCAAAGAAAGCAGGTGTTGATAGATGTGAAAATTACCGAACTGCAAAATACTGACGCGAATTCTTTACAGACGAATGGAAAAACTAGTAGAAGCCGAACTCGGGTATCCCGCAGAAATATTGGAACACGTGAGGCAATACTGACCATACGACTTATCTTAGAAGCTAAATTAAGGAAAGGCAGTCCTACGTTTCTAGCATTTGTAGACCTAGAAAAAGCTTTTGACAATGTTTACTGGAATACTCTCTTTCAAATTCTGAAGGTGGCAGGGGTAAAATACAGGGAGGGAAAGACTATTTACAATTTGTACAGAAAGCAGATGACAGTTATAAGAGTCGAGGGGTATGAAAGGGAAGCAGTGGTTGGGAAGGGAGTGCGACAGGGTTGGAGCCTATCCCCGATGTTATTCAATCTGTATATTGAGCAAGCAATAAAGGAAACAAAAGAAAAGTTCGGAGTAGGTATTAAAATCCATGGAGAAGAAATAAAAACTTTGAGGTTCCCCGAAGACATTGTAATTCTGTCAGGGACAGCAAAGGACTTGGAAGAGCAGTTGAATGGAATGGGTAGTGTCTTGAAAGGAGGATATAAGATGAACATCAACAAAAGCAAAACGAGGATAATCGAATGTAGTCAAATTAAGTCGGGTGATGCTGAGGGAATTAGATTAGGAAATGAGACACTTAACAGTAGTGGATGAGTTTTGCCATTTGGGGAACAAAATAAATGATGGTCGAAGAAGAGAGGATCTAAAATGTAGACTGGCAATAGCAATGAAAGCATTTCTGAAGAGAAGAAATTTGTTAACATCGAGTGTAGATTTAAGTGTCAGGAAGTCGTTTCTGAAAGTATTTGTATGGAGTGTAGCCATGTATGGAAGTGAAACATGGACGATAAATAGTTCAGACGAGAATAGAAACTTTCTAAATGTGGTGCTACAGAAGAATGCTGATTATCAGATGGGTAGATCACATTAGTAATGATTAGATACTGACTAGAATTAGGGAGAAGAGAAATTTGTGGCAGAACTTGACTAGAAGAAGGGATCTGTTGGTAGAACACGTTCTGAGGCATCAAGAGATCACCAATTTAGTATTGGAGGGCAGCGTGGAGGGTATAAATCGTAGAGGGAGACCAAGAGATGAATACACTAAGCAGATTCAGAAGGATGTAGGTTGCAGTAGGCACTGGGAGATGAATGCACAGGATACAGTGGCATGGAGAGTTGCATCAAACCAGTCTCAGGACTGAAGACCACAACAACAACAACATCCGTCTCGAAAAGAACTTGTCAGGTACTGTGCACCACTATTTCCTCTGATTCTGTCGTTACATTTATTGCGTATTTAAAACCTGCTCTCTGATATTTTAAAAAAGCGGATCGTCCATTATACGTAACATTTTTACGTGCAATAGTATTCAACATTACTATCAAAACATTTTCGAGCAAAAAAAAAAAAAAAAAAACAAAGTAGGAGTAAAGCCAATAAGTTACAAGGAAAATTAAGTTAGCTGGAGGAATCGGAGTGGTAAAGTAATAAATGTCAGTAACTTAGAAGAAATAATAGAAAGATAGGAATCTGACGATCTGCAAACTTCCTTTTACTGTCAAAACATAGTTGTTGTTGTTGTTCTGGTCTTCAGTCCTGAGACTGGTTTGATGCAGCTCTCCATGCTACTCTATCCTGTGCAAGATTTTTCATCTCCCAGTACCTACTGCAACCTACATCCTTCTGAATCTGCTTAGTGTATTCATCTCTTGGTCTCCCTCTACGATTTTTACCCTCCACGCTGCCCTCCAATACTAAATTGGTGAGCCCTTGATGCCTCAGAACATGTCCTACCAACCGATCCCTTCTTCTGGTCAAGTTGTGCCACAAACTTCTCTTCTCCCCAATCCTATTCAATACTTCCTCATTAGTTATGTGATCTACAAAACATAGTATAACATCAATTATATGTCGTGTAGTTGCTATTCCTAGGCAGTCCCATCTGAAGCTGCATACAAAATTACATCTTCTTTTATTATCAAAACAAATACATGAGGCGTGCTTCTGCTCCGAGCGTGGTGGCGCAGTCGTCAGCACACGGGACTCGTATTCGACAGAACGTCGGTTCAAGCCCGAGTACAGCAATCCTGATTTAGTTTTTCCGTGATTTCCCTAAATTGCTGCAGGCGATTGCTGGGATGTTTCTTTTGAAAGGGCACGGCTGACTTCCTCCCCTACTCCAATGGGACCGATGACCTCGCTATTTCGTTGCCATCCCCGAATCAACCAACCAACCATGAGTCTCTATGCGCATTTTTTTTTACTGTCTAAAAAACAGCACTACTTGTTACATGTTTTAACTTCTTACGTAAGGCATATCCACTGCAGAGTTTGTGTTGCAGTATCCAGACTTAGCTCTACACGTTGTATGTGTGCTGTTATTTTGTACGGTTATATGTATGATTTGTTTCTCTTAGCTAGTGCCACAGGTGTGCGGGATGCCTAGGTTGGTCCGCCTCGGCATCTAAGCGGTCTGCGCGGCGTCTGCGCGGTCGGGGCGGCGGATTGTTAACCGAAATGGCCCGTGTTCGATTCCTGGACGTATCGGAGATTTTCTTCGCTCGGGGACTGGATTGCTATGTTGTTCTTACGTCTGCATCGTCTTAACTGACAAGAAACCTCTCCAGTACATTGTCGTACCGTCTTTTCTTACGGAGATGGGTGACTGGGTACGAACCAAAAACCAAGAAATTGAAATTAAACAAAAATTCACGCCCTATCTTCCCGCATAGCGTTTGCCTTAGATGTAATGACTTTTCTATTGCTCACTTTACTCATTTTCCTTTCGTTATTTAGTTAACATTTTCAAAGTGTAGTTTAGATACATGGACCAATCACATGCTATGTCTGCTTTTCTTGTAACTATCTTATTTATCTATATTTCGTGTTTGCTCGTCATGTTATGAGTCTGTGTCTGATGCTGTGTTTGTGTCAGTTTCTGTGTCTGCATCTACAGCAGTGTCTGTGACTGTGTCTGAGCTTGTGTCCTCCTAAGGATCCTGTTGTTTCTGTTGTATGTCTGTTCGACACCTGCTTTATGGATTTCCTTGTCATGCAGTGTTATTGAAACATTGTAAGCGGTGTTGCCTAGGACACCCCAATTGATTTTGTCTCGTACACTTCTCTCATCTCATTTATTCTGTTCAAGTCTTGTGTTAGCATTCCTGTACACAGTGACACAAAAATCGACAGAGCTAGGCAACTGGGACAAGTGTCGCTCTGCTACAGCGACACTACCGTTTTATATTATTTTCTATGTTAGCTGGTACGCAAGGCGCGACACGTGTCGAGCTTCAGATCATGTCTGTACCTGTTTCGCACGTGACGGTCCACACTGCTGCTCCCAAACAGTAGTGTCGCATGTCGCCGAGCGTAAGTATGGATTTTACTACCGCAGATCGCCGTGCGTAAGTATGGATTTTACTACCGCAGAAGACGAAAAGTTGATCAATTTGGTCTCTGTAATCCCCAGCTATATGCCTTCAAATTGGATGCATACCAAAATATCCTTGCGAAGCACAGTATATGGAAACGGTATTATTTTTTTACCTAACCACTTTATTTGGCGTTTACTTCCATTTATATAAGTATGTAAAACATGATATATAAACAAATTATTTTCGTAAAAAAAATACATTCATATCTTTATTTACATTTATCTGTTGCTCGTATTCAAATTAACTACATAAGTTCAAAGAAGATCAGTTACAATTATGTATAGTATTATTTCACCATAACACTCTACCCTGTGTACTAAAAAAAATGTTGAAGTTTGTCTCTCACCTCAAATCTGACACCGTTTGAGAAACCTCCGTTATGTGCCAGTGACTGAGTCGCTGTTTCACATCGATAGAAGGGAATTGGTTGATCTTCAAAACAAACATCTTGTAAAATATTATGTAGGTAACAAGCTGTTATAATCAGGCTATCAACTGATCAGGTAAAATTGCAATTGATGTATAGAACACTAAATACTTGAGACGGTAACCCAAAGGCGTTTTCTGCTTCTCAAGCAGCATGACGCAAACGGTAGTTAAAAATTCCTTTTCTCGATCCAGTCATACGTCTGTTCGAGAGTATGGCTTCATCAGGTAATTACTAAGTGCAAATGCTTCATCGCCGATTATGAAGATCGACATTATAACGCCAGTGTTTGGAAGGTATTTAGATGCAGGGAAATTAAAATTGTTCGAGGCAGTCTTTCTCACCATCTCGGATTTTTGAAAAACACGGCTGTCACCTTCTTTGCCGTATGAGACAATATCTACAACAATGAATTTGTAATTTGTGTCCACTATTGGAAGCAGAACGATGGAAAAGTAATTTCCTTAATTGAAAAGATAGTTCCGCTGTTTTTTGGTGCGTTTATGTGCACACGTTTGCCATCAGTACTACCAATTCAGTGTGGTGTATACCTTTTCTGCTAGAAATCTTGTTCAACGTGCTTAAAAGTATTTTCATTTGGCGAGGACAAGGCTATTGGCATCAGTTTCTTTCTCAATGCATTCGAAACTTTTCTAACGTTCCGTGAGTTATAGCCGTCTGATAAGTGGTAAGCATATGACAAAGATTAAAAAGTTGCTCCTCTGGCCATTCATCTGGAAAAAGGACAAAGAAAGAATTTGTTATCATTATTTATGGAGACAATTTGTTTTTTCTAGATGCACATGAAATTGTGATTAACATTTTAATGCTAACATCTAAAATGTATGTCGTAATTTTCATTAGAGATGAGGACTGTAAATAAGGGGGAAATATATTAAAGGGTTGTTTGGGGGAAGAGGCCAAACAGCGAGGTCATCGGTCTCATCGGATTAGGGAAGGGCGGGGATGGAAGTCGGCCGTGCCCTTTCAAAGGAACCATCCCAGCATTTGCCTGGAGCGATTTAGGGAAATCACGGAAATCATAAATCAGGATGGCCGGACGCGGGATTGAACCGTCGTCCACCCGAATGCGAGTCCAGTGGAAACATATTAAATCTCCTAAAATAGATTCAAGCTCAATAATAAATCAGGAACGGGATCTGCCGCACCTGAGAACTTTAAATCGACAATATATAAACCGCAAATTTTTTTGAAACTGTATTTCAGCATAGAACTGGCGGCACTAACATGGTGGATGATAGGGTAGACGGAGAAGATACTGCTGAGGAATTGCGGGATGAGAGTATTATCGCTGACAAGGGGGTGAATGATGAAGAAGCTTCGAATTAAAGCCCTAACGTTACTAAACGATGCCGTGGAAACGATAAAGATGGTACTATTGTCGATTACTTTAAGAATTTGAAGAACGTATTAGCGCAAAGAGCTACGTAACTTTTTTGAACAACCAGTTTCGGTCTACAGACAATCATCAGGTTCATAAAATCATTTACAACATCGTATAAGGCCATGTAAAATTATTAGCATCGGATCCAAAGAAAGCCGGCAGTGGTGGCCGACCGGTTCTAGGCGCTTCAGTCCGGAACTGCGCGACTTAGACGGTCGCAGGTTCGAATCATGCCTCGGGCATGTATGTGTGTGACGGCCTTAGGTTTAAGTAGTTCTAAGTTCTAGGGGACTGATGACCACAGATGTTAAGTCCCATAGTGCTCAGAGCCATTTGAGCCAGATCCAAAGAAACTGGTACGACTGCTTAATATCGTGTAAGGCTCCTGCGAGCACGCGAAAGTGCTGCAGCACGACGGGCTCATGTACTCGAATAATGTCTGAAGTAGTGCTGGAGGGAATTGACACCATGAATCCTGGACGTTTGTCCATAAATCCCTAAGAGTACGAAGGGGTGGAGATGTCTTCTGAACAGCACATTACAAGGCATCCCAGATATGCTCAATAATGTTCATGCCTGGGCACTTTGGTGGTCAGCGGAAGTGTTTAAACTCAGAAGAGTTTTCCCGGAGCCACTCTGTAGCAATTCCGGATGTGTTGTCCGGCTGGAATTGCCAAGTCCGTCTGAATGCACAACTGCATGAATGGATGCAAATGATCAGACAGGGTGCAAACATACCTTTCGCCTGTCAGAGTCGTATCTAGATTCGCCAAGGGTGCTACATGACTCCAACTGCGCACGTCTCACACCATTACAGAACCTCCATCAGTTTGAACAGGACCATGCTGACATGTAAGGTTGTTACCATACCCCTACACGTCCTTCCGCTCGATACAATTGGAGACGAGACCCTTCCGACCATGCAACATGTTTCCAGCCATCAACAGTCCAATGTCGGTGTTGACGGGTTCAGGCGAGACGTAAAGCTTTGTGTCGTGCAGTCATCAAGGATACACGAGTGGGCCTTTGGTTCCGAAAACCCATATCGATGATGTTCCGTTGAATGGTTCGCACGCTGATACTTGTTGATGGCCCAGCATTGAAATCTGCAGCAATTTGCGGAAGGGTTGCACTTCTTTCACGTTGAACGATTCTCTTCCATCGTTGTTGGTCCCGTTCTTCCAGCATCTTTTCCCGGCGGCAGCGACGATGGAGATTTGATGTTTTACCGGATTTCTGTCCGACCCCGGTAGCTGAGTGGTCAGCGCGACAGAATGTCAATTCTAAGGCCCCGGGTTCGATTCCCGACTGGGTTGGAGATTTTCTGCGCTCAGGGATTGGGTGTTGTGTTGTCCTCATCATCATCATTTTATCTCCATCGACGTGCAAGTCGCTGAAGTGGCGTCAAATCGAAATACTTGCAAACGACGAACGGTGTACCCGACGGAGGCCCTAGTCACACGATTTCTATTCGCGGTACACGCGTGAAATGGTCGTACGGAAAAATCCCCACTTCATCGCTACCTCGGAGATGCTGTGTTTCATCTTTCGTGCGCCGACTATAACACGACGTTTGAATTCAATTAAATCTTGATAATATGCCATTGTAGCAGTAGTAACCAATTTAACAACTGCGCCAGACTCTTTTCGTGTACGATAGGCGTTGTCGACCGCAGCGCCGTATTCTACCTGTTTACGTTTCTCGGCATTTGAATACTCATGCCTATACCAGTTTCTTTGCCGCTTCAGTGTGTAATAATGTGTCAGACAGTGCATTCATTCATGCAATGTCAAAAGCATTAACTCTAGGAACGGAGGCACTGAGGAGTATGTGGTATTCGTCCGTTCCTAACGTTTATGGTGCTTAGTACCTTGAATTTATACACTTTCTGTCACAGTTTAACACTGATGATGTATTTTATGTTACTATGTGACAGCAGAAACGTATTAATCGATGTTTTATCTGATACCAAGACACATATAGCCTAATATGACGTTGTAAATGTTTTTATGAACTTGATGATTGTCTGCTGATCGAAAGTGGTTGTTAAATAAACGAATTTTATCAGGAGCTCTTGGTGGTAATCATAACGTAAATATTTACGTGTTGTGGGGCACCATCTTCTGGAGATACAATATCACACACAGTCTGCACACCTTCTAATAAGTTCAGAACAGCTGATATATGTCAATTAACTTTCAGCGTCTGTCATTCAGCGTACCTTTGAAAGAAAGACATAAGTTTTACAGTAAGACACTCTGAACACCTAAACCACTGAAGAGTGGAAATACATACACCACATTTACAAACCACTTCATATAACGGAATCATCACCCTACTGTCATAAAATCACCAGTAAGCGGTAAAAATAGATAATTGGTAGACGCTTAATGCTCACCTAGCACAACCCGGAAAGGATCCACTACAGGAACATTAAGTGATGGTGGTGGTTTTTGGGGGAAGGAGACAAGACAGCGAGGTCATCGGTCTCATCGGATTAGGGAAGGACGGGGAAGGAAGTCGGCCGTGCCCTTTGAAAGGAACCATCCCGGCATTTGCCTGGAGCGATTTAGGGAAATCACGGAAAACCTAAATCAGGATGGCCGGACGCGGGATTGAACCGTCGTCCTCCCGAATGCTAGTCCAGTGCCTAACCACTGCGCCACCTCGCTCGGTCATTAAGTATTAAAACTGACACACACCTCTTTTCTCACTTGAATGTCTAATTTTTTGAGGTTACAGTGCAGATAATTTCCGATACAATCTTTGCCAGTTGCAGATGGGTGTCGTATAAAGTAGTGACATGGGACTGACATCGGTAGACAGCCACAGACCGTACATAATGTAATACAATGTAACGTTCATTTAGTTATTATTAATACAATAGCGATTTCAGGCTATAGATTTCGAAATACATCCCAGTCATTATACACACATCAAAGAAAGTTTTGCATCACCCCGGTTCCCAGAACTCCTGAAGATAAACGTTGACTGAGGATGTTGTATCACAGAGTCCCTTTGACTGTTCAGTTATCTCACTAAACCAGCCCACAGATGTAAAAAAACCATGCATGAGCAGTGCCTATTACACAGAGGGGGACCGACAGCCGATCAGTTCCAGTCATTCAAGCAGCAAGTAAGTACACGGTCGATGACATTGCCTCGCTCAAGCCGCCCAATGGCTACTTCTGCAGTGGATGACCGCTACCTACAGGTTATAGCTCGGAGGAACCCTGACAGCAACGCCACCGTGTTGAATAATACTTTTGTGCAGCCACAGGACGTCGTGTTACGACTCAAACTGTGCGCAATAGGTTGCATGATGCACAGCTTCTCTCCCGACGTCCATGGCTTGGTCCATCTTTGCAGCCACGACATCATGCACCGCGGTGCAGAAGAGGTCAATAACATGCCAAATGGATCGCTCAGGGTAGGCATCACGTTCTCTTCAGCGATGAGTGCCTTCAACCAGATCCGGCCGAAGTGGCCTAGCGGTTCTAGGCGCTGCAGTCCGGAACCGCGCGACCGCTACGGTCGCAGGTTCGAATCCTGCTTCGGGCATAGATGTGTATGATGTCCTTAGGTTAGTTAGGTTTAAGTAGTTCTAAGTTCTAGGGGACTGATGACATAAGATGTTAAGTCCCATAGTGCTCAGAGCCATTTGAACCTTCAACCAGACAGTCATTGGAGACATGTTTGGAAGCAGCCCGGTCAGGCTGAGCGACTTAGACACACTGTCCAGCGAGTGCAGCGAGGTAGAGGTTCCCTGCTGTTTTGGGGTGTTAGTATGTGGGGACGACTTACGCCGCTGGTGGTCATGGAAGGCACCGTAACGGCTGTACGATACGTGAATGCCATCTCCCGACCGATAGCGCAACCATATCGGTAGCATATTGGCGAGGCATTCGTGTTCATGGACGACAATTCGCGCCCTCATCGTGCACATCTTGTGAATGACTTACTTCAAGGTAACGACATCACTCGACCAGAGTGGCCAGCATGTTCTGCAGACATGAACCCTATCGAACACGCCTGGGATAGATTGAAATGAGCTGTTTATGGACGACGTGACCCACCAACCACTCTGAGGGATCTACACTGAAATGCCGTTGGTGAGTGGGACAATCTGGAACAAGAGTGCCCTTGATGAACTTGTGGATAGTATGCCACAAAGGATACAGGCATGCATCAACGCAAGAGGACGTGCTACTGGGTATTAGAGGTGTCGGTGTGTTCAGCAATTTCGACCACCATCTCTGAAGGTCTCACTGTATAGTGGTACATGATGGTGCGCTTTTCATGAGCAATAAAAAGGGCAGAAATGATCTTTATGTATCTCTCTATTTCAATTTTCTGTACAGTTTCCGTAACTCTCGGAACAGAGGTGATGCAAAACTTTTTTTGGTGTGTATACTTCTCATCCTCAGGAAGTCACAGACGCCTTCTTTCTAGTAAAAGTAAAGGAAATATCAATTTGAAGACTTGTGATCGCATGTGCCTGGTGGAGGTGGAATGGCGTTGCCTTCCTCCGAAATTTAAGCTGATTCACCTAACCAGTGGTAGGGGAGCTACAGCTTCATGTGGATTCTGAACCACTGTGCAACTCAGCATTTTTCACATCAACAAACATTTGCAGAGGGGAAGAAGGTTAAGTGACAGATAAAAATCGTATCATTGACTGGGAATCAATTTTGAGACCTTCGGATGGGTAGTCTGACACTTTGTCACTGAGATACCGAACCACACTTCCAAGTAATAAAAATTAAAAGTGTCACATAATGTATGCATGTTTTGTATGTGCAAATCACCCTATTTGACCGAATAAAACAAACTGATTTGGAATCTGCTGTCACCCGAGTCCTTACGTTCGGCTTTTGAGATCGGTTGCACCGAGATCGCCACACTGTACTCGCATTAGGGAGGTCGAGGGTTCAAACCCGCGTCCGGCCGTCGTGATATAGGTTTCCCTAAATCATTTCAGGCAAACGTTGGAGTAGTTGGTTAGAAAGGGCACGGCCGATTTCCTTCTCCGTCCTTTCCTAACACGAGCATATGTTCTGTCTCTAATGACCACGTTGTCGACGGGACGTGAAACACTAATCTCCTCTTCCTCCTCCGAGACCGCGTACGTACTGCCGTCCTGATTTTCAAAGGTCGGCCGTCTTCGGCCGATGTCTGCAGAATGTCCTCCGCAGAATGTCCTCCTGTCGGTGCCACCGTAAAAGCCCAAGGCTGCGCTCGCTGCCTGCGTGATAGGCTGAGGTAGCATGCCACTGTCTCTTTGAACGCAAATACCACGTGGACACAGACATCGGGCTCTTACATGTAAGTCACAAGCAACAGAGAATATTGATACTGATTAAGACTTCCAGACCCCATGCTCGCCGCGTTATACGGAACGCGAAAAATGCCCTAGATCTGCAGAAAATAGCTTGACTTGCAGAAAATTTCCCAAAGCGTTGGACGTAAACAGTGGTGATGCATATAATTTGTAAACATTAAAAAAAAAGACTTTTAGAAACTGTAGAAAATTGTATCTTTTGCTCTTCGTATCTGATGTTCCTAGAGGGAGCTACCCCTGCAGTAGGTCCCCTCAGCGCCAGGCTTAAGTTTCCACTGCGGTCTGCAGTGTGCTGCCAATACGCTGAGGATCGTTGCAGCTAATGCGTGGTAGAGCTTCCTATTGCATCTGTAAATAAGGCTGATAATGTCTGTAAAGATTTCCTAAAAATTCCTACACATAAAATCACTTGCCTCATGAAGAAATTTTTCGTTTTTTTTTTAAATTTTATTTTTTCTGTTCCTCCAGCACATTTAGATAAAAACTTTTCGAAGCTGTGTGTAGCCCCCCCCCCCCCCCCCCATTCTTTATTTTATTATACTAGCCTCATGGGCACCATCTTTGATATACACTCCAAACACAATCAATCAATTTTCTGCAGACAGAGGGTATGTTCAGCATGAAAAGTTGTACACCAAATACGTTTGTTAGAAATTGTACTACAAGGTCTTAGCAGGCTAGTAGGCCTATATTATTAGATTTGACAGTGAATTCGCAGTTCTGTGTCGACGGGTTACTCTTTAACTGCAACGTATCCACTGTAATCAATTTCTTAAAATTCTGAAACTTTGTAAACATAAATATTGAATCAGTTGTCATTTAATATATGGCCTGAAACCAGTTATTATGGAGATAAAGAAAAGCGATCTACAGACTGAAATTGGATATTTTTGTAGAACAAAATAACGCTGATACTTCATAATGACGAACATGTCTAGTATTGACATTTTGTTTTTGGTCACTCCTTGTGTGGCCTATGTCCATGATCAAAGGAGCACCGTTTGCCCACCGTAATTCTCAATCCATTGCCTACCAACCCAACGCATCGACCACAAGGCTTGAACCGTGTGGGGGAACCAGTAGCCATTCAGCATGGGATGGACAGTGCATGGAAGACGAAATGGGCAATGTAAAAAATGTAAATAAGGAAATGAGAGAGATTCCACCACTGGTGGTACAAAGCAAAAAGTGTAAGCATAGGAAACCATGTTGTATCAGTACTTCACAGGTTTATCAGCAACCTGAAATTCGAAGGAGGAGGAAATGTTGTGACAGCAGATGCAGGCAATACCTCACAACTTGCTGACGAACCTGCAGGCTCGACACCAACGAAATCCTGCAGCTAGGTACTGAAATAATGTTGCCATAGTTCGCATAGCATTCTGAAACGCAGCAGGCTGCCGTAGCAATAGGCTACGTTAGCCCGGGCTGTGGCACAACGCTGTTCTTCTACAGCCACGTACGTGTCAGGGGGAGGTCTCTTGTGAGAACGTAACTGAAGAGATCGATTATAAGTGCTCCCCGCTCAGCCATTAGCAGCACTCCTTCTTGGATCTTCAGCAGGGCAGGTGACAGTCCATTGTAAGAAGCTACAATCTCATCATGCAGTATTGTCAGCTAGGCGAAACATTCTCTCCGAGCCTCCAGCTAGGCCTTAAGATTTTGGGTCTCGAGTTAGTGCTGCTGAGTGCAGGCCGTCCTTGAATTAGCAAGGCAATTTGTAAACGTTACGCTAAAATTAATTACGTTGACAGTTCAATCCAAACTTACGCGTTACAATCGCCATAGTTTCGCAGTCACAATGTCTGACGAATACAACGATGTAGTTGTTTATTTTATGCTGTTTAAGTCCCTAACCTGTTACGTAAAATTAACACAAACGTCAGTTTTACAATTTTTAAATGCTCGACTAAGCTGACGGCGTAATAAGTTCAGTCAATGAAGACGAAAAAACGTCGAATGTGGGAATTAATTCGTGCCATGAACAACATACTAGAAATCCCAACCAGTGGAGGCCGAATGTGGAGGTAGGGATGCATTTCCAGTTCACTTTCGTTCGCTTCTCACGAATAACCCGAAAACTACGGCTTCTAGCAGAAACGACCAAGTACAAAACTTATTTACATTAAATATTCTACAAAAAGTTTCTGTTCATCTTTTCCGTAGGACTAATAGTTTACACGTAGGGGGCGAGAGGATATAAAATTTTGCGCGTAGTTTTAGAAGGCCAAATTAATATTGCGAACTGCATAGAAAGACATTGGTAGGTGCAGTTGAATCACCCTATTTATGTGAACTATAAAACTAGGATATGTCGTTAGTGCTTTTAGTCACAGAATATGAACCTTGTAATAAACAGAGATCCTTCCCCCTAAATTCTCTTAGATTATGACGCTTTTAAAGAAAATTTGTAGTAGTACTTCGCTAACGTAACACAGAACATAAAAACTAATGGAAAATTGCATCTTTGACACTACAAATGGGATCTTAGTAGTAGCACACAACACATTCGTTGAAGTTGTCAAATGTCACACAGGTGATGCACAGTGTGAATTATGTTCCCAGACAACATTAATTCTTTAGCTGTTATTTCATTAAGTAATATGTTTATGACAAGAGTCTATTCATGCTCCGCCATCTCTTCGGCCATAATTTATCGTTCCAGTGATGTCATGTACCCATTAGTCTTCAGACGTGTTTGGTGTAGTCCACCATGAATCTCAGAGTATTACTTCCACCCTACCTCCTGACTTATTTGTTGGATGGTTTCCTATCTCTGTGTTCCCCACAGTTTATACTAATTGCAGCTCTGAATTTAGTGCAACGCACGTTATTGCACAGACATCTCAAACGCTTAGATTCTCTCGTTTCCCCACAGTCCACGATTCACTACCATACAGTACTGTACTTCAAACGTGCATTCTAAGAAAATCTTTCTTTACTTCGCCTGTCATGGGTTATTTTGCTTCCAACGTAGCAGAATTCCTTAAAGTCTTGTACTTTGTGAGCACTAATTTTGATGTTAAGTACCTCGTTGTTTTCATTTCTGCTACTTCTAGTTACTTTAATCTTCCTTCCATTTATACTCAATCTATATTCTGTACTTTTTAGACTGTTCATTCCGTTCAGCTGATAATGCTATTCCTCTTCACGCTCACTAAGAACAGCAATGTCATCAACGAATCTTATCACTGACATCGTTTTACCTTGACATTTAATTCCAGTCTTTAACCTTTCTTTTATTTCCCTCGTCTTACACACTTTATAATCTGAGCAGTTCGTTCTTGGTCTTCCAGCCTTAGTGCTCTCTCTTGGATCTTGTACATATTGCACATTACCCGTCTTTTCCTATACGTTACCCCTACTTTTCTCTGAACTTCGAACATATAGCACCATTTTACATTTTCGAATATTTTTCCGAGTCTACAAATCCCTTGAATAAGTCTCGATTTCTTTTGAGTTTTGTTTCCATTATCAAGCACAACGTCAGGACTGCCTCTCTGGTGACTTAACTTTCCTAAACAAACTAATCATCATCTCTAACATATACGCAATTTTCCTTTCCATTCTTCTGTATATTTTCTTCCTCACGAATTATGTGCATACGCATTTAAACTGATGTGTGTGGTTGTTCTCTCAGTTATATCCCCTTGGTATCTACGGAACTGTGTGGGTACTATGCTGTACTCCAAACATGCATTCTCATAAATTTGTTCCTCAGGTTAAGATACTGATACTGGTAGACTTCTTTTAGCAAGGCATACCCTCTTTGCTGTGATAATCTACTTGTAATGTCATTCTTTCTTCATCAGTCATGTGTTATTTTGCTTCCAGAGCAGAACAACTCCTTACTTTTTTCTTCACTCTGGTGCCTAATTTGGATGCTAAGGTCACTGCTTGTCTCATTTCTGATGCTTCTCATTACTGTCATGTTTCTTCGAGTTACTTTGTACTCATAACTAGATTGTTCATTCCATTCAAAATATATTGTAATTATTTCTCAATTTCACTGAGAATAACAGTGTCATTAACGAACCTTATCACTGATATCCTTTCAACCAGACTTTTAGACCCATTCTTGAACCCTGTTTTATTTCCGCCATTACTTCTTCGATGTACAGACGGATAGTAGGAGCGAATGACTGCACCCCTTTCTTACGACCAATTTAGTCTGAGCACTTATTTCTCTTTCTTCCGGTCTTAATGTAACCACTTGTTCTTTTATACATTGTATTTTACCCGTCAGTCCACATAGCTTACTTCTATTTTTCTCAGAATTAGGAACAGGAGTACAGCGGATACAAAATTTAGTATACAATACTACGGTCACTAAACGGAAAGAATGGCTGTAATGAAGCTGAACATGGAGTCGAAGTGAGCATGCATGACAGATATGGAAACGTCGTTCTATGCTGTTTCAACTCTGCGCAAGAGTTCGTCAGTAATAGTGACTTCTGAGCGGTAGGTTATAAGTCTCGCGTGAATTCATGACCAGAAGATTCATTGGGTGAGAGATCTAGAGAACTTGCTTCGGAGCAACATCAGAACACCTGCTGTATGCGGGTAGTCAGGCCAGCACAGTTATGAAAAGGTGTAGCGCTCTGTTGTTGAGAGACAGTCAGAGATCTAGAAGGCAGGGTAAACCATAGAACTCAACTTGTCAGAAACGAAACGCCTGCTGTCAAACTTAGAAGATCCTCTAACAGCACGTCTAGTACTGGGCTCAAATGATACGTAAATAAATCTGGAAAAGTCTGTTCTTCTCGCAGCCTCCATGCTCAGATGCGACCATCGAGATGCTGTACTCAGAACTGACACGTCTCCTTACAGAGCGTTGTTGTCTGTAATCTCACATTTTATCATCATCTCCACAGTTTCCAGATCCCAAAGATAGCATGAATTTTATATTAGTATGTCCTCTGACAATATGATTAGTTACTTGTTTTAAAGAAAAATGCTGGTACCTGAACATCATCTTCTACTCTCTCGCTTAGTAGCGTTCCACTTGATCGGATGGTTTATAAGAGCGTAGTGCCATTTTATGATGTAATACTTGACTTAATTACAATGTTTACTTTAATATTTTGTCATGTTGTTCATTCCTTGTTCTAATTTGATTTTTAAATATTTTTCAACAACTTATTCAGAGAAATTGATGTATGTCGGTCGTCGTACTATGATCATGCAATTGAATGGCTGCTATTGTTGCAGCTTCAGGTGCATATTCTATGATAAATGTTAGGACCCACTTTTATCCAGAAGTTCCGTTACGAAGTCCGATGCCCTGTTAGAGCATTAATTTAATACAAGCTCTGTACCGATACAGAACTTTTTATTACCTTTTCACGTTCACGCATCATCATGTTAAAGACGGGCCATAGATACAGGTTTCACCATTTTTGATTGCTCTCGTCTACATCTACGTCTACGTGATTACTCTGCTATTCACAATAAAGTGCCAGGCAGAGTGTCCAATGAACAACCTTCATGCTGTCTCTCTACCGTTCCACTCTCGAACGGCACGCGGGAAAAACGAGCCTTTAAATTTTTCTCTGCGAGCCCTGATTTCTCTTATTTTATCGTGATGATCATTTATCCCTATATAGATGGGTGCGAACAGTATGTGTTCGCAATTGGAGAAGAAAACTGGTGATTGAAATTTCATGAGAAAATCCCTTTCAAACGCAAAACGCGTTTGTTTTAATGATTACCACTCCAATTCACGTATCATGTCTGTTACACTATCTCCCCTATTTCACGATAATACAAAACGAGCTGCCCTTCTTTGTACTTTTTCGATGTCATCCGTCAGTCCCACCTGATGCGGATCCCACACCGCACAGCAATACTCCAGAATAGCGTAGTGTAAGCAGTCTCTTTGGTAGACCTATTGCGCCTTCTAAGTGTTCTGTCAATGAATCGCAGTCTTTGATTTGCCCTACCCACAATATTATCTATGTGATCGTTCCAATTTAGGTTATTTGTAATTGTAATACCTAAGTATTTAGTTGAATTTACTGCCCTCAGATTTGTGTGACTTATCGCGTAATGGAAATTCAACTGATTTCTTTTAGCACTCATGTGAATAACTTCACACTTTTTTTATTCAGGGTAAATTGCCACTTTTCACACCATACAGATATCTTACCTAAATCATTTTTTAAGTCGTTTTGACCATGTGATGACTTTACTAGACGGTAAATGACAGCATCATCTGCAAACAATCTTAGACGGTTACTCAGATTGTCTCTTATGTCGTTAATATAGATCAGGAACAGCAGAGGGCCTATAGAACTTCCTCGGCGAACGCCGGATATTACTTCTGTTTTACTCGATGATTTTCCGTCTATTACTACGTACTGTGACCTTTCTGACAGGAAATCACGAATCCAGTCGCACAACTGAGGCGATAGTCCGTAGGCACGCAGTTTGATTAGAAGACGCTTGTGAGGAACGGTGTCGAAAGCCTTCTGGAAATCTATAAACATGGAATCAATTTGACATCCCTGCCGATAGCACTTATTACTTCATGAGTATAAAGAACTAGTTGTGTTTCACAAGAACGACATTTTATGAATCCGTGCTGACTGTCAATAAATCGTTCTATCGGAGGTACTTCATAATGTTCGAATACAGTATAGAACCCTAGCGCAAATCGACGTTAGTGATATAGGCCTGTAAGTCAGCGGATTACTCCTACTTCCCTTTTTTGGGTATTGGTGTGACTTGAGCAATTTTCCAATGTTTAGGTACGTATCTTCCTGTGAGCGAGTGGTTGTATATAATTGCTAAATATGGAGCTATTTTATCAGCATACTCTGAGAGGAACCTGACTGGTATACAGTCTGGACCGGAGGCCTTGCCTTTAAGTGATTTAAGCTGCTTTGTTACACCGAGGATATCTACTTCTATGTTTCTCATCAACATTTCAGTCTCACCTTCTCACTTTTACTGAACTGATCCTTTCCAACCAATGATTTAGAACAAATTACATATGGAGGAAGAGTCATTGCTCATTGGGCTCATCACTATCGGCGCGCGTCTCTCTCCTGCCACAACAATGGTCATCGTGCTGACAATCTGTTGGGTGCCAAATGTCACCACATTATTCATTTGCATACATACTTGTCTTACTGCAAACGAGAAATTTTCGGACTCAAGGTACGTAATGAACAACAAGAAATACTATATGAGTAGCGGGCGCAGATGCATGCTCAGGTTAGGTGAGTTAGGAGATCCAGATAATATAAAAGAGTTATGGAAATAAATTTAAAATAGAGCTCATTATCTAAAAGTCAGATACAATTAATAACCTAGAAACTGTAAGATTTTATCTTAACAGAATAAATATATGGTAGGAGAAAAGGGTGCCACAGAATAAAAGTCGTATAACATGCTAAACTGCATAATGATTAGCACACAACACACTAATTTCCATTATGGTTCAAATGGCTCTGACTTAACTTCTGAGGTCATCAGTTGCCTAGAACTTAGAACTAATTAAACCTAACTAACCTAAGGACATCACACACATCCATGCCCGAGGCAGAATTCGAACCTGCGACCGTAGCGGTCGCTCGGTTCCAGACTGTAGCGCCTAGAACCGCACGGCCACTCCGACCGGCAATTTCCTGTTATACAGCTTTAATTTTGCATACATTTCTCTTCCTAAAAACTGGAATTTATATTATGATTTTTATGTGACTTCCATATAATAAGGTCTGTTGTCATATTTTTTAACATCTCTGTATTATATATCTCTGTTTCACCTCGCTTACGTAAGCTGAGCATGTTTCTGCTGATCTAGTTTTTCTCATTGTTAAACACGTGTTGGAGAAGCACGAAAGACTGTCCGTGTTCCGTGTCCCATAACTATAACACATTACTCCATAGCAATTTGAACAGATATATCTCCTCTAACACATATGCACTATTGTATCTTACAGACTCGTATTACAGTAAATATATTCCTTCAGGATTGTTTTTTTTTCTTTTTTTTTGTTGCTAATTTTTATGATCCAGACCATTTCAATAACGACATTTATAAAATGCAGTCTTTAAGGCTTTGTTCTTACGTATGTTGAACTCCTCACAAGTACAGACTGTAATGGCGTAACTAGAGTACAGTAAGCAGTTGCACGGGGACGATTATATTTTGCATAACCAAACTTATAGTTCACTATATGCAATTTTGACGTTGTGGTTGTTGTAAGACCACAACAACAACATGCAATTTTGACGTCTGTAGGTTGTCGTTTCACGTTTAACGGCCAGCAGCGCAGATTATGTATCACCACAAAGCCCTATTGGATAAACCCAACCACTCAGTAGTCGACGCTCCATCGACTTGTCCGCATGGAAAGGGGCAGTGGGAACGATTTGTCTGCCTTGATTGCAAGGCGCTCCTTTTCCAGCCCCTGGCGTTGAGCCGAGAGCCATGGTTGCGACTGTGCATCTCTGCGCCGCGGGAGAGTAGAAATGCCAGGGGCAGACCCCTACCCATCCGCCACACAGGCAAGCAGGCGGCGCGCGGGGCTCGTTCCACCGCCTGAAAAACGGCGGGAGGCGGGGAACGGCTACTGCGCGTTCTCAGGGGTCATCGCTCATCCTGTCGCGCGCACAATGACGCTCCGCCCACGTGGATTTTTCAAATTTCGACAGTCCCTTTCAGATCGATGGATGATTTCACAAATAGATCGTTCCACATGAAAAATTGATACCTCGCATTTGCAGTATTCCAACAGAGAAAAGAAGTTCTTTCCAGCTTCCTGAATAATAAGCTGAAACGAACATTTGTACAAGAAGAAAAAGTGGAAAAACGTAAAAATCCTGAATAGTAGGAGCCTGGGTGAGGGAAGATAGTGAAGTGAGAATTCTGAGTCCAATCCTGTTTTCTTTGTTTATTTATTTCGTTTCCATGCGGCCTTTGGAAGCCAAAGATACTTCACGGAACTAGTCAGTACATAATTTACAAAACGCCTGATTACAAAATGTACAATCGTAAGAAACTAATGAATTAAGAAAACGCAAGAACATTTATGAGAGTATACATATAGATAATGTGGTGTCACCGCCAGACACCACACTTGCTAGGTGGTCCGGTAGTATACGTCGGACCCGCGTGTCGCTACTGTCAGTGATTGCAGACCGAGCGCCGCCACACGGCAGGTCTAGAGACACTTCCTAGCACTCGCCCCAGTTGTACAGCCGACTTTGCTAGCGATGGTTCACTGACAAATTACGTTCTCATTTGCCGAGACGATAGTTAGCATAGCCTTCAGCTACGTCATTTGCTACAACCTAGCAAGGCGCCATTATCATTTGCTATTTATCTTGTGATGCATGTACCGTCAGACCGATGTTCACCAATTATGGATTAAAGTTAAGTATTCCAGAAGCTACGTACTTTTTTTACTAGACTCAACTCCTTTAACTGTTCCAGACCTCACGCCAGCCTGCGTCAGCTTAAACGCGTGCCTTTCGGCTATCTCATAGTGGCTTGGCTGTCTTGCCAAGTCACAACAAATAAAACATCACAATTCTCCGTTATTGCCAGGATCTCCAGTATGGAACAAAAGGAGCATATAACAAGGAATATTTTGAGTGCGCCGTTTTTAAGTTTTGCTGAAAGAATTCTGAAAGTGAAAACTACTGAACAGTGCCTATTGATCTAGGTGATAATCTGAGCAGCCCCCTTAGATTGTTTGCAGATGACGCTGTAATTTATCGTCTAGTAAAATCATCAGACGATCAATTCCAGTTACAAAATGATCAAGAGAGAATTTCTGTATGGTGCGAAAAGTGGCAATTGGCAATAAACAAAGAAAAGTGCGAGGTCATCCACGTGGGTACTAAAGGAAATCCGATAAATTTTGGATTTACGATAAATCGCACAAATTTAAGGGCTTAAAATTCGACTAAATACCAAGGGATTACAATTACTACCAACTTAAATGGTAAAGACCACATAGATACTATTGTGGGGCAGGCGAAACAAAGACTGCGCTTTGTTGGCAGAACACTTAGAAGATACGACAAACCCACTAAAGAGACAGCCTACATTGCACTTGTCCGTCCTCTGCTGGAATACTGCTCCGCGCTATGGGATCCTTATCACGTAGGATTGACGGAGGACATCGAGAAACTGCAAAGAAGGGCAGGACAATAAGGGTGAGAGTGTCACTGATATGATACGCGAGCTGGGGTAGCAGTCACTGAAACAAAGGCGGTTTTCTTTGCGGCGAGATCTATTTACGAAATCTGAATCACCAACTTTCTCTTCCGAATGCGAAAATATTTTGTTGACACCCACCTACGTAGGGAGAAATGATGATCATAATAAAATAAGAGAAATCAGAGCTCGAAGTTAAAGATTTAGGTGTCCCTTTTTCCCACGGGCCATTCGAGAGTGGAATGGTAGAGAAGCAGTATGCCAGGCACTTAAGTGTGAATTGCAGAGTAACCATATGGATGTAGATGTAGATATATATTGTTGTTCCCCACCTTTATTGGAAAGATTAGTGCGATGCTTGGAGTTGGTAGTGTTAGAACTGCAGACCTACTACACAAGGCCTACATGGTGTTCATGAACTGACACCACAAGTTACGTAACTCCTCTTTGCTGGGCTAGGCATAATCTTATTAAGTGCACATAAATTCCTCTCAAATATCATACCATAGGAGGTAATACAGTGAAAGTGAGCGAATTATACACGTACAGAGCGCAAAATAATCAACTTAGAAGGTGAAGGCAAGGAGAGGATCTCCTGACACCTTCTGATCAGGATTCGGATCATAATTGTCGTAATTGGTAGGGCACCATCGACGAAAGGTAGTGAATCAGAATCGTCGTGCAGTTTTAACTTGTCCTTTAAAATAAACAAAGCGACTACACTGTCTAGTTTCCGAAAACATTTCGATTTACATTTTTAGATGTTGGTTGCGGCTAATCGTATTTAGTAGTGACCAATAAACTGGAGAAATCATTTCTATCGCACAGCGTTTTGCAGTCGTGCGTGTTCAAAATACTGTATGTCTAGCTTTGGCATACATAGAGTATTTTTTATTCAGATAACCGTTTTGGTCGAAACTGTAAGAAAAGGTCGAATAAACATGTGGCCAGAAACATATTTCTTTTCTTCTGTCGAAAATAATAAGTATTTAGAAGTGCTGGCTATCTTCTTGTTGATATTCAGTGCTAGTTTCTTACTGACTGAGTTTGTGCTTAGTTCTCTGACTGTTATGCGGTTGTCATGCGTAGTACTTACACCTTTCTCCTACTACGATGGTTTAAGGATAACCTTCTCCCTACAAATGTTACCATTGCGTCCACAATGCTGACATCATTTGCACTGATACTGCAGTCCATGTGGGCGCTGGAGGCGGAAAGGATCGTGGATCTCTGTAAGCTGTACTGACCGGCATCTTAGCTCCAAGTAATTTGTCCCAGTGCAATGATCGATGAGGCGTCGTTCGTTGTTGTGCACTTATGTCTGAAATACATTACTTCTATGCATGAGTCGGATATCCGGCTTAGGTAGAACACTGACTTACTAGAAATTTCACAAGGGATGCCACGTACATTTTATCCAGGATGTTAATATTGCTGAAAACACTAAGCCCTTTGTCGTAAAATCCTTTTCTTACAAAGATCAACGACCTTAATCCACACTACAGGTAATCCACACATGTTATAAGAACACTTTTTATGCACAGCAACCAATAAAACATTTTCCTATCGATCAATTAGTATGCATTATTTGCAGACGTGCCCCATGTCGTAATCACACTGCTGCCTAGATTGCGCGAACGCCTCAACTAACAGCCAACACTATCGCTCCTAGGGCATTGTTCGCGACAAGCCTGCAACGTACAAAATTATTCTTTTTTTAATATGTTTTCCTATTTTCCAAAAGTTTTAGTTAGATTATTTTAATATGTATGTTATAAAGAGTCCCATGAAGAGAAATATCTACTTCTTTTTTTGCAAATTCTATTTGAGGTCCTGCTTCGAAAAAATATTGAAGTTAATGGTTTTTTAGAGCAATTCTTAACCCAGTAGCCAATCGGGGTGTAGCACTCTTCGCTAGTTCCACGTCAGCTAAAACGGATTCACCGAGCTGTAGCACAATGGGCAAATACCGACGAATATTTAGGTGTGATGTTAGTAAGCTGTTTTAACACTTAAAAGGTTTTGGATGCCAAATGAATCAGAGCAGCAAGAGTCAGAAATGTTACACTACAGTAGGCGTTTCGTACATATCGTGTTGCGGCTGTGCTTGCATCGCAACGACACAGAATAAAATCAGTGTTTTCGTGGTATGCGAACCATATGTACAGTCAACTGGTGACCCCTTATTCCACTCTGCAAATGAGAGATATGGCGTGTTTCTAAACATATCCGACGGTGGCAACGATAGGCACATGTATCGTGGGCTGAACACCATCAACAACGCCTGTTTTCACCGCAAAAAATGCTCAGTAGGCTGCTCCAGCAGCTTGCAGACAGAGTGCCATTCCCACAAGAAATCGTAGTGGACCTTGCAGAGTTCGCACACCTCATATGAATGAGCGAGTGCTGTTACTAGTAGAACTATTTGAGGTGCTGAACGTGCAAGCGAAGCCCTTACGTGCTCAGTACAGCGAAATCAGCTACATTATTTATACAACTTAGAGCGTGTTCAAGGTCTGACAATTCTAGTGTATCACATCAAATTAAATCTCTCCAAACGGATGCAAAGGTGGAAGGCTTATAATCTAAAGTCAACATCTGGCATTTTATTTGCAGATTGTGCAGGATTAAAGAAGAGTGTGATTACTTGCCACAACAGTAAATACGTATAGGTAGACGTATGCCCTCGATGGATCATAAAACTAAAATATCCTTTCCGCTTGAGTATCGACGTGTGTGCAGAATCAGTCCAAATATCGGATTGATTCTGTTCGCCTCGTCATGTGTACATAACACTGAAACCTACATCCATTTGGAATTGTTTATTGCAGTCAGTTCTTCGAATCCATCTATAATTTTCACTGCATCACACTTCTCACAATCACGAATTTGTAATTCCTTGATGTCTCAACAAGCAACCCGTTATCCGATCGCTTCTTTTAGTCAAAGTGGGCCGTATCTCTCTCCCCGGTTTCCTCTTCATTAGTCTTCTGATATACCCATAATAACCAGCAATTACCTAGCACCACATTTCGAAAGCTAATATTTTATTTTCTTCTGAACGGTTTGAGGTGCACGTTTCACTTCCACAGAACGCTGCGCTCTAGACAAATTTCTTCACAGTAAAGAATTCCCAATACTTTATTATAGATTTGCTGTTAATATATTTCTATGTTTCGGAAACGATTTTCTTACTATTGTCAGTTTGCGTATTTTATCCGCTATTTTGACCACATGCAGCTGTTTTGCTGCCTAAATAGCAAAAGTCATCTGCTGCAGCTAATGTCTCATTAGCTAAAGAAATGTCTCAGCCTCATCTGATTTAATTCGAGTTCATTCTGCTAACGTTATTTTAATTCTGTCGATGTTCAATCTATAATCTCTTCGCAAGACAGTACCCATAACATTCAACTGCTGTTCCAAGTAATTTTTGTTCTGTGACAGCATTCCACTGTCATCAGCAAACATCAAAACTTTTATTTTTCTTCATAAATGACTTGTTCCTTTCCAAAATACTCTCTGATTCCCGTTACTGCCTGCTCAATATAGAGACCGCATAACATCGCCGATAGGCCACTACCCCATCTCACTCACTTTTAAATACTGCTTCCGTATCACATTTTTCGGGCTTACAATCCGTCTATTTTTTTTTTTCAAGCTACAGACAAACTTTTAGCCCTCATATTTTATCCCTGCTACCTTTAGAATTTCGGAAAGCGCTTTCAACATGTAAAATCTTTAACGCTAGTCTGTCTTTGGTTTGTGAAGCCTGTTCTTGCACTCATTGTTGTTCAAAACCGACTCTGTACCTACTAATGCTATAAAAGTAGATGTGCCATTCTTTGTTTTGACCATGTATCAGTTTTCGACTCAGTGTGGTACACTACCAAGAGAACATTTTTGGAATATTAGACTTCACAGTCATATCCACGGAGTGTAATGTCAGACGCATGACACTACGAGTTTCCTGAGCTGCAGTGACTTAACGTACAAATTAAAAGCGTAAGACAAACTGAAAACTTTGTACTGTTTTAAATCAAGTACCCTGTTTAAAATAATATAAATCTGGAGGTATCTCAATTACAAATAAATTCTATGAGCTACTGCATTGTTAAAAATGCATATTGTTCATTGTAGGCTACACTTGTTTACACTGTGCAGTTAGTACTAGCCCTGTTCCAGCTCTAAAACACAAGTCTTTGAGGTGAAGGGTACTCTGGAGAAATTTAGGTACGATTTGTAGGAATGATCATCGTTTGCACAAGATTTCGCACCGTCTGAATTACATCCACTTTTAAATCTAATGCAGTTGGAGACCTGCGAGGAGGTTACGGTAGACATGGATGATCATGTTGCAAATATTGCAGAAGGTTTTAGCTGGGATGGAATTCATTTAAGAAACACAAGCATGAAGCACACTGGGCT
Source organism: Schistocerca piceifrons (assembly GCF_021461385.2). Classification (NCBI taxonomy): domain Eukaryota; kingdom Metazoa; phylum Arthropoda; class Insecta; order Orthoptera; family Acrididae; genus Schistocerca; species Schistocerca piceifrons. The sequence continues at coordinate 236,531,543 of NC_060140.1, forward strand.
ATAATACGAGTCCTTTTGCAACGTAAAAAGACAGTGTTTCGCTCTCAGAACAGAGACTGTCACCTTCTCGTGCCACAATCTCCATCGGTGGCAAACCGCAGTGTCAGCATGTTGTTAGCCGTGACGCACGCCGTGTCAGGCGGTAGCTCCCAGCGTAATTGCGTGCAGACGGGCCCGCGTGCGCCCAAACCCCAGGTGCAGGCCTCATCATGCCAACGGGAGCCCCGCACAGATTACTCGCCGCGCAGGGTCCGGGAATCCCCACCCTCCGGCGCCCACGCAGCCACCGACGCAGCCAGCGGCTGCGGTAGACTAATTGGCGCTCAAACTTTGACACTGATATCACGGCTCCTTGCCTCCTGGCCTGCCTTCCAGTGCTACGGGTCATAAAGGCAGAGGGAAATCGTTCTGCTCACTCAGAATGGAAGTTCAGCTCTGATATTGTCCACATTTCAGTTACCCAAGCATGCCAATCTACAGGAGAATGTTTTCGTTGTGAGTGGGCAGTGCTGGATGTGAACTCATACAAAACTGTCCAAATTGAATCTATAGATCGCGTTTCTTTATTTCCACATGACCGCTTTTGGGTCAGCTGCACATCTTCAGATTTATCACTAAAAATTTAAAATTGGTTCAAATCACACTACTGGCCATTAAAATTGCTACACCACGAAGATGACGTGCTACAGACGCGAAATTTAACCGACAGGAAGAAGATGCTGTGATATGCAAATGATTAGCTTTTCAGAGCATTCACAGAAGGGTGGCGCATGTGGCGACACCTACAACGTGCTGACATGAGGAAAGTCAGTTGACCGGCCTGGTGAAACGTTGTTGTGATGCCTCGTGTAAGGAGGAGAAAAGCGTACCATCACGTTTCCGACTTTGATAAAGGTCGGATTATAGCCTTCAGCGATTGCGATTTATCGTATCGCGACATTGCTGCTCGCGTTGGTCGAGATCCAATGACTGTTAGCAGAATAATGAATCGGTGTGTTCAGGAGGATAATACGGAACGCCGTGCTGGATCCCAACGGCCTCGTATCACTAGCAGTCGAGATGACTGGCATCTTGTCCACATGGCTGTAACGGATCGTGCAGCCACGTCTCGATCCCTGAGTCAACAGATGGGGACGTTTGCAAGACAACAACCATCTGCACGAACAGTTCGACTACGTTTGCAACAGAATGGACTATCAGCTCGGAGACCATGGCTGCGGTTACCCTTGACGCTGCATCGCAGACAGGAGCGCCTGCGATGGTGTACACAACCACGAACCTGGGTGCACGAATGGCAAAACGTCATTTTTTCGGATGAATCCAGGTCCTGTTCACAGCATCGTGATGGTCGCATCCGTGTTTGGCATCATCGCGGTGAACGCACATTGGAAGCGTGTATTCGTCATCGCCATACTGGCGTATCACCCGGCGTGATGAACTTGATGAACTTTGGTATCGTGTTGAAGCTGCATGGGCAGCTGTACCTGTACACGCCATCCAAGCTCTGTTTGAGTTAATTCCCAGGTGTATCATGGCCGTTATTACTGCCAGAGGTTGTTGTTCTGGGTACTGTTTTCTCAGGATCTATGCACCCAAACTGCGTGAAAATGTAATCACATGTCAGTTCTAGTATAATGTATTTGTCCAATGAATACCCGTCTATCATCTGTATTTCTTCTTGGTGTAGCAATTTTAATGGCCAGTAGTGTACATGTGGCTTAAGATTTATGTTTAGAAAGCTTCAATATCCTTCATAAATTAGTTACAATGCAGCAGCTGAGCAATATGCCATTAGTTACAGTTACAGAATACTCCGCCAAATATGAAAATGAAAGTTCACTGTCGTAACTAACCACACACTAGCCTGCTCAAGCCCAATGAATGTTTGTTCTTTAATGGAAACTGACTGGTTCGACACCTACGGTGCGGAAAAGCAACATCTACATATAGAGAATGAACTCGTAAGTACAGAACGAAACACTGATGTGGAATTTAATAGCATTACGATATTTTTCTAAAAAAATTGATGAAACTTTTACAAATCAATAAAGAGAAGTTATTAGGGTCCTAGTTGGTGCAAAGTTTGTAGGGCACAATTGTGCCCTCCATGGACTGAGACAGTACATAAAAGATCTTCAGTAACGTAACGTATGAAACATAAAATACGAGTTTATTATCAACAACTGTAACAGAAGTTTAAAATATTCAAAAATGTCTTCACCCCTTTCCATTTTGGCTATCGTCATACCAGTAACACTGTAAAGAGACCACTGAGGACTAAAACATTTCATACGTAAAAGTATTTCTAAGTCTATCTTGTAAGCATAGGTCAGAGATTTAGTATCATAAACAACTTCAAAAGAAACATTAGAAAATTTCAAAATATCTTTTCTTCCTCTTATCTGACGACCGTAGAAGGACATTCTCCTACCCCAGGCCCAACACCGCGCCACGCTGAAGCTTCCTCTGCAGCCAGTGTGCTGAGGGGTGGTAATATTCTGTGTAGCGTTCTACCTCATCCCAGTATAAAGCTGTATCACTTCTTTAAAACTTTCGTAATAGCTGCTATACAATAAGTCACTTTGCTCATTAAACAGTTTCTCTCGGTGGACGTAAATTTCCAGTTCCTCCAACACATTCAAATAAAAACTTGTGAGAGTTATATGTAGCACCCGTATTTGTTCACTTACTGTGCTAACCTCATTTTGCTGTATATTACATACGCTCCAAATGCTGTTCGATGAGCGTGACTGCAGTGTTCCTTGTATCGAATTTCGAAATCTCGCCCCGTCTGTCTATGTAATGCCCATCAAAGTCCACGCATTTGATCTCGTACAATTCGTAGTTGCTGTATTTATTTTTCTTCGCCGCCGATGGTTATGCTTTAATCAATGCGCCATTTGTCCTTCATTTTCATGTGCCACAGTAGCGTTTTATTGGGAGATTAGCAATTCTCTCTAACACATTCCCTCTGTATGTAAAAGTGACCAATTTCTTATTATCTTTAAACTTATTATTCTCCTTAATTGTACCGACACAGCATGTCTTCAAGATGGCTGCTACACTTGACGTTCGTCAGAAGCAATGTGCTGTCATAGAATTCCTGTACTGTGAGAACGAGACAGTGGGAAAGATCCACAAGAGGTTGAAAAAGGTGTATGGAGATGCTGCTGTCGATCGCAGTGCAGTTAGTTGGTGGGCAAGCAGGTTACGTGTTGAAAGCGGGCACTGCAATATTGAGGCTTGTCCTCGCAGTGGCAGGCCCCAGTACTGCACACACTCCAGATAATGCGTAGAGAGTTAACGAATTGGTGACTGCTGACAGACGCATCACAGTGAACGAATTGTCACACTGCGTTGGGATAGGGGAAGAAAGTGTTTGCAGAATACTGGAAGTGTTGGCGTTAAAAAAGGTTTGTGCCAGGTGAGTTCCCAGGGTGTTGACAGTGGGTCACAAAGAAACAAGATAAACGGTATGCAGCGAACTTTTGGAACAGTATGAGAGTGGTGGAGATAAATTTCTTGGAAGAATTGTGACAGGTGATGAAACATGGCTTCATCATTTTTGACCAGAGACGAAGAGGCAATCAATGGAGTGACATCATGCAAATTCACCCAAGAAAAAAAAATTCAAAACCACACCTTCTGCCGGAATATTTATGGCTACGGTGTTTTTCGATTCCGAAGGACTCTTGCTTGTGGACATCATGCCAAGTGGAACCACCACAAATTCTGATGCATATGTGACGACAATTAAGAAACTTGGAGCTCGACTGAGTCGTGTTCGACCACATTGGCTAAAGCAGGATGTTTTGCTGTTGCACGACAATGCACGGCCACATGTCAGTCAGAAAACCATGAAAGCGGTCACAAAACTCGGATGGACAATACTGAAATACCCGCCTTACAGTTCTGGTCTGGCTCCATGTGATTATCATCTCTTTGGGAAACTGAAAGACTCTCTTCGTGGAACATGGTTTGAAGATGATGACCCCCTTGTGCACGCTGCCAAACAGTGGCTCCAATAGGTTGGTCCAGAATTTTACCGTGCGGGTATACAGGCGCTGGTTCCAAGATGGCGTAAGACAGTTGAGAGGGATGGAAATTATGTGGAGAAATGAAAATATTGTTGCTAAAGGATGTATCTACACACTGTAAAACTTTCAAACATGTAGAATAAAATATGGGTTTATAAAAAAATAGTGTGCATTTCTCTTAAAGTGACCCTTGTAAATGTGTTTTTCCCATATTTTTTTTGTTTCGTTTGTTTGGTCATGTACTTCTTTGACAGCCCTCGTCCGTCGAGAGATATCATCATGTTTCTTGGCCATGGTCTCCAGACCATGCCTCATTAAATTTCTGCCAACAAGAATGGTTGAAAAGCGAAGCTTACGAAGAAAAAGTAAAGAAAAAAGGCCAAATTATCCTTCTGATTCTGAATCCTGTTGCGCTCATAAAAGAACGCAAGTGCATTGAAATCGAAGACGAAATTTATGAAATTAAACTTCTAACTTGGTTATTTGCTTGGTACACAACTTCTGTGAGAATTTATTGCCTTTGCATTCCAATATTTGTAACTCAACAACCAATAAAAATCGAAGACAATTTATATGGAATGTTTATTCAAATTAGTGTTTACTACCACTTCCTGATATATTTACTATTCCTCCTGAAACTCCCTGAATGAAATGGATCAGTTCCTCCATGCTGTCCAGTCAATAAATTCTCTCTCATCTTTCTCATATAACATTAGATGTAGAAAGTCTTCGCGGGAACTCATCAGTCTCCATCTACCTGCTCCTTACCATTTACAAGAAAGCTGGAGATGTAATTGGACATTTTCCTGGAGTAATCACGGTAAATTAGATAACCCAGTCTTACAGTCTACAGACAAGCTGCTGACAAGAAATACCTGAAGCATTCTCATCTGCAATATAACGAGACAAACAAGATAAATTTTGGTTTGCGATTGTGACTGTGGCGCAATGGAACAAACAGTAGACCACGTCACTCCTAAATCCCCGGAATGAACGTTTCAGGGAGGCTGCAAGTACTTCATAAATGCCTCTCCAAAGTTTACTGCGTGGTTAATCTAACTGGACATAAAGTTATAATGTAACCGTGAAAGTAATGGCGTCGAAATGTTCATTTCCTACAGTTTTCTAAAATCTGTTGATATTTTCCAATGTTTGTTTCATATCTTATATTTTTGTCTGAGATGAGTCATATTGTTATTCATATGTTTGAGCAGACAGCAAACAAGGTTGCTTAAAAAGTAACACAACAGTTTCTTGTCTGAATTTTCGTACCCAACCGAAGAGTGGGAAATGGATAAGTGGGATGTCTAATTCAACAACGTGAGATCTAGTGTTGCAAAAAAAGTATTTAATTGCTTGACAGTAACAAGTTAATTAGGAAAAACATAATTTGTGATTTGAGGTAACATTAAATATTTCACAAAAAACTTCTGCTAGCTATGTAAGTGAAGTTTTCAAAAATTTATCTTCTCTACTTTGTGTATAAATTGTTGGGTAGGTGTGATATTTCACTGTGGAAAAAACTTGAATATGGAAACACCTTAAAATGGTCAAATTTTTGTGTAATGATTTGTCTAGAAGTGAGAAAAAATACATTAGAGAAACATTTGAAGAGCCTTTGAACGAAGCTCTAAATCGTGTACATAATACACCAGATGACTATCCTGTAGCTCTCGTCGAAATTCTAAGTTAAGCGCTGAACTTTCAATTTTCTATCGCAATCTAATTTGATGTACATGCGTAATTCAGAGTTGCGTCAAAGGTTTCTCTAATCTATTTTATTTCTTACTTTTAGACAAATAATTTTACGAAGTATTTGTTAGTCAGTTTTTAAATTTTCCTGCAGTTTTTCCATAAGCTATATGAATGTAATAATAAAAAGTTCGTGAGATTCTTGTGAATAGCTATTGTACCGTATTCAGCGTGCGTTAAGTGCAGTGGTTTATTTAAGCAGGTTCTCCAATAATTGGAAAAAGAGTCACATTAAACTTGGCCTAACTGAAATTTTACAGAAAGTAGAAATTAGTCCACGAGATGGAATACGTTGTTTTCCTTCGTATGTTTTGCTAATGGCTGAATCCACCTCCTAGACTTGGATCTTCTTAAAAATGATGGATAACTGTTACTTCTTTTTACTATAGACTTGCTATTGCTGCGCCTGAATAGTCTCATTCATACGCTTTTCAAGCTCTGACCAAGGCAGACGCCAACGCAGCACGATTAATATCGCGGCAGCTGAAAGGGTTTTCAAACGAGGTCATGAACGCGGGACCTGTGGAGGGCACTTTTTGCTGGAAGCGCCGCCACAACAGCCGGCGCACTATCCATCATCCCCGCTGACCTCAGTGGAGCAGCCATCCACACCGCAGCGCTGTGATACATTATGGCCGATGCTGCACAAACAGAAAGCGAAGAAAAACACAGAGCCACGGAGAGAGTTCAGACCGCTGTAAGGCTGTCTGAAGAGACGATCGCCGTATTTACCCACGTCAGAGTTGCTCTTCGCTACCCAAAAGATTTCCCCGTGTGAACGACTGGAAGTGCCTGTGGCGTCACACCAGGAATTTCCTAGACCTCTCACTTCGAAAAACTGCATCTGCTTTTTAGGAAGGAACGATCAGCTTCTAACAACTAGTCAACAGCGAGGGTGATGTGAGTCAGTTGGACACGTATGAGAGAATAAATGGTGATGGGAATACATGTGTAGTGTTTTTGGTCACCTGAGACTTCAGTCCCGTTCATCCTGATACTGTGTCTGGTCTTATTTCTGCTGTGGCGCTTGCAGGTTTCAAATGGTTCACTATGGGACTTAACATCTGTGGTCATCAGTCCCCTAGAACTTAGAACTACTTAAACCTAACTAACCTAAGGACATCACACACATCCATGCCCGAGGCAGGATTCGAACCTGCGACCGTAGCAGTCGCGCGGTTCCGGACTGAGCGCCTGAACCGCTAGACCACCGCGGCCGGCGCTTGCAGGTTTCACAATTACACTATTGGCCATTAAAAATGGCTACACCGAGAAGAAATGTAGATGATAAACGGGTATTCATTGGACAAATATATTATACTAGAACTGGCATGTGATTACATTCTCACGCAGTTTGGGTCCATAGATCCTGAGATAACAGTACCCAGAACAACAACCTCTGGCAGTAATAACGGCCATGATACACCTGGGAATTAACTCAAACAGAGCTTGGATGGCGTGCACAGGTACAGCTGCCCATGCAGCTTCAACACGATACCAAAGTTCATCAAGAGTAGTGACTGGCGATTTGTGACGAGCCAGTTGCTTGGCCATCATTGACCAGACGTTTTCAGTTGGTGACAGATCTGGAGAATGTCCTGGTCATGGCAGCAGTCGAACATTTTCTATATCTAGAAAGGCCCGTACACGATCTGCAAAATGCGGTCGTGCATTATCCTGCTGAAATGTAGGTTTTCGCAGGGATCGAATGAAGGGTAGAGCCACGGGTCGTAACACATCTGAAATGTAACGCCCACTGTTCAAAGTGCCGTCAATGCGAACAAGATGTGACCGAGACGTGTAACCAAAAGCACCCCATACCATCACGCCGGGTGATACGCCTGTATGGCGATGACGAATACACGCTTCCAATGTGCGTTCACCGCGATGTCGCTAACACGGATGCGACCATCATGATGCTGTAAACAGAACCTGGATTCATCCGAAAAAATGGTTTTGCCTTTCGTGCACCCATGTTCGTCGTTCAGTACACCATCGCAGGCGCTCCTGTCTTGTGATGCAGCGTCAAGGGTAACCACAGCCACGGTCGCCGAGCTGATAGTCCATGCTGCTGCAAACGTCGTCGAACTGTTCGTGCAGATGGTTGTTGTCTTGCAAACGTCCGCATCTGGTGACTCAGGGATAGAGACGCGACTGCATGATCCGTTACACCCATGCGGATAAGATACCAATCATGTCGACTGCTAGTGATACGAGGCCGTTGGGATCCAGCACGGCGTTCTGTATTACCCTTCTTGAACCCACCGATTCCATATTCTGCTAACAGTCATTGGATCTCGTCCAACGCGAGCAGCAATGTTGCGATACGGTAAACCGCAATCGCGATAGGCTACAATCCGACCTTTATCAAAGTCGAAAACGTGATGGTACGCATTTCTCCTCCTTACACGAGGCATCACAACAACGTCTCACCAGGCAACGCCGGTCAACTGCTATTTGTGTGTGAGAAATCGGTTGGAAACTTTCCTCATGTCAGCACATTATAGACGTCGCCACTGGCGCCAACTTTGTGTGAATGCTCTGAAAAGCTAATCATTTGCATATCACAGTATCCTCCTGTCGGTCAAATTTCGCGTCGTGGTGTAGCAATTTTAATGGCCAGTAGTGTACATTGATAGTCTACGTAATAATTCAGGTATAATATGGAAGACACGAACATCGACAGATAGCAAGACTGTCAAGAGATTTAGAAAAACAGCTGGTAGAACCACATGTCCCTCCGGTATTTATGGACTGTTTGTGTCGTATACAACAAAGACATCTCTGGAATGTGTGTTTCATGCAAGAATACGCAGACAACGTGAATAAGATGGTGACTGCAGTCTCGCTAGTGCTAAATGTGTGGCAGAGAGGCTTTTGTGACAGATGGGAGATAAAAGAAATTTTCATCACAAGCTTCATTCAAGAATAACTGCTCATCTAGAGAAACAGTATCTGACCTACTCACCCACTGTTAATATCATAAATCTGTGACGAAAATACTTGTCCCATTTGTCTTCACCACCCTAAATGACTGTTTGTCCAGATTCAAATTACAAAACGTTTCAAGCAGACGTTCTTTAGCCGTCAGGGAGACATCAATCAGCATGATTGCCTTCGTTGTAGCTTTGTTTTTTACAAAGATATGAACAGCGGTATAACTTTTTTAAATGGCACCCTGGATTTTTTTTATTTGGTAATTCATTTCCTCTCCTGAAGACCTATTCAAAAATGTATCACTGTGTACCATTCATTTAAGCACAACGTTATTAATTACATAACACAACATTGACTTTGAGCCCGGGATCACAAACTCGTCCATTTGCTGGAGTTGTCAGAAAACAAATGAAAACCAAGTAAAAACATAACACAAAATTGACTCTGACTCTCCTGTACCATTCCCAGGAGTAGAACTTTCAAAGGTGCTCAAAGTGGTGACCCTGAACAGCGACACACTGGTGCACACGTTGAATCAAAGAATTGTTTACTACTTCCAGTGTTGCCTGCTGAAGAGAATTACAAACAAGCACGATATGTTCCTGCATTTCCTCTGGAGTTGTTGGAATATCGCGATAGACAACGTCTTTAATGCATCCCCAAAGAAAAAAGTCCAGAGGATTTAAATCAGGAGACCTAGCAAACTACGTAACTGCTTCTCCTCGACCAATCCATCTGGCCGGATACCTACGGTTCAGAACACGACGTGCACGCAAGGCATTATGTGCTAGACATCCATCGTGTTGATACCACATAAGCATTCTGGTTCTTAGTGGCACTTCATCCACAAGAGGAGGAAGAATCTGTCTGAGGTAGGCCGGCCGTGGTGGCCGTGCGGTTCTAGGCGCTACGGTCTGGAACCGCAGGACCGCTACGGTCGCAGGTTCGAATCCTGCCTCGGGCATGGATGTGTGTGATGTCCTTAGGTTAGTTAGGTTTACGTAGTTCTAAGTTCTAGGGGACTGATGACCTTAGAAGTTATGTCCCATAGTGCTCAGAGCCATTTGAACCATTTTTTTTGTCTGAGGTAGTTGGCATACGCTGTGCCGTTTAGACTACCATTGATGAAATAAGAGCCAATAATTGCAGTACCAAGCATCCCACACCAGACGTTAAGTCTCCATTGGCGCTGATGTTCCATCTGTCTAAGCCTTCGTGGATTGTCGCTCGATCAATAATGAATGTTCCTTCTATTTACCTGTCCTTTGTTTGAGAAGGAACATTCATTGGTAAATAGAACATTGGAGAACGGGTTCGCGAGGATTTGCTGCTGTGCCCACTGACAGAACAGTACACGATTCTGGAAATCATTCGCATGCAGTACTTGATGTAGGTGTACATAGTAAGGGTGGAGCCGGCGACGTGTAAGAATACGATGTACATTGGTTTTAGGAATGCCAATCTCGTGTTCAAGCTGTCGTGTGCTCACTTGTGGATTCATTGCAACGGAAGCGAGAACAGTAACTTCGGCAGCTTCGTCTGTGTGAGTGCTATGACGATTTCGTTGTGGGTTGAAACTTCCCGTTTGCTGAAGCGTTGCAACCAGACGAGACATCATCCGTCGGGAAGGTGGGTTCTTGTCAGTATATCGCTCTCTGTACAGTTCCGCTGCCTGCGTAGCATTTCGCCTACCTTCAGCAACAACAACAACAACAACAACAACAACAACAGCAATAAAAGAAACGTTATATCGATGCACTTTGTGGGAAGGGCGGCCTTTACTTAATGCCTACTCTACACAATAGTATTTAAAAGTACTAAACTACTGTACTAAATGTACCTGTATATAAGTAAACAGTATTGCAACTACTGTTCTGCTAACTTACATACTCATAGATGAGTAGCATTTCTACCTTCTCTTCTTTGGTGTACATTCTATTCACACAACTCTTGAACTGACGATGGTGGACAGAATGACTGGTGTGCATTATACTTTAAATTTGTTCTTTGTCAGCGTCAGCACGTGGCTGTGTTAAGTTACCCCAAGTACCTGCACTAAGCGCTTGTAGCGTCAAAGTCAGTGTTGTGTTATGTAATTAATAACGTTGTGTTTCAGTGAATGGTACACTGAGATACATTTCTGAATAGGTCTTTAGGAAAGGAAACGAATCGGCGAATAAAAAATACAAGGCGTCATTTAAAAAAGTCATACCGTTGTTCATATCTTTGTAAAAAGCAAAGCCACAACGAAGGCAGTCATACTGATTAATGTCCCCCTGAAGGCTACAGAACACATGCTTGAAACATTTTGTAACTTGCATCTGGAAAAACAGTTATTTGTGGTGGTCAAGATAAATGGGAGACTCTGTATAAAATAGTTAGTTATGAAGAGCAAGGCTGTGTGTTGAACACTGTTTCTTGAGTTTTGTAGGTTATTTATTACACCACCTTTAAACGCCAGAGCCGATGTTGTTACAAATGATACTAGGTGTATTATTAATTGCCGAAATGAGACTGATTTTCAGCAGGTGGTCTCTTGTAATACTAGAAGATGTAAAAAGATGAGTAACATTCCTTTTCAAGGTAGAAAATGAGAAGAAAACGATATGGTTTCTAGGAATAGAAAGTTGGGTAAGTGCTTGTATATCTGAAAACTGATTACTGAGCACTGCTGCACTGAAACGTTTTATGAGCTAATTTGGCAAATGAGATCGGCAGTACAGTATTCGGTGATACTAAATGGTTTTATCCACAGGCAATCATGCGCAGTTGAAATTGACATAAGTATTAACGTATGTGTGTGTGTGTGTGTGTGTGTGTGTGTGTGTGTGTGTGTGTGTGTGTGTGTGTGTGTGTATGCGTATGCGTGTGTGTGTGCGTGCGCTTGCGTGTGCGTACGCATGTGCTTTTGCGTGATGCGTGTGCGTGTTATATTTGAAATCACACTGAATATTTTCTACACTAAAAATCCAAGTTAACCATGGGGAAACCAACAGATGGCTTGAGTTCCGTGGAGAAATAGAGAGCAAGCAGTAAACTGACTAATCTTCACTGGACTTTGAGCCGAAATAAAGAACAAAAAATGGGGAGCAAGAGATATTACAATGAAATAACTTCTATTCCACTGCTGAGTAATAATTTATTTTCATTGACATGCGTCTGCGATTCTGCTAAAGAAGATGTTTGATGTGTGTAAATGGTTTTCAAGTACGGAATATTTCTGATGCTGCTTTTGTTATGATAGTTTCAAGCAGCTGGGAAAGCAGAAGCTGCTACAGTGGGCCTCGTGAACAGCAGTAACAATTGTGGGAGTGAAGTCGGTGAAGTGGAGTTTTGTCAGCGTATCACTCTAGAAGTGATGAGGCATTTGGGATAATTAGAACATAATGTCTCATATTTTTGCACATTATTATTGTTATCATTATTATTATGCCTGTGGGACAGTGATCTACAGCGCTTCACTATTGGCGTTCCGTGACCAACTGTTAGTCGAATGCTTTGAGCAGATATCTGTTGGTTTATGTCCCACTGACTGCATTATACGAAGAGACGAGCTTATTGTGGTCGCGGAATTATCGAGATTCGACCAAGATGCAATGGATGAAATCTCACTTCACTTCACATTAGCACATGATTCTTATCATTCTCTTGGAGGGCAGGGAGATGGCGGTACAATTACATGAGAATGGAGGAAAGAGTAACATGATAGTGCTGGAAAAGTGTTGTTGTGTTAGAATATTACTGTGTTGATGCATCGTGTAACACATGTGATCCCACACCGCCAAAGAATGGAGATGTCATGTTAAAATTCAATAAACATGTAGAATGAAGTAGAAGAAGCGATCAGACCTAAAATTTGTTTAAAAAATTATTAGTTATTAAATAGCGAAATACAGAATAACAAATGGATGGAGACGGAATGTCAGAAGTCCAAACGAAGTATTGAGGCAAGAAAACTTGCTAAGGGAAACGCAAACGCTCAATCTACACTCCTGGAAATTGAAATAAGAACACCGTGAATTCATTGTCCCAGGAAGGGGAAACTTTATTGACACATTCCTGGGGTCAGATACATCACATGATCACACTGACAGAACCACAGGCAAATAGACACAGGCAACAGAGCATGCACAATGTCGGCACTAGTACAGTGTATATCCACCTTTCGCAGCAATGCAGGCTGCTATTCTCCCATGGAGACGATCGTAGAGATGCTGGATGTAGTCCTGTGGAACGGCTTGCCATGCCATTTCCACCTGGCGCCTCAGTTGGACCAGCGTTCGTGCTGGACGTGCAGACCGCGTGAGACGACGCTTCATCCAGTCCCAAACATGCTCAATGGGGGACAGATCCGGAGATCTTGCTGGCCAGGGTAGTTGACTTACACCTTCTAGAGCACGTTGGGTGGCACGGGATACATGCGGACGTGCATTGTCCTGTTGGAACAGCAAGTTCCCTTGCCGGTTTAGGAATGGTAGAACGATGGGTTCGATGACGGTTTGGATGTACCGTGCACTATTCAGTGTCCCCTCGACGATCACCAGTGGTGTACGGCCAGTGTAGGAGATCGCTCCCCACACCATGATGCCGGGTGTTGGCCCTGTGTGCCTCGGTCGTATGCAGTCCTGATTGTGGCGCTCACCTGCACGGCGCCAAACACGCATACGACCATCATTGGCACCAGGGCAGAAGCGACTCTCATCGCTGAAGACGACACGTCTCCATTCGTCCCTCCATTCACGCCTGTCGCGACACCACTGGAGGCGGGCTGCACGATGTTGGGGCGTGAGCGGAAGACGGCCTAACGGTGTGCGGGACCGTAGCCCAGCTTCATGGAGACGGTTGCGAATGGTCCTCGCCGATACCCCAGGAGCAACAGTGTCCCTAATTTGCTGGGAAGTGGCGGTGCGGTCCCCTACGGCACTGCGTAGGATCCTACGGTCTTGGCGTGCATCCGTGCGTCGCTGCGGTCCGGTCCCAAGTCGACGGGCACGTGCACCTTCCGCCGACCACTGGCGACAACATCGATGTACTGTGGTGACCTCACGCCCCACGTGTTGAGCAATTCGGCGGTACGTCCACCCGGCCTCCCGCATGCTCACTATAGGCCCTCGCTCAAAGTCCGTCAACTGCACATACGGTTCACGTCCACGCTGTCGCGGCATGCTACCAGTGTTAAAGACTGCGATGGAGCTCCGTATGCCACGGCAAACTGGCTGACACTGACGGCGGCGGTGCACAAATGCTGCGCAGCTAGCGCCATTCGACGGCCAACACCGCGGTTCCTGGTGTGTCCGCTGTGCCGTGCGTGTGATCATTGCTTGTACAGCCCTCTCGCAGTGTCCGGAGCAAGTATGGTGGGTCTGACACACCGGTGTCAATGTGTTCTTTTTTCCATTTCCAGGAGTGTAGATACATTGCGAGTCAGTGATATGAAATGGTAAGAAAATAAGGACTTCTGGTCAGAGCAATGTAGGGTAGTGTGAACAGCAACAGAAACTGGTATAACAGTAGTAGGATTCGCTATTAGTAGAAATTTAGGGCAGAGAGAACTTTGCTTTGAACAATTAAGTAATACAATTACTCTCAACACAATCGACAGAAAATCAACTTCAACAATATTTAATGCTGAATTCACCTAAAAATAAAAGAGTGGGAGACATGTATATGATGGCATTGAGTGACTAGCTCAATATGAAAAAGTAGATGATGATTAATGATTTTCGGGGATTAGTATGCTGTGTTAGAGGACAGAATTGCAGTTGGCGGATCTTCCACACACCCTTCCTCCTCGCCGATTTTGCACAACTTTGGTTATCAAATTCACACAAAATTAATTAATTAATTATACTGATCTATTAATTACCCCTTCCCTGTGGAAATCCCCATCGCAGCTCTCCCCACCCCCTATTGGAGGGAGAGTCAAGAATTGGTGGGAAATTCAAAAATCGATGGAAAATGCAAATTTTCGTGGTGAATCCGAATTAGGCGGTAAATTCATATGATAACTACATTACATTGCGGAGGACAAAATAATAATATTTAGTAATATACACTTTATCAGTGAAAATTCAAGGCAGGAAGGATGCAGGGTACTCTATTTCAACACCTATATATAAGCTTACTTCACAGGTAAAAACAGAAGAGCATATGAGGGCACTGAATGACTGCAAAAGTAGATTGCGATAAATGATTTTCAGAGATTAGAATGCTGTGGTAGAAGACAGAAACGCAGAGAATTCAAAATGTTTCCTCTGGCTTTGAAGAATTTCAGTTGGGGAGGCGTAGTCCCATTGATCGAGTGCTAGAGAGTAGCTCTAGCTAGTCTCGTTAATAACTTCTGGATGTAGACAGGATATTTTCGCTGTTAGTCTAGGACCAGAGAATTGCTGCAACCACTCTAGCTAATAGTCCTCTGTGGGAAGGATGTGTAATAATAATGTGACAACAAATTATCCCTGAACCGCTGGGTGTAGCCTCCTGCCGATCTACAAATGAGTAGCTGCTGGAGGGGGAGAGGGGGGGCGGGCTTAAGGCCGGGTAACAGTATTAGCGCAGCCATCTGCTGTCCCAGTGCTGTTATAAATCAGTGCTCCCTATATACAGCGTTATGGAGTGAAACATACTTAAACTATGTGATCAAAAGTATCCAGACACCTGACTGAAAGTAACTTAGGTGGCGCCCTCCATCGGTAATGTCGGTCGGTGAGGCCTGGCACGAAGTCGGCGCTCCAAAACATCACAAAGGTGTTCTATAGGATTCAGGTCAGGACTATGTGTAGGCCAGTCCATTACAAGGATTTTACTGTCGTGTAACCACTCCTAAACAGGCCGTGCATTATGAACAGTTGCTCGATCATGTTCAAAGATGCAATCGCCATCCCTGAATTGCTCTTCAACAGTAGGAAGCAAGGAGGTGCTTAAGACATCAGTGTAGGCCTCTGCTGTGATACTGCCACGCAAAACAACAAGGGGTGCAAACCCCCTACATGAAAAACACGACCACACCATAACACCACCGCCTGCGAATTTTACTGTTGCCACGACACAAGTTGGCCGAAGGTATCCACCGGGCATTCACCCTACCCACACCCTGCCATCGGATAGCCACATTGTGTCCCGTGATTCGTTACTCCAGACAACGTTTTTCCACTATTCAATCGTCAAATGTTCACACGCCTTACACAAAGCGAGGCGTCGTTTGGCATTTACCGGTATGATGTGTGGCTTATGAGCAGCCGTTCGACCATGAAATCCAAGTTTTCTCACCTCCCGTCTGTCATAGTACTTGCAGTGGATCCTGATGCAGTTTGGACTTCCTGTGTGATGGTCTGAATAGATGTCTGCCTATTATACATTACGACCCTCTTCAACTGTCGGCGGTCACTGTCAGTCAACAGACGAGGTCGGCCTATATGCTTCACCACGTTCGAAGTCCGTGAGTGGCCCATTCTGCTCTCTCACGATGTCTAATGACTACTAAGGCCGCTGATACGGAGTACAGCACAATGTACCTAATATGAAAAACGTATGTTTTTTGGGAGTGCCCGGATACTATTCATCACATAGTGTATATCTATTTACTAGCTGCAAGTCGCATCCTAGCCAACAGAAATGTGGGAAATACATCTTACGATATATTTTATGAAAGTCTTAAGTTATATGGAAATTCTTTTTTTATTTTCTCATATGCACTAGAGGTTGTAAAAATTATTATAATCTGTGATTTCTTGTTTATTTTCAGTACCACATCTGAAACCGGTCATGGTTTAAGCACTGGAAAGTAAGAGGAAACTTACAAATGAAGTGGTACTTTCAGCCTCTGACTTTATGAAATTAGTGGGCGGTATTCGAGTTTTAGACGAAAAATTTCTTGCGCTACCTCGGAACGAATGCTGGCGCACACAGCAGTAATTGTGCGAACTACTGCATTGTGTGTGTGATCTAGCAACGACTGGTGGAACTGTCGTCAGTAGTGTGTTTCATGATTCGCGCGCGAGGCCTGTTATCTGTAGCGCCCTACGTTCCTCGCACATGTCGCAACCGCCGTATTGAACCGCACCCTGGTCGTCCCCATAAACTCCAAAGTAAATATGTGGTTGAATTCATCACATATAATTCCATGTTACAGACAACATTTTGACATTGTTGAACAGTCAATTGTAGGATTTTGTGGCATTTCCACTCCAAGCTAGCAGTGCATTTTAAGCGACTCCTCATATAAGATCATATGTCCATAACTGCGTGTCTCTGAGAACTATAGATAATGCTAAAAGTTTCTCTCCGACAAAGGGCGTCTGCAGCATATATATATATATATATATATATATATATATATATATATATATTATCTGTTCCACCTCGTCGAAACTAAACCGTTCTTCTCCACTGAAACCCTAACCTGCAAAAAACTTATGGCTGATCCATCTATGAGTTCCAATAAGCTACTATTCTGTACTGTGGGGGCAGCATCAGGACACCATGTGATTGTGGGAGCTACTGGCAAAGCTCATCTATGTAAAATCTGCTCCCAAAAAGAAGTAGCAGTACTATTTTTCCCTGCGGACGTATTACTGCTTGTGTTAAATGTGGACCTCCCCTTTCCTCGTGTGCTGTGTGCGCCAGAGTCCTGCATTTATGACGAATGCCATGGTGTTATAAGAGATACTATTATTTTATGATGCTTCAGGAACTCGGGTGGGAGTCTCTAGAGGAAAGGAGGCGTTCTCTTCGTGAATCGCTACTGAGGAAATTTAGAGAACCAGCATTTGAGGCTGACTGCAGTACAATTTTACTGTCGCCAACTTACATTTCGCGGAAAGACCACAAAGATAAGATAAGAGATATTAGGGCTCGTACAGAGGCATATAGGCAGTTATTTTTCCCTCGTTCTGTTTGGGAGTGGAACAGGGAGAGAAGATACTAGTTATGGTACGAGGTACCCTCCGCCACGCACCGTATGGTGGATTGCGGAGTATGTATGTAGATGTAGATGTATTTTTTACACTTTGTTAATACATATTGTGGAAAATACAGCGTTATCTTTAAAGTGAGTTCTGTTATTTTTTCCCTTCATCAGTCACACTTAAGTCTTCTCTTAATATGATAGCTATGATTATACTGTGATATACTTTGGTGAATCCTGATTTTTTAGTGTCAAAGCATTGAAATGACATACCATGCCACCAATCTGTCAACGTTTGCATTCTTCCATGAGATTCAGAAGCATCATTTCGTCCTGCAGAAGAGTGCTATTGTTAAGACCTGTGCTACACAGTTACACATGATCCTGTACACGTACTTTGCGACGTGTAGCCCCACCGAGCTGGCAGTGACTAGATTCAGTATTGAGGTGTATTGCAAGGACAAAAAGAAAATCTGAGTGCTGCCTACAGCCATGCATCGAGTTACTTTTATATAAGGCACTCAAACAGCATATGTAATCGGAACTGTCGGTTGAAGGTGCTTCGTTTCTTAAGTGATCTACGTTGGATGGAAGAATGATGTTATGTATCAGGAGTTGGAAACTTTAAACACTAAAGAGACATTATATCTCTTTTCATAGCCAGGAGCTTGGTTTATATAACGAGATATTGATACGGATGCAGGAGGAATATAAAAATTATGTCTAAATTAGAACTGTTTGACGTTGAAATGGACCATCAGCTTGTGCTATTTCAAGTGTATTCTATAGATGACTGTTAGCCTGCCGATCCTGATAAAACACCAGATTTTTATCAGAATAAGTAAGTGCGACTACACAACGTTTAAGCGAAACGTTTAAATCTTTCGCCGTTAAAAAGAACCTGGTTTTTAAGCTCTGATTTTAACTATGGAAATGGACTGTTTGATCCTGTCTAAGTGCTAACAGTACGGAAGTAGCTGGTGAGGGAAACTGTAGTTTTAATGGAGTTTTTGTTAATCATGGCAGGAAGTACCATACATAGTATCACAGTACGTAAATAGCCCTAGCAGGCGCTTGGAACTTATGTTAGACATCGGATTTCATTGCACCGCAGGATTACTAGGTGCTTCTTACCTTCTTAAGCAGTTTACATTTCGAACTTTGGATGGAGTCTGTATGCATGTATATGGCGTGGAAGACTTAGTTTTAATGGAACATTTACTAATGATGGGATGAATACCACACACAGCATCACTGTACTTTAATAGCACTGACTTAAAATTTGAGACTATACGACAGTATTTCGCAAATTATTGTTTTTATATACTTCTAATCCTACATTTATTGCGAACAAAACCTGTTGGACCAACGTTTCATTGATCTTAGAATGAGTGTGACCGAAATCACAAACAACATCTCCATCTCAATCCTCCCACTAATGGCAAAATGCATCCTGGGCAGGTATGTTATTACAGACATTCATCAGAGCTGGTTTAGATACTACACTGAAGAACCAAATAAACTCGTACATCTGCCAAATATTGTGTAGGGCCCTCGCGAACACGCAGAATTGCTGAAGTAGTGCTGGAGGGAACTGACACCAAGAATCCTGCAGGGCTGTCCATAAATCCGTAAGAGGGCGAGGGGGTGGAGATCTCTTCTGCACAGCACGTTGCAACTAATCCCAGATATGTCCAACAATGGTCACGTCTCGGGAGTCTGGTGGCCAGCGGAAGTGTTTAAACTCAGAAGTGAATTCTTGGAGCCACTCTGCAGCAATTTGAAACGAGACTCGTCCGACCAGGCAACATGTTCCCAGTCATAAACCGTCCAATGTCGGTGTTGACGGGCCCAGGCGTGGCGTAAATCTTTGTGTCGTGCAGTAAACAAGGGTACACGAGTGGACCTTCAGCTCTGAAAACCCACATCTAAAGCGTTTCCTTGAATGGTTCGCACGCTGACACTTGTTGATGGCCGAGCATTGAAATCTGCAGCAATTTGCGGAAGGGTTGCACTTCTGTCACGTTGAACAATTCTTTTCAGTCGTTATCGACCCTATTCTTGCAGGATCTATTTCTGGCCGCAGCGATGTCTGAGATGTGATGTTTTACCGGATTCCTGATATTCACGGTACACTCGTGAAATGGTCGCATGGGCAAATCCCCACTTCTTCGTTCTCTCGGAGATGCTGTGTCCCATCGCTCGTGCGCCGACTAAAACACAACGTTCAGACTCACTTAAATCTTCATAACCTACCATTGTAGCTGCAGTAAACGATCTAACAACTGCGCAAGATGCTAGTTCCCCTATACAGGCGTTGCCCACAGCTGCACCGTATTCTGCCTGTTTACATGTCTGTGTATTTGAATACGCATGCCTATACAAATTTCTTTCGCACTTCAATGTTTGTGGAAGCGTTAAGCATAGTAACAGAAGTCCCTCTACCCCTTGTCATTCGATAACGAGCATCATCAGTTGCGGCCCAGATATTTTACGTAAGAAAAGGGAATGAAACTGTTGTAAGGAGAATACGACTGTTGGATAGCCTTAAGCCACTATCAGTATTTTCGAAATATGTGTGTTCTGCACTGCCACCTTGTATGGATATGTCAGATTCACAATAAAGATGATAAAATAGTCTGCCGAGGCAAATGTTGCACTGCTCGTCAGAAATGTGTATGGAACGCTCTGATTTATACATGTTAACGCGGGAATTATGACTGAGTTGCTGGCTCTTTATACGCTTTAATCCAGTAACATAATCGTCACTTGAGAATTGAGCTTATTTGTGATGAATTGTCATCCTGTCCTGTTCTGTATTACAACAAACACATGTACACTCGCGCGCGGGAGCGCGCGCGCGCGCACACACACACACACACACACACACACACACACACACACACACACACACCGGTAATGACACGTTATGTAAAGGAGGACGATAGTACGATCGATTTTTGAGTGCACAACAAACACATTTGAAACGAACTCATAGACATCCTATCAGGATCAATACATTTATGTACAGATCAGACGAAAATGTGGTGGTATGAAGTGAAATTGACTTCTTTCGGTAAAACTGTCATCGATTTACGCACAAAGTTGGATGACTTGGCTTGGATGCCTTAGGTGAGTTCAGCAATTATATCTCGCGAAATAAACGCCATAATGCCTCTCACTTGGAATAGAAGTACTACATTCTCGGCTAGTCTCCTCCGAACAGAGAGATGAAACTGAAAACGGCGGTATGCTCAGTATTATGTATATATCTCACATTGCTAAAAAAAAAGCACCATTATGCCCGCTACTTTGGTGGGAAGCAATAGAAACGCTTCTACAGGACTGTATTCTGAGAAAAACCCAATTCTGCGGTGTCTTACACGTTTCTGTTTAGGTGGTGAGCAGACAGGTATTTTTCTATGTTCAATGGGCAAGTCTTTCCAACATACATCGAAAACATGTCAGAACTTTTCGGTTTGCATGCGTGAGGACGGGAAGAATATTATTTAGCATTTACGGCAGAATGCTCCAATTTCTAGAGATATAGCCGTGTTATTATTGGAGGCTCCTGTTCAAGGGCTTCCCTGTTTGTTGGCAACAGGAAGGCTAGAGAGCTGCATCTGAAATATTCTGGGAATAACTTCGTCTGTGAAAATGATTGGCAAACCTCTTTATTTTCGAATGGAGAGGACCGCTGGCAGCGAAGCACGCGCAGGTGTTTGAAAATATCCAGTTACTTGCCCCCAGCAGCTCTGCGTCTGTTATTCCAGACCGATGCCAGCTGATGGAAGAAAAAGTTGAAGTCGATAAGAGGATCCAGTATTCGTAAGCTTCATTCGTAAGCTTTATTAGCAGAAGGTATAGATAAAATTCCATCGGAATTTCTAAAATAAAAAGGTGGGAAAGGTGGCCAACGGCTATACAAGACCGTTTGGGGCATCTATGAGACTGGCGGCATACCATCAGACTTTCGGAGAAATATCACCCACAAAACTCTGAAGAGGTGCAAAAACAGTCGCACAACCAAGTTAACATCTCACGCAGCCAAACTGTGAACAGGATTGATATGTAGAAAAATGGAAAAAGAAAATTGAGGAGCTACGGCGACATGATTTCGATATCTAGGACAAATTACGTTAACACATAAGCATCTGTTCGGTACAAGACCCAGTTGTGAGAATAACTATCTAACAGTTATCGGAAAATTCTGTTTCACTTAAGGTTGCTGATGATCCACTAAAAACTACAGCTTTGGAGATATACATTTCAAAATCAGGGTGACATAAGTTAGGAACGCGCATGTTGCACCTCATATAAATGCCCATTAACAGCTGTTCGGATACTTTTGACGGGATAGTGCTAAGAATGCATGTGTCGATTACGTCGGCATGCAGGAGTTCCGTCTCCTCAGAGGTACGTATGCACAAGCTCTGGCCACTGACTTGGTAGGGACATGTTGGTGTTCTGAACATGAATTTTGTTTACAAGGGAAAATATCTCTGAGGAGCGAAGTACTATTGATATCGTCAAGTTATTACTGAAAGAGCTATTAGCAAGTGAAAAAGCCTTTAGCACTATCTGCAGTTCTCAGAGAAACTCTGTTACGGACGTATGATCCTACGTGGCGAGTCAATTAATCTTCGAGTCGTAAGAAACGATACAAACTCCTATGACTGACTGACCAACGATGCCAGAAACTTTGTCTGCGACTCGGAAAAGGATAGGATGAATTCAACAGCACACATGTGTTGGATCCTACGGGAACGTGTGACCAGCATGCAGTCCAATGCGGCTACTGTAACATTTGGCGCCAGATGCGACAGACAGAGGCTTTGCGCGTGAAGAAACAGAATCATGAATCACACTACTATTTACTTTTCCGCTGGTCTTTCCTAGATCGTGCGCTCGTGTAGTCGCATGATGCGCTGGTGCAATGCAATAGTTCCAGTGGTGACAGCTAGCACTCACAATTTTTCGCTACAGATCCCGTTTTCGAGTCGAATCTGCGCACTACTTTCATAAACGGCACCGCACAATGTATTTCCAACATTTCTGTTGGCTAAGATGTGACTTGACACTTGTAAATAGGTATAAGTGTGTTTCATTCTCCAGTTCTGTTACTACTTGACTTGTCTAGATAGGGAGGCTGCATTTATATCAGGAGTGAGACTGTGGGTCCCTGACACACTACTGCACTATAACCCATTCTTATGTTCCTCCCAGCACTTATTCATTTGTAGATCGGCAGGAGGCTACTCCTCTGCACTTCAGTAATAGTTTGTTGTCCTATTGCCATTACCCATCCTTCCCATATAGTGCTGCTCGTTAGACTGTCTGAAGCAAGTCTCTAGTGCCAGGCTAACAGCGATGATATCCTCTCTACATCCAACAGTTACTGACGAGACCGGCTAGAGATACTATCAAGCATTCGATCAATGGTAATTACCCCTCCCTAACTGCCTTGCTTCACACCCAGAGGAAAAAATTTGAACATTCCCACAGTTCCTTTAATTTCCTATCGAATTTTGAATTGCCTGTCAATATGAGGAGCGGAGTTAGACTGCGCCATTATTTTGAGTCAGCCATCTTGTATTGTGATATCACTCTTAGGCTGTTCCAGTGTTCCAAAGATGATAAAATGAAGTGAGTACCCTACATGCTTCCACACCAGCGATATGCAAATTTAATTTTTATAAATAAAGAATACATTAATATTATTATGTCCTCTGTAATGGAATGTAATTACCATATTAATTCGCTGCCAAAATTCGAATTTGCCACAAAAAGTTGGATTTTCGTCGGATTTTGGAATTTTTCGCCGATTTTTCAATTTCTCATCAATAGAGATTGTGTAGTGGAGATCTAGGTATTTAACAGAGGGCAAGGGGGATGAGTGACTGATCAATTTAATTAATTAATTAGTTTGACATCAATTTTCTTTCAGCGTATTTTGTACTAAATTCATACATCTTAATTTTGTAAACAATAATTAAAATTCAGTTTTTGAGCTATAATTATACTATCGATACAGTTCAGATACCTCTAAAAGTTTAAGATTAATGATTGGTCTGGAATTCTAGATAAGTGATCAGTCCATTTGCCGCTATAGCATATCTCACAGAAGCTGTGTACAAGGACTTCATTCGTCATACGCGGCCAGACATTGTGAAATACGTGTCGCAGGAAATAAGTAGAAACAGTTAGCTGATGTAAGATGTGTCTCTAGTAAATTTGAGACCCGTCGTGAGAGGTGCATTAGATGATATCTACCATGACACAAAGGATGAATAGACGAGAACTATTATAGTCCCCTAAGGGATACTGCGGCATACATAGCCTAACGTGTAATGACTGGCTCCAAAATCATTCTGCATCACTGGAAAATGTGTATACGCAGTAGAAGTATACTGAAAAGATATGTTACTGATTTCAGATTTGGGAATTGCCTATAATGGTATTTCGTCCCTCTCATTCAAAAGTCTCTTGACACTGTCTTCGATGCCATTGACATCCTTTATATATGACTAGAGTACCTCTGGGTGGCGCAATGGTAAGACACCTTGTTGTAACCAGCGACTCAGACAACGATACTTGACTTGCTCCAACAACCGGTGGTGACACACACTCACAGCAGGCAGCAAGCACTCTACATTTTCCCACATTACGTAGCGAGTCCTTGTCTCCAAAGTGGGGTAAAGCAGCCTTCACAGCACAGCGACAACGAGCCATTGTTGCATTCAATTTACATCATATGCTCTTGCTAGCCTTTTGCTGACGACCGACACTGAGAGCTTCGAGTATGTTGGTGTTTGGCTGGATTTCTGGTGTTCTGATGTCCGTGGGCTTATTTCATTGACACGCAGTATTTCAAAGCGTTCACAATTTGTGTAGCAGCAACCTGCCAGAAATTTTTGTTGTATGCTGACCTGAATATATACTTGTAACTACTCTTTTGTGGTCACATTAAGGAAACAGAAACACAGCTGCAACACAATGAAACCAAATCTGGGAGACGAGAATTCGATATTCCGGGATTTTCTTAAATCGAATAAGATAGACAGAAGGGTTGTTCTCTAGGAAGGATGCTCTCTCTTCCTTCCCCATCCTTCGCCAATCAGAGTTTGTTCTTTGTCTCTAATAACCTCGTCGTCGACTTGATGTCCTCGTACTGTTCTTCTGTACTTCAAAGTATACGCACGTCTGACTGCTCCGTCTTCAGTTTTCGCTGCCACGTTCAGGGTCTTCCTCTTGCCTGGCAAAACATGGCCGGACGTGGGATTCTCTCAACATTCATTCTTTGCAGCTTATTTTATCATAATGCATTATTTTGTTCAAACCTTTCATTAAAATTGTAAATATCTGTTTGATTCCTAATCTCCCTACTGCTCATGCGGTCTCCCATGGTAACAGACATAACTTACCTGAAAAATCACGTTTGTGCTGCTTGTAATTTTATAGGGGGATTCACCATCACATTCACATAGGAATGTAGGTGGAGCCATACTTTTATAAAAGATTTTGTTTTGGTTCCTTCTATATTAAGTTTTGGAATGCTACGTTTATAATTCCAGATATTGACTGATGTTTAGTAATCTTATATTCTACATCCTTGTTCAAAACACAGCTTTTGTCACATCCTAAAAGATTGAAGCTGGAGGCCTGGTGAAGTGCGGTGTTATCTATTACTATTTATTTTGAATCCTAAGATTGCTTGTGGGATACTGCAGATTAAAACTCCTTACGGTTCCTTTTAAATACCTTAAAGCTTCACCAACATTAATTAGGCTTGATTTCGGATTTTCTTGTGATTAGCAACACAGGTCTGAATTTACTGTTTATGCACTGAATACAAAAAGGCCTTAGTTTTTTTCCATCTCGTCAGAATTTTTTGCAAATCGCAATTTGTAAAAACGTGTTATATGCAGGGTGTTTCAAAATGAATATTCGGGTTTTATCACTTTGTAGCATTTATTATATTCAACATACAACTATAAATTGTACGTCAAATGAAAGTGCAACACAAACAATTTTGTTTGTATATCTTTGGGCAAAGGGAAGAGTGTGGAATAACCAAGAGTAACCGAAGTACGCGTTGAACGCGTGAGAGGCTTTCACGCGGAGATCCAAGAAACCCCTTTGTAAGGCTAGTCGTGAATTAGAAATTCCAGTGAGTCTGTGTGTAAACTCTTAACGAGTCGCTTAAACTACATCCTTATCGTTTTCAGTTCTTACGAAATGTTTCTGCATAACGATGGAGACTTTCTGGATCGTGTCGCCTTCAGTGATGAATCGACATTTCGACTAATTAGAGTTGGGGAAACATACAGAATGTGCGCAACTGGGGGGTCACCCAGTTGACACGTAAACTATACTCTGTAGGCTTTAGAACTTGTAAGAACTGAAAACGATAAGGACGTAGTTCAAGTGCCTCGTTGAAAGTTTCCGCACAGACTCACTGGAATTGCTAAATCACGATTGGCCTTCCGAAGGCGTTTCTTGGGTCTCCACGTGAAAGACTCTCACTCATTCAACACGTTCTTCAGTTACTCTTGGTTATTCCATAATCTTCCCTTTGCGCAAAGATATGCATACAAAACTCTTTGAGTTGCTCATTCATTTGATGTACAATTTATAGTTGTAAATTGAATATAATAAATGCTACAAAGCGATAAAACCCGAATATTCATTTTGAAATACGCTGTACATGAAAAAATCTGAAGTATAAGATGTACTAACAGATTTAAATTCATAGAAATGCTTATTGTGAAAACGAATCGTTGAAATAATAAACTGGTAGTTGCCAACACTTTCGCCATTAAACGTGTTGTACATCTCAGCGGCCCAGTGTTGGCGCAACCGTTCAAACCTATCAATCTGTCCTCAGCGATCAAAACTGTTTATGTCGGTGGATATATGCTAAAAACAGCGATATATTGTTAGAAATGGCGCCACGAGGCTATAAAAATCTGAAAATTTCGTTTGTTACATTTGTCGTGAGTGGTCAAGGCAAATAAGACATACCACATCGTTCGGGCGGCAAGTGTATCTCGCGTATTTGGATGTAAAAGCGGAAGATCAAGAAAAAACTTGGGCAACCCACAATGTCTATTATACATCTGTTCAAGGATTGAGACAGTGTTCAAGTGGTCAATAATATGAGCCGGCCGGTGTGGCCGTGCGGTTCTAGGCGCTTCAGTCTGGAACCGCGTGACCGCTACGGTCGCAGGTTCGAATCCTGCCTCTGGCATGGATGTGTGTCTTGTCCTTAGGTTAGTTAGGTTTAAGTAGTTCTAAGTTCTAGGGGACTGATGACCACAGATGTTAAGTCCCATAGTGCTCAGAGCCATTTGTCAATAACATGCTTTCAAATTTAGCGTTGTTATGGTCTGACGACAGCCACAACATCATTGTCTTGATTGTTACCATTGTTGAACGGGTGTTCGCGATTTCAATGTAGAGAGTAGAAGAACACCGCCATCGGCTTAAACTCCTGCCCCTCATCATGCAGACGTACCAGTGCCTATACAGCTGTAACATTTACATGAAGGAGATGGTTCAGAAATTGAATCAAATGAAGAAACTGAAGACACCAAAGAGGAGTGCGAACCTTTCAATACTGCACCATAAAGTGAAGTAAATAAAAGAGGCTTGAGAATTACTTGGTTCAAGGCTTAAAGATAAGAATTTGCTTACAGTTGTCACTTCGTTTTCCTCGTTCGGGTACAGAGAAAATATTTTAATTATATGCTTTTCGGAAGAATGAGACTCAGTATTCTGCAATGATATGTGTAGAACGTTTAAGACATTCAACATTCCGTACGAAAGCACTAATTGTAGACTATTCATCGATTCGTCCAAAGAAAGCTTTAAAACTTTTCTGCTTCACAACGGAAACAGATTTGTATTAGTACCCATAATGCACTCTGCATATTTAAACGATACGACAGTATACAATTTCTTATCCAGAAAATTAAGCACAACGATCGTAAGCGGATCATATGTAGTGATCTCAAAATATCGATAATCCTTGGACAACAATGGGGGTACACAAAGTTTCCTTGCTTATTACGTGAGTGGGGTAGCAGAGAGACAGGGAAATTCAATGTAAACAGGAAGATTTGCCACAATGAGCTTCTTTGGAACCTGGAGTAAAAAATGTGCTCCAAAAACCTGTCATCGAGTCGGCGAAAGTTCTGGTTCCACCTCTAGATATTGAATTACGATTGATGAAGCAATTTGAGAAAGCCTTACCAAAAGATGGAAAATGTTTCCAGTATATTTGTAACATATTTCCAGCCTTATCAACTGCAAAATTAAAAGAGGATGTCTTTACTGGTTGGGGCATTAAAAGCTTTGCAAAGATAGAAATTCTGAAAAAGAAGTGCAAGTTGTTGAAAAAGAAGCTTGATTTGCCATTAAAGACATAGTAACTAAGTTTTTGGGCAACAAGAACGATCAGAATATCAAGTCTGTCGTTTAGGCTATGCCACAGAAATATCAAATTTTAGGTTGTTCCATGAGTTTTATGGTTCAGTTTCTACATTTACATTTCGACAATTTTCCTGAGAATCTGGCTGTGGCTGGTCAAGGGAGCGGTGAGAGATTCCATCAGTACAACAAAGATAGGAAAAGCGTTTCCAAGGAAGATGGAATACTACAATGATTGCGAAATATTGCTGGGTGTTGCACTGAGCCAATCACAGAAGAGCGTTTGTATGGAAAAGCCTGTAACAGAGCATCGCAAGTCCAAAGAGACGTCGACCTGACTAAAGTCTTGAGTTTCTTGTATTCTGTTTTCTGTTATATTATTGTCTCTCATAATACGTTTTATACGGAAGAAACCTATTTCACTCTGACATCAATTCCGATATTGTGATATTTTTAGACGTATTCTGACGTGATGGAATAGAACTAAGGTTGCTTTAGGGCACAGCTCACCAAGATACATAGGAGTCTATCATCAAAAGCTACAAAACAGAAACTTCGCGGGCTACTGCAATTCTTGTAAAATTATTGCTGATGCATTATTTATAGTATGCGGTAGAACAGACAGAAGTGAATTTAGCACAGTAAACTGACTTGACCTTTGTACATAACTTCAAAAAAGGGTCCCTCTTGGCAGTCTCATAAAGTTAAGAGGTCGGTGAACCCCCAGTTCGCTATGTGGAGAGTTCTGAATGTTCAGTGCCCCAGCGAATTGAAAAGTTGCGGCTGTGACGGCTTGTCGCGGCAGTGTTTACGAGGCCGGCGCCAGCTCCTGGAGAGCGAGTGGTCCCAGCGGACAGCGTGATGGATCGCCGAGGCGCGCTGCCGGCTCTGAATACTGAGCAGCGCTTGATTAACTCCGCCCGCAGGCCGCCCACGCCGCAGCACGCGTGACGCCCATGCGTCTCGCCAGCGCCTGCCGGGACCCCGCCGGCAACCCGCACATCACTTAGGCGCAATAGAGGCGTGTAGCGCGGCACTGTCTACCTCTGCCACCAGCCAATGTGCCACTCAACATATCATTAAGCGAAGACCTGGCGAGGATGTCAGACACCAGAGAAACGTTGCTGTGATATACCAGACACCTTAGACGGCGACTTCTTAACTTTCGTTCGAAGCCAGCGAGTGTACTGTTAAAGAGATTATGCAAAAGGCCTAGAAGATAATGTTACAGCAGCAAGACACTGTCGAAAACATGGCCAAATTTAGTTCGGTGTATTGTAGCCTACTGTTTTTTTCCCTTAACGTCATTGTTACTTGAACGATCTCTCAACAACGGGATAGTTTCAGTGGTTTCAAGATGGTGACTTTTGGTCTCTGGTCGTTGTCTGGATAGTCTGTTTGTCTTGTAGAATAAGGTAAAGTGAAACCAATTTTTCTTTAATTTCTATTATACGTGTAGAATACTTGGAGTATGTGATGATAGTCATAATCTAACATATTAATACAATATTTATTGGTCAATAAAAATTTTTAAGCTCTAGTATATACACTCCTGGAAATGGAAAAAAGAACACATTGACACCGGTGTGTCAGACCCACCATACTTGCTCCGGACACTGCGAGAGGACTGTACAAGCAATGATCACACGCACGGCACGGCGCACACACCAGGAACCGCGGTGTTGGCCGTCGAATGGCGCTAGCTGCGCAGCATTTGTGCACCGCCGCCGTCAGTGTCAGCCAGTTTGCCGTGGCATACGGAGCTCCATCGCAGTCTTTAACACTGGTAGCATGCCGCGACAGCGTGGACGTGAACCGTATGTGCAGTTGACGGACTTTGAGCGAGGGCGTATAGTGGGCATGCGGGAGGCCGGGTGGACGTACCGCCGAATTGCTCAACACGTGGGGCGTGAGGTCTCCGCAGTACATCGATGTTGTCGCCAGTGGTCGGCGGAAGGTGCACGTGCCCGTCGACCTGGGACCGGACCGCAGCGACGCACGGATGCACGCCAAGACCGTAGGATCCTACGCAGTGCCGTAGGGGACCGCACCGCCACTTTCCAGCAAATTAGGGACACTGTTGCTCCTGGGGTATCGGCGAGGACCATTCGCAACCGTCTCCATGAAGCTGGGCTACGGTCCCGCACACCGTTAGGCCGTCTTCCGCTCACGCCCCAACATCGTGCAGCCCGCCTCCAGTGGTGTCGCGACAGGCGTGAATGGAGGGACGAATGGAGACGTGTCGTCTTCAGCGATGAGAGTCGCTTCTGCCTTGGTGCCAATGATGGTCGTATGCGTGTTTGGCGCCGTGCAGGTGAGCGCCACAATCAGGACTGCATACGACCGAGGCACACAGGGCCAACACCCGGCATCATGGTGTGGGGAGCGATCTCCTACACTGGCCGTACACCACTGGTGATCGTCGAGGGGACACTGAATAGTGCACGGTACATCCAAACCGTCACCGAACCCATCGTTCTACCATTCCTAGACCGGCAAGGGAACTTGCTGTTCCAACAGGACAATGCACGTCCGCATGTATCCCGTGCCACCCAACGTGCTCTAGAAGGTGTAAGTCAACTACCCTGGCCAGCAAGATCTCCGGATCTGTCCCCCATTGAGCATGTTTGGGACTGGATGAAGCGTCGTCTCACGCAGTCTGCACGTCCAGCACGAACGCTGGTCCAACTGAGGCGCCAGGTGGAAATGGCATGGCAAGCCGTTCCACAGGACTACATCCAGCATCTGTACGATCGTCTCCATGGGTGAATAGCAGCCTGCATTGCTGCGAAAGGTGGATATACACTGTAGTAGTGCCGACATTGTGCATGCTCTGTTGCCTGTGTCTATGTGCCTGTGGTTCTGTCAGTGTGATCATGTGATGTATCTGACCCCAGGAATGTGTCAATAAAGTTTCCCCTTCCTGGGACAATGAATTCACGGTGTTCTTATTTCAATTTCCAGGAGTGTATTTAATTATGAGTGGTTAAATTTCAGAATTTTTCCTTTACTACGGAAATTTACATTTGTGTGTTTTAAAGCAAATTTGTGTTTCTTAAGAACAGTTTATTTGTCAAGTTTTTAAAAAACTGGCCTTGTGCAGTTCTTAAATTTTTTGGTTGGGTCAAAGGCAAATCGTTAATAGTAGTGCAGTATCAGGTTGCCCACTAACTTCTAGTTGATACCGTGCACAATAAAATTTCTTTGCTTTTAGTTGAATGTTGTAATGTAGAAGTTAAAAATTAGCATGTTTCACTCCCCTTGTTACCTGCCGCCTACCGCTTTCGTCTCGTCATGGTGTCGCTTAGTAAGCACCGAAAAGTCAAGGACTCCAGTTGCAGGCAGTACCATAGAGGCATTGTCCGTCGTGGACAGCTTTTACTTCAGAAATTCCGAAAGCTTCTGAAATTCCGAAAGCTTAGGTACCAAGAAGAATTGTTCAACCTTTTACTTCCAGATAGGTCTCGCGAAACGATCATGGCAAGAAAATCAGAAAATTAAGAGCTCTTCCGGAGGTTTATCGATAGTCGTTGTTCCTATGTGCCATTTTCAAATGGAACACGGATGTGGGGAATTGATAGTGGAGCCAGACGTACGCTGCGTCACACACCAATAGGTGTCTTCCGAAGTGTAAATGTAGATGTGAATGTACACTATACTATTCTTATTTTAGGCGCTCTAACACTCGATTCATGTCTATAGAGGCCTCTGAATTAAGTGGCTTCTTAGAGAGGAATAGAAATAGGTGGTACAGTATACTTATCTTACCTTAGACGTACATGGTGCTTCACTCGTAGTATCGAAGCGTACTTTCCCCTGCTATCTGTGTCAATCTCTCGTCTGCCGTTTTATTTCCGGACGATAATGACTCTTCGCTAGAGTTCGTTCAGACCGTTTTAACTATTTTTCGATTTCATCATCAGTTAAATCGTCTCTCCTCCAGTAATTATACCGCACTTTAACTTGGCATAAGCCTTTTTTCCAACCTTCTAAAGTGTTATTTTTCTTATTTTTTAATTTCTCAGTTGTAATAACGAAATGCTTGATATGTTACTGTTGCTAGTTTCATTCTTTGCAAACTTCCAGATAAGTATTATGATATTTATGTCTGGATGTTATATCAGCAGATGTAAGGGAACTAATCAACTACCTTGCAAACTTTTGGCTATCAAATAAAAAAGACGTGCCGCTGCTCCTTAATTAATGCTAAGAGCTCAGCTTTTTCTTAGATTTAATTCTTAGTGATTACTTGCGAGCTAGGACGACATTTCACTTTCTCTTGAACTACAGAAGTGTGACATATTTTTATACTTATTCCGATGTGGAGCATAATAAATGGGCGTATTTCTAGGAGGATATTCTAGAATAACTTTAGTCTCTACGTAATTTTTACAAAGTTTCTAGTCCATTTCTGTTCGATTGTGTTTGAGGTATCTGTGATTAAAGTTTATAGTGAATTCCTCGAGGATTAAGCTGTGGTGTCACCGCCAGACACCACACTTGCTAGGGTGTAGCCTTTAAATCGGCCGCGGTCCATTAGTATACGTCGGACCCGCGTGTCGCCACTGCAAGTGATAGCAGACCGAGCGCCACCACACGGCAGGTCTAGAGAGACGTACTAGCACTCGCCCCAGTTGTAAAGCCGACTTTGCTAGCGACGCTACACTGACAAATACGCTCTCATTTGCCGAGACGATAGTTAGCATAGCCTTCAGCTACATTTGCTACGACCTAGCAAGGCGCCGTATTCAATTGATATATATTATGTGAAGCATGTATCATCAAGAGAGATCTTCTACAATTGTGGATTAAAGTTAAATATTATATCAACTACGTACTTTATTTGCAATTCTCAAGATATTGTCCTGTTCCAGACCTCACGCCAGTCAGCGTGTAATTAAACGCGTGCATTTCGGCCTCCTCTAGCAACACAGTGTTGGCGCTTCTGCCAACACTACATAAGCTCGTTTAACATGCGTCTGACTTTGCTTAATCCTGTTTAATTACATCTCACAAAGGAAAACCCAACATGTCTTTAAACCAGCTGTCTCACCTTGTGATGTGACTGTGGTGCCACCGCCAGACACCACACTTGCTAGGTGGTAGCCTTTAAATCGGCCGCGGTCCGTTAGTGTACGTCGGACCCGCGTGTCGCCACTATCAGTGATTGCAGACCGAGCGCCGCCACACGGCAGGTCTAGTCTAGAGAGACTCCCTAGCACTCACCCCAGTTCTACAGCCGACTTTGCTAGCGATGGTTCACTGTCTACATACGCTCTCGTTTGCAGAAATGACAGTTTAGCATAGCCTTCAGCTACGTCATTTGCTACGACCTACCAAGGCGTCGTAGTTAGTTACTATAATTACTATCTTCAAGAATGTATTCTGAACAGATAATATTGTGCATCATGTACCGTCAAGAGCGAGGTTCATCATCAATGGATTAAAGTTAAATATCAAACCGCCGGCCGTGGTGGCCGAGCAGTTCTAGGCGCTTCAGTCTGGAACCGCGCGACCGCAACGTCGCAGGTTCGAATCCTGCCTCGGGCATGGATGTGTGTGATGTCCTTAGGTTAGTTAGGTTTAAGTAGTTCTAAGTTCTAGGGGGCTGATGACCTCAGATGTTAAGTCCCATAGTGCTCAGCGCCATTTGAACCATTTTGAAGTATCAAACTAATTACGTCTGCTTTCTGAATTCTCATTCCTTGTCATGTTGCAGACCTCACGTCAGTATGGTTCTTCCCTCCTCATGCCAGCCTGCATGAGCTACAATGCGTGTATTTCGGCCTCCTCTCGTACCACGGTGTTGGCTCTTCTGCTAACACAAAATTGGCGATGAGGAGTAAAAACAGTGTTCTTTACTATACTGACATATGTCGTTGAGACTGCCCTGATTTAATTGTGTAATGGCTTCAGCACAATCTCCACATGTACTGCCCGAATTTTATTGCTTACAGAATCAGCAGACGCAGGCATTACTGGATGCCCTTGGATAGCTCGTCCAGGGTCAACGTGCCATGCAAAACGATGCGGCAGCCGCTGCTCCACCGCTAATGCAGCCACAACATGCAGTTGCACCGACCTTCAGACCTTTTGATGCTGCACTGGAAAGCTGGACGGAGTGGCCACACCAATTTAGATTCCATCTCGCCGCCTACAGAATTCAAGGTAATGAGCGGCAGCCTTTTCTTTTGTCGTCCGTCGGTGTGAAAACCTACCGGGTGATAGTCAAATTATTTCCCCGAAGCGACGTAGCAACAATGTCCTGCGAAGAAATTTTGTCTGCATTAGATGCATATTTCAAACAATCAGTCAATGTAGTTGCGAAACTGTATACCTTCTTTGGTACAGAATGTATGGCGGGTCAGACTAATCGGAAGTGGGTTGCAACCTTGCAAGGCCTTACTAGGGAGTGTGCTTTTGAGTGTCAATATGGACTCCCATATTCAGATACTATGGTACGTGATGCAATTGCACAGAACGTTTCTGATGTTGGAACAGATTTTGAAACTAGTCAATCCCTCCCTTCAAGAAATGATGGACATATTTGATCGGCAGGACACACTTGACTTTGCTCAGGAATCATTTGAAACTTGGCCATCCGTGTGGCAGGTTAACTGGCCCACCAGGCAAGCTGCACAGAGCAGTAAACAGCCCTTGTGCCCGGCCGCGCCGCTGCCGCCAGGCTTTCGATATGTAGCCAGGCCGGCAAGCAAATTCAGTGCTCAAATCATGCCGGCGGTGCGCTACAAAACATTCGCATGAGAATTTCCCGTTACGCCAAGCTATCTGATTTTACTGTAATAAAGACCTGTTCAGAGTGTTTGCCAAAAAAAGATCAGATCGGAAACTCCAAACGATTCCAAGCCCTTTGCTTCGCACCAGAATCGGAATCGAACCAAGGATACTCCGGCTCGCGAAACTTCGCCCATGGAAATTCATGTCGTTCATTCCACTCCGCACAGTGCCACTCTCTCTAACAGTGACTGTGTTCTTCCCACAAATAGGGTGCGTCGACATCGCCGGAACCCCCGTCAAGTCGTAAGTGATTTTGTACCAGTGACAGTTCACATTGCACGAGACACTCGCTCTTGTCGTCAGCAGGACAAACTTTTTGTAGACTTGGACATTAATGGCAAAGTGATACCATTCCAGCTCTATACCAGAGCTTCAGTTTCACTGACCAATCAAGACACAAACTGCTGGCCACACCTCCGTTGCGTGCCGCAAATGTTAAGTTAACTAGTTATTCAGGTCAAGACATCCCTGTGTTAGCACAGTGCAGCCTTCTTGCAACATACAAAGGACAAACAAAACTTGTGTCATCTTACGTCCTTTGTTCTTCTTTTCTATTTATTTCAGTTCTTTAACTTGTCTGTAGTAAATCAGGTCCTATCAATGAACCAGACTGTGCCTTCAGACAGTGTTTCTCCCCTATGTGAAGAATTTGCAGACATTTTTGCACCGGACCTCTGTTGCTCTAAGAACTATAAAGCACATTTGGAACTGAAAGTAAACGCGCAACCGAGATATTTCAGAGCGCGCAATGTTCCCCACGCATTGGGTGATGTCGCAAAAACATTACACGATTTGGAATCAGAAGGTGTAATTGAACGTGTGCAGGCTTCTCTCTGGACATCACCCTTAATAATTTTGCCAAAACCTTCGGGAAAATTGAGACTTTGTGTGGACTTCAAGGCAACAGTGAATCCACAACTGATGATTGCAACTTTTCCTTTACCCCGCCCAGAAGATCTTTTTGACAAACTGTGCCCAGGCACATATTTTTCAAAGTTGGACCTAGAAGATGCATACTTGCAAATACCGGTAGACGAAGAATCCCAGCGCGTTTTGGTGGTTAACACGCATCTTGGTTTGTATCAATTCAAACGACTGCCATTCGGGTGTGCATCCGCTCCTGCAGTTTCAGCAATGTCTACAAGATGTTTATGCGTCGGTCCCTCTAGCAGCAAACAATCTGGACGATACTGTGATCTCCGGAAAGACGGAAGAACATTTCCCGGTTGAAATCGGCGTTGCTTTCCAATACTTGCCTTACGCCATTCGATCCCCAGAAACCCCTTCTGTTGATGGTGGATGCATCGGATTTCGAGATCGGTGCTGTGCTTGCGCAGAAAGATGGCTCGCACGATCGTCCTATTGCCTTTGCGTCCAAATTGCTTTCGTCTGCGAAAGAAATTATTCACAGATCCAGAAAGAAGCATTGGCTCTCGTATTTGGTGTTTCAAAGTTTCATGACTTCTTGTATGGTCGTCACTTTACCATAATCGCAGACCACAAACCTTTGACTTCGCTTTTTCATCCGAACAAGGCTGTACCTCCACGTACAGCGCAGTACCGCTACGATATCTTGTATCGGTCCACTGTTAAGCACGGAAACGCCGATGCGTTGTCCTGTTTGCCTGTTGCTGATGATAGGGCATTCGATTCCTCCGAACTTGCTTGCATGTTCATTGATTCGGAAACCGATGACGTGGTCAAATCGTTTCCGATTGATTTTCGTCGTGTAGCTACAGCCACAACTGCCGACCCTGTCCTTGCTACCGTTCTGCGTTTTGTTGCTACGCAATGGCCCATGTCAAAGTCACGGATCGGGGACTCGTTGGTTCGCCGATTTTTTGCTCACAAGGCGAGACTTTTTGTTCGGCGTGGTGTTTTGCTTTTGCGTTCTGATAATGATCAGTCCAGGGTTGTGGTCCCACGTTCGTTACAGTCCTCTGTCTTAAAGCTTCTCCACCAAGGACATTGGGGTATAGTGAGAACGAAACAACTTGCTCGTCATCACTGTACTTGGTACGGAATCGATGCCGCGATTACGAATATGTGTTCTTCCTGCATGGTGTGTGCCGAACAACAATCAGCACCACCGTCGAAATTCTTTGCATGGCCAAAAGCCACTTCCATTTTCCCTTGGCAACCCTTACACATCGATTTTGCTGGTCCCTTCTGGAATGCTCGATGGTTGGTTGTGATAGATTAATTTAGTAATTTTCCTTTTGTTATCCGGATGCCTTCCACGACATCATCTGCCACCATCCAAGCGTTATCTGCTATCTTTTGCATTGACGGTATTTCACAGTTTCCGACAATGGCCCACAATTCATTCTGCAAGGCCAATGGTATTCAACATCTGACGTCCGCGCCGTTTTCGCCAGAGTCAAACGGTGCCGCTATACGATTGATCAGGACTTTCAAGTCACAGATGTTGAAGTTGAAAGAGTCGCATTCTAGGGAGGACGCGTTATTGCTCTTTTTGTCCTCGTATCTCACTCAGCTGCGCCTCTGTCGTCGCACGGGATCTGACGCTCGCCGTCTGCTTTCAGCGACTGTGCCGTCCGGTCAGCGCCCCGGGGACCCATCTACTGGCTCGCCTCAGCCCCAGGTATTACCGACGCTGCCTTCCATTTTGCCGCATGGCGACGCGCCGCCGCCGCCGCCACCGCCGCCTGTTCTCCCGCCGGCGACGCCCGCATTGGACGCGTCTCTGCAGCCGCCGGGCGCCTCTCTGGGTCACGCGCCGCCGATCGCTTCCCGTGACCAGCTGTCCCCCGACATGGAACTCTTGCCAGCTCCGGACCATATGACGTCTTCGCCCGTCGGGTGCCCCGGCCCTATGGAGGTCGAATCTTCGGCCCCTCCTGTCTCTCTACGGGCGCATACACCGCATGTTGGCGTGCACCCTGGGATAGGTTTTCAGGCGTTCCCTAGCCCCCCGCGGTCCGAATGGCAGGGTGCGGGTGGCACAGACTCGCCTGTTGTAAGGCTCCACACCTAGTCGCCTACGTAAACATGGAGTCCTCCCCACGGCGGTCGGAGGCCTTATACCACAACCGTCCGCCGATTTGCAGGGGAGGAATGTGGTGTCACCGCCAGTCACCACACTTGCTAAGTGGTAGCCTATAAATCGGCCGCGGTCCGTTAGTGTACGTCGGACCCGCGTGTCGCCACTATCAGTGATTGCAGACCGAGCGCCGCCACACGGCAGTTCTAGTCTAGAGAGACTCCCTAGCACTCACCCCAGTTGTACAGCCGACTTTGCACTGTCTACATACACTCTCATTTGCAGAGACGACAGTTTTGCATAACCTTCAGCTACGTCATTTGCTACGACCTAGCAAGGCACCATATTCAGTTACTATAATTACTATCTTCAAGAATGTGTTCTGAACAGATAATTTTGTGAATCATGTAACGTCAAGATCGACGTTCATTATTAATGGACTAAAGTTAAGTATCAAACTAATTACGTCCGCTTTCTGAATTCTCACTCCTTGTCATGTTCCAGACCTCACGTCAGTACAGTTCTTCCCTCCCCACGCCAGCCTGCGTGAGCTAAAACGCGTGCATTTCGGCCTTCACTCGTAACACGGTGTTGGCTCTTCTGCTAACACAAAAGTGACAAATCGAGTTGCCGGCCGGTGTGGTCGAGCGGTTCTAGGCGCTTCAGTCTGGAACCGAGCGACCGCTACGGTCGAATGCTCGAATGCTCGAATCCTGCCTCGGGCATGGATGTGTTTCATGTCCTTAGGTTAGTTAGATTTAAGTAGTTCTAAGTTCTAGGGGACTTATGACCTCAGCTGTTAAGTCTCATAGTGCTCAGAGCCATTTCAGCCATTTGAACAAATCGAGTTAATCTCAGTTTCTACATACACATTCCGCAAGCCAACATTCAGCGCATAATGGAGGATACCTTGTACTACTGCTGGTCAGTCCCTTTCCTGTTTAATTCGCAGATCGGGAGAGTGGAGTAAAAAAAGTGTCTGTATTGAGAAGGGTCAGTCAGATTTGTTTCATGAATGTCAGACGCACAGTGCGTCCAAAGTGTACTTGCAGTGTTGAATTCACTTCACATACGAGCCAGATTTAGTAATTATTAACCTCTGGAGAAGGAAAGAGCTGACCTGTTGATTTATTTTACTTACGCAATACCTACTGGTTTCTCTTACTTTCCCATAAACACCGTCAGTGGACAGAAACGAAAATAAACGTATTTGAGATCATTCTCCGGAACACCCAGCGTTAGTATATCAGTGTGTTAGCGTTACCAACTTAACCTTGTAGAACGGGGTTGCGGAGTGCTGACAGTATCGGCAAGTGTGGGTACTGTAGTTCGATTCAACAACGGTTGCTGTTCGCGCTGGTCGAGAAACGAACATGGGTTGCATTTTTGCCGGTCCCAAGCGACAGTTACAGTACACGCATACACGTGCTTTGCGCTTGGTTTAAGCTTGAACCCTGCAAATTTTATCTCTTACTTACATTGGCACAATTTGTCGCTTACCACCACCATCAGGCATGACAACTCGCAAGAAATTGAATAAAAGTTCACTGATTAACTCGTTACGATGTCGTTTAATGTTCGCACTAAGTACGACATTTACAACACAGCAGGAAGAACACTATCGGAGATGCATGACCTAGGTCCGCATAAAGAGCCTAAATCTGACCGCCTGTGGGGCGGAGGGTGGAATTATGTCAATTTTATGTTGTTTATATAAATGTTAGGTTTGTAGAATGTTAAACCAGTTCCTAATATTTAGAATGTTATTTACGCTGTCTTTCGCCGTTCTCAACACTGGCTTTCTAACTACGATATTGGCAACCAGAAAGTGATTAGCAAAACGTGAAGCCAGTAATTAGAATTCCTAGTGCCCACTTCATCTGAGAATACACTTATAGTTACAGCTTATAGCTCTGAGGAATTAAGAGATTGTCTGGGATTTATAATCAAAAACGGTCGTGAAAAAACGTTCTGTATTCTGAAAGTCACAGATGAAAACAAAAGAATCCACAAAATCTAACTAACAGAGCAGTTCAGAGTCTAATGCGCTGATGCAACTATAAATGTCCAAATTAAATGTTTAAATGAATGCTCGCCATAATTTGATGTTAGGTTCATCAAACGTCACGCTAACTAATGGTAGAATGTTTGTGCCGCGGCGGCACGTGAAAATACGACAATACGCAAACTGAAGATTGATAATTAATGTCAACCCAGAATTAACACTTCACTCGAAAATGATTTCATGGACGCGACGCGACTCCCGACACAGATGGCGTGCTATTCAGCGTCTGGAGAGAACTGGGGCCTTGCTTCCTCGCGCAGCGTTCTTATATATAAAGCCGCGGTGCGGACGGCTAAGGGAACGCCTGATCAAATCGGCTCTCCCGACTAGCCGCTGGGCTAGTAATGCACCACTTTAAGTCATTGAATAAATCTTAGCTTCTTTTGCTGATGGCCGATGAAGCTCTCAATTTAAATGTGCATTCAGCACACGGGTAAGTAATCATAATAAAAGTTTGACGTGGCTAAGTTAAATATTTTTGGCGAGAGAATTAATTTAATTACACTACACGCAGTAGATGAGCTCTGAACTCGCTCTTTGGAGATACGCTATCGCTATAGTTTTACAGTTATTGAGTTGAAACTTCTCACATCTTTATGGTTATAGCGGATCTCCCTTCCACTTAAATTTAAACATCCCAGCCTTATTTATTAGCCTACTTAATCTATCTTGCTTCCTTAATTTTTAAGACAAAAACCAGAAAATCATGAATTCCATCTAAAATTTTAATTTATGAGATCCAGAAGACTGTTTCTATTAAATAATTATGAAAAAGGAATCTAAATATAAATCTTTAACTCTGTAGCTCTTTTCTGTTGCGCCAATGATTTTTACAGAAAAACGTCCAAATTTCGAAAATGGCTAAAGTTATCGAACTGATATTCAACACATATTAATTTAGTATTATTCCTGACATGCTAGAAATGTTTTAGGTTATTTGCTTGATTTTTAAAGTATTGCGCAACATTTATGACGTCAGAGCTAGTTACAGCGGACTGGCTGGCACACAATGGAAAGACTGATGTGAATTTACTATGACGTGAGTAGGCTGCTTCCCTACACGCCCTCGTCTGTGACTAATTATAGGCCAGCACATCACAGAAGCGCGGTTGGCAATTTGCTTCTTAACGGGAACTGACCCCAACCACTTAACGGAGAGAGCGACAATTCGAGCGCGGGCCTCTTTAATCACTCTTCTTCCGGGACCCTCTAAGTATAGGGAGCTCGTGTGAGAGGCCCCTTTTGGAGATGGGTGAAGGTACTTGAACTGCATAGTTTGATTAACACATGACTCCCTTTGTAAGGCTTTTACAAAATTTCGTGTGAGTGAATATATCTTGCCAAAGTGCATTTTGTTTCTTGCGAGCAGGCACCACGTGTGCGTTCCAGTCTGAAACGTTAGATCATTCTGAACTGCCTTATTACTGGGTTGGATATATATTCTTTAATAACCCTTGCGCTGATCTTATGTTTAATTTATTAATATGTTAACTGTGTTGTCTTTTTGTTCAGTAGTGAAGTGCAGTGGCAGTTTCAAACGTTGCGCTAGATTCCGCCATTTGAGGTCATTTGGTCCCGTTGGTTACGAGGTACCCAACTCACCTTCCGCGCACGCGTCAATTTGGCCGTCTGTGTGGAAAACCTTGCCAGCCCTGGCGCTCTAGCCTCTACCTGCAGTTCTGCAGGGCCCCATAATCACATTCGCCATAGCATCTTTATCATGACTTTTATTCTTGAATCACCTAGCATCACCATTACACTATGGCATCATTCATATTTATCAGTTCAAAATGGCTCTGAGCACTATGGGACTTAACATCTATGGTCATCAGTCCCCTAGAACTTAGAACTACTTAAACCTAACTAACCTAAGGACATCACACAACACCCAGTCATCATGAGGCAGAGAAAATCCCTGACCCTGCCGGGAATCGAACCCAGGACTCCGGGCGTGGGAAGCGAGAACACTACCGCACGACCACGAGCTGCGGACATATTTATCAGTCACTAGATTTTAAATATAATAAAAAATCGTCAAACGAGTTTTAAAAACCATCGATATTTACCATTTATTTTTATTTTACAAAAAATTCCTTTTTTATCATTTGTTTTTTTTGTAAAAATCGTAAAAATCACCCATCAATGTGTTTTTATTTTTTTCAAAATAACCTCTGCTTGTTATCTTTTTACATATTTTAAACATCTTTTAAATACAACTTATCTAAACATTGGCTCAAGAGCAGATTTTATCCTTCACCATCCCACCCCCTTTATGGGAAACTGAAATAACAGTAAAGAAGAAAACAACCCTGGCGCTCGGTAGTTTTTATTCCTGTTGCGATGGATATCAATCGGAAGCTCAAGAATTTTATTTGAGCTAACGCGAGTTGGAAACGGAGAAAATTTGATTTGTTATAACTTTTGTCTGTTAGCCCAACACGTGCCGCCCAAGATGAACTGTGCTTGTCATGAACAGTTTTGTGAGTCATCGGTCTCCGGAGTGGTTTGATGCAGCCCACTTAAATCCCTCTCTTGTGACAACCTCTTCATCTCAGAGTAGCACTTGCACTCTTCATCCTCGGTTATTTGTTAGCTGTATACGCATCTCTATTGCTCACTACAGTTCCATTTAGTGCCATGGCTGGTACACCCTGACATTATGTCTCTTCTTCTTTTCAGTGTTTTCCGCACGTTACTTTCTTCGCCAATTCTGCGGAGAACCTCCACAGCCCTTATCTTATAAGTCCACCTGATTTTCAATATGATTCTGAAGCACCGCATCTCTTCTATTCCGCTTTTGCTGCTATTCACATTTCGTTCTCATACTATGCTGTGCCCCAAATGTACATTCTTAGAAATTTTTCCTGAGAATAAACCCTGTCTTCCAAACTGGCAGCTTTTTCCTGACCAGGAATGCTTTTTAGTCTGTGATAGTCTTTTTGTTATGTCCTCATAGTCTCGTTGGTCTTGCGTTATTTTGCTTCCACTGTAGTAGAAATCCTTAGGATTGTCTACATCGTAATCACCAATTTTAATGTTAAGTTTCTCGCTATACTTTTTTGTGTTTCTCGTCACTACTTCTGTTTTTTTACGGTTTAAACGGGATCCATATTCCAGGCTCATTAGACTGTTCAACAGCTACTATAATTCTTCTTCACTTTCACTGGAGATTGCAAGGTCATCAGCGAATATTGTTATTGGTACACTTTCACCCTGAATTTTAGTCCCATTCTTGAAACTTCCTCTCATTCCAGCACTGCTTTATCAATGTATATATTTAACACTAACGGGAAGAGACTGAATCTGTCTTACCCACATCTTTTAATCCGACCACATCGTTCTTGGTCTGCAAGTCTTGTTGTTTCCATTGGACTCTTCAACTTATTGTTTGTCATCCATCTTTCCTTGTAGTATAACTCTATTTTTCTTATAATTTCGAACATCTTGCACCATTTACACTGTTAAACGTGTTTTCAACGTCGAGAAATCCTATGAAAGTATCTTGATTTTTCTTCACTGTTGCTTCCTTTATTAAACGCAAAGTCAGGAGTGTTTCTCTGGTATCTTTGTTTTTCCTAAAGTTCAAAAATGGTTCAAATGGCTCTGAGCACTATGGGACTTAACATCTATGGTCATCAGTCCCCTAGAACTTAGAACTACTTAAACCTAACTAACCTAAGGACAGCACACAACACCCAGTCATCACGTTTTCCTAAAGCCAAATTGATTGTAGTGTAAGAGATCCTCAGTTTTCTTTTCCGTCCTTTTATGTACCAGCAACTTCTCTGCATTAGTTATGGTGCTACAGTTTTCGCACTTGTCTGCCCTTGCTGCCATCGGAATTATGTGGATCATATATTTCCAAAAGTCTAATGGTATGTCGCGAATCTCACAGATTGTACACACCACTTTGAATGGTCGTTGATCGCCATTTCCTCTAACGATTTTACAAACTCCGATGGAA
The DNA here is from genome assembly GCF_021461385.2 of Schistocerca piceifrons. Lineage (NCBI taxonomy): Eukaryota > Metazoa > Arthropoda > Insecta > Orthoptera > Acrididae > Schistocerca > Schistocerca piceifrons. The sequence goes on from NC_060140.1 coordinate 236,575,436, forward strand.
CGTTATCTATCCATTCCACCTTATTTATCTCAAATCATCCAGAGCTCTTAAATTCTGAATATTATATTTCACTTCCTATGTCTTGTTTATCAACTCTAGTTTCATCGTCTTTCGAATCATCATCCATATCCTCTCCCCTTAGAGGCCCTCAGTGTACTTTTTTCTCCAATTCGCTTTTTCCGCCGTGTTTAAATGTGTAATTATCATTGCCAAAATCACAAGAGAAGGAGATATATTAGGAAAAGACCCGGGGACACGAAAAATTGCAGCTGGATTGCGTCGTGGTCCGAAAGAAATTCTGAAATCAATATTGCTGGTAATGCATATCATCCTTGCTTTTTAAATTGATAGTAACTTATTTTGATTTCTCTATGTGCTAGTCAGTCCTTCGGATGATCATTTCTCTTTCGATTTCATCACATTTTTCCTGCAGCCATTTCACCTTGCCACATAGCACTTCTTATGTCTTTCAGTGCTATATTCCCTTCTTTACCTGAACGTTCGCTTTCTTCTTTCTTTCGTCGATCAGTTGATTTGTTTCACCTGTTAGACAAGGTTTCTTTGGAGTTATCTTTCTTGTATCTACATTTGTCGGTCCAACATCTGTGATTTTCCTTTTTAGAGATGTCTACTCCTCTTCAACTGAACTGCCTACTAGGGTGTTCCTTATCGCAATATCCACATTCCTAGCGAGCTTCATTCATGTCTTATCGTTCCTCATTATTTCAGTGTCTCACTTCCTTCTGCACTTATTCATCCCGAGGCTTCTCTTTAACTTGAGTCTCCTCTTCAACATTACTTAAGTGTGATCTGAATATGCTCCTGGGTACGCAGCGCCATCCAAAATCCGATTTCACAGTTTCTGTCTGACCATGACGCAAGCCATCTTGAATTTTCCAGTGTCTCCTGCTCTTTTCCTAGTATACCAGCCTCTCTTTTGGTTCTTGAACAGAATGTTCGCTATTACCATCTGAAAGTTATTCCAAAGCTGAGTTAATTTTTCTCCTCATTTCTACTGCCAAACTCATATTTTCCCCTAACCCTCAATTCTGTATCTTCCCCTACAACCGCGTTCGAATCCCCCACGATTATTAGGCCATTAGAGATCACCAAGACTCTCTTTCAATTAAAGGCCACATGTTCTGTGGATACACATTATATTTCTTTACTGCAATTGTTTCCATTTCCTTCTTTATCCTCATGCCACTGATCATTATCGATTCTTCCGTCTTTCATGGATAATTTCCCACGCCAAGGAAAGAAAGTGCTCTTTCCTCTGGCCTCGTTGAAAAGGCCGTCGACAGAGTGGTCTTCGACCATAACTGCTAATGATTTTTATTCAAAATTTAAACTATAGCTGGGTTCCAACCCGGACGACTCAAACGGTCAGATTGTTAGTCAAAGACATTACTTCTAGACCACGGCTTCTACAGACAGATGGTTACACATTGGATATTACTGCCTTCAGGCATTATTCCTTCCGTCATACTTTCCCCAGGGCCTGAGCGAGTGGTGTTTTCCTAAAAGTAGATGAGCTGTGGCGGTTATGAACTATGCCACGAGTTCTAAGTGATCGCCACTGTTGAATGTTACAGTTCAACTTGTAGTATTCAAAATCTTGAATCTAATCTTGATTTTAATATTTGTTGCTGTTGCCGCATGCCTCAGATATGACGCACGCGCCCCTGACTCCTCTATTTGCTCTCAGGTTACAGAAATGCTGGTAGATTGTAACCAGTTTCCTCCTCCGAATGCTAAATTATTTTTATTACCTGTACATAGGGAGAAATGCTGATTCCAGTAAATTAAGAGGAAATATAGGTGGCACAGAAAGATTTAATTCTTTGTTTTCCCAGTCTGCTCTTCGAAAGTAGAACTTTAGAGTAATAGTATGAAGCTGGTACCACGAATCCGCAGCCAGATTATTAAGTGTGAGTTGCTAAGCAGTCATATATCCTTATCCATCTTGTGTGTCGCCTCTCCCAGCTCGCGTACGGGACTGCCCACGCCTATATGATTTGCAGACACCTCAGTCGTAATGTGTACCCACAAAAAAAATGCTCCCCTCGGAACATAAAAACGAGAATATGTTCCTGTTTATTTTAAAAGACTCTGACTGAAATGTAAGGTACTAGCTGTCTCATTCTGCCTTCCTCAGCAACTTAATTCACTCATTCAACTCAGCTCCCCTTCCTTCTGTCCTACTACTACAGTCTCCTCTCATGTTACCGTCTCCCTCTTGCTGTTTCTTACTGCTAATATCTCAGTCCTTCATTCTTACTACTGTTGTTTCTTCTCACTGTCATTGTCTCTCTCCTTCTTTATCGTTGTCAGTCTTATACCCTGTCTCTCATTGTCACTGGCACTCACCTACTTCCACCTTCTTTTTATCTCCATCCCCCTCCTATCCCTGCCACGGCAATGTCTTCTTCACTCTTTACTTAGCACTGTTATGACACTATGAACTATTTCCCCACCCCTCACTGTGTCGTTCTCTTACACTGCCGTTGTGGGAGTTCCACGTATACACGCCACCAATGACGCTAAATAATGTCACTGCCTGCGACTCTGATTGGCTGTCACTTTTTTTAAGCAATCGCACTCAGAGCTTCACCCTGAGTGTCTCCTGTGAACTTCCAGACTTACGAACGTTAATGCGGAGGACTGCAGTGAGGAAAATACAGACGTAGCACGATGCTACTGAGCTTTACTAGAAAATGGTTCAAATGGCTCTGAACACTATGGGACTCAACATCTTAGGTCATCAGTCCCCTAGAACTTAGAACTACTTAAACCTAACTAACCTAAGGACATCACACACATCCATGCCCGAGGCAGGATTCGAACCTGCGACCGTAGCGGCCACGCGGTTCCAGACTGTAGCGCGTAGAACCGCATGGCCACACCGGCTGGCTAAGCTTTACTAGATGTCAGACTCTTGTCAGAATGTATCATCATTTAAGCCTGTTTCTATCAAGAACTTTAATCGTATATAACTCAGTATCACAAAAGGACCGATAGCACCTCAAAGATGTGTACATTACATTTCTTAAACGTTTATATTGTAAAGAAACCTATTCAAGCGTTATCTTGTTGTAGTTGCCTAACTGTCTTTATTGGCCACCTCAAACTACCGACTCATCAGATATCTATTGGTGACGCGTCTGGTGCTTTCACGATTGAAGTTGTCGGAAATTCGTAAAATTTAAAATTATTTTTGTGTGTTATATGTTTAACTTCTGGAGAGCAGTTACTTGCTCTATTCTATTTCAGAGCCAACAAATTACTTCCGTCCTCTCTGAAACTGACATACTTATGGACGCACAACAAACCAAGGAAACAGTAACGATTGAAGCACAGAAAGCCAGCCGACAAGTGCCACCTCTTCCTTTCCACTCTTTTGATGCAAAACAGGAGGAATGGACAGAGTACCGCCTGCGGCTAGATTATCGTACCACGCGAATCAAAATGCTATCTTGTGTTTTCGTGGGTACAAGTGTACAATTTTAGGCTATGTAGGATATTCTTCCCTCAGAGTCCCAAATACGAAATTATGAAGTTACTGTTAGCAAACTTCGAAGCTGCGAGTTATGTAGCTGCTGTTCGTCTCAGTATATGTTTTTTGTACATTTCATAATAAAAGTCATTCATACAAGGAATGGATCACTGAACTCAAAGGCAAGACTAGGTACTGTTGTGGAGCTTCATTTCAAGACTAAATGCTTCACGATGTCATTATTCATAACGTTTCTGATAACAGAATATGATCTGGGATTGTAAAGCATCACAACCCTGACATCAATGATGTGCTTCAAGTCATCGCAGCCCAGGAAGTTCAAGACTGTTGTTGCGACGTAGACTGAGGACAATTTGCAGCGGCTCCCCTCTCGCACGGCTGACGAAAAACGCCGCCACGGCATAAATATGACGCGAGGAGCTCAGCCGCATCTTCAGCTACTTCAGACGTTCCAAAATCTTGTTTGAAATGTTATGTAGTGTGCGACAGCAAAAACTGCCTTCTCCACCATCCAGAATTCCGACAAGTGTACATGCAAATCAAACGTAAAGTAAATTCTATTCCATACAAATCTCGACTGGAGAAAATGGAAATAAATGTGACCTCTCATTCTGAATCTGAACCCACTCTTCCTGGCAATCAAAACGGTAACTATAAACGAAAGAGATGGAACTGCACAGAGAAATGCACAGCGAAAAACTTTCATCTTCCTACCCAGCTCTGCTCTCGTAGATGTACAGCTACTGAGAAGATGACTCTTGTGTGTGCGCTATTATTTATATGAGTTTTTGTATTTAGCTTTTGACAATGCCTCTATGGCTCTAGTGTAGTAGGACATGTTTTTCTAAAACAGATTAGAAGATGGTCATTATGGATCGAAACCGATAGTCTGATGACATAAAAATTTGTGACCATAGACGTGAAGTAAAAGGAAATTTATTCTATTTTCGGGCCACTGTTGAATTCACGATCATGTCACAGCTTGTGGTACAGCTTAACGCTTCGTCACTCACAAAGACAGTTCTCAAGTCAGAACAGATAGTCACATTCACAGGACAAACGGCATCATCGCTCTGCAGATTTGCAGGCGGTCTTTACTGGTGTTTCAGTTACTCTGGTTAATCAAAATACTTATAAGCAATAGTGATGCCCTCAACTACCAAACTCACGCCTTCATATCACGATATAAACGGTGAAAGTATCTTTGCCGGCCGCGGTGGTCTAGCGGTTCTAGGCGCGCAGTCTGGAACCGCGCGACTGCTACGGTCGCAGGTTCGAATCCTGCCTCGGGCATGGATGTGTGTGATGTCCTTAGGTTAGTTAGGCTTAAGTAGTTCTAAGTTCTAGGGGACTGGTGACCTCAGATGTTAAGTCCCATAGTGCTCAGAGCCATTTGAACCATTTTTTTGAAAGTATCTTTGTTCTCGTAAATACACTTTGCCAACAAATTATACAAATACAAGTACATCAGTGCCATTACAGTTATTCTACACTAGTGCCAATCACAGTAGTTCAGTCACGTTCCAGTGCCAATATTTTTGACATGGATGATTTCGATTTATTTGGTTTAGGTATTCAGGACAACTCTTGTTATTGATGCCCAGCTTGCCCACACCATCAGTTGTATGAAAAATATGGACATTTGCACTGCGGCACACGAGGACATGTGAAGAATTATTACATACACACTATGGTCTTGAATACTGCGAAACCTAAGTTCTACCCCGCTCGTCCTGTACCACATCTCATTCGCGAAGAAGCTGCATGTTAGCTCAACCGATTTGAACAAATCGGAGCATTCACACCCCATTCTGGAACTTAATTGGCCACGCTACTTGTAATCACAAAAAAAGCAACTGGGAATATCAGGCTTTGTATCGACTTCTAAGCTACAGTTAATGCTCAGTGACTGAAACCTTCTCGCTGCCAGTCGGCCGTTGTGGCCGAGCGGTTCTAGGCGCTTCAGTCCGGTCCCGCGCTGCTGCTACGGTCGCAGATTCCAATCCTGCCTCGGGTATGGATGTGTGTGGTGTCCTTAGACTAGTTAGGTTTAAGTAGTTCTAACTCTAGAGGACTAATGACCTGAGATGTTAAGTCCCATAGTGCTCAGAACCATTTGAACCACTTCTCTCGCTGCCATATATTGATGCATTATGGATTCGGATCCATAATGGTGCCGGCCGCGGTGGCCATGCGGTTCCAGGCGCTCCAGTCCGGAGCCGCGCTGCTGCTACGGTCGCAGGTTCGAATCCTGCCTCGGGCATGGGTGTGTGTGATGTCCTTAGGTTAGTTAGGTTTAAGTAGTTCTAAGTTCTAGGGGACTAATGACCACAGCAGTTTAGTCCCATAGTGCTCAGAGCCATTTTGATCCATAATGCTGAAGCTTATCTTCAAAATCCCCTGGATGAAGAAACAAAAAAAAAATTATAGTGATTAATTGCACTTCGATTTGTATCAATACCAGCTAGCACCTTCTCTTCGGATGATCTTCCGTTAGTTAGTTAGTTAGCTGTTTCAACGCATCTTGGACATGTGACGTTGGAAGTATAAGAATATACAGCCTACAGTTGCAGGTTAACTTTACCGTTTACCTAGGTTTCAACGTTAGTAATAACGTCTTATTCAGAACAAAAAATATTATTTAAATGTTTACCTAAAACAAGCCATGTCCTAAGTCAACTGGCTTGTTTTAGGCAAACACTTGAATAATATTTTATGTTCTGAAGAAGACGTTATTACTAACGTTGAATCCTAGGTAAACGATAAAGTTAACCTGCAACTGTAGGCTGTATAATCTTATATAAATAATATCAGTTGCTGTCGCTGCATAAAAATGTTACAAAATAAATGGCTCTGAGCACTATGGGACTTAACATCTATGGTCATCAGTCCCCTAGAACTTAGAACTACTTACACCTAACTAACCTAAGGACGTCACACAACACCCAGGCATCACGAGGCAGAGAAAATCCCTGACCCCGCCGGGAATCGAACCCGGGAAAAAATGTTAAAAATTATGACGTCGGAAGGTCCATCTTGTTCAAATTATTTAGGTGCCATCACTGTATTCAAACCAATACCAGAACACCATCCGCAAAATTCTCACTCTCTTTTTCAACTTTCAACTGTCACAGGATTCAAGGTGAATTCACAGACGTGTTCATTTATCAGCACTGAAGTCGAATATTTAGAAAACGTCATTGAATAGTTTGCCTCTCGACCAAAGAGCAAGCATTTAGAGACCTTCTGAAGATTGGTTTCTACTACAAATACACAAAAGCTCTAAGCTGTTATAGGCAAAACGTCTTAGTACATGAGATTCATTCCGAGCACAGCGCAGAGAGCCTCTGCCTTGCATCACCTCTGACGTAAACATATTCCTGTTAATTGGACTGGAGAATGCAAACAGCCTCTTCTAACACTGGAAAACGCATTGATTAGTCACGCACGTCTTACGCATTTGGATCCGCAAAAGCAGGTAGTGCTGGCAGTTGGTTTATAATCACATAGAATAGGGGCTGTTTTGTCCCAGAAGCCTGGCCACACGGAGTGCCCGCAGGTTTTACATGTAAGATGTTGAACGAGGTCCTACTTAGCTACAGTCAGCTAGGAAAAGAAGCTTTAGCCATAATTTACTGTGTCACAAAATTTCAGCAATATATGAATTACAGAAAATTTTTCTTGTGATTCATCATCTCGCACTATCAAAGAACTCGCGTCTGTCTTTGGCTTAGAAGGTTTGTCACGAACAGTTGTCTTGAACAACGGCCCACAAGTTTCGTTTCCGGACTTTCAACAATTGTTCCTGCGAAATGGAATTCAACATACCAGAACTGCAGTTTTCTCTCCTTAGTTGACTCTGAAGGCGAACATTTCTTTCGCACTTTGACGGCTACTCATTTGAGGTAAAATGAATTTTTTTAGCAACTATTACACTTTGCCAATAGAATTTTTACGAGAGAATTTCATAAACAATCCACACAAATTTTGTTTATTTACATACCTCTTTACAATCTTTCAGTTTACTCCCTGCTTCTCAATTTCTTAATACCAACGCCTCGGAAGCTCTATTCTTCCATTCACGAAACCACTTCTGTTCATCTTTTGAATGGCAGGGGACCTACGATAGAATGCTCTTCTAGAGAAGGATAACGACGACCACGAGCAGGTTTTTTCAACTGCGGAAACAAGCCGAAGTGATACAAAACTCGAATCAACGCACTGCTCGTTGCAGCGCGGCCTGTGTGGTCATATGGAGGACGTAATTTTTCTTACATAAATGCGAGAAGTTACTTGAAGTGTTTGTAAAAATATTACATTTTCAACAAATTTTTTATGTTCTAAAGCACTTCAATATTCGTCTCTACTTCCCGGACACCCTCGAGTATTATTTTGATTGCCGTCATGTTAGCCTGTTTCAGCTTAACGTACTGGCATAGTGGCCGGATTGTAAATAGTATTAAATAGGTTTTTGATGTTTTTATTATATGTTTTTATATGTGTCCTTTCGAATCATATATTATGGTGTACCAGTGCTAATGCGTGACCGAAACTGAGATTTGAGTGGCAAAGGCACTATCTACCGTTGTCAGACAGTGTGAGCAGTCCGACCGGCGAAGACTACTGTAACAGCAGCTGGCCACGAGAAGAAGTGCGAAGGGCATCTAAAAACTGAAATAATTGTTAAAAGCAATGTTATCGCTTTATATTTCTTGGTGAATGATTCTTAAATGGTGTATCAAGGGATTAAATCAGACGTCGTTGAATTATTCTTGAGGAGTGTAAGCTTGGAAGAGCCTTGCTAAATTGGGTATTTTCAATACAGTTGACATGTGAATAGTCATAGCGGGCTTTTTTTTCTCCACGAGCACTGATCGAACCGAAATTTTTTAATAATACATACTGCGAGTTTCTGATTGTGGATTCTTAGTAAATAGTTGGTGATTAACGTGATAAATAGTTAAGGTAACGAGGGAGATACGGCTATTTGGCAATAAGGAGTGGGTAAAAAGTATTTTATTGGAAGCGAGAGTTCTGTTGGTTGGTTGTTTTGGGGAAGGAGACCAGACATCGAGGTCATCGGTCTCATCGGATTAGGGAAGGATGAGGAAGGAAGTCGGCCGTGCCCTTTGAAAGGAACCATCCCGGCATTTGCCTGAAGCGATTTAGGGAAATCACGGAAAACCTAAATCAGGATGGCCGAACGCGGGATTGAACCGTCATCCTCCCGAATGCGAGTCCAGTGTCGAACCACTGCGCCACCTCGCACGGTCGAGAGTTCTGTGGTGCAATGCGTATGGACATCTGATTAGGAATAGTCACTTCAAATGGGGATTACATGCTGATCTGAATGTCACTCTAAATTCGTGTTTGTGTTCTAGGTCATTTATTCTTGAGTGTTGCAGTAACTGTTTAGTGTTGACGTTTGGTAAACTGATAGAATCGAGTGTTCGACGTGGAGAGTTTCAGAATTATGCACTCACTGAGCGAATAGTGCAGTGTGTTATCGTTGTAAAAAAAGAAATTTATTTTCGTTTTAAGTGACAGGAAATCAGTTGGCAACGATTGACATTTCACTGGCACTAAGGAATTTCGAGATTTCAAGACTAGTTGCACTTGCAGTGTTGATCCCCCACTCTTTGCACAGATCTAACCTGGAAGGTCGATTAGTGATTATTTTGACCCATTTACTGATGCTAGCCAAAGCTTTAATACTACTATTTTTTTGTTTGACGAATGACTTTTAAAGTATGAGGAAATAGTGTGTCGCGATTAGAGAACATCTCAAAAGGCATAATTTTGGTCAAATTGTGTAAATGGTATGTCATAATGTGGTAGCTGCATGTAGGACTTCGTTTACACTTTTTTTAATATCGAATCGTTTTACTGTGGACTATACTTGTTACAACCTGTTAAATATCACTGACTTCTTCCATCAAATAAAGTAAAGTTGTGATAAACTGAAATAAAGAATTCCGACTCTTAATTTCAAGAAAGTATAAAAATTATCCCCAGAACAGGAAAGAATGGTAGTAGATATTTTCGCCCTAAAGCAAAGCAAGGCAATTATTTGACTTGAAATAATAAAATAATTTAAGGGGGTGTAGGACGTCAAACGGACCGACTTGGAGCAGGAGAGGCACCACAGGACATTTTAATTTCCACTGTCTATACTTTTACAAATAAATTCATAAAACTATGTCAGTATGACCAAAAAGGATTCAGAATTCATACTCATAGCAGTGGAAGTTCGAAAACATAACGAGGTAATTTTTTTTACATGTGAAATGTCATCACTATTTTCACTTACTAATGGCAGCATTTGTTGCTATAGGTACACTTTTCTTCATACGTAAGTGAGATGGTTCGATGAATTTTGCTCAGCATATAAACCATACTTAAAAGTGTATGACACTCGAGAATTTTCCAAATCTATTAAAAACTGTGGTAAAAATTGAGGCAAATAACTACAAAATTTGTGTATTTTCTAAACATGAAGTTTAAAATACAACAGATCATTCGTTTTTTCATAAATTAAATAAATTCTAGAGTTTCATACATACGTAAGTATGGTTTGTTTGCTGTGCAAATTTCATCGAAGAATCTCTCTGACTTATGAAGAAAAGTGTACCTATAGCAACCAATGGTAGATATCGTAATAGACGACAGAGGGATAGAGAAACAATTAAAATCGCTCATAAGAGGAAAGGCAGCTGGACCTGATGGGATACCAGTTCGATTTTACACAGAGTACGCGAAGGAACTTGCCCCCCTTCTTGCAGTGGTGTACCGTACGTCTCTAGAAGAGCGTAGCGTTCCAAAGGATTGGAAAAGGGCACAGGTCATCCCCGTTTTCAAGAAGGGACGTCGAACAGATGTGCAGAACTATAGACCTATATCTCTAACGTCAGTCAGTTGTAGAATTTTGGAACACGTATTATGTTCGAATATAATGACTTTTCTGGAGACTAGAAATCTACTCTGTAGGAATCAGCGTGGGTTTCGAAAAAGACGGTCGCGTGAAACCCAGCTCGCGCTATTCGTCCACGAGACTCAGAGGGCCATAGACACGGGTTCCCAGGTAGATGCCATGTTTCTTGACTCCTGCAAGGCGTTCGATACAGTTCCCCACAGTCGTTTAATGAATAAAGTAAGGTCATCACCGTTTCAAGAAGGGACGTCGAACAGATGAGCAGGTACTATAGACCTCTATATCTCTAACGTCAATCAGTTGTAGAATTTTGGAACACGTATTATGTTCGAATATAATGACTTTTCTGGAGACTGGAAATCTACTCTGTAGGAATCAGCGTGGGTTTCGAAAAAGACGGTCGTGTGAAACCCAGCTCGCCCTATTCGTCCACGAGACTCAGAGGGCCATAGACACGGGTTCCCAGGTAGATGCCGTGTTTCTTGACTTCTGCAAGGCGTTCGATACAGTTCCCGACAGTCGTTTAATGAACAAAGTAAGAGCATATGGACTATCAGACCAATTGTGTGATTGGATTGAAGAGTTCCTAGATAACAGAACGCATCAGGTCATTCTCAATGGAGAGAAGTCTTCCGAAGTAAGAGTGATTTCAGGTGTTCCGCAGGGGAGTGTCGTGGGACCATTGCTGTTCACAGTATACATAAATGACCTTTTGGATGACATCGGAAGTTCACTGAGTCTTTTTGCGGATGATGCTGTGTTATATCGAGAGGTTGTAACAATGCAAAAGTTTACTGAAATGCAAGAGGATCCAACGGAGAGCAGCGCGCTTCGTTACAGGATCATTTAGTAATCGCGAAAGCGTTACGGAGACGATAGATAAACTCCAATGGAAGACTGTGCAGGAGAGACGCTCAGTAGCTCGGTATGGGCTTTTGTTGAAGTTTCGAGAACATAGCTTCACCGAAGCAGTATATTGCTCCCTCCTACGTATATCTCGCGAAGAGACCATGAGGATAAAATCAGAGAGATTAGAGCCCACACAGAAGCATACCGACAATCCTTTTTTCCACGAACAATACGAGGATAGAATAGAAGGGAAAAACCGATAGAGGTACTCAAGGTACCATCCGCCACACACCGTTAGGTGGCTTGCGGAGTATTGATGTAGATGTAGAAATGCAGCCAATAGTAAGTGAAAAAATGATGAAATTTTACACGTAAAAAAAAAAATATTTTGTTATGTTTTCGAACTTCCACTGCAATGAGTGAATCCTGAATCCTTCCTGGTGATGCTGCCAAAGTTTTATGAATTACCTTGTAAAAGTATAGACAGTGAAAATTAAAATGTCTTGTGATGCCTGTCCTGCATCAAGTCGGCCCATTTGACGTCCTACCCCCCTTAAAGGACATATCACTAAATATTATCAAATAGAAACATTCTTTGATGCTATAATTTAATAGTGCGAAGTAACAAAAATTTAAACATTCTACTGTTAAACATCAAGTTCGAAATAATATCAGAAAATAATTTCTAACTTGCAGTAACATCAATGGCCACATCATGAGGCACAGCGTTTCGCAGCAAGGAATCGGAAGACGTTCGGCTCACGGCCGACAGGCGACGGCACCACCGCCGCTTAACAGCGCAGGCGCGACCACCCTAAGCCGCTCCTGCATAAACTCCACCAACGCCAGCCGGCGTACATACGGAAAACAGCAACCTACCGACTACAGGCCACTCACACCGTGCCATGCCACCTCGCGCTCACCAGCGGCCTGTGTATTCCTTCGCGTCCGAACTAGTTAAAAGCGCACACACTACCACGTACGGCATCCATCCTCACCCGACGCACCCACCAGCATCTTCGCCAGCACCGCCTCCTTCCCGTTACCCAGCGTGGCTTTCGGCCTTCCTGCTCGTCCGATGACCTTCTCCTTCACCTCACTCATCTCCTTTCCGAACAGTTTAATTCCCGGCGCTCCGCAATCTTCCTCTCCCTGGACCTCGAACGTGCCTATGACCGCGTATGGCATTCCGGTCTCCTCTTCAAGCTCCAAACTTTCGCTCTTCCCATTAAATACGTCCGTCTGATCGGCTCCCTTCTCTCCCACTGTCCTTCCTACGTCACCATCCATAACACGGATTCCTACACCTTTTTTCCCTCCACCGGTGTGCCCCAAGGCTCCGTCCTCTCCCCCCCTTCTGTACCTTTTGTATACGGTGGACATGCTGCCGCCGTCGTCCCCCGTTCACCTTCTGCAGTTTGCCGATGACACCGCCTTCCTTGCCCTCGCCCCCACCCTGCAGCGTTCCCAACACCTTCTCCAATCCCATCTTGACCAGTTCACCGCTTGGTGCAACCAGTGGTTGCTCAAGGTCAATCCCACCAAAACCCAGGCGATCATTGTAGGCAAAACCACCCCTTCCTTCCGCCTCCCTGATTTCTATCTAACCATCTATGGCCATACTATCGCCCTCACCCCAACCCTTCAGTACCTTGGCGTCACCCTCGACCGTCGCCTCTCCTGGACCCCCCCATCTCCGGACAATCCAAGCCAAGGCAAGCTCCTTTCCGGCCGTACGTGGGGTCTGGACCCCTCCACCATACTCCACACCTATAAATCCCTCATCCACCCTATCCTCTGTTACGCCCATCCTGCCTGGATCTCCACCCCCCTACCTTTTACAAATCCCTTCAGATCCTTCAATGCCATGCTCTCCGCCTCGCCTATCGCATCTGTCTCCCCTCCCCCATGCGGATCTTGTACAACCTCATTCTGTTCCCCCACCTCCTCCCTTTCCTTGAAAGGATATGGATCCTCTACACCTCCCATAAACTCGATCCTCCTCACCCACTTCTCTCCCTCATCCTCTCCCACCCCCCCCCTCTTCTGCACCTGTATTCCCATGTCCCACCTGCTCTCCATTTCTCCACCCTCCTTACCCTCTCCCAAGGTGGCTTCTGTCAGCTCCCCATCCCTGATGATGCCCTCCTCCCCTCCATCTACCCCTCCTACCAACTTTGATCCTCCCTCCCTTTTCCTGTTTTTGTTCCTTTCTGCACCCTCCCTCCCTTCTCTCCCCCTTCCCTCCCTCCTGCCTTTCTCCCCACTCCTCCCCTGGGCTTACCCCCCAGCCGTTCCTCCATCTTCTACTTACGTCTCCTCCGCTATTGTCATCCTTGCTCACACCTCCCACTCCCCTTTCTTCCCCTCTAGGCAGGTCCCCAGACTCGTACACGCTCTGTGGACATTTGCGGGCCAGAGATCATAGCCATCAGTTTCGCGTGTGTGTGCCGTCATTTTGTGTTTTTAGTGTCCGCCGTCACGCTCATACATTCACTTGTGCCGTCGGATTCATCAGTGTTATGTGCGCCGTGTCAACATGTTTTCAGTGTCGTTATCATCGAGTGTGAACGGCTCCGTGTTTTTTTGTATTTCTGTCTCCACTATTTTTTGCCCATCACTGTGTTTATTCTGGATCTCCATTCTGTGTTATATCATTGTCAACTCTATGGCTGAAGAGCGGCGAGGCATGCCGCTGACAGCCTACCTGATTGTACAGGTATGAAAATCAAACACGTACGGCAATGGAAGTCAGGCTGCAGTCTTGCGAAGTGTTAGGAACCACCGCTTGTAACTACGGATGTAAACAGACATGAAGTGACAGTGTTGTACGATAGTGACAGGGACTCAGTGCACAATTCCGTCTGACAGTGTTTGTATTCAGATCTTGTATGAACTTCAGTTGAGAAATTAAACTAGTTTTTCCACTCACGTATTCATTCTTTGTTGTTCCACACTTTCCAGATACAACATAACTAAATCCGGGAAATATTTGAATCAGTTCGTGTGTCTTAAGGACAGGGGATGTATTTGGAGGATAAATAAGTATACGTCTGTCAAAGATAATTTTATCACACAAAACATAACAGGAACAATTTCTGGCGAGAAAATCTTGAAGCTCCGACTGAGCAGCCAGTTACATTTATGTATCTTAATCTTTCGACAGATATAATTTATGAAAATACAGATTTTTGTAATAGACTAGTATCGTAAGTAATTAGTTATTTACATTATATACCGGATAATAATGAAGCATCGTAGGTAAGAGGTGTTTGCTAGCTTTGCCATCAATTACAAGAGGTAGTTTGATTTCACATCTCTTCAGTGCAGACTATGATGATACGAATTAATCAACTGTGCATATAGACCCACTTTCTGATTGGCATTATTTGAAATGAAATTAAATTTCTTGTGGCGGGTGCCTCCCGTCGGTTAGACCTGTCGCCTGGTGCAAGTCTTTCGAGCTGACGTGGCTTCTGCGACTTGCGTGTCGATGGAAATGATATGGTGATGATGACGACAACACAACACCCAGGCCCTGAGTGGAGAAAATCTCCAACCCAGCCGGGAATCGAACCCGGGCCGCTTTGCATGGCATTCCGTCGCGCTGACCACTCAGCTATCGAGGCGGACATTCGCATTATTTAAGAACGATTGTTTATTAAGACGGTAGCTTATTATTCATTGAGAGTCATAACATTTGTTAGATAGTTGTAGCTGGCCGCTGTGGTCGAGCGATTCTAGGCGCTTCAGTCCAGAAGCGCGCTGCTGCTACGGTCGCAGGTTCGAATCCTGTCTCGGGCATGGATGTGTATAATGTCGTTAGGTTAGTTAGTTTTAAGTAGTTCTAAGTCTAAGGGACAGATGACCTCAAATGTTACGTCCCATAGAGCTTAGAGCCAGTTGAAACATTTTTAGATAATTGTAAATACAATGAGACTTACACTGTGTTAATACCAAAGTTATAGTGCCCATAGCCTTTTTCAATATATGGAAATAATTCAGTCTAGTAAGTGGTTATTTAGTGTGTAAAGTCATAATATTGTAGTAACGTATACACCGATGAATTAGCTTTAATTCTAACGTTAGGATTTAGTCCTAATTTGCAATATTACACATACAAACAAGGTAAGGAGGAATGCTGATATCTCTGATCACTGTTGATCCAGATGCTTGTGCATAAATAACTGTTTGTATAGCTTGAATAAATTAGTAAGCACAGTCATCTTGAGCTGAAACACTATAACTTTATCCGAATAATCAGGGAATTTGAATACAATTATAATTTCGTAGTGTGCAGTAACTATTAGTCCTTTGTGTCACAATGTAAGGGTGATGTATAGTCTGCTAAAAGAAGAGGCTTGATTAGAGTAAGCTGCAGTAGTTATGCTGAGATCAAGAGCCTTGCAAAAGACAGATTAGCATGTAAAACTGCACAAACCAGCCTTCGGACTGAAGACTACTGTCACAACAACAATGGCAAATAATAATAAGAGTTACGTTTCCAATTATGAAAATTTGAAATACAAAATTAATAACTGTTACTCGTAAAAATTGGTTTGAATGAAACACGTTCATTTAACTTCTTTGAACAAGTTTAAATGGAGCAGGCAATCAACAGTGTAAGTCGTCAGCCTTGTCGGCAAATTATAGTATTAGAACTTATCAAATTTGGATCATAACGTTCGTGCGTTCTGATGACGTTCACATACTGCCGTTTATGACAACGAGTGCAGATCCATCCCAGATGTAGGTGTCCTGCAAAATAAGCAACATCCAACACATTCCAGCTGAGAGTCCCATGGAAGAACACGGTCACGTTGCCATGTAATGCTGACGATTGTGATCATGAACCCCAAAGAGGACCCTCCTTCTAACTTTGGCCTCATACTAACCTCCCATCAGCTCCTCGTTCCGATCTGATGTCACCTCTCAGAATTGAACGAAGCCATAGGTGTTCACTGGCCATCGATTATCCCTATCTTTCCCATCCCCATAGTTCATATACAATTTTGAATTTACCCACAATTAAGTGTTCCATTCAGTGCCACTACTTAATTGGTTACTGTCCCAGCATCTCTAAGTAACTCCTCCAGTTAATGTCTCCATTGTCTGATGTGCAATCCTTCAGTTCTTCATATGGCACTCATGATTTCCATTTTGTGCAAAGATCCCTCAATGTCGTCTGCTAATTGGAATCCTAAAACGTTATTCTTAGTTTCGAAAACATTTTGCACATTATGTTGCCCTTCATATCTGAAACGAGTGGTCAGTATATACCGATACTTTTTTTTACCCAGTAGTTAGTAACGTACATGTTTGACAGATCATTTGAACAATTCTTTTATTGAACTGATGTGGATCGGAACAATTTGCAGGATATGTATACATGTTTAGCATTAAAATTAATCAACGTATTTTTTAGTCCTGTTCATGTCACTACTCTTAAAAACTAGTTTATTTCGGGTTATTAGTTGTTAAACAGAAATAAGTATATTAAATGCAACGAATTTCCTAGTAGGAATGACTTTAGGTTTGATTTAAAACTTGCTTTGCTGCCTGGCAGACATTTTATTTTATTGAGAAAATGATAAAAAATTTCCCTTACTGCGTTTTGAACTTCTTTCTGAGATACTGACAGCTATAATAATGGGTAATATAGCTCATTTTCTTGTCAAGTGTTGTTGATGTGGCAACACTGTTCTTCTCAGATTGTGAGGGATTATTTGTAACTAACTTCATTAGCGAATACATGTGTTGTGAGGGTGCAGTTAAAATGTCTAACTCCTTGAAGAGGAAGCTTCACCTCGACAAAGGTAAACAAACCATACTATTCTTACTGAGAGCTTTTTTTGAATCAATACTTGTGTAAAACATTCTTCGATTTCTTGCCGCGTCAATTGAGAGTGAAACCTCCAGATTTCGATGATTTCCACAATCGTCATGGTAGGAAGCAACTGAAGATAACGATGGTGGGAATCGTCGAAATCTCGAGGTCCTACCCTGAACTGACGTGTCAAGAAGGCCGAGAATGTTTTATGCAACAGTGCCGTCGCAAAATACTTACTTCTCAAATCAATGCTTTCCTTCTGAGTGATGAGCTATCCCATAAAATTATTCCATAACACATTACTGAGTGGAAATCTGTACCTCGAGATTTCGACGATTTCCACAATCGCCGGCCGTTGTGGCCGAGCGGTTCTAGGCGCTACAGTCTGGAACCGCGCGACCGCTATGGTCGCAGGTTCGAATCCTGCCTCGGGCATGGATGTTTGTGATGTTCTTAGATTAGTTAGGTTTAAGTAGTTCTAAGTTCTAGGGGACTGATGACCTTAGAAGCTAAGTCCCGTAGTGCTCAGAGCCATTTGAACCGTTTGATTTCCACAATCAAGGAACAACTGACGACGACGATGGTGGAAAAATGTCGGAAGATCGAGGTTTTACCCTGAACTGACATACCAATAATTCGAGAATGTTTTATACAATGGTGCCGTCGCGAAAGACTTGGTTCTCAAATCAGTGCTTTCCTTCTGAGTGATGAGTTATCCCAGAAATTTATCCTGTAACACATTGAGAGGAAATCTGCAAAAACGTCAGGAGGTGGATTCGTTAGTTTACGAGACCAGCAATTACACGAAGAGCAGAAGCAACTGAATTGCTCGAGAGGCTCACTAATATGCCTCTTCCAGTTCAAGTTTCCATCAACATGCACACGCAAAAGTTTTGAGCATTCTACGCTATACACTGACTCCTGTTCATGTGATACATCAATTTCTGGTATCACTCTATTTCTTATATTTAACTGAACATAGTGTGCTATTCCTTTTTTTAAATTATGGAGTGTCAATTTCCTGAGAACCACTTTATAATTTTTTGAAAAGACCATTTAAGATCGCTTCTGTTGCTTTCATTCTAATGAGTCATATTACAAAAATAGTATTGTCTGCATAAAGTACCAATTCCATTTTGACGAATGTTAAATAAAATGTCATTAAGATAATGAATAGGAGAGACCCAAAGTCGAGCCCTAGGGTACTCCCTTAGTGATTTATCCGTAGTCATTAAAATTTCCTACGTTTCCATTATTGTCTGAATCACTGAGCATTATTTCCAGCATTCTTTTTATTAAGTATGATTCGTATAGTCTGTGTGTAAAACCAACGGTTCCAAACAACTTGAGTTTTTTCTAAGAGAGTATCATGATCTATAGAATCAAACGCTTTGAAAAGACTACAAAAAGTAACAGCTGGCGATATTTTAATATTTAAGGCTTGTAATATTCGATGAGTGAATGTTTGAAGAGCAGTGTCAGTCGACCAGTCCTTGTGGAATTAAAACTGTGATATGACAAATATATTGTATCTACTTAAATGTGAGGTTACCCTTGAGTATATTACTTTGTCAAATACTTTGGAAAAAATGTATCAAGTATGGGAATTGCATAATAATTATTTAAGTCCTTCTTGTCATGTTTCTGATAAAGTAGTTTAATATCTGCATGTTTTAATGTGGCTGTAAAAGTTCCCAATGCTATTGATACATTATGTATATCATTAAGGACATTACTTATTAAATTATAGCAAAATTTCAGAAGTCTGCTGGAAATTCCATCAACATATGAGATTTTCGATGTTTAGAGTTTACATAATTCTGTCATTTTCAGTGAAGTGTTTTCATATCACTCCTAGTTGCTTAAAATTTTTGTAGAGTGACATTTTAATGGATTCTCTTACTTCTTGAACTGAACACTTAAATCCTATTCTTGCTGATATATTTAGAAAATGACTGTTAAAATACTCACAGTTTATGAATTAGCACTCACAACAATGCAATTTAGTTTCACTGTTATGAAATCTTGTTCACTGATTAGCTGTCATGTTACAAATACTATAATACTCCTCATCATTTTAATCTTAATGTATGTATTGTTTATTTCTGTCAGGAAGCGTGTACTTGTGTCCATTTTAATGATTTTCCTTTAAACACTACACTTTCATTGTTACATGCAAGTGATGCAGCATCTTTACTTACTCTCCCTCTCGTTATCCATGACTTACATTTTTATGGATTTTATTGATAACTTTTTAAGAAATCTATTTTCAAATTTCGGCGTAAATTCACTGTGGAATAATTTGAATTTGACATTAGCATATCTTTCTATATATGCTATGTACTTCATCCTATACCTCCTCTTGTGACTTACTTTTAAACACTGTATGCTGTTCTCATTAAGAAGTCGTATTGCTTTGTGTGGACCTGCTTCAGGGCTGTTTTTCTATTAACTGGGCCTCGTGATGAGATGTATTATCTATGAGGGTCCTATTACCTTTCTGCACGTAAGTTGGAAAATTAGCTACTCAGATTAGATTGAAAGTCATGAAAAATGACTCCATCTTATTTTTTTCTGTCTGTATCTTTTAAGAAACATGCACTGAAATCATCACCAACTTCCGTTTCTTATTGTATGACAGGTAGCTCAATAACACATTCAGATTTCTCATAAAAGCTGAAAGTTTCCTAGAGGGGATCTGTAGATTGCTGCAATTACAAGAGGAGTATTCTGCAGTAACAACTCACAAGCACATTCTTCTAGGTTCTGATCTACACAAAACTACTTACATCAATGTTTTTCACTCAGTCCTACTTTCACATAATTTCAATTCCTTATATGGTGTACAGAAATGTAAACAATATCGGTCCCTTCAGAATTTTTCACATCTTTTAGATGTACAAGAGGCTCATCTACCTTGTTTTCCAGCCCCCTTATGTTCTGATTACACTAACTGATTTTCTATTCTGGAAACTATTATGTACACAATGGTCCTGATCTCTACTAATGTCTTTCAAGACTGTCTGCCCACAGACTGATTCTAATGTAAAAAAAAAATGAGGTTCTGTTGTTCGAGTAATAACGACGATTTTGTTAGGTGTGCTTGTGGCCCCTTTACACTTTCTGCAAGATTCTCAGCTAAACCGTCCCTCCATTCCTATTCACGTACAGGCCACGATTTGTGTATCCTCATCTCGCAATTGCAGCAACAGATATAGTCGAAAGCAACCCACTTATCTCTTTGTTTACATGGTGGACATGTATGTCAACCCATGTTGATATACATGTCTCCACAAACCCAACACGAATGTGCTGTTTGTACAGATAATTCTTCCAGGTCACTCTAAATTGCTAGGCAGGCTATTTCTTGCTCCTCTGTAAATGTCTGATTCTCTTCATTAAAATCTCTGTACAAAGCTCTTAAGTTGTCTGTCAGCTGAGTAAGCTTGGCACTAGATTTCAAGGTGATTGTGACATGGTATTCTACACTTATCTTTTCCTGTAGAAGTTGGGCTACACTCCGCCCATGACTGCTTCCTAGCAGCAGGACTCTTGTTTCTAATTGACTTTTAACCCACCTATCCTTAACATGGTTCTTATGATTCTGCTCCACTCAACATTGCTCAAAAACTGGTTGATTCTATTGTTCTGTATCAATATACAAGTCAAACTGATTGCTATCCTGAGTATGAAACGTGGTTTCTGAGGTACTGTCGATTATTACTTGTCACCTTTTCACAGTTCCCAATGTCTCCCTCTCCATTCAATGTATCTAATTCAATACACGCCATTTCTAATTCCGCCTGAAAGGCACAAATCCATCTTCTCCGTACCACAGTTCACTTGCATGCACTATGGAGTCTACAATTCCATAGGATACACTAAAGAGCCACAGAAACTGATACACTTGGCTTATGTTTTGTAGGGCCCCACGAGCATGCAAAAGTGCTACAACAAGACGTGCCTTGGACTCGACTATGTCTGACGTAATGCTGGAGGTAATTGATACCGTCATCCTGCAGGGCTGTCCGTAAATCCGTAAGAGTACGAGGGGGCGGTGATCTTTTCTGAACAGCACGTTGCAAGGCATCCTCGACATACTAAATAATGTTCATCTCTGGGGAGTCTGGTGGCCAGCAGAAGTGTTTAAACTAAGAAGAGGGTTCCTGGAACCACACTGTAGCAATAATGGACGTGTGGAGTGTCCCATTTTCCTGCTGGAATTGCCCAGCTCCATCGGAATCAATGGACATGAATGGATGCAGGTGATCAGACACGAGGCCTACGTACATGTCACCTGTCATAGTCGTATCCAGGGATCCCATATCACTCCAACTGCACGGGCCCCACACCATTACAGAGCCTCCATCAGCTTGAACACTCCCCTGCTGACATGCGCGGTCCATGAATGCATGGGGTTGTCTCTATACCCGTACATGTCCATCCGTTCGATACAATTTGAAGCGAGATCAGTACGACCAGGAAACATGTTTCCAGTCATCAACAGTCCAATGTCAGTGTTGACAGGCCCAGGCGAGGACTAAAGCTTGGTATCGTGCAGTCATAAAGGGTACACGATCAGGCCTTCGGCTCCAGATTCCCATATCGATGACGTTTCATTGAATGGTTCGGATGTTGACTCTTGTTCAGGGCCCACCACTGAGATCTGCAGCATTTTGCGAAAGAGTTGCTCTTCTGTCACGTTGAACGATTCACTTCCGTCGTCGTTGGTCCCGTTCTTGCAGGATCTTTTCCCGCCGCAATGATGTCGGAGATTGATGTATTATCGGTCTCTTGGCAATCACTGTACACTCATATAATGGTCGTACGGGAAAATCCTCACCTCATCGCTACGTCGGAGATACTGTGTTCCATCGCTAGTGCGCCGACTATAACACGACGTTCAAACTCACTTAAATATCGATAACCTCTCATTGTAGCAGCAGTAACCGATCTAACAACAGCGCCAGACATTTGTTGTCACATACAAGGCGTTACCGACTGCAGTGCCATATTCTGCCTGTTTACTACTTTTATGATTGAATACACATTCTTATACCAGTTTCTTTAGCGCTTCAGTGTATCGACCCACATGCTTGCAAGTTTCTCCGTTATTTACTAACCTTACGTAACATCAACATTTGTCAAGGATGATGATAATTTTATCGTAAACTGAAAAGCATGAAAACGCAGCGAGACTGTAAAAAATTAAGAACTGGCGAAGCCTTGTCTTTCCATGTGTCGTGCAGACAACTTTTAAGCGGCAGGCGGACGTAATGATTTTCCTGAATGTAAGTAAGATTTTCCTGAATGTAAGTTTTAGATAACAGAAGATAGCAGAAGGAGGAAAACTAAAACACGACATTTCTTGCAACAGTCTTAAACCGGCACTATCAATAATTTATCAAAAAACCACCACAACAACAACACATAACGACTAAAAAGCTGAATGAAGGTAACGCTTGAAAGTAAACACTCAACATATACTTTCTTAGCTTAACTATTAAATTAGATCACACACTAAACGAATTAAAATAAAAAAGGTTGATATTTAAAAAAATAAAAATAAAAAAGTTAAACATGCACTATCCAGAAAATACGAAAAGTGTTGCAGTTTATTGAAAAGAACACAGTAGCTGCTGGTTCTTGCGTTATAAACAATGGGATGACAAAAGTCTTTGAATACCTCTTAATATGGTATGGGACATTCTTTTGCCAAGCCTGACATGGACTCAACAAGTCGTTGGAAGACCCCTGCGGAAATATTGAGCCATGCTGCTTCCATAGTAGTCCATATTTGCAAAAGTGCTGCCAGTGCAGGATTTTCTGCACAAATGACATGTCGGCTACGTCCCACAATTGTTCTATGGGATTCACGTCGGATGATCTGGGTGGCCAGATCATTCGCTCGAATTGTCCAGAATGTTCTTCAAACCAGTTGCGAACAGCTGCGGTCCAGTGAGACGGCGCATTATCATCCACAAAAATTCCATCGTAGTTGGGGAACATGAGGCGTATGAGTGGCTGTAAACCGTTTGCAGTCTGTTGGATCAGAGGTTCCAGTACATTCCATGTGAATACAGCCCACACCTTTGTTGAGCAGCCATCGGCTTGTACAGTGTCTTGCTGAAAACTTAGGTCCGTGGCTTCGTGGGGTCTGTGCCACACTCGAACCCTACCATGAGCTGTTACCAACTGAAGTCGGGGCCCATCTGATCAGGCTACGGCTTTTCAGTAGTCTAGTGTCCAACCGATATGCTGACGAGCCCAGCAGAGGCGCTGTTAGCCTTGGCGCTTACGTCGGTCGACTGCTGCCACAGCCCACTAACGCCAAATTTCGCAGCACTGTCCTAACAAAGGTCGGCCGGTGTGGCCGAGAGGTTCTAGGCGCTACGGTCGCAGGTTCGAATCCTGCCTCGAGCATGGATGTGTGTGATGTCTTTCGGTTAGTTGGGTTTAAGTAGTTCTAAGTTCTAGGGGGCTGATGACGTCAGCAGTTAAGTCCCATAGTGCTCAGAGCCACTTGAACCATTTTTTGTCCTAACAAATACGTTCGCCTTACATCACGCCTTGGTTCCTGTGATTATTTCACGCAAGTGTTGCTTGTCCGTTAGCATTGACAACTCTAAGCACACTATATGCTTATATGGATATGATGTCTGACCTTTCGGACATATAAGTGTAGTGCGTCAGTACATGAGACATTCATATTCTATTGTCTCATGTTGCAAGAGTAACAATGTACCGCACAGATGGTGGTAATATCGTACACAAGGTATTAAGAGGCAGGGCACTGGCGGAGCTGTCATTTGTACTCAAGTGATTCGTATGAAAAGATGTGCAACGTGACTGTGGTCGCACGACGACAATTAATAGATTTTAAACGAGAATAGCTTATTGGGGATAGACGCATGCGACATTCCATTTCAGAAATCGTTAGTAATTCAAAATTAAGAGATCCACAGTGTCAATAGTGTGCCGAGAACAGAAAAAATGTTTGA
Source organism: Schistocerca piceifrons (assembly GCF_021461385.2). Lineage (NCBI taxonomy): Eukaryota > Metazoa > Arthropoda > Insecta > Orthoptera > Acrididae > Schistocerca > Schistocerca piceifrons. The sequence goes on from NC_060140.1 coordinate 236,599,564, forward strand.
CCCGACCGGGACTCGAACCCGGGATCTCCTGCTTACATGGCAGACGCTCTAGTCATCTGATCCACCGAGGGCACAGAGGATAGTGTGACTGCAAGACTGTCTCGCTCACACCTCTCTCGAGACCCACATTCTCACCTTGTATGTCCACACACTACATTCGTAGTGTCCCACCCCAACACACTCATTACTCGTGGAAGACATTCTTATCAAGTCCCGTAACAGTTCGGGGAACGTGTGCATCCGCACATAAGAAGAACGTCATGGGCGGTATTGCCAGAACTATATACTTATATGGATATGGTGTCTGTTCTTCCGGACATGTCCGTAAGAACAGACACAATATCCATGTAAGTTTATAGTGTATAAATATCTGTCCCGTACATTGTTACTCCTGTAACTTGAGACAATAGAACATGAATGTCTCATCTACTGACGCACTAGACTTAAACAGTACAATATTGTCTGATTGTCATAACGATATTATGAATAGAAGTCGTAAGCCAGAAACCATTTGCGTGTCAGACAATTTCTAAATCATGTATCAGTGTACTGAAGAAACCTCTGTTTTGTTGCGAACGTCTGTCCCGTCTTATGGTGTGCCTTTTTTCAACTGTCTTATATTAATTTTGGTAACAACTCCATTTAGAACGAAACGCTGGCTAGTTCAGTATTTGTGTTTAACAATACATTGCAGTGTCGGTCCTAAAATATTTTCTTAATGTTCACAAGGGACATTTTTGTCGTTATTTTAGAAACTGATACGTCATTACGAACTGAAAACGCACGATATATATTTTTTCCTTTTTGTAACCAAACTATTAGCAAAAAAAAAAAAAGGACGATAAACGATATTCATTCCCACACAATTCTCTTTCTCAATGCATTCCGAAAGTACTTCTACAGAAACTGATTCTGTTGCTCTTCAGCATAAATTATTCAAAATGAGTTCGAGTCTCGGTCGGACACACGGTTTTAATCTGCCAGGAAGTTTCATATCAGCGCACACTCCCCTGCAAAGTGAAAATCTCATTCTGAAAATGATATATAGTTTGTCAATGAAACAGGGAATTACGCCTTCATACAAACGGTTATTCTTGAACGAACAAATGAGACAGGCAACTCTGAAAAGCACGTACGCTGACGAAGGGAGACTTGATTACTGTGAACAGCTTTACGAAACAGTGAACTAAAAGGTTCTGAATTTGACATTATTTTCTACTGTCGTTGTCGAGCAATACACACATCAAAATGTCAGTTAACAATCACGCCTGCATGAAATTAAACAACATTATAAATATTCACACGTCTAGAACAAACGCTGAATTTATAACACTGCGAAACTTCCGGTTAATTAAAAGCAGGCAGCAGAGAGTTACAAATGAAGAGCGACTGTTGCCATCCATGCTTCCGGAGCTAATTAAATCAATATCAAGTAAAAATGAATCGTATGGGATAAATTATCCAGAAACTAATTACGTTTGTTATAGTTAATATTAGCGCAGTGCTACTCTACCCTCGAAACATACCGTAGTTCAACTAAATTCACTAATTGTTTTTTAGGAAAAACATCAAATCGTTGTGTTAGGGGCGAAAATTTCCTTAAGAAAGGAAGGGAAACAAATTTAAAAACTAATACTACACCTAGTGACAAGTATAGTAACAAAGTAAGAAAAGCAAAGGAACTCTCGTACTAGATTACTTATTTGCGTTCTTTTTAATCTGGTTAATTAGGGCGTTCTCAGCTGCCATTCTTAGATAATTTATCAACTTAATATGCACAGAAAATGGATGATAAGTAATAACAGTTTTCCTCTTCTTCTTCGTTCCCACGGCAGGCTTTTTACTGTTCGTTAGAGTTCCCATCTTTTCTTCGATCAGCAAAGGAGAGTAGTTTTGCTTTTGGTTAACATGTCTTCATTTTTACTGCCAATCTCTCAGGGTACTTTCTTTGTAGCTGTTTTTTACGCCAGGGAAGTGCTATTGACAAGGGATTTCAAATTGATTACGTATTTCTAGATTTGCAGAAGGCTTTTGACACTGTACCACACAAGCAGCTTGTAGTGAAATCGCGTGTTTATCGAATATCGTCTTATTTATGTGACTGGATTCGTGATTTCCTGTCAGAGAGGTCACAGTTCGTAGTAACTGAGGGGAAGTCATCAAGTAAAACAGAAGTGATTTCTGGCGTTCCCAAAGGTAGTGTTACAGACCTTTTGCTGTTTCTTATCTGTCTAAACGTTTTGGGAGACAATCTGAGCAGCCGTCTTAGGTTGTTCGCAGATGATGCTTCGTTTATCAACTAGAAAAGTCATCAGAAGATCAAAACATATTGCAAAACGATTTAGAAAAGATATCTCTATGGAGCAAAAATTGGCAGTTAACCCTAAATAACGAAAGTAGTGAGGTCATCCACATGAGTGTTAAATGAATCCGTTAAACTTCGATTACACGTTAAATCAGTCTAATCTAAAAGCCGTAAATTCAACTAAATACACTCCTGGAAATGGAAAAAAGAACACATTGACACCGGTGTGTCAGACCCACCATACTTGCTCCGGACACTGCGAGAGGGCTGTACAAGCAATGATCACACGCACGGCACAGCGGACACACCAGGAACCGCGGTGTTGGCCGTCGAATGGCGCTAGCTGCGCAGCATTTGTGCACCGCCGCCGTCAGTGTCAGCCAGTTTGCCGTAGCATACGGAGCTCCATCGCAGTCTTTAACACTGGTAGCATGCCGCGACAGCGTGGACGTGAACCGTATGTGCCGTTGACGGACTTTGAGCGAGGGCGTATAGTGGGCATGCGGGAGGCCGGGTGGACGTACCGCCGAATTGCTCAACACGTGGGGGCGTGAGGTCTCCACAGTACATCGATGTTGTCGCCAGTGGTCGGCGGAAGGTGCACGTGCCCGTCGACCTGGGACCGGACCGCAGCGACGCACGGATGCACGCCAAGACCGTAGGATCCTACGCAGTGCCGTAGGGGACCGCACCGCCACTTCCCTGCAAATTAGGGACACTGTTGCTCCTGGGGTATCGGCGACGACCATTCGCAACCGTCTCCATGAAGCTGGGCTACGGTCCCGCACACCGTTAGGCCGTCTTCCGCTCACGCCCCAACATCGTGCAGCCCGCCTCCAGTGGTGTCGCGGCAGGCGTGAATGGAGGGACGAATGGAGACGTGTCGTCTTCAGCGATGAGAGTCGCTTCTATCTTGGTGCCAATGATGGTCGTATGCGTGTTTGGCGCCGTGCAGGTGAGCGCCACAATCAGGACTGCATACGACCGAGGCACACAGGGCCAACACCCGGCATCATGGTGTGGAGAGCGATCTCCTACACTGGCCGTACACCACTGGCGATCGTCGAGGGGACACTGAATAGTGCACGGTACATCCAAACCGTCATCGAACCCATCGTTTTACCATTCCTAGACCGGCAAGGGAACTTGCTGTTCCAACAGGACAATGCACGTCCGCATGTATCCCGTGCCACCCAACGTGCTCTAGAAGGTGTAAGTCAACTACCCTGGCCAGCAAGATCTCCGGATCTGTCCCCCATTGAGCATGTTTGGGACTGGATGAAGCGTCGTCTCACGCGGTCTGCACGTCCAGCACGAACGCTGGTCCAACTGAGGCGCCAGGTGGAAATGGCATGGCAAGCCGTTCCACAGGACTACATCCAGCATCTCTACGATCGTCTCCATGGGAGAATAGCAGCCTGCATTGCTGCGAAAGGTGGATATACACTGTACTAGTGCCGACATTGTGCATGCTCTGTTGCCTGTGTCTATGTGCCTGTGGTTCTGTCAGTGTGATCATGTGATGTATCTGACCCCAGGAATGTGTCAATAAAGTTTCCCCTTCCTGGGACAATGAATTCACGGTGTTCTTATTTCAGTTTCCAGGAGTGTACCTAGGAATCAAAATTATGAACAACTTAAATTGGAAGTAACACATAGAAGACACTTAGAAAATGTAACGGACTACTAAAGAGACTGCCGACACTACACTTTGTAACACCATACCTCTCCTGCTGTACAGATTTATTTTACTTTCGTTTTATTTAATGTTATAACATTGAGTACCTGTAAATGTGTTTGATTGAACAGATAACACAAAATTGTATACTCTTTTCTTTGTCAAACCTTTGATGTCGTGATTTGATTCTATGCAAAGTAGTGTATCTGCAATTTATATTCTTTGTCCCATTTGGAGGGAACAAAACTTACTGCATATAATTGTAATTTTGTGTGAATAATGTTTTGTAGAAGTGTCAATATGTGAAAATGTTCTGTTTTATTTAATGTGTTTGTTTGCTCTTATGTAAACTGCTGACCTTCACTTAGGGCTCTTAGTTATTCTGTATGTAAAAGGTGTAGTGGTTCCCCTCGGGAACGGAACTGTGTAGCGCGCGCAAATTGTGGTTGGCCTAGGTAGAAAAGGTGGAACTGATAGTCAGTCGGGGACGAGCCAGCAGTCGGAGACGAGCTACGTGTCCGTGCTCTGCCATGAAAAAGATGCAAATTGTGCTGATTCCGAGAGAGGCTTTTCCTGCTTCTTTCCAAGGCCTTGGGTGGATGGATAAATAGCTGGAACTATTCTGGAGTTTGTATCTATCATCACCACCAAGAAATGACAAAGTCCAGCAATTCTGCCTGTAATTCCACCTATCAACATGCAGTTGCCACCACATTGCGCAATCATTGCAACGTAATACTATAATGATGTACAGTGAAGGATCAGCTTAATGGATGTGCTAATGTGCTCAAATATAAGGTAATTTATATCTGAATTTATGTACCAACCTTGATTTTTCTCCTCATCATAACACCTCTCAGGTTCCTTTCCGTTTGAACAAAAGTAATCACCGAGTGTCCCTACTGAAAGAACTTTTGTGACCAATATTATGCTAATTAATGCCTCTTGAACATAGTGAAAAGAAAGTTAAAGTTAATGTGGCAAGAGAGTGAGTTAAAGTTAATGATGCTTGCTGAAATAATTTTCCTAGTAAAATCGCTTATTAATGTGTTGTTGCCAACTTCAAATTAAAATTTCTTAAGACTGAGGCTTATAAAGCAAACGATCACATAGTTGTCTGTAGTAAATTCTAAAAGGTGAGTCAGTTTCTTCCAATTTTGTCAACATTGTGTTTCGATGTAGTAAAAGTGAGAAAGCTGCAGTTGTGAAACGTTATATACTCATGTTTGCTAAGTGTTTGTGTATCTTGTGTATTAGAAGTGCATATTAATAGTAATGTTATGAAGACCATTCACTATATGTAAGCCTGAAAGTAATAGGGTGTTCCGGTATCTCTTAATTTTGCAAATAGTTCGTGCTGCTCTAACTGTTAGTTTCAATCTTAAAACATATGTGTGTGTCAGAGTTCATTGCACTCGCGTGTGGAAAAGTCTAGGTTGTGTTTGTCCATTATAGTTACTTATACCTACTTTCATAAACGAGAACATTAATCTTTCTCTTGCCTAATTAGGCTGGCGACCGTTTCCCTTATTCTATAAACAGTACAGCTAGGCAAAATTTTGTTTGTTACTATTCAAGTATTTACGTAATTCTGACTTTCATTTCCGATAAGCCACCTCCGTTAGGAACAACACGGTCAACTTAGCCAAATTCCTCTCAGAGGGTAACACTGTTCTGTTGCTTTATACCATTATTAATCTAACAAAATAATTCTGTTTTGCAAATTGCCTCCAGTTTTGAGGTTATGGTATAACAGTAGCAGACAGGAGTGTTATAACTTGTGCGTCCTCTTTTAGAATACTGCTGCGCGGTGTGGGATCCTTAGCAGTTAGGACTGACGGAGTACATCGAAAAAGTTCAACGAAGAGCAGCACGTTTTATATTATCGCGAGATAGGGGAGAGAGTGTCACTGAAATGATACAGTATTTGGAGTGGACATCATTAAAACAAAAGAGTTTTTCGTTGCAGCAGAATCTTCTCATGAAATTTCGATCACCATCTTTCTCCTCGGAATACGAAAATATTTTGTTGACGCCGACCTACATAGGGAGGAACGATCATCTTAATTAAATAAGGGAAATCAGAACTCATACGGAATGACATAGGTGTTCGTTTTTTCCTCTCTGTGTACGAGATTGGAGTTATCTAGAGTTTTTGTGAAGATGGTTCGATGAACCCTCTGCCAGGGACTTAAATGTGTTTTCAGAGTATGCATGTAAATGTAAGTGTACCAATGTTGACCCAATTGCACCATCATTTCCGATTGCAGTTGGCACAGGGCATCAGGAGTGGACGGCGGTTCAGTGGAAACGTGTAGCCTGGTCGGATAAGTCACGTTTTCTAATCAGATTTTATTACGGAAATCCAAATTTCGCATAGTGGCTAGCCATTCTCAGTGAACTATTTCTATTCTCGATGCATGTAAGTCCCTATTTTTCCGGCGTCAACAGGGACTTACATGCATCGAGAATAGAAAATAGTGGATTGAGAATGGCTAGCCACTAACCGAAATCTGGATCTGCGTAATGAAATCTAAAAAAGGACGACTGCTTGCTGCACTCTATGATTTATAACTAACATAACAGTCACTGTGTGCATCCACTTTCCGAATGGAAGGTAACCTGATAAATCACGTTTGTTACTACAGAATGTTGATGGTCGTGTTCAGATACACCGTCATACATGCGAACGGTTGGAACTGTTGCTCGAAACATGCGCCACACCGAGGATGTATCACGGGTGATTTGGGGGTGAGGGGGGGGGGGGGGGAGGGGGTCAGTTTTATGTCGGGGAGTCCATGGGACATGTGGTTGTAATCGAAGCCACCAAAACACCAGTACTCTGCATTAACATTATTGCGGACCACATGCATCTCTTTAGACTTAATGTCTTCCCACTTCCTCCAAGAGGTTAACTATCCGTGTCTCAAGCCTTGAATCGTACTGCAGTGGCTTCCCGAGCACGGTAGTGAATTCGCGTTAACGTCTTGACGACGAAACTCATTTGTTCCGAACCAAACTAAACACACCTCTGACGCTATGGGGCTCCAGATTTGCGATCACAAACTACCGGCCCGTAATTGAAGGCAACTGCGTAGTTAGAGTGACATTCTGTCAGAAACCTAAAAAGGACTTTTCGAATTCATGGAATGCAGAATCGCTGCTGAACCGCATTTCAGTTTTAGATCAAGACGCTACTAAGCAGATGGTCATAATGTTTGGACTCTTCTGTTTATCCCTAAATCAAGAAAATTTGGAAATTTGTGGTAAGGTCATATGGGATCAAACTGCTAAGGTCATCGGACCCTAAGCTTACACATCATTTAATCTAATTTAAACTAACTTACACTAAGGACGACACACACACCCATGCCCGAGGGAAGACTCGTACCTTCGACGGGGGAAGGAGGGGGGGGGGGGGGGGCGGGAGGCGCGCGGACCGAGACATGACGCCCTATAGCAAAGGTCGGATTTGTTTCATACAGCATCACTGCATAAGCGGTAGTCACTACCCGTGTAAAGCTGATATAGTAACGGACAGTGAACAATGGACATCTCTAAAGATTCACATCGCCGAATTGAGAACGAAGTAGTAACTGCGTTAAAAGTACAAAAAAGTCCTTGGCAACCTTTTAGTTACTCAGATAAAACTGTCTTACAGCGATATTCATAGCTGATTAGCAAAAGTTTCCATGTCTCAGGAGCGATAAAACCAATTACTGGAGTTTAAGGATCCTTAGACATGTGTCATTTGAGAAATTTTACTAGCTCGGCTTAGGAAGGAATGGCAAGTGCAGTTGGTTTGATCTTTTTCAAAGGATACTTCCAGGAGTTTACATGGTCTGTTTAGGAAAACTACGGTAAACGTAACTTTGCATCGCTGGACAGTGATTTTCGGCCCCCTTGCTCGGAGATTATTCCAATGTGTGAAAGACTGCACCACCTCGCAGTACCATCAAAGGGGAGCAAGTGGTGAAAACCCCAAACAAGGGGAAATGCTTCCTTCGGTAGAGTTTACAAGAAATTTGAATACGAACACCTAGCCCTACACCCAGTCGCCAAAAGGGCAGGTTCAGCCAGCGAGACTGAAGAAGCCAGTGCAACTATCTTCCCTCTCGTATGACTATGTCGGGTCTTTGTGATGATAAATTGTCACTTCATGAGACGAGCAACGTCTGGAAGCCATCGACTACTTTTGTCTAGCGCACGAGCAATCTAATTTTGAACTATGTGACAGGGAAGATTAATTTGATTAATATACTTTTGTTTACACGTGGTACACAGTGCATCCTCACAATATAAGTAAGTGTATGTGAATTATCATTCGTGTTTCAGTGGGCAGTAACATAATCATAACAACATCCTTTCCAAGACTGTCTTTAGTAATGTCGTTAACGTACTGTAGTTCCCCCAGCTGGCTGGTTACGTCTTTGAATGAGGTAGTGTTGCTAGTGATCATCCTTACCGACAGCACCCGCAAGTTGTTTGAAAGATCAGGCTTCGACCAGGGCCCTCACCTGTTCTGACTTAATGTGAACAGTTACCGAGGTTGTAAAAAGGTCTTTTGGTACAGGATGCGACAGCAGGCCAACGTACATGTGAAGAGTTATGAGTTGGAATGCACTGAGGTAACCGGCATCACCCTTCCAATATTTTTGGTTGATCGCTGTGCATTTGGGCAACGTGAACATATTTATTGTCCTTTTAGATTGCAGAATCATACGGATACCCTTGAATAACGTTGATTTCGTAATTGTAAGCGATCGTGTTGTAGATGCTGCACGACGTCGTTATTGAAGTCTGTTGGCCGTCATTGTAGCATTTATCGCTTGCAAACACTGGGAATTTTTTCTGTGTTCTAAATGGTATTATGGTGCATAAATTACAATAATGAATTTCTTGCTGTATCCGCCTACGTCCTGATCGTACGCCGCGTTCCGGCAACGTTTTCGTTAAAAGGCGTGAAAATATTCTATGCCCAAACACACAGCTATCACGACGGAGCCCACAACAAACATATTTCATTAAGCAACCATGTGTCGCAAGCTTATATTCGGTAAATGATAAACATGCGTAGGCACGACCGTGGCGAGGGAGACACGCAAAAAGAACCTCCTTCATATGTTGTTAACCGAAGTTGAGGAATGTACTCTTGTGTCTTGAAGTTCGCACTAATCCAGGAAACAACATGTTGCGCTGCTTCACGGAAGCAGTATATGTTGGGACGTTACATATGAAGAGAATTGCAAGACATTAATTTGTGTACGGTGCGGCGGAAGACAATGATAGAAGAGCTTAGCGAATGTACCGCGAATGTTTCCCTGCATGAAGACGTCCTCATATTCGTACATTTACCGCAAACCACAATCTACTGGGTAGTACTGGCTGGCTGACGGTACGCAGGCTCAATGCATTCAGACCACAGATGACGGGTACATATATCTTTGTGGAGGCCCCGCTGCTAAGCTTTGAGAAGAGGAAAGTACATGAGCAATTGGCGCTGAGTTCAGTTGTCACCACAACCTAGTATGTTATATATTGCTTAAAGACCTGCTTCATCGTTTTCGGTGTGTGTTAAAGGCTAACGAAGGCCCTCGGTTTCCTTTAGTTGTTCTGTTTAGAAATAGACTCAATTTACGCAGGGAGACATGCACAACAGTCATGACTCACGTATATGGACGGATGAAAACCAGAGTAAAAAAGTCATCAGACAACTATCAAGTAGTGGGCCGTTTTCGTGGGCGACTATTTACTTGGACCTACCATGTTGCCTCCTCGATCATGTAAGGCTGTTATTGTAACAGGATATGTAGGAATTATTAGAGGAAGTACGACATCGTATCAAAAGAGAGTATCTGGATTACACACGACGGGGCACCGGTTCATTTTGCGGAATCACTACATGCAGCTTGAGCCAGTACTTTCGGAAATCAGTGTATCAGCCAGATAGCACCTGTATACTACCCTGAAAGATCCCCGGACTTCATCCACTGGAATTTTCTCGTGCTACACGGTAACAGATGTGTATTCAACTCCTGTGAACTCAGGGGAGGAATTAGTTGTAAGAATTCTTGCAGCAGCCACACACATGCAAAGTTGTCATTGAAGACAGGATGCCCTTGCTACGTTGTACTCTGCTGAAATTAATTGTGCTCATTTATCTTAAGACTTACCGGACTAATAAGCGATTGAAACACGTTTATCATTGCGTTATTGTCAATGAGACTGTGACTGAATACTTCGTACTCATTCAGTACGCACTGCATTTCCTACACTTGGTTGCTAATATGTATTCTTTCTTGTTAATGTTCTCAGACATTCGACACGGTGGCGTAGTCAAAATGGTCCAAAATTTTATGGAAACTGACTTTTTGTCATCTTCACGTACGGATGCATGGTCGAGCTCTGTTTATGGTACTCATGGGCGGCTACGCTGGCAAGATGGATGGGATAATGCACTGCCAGGAAACCATTCACGGTTTCAGCCTCCGTGTCACAGCGGGATCTGGACATAGATGAGAGTGGTGATCCGCTGTGTGATTTAAGCTCTTAAGAAGACCAGTTAGTTTAATGTAAATGGATCTCCTCACAGTATGTCGCTTTGCTTTGCTCACGCTCGAGGTGGCACCCCAAGTCTTCCAAAGTAGGAAACCTTTCGATTTTGGGTTTAGACATGAACACACTTTTAGAGAAATGCAGGATCGGTCAAAGATGATCAATAAAACGAAAGAGTATGTATCACGGCCTTCTAGATGTATCCCGCACATGTTCGCTTTAAAATTAATACACAGAATCGTTGTTCACTGAGCTGGTATTGAAGTGCTGCTTCAAAACGTGGGCGCGGCAGGGATGCCGTGTCACATTTTTAATTTTCAGGCATTTCGGATGCGATTTCGTCATTGAAACTTTGAGAACATATTGTCCATGGGCTGCATTAACAAATAAAAAATAAATCGAAAATTGACATTTTTGGTCAATTTTATCAACGTCCCCCTTTAAAACAATACCAGAATGTAATGGGCTATTTTAACAACATACAGCCATTACAATTCATGTTATATCCAATTTAGAGGAACTTCCTTAGAGAAGTTCACTGACGGATAATAATGTAACTCCAAAGGAAATTAATATAGAGTAATTAAATTTCGGAAACACATTTGTCTAGGTATATTTAGGTGATTAATATTACTGGATCAGGTTTTAATGTAAGTGAGACATAAGCCCTTGCAAAATGTGAAATGCTGTTACATTAATAACGGGTGTAACCGCCAAAATGTTGAATGGAAGTATGGATTGTACTCTGCAGGTCCCGAATGTTAGTTTGTTGGAAGAAGTTCTACGCCTGTTGCAGTTAGCCGGTCAGTACAGAGGCGGTTAATACTGTTTATGGACGAGACTGGAGTTGTCGTCTGATGATGTCTAGCCCGCAGCTCGTGGTCGTGCGGTAGCGTTCTCGCTTCCCACGCCCGGGTTCCCGGGTTCGATTCCCGGCGGGGTCAGAGATTTTCTCTGCCTCGTGATGGCTGGGTGTTGTGTGATGTCCTTAGGTTAGTTAGGTTTGAGAAGTTCTAGGGGACTGATGACCATAGAAGTTCAGTTCCATAGTGCTCAGAGTCATTTCTTTGATGATGTCTATATGCGCTCGACTGAGACGGATCTGGTGATCGAACTGCAAACGAAATGCCTAGACACTTTGTAGAGCATGCTGGGTTACTGCAGCGCTATTTGGGCGAACGTTATCTTGTTGTAAAAAAATCCCTGGAATGCTGTTCATTAATGGCAGCACAATAGGTCGAATTATCAAAGTGACGTACAAATTTGCAGTCAGGTTGGTGTCGTGCGAAACCAGACCCTAGACGATAACCCGCAGTGTAACTCTAGTGTGTCTGGTACGTAGACAGGTTGGTTGCAGGCCCTCAACTGGCCTTCTTATGTCCAACACATTATCTTCACTGGCACTAAGACAGAACCAGCTTTCATCAGAAAACACAACAGTCCTCCATCCTGTCCTCCAATGACCTTTCGCTTGACACCATTGAAGGCGAAAATGGAGATGTCTTGGGCTCAGCAGAATGGACGGTAAATGGAGTCTGCCTCGGAGTTGTCCTTAAAGTAATTGATTTGTAACCGTTTTTAGTATCACTGTGATGCCAACTGCTGCTTAATGTAGATGCATTTCGATGCACCAGAGCCATACGCCGAACGCAATGGTCTTTTCTCTCTGTAGTGCCACGTGGCTGTCCGGGGTCCGGAATTCCTGCTACCGTAGATTCTCGTGACCACCGCAGCTAGTACATCTACATCTACATACATATTCCGCAATCCACCATACCGTGCGTGGCGGAGGGTAGCCATGTGCAGTGTCTGCATTTACAGTGGTGACATTCCTGAAAAGTCTTTCGGCAGTAGAAAACAAAGGAAAAAGGAACATATAGTTTCTCGTAACCCTATTACACGACCTTGTTCGAGCTGAGCGACGTGTCCATAATGTTTGTAGCCTTCCTGACTACCATCAGCTCACCGCGGCCAGTTTCAAACGTAACTAACGCTCACGACCACTACAGCGTGTACTTAAAGTAAACCTGATTTTCATCCTCGTAGTGGCGTTACTAGCGCCACTCTTATGCAACTGGAGCGAAATTTGAATGGACATGATTTTTCAGGTGTAGATACACACTTAACTAATTTCGTTTATGTCATATAATTCCTTCTTGGTGCTGTGAATTTCTTCCTTTTCGTTGTAGACTGGTTACAGCCCCTTGGAGAGAGCAAACAACGTAATTGCACAAGACTACATTTGTATCCTGTTTTACAAATACTGTATAATCCTTGCATGTTAAGAAAGATGATGTTGAATACCTCATTGAATGTTACTTCAAAGCTTTGTTACCTGTTTCTCAAACCAAAGAAGAGTAAACACACCACAAGTGCAACGATATCTCAACGGAATCACTGAACTTAATTTTTTATTTCTTTGTTGCTATTTTGGTTTAACAAGTCGTGTCGCTGTCCGAAAGAGGTTGTATTCTAGGTAAAGTGTTTTAAAACCTTACGTCATAAAAGTCGTTCCACTATTTCAGTTGATTTACAACTAACAGTACTTTAAAAACATACAAAAGTAAAGACAGACATCACAAAGTAATAAACCAAAATTAACTACACTACACGAATAGAAGAAAGGAAGAAGGAGGCAATGTACAGATTACAACCACCAAACCGTTGATTATGAGTCCTAGAAAATACTTCATGTCTGTTCACACGTTAGCAGGTATTTCTTCCTAGTGTTTGTACCAGTAAATGCATCTACTGGTACAACTAATTATTACTGGTATACTCCCACATAGTTACTGTAGCAAACTGTAATGCTAAGTATCGCACGCGTTACACTACTTGTATATTATAAACAAACATAACTGCAAGATTCAATAACACTGTATAACATTCCGTTGCTTAGCATTTAGGCTACAGTGCCATCCGTTGCACTGCCGGTGGCTGTTATCACTTTACTTGACCACGACAGAGGTCCTAGCATAATATCTCGACAATGAAAGCGACACAGGTAGAGGTAAAATTCCAATACAAGATATTGAATCTTCTGGCTTGTTGCAAATAGCTTTTCATTAATCCTGTCATTACTCACTACATTCAAGGATAGCACAGTTGTCATTGATACAGAACGGCGCAGTATCACAGACAGCCTTGCTACAGACAAAATGATGGTAAATTATGTAATCAATCCTGCGACTACTATAATAATATTTATGTTCAACGTAAACTACAAAGCTTTTGTTTGTTTGAACTTATTAAAAGTATTTCGCGCAGGTCAGGTAGGCGCTAAATTTCGCACAGGCCGATTTAACACGACGCTGCATGTAGTAGCTATTTATCGTCGGCCATCCACAGCAACAGGAAGCATAGAACTATACCACACCTACGGCGATTATGATTTCACAATGAAATAAATGAACGAATCTTCAATACAAAGTAAGTCTACAAAAACATATGCAGCTCCTCCTTGGTCACTGTAGAATCAAATTCATTTTTACGGATAAGTTAAAACTTTTTTGTTACGTGGCCTACCACGGTACGTCATTGGTGTAAACAAACCAGTTGCAGTATTTATTAAAAGTAACTCATATTCACTGACTCGTGCATGCTACCTTATACACCTAATTTATTAAAATTTAAAATAATTTCTTACAAAAGTCTTGATTCCTATACAGATATCTCATATAAGAATTAAAATAAGATGACTAGCTAGTTTCGTTTGTATGTTATAACCGTCTTCAGGTCATGTGTATAGAAAATGCGAGATGCAAGCGAACCATTTATACGAGTAGCAGGAAATTAATAACACACTTCGTCCAGCACGGTCGCGGCATACTGGGTGTGTTCTCTATTTCCAATCGTAAAGAACCCCACCACCACAGGACAACATGTGTACTTTACAAAATACCAGTTTCTCTCTTGACTTCGAATGGGGTTAATCAAGGCGGTTCGGTTAGACATATCGTTCATTTTGTTACAGACGATCTGCAGGATGTAATGATAGCCGTTTTATATTTTATTACTGAGTGCTACGTTGTCAACCAGGGTGATGAACCATTCTCAATTTTTGTGCCGTTGACCAAAGCTCGTTTTCGCTGAACTTGCCTATCATACAGTTGCAAGTTAATGATGGATGTTATATTTACTGGTACAGCCGGTTTGTTTCACCTGTGTTTCATAAGAATTTGGTGTCCAGACAGTTCGGCCTTGTCATTACTAATCAAAAACTTTTCTGGTACATGTTGCTTTGTACACGAGAGCATATCACAACAATATGATTAATACTGGTATATTTAGATCGTGTTCAACCCGATTTTTGTGTATGCGTGATCTGGAGACGGATGTTGCTTAGAACTGAATATTTTAATTGTCAAGATATTAAAATTGTTGTACTTTTCTTAAAAGTTTATTAAATCACACAAAGACAGCTTTCTACTTTCCTTATAATCTAATGCATTAATTACATATGTAACAAGCAATTTATTCAGTTGTACTTATTGTTGAATTTTAATCGACTTGTTAGTCATAAACAAAATACTTTTTTAAATCTCAAATGTGCTGAAAATCAGAAATATAGCTTAGATTTTATAATGCCTCGACGATGTCTCTTTCCAAGAAGAATACATCGGTGTTCAAGAACAGAAAAGATAAACAAACTGTTTGTTGACGAAAACTAGACAGACTACCTCAGAAGTAATCCTATGGATAATTAATATTGGAAAATTATAAATTTCAGTTGCAATTACTAGTGCAGAAACTAACTAGTCACCGATTTTGTTGAGTGCCTGTTCAAACATTATCAATGGTTCTCTGGGCACCAGAGGAAAATCATTAACTGTATATTATAATTTATGAAAGTGGCCATGGAAGAGAATTTTTCTTCCTATACCATATTCTTCCTTAAATAAAACTAAACTGCAGATATTCACGAAACTAACTATATGCATTTAAATTGTAACTAGTGTCAGAGGAATTGGTGGGGACAGGTTGTAGTCTTGATATCATAAACTATGTTCTTTATCACCATTCCATAACCAAAAGGGACCTGTTTCATCACAATAGTCAACTGATGCCTTATGCTCTCTATAAATTTTGTGCAGCAGACGCCGAGAGATTAGAGATTCTTAGTAACGTTTGTTTAAGTTACTGCGATTGAGGTCCGCAGCTTGTAGTCTAGTGGGTAGCGTTACTGTCTCTGGTGCACTGGGTCCCGGGTTAGATACCTGGCCAGGTTGAGAATTTTCTCTGCCTGGGGGCTGAGTTTTTGTGCTTTCCTTATCATTTCATCATCGTCATAGTGGTGAAATTGGACTGAGTAAAAAAATTGGATGGTGTGAAAAATTTGGACTTGTATGGAGGCTGATGACCATGCCGCTGAGCGCCCAACAAAACCAAATACCATCATCACTACAATTGAGGCAGTGCAGTAAAATGTGTTGTCAGGGACGTTGAGATTAGATCACAAAGAGTGCGCGGAGAACAGTGCTCTTCAGAGATTAAACCAACCATTCATAGACAGACCCTAGTCAAACTTCCATCTCAAGCATGCCTAGTCCTCTGTACGTTCACTGGGACACTGCGGAAACGGAGTATAGTGGTATTTGTGTGCTGATGTGAGCAAACATCTACACTCTGAAGTACAGATATGGTGAACAGTAAAAAGAGCGATTTATCAGAGATACAGCTTTTCCACTGCAATTCACGAAAATGTGACGGCAAAATACAAATGCGAATTATTTACAACAGAATGGTTAAACATATAGAAGCTGAAAGAGGGGAAGTAACTTCGGGTTCTGAAAAAATGTAGAGGCACGTGAGGCTAAAGCATCTTAAGGTTTAGAGATAGCCAATATTAACTGAATACACTCTTTAAAGGCAAGGAGTTTTATTTTGAACCCAGGAGAGAAAATGAACCCTTTGTATGACATCCTTATAGAGGATCATATGAGGAGACAGTGATGACCGTAATGATAGTAATAGTAACGGGAGAAAGTGGAATCTGGCACACTTTTGGTATGAAATTGAGACATTATTAATTACACTGATCAATTAAAACAACCCATCCCCTTAACCCATTGTTCTACTAATTGGTTTATGACCCCTTAAGGGTTGATTTATGACCCCCTGGGAATATTTTGTTCTTCTGAGAAACTTCCCCCATCGCTGCCCTCTTCATCCCCCACCCCTCTGGGTAAAGGTACGCTTTTTTGTCACCTCACACCAGTTCAGTTCTGAGCCTCTTTTCGCAGCATAGAAAATTCCACAATCCTTCCCTTCCCTCCCCTTCCCTCCCTTATTTCCACTGGCCCATTATCCACATGGAAAATCGTAGGAAAAAGACTCAGTGCTGAGCTGCTCGAAAGGAAGAATCTCACAACACCAATCAAATCAATGTCAATTAACACAATAATATATTTAATTAAATTTGCCTATTCTATTTTAATCAGTTTGTGGGAGAGAGGGCACCTTGCACCCTTCTCATGACATAATAACTGTAAGCTATGAGTAATGAAGCAAAATGAGTCACTTATTTTTTCACGATTCTTTCAATAAGAATTTTGTAGTACTGTTTTCAGTTTTTGTGTTTGGAGCCTGTACAAAGTCCCAAATTTTACATTGTCTAATTTTTTCACAGTCCAATCCAGCCACTGTCAGAAATGAAGATGATGATGATGATATGATAAGGACAATACAAACAACCAGTCCCCAGGCAAACAAAAAATTGCCAACCTACCCAGGAATCGAAGCTGTGACCCCATGATGCAGAGGTAATAACACTAGCCGCTAGACCACGAGCAGCGGACATTTTAGTACTAAATGTAAGTCATTGTTTCAGCATATATCCATTAAATACTGGATCAGCTGGAAACTGGAAGGCAGCAGTGGCTGCAGCAACAGTATCAACATTGTAGATACATATTTTCTTCTTTGTAGTACTGTGTGTACACGTAATATGTTGCTGAGATACGTTATTTACACAAAATTATTTCATTCTTTGTTGTTGTAGACTCTGTCGAGAAAGAGGAATAGGAAGGGATAGAGGTTGTCATATCTTCCTCATCACAGCTATTGCGAAAGTCTCCATTCTAAAAGAACTTTGATGTGTGTATGCGTTTTTATTTTTTTAGAACAACATATTGCAAGCGATGTAGAGGACCTGGATCGATGGCTCCACTGCGGTTTATAAGAGAATGCTGACGTTCCACTATGAGTTTAGGACATGGAGAAAGAACTGCGTTGATGTGAGGAGATGCTGGAGGTGAATCTCATGGAGCTGAGGGCTATATCGTGGAGCCAGACCAATGAAGGTAATTTTATACACACTCGTTCTGGTTGCACACAATCAGTATTCTTTCTTTCCTTGCAGCAACAAAATGGTTCAAATGGCTCTGAGCACTATGGGACTCAACTTCTGAGGTCATCAGTTCCTTAGAACTACTTAAACCTAACTAACCTAAGGACATCACACACATCCATGCCCGAGGCAGGATTCGAACCTGCGACCGTAGCGGTCCCAGACTGTAGTGCCTAGAACCGCTCGGACACTCCGGCCAGCCCATGCAGCAACACCAGCAAGGGATGTCTAGAACGTTGCACTTAATTTTTTTCGTTTTTTTTTCTTCCATTAGGTGCCTCTCCGCACTACATCGTAAAGTGAGTACAGTGGTCAGCGAAGAAACTACCAATAAAGTGTGGTTCTGCGCAGCATTTTTATAGGTCACTGCCACTGTGCAGGGAATTGCAGCAGCTGCAGCCACAGCTGCCCCAGCTGCCGCCAACACCGCATCAGGTTCTCTGAGGCATCCATAGGCCACCATCCCCCTAGCAGCTGCCTTGGGGTAGTACAGTCACCATCTCCACAGCCAGGCTACTCACACTTCACTGGGGCAATGCAACATCTTCTCGCCCATATTCTCGCCTGAACCACATGGTATGTGTTTGTTCCTGCTCCTCATTGCAGCCAGCGTTAACATCGCCGTCAACTAGTTGTAGTTACAATAGTAGCAGTAATCCTGTGGTTACTGACGACTCCCTACCATATCCTTTTAGTGAAGGGTATAAAATTAATAACGCTATACCATAATTAGAAAACTAGGTGAAGTAAGACGCCATTGAAGAGCTAAACTTATTCACCAGAACTGAGAACTCAGCAGGAGGGTCCTGTGAGCCTGTTGGGTTTCTGAAAGCATACCTCCCTGTTACGGAAATGGAGCTGCTCAATGTTATTAATGATTTGCAGTATTCCACCATTAAATGCAGCCCTGCGCTGTGCATCAGCGAACTGTTGCACCTCTCCCCTCGCCCCCCACCTCCCCCCCCCCCAATCCCGCCCACTGAATAGGCCACTGGTATTGACGAGACAAGCCTTCCAAGCCTCTACTACTTTTTGGGAGAAAATGCTGTTATATTGCAGAGCACATAAATCACTAATTGGTTCGTGAGTCCGCCTTCAGTGCTACTCTGGTTCAATTTTCTGATATGGAAGTTAGGGGGGTCAACTAAAGCACAGCTGAATATTACATCTTGACATCCATATGCATGTCAGTTATCCAGTAAATAGAGGGTCAAGCTACATCAAGTTTCCTAAGGATATAGCTGATAAGAAGGCATGTATTAATGTCAAAACTAAATGTGAACAGGTCTGTTTTGGATGATCAGTAGTTGGTTGTGAGAAAAATTACACGAAAAATCCTCATAGCACATCTTAATATGACATAGGTATTGACATTCATAAGTGTTATAACTTTGTAAGATGGCGGTATAATTTTGCCCCTTAACATATTATTTTAATATAGAAACGTAATCTACTCATGGAGCTCATCAAGCCCTCCTTCAAGAAAAGTGATACTAATGGTTCAAATGGCTCTGAGCACTATGGGACTTAACATCTGAGGTCATCAGTCACCTTGAACATAGGAAGTACTTAAACCTGACTAACCTAAGGACATCACACACATCCATGCCCGAGGCAAGATTCGAAACTGGACCATAGTGGTCGCGCAATTCCAGACTGAAGCACTCAGAACTGCTCAGCCACACCAACAGGCAAAAGTGATACTAATTTGCATAGTAAAGAGAGTAATAATTCATATATGGCCGACGTGACCTCGATACTTACAAGCATTCCCCACTTTGCGTGTTAACAGTCACTTAGTATCTCAATCAGTTTGAACTGAAGTGGACATAGGACGTACCCAGCGGGCTGGCCGAAGTGGCCGTGGGGTTCAAGGCGCTGCAGTCTGGAACTGCAAGACCGCTACGGTCGCAGGTTCGAATCCTGCCTCGGGCATGGATGTTTGTGATGTCCTTAGGTTAGTTGGTTTAACTAGTTCTAAGTTCTAGGGGACTAATGACCTCAGCAGTTGAGTCCCATACTGCTCAGAGCCATTCATACCCAGCGGTCGAGAGAAGTAGAACGGGAAACGCATCTTGAGAGGGGCCACAAAACAGCCGAACATTTACAGTGGGGAGGCAGACACCATTAGCTAACAATAAGCCATTAAGCGAGCTCCTATGACTCGATCCTACGTGGAATGTTTGCAGCACCAAGTTGCGACACCTGAAGATGGGCTTATAAGAGCCCGAAACCTATCGTTTGATAATAAAAGAACTTTACAACTCAAGCGGTATTTTCTACCTCTGGTATAATGCTCATTTGCTGATGTTACACCAACAGGATTGTTTATAATCAATGAATAGCTTAAAAGTGAGTTGTCTTTGTCAGGGAAAATTCTGTAAGTCAGTGTGTGTGGACTTCAGTTCTATTGGAGATTGGAGTTGTGTTATGTATTTTCTTCCCATTCCCTCTTGTCCACGCTAGCCAAGAATCGTGTGTGTGTTAACAGGGCTAAAATTCGAGAAAGGTACCGGTCGATATATGTAATTGTCCAGCCAAAAGTCATAGACAATAGGGCATATTGAAGTGTGGTGAGTGAAATATTAAGTTATACTAGGAGTTCTTTTCTCGTGTAGGAACGCTTTGGAAAGTTTGTTATGTGTCCATGTCTATCATGATTAATTTCATTTAGTTTGTGAATTCATTTTCAAGATCTTCCTAATTATGGAGGATTTTCCAATGTCACCAACCACACACTTGAACCCATTGTGAATGGTGATTCTGCAATGAAAAGGTTTAGTACAGGTAACATTCGTTTGTGTGTTCT
Organism: Schistocerca piceifrons; assembly: GCF_021461385.2. Taxonomy (NCBI): domain Eukaryota; kingdom Metazoa; phylum Arthropoda; class Insecta; order Orthoptera; family Acrididae; genus Schistocerca; species Schistocerca piceifrons. The sequence continues at coordinate 236,620,259 of NC_060140.1, forward strand.
ACAGTAGAGGCTACCTCTTCCTCACTGAAATACTGTATGACAGCTGTTATTCTGATGTCTTATTATGACTTCATTTGCGATCTGCTTACTCTGCAGGGCCTGGGTTCACAGGCACTTCAGTTCTGTCAGATATGTCCGTGTGTGGCAAGTGGTAAGGATAGGTCGTAATGACTGGGGGAGTATGTTAGATAATGGCGACCCTAGCAGGATGCGTTTGTGGTCGAGAGATTAGCCCACCAGGATACATTATTGGTTGAGAGATGAGACTGCCAAGATACGTTTAGGTTGAGAGATTGGCATATCAGGATGTGTTTAGGTTAAAAAAAAGACTGTGCAGATACTTTTGAGCACAGTGGAAAATTGCCACAACATGTTTGTGGTTGATGGGGGCTGGCTAGGATACGTTTTTGGGTGACATTTGAGACTGTCCAGATACTTTTGAGCAGAGTGAAATTATTACAATCACATTAATTTAGTGTTGGACACTATTAGAATATGTGTGTGGGAAGGGCATGAGACCTTAAGAGGTCAGTTTGAGGACTGAAAGTGGTATATGATTTTGACAGACTTCTTTTGTAAATAGATTAAATTTGAAAAAAAATTGAATTCAATTAAAGTTAATAGTAAGGTATACTTAATAATTTGGCTGGCGCACAGGTTTTGTCACATCGTCATTGGTGTGTAGGATTCTGCTCCAAAGAATGCTGAAAAACTTCTTGTATTAAACTGAGAGGAAATGTGTAACATAAACTAGGACTATGTATGTTGTTTTGGAGGCGTGTTAGATCGTACAATCGCATGTTAATGAGAAGTCAGGCGCGGAAGCAACGCGAAGTTCAGAGACCGTTAGAAAGATAGGAAATGACAGAAGAATATAGGACAGATGAAAGCCAGGTGGTAGACAAGGTGGATGGAAAGGAACGTGTCTCACAGGCAGAACCGCTGCATTAACAGCACGACGAAGCAGCAATGAACGTCATGAAAATGAGACAAGTTCAAGGCACTCACATCAAGGAATTTATGATGAAAACGAGGCAGAGAGAGTTCAAGACAGAGACGTAATTTCAGATGATGCTAGGCTGAACTATTTCGTCGTAAGAGACCCATTATCACGTGATGGGACAGAAAGAAGAGTGTCAGTGCACCTGCACTTCATTCAAAGATTAAAGAATCGGTATAGGAGAGAAAGGAAAGGGAAAAGTTAATCAAATGGCTACCGGTAGAGATCCAAATGTATCTAATTGTATGTCCGAAATGTTGCAACATCTGGTTCAACAATGTAAACAAACGACAGCGTACTTGCAGAATCTAAGTGCAGAAACGATTTCGAGTATGCAGAATGTAAGTGCAGAAACGCGTTCTAAGCCGGCCGAAGTGGCCGTGCGGTTAAAGGCGCTGTAGTCTGGAACCGCAAGACCGCTACGGTCGCAGGTTCGAATCCTGCCTCGGGCATGGATGTTTGTGATGTCCTTAGGTTAGTTAGGTTTACCTAGTTCTAAGTTCTAGGGGACTAATGACCTCAGCAGTTGAGTCCCATAGTGCTCAGAGCGATTTGAACCATTTTTTTTTTTTTTTTCGAAACGCGTTCTAATATGCAGAACCTAGGTGCAGAAACGCGTTCGAACATGAACAGACAAATAAAGGCATACGAAAGTTACAACAAATCCAACATTAGTGTTGAAAGGAGGCACAAGAATCACGAGAGCTGATTGAAGCTCTCACGGTAGGCCACAGACAGACGCGCACAGGTATGGACGAGGTACAGAATGTTATGACAAAGTCATACGACGAAACTCACCGGAGTGTCAAAGAGGTCGAACAACAGGTTAATATCTTTAAGAAAAATACATTTTGAAAAACACTGCAGGTCAATGAAGAGACGACACCAAAGAAGGGTCACAAAAAACAGCGTTAAAAAGATTCGATAATCGTATTTTGAAGATCGAATCGAAAACCAAGGAGCAGTTCCAAAACTTGACAGGAGAATTATTGCAAAGTATAGAAGATCGCGGTGACAAGACAGCATGCATTCGGAGTCAATTACGACATCTGAGTGCACGGTAAACACGAATAAGAACACTACGAAGATCGCTGGAAGGTCATCCGAAGCAGCTAACGAGATGCAAAGAGATGGCGACAACGCAGAAAGACGCGCGTGCAATGTAACAAAAAGGGCGAAAGTTGTAAATGAACGTACCAAGCGAACATAAACAGAGCGTAGCTACTGTAGAGACGGGTTTACGCGCAGCACATCAAAATCAAATACGTCAGGTAGAGAGTGTGACGTACGCTGATCAACATTTAAGAGAACAGTGTACCGTACCGCAACATTTCACTCACGCACCAGCAACTTCTTATGCAGAACAGTACAGGCCATACCAAAATCCGATGCTACTGGCAAGAATGGACACAGACCCTGTAATCGAAAGTATGTGCCAAAGCAGAATACCAGTTACAATGACGGAGAATGTAGGTCATAGGGCTCAACTTGAGACAAATAACTGCGTATCATTACGAAGATTTGATACTCAGTTACATGATAGCGGAAGTTTTCAATACCCAGTGGTGGTATAGAGCACAAACGAATTTGACAGAGGTGGGGTGGCAGAGAACAAGCACCATATGGCGCATATATAAAATTTGACAATGACCACTTCCTCACAGTAAGGACATTTTAACATTAAAAGGAGATGGAAATTCCTACAACGAAAAAAGGTTATTAATAAATTTCAAATCGGTTTTGCTGAACATTTGGCACTATCTTACAGACTAGACTTTATTTGTGCACATATGGACGGAGGAATTGCAGAAATCATGTAGAGAATAGCTCAAACGTGTAAGACGTTTGAGGAGTTCAAGTTATCATTTCTGTCGCGATGTTGGTTACCTGAAGCACAAGACAGAAGTAAATATGAGTTGCTTCAGAAGACTATGTGCAAAAATTCCAAAGAGAAGAGTTCGGTTAAGTTATTTGAGAACAAGGTCAAGAAGACGATCCTTAGACGATCCTTACCGTCATTAGTGGGTAGAACAGCAGATAATGTGCAAGCATGCAAAGGAATTCTTCGTGAATTAGACTTTATATTCAGCGAAGATGATGCAAGAAAACGTCTAAATCAGCAGCACGACAACTGAAATAGGGAGAGGTCAGGAAACGGAAACAATGGCAATGGTAATGATTACAGACAGAACTCAGGACGCAATAATTTACGTAATCAAGGATATGGGTATTCAGGTCGCAATAATAATGGCAACAACAGTCGCTTTTTCCGAAATAACAATAATAACCTGAATGGGAATTGAAGAAATGGTAAAAATAGACCAAAATGGTTTTTAAACATCTTAATAAAATTTTTTACTTAAATTGCAATAACTGGGAGAGGGTGAAACTTCTACATTATTTGATTCTCAAACTGCCGAGTGAAACTGAACGTTGTGAGCCTACTTTCTCTTGACTTATTCTTATCATCTTAAATTGACAAACAATATCCTGGCGCAACGCAATCTGACCGCTCAAAAATGATAACCTTCCTCCAAATAATTAATACAAAAGAATAACCCTGAATTAGATCCTAACAATAACCCATACATTTCCTAAGTCACTTACCTCACAGAAAATCTTCATTACACGAACTACGACAATGCCGCAACCACCAATACTGCCAGCTAAATAAAAGATTCTAACTACTGAAGCCTCTAACTACTAATGAGCATGTGGTTAGGAAAGGAAAAATTTTGTTGCAGAGCAAACAATGTGTTTACCAAATTTTACCTTAATCAAGTGACAACCAGTTCCAAAAATTATATAATCATCAGCAACAAATCTCCATGACGGATACATATTCAGACCGTCCGCTCGCACTAATTCTGCAGACCTCTAACACTGCTAATTATTAACGTCTAACCACCATCACTGCTGACAACTCACTCCCAACTTCCATCACTGCTGGCTGTTCACACCTCCAACTGCTAGTCCGACCAGCCACAGAGTCTCTTACAAAGTGTACACAGCGCTGTCAGATTTATTAATGCAGAACGCTACATACACATAAACAGCATACTTACATAGCCTCCCTGCTCCTCTCAAAAACTTTTACAAAATACACTCCTGGAAATTGAAATAAGAACACCGTGAATTCATTGTCCCAGGAAGGGGAAACTTTATTGACACATTCCTGGGGTCAGATACATCACATGATCACACTGACAGAACCACAGGCACATAGACACAGGCAACAGAGCATGCACAATGTCGGCACTAGTACAGTGTATATCCACCTTTCGCAGCAATGCAGGCTGCTATTCTCCCATGGAGACGATCGTAGAGATGCTGGATGTAGTCCTGTGGAACGGCTTGCCATGCCATTTCCACCTGGCGCCTCAGTTGGACCAGTGTTCGTGCTGGACGTGCAGACCGCGTGAGACGACGCTTCATCCAGTCCCAAACATGCTCAATGGGGGACAGATCCGGAGATCTTGCTGGCCAGGGTAGTTGACTTACACCTTCTAGAGCACGTTGGGTGGCACGGGATGCATGCGGACGTACATTGTCCTGTTGGAACAGCAAGTTCCCTTGCCGGTCTAGGAATGGTAGAACGATGGGTTCGATGACGGTTTGGATGTACCGTGCACTATTCAGTGTCCCCTCGACGATCACCAGTGGTGTACGGCCAGTGTAGGAGATCGCTCCCCACACCATGATGCCGGGTGTTGGCCCTGTGTGCCTCGGTCGTATGCAGTCCTGATTGTGGCGCTCACCTGCACGGCGCCAAACACGCATACGACCATCATTGGCACCAAGGCAGAAGCGACTCTCATCGCTGAAGACGACACGTCTCCATTCGTCCGTCCATTCACGCCTGTCGCGACACCACTGGAGGCGGACTGCACGATGTTGGGGCGTGAGCGGAAGACGGCCTAACGGTGTGCGGGACCGTAGCCCAGCTTCATGGAGACGGTTGCGAATGGTCCTCGCCGATACCCCAGGAGCAACAGTGTCCCTAATTTGCTGGGAAGTGGCGGTGCGGTCTCCTACGGCACTGCGTATGATCCTACGGTCTTGGCGTGCATCCGTGCGTCGCTGCGGTCCGGTCCCAGGTCGACGGGCACGTGCACCTTCCGCCGACCACTGGCGACAACATCGATGTACTGTGGAGACCTCACGCCCCACGTGTTGAGCAATTCGGCGGTACGTCCACCCGGTCTCCCGCATGCCCACTATACGCCCTCGCTCAAAGTCCGTCAACTGCACATACGGTTCACGTCCACGCTGTCGCGGCATGCTACCAGTGTTAAAGACTGCGATGGAGCTCCGTATGCCACGGCAAACTGGCTGACACTGACGGCGGCGGTGCACAAATGCTGCGCAGCTAGCGCCATTCGACGGCCAACACCGCGGTTCCTGGTGTGTCCGCTGTGCCGTGCGTGTGATCATTGCTTGTACAGCCCTCTCGCAGTGTCCGGAGCAAGTATGGTGGGTCTGACACACCGGTGTCAATGTGTTCTTTTTTCCATTTCCAGGAGTGTAGTTTGGGCAGTGGTCAAGAATAATTTGTTAATATGTTTTTCATATCGACAATATCAAATAGATCAAATGCATACAATTGGTAATATACTGTTGGTTGAAAGCAAGGATTGTCCTCACAGTCCCTAAAGACAGTCCTAATCGTTTATCAGAAGATACGTTTATGACAGTTTTATGCAAGAAGTCTGAGCAGTAAAAGAAAATGCACACACAAGTTGTGGACCTTCATGGAGTCTAGAAGAAGTAAAGTTGTCTTTCCAATGGAAACACAGTGCTGACTCTTGACATGAAGACTGGTAATGGGACACAACGGAGCAAACCCACAGCAGAGTCAGTCGAAGTCTTGCAGAGTATTGGTAGAATATTGATAGCTCCTCCAGCGCTAACAGCGCTGGAGAAGCAAACCCTAAACAGAACCGCACTTTACAGAATGCAAGCCTTAAGCGAGGGGTAAACTTTGCATTACTATTGTCAAATACTGTGAGTGAACTAAGAGACACGGCGAATACCGTCGTTGTTTACGCTGCCGTGCATAAACATTATCTCATGGAAAGTGTTTGGGCAACTACCAGTGTACATTAACATGGGGTCGTCTTTATAACGGCTTGAACTCTGTTGAGGACACTTTCAAGAGGTGTCTGAATGCCTGCGGAGGAATGGCAGCTCTTCCTTCTTCAAGAGCCAAAATCAGAGAATATGATGATATTGAACGTTGGGGGTCTGGTTCGAAGTCTCCGTTATTAATCATGCCAGAAGCGTTCATTTGTATTCAGATCGGGACTCTTGGCAGGCCAGTTCATTTCAGGAATGTTATTGTCGACAAATCATTACCTCACTGATGGTGCTCTATGACACAGTGTATTGTCATGCTGACACAATCATCGTCTCCGAACTATTACTCTACTGTACGCTGTACACTATCTACGTATCCTCCCATATTTAGCGTTTTCTTATGCGCAATGAGGGGCCACGCCATAAACACTGAAAACGCCCTCATACTACCTCTTCTGCATTTCACTTTTGGTACTACACATGACAGCCAATATCTTTCACCAAGTGTTCGCCAAACCCAGACACCTCTAAGGTTTTGGCACAGAGCATAGCGTGATTCATCACTCAAAAACACTCGTTTCCAGGCACGCACTGTTCAGTGACGTAATGGCTGCTAAACCAACAAACACCGCAGTAACAGAAGGTTACATAAGCCCTGACCTAAATTCCACAACCAATACAACTCACAGTAAAGGAAAACAGAAATTAACCTCAACGAGAATGAGAAGCTGGCGACGAGGAATCACCTGGCGCAGCCTGTCTCTTGAAACGTCAAACATCAATGACAGCACCATTCCCTCTCCAGTGTTTCAAGAGATCGTTCATTGCAGTTTCGTCAACACTGTGGACTTAACGGAACACATATGCTGTTAAAGACTCATAGACGTAGGCATGTGCTTCAATTGAACCACGACTTGTATCAATGTGCTATGCTACATACAACATATATGTTAAGGGTAGAAGGACTAGAGCACCAACAGTTTGAATACGAAATTACTAGTTCAAGACAAGAGGAAGAGGGAAACTACCAAACAATCAACACGTCACCAACCACTACCGCACGACAAGCAAACTACGGTACAAGCTCCACAAAAGCCTGGACGCAAATTTCTAGGGAACTGATGACCGCAGATGTTAATTCCCATATGCTTAGAGCCATTTGAACTCCGAGGTGACTACATCCCCCAGTAGACACAAACACTGACCGCCTCTTAGAAGAAGGTGGTGTCGAGTAGTCTCTTGGTGTCAGCGACACGGTTCATCTGCGGAAACATCCAATAGCGGCAGCAACGAATTCCCATCACTGGTACATAATAACGTTGTTTCTGCTATCTTTCTAGAAATTATATAGAGGAGATGTGCCTTTCAGGATCAATAGAACTGGGAGTCGTGCGGCCGTTGAAACACTACTTACATCAATGGGCAAAGCTGACACAATCGTCGTCTCCGAACTATACTGTACGCTGTACACTATCTACGTATCCTCCCATATTTAGCGTTTTCTTATGCGCAATGAGGGGCCACGCCATACACACTGAAAACGCCCTCATACTACCTCTTCTGCATTTCACTTTTGGTACTACACATGACAGCCAATATCTTTCAGAACAGGAGAACTTCAGCAACAACAACTTGCAAATGAATACACAGAAGTAAATCTAGGAAAATAGAGAAGCCCTGACGCAAACTCAAACACCACTAACGCTGCCAGAAACACTTAAGAGCAATCACCACATAACCACAATACAAACAAATGAGATGAGGAGCCGGCTGGAGTGGCCGTGCGGTTCTAGGCGCTACAGTCTGGAGCCGAGCGACCGCTACGGTCGCAGGTTCGAATCCTGCCTCGGGTATGGATGTGTGTGATGTCCTTAGGTTAGTTTGGTTTAATTAGTTCTAAGTTCTAGGCGACTGATGACCTCAGAAGTTAAGTCGCATAGTGCTGAGAGCCATTTGAACCTTTTTTTTTTTTTTTTTTTTTTTGAGATGATGAACAAATATAAGAAATCTGATACCGCAGAAAGCCAAGTGTGCATTAAACCAGTGACCTTCATATCTGCAGTGCCTGGACACACTAATCGCAGATAATAACCCTTCAGTTAACATCTACATCCATACTCCGAAAGCCACCTGAAGGTGTGTGGCGGAGGGTACCTGGAGTACCCCTATCGATTCTACCTTCCATTCCAGTCTCGTGTTGTTCGTGGAAAGAAGGATTGTCGGTATTCCTCTGTGTGGGTTCTAATGTCTCTGATTTTATCCTCAGGGTCTCTTCGCGAGATATACTTAGGAACGGGCAATATACTGCTTGATTCCTCGGTGAAGGTATGTTCTAGAAACTTCAATAAAAGCCCGTACCGAACTACTAAGGCTCTCTCTTGCAGAGTCTTCCACTGAAGTTTATCTATCATCTCCGTAACGCTTTCGCGATTACTAACTGATTCTGTAACAAAGCGCGCTGCTCTCCGTTGGATATTCTCTATTTCTTCTATCAACCCTATCTGGTATGGATCCCACACCGGTGAGCAGTATTCAACCAGTGGGTGAACATGTGTACTGTAATCTACTTCCTTTGTTTTCGGACTGTATTTCCTTAGGATTCTTCCAATGAATCTCAGTCTGGCATCTGCTTTACCGACAATTAATTTTATATGGTCATTCCATTTTAAATCACTCCTAATGCCTAATCCCACATAATTTATTGAATTAACTGCTTCCAGTTGCTGACCTGCTACATTGTAGCTAAATGATAAAGGATCTTTCTGTGTATTCGCAGCACATTACACTTATCTACATTGAGATTCAATTGCCATTCCGTGCACTATGCGTCAATTCGTTGTACATCCTCCTGCATTTCAGTACAATTTTCCATTGTTACAACCTCTCGATATACTACAGCATCATCCGCAAAAAGCCTCAGTGAACTTCCGATGTTATTCACTAGGTCATTTATATACATTGTGTATAGCAACGGTCCTACGACACTCCCCTGCGGCACTTCGGAAGACTTCTCTCCATTGAGAATAACATGCTGAGTTCTGTTATCTAGGAACTCTTCAATCATACAATTGGTCTGATAGTCCATATGCTCTTACTTTGTTCATTAAACGACTGTGGGGAACTGTATCGAAAGCCTTGCGAAAGTTAAGAAACACGGAATCTTCCTGAGAACTCGTGTCTGTGGCCCTTTGAGTCTCGTGGACGAATAGCGCGAGCTGGGTTTCACACGATCGTCTTTTTCGAAAACTATTCTGATTCCTACAGAATAGATTTATAGTCTCCAGAGAAGTCATTATACTCGAAAATAATACGTGTTCCAAAATTCTACAACTGATCGACGTTAGAGATATGTCTATAGTTCTGCACATGTGTTCGACGTCCCTTCTTGAAAACGGGGATGGCCTAAGCCCTTTTCCAATCTTTTGGAACTCTACGCTCTTCTAGAGACCTACGGCATAACGCTGCAAGGAGGGGGGCAAGTTCCTTCCCGTACTCTGTGTAAAATCGAACTGGTATCCCATCAGGTCCAGCGGCCTTTCCTCTTTTGAGAGATTTTAATTGTTTTTCTATCCCTCTGTCATCTATTTCGATATCTACCATTTTGTCATCTTAGCGGCAAACCAGAGAAGGAACTACAGTGGAGGTTTCCTCTGTGAAACAGGTTTGGAAAAAGTTTTTCGGTCTTTAGTCTTTCATCCTCCGTTTCAGTACCATTTTGGTCACAGAGTGTCTGGACATTTTGTTTTGATCCACCTACCGCTTTGACATAAGACCAAAATCTGTTAGGAATTTCTGCCAGGTCAGTACATAGAACTTCACTTTCGAATTCGTTGAACACCTCTCGCATAACCCTCCTCACACTACATTTCGCTTCGTGTAATTTTTGTTTGTCTGCAAGGCTTTGGCTATGTCTATGTTTGCTGTGAACATCCCTTGGCTTCTGTAGCAGTTTTCTAACTCTGTTGTTGTACCACGGTGTCTCTTTTCCATCTCTTACGATGTTGCTTGTCACATATTCACCTAATACATACGAAACGATGGTTTTGAACTTTGTCCACTGATCCTTAACACCATCTGTACTTGAGATAAAACTCTTGTGTTGAGCAGTCAAATACTCTCAAATCTGATTGTTGTCACTTCTGCTAAACAGAAAAATCTTTCTACCTTTTTTAATATTTCTAGTTACGGCTGAAATCACCGATGCTGTAACCGCTTTATGATCGCTGATCCCCTGTTCTGCGTTAACTGTTTCAAATAGTTCGGGTCTGTTTGTCACCAGAATGTCTAGTATGTTATCTCCAGGAGTCGGTTCTCTGTTTAACTGTTCAAGATAGCTTTCAGATAACGTGCTTAAAAAAACATTTCTCTGTATTCTTTGTCCCTGCCACCAGTTATAAACGTTTGAGTCTCCCAGTCTATATCTGGTAAATGAAAATCTCCACCCACATCTATAACATGGTCGGGAAATTACTCGAAATATCTTCCAAACGTAACTAATACCTCTGGCAAAACGTATGTGGACATTAAACAGAGCAGAAGGGTTAGTAATGCGTGTGACGACCAAGCGTGTGACAGACAGGAGAGGGTAAAGAATGATTAGCTGAGTGATAAGAGTGACAACAATGCGTTTGGCGAAAAACGGTCGCACGATAAGAAAACGTGGGACGAAAAAAATTCAATTTCGAAGAAAAAAATAATTCCGTTAGACAACGACAAAATTTTTGACTACTGCACTGATGAACTACACGACTGTGCAGGCGAAAAACCCATTGGCACCAACACATACTCACACACCACTGCAACAAAGAGGATGGCAGTGGTAATGGAATGTGGAACCCTAGAAACCAATTAAGCAGGCTGGAGCATGGAGACATGTTTCAAATTGCGCTTCGATTAGTGATCCGTCAATCGTACCCAAAGGGAGAGGAAATCTGCTTTCTAACGATGGAAAACACGGATCGAATGATGATGCACACCGAAGACTGACCAGCAGATTAGCTGCAACTCCAGGAACTACTTTAAAAGGCATGCAGTCGAAGATTAGAGAATTTTTGACGATAAAAAGATTTACAAAGACGTGATCAAAGCCTATGGCAGGATGTTCTATGATTAGGTTAGGGTAATGTTTAACGCCCCGTCGACAACGAGGTCATTAGAGACGGAGCGCAAGCTCGGGTTAGGGAAGGATTGGGAAGGAAATCGGCCGTGCCCTTTCAAAGGAACCATCCCGGCATTTGCCTGAAACGATTTAGGGAAATCACGGAAAACCTAAATCAGGATGGCTGGAGACGGGATTGAACCGTTGTCCTCCTGAATGCGAGTCCAGTGTGCTACCACTGCGCCACCTCGCTCGGTGATGTTCTATGATCCAAGACAAATAGAAACTAAGTGCTTCGTGTACACGAATCTCCCCTGAGGCTCCTGCAGATAGTCGCACTGAGAAGGATGGTGGCTGCATAAATATCAAGGCTCCTGACGCTCTATGTCTGCAGGAACTGTAAATGAAAAATGGACAATTTACCTGTCTCCCAGCACATGTAAAGACAATCATCAGAGACCAGAATGTCATGGCTGCAATTGTTCTTCTCAATAAGAACATTATCATCATCAAGATTACACAACTATCCATTAGGCATTTTATGACCATGAGAGACACAGTGTTCGACAAACAGGAGCGGTCGTCACTTTATGCTCAGTATCCGCACACCATTGAACCAAACACAGAAATGATAGGAGATGTAACTCATTACACTAGAAATAAGAAATTATTAATATAAGCAGACCTTAACTCCATATCAATGCTCTTGAATGTAGAGGCCATAGTGTTAACGAGACCATGCAGGAAAACAACTTATTTGTGTTAAATGAAGGAGACCAACCACACACATCGAAGGGATGCTCTGACAGAATGAGCGACATGGACGACACATTAGCCAATGCCACAAGCATTATCGTGGGCATCACTTGGTCAGTCATATCGCGTGTCACAACCGGCGATTACAAGATCATTATCATAGATGTTCAACAGAATATAATGGACCACGCAACATTAAGGACCCAAGTAAAGTGGGATCTAGGCTTATAAATTACTGGCAGTATTGACCACAGGGCACGTAAACTAAACGAGATATTGCAGACAGCGCAAAATGTTGCTATACCACGATTAAGAGATACAGAACAGTTGCATCCCAGAGCGCTGAACTAAGCACACTAAGAAAGGATACAGGAAGGAAAAGGAGACTTTACGAGAGGGAAATTACAGCCACAGATAGACGGTTCAGACCACAGACCTACAGAGACACAAAACATTCATTCAAGAACAAAACTTAAGAGGAAAGCATAGGAAAGAACGCGTAGCAACGCAATTAAAAACTGACACCTGGGGACAACGATATAAAATAACGGCTGAAAAACATATAAACTCCCTTAGAGCTGGCCGTATGGAGTGGGAAGATGGTTACATGACCTAAGAGCGGAGAAACACGGCACAATTTTTCCTTAACAAATTAGTCCCAGACGATTATCCGACGACGGACAAGGTACCACGACAAAGAGTAAGAAATAAGCTATACAGGGAATAGACACATGAAAAGATCGCATTGATAACTGCTAGTCTGAAGGAAAAAAGAGCTCCCAGCTCAGACTACATGCGTGTGGAAATATTACAGCAGATAGCATTACTAATACCACTTTAATTGACAGCCACTCTGCGGATGGATAGGGTGCCAGATCCATGGAAAACATATGATACTGTTATCATCAAATACCCTGCATACAAAGATCCGTAAGAACCTAAGTCCTAAAGACCTATCAGACTCATCAACTCCCTAGCCAAGATGCAGGAATGGCTACTATGTAACCGCCTACGTGAACATTGAAAAATCTACAGCCTTAGCTCCCATTAGTATGGGTTCAATAGACGATGCAGCAAATATAGTCTTTAACATTACAGCTGTCGCTATCTTAATCGACACTGGAGGCGCCTTCGATAATCTTTCGTGGACTGTATTATTTACTCGACTCCATGACCTTCTGGTGCCTGCATACCTCGACAGCAGTTTCCTCGTTTGTTGCAAAAACAGGGCCCCAGAGTAGCAGGCGGGAAACCGGAAAGTGATCAAAAAGATCATAAAGGGATGCCCCAAAGGCTCGATGAGTGGATCTATCTTTTGGGACATCGCAATCGAGCCACTCTTGCATCTAATATACGATGACTGATGCACTGACAAGGTCGTGGCATGCGCTATTGACCAGTTACCAGTGGTTTCTGCAGACAACCAGTCCTCACTAGAGGACCGTATTGATGCAACACATTCAGACTAGCAATCGCAGCACACAAGATGGTACACATATGACTGAAAGCCACGTTATAGGGACACCTCTATCAAAATACTAAACACAAATGTTAAAACAGAAACCGTCACATTGACAGAAAACACAATTTTATCCAGTACATTTATGTAACTGCTGGTAAAAAGCAGAGAAAATACTCTAAAAACTCACACAGAAGCACTACACAGTACAGACTATCAGTTACACAGACCAGAAGTCACTGCACTCTTCATGCATCGGTGATGAATTTCACAGCAAGTGTATGGAGACATAGACTTGCTCTAGTGTCCAACAGAACAGCAGTGAGGTGCGGACAAAGGAGTGTACTACTGAGGCTGTAGGGCACAGTCCACAACGTCAACAGGGGCACTATGCGTGCTGTTGCGTGCCTTCTCAACCGACATAACCATCAGATATGCTACTGTTTTAAGAGGGAAGACATGATAAGATTAGATACATAACAGGGAAAGACGAACACCAGCGTCAAGTAAACACTTGGCGACTGACTGTCTGATAATGGGAGCGGGATAAAAGTGACGAAGGCCGTTGCGTGTACAACTTTTTCCTGACATCAGGGAACTGTTACAGGTAAATCATGCCAATCCCCGCTATGGCATGGCTCATTTACTGATTGGGCTTGACCCATATCCAGCACACTTACAGCATATAAGGCAGCATGGCCATGTAAGTGCTGCTCTGTCACCTTAAGACATATATAATGATAGTATGTAGACGTAGTAAACGTTCTAGTCCTGTCTAAAGGCCGCTTACAACACTCACGGTTTCTACTCTTGCAGTTATGTTTAGTACTTCAGATGTTATTCTAGCTTCGGTAATTGAAGCACTTAAACACAACTACCTCCTTAACAACCGCCATTGACCTCAGATGCCGCACAATGGATAAAGCTCGGTCAAATGTGAAGTTATCATATAGTCTTGGTTGCAGCTTTGCTTTTTCGTCAAACTACTTCTTGCGAGTGACAATAATACTGAGAAATACGGTGGCCAGTCAATGTGACGCATCGATTGACGTTATTCAACAAATTCACCAGATTTGGTCTTTACTATATTTTGGTTCTTATTAAAACTTTTTCTCTTTTAATAACTTCTATCACTGAAGGAACAGGCTAAAGCACGTAGATAGCTGGATATTGACTGCTTTCAGAATTGGTCACAAGCACACACTTAGAAAGCCATGAAATCAACGCCGGAACGTCAATAATGCCTACTTACTATTCTGAAGGTAAGATCAGCAGCATTGCCTCTGAAAATATGTATTATACACAAGAAATATTTTTACGATACCTTTGTTAGTATCGAAATGATTGCAATAGGTTTAATACTTGGGTTTTCTCAGTTTTATTGAAATAGTTACTTCACGTAATTTCTTGGACAGAAGGTCCCAATAACGAAGTTCACACACTAGGTAGGATTGTTATTTACTTTACGTCCTTTCAGTGTAATCTACAATTCTCGACATTTACTTTAATTGTTGCGCTTGAGTGATAATTTAAATTTACTTTTAAAGAACACACTCAGTTGCGCGATAATGTTTCACACCAATGGATTCTCGGTTTCATTCTCTTTAGTATAGGAAAGGATCCCTACTTGGAACATTTTAGGTTAAATGAGAAGTTTTGCGTAAAAAACACAATTAAATGATTATTGAACAAAACACGCAAAAACTTATCAACACAGCTCGTATACAGAACAATGGACGGTTAATTTCAGTAGTGTCGTTGTGAGCACAGTTGCTGGAGATTTAGGTGCTTTGAAGGCAAGTACCCTTTTGCAGCGGCGGAGATTTTTTCTAGTCTTCGTGGCGTCGAATTATGCGACTTATACCATCGCAGATATGAGTTTGGCTTTCCTGGGTTCTGCATGAGTCTAAGTAATGGATTCCTTAGACCATTGCACTTCCAGGAACCAACACTCGTTGGAGGCGTAATTTTATATCTCCACTAAAACGTTGCAGATTTGTACCTTAGCACTTCCCCTTCACTCACATCTGTTAAGCAGTTAAATGTTAGCTTTGTTTAAACAATACTGCGGAGTACAGCGCGCATCAGCTTTCGTCACCTGCCACCACAGTGTCTTGCACCTGTCTGACCCGCTCCACTTCTCCCCTCTCATACCTGCTTCCGTTAGCTGCAAAAAATCTCCACCATTTCCGACCTTCCAGAACGTCGGCAGATCTCTACTGGTTTTCACCTATATTTAACTTTAGCCCAGAGCTGGTGTTGACGTCACTTTACAAACAATTATACATAGTTAACTAAAAGATGCTTATTGTTACTTACATAACATTATAAACATTTGTTAGTTACATATATAAAAATTAAACTTCACACAGTCAAAAAATATTGTCTCCTGCAGACCATCTTATACACTGCACACCGTCAAATCTCACTCTTTGCTTCATTAGTGCAAAGTCTCTCGACTCTAAAGAGGTTGACAGTATTACAAGCACTTCTCACTTTCTGCGGATGGCATCTATCAATGCAGTGAGTATGGACCCCATGAATACATAGTGCTGTACTGTGCACAGTACTCACACTCATTGCGAAACATATCAGGAATTACAACAGAAACACTACAGTATACGTTAAGGGGTTTACACAAAAACGGACAACTAAAGAAACTAACAGACCATATCTCCAAGACAAAACTTACCATCTACAAACAAATGACACGCTACAAGCATCGTAGCAGAAGTCAAAGAAAGGACTGATTTAGTTCAGACGAGGACTGCAGTACTACAGGCCTGACCAACACCGTCACAGACAATGTAGCACACGAAGAAAAATATGTAGACATCCAAATATACGAACATTATACATAGATCAAACCAGAGGGACAGTATAATTGTGGCCAGTTATTGTATCCGGCTCCACGTTAAACTCATTGCAAAAAAATACAAAATTTTAGCACATAGCGTATCTTAGAATAAGAGTAAACACAAGATAAAACGCATGAAGAGACACAATACATGACATGCCACACATATATCGATAGTAATCCCTTATCACATAGTATACAGACATGATGTAGACTGCGTAACCTAGGGACGACCGGTTATTGTACTAGACGCCGCAGTAAACCTGTAAAACATTAATTTAATATTAAATAGACTATCATATCCACATATTTTAGTACTTAACCTTGGGATCCACTGCACATGGATGATGTGCTTGAGGTCACTTTCATGTCCTCCTACCCTGGCAGTACAGATGAAGGGACTTCTGCTACCAATCGATCCAACCTCTTTCACCACTCTTCTTAAACAATTTTTTTATAATTTCCTGTTTTCAATATGATGTAGAATAGTTTTATACACTGAATAGCCAAAGAAACTGGTAGACCTGCCTAACATCGTGTATAGCATTGTCCTGCTGGAATTGTCCAAGTCCGTCTGAATGCACAATGGACATGAAAGGATGCAGGTGATCAGACCGGATGCTTACGTACGTTTCACCTGTCAGAGTCGTATCTAGACATATCAGGGGTCCCATATCACTCAAACTCCCGACACCAATACAGAGGTTCAACCAACTTGAACAGTCCCCTTCTGACATGCAGGGTCCATTGATTCATGAGATTGTCTCCACACCCGTACACGTCCATCCGCTCGATGCAATTTGAAACGAGACTCCTTCGACAAGGCAACATGTTTCCACACATCAACAGTCCAGTGTCGGTGTTGTGGGCCCAGACAAGGCGTAAGGCTACGTGTCGTGCAGTCATCAAGAGTACACGAGTGGGCCTTCGGCTGCGAAAGCCCATGTCGCTGATGTTTCGTTGAATGGTGCGCACGCTGAGACTTGTTGATGGCCAAACATTCAAATCTGCAGCAATTTGCGTAAGGGTTGCACTTCTGTCACGTTGAACGATTCTCTTCATTCCTCGTTAGTCCCGTTCTTGCAGGAATTTTTTTCCGGCCGCAGCGATGTTGGAGATTTAATGTTTTACCGGATTCCTGATATTCACAGTACACTGGATAAATGGTCGCACAGGAAAATCCCCACTCCATCGCTACCTTGGAAATGCTGTGTCACATTACTCGTGTGCCAACTATAGCACCACGTTCAGACTCACTTAAATCTTGATAATCTGCCATTGAAAAAAAGATAAAATAAAGAAAACGAATGAAATAACCAGCGATGAGCTTGAAGGGGTATCGTCTGACGTCGCCCAGACCAAATGAGCCGAGCAATAACGAACTAAAAGGAAGAAAATTGGTCAGCGTGTCTGACTCCCATGCAGCGTGCATTGTTTCAATCCTCGGTCGGATCGGAGGTTTTCTTCGCCCAGGAACTGGGTCTTGTGTTGACCTCATCATCATTTTATGATCATCGGCACAAAGGTCGCCCAACTTGCAAGTCGACAGCCGAACATCCCCTGGGGCCCTATTCTCTGTCGTTCATACCGATCGGTGTGTAGGTTAGTCAGGGTAGTGACGTCATTTTCGGCTTTTTATCCAAATATCCTATTCAGTAAGCTTCTGAGACCTGTTACCGAACGGTCCTCCACCTATTTTACGACAACTGTACCGACAGGTTTTGGATTTCGGTTTGGCCCTGTCGATCGATGAGCTGTGGTTGATTGACACCTATAATTTCTTATTTTAAACGTATTTAGCGCTTTTAGCTTTGGATTTAGTGATTGTGTTTGCTAAAGAATCACCAGCGGATGCATCCGTTTGGAAAGTGAATTCATAATAGACTATTTTCCTTTGTTAGAAATATGGTTAGGTTAGGTTATTAATATGAATGATTACATCAAAAAAATAAACGTTTTCGGTCAATATTCTCTCAAAATACGTGTTATTTTCATGCAAATAAGAGTTTAAAGATCTTTAAATATGAAGACATCGGCTCTGGTTAGAGTGTGAGCATGAGTGTGAACTGACGTTACTAGTGACTTTGTGTACTTTTTCCCACAAATGATTCAGTTAGTAGCTATCGAAACGTATTTACAACTTTCAAGTAACAATGGAAAGCAATTATGTGAAGCCTGATATCGGAAACCTTTCAGACTATCACAAACTATGGCTTACGCAGCACCGTTTGGTAACGAAGTCAGTCTACGTTCCTCTACGCAACAATAGAAGAATTGAGCTCTGGGTTTCTGTGGTTTGGCGTGGCCAAGTCATAAGGGCGCGGGAATGCGATACGAAAGGACACGGCTTCGCGCACGGATGGGTGCTAAAAAATCTTTTTTCCTCTTCATATATGCAACACGTTCTGAGACATTGTTATTCCTGTAAGTGAAGATTTTTCTGCAATATTTGTTATTACTTACATGTAAGAGCGCACTTCCTCAGTGCGTGATTTCTGTGTGTTTAAAAAACGAAATATGAAATTCCTGGAGATAAAATTGCTGTGGGGAAACAACCGACAGTGACCTTTATATTAATTCTTGTGAGAAATAATTCCCCATTTTTTCCGAATATGTAGCGATTTCCGAGTATGCGGTTAGACAGGAATGTAAGAGCACAACTTATATTACTGGGAATGTAACTAGCAGCAGTCAGCTTGATAATCTCGTTTGTCACAAGTATTTATCTGCGATCGATTCCTCAACCACAGTAGACAGAGATGAAAGACCTCAGCTTTAATATTTTAAGACTGTAGCACCATATACGAAACATTTTCATTCGTGAGATGCATGTTATAAACTTCGACGAAGTGCAGGGGCTCTCGAAAATGCGTTTTTTCAATTTTGTTTTTAAGACCCAAATCGTTGACGTATCATATAGGGAAGTGGGCTACATAATCATTTGGATCTCTAGGAGCGAGTTATAACCACATTGCCGGCCGCGGTGTTCTAGCGGTTCTAGGCGCGCAGTCCGGAACCTCTCGACTGCTACGGCCGCAGGTTCGAATCCTGCCTTGGGCATGGATGTGTGTGGTGTCCTTAGGTTAGTTAGGTTTAAGTAGTTCTAAGTTCTAGGGGACTGATGACCGCATATGTTAAGTCCCATAGTGCTCAGAGCCATTTCAACCATTTTTATAACCACATTCTGTTTATCTTCTTATTCTTTGAAACTCTCATAATCAATTTTTCGGTTGTTTTTATAGCTGTATTAGTACAATGTGGTACTACACAGTATTCCTAACTCATTTTCCGAAACGTAAAATCCAAAACACGATGTCAATGTGAATGAGAATAAGATGACATAATGCGGCAATTACGACAATCTGCAGAATACAGTCAAATACGCTATCGTTCTTAGGCATGAATGGAAACATGCGGTAAGGAAAAGTGTAAAAATTTCTATGCATTTCAGCTGAGAATCGTGGAAATGGATATACTGCGCCTGATGAAGGGGGGCACGTCAGCTCGATGGAATGCGGCGTCATGCGTTACGGCAACGTAAACGCCATTTTCGGCATTTGGAAGAATAGCACTCCTGTGTCGTCTGCTACTCGCTTTGTGTTCATGGCGCTGTGCGCGCTGCAGTGCGCATGCGCGGATCTGCTGCCGCTTGCTTTTGACTTGCTTGCGCGACGCGAAACGACAACAGCGCTTCGGTTCTCTAGACCAGAACGGTATCGCTTCCGAAATGCATACTGAATAATGCAGGGGCTCTAATTCGAGTACTAGACCGTTCGGTGCTCTTGAGTACCGAAACGATCGGCACAGTGGTGGAAAGATACAGAATAGGCACCCAGGTCGATACTCACAGCCATCAATGCCACAGTATCATAATCATCGCTTTTCCGCTCACTCACCACGACTCAGCAGCTGCTCTGCACACGAGCAACAACTTGTAGTGGCTCGAGTGCCGACGCTCAAAATCAACGACTTGTTAAGCCCTTTTACAAGCGCAGCTGAAGCGATAACCAGTTTACATGAAATATTGGTCCAATGTGTGCTTTATGTAGGAACGAAATGTACTTAAATATCTCATACGCTGTGGTACAAAGACGCGTTACCGTAGTGTAAACTATCCATGATTCAGATTCCGGCATCGCTCTCACCTGCTTGAGAGCGTCGCCTCGCAGACGCGGTTCCCGGCCGGACGCGAGGTCCTCACTGCCTACCAACGGCCTCAATCGGTTACCCGGGCCAGGCGACATGATAAACGCAGCACTCTGGCCCGCGATCCGTCTCTGTCGCCAGTAATGGGCTGTCGCTGCGTCGCCTCTGCCGCCCCCGCCACCTCCGCCACCTTCACCAGTAGAGGACTGCCTGCTTCCTCCAGTTCTTACCCCTGGGACTACTGCCCCCCCCCCCCCCGCGCAGCTGCAACGTAAACGCCATTTTCGTTATTTGGAAGAATAGCACTCCTGTGTCGTCTGCTACTCGCTTTGTGTTCATGGCGCTGTGCGCGCTGCAGTGCGCATGCGCGGATCTGCTGCCGCTTGCTTTTGACTTGCTTGCGCGACGCGAAACGACAACAGCGCTTCGGTTCTCTAGACCAGAACGGTATCGCTTCCGAAATGCATACTGAATAATGCAGGGGCTCTAATTCGAGTGCTAGACCGTTCGGTGCTCTTGAGTACCGAAACGATCGGCACAGTGGTGGAAAGATACAGAATAGGCACCCAGGTCGATACTCACAGCCATCAATGCCACAGTATCATAATCATCGCTTTTCCGCTCACTCACCACGACTCAGCAGCTGCTCTGCACACGAGCAACAACTTGTAGTGGCTCGAGTGCCGACGCTCAAAATCAGCGACTTGTTAAGCCCTTTTACAAGCGCAGCTGAAGCGATAACCAGTTTACATGAAATATTGGTCCAATGTGTGCTTTATGTAGGAACGAAATGTACTTAAACATCTCATACGCTGTGGTACAAAGACGCGTTACCGTAGTGTAAACTATCCATGATTCAGATTCCGGCATCGCTCTCACCTGCTTGAGAGCGTCGCCTCGCAGACGCGGTTCCCTGCCGGACGCGAGGTCCTCACTGCCTACCAACGGCCTCAATCGGTTACCCGGGCCAGGCGACATGATAAACGCAGCACTCTGGCCCGCGATCCGTCTCTGTCGCCAGTAATGGGCTGTCGCCGCGTCGCCTCTGCCGCCCCCGCCACCTCCGCCACCTTCACCAGTAGAGGACTGCCTGCTTCCTCCAGTTCTTACCCCTGGGACTACTGTCCCCCCCCCCCCCCCCGCGCAGCTGCAACGTAAACGCCATTTTCGGTATTTGGAAGAATAGCACTCCTGTGTCGTCTGCTACTCGCTTTGTGTTCATGGCGCTGTGCGCGCTGCAGTGCGCATGCACGGATCTGCTGCCGCTTGCTTTTGACTTGCTTGCGCGACGCGAAACGACAACAGCGCTTCGGTTCTCTAGACCAGAACGGTATCGCTTCCGAAATGCATACTGAATAATGCAGGGGCTCTAATTCGAGTACTAGACCGTTCGGTGCTCTTGAGTACCGAAACGATCGGCACAGTGGTGGAAAGATACAGAATAGGCACCCAGGTCGATACTCACAGCCATCAATGCCACAGTATCATAATCATCGCTTTTCCGCTCACTCACCATGACTCAGCAGCTGCTCTGCACACGAGCAACAACTTGTAGTGGCTCGAGTGCCGACGCTCAAAATCAGCGACTTGTTAAGCCCTTTTACAAGCGCAGCTGAAGCGATAACCAGTTTACATGAAATATTGGTCCAATGTGTGCTTTATGTAGGAACGAAATGTACTTAAATATCTCATACGCTGTGGTACAAAGACGCGTTACCGTAGTGTAAACTATCCATGATTCAGATTCCGGCATCGCTCTCACCTGCTTGAGAGCGTCGCCTCTCAGACGCGGTTCCCGGCCGGACGCGAGGTCCTCACTGCCTGCCAACGGCCTCAATCGGTTACCCGGGCCAGGCGACATGATAAACGCAGCACTCTGGCCCGCAATCCGTCTCTGTCGCCAGTAATGGGCTGTCGCCGCGTCGCCTCTGCCGCCCCCGCCACCTCCGCCACCTTCACCAGTAGAGGACTGCCTGCTTCCTCCAGTTCTTACCCCTGGGACTACTGTCCCCCCCCCCCCCCCCCCCGCGCAGCTGCTGGGAACTGGTCTTTGCTTGGCAACACGTTGCGCCGACAGCCGTCTGCTGCCTACGCCAGTTTAAGAAACGACTGCCTCTCCCTCAGAGACCATATCTCGTTCCCCCAGACTGTCACAACTCTGGGTAATCACTACTCCACATTACAGTAATCGTTACATCCCTTGTGATAACTTGTGATAAGACGTCGATTCCACAGGGCTCTACTTTTCGTCCATTACTTAGTATTACACAAAAGGTGTTCTATGAGGTACGGTAACATTCCGGGAGGACAATTAAATCATCAGTTTCGATAAGCAACAACAAACTTTCTGTGCCTGTGGAAATGTCTCTTGCAGAGACTACTACAGTTCATATATATTTATATATAAAATTACTTTGTTTCTTTTTCTTCTTCAACGGTTTAGTCATTAATTATTGCCCAAGTTTCTTTCTTATATAAATCACCATTAGGAAGCTACCTGTGGCTGGATGAGGTGGAAGTATGCGTATGTCTGACTAATATATCCTGTGTTTCCTAAATTAACTGTGTTTTACGTAAAAGTGTGTAAGTAGTGGCAGAGAATATTTGTTCAAGTTGTTGTCTATGATTTGCTATGTATGGGGCGTTGTATGAGCATACTCTGACAGGAATCTAGCTGATGTACAATGTTGACCGGAGGACTTGCCTTTATTAGGTGATTTAAGTTTCTTTGCTACTTGTAACATACCCAAGTTGGCAGCTGTTATTTGTTCGAATTCTGGAATAATTTAATAACTCCGATTTAGTGCTACTGTCATCGGTAACATTACTTTCACTACTGCGCCGTGAAAGTATTGTTTGTGTCTTGCCACTGGTATATTACACATACGACCAGAACCTCGACTGATTTGCAGTCCCATTTAGAGACAGAGTTTCGTTGTGGAAACTGTTAAAAGTATCTCACATTGAATTTCACGCTAAATTTCGAGCCTCCGTAATCTCTCTATGGTGCTACGAGCTTACCACAGGGCCTAATTTTTTACCCATTACTTATCATTACATGGAAGGTCTACCACGAAGTGCGGTTCATATTTCGGGTGGTGAAACAAATAGGCAATTGAAAAAAGCAAGGTCAAGTTTTCTACGTCCACAGAAATGTCACCTGCATGAAGTAGGACATTTCGCGGATTAAAATTCCTCTTCTTTTTTTTCCTTCGTCAACAGCTTAGTCCATAATTAACATCAAAGTTTCTCGCTTATATGAATCGCCATTTGAAAACTACCTGTCGCTGCAACTGGTGGCAGCACGCGGATGTCTGAAGAAGGGAATGTAAGCACTAACAAGGAAACACGGAGGAAATGCGGTGTTCCCGCTATTACTACCCCACTTCCCTAGTTCGTCTGCCAGCCATGGTGGCAGAGCGGTTCTAGGCGCTTGAGTCTGCTACCGCGCGACCGCTACGGTCGCAGGTTCGGATCCTGCCTCGGGCATGCAAGTGTGTGATGTCCTTAGGGTAGTTAAGTTTAAGTAGTACTAAGTTCTAGGGGACTGATGACCTCAGGTGTTAAGTCCAATAGTGCTCAGAGCCATTTGAACCCTAGGTTCTCTATTGAAGCTTGTCGTCCATTTTGTAAACAACGTGCTTCGTTTAGGCAAACCAGCTGCATGAAACCCTTACAACGTGCTTAGAACACAGTAGCGAATTGCAAGAAGACTTGCAGAAAATCGGTATTTCTTGCACACACTGACGATCGACCCTAAAATTATGATTATACTGTATTGACCATAAATAGGTGCAGAGCCACATTACTGTTCTGTTACAATAGTGGCGATAACCAGTGGAAACAGTACGTACCGTAAAATACCGGCAGTAGCCGTATCAAAGTGGAATGGCGTCGTAAAACAAATTCTGGGAAAAGCAGAAGGCAGTTCACGAACAATCTCAAGAATGAGAAGAGTGTTGAAGATACGTAATAAATCCATGAAAGACGTTACAAGTCACTTCTTCGGCCGATTCCTCAGCGTTGCTCATCAGTCAGCGTTGCTCATCCTCAGCGTTGCTTATCAAGTCTCATGCAATGCGTCTTCGGCCTCTCCTCCTTTAAAAACCCCGAGAAGAGATCTTCCGACACTTCCTGTGTATATCCACACCACTGCAGTAGTTGCTTTTCGGCAACCATCTCCTGACATATATCATTTAAATTTCTCCTAATGTCAGTGTTTTCGACCAGGTGCTGTCATGCTCAAAAGCATCCGAATGACCTGTATTGCATTCCGCCTGATTTGCAAGTAGGCCACATTGCTTAACTTTTTTGCAGGTACTCTACTGTGTTTACTATACAGTAGTGTGAGTATACGAAATGGTTATAAGAGGCCGGCCAGAGTGGCCGTGCGGTTCTAGGCGCTACAGTCTGGAGCCGAGCGACCGCTCCGGTCGCAGGTTCGAATCCTGCCTCGGGCATGGATGTGTGTGATGTCCTTAGGTTAGTTAGGTTTAATTAGTTCTAAGTTCTAGGCGACTGATGACCTCAGAAGTTAAGTCGCACAGTGCTCAGAGCCATTTGAACCATTTTTGGTTATAAGAAATGGTCCGTAGACAACCTTACTCTGTACGGCAAACAGTCTAGCTGAAAGTTTCCCAGTTTTACAAATATTAGGAACCACATTGTTAGAAATGGTTAACATTGTAAACTAAAATTTATTCAATAAGTGACATTTCAGTAATGTTACCGCTCCCATTAGCATCCGAGACAACTAATACTCATATATCTATCAGACAGATCATTTAGCAATCGTTAGTCAAATCTAATTTCTTTTTGCGAATAGGATTTTACAAGGAATTCTAGACTTCCAAAACGTCGTGATCAATCATGGTATTCGTACTGTCTATCGATTTTTAAATTAAAAAATTCTAAGATCGCATGTAAGTTGTTTAAATTTAACTTATCAATCAGGTGAACGTTTCCAATCGTGATGTTTACATAGTGGTCCGCTTTTCGCCACACTCTCTCCAGCTGCCATCATTTAGTGTTAGTGGTATCAAGATGATCGTATCGAACCGATCACCTGATTAATAAATTTAAAATTTTAACGACTTACATACGCTCGGAGACCGTTCTGATTTAAAAAGAAGCTTATTTTAATTTAGATTGTTTTCCTAGGAAGAATGTTCCAAAAGATACATGTTACATAGCGTTCGGTTGACTAGAAATTTTTCATAAATGCGTTCATAAACTATCCAGTTAAGAACCTCGCAGTTAACAGCGTCATCGCGCTTTAAGTTAACAGCGTACCACTAGTAATTTCTGTGCACTAGTAATGACACATGTGCCTATGTGCAGTCTGAAGGTCACCAGTCGTCCTTTTAATGTAAGGAAAATTGACATGTAATATTCAAATGGTTCATGAGCAGCTGGTTGTGCATATTGAGCAAATTAACGTTTCTTCATGTGTAAGCACAATAACAATATGTGTGCCGTCCGACTCTATTGGCATAGAACTTTGCTTCACATTTGCACCTGTCGCTAATGGAATAGAAATCGATATTCAGCTGTTCTTGGCTAGAAAGCAACGGTAGTATTTGCCGGGATATAATCTCGGCAGGGCGAAAATAATTTCGTGTCGCCATTTCAAGTGGTACGCTGTTGAAATTAACTTTCACAAAAGCAAAGTGTGATATTTTTGAATCAGAGCTGCCTCCGCTAGCTTCATACTCAAGTAAACCAAAAGAGAACGAAATATAACACACGTAAAGAGTTTTTCCGTTTTTTGCTGGGTTTTAACGTTTAAACAACGCTCCTCATAACCTTCAATTATGCAACAATCTGTAACTCACTCCACGAGCTATTCTAGAACCTCAAATAGAAACGGCGATTGGTAAATGCGGGACACCATACAAAATCTCCTTGAATTTCTGCAACAATTTAGTTCTCCCAAGGAAATTTGGCCTAAAATGGTAGATTACATAACCCAATATTACTCACGTCATATGCTGCACCACCAATGGTCACACAGCTGTTGCCTAACCTCTTGTATCAGACGAAAAGAGGTTTAAAAATAAAGAAAATAAAGCGCTCGATACCTCAACTTTGCGTTTACACTGCGCGTCGCCTACCGCTAGACAACGATCGTACGCATCGTACACACCATGACGAGGGATAAAGAGGAAGATGAAACTTCCTATAGAAAATTACGCATCCTATATTGTGCCATTTCTTGTTGATGGCCGTAATGAGTTTGTTCTATAGATTACAATATCAAGTCGAAAGTACATACTCGGTTATTGATACGGCAGGTGAACGACGATATGGTCGGACAAAGAAATGTGAATATTGAACAGGGTATAATCTACTTGCAGGGAGAAAGAATTCTCATCCAGTGCAGCAAATCCTGTGTTACGACAAATATTTCATCGAGGCCAACGTGGACATCGGTGATTTGTTAATCTGATATCTGATTGGTACGCCTAGAGTCTATGTTCATTCCTATTTCGGGCGACAATTTTTGCAGGCACAAACAGACACTCTTTACCTCTGGGACCGTGGCTCCAAATGCATATCAACCATGTTCCTCATTCAGTACCGATTTGAGTATAGTCGGCTTAATTTGGGCTTTCAAGAAGCGAAAGTCGCACTACGTGGGAAGTCCATCTTGTAATAGCAGTTTTAATTTATTTAATGAGCCAATCGCCATGAAAGTCATAGGACACTCATTCCATTTCAACTTCAGATGTTATAAATAACGCTAGATTGGCATTCACACTCACATCTGCCCTAACGTGGGACTTTACCCCTTTGAGAAGTCCCTTTATCTCCTTATCTTCCCGAAATTCGTAACACCTCAAGGTTTCCACGAAATGTGCGCCTCTGTTTACGGATCCGGATCCGGCATAGAAATTGTCATCTCATTTCAGGCTCTAGCATTCATGCACCTGACTGTTGGTGAAAAATAGTTCTGATTTTTTAACATGTCATCGGTTTTAACTCACAGAAATAAGTATTCTCATCATATCGTTCAGGTTCAAACAAGTCACACCCAGCTATGAAAGATAACGTTTCTTCGTGTGTAATCGGCAACAACGGTATGTGCAGGGTTCAACTCCCAGTCAGCGAAGAACTATCCACGACGCTGTTTTTAATTCGAATACGTGCAGATCTACTTACTAGGGGACGAAACCGATACTCAACGTCTAATCGTGGCTTGAAAGTAAATGTGATAGGATTTGAATGCCAGCAAAGCAAACCAGAAATTTGTCTCTTTATTCCTAGTTCAAACGCCTCGCTTGTGGTGAAAACATTCGGCATCTAAAATTGGACTTTGCATAGTTGACCATCCGAAAAGATGCTGGGGGCGAGTCCCCGTCCTTCATAAACCATCATGTAGTGACTTTTAACGTTTAAATTTACAGACACTAAGTAACTTGTGATGAAACCATATATATATATATATATATATATCATCCTCGATTGCGGCAGCCTTTACCTAGGTTTCAGCCCAAGTAATTGAGCCTTCTTCAGAAGATAAACCTGATTCTATAATATGTCTGCAAGGGTATGGTCTTGAAATAAAACTAAAACGGCCTGCATATTTTATGCAGGGCATTTCACAATTCGTGTTACACATTTCTAGAAGTTGCAGAGGGGACTTAATAGGCCAAGTTTTACACAGGAACCTATCTCTGGAAACGTCATCCAATGACTCTAAAGAGCGTCAAAGGTACATGCGCTGGTGCCTGTATATACAGGGTGTTACAAAAAGGTACGGCCAAACTTTCAGGAAACGTTCCTCACACACAAATAAAGAAAAGATGTTATGTGGTCATGTGTCCGGAAACGCTTAATTTCCATGTTAGAACTCATTTTAGTTTCGTCGGTATGTACTGTACTTCCTCAATTCACCGCCATGATTTCATACGGGATACTCTACCTGTTCTGCTAGAACATGTGCCTTTACAAGTACGACACAACATGTGTTTCATGCACGATGGAGCTCCTGCACATTTCAGTCGAAGTGTTCGTACGCTTCTCAACAACAGATTCGGTGACAGATGGATTGGTAGAGGCGGACCAATTCCATGGCCTCCACGCTCTCCTGACCTCAACCCCCTTGACTTTCATTTATGGGGGCATTTGAAAGCTCTTGTCTTTGTAAGCCCGGTACCAAATGTATTGTGGACGGGCGTGATACAATACGCCATTCTCCAGGGCTGCATCAGCGCATCAGGGCTTCCATGCGACGGAGGGTGGATGCATGTATCCTCGCTAACGGAGGACATTTTGAACATTTCCTGTAACAAAGTGTTAGAAGTCACGATGGTACGTTCTGTTGCTGTGTGTTTCCATTCCATGATTAATGTGATTTGAAAAGAAGTAATAAAATGAGCTCTAACATGGAAAGTAAGCATTTCCGGACACATGTTCACATAACATATTTTCTTTCTTTGTGTGTGAGGAATGTTTCCTGAAAGTTTGGCCGTACCTTTTTGTAACACCCTGCATATGTATACACAGAGTAATTCCATGATGACGTTAGAAGATTTTTAGGGTGGTGTAGGAAAAATGTATCAATTTGAGGTAAGAGTTCCTGGTCTGGAAACGAACTAGTCGAAAGTTGTAAGTGAAAATTGTTCTAATACCTCTCACAAGATACTGTCGTTGACATGATTGTCGGGTACGCAACGTTCAGAGGTGGTAGTATGCGGCACGACATGGAGAAATGTCTAGTAAGCATGGGCTCTATAATAACTACCAAAAGAGCTTTCAGCAATAGTTCATCTTTGCTAGTGTGAAAAACATTTCTTTTGAACAAGTACTCATAGCCCCTCAGATAGGCCTTTTAGAGCCCATGTTTACTGGACATGTTTTCTTGTCTCGGTTCATACTACCACCTCTAAAAGTTGGCTATCATACATTCTTAGCAACAACAGTACCGGTACATGTATTCCACTGCCAGAAATATCAGAATAATGGCACAACGGCCGGCATCAGGAAATCAAGCGCCTGTAGCTTTGACGCTCTTTAGCTTCTTTGGATGACGTTTCCTGACATGTGTTCCTATGTAAGACGTGGTCTACTAAGTCCACTCCACAACATATAGAAGTCTGTGACATAAATTGTGAAACACCCTGCATGTCACTTTTCGGAGGACCAAATCGAGGAGCTAGTGTTCATGAAATTACACCGAAGAGCCAAAGAAACTGGCACACCTGCCTAATATCATGTAGGGTCCCCGCAAGCCCGCAGAACTGGAGCAACATAACGTGGCATGGACTCGACTAATCTCTGAAGTAGTGCTGGTGGGAACTGACAACATGAATTCTGCAGGGCTGTCCATAAATCCCTAACACAACGAGGGGGTGGAGATCTTTTCTGAACAGCACGTTTCAAGGCACCCAGATGTGCTCACTAACGTTAACGTCTGGTGAGTTTTGTTGTCAGCGTGAGTGTTTAAACTCAGAAAATTGTTCCTGGAGCCACTCTGTAACAATTCCTGCTGGAATTGACCAAGTCCGTCAGAATGTACAATGGACATGAATGGATGTAGGTGATCAGACAAGATGATTACGTACGTTTCACCTGTTAGAATCCTATCTAGACCTATCAGGGGTTCCATATCACTCCAACTGCACACGTCCCACAACATTACAGAGCCTTTACGAGCTTGAAATTTCTCTGCTGACATGCAGAGTCCATGGAGTTAGGCGGTTGTATCCATACCCGTACACGTTCGTCTGGTCGATACAATTTGAAACGAGACTGAGCAGGCAACATGATTCCAGTCATCAACAGTCAAATGTCGGTGTTGACAGGCCCAGGCGAGATGTAAAGCTTTGTGTCATACAGTCATCAAGGGTACATGAATGGGCCTTCTTCTCCGAAAGCTCATATCGATGATGTTTCGTTGAATGGAAATCTGTAGCAATTCGCGGAACGATCACATTTCTGTCAAGTTGAACGGTTTTCTTCAGTCGTCGTTGGTTCCGTTCTTGTAGGATATTTTTCCGGCCGCAGCGATGAAAGGGAGTTGATATTTTACTGGATTTCTAACATTCAAGGTACAATCATGAAATGGGAGTCCTGGAAAACCCCCACTTCATCGCTACCTCGGAGGTATTTTGTCCGATCGCTTGTTGGTCGACTATAACACCACATTCAAACTCACTTAAATATTGATAACTCTCATTGCAGCAGCAGTAACCGATCTAACTACTGCGCCAGACACTTATATAAGCTTTGCAGACTGGAACGCCGTATTCGGCATGCTTACATATCACTGTATTTGAATATGCGCGCCTATACCAGTTTCTTTGGCGCTTCAGTGTGTAACAGGAGAGTAATAATAGCTATAACGAAACTTATGTGAATCTTATACAGCCGACAAGCCATAAGTTGAAGTAAGCTTAATGAACCACGTTACACAGGAATCAACTTAATTTTTTAGGTTTTTTCAAGAGTTCCTTTCGAAAGAGTGAGTCATGGGGAAACTCTTCAGTTTAGACTCAAAGATGAAAAGCTTTTTGAATACATGTGGCAGCTTGCTGGAAATGGTTGCAGCAGTATACTGCACGCCTTTCTGAACAAGAGTCAAGGAAGTGCGTTGGAAATGCGGGTTTGATATCTGCCTATTATTAACTGAGTAAAAGCTGCAAACTCTTGGAATAGGCTAATACTCTTAACAACAAACGACCTTAAAGAAAATATCTTCTGAGCGGCCAATAACAGAATTCTCAGACCACCGAACAGGGATCGACAAGAGGTCGGCGACTTACACGATATATTGCCCGAACGGCCCGTTTCTGAGCCAAAAATACCGTTTTTCAATCTGAACAGTTACCACAAAATTAATACCACACGTCATAAAGGAATGAAAATAAGCAAAGAAGACTCTCCACGTTGAAATATGACCTATTTCAGATGCCGTTCTAACGGTAAATAAAGAAGCTTTTAATTTTAGAACAAGCACTTGAACATGGGCTTTCCACGGCAGCTTACTGTCTTTCTCAACGCCTTGGAATTTGAACTGTTCAGTCTCACAAATCATATACCCTTCTGTGCGAACAAAATGTCAGTTTTTGTTGTATTGTGTGTTAAAGAACCTGTAAAAACAAAGTCTTGCTCTGATTTAGCATTCATTTATTTTTTACAAGCCACTGTAGTATTCGATAGTGTGTTAATATTGCACAAAATTGTGTCATCAGCAAAGAGAAACCTTTTA
Organism: Schistocerca piceifrons; assembly: GCF_021461385.2. NCBI lineage: Eukaryota > Metazoa > Arthropoda > Insecta > Orthoptera > Acrididae > Schistocerca > Schistocerca piceifrons. Next base: position 236,651,863 of record NC_060140.1, read on the forward strand.
GAATCACATGTAACACTAGAAAGCATGTCATTCATACAAATAAGGAACAGTAGCAGCTACAGCGCCGACATCGGGCCACCCCCGCACCCCCCTACCCCCCCCCCCCCCTCTAACTTAACTTGTGTCACACTGGAACAGCACGTCTATTTTTAAAGTAAGATGTGAACCAGCTGTGAGCTGCTTCCCTTACTCCGTAACTGTCCAACGGCTGCAGTAATATTTTGTGATCGACAAAAGCTCCTGTAGTTCGTAGCCTTATATTTAATCCGTCCAGAGCATCACAGAGAAAACAGAATACAGCATTTTCAGTTGCTAAACCACTTCTAAAAGAAAGCTGTACCTTTGACAGAAAATTATGTGAATTTAAATGACTATATATATATATAGCCTTTCCAATGATTTAGGCAAACACCAATGGCATAGAAATAGGTCTAAAACTGTCAAAATTATGCCATTCCCATTTTTTATAAAGTGTCTTCACTACTGAGGACTTTACTCGGTTAGGAAAACGACCATTCCGAAAGGAAAAGTTACAGATATGGCTACGTACTGGGTTAGCATAACCAGAACAGTACTTTAGTATTCTGACTGAAATCCCGCCATATCCAGGAGAGTCCTTTGTCTTTAGTGATTTAATTTTTGACTCAATCTCCCCCTTGTCAGTATCATGGAGGAGTATTTCAGACATCAGTCTCAGAAACTTATATTCTAAGAGAGTTATGTTATTCCCTGTAGGAACAAAGCTTCTAGTTAGTTCACCTGCTATATTCAGAATGTGATTATTAAATACTGTACGTATATCCTAATTATCGGTAACTGAAACATTTCTGCTATGCTCTGACTTTTCATTCCCAAACTGGTGGTGCTCACCAGACACTTCCTTCACGACTGACCATATGTTTTCAATTTAATGCTGATAATTGCCTATTCTATCTGCATACCACATATTTTTTGCCTGCTTAATAACATTTTAAAGGTCTTACAATGTAATGGGCTACAGCAGCGCGATTGTGACTTCTTACACTCTGATGTACTTCCCACTTTGTTCTGCATGATATTCTAATCCCCCTATTCTTCGACTTATGCTCCCTGCTAAAGCCAGTACCAGTTTCTGAACATTCTAAGAAACAGAAACTTCCAAAGAGCATGAAAAATGTGTTGAGGAAAGCATTACATTTATCGTCCAGGTTATAAGCACTATAAACTCCCTGATTCTCTTGTTCCTTAAAAATGTTTAAAAAGGTGTCTGTTGCAACTGGATTAGCTTTTGTAAATAGTTTATAATTATATTTAACATCTGACTGAGCACAAAAGCCTTTTAGCGTTAAATTTTGTGTATCACGTTATGAAACGCCATTCATTCGTTGCTGACAGAATGTCCCTCTACTAATGAGGAATGAACCAAAACGTTTAAGGGTGTGCTACGGTTCCTCTGCGCTGTTGTTGGAGAGAATACACTCTACCTCAGATGATATGAAATAAGGAGACGCACCAGGATCCTTTTTCTTGCACACTCACTTACACAATTAATATTGAAGTCATCACATGCAACTAATTTTTTGTATTTCCTATAAAGTGGACAGAGTACCTTATCTAGCTTCAGTAGAAATGTTCTGAAATCAGAGTCAAGGGGCATATAAACTACAACAATTATAAGCTTACTTTCACTATATTCAACCACACCTGCAAGACATTCAAATGCCTCCACCATGCAGTGCTTTGAAACATCAATGGACTCAAATGGAATACCGTTTCTCACGTACATGGCCACTCTTCCACACCCCAAAGAACTTCTAGAAAAGCAGGCAATTAATCAGTATCCTGGGAAAGGTAGTTTTTGAATTATCACGCTATTTAAGAAGTACTAATCATGTCAGAGTCCACATCTATAAGCAGTTCACTAACTTTATCTCTAATACATTGTGTATTGTTGATGAAAATTATTAATTTCCTCATTACTTAGATACCTAATCTTTGTCGAAAGTGGTTCCTTTGTTAAAGAGACATCCTTGAAACAGGAATACCTATCAGATGACTTCAGTCTGAAAAAAGGTGCAGCTCTAATACCAACCATTGCAGGAATTTTCTCACGAGTGCTCCAATCACTTCCCACTACGCTATCATTTACAAGCGTGTCAACCTTCCGTTCCCATACCCCCATACCTATTGAAGCGTAGGCCATGTGTACTGAAATTTACAGAATCTGTATTCAATACAGACTGTGCAACAATTGTGTTCCCTCCACCGTGTATTTTACATATAAACCATGCGAACGAGGAAAGAGGTATAGGAAGTGGCAGAAAGTCACTTTTCACTCACCTCATACGCTAGTGCAGAGTATGGTTAATATTCGTATGAAGTACGCTGCAGTCCACAGTATAAATAGCTTGCGGAGTTTGGTTCAAACGGCTCTGAGTACTATGGGACTTAACATCTGAGGTCATCAGTCCCCTTGAACTTAGAACTACTTAAAGCTTACTAACCAAGGACATCACACACAGCGATGAACGAGGCAGGATTCGAACCTGCGTCCGTAGCGGTCGCGCGGTTCCAGACCGAAGCGCCGAGAACCGCTCGTCAACAGTGGCCGGCCCCGGTTAATAGACGCAACTGACACCACTGCTGTAAGAGTAATGCCATCCGCCACCAGTGGCTTCTGAAGCCTCCTGTTAGTACGCCAGACAGCTGTATTAAGATGAGGCCGATCATGACGCTGAAACAGTTACATGTAATTTTTTGCCACCAGTTTGAGTAGCTGTCATTTACATGTCACAACATACATCACTATTCGTCTATATCAAAACTATTCTTAGCTCCACGTACAGTCACTACTTAATCTTATTTTGTAAAATTTCTACATAACTCTTCTATGTTAGCAGTCACCTGAACCATCCCTGCACTAGGCTTCACAATGCTGGTGACCTGTTACTCACTCCCCTATAACTTCTGGCCTACACCTCTGCCATGAGAATTACCTAACAGTAGAACCTTCCTCTTTCTATTAGCATTTGCAACTGACTTAGGCTCCCTAACTGCTGAGATCTGCTGCGTGCTTCCTACCCCTACAGCTACAAAAGGCTTCTCTCCACTAGACTCTGACAGTTGGTCAAATCCACTGGTAACATGCAAAGTGCTACTATCTGAATAACTTCTTTCTCTAACAGCCTTCTTGCCAATTGTCAGTTCCCGCTTCCCAGCCCACTTCACTCTCCTCATACTATCTAGTTACTCTTTTGGTGTAATTTCACCTGAAGGGCACAAATCTTACGCTCCTTCTCTTGCTACATATCTTGTTATTCCAAGAGAGGATCTGATTAGAATGCCCATTGGCTTCCCCACAGCAGTCCCACAAATGAAAATACTTTGAAGAAATCTAACAATATAATGCGCTGCTCACAAACCTACGACAAAGCTCAAACTTCTCAATCATGGTAAAATTTTAACAATTTGTGAGAAGAACTAAACTTCTACGTTTTCTAAGTCACTGCAACAGAAAAATTTTAAGAACTAACTAAAGTGATCTCAAATTTTTCTCACTACAAAGTAAGTGTTAATCCACAACAAATAACAGTACCACAAAAACATTACACGCTTGCTATCTAAACCAAAAAATTCAAGCTTACACTAATACACTAACGAAGCCGAAGACAGTAAGCGAAAGTTTGCGAAAGTTTTCACTATATCTATTTTAGCAGAAATAGGAAGCAACGCTAGCTAAAATGTACTAAATTTAATGTCTGACTAATGCACAAAATGTTATTAAACACAGAAAGCAGAAGTATCCTAATTTCCCTACCGTTATTATGACAAAAGCAGCAAGAAATACCGGTTGAAAACTTTAAAATTTACTGAATTACTACATTTTACGAACAGCTTTATTCAACACAATGAGCGAAATTTATTTCACAGCGAGATAAAGTGGTTAGATACTAAATTTATTAACTGACAGCAATACGCATAGAACTTTATTAACGCAGTGAGCGAAAGTTTTCAAAAGTTTCTTCTGCAGTTATTTCACCAAAAAATAGTAGGAAACACCGTTTGAAGACCAATAAAATTAATAATTGCCTACAATGCAGAAACAGCTTATCATCACTTAGCTTTCGGAGACCAGTAGAGCTGCAACTGCTCGCGGCGGAATGTAAACACACGCCTGAGAGACTCCGATGCACAACGCACACACACTCACAAATAACAGACAGCTCGAAAAATAAATGAACATCCTCTAATAAATCATTTATAGAGTAAATATTATCACAAGTAACTGTTGAAACTAGAAGCTGAAATCTAAAATTTAAAAAGTGAGAGAGCGATTTTAAAAGCAGTTTTGAACTTGCGACGCTACACCAAAGATGTATAACATACTCGTAATTCGCGATTAGTTACTGGTTAGGACTCCCAATCTAGCACAAACATTATCGTCATGTTATCTCCAGATGAGACCTGAAAAGTGAGAATGGCCTATATTTAGATATTTCACATCTCTTAGTGCCTGTGGTCGAGTCCTGGTCAGGTACGAAAATAGTGCTTGGTTAGCATTGGCTAAAGTTGCTGGATTTGAATTCATATCCAGAACAAAACAATTTGACGTGTCATTTGAAGCTAAAACGTGTACAAATAACTGCTGATGAACACTTTAGATTTTTGTTGTCACTGTGTACTAGATAACAAGCGCGTTAGGTGACTTTCGACTGTACATAGATTAAAATATCGTCATGTGTACTTTGAAATTACTAGTGAGACGCTGTTATTAGTGAGGGTTTCATATATCGTTTTTACTGTTAATCGTGATTTTCCTAACTAGTTAGTTCATTAACCAGTTTATGCCAAACAGGTCGTCAAGGGAACTACTGGTAATAATTGATTGGAAAATCTGTTAGAGAACAAGGATACTTCGAATTTTATGGTTAAAAATCCAGATGTTCTTGTAAAATCTCTTATTAACAGCAGTTTTGGCTAAGGAGTGCTGAATGATTAATAGTATAGTTTTAGTGGTTTGAGGTACAAATGAGCTTGGTACTATACTTGACAGCTCACTTACTGTGACAAATGAGTGTTTACAAACGTTAAGGACAGTCTTGTCACCGAGCGAGGTAGTGCAGTGGCTAGCCCACAGTCTCGCATTCGGGACCCATGTCCGGCCACCCAATTTAGGTTACCCGTGAATTCCCTAAATCGCTTCAGGCACATGTCGAGATGTTTCCTTTGAAAAGGCACGGCCGACTTCCTTCCCCATCCTTCCCTAATTCGATAGGACCTGATGACTTCTTTATTTGGTCCCCTCCACCGGCTTAGTCCACAATACAGGCTTCGTCGACTGTCTTACTTCATATAACTTGTTTCCTGATGTATTATCCTAATAGAATTTCGTCTGGATTAATTGCTATACAGAAGACATAGGAGTCTCTTGTGGTAACCAATTTGTATACAAGTTTGCTTATTTCAGGTACAATAGCCACAAATTTATTGATACACAATTCTATTCTCCAGTCTGGCTATTACGCTTATAACCACTGTCATTTAGTCCACGATCAGATCATTTCGGCCATCAGCTATTTTAAATACGTACTTCTGTTTGCAATTTCGTCTGTCGCCCTTGGAGGGTGTCTACAATTGTGCTCGTGTCGTTCTAATACGTAACTACTGTCGTAGTAAACAGGAGCGATACCAATTTCCCATATTCATCAAAGTTTAAAATAATATTACTGCCGTAGGGGACTACGCACTTAAACATTAAAACTCATAGAATGTCTCGCAGAACGTTGCTCTAACCGGGTTGATTGGACACTGTAATATTTACAGTAAACGTCTATTTGAAGATTTACCGACAACTTGCTGATTGCAACTGTCTGTGTATGTTGAAGACGTTGTGACTCACTTTGCATACGCAAGTACGTTCATGCTTGCGTCACACCAAATGGCAATTCATTCTATAAAATGAAGTGTAAACTTTGAAAACAAACATTTTCAAGCATAGAAATTTAATTGTGTTTAATTACATTTTACATGTATGCGAGATAATTTGTCCTGTAATGAAATGTAATTGCGGACTGTCCGTTCAACATATCATCCCTCTCTCTTTTATGAGGCGTGGACATTTCTATCTTCTCGTGTGAACCCACAACTCTTCTTATCTAGCTTTGATGTAATACTTTTAGGGCTTTAATGGCCCCTGAATTATTTGTGTTGTCTCTGATAAGTGTGTTACCAGTGTGTAATGATTTCTCTCAGTTAACTTGGAGTACTGTTTAAACCTAGTGTTGAAACTGCGTCCTCTCTGAGCTATATAACATTTCTGGCATCCACCACAGTTAAATTTGTAGATCACAGACATTGACAAAGAGCCCACTTTGTTTTTTATATGCCGTGTGACCCTATCCAATATATGCTCGGCACGAAAGCTTCTAATTTCTATTGTATTTTTAACATCGTGGTCTATTTCATATGACATTTTGCCAATATGCAGTAGCGAAACGTATTTGGTTATCCTGGCAAATTCGTCTTCTTTAGATAATTTCCGCATCAGTTGTCAGTCTACTTTATTGCATCAAATTACATTCCACCTATTACTTGTAATTTGAAACCCTTGTTTTGAGTTACCTGCAGCAAAATTTCCAGTCCATTCTCTACCTCATGAATTTCTAATACGATGCTAATAACTCAGCGCAGCATAGAGGAAAGTAAACCTTTTTGTGACTATTTGACAGACATGACTTATTATGACATCCGTTGTGGTATCTCTACGATAGGACCCAGACTTACGCTATTATCTAACAGTCGTAATTTTAAGATTAAGATAGTTTATGCAATTATGGCTTTCATTATCTACAGTAAATTTGATCCTTTTATGTAAGATATTACATTGGGTATGGAACGTGCTAGCATCGCCCTGAGTTCCACCCAGTAGTACCAACGTATCATCCCATTCACATAATGTTGGTAATTACTAGTACGTCACCTGTCTGCTTATATGTATTACAAAATTCTCATTCAAAAGTGGATTGTGAATAAACTGATGAACCAAAACATTATAACCATTCCCTATCAGGACACTGGATGTCGCCTGGTGGCGTTGGGGGAACCTTACGCGGTAACAAAAGTATGTAAAAGGAGCAGACACGGGCGGGGGATCGTCCTAGCGAAGATATGCGCTGCAAATGGGGAAATCCATCGAGACGAGCGATTTTTACAAAGGCAGACTATTATTACGCAGAGCCTGCTGACGAGTACCTCGAAAATGGCCAAGCTGGTCGAATGTCCACATGCTACTCTCGTGAGCATCTACAGAAAGAGGTAGCAGGACAGTGAAACTACCACTAGGCACTAAATGGTTGGACGTCTACGACTCTTCACAGAACGTGTAGTTCGATGGCTAGTCTGATCTGTAAAGTGAGACAGATGGTGATCTGTGGCATCTCTACCGTAAGAGCACAATGCTTGTGCACATACAATTGCTTCGGAGCACACTGTTCCTCGTACATTGTTGAACATTAAGCTCCTCAGCAGACCACTCCTACCGGTTCACATGTTGATAAGACGCTATAGTCAATTAGTTTTGCAGTCGCTACGGAAGCATCGGGATTCGACCGTCCATCAATGGAAACCCACTGGCTCTTCGGGTGAATAACATTGTTGTTACACTTTGTCGATGGATCTTTTCACAAACGCCGTCATCGAGATGGACGGCGGCTCGAAACAAGCAGCGCGCCACGGACGCAGGCTGGTGGGGGCGCTATTATGCTACGGGGGACATACTCCTGTGCTTGTCTGGGACCTGTGGTAGTAACCGAAGACACGCTGGAAGCTGTGAACCACCTGCACCCCTTTGTGCTTTATGTCTTCCCCGACGGTGATGTCATCTTTCAGCAGTATAACTGTCCGTGTCCCGCAGCCAGAACCACGCTACAGTGGTTTGAAGAGCGTTCTAGTGTACTCACGTTGATGTCTGGGTGAGCCGGCCGAAGTGGCCGTGCGGTTAAAGGCGCTGCAGTCTGGAACCGCAAGACCGCTACGGTCGCAGGCTCGAATCCTGGCTCGGGCATGGATGTTTGTGATGTCCTTAGGTTAGTTAGGTTTAACTAGTTCTAAGTTCTAGGGGACTAATGACCTCAGCAGTTGAGTCCCATAGTGTTCAGAGCCATTTGAACCATTTGTCTGGGTGACACAATTCGACTGATGCAAATCCTATGGATGCCACCTTACACAGATCAGCGGCCCGTTATTTACTCGATTTACATGACCTGTGCGTAGACATCCAATGCCACATACCTCCACAAACCTACCAACAAATTGAAACTTCCTGGCAGATTAAGATTGTGTGCCGGACCGAGACTCGAACTCGGGGCCCTTGCCTTTCGCGGGCAAGTGTTCTACCAACCCAGCCACCCAAGCAAGACTCACGCCCGGTCCTCATAGCTTTACTTCTGCCAGTACCTCGTCTCCTACCTTCCAAACTTTACAGAATCTCTCCTGCGAACCTTGCAGAACTAGCTCTCCTGAAAGAAAGAATATTGCAGAGACATGGCTTCGCCACAGGCTGGGGGATGTTTCCAGAATGAGATTTTCACTCTGCAGCGGAGTATGCGCTGATATGAAACTTCATGGTAGATTAAAACTGTGTGCCGGACTCAGTTTTAATCTGCCAGGAAATTTCATATCAGCGCACACTCCGCTGCACAGTGAAAATCTCATTCTACCAACAAACTGTTGGATCCCTGATATGCTGAATTAGTGATATATTTCGTTGCAGAGATGGACAAACATGCTACTAAGCAGTGGTCATAATGTTTTTCTTCGACAGTGTATATCAGCCAGTGTTCCCGATGGAAAGCTTTCCCATAACAAGCTCATTCTGTCGGCTATACACTTCGTCTTTGTATTTAAAGTAAGTGTATGGTAAGTTTTAAGTTTTTCACGAGCACTTTGTTTCACCATTGTTTAATTTCTTATAGTTCATTGTTTAGTCAGTAGCGAAAATGGCGTAATGTACAAAAATGTTGGTTTATTTAAGCTCCATGAAAATCAGGGGGAACGCAATTCAGATCGTTGAGATACTTCTGTGTATGATAAAGGGGAATTCTGTCCACTGGTCCTGGTGTGCCAGTTGGCACCGCCCGACCGTCATGTCATCTCCCGCCATTAGCGTCACTGGATGCGATGTGGAGGATCGTGGGGTCAGCACACTACTGTCCCTGCGGTTGTCAGTTTTGGCGACCTGGAGCCGCTACTACAGTGTCAAGTAGCTTTTCAGTTGGCATCACGCGGCCGAGAGGACTCCCTAACAGTACCCAGGATCGAACCCGGATCTTCATCATGGCAGCAGCCGTGCTGACCACTCCGTTCTGGAGGTGGACTTTGAGTATGACAGAACGTCTTAATTTTTTTTCAGAAGTGTGTCATTTCTGCTGCTTGTACTAACCTTTTTCTCTGTTATTACCATTCAAAATTTGCATCTATAGTTCACGTTAGATTAGTAGATGCATTATATGGTCATAAATAAAAACTCCGGATAACTAAGAGTGGGATTCGAGCATTGAGCGTTCCATACAAACTTAATTAGGTATATGGACGGTTTCTCCATCCAAGGAACCGAGAATCTCTACCGTTTCTTCCTGTTATTGACGTCGATACTGGCAAGACATAGGTCCTACCAATTCCATGAGTTTAAAAAATGACATAAATATTTTATCAATTTTTTTATTATTCCCTTACGTGTACTGTGAAACCTTGCTTCTTGCAAATATCGTAATTTAGCTCAACGGTAAGTACTCTACAGGTTTTTATGAGTGAGTTTGGGGTATTAAAGTACGTCATGTAAGTGGCCGTGTCTTGTGATAGCATTGACTTAGAAGCTTACGTTTTTACATAGACTGTTGTATGTCACAAAAATTTCAGCTCGATGCATATACCAGTTCCCGAGAAAAAGCGGTCTTATCAGGAGGACAGAGAGACACTTGATAACAATTAACAAAAAAAATTCTCTCTCATGTGATACAAATACCAGTGAACGATTGGCGGATTTTTTTCGCTTTACTTTTACTGTGAATTCTCGCTGTTTGAGAGGTTTCATGGCTCTGCATTTACGGGAAGTATCCTATAGGTTTTGAGTATCGAATATCTGACGTAAATGCTTGTACATTTTGATTGCATCGAGCTAAAAGATTACATTTATTACACCGCCGAGGGACTATACACCTAAGTATGTGACCTAAATTTCTGCTGAGAAAAACGAATCTTAACAAACAGGACAGATAGGCAGTCGGATATCGAACGAAAATTGTTTTTTATATTATGTACGTAAAAATTAACAATTTCCAAATTTTTTCCTTGGCTGTACTTTAAAACCATGCATCTTGCCAAATATGGTTCAAATGGCTCTGAGCACTATGGGACTTAACATCTATGGTCATCAGTCCCCTAGAACTTAGAACTACTTAAACCTAACTAACCTAAGGACAGCACACAACACCCAGCCATCACGAGGCAGAGAAAATCCCTGACCCCGCCGGGAATCGAACCCGGGAACCCGGGCGTGGGAAGCGAGAACGCTACCGCACGACCACGAGATGTGGGCTCTTGCCAAATATCATAATTCTAAGACAACGGAGCGAATCCCAAAGATTTTCATGAGTGGGTGTGGTGTGCGTACTGTAAAACCTTCGGTACACACACCATCAGATTATCTGACTTGTCGCTCTAACGAAGTAGGCGAGTGCCAGCAATATGTCTCGTGCACTTATCGTGGCGTGTTTATCTCCTGCCGTTAGGTCAGAAGATAGAAATGCCACTTGCACGCTTAGAGTAGCAGATTGACGGTGACTAACTTTAAACAGAACTTGATTAATTTTCACACACATTTATTAAAATAATAAAAATCATAAACCTTACTTAACTTGATTCTGGATGCTATTTACAATGGACAATCTGAAGTTCCTTTGGTCTTGGTACATTAATCTTATTCTCACATATCTCTGATACTAGACAAAGTGTCTATTTATTTATCTTCATGGCTATGTACAGGAATATGATAATCTTATTAGGTGCAGACTGAAACTTGACTGTAGACTGGTACAGACAAATGCAGACTGGTACAGACTGATGCAGACTGACTAATCGGAGGTCTGTACACTTGTTATAATACCTCGAGCGTTCAGGTATCACTGCGCGAGTGTGATCCGCGAGGAGAAAAGGTTCTACATTAACAGCAATCTCATTGGCTGCGTTACATATTAATACGCAGATCGGCGGAAGCAGAATTTGGTCCGTCTCTAAGACAGCGCCACCTCGTAGTGCAGAGACGGACGAGCGCTGCGCCTGCGCTGTTGTGCTTAGCGGGGCGCGCTCTAGTGGGAAAGTTGTGTACGCGCTGACTACGTGGAACTATGTACACAACAGTGGGTTTACAAGTATCAGAATATGGGACATAAATGGCCGTATGTTTTGATTGCACTGAAGTATAAGCTTAAATTTTTTACACTGCCAAGGGACTGTAGACATAAATTTCAACTTGATGCATCAACCTGTTCGTGAGGAAAAGAGTTTTTAATGGGCATACAGACAGACAGACGGACAGACAGCAGAGTGATCATATAGTTTTCCAGATTTGCCGATTAACGTACGAAACCCTCAAAATTGGTAGCTTTCAGTAAAATTTGTATCAGCCTTTTCTTAATTTCGACTCTACTCAATATGAAAGCCATAGACCACTGCTTCAGCAGAATCAGTGTGAGACACATTGGTGATTTGTTCCCATATGTGCACAACATAACATTGCTCTCGGATGCCATATACCGAAGTGCAGCTATAGGACGTCCGTACAGCTGGCAGCTGCGGACCTTTGCGTGGGTGAGAGGAAGAAGAAGAAGAAGACACACGAGGCTGTCGCTTCCGGCTGCTTTGTATTCGGTTGCCGGGCGCCGCCTAGCAAGAGCGTCTCGTTGTGTAGCGGGGCGCGTCGCTCTTAAATAATGCACGCTGCTCAGCTGCGCCTGCCGGGTGCGCTACCCGCTGCTTTTGGGGTTCGGAGACGCCTCCCATCTCTCTTTCCACCACAAAACCGAGCCAGCAGAGTGCTCGGCCGCTGTAAACTATAGCACGCCGAAGTTGATAGCATTCAGTGGCCACATGGCCTGAGATATACGACGGTGAGAATATCCGCTATGTTTTTACGCAACCTCCAAATATCGACATAGTGTTTTAGACAATGGACTTGCGCTCGACAGGCGTGGAGCTTAAATTCCTTTGCTGCCTTACTCTGAAGAGAGGATAGTGTGATAGCCGCCCACCTCCACCACCGTTACCTGAACTTGCCACAGTTTTCCAGGAGGATGGCATACGATTATACTGAAAATCATACAGGACCATCACTTATCCATTCCGAGCCTACTGGACGGCCGGCCGTTGTGGCCGAGCGGTTCTAGGCGCTTCAGTCTGGAATAGCGCGACCGCTACGGTCGCAGGTTCGAATCCTGCCTCGGGCATAGATGTGTATGATGTCCTTAGGTTAGTTAGGTTTAAGTAGTTCTAAGTCTAGGGGACTGATGACCTCAGATGTTAAGTCCCATAGTGCTCAAAGCCATATTTGTATTACTGGACGCTGTTACTAATGCCGACGTGTTTCCTGCCCAGAATTAGGGGTGAGAATGTGGTGTGGTTTTCGTGTTTCCATATTTTTGGTCAGTTCCTGAATAATAGCATTTCTTAACAGTGAGCTACACCGACGATCGATCGATCGATCACAAGGGGCGTGCGAATCTCGCATTGCAACATCGACTTCCACAGTCTCCTGACCACACGGTAGGTGAATAATTTTGTGGGGGGGGGGGGGGGGGAGGGGTTATTGAAAGACTCCGTCTGTGTACGCCTCTTTAACAATGTCGAGTTGATTGTGACGCTCCATATCAACAACAGTTAACTCAGTAACCACTGAACGTTTGTAGAAACTGACATTCTAGCACAAGTATAGGACGAGTTTGACTGGCGTCTGGATGTTTCTCGCGCATCCGGTGAAGGGAATATTGCACATTAGGGAAAACTAAATGAAAACGTTGGTCCGGAATATGATTATCAAAAGCAAAAAGTACCCTACGGTTGTATCTGCACCAGTGTAAAAGGTATACATACATCCTTCGGATGTATGTATCTTAGGTTAGTTAGGTTGAAGTAGTTCTAGGGGACTGATGACCTCAGATATTAAGTCCCATGGTGCTCAGAGCCATAAACATCAAGCAAATTCATAGAGAGGAATTTGGAGTACTTGCATCATATTTCACATCATAAGGCGTACGAGATTGATATAAGTCTAGTTAACATTTCGGTCCCGTTCATCGAGTTGGACATTTATGGTTCAAAATGATTCAAATGGCTCTGAGCACTATGGGACTTAACTGCTGAGGTCATCAGTCCCCTAGAACTTAGAACTACTTAAACCTAACTACCCTAAGGACATCACACACATCCATGCCCGAGGCAGGATTCGAACCTGCGACCGTAGCGGTCGTGTGGTTCCAGACTGTAGCGCCTAGAACCGCTCGGCCACTCCGGCCGGCGACATTTATGGTGATTTCAGACTTGTTTAACGTTTTTGTGAAAGTACTGCTCCGATTAAAACTCATGAAAATTTAATTTTAAAAGAAGAAAAAAAAATTATTGATGTAGGTTTGATCGTATTCGACAGGCTGCTACCCAACCCCCACTCACCAGCGCTGTCCCACTATTGCTCACCACGGGGACTTTTGGCTCCTGAATTTCTCCCTGGCCAGATACGCCCCTCCTTAGCGAACCTGGTCATTGCGGACTCCTCCGTAGTGACCATATTGATGGCGAACTTAGTGCGGACGCTGGGGGATGAGTCTTCAGTAAGTGTGAGCTTAACGATAATATTGTTTCGTGTGCTTAACAGGTTGCTAGAACCGCTAGCAGAGATCCCTGTATTTTTCTGTGTTCACGTGCCTTATACCTGTTGATCAGTCCATTTTCCATACGCATTTCTAACGCTTAGTAATGAGAGAGTCACTGCCGGTAAATGTGAACGCGACGATCTTAATCTGTTAATGCTGCATGCTATGTCCTAAGGAGACTTGTCACGTACAATGTGTTTATTTGGCCGAAGTACTCTGGTGTAATGTCTATGTTCAAAGCATCCGCAACCAATCTTGTTACGTGCCTGGCTGTTATATGATTCCAAATCTCTTACTCCGACAAGCATGTCTTACTTATTGCTTCTTTAGGAAATAATCTTGAATGAACCCCGCAGCATTTTCACTGACGCCACTGGATGCAAATTATGTTTACTAGACGTCTCGTGTACAGCCATTGACTTTCCCAGACATGACTCTAACGCAGGTGTGGAGACCAATGGAACCATGGTGTCTGCTTGTGCAGGATTCGAAATTCGTTGTGCGGGAGTGTGGAGTGTGTCCAGCTGGCGTTCCCGAGGTCATCATGAACACAATGTTGGCTGTGAACACATCTATTGTCAGGATTTAAACACTGCAAAATAGCTTTTCCGCAGAAAGATGGGTAGGCAGTGGGTAGCAGTCTAGCTGGGTTGTTAGCAGATGTTTACATAAATCACTTGGAGCACGCATTTTTTAATCTAACAGTCACATCAGCAGCAAAACCATCTAATACAAAAGATACGTTGATGATACAATTATACTTTTTGATGGCACCAATGAGGAAATAGACACATTAGCAATAAATCTGAGTAGCATGCACAAACACATTAAATTCACCATTCAACATGAGACCATCTACATGAATTTCCTAGGTTCAAAAATCACCAACAAAAACCGTAAACATCATTTTGAGATTTGTAGAAAACCAGCATCCACTGATGTATGTATCAACAGCTCACTTTGTCATCCAAACCATCATTAGATGGCATATTTCAGATCCACACTGAACTACCTACACATAATTCCTCTTGAACCAGTTAAAAAAAATCAGAAACATTAAAAGCATAACCTACAACAATGGTTACAGCCCTCTCATGATAGACAAACCATCACAAAAAATACAAAAACCATCAGCCAACAAAGCTGTGCGCCAGAGAACTATGCAACGTACACAAGACACAGTTGAATAGAGCATAAAATACTGTATATTGCACTACCTTTCTTAGGGAGCATATCCTATAAAATAAGCAACCTATATAAAATATGCTTCAACACGAAAATCAAACTCCAGCAGTTAGCAATTCACAAGTTAAAAAATAACAACCACTCATACAAACTCAGCTGTCAAAGTTGCCCCTCTTACTATATAGGACAAGCTGGAAGAAGCATTGAGACACAGTTAAAAGAGCAAATATATGCCATACGTTTGAACAACATTTAGAAATCCACATTTGTCATCCACACAACTACCACAGCCATGGAATAAAGAGCATTGAAGACCATATTCAAGTATTGCACCACGCTTAGAAAGGTAGCCTGTTGAGGAGATTGAAATATATGTATATATAAGGAAATCACCATCGTCCTGGATATTCTGGACTATTTTATTTGCTGGGTACAAACGTTGGAGAGAGTAATCTGCAGATGTCCAAGCATCTATACTTGGTATCTCGTGTCTACGACGTTACCGAGCAGTGGCAGTGAGTGAATTTTGTCCCATTTTATACACTTGTCAACACTCTATGGCACACTGCGGTGTTCCAACTTTTGTTTCCGAATCTTCAGTTTGGCACTTTTTGCTATTTCTGTATGTGGTGGAGGCACTCTTGCATGGGCGTTACGCGTTACTAGATCTCCTTGTGCTGATGTCAGAATGGCCTTATAGTGGGATCATTCTGCTGCGATCACATTCAGCTCTCTCTTCTCAACTTTCGTGTGGCAATGCCCGTATCTGCAGCACTGGCTTTTCTTTCTGGTTTATATTCCGAATGACACACTGCATTCGAGGCTCTCTTGGCTCGGCAATGTGCTCGCCAGGGATAAACGTCAACAGATTTTACATTCACCCAGAATTCGATTCTTTGGTGCAACACATGGCAGAAAACACTGTACTTACATTTGAGGTTTCCTCTGGCTGCTCATGTTGCTTCGTACCTTGTGATGTAATTCTGGTAAACTCATTTTTCTTTCTGTCTCACAAAGATCGACGGCAAGCACATGATCTAAATGTAATCGGTCTTTTCAGACGGAAAGCTATTTATTTATCATGACACAAATTTTCACGTAATGATAGTTCTGACGTAAAATAACAAACTACTTTATCTAAAATATAATATTGCTTGAAATTATGAATCTCTTCTCTTGGAGCCGGCCGCGGTGGTCTGGCGGTTCCAGGCGCTCAGTCCGGAACCGCGGGACTGCTACGGTCGCAGGTTCGAATCCTGCCTCGGGCATGGATGTGTGTGATGTCAGGTTAGTTAGGTTTAAGTAGTTCTAAGTTCTAGTGGACTGATGACCAAAGAAGTTAAGTCCCATAGTGCTCAGAGCCATATGAACCATCTTCTCTTGGAAGTTGTTTTACTTCTGTCAACTCTATTGTTATTACTGGATTCAGGTTATTCTTCGCTTTTTGTTTCCTTTTTGGAAATTGTGCCCGGTAGTACTTAAATTGATACAAGAGCACAGCTCAACTTCAAAAACGCGTTTTGAAGCATCTGACTTACCTTATCCCAACCATAAACTTGAAGTATTAAGATCCAGAGAAATAGATTCACATAAAATATATTTTAATTAAGTAAAAGATTAATAAGGGAACGTACATAACATTGAAGATGCATTACCTTGACTAAAACTGATTCCATAATCGCACTCGCCATATCAAAAGCAGTCGTTTGAAGAACATAACAACAGTATTAAATTCGATTTTGTATCGGAAATTTTATTCTGTTACTGGTTTAGCTTCTTTTAAGTCTTTACATCGTTATGTCAGACCACTTCAATCAATGTATTGTAAATGTGATTTGTACAGGAATAGAATCAACCTCTTTACGAAGGAAATCAGTTTTCGTTATGACGCCCTAAATATTGCACAAAATTGTGCTTCACCTCAATTTACAATTATGTAAAGCACAATTTGCATAAAAAAATTTATCGTTCTCTTAGCGATTACTTTACAGACGCCGAATCACTGACGTCACAAGTCACGATTTCAAAAGAAGTTGCCTTAGACGAAATGGAGGACACATGCTGTTTGTCACTCGAGATAGAAACGGATTGTCACTTGAGGCAACTTTTATGGTGGTATCACTACCGCCAGCCATTCCTGTAATTCAATAAAATTAAACTCAACTGTCAAGGAAAGCCGTGGAGTAGACCGTCTAAGGTAACGTGATGTCAACAAAGGTAAGCATACCCACAGTAGTTGAGGATTTGGATATACTCTGATATAAATTTGTGAGGTCTTGTAAACTTTCCGAAAATAAACAATGGTTCGTTCTCACCCTATGGGTCCTAATGAACGGCGAATTAGTTTTACGAAATACCCATTTTGAAGAGAAAGGAAGACTGCGTGAATTCTGTGGGCAAGGTGTCATAATATAAGTCGTAGCCTACAAAAATGCCTGCCCGTAGCACAGCACTTCATTGAGGAGCGAGATGGCGATAGATTGTAAAGTATTTATTCGTTATGTTTATGACGACGTTGCCGTCGTCACGTCTATATCAAATAAAATAATCCTATGTAGACTGTATAGACCTCATTATTTAGATTCTTTGCCCAAGGTGTACATGTTACGACCTAATTATATAGATTTGCTGCCCATGTGTAAATGTTACAAAAATGTGCTCATCATATTTCCAAAACCATGTAGGTTTCAGACTCGATGACCGCACTGTTTTCTATTTTCAATCGTAATTGCTACTGTGTGAGGCAAAGGTTTGCTTACAGAAACACCATTATTCACTTCAGAAAATTACTTGTGGATTAAAATATAGACCGATTTGACCACATGCATGAAGAGGTGTACGAGTAGTTTTTGAAACAGATTATCATCGTTTTTGAATGGTAAGAATATAGTGAAAATTTGTGCGCATGTCAAAGTTTAAAAAATATTAGATATGTATATGTCTCACAATTCTATCTGTTTATATACTAATGGTTGTTCTATGTTTCTAACATGTGCTGAAATACAAAAGTTTTTTTTCTATATTCAACTTGGAAATAGCTACAGTGCTGAAGCTGTAATAGCAAATTTTATAAATAAAAATATTTTAGTGCACAGAGGCGACGATGACGTCTTTCAATAAGTTTGAAACGACAGTGAATCCCAAGGAGAACAAATTAATTGAATGTGACAGTATGTACAGCGTGTTACAAAAAGGTACGGCCAAACTTTCAGGAAACATTCCTCACACACAAAGAAAGAAAATGTTATGTGGACATGTGTCCAACGCTTACTTTCCGTGTTAGAGCTCATTTTATTACTTCTCTTCAAATCACATTAATCATGGAATGGAAACACACAGCAACAGAACGTACCAGCGTCACTTCACACACTTTGTTACATGAAATGTTCAAAATGTCCTCCGTTAGCGAGGATACATGCATCCACCCTCCGTCGCATGGAATCCCTGATGCGCTGATGCAGCCCTGGAGAATGGCGTATTGTATCACAGCCGTCCACAGTACGAGCACGAAGAGTCTCTACATTTGGTACCGGGGTTGCGTAGACAAGAGCTTTCAAATGCTCCCATAAATGAAAGTCAAGGGGGTTGAGGTCAGGAGAGCGTGGAGGCCATGGAATTAGTCCGCCTCTACCAATCCATCTGTCACCGAATCTGTTGTTGAGAAGCGTACGAACACTTCGACTGAAATGTGCAGGAGCTCCATCGTGCATGAACCACATGTTGTGTCGTACTTGTAAAGGCACATGTTCTAGCAGCACAGGTAGAGTATCCCGTATGAAATCATGATAACATGCTCCATTGAGCGTAGGTGGAAGAAACTAAAATGAGATCTAACATGGAAATTAAGCGTTTCCGGACACATGTCCATATAACATCTTTTCTTTATTTGAGTGTGAGGAATGTTTCCTGAAAGTTTGGCCGTACCTTTTTGTAACACCCCGAATATCAATTTAGTGTGGTGACGTATTCTGTTTTGCTCTATCAGGTCAGGACTATGTGCTCGCCAGTCCAGTACAGGGATGTTAATGTCGTGTAACCACTCCGCCACAGGCCGTACATTATTAACAGGTGCTCGATCATGTTGAAAGATTCAATCGCCATCCCCAAATTGCTCTTCAACAGTGGGAAGCAAGTAGCTGCTTTAACATCAGAGTAGATCTGTACTATGATAGTGTCACGCAAAACAACAAGGAGTGCAAGCCCCCTTCATGAAAAACACGACCACACTACAGCATCACCGCTTCCGAATTTTACTTGCACTGCACACGTTGCCAGATGACGTTCACCGGCCATTCGCCATACCCACGCCCTGCCATCGGATCGCCACACTTTGTACCGTGATTCGTCACTCAACACAACTTTTTTCCACTGTTCAGTCGACCAATGTTTACGCTCCTTACACCAAGTGAAGCGTCGTTTGGAATTTACTGGCGCGATGTGTGGCTTATGAACAGACGCTCGACCATGAAATCTAAGTTTTCTCACCTCCCACCTAACTGTCATAGTACTTTCAGTGGATCTTGATGCAGTTTGGTATTCCTGTGTGATGGTATGGATAGATACACATTACGAGCCTCTTCAACTGTCGGTGGTCTCTGTCAGTCAACAGACGAGGTCGGCCTGTGCGCTTTTGTGCTGTACGTGCCCCTTCATGTTTCCACTTCACTATCACATCGGAAACGGTGGACCGAGGGATGTTTAGGAGTGTGGAAATCTCGCGTACAGACGTATGACACAAGTGACACCCAATCACCTGACCAAGTTCGAAGTCCGTGAGTTTCGCTGAGCGCCCGATTCTGCTCTCTTACGATGTCTAATGACTTCTGAGGTTGCTGATAGGGAGTACCTGATAGTAGGTGTCGGCATTATGCATCTATTGTGAAACACGTATGTTTCTGTGGGTAACCGGATACTTTTGATGACATAGTGTAATTAACATGAAACTTTAAAGATACTTACATTTCCTGTTTAAAGTGGTCTCCAAACATTTTGAAATATAATTTAAATCATTAAGTCTTACTCGGCTTGCAACTGTCCAGTTTGAAGTTATTCATAAATGAAATGAAACTTCATAGAACGGTATCATATCATCCCTCAAGGTATTATGTACACTCTAAAATGAGCATTTTCATTAATAAAGCGCCACAAAATGAAAAGTGTGTTAATTTCTCAAAGATTACAAACTAAGATAGCACTAGTGATAGGGAACGTTCACACAATCATCTGCAACGTTCATGCGTCGTCCGGGAAGTGAGGCGTTGTCAGATTAAAATGTCTCTCACCTAAATCGAAACAAAGTGATGGCTCTTTACCAAAAGGGAGTCATCTTTCCCCTAAAGCTGAAATTGTCGATATAATACGTACTGATCAAAGACGTGATTTAAGCCATGGAAAGTATAACTGATATTATAAATAATTTCACTGCCATTGTGATATTATTGACTTCACTACTCAATTAGGGCTACCTACCATTCAAATGCAAGGACGTGATAAGCTAGTTGTGTGAGTGCACAGACTTTGGGTCATCGCGCTTCCAGTCAGCGCCTCGTGAGAGAGGGCATTAATGCATCGTGACGTGGATTAGCTCAGCAGCATAACTCTGTTGCTCTGTTGACGGAGCATTTGGTTTGGGTTTCCTTGCCTGGGTGTAACGCTGTTTCGTCAGCAAGCAGAAATTTTATTAGACACTTCTCTTAGCTGCGTATGGCTCTACGGAACAACAGAGAGACATGTATTACCTTCATACAAACCACGCTGCCTTATCTAATTAATTACTTGACTGACTAATAAAGTATGAGTTTCAATATTCTTTTTATTAAAATAATTTCTGTAAACAGTGCAGCACGGCTTCGGTGTATTTAAAGGGCGAAACCACGGGAACACCAAAAACTCTTGTGAAGCTTGTCTATTCACGAACAACTTGCAAACTTATTGCCATTAATACATAAAAGTAATGGCAGATTTTAGCCATTTCATGATGCCATTGCTTAAAGTCTTATTATTTATGTCGTGGCATTCCAACAGGAATGAAAGTTACAAGCATTAGGCACTACCATTAGAAGAAGATGATGTTGGTAATGATTATGATGACGGTGCTTATGGTTGTGGTGGTGGTTATGATGACAGTCATGAGGGCTTAATGGCAAGATGAGTTAAGGTACAAATACTTTCTTATATTGTCGTGAATTCTACAAGCAAAAAGAGCTGATGCCTAATTTGTAGACTTTGTCCGTAGAGAGTCACCACATTCTAATGACACGAAATGACGTTATTTGTGAGATCTTCATGGCCATTTATGACAGAATACCCCAGAGTTAGAGAATAATAATACACACATCAAAAATTTTATGTATCCCCACGGTTCTCCGAACTTCTAAGGATAGACGCTGACTGTGGATATTGTAGCACAGCCACAGTCCCTTTGACGGTTCAGAGATTTCACTAAACCCGCCCGAAGGTGTAAACTACCGTGCATGAGCAGCGCTTATTAAATGGAGGCGGTCCGACAGCCGATCACTTCCAGTCATTCCACTAGGAAGGAGGTACATGGCTCGTGTTGTCTGTAGTTCAACCATGCCTACACGGTCAATACCGTGGTTAGATCGCGTCCGCATTGTTATTTTGGGCCAGGAAGGGCTCTCAACACGGGCAATGTCCAGGCGCCTCGGAGTGAACTAAAGTAATGTTGTTCGGACATGGAGGAGATACAGAGAGACAGGAACAGTCGAAGACCTGCCTCGCTTAGGCCGGCCAAGGGCTGCTACTGCAGTGGATAAGCGCTATCTACGGATTATGGCTCGGAGGAACACTGACAGCAACGCCACCATGTTGAATAATGCTTTTCGTGCAGCCACAGGACGTCGTGTTACGACTCAAACTGCGCGCAATAGGCTGCAAGATGAGCCACTTCACTCCCGACGTCCATGGCGAGGTCGATATTTGCAATCACGATACCAGGCAGTGCGGTACAGATACGACCAACAACATTCCGAATGGACCGCTCTGGATTTACATCAGGTTCTCAGTGTCGCATATGCCTTCATCCAGACAACCGCTGGAGACGTATTTGGAGGCAACCCGGTCACGTTGAACGCCTTAGACAGACTCTCCAGCAGGTGCAGCAAGGTGGAGGTTCCCTGATGTTTTGGAGTGGCATTACGTGGAGCCGACTTACGCCGCTTGTTGTCATGGAAGGCGCCGTAACGACTGTACGATACGTGAATATCCTCCGACTGATAATGCAACCAAATCGGCAGCATATTGGCGAGGCATTCGTCTTCATGGACGACAATTCGCGCCTCCATCGCGCACATCTTATCAATGGCTTCCTTCAGGATAACGACATCGCTCTACGAGTGGCCAGGGTGATCTCCAGACATGAACCCTATGGAACATGCCTGGGATAGATTGGAGAGAGCTGTTTATGGACGGCGTGACCCACCAACTACTCTGACGGATCTACGTCGAATCGCCGTTGACGAGTGGGACAATCTGGACCAACTGTGTTTGATGAAGTTGGGGATAGTATGCCACGACGAATACAGGCACGCATCAGTGCAAGAGTACCGGTGTACCGGGTACCGGTGTGTACAGCAATCTGGATCACCACCTCTAAGGGTCTCGCTGTATGGTGGAACAATATGCAATGTGTGGTTTTCATGAGCAATAAAAAGAGCGGAAATAATGTTTATGCTGATTTCTATTCTAATTTTCTCTACAGGTTCCGGAACTATCGTAACCAAGGTGATGCAAAACTTTTTTTGATGTGTGTAGTTCTCATCTTACTTCATTATTAGAGTGAATGGATGATGGTCGGCAGAGCGGTGTGCTGGCCACACGCGTCCCCACACCCATATCCAGCGATGGCCGTGGGCCGCGGATGGCACGGCAGCTGGGCCTCACGAGACCTGTTCCGGCGGAGTTTCGTTTATTAGAGTGATTACCCAAAATGAGAAGATACGTGTATCGTCACTAAAGCTCATAAAACTTTACACCAGCGATGTACTTGAGGGATTGCAGTAAAATGGTAATCACTGGGAAGTCTGACGACAAATATGGTGGGAACAGTAATTTTGCAGGAAACATTGGTGGAGTTGCAGCAAACGGGAAACTAAACTAGAATGAAAAATTTCCAGCATATTCCACATCTTTTATTTTAGACCACAACGGAAAGCGGAAATTTTCTATCCCTAAGTGATTAGCATTCTTATAGCTTATTTACTGAAACTGTGTAATATCTAAACTTTGAAGGCCTGTGGCACACCGTCAAGGAATAACAGTCTGCAACATTTTGTGGACACTAAAATATTCAGCCATTTGTCTGCATTATTTAGCTTGATCGGTGATGTGGAAATACGAAGCTATGAAACTTTTCTGTTTTTTTTTCCGACTTTCATGGGAGCTGCTGCAATCTCGAAATCGAGAGGCTTGATGCTGTATCTCATAAGACCGCGGCATACACTAGAAATCTTCAATATTCTAGTGAGAAAAGTCATTTATTCAACTGTCAATGTGCGAGGCGACTGATAAAAAAGTGCTGACTCTTATTGATATATTTAATACTGTGCTATAGGGCGACAAGAAATGCTTGAGTTTGATTAGATACGGAAGTATTGCAGTAATATGTGAGCAGCTGAGGTGCCGCTCAGTAATGAATCATTGCATTTAAAGTGCGAATTTGATACACAAGATCGACCTATCGACCTATTGACTAGGGAAGTTCTAAGGCCTCCGACTTTTTTTCTAATTAACTACTAACCCGAAATCGATGAAACTGGCGTTACTTCTCGACGCAATCGCCCTGGAGACGTACACATTTTTCACAACGCTGACGCCATGATTCCATGGCAGCGGCGAAGGCTTCTTTAGGAGTCTGTTTTGACCACTGGTAAATCGCTGAGGCAATAGCAGCACGGCTGGTGAATGTGCGACCACGGAGAGTGTCTTTCATTGTTGGAAAAAGCCAAAAGTCACTAGGAGCCAGGTCAGGTGAGTAGGGAGCATGAGGAATCACTTCAAAGTTGTTATCACGAAGGAACTGCTGCGTAACGTTAGCTCGTTGTTCGGGTGCGTTGTCTTGGTGAAACAGCACACGCGCAGCCCTTCCCGGACGTTTTTGTTGCAGTGGAGGAAGGAATTTGTTCTTCAAAACATTTTCGTAGGATGCACCTGTTACCGTAGTGCCCTTTGCAACGCAATGGGTAAGGATTACGCCCACGCTGTCCCAGAACATGGACACCATCATTTTTTCAGCACTGGCGATCACCCGAAACCTTTTGGTGGCGGTGAATCTGTGTGCTTCCATTGAGCTGACTGGCGCTTTGTTTCTGGATTGAAAAATGGCATCCATGTCTCATCCATTGTCACAACCAACGAAAAGAAAGTCCCATTCATGCTGTCATTGCACGTCAACATTGCTTGGCAACATGCCACACGGGCAGTCATGTGGTCATCCGTCAGCACTCGTGGCACCCACTTGGATGACACTTTTCGCATTTTCAGGTCGTCATGCAGGATTGTATGCACACAACCCACCGAAATGCCAACTCTGGAGGCGATCTGTTCAACAGTCATTCGGCGATCCCCCAAAACAATTCTCTCCACTTTCTTGATCATGTCGTCAGACCGGCTTGTGCGAGCCCGAGGTTGTTTCGGTTTGTTGTCACACGATGTTCTGCCTTCATTAAACTGTCGCACCCATGAACGCACTTTCGACACATCCATAACTCCATCGCCACATGTCTCCTTCAACTGTCGATGAATTTCAATTGGTTTCACACCACGCAAATTCAGAAAACGAATGATTGCACGCTGTTCAAGTAAGGAAAACGTCGCCATTTTAAGTATTTAAAACAGTTCTCATTCTCGCCGCTGGCGGTAAAATTCCATCTGCCGTACGGTGCTGCCATCTCTGGGACGTATTGACAATGAACGCGGCCTCATTTTAAAACAATGCGCATGTTTCTATCTCTTTCCAGTCTGGAGAAAAAAAATCGGAGGCCTTAGAACTTGAATGCACCTCGTAGCTGAAGGCGGCAACTCGATGGTGTGCATCGACTTCACGCAGCACAGTCCGCCTTAGCATCACAGGGCGGTGTGTTTGTAGCGGCGCCCCGTGGACTATAGCCAAACAAGAGGCCTGAGCGACGTAGCAGTCTTATCGGCGTCTCAGGTATTTCCACAGCAGCAAGTATACACCAGCCGAATAGCGGCAGCGGGTCAGTTGCGAGACATGCTAGCTCGCAGGCTGCGTCTCCAAGACCCTCGCAGACTCCCAGGAGCCGGATGAGGTCGCCCAGGAAGTGGCTGCTGCTCGATCCCGGGCTGCATCAGGACTTGCAGGACCCTTATACCGGCGCCTACTGGATGATGCTGCTATAAATGCGACCGTTTCAGGCAATATGACCGCCGGATCCGTTGCATCTTGACGTCATCTCTATGTTTAAACGGTGTTTTAGTATAGCAAGTGACGCTTTTGGCAAGTGGTTCAGGTACTCAAAAAGTAGTAGAAGTGTCAATTATTCGAGTGGACATTTTCTCCAAGGGACATTAAGTATAAACAGGGCAGGGTAGGTGAATTAAATTTTTAAGTGCGATCGGTCGCCAACAGGGTCGAGGCTTCGTCGCTCTCCCGTTGGTGCAGAGTGGGCGTCCGTACTCGCGCTGCGTCAGCTGAGGACAGGCACGCGAACCACAGCGCTGCGTCAGGCGCCCGCTGCTGCTGCCAGCTGTTTTGCCGTCCCGGTGAGACGAGGTGAGGCAAGCCACACCCGACAGGTACGGCGCTACTTCTGGCGAATCAGCGGAAAGCGACGTATGTACACTAAGTCATCAAAAGTATCCGGACACCCCCAAAACGTACGTTTTTCATATTAGGTGCATTGCGCTGCCACCTACTGCCAGGTACTCCATGTCAGCGACCTCAGTAGTCATTAGACATCGTGAGAGAGCAGAATGGGAAGCTCCGCGGACCTCAGGGGCTTCGAACTTGGTAAGGTTATTGTGTGTCTCTTGTGTAATACGTCTGTACGCGAGATTTCCACCCTCCTAAAAATCATTAGGTCCACGGGTTCCAATGTGATAGTGAAGTGGAAACGTGAAGGGACACGTGCAGCACCAAAGCGCACAGGCCGACTTCGTCTGTTGACCAACAGAGACCACTCACGGGTCGTAATGAGTAAAAGACATCTATCCAGAAAAAACACCCAGGAATTCTAAACCGCATCAGGATGCATTGCAAGCAATATGACAATTAGGCAGCACGTGAAAAAACTTGGATTTCATTGTCTAGCAACTGTTCATAAGCCACACACAACACGCCTGTAAATGCCAAACGACGCATCGCTTGGTGTAAGGAGCGTAAACATTGGACGACTGAACAGTGGTAAAACGTTGTGTGGAGTGACGAATCACGATACACAATATGGCGATCCGTTGTCAGGGTGTGGGTATGGTGAATAACTGGTGAACGTCATCTGTCTACGTGTGTAGTACCAACATTAGAATTCGGAGGCGGTGGTATTATGGTGTGGTCGTGTTTTTCATAGAGGGGTCTTGCACCCCATGTTGTTTTGCGTGGCACTGTCACAGCACAGGCCTACATTCATGTTTTAACGACCTTCTTGCTTCCCATTGTTGAAGAGCAATTCGGGGATGGCGATTGCATCTTTCAAGACGATCGAGCACCTGTTCGTAATGCACGGCCTGTGGTGCAGTGGTTACACGACAATACAATCCCTGCACAGAGTCCTGACCTGAATCCCATAAAACACCTTTTGGATGTTTTGGAACGCCGACTTTGTGCCAAGCCTCACCAACCGACAACTATACCAATCCTCAGTTCAGCACTCCGTGAAGAATGGGCTGCCATTCCCCAAGAAAGCTTCCAGCACCTCATTGAACTATGTCTGGGAGACTGGAAGCTGTCATCAAGGCTAAGGTGGGCCAAGACCATATTGAATTCCAGCATTACCGATGGAGGACGCCACGAACTTGTAAGTCATTTTCAGGCAGGTTTCCGGATACTTTTGATCACACAGTGTAAGTCAGCGGCGCAACTTAACGTGGAGAGGCCGTGCACTACAGCGTGTTCCACATGAAATAGATAAACAGATGTAGTCAAGATGGCTACCCAGAAAGGAACGCTGGCGACAGATACAACTAATTTAAACGATAGTACCGAAAGGAAAACTGCAATAATTAGAGAAGCAGTGAATATACAACATCGATACGAAGACTTGATGATATTTACTGAAAATAAATTTTCTGGGCAAATGATGACATATACAAGAACAAGCGAATTGAAAGTGGAATTAAAATAGAAAGTATCGCAATGGCCAATAGAGCAGCCGTTATTAATTGGCAGGTTGGAATAATTACAGAAACAAAACGCGCTAACGGCGTCACCAAGTACAGATTTAACTGTAGAGTCGTGTACTGCAAAAAGCGAGGGAGAGGATATGAGTGGCTGGTATTCTCTTTCTACAACACAAATGCACACGTGGATTGTGGTAAAATATCATCAATTATAGCCCTCTTGCAGACTGATGTAATATCAATATGGGTAATCTTCCTATTACAAACTTTAGTTTCTCACTGTTAGTAAAGTACAATTCTGGTTGAGGTAAACTAGTCCCGCTATAGTCACTAATCTGGTCACTATGTACTGTTGTAGCTTGTGACGAACTAAATCCGCTCTGCGAGTAAACTGACAGACGCCAAACTGGATGATTGAGTGAGGCCATCTGGTCAGCGGCGGCAACCTAAATATGCACTGTTGAGCGGACGTTGGCGGCTTGTTGCTTGCGGGTGTGTCTCTGGCCTCTCGTGATATTCTCGCTTCATCCAGCGGCTACTAATCGATCTTCGCACTTCATCTTTTCCGACCAGTGTGCTGGTGACAGCTTACAAAAGCACAGTAACCGAAACAACTCCTGCAGCTAAAATCGTGGCAGTGCAAACAATGCAACAAAATACATTGTTCATAAACTCAAAAACGAATGAACAGGCTGAAATAGTGCAACAAAAACTAACGATCCTAATAAAAGCCACCAATCAAAGTATTTTAGAAGGAAGAACAAGCAAAGCAATAATGTACTCATTGTGGAAACTGCTACACAAAGTGACACGAAAAATATAATGGGCAACAAAAAGGTGAAAGAGACAATGATTTGTGAACAGACTAACAAATAAGAGACCTTTAGTGACACTGTACAATATCCCAGAGCACATAGGTGCAAAGACGCAATATACATGCAGAACCTTGAACATGAACTGTCTAAGAAAAATTGCGAAAGTGGCTTTAAAGTACGTTCCAGGAAAAGACCAAGGGGAAGAAAAGTGATCCATAAAATTACTGAAGTGAGATCTGAGGTTATAACAGTTCACATGAAGCGACAAAATGTGTGTCTTGGGTTTCGTTCGGTATCAGTAAGAGACTATCTAACAGTGAGGCAGTGCGTTCGGTACCAAGACCGTGGGCGTTGGGCAGACATTGCGATAAACAAGCAGTAATTTGAGGACATTTTGGGGAAGAAGGTCTTATAGAAGAAAAGACTGCAACAAAATAAAACAAGCGGCAGTGTCTGTTTTTCATGTAAATAAGGGGTAAAAAGTGCGCCAGGAACAGAGACGAATGTCACAGGTATCAAAACCTTCCTAACATGGCAGAGTAAAAGGACGGATAAGGTGTAGATATCTGATAACACAAGAAATCAAGTGCCGTATAGGTACGAAATATAGACCACCTACGAAGAGGAGGAGGGACGCCGAAAGAGAGAGGAATTTCACGCAGAAAGTCCAACAGAGCAGAGCATGCGACAGAGACGGAAGTACAGCATCATACACCCACGAAAAGCAAGAAAGAACTTTTTAGCGAAAATTCAGACCAATGGGGCATAACGGAAAAGCAAGATTATACACGGATGTAGGAGTGACATATGATATAGGCGATCAGGATCTGGTGACACGAAGTGGGCAGTTGTACGTAGAACGCGGCAGCATACATTTGTATTTGCAATGCGACAGCATATATCCTGAGGAATACACTGCGCTGCCTGCAGAAGTAAAAGAAGTTTCGCCAATGCAGGACGTGAATCTGCAACAAAACAGTACCCGAGTTCAGGTCAGTTTGTACAGGAAAAAAAAAACACTTACTACGAGGAAATGAAGAATAAACCAGAGACCAGAACAAATAAGCGACTGAGTTATGAAAACATAAAGTTATGCAACTCTCTAGACTGGAAGAGCCAATGATGCTTACTACAGCATTGAGACATCTAGTAAGGCTAAGGATCCAAAAAATAAAAATATTTCTTTTACTATACCAGATTTCGTAGACAGAATCCATCTTAAAGAGAACGATCTGCGAACAGAAGTGGAAAAACTGGAGAAGTTACTGAAGCAGGTCTCTGCCAGAAGAAATTATTCAAATGGCCCTAAGAACTATGGGATTTAACATCTGAGGTCATCAGTCCCCTAGACTTAGAACTACTTAAACCTAACTAACCTAAGGACATCACACACATCCATGCCCGAGGCACCATTCGAACCTGCGACCGCAGCACCAGCGCAGTTCCGGACTGAAGCGCCTAGAACCGCTCGGCCGGCCCATAAGAAATGAATCATTCTCATTAGATGCGTCGTACAAGCACTTCGTGGTGATGCATGGTCGTATAGAATTTTATTTCTGGTGAGTAGGGTAAGACGGTCAAATGTACACCCGTCATTCCTAATGGAGATAAGGGTAGGACAACTTAATGTCATGAGAAGCGTGAGAACGTAGCATGAGGCTAGAAGAGTGGTAAAAAGGTTGCAGTTAGATGTATTGTGCCTCCAAGAATCGTATACGAAGCCTGGAAAGACCCTCTGTATGCCAATAACTGCCCAGGTGGTCGTACAAGGGCAACGTCCTATGGCGGCAATAATTGTGCCTAATAAGGCCATAACAGTGACAAAAAATATTACAGTACTTTTCACAACACGTAAATATTAACCGGAAGGGAGAGTTGCATCCTGATTGTTATGTGTTTTCAATTTAGTGATAAGATCAAAGAGTGCCTGCTAAGACTAAAGGATAGTAGTCACCTGGGACGAACTAAACCTCTTGTGTCCTCCACTGATGCAAATGCGAAGTCAGTATTGTGGCATAGCCGCCTGACTGATGACCGTTGAAGACAAGTAGAAGAAGTGTTATGGGACTCAACCTGCAGGTATTGAATGCAACTCACAACCTGCGTACCTACGAAGGAAAGGTTGGAGCAACGTCAAATATTGACGTCACTTCAGCAAATATGGCTGCGGTGCGCCGTGTGAAAGGCTGGGAGGTTTCGAGTGTAGTGACATCGATTGACCCCAATCATACACTAGAACATCACTGGAAGGGAAATCCCAGACGACACAGAAAACGTACGCATAACGCCCAAACATAAGATCAAGGACGCTAACTGGGAGAAACTAAGAAGAGTGTTTCAATGTCCAGGGAGTCAATGGCTGGGTGATAACGCAGATGTCAAAGCACAAGGACTGACAGTGGCTAAACTTAGAGTAATGGAAGAATCGACACCCGTCAGCAGAGGCCATTCTGAAGGTGCACCTTCCATCTAGCACGAGACGCTGCGGAGATTAAGATGCGAAACAAGAAGAGCCAGGAAGCTTTACCAGAGCAATGTGACCCAAAAGGAAGAATCCTAAAGTTTGATAGATACAGGTATGTTAAACAACGTTTTAAGGAAGAGTTGTGGAAAACAAAAATGGAATGACTGAAGCAATTCGTGGAGGCTAACTTCGAAAACGGTCCCTGGGGTATACTATATAAAACAGTCTGCGAGGAAATACGATCAACAACAGTCTTATCCACGCTCAAAAGGAATGATGGGATGGTAACAGAAAGTTGGGAACAGTCAGCTGCCCTGCTAATGGGAACACTAGTTGATGATGATGGAGAAGGAGGCTAGACGGATGATCAGCGTCGTATGCGAGAAATGTTATGGCAAAAATATAGAAACAATAAACTTGTGTAGCCCTTCCGTACAAGAAGAAATTAGGGAAATAATTTTAAAATTGAAAAAGAAAAAATGCCCATGACTGGACGGGATCCCTGCTGAAGTGATACAAGCCTTATGTTACCGATTAGGTAGTTACTTGTGCGACCTGTAGTATGAGTGTCTCTTTCAAAGAAGGATCCCTGCAACGTGGAACTGCGCTGCAGTAGTAATAATTAGTAGACGGAAAGATAAGGATCTAATGACACCCACATCCTACAGACCAATTCGTATTTTGAACGTTCTCGGCAAGATATTTGAAAAACTGTTATGCATAAGATTACAAGACCACAGACTGCTACAAGGGGTGAGCCCTCACGAGTACATGTTAAAAAGAGGCAAATCAACTGAAGACTCAATTAATAAGGCGGTCTCGCTAGCGACAGATACTTATTCTACGTTCGCTCTAGGGATAATAATTGATACTGCTGGCGCTTTCGATAGCCTATGATGGTCTATTCTTTGGTGGCCTTAGGGATTTGGAGTGTCCAGAAACGCTGTATAAGTGCCTGAGCGATTACTGCCACGGGTGACGTGCCTCTCTAATAAGCCCAGGAAAGAAAATAACGAAGACAATAACAAGAGTCTGTCTGCATAGGGGTGTGTGTGGTAACCCATACTATGCAAGTTACATCACAGCGGTAACATAATCAGACCGGTGGCATTTGCAGATGACGTGCTTTTCAGATAATAGGCTGTAATTATAAAGAATAAATAAATAAACAAAAAATAAATGGGACCATCGACTGGTGTGGAGTAGATCTGAGAGTAGGCAACAGTCTCAGTCAGATACGACTTATTCCGAGTAACAACTATTTATAGCAGTTTTTCCCAGCTTTATTATCACTGGGCCCTGCCTCTGCAGACTTCTTGGAGGATGTTCTGGCGTAAAGTCAAGCGCCGGCACGCCAGTTGGAAACTTTAGAGCAGAGAGGGCGGCGAGACGACGTCAGCCATTTGTATGCTGACCAAACCCTCTCCAGGGCGACAACGCGATGGTAGCGCCCTCTCTGCGAAAAGGACATAAGCGCCTCGCCGACTGGCAGTGGCACGGGTAAAGACTACTCGATTTTACAGAAGTGTCAAGACCAACGACCTGGATAGAAATATCCACTGTATTACTTCACTTGTACTAGTATATACTGAAGAGATTTCTTATTTTGTCTGTCACCCTGCCTGCAACACAGCTGTATT
Source organism: Schistocerca piceifrons (assembly GCF_021461385.2). Lineage (NCBI taxonomy): Eukaryota > Metazoa > Arthropoda > Insecta > Orthoptera > Acrididae > Schistocerca > Schistocerca piceifrons. Next base: position 236,684,180 of record NC_060140.1, read on the forward strand.
TTACAGAGTTAAGTATTGTAATCATTTCTTTATGTAATAAAGTTCATTAATACGATTTGCTTGAATTACTGTCTAGCAAACCGAGAAAGCAGGTTTCCTAGGCATCCCATATTTGACGATTAGGCAGGATACAAAATTGGTGACGAGTATTGGAAAGAACCCAGAGACAACAGCCACCACAGAGTGTCTGTTTTCTTTTCGTAGGTTTTTGTGTTTTGCTGGTCCCTTAATTCTACATTGTCTTTGCTTTGCAGTATTTCTTATAGTGATTTTGCTAATCAGTGTCTTCAGGTGGATATTTTCTTTGCTTTTGTACTTATTTTTATTGCTTATCTTGTCCGTTTATTGCATTTATTTCTTCCAAAATGAAGAACCCACCTCTCCACCCCGTGCTCAGGTGCCTCAGCTGCAAATGATAGATGTAAGGTAGCTAACGCAGATCTTTCAGTTTCAGACCGAACAAATAACCACATTGCTATACACGGTACAGCATCGCCTGGTGAATCAGACTACCAATACAGCACAAACCACATCTATAGTACCACCTAGTTCCATACCACCTAATCACCAGTTTAATGAACTACAAGGGGAATGGCTAGAGGGTTGCAACAGTTTGAAGCCCAATTAATTGTCCCAACGTATCAGATACTGTGAAACTCCCTTACTTTCTGTCAACAGTAGGAAGAGCGGTATTTCGCCTCATCCAGAAATTATTCCATAACGGCATTCGGAGTGAACTTTCCTATGAACAGGCTGTCGATTCGCTAACCAACTAATATGACCAACAAGTGAATGTGGTAGCAGCTAGGTACCAAAACGTCAGAACAAACATATCGCGAGTTGATAACAGATTTGCAGGCTATAATGAGGAAATGCAAATTTAAATGTGCCTGTGGTGATTTGTATTCAGATGTTATGTTGTGTGATGCAATCATGTACATTGTAACTAATGTCTGACTTCGAAAACAGATTTTGAAGTAGTCCGAGCCTTCATTTCAACACGTAGTGCTAATACTAGATACGATTCAGGTGCCATGTCGGTCGATAAATCTGAGCAGCGTCTTGCTCGCGACTCGCCCATTAGGGAGCAACAGCAGGTGCATGCCATGCCTCGTAAATAGTTCTCCATGCCGCGTAAACAGCTCTCCAAACAGGCGAACGGAATTAAGTCTCGCCCTGGGTGCTATTCACAGCACAAACGCCACGACTGCTCGTCCCGACAAGCACAGTGTTATGCTTGTGGCAAGAAAGGTCGCATGCGAGCCATATGTTTGCGATGGAACAAACATAAGAATTCTGCCCTCTCACAATATTCTCGTCTCAAGGCCCATGTAATAAATGCAGTGTATTCAAAGCCTGCTACAGGCATTAGCAAAACTAGCAAGCGACCAGTTTCTTCAGTGTTATGCTAGTCCAACAAACTTCTCGTTAATTTGCATATTAGTGGAAAACGTGTGAAATTTCAGTTGGACACGGGTGCCTCTCTTACGTTGCTAAATCGTAATACATACGAACTGCAGGCTCCCCACGCCTTTCTACAACTAGCACGCACCTGACGGCTTATAATGGACAAGATATCCCCATTCTTTGGAAATGTACTTTGTCTGCCACGTATCGCTTGCATATGCGAACAGTGATTTTCACTGACCGTGAGAACATATTTGGTCTTGATTCATTTGATTTATTTGGCTTTACAGTTTAACACAGTGTTTTCTCAGTGACTGCATTTAGTGAAAAAGACAGTTCTTGAACATTTTCTGAAGGTTTAGGCAAGGCTAATAATTTTGTTGCACATATTACTATGAATGACAATGCTCATCCGAAATTTTGCTGGGACAGAACTGTTCCCTTTGCATTTATCTCTGCAGTCAACCCACAAGCTGTGATTGATACTTATCCATTGTCACGGACAGAGGATCTCATGGACAGATTATACGCTGGTCGTTACTTTTCAAAAACTGATTTGCGTGACATATATATTCAAATATCGCTAGATGAAGAATCTAAAAACGTGTGTGTAATGAGCACTAATTTAGGCGTGTTTAAAGATTGGCATTTCCCTTTCGGCGGTGCTTCGCCATCCACCATTTTCCAACGGTATTTGGGACAGCTGAATACTCAAGTACCAAACTGTTCAAACTATTTGAACGATATTGTCATAGCAGGTCGTACACCTGAAGAACACATTGCAAATTGGCATGCTTAGTTTTGTATGTTATCTGATGCAGGACTAAAGTGTAGACTGCACAAGTGTGATTTTTTTTAAACCTGAATTGCAATATCTGTCTCATATGATAAGCAGTCAAGGTGTACATCCTCCTCAGTCAAATTTTTTAGCCACACTTGATCCGCCTGTACTTCACAATGTTACAGAATTGGCGTCAGCCTTAAGGAAAATGTACAATTATATTCGGCTCATATCGAACGCTGCACAAATCGCAGCTCGATTGCATCACTTGCGTTGCAAGAATGTCCCTTTGCTTGGACAGATGAGTGCCAAGAAGCTTTTCATAAACTTAAAGATGCATTGCTCATTGAGCGATGCTTGGCGCATCATAATCCTGACAAACCAGTTGTATTGCAAGTTGACGCTTCCTCTTACGGAATCGGTGCAGTGCTTTCGCACAGATTTGGCGATAAAGGTCTATTGATTTCGCAGCTAAAGTGTTGTCCAAAGTGTAACTATTCCCAAATGGAGAAAGAGGCATTGGCTACTGTGTATGGTGTCACCAAATTCCGGCATTATTTGTATGGCAGAAAATTCCACTTACTAACGGATAACAAGCCATTGCAGTCCTTGTTTCATGCGACGAAGCCAGTTCCTGTACGAACTCCCCAAAAACTGCAAAGATGGGCTTTGTTTCCCCTAGACCCGTGGTCTAGGGGTAGCGTCTTTGATTCATAATCAAAACGTCTTCGGACCCGGGTTCGATCCCCGCCACTGCCTAAATTTTGATAAATTATCAGCATTGGTGGCCGAAAACTTCCGGCATAAGAAGTCAGCCTCATTCTGCCAACGCCCTTGTCAAACAGGGCGGAGGAGCAGATAGAGGTTCAGGGCACTCTCTTGTCCTAGGGGTGGAAAATTTCCCCTAAAGGCGGAAGAATCAGCAATGATCAACGACATGAGGATGCAGAAGGCAATGGAAACAACTGCACTAAAGACACGTAACGTGTATCCACAGGACATGTGGCCTGTATTTGAAGAAGTGTCATGATGATCTCTCGATTGGCAAAAGATTCCGGAATAGTCCCCCATTCGGATCTCCAGGAGGGGACTGCCAAGGGGGAGGTTACCATGAGAAAAAGACTGATTAATCTACGAAAGGATAACGTTCTACGAGTCGGGGCGTGGAATGTCAGAAGCTTGAACGTGGTAGGGAAACTAGAAAATCTGAAAAGGGAAATGCAAAGGCTCAATCTAGATATAGTAGGGGTCAGTGAAGTGAAGTGGAAGGAAGACAAGGATTTCTGGTCAGATGAGTATCGGGTAATATCAACAGCAGCAGAAAATGGTATAACAGGTGTAGGATTCGTTATGAATAGGAAGGTAGGGCAGAGGGTGTGTTACTGTGAACAGTTCAGTGACCGGGTTGTTCTAATCAGAATCGACAGCAGACCAACACCAGCAACGATAGTTCAGGTATACATGCCTACGTCGCAAGCGGAAGATGAACAGACAGAGAAAGTGTATGAGGATATTGAAAGGGTAATGCAGTATGTAAAGAGGGACGAAAATCTAATAGTCATGGGCGACTGGAATGCAGTTGTAGGGGAAGGAGTAGAAGAAAAGGTTACAGGAGAATTTGGGCTTGGGACAAGGAATGAAAGAGGAGAAAGACTAATTGAGTTCTGTAACAAGTTTCAGCTAGTAATAGCGAATACCCTGTTCAAGAATCACAAGAGGAGGAGGTATACTTGGAAAAGGCCGGGAGATACGGGAAGATTTCAATTAGATTACATCATGGTCAGACAGAGATTCCGATATCAGATACTGGATTGTAAGGCGTACCCAGGAGCAGATATAGACTCAGATCACAATATAGTAGTGATGAAGAGTAGGCTGAAGTTCAAGACATTAGTCAGGAAGAATCAATACGCAAAGAAGTGGGATACGGAAGTACTAAGGAATGACGAGATACGCTTGAAGTTCTCTAACGCCATAGATACAGCAATAAGGAATAGCGCAGTAGGCGGTACAGTTGAAGAGGAATGGACATCTCTAAAAAGGGCCATCACAGAAGTTGGGAAGGAAAACATAGGTACAAAGAAGGTAGCTGCGGAGAAACCATGGGTATCAGAAGAAATACTTCAGTTGATTGATGAAAGGAGGAAGTACAAACATGTTCCAGGAAAATCAGGAATACAGAAATACAAGTCGCTGAGGAATGGAATAAATAGGAAGTGCAGGGAAGCTAAGACGAAATGACTGCAGGAAAAATGTGAAGACATCGAAAAAGATATGATTGTCGGAAGGACAGACTCAGCATACAGGAAAGTCAAAACAACCTTTGGTGACGTTAAAAGCAACGGTGGTAACATTAAGAGTGCAACGGGAATTCCACTGTTAAATGCAGAGGAGAGGGCAAATAGGTGGAAAGAATACATTGAAAGCCTCTATGAAGGTGAAGATTTGTCTGATGTGATAGAAGAAGAAACAGGAGTCGATGTAGAAGAGATAGGTGATCCAGTATTAGAATCGGAATTTAAAAGAGCTTTGGAGGACTTACGGTCAAATAAGACAGAAGGGATAGATAACATTCCATCAGAATTTCTAAAATCATTGGGGGAAGTGGCAACAAAAAGACTATTCACGTTGGTGTGTAGAATATATGAGTCTGGCGACATACCATCTGACTTTCGGAAAAGCATCATCCACACAATTCCGAAGACGGCAAGATCTGACAAGTGCGAGAATTATCGGACAATCAGCTTAACAGCTCATGCATCGAAGCTGCTTACAAGAATAATATACAGAAGAATGGAAAAGAAAATTGAGAATGCGCTAGATGACGATCAGTTTGGCTTTAGGAAAAGTAAAGGGACGAGAGAGGCAATTCTGACGTTACGACTAATAATGGAAGCAAGGCTAAAGAAAAATCAAGACATTTTCATAGGATTTGTCGACCTGGAAAAAGCGTTCGACAGTATAAAATGGTGCAAGCTGTTCGAGATTCTGTAAAAAGTAGGGGTAAGCTATAGGGAGAGACGGGTCATATACAATATGTACAACAACCAAGAGGGAATAATAAGAGTGGACGATCAAGAACGAAGTGCTCGTATTAAGAGGGGTGTAAGACAAGACCGTAGCCTTTCGCCCCTACTCTTCAATCTGTACATCGAGGAAGCAAAGATGGAAATAAAAGAAAGGTTCAGGAGTGGAATTAAAATACAAGGTGAAAGGATATCAATGATACGATTCGCTGATGACATTGCTATCCTGAGTGAAAGTGAAGAAGAATTAAATGATCTGCTGAACGGAATGAACAGTCTAATGAGTACACAGTATGGTTTGAGAGTAAATCGGAGAAAGACGAAGGTAATGAGAAGTAGTAGAGATGAGAACAGCGAGAAACTTAACATCAGGATTGATGGTCATGAAGTCAATGAAGTTAAGGAATTCTGCTACCTAGGCAGTAAAATAACCAATGATGGACGGAGCAAGGAGGACATCAAAAGCAGACTCGCTATGGCAAAAAAGGCATTTCTGGTCAAGAGAAGTCTATAAATATCAAATACCGACCTTAAGTTGAGGAAGAAATTTCTGAAGATGTACGTCTGGAGTACAGCATTGTATGGTGGTGAAACATGGACTGTGGGAAAACCAGAACAGAAGAGAATCGAAGCATTTGAGATGTGGTGCTATAGACGAATGTTGAAAATTAGGTGGACTGATAAGGTAAGGAATGAGGAGGTTCTATGCAGAATCGGAGAGGAAAGGAATATGTGGAAAACACTGATAAGGAGAAGGGACAGGATGATAGGACATCTGCTAAGACATGAGGGAATGACTTCCATGGTACTAGAGGGAGCTGTAGAGGGCAAAAACTGTAGAGGAAGACAGAGATTGGAATACGTCAAGCAAATAAATGAGGACGTAGGTTGCAAGTGCTACTCTGAGATGAAGAGGTTAGCACAGGAAAGGAATTCGTGGCGGGCCGCATCAAACCAGTCAGTAGACTGGCGACCCAAAAAAAAAAAAAAAACGAGTGCGAGGTTGTGTATCGCCCGACAGCTCTACAAGGTAATACAGACGAATTTTCACGTCTTCCGCTTGGCCCTGATATAGACTTTGACGCTTCTGTTGCATCTTCTTGTCACATCGATGCTCAGGATTACGAATATCTTCAATTCGTTGCTCTGAACTAACGGGAAATTGCACAGGCCACGGAAGCTCTGTCAGATTTTAACATTTTGCTGAAATACATCCGCACATCTTGGCTTCACGCATTGCGTAGCATAAAGATCTCGGCAGTGCGCCGATACATTGCACGTCGGCATAGCCTCGCTATACAGAAACGTGTGATTCTTGTTCAAAATGATAGTGAAGAGTCAAGTGTGTTGAAGAAAAGTAAAGAAAAAAAAAACAATTGTTGCAGTTACTTCACCAAGGACACTGACGGGTTGTTCGTACGAAACATTTAGCGCGTCGACACTGTACTTAGCAGGGTATGGACATCCAAATAGAACAGATGACGTCAGAGTGTCACGCTTGTGCGGAAAATCAGTCCTGTCCGCCACAAAAATTCTCTGTTTGGCCTAAGTTACAATCTCCATGGCAATGTGTGTACTTAGCCTTTGCGGAACCTTTTTGAACACCCGTTGGTTGACTTTGGTAGACTCATATAGCAAGTTTCCTGTTGGTGTGCCAATAAACTCGATAACGTCACGCAGCACTATTCAGGCGTTGTCCTCCATTTATTGCGTCGTAGGTCTGCGTGAAGTCATAGTGTCGGACAAAGGCCCTCAGTTCATATCAAATGAATTTGAAACGTTCTGTGAACGCAATGGCATACAGCATGTAACTACATCCGTTGTCAACCGGCGAAGCGGAACGTTTTGCCGAAACCTTCAAGAAACAGATGGCCATATATCGCACCGCATACACCAGGGAGCAAGCACTGCAACTGTTTCTCTCATCCTATCGTTCGCTTTCAACAGATGCATCATCGTAGACGGAACTGCTTCACGGCCATCGCCATCGGACACTGCTCCACCTGCTCCACCTTCCTCAGCATCCGACGCCGACGGAAGTCCTCAACTATCGCTTCGAGCGGCGTGATTTTCACTGACCGTGAGAACATATTTGGTCTTGATTCATTTGATTTTTTGTGTTTACAGGGCTTTTAGTGACAGCAGGGGGTGGGCACGAGGCGTGATCCTTCGTCTAATTCGCATGCATGTATCTCATTTCAGGCACAGACGATTGCAGCACCGACATCGCAATCAACTTTGCCACTGTCATGGTGACAATGATACTTCTGTGAATCTTCCCCCAAATTTCCGGATCCCGAGGACAGCGCGTTACAGCAGCCGCCAGAGAGTGTCATCACTACCCCATAGGACGACCCCATGGAGACGGATCATTCGCCTCCTCGTCTCCTCTCGTCCTACTGATGAGCTGGAGTCGCCGACATCGCTGTCTCAGCAGCTGATGCCTTCTTCATAAGGGCCTCAGGAGGTGGACCTGTGCCCTTCTGGTCGTTTTCTGGGGTACGTTTCCGCCAGAGCGAAGGCCAAATGGCAGGGTATGACTGGAAGAATGACGTCCCCCACAGCCACAGCTACCAGTCCCCCAGAGCACCCACACTCCTGCCTCTCCCTTGTTGTCGGGCTCTCTATAGACGAGGGTCCGTCGCTTTGTGTGTGTGTGGGGGGGGGGGAGGGGGGAATGTTCTGGCGTAAAGTCACGCAACAGCACGCTAGTCGGAAACGTTAAAGCAGAGAGGCCTGTGAGACGACGTTAACCAGTTGCACACTGGCTGACTCCTCTCCAGAACGACAATGCGACGGCAGCGCCCTCTCTGTGAAGAGAACACAAACGCCGCGCCCACTGGCCGCGACCACGTTGAGTACACCCCCAGTTCTACAGGAGCATCAAGACCAACGACCTGGATAGAAGCCTCCACTGTATTATTTCACTTGCATATACAGAGGAGATTTGTTATTTTGTCTGTTGTCCTTTGCCTGTGATACATCTGTATTTCACAGAGTTAAGTACTGTATTCATTTCCTTTTGTAATAAACTTCATTAATGCAATTTTCTTCAATTGCGAACCGAGCAAACATGTTTTCTAGGCATCCCATATTTGATGAGTAGGCATGATAGAACAGAGGGTGAAGACAATGTAACACTATGTTACTGAATGACGTAAAATACCTTCCACTGTGATGGTCTGGAGTGATGCACCATGCTGGCTTAGCATTATCCTGGTCTTGGCAGCTGTGTTTCACTGGCAGCTAACGTGCTCGCATCATGTGCTCTGAAGTTTTTTCCAGAGGGTGTTGGCGAAACAATGTCTAAACTTCCTTCCCAACAAAACAAGAACTTTTATTAAGCTTCCTATCAGAAAAGAAGAAACAGTTTGTCGTTTGTTGAGATTTTAATTAAGATATCTTAAAACATATCGACCAGAAAAATGAGCTGAAACCATTATTTGGAGGTTTCAGTCCAGTTTCAAAGGTTAATTTTTCAACTCATATGCAGCCTGATGCTGGAACCCTGGCCAATAGCATCTTTATTGGCAGATTTTTGGCTGAAACATTTAATATATACCCATTTGTTAGTGAATTATCAGATCATAATGTACAACTAGTGGAAATAAACAATATAGCATTTTACACCAATGAAGCAGGTTCATACGAAACTGTGAGGATTATTAGTGAGAACGGGACGCAATATTTTAAGGGAAAGTTAAAAGAGTTGGTATGGTATGGAATGAGATATATTATGGAATTTGATACCAAAGTCAGATTCCATTTACTCCATATTAAATTTGTATTAATATTTGAAAACTGATTTACTAAAATGTTATCCAGAAAACACGTTTAAAAAATGTAAGCCACGGATAATTAATGGAAATAGCATCTCATTTATGAGGGAGTGGGAAATTTTAGAAGGGCAAGAATAAGTCAACGTCTGGCATTACTGCATATTACGAAAAATAACATAGTATTTTAAGGAAATTCATTAAAATATCTGGAAGTATCTTTGTTATGACAGAAATAAATAATGCAGAGACCAATATTAAAAGAATATGGTAAATTATCAAAAGAGAGACTGAGTATCAATTCAATGTACAAGATATGATAATAATAATGTTGCAACTCGTAATTCACAAGTTGTGTGTACTTTCAAGGATCTCTTTCTAAATGTCGCTGCAAAAGTAGGATAAAATGGCTCAGTTGAGGAAGGAAGAGAATACATTCAAAATGTCATTCCACACAAGTTTAACCACCTAGATGTAGCATCGACATCCCTCACTGAAATTAATGGAATTATAAATAAAAACAAAAGCTCGCATGGTGTTGAATGAAATTTGAGACAGAATTCAGAGAAGTTGGTCTTACTTAATCAGTGAAGTGCTCAGTGATACAGGTATGTAATACATGAATGGCAAACTAATTTTTCCAGAAATACAAATAAGGAATCGGTAAACCTCGTTGTAAGAAAGGTGAAAAGATAGAATGGAGCAGTTGTGGTCCAATTTCCTTAATGACTTATCTTTCCAGTATCTTCGAAAAAGTGATATACTCAAGAGTAGACACACATTTATGTAGAACAAATAACTTCACATATCAGAGTTTGGACTTCCAAAGAGTTAATCGACTGAGAACTTATACACTCACCAAATATAAAAAGCTTTAAATAATAGAATATCATCAGTCGATATGATAGTTAGATTGTAGAGATCGTGTTACATTCTTATAAAAACTTAAGTGTAATGGAACTAGGGGTTTTGCTCACAACTGGTTTGAATAATACCTAACAACAGAATGGAAAGAATTGTGCTGCTGAATAATACAACCAACGTTGGAAGGGAAGAACATTCTTTGGACTGGGGAGAAATCACAAAGGGAATTCCACGGGGCTCAAATGTGGACTGATAGTCCTTATATATGCGAATGGCCTTCAAATTAACATACAACAAGCAGAATTGGTACTTTTTTGCAGACAATATTTGTGTCACAATAAATACCATTAAAGAGAAAGCAATAGAACATATTATTAATGCCGTTTTTCAAAGAATTATTAAGTGGTTCTCTTGGAGTGTACACCTCCTTAATTTTGAGAAAAGTCTGTACAGCAAATAGAGCTCTATAAAAGATTGATGAGGTACATGAGTAAATAGGTTAGAATTATAAAATTTTTGGGTGTAGATATGATGGATATCCAACTCGACGAAGCATATCATCTTGCTTAATTTCTCAAACAATTAATTTCTGTTATTTTGTATCGTTGTATAATTGCTAGTCTTCGAAACAATTGAATCATCCTCCTGATGAATTTTGCATATTTCCACTCAATAATGTCTTATAGAATAATTTTCTGGTTTAACTCGTCGGGTACTGACTGAACAAAGGTGGACAGTAAAAATAACATGTGCTGACTCACTACCATCATGTAGGTACTTCTTCAAGGAGATAGGCATTTTAACTGCCTCGTCACAACACATTTATTTGCTAATTAAATTCGTCACAAATAATCCATCATAATTTGAGAACAAAGATTTTACTAATGGAAAAAATGATGTTCATGATTCATTACTGAAGCTGTCCGTGGCTCAGAAAGTTCAATATGTAGTAATCGAAATTTCTAGTCATTTGCCGAATAACATACAATTTCCTAGAGATAGCAAGGCAAGTTTTAAATTTAACCCGAAATCATTTCTCGCACACAACTCTTCCTAGTACCTGTGCGAATTTCTGTTTGAAAACTGGGGGCTGTTCTTTTTTTTAAGTTAAAAAAATTTCTTTTAAGTGTAGTTGCATGAGTAGGACTGAAAAAGAATGTATTAATTAATGTTGACACTAATCATGTATATATATATATATATTCTACCAAATTACACATCATTTCATTAAAAGAATCGTTCTGATGGTCTACGGAACAAATAACTAAATTGTGGAATGTTTTTACATTCTACTGTGTTGCGGTCCAAAATGAACTGACCTTTCTAAAGAAAACTCATTCATGGCCGACAACTTAGAAACTGTCGTTCGACTAATTCTGAAATACGGTACTTCGTAGGTTGTATTAACTGAACAAGTGAAAGACATTCAATGAAGAGCTATTAGTTTTCCCGGAGGTCATTTTTAGTCACCGTGAGAGGGTCACAGGAATGCTGATCAATCTCCAACGGAGAACTTCGTGAGGGGCGGTAGATTGCGATGAAATTTACTCTAAAAATTTCAAGATCTCAATACACATTACGTCAAAATGGTAATACTTCACATAGTCTGCAGTGGGAAGGAGCACGGTCCTTTTCAGGGGTGCACACGCACCTGTATGACAAAATCTGCTGATATTATTCAATACAAATTCATTCAATTTTTGTATTCTATTTTTCAGACACGTGAGAATTTCGCAGTGCGATAAACGATTTCAACCAGCCAGTTCATCTTAATAATGTGAATAGATAAAAAGAAGAGGCAAATAATTTTGAATGAATTTATGAAATTTTCTAACTTTTATTTACATAATAAAAAAATCCTGACTTAAAGCACACGTCGCAAATAATTTCTATTGCACTTCGAACAATACTGAAGGCAGCAGTAGATACATGTAATGGTTTTGTAGGCAAAGTAACTCTTTTCACTGTCTGTCGAACATGTCCGCTCTCCGAAGGAATATCTACTTTGGCAGATTTTACTGTTATCTTCATTAGAGTAAGCGAATGAACTTTTTAAATCATTTCTGAAGAGCAAAAATGCTTAAGACTTTTGTTAAAAATTTCAGCATGTGTAAGAAAGGGAGTGGTTCATAGGCAGGTCACGGTACATTACACGATTTTATTGGATAGGAATGATAATTAAGTAATGTAACTAAACAATTTCTTTTTTTTTTTTTTTTTTTGGAAATTCAACATGAATCCTAATATTCCAAGAGACAAATATGATGAAAGTAAATCTTTAAATAAGTAATGCATGCTTAAGTTTCATATTCCAACCCTTTTATAGTCCCACTGGCAAAACGAAGTAGCTATTAACGTAATCTCAGTATTAAAGCTGTCCAGGACACGAACCTGCGGCTGCACAGCCTTCGCCTAGCGAGCGGCGAGCGAAAGAAATTTCTCACGCCGCTCTTAATGAATTCTGCAGGCCGTCTAGTAGAGCGTGTGGGCGGGTGGGCTGCAGGGAGCAGGTGCAGAGAACGAGGGAGCGGTCCCAGGAGAGTCGAGAGAGGAAGGCCGGGCTAGACCTCGCCTGTCCAACCGGATTTATGCCTGCGAATACGAAATGCAGCAGCACACCACCGTGGAGCACTGGACGCGTGTAATTGGATACGAGGAATTCTCTCTCCACTTACCAGCATAATTCCGTAGTCCAAGACTGGTGCGCGTCTACATCATTTCTCTGTTAATAACTACCACATACTAAGATTTGGTCCACTTTCATTCACGAATGAAGGATAGAAAGGACGATTGCTTACACCTCTCAAACCAAACTGTCACAGCGAAACAAGTTTTAACTGAAACATCTCTTGCATTTTGCATTTTATATGATAAAATACAGCCATCGCTACCAAACAACCGCAAATTGCTGCCCAATATTCCCGCCAAATCATTTACGTACATAAAGAACAACAGCGGCCCTGTCACACTTCCCAGGGACACTCCTGACGATATTCTTGTCTCTTATGAACAATCGCCGTGGGGGAAAATATACTGGGTTCTATTATTTAAGAAGTCGTCGAGCTACTTACATATCTGTGAATTTATTCCATAGGTTCGTACTTTCGTTAACAGCCTGTAATGGGGCACCGTGTCAACGAGCTTTCCGGAAATCTAGGTATATGTTATCAACCTATTGCCAGCAACCATAGTTATCGGTGTATTATGTGGGAGAAGGGCAAACTGAGAACCGCTCGAACGATTCTTTCTAAAACTACGCTGATCCGTGGACATAAGCTTCTCAGTCTCAAGAACGTTTATTATATTCGAACTAAGAATGTGTTCAACCGCAGCAAACCGAAGTTAGGGATTTTGGTCTGTAATTCTGCGGATCCATTCCTTTACCGTTCTTACACTTTTTTTTTGGTCATCAGTCTACTGACTGGTTTGATGCGGCCCACCACGAATTCCTTTCCTGTGCTAACCTCTTCATCTCAGAGTAGCACTTGCAACCTACGTCCTCAATTATTTGCTTGACGTATTCCAGTCTCTGTCTTCCTCTACAGTTTTTGCCATCTACAGCTCCCTCTAGTACCATGGAAGCCATTCCCTCATGTCTTAGCAGATGCCCTATCATCCTGTCCATTCTCCTTATCAGTGTTTTCCGCATATTCCTTTCCTCTCCGATTCTGCGTAGAACCTCCTCATTCCTTACCTTATCAGTCCACCTAATTTTCAACATTCATCTATAGCACCACATCTCAAATGCTTCGATTCTCTTCTGTTCCGATTTTCCCACAGTCCATGTTTCACTACCATACAATGCTGTACTCCAGACGTACATCCTCAGAAATTTCTTCCTCATATTAAGGCCGGTATTTAATATTAGCAGACGTCTCTTGGCCAGAAATGCCTTTTTTGCCGTAGCGAGTCTGCTTTTGATGTCCTCCTTGCTCCGTCCGTCATTGGTTATTTTACTGCCTAGGTAGCAGAATTCCTTAACTTCATTGACTTCGTGACCATCAACCCTGATGTTAAGTTTCACGCTGTTCTCATTTCTACTACTTCTCATTACCTTCGTCTTTCTCCGATTTACTCTCAAACCATACTGTGTACTCATTAGACTGTTCATTCCGTTCAGCAGATCATTTAATTCTTCTTCACTTTCACTCAGGATAGCAATGTCATCAGCGAATCGTATCATTGATATCCTTTCACCTTGTATTTTAATTCCACTCCTGAACCTTTCTTTTATTCCCATCATTGCTTCCTCGATGTACAGATTGAAGAGTAGGGGCGAAAGGCTACAGCCTTGTCTTACACCCTTCTTAATACGAGCACTTCGTTCTTGATCGTCCACTCTTATAATTCCCTCTTGGTTGTTGTACATATTGTATATGACCCGTCTCTCTCGATAGCTTACCCCTACTTTTTTCAGAATCTCGAACAGCTTGCACCATTTTATATTGTCGAACGCTTTTTCCAGGTCGACAAATCCTATGAAAGTGTCTTGATTTTTCTTTAGCCTTGCTTCCATTATTAGCCGTAACGTCAGAATTGCCTCTCTCGTCCCTTTACTTTTCCTAAAGCCAAACTGATCGTCACCTAGCGCATTCTCAATTTTCTTTTCCATTCTTCTGTATATTATTCTTGTAAGCAGCTTCGATGCATGAGCTGTTACGCTGATTGAGCGATAATTCTCGCACTTGTCAGCTTTTGCCGTCTTCGGAATTGTGTGGATGATGCTTTTCCGAAAGTCAGATGGTATATCGACAGACTCATATATTCTACACACCAACGGGAATAGTCGTTTTGTTGCTACTTCCCCCAATGATTTTAGAAATTCTGATGAAATGTTAACTGTCCCTTCTGCCTTATTTGACCGTAAGTCCTCCAAAGCTCTTTTAAATTCCGATTCTAATACTGGATCACCTATCTCTTCTAAATCGACTCCTGTTTCTTCTTCTATCACATCAGACAAATCTTCACCCTCATAGAGGCTTTCAATGTATTCTTTCCACCTATATGCTGCTGAAACTTGTTACAGAACTCAATTAGTCTTTCTCCTCTTTCATTCGTAGTCCCAAGCCCATATTGTCATGTAACCTTTTCTTCCTCTCCTTCCCCTACAACTGCATTCCTGTTGCCCATGACTATTAGATTTTCGTCCCCCTTACTGCATTACCCTTTCAATATCCTCATACACTTCCTATATCTGTTCATCTTCCGCTTGCGACGTCGGCATATATACCTGAACTATCGTTGTCGGTGTTGGTCTGCTGTCGATTCTGATTAGAACAACCCGGTCACTGAACTGTTCACAGTAACACACCCTCTGCCCTACCTTCCTATTCATAACGAATCCTACACCTGTTATACCATTTTCTGCTGCTGTTGATATTACCCGATACTCATCTGACCAGAAATCCTTGTCTTCCTTCCACTTCACTTCACTGACCCCTACTATATCTAGATTGAGCCTTTGCATTTCCATTTTCAGATTTTCTAGTTTCCCTACCACGTTCAAGCTTCTGACATTCCACGCCCCGACTCGTAGAACGTTATCCTTTCGTTGATTATTCAATCTTTTTCTCATGGTAACCTCCCCCTAGGCAGTCCCCTCCCAGAGATCCGAATGGGAGACTATTCGGGAATCTTTTGCCAATGGAGAGATCATCATGACACTTCTTCAATTACAGGCCACATGTCCTGTGGATACACGTTACTTGTCTTTAATGCAGTGGTTTCCATTGCCTTCTGCATCCTCATGTCGTTGATCATTGCTGATTCTTCCGCCTTTAGGGGCAATCTCCCACCCCTAGGACAAGAGAGTGCCCTGAACCTCTATCCGCTCCTCCGCCCTCTTTGACAAGGCCGTTGGCAGAGTGATGCTGACTTCTTATGCCGGAAGTTTTCGGCCGCCAATGCTGATTATTTATCAAAATTTAGGCAGTGGCGGGGATTGAACCCGGGACCGTTTTGATTATGAATCAAAGACGCTACCCCTATACCCCCTACTGGCCATTAAAATTGCTACACCAAGAAGAAATACAGATGATAAACGGGTATTCATTGGGCAAATACATTATACTAGAACTGATATGCGATTACATTTTCACGCAATTTGGATGCATATATCCTGAGAAATCAGTACCCAGAACAACCACCTCTGGCCGTAATAACGGCCTTGATACGCCTAGGCATTGAGTCAAACATAGCTTGGATGGCGTGTACAGGTACAGCTGCCCATGCAGCTTCAACACGGTACCACAGTTCATCAAGGGTAGTGACTGGCGTATTGCGACGAGCCAGTTGCTCTGGGCAGCGGACCACACGTTTTCAATTGGTGAGAGATCTGGAGAATGTGCTGGACAGGGCAGAGGCGAACATTTTCTGTATGCAGAAAGGCCCGTACAGGACCTGCAACATGCGGTTGTGCATTATCCTGCTGAAATGTAGGGTTTCGCAGGGATCGGATGAAGGGTAGAGCCACGGGTCGTAACACATCTGAAATGTAACGTCCACTGTTCAAAGTTCCGTCAATGCGAACAAGAGGTGACCGAGACGTGTAACCAATGGCACCCCATACCATCACGCCGGGTGATACGCCAGTATGGCGATGACGAATACGCGCTTCCAATCTGCGTTCACCGCGATGTCGCCAAACACGGATGCGACCATCATGATGCTGTAAACAGAACCTGGATTCACCCGAAAAAATGACGTTTTGCCATTCGTGCACCCAGGTTCGTCATTGAGTACACCATCGCAGGCGCTCCTGTCTGTGATGCAGCGTCAAGGGTAACCGCAGCCATGGTCTCCGAGCTGATAGCCCATGTTTCTGCAAACGTCGTCGAACTGTTCGTGCAGATGATTCTTGTCTTGGAAACGTCCCCATCTGTTGACTCAGGGATCGAGACGTGACTGCACGATCCGTTACAGCCATGCGGATAAGATGCCTGTCCTCTCGACTGGTAGTGATACGAGCCCGTTGGGATCCAGCACGGCGTTCCTTATTACCCTCCCGAAACCACCGATTCCATATTCTGCTAACAGTCATTGGATCTCGACTAACGCGAGCAGAAATGTAGCGATACGATAAACCGCAATCGTAATAGGCTACAATCTGACTTTTATCAAAGTCGGAAACGTGATGGTACGCATTTCTCCTCCTTACACAAAGCATCACAACAACGTTTCACCAGGCAACGCCGGTCAACTGCTGTTTGTGTCTGAGAAATCGGTTGGAAACTTTGTGAGCACGCTGTAGGTGTCGCCACCGGCGCCAACCTTGTGTGAATGCTCTGAAAAGCTAATCATCTGCATATCACAGCATCTTCTTCATTTCGGTTAAATTTCACGTCTGTAGCACGTCATCTTCGTGGTGTAGCAATTTTAATGGCTAGTAGTGTATAAACTGGAGTCACCTACACTTTTTCCTAGTCACTTGGGCACTTGGGACTTAGTGCTGGGCGAGATACTCATGATAAATCCAAGCTAGGTAAGGGGCCAATGCCGTAGAGTACTCTCTGTAAAATCGAACTGGGATTCCATCCGGACCTGGCGATTTATTTCCTTTCAGATCTTTCAGTTATTTCTCTATGTCAGGTACGCTATGTCAGGTACGCTATGTGATCCATCAGGATTCGGTCCGATGGCCAAATGATGGCATGTTTGTACGATACTCCTGTCCTAACGATTTCTTGAACGTGAAATTTAAATCTTCGACTTTCGTTTTGCTATCTTCAACTGCCACACCAGAATGCTCAACAAGGGACTGATTGGAAGCCTTAGACCCGATTAACGATTTCACATAAAACCGGTAATTTCTCGGTTTCTCTGCCAGATCTTTTGCTAAGGTGCAATGGTGATAGTTGTCGTATGCATCACAAATAGATAGTTTCACAGACGCATGAATCTCTACTAACCTTTGCTTGTCGTCATTCATGCGTTCGCTTTTGAACCGAGAGTGTAACAGCCTCTGCTTCCTCACCGTCGGCTGAATATTGTTATTAAACCACAGTGGGTCTTTTCTATCCTTTTTCAACTTACTAGGCACATAACTCTCCAGACCACGACTCACAATCTGCTTAAACTTTGCCCATAATTACTGTACCTCGACGTTATTGGAAATAAGTGATGCTAGTTCTCTGTCTAAGTGAGATGTTAATAACTTCTTATCTGCTCTGCCTAGCAGAAACACACTCCTAGCCTTCTTGACTGATTTATTAACTTTCTTAATCATAGTTGTTATAACTACATCCTTATAACAACTACAAACATGGCTGACAGCAAAAACCGTAAATAAATTTGCAATATATGAACTACGAGGGTTCGTAACTCTTCAACAGTTGGCAGCATTGGTGGGCTGCAGATACTGGCTTGTTCCGTAGCTTCTTCTCTACAGCTCCAGTTGGCGGGAAGCCTTAGCATTGAACGGTTGTGTTGTTACAGTGTAAAGTATGGAACCCTGCGTAGACGGTCGGTCAATACGATTTAAGCAACGTGCAGTCATTGAATTCTTGAGAGCAGAAGGTGTCACCCCAAAGAAGATTCATCAGAGAATGAAAGCAGTTTATGAGGATTGTGTTGATGTGAGTACTGTGCGTCGTTGGGCGAGCAAGTTTAAAGATGTTCAGGCCGTAACATCTGACTGCGTGACGAAGAGTAGAACGTCCTGTGGCAGCAACCACGGCATCCTCCTTATAGTCCATATTTAGCACCGTCTGATTTCCATCTGTTTCCGATAATGAAAGACGATCTGCAGGGACATCATTATGCATCTGATGGAGACATTGAGAGAACTGTGGGATTGAGGTTGCGGAAACAGAGTGTCGACTTCTTCCGTGACGGCTTCAGAAAACTTGTTCATCGTTGGCAGAAATGCATCCAATTGGCTGTTTATTATGTGGAAAAGTGAATATTGGTAATTAAATATTACATTCTAAGGATTATTTCTGGTTTTGATTTATTAAAATATTACCATCCAGACAAAATTAACGAAGATGGAGGCATTACTTTTCACTCAAACCTCGTATATAGTCCACTGTCTGCTCTTTTAACAATCTGTACATGTGTAACAATTTTTCTTTATTTCATATTCTTTATTGTTGTGACTTGAGCTTCTTAGTTCATTATGTATGTTTAATGTCGTACAATTTATGTGACTTCCATCTGGAGAAGATACCCTTTTTACATTAAACGTAGTCAACAGGTTGGCTGTTTACTTTGTTTACTGATAAGGGTGTGATGTTTTTGCGAAACAAATGTTACTTCCTCACAGGCACAGTAAACATTTTCTGCACTGTTAATGTAATTTCATGGCATTCATTTTGTTTTGATACGCGAGTGGTTAATGTTGTACCTGCAATGTGAATTCTAAAACTATCAATCAACCAAGTTTCAAATTGATCTACAAAACTCTTACACAAAATAACTTTAGAACACAAGGACAAATTAAAATCAGCTACAACAGTAGCTGAAATAAGTTACTAAACTAACATAACCTTATAATTTTAAATTGTCTGATTCTTAGAATATGTAGCAACTGTACATAATTTGACAGTAAATTTCTTGCATTTTTCTTTGCGGCTGAAAGCTTTTGTAATCGGAGATAAGTTTCAGGATAACATTCGTTATCGTCACAATCGATTTAATAAGTATTAGGTAGTTCCAAACAGTTTACGTCTTCACTGTTAAAACGTGTTATTACTCCAGTGGTATGGGAGCGCGTGGTAAGGTGCACGGGCGACAGAAGACCACTCCGGCAGGAATTTTCTGAATCTAATTTCCGGGTTTTCATCATTTCTATTACTGACTCCTGTCAGTCCACTGTATGGACGTTCGCGTCGTCTGTGTTTATATTAACCTGCTACCCGCTGTTAGCATTATCTGAGCAAATATCCGTTGCGTGTTGTATAAGTATTTAGTTAACAATCCGCAATGTAGAACAAGTATTATTTCTTACTAGCCTAAAAATGAAAACTTGTCATTTGGTTTGCTTCTCACCGAGCTTACATGATCGTTCCACATACTGAATAGGTAGTAACTCCAACGTATTATGGTATAAGTAACTAGTTGTTAGTCATTGAACTTGAAATTCAAGTTTAAAATTACGACAGACTAGCATGGAACGCGTTCTTAGTACATGTAGACTGGCAACACGTCATTTTTCTCGAAGCAAATTTACCGATACTTTTATGTAACCAGTGAAAGGCATGAAATAACTCGATATATTTTTAACGGTGTAATTGAATTCATTCGTTAATTTTTCGGACGTTTTTCCTAGGTCCTGTACATATAATGGCAGATA
The DNA here is from genome assembly GCF_021461385.2 of Schistocerca piceifrons. Lineage (NCBI taxonomy): Eukaryota > Metazoa > Arthropoda > Insecta > Orthoptera > Acrididae > Schistocerca > Schistocerca piceifrons. Next base: position 236,704,325 of record NC_060140.1, read on the forward strand.
CAGCACAGACTGAGATGTTACGTTAGAAAGAGAAAGCTTAGCTGAAATTGCAGCGATCTACTGAGCTTCGATTGTTTGGAAAGCAATGAACATATCGAGATTGTGAATAGGTTAGTACGGGTAGCTGGAGTTCTCATCACCAAAAAAACTTTGGCTTACAGTCCGATAGTGGTAGTCCCACCTATCCGATTACCATTTTCATTTTTTTAGGACATAGTTCATGTCGAGTTTTCGTCACGATCTGGACATGAGATATTTATTTCAATTCATCGTCTCATAGTTACCGTTTTCGTTAGACCAGTAGCACAATCTATCATTACTCTGTATTGTGACAGATGCCGGTAGTTGAGAAACTATCAACCATAGCATTTTGAAATTAATAATATTACAAATTTCCAAGTTCACGAGGAGACTAGACAATGAGTAAAGGAAAAAGGAAGTCAGTCTGGAGTGTAAAAAACACACAGAATCAAGAACGTTCTTAATTTATTTCAGTAACTCAATATATTTTCCTATTTCGTTAATGTAATAATTCGAGGTCATTAGTTTTGAAGAATTTCTTTGCTCCGTGAAAGTCTGAAACAAGCAAATAATGTGGTGCTCGATGAGGAGCATCTCGCAGACATCAGACGTCATCATAAGTTGGTACCGCGAGCTGAATCAGTCATCACCGAAAGCCTTTTTTTTTAAATTTGTGATAAGTTCCTATGCGACCAAACTGATGAGGTCATCCGTCCCTAGGCTTACACCGTTCTAATAACTGTCAGACACTTGTTGTCTTATGTAGGCGTTGCCGACCGCAGACCATATTCTGCGGGTTTACATATCTCTGTATATGAATATGCATGCCTATACCAGTTTCTTTGCCGTTTCAGTGTAAAGATATCTGAAACCCCGTGGCAAATTAAAACTGTGTGAAGTTGGTATGTAGAAAAATAAATGAGCCGCTATGATGCTGCCATCCTAGAGAGTCATGCAAACTAAAACAAACAGCTAGCGATGGTTGAGGCTGTCAAACAGAAATCATGCAAGGACTAGCAAAAATGGTTTAATTGAACATCATTTACCATGACAATTTAACAACACAATTATTGTAAATTGAAATAACTCTACTGAACATTGAAGCGTAGTACAATTCTTGTTTTAACAATGGCAAGCATTAAAGAGAAAAAAGGGTTCAGGCACTAGTTGATATTAAACCGTAAAATAAATCCACAGAAGGACCAGAAAATAGACAACCGTTTCTTGTTGTTTGGAGCCACCTTTACCTTCAGGACAAGGCCGTAGATCAAAGTGAAAACAGTAGCTGCAGCAGTTAGTGCTCAAGAAAAACCTTAAGACTACAATAAGAAAGAAATTCAAGTGAATATCATAGCTGAATAAGGCTGCTCTAACGGTGCGACCACGAACGTTTATTTAACGACCAACCCACGTAGACGAGGACAGCAACGTCCGGTACAACCACTGGCCACAGCTACACAACGGACCCATTGGCTTTGGAAAGCAGACAGCCCAGCTAGGATCCCCATTCATACGCAGAGCCATAATAGCCACAAACCAAATTACAGTTGAACTGTGTGTCATTTCCACATCACCAGTTAGTTTCTATGCGGATGATAATAAGGAAGACTCACCACACAGATGAACGCATAAGAAAGTGTCACACCATGACCTGCAAAGCGTATGGGATAGCCTACAAGAATTTACTAGCAATAAATCAGCTCCAAATATATAAATATGTAAATGTACAGATATCCGTAAATAAGGAGAAAAATATTTTGAACTGCTGTGCTTTCGAGTAACCGATAACTTGCTTAAACTTATTTTAAAACTGTCAGTGAGAATAAATATGCACAAGTAACTTCAAGACAGTAGAGACAATTCAAAGCTCCTTGGAACAAGCGAAAAAAAATGTATGGCTGAATGACTGAAACAAATTCTTGTTCACAGCTCAACTGAAAATAGGCTAGCCTGTAATATAAAACATTTCTCGCAAGACAGAACAAAGACCACAGTATGATGAACTTTAGATAAGTGACTAAGGATTAACACAGAGTTTGAGACAGTACCGGATCACGAAAACGACAAGTCTGAGGCAAAACAGATAATTAGCGAGTTAAATTGCTAATTGATTTCGAACAGTCAGTACAGCCAAAGATGGCCGACAGCAGCAATACAATACCAGTGAGTTGCTGTGGCCTGAAACACTCAGTCAACATCTCGAGTTACAGCCTTATGTCCGCAGCTGATAACAGCACAAGACGACTTTGGGTTTATTTAGCAATCCCCACCGAGACCTGTAGAACTGCCCGTCCTCCAGCATAAGGCGGCAAGCCCTAGATGGTAACTCCTTCCCTCGTCGATTACAAATCAAAGCTAGCCAAGGAGGTAGGACCATGAAGATAGGACAACATCAAAGATATCAAAAATATAAGGATCGGCCTAGAAATGCGAGCCCCATCGGCCCGAGAGGTCATTTAGGTTGGACAGGAAGTGTACTTGAATAGTCAAACGGATAAGGCGACTTTCGCGTGAATCTGGAAATCTGGGTATAAGTCTCGATCTTGCACAAATTTTCCCCTGTCACCATTTAAACCATTTCATTACCCGATTGCGGCCGATGTTAGGACTTCTATTTCATTCATCTTGTTTGTGTACGGCTGTCGGATCAAGAATGGTGTCTGTTATTTTGGACATATCCATCACCACACACACACACACATACTATGTGATCAAAAGTATCCGGCATATTAGGTGCATTGTGCTGCCATCTACTGTCATATCAGCGACCTCAACAGTCATTAGACATCGCGAGAAGTAAAGCTGTGAGGACCGGGCGTGACTCGTGCTTCGGTAGCTCAGATGGTCAGCCGGCACGGTAGCTCAGCGTGTTCGGTCAGAGGGCTAGCTGCCCTCTGTAATAAAAAACTTAGTTAATGGATCAACAACGAAATGTAACGGGTGTCTTTCGACATCCGCCCCGAGCAGATACAACGAACGAAAAACGAACAAAATGAGATTAAAAAAAAAGAAAAAAAGAAGACGGTAGAGCCCTTGCCCGCGAAAGGCAAAGGTTCCGAGTTCGAGTCTCGGTAGGGCACACAGTTTTAATCTGCCAGGAAGTTTCATATCAGCGCACACTCCGCTGCAGAGTGAAAATCTCATTCTGGTATAGCATTATTGGCAGTACCTAAGTAAATTATTACATTATTATTACTATAATCACTAAAAACTACGAAGGGAATGACGTGTGTCGGGAAGAACCGAACTATAGTAGGAGTTTGATAAGCAAAGTGTATGTGATTAATGTTTTAAATAGCGAGAGAAAACCTGTTCTGCTGCTGAAGTCGATAAACAACGTACGGTTTGTTATCACTTTATTAAAGCAACAGAATTTTGTTTGAACAGTCTTTCCAGACAGCGCGTGTGGACTGAGTAGTTAATGCGCTTGCGGCTTCATTTTCTGGGAAAACACAAACACGAGACGTATTTACGTTTGGCGTCCTTGCCGGCGCAATACGATCTGTCCTGATAGCACGGTGCAAAATTCCTGCTACTGGCGCTACGGTCGCAGGTTCGAATCATGCCTCGGGCATGGATGTGTGTGATGTCCTTAGGTTAGTTAGGTTTAAGTAGTTCTAAGTTCTAGGGGCTGATGGTCTTAGAAGTTAAGTCCCATAGTGCTCAGAGCCATTTTAACCAACCTGCTACTGGAAAAATCCAGCTTTATGACTGTTACTCGTCAACATGGAACTCCACTAACACAACTTCCCGTGATCTGTCCACACTGGAAATTTTTTCCTATGGGTGGCACGAACCCTCTCGACCTTCTCGCCCTGAGGAGACCCTTTTAAGTGGGTTGCGGGCACTGTCTTTTTAGCCGTTGCCATTTGTTAAGTGGTGCTCCCCCACCACTTTGTGCTCATTGCGCCCAGCCTTTGACGGTCCGCCATTTCCTGACGGTATGCCCTGTTCTTTAACCACTTACGTTCTCGTTTGTGTTTGCCGTCGGAGTTATCAGCCGTTTGAGCGATAAACGTGCTGGCTGGTGACCGCGGTTTACTTTTTATCGATCGTAGCAATATGGCGAAGGACATTTAATTTTTAGTTCAGGACCTCCGTTTCTCTATGGCATATTATATAGACCTTTCTTGACGTCCCTGTTTTTAGCTCTCTTCTCTTCCGTCGGATGGAATTAACGTGTAATCGTTTTTAACTCCTCTCTTTGTCTTCGTCTTCTGCAGTTTTGACATGGGCAAGTATCAACCTAGTTGGTTTTGCGCCCTAGAACAAAACAAAACCAACAAACAACATCTAAGACGAATTCGCTCGTTGTATCAAGTTGCCTGAATCATTTTACAACAGATAACAATTATTTATTTGTGTCTGTGTGTGTGTGTCTACATCTATATAGATACTTCGCAAGCAACGCACGCTGCATGGTGGAAGGTACCATGTACCACTACTAGTCATTTCTTTTCCTGTTCCACCCGCAAATAGAGCGCGGGAAAAACAACTATCATTACGCCTCCGTATGATCCGAAATTTCTTGTATCTTACCTTCGTGGTCCTTACGCGCAAAGTAGGATGGCGGCAGTAGAATCGTTTGGCAGTCATCCTCAAATGACACTTCTCTAAATTTTCTCAATAGCGTTTCTCGAAAAGAACGTCGCCTGCCCTCCAGGGATTCCCGTTTCAGTTCCTGAAGCATCTCCGCATCACTTACGTGTTGTTCGAACTTACCGCTAACAAATCTAGTAGCCCGCCTCTGAATTGCTTCGATGTCTTCCTTCAATCCGACCTGGTATGGATCCCATCACTCCAGCGATACTGAAGAAGTGGGTGCACCAGTATCCTATATGCGGTGTCTTTCATATGTGAACCACTCTTTCCTAAAATTCTCCCAATAAATCGAAATCGATCATTCACCTCGTCTACCACAGTTCTCACATGCTCGATACATTTCACATCGATTTGTAACGTTACGCCCAGATATTTCACTGTGTCAAGCAGGACACTAATAATACTGTACCCGAACATTACAGGTTTGTTCTTCCTACTCACCCGCATTAACTTACATTTTCGGGCATTTAGAGCCAGCTGCCATCCATTACATCAACTGGAAAATTGGTGTAAGTCGTCTTGAATCTTCCTACAGTCACGCAGTTTCGACAGCTTACCGTACACTACAGCTTGATCAACAAAAAACGCAGGTTGCAGTCCATCCTGTCCGCCAAATCATATATAACAGAGAGAACAACTGTCGTCCTACTACACTTCCCTGGGACACTCCTCACGATACCCTTACCTCTGATGAACACTCGCCTTCAAGGACAACGTACTCGGTTCTATTACTTAAGACGTCTTCGAGCCCTTCACATGTCTGTGGACTTATTCCATATGCTCGTACTTTCGTTGATAGTCTGCAGTGGGGCTCCATGTAAAATGCTTAGTGGAAATCTAGAAATATGAAACCTGCCTGTTACCCTTCATCCATAGTTCTCACAAGGGAACCTCCCCATCGCACCCCCCTCAGATTTAGTTATAAGTTGGCAAAAAAATGGTTCAAATGGCTCTGAGCACTATGGGACTTAACATCTATGGTCATCAGTCGCCTAGAACTTAGAACTACTTAAACCTAACTAACCTAAGGACATCACACAACACCCAGCCATCACGAGACAGAGAAAATCCCTGAACCCGCCGTGAATCGAACCCGGGAACCCGGGCGTGGGAAGCGAGAACGCTACCGCACGACCACGAGATGCGGGCTAAGTTGGCACAGTGGATAGGCCTTGAAAAACTGAAGACAGATCAATCGAGAAAACATGACGAATTTGTGTGGAACTATGAAAAAAATTTGCAAAATATACAAACTGAGTAGTCCATGCGAAGATAGGTAACATCAAGCACAATGGCAGTCCAGGAGCGCCGTGGTCCCGTGGTTAGCGTGAGCAACTGCGGAACGAGAGGTCCTTGGTTCAAGTCTTCCCTCGAGTGAAAAGTTTAATGTTTTATTTTCAGTTTATGTGACAAACTCTTATGTTTTCATCACTTTTTTGCGAGTGATTATCACATCCACAAGAAAACCTAAATGGGGCAAGGTAGAAGAATCATTTTACCCATGTACAAGTTAGGTGAATCGACAACATATTCCTGTCATGTGACGCACATGCTGTCACCAGTGTCGTATAGAATATATCAGACGTGTTTTCCTGTGGAGGAATCGGTTGACCTATGACCTTGCGATCAAATGTTTTCGGTTCCCATTGGAGAGGCACGTCCTTTCGTCTACTAATCGCACGGTTTTGCTGTGCGGTCGCAAAACACAGACACTAAACTTATTGCAGTGAACAGAGACGTCAATGAACGAACGGACAGATGATAACTTTGCGAAAATAAAGAAAGTAAAATTTTCAGTCGAGGGTAGACTTGAACGAAGGACTTCTCGTTCTGGAGCTATTCACGCTAACCACGGGACCACGGCGCTCCTGAGCTCACATATTCCTTGATGTTGCTTATCTTGCGCATGGACTACTCAGTGTATATTTTACTAATTTTTTTCATAGTTCTACACAACTTCTTCCTGTTTTCTCGATTGATCTGTGTTCAGTTTTTCAAGGCCTATCCACTGTGCCAACTTATTACTAAATCTGAGGGGGGTGCGATGGGGAGGTTCCCTTGTCAGTATATCGCATGAGAAAAGGGCAAGCTGAGTTTTGCACGACAGAAGCTTCTCAGTCTCAAGAAAGTTTATTAGCTTGGCAGTTATTATAGGCTGGAGTTTGTGCTGTAAGGTGTAATTATATACGATTAAAAAGCTAAACATTCATTTTTAACCATCAGTTACTTATCTCAAAGCACCCAGTTGATTCTCTAACATCGGTACAATTTTTGATTCTGAATTGTTTTAAACCCTGTACTTTGAAACATTAAAATCCTGTGGCACGTCTTATACGACTGGGATTGTATAACAGAGCAAAAAGAGCAAACCTCCGCGTTCTGGTCGAGACGGGTAAATCGGGTATGACAGACTGCCGCGTCAGGTTCTGCCATTGTCAGTCTTTGTATGGAGGGGCAATCCTCTGCTCTCCCAGCCGTTGTAGGCTCTCTCGACATTGAAGGCGCTACTTCTCAATCAAGTAGCTTCTCTGGTAGCGACACGAGGTTAAGTGCACACTTTTCCAGTCCTCCCAACATGGAGAATTAAATGGCAGTAGCGGGAATCGAACCTGAGTTCCCCACATGAGAGCCAGAAACACTGACCAATGATGTAAGGAGGCGCAAACTGTATAATAAAGGCCGTGAGAAATTGTCGTGATTCCTAGAAATATGGACAGAGACAGAAGCTTTTAGCGTGAGTACGGCGTGGATCAGCGTTCCGGCAGTGATGAAAGGTTCGCTGACTGGCCGCAGTTCAAGCCTTCTGTGGATCCATCTACGACTCACAACTGGACAACACGTGCCAATGGTCGCTGTATGAATACCTGAATATCAGACAGTCGAAAATATATTGGGATAAAATATGTTTATCTGCAGGACAGCATAACGAAAATATTTGTCTAAAGACTGAATTCTGAATTCGTCTTGTAACATCTTATGCACCAAGAATTTTATATTTATTTTCCGCTACACCTTGACAATATACGTATTTTCGTATGATTATCGTTCTCTCAATAAAAGTCTGTATGTTACATAAGCAGTAGCTTTTCTGAAGCTGAGAAACTCACAATCCGCGTGGTTCACTCTATGTAACGGGATTAGGATATCACATGTGAAGGGCACGGCACAGACTTGACGTATGTAAATTTCGCGCTGAGGCATGGTATTTAGAGGATTCTTTGACAACATTAATTTCATCATTTAACGTCGTAAAGTGTAACTTTAACTCAAAAAATGGCTCTGAGCACTATGGGACGCAACTCCTGAGGTCATCAGTCCCCTAGAACTTAGAACTACTTAAACCTAACTAACCTGAGGACATCACACATATCCATGCCTGAGGCAGAATTCGAACTTGCGACCATAGCGGTCGCGCAGTTCCAGACTGAAGCGCCTAAAACCGCTCAGCCACCCCGGCCGGCCTAACTTTAACCTCAGGCAGAAAATTGCTTGCGTGGGGGAAACTTAGTCTTTAGCTGTCGAGCCGTGGCGACTGGCGCTAGTTATGTTGCACTTGCATCGCTGATATCGATACTCGTCTGGTGTTGTATATCTAACTGTTCCGCCATTGGTTTTCCGGCTTGCCGTGTGGCCGGGGTCTCTCTCCGCTCGGCGTTCGACAAGGCAACATTGTTTTGAAAGGAAGCCTTCATGTCCATCCGCGGTGCCTGGGCCTCGCCGAACTTGTCGTTTGGCCGAGTGCCGGGTGTGCGAAACGGTGGCGGGTTCGTCGACTCATCCTGGATATCTTTTCATCGCGTAACTGGAACCATTAAGGTACGCTTCATTCACATTCTGTTGTTAACCGGTGAAGATGTGTGATACTTACGGTGGCATGTGGTATCTACCGGAGATTAGTTAAGTATATTTCTGAACTTGGTTCCACAGTGTCTTATTCATTGAGGTTAATGTATTACTTACTCCGCTTCAGAGCACGTACAGTGTGTGTTATTTTAAGTGGTTTATATGGAAATTTTAGTTTGTTTTAGGACACACTGTCCGGCCTGAGTTTGGCCGCGACTGTGTACGTGTCCAGCAGCCGTAGAATTCATCACTATTGGCTCGGGGTTGGTTTAACCACTTGTTCAGCAGGGTTTGGTATAATTATTTAATGCGGAAATTTCTTAAGCTTACTGTAAGTGGTGTCTTCAATTGTTGCTGACTTCTTAGAAGAATGTTAAATTACCAGTATCGCTCCGTAAGAATTTGCGTTAACTCTTGGGAGTGTAGTTATTATTAATTATAATCTTGGCTGTGACTGGAACTTGCACTTATTGGAATTTATTTGTGCTGCAGGGCATTTTGTTAAGGACTACTTGTGCGCTGAGGAGGGTGTTGTTTACAAATCCTTGTCAGCGCTACTTATGTTGGGCCCAGTCGGATTTCACATCCGCCAGTTTATGCGATACTGTACACAAGTTTCTGGCAGTGAAAGCTCGCGCTGTCTGTGCTCCACAGTGTAATTTTTTTTTTTCCAAGCAGCGCTATGGCCTTTAATGCTGTTGTTTAAAGTTGAGTTGGAATTCTAAGATATGCTACCCTTTTATAACCTTATTCCTTCTGGAAGTTATTTAATCATTATACTAGTGATTGAGATAACAACCGCCATTCATATTTAATGTAAATTTTACTTATTTGCATTTTGTTGGGGAACTCTGTAACCCTTGCTGTAATTCCTGTTCGGTGAGGTTTTCAACACTGGGTTCTCCTTATTTGGCCATCTTGTGTTTTGGTGTAGGAATTTTTGGACTGTGGACTATTATGCGGCCGGTTCAGTTTTATTAAAAATGTATTCTCTCTTGTGCCCAAGAAGTTTTGGTAAATTTATGGCTGTTTAAATTTTGCTTGAAGGTTGTATCATTAGTATCTTATCTTGGGCTATGCAAAGAATGATTGCCTGCGAGTTATAATTGACATTTTCTGCCATCGCTGATTATGGTTCAGGATTCAAATCAATTGTTTCATTAAAATATTAATTATGTTAATGTAATTCAGTCTGTGAAAAATAAATCTGTATATTGTACCAGTAAAAAAAAGGTCGAAATTTCGAATTAAATTTTTATATTGCCATTTTTTGGTTCTGTAATTTTGTAATAATGAAAGTTGTTCTCTAGTAAAAATTAAAATTATGTACGAACCAAAAGTTTGTCCATCAGCAATAGACCCTAGCTTCCTGTTTCCTTGAGTAGCTGTGTAATTTGTGCTCAGCTGTAATATAATTGTATGTAATTCTCTGACCTGCAATTGTTATTGAGCAACGTAGTGATAAATGAATGGTGCAATTGACACCTGCAACATCGTGGTGTATAGTCTGGGGAAGACACGAAAGGGCTACATGAGAGTAGCGTAAAATCTTCACTGTTCGTTAAGTCACTGTATTTGCGTATATCAGGAACCAAATTGCAACATAATACACTATCAGCTGGTTTCTGCCTCGGGTTCTTCGGCCGACAATTGTTTGATGATTTTCCTGACATTTTGACTAAAATCTGTACGGCTTGCATGAGAAGAAATGTACTAGTGTTCTGCATTAACATTCGACAGCTTTTTTGGTGGTGCAGTAGCCTCTGCTCGTATATACTATCCGAACACGCTGGCGCGATCCTGATAATGCGGGACCTACATTGTTTGCAGACCAGTATCCAGCCAGGTAATTTTCTGCAGGGAGCTGTGACGCAATCTACTGATAATGAGACTACTTATCATCATTTAACTTCGACGTAATCGGGAAACACCTCCCAGAGTAAAGGCTTTTGTGACTAGGCGAAGCAGGCACGGTGCGACCGTCACGCAGACAGGAATAGTATCGTATTGAGCTCATAGTACTTTGCGATGAACTTGCCACTAATCTCAATTACCGTTAATAATTACGTTTATATTAATAGAATCTAGGTGCTAACGAAAGCCAAGCTGAAATGCAGAACAATAGAGCAAGCTCAAACGGAAATGAATAGAAGGCAACGAAACTTCACTTTAAAATCCTTTTAAAATACAGGTACTTTCATAACTTAAGGTACAAAGTTAAGGCGTCTGCAGTTTGCACAAATAGTAGAGAATATTAATACTGCTAATTTGAATAACGATAACAGTACACATTGAGAGCGTAGGAAACAATGAGCTACGTTCTCTATTTTAACTGGATGGAAGTTCGGGATACTTCAAATGAGTTTCGAGAATTACGTCATAAACTACCAATCTTATTAAATTTGGTGGCGTACTTCTTCCTGTTAGGCTGAAACTTTTGCGTAAAAAGATATACAATCAGCAAACATTACCAAGAAACAGGAAGTAATAGTAGCTAGTGTCGATATGAAAGGGAAGCCACAGAAACCAAACTAGTTTCGGCGACAAATAGTTTGGGAAAAAAAGAAATAAACAAATAACACGGTGTTTTGCATCAAGGCGGACTCAATTTGTGATATTACTGTTTTTCTATGCAAACACGGACCAAATGGAAGAGTTCCAAAATAATATTATTGTGCCATTTAACATCTTTTGTGGCAACTAATCTGTGAAGGTATTGATAAGAGCTTTACAATAGACCCTATAGATGAAATTAAAACGATAGCGATAGTTTCTTTGCTTCTAGTTTTGTACTTTTACTTCCTTTTTTGTGGTATCTGACTGGTTTTATACTGCAGCTTCTTATGTTGTTAGATTTAAGTTAAATAATCGATCTACTTGAAAACTGGAGTGACGAAGATCGCAGATTCAAATGCAGAATTTTTTTTCACTATTTAATATCTATTAAGATAATATAGTCAAAAACTGATTCCAACAAAAAGTGGTGTGACAGTAGAGGGAAGGGTAATGAAATGCACAAAATTCACAGATACCATGGTATTACTAAGCGAAAATGAAAACGCAATTTCCATAATGTTAAAAGATCTAAACACCAGATGTGAGGAATATGGAATCTACATAAATGTGAAGATTACTAAGGTAATGACTTGTGCAAGGCCATCAAAGAGAAAATCTGTGATACGTTAGTGGAAGCAGCTGACGTCAGGTACGTAGGATGCAGAATAACCAGTAACATGACATGTTATCAAGAGGTAACCAAGAATAGCGACTGCAAATGAAATGTTTCACAGGACGATGAGTATTTCCTGTGGTCTATTAAGTAAACAGTTAAGAAAAAGTTTAGTGAACTATTTTGTATGAAGTGTTGCTCTGTTTTATTCATAACCTTGGAAACTGCGACTGATTGAGGCGGAATGCTTAAAAGCTTTTGAGATGTGAAGAGGAATGGAAGATGTGTAATGGACAGATAAAACATGGAATGAGATTGTGTTCCACAGGATGAATGAGATGGGGCAGGAGCTGATAACTATCAGGAATAACAAAATGAATTAGCCTGGATGAAATAAAAGGAATGATGACTGAGAACAGGGCTAGAGGAAGATGTAGTTACAGCTAACTTACTCCATCAAGATAAATACATCATACGCAACGGTGATAAGGATGATGGAAAACTTGGAGAACTGGAATTTCCTGAAACTGCAGAGGAGGGCCTGCATAATTAGTGAGGAACATCACGTTGAATATCTAGCATATACAACTGTGGGCAGGACCCCCCCCCCCCCCTCCCCCCCGCATTCGCGTTGTCACCAGGGCAGGATTTTGGTGAATGACTGGTTAAAATGCGTCCATGACGACTTAATAGAGCATTTCATTCTGTGAGAGAAATACAAATATTTAAAATTTATTACAATTAAAATTGCTCTGCTGTTGGAAGGGATTCTTTTCCATGTACACAATGATACGTTGCATAAGTATGATCTTCGTCTACTGCATTGGTCGCTGGCTGTCTAGTAATTTTCGACAAATGTTTTCTTACGAAGGTACATTGTCCACAACAGTTCTCGAAAGCTGTCTCACCCTGTATCGAAGCCAACCCCCTGCATTTAACATGTTTGTGTGGTAGTTTATGAAAGCCAGCGTATAGCAACCACGGATCGCTATCCTTTGAGGAATAGGTTGCAATAATTTTTATGCCACAGAAAAAAACCCAGGAAGTTTAGAAGGGTGCTCTTATTATTAATTTGACGGAATGAACTTTATAACGATGTTGGATGCTGATTTTGCAGCTATTTTCCGCAGAAAATTAGGTTCCTTAAATTTAGGTACCCTTTTATTCTATACAATTTTCTTCATTTTTTGTACCTGACTCACTTGTCTGATTAAAAGATCAATTTTCTTATAAACATGTCTGCTGAAATGAGAACATGTAGACGTGTTTTTACATGATTGAACCCACGACACCATACACCACATCCTGTCAGTTACCTCAGTGCAGTTCTTATTTCCTCACCGAGCGAAGTGGTGAAATGCCACTAGACTCGCAATATGGGGGGCTGCGGTTAAAAACTCCGTCGAACTATCAAGATCTAGATTTTACGTGATGCTTTAAGCCAATGGGGAGACAGTTCGTCTGTACCTAATGATCTAGTTGAGAACGAGGCGCTACACTGTAATCAAACTTTCTTTTTCTTGATACCTGACTAGATTAATGACAGTTCTCATTACATGATGAGATTAACGACATTACTGCACTCCCATTGTTGGTTGTTTCATTCCAACATTAAATCCAATGAAAATCACAGAATCATATCGTCTAACATAACAATCTTGGGGACAGGAACCTAAAGCTGCTACATTGCACAGCTTTAAAGCACTGAATTAAGGATAATTTGATTAGTTGTAACGTCCCATTAGAAAAACTAAGAATGACTGTGCTGGTAAACTTCTACGGTATTTGATTTTCAAACAGTAGAGCAAAACTCAACGTACTCAAATAGTTTTCTCTTTACTTATTCTGATCATCACCAAACTAACACACAATATTTTTAGCGCAACGCAATCTGACTTTTAATAATCCCTACAAAAGAATGGCCCTGACTAACAATAACCTATACCATTCATGAATCACTCACCTCACAAAAATCTCCGTTACTCGAAGTACTGCAATACAGTGAGCGTCAATATTGCCAGATGAATAAAAGATTCTAACTACTGAAGGCACTAAATACTGACAGAAATAGTTAGCAAATGAAAGATTTTGATAGAGAACAAGCATTTACGTTAATAGTGCTCAACAGTCATTATATATATAATTTTGTGATATCCAGTTGAACAAATTTCCTTTTTATGACGGACACACGTCCAGATTGTCCGTTCTCAAAACTCTGACATCTCTGTCCACACATCCACCACTGCTGGCGGCTCACCTCTAACTGCCCAACGCTACGCGCTGTTCACATCCAACTGCCCAACACTACACAAGCAAATATTCCAACAATGCCAACCAGCCACAGACTGCACACAGCACAGTCAGTGATTTTCAGACAGAGCGCTACGTGGCGTTCCCAACATAAAAACCTAAACACCCTACTTACACAGTGTTTATCATGTTTAAGATAAACTGAAGCAACCTACGATAAAAATTACACATATCTGTGTAATCATTACTGATTAGCTTCCTTTTTTATTATAAATCTAAATTGGTACATTTCAAGCCTATGTTTACTTCATAACCTATCAAACGGTATAATAAACAATGCAAGATTATATATACATAAGATTCGTTTAAGTATCAGACAGTCTCGCAGTTAATTCACATGTTTTATCAGTTTTATCACTCTTCAGACGCTTTTATGCCCAAGAATCGTATCTGGATCGAAAGGAATGTGCGTATCTTTCGTACTCAAGGGAAAACATAATTGCTAGTAATGCAAAATCCATAGTCGATTGAGATATACTTTCAACACAGTGGGATTTTTCGGATAATATTTCTCGAAATTTGGGATCATTGGATTCCTTGGGTTCCTACGTGAGTCATTCTGACTTACAGCACTTCCCATATTACGTTTCTCCTTTCATTCACCTTATTTTCTAGAGTCAACGTTTCCAATAACCTACGCCATAGATTTCAATCTTCCTATAACAATCCAAACATTTCCATCCACTGTGCCCTGTAATGTCAATATAGTTTTTCCGGTTTACCATCTACGCCACATATTTTAGACTTTTTTAAAACATTTTCCCATGCCTGTTTATTACAATATTAGTTGATTTCTGTTCAGGCATGTCGATAAGCGCTGGCGAGAAGATGAAGAACACAAGAGCACAGAAGGCTGTGAAACGACGTCAGCCAATAGCCCGCTGATTAGGACCGCACCACGACAGGAGCGGCCTCTAGAAGAAGAGAATATAAGCGCCGCTCCTGCCAGCATCGTCCGCACAGTACTAGACCGACACTAGGAGAGCACTACAATATCAGTTACTAGTGTTCCTTATCCATTGCTTGTATGACTATTTGAGTGTCCCCCATCGCTTAAAAATATATTCTTGTAATACAAAGTGAAGTATTGACTATCCTCTTCACTGTAGTAAAAACTAACAATGTGATTTGCTTGACTTGTTGCATAGAAATCCGAAACATAGCATCCTTAAGGCACCCTATACGAGATGAACTGGCATGACCCCACATTGGCGACGAGGACTTACAACCCAACCTCGCGTCTGACAGCCCCGGAATTTTTTGTGCTTGCTGGCGCCGTAATTCTCTCTCGTCTTTACTTTGCAGGGGCGTTTATTCCCTTTAACGGTTTCTTGTCGTTTTTGCTAATCAACGTTTTCATGTGGTCATTGCTGAAATTTTCTTTACTGTTGTTCTTATTTTGCTTGCTTGCCTTGTCTGTTTGTTGCATTTGTCATTTCCAACAATCCTACCCCACCTCTCCGGCCCTATGCTCAAGCGCCACAGCCGCAAGCGTTAGATGCCACCAAGCTAATGGAGATGTTTCAGTTCCAAGTGCAGCAAATCTCTATGCTACTCAACACGGTGCAGCAGCTACTGGGCCAATGCTGTGTGCCTAATGGAAGAAGCACCACCTCCTACAGCTGCTATACCACCTTTTCGACAGTTTCGTGACCAAGAAGAGGAATGGCTCGAATGGTTGTCCAAGTTTAATGCCCACCTCCTAGCTCAAAACATACCAGATATTGTGAAACTTCCGTATCTATTATCCACGATCGAAAGTGCAGTGTTCTGCCTCATCAACAAACTATTCTCTAACCCCTCTCCTCGTGCTCTTATGACCAAGATATTGCTCCGATAACTAACTATTATGACCAACAACTGAATGTGGTATCTGCTAGGTATCCATTTTTTAATTGCAAAAAACGGTAACAATTGCAGGGTATGACAAGTAAACGCAAATTCAGATGTGCTTGTGGTGCTTTATATTCAGATCTTATGTTGCGTGATGCGGTAGTGTACAATGTACCTGACGTCAAACTCAGACAACAAATTTTGAAACCGTCCGATCCATCATTTCAGCAGGTAGTGCAGGTACTAGATCAGTGCGATTCAGGTGCTATATCAGCTCATAAATATGAGCGGCCAGCAATTTGTCAGGCTGGGTCCCTTAGTTGCGATCAGCACATTCGGCGCCGGCTGCAGCTCGTAAGCAGTTCGCTACACAAACGGCTACACAGGCGAATAAAATTAAGTCTTGCCATCAGTGTTATTCGCGGCACAAACGCCAAGACTGCCCCTCTCGACAATCTCAGTGTTACACTTGTGGTAAGAAATGACATGTCAAATCCACTGAGCCGTGCACGGCTCGTGTTCATGCCATTTATTTTCTGTCATCTTTTATTACGCTACTGCCGCCTCGTTTTCTTATTCCATTTACTGGCGTCACTAACTTCCTGCCCTACTTGCCCATGAACGGCAGCAGCACGTATCCATAAGTGCACTGTCGTACCATCTCTGGAGCAACGGATAGTATTTCCGGATCGTCGTGTGTCTGACAGTCAGTTTCGGACAGACCAGCCGTGCAGTCGGGACGCAGCAGCAGTGAAGTCGGGGACGGACCGCCAGTGAGGTGCGGACAGCCAGTGCTCGCCGACTGCTGGCGACACACGTGAACTGTCTGACGGAGGAAGATTGGAGCGAGACGACCGTTGGTCCGTCGTTTGGTTGGTCGTCTCATAGGCCGACGTATATTTGGTCCTTTCACCGTTTCCGGGCCTGGGTCGGTTGACGTGGAGCGGAAAGGAAGTCTCCGTCGCGCGTCCTCTGGCCGGGGCCGCTGGTGGTGTGCACGCGTGGTTGGAGTGTGAGGTGCTGCTTGTGAGTGCTACGAAGTTCGTCTCCCACCGACCTTGGACATGAAAGTTGAGCACTCACTTAATATCGAGCCTCAGATATCTTCGTTTGATCCTGGTTGTCGCTTTTGTGACATTCCCGCGAGCAACAACGTGTGTGTATTCAAGTCGGCCAAGATTCCAGCTGTCTTCCTGTGGAGTTTAACTTAACTTAGTTTATTCCCTGTTATTGAAGCTGACCAGAGGTATTTTCTGCCCTGGGGCTGTTGACGGTCCAGTTACCTGCTCTGGTCGTTGATGTAATTTTCGGCAATGTATTTTCCTCGCCGTGTTGTTGGTGTTCAGCACGGTGTGTTGTTCGACATCTGAGGTGTTGTTGGTCGTTGTGGGCGCCAATATTTTGTGTCATTGTATTGAAATCTTGTGGTTGTTTTGCTGGTTGCATGGAGCGGAACTGATCATGTTGATTGGTCGGTGGGCTGTCTGTTGGTTGGGTTGGCTTCAGATTAAAAAGTCGTTGGATAGGCTGCCTGTCTCACCAAAACCGGCGTTAGTGCTACAATCCCAGGCCGACCCTTGGAAACTTCTGTGCGCCGTTCCTTGTGTCTTACATAGTAATTTCCCTGTTTGGGTTTTAGTTATTTGGTTGATGTTGTAACCTCCCCACGAAATAAAATAAATAATATGAATATGATTCTAATTTAGTGTAACCTCAAAACAGAAAAATTCCTAAACCTCTCAACAATAAAAATTATAATTATGTCGTTCACATTCAGTGTAACGTCCCAACAAAAAAATAAATTCAGTAACCTGGTAATAATACAATGTAACTAACCTCTCAATTGAAATTGTCGCTCACTTATAACTTTTCAATAATTCACTATGAATTTAACCTGGTAAATTTTGGACGTCAGCAGTGCTGTGTCATGGCCCTGAAAGATCATTCTGAATAAAAAAGAGAAAAATTCCTACCTCAATGAAGTCGCCGGGTAACGCATATATATATATCTGCTCTTACAATAAATTTTTCTGGCACAGCCCTGTGCAATGCTGGCCGATAGATTTGTCATTTATGAAAGGAAGCAACTGATTTTTCTTTTGCAATAATCGGGATGATCATGGATTGGAAAAATTAGTAAATTCTTTAAATTGAAATGAATGGTTGTTAAAAATTACTTTATATAAGATAATTATTAGGACATTTTTTAAACATTTGCATGGGACTTGAGATAACATTACTACATATGCACGAGGCTGCTTTTTACCGTATAGAATAATGCTCAGGCTCCGGCATCGCTGCACCGCGACCGGCCCAGCCAACACAATACACCAGAGCAGACCAGAGCAGACCACTCACTGCAGAACAGAGTGCAGACTAGCAACAAATTACTGCTACAGCAGTCAACACTGCTCTCTGGTCAGAGATTCTCTTATACCTTGCATATCGCAGGCAGTGCATGAGCAATACATCGAAATTACATCTGCTCGGACCTCTTACATAAAATTACATCTGCTCGGACCTCTTACAATGTGTGGCCTTCAGCTGAGTATCAGTATCTCTTAAATTAATGTGCTTGTCTTTCCCTTAAGGCATGAGATTGTTATTCTTTATATGGCATTCAGCCGAATTTTATACGAAATGTTTTAAGATATGGCCTTCTGCCTTTTAAAATTGAAACTCTTCTTTATAGGACTAAAGCCGTTAAATTATTTGCTGATGTGCGGCCTTCAGACGAGTTTTAATATCTCTTAAATTAATGGTCTTGTCCTGCCCTTAAAGCATAAGATAGTTATGCTTCTGTATGGTGCCTTCAGCCGAATTTTGCATAAAATGTTTTAAGATATGGCCTTCTGCCTTTTGACTGAAACTCTTCTTATTGCTTATTATGTGGCCTCCAGCCACGTTTCATTAAAATTAAATTGCTAATGCCTTCAGCATGTTTAGATTGAAGATTTAGAAAATATTTTTGGGTGAATCCTCCAGAAGAACTTTGTATTTCAATTTCTTGCTTTGGCCTTGTGTCTTGGACTTTGAGTGTGGCCTACAGCCGATCTAAAGTTAATCAAAGGTGGTCGATTAAAGTTTTGAGTGTTATGCATCCTTGTTGTAATATTGTGTGTTGATAAATAAAGTTTGTATGTTGAGTGCAACTGACAGCAACTTATTTTGACCCCTTTCCACAACCTAATCCGCTCTGTCCTGTTAGCCCAGGCATTTCATCCACATGTTTCCAACGGAACAAACATAAGAATTTGGCCCACTCACAAAAATACTGTCACAAGGCCCAAGTCATCAATGCAGTATATTCAAAGCGTGCAACGAGCATTAGCAAAACTAGTGAGTGTGAGTTTCTTCAGTGATTCGTAAGTCAAACAAGCTTTAGACCCAGACCCAGAAGGCCACTGCATTCGTGGCCGAAGCGTTGGTTTTTCTCCAGCAGCAGTAGTTTTACACATTACGACGCGGTACCAAACCCAGAAAACTTTTATGCCGACTGGCTCTGGCCACGGAAGCCTACGCAATTATATAAACAAGCTTTTTGTTCATTTGCTTCTTCATGAGAAATGTGTGAAATTTCAGTTGGACATGTGTGCCTCTGCCACATTGTTAAATCGTCACACATATGGACTGTTAGGCTCTCCACGCCTGTGTAAAAATAGCACGCAACTGACAGCTTATAATGGACACGACATTCCCATTCTCGGAAAATGTACTTTGCCTGCCATGTATCGCTCACATATGTGAACAGTGACGTTTACAGTCCTACAATCCCGCCATTATGAGAATATATTTTGTCTTGATTCTTTTGATTTGTTTGGCTTTAACTTTCAGGGCAATGCCAGTGCCTGCATTCCATGCAAAAGACAGTGTAGCTATCTTTCCAAAAGAATTCTCGGAACGGTTTAGGAAAGGCTAACAAATTTGTTGCACATATTACGCTGAAAGATATCACTCGCCCTAAATTTTGCCGGGCTAGAACTGTTCCCATTGAATTATGGGACAACGTCGCTGCTGAGCTATAAGAAAATTCCACAGGCCACAGAAACTTATCCACATTTGAACATTTTGCTAACATACATTCGCACATCTTGGCCTTGATCCATGCATAGCATACAGAACCCTGTATTGCGCCGATACTTTGCCCGTCAGCATAGTCTCTCTGTACAGAAATGTGTGATTCTTGTTCAAAATGACGGTGGACAGTCACATGTGTTGAGCCCAAAGCTTTGCAATAAGAAGTGTTCCAGTTACTTCACCAAGGAGACCGGGGGATTGTTCGTACGAAACAGTTAGCGCGTCGACACCTTACTTAGCAGGGTATTGACACCCAATTAGAACAGATGACGTCAGAGTGTCACGCATGTGTGGAAAGCGAGTCCGCTCCGCTACAAAAATTCTCTGCTTGACCTAAGTCGCAATCACCATGGCTACATGTGCACACACACTTTGCAGGATCTTTTTGGAACACTCCTTGGTTGACTGTGGTTGACTCGTATAGCAAGTTTCCTTTTGCTGTGCCAGTGAACTCGACAACGTCATGTATCGCAATTCAGGTGTTGCCCTCGATTTTTTGCATCGAAGGTTTACCTGCAGTAATAGTGTGAGACAACAGACCTCAGTGAATTTGAAACGTTCTGTGGATGCAATGGCGTACAGCAACCAACTACTGCACCGCTCCATCCACAGTCAAACGGTGAATCGGAAGGTTTTGTCAGAACCATCAAGCACCAGGCGGCCGAACTTTGCTCTGCACACACCAGGCATCAAGAATTGCAACTGTTTCTCGCCTCCTGTCGTTCGCACCCACGAGATTGACATTCGCCGGCGTAATTGCTTCACGGCCGCCGCCATCGCACACTGCTCCACCTGCTCTACTCTCCTCAGCATCCGGCAACGAAGGCAGGCAGCGAGTATCGCTTCGCGCCGCATCATATTGTCTTTTACAGGGTTTTTTTGCAGCAGGAGAAGCTGCGCGCGAGGTGAGATAGTCACTCGACTTGGCGCTTGCATGTATCTTATTTCAGGTCCAGATGGTTTGCAGCGCCGCCATCAAAATCAATTACGCCTCTGTCATGTACACGATGATTTTTCAGTCTATCTTCCCACATGTTCACGGACCCAGGAGACAGCGCGGCCACAGCAGCCACCAGAGGGTGTCCTCACGACACGTCCGACGACCCCATGGGGACGGAGCCTTCGCCTCCTCCGTCTCTTCTCGTCCTACCGATGGAGCTGGACCCGCCCACACCGCAGCTGTCGCCGCCTTCTTCATCTGGTTCCTGGCATCAGGAGGTGGATGCGTACCCTTCTGGTCGTTTTTCAGAGGACATTTCTGTCGGAGCGTAGACCAGTTTGAGGGATACCACCGGAAGCTTGACGTCCCCTGCTGACACAGCTTCCGATCCCGCGAGGTGGCCCCACACCCTCCTGCCTCCGCCGCCATGGTCGCACTCCCTACACAACGACGGTCGGTCGCTTTTGGGGGAAGGAATGTTCCGGCGTATCGACAAGCACTGGGACTAAGATGGAGAACACAAGAACAGAGAAGGCTGTGAAACGACGTCAGGCAATAGCCCGCTGACTAGGACCGCACCATGACAGGATCGGCCTCTTCAAGAAAAGTATATAAGCGCCGCTCCTGCCAGCATCGGCCGCACTATACTAGACCGGCACTCGGAGAGCACTACAATATCAATTATTAGTGATTCATATCCATTGCTTGTATGGACATAGGATAAAGAGAAAAGCACTGACTGTTTACCTGTCGCCCATCGCCTGCAACACGTTCTTGTAATACGAAGTTAAGTATTGACTATCTTCTTTATGGTAATAAAAACCGTTAATGTGATTTGCTTGAATTGCTGTATAGCATTCCGATAATACAGCATCCCTTAGGCACCCTATACGGAACGAGTCGGTACGACCCCAAAATTTCATACTTCAGGAGTTCACTTAATTATCTAATTATCTACATCTTTTTGTAGCACTTCTTTTCTATTTCTTCTATCTATTTCGTTCATTCTTTCTTAGTAGTATTTGCCACCTTGAACATTTGACTACACAATGTCCAAGAAGTACAGATTTAGATATAGTTTCGTCAACAGCATGTCAGTCTTATATACTAATATAGCGTTCTTCATTGAGGAAGTTTGCTTTCGTTCAGGAGAATTCTTCCAATGCGATTTCCTGACTTTTGAGTGAAATAAGTAATTTTTCTTCTTTCATCTTGATTTTGTTTATGCGCAGCTCGTATCCAGTGATCGGTTTATGTCTGTTCCATGCAGCAGTTAATGTGAAAGTTTTTTTAATTTTTTTTTTAATTTTCAGCCAGAAGTTTGTGCAGGGTGTGAATACTGTCAGTAATGTCAGCTCCTGTCGCACTTTCATCCCTGTGATATGAAATTTTGATTACTTTGTTCGTTGCCTCATTCAAACACAAGGCGGAATACGCTGGAAGATGCTTTAGACTGCTTTTAACACGAACTTGCCTTTAATATTTGCCACTAGGTTGTAGCATAAGTTGATGACGGATGATCTGTAGCTAACTTTCCGCATATTCTTTAATGAATCTCTACCTGACATTGTTGTTAATTGTGTCCGTATGATCATGAATCTAGTTTCTTTACTGTTCTTGCCAGAATGGCCAGGATATTTTCTCCCATAGCTTTGGCATCGGTCAGCTAGATGGTTGCTAGGTGAAGTTTTGAACTCCGAACCTTCTGAATATGGGTTCAGTGTTTTAACAAGTGCTCCCTGTCGGTCAGTGCAGGCTATGGACGTGGTATTATTGTTCGCAGTGGCTAATTACAGGGTGGCGTCCAAAGGGGTACAAACTGTATAAACAGAGAAGGAGTTATATATGAAAAGGCAAAAAATGGTTCAAATGGCTCTGAGCACTATGGGACTCAACTGCTGAGGTCATTAGTCCCCTAGAACTTAGAACTAGTTAAACCTAACTAATCTAAGGACATCACACACATCCATGCCCGAGGCAGGATTCGAACCTGCGACCGTAGCGGTCTTGCGGTTCCAGACTGCAGTGCCTTTAACCGCACGGCCACTTCGGCCGGCAGATGAAAAGGCAAAAAGTTACATTAGATAAAACATTAAAACATACGACTAATACAAAATTTATTTAATAAATTATTAATTATGAACCCTTCGAACATGCAAATGATATTTCTGCATGTTAGCGAGTGGTCTCATTATATTTGTGTATGCGCTGAAGGACTTTGGAATTTTTTCTTTTCTCTTGTTCATCCACGTCTACAGCTACGTGATTATTCACAATAAAGTTCCTGAAGGAGGACTCAATTAACCACCTTCAAGCTGTCTCTCTTGTGTTCCACTCTCGAATGGCGCGCGGGAAAAACGAGCACTTGAATTTTTTCTGTGCGAGCGCTGATTTCTCTTATTTTATCGTGATAATCATTTCTCACTATGCAGGTGCGAGCCAACAGAATGTATTCGCAATCAGAGGAGGAAAATGGTGATTCAGATTTCATGAGAAAATGCCGTCGCAACGAAAAACGCCTTTGTTTTAATGATTGCCACTCCAATTCGCGATATTACAATCCGAGCTGACCTTCTTTGTACTTTCTCGATGTCACCCAACAGTTCCACCTAATGTGGATCCCACACCGCACAGCAGTACTCCAGAATAAGACGGACAAGCATCGTGTTAGCAGTGTCTTTAGTAGACCTGTTGTACCTTCTAAGTGTTCTGCCAATGAATCGCAGGCTTTCGTTTGCTCTATCCAAAACATTATCTATACGATAGTTCCAATTTAGGTTATCTGTAATTGTAATCCCTAAGTATTGTTGAATTTACAGCCTTCAGCTTTGTGTGACTTATCACGTAATCGAAATTTAGCGGATTTCTTTTAGTACACACGTGAATAACTTCACACTTTTCTTAGGGTCATTTGCCACTTTTCTCATCATACAGATATTTCATCTTAATCCATTTTCAATTCGTTTTGGTCGTCTGATGACTTTACAAGACGGCATCATCTACAAACTATCTAAGATGGCTACTTAAATTGTCTTCTATGTCGTTAATATAGATCAGGAGCAACACAGGGCCTATAACACTTCCTTAGGGAACGCTGGATATTACTTCTGATTTAGTCGATGACTTTCCGTCTATTACCTTTCTGACAGGAAATTACGGATCTAGTCGCACAACTGAGGCAATATACCGTAGGCAAACAGTTTGGTTAGAAGACGCTTCTGAGGAACGGTGTCGAAAGCCTTCTGAAAATCTAAAAATATAGAGTCAATTTGATATCCCCCGTTGATGGCACTCATTACTTCAAGAGTATTGGCGGCCGAAGACTTCCGGCATAAGAAATCAGCCTCATTCTGCCAACGGCCTTGTCAAAGAGGGCGGAGGAGCGGATAGAGGTTCAGGGCACTCTCTTGTCCTAGGGGTGGGAAATTGCCCCTAAAGGCGGAAGAATCAGCAATGATCAACGGCATGAGGATGCAGAAGGCAATGGAAACCACTGCATTAAAGACACGTAACGTGTATCCACAGGACATGTGGCCTGTAATTGAAGAAGTCCCCCATTCGGATCTCCGGGAGGGGACTGCTAAGGGGGAGGTTACGATGAGATAAAGATTGAATAATCAACGAAAGGATAACGTTCTACGAGTCGGGGCGTGGAATGTCAGAAGCTTGAACGTGGTAGGGAAACTAGAAAATCTGAAAAGGGAAATGCAAAGGCTCAATCTAGATATAGTAGGGGTCAGTGAAGTGAAGTGGAAGGAAGACAAGGATTTCTGGTCAGATGAGTGTCGGGTAATATCAACAGTAGCAGAAAATGCTATAACAGGTGTAGGATTCGTTATGAAAAGGAAGGTAGGGCAGAGGGTGTGTTGCTGTGAACAGTTCAGTGACCGGGTTGTTCTAATCAGAATCGACAGCAGACCAACACCGACAACGATAGTTCAGGTATACATGCCGACGTCGCAAGCTGAAGATGAACAGATAGAGGAAGTGTATGAGTATATTGAAAGGGTAAGGCAGTATGTAAAGGGGGACGAAAATCTAATAGTCATGGGCGACTGGAATGCAGTTGCAGGGGAAGGAGTAGAAGCAAAGGTTACAGGAGAATATGGGCTTGGGACAAGGAATTAAAGAGGAGAAAGACTAATTGAGTTCTGTAACAAGTTTCAGCTAGTAATAGCGAATACCCTGTTCAAGAATCACAAGAGCAGGAGGTATCCTTGGATAAGGCCGGGAGATACGGGAAGATTTCAATTAGATTAGATCATGGTCAGACAGAGATTCCAAAATCAGATACTGGATTGTAAGGCGTACCCAGGAGCAGATATAGACTCAGACCACAATGTGGTAGTGATGAAGAGTAGGCTGATGTTAAAGACATTAGTCAGGAAGAATCAATATGCAAAGAAGTGGGATACGGAAGTACTAAGGTATGACGAGATACGTTTGAAGTTCTCTAACGCTATAGATACAGCAATAAGGAATATACAATATGTACAACAACCAAGAGGGAATAATAAGAGTGGACGATCAAGAACGAAGTGCTCGTATTAAGAAGGGTGTAAGACAAGGCTGTAGCCTTTCGCCCCTACTCTTCAATCTGTACATCGAGGAAGCAATGACGGAAATAAAAGAAAGGTTCAGGAGTGGAATTAAAATACAAGGTGAAAGGATATCAATGATACGATTCGCTGATGACATTGCTATCCTGAGTGAAAGTGAAGAAGAATTAAATGATCTGCTGAACGGAATGAACAGTCTAATGAGTACACAGTATGGTTTGAGAGTAAATCGGAGAAAGACGACGGTAATGAGAAGTAGTAGAAATGAGAACAGCGAGAAACTTAACATCAGGGTTGATGGTCACGAAGTCAATGAAGTTAAGGAATTCTGCTACCTAGGCAGTAAAATAACCAATGACGGACGGAGCAAGGAGGACATCAAAAGCAGACTCGCTATGGCAAAAAAGGCACTTCTGGCCAAGAGAAGTCTACTAATATCAAATAGCGGCCTTAATTTGAGGGAGAAATTTCAGAGGATGTACGTCTGGAGTACAGCATTGTATGGTAGTGAAGCATGGACTGTGGGAAAACCGGAACAGAAGGGAATCGAAGCATTTGAGATGTGGTGCTATAGACGAATGTTGAAAATTAGGTGGACTGATAAGGTAAGGAATGAGGAGGTTCTACGCAGAATCGGAGAGGAAAGGAATATGTGGGAAACACTGATCAAGAGGAGGGACAAGATGATAGGACATCTGCTAAGACATGAGGGAATGACTTCCATGGTACTAGAGGGAGCTGTAGAGGGCAAAAACTGTAGAGGAAGACAGAGATTGGAATACGTCAAGCAAATAATTGAGGACATAGGTTGCAAGTGCTACTCTGAGATGAAGAGATTAGCACAGGAAAGGAATTCGTGGCGGGCCGCGGGCCGCATCAAACCAGTCAGTAGACCGATGAAAAAAAACAAAAACAAAAAAAAAGAGTTAGTTGTGTTTCGCAAGAACGATATTTTCTGACTCCTTGCTGACTATGTGTCAATACATCGTTTTCTTCGAGGTACTTCATAATGTTCAAATACAGTATATGTTCCAAAACGCTACTGCAAATAGACGTTAGTGATATGTGCCCGTAATTCAACGGATTACTCCTACTTCCTTTTTTCGCTATTGATGTGACTTGACAATTTTCCAGCCTTTAGGTGCGGGTCGTTCTGTGAGCGATCGCTCATATATAATTGCTAAATATGGAGCTATTTTATCAGCATACACTAAGAGGAATCTGACTGATATACAATCTGGACCGGAGGACTTAGCTTTATTAGGTGATTTAAGCTGCTTCGTTACTCCGAGGATATCTACTTCTATATTTCTCATCTTGGCAGTTGTTCTTGATTGGAATTCAGGAATATTTACTTCGTCTTCTTTGATGAAGGAGTCTCGAAAAACCGTGCTTAATAACTCTGCTTTAGCGGCACTGCCAGCAGTGACTTCACCGTTGTAATCGCGCAGCAAAGGTATTGTTTGCGTCTTGCCACTGGTGTGCTTTATGTATGACCGGAATCTCTTTGGCTTTTCTGCCAGATTTTGAGACAGAATTTCGTTGTGGAAATTATGAAATGCATCGCACTGAAGTACGCGCTATATTTCGAACTTCTGCAAAACTTTGCTAGTGTAGGGGAATTTGTGTTCTTTTTCTGTACTCTTCATGGCATCAGGAAGCACCCTTTCTACATCCGGAATTACTCCCCCCCCCCCCCCCCCCGTATGCACACGGAGTGCACACTGGCTTCCTTCCCCTCCTTGGCAGCCATGATCCTAAGGGGCCCCATTACATGCCTAACGTTGGAACTCCCAACTACCAGCAAACCAACTCCCAACTACCAGCAAACCTATCCTCTGTGGATGCCCAGACCTTGCAAGCCGAGAAGCTTCCTCCGGAACAGGCTTAGAGACATCGTCAGCCACAGATAACCCCCGAAAACCGTTCTTCAAACGAACCGGGGAGGCCCTACGATAGGCCCCTCAGAGAGTTTTTCGCTGCCTGTCAGACTTACGAATGATCTCCCACTCGACAACGGGTGAGTGGTCAACCTCAGTGCAGGCAGTACCTTGGGGGGCCACAGCAGCTGCCCAATCGCGGGACACGTGGGGCTGTTATTAAAATAAAAGATTGTGCCTAGTAACCACTTGAACACGTAAGAAATTACAAAAATAATCTAGTAACCACACAGGTATCTGCAAATAAGTCGCTTCGGTTGGAAGCTTGAAAAAATATAACAACCGAAGTGTGTACTCGACTTATTAGCAGCAGGAACACGAGGTGCTCTGTCTCTGACGTTCTATCCGACACTCAACTTACCTTGAGTTACATCACATACGGAAAATATTAATTTTCTCTACCATGGCGGATGACCTTTAAAATTAGCTTTTGTGAGACTCACGTGTCCTGCTCAATCATTATTAACTAAGCAGAGAAGATTTTAATGGTTAACTAAAACATGAGGTGACAACCTGCCACTCCTCGTTGCATAAAATTTATGATTCATTTTTAGATATTTCCTTTCCAGTTGGATACACACTTAGGGCCAACTTGGCTCTTGTGTTATTTACTTGCTGAACGGGAAGCAATTTATGAGACGCAGGAAGGGCACACATCCCCATAACGATTTCCACTTGGAACCGACGACGTACCTCCTCCTGAGTAGGTTTGTCATAATGGACTCTCAGTTAGCCACTGCACTGTCTAATCTTTTACTAAGGAAAACATTTATCCACAACATACTGTAAGAGCAATTTTATCGCACCTTAGTATACTCCCAATGCACTCAGTACTCGTGAGTCGCTATTAAGCTTATTATTAATTAATAAAAGTGAAGGATTCTCGAAAAAGGAGAACAACCAAGCGTTGTCTTGATGTATTTTACATACGTATAGCACATAGACTAAAGTTCAAAAAGAAGACGTTCTGAAACGAAAGAAAAAGAAAGAAAAAAAAGAAGAAACTAAAAATCACACGTGTGTGGCGTATCGTCATTAGTAGTTTATCAGAGATGTCCTCAAACAAACTGCAAATCTGCGTATATCCAACAAATGTCACAGAAAAATGACATCAATGAGTGTATCCTTCCAGAAACATCCGTGAACGACACAATGGAAAAAATTATTTGCGACTGTTTAACTGTTCATAGGGCTATACAACTATCTTTGTTCTTCTGTTCCACGTACTACATTACAAATAGTGTACAGAACGTAGTTTGTCCATCCAGATATAAGTAATCAAGGGTTTTCCTAACAAGTTACGAACAACTGTCACGGTAGTTCCTTTGAAAAGAACTCGGACTATTTCGTTCTCTATACTTGTCGAATTGGATTGTGCTGAATCTTCCTTCCTTTCTCTCATGCGCTTGAGATACGTTGGAGACAGTAAAAGGATTTTACAGACATTTTGGAAACTAATTCTTTGCATTTGTCCTGTAGAATCTTGTACTAGGAAGCCCCACCTATCTTCAAACGAATAATAAATAATGACTTAAGGAATACCTTGAGTAGGTTCATGCAGAGTTCTGCTGCCTGTATGGCTTCTGCAGCTTCTCTCCTATGAACCCTCAGTCGCCATTCTGGATGACTTAGTCAGGCACCAGCCTTCGCTTCAGCAGCAGCAATGGGAGAGTACATCGTTTGTTTGTTTGCCATATTACGATCTCTGACCAGAAGCAAGCTACTTGCTTAGTTTCACCTGAGTGCTTTTGTAGTTTAGTTCTTAACTTTCCGGGTTGTTTGTGTGTTTTAGGTTACCATCATATTGAGTGTGGATACTAACTGTTTTTGGATGCGAGCTAACTCAGTGAACTATCGTTTACAGCTGAAGGTGGTGCAGACTTTGGTCACTCAGCTTGAGGCTGTTGCCAGTGGGAATTACTGTGAGAGGCCCGACAATAGTATCAAAGGGACGTCCAGCGTGTCCCACGTGATCATCGATCAGTCCGCAACTGCGGCCAGGTTGGTTACTGCCAATAATGAAGTTGACACGTCACCTTCGGCCGAGTGAATGGTCGTTTCAAGGTGTGGTAGGCAACGGAAGACTTCCGGCCGACTGATCGCAGCGCGTCCCCATTTTGTCTGGCAAACGGATTTAAGGCGCAGTCTGAGGCTGATGAAGATCCTGAGTCAGATGCATTCGCTCGTCCCATTTCGGAGGAAGCCTCTAGCCCTTCAAAGTCCTTACAGAAGGTGAGTTTATAGGTAGTTGGGAGTTAAGATGTTAGAAGTGTGATGGAGATCGTTAAGCATGTGGCTGATGTGGCTGCCAAGGAAGGGAAGAACTTCAGTGTGCACTCTGTGCGTATACTGGTACGTGTGTATGGGGGGGGGGGGGGGGGGGGGACGGAGCGGAGCTGCAGGTGGAGCCTACCACCTGTAGCTTTATTGATAGGACCCACTAAGGATCTCTGGTACAAGACCGAGGATCTAAATGAGAGGATCAGATGGTCTCGCGACTGTATTGACAGCGGATTCCTAAACTTTCGCCATTTATACAGGACTTTCTAGTACTATGAGCAGCAAATCCCTCATAGTGACTACTTAAGGGACGCCAGTTCAAAAATAACTTGGCATGAGACAAGTTACTATTCGGGATTGAAGTCCCCCCTGCCGCAAAACTAGTTAGACTCTGCTCAGAAGATCTAATTTCTACGAGGATCCGACCTCTCTTTCCAGAAATGAAATGAAAGTAGAAAAGTACCAGAACGAATGGTGATGGGCAGGTTGCCATCAGACAAACAACGGGCTACATGCGGCCCGTGGGCCGCCGACTGTGCAACCATGGCTTAATAGGCTGCGGGCCCATTAGACACAGGAGACGACTGCTCAGATAGCGGGTGTTGTGTGGAAGGAACTGGATGGCTTTTTACGATAGGGGGTTGCGGTAAAAACAGGAGTTCAGTCTCAAAGGGTACAGGTCAAAGAGCGCACGAGGGCAGATCTAGAAAACATTGGTACCATAGTTGTAAATTGTGGTAGCCGGCTGACGAAAGATCCAGAGCTCTAAGAACTAATAGAAAGCTATGAAGCACAAATCGATATAGCCACTGAAATCTGGCGATCTAACGGCATTCAGAAAAGATAAACTCAGTTGGTGGTGGCGTGTTTATTGCTGTAAAAAGCGAAAATGAAGTAGATAGCTGTTACTAGTTAATGTGGGCAGAGGGTGTACTCTACAACTGCAATAAATTAATATTTGGTTCCTTTTACCGACCCCTCATTCAGATGATAAAGTTGCTGATGGGTTCAAGGAAATTTTGAACCTCATTTCGAATAGATATCCGACTCGAACGATTATAGGTTGAGATGATTTCAACCTACCCTTGGTACGCTGGCGAAAATACATGTTCAATGGTAGCAAGCATAAAACCTTGTGAGAAATGGTACTACATGGATTCTTATTTTGAGCATTTAGTTCACACGAAATAATGAGTACGAAATAATGAGTATTTCCGGTTGATTCCATATTACTATATTTGATACCATCCTCATAAGCAGCTTCTAATCAAATAGCGTGCCTATTGCGTATCGTCTCAGTTGTGCATCTGATTTTACATTTACTGTCAAAAAGGTTAGGCAGGTGGTCATCGAGTAAAACAGAAGTTATATCTGTCTTTCCCTAATGAAGTGTAATAGCACTCTGGTGTGTCTTATCTATATAAACGATGTGGGAGACAATGTGCAAAAAATGGTAGTTGACCCTGAAAAATATCATGTGAGGACCACCACAAGAGTAGAATACTAAAATAAATGCGTTTTGTTTTGGTTACACAATAAATAATATAAATATAAAGGTTGCTGATTCAAGAAAATGCTTAGGGATTACAAGTATGACCAACACAAATTGGAACCAACTCATAGAAGATGTGAGGAAGGTGAATCAAAGGAAGCGTTGTTTTGGCAGAACACTTAGAAGTTTCAATAGGTCCACTAATGCAACTGCCCAAACTGCGCTCGTCTACTAGAGTACTGCTTTTGGAGTACGCGGTCGTTGCCGGATATAACTGCTGAAGGGCATCGAAAAGTAGGGCCGGTCGTTTTGTATTTTCGTGGAATGGGGGAGAGAGTGTCATGGGTGTGATATGCGAGCATTAATTAAACCAATGGCGTTTTCCGTTTCGGAGTCTGCTTTTCACAACTACTCCCACCTACATACGGAGAAATGACCATCGTAATAAAATTATAGTGCAGAAGTCAGAGCCCACATGGCAAGATTTAGGAGTTTAGTTTTTCCACACCCAATTTGACATAGGAATGA
This sequence comes from Schistocerca piceifrons, assembly GCF_021461385.2. Lineage (NCBI taxonomy): Eukaryota > Metazoa > Arthropoda > Insecta > Orthoptera > Acrididae > Schistocerca > Schistocerca piceifrons. Next base: position 236,735,919 of record NC_060140.1, read on the forward strand.
TAGAGAAATACTCTGAAAGAGGGTGTTTAAGCCATCTGCCGAACAATTGTATGTCATTTCGATGATAGATATGTAGAAATAGATGTAACTGTAGGGTCAAAATTAGTTACAGAGGAAGTATTTGTAGCAGTTATTCACAGTTTATGCGTGCTGACATAAGCTATCTCCAGCACACCGGCCGGCAAAGATGTAGCGAGAACATCGATAGCAGGCGCTGGATCAAGCGCGCCTATAACGAGAGCAACCAGAGACATACACGCACAAACAACAGGCCGCCAACGCCCTCTCCACAGCATGTATTTAGGCCGCCGGCGCTAACCGGATGGTCTCACTGACTCACTCATCGAGATTGGCGTCAGTCAGTACAATCGCATAGTGGGTTCAGTTCACATAGCAGGTTATGGCAGTACATAGCGACCAGATTAGTGCGAACAGCGGAACTAGCAGTGAGAGACTAAAGATTGTAATAGTGAGATTACCAATGGACTTTACATCAGTCTGCAAGGGTACCATTATTGATGAGCTTGTACCTCAACTAATGGACTCCGTTCAAGTTAAGTAAATAGTCATGTGAATAAAGAACTATATTAATACAAGTGTGCATTTGTGTTGTAGAATGAGGATGTAGAGCTGGCCGTTGTGGTCGAGCGGTTCTAGGCGCTTCAGTCTGGAACCACGTGACTGCTACGGTAGCAGGTTCGAATCCTGCCTATGGCATGAATGTGTGTGATGTCCTTAGGTTAGTTAGGTTTAAGTAGTTCTAAGTTCTAGGGGACTGATGACCTCCCATAGTGCTCAGAGCCATTTGAGCCATTTGAAGAGGATGCAGACCACCCTCAACATCATCTTCCTGCTTGTGGCACAAGACCTAATATTTTACCATGTATATAGTTCGAGTATTATCACTCTCACAGAAAGTGCATTCTCATATTGACAGTAAGGAAGGCACATATGATTTCAGATGTGTGGCTACATAAATATTAGCAGAATGCATTGCAGACAAGTTTACACAGGGTGGTCCATCTCATGTTTCGGATGAGATTATCTCGAAAACTATACATCGGGTAAAAATAGTGGGTAAGACAAGTTCGTAAGCTCAAAGGGGGACATCAAATGAGACTACACGTGACCTCCAACCCCCGCCCCCTTGGGTGTGGCAACGGGCAACTTTTAAATCTTAAATGGGAACACCCATCTTTATTGCAGATTCGGATTGTCCATAAAAAAGTAATCAAGTTTTGCCTGAAACATATTTTAAACCATTGACAGATGGCGCTGAAATCGAGAAAAATTAAAATTGGGGAAGAACTCAGATTTATTTAGAATGATCCGGGAAGGACGCATCAAATCGATACAAAATGTGTACCAACTCTTTCATTACGCCGAATTAAGCTACTTTTTTTTCACAAAATGTATCCTACCCGACAGAGTTTTTGATTGAGGGAGGCGGAATGGTATTAAAGTCTCGTTAGGGAACTCTTCACTATTGCATTACTCACCCAGCTGTGGCGCTACCGTGGCCAAACTGCGAACTATGGCTCAGTATAAAGGTCGGTGCAATGCGATCAGACGACACACCATTTTCAGATTGTGAACCGTAAACATCAACTGACGAAAGTAAATTATTCTTTAGCGAAACATGGCTCACTATCCTCCTACAGAGATTGTTGATATGATGTTAATTTTAGGTGAGTGCCATAACAATTAAGCTGCAGACGCGCAATTGTATGCGGATCGTTCCCAAACAGACGACATCCAAGCACGAGAACATTATTCGAAATTGCACTCAACGAGCTCGAAATGGATACATGCACCGTCCACCTCGTTACCGCGAATACAATGAAAATGACGCTCGTACGCTTACCGTTCTCGCCTGTTCAACTGGATCCCGAAGTTAGTAGTCGTGCTATTCAGAAACAAACTGGAATACCGAAATCAACTGTTTTTAGGATTTTGAAGGCACATAAAAATCATGCGTATCATATTACCCTGACACAGGCATTAACCGCGAAAGATATGCAAATACGCGTGCATTTCTGCCAATGCGCCTTGGAAATGATAAGAGGTGACAATGATTTTTTTAGATACATTATGTTCACCGATGAAGCCACGTTAAAAACAATGGCGAATTAAATCATCATGATTGTCATTATTGGTCCCCTGTCAATCCAAACTGGCACAGACCCGTTGACAATCAACACAAATGGTCGCTAATGGTCTGGTGTTAAATTTTAAACGGTTACTTGATAGGGCCGTATATTTTGACCGCAATGTTACTGGGGAATGTTATTTACAATGGAGCTAATGGACGATGTTGATTTAGAAACTAGGCAACGAATGTGCTTCCAACAGGATGGAGCAGCTCCCCATTGTGCTAAAAATGTGCATAACGTTTTAAATTTACGGTACCCTGGTCGGTGCATAGGACGCGGCAGACCAATTCAGTGGCCTCCACGTTCACTGGACCTAACATCTCCTAATTTTTTCTCGTGGGGTTATTTAAAAAATATTGTTTATGAAAGACAGCCCACAACCAGAAACGATATCGAGCAACGCACTCGAAGAGAATGTGCAGCCTTACCACAGGATGTGCTGCTCAAAACTGTGGACAACTTTCGCAGATGATTGACTTTATGCATTGAAGCAAATAGGGATAATTTTGAATAATTTCTTCGTGGCTAATTTCATTAATTAATTGTGAGATGCAAGGGGACTCTCACTAATGAAGCGCCCCATGAGAACATCATTCTACAACGTCCATGATGTTGTTGCTAAGTAACGCTAAAAGTAGGATACAGTACATTTTGTACAAAAATAGTTTAATTTGGCATAACAAAAGAATTAGTGCACTTTTTTATCGATTTGATGAGTCTTTCTCGGATCTAAATAAATCCCAAATATTACTTTCTTATCGATTTCAGCGCCATCTGTCAATTGTTTAAAAAATGTTTCAGACATAACTTGATTACTTTTATATGGAGAATCCGAATAGAAATTGATGTTTCCAATTAAGATTTAAAAGTTGCCCCCACCGCACCAGAGGGGGTGGGGGCTGGAGGTCACGTGTAGTATCATTTGATGTCCCCCTTTGAGCTCACGAACTTCTCTTACCCACTATTTTTACCAGATGTATAGTTTTCACAGTTTTAGAGATAATCTCATCCGAAAATTGAGATGGACCATGTGATGCCCTCGAAGCTGTGTCACAAGAACACCCATTGTCACCAAATTTCTTCCTCAAAATGAGTCCAGGAGGAATGATGAAATATCGATGTTGTATTCATTAGGGCCTATATAATGCTTGTCACATCGTTGACTATTTCGATACTACGGGAAACTTTCCTACATGCTTATTTTTAAGATCCTCCCCTCCCCACCCTGACCCATAACTACTCCTCTCTAACCTGCTTATACATCTCTTAGCTCTGACAACAATACTTGAAATCTGATGTAAACTGGGTGTCGACGAGTGACACCATAGAGGTGAAAGTGTTTACAGCTTCAGAGAATTGAAACTGATTAGCCAGTGTTTCTATTAATGTTGATATATGACAACGCAGCTGTATAATCAATCTCAATGTGATTCACCTCTATTAGATTGAGCATCTGGAGAAAAAGTTGGTTGCAATTCGCTACCGGGATTGCCCATCATAAACATCGCTGTATTTTCGGTGCAGAGGCACCCTCCATCGTCCATCTTTTGCCCACAGTAGTCTGGAATGGCCGGAATTTGTCACGGCGGTCGTCGCTAACAGCCGTTCTCAATCAGGCTCAACGCTTTTGTCTGTTTGCTGACGTCAGGCGCTCCCGGAACTCGTAACTCAGAGAACCTCTCCTGCAGCGGCGGTAACGCCGGCAACTCATCTCCCACAATTACCGCCACTTATCTCGTTCGAGTGCACCCCGCAATTTTGGACAGTTAGGCTGCATAAGGGCGCTTGTTGGCTCTGGCGGAGATTGCTCGTTGCAGACGCATCTGTTCACTGCGAAGCACTATGAACTGCATGTCAGAGGGTACTTTCTATTTTACAATATGTTAAGATTTCTTTCCGATCCGTTCACGGACAGAGCGCGGCAGTAAGAACTGCCAGCATACCTTTGGGAGAGCTTGTGTTTGTTTAATTTTGTCTACGCGATCGCTACGGGATCGACAATTACGCCCTGAAGGACGCAGTTTCTATCCTAAAACATGGTTCTTGAAGTCTAAACAGTATTCACGATTACGGCACTACGTCATACTTTTCAAAATAGAGAGGTACGGTGAGTGGCACATTTGAAAATAATTGACAAGTTTTGCATCTTCGTGTGGGATAACGGGGGCTTATAAACACCGAAATGTATTCGTCTGTCGAGCAGCCTCATCTTGTTCTGCACCTTTTGAACACATTTTCGTACTAACTGCGCCCTTTACGATTCCTATGACCATTAGAAATCACATTGCGTTTCAGGTTAAATTCAAAGTAGAAGTTAAGTAGTAATTAATAAAGATAATTACAAATATTCTTTATAACTAATATTGGAGGTACTGCTTTGCGGCATGAAACAACAGGTTAGAGGTCCCAGCCTGTATGATCAGTGCTTGCAACAGCACTTCAGCACAATTATGGGTAAACAGATGCTCATAGGCAAATGGTGCGTTATTGCTTATTTCTAATTTGCCGGTGCATTACGAAATGCAATACTTTCCGATACTTTAACGCAACTCTCCAGCTCCTTCTGTAATCGTCAGTTAACTAGTGTCGATGGTCTCATTAAATTTATTGTGATCACATACTCTATCTTAACATGCAGTGAATGGTACACAAATTCGCTACTCTCAGTTGCGAATGTGAAGAGACCGATTAATCCTCGAAATGTCTTGCTCTAATTCATCAAATAGTAAGCTTTCCAAAGAAATGTGTTCTTGTATGCCAAAGTCACTCCTTTCGTCTGTTATCTATTATTACAGTAACCGGATGGTATTCTTAGGAGAAACTGAAATTTACACATATGGAAAAACGATTTTCATCACCTCAGTTCCGAGAGTTCCGGAACCTGTATGAATAGAGATCAACATAAACATCATTCAACATGGTGGCGTTGCTGTCAGGGTTCCTCCGAGTCATAATCCGTAGGCAGCGGTCTTCGACTGCAGTAGTAGCCGTTGGGCGGCCTGAGCGAGGCATGTCATCGCCAGTTCCTGTCTCTCTTTATCTCCTCCATGTCCGAACAACATTGGTTTGGTTCACTACGAGATGCCTGGACACTTCCCTTGTTGAGAGCCCTTCCTGACACAAAGTAACAATGCGGACGCGATCGAACCGCGGTACTGACCGTCTAGGCGTTGTTGAACTGCAAACAACACGAGCCGTGTACCTCCTTCCTGTTGGAATGACTGGAACTGATCGGCTGTCGGACCCCCTCCGTCTAATAGGCGCTGCTCAAGCATGGTTGTTTTCATCTTTGGGCGGGTTTAGTTACACTTCTGAACAGTCAAAGAGACTATGTCTGCGATACAATATCCACATTCAGCGTGTATCTTCAAGATTTCTGTGAACTAGGGTGATGCAAAATTTCTTTTTATGTGTGTACTATAGCAGTATTCCTTGTTACTATCTTATCAAACTATGACTGTCTCCTGTGCAGCGAACAACAACTTCTAATGGCACATTTCACGAATTTAGATTTTAATGTGAAGTTCCTTAACACAGTGTGTAAAAGGTATAGATATTTGGGCAGTTCAAGCAATTTCTTGGTATCCATAGCTATTATCTGAAATTTATAAGAAGTAGACATAAACATAGGCACAAGAAATTGCTTCACTGAGAAAAGTCGTACTGCGGATCTTCCTTTAAATCGTCACATGACGGATGTCGAAATAAATGACCACGCGATGGATAATCAACCGAAATCACTCACCACAGGACCTGAAGAGATAGCTATATAGTTCTACATTATGCGAAAGAATCTGCATATCTCCTAGCAGCTGCGTACAGTAGATTCCTGGAGGAGTGGAACGTTCCTGGTTATTAAAAAATGGACTGGTCATTTAAGAAGGGTCAACACCAGCAGGAATAGCCAAGTGCATTAACGTGCTGATTTCGGGATATCGGAAGACTAGCCCCCTCAGTCATCTTCACCTCTCGGAGAATTAGAGCGGGCCGGTGTGCCAGTCAGCGTGGATGTGGTTTCTAAACGTTTTCCCACATACGACTAGGTGAATACCGAGTTGGTACCCAAGTCCCACCTCAGATACATGATTAGGAAACATTTAGAAAACTTTGTCACACTTGAACATGGAGATCTATTCTAGACGCATGCCGATGGGTTATACACCATTCGGCTCCCAAGACGAGTGCATTTTGTCAGGAAGGGACTGTGACCTAGCACTTCCATTAACATTGCCTCGACTCATATAACAACGGCGACCCCGCAGGAGAACGGGAGAAAGGACATGGAAAATTAGAAGATTCGAGAAGGGTTATTCAACAGACGCATACGACTATATGCTTCTGAGGGAAAAATCAGTGTTTTTGCAGTGTTCAGATTATTTCTCGGTCGCTTCTCTATCGAATTGCAGGTGTGTACATTATTAAAAGTTCTACCAGGCGAACTCAGAGCAGGGAAGGTTACCGCTGGAGTGGTGTGCCAATCGGGATTTCAACAAGGTGCACCGCAAATGAAACAGAGGTGACGCATAAGGTGCGTATTCCCATACAACCTGACAGCGACGCACACAGAAGCGCAAACATTGCTGTGCTACGTAACAAAGCACTCTGAGGTAACGCTGCGTGTCTTCACTTCAAAATCGCCACTCCAAAATCAAACGTGAGCAAAATGAACCAAGCCCATCAACGCAGAATAATTACTGAATTACACTCCTGGAAATTGAAAAAAGAACACATTGACACCGGTGTGTCAGACCCACCATACTTGCTCCGGACACTGCGAGAGGGCTGTACAAGCAATGATCACACGCACGGCACAGCGGACACACCAGGAACCGCGGTGTTGGCCGTCGAATGGCGCTAGCTGCGCAGCATTTGTGCACCGCCGCCGTCAGTGTCAGCGAGTTTGCCGTGGCATACGGAGCTCCATCGCAGTCTTTAACACTGGTAGCATGCCGCGACAGCGTGGACGTGAACCGTATGCGCAGTTGACGGACTTTGAGCGAGGGCGTATAGTGGGCATACGGGAGGCCGGGTGGACGTACCGCCGAATTGCTCAACACGTGGGGCGTGAGGTCTCCACAGTACATCGATGTTGTTGTCAGTGGTCGGCGGAAGGTGCACGTGTCCGTCGACCTGGGACCGGACCGCAGCGACGCACGGATGCACGCCAAGACCGTAGGATCTTACGCAGTGCCGTAGGGGACCGCACCGCCACTTCCCAGCAAATTAGGGACACTGTTGCTCCTGGGGTATCGGCGAGGACCATTCGCAACCGTCTCCATGAAGCTGGGCTACGGTCCCGCACACCGTTAGGCCGTCTTCCGCTCACGCCCCAACATCGTGCAGCCCGCCTCCAGTGGTGTCGCGACAGGCGTGAATGGAGGGACGAATGGAGACGTGTCGTCTTCAGCGATGAGAGTCGCTTCTGCCTTGGTGCCAATGATGGTCGTATGCGTGTTTGGCGCCGTGCAGGTGAGCGCCACAATCAGGACTGCATACGACCGAGGCACACAGGGCCAACACCCGGCATCATGGTGTGGGGAGCGATCTCCTACACTGGCCGTACACCACTGGTGATCGTCGAGGGGACACTGAATAGTGCACGGAACATCCAAACCGTCATCGAACTCATCGTTCTACCATTCCTAGACCGGCAAGGGAACTTGCTGTTCCAACAGGACAATGCACGTCCGCATGTATCCCGTGCCACCCAACGTGCTCTAGAAGGTGTAAGTCAACTACCCTGGCCAGCAAGATCTCCGGATCTGTCCCCCATTGAGCATGTTTGGGACTGGATGAAGCGTCGTCTCACGCGGTCTGCACGTCCAGCACGAACGCTGGTCCAACTGAGGCGCCAGGTGGAAATGACATGGCAAGCCGTTCCACAGGACTACATCCAGCGTCTCTACGATCGTCTCCATGGGAGAATAGCAGCCTGCATTGCTGCGAAAGGTGGATATACACTGTACTAGTGCCGACATTGTGCATGCTCCGTTGCCTGTGTCTATGTGCCTGTGGTTCTGTCAGTGTGATCATGTGATGTATCTGACCACAGGAATGTGTCAATAAAGTTTCCCCTTCCTGGGACAATGAATTCACGGTGTTCTTCTTTCAATTTCCAGGAGTGTATGATAGTGAGGCATCAGTCCTCCGGGTGGTTTCATGAGGCCCTCTAGGGAACTCTCACCTGTGGCAACTCTTCATCTCAGAGTAGCACTTGCAGTCTACGTCCTCATGTACGGGATATGTTCCTCTCGTCGTCTTCTTGTAAAGTTTCTACCCTTTACAGCTACCTCTAGCACCATGAAAAAATTTTCCATTTGTTCCTTTCCTCGCCGATTCTGCGGAGAACCTTCTGATTCCTTACCTTATCGCTATACCTAATTTTCAAAATTTTTCTTTAGCGTCTAAAAGCCTTCGACTCTCTCCTGTTCCTGTTTTCCCGCAGTCCATGTTTCACTAACGTACGATACTGTGCTATGACCGTATATACTCAGAAATTTTTTTCTCAAATTAAAACCTACGTTTGATGCTAGCAGACTTCTCTTGACCAGGAATGTTCTTCTTGCGAGGGCTAGTCTGCTTGTTATGTCCCAATTACTCTGTCTGTCATGGGTTATTTTCCTGCCTAGGCAGCAGAATTGCTTAACTTTATCTACTTCTTGATAACCAATTTCGATGTTAGGTTTCTCGCTGTTTTCATTTTTGGTACTTCTAATTACTTCCGCCTTTCTTCGATTTACTCCCACTCCATACTCTGTACTCATTACCCTGTTCATCCCATTCAATACATCCTGTAACTCTTCTTTACATACACCGAGGACAACAATTTCACCAGTGAATCTTAACACCGATATCCTTTCACCCTGAATTTTAATCCCACCGTTGAACCTTCCTTTTACGTCCCTCATTGCTCCTTCGATGTATAGATTGTCTTCTTCCCCATTCTAATCCAAGCACTTCGTTTTTGGTATTCCAGCTTTACTTTTTCTTCTTCCTTCGTATACTTGTTGTTTATTAGCCTACCTTTCTTTTCCTATAGCTAGCCCAGCCCTGTTTTTCTCAGAGTTTCGAACACTTTGCACCACTGCTAATAGTCGAACGCTTTTTGCAGATGGACCAAACCAATGAACATGTATCGATTTGCTTTGATTACCAATCGCAACGTCAGAATTGCCTCTCTGCTGCCTTTGTCTTTCCCAAAGCCAAACTGATCGTTATCTAACACATTCTCGATTTTCCATTCTTCTGTATACTATTCTTGTCAGCAACTTTAGTGCGTGAACTGTTAAGCTGATCGTGCAATAATTCTCGCATTTGTCAGCTCTTGCTGCCTTTGAAATTGTGTGGATGATGTTTTTCCGAAAGTCTGGCGGTATATTGCCAGTCATATATTCTACACATCCAACATGAATAGCCTTTTCTTGCCATTTAGACCAATGATTTTAGAAATTCCGTTGCGTTGTTTTCTGTCCCTTCAGCCGTATTTGATATTAAGTCTTCCAAAGCTCTTTAAAACTTCTGATTCTAATACTGGATTCCTTATCTCTCCCCTATCATAAGACAACGCTTCCCTTTCGCACTTTTAGTGGAATTCCCATTACACTCTGAATGCTAGTGCCCTTGCTTTTAATTTCAAAGAAGGCTGTTTTGACTTTTCTGTACGATGAGCCCGTCAGTCTGACAACGATTTATTTTTCGATTTCTTCGCATTTTTCATGCCGCCATTTCGGCTTAGTTTTCCTGCGTTTCCTGTTTACTCTGAGGTTGCTATTTACATCGTTCATAAATGAACTCTACATCTGTGTTCCTGAATTTCCCTGAACGTTTTTGTACTTCCTTCTTTCGTCGATCAGCTGACGTATTTTATGTGTTACTCTTGGTTTCTTTGTATTTTTCCATTTATTTACGGTTTTCTTTCCAACTTCTGATATTGCCCTTTTTAAAGATGTCCGCTTCAACTGACCTGCCTGCTGAGCCATCCATTATCACAGTTTCTACAACCTCAGTGAACTTCAAGTGTGTCTTTTCCTTCCTTAGTATTTCCATATTCCGCTTCTTCGCGTATTGATTCCTCTTGACTAGTCTCTTAAACTTCATCATTACTAAATTGTGATCAGAGTCTTAACCTGTTCCTGGTTACGCCTTACAATGCAATATCTGATTTCGGAATCTCTGCTTGACCGTGATGTAGCGTAACTCAAATCTTTCTGTATCTCCGGGAATTTTCAAAGCATACCTCCTCATATGGCTCATGAAGAGAGTATTCGCTAATACTATCAGATATTTATTACAAAACTCAATTAGTCTTTCCTCTTTCTCGTTTCTGCTGCCAAGCCCATATACTCCCGTAACCCTTTCTTCCAACCCGTCGCCTACAATCGCATTCCAATATCCATGTCTGTAAGACTTTCATCTCCCTTTACGTACTGAATTATCTATTTAGTATCCTCATATACATTCTGTATCTCTGCGTCCTCTGCTTGCAATGTCGGCAAGAGTACCTGAATTACTGTTGTCGGTGTTTGAACAACCCTATCACTAAACTGTTCACAGTAACTCATTCTCTGCCCTACCTTCCTACTCATAACGAATCCTACTCCAGTTCTACCGCTTTCTAATGCTGTTGACATTGTGCTATACTCATCTGACCAGAGATTATTATCTTCTTTCCTTTTCACTGACCCCTACTATATCTATACTGAGTCGTACCATTCCCCTTTTGAGATTTTCTAGGTTCTCTATCACGTTCAAACGTCTGACGTTCCACGCCCCGTCTCGTAGAACGTTCCCCTGTAGTTGGTTATTCAATGTTTTTCTCACGTTCACCTCCATCCTGGCAGTCCCCTCCCAGAGATCTCAATGGGGGACTACTCCGGAATCTCTTGCCAATGGAGAGATCATGAAGACAATTTTTCAATTGCAGGCCACATGCCCAATGTAAACACATTACTTGTCTTTAATGCAATGGTTTCCATTGCCTTCTACATTCTCATGCCACTAATAATTGCTGATTTTTCCACATTTTAGGGGCAGTTTCCCACGTGTAGGGTAAGGGACTATTGTGAACCTCCGTTCGGCCCTCCGCTCCGTTTGACAAGGCTGTTGGTAGGACGAGGGTGATTTCTTATGCCGCAAGTCAATGGCTGTCATTTTTATTCAAAATTTAGGCAGTGGCGAAGTTCGAAGCCGGGGCCGAGGTGATTTAGTTTACTGGTCAAAGATGCTAAGCATAGACCACCGCCGGCCGGAGTGGCCGTGCGGTTCTGGGCGCTACAGTCTGGAGCCGAGCGACCGCTACGGTCGCAGGTTCGAATCCTGCCTCGGGCATGGATGTGTGTGATGTCCTTAGGTTAGTTAGGTTTAATTAGTTCTAAGTTGTAGGCGACTGATGACCTCAGAAGTTAAGTCGCATAGTGCTCAGAGCCATTTTTAGAGCTATAGACCACCGATGATTTTTTGGATCTGATAAACAAGGGAATATGCACTCATACGCTCAGAGCACCACGTCATAGGCGTGGCCTCCATTCTTTAAATAATGAGGCTTTTGGAGCTCTGTCACTTTCAGTCAAGCTGCCATTCTGTCCATGTCGCTAGAACCAGAGAGAACGACGGTCTGTCGAGATTCAGTAAACCGATGGCAAGCTGTTAGATGATGGTCGGCCTGCTGCTTGCTGACATCAACTCCGAGATGGGGCCGATCTGATGCACAACACAGCCGTGATCAGCTGGTCTTGCCTATTGAGTCATTGTGGATGAGAAGGCTGTGGTGCTAGCAGCCCGCACCCTTACGATATTGACCATCGTGGATGATATGGAAGCTACCATCTCCACACCGACCTGCCCTGCAGTCTCATGGCCAACTCTTGAGCACCTGCTGCCGTCTTGGTCGATCCATGGTGGCTGACATCCTGGACCACAATCAGCTGTATCCATTTGAACTTGCTTCGGGCTGCTCAATGTCACTGAACGTACAGGCATGTAGCGGCTTCCTCAACCCTCCAATGCTGCCAGTACAGCCCGTGACACTGACCTGCGGAAGTGACACCATGACTCGCTGACAAGGCATCAGCACTTCTTCATGGCATGCACGTTTACACTCAGCTGCCAGCCGCAGCTCTGAAGAAACTTATAACTCTGTACGCTTTACAGATACCACAATGTCACTGATGTCTGTGGGCATGAAATAGACCAGTCACCAACACTGTGCACTCGACCATCTCTTCTTAACACTATCCCAGTTCCCTTGGTCGCAACATGGGTGTCAGGACTGATTGTCACCTTAAATCATCAGTGGCAGAGAATCTACAGCTACAGCATCAACTTGTGTCGAGCAGCACCAGCACAGAGTGGTGTGCTACGCGAACTTTTTCTCAGTTGGGGGCCTTTTGAGTGTATATGTGAATCTATTTTGGGACATGTCATATCGTAGAGACTTCTATACCAACCTTAAGGAGTCATTTGTTAAACCATAAAAGCCTGCGGATTTGTCTCTGTTTGCAGGTAATTTTAGGTAAACCTCTTTATAATCAGAAAGGTTTAGGTTTTGTGACCTGTCAAGGCAAAAATCGCAATGTCTAAAAAGCTATGCCATTCATGTGTAGTACTTATAGGTGATTTGGACATATGGCAGGGGATTTTTCTGAATTATTTGGGTGACGATACGCCAGAAAGATTAGTTTTTTATTACTGTTCATGTGTTGGAGATACAGTACCTCTATTTTTATTTTTGTTGTTGTTGCAAACGGCAATAGTAAACTACCCAAAATCCCAGACTAGACTCTGTTAGTACAGGTGAGTAATGGGGCTGTCTCTTGCATTTTGAGACAATACCGATGAACACTAACATCTAGTAGTGTATGCATCAACACAACTGAACAAAATGGAGAGTAACTACTTGACTAAAGAAAATGAAATGTTGGTAGTGATATATGGAATAGTTTACAATCGTTGTTATTTACATGTACGGAGGTTTAAAGTTCTCACTGACCAAGGTTCACTAAAATGGCTGTTGGAGCTGAAAGGACTGTCGAATAGTTTAACAAGATTATTAGGTGGTCCGTAAACCATGTAAGAGGCACACAAATGAAGATAAGTTGAATAGGAAAGTGTAACAGAGTGGCAGAGAGCATAAGTGACTGAGAAAGACTGTCAGGATTTCACGTCACAACCACAGTTTGTGAAACATGAAGATTTGCTAAACAGAACGAAGAAATGCAGACAGCTCATAGTGGTTCAAGCAGCTCTCAAGGATGAAGTGCTGCGACAAGTGCATGACCATGTATTGTCGGGTCATGAACAATGCCAAACAATGGCCAGATAATTAGCAGAAAGGCTCTTCCAAAAAGCGTATGTCGAAGGACTGTGTGTCTTGTACACAAAGAGCTAATCATAGTCATGAAAAAATCCATTTGCAAAAGCTGCAAGGTGCGTTTAAACCCTTTCAAACTATTGTACCGGACGTTTTAGGACCTTTTAATGGGACACCCAGGGGAAATAAATACGTGCTGACAGTTAAAAATCATTTCTCGAGGTTCTTGGCAATGGTAGGAATTGCAGATCAGCAGGCTAGTATAGTAGCCTTGGCTTTAGTTGACAGCTCGATACCTAATTTTGTGTACCTGACACCTTAATTATAGACTGGGGCACAAATTTTGTATCAGGACATTCTTCAGGATTGGCTGACTCACACCACTTTACGTGCTGCGTAGAATAGACGAATGTTTTGGGACAACGTCAGCATAGTGCACCTCTATGCTACTAGATTTTAATTCTGCGTTATAGAGGAACACTCCGACATGAAATGACCGATATCACAGTACGCTATTGCGTCCTATGCTGATTATTGTACACACATCAAAAAAGTTTTGCATCATCCCGGCTACCAGAACTCTTGAAGATAGACGTTGACTAGGGATATTGTATCACAGAAACAGTCCGTTTGACTGTTCAGAGATGTCACTAACCCCGCCCAAAGATGTAAACAACCATGCATGACCAGTGTATATTACGCGGAGGAGGTCCGACAGCCGATCAATTCCACTCATTCCACCAAAAAGGAGGTGCACGGTTTTGTTGTCTTTAGTTCAACCACGCCTACATGGTCAATACCGCGGTTTGATCGCAAGGAAGTGTCCAGGCGTCTCGGAGTGAACCAAAGCGATGTTGTTCTAACATGAAGGGGATACAGAGAGAAAGGAACTGTCGATGACATGCCTCGTTCAGACCACCCAAGAACTACTAGTGCAGTGTATGACCGCTACCTACGGATTATGGCTCTGAGGAACACTGACAGCAACGCCACCAAGTTGAATAATGCCTTTCATGCACCCACAGGACACTGCCCTCCCGACTTCCATGGCGAGGTCCATCTTTGCAACCACGACACCATGCAGTGCGGTGCAGGTAGGCCCAACAACATGCCGAATGGACCACTCAGGATTGGCATCACGTTCTCTTCACCAATGAGTGTCGCATAAGCCTTCGACCAGACAATCGTCGGTCTTTGGAGGCAACCCGGTCAGGCTGAACGCCTTAGACACACTGTCGAGCGAGTGCAGGAAGATGGAGGTTCACAGCTGTTTTGGGGTGGCATTATGTAGGATCGACGTACGCCGCTGGTGGTCATGGAAGGCGCCGTAACGGCTGTACGATACGTGAATGCCATTCTCCGATCGATAGTGCAACAATATCAGCAGCATATTGGCGAGGCATTCGTCTTCATGAACGACAATTCGAGCCTCAATCGTGCCCATCTTGTGATTGGCTTCCTTCAGGATAACAACATCGCTCGACTAGAGTGGAGCCGGCCGCGGTGGCCGAGCGATCCTAGGGGCTTCAGTCCGGAACCGCGCGACTGCTACGGTCGCAGGTTCGAATCCTGCCTTGGACATGGATGCGTGTTCTGTCCTTAGGTTAGTTAGGTTTAAGTAGTTCTAAGTTCTAGGGGACTGATGACCTTAGATGTTAAGTCTCATAGAGCTCAGAGCAATTTGCTTTACTAGAGTGACCAGCATGTTCTCTAGACATGAACGCTATCGAACATGCCTGGAACAGATTGGAAAGGGCTGTTTATGGACGACGTGGCCCACGAACCACTCTGAGGAATCTACGCTGAATCGCCGCTGAAGAGTTGGACAATCTGAACCAACAGTGCCTTGATGAAGTTGTGGATAGTATACCGCGACGAATACAGGTGTGCATCAATGCAAGAAGCGGTGTTACTGGGTATTATAGGTACCGCTGTGTGCAGCAATCTGGACCACCACCTCTGAAGGTCTCGCTGTATGGCGGTACAACATGCAGTGTGTGGTTTTCATGAGCCATAAAAATGGCGGTGTATGTTGATCTCTATTCCAATTTTCTATACAGGTTCCGGAAGTCTCGGGACCAAGATGATGCGAAAGTTTTTTGTGTGAAAATTATCAAATTAGTAATGTACTAGCATGCAAAACTTAAGAACGAAAGTAACTTTCGCATGATGTTTCACAGCCCAGTAACATAGCTCGATGGATATTGGACCACACGTAGAAAGAACTGCTAGGTTTAGCATAGAAGGTAACAAAAAGAAGCACATAATTAGACAAACATAGATGACACTTCTGTTCAAAGTTGGTGATTAGAATGAAGTCATAGCGATTCATGGTGGTCCCCTGGACATTATAAAATATAGGACATGGTTCTTAATAGAGCGTGTGAACACCATGGACAGCAGTGCGTTCTCTGCAGCGTGCTTCCACACGGCCCAAAATGATAGTAGGGGCATTTGTGGTAGGTCGCTCCATTCCTCCACCATAGCGGTCGACAACTGCTGGGTGGTGGTTCGCGCATTGAGGTGCTGCAGTACGCTTCCGCAACGCTTCCCATTAGTCCTCGAAAGGATTTAAGTTGGGGAACATATAGGCCAATTTCTTCGTCAACCATCCTCTCGTTTCAAGAGTTCCTGCACCTGCCCTGTTCGCGATGCAGATGCGCATTGTCATCGATAAAAATGAAATCACAGCCAAATGCACCCCTGGAGAGATGCACATAGTGGACGGCTAAAGGGTCACAATAACTCGGACTGGTAAGTGTACTGCGGTCATGCCCTCATATGACAAGAGTTAAAAGGATATAATGTGCCAGGAACATTCTTGAACATGATCGTTTCGGTGGTCCAGGTATTATAGTGTGGATAGGTATTATGTTCCATTGCCATCCTGATCTCGAAATCTTTGAACACAGTACTCACAGGTCAACGTTGTTGTGACACCGTACTTATTCAGCGTGTGTGGCTTTTTCACAGGTGCATTCCGCTCTGACGTCATTTTTATGGATAACAATTCACGATCGCATCGAACAACGCAAGTGGAGGGTCTCTCGGAACGATAAGATATTCCATGAATGAACTGACCTGACCGTTTTCCCGACTTAACTGCCTTCGGGCACGTGTAGGACGCGTTGGAGAGACGTATAGGAGAATGTCCACATACAGCGAGGATCATCCAACTGTTCCCTACCTCGCTGGTGGGAGAATGTATCGCCCTACCACAAGAGCTCCTTACTAACCTTGTTGCCAACATGGGAACACGTTGCGCAGCATGCATTCCATAAATGGTGATGACAAATCCTATTAACAACCCAGTTCCACCGATTGTTATCTCCAGGGGACTCTCTCAAATTGAGATGAGGTGAGTGAATGTAATTATTATCTTTGAATCAGAGTGTAATTTCTCTTCCGCTCATCGCGTATTTCTTTCAGTAACCTTCATTACTATACAGTGCCAGATCTTTCTACGAATCATCCAAGTTTCATCGGGGTATATTTCTTAACATATGTGACACTTCATGTGGAAGTAACTTTCGTCTGTAAGTTTTGCACACGCATTTATTTCGGTATAAGATGACACATGATTATTTAGTGTCGGTCTCAGTATCTTCTCTCCATAAACATTGTAAAAGACCTTGGAATTTCTTGACCCTGTTTTATCTGATAAATCGTATCGTACATTTTGAGTTCTTCACGCGTTTGTTCTATACATACCGCGAAAGCAACGTTTTACACCCATATCGTTCGCAAACATAAACCAGTGTGCGAGACTGTTCCCTAGCATGTTCCTCCATTTACAGTCACAAATAAATTTTCTCCACATGTTTGACCATTGGTTTGTAAGCATACGACCTCCATATCAATTTTCGCGTACAAAAAATTCCAAAGACAATCTTAGAGTTTCTCCTTATTTTCTTTAAGCTAACGAGCTGTTGGTTCGAACTGTTTTCGTTCGGAGGGGAAATACAAATCCTATGATGTAATGCCGAACAATTGCCTCCATTATGCTGCTGCTCTACTTACTCCTGTAAATAGGTTAACTGGCTGCACAGTCGTTTTATTTACTCGGGAGCCTGTAGCTACGGACTCTAGGAAATTACTGAGCCGTTGTTTTCCAGGTCTGCACAGGAGTGGCTTGATGCATTCTCTCTTCGCAGCGGCAGGGAAGAAGTAACTACGTAGGCGGACACTTACTGCTGATATACAACGCTGTGGCAACAAACAATTACCAAACGATTTAAGACACTAGCAAACACCCTGTTTAACTTTGCCTCATGGGGCAGGAGTTCACCTGCAGCACATAACTTAATTTCACTCCCCACTCATGTAACAGCCATAAGGCGTTATTCACTTGTTGGCACTGGTCCGAGACGGTATTCTCGCCGAGCGGCACCTCTGGTAGTACTGTAACTCAATGTGTGCGGTTCATTATGAGAGCATGGACAAGGTGGCTCTGAAACCTTATGCAAGATAAGTATTTTGGTGCAGAAACCGACTGTTTACGCAGCGGTTTTACAGATGTGACACTGTATGAGCTGAAATCTCACGATAAGACACCCACAAGTCTGATACTAACCATTTCATCGTTGACGATGTGTATTATAACTTGCTTCCTTTCAAAAACTGTATGTAATGGCCACCTCTCAGAATACGAGAAGTAATTAAAAAGTCAAAACGTCTTTCCAAACCTCGTTTTATACAACGATCTGGTTCAGGTGAAACTACTCCTCACAGTATTAAACAACTGAAGAACAGAGGCAGCACATTAGAATTCTTATAATTTTCAACGAGAAAATTGAAAATAATTAATTATTACTATCTCATTTTGTAGAAGATGTATATATTTTCTTCTCATTGCAGGGACGGTTTTATAAAAGTACTATGCATTCATAATGGGTGCAGAAAGGTATCACGTTCTTCAACTGTAGGATTTTGTAATACCAATAGTAAATGTCTCATGTGTTGTCGTTCACAAATATCACATTTATTTCACTCTTTCGAGTGATTGGCCTTCGGTTAATTATAGACACAAAGGAGCGGGTACGAGTTACAAAATCAACTTTTACGAGAACTCTTCGGGTAGCAAGTCCGATCGGTCACGAAATAGAATTCACTGCGAAAATCAAAAATATTTTATTGGCAACAGTTAGCTAAACCTTCCGGTTACCGGAACTTCTCTATGTAGTCACCGCTCCGACTTAGACATATGTCGTAGCGTTTTACCAACTTTCCAATGCCTTTGTCATAAAACGCAGCCGCCAGTGCTTTCCGCTAATTCTCTATACTGGTCTATAGCTCGTTGTCTGTGCCAAAAAGTTGTCTCCATAACAGCGGTTCATGTGCGCAGAGATGGTACTCAGAGGAAGCCAATTAGAGGCTGTATTGTGAGAGACCAAACATCCCCATCGAAAACGCTGCAGGAGCTTCTCCAGTGCCCCTGCAGGGTGCGGCTGAGAATTGTCATGAAGAAGGAAACGCATGGGAGTTATGTTATGTGGGATGCATAACATCAGGCCAAAATTCTCACCAGGCCCTTTTACTTGGTGGGAGACACTGTTTTCTAGACTTCCTCACGTGTTCTCTGTGCGCTCAGAACTGACAAAAGCGATGTGACGCGATCGACAGATACATTAGAGACACTGATCAACAAGTATGTGCAACGCTTCAGCGGATTTTAAGTGTGGTTTACAAATCGCGCCAGATCGGACCTTACTTTCAGATGGTTCAGATGGCTCTGAGCACTATGGGACTTAACTTCTGAGGTCATCAGTCCCCTAGAACTTAGAACTACTTAAATCTAACTAACCTAAGGACATCACACACATCCATGCCCGAGGCAGGATTCGACCCTGCGACCGCAGTGATCACGCGGTTCCAGACTGTAGCGCCTAGAACCGCTCGGCCACGGACCTTACTTTCCGAAAAGCCTTCGTACATTGTCCGTTTCCGGGCAACCTCATACGAAAGGCACCTCACATAACCAGCTAACAAGAACAAAGCTTACATACATACCAAACTGATTCTTTTATACAAGAAATTTACTTGTGGATAATATTTTTCTTGGAAGTTGATTCGAAAGTTTATAATGAACGATTTTAACGTCTAAAACTTCAAATTGACTCAATATTCGATAATTAAAGTTCGAAATAAATACTTTAGATAATAAATAACCTGATTTTACTAAAAATAACAAAACCATCTTTAAAACTACGCAAAATGCGGGATCACAGTTACAGTTCTATGGAATCACGACATTATTTATCACATGTATCGAATACTCCAGCGTGTAACAGAAAAATGTCTATTAACCAGTTCCATTAGACACTTCATACATTCAGATTTTCGTAGCACTCACATTAGATGTAACACAGTATACAATTCTGTGTGGCGTAGAAGTTCGACCTCTCCGTATTAGCTACTTGTTGCTGTTACATTGTTAAAAGAAAGTGAAGTATTGGATGCGGAGAGAGAGAGAGAGAGAGAGAGAGAGAGAGAGAGAGAATCTCACACTGCAGGTTATTATATGTATATGGCGGCAGGCAAACAGCACTTCAGCACTTCGCAGACATATACCCAAACAGAGGAGCATACGTACAACTTCCTCTGAAAAAACGCAGCTGGAAGTGTGGTACTGGAAGCGATGAGTGGATTAATGCATTTTGTTGGTACGCTCACGTCCAATTTGACTTTCATATGTGACGTAAAATTTTAATAAAATCACGTAACTTAATGTGACGTTACTTGCATGGTAGAGGGGTATATCGTGATACCAGTGGTTAGCGGCTAGTCACGAATGTATTTCACTGCACAGACAAAGAGGCAATTCGTTTTATAGATCCAACTGATGATGGAATGAGTATTTCGAAATAGATCACTTTTGATATTCGAATAATGAGCAACAGTAAACTGCAGCCTGAAGAAACCTGTAAACTTCGATACAATAAGATTGCCTCACTTCTTGACAAGGCGTTGCCCTTACACCGCATGTTGCTATCAAACTGGCAGAAGACAAAGACTGGAATATGATTTGGTGAAGAAGGAACTCCACGACACACCATTTCGGGATGCCCGTTCTGTGTAGACGAGTTTGATGCTGGCCAGCAGCAACGGAAACGTGAACGATCTCACATCAGGGAGACAATGCTTTGTTAAACAAGTTTTCAGAGACGCCACTTCAAGAAAAGCATGGGTAACGTGACGCCTAACCAATCCATCCCCGTCCAGTCCCCTACTGGAAGTTCAGACTAAAAACCCACAAGCCCTGCAGCGAACTCGCTTTAGGTCAATAGCAATGACAGCTGAACAGTTAGCAGTGCATGCTTGATGGTCATATTCGAGTGGAGCGCAGCCATTGGCCCATATCTCGATGCTCACAGACGAGAACGACCGGCGTTCTTGGACTGGTACGCAGCGTACTCCTTGGCGGCAAAACGTGACTCACTGGGAACAGGGGGCCGGGGTTCTATCTCTGCCACCAGGGAGCCTGAAGACAACAACACAGGTAGATTCCAACACAACACTCTGCGAAGCTATCAGTGGGAGCCTACAGACTGGGGTGTGACAGAGAGCCCAGCGGAAATTAGCAGCGAAGAATACTTGTAGTTGCTATTTATAAATATGAGTTAGCTGTCGTATAAAACAGTGATAGGCAGTAGTGAAGCTGATCTTCTTGCAACAGTAATAGCACTTAAAGCCATCTGGTGATTAAAATTGGAGCACCTTGAAGACAGAATACAAAGAAATGTCAAATTGTTGTGAAGTGTACTGCATGCTTGTGTATGCAAATGATTAGCACCTCCTTATCCAGTCTAGCGTTGATAGTGCAGCCATGAGAAAATCGTTTGGAACACCCAGACAGGCTTTCAATTTACGCTCCTCGACAATGTACTGGGTGGTTCAGTGATCCACAACCAAAGTTTGGAATCGGCTCCTTACCCCCATTTCTGCATTTTGTATACCAACCTCTGTGCCCTATTCGGATGCAATTGTCACTGTTCATCCCATGTCCCTGGGTCTCTGGACAATGAGGTGACAAAAGTCATGGGATGGAGATATACAGAGGGCAGTAGTATCGCGTACACACTGCGTAAGCGGACATTGCATTGGCAGAGCTGTCATTTGAACTCAGGTGATTCATGTGAAAGGGTTTACGACTTGATTTTGGTGGCACGACAGGAATTAACAGACCATAAAAGCCGTATGGTAGTTGGAGCTATACACATGGGACATTCCATTTCGGAAATCATTATGGAATTCAGTACTCCGTGATCCACAGTGTCAAGAGTGTGCTGAGAATACCACATCTCAGGCCGACAATCTTCACTTAACGACCGAGAGCAGCGGCATTTGCGTAGAGTTGTAAATGCTAACAAACAAGCAACACTGCGTAAAAAAACAGCAGAAGTCGATGTGAGACCTACGATGCACTTATCCTTTAGGACAGAGTGGCGAAATTTGGCATTACTGGGCTATGGAAGTAGACTACCGACGCGAGCGGATTTGCTAACAGCATGACATTGCTTGCAGCGCCTCTTCTGGTCTCGTTGGCGTATCGGTTGGGCCCTAGACAGGTGGAAAACCGTGGTCTGGTCACATGAGTCCAGATCTCATTTGGTAAGAGCTGATGGTACAGTTAGAGTTTGGCGCGGATCCCACGAAGCAATGACTCAAGTTCTCAACAAGGCACTGTGAAAGGTTGTGGTGGCACAACAACGGTGTAGGCTGTGTTTACGTACAATGGACTGTGTCCTCGGTGTTCCAAATGAACCGATCATTGACTGGAATTGTTATGTTCGGCTACTTGGAGTCCATTTGCAGCCTTTTATGGACTTCATGGTCCCAAACAACGATGGAATATTTATGGATATAAATGTGCTCTGTCACCGAGTCACAATTATTCGCAGCTGATTTGGAGAACATTCTGGACGATTCGACAGAATGATTCAGCCATCCAGATCGCCCGACGTGAAGCCCATCGTACCTTTATGAGACACAGTCGTGTGGTCAGCTCGTGTACAAAATCCTGAACCCGCAATACTTTCGCAACTACAGATGGCTATAGAAATAGTTTGTCTCTATGTATTTACAGTGGTCTTCCAACGACTCATTGAGTCCATGCCAAGTTTAGTTGTCACACTATACTGTGCAAAAAGAGGCCTCACACGATATAATGAGGAATCGGATGACTTTTATCACTTCTTTGTATATTTTTCCACGTCATCCGTGTGAGTTCAAAGGTCTTGTGTCTCTGAAGACGGTCAATAAGACGTTTCACTTCAGATGGAGCATTCGTATCAGTCGAGGGTTCACGCCATTTACTGTCACTGGTAAAGTTGTTATCAGAAAGCTGTTGGATCCGTGACAAAGATGGATTTCTAGAACGATTGTTTTCCCAACCTTTTAATATCTCCATGGGTGAGAAGTTGAAGATTATTCATCATTGTTGAATATTCATTCAGCATGGCTTCTATTGTTCCTAACACAGGAGGAACAATGAGACTGAGTCTTGGAAGCCAGTAGAGTGGTTGAAATGCACTCAGAGATGACTTTCATGATTCTATTGAGCTGACTATCTTTTTTACGCAAAGACTGTTCGAGCACACCGGAGCACAATATTCAGCAGTAGGAAACGCAAACATGAGCACAGAAGTTCGAAACGTATCTGCTGGGAGCTCCCCAATTACTACTGAAGTGTTTCTGGGTAAGGTTGTTTCGTGTACTTAACTTCCAAAAAGTTTTTTCGAGGTGCTTCTTGAAAGACAGCGCACTGTCAAGAGTCATTTCAAGATAATTTTGATGGTTCTGGTAAGGAAGTACTATGTCTTTCATATGTTCCTCCAGACTATAGTCTGCTGCTCTGTTGTTTAAGTGAGAACTGTTGCTTCGATTTTAGAAAGAATGTTTGTTAATTTCGTCAGTATTACCCCTATACATTGGAACCTCTATACTTTTGATATACTTGAAACCAGCGCAAAGAACTTTGGATATGCTAATGTTGTGGTATGGGGTGTTATTGAGTAAGGTTCACCACTGGCTCGCATAGATTGTAATTTATACAGGGGTGTTGCATTCCTGAGAAGCGAAGGCCGCCGGCTGTGTATCTTCGGCATCTCCGTGTGTCTTTGGTGTTATCTTTCAACACGGTAATGCCAAACTGCATGTTGCCTTTGCTATCCTCACCTACCTCGATACAGACGGTGTTCGACTCTTACTCTGGCTAGCACTTCATAAGATCTCTCACCCATCGTAAACCTCTGGTCTTGGGTTTCCGAGACGGTGCCACACCAATACTTGTCAGGCACAACGACGGATGAACTCAGGCCCGGAACTGAAGGAGCACACGACGACGTACCCGTATCTGTCCGAAAGCTCAGCTCACGCTATGCCAGCTGTGGTGGAGGCATTGCTGCTGCCAAAGGCGGTAGCTCTGTGTTTTAAATTCTTGCATTTTATATACTCCAAAATGATCTACGAATGTTAATGACATGTCCTTCCTGCTAGACTGTATATGCACAATAAGTAAATTTTCATTAGTTTCTCTCCTTTTGGGGTCGCAGTTTCAATGACCAACAGCATAGTTTGTTGTGGTAGCAAGTAATCTCAAACAGTTGTTGAAACAGGTATGATGAAACTAAGAAGTATTAGGCTAGATGTAGTAGTACATGCAGACTCGTTAGAAATATGTGGAACAGTCGATAGTTGCAATATCACTAATATTATGCAACTTTCGATTCAATTAACGGTATCAGGTTAAACAGAAACCAGTTAATTGTTATCGAATCGCAAACATTAGTGATCTTTTTTATTTTATTTTTTAGATTCACAGTAAATGTGACGGTCATTCGATGCTCGCAGATGTCGAAAGTATTGATAGTTCCTAAAACGCAATGTTTCTTCATCCTCTAAATGTATTTTATAACTGACTGACTTTTCCATTTCCATGTCACCCCACTCGTCACTGAATTCGTTATCTGAAATTACCCCCACATTTTGAGGATGAAACGGCTGAATGCCTAAATAATTCAAACAAATCTCTTTCATCAGTCTTATTTAGGAGCGCCGTGCGTCACTTACAGTGCTGTGGCAAGTAAAGCTTACTACCAGGCGCATATGTCATCAATTTCACAGTATGCTTCAAATGAAGTGTGGACTCATTACGCGGTCCTTTCTGGATAACAGCCGACTATGAATGTCTTCGTAATGCACAGCACTGCTCTGCATTTAATGTAATGCACGCAATATATACAGGATACTATTAAAACGAACGTTTCCATTTGTAACCCGTAGCAGTTTACTCTCAGGAGGTGACATGGTGCCACCTGAGTAATCAAAGCTTGGCTACCAGAGTTATTTACGATCCAGTGAGCGTGTAGTGTTGAAGATACCTTTTAGTCACAGAGTGCAATAAAATCAGGATAGCTGTTGTAGTAGCATACTGTTTTTAATGTGATGGATCCATTTCAGCTAGACTGCTAATCTTCACAACATCCGTGAGAGTTACATAATAATTTTCATTTTATTATAATCTCGGTTAAACTATTTTCAGATACGCAAATTTGGTATTTACGTCCACATATCGTCAGTGGTCGCTGTCACTTTCTATTGTATTACAGCATGTTATAGATTTTTGACCGTTATTCTAGTTTTGTGATCTGCTATTGTTGTTGATCGTCCTTACTTGTAATTATAATCATTTTATGTTTTCTCCTTAGACTTGGCTTATTGAAAGTTGTGACAGGTGCGAAAGATGCAGTTTGGTTTCAGTTGCTATGGTGTGTTAATGTTATCTATATCCAAACAATACAACTCACTGACGACATTTAAAACATGAACGTTTCATATACAATTTTATTGAATTCCTATCCAAAGGTAACAGCTAGATACGAACAACTATCCACGGCTCAGAGGGAACTCTGAGCAGCCATAGCGTACGGATCTCCGTGCCGGCACGTTCACAGGAGCTCAGTCCGTCAGTTCACCTGATGATGGCGACATGTACGATCGCCGAAATATTGTGCCCGTTTGACACTATAGACCGGCAGCATACCCGTGGATATTTTGAAAATCGCAAAACTATCATAAGTGCCCTAAAGCTACATCACGTTATAATGCAATACAGAGTAACAGCTACCACAGATGATATATGGACGTAAGTACCAAATTTGTAGATTCGAAAATATGATTAACCACCAACAACACAGTAAAACTAAAATATTATAGAACTTTCGCAGATGGTCTTTAGAAGGCTAGTTTAGTTCATTCATTACTATTGACTTTAAAAGATGGTTCAAATGGCTCTGAGCACTATGGGACTCAACATCTGTGGTCATAAGTCCCCTAGAACTTAGAACTACTTAAACCTAACTAACCTAAGGACATCACACACATCCATGCCCGAGGCAGGATTCGAACTGCGACCGTAGCAGTCGCGCGGTTCCTGACTGAGCGCATAGAAACGCTAGACCACCGCGGCCGGCGACTTTAAAAGAAAATCAAGCATCTGCCTTATAACGTATAAGGAGGGCTTTTCAGGAAGTAAGCTCAATGTACAGAGGATATGTAAGCGTAAAACTTGGTAGTCACAAAAGTTTGCTATATTTTAGAACGTAAATATAAAACCTTTGGTAAACTATGCATCTCAAAACTTGGTAATATTTTAGGACACAAATGTAAAAGTTGCAAAGGAGTCAACACCTCCACATGACGACGGGCTTGGGCCCGAAAGTAGCAATTATACAATAAAATCATTTCAAAATGCTTGGGCCTGGTTTCACTATTTCCGACGCCCTAAGTTACGAAAACAGCTGCGGTGTTCTCCAACCAAAATGAATAGACTAACAACAGTGGTGTCTTACAATTAATGATTACTGAGGTACAGTGGGTGTTACAGATTATGCAGTTCGTCCAAAGTAAGAAATGTTTCATGTTCTTAGTAAAAGTAGGATTGTGTGAATAATACTATGTAACGAATAATAGTAAAAGTGATGCCCTGATTTGTAATAACGTATCAATAGCGCAATAAGATTATGTAAAGGACTAAATTTTATGTCTACAGTATGTAATTATAAATCAGTATCACGAAGGACAAGGTTCTTAGAAATATAAACACTGACATCATGACAACTGCAGAGGAAAGTCTCGAATCAAACAACGCAGTTTCCCATGTAAATTGTCGAAAAGGTTATGAAATCATTTATTTAGAGCATGATTAATGAAATGCTACCCTCTGAAGGGCAAGAAAAATGCTACATTTGAGATAAAAATGGAGTGAATGTAGAAAAGAAACTGGAATAGTTTTTCCATTCAGAGGTTTTGACTAAAGATCAAATGAGTCTCTCAAACGATATTATAGACTAATACGTTGAAAAGTAGAATTGTCTCAGTAGTGTAAGGTTATACTTGAGTCAAGGTTTTAGTCAAAAAGCAGGTCCAAGAAAAAGAGTAAATCTCTATAAGGTGAAATTTACTCCATTCTCCAGAGGATGAATGACAATACTATCCGACTGCGGAAGAATCAACGATAACCGATAACGATAACGAAATCAGTTTCAACATTTTAAACATAGCTGCACAACAGCAACGGTTCCACGCAATAAAATTATAAACTGTCGACCAGTTGCAATGGATAAAGAAATTCTTTACCTAGGTTTCGATAAATATAAATTTTTCTTCAGAAGGTAGCCTAAGGGCAATGAACATCATAGCTTACATTAGAGAAGTATGAAACTTATAAGCCAACAATAAATTTTAAGACAAATTAGAGAACTCTTGCATTACAGAAGTATGATAACGACGACTGGTACTTACAATTTTACATTAGTAAGGACTAATGTACCATCGCCGTTTTTACAATTGTCGGCATAGATCCATGCGTCAAAAATAAAATATAGCCCTAGAATTAGGGTTTGTCGTGTTAATATAAATAGTAATGGATCTTGCAGAGCTCACAACCGACTGAGAGTAATCAGCGAGCGTAGTTACTCTGAAAACAGAGCAGGTGGCGCTCGTGCCGAGAAGCATGTGCCAATTGGGTACAAAGGCAACGTGTAAATTACCAGTATTAATAACGTAATTAGGTAGAATAACAATAAAAAAGGAAGGAAATTAACACTACCGTTATTGCAGTATGGGAGCATTGGTACAAATAATGTAGTTATACATTAAAAAAGGCTGGTGGCACTTACGCCGAGAAATTTACGCCCAGTGGCATATACAGCCAAAATATAAGAAATTACATTACTATATTAGTGAAGCCCACAAACGGTGTACATGTCAGACTTTAAAATTGACAATAATAGCTCTTGTCAAGAAAGAATTACGAACACTGGTACACGATCCTGTTAATACACATTCACAGGCAAAATCACATAAGAGCCGATGTAGTAGCAAACATACATCGTGACAAAGCCACCATTACATAAGGGGTAGTGAGCTTAAAGCACTGAAGTTGCATCAGAGCTTCCTGAGGAAACAAACCACAAAGGTTACCAGAATTAATGTTATATTATAAACATTACAGGTTTAAAGCCTCCGAAAAATTGTCTACAAGCAAGGTTCAATTGGTCGTTCAGTATATTACCGTCCTTGAGCTCAAGATATTTGAAAATTTGTAACTCTTCCCACAGATCTAATCTACGCCCTTTGTCTTCTCTGTGTAGGATAACAGTGTCTTCTAAATGTTTTGGCGTATGACTGGCTATCAGAAGGTGTTCAGCAAAAGTAGAATTGTGTATATTCGGTCCTTTTCTACCTAATATGTGTTCTTTATATTTTGTTTTCACAGCTCTGCCTATTTGACCAATATAATATGAAGAACAGCTGTTATACAGGTTAGTTTGTAAACCCCTGAATTGGAAAACCAGTCGCCGGCGATCTCCACTGAATGTACAAGATTTCTCTTTAAACTGTTATCTGTAGAGAAGGAGACGTTACAGTTACATTTTTTCATTAGAAGACGTTTTATCCTATATGATATATTGCCCAAGAAAGGAATAGAAATAAATTTTTTAGCTTCTCTGCTATCAGTGGGGAGGTTGTTGCTCAAAGTCGAACAGTTTTGGGAAGTTCTCTTACTGAACATGTAATCAATCATATTCTGATTGTGCCCATTATTAACCGTAATCGCTTCGATGACATTCAGTTCTTTTTGTTAATCGGCAGGTGATAAAGGAGTAGTTACCATACGGTGAATGGCAGAATGGAAAAACGCCAGTTTATGAGCTTTTGGATGAGTTGAGTCAGCAGGGATGACATTATCTGAATACGTTTCCTTACGGAAAATGTTGAAATTAAAGGAACTATTCGGTATAGAAATTGTTAAATCAAGAAAGTTAAGTTCACCTTTTCCATTCTGAAGTTCGTTTGTGAAGGAAATTTTTCATGTAAACCATTGGAAGTATTGAAGAGAAGTTCTAACTCATGATCAGTACCGTGAAAAGCAATGATAATGTCGTCAACATAACGTGCATAATAACGGATTTTGTGGCGTAATTCTGAACTTGAATTGAAGAACGTTATTTCCAGAGCGTTGATGGAAACGTCTGCAAAATACCAGCGAGGGGACTACCCGTTGCTAAATCATCTGGTTGTATATACATTTTCCCATTGAACGTGAAGTAATTGTATTTCAAAACGACTTTAAGCAAACTAATCAGTTCTGCAATCTGAATTTCACTTAGTTTTTTATGATTTAGTAGATTCGTTTTTACAAGGGTTATGGTTACATCGACAGGGACATTTGTTTAAAGACTGACGATGTCAAAGGAAACCAGTCTAGTGTCAGGTGTACATCTTACAGTTTGAAAATTGTTGATCAATTCCTTGCTGTTTTTCACCGATAATTTTTTTCAAATATGAAAGCATCTTTAATTTTTAAATGGAGGCGCCTAGCGAGTGTGTGATGTGAACTACCTACTCCATTCACTACAGGGCGATTTTGTTTGTGCAGTTTAAACTGACTTCTGAGCACGGGTGGTTCCAGGTTCATATTTATAAGCCATTTATTTTGGAAGTTATTGAACATGCTAACAGAACTAGCTAAAGTACGCCGGTTTCTTTTTGCAATTCCACGGTTGGATCTACGGTAACCTCAGCGATGTCGTTGACCTCAAAAAACTTTACCGTCTATTCAATATATCCATTTTTATAAGCCACGACAGCAGTGTTCCCTATGTCACTCATAGTGACTAAGGCGGCGTGTTCTCTCAGTTTACGATTAATATTTTTTACTATTCTATATTCACCCGACTGAACATAAGAATGTAGTTTAATTTCTTTGTCTATTATGTTATTACATTCGTAGGCACATTTCATTTGCTCGGTTTTCTCTAATTTAAGGGATTCCAAACCGATTTTAAGATCTACAATAAGATTACAGATAACTGGATCTTTATCGAGTTGAGAAGGCAAATTATATTTAAGGCCTTTACATAACAAGTAATTTTCAGCCTGCATAAAAGTAATGTTAGTTTTATTCAATATTCTTTCGTAAAACTGATGTTTAACACTATTGTCTGCTATATTAACAGTTTTACTAGTGGCCCTATTACTAAACTTCAACAACTTTCTTTCATGTCTGACCCTAATTTCTTCTTTGCGATTCAAAAGCCATTCATTAATACTATTCCACAGGTGGTCAATTTGGAAATTAAAACGATCTTTAAAGGCTTTTGTTAAAAATAGGTGTATACAGTATGCTTCACTGTTAAGATCATCTTTTTTCTTGTAAAAATTTACTGTGCTGTCAGAAATGACTAAATGTACCAATTTCTTTTTAACAGAAGGCACTTTGTTATACTGTTTCAAATTTAAGTACGCCTTCACATAATCAGAGGTGTTATCTGTATCTAGGCACTGTTGATTAAAATCAATAGCCGTACCTGCTTTCACAATGTTTTATTTGATGTCCATGTACCTGGATGCAGCTTTTGATACCTCGGCAGGCAGGAACTTCAATATTTTAAACATAGCTGCACAACATCAATGGTTTCACGTAATAAAATTATAAATAGCCGACCAGTTGCAATGGATAAAGAAATTCTTTACCTAGGTCTCGACAAATATAAATTTGTCTTCTTCATTTAATTCACGAATATTTTTCTGTAGACGACACAGTCCTCTGAGATTACTTGATGATAGCCACTTCTCTTGCTGAAACAACGGCTCGGCTAAGCTAGTTTACAATGCAGACATGTGTCTTCCGATGATGAGTTTCAGATCTCGTTTGGCAAATTACGTATATGCCTTTTCATTTGCAGGGAAGTGAAAATTGTGGAATAATTTAAGAATTTTACGCATCTCGCGGTGTTACATTCGATTTTTGACGCATTCCGTATTTTTCTGCTTCTGAATCCCTATATCGTTTTTTCAAAAAGGATGGGGCCCCTCCACGCCCATACCAACGCGGTGACCAAATCGCTATATCGTCGTTGACGAGTCGGTTTTTAAACGTCGTTTCCGACTCGGGCTCGTTTCAGAATTCCTATCACAGGCATCTATGGATTGAGAGGGGACTTAGCAGAAGAAGCTTTTATAAGACACACATTTTGGGAAGTGTACTGTTTGGATGTAAAGTAAGTCTGAAGATCGGATCACAGTTAAATCTACAGCTTCGCGTTACGCGCGCAACATAGACAATGATCTCTGACAACTGTCACGGGAAATGTTTCGAGAATTCGTTGTCAGGTTCCCTTCTACTTACGAAGGACTTCTTGTTCAAAATCTAAAATGCGGTGCGTCCGTGGAGCACCACTGTCAACGCACTTTCGACGACCACCAGTTTTTCACAGCCCTTGTTGCAACTAGACGAATATTATATGTGATATGTTAATTATAACAGGGACTACCAACAGCATCCTTTTCTCACCTTGCAACCGTACCACAATGCAGGAGATTTTTAAGCCACTCTATTTTCAAACTTATTTTACATCCAAGCGGCACATTTTCGAACATAGTTTCCTTACCAAAACTTTATCTACTATTACAGTTCCCTTTAAAATCCCGAGGAACATGTAACTAAATTAGTGAAACAAGTTGTGAAAAGCTTCTTAGAATGCCTATACAGGGTGGTCCATTGATCGTGATCGGGCCAAATATCTCACGAAATAAGCGTCAAACGAAAAAACTACAAAGAACGAAACGCCTGAAGGGGGAAACCAGATGGCGCTGCCATAGGTCAAACAGATATAAACTGCGTTTTTTAAAAATAGGAACCCCCATTTTTTATTACATATTCCTGTAGTACGTAAAGAAATATGAATATTTTAGTTGGGCCACTTTTTCTGCTTTGTGATAGATGGCGCTGTAATAGTCACAAACATATGGCTTACAATTTTAGACGAACAATTGGTAACAGTTAGGTTTTTTAAACTGAAATACAAAACGTATGTACGTTTGAACATTTTATTTCGGTTGTTCCAATATGATACATGTACCTTTGTGAACTTATCATTTCTGAGAACGCATGCTGTTACAGCGTGATTACCTGTAAACACCACATTATTGCAATAAATGCTCAAAATGATGTCCGTCAACCTCAATGCATTTGGCAATACGTGTAACGACATTCCTCTCAACAGCGAGTAGTTCGCCTTCCGTAATGTTCGCACACGCATTGACAATGGGCTGCCGCATGTTGTCAGGCGTTGTCGGTGGGTCACGATAGCAAATATAACTTTCTCCACAGAGAGAAATCCGGGGACGTCGGATCCGGTGAACGTGCGGGCCATGGTATGGTGCTACGACGACCATTCCACCTGTCATGAAATATGCTATTCAATACCGCTTCAACCGCACGCGAGCTATGTGCCGGACGTCCATCATGTTGGAAGTACATCTCCATTCTGTCATGCAGTGAAACATCTTGTAGTAACATCGGTAGAACATTACGTAGGAAATCAGTATACATTGCACCATTTAGATTGCCATAGATAAAATGGGGGCCAATTATCCTTCCTCCGCCGGCCGAAGTGGCCATGCGGTTAAAGGCGCTGCAGTCTGGAACCGCAAGACCGCTACGGTCGCAGGTTCGAATCCTGCCTCGGGCATGGATGTTTGTGATGTCCTTAGGTTAGTTAGGTTTAACTAGTTCTAAGTTCTAGGGGACTAATGACCTCAGCAGTTGAGTCCCATAGTGCTCAGAGCCATTTTTTTTATCCTTCCTCCCATAATGCCGCACCATACATTAACCAGCCAAGGTCGCTGATGTTCCACTTGTCGCAGCCATAGTGGATTTTCCGTTGCCCAATAGTACATATCATGCCGGTTTACGGTACCGCTGTTGATGAATGACGATTCGTCGCTAAATAGAACGCGTACAAAAAATCTGTCATCGTCCCGTAATTTCTCTTGTGCCCAGTGTCAGAACTGTCCACGACGTTAAAAGTCGTCGGCATGCAATTCCTGATGCATAGATATATGGTATGGGTGGAATCGATGTTTATGTAGCATTCTCAACACCGACGTTTTTGAGATTCCCGATTCTCGCGGAATTTGTCTGCTAGTGATAAGCGGATTAGCCGCGACAGCAGCTAAAACACCTGCTTGGGCATCATCATTTGTTGCAGGTCGTGACTGACATTTCACATGTGACTGAACACTTCCTGTTTCCTTAAATAACGTAACTATCCGGCGAACGGTCCGGACACTTGGATGATGTCGTCCAGGATACCGATCAGCATACGTAGCACACGCCCGTGGACATTTTTATCACAATAGCCATACATCAAACGATATAGTCTTTTTCCGCAATTGGTAAACGGTCCATTTTAACATGAGTAATGTATCACGAAGCAAATACCGTCCGCACTGGCGGAATGCGACATGATACTACGTACTATTACAGCGCCATGAACCACAAAGCGAAAAAAGTGGTCCAACTAAAACATTCATATTTCTTTACGTACTACACGAATATGTAATAAAAAATGGGGGTTCCTATTTTAAAAAAACGCAGTTGATATCAGTTTGACCTATGGCAGCGCCATCTAGCACGCCAACCATAGCGCCATCTGGTTTCCCTCTTCAAGCTCGACGAGTTTCGTTGTTTGTAGTTTTCTCGTTTGATGCTTATTTCGTGAGATATTTGGCCCGGTCACTATCAATGGACCACCCTGTATACCTTCTGTAGGAACGCTTAGATTCCAAAAGAAAGTGATCACTACATTTTTAATACTTATCACGAAAATATAAACCGTAGCACTGAGACACGTTAAGTTAGGTATTGATATCTGGACCGAGTATTTGCTATTTATCGTATGTTATAGTAGTGCATGCTGCTTTAGAACACCAGTCAAGGACGTCTACGAGACTTGGAAGCAACATTTCTCATGATGTACGTTGACACTGGGAAGTGGACAGGTGTCGAGGGCGGCAGGGGGGGGGGGGGGGGGGGGAAGGGTGTCGGCACCGAGAGGTGTACGAGAGCTTATTAGAGCAAGAAACTAAAAAAGGGAGAGAGAGTGAGAGAAAGCTGAGAAACCGAAAGTTTTGAGAATTGGAAAGGGTCCATTAGTCAATTGCTGAGTGAAATAGGTGAGAAATACGGCACAAGACGAAATGTGAAGGCGGAAATTAGCTAAAAAGGTTGTGAACCACAAAAGTGTTTCGACAAAACAGTTCATAGTAAATTTAATTGACGAAAGTCGGAAATAGAAATTTGCAGCAAAAGAAACGAGTGGAATGGCGTTTACACACCAAAACATTGACACTGACAGAAAATTCAAACTGTCAACGTAGTAGTTTTTGACTGAGGAATGTGATACTACAAAAGCATGTATGACTTCAGGAAAGCTAGATGTCGTGTATGAGAGAATTAAAAGAAGACATTAGGAAAGAACAGAAGCAACTGTATGAATGTGAAGCGTTTACAAGGTAAATCAGTAGTAAACGCTGAGGACAAGACCTAAGGCTTGCTGGAATATGTTGAAAAGTTATGCAAATCCAAGAAACTTGAGGAAAATATTTTGTAAAGGGAGAAGACGGCAAGCTACAATGCAAGAATTTGGTAGAGAACACTACAAGAATTGGAAAGAAAACTCAAAATTGAACATCCAAACAATGCACCTGTAATAACCGACTTTACCCTCAGAATAATTAAGATCTTTGTGGGTACTAACTATGATAAAGCTGTTCCATCTAACATGTGTAGTATATGATACACCCTCAGCCTACACGAAATATGTAATAATCTCATTACCAAAGCGGATTAGCGGGTAACTTTTACGCAATGTGTTAGTGACGGCTGATATTCAGTATGTAGCACAAGCGTTACTAATGTTTTTTTCCTTTAAAATTTGAAAAATGTGGTGTCTGGAATGCCCTAGTTGACTGGTGTGACTGTAGCTGGCTAAAATAATTGTTTCCTAAAAGCCTTAAATTCCAGCATTGTTAAAGCTACAACCATCGAGTATTAACCGGCGAATCACACAATGATAAATCACACGAATTTTTCCAGTGAAATCTCGCACTAATCAAAATCGTTCACCGACTCTGAATTCTTTTAGCAAGATAAAAATTTTAACTTTAATTATGATTTATTTGACATTGGATGGTAACAGTTCTTAATATTACGCTATCTGCTACAACATTATCTTTGTTTCAAAACTATAGCAGCGCAACTGTCTGCGTAAAAGGAAATAATTCTTATTACCTTACTGACAAAGAATTGTGCCTGAAAGATTCTGTACGTATACGTGAAGATATAAAATACAAAAATGTTTCAAGCTTCTTATTCACTTTTAAAATGGAATTGCATCTGTCTGCTCTGAGTAATGATGTCCTTTGGTCTTGCATCAAATTCAATATTTGCCACATCCAAAGAAATACTCCTATCTAAAAATTGCACTATTGTTAAAAAATAGGTCTCTTTTCGTCTGAGACTAGCTGTCTATTGACAGTGGAGTTAGTTTAATCCGAAATTATTCAGATTTATATTATTTAGTTCCTGCTAATATTTATTTTTAATTCACCATCTTCCATTTCTCACACAAAATTAATTCATGTTGATTCTGGACGACTGTTACATTTCTTCAACAAAATTATTACACTGATTGGAGCGTTGCTGAGTCATACAAAAGAATCTTATAATCCCAATAACTCTGTGGGAGTGAATACTATATAATTCTGCCCCTTTTAACCTTACCTTCGAATCCCCCGCCACTCCCACCCGCATACCAACACAAAAAAGCACTCTTGTGTACATCTGAGAATCAAAGCACGTTCGTACTCCTACCTTACCAGGTATTAACAAAAAAGTCCAGAATACCACGCATTCCTGTGCCCATTGCGCTGGATAGGGCTTAACTAACTAGAAAAATCTTACTAAACACTCGAAACGGAAAAAGGAGCAGTTCATTGACTCTTTACAATACTTATGATAATAACGACCTTTAAAATTAGCCGCCAGTTCAGTTTCCTCTCAATCTCTCTCTCTCTCTCCCTTTTTTCTTTTCTTGCGGCGAGAGATGGCGTTGACACCTGTCAGCGTTTGTGGTCCATGTTCCTGTTGGCATATGACTATGCTAGCGCGAAAGCTCTCTCAAGTGGTTCAACATGCTCAATTAATATACATTAGAAGGTGTAGCCCTTCACAAAAAGTTAATCAGCGGGTCACCATTATAATGGCGCGGAAATGTGGAAAAAGAAACACTAACTGACATCCATAAATCAAAATGGTATCTCACAGGATATTGGGAGATGGCAGTATTACCGTACCATCAGTAACGTGGGTCATGTTTGCAAGTTACTAAAGCGAATTACGTTCTTGCAGAAAAATATTAATTAACTCAGAAGACAGGTTGAAGGATGAAACTATGTTTTTACTATTCATAGAATTAGAAAAGGCTTTTATCAAATTTTGATTGTAATGCACGCGTTGGAACTGGAATGTAAAAAGAATGAAAAAAAGAAACGGCAGACGGGCAGTACATGAAAATGTAGTACAACAGACTTAAAGTCTATCCCCTATTTATTCAATTTGAACATTTAGAAAGCAGTAAAAAAACTAGAAGAAATAAGGAAAGGACATTGAAGTTAAGGGGAAGAAAACGAAAACTTTGACATTTTCTGATGACGTTGTACTTTTGTCAGACACGGGAAAGGACTTTGAAGATTATTTGCACTGAATTAATAACATTTATAAAAGAGTTTATAAGATGGACATCAACAAAAGTGAAACAACTATAGTAGAATGTAGGTGTGTCAGATCAGCAAAGGCTGCGAAACTAGATTAGGAACTGTGACACTGAAATGAGTATTTTAAGTACAAACGTTTCTGTGATGAAGAAGGCACACACATAAAATATGTGCATATAAATGGTGTAGAGCTTGCGTTTATATGGGGTGGAATGTCCATTACTGCTGAGCTGGACAAAGTTTCTTGTGTCATTGTAGTTCATGTCATCTCACTGATAAGATGACTGCAATTTCCACTGATCTCGATTAGTTTGTCAATCAGTTAGTTAGTTCTATGGTTCATTTGAACGTCTTTTTATCAAAATTAT
Source organism: Schistocerca piceifrons (assembly GCF_021461385.2). Lineage (NCBI taxonomy): Eukaryota > Metazoa > Arthropoda > Insecta > Orthoptera > Acrididae > Schistocerca > Schistocerca piceifrons. Next base: position 236,772,875 of record NC_060140.1, read on the forward strand.
GCTGATCGAGTTAGTTTACAGAATGTGTTTCTATGATTAGATTTATCATTAATGAACACAATATTTTTCAGTCTTACTCATGAAACCTCATTTAAAAATGCTTTTGTAATAGAAAGAGTTCTCCAGATGAAATGATTTTAGGTTATATTTAAAATTTGCTTTGCTACCTGTCATAATTTTTTTGTTATTGGCAAAACTGTTAATTATTTTTGTTTAAGCATGTTGAATAGCTTTCTGATTCTTACAACGCTAACTTTAATAAAGGGTAATAAATTCACCTTTTTTCATCTCGTGTATGGTACAACATATCCTTATTACTGATCTCTTTCGTGCACTCTGCTCTTTCTTTCTAAGCGATGGATTACATCAGAAAATTACTCTGTAAGTCATTCCAAAGTGTAAATATGCAAAATATATTAGGAGGTTGAAGAATTTACTTCCAAAATTAGCAACTGTATCAAAAGCAAAAGTAGCTGACCTTTATTGTTTACTCAGCTCATTAATATGCTTCTTCTACTTAAAGTTATACACAACTGAATGTAGTGCCTGTTCTCAAAATTCAGGGAGAATTCATTTTCAGAAAACCACTTGATAATTCTCTAAATAACATTATGAACAATCTCTTCTATTGCTTCCTCGCTAACGCTCCTTGATTTCTGTTAATTAGGCGGCCATTCGTGTATACCAGGAATAAATTTCCTCTCTTTCTAACATTGCTGAATTATTCAGCAGTACAGTTAGCGTTTTAGGCCTACAGTTATTCCTCGAAAGTGCTTATATGTTGGTTACAGCTATGACGCAATTTGAACGCCTGTTAAACTCATTCTGATGTGCCATCGTCCTGTTACATTGGCACACACTGCAGGACTTTGCGTAAAGTCAGGCTTAACACTGCCATGAGGGTTGTAATGTATTGTGTGCAATGGTTATTTGGGCAGGAAAATAAGTCACGATTACCGAAGTAATGAGCTTAAGAACTGCAGACTGGCAACAGCAAGAAAGTATTTCCTGGAAAAGGTAATTTTTTTGACATTCAGTACAAATGTAGGTATTGGAAAGTGTTTCCTGAGAGTATTTCTCTGAAGTGAAGCATTCTAGGAAAGTAAAACGTTGGCGATAAGACGTTAAGACACGAAGGAAATATACAGTTTTGTAATGTGCTGTTACCGATGAAAGCTTAAAATTAGTTGGATTCATCTGTGGTTAATGAACTGAACCGAATTTGGAAGAAAAACACTTTAGAGCACCACTCAAAGATGAATAAGTTGACAGGACATGTCTTGAAGCATCAACATTTAGATCACTTCACACTGGTGCGGATTGGTGGGATGGCAGGAATGACAGGAGCTCTAAACAGGAGGCACGTTTCTGCGTTTATATGGACCTGAAAGAAGTTACACTGGACAAACCGCCGTGGATAGCTGCGTGAAACGAATCTTCGGACTGAAGGACACGATAACAACAACAGATGGTTAATCTTTCTTATTGCCAAACAACTTACGTCAACACAAGAAACATGTGTATTTACCGTAGTGTATCTTCCGACTCAGTCGATCTCTAACCATGGATTCCACGTCTCAGTATTTCTCCTGATCCATCTTCCCCGAAAGTTTGCTTTATGAAGACAGAATCATTTTGTACGTACACCCAGCAGTAGAAAGAAGCTGTCACAGCCCTGCGCCGATGTTCCTCTCGGTGGGAACTAAGAATATAAGTAAATGGTACATAGAAAGACGAGTAAATGGAAATAATTCTGACATTTTATGACGAAAAGTGTGTCACGAAAAGTGGTACTTCAACACACGCTACTGAAACGAGGAAATGTATGTGAAGGAAATCAGAGACCATTCCGATGGTCGAAGAGTTACAATGACCTTGGAACAAGCCAGCCTTCACCGTGACACAGTGATAGCACAAGCAAGTTCGTAAGTGCTCACCAGGGACCTATTCCGAACATTTATCTGCTGCCGCCTTAACTCTCTACCATAATGCCTCATTTTGCGAAGGCTCCGGAGCCGTGGAGCATCCCAAAGCTCCCATACGGTGCACGTCTGAAGCTTATCCTCGACGTGATAAACAGCGGCTGTAGTGCCCCTGCTACATAATGGTGCCGTGCGAGCATGTCTGCGCTGTGCTGCACTGCCCCCCAGGCGCTCGGCAATCATTGCATTGTCCTGCGACAACAGCGCACCGGCGTTCCGACGCCTCATAACCTCTGATAGCCCGCGCGGCTCCTCGCCTCACGCACTGCGGTGCACGCAACCCACCACGCAGGTTCGCAGCCAAAACCATCTGCTGTTGCTAGCACAGCTGTTGCTAACTTACGATGCCGGAATCGTGTTGCAGTTTAAACTGACACTTGCGTCCACCTACGGTGTGTCGTTTTCACTCTAATTTTGTGAAGAGATGACTCTTTTCGGATTAATTGTAAACAAATTTGAATTGTAAAAGTGCTGTCCAGCTCTAGGATGTATACATGGTAGTCAGCTGCCCCTATCTACGGGTTTTGCGCAACCCGCAACGGCTTCGAAAAGAGCGTGCGAAATTTTCATATTCTCTCGCTCGCTATACGCAAACGATTAGTCATACAGAAAAACTAAACAGGACTTTTTTTTTTAGGAAATATCACGTGGTTGAATATGTTTTCGCTGGAGGGCACGATTATCATGTTATTCAAGAAAAAGTGTCCTTTCCTACGGGTTTCTTGAGTAATTCGAAAATTACTGCCTCTAGTGAAAACATATTCCAGCGCAGAATTTGAGTACATTAAATTTCCTACAAAATGGTCGTGCTCATTTTTTTCTGTGTGACTAATATATGGTGCTTAGTGAGAGACAGGGAATACTAAAATTCTACTCATGGTATTTGAAGGTATTGCAGATTACATAAAATGTAAAGGGAGGTACAACGGAATCACCTCGTACAGTCGTCATAACGAAAAAATAGTAGATAATACTGTAATGAATTGAAACTACCGAGATTCCTCGACACAACTCGTATATGAAATAAAATATTTCTGCAGAGCAGTAATGTTTCTTATTTCATCATTAGAGAAGATACATGATAAATCTGGTGTATCTTCTCCTAATGCACCAGTACAAATGTTAACATGATTTTCGAAATGATTTGCATGTAGCTGTTTATAGAGAGATTATGGTACAGGTGGAACTTATGATGGTGGAGAAAGCATAGTACACTTGCCTCGCTCTCGCGACTTCCCTGTGTGATTGCGTGGGAACTAATATTTGGATGTACAACACTAAGATGATTCACTTCACAGTCTTCTCCAGCCATTCGATTGGTGGCGTTACGTTTCACATGAGTCACACTTCCGTTTCCATATAATTTGTTGAAGCGGTTCGTAAATAATTATCGAGATGGTTTGACATATAGACAGATATCGTGTAGAGGACAGAGCTCAACGAATCTCAGTTTTACTAAATTTCTTACACATCATGAAGATGCAGGCGTTTTCAGCATTGATAAATGATATCTTCCACAATGTTATACTTCCTGATCTCTTGTTGCTGTTGTGGTCTTCAGTCCGAAGATTGGTTTGGTATAGCTGGCCGCACTACGCTATGCTACTACAAATAGTTTCTACAAACTGCATGCAGTTAAATCTGCTTACTGTTTTCGTCTCTTGGTGACCCTTTATAATTTTTGCCGACCACACTTCCATCTGATATAAATTTGACTATTCCTTGGTCGCATGGAAAGAGTCCCATCAACTGAGCCCTTCTTTTAACCAAGTGAAGCAACAAATTTTTCTATTTTCCTTAATTCTCTTCAATACTCAATCATTACTTTTGCGATCTACCCACCTAATCTTCAGCATTCTTTTGTAGCACTACATTCAAAAATCTCGTATTCTCCTCTTGTCTGAATTGCGTATCATCCCCATTTCACTTCTGTACAAGGCTACACTCCAGACAAATACATTCAGAAAAGAATTCCTAATTCTGAAATCAATATCTGATGTTAACAATTTTCTCTTCCTCGAAAATGCTTTTTTGCCATCACCAGTATGCATTTAATATGCTTTATCTTGGATATAATCAGTTATGGCGAAACTTGTATACTACTTTTAGTGTGTCATTTACTAGTCTAGTAACCACAGCATCACCTGATTTGATTCGACTACATACTGTTATCCTTGCTTTGCTTTTGTTTACGTTCATCTTATATTCTCCTTTGAAGACTGTCCATTCCATTCAGCTGCTGTTTCAGGCATTTTGCTATTTCTAACAGAACTACAGTGTCATAGGCAAACCTCAAAGTTTTAATTTGTTGTCCCTCAAATTCAGTTCCTCCTCCACATTTTTCTTTCGTTGCCTTTATTACCTGCTCAATGTACATACTAACTAATATTGGCATGAAGTATAATCCGGCCTCACTGTCTTCTCAACTACTGCTCCCCTCTGATATCCTAAGACAATCTGTATGGTCAGTATTGCCTCGAGTGTTCTCCAGAACCCAAACTGATATTCACTAAGGTCACCTTCTGCCAATGTTTCCACGATTTACTTCTTGATCTATGACAATGTAATTGACATAAATGTCGTAGTGTAACGTACTGTAACTAAAATAAAGACATGAGCATCATTTCCTCGTAAGTAACGAACTGAATGGAGCAGATCATTGTAATTGCATCATGTTTCATTTCAGACTAGGAGGAACACGCGACATTAGCTTTAAGTCTGTCTATTAGATGGTGTTCGAGGTGCTAAGGCTTTTAAAATTCTTTTGAGGAATCTGCAAACCTTACTTTGTTATTTGTCAGACAGCAGCAAGCATTTGGTAGTATGTGGTGACTTCAATGCAGATTTTCTAAAGCATTCTAACTGAAAATCGACCTGGAAACTTTATTTGCATCCTACAATTTGATATCAGTAATTAACTTTCAAGCGCAAGTATATAAACACAGTGGGACCCTAACTGATAATGTTTTCTTTGGTGAAGCTCACAGGAAGAAAACAGCAGTTTACTCAGTAACAAATGATCTCTTGGCTCTTGATGCACTGTTAGCTAGAATAAATAAACTGATGTCTTACGTTCTTCTGTTATCGATAGTCTGTGTGGAAATCGGTTAGAGCAATTAATGACTACAGGACAAATGTTTTAAGAATAGTTTACAGGAGACGACCTGGAAAAAATTATAATGAACCAAACTCGTCACGAAATGTAATCAGCTCCATGATAAACTCATATCATTATAGAAAACAGCTTTCTGCATATGCTAATCAGAAAGGGCTTCAAACAGCCATGTCGAAAAATAAAAAGGGAGAATTATTCTTTAGCAAGAACAAATAGATATTCTGCAGTAGCTGCACTCTATAAAAACCACTCAAAATTGGTAAGAAACGTTAGTAAAACAAAGATGTACATAATGTCAGAAATCAGTATTTCCAAAAACATACTGAGGTTGTATGGAATGTAATGAAACGAGAGACAGGACAAACAGCTACAGAACAGGGTAACATCACTACTGAACTGAATGGAAGGGCTAAAAATGACGTGTTGCAGATAGCAAATCGATTTAATAATCATTTCTTAAATATAGTACAAGGTATGGAGCCATCAGTTCAAGTGCTAATTCAAAGCAGTATGTTGAAAAGGAGACTTTCATAAAATTCATTCGTGTGAATGTATCACTAACGTCTCATTCTGAAATTAAGAAAATTTTGTGTTCTCTGAAAGATGAAGTCATCTGGTTTTGATGATATTTTCAATAGAGTACTAAAGATTTTTTCCCATATTATGAGCTCTGCCTCAAAGGATACGCAATGCATGACTAACTCAAGGAATTTTTCTAGAGAGACTGAAATATGTCATTGTCAAACCTCTCTTTAAGGACGTCAGTAGGAGAGTTGTCAGTAACTGCCTACCTTGTTCACTACTGTTGTTATTATCCTAAAGTTTAGAGAAGGTGATGTATACCAGAACTGTATCACAACAATAACATCCTCAGCAGGTCACAGTTTGAATTTCAGAAGAGTTGCTCTACTGTGAAAGCCGTTTATATGATCAGTCATCTAATTTTGCAAGCATTAAATAACAAAATAATGCCAGCTGGTATTTTCTGTGACTTATCCAAAGTATTTGCTGGTGTGAATCACGATATTCTCCTAGATAAATTGAATTTTTACGAGTTTTATGGTATAGCCACTTAGTGGATAATATCACATCTAAACAAAAGATTTCAGAAAGTTGTACTCAGTAATTGAACTAAATAAGTCCAGGGATATTATTCTGACCTGGAAGACATCAGGTACGTGGTTGCCAAGGCTCAGTTTTATGTCCTTTATTGTTCCTCATGTGTATAAATGATCTTTTGCCTAATATAAAGCAATCAGAATAAGTTCTATTTGAAGAAGACAGTTGTAATCAATCAACAACAGAAGAAATGGTGAACAACGTTCTTAGAAGTATCATTGCCTGATTTTCGGCAAACACTGTCGCCCTCAATTTCAAAAAACTGCAACGTATTCAGTTATGCACATCTAGTGGTACTACACGATTGACAAGTGAAGCACATGGTGAGGAAATAGTGAATAGGGCGGAAAATTAAAAATTCATAGGTGTCCATATTGACGACATTTAAATTGGAAAAGACATTGTGGAACACCTAAAACAATTTAGTTCAGTCACATTTGGACGTAGAATAATTGTTAATCTTGGAGAAAGACAAATCAGCAGGTCGACATATTTTTCATCTTTCAATTCAATAATGTTAATGGAACAATGTTCTGGGGTAACTTATCTATACGAAAGAAAGTTTTTATTTCCAAAAAGCGCGCTATAAGAACAATATGTGGTGCTCACCCACGATCTTCTTGAAGAGGTCTGTTTAAGAAGTTGAGCACTCTGACTACTGGTTCACGGTATTTTTATTCCCTCATGATGTTTGTTGTCAATGATCCACTGCAGTTCAAAAGGAACGATGATGTACATAAATATAACACCAGAACGAAAAATGAAATTCTTTACTCCATGTTTGTACAAAAAAGGGACGCACATTGCCGCAACAAAATATTGTGTTAACTTTCCCGGCTTACAAACAGAAAAGTAACATTTGAAAACAAACTGGAAAACTTTCTCCTCTAAAACTCCTTTACGTAGAAGAATTTCGACGGTTGTAATGTGTAGAAGGTTGTGGATACGAACCACAATAAAACAAATTAAATAAATTAAAAAGGAGAAAATCGAAAAAAATCCTTATATATGTCCAGCATGTAGCCATACTTAAACATTAATTTGCAATATGAATGTAAAACGACTCGTTCCAAATCATTACGATTTATGGTGCAAATGACCAATGTAACCTTAAATAACTAAGTAGCTTCTATTCACTGATTGTTTCCAAATCGTTGGACTTATGGAAAGGAACATGCACCTTCACTGGCCAGTTCACCATATTTAGATTATCTTTTCTCATTTCAAAGCTAAAGGACACTATTTTTGAACACACCGAGCACATAAGATGCCGTGAGACGACCTATTTATATTGCCAGCGCTGGAATTCCTCATGATATATTGCTATGTGTGGATCAAACTTTACATCGAACACTGACACCTCGTGTTACAGCTGGTCACAAATTTGAACATTGCCTTTGATCGTTAATTGTCTTACTTTCTTTCTTTTTCAGAATTCAAGGCATTCGTTTATTCACTTTTTTTCGTTACGTTTGTTGTACCATATAGAGCAGACAAAACTATCAGTATTTATAATTCTCAGACGCTATTGATTGTTGGCTACTTACACTAGGTCCTGGAAAAACAGCACAGACCTTTTAATTTTCTCTAATTTTGCGAGTGTCAGTGCACATTTTTTCTAAAAACAAAAGATTTAGCCTTGAAAATAAATACACACTACTGATTATTAAAATTTGTTTCTGAAATACTGTTGCGGGACCAGCTTAAAATTCAGTTCGGTATAGCTGCTCTTCTACAACTCCTTCCATTTCAGACGTGATAGGGTCGAAGTTTTTAGGTGGTTCAGCCTCACTGTACCAGGTGTGACGTCACTGGTGCTCGTCCATCGCCATATAAGTTAATGTTTATGCTCCGTATCTGCAGCGCCCGCTATAGCCTCTGGATGGCCGGGTTCCAGGCCATACAGAGCTGCAACCCGCCATCTTTACTGAAGGTGTTACTAGATACTTCGATTTCTATGGCTCCTTTTATTTCGCTATCACAGTAGCCGTCACCCTCATGATTATCGAGGTATCGTCGAATGCAATTTTATGTCCATTTTCCTAAGCATTTTCAGCGATCATCGATACCTCTGTATAGTGACGTCGTAAACGTGTCTCATATTTTAGCCAGCGTTGTTCAGTCGTTCTAATGGTCTGCCCTACATACTGCGCGGACTCGCTCGATACTATGCAAATTACGGGGATGCTGAAACCTACATTATCTTCGCCAGTCTCAAAAGCTGGAATATTTTTGCTGGTGAATGCTGAGCTGATATGTCTCTTCACGAACCGTCTCGTATTCCCTGAGCCTCGTGGGGTAGCCGTGCGGTCTAGGGCGCCTTGTCACGATTCGCGCGGCTGCCCCCGTCGGAGATTCGAGTCCTCCCTCGGGCATGGGTGTGTGTTGCCATTAACGTAAGTTATTTTAAGTTAGATTAAGCAGTGTGTAAGCTTAGGGACCGATGACCTCAGTAGTTTGGTCCCATAGAACTTACCACAAATTTCCGAATTTTCATATTCCCTGCTACTGAAAAACGTAATGGAGAAATGTAAATTTCTTCTCAACGGCGATCTGTTTGCATATACCACATGGAACTGCTTGTGGTATTTTTTGGATGTTGTAGCCATTGCCGTCGGTATATAACCAACTGACTCGTTCACAACTCCGAGAAGATTTTATTTATATACTTACATACTTGTTAACATAATTTACAGATTAAGACAAGAAATAAGTGCACCTGAATTGAAGTTACGAAAATTACTATGTAAGCACTTATCTCCCTAAGCACACTATGTATCCCCATCTGCACTCATAAATGAGAGAGAATTAATAACATTAAGCGAACGTACCCCACAGTGGTCTAAATAATAAGAAACCTTGATATGTACTACCCACAATAATTTAATTTGGATAGGCAGAAAATTGTTTACTATTATTATAAAACTATTTTCGACTATTGCCTACAGATCCTTACGTTTTCTACCCAAATCTTAAAACGTCAGCCCATAGTAGAATCAAACTGCGTTATACAATAATCCTCAAGTAATTTCATATTGAGCAGAAAAGAACATATTTCAAAGAAAAGTATTAATGTTCACTATAAGTGCATATCATTATTCTGTCATACAACATGAAAAAAGAAAATCTTTGAAGTCAGTAAATTCGTTTCTAACTCAGTGGGTGGAAATGAACAAGCTATAATACAGGTAAAATGACTTCAATCGAAACATTTGGTGCTTTTAAAAACTTCTCTAAATATTTTCTAAACGTCTTTCGACTGTATAACAAAATCATATTTTGGAGTTCTCTTAGAATTACAATAATGTTGACTACAAGGGAACGAAAACTGCAAGATATATCCAACGTAAACGCAGCGTACTAGCAGACATCCACAGGTACATTTCCGCATATTTTCTCCATCGCTCCTCAGCAAAGTTTCACTGTTATCTGGCATAAATGTAAAGATAATCAAATAAAAAATATGGAATCAGCTCTAAAATATCGAATGAATTATTTGTGTTGGATACATATTGCATCAAAGGTTTATGAAGTATAACCATCATGTTATGAACTTGTAACGAAACTCTTGTCTAACCATGAAGTATTCAGTATCTTTTTTCCTTCAGTGTTTTGGCATTTCGCCCTTATCAGAAGGACATTTTTCGCTGTTGGTTTCAAGTGTCGTGTCTAGCTTACTCTTGTAAGCGTACGCGCAACGTCATTCATGATTAGTAGGAGTAAGATGGGCACTATACCTTTTATAATTAATATCCTGTTCCTGTGACACTGGCGAGATGCCGAAACGTGTAACCAAGAAATAAAACAGGTGTTTTCTGGTAAAGTCGAGTTTCATTATTAATTTTCTCCCCGGCCGAAAGGACGTCCGCAAAGTAAATTCTAAACTGAAGCCTGACTATGGAATGGAAAACATTGTCCTAATTTCAATCAGTGTAAATCATTTGTATTAATACCTTTATAAAAGTTGAAAAGTTCAAGAAACACAGGAAGTAAGTCACAGGACACTTAAATCTTTCTTTTGGTATGTTAGACGTGGCCACTACCCATTTTCCACGGAAATCAAGAATAAAGATTCCACAGACAGTCATATTAATGCACCTATAAAGCTGACAAGCTCAGACTATACGACTTATTGCTTTGTAGTACCACTAAGTGGTTTTGACAAACCTGTGACATGAAACTCGGGTGTCAGAGGAAATTTAGTTCATACATAATCATCTGAACGAAATTAAGAGCTGCTTCCGAAATATGTGTTTTGTAGTACTTCTCCTATAAGATGTAGAGGTCCAAAGCCTGTGACAGTGCAATCAGACTTGAAGACAGTGGGCACCGCTACAAAAAATAAACATGTCTGCAGTCACAAATGTAAGAAATCCAACAATAAATTTGATTTTCAAAGACGATGAATGTGTAAGTTCATATTTACGGTGCAGACGATAGTGCTGTTTTGTATCAGAAGACGACACATACCAGAAGTCAACAGTCTCATAAACCCTAACTAACGAGACATAACAGATATGATACGTTCTCCACATTCATGGACTATCGAGGCATTGTACATAACTGACCATGCATTCCAAGCATGTCATGTTATTTTATACATGCTGTGTCAGTCCAAAAGGTTTGGGGATTGGCTAATAAAAATTGACAAAGGATAGTGGTTTTATTGCTTCGAGAGTTCTACTTAGTTTCGACCTACTTGAGTGTAGAGCACGGAAGGTTCATATTTCATGTGAAACTGAGAAAAGCCCTTCTTTGGGCTGTTATTCAATTCGTGCGTCACATTGGGCTGAACGTTGGTCAGTCATCAAAGCGTTGAACCTTAATGTGAATTTCTGCACTTTGTCATTTTGTGGTAGGTCTGTGTTGATAATACCAAGTCCCATCACATGTTATGATTTTTTCTGGAAAATAAAAGTCTGCGTTTCGCTTTTGAATCAGGTTGCGAAGGGTGCCAATGCATCGTTGTGTTCGCGCAGGAGTAATGGTGAGCGGGACGAATTTTGCACATGCTTGTCTCTTTTTCAAATCATTCTGTAGAATGACTCAAACACTTGATTTAGAGATTTACTCCACTGCAATCCGTGACACACGAAAGTCGATATACTGTGGCACTATGTCCACTACATAACACTGCTTGCTCACAACCGACAGGCCAAAAGCACGTCTATTGTTTACAGTTGCTATTTAAAGTTGCTGGGCTGACGTCCTTTATACTTTAGGAATAAAATTGGTCTCTAAACTTATTGGACAGACAGTGTATGTATGCTAACCAAGACTCTCTAAATCACTGAATTCTTATTCTTTTACTATTCTGATTTGTAATTCGAGTACATACTCTATATGATATACTGGCAGTTTCAAAAAGTTGCTTTTTTGTTAATCGATGTATAAAATTCATCATTGAAAAAATGGCTCTGAGCACTATGGGACTCAACTGCTGAGGTCATTAGTCCCCTAGAACTTAGAACTAGTTAAACCTAACTAACCTAAGGACATTACAAACATCCATGCCCGAGGCAGGATTCGAATCTGCGACCGTAGGGGTCTTGCGGTTCCAGACTTCAGCGTCTTTAACCGCACGGCCACTTCGGCCGGCTCATCATTGAAGAAAAGGACAAAAAACGAGAACGTCAATGCATCTTGTAGTTACCATATGGTTTGTTTACCATAGTTGTTTCCCGAAGATACGCCGGGTGACGACAGATACCGAATAAGTTTAATGTCATATCTTAAAAAAAAATGTACTGCGCAAATTAAACATGGCACCTCACTTGTCGTACATTAACAACAAAAAGAGCACTTATGAAATCCATTTTAATAACCTTGAATGGAAATAGGCCTCTTCCGCTGAGGTGAGAAAGTTAAACAAACTACTTAGAAATTTTATTTCATTTTACAAAAGAAAAAAGAAGTTATTCCAATCATCAAGCCGTACTATCGTCTAACCATATCAAACATGAAATCGCAGCGGTAATCCATTTCAGCAGAAGCTCTGGAAAATCCGCAAAAATGTGCATAAATCCTCCGAGGAGTCTGCAGTGACGTGGAGATAATGTGATATCTGCAAGGTGGGAGACGTACACTTTCAGAACGAGAGACAGGAAAATGAACTCTTGTGACATTTTGGTGAACATGTTTTCCAAGTATTAATTCTTGAGATAATCGTCCCTAGAGGAAAGCTTTGCAATCAGCGATCAGGGAGCTATTATGGTGTTTCTGAGTGCTAATGTTGAACGAACCATTAAGAAATTAATAAATATATTAATGTTTAACAGTGATTTTTGAAGCCAATCTCGTCCTATGTTTCCATGAGGTCCAGAAAAAAGTGAATGATAGCGCTCAGATTGATTACTTGTTCATTGATTTCCAAAACGCATTCAGTAGTGTTCTGTACTGTAGTCTTAATAATAAAATACTAACTTAACGAGTTATTGAACAGACCTCTTGATTTGATTCAGAACTGTATACAGTGTAGAATTCAACACGTTATTGGTGACTGGGCGAGGCTGTTGTACACACAATTAATTACTTGTGTACTGAAGAGGAGCGTTATGTAGCCGTTACTTCCATCATGTATGTACACTAGCTTTTTACCCACAGCTTTGTAAGCGTCCACGGATGTTAGCTATTGTTTCAACAAAATGGTCAAGAAAAATTGTGTGTCCAGTACTTTCATCTGCCTCCTCACAGCTTGTCCGTCTTCCACCTTCCTCTCCACAATCTTTCCTACATTCACCCGCCTCTTCACGCTCTAGACCTCTTTCACATCACATAATTTTCCAACTCACACCCTCTTTATCTTCCACATGTCTACAACCCCTCTCAAGCTTCAACCCTCCCCCCTAGACCTCCCCCTCCTGCCTGTCCATCTCTTTCCTCCCCCCCCCCCCTCCACTCTCTCAGTCTATCTCTTCATCTCTTGCTCCCCCATCTCGTTATTCATCAGTTCGCCCCTTTTCCTTTGCCCATGTTTTCCTCCCCCCTCCTTCATCCCACCCTTCCTTCTCTTAATGTCTATCTCCTCCCCATCCCTCTGCTCTTCTCCTCCCTACCCTCTCTGATCATCTCCTCCTCCCCTCTTCACTCTGTCCATCTTCTCATATCCCCTTTGATCGCCTCCTGTGTCAGCCTAACTCCAATAGAAGCTAAGTGGTTCTTACCAACACAGTACTCTTTTCCATAAAATAAGTAATACATCTATCACATTTGGTTGAAATTGGTACAGTACTTCAAGATGATATGTGGAGCATTTAAGGGGCAGCCAAATGAAAACAAAACACATGGAAAAGTAATTAAACTGTTTATTATATTTAAAGTAGCCATCATAATTGTTAATACGTTTATTTGAATATGAGAGAGGATGGTTGCGACTGACAATTGAATTATGAATGTTTCAGGGCGTACATCTCCATAAGCGATTTCAATATTTTTGCAGTGGCTGTCTGTCTGCTTCGGACAAAGAGGTGCAAAAATTGGTCCATTCAGGATTCCTTAGCAACAGCAAACGTTTTTGCATGACGAAACTGACAATCCTGTCCCCAGAGGGATAACTATTAAGAATTATGACAGTTGCTTTTGTAATAATAAAAATATTACTTACTTTTTCACCCCCTGTCACGTTCTCATTTGACTGCCCTTTATAAATTATGGAACATCATTTTTTATCGTTCTGTCAAGATGTTCATTGCGTAACACTTTTATGTACGCTGGTTACATTTCTTGTTGAGTGTTTTTTTCCAAAAAGTCGTAATATGAAACTGAACAGCCATCTGAAGGTGATCTTGTTGGTTCGAAACAAATAACGGAGCTATTTGCGAAAATAGATAGCTTTATTAGCAGTGGCTGGTTGCTGTTTTCTTCACTGCATGACTCATCTTGTATTTTGTAATCAGCGCTATCTCTTACCTGTGATGATACAAATACAGTAAAAGGCATTCAGTTTTTAAGTAGCAGAATAATAGTCAACCAAAAGCACTTTTGATGTGTTTTAAGTTTTGTAACTCCAAAGGGAATTATAGCTTGGCATAAACCCCATGCGCCATTTACTAACACATGTTAGTACTGTACCACTTACTGTTCGATTATAATTATAATGATCGATCACGGGAATCTGTAATCACCACATCCAGGGTGCTGTGTGCTCCAGAAGATAACACAACACAGCCTTTCACAGATGAATACTGATCTATCTAGTACTCAAGTGCAACTGAGTTAAGGCTATCGTCCGACAGAGGGCCCGCAAACAAGGTCTATTCTATGCTTCCACCTGGCGTCATACAAATAGTTCCCAAGTGGACATCCATCTACCAAGCGACTACACTCAGACATTATATTGCTAATATTGGCATTAGCAGTACCTCAACACAACATTAACACAGTGTCTACAGTCGCCGCCAAGAAGAGTCAAACTGGACCTTCTACAAGTGATCGCAGTTACCATTCTCTGGATTCATGGCTGGTCCAGACACAGAGGCTAATGAGTGCAAGTGAATATTGAACTATTGCCAGGCATCACTTCTCCACTACAGTTAAGTAATGTAAAGTTTCTATTAAAAAAGCTATCGTAAGCTGTTGCTAATCTGTGTTGCCATCATTTTTCCGTAACTGTTGCCCAACGTTGCTTGTGCCTGTGACGAGGCTGAATAGATGCTGCGTGCGAGCAGCCAGCTGACAACAGCAATTAATTTCTTTGATACGGGTTTCTCTTCCTCCTACATGATTACGTTTGACACCACAGTATTTGGTGGACACAAGACGTGGAAAATGAGTCCACACGGATCTGTAATGGTATACCTACACGAAAACAGCGTTAAGGAAAGCGGATGTCAGACCGAAATTCATTATAAGAATGCTAAAGAAATGTAATTAGTCCACGAAAACGGTGCCTCGCGAAACACTTGTTTTACCTGTTGAAGAGTACTGCATATAAATCTGGGAGATTTATTAGCTAGGCTTCATAGGGAAGAAGAACATCCAATAAAGAGAATCAGGTTTCGTCATATTTGTTCAGTAAATGTTAAGTGTGCCACCTATTTAGGAATTGCACATACATGTGGAAACACGGCGAGAAATGTGTTTAGCTAAGCCTGCTGCTTGCACTGTTATGTTTGACCACGAAAGGTGCTTGTGCAATGTCCTCAGTGGGTTGAAAGTGTTGGTCGTGATCACAATAGTGTTCCGTGTAGTTTTAAGTGCATTCTATCGGGGGGTCGGGGCTAAGAGAATTCGAAGGCTGGGATATTCTTGGTGCTCCTATGGCGGGTGCTTCCGTATGCAAGGTAGCCGAAGTGTTTGGTGTTTCAAGAGGCACCGTATCAAATAGTTCTACCGCAAACATGGAAGTTAAGGCATGTTGTTGTTGTTGTGGTCTTCAGTCCTGAGACTGGTTTGATGCAGCTCTCCATGCTAATCTATCCTGTGCAAGCTCCTTTATCTCCCAATATCTACTGCAACCTACATCCTTCTGAATCTGCTTAGTGTATTCATCTCTTGGTCTCCCTCTAAGATTTTTACCTTCCACGCTGCCCTCCAATGCTAAATTTGTGATCCCTTGATGCCTCAGGACATGTCCTACCAACCGATCTCTTCTTCTAGTCACGTTGTGCCAAGTTAAGGCATATCTCGGATGAAAGTGTCTGTTGAGTGATCGTGAGGAACGGTCATTGAAGATGACTGCGAAGGAAAATGACGACGACTACTCCAAAATTCACTATAGCACTGAAGTCGCACCCGTGAACCTTGACAGCACCAAAATAACATGAGGGTAGCTCCGTAAGGGGGGAATTTCAGAGCGAGCTTTGAAACCAAAACCACTCACAAGCGATACAGATGCCCGTGACGGGAAAAAGTGGTGCTGAAGCCAGGCACTGTAGAGTAATGTCGTACTATTTTGCCAACGGTTGGCCGGATTTATGTTCCTGCAGTGAAATACACTATGTGGTCAAAACTATCCGGACACCCCGAAACATACGTTTCCCATGTTAGGTGCATTGTGCTGCCACCTACTGCCAGGTACTTCATATCAGCGACCTCAGTAGTCATTAGACATCGTGAGAGAGCAGAATGGGACGCTCCACGGAACTCACGGACTTCGAACGTGGTTAGGTAATTGGGTATCACTTGTGTCACACGTCTCTACGCGGGATTTCCACACTCCTAAAAATCCCTAGGTCCACTGTTTCCGATATGATAGTGAAGTGTAAACGTGAAGGGACACGTACAACACAAAAGAGCACAGGCCGACCTCATCTGTTAACTGACAGAGACCGCCGACAGTTGAAGAGAATCGTAATGTGTAATCCATACCATCACACAGGAATTCCAAACTGCATCAGGATCCACTGGAATAACTACGAGATTTAGGCGGCAGGTGAGAAAACTTGGATTTCATGGCCGAGCGGCTGGTAGTAAGCCACACATCACGCCGGTAAATGTCAAACGACGCCTCGCTTGGTGTAAGAAGCGCAAATATTGGACGATTGAATAGTGGAAAAACGTTGTGAGGAGTGACGAATCACGGTACACAAAGTGGCGATCCGATGGCAGGGTGTGCGTATGGCGAATGCACGGTGAACGTCATCTGCCAGCGTGTGTAGTGCCAACAGTAAAATTGGAGGCGGTGGAGTTATGGTGTGGTCGCGTTATTCATGGAGGGTGCTTGCACCCCTTGTCGTTTTGCGTAGCACTGTCACAACATAGGCCTACGTTGATGTTTTAATTACCTTCTTGCTTCCCACTGTTGAAGAGCAATTAGGGGATAGCGTTTGCATCTTTCAACACGACCGAGCACCTGTGGCGAAGTGGCAACGCGTCAATAAAAACACTATAATGGACTAGCCGGCACAGAGACGTGACCTGAATCCTACAGAACACCTTTGGCATGTTTACGAACGCCAACTTCGTGCCAGGTCTCACCGACCGACATCGAAACGTCTCCACAGTCCAGAACTCCATGAAGAATGGGCTGCCATTCGCCAATAAACCTTCCGGCACCTGACTGAATGTATGCCTGTGAGAGTGAAAACTGTCATCAAGCCTAAGGGTGGGCCAACACCATATTGAATTCCAGCATTACCGATAAAGTGCGCCACGAACTTGTAAGTCATTTTGAGCAAGGTGTCCGGATACGTTTGATCGCATACTGTACGGAACCCAGACTAACGAACCATGTTCAAGTACAGGTCGAATTAGTATTTTATAAGATTCTTCTTTCGATGGTGGATTGTATTTCATAAGGAATCTTCCAATGAATCTCAGTCTGACATTTGATAGCCGCGAATGAATTTATGTTGCTTCATACGCATATCTGTAGGTATTTTACGGAAATAACTGCTTCGAGTGATTGTTATGCACTCACGTAGTCATATAATAAAGGCTCTTTCTGTCTATGCATTCGTAATACGTTACATCTGCTTATATTGAGGGTGAATTCCCACCGCCTGCACCAAGCGTCAATCCTCCGTATGACTTCCTGGATTTCGCTACAATTTTCTAGCGTCGCGACTTCTTTGTATACAACAGCATCATCCGTGCAAAGCCTCATGGAACTTCCAACGTTATCTAGGTCATTTACATATTGTGAAATGTAATAGTGCTAAATCATCGCTGGGGACCCAAACTTACTATTACGTCTGAAGACTTCCCTCCGTTGAAAACGACATGCTGTATACTGTCTGCTAGAAAGTCTTCAGTGGACCTCCCTCGGGCATGAGTGTGTGTATTGTTCTTAGCGTGAGTTAGTTTAAGGTAGTTTACGTAGTGTGGATGTCTAGGGACCGATGACCTCAGCAGTTCGGTCCCTCCGGAATTCACACACATTTGAACATTTGAAACTCCTCAATTCAATCACACAGTTGGACTGATATCGTGTACGCTCTCATTTTGTTCATTTGGCGGTAACGCAGACGTGTATAAAACGCTTTCGGGAACTCACGGAAGGTGGCATTTACTTGGGCACCTCTACGTACTGCTCTCTGGGTCTCGTGGACAAATACAGCGTTCTGGGTCTCAGCCGATCGTCATTTTCGGAACCAATGATGATACCTACAGAAGAGGTAAAACTACACAGGAGTCGAAAAGTGAAGCTACAAACTGATGTTTCCTCGTCCTGTGTCCAATTCTCGATAAAACCATGCAAACAACAGACGTCTTTGCGATCGTTTTCTGCATGAAAGATGGCTTTCCGGTCAACGGACAACCACGGCAGCAATGACGTCAGGGCACCTATAAAACGGGGTAATATTTGCAGGGTAGTCGCACATCCACAATCGCTGTGTACACAGTCACAGGCTGTGCAGTATGGCACAGAGAAGGCACCAACAGACTCTCTGCTTTGGAGTGCCAGAGGAAGAATAGAAGCAGAAGAGTTGTAAACTGATGTGGCCCGATGGCTTAATGTGAATCGTTCTGTTGTTTCTCGGATGAGGCGACGGCTTATAGCGACCAAAATTGTATCCCGGAGACCAGGAGATGGCCGACCACGTGTGTCACCAGAAACAATGCACCGTTTTTGGCGGTAAGGACACGATTGTTCCGCCTTAGTACTGCACCACAACTGGCATCTGACCTCGCTGCAATTCCTGAACGTGTTATATCGAGACAAATGGTGTACAGAAGGTTTCAGAAGAGTCGTCTTTCTTGTTGGTGACCTGTTGTCTGCTTACCTCTGGCGTGACTTCGCAGAAGGGAACGTCTAGAGTGGAGCCGTCATTATGCCTCCTGGACGGTCGAATTGTGGGCCAACGTTCTTTCCACAGATGAGGCCCGATTTGGTCTGGAGAGTGCTTCTCGACGGATTCGCATCTGGAAGGCGCCTGGAACACGCCTTCGGTACCCAGACATTGTGGAAAGGGGCCGATATCGTGGAGGATCCCTAATGGTGTGGGCAGCGATTATGTTGACCACTCGAACTCTTTATGAAATGGTACGGGTGAATCAGCAAGATTTAACTGCTGCCAGGTACCGTGACCAGATCTTGGGATCTCAAGGGCGGTTGTTACGGGGTACTGTGGGCCCAGACTTCTTAACTGGAAGGTATTGCATGCATGGCGTTGCATGCTCGCCCTCCCGATTTGAAAACCATAGAGCATGGCTGGGATGCACTATGGAGACGGGCTGCAATACGTCAGCATACACCAACCACTCTCCAAGACTTGTGAGCAGCTCTGCAGGAAGAATGGGCGTTATTGCCTCAAGATGAGATTGATGACATCATTCACAGCATGTCCCGTCTTTGTCAAGCCTGTATTGGTGCCAGAAGTGGTCATACTCCATACTGAATACATTTACCAGTTGTCAGAATGTGTGTGCAAATCCGTTAGGTTGGAAAAAACGAAGAACGTTTTTGTCTACCGTTATGCGTGTTGCAGTTGTTTTCGTTATGTATTTTTTTACATTGCTTTTACTTTACTATCACCTGTTTGCACAGTTTTGTGGCAAAATAAAAGCAATCTTGCAAAATTTCCATGTGTTGCTTTCATTTTGCGCTTCAGCGCACTTATAACGCGAACGACAAAGGACGCTCACACGCGGAACGATCAGAAGTTCCCTGTGTCGAACGCATAACACTGGTTTGCTGACTACAGACGTCAACGCACGTGCACTTTAGACTTGTAGGATTCTCCCAGCCTTTTTCTGCGCTACTGATCTACATTTTTTGATACATTTTATATTGGTTTGTGTTATTATCCCCCGCTAAGTGAACGATGGGACTAGCTCCCGAAGCTTACCACTAATTCTGGTTTCTGATGATTTTTTTTTCTAGCGCTCTCCGTACAATACAAAGTGTGCCGCAGAGCCAAACAGCGTGACTCACGTTTTATGGCCAGATACTCGACTATAAAACCAAGATTAAGCCATTCGCGCCATCAGCCTGGGAACAGTGTCAGGTTAAGCGGTAAACATTTCGCCGTGGGTGGAAATAGGAAAATGTCGACTTGGTCCAACTATTAAAAACGTTTTTAACGCCTTGTTCATTTTTTTACTGTCGATATTTCACTGCGTGCCCACAAAAACAATGCAAACTTAAAATTTGCCTCAATTAATGGAGAGCGTATGGACGACGTTTGTATTTGAATCTTATTAATGCAATCCTGAGTTAGCAGACGGTGGATCTGCGCCGTAACACGACGTTTTACTGATGAGCAAATTGGTGACATCCATTTAATATGTGATCCGCCCCAGTATAATTTGCCACAGCGATGCGTTGCTTCGCAGCATGGATTAGCTTTGGTAGCTATGGCTGGAAGACGAGATTATACTGTTAGTTTGAGTACTACTTCCAAACAAGATTATGAATGACAGCGATTTGCCACAGTTCCTGTCGTTTGTTGGATTGAATAATCATCTTATTCTACTTTTGGAAAACCAGAGTTGCCCACAGTTGTATTGCAATGTTATTAAATAACCAGTTGCTTGCTTAATGCAGTGACAATATAACTGTGACTAAGGTATGATTTTCTATAAATTTCTAAAAATCTGTAAATCTCCAATTTCTGAAAATAATTTTATTTTTTGTCTTCAGTATTGCTGTTTAGTTGTTAGCTAAAGTCTGATACATATACCGGGCTTAAGATCATTAAAACATAAATATAAAACCACTATTGGTTGTACAGCAAACAAACTAAAAACAGAAATTAATACTTGCAAGCAGTATGTAACATCGGAAAAGACTTGGTGTTACGTTGTTTAATGTGAAAGCTAGTGGTATAAGATGTTTTAATAAAAGATGTTGTCCCTTATTGTTGGTCCACTACTTCTTATGTCTACTATTTTATTGTATAGTAGGCTACCCCACCGAATTATAGCAATGCATGATCAATGTAAGTCCTGATTCTAACCCACATATGGCCATTTCACGAGCTGTACTGCGTAAGTCCAATTTTTATTCAATCGTTACGTAATTTTTTTAATTCTCATTCCTGTGAATTAACAACCAATCATTGTCTTATATTTATATTATGACTATGTTACATTTGGTATGTGCATCAGACCCTTGAAAATGGCTACATGGTCGAAGCTGTACAGTTGTTAAGAACGCAAAATAAAAAGATATGTTTCATTCTAATTAACGATAGACCGTGTGGCATATTACTGTCATTCTGAAAATTTGTTTTGACTGAAGATCCCACTGAAACTAAAATATTAAAAAATTAAAATGACAAGATATGCTCTGGCAGTATGCATACTACATGCAACGAACCCTGACGTAACGAATTAATTACGAATCATAACAAATTGCCAGTAGACATTGTTTCATTAGTAAAAAACACAAAATGTAATATTTATCTCTGAAATCTATCAAACTGTTTCAGTCACGTAATGTCCTTTACTCTGGAGTTACTGCGATGTTAGAAGACTGAAGCGTTGTGTCACGGACTGCTCGGCCCCTCACGTCGGAGATTCGAGTCCTCCCAGGGGTGTGGGCGTGTGTGTAGTTCTTAGCATAAGTTAGTTTAAGTAGTGTCTAAGTCTAGGGGCCGATGACCTAAGCAGTTTGATCGCTTCGGAATTCATATACATTTGAACATTTTGAGAATATTGAAACTTAACTTTCTATCATTTTGTAGTTCAATGATGGTACAGAGCGTAACGGTATGGTCATTCTGATAGCGATATGGGGATAACAGTGGTCAAGAAAATTAAGATACATGACGATCTTTCCCTTTAGGCCGTGAAATAGGAAAACGGTATGCGGTGATAAGAGGTAGCTTGAGGATAATAGGAAAATAATTTCAAATACCTGATGCTGTGTGACAAAGAGTGACCAGGTATTTAACGCAGTAACACTTACAACACATGTTGATGAAGATTTCTCTGGTCTCCAGCCGGGTGGTAGCGTATATATATCGCGACGTTTCGGGAAATGTCATACTGCCCATCTTCTGGCGAAATGTCGAGATTCGCGGAGAGCGGGATATTTATATGCGCGGTCACCCCCCCGCCCCTCCACTACACTAGACTTCTGGGGCTGCGGTGGACCGGCAGCGTGCACGCGGTAGTGGGGATAGCGGTCGCCTCCGGTGGGCGCGTTCGGTTCTCGGTGTAAGCATTCTGTCTGCGTCTGCGGCGGAGGACGTTGACGGGCGCTCTCCCGACGGATTTCCGCTATCGCAGGGTTCCATGCTGCGCTGAGTTGGTATCCCTCATCCCTGTTGACCAGGTTGTCGTGAATCTTTATTTCTTGGTATTCTTTGATAATACTTACTCAGAAAAGAGATGCTCGGCACAGCACCTTCGTGGTTTCGATGTTGAAGGTGTGTTATTTATTTATGCTGAGTTCTGCTATGGCTCATTTTTCTGTGTGGCCTAGTCGCACACATCTGATATGTTGTTCACAGCATTTAGATATACAGCGCTGTGTTTGTCTAATGTATTGTTTACCACATTCGTGTGGGATGCTGTATATTCCTGGTGTGTTAAGTTTCAGCGGGTCTTTGGCAGAACCTAGGTGCTCCCTAGTCTTCGGTGGTGGGCGGAGAACGGTTTTGATATTGTATTTGCCCAGAAGTCGTGCAATTTTGGCCGAGAGCGGACCCACGTACGGAAGCAACGCTAGTCGTTTGTCTTCTTCTTCTTGTTCTTCTGGGTTTGTTCGTGCTTCGTTCTTCCTTTAAACGCCCTGTTGATCTGCATTTCACTGTAGCCATTTTCGTGGAAGATTTCCGTGTTGCAGCTCCGATGGTAGGCCCTATGTACCAGGGTGGTCAGTGCTGTTTGTCTTTGTGCTGGACGGTGGCAGCTTGTTGCATGAACGTATAGTTATGTGTGTGTCTTCTTCCTATGTACTGCATGGCCTAGTAAATTTGATATTCGGATGGATGCTGTTCAGATGCTCCAGAAGCTAATCAAGCGCCTGTTTGCCATGTCCCAACACGACAAAAGTGTAGTCGACATAGCGGAAGAAGTGGTTTGGTTTCTTTCAGACAGTTTGAAGGGTCACTTCCTCGAAATGTTCCATACAGAGGTTTGCAATCGCAGGAGCCAGTGTAGAGCGCATGGCCACACCGTTGATCTGTTCGAATAATTCCCTGTTGTACTGGAAGTAGGTGGTTGTTGATGCGTGTTCGAACAGGCTGACTGTTTGCGGTTCAAAGTGCTCAGCTAAAAGTGCCAAGGAGTCTTGAAGGGGCATTTCGTGAAAAGTGATGTCACGTCGAAGCTCACGAGTGTCGCATGTCCCTGAGTATTTTTACGAATTTGGCTGAGTTTCTCACATGCTGGCTGCAGTTTCCCCCAAGTGGTTTCAGTACTGTCTCTAGGTATTTAGGTAGTCCGTAACTGTGAGAGTTGATGGAGTCTACAATCGGCTCCCGTTCCTTATGGATCTTGGGGAGTCCATAGAGGCGTGGTATCGCTGGCGCTCTGGGCTACAGCCGCTTCTTCATTGGCTCAGGTAAGTCAGATTTCTTCAGCAGAGCTATCGTCTTTCTACTCATCGTCGGGGTTGGATACTTCTTCAGCCTCTTGTACGCAACGGCATGTAGGCAAGGGATTACGGTGGCTTTCATGTCTTTCCGTCGTGCGTGCGGTATATGCGGAAACGTGAGCTACGGCAACGTTATTACAAACGTGTCCAGACAGCAACAACGCGCTGTTAATCCGTTCTTGCCGCCGAGGGACAAACACGGTCGACATCTATTGGAGAATGAAGAAACTGTATGGGGCAGCATGTCTGTCAAAAACCACCATTGTGGAATGGTGCCCCAAGGGGTTCATGATAAGGCACAACCTTACTGCAAATGTCGTAACGCCTAGTCAAGCGCGAGACAACCAAGCGCTCGCGCTGTAGTTCTCATGTCTCCCCATGCGATTATGACGTCTCTTACAAAAGGCTTTGAAGGATTGACGATTCCTATTGGATGAGGATGTGCAACAGGCAGTTATGGACTTCTTCACGCAGCAAGACACGGTGTTTTATTAAACCTTCAGCCTGGTGTGTCGGTGAGGTGATTGCCTCAATGCTCACGATGATTTTGGCTGAATACCATATCGCTTCTGGGCTGTACCGCCGTCGAATGGAAACTGTATGATCACCCCTTATGCAGTATCTACAAGAAAAAAGAGTAGGGCACATAAGGATGGAAATCCTGCAGAAAGGAGATCAGCTAATATCAGACATTCGCCATAGTAGAAGACGATATTACTGATAATGTGCATTTGGAGCACAGCATTGCATGGAAATGAAGGATAAACTGCGGGAAAACCAGAAAAGAAGGGAATCGAGGCGTTTGACATATGCTACTATTGGAGATTGTTGCGAAGTAGGTGGAGTGGTAAGATAAGAAATTTCTCTGTAGAATCGGTAAAAAAAAGGTGTGGAAAACTCTGCCAAGATAGAAAGGATGACAGGACTTGTGTTTGGAATCGGGGAACAATTTTATTGTTGCTAGACGGAACTGTAGAAGATAAAAACTTTCGGTGAAGAGAGAGATTGGAATACTTTCAACAAATAATTGAGGAAGAAAATGAAATGTCTATAGCCGTCTTTATGATCTTATTTACTATGTAACTACCAGTCTCGGCGCTTCAATGGGCCATATTCAGGCCGTAGTTCATGCTGATGTTGTTAACACGATCCATATATACCCGCATCAATGGCCAATATAACTGGTTTAAGCAGACTATCAGTAAACTATTTATGTTGACCACTGATGCAGGTATATATGGATCGTGTTAACCCCTTGAGCATCAACTATGACCTGAAGATGGCGCATTGAAGCGCCGTTACTGGCAGCTACACAATAAGAAAGATCATAAGGACGGCTGTAGGCGTTTCATTTTCTAACAATAGAACGGCCGTGGTCCCCAAGACCTCCAGTCAAAATGATGGACATACAAAAAATAATTGAGGACGTTGAGTGCAAGCGATACTCTGGGATGAAGAGGAGAAGGCTTTGTGCTGGGCCACGTCAAATCGTCATAAGTCCGACGCACCCCAAAAATATTGGTCACCCAAGACATAACTTTGATAGTCTTGATTAGCCCTTTGAAACTACAATTCAGTTTTGGACACAAACAAAGAGACTTCGGACGCTACCTTGAGAGCACCACACTGTTTCGTCAGATTGTCGTAGATTATAAAGGAATGTTGCTCGTAACGCCTATCGCACCATAGCACCCGCTTCGTTTCACTAGAAACGTCAATTTGGAACAGATTCGGCTATAGTAGTGACCATAGAAATGTAGTGCAGTAATTTGGGTAACAAAATCGTGTATGTGGTATTGTTGGACTTGAAGGACAAATGTCCATGACGTTGTAGAAAAGGTAACGGCGTGAAATGATTGAGACTTTGAATGTGTTCAGCACTGATTATTATGTAGTCCAAAAACAAAGGATTTGTCGAAATTTTTGTCAATCATTTCCCTCATCATTGTAAAAATAACTGGTAAGTCGCTGTCCAATACACTTATCAGGTTGCCAGTCTCCGTATTGTTGATGCAGTCACAATCGACTAGCAATGCAGCCGGAGCACAGTTTGGTTACGTGGCTAAACAGAACAAGATGCCAATCATTCCTGCTGCGTCTTTGGCTACGACATCTTATTCGCTCTCAATGAAATGTGAGAGAAAACTTGACAAGTTTCTCTCTCTTATCCCAGTTATCAGCGAACTGTTCCTGATGGACCTGCCTTAGACCTTAGACACAACACTACTGCTAACACGAGATCAAGCGCTTCGAGATCCACAACGATTTTTTTGCCTGTCATGGTGCTCAGGGCGTAAACCTCTGTTGCATGAATGAGGTCGTCTAAGTTTCTTTTTACATTCGGTCGCAAACTTCCCTACGCAGTGGAAATGACCTTGCTCGTTACAGTTACGCTGTGCAATACACTCGCTGGTGCTACTATCACTGGATGTAACTTGTGGAAATATTTAAGCACAAAAGTAAATAGGGTATGAGGTGAGGGGAATAAAATGGATGTCTTAGCCATCTTTCTTTATCAGGAAGTACTGCACTCTAAAATTACACATTTGCGCTATTTATTATTTCATAACACTGTTGAAGATTACGAGCGTTTCTGGAAACTATGTACAATTACATAACTCACAGTCAGGGACTGCATCAAAAGAAAGAGATGAACGCCTACACTGACTTATTTATTTAGAATCTGTTTAGCTGCACTTCCGTAGTTCAAATGTATATCACACAATCAAATTCAGTCTCATCTCGGTAGCATTCCAAAATGCAAATAGAAAGCTAAAATAATTTATACAGAGTGAGAGGCACGACAAATTCTAACAACTGTAAACAATATTTGTCCCACAGGCTGCCTCAGATGAACCTGGAAAAAAAGGAAATCGCTTAACCACCACTAAATACGAATTTACATCACTGTAATTTACGAGAAACCGTGAAAAATTATATCTTGAAGAAAATAAAAAGAGAAATTAAAAATCTTTCGCTGACTGTGTTCCATGGTTTTGATAAACTTCAAAGACGACGTCATGTAACACTGTAAGCTGCTCTTAAAGGTTTTCTTCAATAAGCTTATTGTCGCTGGTTAAAACATGTACATTCATGTCACCCGACCACTCAGCGACCTGCTGCAAATACTGCAGGGGCGTAAATGCATAATGCGATAACACAGGTAAGTGCGGGCTCACGTTAACTGCTCGCCACATACTCGTCTGCTCGCCGTATTATCGCAGAAGAGCCTCATACTAACGAGTACCTGCTAACTTCTTGTTCACCCCAACTCGTAGCGTCACATCGCCTTAGAATCCCACACAAAACAAGGCATTCATAGCATACGCTAGATGTGTCAGTCAGAAACACACTATTATTATCGTCCTTAGAGACAGATATAAACAAATTGTCGTCTGTGTTGATTCACAGAACCGTAAACTTACTACGTGGATGAAGTTTGTATCATACACTGGCAGCCCCCGCCCCCCTCACACCTCACGCGCAAAGAAAAGGAAAAAAAAAAACAAAACGGGATAGTGAGTAAACGAAGTGTAACACGGTTTGAGAGGGTGTGTGGTGCTATTTCAGTGATTAAAATATCTATTGAAATTTACAAAGAGTACAGCAGCATGACGCACACTTATCACTATGGCGTTGCACTGTCTCTGGGCTGTATGTATACATATATCCTATTGGCAAGGTTGATATAAAGTAGTTGTATCACCTCCTGAGGCAAGTTGGCCTATAACTGTTGTAATTGGTCCTTGATGTCCTGCATAATAGCACTGGTCCCAAAAATGTTCCAGCGGGAACAGATCTGGGGATCTTGCAAGTCACTGCAGTACCTCGACATCACGCAGACAGTTCATAGACTCGTGTGCCACGTGTCCACGAGTATTGTCCTGTTGAAAAATGTCACCAAGATACTGTCACGTGAGAGGCCACACATGAGGACTCAGGATTTCAGTGACGTACTGTTATTGTGCCGTCAGAGTTCCCTCATTCACTATCAGACATGACTGGTCCACTCACCAAGACGCCAGAAGTAACACCGCTGTGCCTCTCCCAAACACTGAAAGAATGAGACCTCTCTCCCGGTCACTGCCGGGCTCACCGACAATGGTCATCCTGGGTAGTCCAGAACAACGATTTACCGTTCAACACAATGTGACACCATTCATCAGCAGTCCCTGCTTCGCAGTCAAGGCACCACTGCAAACGGAGCCCTTTCTGCTGCGGTGTTAAAATAGCCTGAGTATAGCACTGTAATTCTACTGCCCGGCTGCCGGTCTCCAACTAATGGTACGGGATGACAGAATTTGCTCGGAGTCCATTACTAATTATCGGATGGCAACCGCAGATGTGAAGTGGTTACCGTGCCTTCACGGCCCCACAGTGTCTACCATCGGTCAGTGTGACAACCGAAAGCCTCAAAAATCTGATTATTATACGATTCGACCTACCCACTGGAATTCTGTCAAGTTCTGATAACGCTGACCCACAAGAGTACATGGTATCTCTGTGTCGCTCACAACAACCACTGAAGATTTCACGCTGTTCAAGCTCCTTATATTTCCTACTAGACCATGCATTCTAATGCAACTTCCTGGCAGATTAAAACTGTTTGCCGGACCGAGACTCGAATTCGGGACCTTTGCTTTTCGCGGGCAACTGCTCTACCAACCCGCGAAAGTCAAAGGTCCCGAGTTCGAGTCTCTGTCCGGCACAAAGTTTTAATCTGCCAGGAAGTTTCATATCAGCGCACACTACGCTGCAGAGTCAAAATCTCATTCTGCACTCTAATGCACTCTGGTAGGCGTTCTACATTACACAGGGAATTGTAAAAGTAATCATTTACATACTCGTCTGCTGTGTGTACATTCATTGACGTTCAACCATGTCTTCTGAGGCTTCAGGATTTTTGTCAGACGGTGTATATACGGGGTAAATCACATTTATCCGGTAAATGTGGCGTATATGAAAATATAGGACGGTAAAACGAAAACGTTCTAATAAATATATACCTACAAACGAGCCATTTGTCGGATAACTGTTAAAGATTACAAGCTGCCGCTGATTTCTGTATGAGATACTGATATAATCGATATAAATCTACTGAGAATGTAAACTTTTCAAATATGTGTCAATCTAATTAAGCTAAAATTTCACTTATGGCGTAACATAACAATTAGTTTAATACACTGAAGTGCCAAAGAAACTCCTACACACACTCATTCAAATAGAGATAGATAAGCAGGCAGAAGACGGCGCCGCGGTCAGCAACGCCTATACAACAAGAGGCTGACGCAATTGTAGATCGGTTACTGCTGCTGCAATGGCAGGTTATCAAAATTTAAATGAGTTTGAACGTGGCATTGTAGTCGCCGTACGAGCGATAGGACACAGCATCTCCGACGTAGTGATGAAGTGGGAATTTTCCCGTTCGACCATTTTACGAGTGTACCGTGAATATCGGGAATCCGGTAAAACATCAATTGTCTTACAGCGCGGCGGCTGGGAATAGATCCTGCAAGAACGGGACCAACGACGATTGAAGAGAATCCTTCAACTTGACAGAAATGCAACCCTTCACAAATTGCTGCAGATTTCATTGCTGGGATAACAGCGTGTGAACCACTCAACGAAACATTATCGATATGGGTTTTCGGAGGCGAAGGCCCACTCGCGTGCCCTTGATGACTGCACCCACGCAAAGCTTTACCCCTCATCTGGACTCGTCAACACCGACATTGAACTGTTGATGATTGGAAACATATTGCCTGGTCGGTCGGGTCTCGTTTCAAATTGCATTGCGCGGATGAACGTCTACGGTTATGGAGACAGCTTCATGGACCCTGCACAATGTTGAAGCTGGTGAAGGTTCTTTAACGGTGTGGGGCGTGTGCAGTTGGAGTGATATGGGGCCCCTGATACGTCAAGATACGACTCTGACAGGTGCCACGTACATAAGAATCCTGTATGATCACCTGCATCCATTCACGTCCATTGTGCATTGCGACGGATTTGGGCAATTCCAGCAGGACAATGCGACACCCCACATGTTCAGAATTGCTGCAGAGTGGCTCCAGGAATACTCTTTTGAGTTTAAATACTTTTGCTGGCCACCAAGCTCCCCAGACATGAACATTAATGAACATATCTGGGTTGCCTTGGAACGTGCTGTTCAGAAGAGATCTCCACTCCCTCGTACTCTTACCGGTATATGGACAGCCCTACAGAATTCATCGTGTCAGTTCCCTCCAGCACTGCTTCAGACATTAGTCAGGTCTACGCCACGTCGTGTTGCGGCTTTTCTCCGTGCTCGCGGGGGCCCTACACGATTTTAGGCAGGTGTACCTGTTTCTTTGGCTCTTCAGTGTATTTCTTCAATACATAACACATTACAATCTACTGAACACTTGTACCTGTCACAGAAGGTTTTCCACGTGTCATCCTCGCATTTGTATGCATTAGTACTCTCGTCTCTGTGATAGGTTACGAATCATTTTCAGCTACCTCGGTCATCTCCCACCGCTTGATACGACAATAATATTTGCTGGCCCAGTTTTTCAATGGAGACTTACACTTCCGAGATGATCCTAAAACTTGGCCGGCCACGGCGTGCCATATTTCACGCGGGCCACGTGTGCCGGCTGTGGGTGGGTCACACTTTGACCTGTCTCAACTTTCCTTACTTCCTCTCCGGGAGTACTCGGTACTGTGTTGCAGCAGTTTTCGGGCGGCACAACTCTCTTCAGTTCGCCAGAATCATGGTTTCAGTGCTGTTTACCCTTCACTATTTGTTGTTGGTAGGAAGGACGTTCACAGGTCCAATGGCTGTTTGTGGAGAAAGAGGCAGTCTAGCGATCTATCGTCACAAGCCCTTCACAACGATGTGGAATGGAAGAAAAGAGGGGCGATAATTCTGAATATATATTATGCAGTCGCACAAGTGACGGGTACTGCGGAAACGATATTTCAGTACTACTCAGGAAGAATTTAAAGATTTAGTTGACAATAAAAAGCGAAGAATTACAACGATCGACACAGGGGACTCACTGTTCTGTTCATCATGAAAAACTTTGTACTCAATTTCCAGTCATGCAGCAGGTGAAGAAATTAGTGGTATGAATAGTTACGTTTCTGAAGCTGCATGCGATTTTTCATTGTCAAGCGCAGCAGTTTTCGATCACACTGGAGGAAGAGTATGGAGACTGTAACGAGCTCGCAAAAGACATGGGATACCTCCTATCTCGTCGGAACTTCTTTTGCCAGACGTTGCGCAGCAACTCGATGTGGCATAGACTCTACAAGACGTCGGAAGTCCCATGCGGAAATAATGAGCCATGTTGCTCTCTAGCTGTCCACAACTGCGAAAGATTTCCTGGTGCAAGATTATGTGCACGAATCGATCTCTGCATTATCTCCTATAAATATCCGATTGGATTTATGTCGGGCTGTCTGGATGGCCAAATCATTCGTTCTAACTGTCCAGAATGTTCTTCAGACACCCTGCAAACTGCTGTGGCCCAGTGACATGACGCATTGTCATCCATAAAATTTCCACTGTTGTTTGGGAATATGATGTCCATGAACCGCTGCAGATGGTCTCCAGGTAGCCGAACATAGCCATTTCTAGCCAATGATCGGTTCACTTGGAACAGACGACCAAATCTATTCAATGTAATCACACCCCAGACTATTATGGAGCCACCACCAGCCTGCACACTACCTTGTTGGCAATTTGGACCCGTGGCGTCGTGGGGTCTGCCCCACCCTCGAACCCTATCATCAGCTCTTACCAACTGAAAAAGTGAATCATATGACCAAGTCTCAAGGTTTTCCAGTCGTCTACCGACCGACCTATAAGGTTACAAGCCAAGGAGAAACCCTGCAGGCGGTGTCGTTCTGTTAGCAAAGGCGCATGCGTCAGTCGCCTGCTACCATAGCCCATTAACTTCTAATTTCGCCGCACTGCCGTAACTGATAAGTTCGTCGCATTTGTCCCACGTTGATCTCTGTGCTCATTTAAGGTAGTGTCGCTTGTGTATTACCACTAGCAACTGTACGCAACGCCGTGCTATCGGTCGTTAAGTGAACGCCGTTGGCCACTACGTTGGCCGTGATGGTATTCATGAAACACTCTTGACACTGTGGATCTCAGAATATTGAATTCCCTAACGATTTCCGAAATGGAATCTTTCTTGCGTCTAAACCGTCGTGAGGCCATAATCACACCGGAAACCTTTTCACACGAATCACCTGGGTACAAATCACAGCTCTATCAATGCACCGCGCATTTGATCCTTGTGTACGCGATAGTACAGCCATATGTAAATGTGCATATCGCTATCCCTCGACTTCCTCAGTGTACATACATAACTGCAAAGTACGTCTGTCAATTCAAGGTGTATTCCTGTATTTTCGACTTAAAACTCACTGTTATTTAATTTATGAAGGAAAGAGGAGTGCAGGAACGAAAACTAGAATATCCAGAATGGATTGCAGACATTGCATTTTAAGTGGACTGCACACCGTCCACAGTAAGATATTGCTAGGTGTGGAACAACTTCTTTCTTATTTGATGGGGACGCATTTAAAAAGAAAATCGAGCTATAGGGAGGATACATTCTAACAAACACACTCCAGTTCCGTAAGCTCATTGACGTTAAAGAAAACGCGAAGTCTGAAGAATTGATTATGGCTTTGAAAGAATGACAGAGATAGCTCTTTCTAAACGTTTTTAGTACACTGCTAATCGTACATCTCTTTTCCGAGCTGTTTTCGAGATCGTTTGCCTTTTCAATTGAATGCGAACCTGTGCATGTGCAGTTGTAATTGATTGAACTGTAAGATAGTTCCAGTTTTAATGACAAATATCTTTACGTTAACTGTCCAGGACGTGTACATTGCTTTCCTCAGGTATCTTTTTAAGTCTCCATAATGAGGTTGCCAAAGTGCTGAAATATTTCGATCGACATATTCGTGTAAAAGATTGTTTTTCGCTTATGAAACTAAGTAAGTGGCCATTACGTGACAACCTGAGTGCGAAAATTTGTGAAATTGTCTGCCTACTCGAACCACATGAAAATAACACTACGTCTTCAGTGAGCCAAAAAAATTACATAAAACTGAATTTTTTGTTTGTTTTCTATGTTACTGAGAAATGTGAAATATAGAACTAATTCGTATAAAGTGTTACAACATTGCAAGCCAAATGCGATACATTTGCAGTTTATACATCTTCCTCTCCAGCTGTCAGACAGAGTGGCAAGGTGGTGGGAGATGAGTGCACAGGCTGAACGCTATGGTTCTCGGCTCGCGAGCTGAAATCTTGGTCGCCCTTGCCCTAGACAGAAAAGTTCAGAGAACTCAGGTAAGATGATACACACACACTTCACATCGCTTATATGAGAGGATACATTTTTCTCGTACCACTGGCACAAACATTAGTATACATATTCCATTAACCCCCTCGGAGCCGCCCGGAATGTCCGCGCGGTACGAGGCACCATGTCACAGATTGTGCGCCCACTCCCACCAGAGGTTCGAGTCCTTCCTCGGGCATGGGTGTGTGTTGTTCTCAGCATAAGTTAGTTTAAGAAGTGTAAGTCTAGGGACCGATGATCTCAGCAGTTTGCTCCCTTAGGAATTCATACAATTTTAATCCCGTTGGACGCCAGTGCATCTTAAAGTGCCGCTTCTGGGACGGGAGGTACACTGGCCGCAGATAGTATATACGCAGCAGGTTAACAATTGGTGTCAGTGTGTCAGTCATACTTGATGTGGCTTTTATGCGGTTTCTCATTGCCCACTAGGTTAATTCTGGGCTGGTACCCGACTCTTGCTTCAGTTACACGATTCGCAAACACTCAGAAAACTTTCGTTCACTTTCATACCATAACACTGCACGCAGACTGTTAAGATGCGCATATTTCTGTTTTGGTTGCGTGGGGGGAGGGGGGAGGGGCTGGGGTGGGGGAATGGGGTAGAAACAGGAAGGGCATCCTGCCACCCCTTAAACTAACATTGCCCAACCAATAAACAACCACGCCGACCATGCACCGATGTGGAATAAAGGCACAATAAAAAGAGGTAGAAGAAGAAGATACTGCATGACCAATAATTCTATCTTGCCGAAATTTGAACATATTGTGAATGTCCACCCCGTTCTGGAATCTCTCCATTGTTTTCTACGTTTGTTATGAAATTGCGCAGTTCTAAACAACGGACGTCTCTTTGAAGAATTCATACTTAGATGTTATGGACACAGCATATGACGGACATCACAGTGGTGTTATCTTATAAACTGCTGTAAGCTTTTTATTATTCTTGCATCACACTAGCAATCTGAATTCGAATATCAGTTTTGTATAAAGGCCGTAAATAATTTTTATTTGTTAACAGCCACTCCAAGAGTACAATTCCCAAGTTTATGAAGAGAACCTCGTTCGGAACATTTAACATCTTGGTGAGCTATTTTGCCTCGCATCCAAGTGAGATGGCAAGATTTTGACTGCAGGCAATATTGAAATAATTTACAACTAAGGAACAACTATAATTGGATAAATACTACTCGTGTTATGGGAGTGTTATGCTGTCAAGTAGAATGCAGTAATAAGAAAATGAGTCCAAGTGAGTAAAATACAGAAGGTAACACTGTAAGCGAGACAAAAAACGAATATTGGACTCACGATATTTGACACAAATGGCGAGAGTTTTGTCTTGGCAGTTGTTTATTATAAGGGAGACGTTCTCCGAAGTTAGTGTTTTCGTGTTGCAGTAAGCTACACCGTGTTAGATAATTCGAGGCGATCCACGTGAAAGTTCAGGAACCATGTCTCTGGGAGTGTCGCTCCTGACATTATCCCTCATTCTGCTCCGAATCTCTAATATTGCAGATCGCTTACTCTATAGATCCGTAAGTGTGTGATTCGTCCGAATTAGTTGTTGCAAATAATTTAAATAATTTGAATAGTAAATATAATAATTTGTTAATAACTACATGTAGTCGCACTCACTGAAATTTATGAAGGTCTTCACGACAAATTTTCGTTATTCTGTATTAAAGACGTGTTTCACAATCATTTTCTGTTTTATTTTCGATGTGCATATAGCGCATGGCTGATTTGTGTACTTGATACCAGAGGACTGAAGACGATAATAATGAATTCTCCATGGATCTGTTACATTTAGGATGTCCATAGTTAACGATCCAGCTTCAAAACTCTGTACGAAGAGCCCCACTGCTGAGAATGGCCTCAAATTCGAACGGTATATTAATGAAGCAGGGGGGAATGTCATGGAAGAAAAAACCAGAGAATAACGAAAATATGACCAGTAGGTGGCAATGTAAGGGTCAACCTGCACACAAACAGATGCGCAGCACAGGCTTGTTCTTCAGTTTGCTTCAGAGACGTCCAACATGACTGCCTCCATAAAGGATCGCGCGCTGCTGGTAAAGCTCTTTTACAAGAATGGTGACCGTGCGCCAGTAGCTCTGCAAATGATCCGGGGGCTCATGGGTATGGACCGATGTCTGTTAAGGGTGTGGAGAAAATGATTACAAAATTCGAAAAGATAAGATCTTTGAACTGCAATGTGACAGAGTAAGGAAAGAAATTGTTCCGATACCTGTCGATTATGTGGCCATAGCATTGCAGAGACGTCTAGCGGTAGTGTGCCAACGTGCAATCCATGGAGAATCGCCCTAGCATTGGACATGCCTGCAAGCACGGTGCATAAAACCTTACAAAACATTCTGCATTACTATCCACATAAAATTACCGATGTTCAGGGGTTGCTTCTTGCTGACCTACCAGCAAGACAAAAGTTCACTCTGGAATTTGTTGCTCTTATGGAAGCGGCCAGTGAATATAACTGAAATATTCTGTGGACAGGCGAAGCCCATTTCCATCTCTCAGGGCACCTCAATACGCGGACTTGCAGAGTATGGGCAATGGAAAGTCTGCACGCACATCAACCGGTACCACTTCATTCTGAGAAGGCTACTGTGTGTTTCGGGTTGCAACATCGGTTTTTTTCAAAGGGTATATAGAATGTCATTTACTGGAGTAGAATTGTCTTTACTGATGACTCCCGCTTCTAATTGGGCCCTGATGACTAGCGGAGACATGTCTCAAGGTCCCTTGGATAGCGGTGGGATAGCAACCTGACTGCCACTCGCCATAACGAGAGAAAAAAAGAAGTTATGGTCTGCGGTGCCATTTTTTTTCACAGCAGTAACCTTTTGGTTGTCATCCGTGCCATTCTTACAGCACAACCGGTACATCAACGATGTTCTGGGCCACTTTTGTTTGTTACCCTTCACTGGAAGCCACCCTCGACTTACATTTCAACTGATCCTCGCCTGCGAACAGCGAAAGTTTCTGATCCTTGTCTTTGTGCTTGTCAAGCTCTACCTTGGTCAGCAATGTCGCGGGATCTCTCCCAAATTGAGAACGTTTGGAGCATTATGGCAGGGCCCTCCAACTAGCTCAGGATTTTGACAATCTAACGCGCCAACTGGACAGAATATTACACTATATCCCTCAGGAGGACTCTAACAACTCTATCAATCAGAATCAAGTCAAATAACTGCTTGCAAGAGGACCAGAGGTGAACTAACACTTTATTGAGTAGTTCAATTTGTGAAGCTGTTTCTTTTGAATAAATCATTCAATTTTCCTGAAATCTTAATAATTTGTTTGTCTGTGCAGATACGCCACTATATCTGTCTCATTGAGATAACTCCTTCGTTGTGTGTCGTTTTCTTTGTCTTAGAGCGCTAATTCCTGGATCGATTTCAACAAACTTGGGACAGAAAGAGCAGGTTTCACCCATAACAACACTTTTTGATTATAACCTCCTACCTAGAAAAGGAGCAGAGATATGACTCTTGTGTTACCCCCTCTCCTGGCGTATGGGTTGCCCTACACAACAGTCATCTTGTGTTGAAACGTATTAGCCTGCCAAGGCAACCTGCTTTCCAGGACAGCCCCGATGTCATGTTCAAGAAATGGTTTTCCAGGCCCTGATATGTAGGCTGCCCTGTATGACATTGGAGTAGTATTCGCCTGCTATAGCGACCTGCATTGCATTGCGACCTGTACATCAGGAGTGAATAAATGATTTACACGTTCACGATATGATGCGTGCCCTGCATGGCTGGCATGTTGTAAGAATAATATCGATCAACTTTGTTTATAGAGGGGGGGGGGGATAGAGCAAAGGGAGGACTAAATGAATTGAGAGAGGAGAAAGAGAGGAGATCCATGAAGGAGATGGAAGGCGCAGAATGGTAGTGGGCAGGTGGAAAAGGAAAAGAGGTGTAAAGAGAAAGGGGGAGGGAGGATATGGTGAGAGGGAGAGGCAGGAAGATATGGTTCAAGAAAGGGGTTGGAGCAAATGGACAAAGAAAGAGGAGGGGGAGATGAAGAGACAGAGAGAGTGGGGAGGAGAAGGTAGACGAACACCAGTAGGGGGACAAGATCATCAGATTGAGGGAGGAAGAGATGGACATAGAGACAGACAGGAGGAGCTGTGTTCAATGTATGTGTCGAATGCAGATGTGTGTAAATCCACAGGTATAAGGATAGTATGGAATAAACAAACAAATTACGTCACTATGTAAATATTCTCGGCCTACCAATTGATGATAATCTTGCTTTGTCTGTAGCCAAATCACACAGTCCTTTTCTCACAGTACTCCAGTAGCCCCTTCTGGAGACCAGAATACAGTTTGCTAAACATCGCTGGAACCTGTCGCATCTCCTCCTCGGTGATCCCCACTTCTCATACACAGGGCAAAAATTTTAGAATTCTCTTTATTTTATTTTAATACAGAAGATTTTATTAAATCCATTTAGGGCCATAAGTCTCTCATCGGAGGTTTTATTTTTATTTTGTGGGAGACTCTTTAGGATACTTGAATATGTGCGAAGACTCTGCATTGGTAATTTAGACATGACGAGTGTGTAGTGTAATGTTTCTTGGTCTAGTTTGGTTTGTTGGTTATTGCACTCAGCAATTTTGTAGGATATCTATTGTATCTCCAGGGTACTTACGGTGATGGCACTGATACTTGCGGTACCGCAAGCTACGCTAATCTTATGTCGGACTAGTCCATTCTGTCTGTGCTTTTGTGCTCCTGTTGCTGAAAACGCTTGCTATAAATTTCGCGCGTCCTGGATCGTTGTCATATTTTCGTTGGTACTGTTTCCATAATTTGTCAGGTACCCGTGCGGGGCGGAGAGAACGGAATGACGCCTCGCGAGTCGAAAGGGTATATGATGCCATTACAGTGATTAAAAATGGTGCTGTATTATAAAGAATTTGGTAGTGTGAGCCGTGGTCCCACTTATCAGTATGACGTTGCAACCCCACTGGCCTGAATGCGTGCATCGATTCATTTTGTAATGGTGTCATAAAGGTGTTGTATTCTTTTCTGAGGCAGTCTGGCTCACAACTGTTGTAACTGTACCTTTAGACAATCGATACTGGCAATGGAGCGAAGTACACGTTCGGGTTGGTACCACACATTTCCTGCAAGTATGGAGATCTTTCTGGCCACAGCAGAGCCTCAGCATTACTTGGACCGTTCCTGGAGACAAGTGCCATGTGTGGACATTGATTGTGCTGTTGGAAAGTAGCAACAGGATACTACCAAGATACTATCTCATGAGCGGCAACACATGACGACCCAGGATGTCTGTGATTTACCGTTGTGCCATTAGAGTTCCCACCGTCACTACCAGCAATGAGGTGTGGCTGCCCACATCATGATGACAGGAGTAGTAGCAGGGCAACGGCAGTGTCACCCCACTCTTCATTGTTGTCAAATTTATTCGAGATGGCGGATACAAGATGGCGGCCATAGATGTGGTATCATCACTGTGATGTCATGGAAGGAATTCAGAATTTTGGCCTCCTCTCCCCTCCCCTGGCCGGCCGGTGTGGCCGTGCGGTTCTAGGCGCTACAGTCTGGAACTGCGTGACCGCTACGGTCGCAGGTTCGAATCCTGCCTCGGGCATTGATGTGTGTGGTGTCCTTAAGTTAGTTAGGTTTAAGTAGTTCTAAGTTCTAGGGGACCGATGACCACAGATGTTAAGTCCCATAGTGCTCAGAGCCATTTGAACCATTTTCTGCCCTCCCCTCCCCTCCCCTGAAATTGGTGGAAAAAGGACTCAGTCTGTGCTGGGCTGCTGGACAGGATGGACATAGGTATTTATTTTGTATGCATTGTTTATTTAAAGAATTTGAGTTGTCATGGGCAGTAGATCCGTCCTGTGTGTTCACCTTGAGGTTTGGAGACCAAGTGGCCCAGTTCACAACTCCGTCACCAGAGGGCATTGTTGTCCGTCCCCCTCCCATCCCGTGACGTAATGCAAGATGGCGGTATGTGAAGAAATAGCTGGAAATACTCTCAGTTTGTGTCTAGCTGCTGGACTGTGAAAATGGACATATTTTGTTTACTTGCACACCACGTGTTCATTGGAGATGTCTGTGCTGGAGAAGGAGGAGTTTAACGTGTATATTGGCTGTAATCATGTGGTTGAGGACTGTGTTCATAGGCATCTGCACTACGCTTGGAAAGCAATTATATTTGGTGAGCCGCCCGGAGTGGCCGAGCGGTTAAAGGCGCTACAGTCTGGAACCGCACGACCGCTACAGTCGCAGGTTCGAATCCTGCCTCGGGCATGGATGTGTGTGATGTCCTTAGGTTAATTAGGTTTAAGTAGTTCTAAGTTCTAGGGGACTTATGACCACAGCAGTTGAGTCCCATAGTGCTCAGAGCCATTTGAACCATTTGAACCATATTTGGTGAATGTATGAAAAAGACGAATACGCTTCATCATTATGAAGATGCAGCAGGATGGAGCGAAGTTACACTTCGCAACTCATGCTGATAACCGCGTGTGCTGTAACAGTAGATCATTCGATGAGTCCAGTCAGTCTTCCTAGGCGTAAGAGGGAAGACGTTCACCCCAGTCTCCACACTCCGCTGGATGAGGCCACGTGCCGGACTCAAGGCGCTGCCACGCAGTAGCCGCAGGGGCGGCAACACGTGCTAAGTAGGAAATACCTGCCAGCTCCCTCCTTCCCATCCCCTGCACACGGATATCTTTTGTCGCTGAACACGAACTGCTTCTGGAGTTATTACATCTGGTGTCCAAGCAATGTGCAGAATATTGTCACATATACATATCACAGGAACTAAATGTACCACTGCACAAAGAGAGTGAGCTTTGAGGATTACGTAAAAATGTTTGAACAATTTTCGATGTAATTACACGTTTTATTCCGAGGAATACCATTACCGCTCTTGAACATGGACTCTAAAAGAAGATCCTGACACACTTGTGAAACCATCACTGAGACACTTTTCGTGCTTTGTTGAAAATACCATTTTCTTTCAACACAAGATGCTTCAGCAGTTACTACATCCAATTGAATATGTCTCTAAATACACTTTCAAAAAGATGGCTGCACAGTAGTTTGCTTCAAATTTGCAGTGTATACCGCTATACTTATGCACAGACCCTAAAAAAGAATCACGGCACACTTACGATACCTCTCAGTCTCCCTCCACTACTCTGGAATATTTGCATGCATAAAAAATTAGTTAAAGTGTTTAAGACCTTGATACATTTGCAAATCTTGCTTTACAGAATTTGTTTCAAATACACTTGCAACAAAATACAGCACTGTCTTCCCAGGTGCACGTGGAATGGAAATACATTACGGTAAATACACTGGAAAATACATCGTGTGGGAATATTGTTTATAAATTGAAACAAAAATGAGTGAGCTCAAATACACCGCGTCGAAACTCTGAAGACGATCCTACATCACGTAAAAAAATATTGTTAAATACACTGTCACAGTAGTTTGGTACACGAGGCACAGTCGTTAACTCGCGACCCGCCAAGAGGCGGCGCGTCCGTCAGCGGTCTCAGCTCGCCACACAACAAAGCAGCGACGGAAGTGGGGTTTTCCGGCCGGATTCACGAGCACGCGAAAACCGAGGCCGGCAGACCAACACCAACCCGTCCTGAGTGTTCAGACCAGCATTCATCTGCAGGTAGGGTGGAATGCCGCACTCTTATTGGCTCCCTGTGTAAAATGGCGGTTGGTGGGAGAAGGGGGGGGGGGGGAGAGGTTATATGAACCCGCCTCGTGGTGCAGTCGCGCTCATTCTGCGTCCTTCAGTTCGCCTATGTGGTTCATTGTGAGTTCTTGTACTAATTTGTTTTTTTTTTTGGAAAAAAAATAAAGCCTACAAATTCCAGCGACAGTACCAGCAGTAGTAGCAGCAGCAGCTTCAGTAAACGCATTCGCCAGGACAGTCTACCATGTGAGTTAGTTGTTCTAATCATTCATTGTATCTGTGTGTGCTCAGTAGTTTTAATATCCCTCAAAGCACTTGTTTAGGTCGTAAAGGCATACCTCCGTGCTACCGAGATCATTGCTGTAATTTTTAGCCTGTGATGATTTTTTTTATTCTGTAGCTAGTATTAGAGTCTTCCTTTTTTTCTTGTCGTTGTAGCCATCATCTCTGAGATTTTAGCTGATCTAGTTCATAACGAACTGCAGCAGTAGACAAATATTTTATGAATTCTGTCTTTTACTGACTTCTAAGTAGTGTCCTAATTTGTGTGTGATTTCTGATTTCATTAAATATTTTCTTGGTTTCGGGATCGGTATAACATTTGTCACTTTCCTTTCCTACGGAATATAACTATTTCTCATACAACTGTTGAATATTCTGGTTAGCATCACAATTTCCTTGCTGCGCAGTCGTTCCACCTGTTCATTTGTGATATTATCTGGCCCAGGTGCTTTGTTCTTCCATAATTCCTTCACTGTTGTTTTAACTTCACTGGAGCCCCTGTCTGACGTCTTTCTCTGCAATTCTTTTTGCAGTTTTGTTTGTAATTGTTTCATGGTCTCCCGTTTGTTCAGTGGTTCTTGTGGAAGGCTTTTTTGGCTCTCGAAGGCCTCGACGGAGGCTTCTGCTACTGCTGTTGAGTCATTAGTCAGTCCATTCCTGGTTTTTAGAAGATGGTTTTAGCTTTTCATCCCTCTAAGTTTTTCAACCTGCTACCTTTCTTATGTCGCATGTAGCAGGTATTTCGTCATTTTATCCACCCTTTTTCATACTGCTATTCCAGTAAACGTCTTCTTAGGTATTTTACTATTCAGTGGAAATTCTGTAGTTCACTTGGATCTCGCAATTGCTGTCATCTTACCTATGTCTATTTTTCCGATGTGTTAATTTCTTACAGTAACGGTCTAATGGGCTCTTGTCTTACTCTGTCTTGGTTGATAATGATGCTCGATATTTTTGTTGTGTTTACCACTTTTTCCGGCAGATTGTTGACTGCTTGAACTATGCTCCCTGTGACTACGTCTCGGGTAGGTTGTACGTTGTTACTTAATTAGAGGTTGAATTTTTCACTGAATCTTGTGTGTTTCCTCCGTGGATTCGGCTGTCTTGGACATACTGAATTTTTCTGATGATGGCTGGTGGTTGTCTGTGAGGTCCGCTACTGTTGTTATTTATCGGTAATCGTCTAAAACTTTGACTGCTGCATTGCAAAGCTCTTCAGGGCTCTGACTGCTTTGTACTGGGCAATGCATCAGTTCTAGATCTCCCCAAATGATCTCTTCCAAAACATCTTCTAATCTGAGGTATGCCTCGATAGCTGTATGGTCAGCGACGGAATCCCATGCTAGGGAACCCGGGTTCGGTTACCGACTGAGTCGGAGATTTTCTTCGTTCAGGGACTGG
Source organism: Schistocerca piceifrons (assembly GCF_021461385.2). Classification (NCBI taxonomy): domain Eukaryota; kingdom Metazoa; phylum Arthropoda; class Insecta; order Orthoptera; family Acrididae; genus Schistocerca; species Schistocerca piceifrons. The sequence goes on from NC_060140.1 coordinate 236,815,295, forward strand.
GTGTCTTCATCATCATCATCATCATCATCATCATCATCTCTACCCCATCGACGAGAAAGTAGCCGAAGTGGCGTCAACTCAAAAGACTTGAACCAGGCGACCGGTCTACCCGACGAGAGGCCCTCGCCACACGACATTTCTCTTCATTTTAAATTCAAGAAGTTGACCTCCTCTCGGGTTCATTCTGCACCACTGCATTAGTATTAGCTCTTCAGGAAAATTTGTAATATATATGAAAAAGTGCATGAAAGTCTTGAGGTACTTGTAGCGCGTTTGGGAATACATAGGACACCACAAATGTTACTAGTCCTATTTTTGCACATATACGAGTGTTGGAACTTTAATAGCGCCAACTATTTATTTAAAGCTCGTACAAAATAGATACGTGTTTCGAAGTTTTACTGACCTTCAAAGTAGTCGCCAGCATTGTGTATAAGCCGTTGCCAGCAGTGCCAGTTGTGCTGACAGTTCGAGCGGCGCTGTCTGTTGCCAACGAATTTGTAGCAGTCCTGAAGCGAATGCCGTGAAATGGTTCCTTCAGTTTAGAAATTAAGTTTAATTCACGAGGGCTTAAGCCAGAGGGGTGCAGGAGGTAGTATAGCACTTAGTAGCCCCATCAGTCAAACAAGTCAGTAACAGCTTGCACGGTACGTGCTTGAGCATTTTCCTGCCAAATGATGATCATGTCCTACAGATAGTCTCACCACTTCTGTCTCTATGCTGGTCGTAGGTTGTGTTCCTAAAATGAACAGCATAGAGGCAGAAGTGATGACACGTTCTGCAGGACATGACCATCATTATGCAGCTGCTACTTGTTTGACTGATGGGGCTGCTAGGTGCTATACCACCTACTGTACCCCCGTACCCCCCCCCCCCCCCCGCCCCCGCTGACTTAAGCACTCTTGAATTAAACTCGATTTCTAAACTGAAGGAACCACCTCACGACATTCGCTTCAGGACTGCTACAAATTCGTCGGGCAATAGACCGCGCTGATCGAACTGTCAACATAACTGACACTGCTAAGAGTGTCCTACGACTTCTACATCGCTGGAAACAGGTTATACACAATGCACGTGACTGATTTTGAAGGTCAGTAAACCTCTGAAACACGTACCTATTTTGTACGAGCTGTAAATACATAGTTGTCACTGTTGAAGTTCCAACCCTCGTAGTTACTGCTTCAGCATCTAGTTGTTGTAAAGAGACAGTCATTCCTCTTTACGTGTGATACTGATTTGCAGAAAGACATTAATCACCCCTCCTATTCTTTTTAGTCTATCTGTTCTGTAACCAGTTATATTTCTTAGCTTCAAATGCTCGGGATTTCTTACGTGGGTCCTGATTAACAGCAAATTGTCTATGATGTTGGTGGATATGAAATCTTATTTTTCAGTTTTTGTTCTCCATTCCATTAGTATTCTATAAGTCCCTCACAAAACTTCTGTCCATTTTGTTTCTGCGTCGGCTATATTCAGTAAGTCTTCAACTAAGGTCATAAGCTTAGTTATAATGTCTGGTGTTTTTTTTCCAACTCTCTTCCTAAATTAATTAACTTCTGTAACAGGCTTTAAAGCCGTAGAGAGTGCAGAACGTTCGCTATTTTCGCAACTGACACTGCCCGTGGAAACATGCGTACTTATAGAAACAAAATATTCTCATGGCTATATGTGTCTGCTTTGTCTGAATATGCATTTGTTAGTTCGCCTTTTGTTACATTTGATACATTCTCGCTGTTGTTCCTTACTCTCTCACAGGTAATGAAATCCTACGTCATTGGTTTCTGTGCTTACGAGGGACTTTCAATAAGTAATACAACACATTTCTTTTCTGAAAGAAGTTGGTTTTCTTCATGATTCCAGTCCACCATATAATTCCATACTCTTTAGGTTACAAAACCCTATTTTTCAGCATAAGCTCCGTTCAATGGGACGGCCTTACGCCACCTTACTGGGGAGGCCTGTATGTCCTCATGGTAGAAATTTACTGGTTGACTTCGGAGCCAACGTCGTGGTGCATCAGTAACCTCCCCATTATCCATGTACTGCTCCCCGCGGAGTGCATCCTTCATTTGGTCAAACAAACGAAAGAAGGAAGGAGCAAAATCCGGGCTGTAGGGTTCATAATAAAGAACAGTGCTATGTAGTTTTGTGAGCTCCTCTTGGGTGCGCAGACTTATTGGATGCCCGGCGCTGTGGTGGAGAAGGAGAAGTTCGATTGCGTTTTTCTGCCGCTCGTCCTTATATTGCAGGAGTCGCAGGAGTGTGCAGTCGGCCTGCACGCGGGAGATCGTACAGGTCTACGCGCCCTTATTGCAGTGATGTCAGACACCTCGCCCACCGACTCACCGCGCTTTTGTTCCCTGCCAGGTCTCCGTAGACATTCCGCAAGCGCCTATCAATATATGAAATGCTCTGGTTTTACGCGAAAAGAAACTCAGTGATCAGCTCTCAGCTTGGAAGGCACCTCCGTTACAGACGCCATTTTCAACGCTACTTACAGCGTTGCAATCTGTCTGAACTTCATGAAACTATAGGGACTGAAGCGAGGATATTCCACAATAAATTTCGCAGTTTTCAACCGAAACTGATCGGTAAAATTATGTCTTTGTATGTAAAATAGTAATCTAGGAAACAAGAGATAAGGACGTGAGTTATTACCATTTTCAAGGGAAACACATGATTATGTTGCACTTCATCCACTACCTGGAACTTTCAATCACCGTCTTTACTGCCCTCATTTGATGCTCCACATAAAGATACGGTGTCACTGAATCACTTTTTGGGAAATATTCATATCTTTTTAGTTCCTCGAATGTAGACGTATGGAATTAACAAACTTGTGCAACTGACCAAGAAAAAACAAAGTAACTTGGATGGAGGCATCTCACTGATAAATAACAATACATAAGAAATATAATGTCTTTGCTATTGAAGCAGTACTTCCTAAGAAGTTCGAGATAGGAAATGGAGGGCAATATCTGGGCCACTTCGGTGACCCATTACGCTCTGTAGGAGCGAAAACGGAACGCAGTGCCTACTGGCGAGCGGAATATTTTCCGCCGGCGGAGGGTCGGCCGCCAACCGATACACCCGGAAGACCATTAGCCGCGGCGCCGGAAACACGCCTACGCAATTTACTTTCAACCTGGAGCGCCTTAATGCACCTGTATTAAATTTCCTCGGCTCTGCCGGCAGAAAGTTCCGCCGCTGCAAGATGAAGCGCTCGGCCTCATAATGTCCCTACCCTCCCTGTGCTTTCACAATATTTTCTATCACAGCGCCTCTTTTGTTATAATGCAAGGCGTATTTATTATGTATTTTTAATACGTCCCCCAGGGAGATGGAACACTTTCGTAGCGTAGAAGTTCAAAAATGTATAAAAAAGGAAGTTTAAGCTCTTTCATTAAAATTAGTACAATGAAAGCAGCAAGTACTAGAAAATCTTAAAATGTTACAATAGACATAGCACATGCAATGCTGGCATAAGATTTAAGAAAATAACGCATGACAAAGTTTACCATTTTCTGTAAACGAAATCGCAAGTAACAGTAACCTTTACACTTAAGGACAAGGTTATTACTGTGTCCTCCATACGAGAATATCTCCGATTGTCAAACGACGGTATGTTCTTACGATTCTCCTACGTGAACGTCTTCTTAAATGCGAAATTTAAAGTTCCAGCTTTATTGTTGTTGTCTTCTACTGCCGTGCCAGATTGGCCTACGACAAACTGGATAGAAGCTTTAGATCTACTTGGCAATGTTACATGTGTTGTTGTGGTCTTCAGTCCCGAGACTGGTTTGATGCAGCTCTCCATGCTACTCTATCCTGAACAAGCTTCTTTATCTCCCAGTACCTACAGCAACCTACATCCTTCTCAATCTGCTTAGTGTACTCATCTCCTGGTCTCCCTCTACGATTGTTACCCTCCACGCTTCCCTGCAATTCTAAATTGGTGATCCCTTGATGCCTCAGAACATGTCCTACCAACCGATCCATTCTTCTAATCAAGGTGTGCCACAAATTTTTCTTCTCCCTAATTCTATTCAATACTTCCTCATTACTTATGTGACCTACCCATCTAATCTTCAGCATTCTTCTGTAGCACCACATTTCGAAACCTATTCTCTTCTGGTCCAAACTATTTATCGTCCACGTTTCACTTCCATACATGGCCACACTCCATACAAATACTTTCAGAAACGACTTCCTGACACTTAAATCTATACTCGATGTTAACAAATTTCTCTTTTTTAGAAACGCTTTCCTTGCCATTGCCAGACAACGTTTTATAACCTCTCTACTTCGACCATCATCAGTTATTTTGCTCCCCAAATAGCAAAACTCATTTACTACTTTAAGCGTCTCATTTCCTAATCTAATAACCTCAGCATCACCCGATTTCATTCGACTACATTCAATTATCCTCGTTTTGCTTTTGTTGATGTTCATCTTATATCATCCCTTCAAGACACTGTCCATTCCGTTCAGCTGTTCCTCCAGGTCCTTTGCTGTGTCTGACAGATTTACAATGTCATCGGCGACCCTCAAACTTTTTATTTCTTCTCCATGGATTTTAATTCCAACTCCGAATTTATCTTTTGTTTCCTTTACTGCTTGCTCAGTATACAGACTGTATAACATCGGTGCTACAGTCTGGAACCGCGCGACCGCTACGGTCGCAGGTTCGAATCCTGCCTGGGGCATGGGTGTGTGTGATGTCGTTAGGTTAGTTAGCTTTGAGTAGTTCTAAGTTCTATGGGACTGATGACCTCAAAAGTTAAGTCCCATAGTGTTCAGAACCATTTGAACCATTTTTGAATAACATCGGGAGTAGGCTGGAAACCTGTCTCACTCACTTCCCAACCAGTGCCTGCCTTACATGTCCCTCGACTTTTATAACTGCCATTTGGTTTCTGTACAATTTGTAAATAGCCTTTGCTTCCTGTATTTTACCCCTTGCCACCTTCAGAATTTCAAAGAGAATATTCCAGTCAACAGTGTCAAAAGCTACACAAAGTCTACAAATGCTAGATACGTAGGTTTGCCTTTCCTTAATCTATTTCATAAGATAAGTCGTAGGGTCAGTATTGCCTCACGTGTTCCAACATTTCTGCTGAATCCAAACTAATCTTCACCGAGGTCGGCTTCTACCTGTTTTCCCATTCGTTTTTAAGGAATTCGTGTTAGTATTTTGCAGCCGTGGCTTATTAAACTGATAGTTCGGTAATTTTCACATCTGTGAACACCCGCTTTCTTTGGGATGGAATTATTATGTTCTTCTTGAAATCTGAGGGTATTTCTCCTGTCTCATACATCTTGCTCACCAGATGGTAGAGTTTTGTCAGGCCTGGCTCTCCCAAGGCTATCAGTAGCTCTAATGGAATGTTGTCTACTACCGGGGTCTTGTTTCGGCTTAGGTCTTTCTGTGCTGCGTCAAACTCTTCACGCAGTATCATATCTCCCATTTCATCTTCATCTACATCCTCTTCCATTTCCATAATTTTGTCCTCAAGTACATGGCTCTTGCACAGACCCTCTATATACTCCATACTCCTTCCACCTTTCTGCTTTCTCTTCTTTGCTTAAAACTGGGATTCCATCAGTGCTTTTGATATTCACACAAGTGGTCCTCTTTCCTCCAAAAGTCCCTTTAATCTTCCTGTAGGCAGTATCTATCTTACATCCTTACATTTGTCCTCTAGCCATCCCTACTTAGCCATTTTGCACTTCCTGTCGATTTCATTTTTGAGACGTTTGTATTCGTTTTTGCCTGCTTCATTTGCTGCATTTTTATATTTTCTCCTTTCATCAATTAAATTCAATATATCTCCTGTTACTCAAGTATTTCTACAGTCCCTCGCCTTTTTACCTACTTGATCCGCTGCTGCCTTCACTATTTCATCCCTCAAAGCTATCCATTCTTCTTCTACTGTATTTATTCCCCCCATTCCTGTCAATCGTTACCTAATGTTCTCCCTGAAATTCCCTACAACCTCTGGTTCTGTCAGTTTATCGAGATCCCATCTCTTCAAATTTCCACCTTTTTGCAGTTTCTTGAGTTTTAATCTACAGTTCATAAACAATAGATTGTGGTCAGAGTCCACATCTGCCCCTGTCTTACAATTTAAAACCTGGTTCCTAAATCTCTGTCTTACCATTATATAATCTATATGAAACCTTCGAGTATCTCCAGGCCGCTTCCATGTATACAACCTTCTTTTATTATTCTTGAACCAAGTGTTAGCTATGATTAAGTTATGCTCTGTGCAAAATTCTGCTAGGCGGCTTCCTCTTTCATTTCTTGCCCCCATTCCATATTCACCTACTACGTTCCTTTCTCTTCGTTTTCCTACTATTGAATTCCAGTCACCTATGACTATTAAATTTTACGTCTCCCTTCACTATCTGAATAATTCCTTTTATCTCATCATACATTTCATCAATCTCTTCGTCATCTGTGGAGCTAGTCGGCATATAAACTTGTACTACTATGGTAGGAGTGGGCTTCGTGTCTATCTTGGCCACAATAATGCGTTCACTATGCTGCTTGTAGTAGCTTACCCGCATTCCAACTTTAACCTATCCATTTCCCTTTTTAAATTTTCTAACCTACCTGCCCGATTAAGTGATCTGACATTCCACGCTCCGATTCGTAGAACGCCAGTTTTCTTTTTCCTGATAATGACGTCCTCTTGAGTAATCCCCACCCGGAGATCCGAATGGGGGACCATTTTACCTCCGGAATATTTCACCCAAGAGGACGCCATCATCATTTAACCATACAGTAAAGCTGCATGCCCTCGGGAAAAATTACGGCTGTAGATTCCCCTTGCTTTCAGCCGTTCGCAGTACCAGGACAGCTAGGCCGTTTTGGTTAGTGTTACAAAGCCAGATTAGTCAATCATCCAGAGTGTTGCCCCTGCAACTACTGAAAAGGCTTCTGCCACCATTCAGGAACCAAACGTTTGTCTGGCCTCTCAACAAGTACCCATCCGTTGTGGTTGCACCTACTCTACTGTTTTCTGTATCGCGAGGCACGCAAGCCTTCCCACCAACGGCAAGGTCCATGGTTCATGGACCTAATCTCGGCAAGATCTTTTACTATGATATGACGGTAGTAGTAATAAGCCTCACGCATCGGTCTTTTAAAAAAGAAGTAATATATTTTTAATCATTCATACACAGATAAAACAATAAACCTGTAGGTCTGTTATCAGAAGAAAGAAAAACAAAATATAGCGTAGAAAATAAAAGAATTTTTGAAACATAATACAAAACTAGGAGGGAAGAGAAATCGAGATTGCAACATGAACCTCGACTCCTTGTACAGAAGTAAGAGAAAAATGAAGAAAATTATTAATCAGTCCAAGGTATTGTTTCATACGATGTTAGTTGCGGGTAGTTTCAGCAGCAATGTGACTTTGTATTCAGGAATACGCTACCTAAATTGGTTACATTACGTTTGCTTCACAACAACTTGAAGTTATATCTGTTTTAGTGCTATAGACAGCCGATTTGTGTACATTTATTTAAGCAACTTGAAATATCTACAGTACCTTCGCAATACATATTTTCACTTCTGAAATTTGTCATTAATAACCTATCCTACTTCAAAACTAACAGTGAAGTGCATAGCTACAACACTAGAAGAAAGGATGATCTTCACCATTCTCGATAAAATTTCACTTTGGCACAAAAAGGGGTGAATTGCGCTGCCACAGAAATCTTAGGTAACTTGACAAATAGTATTAAAAGTCTGACAGATAGCCAACAAACACTTAAAATCGAATTAAATTAATTTCTGAATGATAACTCCTTCTACTCAATAGATGAATTCTTAGATATGAAGTAGTAACTGTAAAGAAAAATTGTAGTTTTTGTAAGGAAACTTATGTTAAAGTGACATGTTCCATATCATTGCGAAATGTTGTATTCATGATCTATGGAACAAGGATTAATGTATGTATGTTTATATGTCACATTACTTGCGCTGTCAGCACATCCTTCCATGAACAGATGAAGAGACCTTGTAGCAATGACTTATAGGGATTAGATAAAAATATACAGACCCCAAAAGCGCAACATCCTACAGCTTACCATTCCTAATATGGTGTAGGAAAACCGTTGGCATTCAAAACAGCTCCCAGTTGTCTCGGAATGAATAAATACAGATCATGCGTGGTTTTCAAATGGCATTTTACCAATCTCCGTGCAAATCAGTGGTAAGCTGAAGGAACGAAGATGGAAGTGGATGGTAATCACGCACCCTCCTCTCGAAAGTAGGACACAAAGGTTCAATAATATTGAGATTTGGTCACTGCAGTAGCCAGTAGAGATGCAACAATTCACCCGCTTGCTTACACAGTCGTTGACTATGTGAACTGTATGAAAAGGAGCCTTGTTTTCTTGCAACGCAGTATCACCATTTGGGGATAAACGTTGTACCATGAGATGAGTCTCATCAGCCAAAATAATCACATAATCGTTGGCAGTAGTGTGACTTGCAGAGTAATCATAGGGCTCACGGATGCGGCTAAAGAAATCGTCACCCAACGCCCTGCATGACTTAATGTGAATTACTTGACATTCCAAATCCCACTGTAAAATTTATCACATTCAATAAAATTATTGGAAATGCTGTTGCTGAAGTTTGTAACATATCAACAGTAATGAATGAAATTAATCCTATATTCAGAGATCTTTGTAAAGATACTTTGTTTAAGAAATGTCTTCATGGGAAAACGCAAAATTTAAATAAATGTGCGAATTCTGTCATTTGGACCCACTTTCTGAAAACTGTATTTGTTCATATTACAACAATTCCGTTTGGTGTTTATGGTGCTATTTTATGTTTCAATGATGGTGCAATAAGAAACTGAATGTTTTGGAAGTACTGGGCATAAAATATAGTGGAAATACTGCAAAATACTTGGTGCAAACAGGTAAAGAGAGAATCTGCAAAGCAGAAATTATTAAATTAAAATGTACAAAGAAGCTAAACAGGAAAGAAGTATGACCTGAGAAGAAAAGAAGAGCAGTATGATTCAGATTATGTTGTTTGGTGCAGGAAAATGTTAGTGGTAGGTAATTTTCATCAATAACTATACTAAAATTGCAGTACTAAACTTGAAACAGATTTTTCTCAAAACTACATTTTTTTTTTACTTTCAGATACAATTATTTTCCAAACTAACTGGGTTACAAATATGAAATCCGGTCAAATTGTTGCTCAGGATGGTAATACGTTATTACAAGTAATTGATAACCATCAACCCAACAGAAGTTGTTTTATAGTAATTAAAGTATTTAAGAAAGTGAAATTTAATTAGTGAAAGAATAAAAAAGTTCTTCAAATCCATAAAAGGTATTTTGCTCACTTTACTTGAAAATGCAGTCATCTATGTTACATACACTCATAAAAATATTATTGTTTCGACGCATATAGTTCGTTTGAAAAATGTATCTATTAAAGAGGTGAAATGGCACTGGCGGAACAGGAATGCAAATTGCCATCCGTCTCTCCTAATGTTACTTGGGACTGACAGAAAGTTGGTGACCGAAATCGGACATAGCCTATTCAAAGAAACCATCTTTTTCTTCACCTCAAGTCATTAAGAAAACCAAGGGAAAACCTACGTCTGGGAGTTGGGACTGAGATTCGAGCCAAGAAATTTATGGAACAAACGAAAGGACAAGGGAGAGACAATGCATATGTTTCAAGATCTCAACCTCCTGAACAGTCTACTGAACTTATTCATTCAGTTCTTTACCCTGACTAGGTCATAGTAGAGTCGGCGTGAGGAAATCTGTGATAATAGCAGGGGCTTGACATGGGTGCTTCGCACGACTACGAACTATCATCTTATGCGATTTTGTATACGTATTAAGGTCGGTCATCTTAAATAAAATGCTCTGACTTTGTGGTGCTCAAACTTCTTCTTCTGCAGCAAGCGAAGCTTCTACGTCCCAATACCTAATCTGGCCACTGTACGCAAATAACAACACCAACACAGCAAAGCACAACTTGTTAATATATCAGGTTACGTTCGTCCTACCTAACCACGAAAGTTATAGGACAAGTTAAGAATCTTGTAGTGGAAGTTAGGTCTACTTTTAACAAAATTTTTATCTATTTTAAAGTTGAAGAAAGTGAGTCGGAAGTTATTTGTCTTAAATAGATTTTTTTTAATGGAATTGGTGAATATCACAATTAGTAAATGTTTTGTTTTACTTTTAACCTGAGCATAGCTGCTCAAAATTCTGACTATTGCTTTTTAGCAACATAGTTTTACGATTCAACAACTGTTCATTCTGATGAAGATACCCCTAGTAGGTGTTGAAACCTAGGTCAATGTACCTATCGTTTATGTGCAACCGGTTGGCTGCTTAATATTATATTGAGATTAGTCAGAGTCTTATAATCTGAAAATGAACGTAACACACGTAAAAAGTGAAAGACAGTCAATTCAACTTCGAACTAGGTTAATAATTTGGTTGAGGTTAACACTGTGGACAGAACTCTATGGAAGCAAGACCACATAGAAGCTGTAGGACGAAGATATCCTTAGTGTACAGCTCGCTGAAACAAGTTTAAAGAACTGAAATTCAAACTGGAGTTCCGTCAGCCGCTTATGTTCCATATTCAAAATATGTGAAAAACGAACTGCTCAGATTCCAGATCGCGCTACTGAGGACAGTCAAATCTTACCTCTCTTCCATCTTAGCAGAGTGCTGCAAATAGCCACAAATGGCCAGCTATCCCTGTTCATGACGATAAGCACCTGGGTCTCTTGAAACTTGTTAAAAAAGCATTACTCATGCCCAACTTTCCATCCCTCAAAAATCTGTATTTTCCAACGTAACGGCCGAGAACTGCCAGAAAGGTTTCGAAATATCTGGAAAAAGTCAGCAAAATTATTTGTGTACAGGAAGCACATTTATCCTTCACTTGGCTGAAACCAAGTTATATTCGATTAGTTTGTTCGTCCACATCTTGCGCTAGACAAACCAACAGAAACTAGTTAGCTGTTTGCATGGAATGTACTGGGTGTTTCGCAAGTTCGGCTACTTGGAGACCATTTGCAACCATTCATGAGCGCCATGCTCTCAAATAACGATCGAATTTTTGTGGATGACAATGCACCACGTCACCGCTCACAATTGTCCGAGATCGGTTTGAGGAACACTCTGGACATTCTGGAACGAATGGGTTGTCCACCTAGATTCCCCAATAAGAATCCTATCGAACATTTATGGGGGATAATCGAGACGTCAGTTTGTGCACAGTATCCTGAACGGGCAACACTTTCGAAGTTAGGGCGGCTATAGACACAGCGTGGTTCAGTATTTCTGGAAGGGATTTCTGACGACTTGTTGAGTCCATTCCACGTCGAGTTGCTGCATTATGCCTGGCTAAAGCACGATTTTTGTCACCTCAGTGTATAGATGACAATGGTTACCGGCCAAAGTCTTCCGACGTCCACCAACTTCTAGCTAATCAGATTTATGAAGAGCATTGGCAATTTGATTTTCCTTGTACTGCAGGCAGTCGAAGTTGAAAGCTGGCAGAAGCCCTGCAAGAAGTCCGGGACCATCTCTCCCCTTCTCTCCTACAAGGCATCCATGCCAATACATTCATGACCAAACAGATTTACGTAACTGGTGTTTTGCAGAGTGACCGTTACTGTCTCCAAGATGCATGGAATAGTTTGGCATGTAACGTATTTGTGGTGTTGTCTAGCTACTGTCCCCAAGGTTACTGTAACAGATTGGGGTATAACAAGTTGCATGTAAATACGTGCTACCTGTAACTTTTCTACAATTAGAATTTCTAATGGTCCCTGTTTATCTGCACTCGTTTTCGTTGGGGACGTTACATACGTACCGTTTGGTGTGTAACGTAGTGTAGGATGTCACTAGATTCACTCTCTCCAAAGTGAAAGGACCAGTTTCGTGTGTTGTCAGATCTTCTTCCAAGGCGACTGTAATTGTTTGGCATGTAACATAATCGTGAATGTAACAAGACCTATATCACAAACATGAATGGAATAGTTTAGGGTGTAACTTAGTTGGGGATGTTGCCAGATCTACTACCCTCAAAGGTGAATGGAACAGTTTTGGGTGAAACGTAATTGTGAATGTTGTCAGAACTGCAGAAGGACCGCATCGTGGCAGTCGAGAGCTAGTAGGATGAGATGTGGGGTGTCAAAGATTTGGATCGTGAGCAGATCATGGATGTGTGACATAATGGCCACCTCCGAATCGTGTATGGGCTATTCATTTCATTTGGCAGTGTTAAAGGAACACTGCGGCTCGGTAATCTTGCCCAGAGTGATCTGCAGTGAGCAGTTCCTTGTTGATCCGAGGGTCGCCATTTAAGGAAATCTCGCAAAGTTGAACAGGTGCGCTACGACGAGTGCTTGCTTTCTGATGACGCTCAATCTAAAAGCTTTATACATTTTCTTAGTATACTTTAATCTGTCTTCTGTTCGCAGGTGTTCAGATGCAGTTGAAAGTAAATTTCAGGCGGAGTGTACACTTTATGAGTCGTGCCAGTTGCATATCCCTCATTTCCATATGATATTAATCATAGACAATCGTTAAATGAAATTTATACTCTTTTAACAATCTTCCCGAGCTGTTCTCGCTTATATCTGCTTCACTGACCAACAAAATCTATTCTTGTGTTTGCCGAAATAAAATTTATTTATGCTAAGTATTACTGTTTCTACATAGGTTCTTCACGCACGTAAAAACGTCTGAATGTCTAACATTATCTTCAGACATTCAAGTATTGCGTGTACCGGGTTTCCCACGTTCGGCTACTAGTTTCAGAGTCATGAACTACTCGTATCACACTGCTTTTTGCATGTTTCACTCGTATCTTCAGGTAAGCCATAAAAATGCTCACATGACTTCACATATATAAGACTCCTTTGCCTGACCTACATCTACTGCGACCTTGAATTGCAAGGCGACTCACTGTATCTTCTCTTTGACAAAGCTATGAGTGTAGTTTGCATGGCAACTGTAGGTTACAGTTTCAAGAACGCATGCTGTACGAAGAATAATCTAGCTTTTCCACAAATTTCAAACTATTGTTCCTTTCTTTGCTGCAAATACTACTCACATAGAGATGGGTCGAACTCGTTGATTCCCGTGAACTACTTCATTCATTTCACTCTTTGCCATGAAGCGTTCAAATGAAGTAGTTCATTCATGAAGTAAGGAAGCCTGGCGAAGTTGCACAGTTCGCCGCTCAGCCGCGGCTACGCTCCCTTCGCCTCGCTCGTACAATAAAGGTTCGTAATACTTCATAATTGTACCAACAGATGGCCAACTATGCAGTAACATGCACGCAACGTTTTACGCTCTTACAGCGTCTGAGATAACTTAAATAGGGCATGGTCGAAGGGGACAAAGGAAAGATAAACAGAGAAGCCTGTCACATATAAAGAAAGTATTATATTTAATCTTGCTCGACATTTTCTCATGAAGCGCCCAAAAAAGTCTTTATCTGCCAAGTGAAACATTATTTGTTATATTCATGGACTGAAAAACTAGGGCTACCAACAAAATGCAGTCCAATTTCATGTTCCTTTTAAAATTTAATCCAAAATAGAGTGAGTATGTTTACCACTGTCACAAAGTCTATATATCTACGTTAAGTAATTATTCAGAAGTTTTCCTATAGATTTTATTTTGTTGAGAATAATATAACCCTCCAAATTCAAAACGTAAACTGTCACCTGTAGTAATTGGTACGATTTCAGGTAAAATCCCTCTTTCAGTGTTATTAAGAAAACTTTTATTTTCATGTTGGCTGTGCGTGCTCACACAGCCAGCCTCTTCGTTTGTATCTGTAATATTAATTTGTCCGAAAGCGCTGCCAACGGTAGGCTACCGGTAGACGCGAAGTATAACTGAACTGCAAAAATAGTCACGGGTAATGATGTCAGCACTGCAGGAAGCAGCTGACGCTGCCTTCCCCTCGCCCCTCACCTCGCCAACCCCTCGCAAACCTATAGTTTCCCACAAACGCCGCGCGATTCGTCGACAGGCAGTAGTGGGGGGACTGAAGTGAAGGGATAATGAGTGACGTAACACCGATGTAATGGGATGAGAGAGAGGGGAAGAGAGTGAGTGAACTACAAGAAAGTGTGGAGTGTGTTTGTTATCTGTGAAGAATTTGAAGTACCAGTTCATTGAAATTGAGTGGTTAGTTCACACTTCACTGGAGTGAAGCGTTCATTTGAACGACTCATTCACGAGCTCCCCATCACTAACCCACATCCAACAACCTGCATCTTATCCATCACTTTTTCTCACCTCAAATACACTCTAAATGTTTATCATCCAGAACTGTCTCTCTGAAATTCGTAAATAAAACCATTATGAGGTACTGCCAGAAATTCTCGCCACATTTATCCCTACAGTATAGAGGATAACGTCATCGACCATCATTCGATTTACCCATTTGTTTCACCTCAACTGAAAATAAATCAAAGCTAAAGAGCAACAAGCTGACCTCCGAAAATATCACTAACGAGGGGAATATAAATAATGTATGAGATATGCGTGTCATATTTAAAGAGTATTTAGTTTTAAATGCAACACATATATCACCAGCGCAGCTGCATTCGGATACGGACATCAGACAGAAACTGTCCAGTAACATAATGTAACAGATAATGCAATAAAGGACATCTTGTCTAAAGTATTTGAAACCTTGTTTTAATTGGTAACCGTAGGAAGTTCAGCACTACAGTACAGTGACTGATAGACAGGACTGAACTCTGAGTTTAAAATCATCTTCCTCCACTGATCGACCAGTCCATGGTTGTGTTGACGGCTCGCAGTGTCCGTTATGAACCGGTAGCACACCCGTGGATTACTTGGTCACCTAACACATCGGGAGAAACTGAAGCATCACATTTTTCTCCATTGGTTATGACAGTGGTGTATTTTTTTGTTTTATCTGCATTTTCGAAATTGTAATTGACGGAGTGCTCTTTTCGAAAGAATTTTGAGGGGTGCTTGCAATCCAACTAATGTGTCCCTAATCGACTTTTCTTCAAAATGATCGATTCTAGCGTCGTCGCTGGTAGGTGACTGGTGGACAAATGCGCAGTGTTTTGTTTTCTTAGCAGCGCGCTACAGAGAGAGCGGAAGTTGCCGAAACAGGCGCGAGGTGGCGCGGGAGACTGAGGTGCCGGCAGCGGCTCTGTGGCAGCGCGGAGTAAGCGCGAAGTACGGCGACTTTAGCGAACACTGCGCGCCAAATACGACGCTTGGTTTTCATAAAATGGTGTGGGCGAACGTCCTTGTGAGGTGCAGGGCGTTCTGTAGCAGCTTTGGACGACAGTTAATATGGCTACCTGGAATACTGAATTATGGGGGACTGTGCTGGGGTTGCGGCTCATTATAAATATTATACCGTGCCTTCATTGCAGCTATTGAATTTAAAATTTATGTCATACTGAAGATTCCAAGGTTCTGATTGACGATATTAACCTCACCTTACGGCTGGTTCAAGTGGTCAAACATACATTTTTGTGCTAAGTTTTGAAATTCGGAAAGAAACTGTTCTGGAAGTGTGGACATATTTAGGCACCAAATTTAAATTTATAAAAATAGTTACAAGACTGGTCTGGTTTCCTGTGTTATTGTCCATTGAGCACAATTCACCCGATAATAAGTGTACATATGGAAGGTATGTCTTTTCAGTTAAACAATTTCAATTCTTTGTTTGTTGTAGAAGCCTGATTACACTTCGTCCATCGTTTTCCATGTTAGGATAGAATTGTTTGTAATTGCAAGTGGCGGGGGCGGTTTTGACTAATCTTGGCCAGGTGATGGGATGTGCATTTTATGGCTTAACTTTGTTGCTTTTAATGTAATTCCATGTACATCGATATGGCAGGCACGTGCTTTCTATAATACGTAAGCAGTTTACAAACATATACATTGCCTGAATGACACGTCTTACAGTCTGTCTGCAAACTGAAGAGGTAGCAGGCACTACTCTCTGCACCCAGCTATGCCACAAGATGGAAATGGAAATGTCGTGTGGCTACGGCCTCCCGTCGGGTAGACCGTTCGCCTGGTGCAGGTATTTCGATTTGACGCCACTTCGGCGACCTGCGCGTCGATGGGGATGAAATGATGATGATTAGGACAACACAACACCCAGTCCCTGAGCGGAGAAAGTAAAGGATGTTTCACAAAGTCATAAATATCCTTATGTATTTCACCTAATAAATCAACGTAATATATAGCGTGAGAACTGAAAAGAGAGCAGCGATTGTTGTGGCGAAACAACAATATATCTTCCACACAGGATGATTAAAGGTTGCGCTCATACACCGGTGCACTTTGTGCCCAGTCATCGTGCCCCTGTGTTTGTCCCTAACACTATCGCAGTCACGTAATTAACTTCTTGCCACTGTAATTTTTCCTCGTATCTATGTAATTATGTAGTTATGTAGTTCTCAATTCGTTCGAGCAATCAATCAGTCATAATAGGAAACACAGTCATTACTCAGTCACTACAAATTAATTCAGATATTTTACTTGTTAGAATGAAATCAGGCGATGATTCTTCTTCTCTGCAGACTCGTGCTTTGCTGCAGTCTGCTAATCTGTACAGATAAAATGCCTCGTATTTTTGGGAGCGTTGTATAATCAGTCGGGAAACCTCAGATCAAGCGGATAGTTGGCTTTGATGAAGTTTAACCTTCCGAAGATGTAATGGAGCTCTTTGATTATTAAATGCAGGTTCGTATCCAGTCTTTCGGAAGTTCCCCTCTGATTAATAACTACGCAATATATCGATGAATATTATTAATTCTCAAATGTCAAATAATGTAAATTGTTACACACCTTTTGTATGAAGGAGCAATATATATATATATATATATATATATATATATATATATATATATATATATATCCCTTTTAATCGTACAATGTCGTATCAGTTATCTTTTGTCATAAATCTCAGTATTCAGATTACAATACGTCAAACAATGCTCAGGCTAATCGGCACGAAGACAATCTCGGAAGCTTTTTTCTAATAACCACCAGAGAGAGTACTACAAAGAATAATTCTGCTCTCATGGCATAGCTATTGTATGAAACTACTTTGCGCATGGATTCTGCGAGTATGAAGACAGAAAATTAGTAAACGTCATTCAAGGGTAGAACTGTATTAGAATAATTCATCGAATATAAAGAGATATTACACCACTTTCTCAATATGTGCGCTTGAGTGACTGCATCGCACTATCAGAAAGCACCCACACTACACCAGTGATGATGAATCCAAATCGACAAGCTTCTAAAGTTTTTCATATTATATTAGGAAAGTACATTTTTGCTTTACTCGGAGAACTCGCAGACTGGGGCATTAGTAAGAGTTTGGAATGCCTGAGCATTTTATTGTTGCTTTGATAAGTTCGACTCACTGACTATGATCCTGGATCAGCCCCCTGTTGTGACTGTACATGATGGTCACTGCTGAGTGTAGTTGTTCTTTAAACAGTATCCTTTAAAAGCAAGCCAGCTAGCTCCGTCTTTACCTGCAGTTACTCGACTTTATGTACTCGGGCTCCGCATGACTGTTTAAAAAGAATAGCTCGACATAGCTGTACAGATAACTTTAAAACTCGATCAGTTTCAGTTAAAATAGTAATACATGACTGCTCGACAGTTCACACAGTGAACAGATTTTTTTTTACATACAAGTGTTAAAACTATGAAAATGAAAGTGAATGAAATGTCCAATTGCTCTATGTAGCTAAACTTGTTCAGACCGTGTATAATTCAGGTCACATACAATACCCGGCACCGTCTCAGTACCCGGACGGCAGCCACAGCACATGCTTCGATAGCACACGAGACGCTCGCAGCTTATGTTGTCAACTGCTGTGTTGCTGTAAAACACACATAAGCGTGTCGGATTTTGTCAGTGAAGGGCACAATACTTCCCTGAGTAACATCTATGAAGGGCATTGTGTTGCTTGACATAAACCGACAAGAGGATATTTTAATCGGAAAGTGCACAGCTTGCGACATCACTGACATGACGTTCATCAGTTTTAATCTACCAGGAAATTTCATATCAGTGCACACTACACTGCAGAGTGAAAGTATCATTCAGGAAGCGATCTTTCAGCTTGTCTGACACTTCGCTATTTTTTATGCATCTCATGCACAAAGGCCATGAGGGCAACAGCCGTTCAAATTCCCAGCTTTGGAATTTACACATTTCCGGCAACGCTGCTCGTATTTGTACCTGAACTCGCCAATAAATCACCTAGTCGGACCTGCCACAGCGCACCCAGAGTCGGGTTCCCACTAGCGTTCAGCCACACAATTTCTTCTTACCTTGTACCAGTACTGTACTGTTATGCGTCTCCAACAGTAAGCAGTTGTAAATTGCATCACAGCCACCTCACAGATGTCGTAGGCACGTAGTTATTATGAAACGGCCGGCCGCAGTGGCCGAGCGGTTCTAGGCGCCACAGTCTGGAACTGCGCGACTGCTACGGTCTTAGGTTCGAATCCTGCCTCGGGCATGGATGTGTGTGATGTCCTAGGTTAGTTAGGTTTAAGTAGTTCTACGTTCTAGGGGACTGATGACCTCAGAAGTTAAGTCGCATAGTGCTCAGAGCCATTTGAACCATATTATGAAACGTAAGCAGTTTACAAACACACGCATTGCCTACACAACACCTCACCTCATATAGTCTGCCTGCAAAATGAAGAGGTAACAGGCACCACCCTCTCTATCCAACTATGTAAATAGGGGTAATTTAGGATGTTTAACAAACTTATAACGATTCTTATGCAGTTCGCCTAACACATCGGTGCAGTGTGCATTGTATGAACTGAAGAGCGAGCAGTGCTTGTTGTGGCGGAAGTGTCCTCTCCCGGAACAACACTAGGATTGCCATAAAGCATGACGAAAGGTCCATTTGTGCCTGGGCACCATGCGCCCAGATGCCGTGCACGTATGTGTGCTCCTAACACTAGTAGAGTCATGCATGTTGCGGCATGTCTCTTTCCCAACATGTGCATTCGAGTGATTCCATTCATTCCTTCAGAGAAGCATGCACACAGCTCCTGTAATCCAGTTGCACTTCCAAGTTAAATGCCCCTGTGTGGGTTTGTTTATCAGTGGCAGCCAGTGTATCGTGCATCAGTGAGGCTGAAACGTAAACGAGCCATCTAAAGGCAGGCTGAGGATCTCCTAACATCATGTACTCATAAGGCTTACTTTGAGGAACAAACCACACGGGTAATAAATATGAAAGCATGTGTATTTTATGTGTCTGGCAAAACGTGTAATTACGATGATGGATTCTAAACACTAGAAAGTACCTTTTGAAAAGTAACAATCATCAAATCAACATGATTCTAAAATCTTTCCGTTTATATTACGAAAGCATATCTTTTCTTTGCTTGGAGAGCTCGCAGACTGAAGCACTGGTGAGAGTTTGAAACGTCTGGACGTTTTATTTTTGCTTTGATGAATTCCATTAGTTGGCTAAGCTGGATGAGTTGGCTGTTGAAATTTGTGACGCATAGAGGGGAGCAGTTTCTGCAATACGTGGATCTGCAACACACAAGGACTGGCTGGTGGTTAATGCAAAAATGCTCGACATTAGACGTTGGGTCTCCGATTCCATCTAGATGAGCGTTTCAGCTAGAGATTTCAGTGTTCTGTTCTTTGCTCTCATCGACGCAAACTATTTACCAGCCAAAGCGGCTCTAAAGGAACCACGTTGGCTTCGCCGCATCAAGAATCCCAGAATCACTCCTCTTCTGTAACAAATGTTCAAATGTGTGGTAGTTCTTAAGGGACCAAACTGCGGAGGTCATCGGTCCCTAGGCTTACACATTACTTAAACTAACGTATGCTAAGAACCCCATGCCCGAGGGAGGACTCGAACCTCCGACGGAGGGGGGGGGGGGGGGGGCAGCACAGTCAGTGACATGGCGCCTCTAACCGCGCGGCCACTCCGGGCGGCCCTTCTGTAACATGTATTCATCATAAGCACGAACGAAGGCCTTTTATTTTGTTCAGGTTCGCCTTTGTTGTTTACAAGTTGGCCTTATTAGGAACTTTAGACAGCTATTTAGTCTCACTCTGTGCTTATAAGCCGTAGAATTAACCAGACAGAAAACCGGAAATTGACGATAATACTGCTGAAATTCTATGTGCTTTTCGTTACACCACTCAGTGAAAGTTCTGTTCCCGGGTTCGATTCCCGGCGGGGTCAGGGATTTTCTCTGCCTCGTGATGGCTGGGTGTTGTGTGCTGTCCTTAGGTTAGTTAGGTTTAAGTAGTTATAAGTTCTAGGGGACTGATGACCATCGATGTTGAGTCCCATAGTGCTCAGAGCCATTTGAACCATTTTTGAAAGTTCTAATTAAAAGGCAAGCGCTCTTGCCTATTCGTGCAACGGCCGCAAGCTCCTAGTGCGCACGGAGACTTGTACAGCCAGAAACCCACCTTAAGAATCGTTTTACGACTAGCACTGCAACGCAGACTTCGGTGATTGACGTAGATTCCGTTGGAGTGTATTTCTTCCGTTTGTTAGATTAGTTACTAAATATGTATTTCGCGTTAGTTCCATGCATTTTGCAAACACTCCGTGAGTGTGACTCTACACTGAGACGCCACTGATTCAATTGGTGTGCTACGTAATGGCCACTATAACTTTTTGAAACTACTTGTATGTACCTCTTGTGGCGTACTTGGGTAGAGAGAGTGTGGATTCAAGTGTTTGCTCCTCAGTTTCACACACGGAGAACTGAGGAAGCGTTTAAAGCTGTAGCGAATTCAGAATCGATATTACGGCTACCAACAAACTTTACACGTAATTTCAAACCTTTTGGAACCTTTCCTCGCTGCCACCGCTCACAAAGCAATGACAAGAAAAAAGTTTATCGCTTATTATATTTTCACTGTTCATGCAGTAAAACTTCAGTGTCAGGCATGATTTTTGCATTTATTATTTTTTTAATACTGAGTCTATTTGTGAGACGTGTTGCAGACGGTGACACACATACCACCTAATGTACCTGCAAAATTTTGTCACTGTACAACACTTACTATGGCAGATATGATGTCATTAACAATGGGATGCCTACTATACATGGTAGTTCGATTCTATAAAGAGTCGAGGGTACGATGGTTACTGGTCAGTAACTAACACAACAAACGGAAGAAGTGTAAAGGATGAGCCAGACAGTACGCGATTTTACTTTATCATATGAGCTTTGAAATTTCATTTTTCTTGTTACGGCCAAACCTCGGCCGGCAGAGTCGGCTGCCTGTAAATTCTTTCGTCCAACAGTCTATTAACAGGAAGTCAGCGCCAAGGAAGGGCACCTTGATCACGCGCCGCCCTAATGTGCTGACGAGGGTACGCTATGCGCTCTGGAAAATTCCGTGCTGCCCGCACGGTTTTCTCGATCCCGACCAATCAGGGCGGAAGAAGCTGCATGGTGCGTCGAATATACCCGGCAGCCCATCGCCCTGTAGGAGTCTACATCTCTTGCTTCTCCCGGTGCTGCGGCGCCGGGGACTTAGTATTCGCAGCCAGCATGACGCTCGGACTGGCCCGATTGGCAGATGCCAACTTTCGTTAGCTTCGCGAACTATGTTTCGCCAATCTCTATGCTCTGGCTCACCGTCGCCTCCCTAGGCCTGGCTTTGTGACCCCTTTTTAACATGCTTTCGCCAATAAATGTCTTTAGTCTAAATAGTAGCCTATTCATTCGATAATTCCCACCGCCTTCCCAACCACCCATCCTGTATAGAAGTACACACGAACTGAATCTAATTAAATCATCGTACGCTGTACTGTACTGCTAGATGGAAAATTGTCATCCTGTACAGTAGCTGTAGAATTCCTCCAGGAAACGCGACTTCGCCCTCCACGAGATCTGCTTTCTTTTCAGTTTACAGACACGCTATACAGATTGAAGCCGTCATTCACGACCATTCCTTATCTACCTCAAAGAAAAAAGTTTACAGTCACCATTCATTTATATAATTCTGATACCAGGTGAAATCAGAGGGAAGAAGGAGGCTGATGAGTTTCATGATCCCCACTCAATTAACATTTTGCAAGTGCATTCACATGTTTACAATATCATTTTCTTAATTTTTATAATTACTTTGGAGGATAAAAGCTTTAAGACTGAGAGCATGGCAAAGAGCGCTGGAGAGTTCGACGCCATATTTAACGAAAGATTCTTTGTGGCTGAACTGAAATTATATGGTTACAGAGACCTTTTCTGCTCTCAGTCATCTACGATGTATATATGCAGTCTGAAGCTACGAATGAAAATTTGTACCCATGTCAGGATTCGAAATTTGGTCTGCTGTCCACTAGAGAGCTCCGCTGACCACTGTGCCATCCTGGCACAGTGGCTTTGCACAGCTGCATAGGCTATCCTAGCACGCATCTCTCCTCGATCCATATTCCCATTCACGACTCAAACTATTTGGTTTAGGAGGAATACCAAGTGGACTGAGACGTAAATTGGAATTAGGATTGAGGGCAGAGGTGTGCTAGCGTACTCCGGTACAGATATGCAAAGACAGTTTGACAGGATGGCTTAGTGGTTAGCACGTATGCCTAGTGAGCAGCAGACGCAAGATCGTATCCTAGCTTTCACTTTTCAGTTGTTTATTAGAGGACCTCCCTTGCCAAATGGATAGGCTTGCTACCTGATCGATGACACTGCTACCAGGCAAAGGCGTACCTGCCCTCAACAACAAATCCAGCATCGTTCGTGATTCCACACATAGAATTGGCAACCCACAGGAAGTTTAGGAAGGGAAGAAATAAAGGGAAAGACCCTTCACTAACAAAAACAAAAAATAACGCAACGCCTGACTGCCAAAACGTAGACGGAAACGACCGAAAGCACCAGCGTTCCTACCGCTTACTCACTGACACAGCTGTAGCCTGCAGAGCTGTGTTCTCTGTCTCAGTGCTCACAAGGAAACAGCACGATTATCGGATTTGATTGTTGTTTTCTCATATATTTGTGGTGCATGAAGTTTGAAAACTGTATTGCGCCAGAATTAGAACCGAAGACGCCCAACACGTCAGAGACAAACTCAGATAGAGGCACACTGCTTGTCGAATGACCAACACTTTAGCATATTAAATGAGGTCGGAAAACTTCAAAGTCGATTTTCTCGAGTATTTTAAAGTGTTGCATCAAACTGCTTTGAGAGCGGTATATTGGTTGTAAGTGAAATACTAATCTTTCTTTCTTTGGCCTTTGTCCCGCTTCAACGCGGCGTCAGCCTTGTTATTACAGATTTGGCAGTGTTACATCTACATCTACATCTACATCTACATCTACATTGATACTCCGCAAGCCACCCAACGGTGTCTGGCGGAGGGCACTTTACGTGCCACTGTCATTACCTCCCTTTCCTGTTCCAGTCGCGTATGGTTCGCGGGAAGAACGACTGTCTGAAAGCCTCCGTGCGCGCTCTAATCTCTCTAATTTTACATTCGTGATCTCCTCGGGAAGTATAAGTAGGGGGAAGCAATATACTCGATACCTCATCCAGAAACGCACCCTCTCGAAACCTGGCGAGCAAGCTACACCGCGATGCAGAGCGCCTCTCTTGCAGAGTCTGCCACTTGAGTTTATTAAACATCTCCGTAACGCTATCACGGTTACCAAATAACCCAGTGACGAAACGCGCCGCTCTTCTTTGGATCTTCTCTATCTCCTCCGTCAACCCGACCTGGTACGGATCCCACACTGATGAGCAATACTCAAGTATAGGTCGAACGAGTGTTTTGTAAGCCACCTCCTTTGTTGATGGACTACATTTTCTAAGCACTCTCCCAATGAATCTCAACCTGGTACCCGCCTTACCAACAATTAATTTTATATGATCATTCCACTTCAAATCGTTCCGTACGCATACTCCCAGATATTTTACAGAAGTAACTGCTATCAGTGTTTGTTCCGCTATCATATAATCATACAATAAAGGATCCTTCTTTCTATGTATTCGCAATACATTACATTTGTCTATGTTAAGGGTCAGTTGCCACTCCCTGCACCAAGTGCCTATCCGCTGCAGATCTTCCTGTATTTCGCTACAATTTTCTAATGCAGCAACTTCTCTGTATACTACAGCATCATCCGCGAAAAGCCGCATGGAACTTCCGACACTATCTACTAAGTCATTTATATATATTGTGAAAAGCAATGGTCCCATAACACTCCCCTGTGGGACGCCAGAGGTTACTTTAACGTCTGTAGACGTCTCTCCATTGATAACAACATGCTGTGTTCTGTTTGCTAAAAACTCTTCAATCCAGCCACACAGCTGGTCTGATATTCCGTAGGCTCTTACTTTGTTTATCAGGCGACAGTGCGGAACTGTATCGAACGCCTTCCGGAAGTCAAGAAAAATAGCATCTACCTGGGAGCCTGTATCTAATATTTTCTGGGTCTCATGAACAAATAAGGCGAGTTGGGTCTCACACGATCGCTGTTTCCGGAATCCATGTTGATTCCTACATAGTAGATTCTGGGTTTCCAGAAATGCCATGATACGCGAGCAAAAAACATGTTCTAAAATTCTACAAGAGATCGACGTAAGAGATATAGGTCTATAGTTTTGCGCATCTGCTCGACGACCCTTCTTGAAGACTGGGACTATCTGTGCTCTTTTCCAATCATTTGGAACCCTCCGTTCCTCTAGAGACTTGCGGTACACGGCTGTTAGAAGGGGGGCAAGTTCTTTCGCGTACTCTGTGTAGAATCGAATTGGTATCCCGTCAGGTCCAGTGGACTTTCCTCTATTGAGTGATTCCAGTTGCTTTTCTATTCCTTGGACACTTATTTCGATGTCAGCCATTTTTTCGTTTGTGCGAGGATTTAGAGAAGGAACTGCAGTGCGGTCTTCCTCTGTGAAACAGCTTTGGAAAAACGTGTTTAGTATTTCAGCTTTACGCGTGTCATCCTCTGTTTCAATGCCATCATCATCCCGTAGTGTCTGGATATGCTGTTTCGAGCCACTTACTGATTTAACGTAAGACCAGAACGTCCTAGGATTTTCTGTCAAGTCGGTACATAGAATTTTACTTTCGAATTCAATGAACGCTTCACGCATAGCCCTCCTTACGCTAACTTTGACATCGTTTAGCTTCAGTTTGTCTGAGAGGTTTTGGCTGCATTTAAACTTGGATTGGAGCTCTCTTTGCTTTCGCAGTAGTTTCCTAACTTTGTTGTTGTACCACGGTGGGTTTTTCCCGTCCCTCACAGTTTTACTCGGCACGTACCTGTCTAAAACGCATTTTACGATTGCCTTGAACTTTTTCCATAAACACTCAACATTGTCAGTGTCGGAACAGAAATTTTCGTTTTGATCTGTTAGGTAGTCTGAAATCTGCCTTCTATTACTCTTGCTAAACAGATAAACCTTCCTCCCTTTTTTTTATATTCCTATTAACTTCCATATTCAGGGATGCTGCAACGGCCTTATGATCACTGATTCCCTGTTCTGTACATACAGATTCGAAAAGTTCGGGTCTGTTTGTTATCAGTAGGTCCAAGATGTTATCTCCACGAGTCGGTTCTCTGTTTAATTGCTCGAGGTAATTTTCGGATAGTGCACTCAGTATAATGTCACTCGATGCTCTGTCCCTACCACCCGTCCTAAACATCTGAGTGTCCCAGTCTATATCTGGTAAATTGAAATCTCCACCTAAGACTATAACATGCTGAGAAAATTTATGTGAAATGTATTCCAAATTTTCTCTCAGTTGTTCTGCCACTAATGCTGCTGAGTCGGGAGGTCGGTAAAAGGAGCCAATTATTAACCTAGTTCGGTTGTTTAGTGTAACCTCCACCCATAATAATTCACAGGAACTATCCACTTCTACTTCACTACAGGATAAACTACTACTAACAGCGATGAACACTCCACCACCGGTTGCATGCAATCTATCCTTTCTAAACACCGTGTGTACCTTTGTAAAAATTTCGGCAGAATTTATCTCTGGCTTAAGCCAGCTTTCTGTACCTATAACGATTTCAGCTTCGGTGCTTTCTATCAGCGCTTGAAGTTCCGGTACTTTACCAACGCAGCTTCGACAGTTGACAATTACAATACCGATTGCTGCTTGGTCCCCGCATGTCCTGACTTTGCCCCGCACCCGTTGAGGCTGTTGCCCTTTCTGTACTTGCCCAAGGCCATCTAACCTAAAAAACCGCCCAGCCCACGCCACACAACCCCTGCTACCCGTGTAGCCGCTTGTTGCGTGTAGTGGACTCCTGACCTATCCAGCGGGACCCGAAACCCCACCACCCTATGGCGCAAGTCAAGGAATCTGCAGCCCACACGGTCGCAGAACCGTCTCAGCCTCTGATTCAGACCCTCCACTCGGCTCTGTACCAAAGGTCCGCAGTCAGTCCTGTCGACGATGCTGCAGATGGTGAGCTCTGCTTTCATCCCGCTAGCGAGACTGGCAGTCTTCACCAAATCAGATAGCCGCC
Source organism: Schistocerca piceifrons (assembly GCF_021461385.2). Classification (NCBI taxonomy): domain Eukaryota; kingdom Metazoa; phylum Arthropoda; class Insecta; order Orthoptera; family Acrididae; genus Schistocerca; species Schistocerca piceifrons. The sequence goes on from NC_060140.1 coordinate 236,841,854, forward strand.
GGAAGCCAGAGAGGATTTCCTCCGATCCATAGCGACACACATCATTGGTGCCGACATGAGCGACCACCTGCAGATGGGTGCACCCTGTACCCTTCATGGCATCCGGAAGGACCCTTTCCACATCTGGAATGACTCCCCCCGGTATGCACACGGAGTGCACATTGGTTTTCTTCCCCTCTCTTGCTGCCATTTCCCTAAGGGGCCCCATTACGCGCCTGACGTTGGAGCTCCCAACTACCAGTAAGCCCACCCTCTGCGACTGCCCGGATCTTGCAGACTGAGGGGCAACCTCTGGAACAGGACAAGCAGCCATGTCAGGCCGAAGATCAGTATCAGCCTGAGACAGAGCCTGAAACCGGTTCGCCAGACAAACTGGAGAGGCTTTCCGTTCAGCCCCCCGGAATGTCTTTCGCCCCCTGCCACACCTTGAAACGACCTCCCACTCTACCACAGGTGAGGGATCAGCCTCAATGCGGGCAGTATCCCGGGCAACCACAGTCGTAGTCCGATCAGGGGATGCGTGGGACGAGCTGGCCGTCCCCGACAAACCCCCATCCCGACCCCCACAGTGATGCCCATTGGCAACAGCCTCAAGCTGTGTGACCGAAGCCAACACTGCCTGAAGCTGGGAGCGAAGGGATGCCAACTCAGCCTGCATCCGAACACAGCAGTTGCAGTCCCTATCCATGCTAAAAACTGTTTTGCTAAGAACGTCTGAACTAATCTACAGAGAGCGCAAACAAATCGACAAAATTTAAACGGTTATTAAAATACAAGATTGCCTAGTAAATGCAGTAATGCTGCTACTTGCGCACTGCTGACACTGCTCGGCGGCGGAAGGAGACTAAGCGAAATTACACTATTCAGGTACTAAAACACGATGCTACACTCTCAAATACTATAATACGCCCGAAATTTATGAATTAAACAATGCAAGAACCAAAAACACGCAAAGAAATTAAGAATTAAACTATGTAACAAATGAGTGAGCTAGGAGTATACGACTTGCTGCTGCAGCTGCTTATCCAACGGCGGCAGGGAGCACACTAACTGCGACCAACCGACACTGGCCGTTCAAAACAAAACAGTAGACAAACGACTACGCGAATTTACACTATTCAGGTACTAAAACGCAATGCTACAACTCTCAAATACTATAATACGCTCGAAATTTATGAATTAAACAATGCAAGTACCAAAAACACGCAAAGAAATTAAGAATTAAACTATGTAACAAATGAGTGAGATAGGAGTATACGACTTGCTGCTGCAGCTGCTTATCCAACGGCGGCAGGGAGCACACTAACTGCGACCAACCGACACTGGCCGTTCAAAACAAAACAGTAGACAAACGACTACGCGAATTTACACTATTCAGGTACTAAAACGCGATGCTACAACTCTCAAATACTATAATACGCTCGAAATTTATGAATTAAACAATGCAAGTACCAAAAACACGCAAAGAAATTAAGAATTAAACTATGTAACAAATGAGTGAGCTAGGAGTATACGACTTGCTGCTGCAGCTGCTTATCCAACGGCGGCAGGGAGCTGCAGAGGGTGGCCAGATGCCCTTCCTGACGCCATCCCGAATCCCCCGTGACGTAAATAATATACCCCTGCTGTCTCCGTCTAGTGTAAGCCATGAAATAGTGTGAACGGTCTGAAATGTCTGTGAGTCGTGTAACTGAGGCGGGGCGTGGGGACCAGACCGGTATTCACCTAATGGGATGTGGAAAACCGCCTGAAAACCACACCCAGACTGGCTGGCACACCAGCCCCCGTCGTTAATTCCGCCGAGCGGATTCGATCCAGCATTAGCACTTTTGGCTACCCTGGCGGGTAACCGTCCAGAGGCTGGACGGCACACCGGACCTCGACACTAATCCGCCTGGCGGATTCGTGCAGGGGACCGGCAGGCCTTCCCGTTCGGGAACCAGTGCGTTAGGCCGCACGGCTTATAATGGTGAGTAATTATTTCGATTTTACGTCATGTCAGTTATTTAAATTGTCAGAATAGCAAGAATTTGTTGATACTAGAAGTCTTAAACCAATTTCAACAATTGGCATAATTTTTACTTACGGTTTTTCGGATGCTGTATTTCTCTAAAGAGTAAGTTTTTGGATGTTATGTCAAATTCATATATAAAGGTCTGATTAAATAAGTAATTGTTGTTATATTCTTACTTTTTGACATACCTATGAACTTATGAACAGAGCTCTTGAAATTACCACAGGTCGCAACTCACGTAGTCACTCGTGGTCTTATATCAAAACCGAATGTTTTTGGGGAAATTACCACGCCGTAGTTAAAGTCTCCGAGCGCAGTGTATTTGACTGAAGCACATTCTGATGGTGGGTGTTCCGTTGTTGCGAAGATCGGACGCGAACCGAAGACAACACAAAGCGGCCAGTAACTGCAATACACTACACTTCCGCTGTTATTATTGATATTTTCCAAGAATATCGACGAAAAACAGTCGAATAAATTGTTAACGAAGAAAACATGTCTGTCTCTTCAGTGTCCTGTGTCATAACCGATACACTACGGAAAATAATAGTGGCTTCAAAATGGGTTCCCCCTTATGGAATAAAAACTAAAAAGCAAATCGCGAGAAAGTCGTACCAAGTCTTCATATTTGACGCTTCGTTGACACCTAGTCCCAGAGCGAAGAAACTCTCCGCCCTGACTGCAAAAAGAACCAGGAACCCAGCAACCGAGAGACGGTGTCGTTAAGCACATTTGTTTGTTTCTTTCTTTTTATCTGTTTCTTTGTCGGTTTTCGTCAGTGATTCTCAACGGGTGTCAAATGACATCTCTCAGCTTCAATCGATGAAAACTCCACTCACAAGTGGAGTGCGTGACTTTCGGATCATGACTTTACTTCAGACATTGTACACTCCTGGTAGTCCATGAGGATAACGTAAAGTGCAGGAAATAAAGCATATTAAGGAGGCGATTTCGAGAAAATCGGGAGACTAGTTAATTATCAAACTCGGTAATCGGTAGATCGCTGAATAGAGTCCTTGTCATTTTCTTTACCTACAGTTTTTCAATATTAATCATAACATTTCATACATATTACATTTGAAAGGTAATATGATGAAAACCCACGTACATTTGCATGAACTTTTATGGAATTTTTAATCTTATTTGGCTGTCTTTAAATTTTTACTGCCACAACAAATATTACATTTATAATTAACGACAAGTAAACTACGGAGTGCATATGGTTTTCATGAAAATGTATGCCTGTCGTGATTTACGAAATCCCTTATATCTGCAATCGGACAAGGCACCGAGAACCGTTTAGTATCTGAACGCTACAGACAAAGGTTTCACGTTCGAGGGAAAGACTTTGAAAGCCCAACTGAAACATCGATAAATACAGGTGTAAATGACTTTATTCAGTAATACAATGAGTTATAGTTTGCCAGAATATGAGGATAACGTATGATTAACCGTCCAATGTGCTTTCGACATTACAAGTTGCAGGATGATTCAGGATGATTTTTTTCATACAGACACAGAAAAAACAGTGTGAAGCGGCAAGTACCTCACCGAATGAATGCATTTTTCTCGCATGCACAAGGAGTTTTCAGAATCTCTAAGGAAGAAGAAAGCTCATTGCCATTTTGAGAAATTACTCCTCTCTCTCAGAGTCTGGATGAAAACCATGGAAAACGCAATATTTTCATTAATATCGGTGCAGAAAACGGTATTTTATAATCATCTTCAGGAGAAACAATTTCTCGTTAGTTGTCAATCAGATCTGAACAAGTGTAAAGGCTCTTGATGATGCTTTTATCTTTTCCATAGAAATAAAAAATTTCTTATCTAAAAATTAGTAAACAGCCAAATAAAATTGGAAACTAATCAAAAATTAATGCAAATGCACGTATCTTTCATCGTATTATCATTTAAATGTGATATGTGTAAAATAATATGGAAAAAATATAAATTACAAAAAGAAAAAAAAGGCTTAACTTGACCCAACGATTCAGTGATTACGGAGATTCAACGCTAACCATATGACCGCCTCCACCTCATGTTCACTGTCGCAACACACTGGTAAGTGAATGACGCGCCCTATTTCGATTTTCCGAAATCGCCTAAGCAGTATGCCTTACTTATACAACCTAATGGACTATTAAAAGCTTAAAAGGTTTGAAGTAAATCAGTGACCAATGGCCTCCCCCCTCACGTCTTTTTTTATTTATTTGATTTTTTTTTAATTACATAGTTTGGCCAGTCCCGTGGCCAAACATGCTGAGCTACGGTGCCCCTTCTGTTAGACCACTTGCTGCGGACGAGACACAGGAAGATCAATTTTTAAACAGGATTGTTGCTACAGCTGGAACATGGATTCCAGCTATTGAGCCATAACCGGTATCTCAGTCCTCCTTTGGAAAAATCCTGACACTCCTCGGTCGAACAAATACCGTCGGCAAGATTTCGATGTTAAGTGGATAATCATTACGGCTAATCACAGGAATGTAGTGGTAGCAACAGACGGAGTGCCCCGGGGAACCACTGTAACAGGGAGATACTAGTCGGAATATCTGCGAAATGCTTTGTGGCCAATGAAGGTATGACGCCTTGAGATCTGGGTTTCTCCATGCGTAAACAATGTTCAAATAACTTACGGGAATGCAGCCGGCTGACATCGTCGACACCCGCCAATATTTTGACAGGAACACATACTGCCATTTTCAAGGCAAAACTACAGCGAGAAGGTACCGTACAATGGAATTCAAAACGTCAGTTTGCAGAAAAATACCGGAAAGATAACGCTACACACACACACACACACACACACACACACACACACACACATACACACACACACACACACACACACGAAACACACAACACAAACACAAGTACCATCACACAACCAAAGATGACCGACGTCAGAAGTTATCAGTGGTGAAATTAATTATCAGGACGTGAGGTAGCATTAACTTTGTCCCTCTGTTTTTGACAAGGGAGAGAGCAGAATTACTTGCAAAAATTAAACTAAAAGTACCATCTCTATTTGGAAGGTTATTTATCTACTTGGAACATGACGTTTTTAGGAAGCCTACTCATACAGACTTATACCTGAAGGCTTATACTTCTTACCAACCGGCTCATCGTGAATAGGTACTTCGTATCTTGGTTCACAGGACCCATGTCGTCTAGGACACAGAGTTTGTCAGCTGAGTTAGCCCATCTCGAGGTCACCTTTCGTCAGAATGGTTATAGTGGAAGACAAATCAAATGTGCGTTGCGCTATCGACAAGCTGTGCACTGGATAAGTGTTGATAATACAGACGTGGCACCGAAGTCTACGGACTTTTTACCTTAAGCAGGGAGCATTTAGATCTGCATTGGTTGTATTTCGCGGAAATATGATGCGAAATGTTTTTATTTCCACTATCTAAGATCAGGGACGTTTCAGCTTCCGTAAGCGATCATCTTGGCTTGTGTTTCTTGCAGTTATGGCATGTCATATTCTGATCAGACTATCAGTTCAGTGGACACGAGCATTAAGCGTCAAAAACGCTTACAACAGTCGAGCAAATCCGTGATTGCTCATCATTGTCTTGGCACAGGACATCTTGTGGAATTTAACAAGACGGAGATTCTTGCATACACTTCCAGTTCTTCCAGTTAGAGGGATAATGTTACTAAGGAAAGTGCATATTAAAGTAACAAGTAACCGTACAAATAGAAATGGCGATTTTCGTTTGGATTCTGCGTCGGATATTGCTCTCGCCCTTGTCAAAAAACAGAGGAACAGAGTTAATGTACTCCACCCGTTGATTATAAATTTCGACATCGATAACTTCTCACGTCAGTCATCTTTGGTTTGATATATGTGTGTGTGTGTGTGTGTGTGTGTGTGTGTGTGTGAGTGTGAGTGTGTCTGAGTGTGAGTGTGTCTGAGTGTGAGTGTGTCTGAGCGTGAGTGTGTGTGTGTGTGTGTGTGTGTGTGTGTGTGTGTGTGTGTGTGTCTGAGTGTGCGAGTGAGTGTGTGTGTGTGTGTGTGTGTGTGTGTGTGTCTTGCGAAGTCAAGGGTTTAAATTCCCTTGCACAGCGCTTACTTCCTGCACTTTTGGATTAAAATATGGGTTCAAATGGTTCAAATGGCTCTGGGTACTATGGGACTTAACTTCTAAGGTCATCAGTCCCCTAGAACTTAGAACTACTTAAACCTAACTAACGTAAGGAAATCACACACATCCATGCCCGAGGCAGGATTCAAACCTGCGACGGTAGCGGTCGCGCGGTTCCAGACTGTAGCGCCTTTAACCGTTTGGCCACCCCGGCCGGCTAAAATATGGGAGGGTGTGCTCCCGTCGACGTATCGGCGGTTGTCAACGACGTCACCGGGCTGCGTTTCCAGATATGAAAATTTGGCAACTGGAGTGCTCAATCTGCATGATAACGCTCGCATTTTATTGCTATTGTATTTATTGTTGACGTAGAGCATTGTAACACTTGAAATGTGAGGCTGATGCCAAGTTCTTTTGGGTGGGTTGGGTGGAGGGGAAGTGGATGGGGAACAGTCACAAACTGTGTGCACGCCTTCTCCCCCTCCCTCGTCCCCCTCTCCACCTACAAGAACCTGCTACGGCTCCGCGACTGCAACACGGCCTGTACAAGATCAGTGTCGCCGAGTTCCTTGCGTTTGGCGGCACAGATTTCTGGAGGCTGCTAGTGCTGGGAGGGAGATCGATGTGTGCGTGTCTTGACGGGGCTCGCCAACTGCGCCAGGCCGATGTGAGTGAGGCGCCTGGCGACCGCCCAAGTGCCGCTGGCCGCGTGCCCACACTGCAGACTCTTCAGTCCCCAATCCCCAGTCCCCAGTACGCGGCCTACTCCAGACTCCAGACCTCCGGCCACACCCTGAGCCACCGCGGCTGCTACGCCTCGCGGCCTCCGTGCGCGTCTCAGGACGTGGGCTGTCCTGTTTGTCGCTAATTTACAACATGTGCACTGTTGTCCTATCAGACTTCCCCGTGTTGTAGATGCGAAACGAATTCCCAGGCCAGTATCTTGGTGTGAGTGTACTTCTGACACAGGTTTTCCCTGATCATCATCGTTGTTGTCGTTGTGGTCTTCAGTTCAGAGACTGGTTTGATGCAGCTCTCCATGCTGATCTATCCTGTGCAAGCTTCTTCATCTCTCAGTACCTACTGCAACCTACATCCTTCTGAATCTGCTTAGTGTATTCATCTCTTGGTCTCCCTCTACCATTTTTACCCTCCACGCTGCCCTCCAATTCTAAATTGGTGATCCCTTGATGCCTTGGAACATGTCCTACGAACCGATCCTTTCTTCTAGTCAACTTGTGCCACAAACTCCTCCACAATTCTATTCAGTACCCCCTCATTAGTTCTGTTCTGTTCTTGTCCAAACTATTTATCGTCCATTTTTCACTTCCACACATGGCTACACTCCATACAAGTACTTCTAGGAACGACTTTCTGACACTCGACAATCTATACTCGATGTTAACAAATTTCTCTTCTTCAGAAACGCTTTCCTTGCCATTGCCAGTCTACATTTTATATCCTCTCTACTTCGACCGTCATCAGTTATTTTGCTCCCCAAATAGCAAAACTCCTTTACTACTTTGAGTGTCTCATTTCCTAATCTAATTCCCTCAGCATCATCCGACTTAATTCGACTACATTCCATTATCCTCGTTTTGCTTTTGTTGATGTTCATCGTATATCCTCCTTTCAAGACACTATCCATTACTTTCAACTGCTCTTCCAAGTCCTTTCCTGTCTCTGACAGAATTTCAATGTCATCGGCGAACCTCAAAGTTTTTATTTCTTCTCCATGGATTTTAATACCTGCTCCGAATTTTTCTTTTGTTTCCTTTACTGCTTGCTCAATATACAGATTGAATAGCATCAGGGATAGGCTACAACCCTGTCTCACTCCCTTCCCAACCGCTGCTTCCCTTTCATGCCCCTCGACTTTTATAACTGTCATCTGGTTTCTGTACAAATTGTAAATAGTTTTTAGCTCCCTGTATTTTACCTCTGCCACCTTCAGAATTTGACATATCGCCTATTACAGGTCTAAAATGAAGTCTGTATACTCGCTTTAAAGTCAGTGGGGCCTAAGACGTGCTCTGAGCACTATGGGACTTAACAGCTGTGATCATAAGTCCCCTAGAACTCAGAACTACTTAAACCTAACTAACCTAAGGACATCACACACATCCATGCCCGAGGCAGGATTCGAACCTGCGACCGTAGCAGTCGCGCGGTTCCGGACTGCGCGCCTAGAACCGCGAGACCACCGCGGCCGGCAGCGTCTCCGTACGGTCGGAGACTCTGCAGTCTTCGCCTCGTTTCTGGACTATACAAGCATTGGGAGGAGAGCGAATACACGAACTCGCGAAGTACCTAAGTGCTATGTATAAATGTATGTGTATTTATGCATGTTGAATGTAGGTATGTAAACTGAGAGGAAAAGGAATCACAACACGAAGAAGAAGTTTGTGAGTAAATGAAAGTTAGCAAGCGTGATTCTATATGTGAAAGATGCTGTCGACTCAAATTTTGTGCCAGTCACATAGGTTTCTTTAAATACATCTTATAACGGTCGTTAGCGTTAGTTAACTTTGAGATTTGACGGGGTGACTTGATGTCAGTCAAGAATGCATTTAGGACGATTAAGACGCCACTATCGGCACCTCCCTAAGTTTGAACGAGGCCATGTAATAGGGTTACAAGAAGCTGGGTTTCCATTCAGTGATGTCGTAGAGAGACTTGGCAAGAATGTAGCTACTCTACGTGATTGGTGGCAGCGCTGGTAACGAGAATGAGCGGTCGCCAGAAGACCAGGCTGCAGATGTCCACGTGGCACTACTGAGAGGAAACGCCATCGTGTTCGACATATGGCTGTGGCGCATCGTACTGCGTCTGAAGTAGCAATTTTAGCATCAGTTGACACCACAGTGTCACAACGAACAGTTACAAATCGGTTACTTCAAGGAAGGCTCCGAGCCCAAACCACAGCCTTTTTCGCCTTCAGTGCCGTTAAGAGAGAGAGCATTGAAGGGCAGGGTGGAGGTCTGGTGTACTTTTGATGAAAGCTGCTTCAACCTCTGTGCCAATGATGGCCGCGTATTGGTCAGAAGGAGGCCATTTGAGGGTCAGCACCCAATCTGTCTGTGTGCTCGACTCACTACACCTGGACTTATGGTCTGGGGTATGCGATTCCGTAAGGCAGTTATTCCACACTCGGTGACTGCAAATTTGTACGTCAGTCTGGTGATTCGACCTGACCAGGTCTCCAGTCGAGCATGTATGGGATATCATGGATGACCACTCCAGTATCATCCTCAAGCACCATTAATCGTTCCTACATTCACTGACCAAGTGCAGCAGGCATGGGACTCCATGCCACAAACTGACATTTCAGCACCTGTACAACACAATACATGTACGTTTGCATGCTTGCGTTCAACAGTCTGGCGGTATCAGCATTTCATATTTGCAATGGCTCGTCGCGCTCTTCCGTTATCTAGTGTTCCTGCAATGTTAACCACTTAAGTGTGTTACTTAGACATATGTATTACAGAAATGTCATTACATTAATTATCTTTTGCCGTTGCCATTCTTCCCCTCACCCTCCCTCCTCCCGTCACTGCATGTAGCAACATATATGTATGTATGTAAACACTCGAATATACACATGGTGTTATGATCGTTGGTACCTTAATACGTACCAACTCCAGTGCTTAAGTTGCTTTCTCTCTGCGTCTAACAGTCTCTCCACAAACACATCACGTAATTTCGTACAGGAAGTTCTGTGCACGGTCGTAACTGCACTGCGAAATGCAGTACGCCTATCTGTATAGGCAATCACTTAGCCTCTAGGCATCCACACCTCAGTACCCGACCTGCTTGCCCTCACCAACCCGAAAACATACTACTCCTATTAGTTATAATTATTAGTCTGCAAATGAAGTAAATACCGACGTAATGTTGTTCAATACACTGTTCTCAGTCATCACTAGAAGTATCTGCACCAATATCACCAACACCCTGTATAAGTATGTGTGTATTTATGTATGTAGGTAGATAGGTACGTACATACTTGAAAAACTTGGAAGACTGCTATTAATTTATTAAACTAGAATACAACCAGTTCACTGTACGACCTTTGTACCCTTTGCGTCTGAAATGTAGACTACAGCATCGAAAATTTTCCACATATCACTTTTCCGTCTATGGACCAAATTTTCAGTTGTATAATCTGCATTACTTAAGTTCAGTCTTACATATTCATGGTCTCATAAGAAAAAGTTTCGCTAGAGGCCATCTGATCCCGGCAGTCGCACATTTTCGTCCTGCCAGTGCTACAGTACAACAGCAAAATCGTGCGCTCAACTTTCAAGCTAGGTCACGGCTTTACCCTCCTGCATCCTTGAGCTAGAGGAAACGAGGCGACGAGTAGGAAGCCACCTCAGCGGCGAGGTTCTCGGACTCGTCACACTAGCGGAACGACTTCGGGAAACAAGTACATCAGTATAGCACTCATATAGTAGCGGCACTTCGATTTTTAATCGATACATACCTTAGCACTGGATTTGTACACGTTTCATTTCTGATGTCTAACGTTTAAAATGTAAGATCTACAGTTTCTTAGGTCTGTTGTTCGACTGATAGGCTCGGTTGCATGACACATCCTGAGGTGTTAATGACTATTTTTGGTAATGGAGGGAAGTTCGATGAGTGAAAATTTAAGAGGAAGACTAAGGCTAGTGGAAATCGATGTAGGGTTCAGTTATTAACCAGAGATGAAGAGCCTTGCACAAGAGAGAGTAGAGGGAAGACTTACATCTAACCATTTTTCGGGACCGAAAAACACAGCAACAACTACCAACAAGACCGATAACCCTATCTCCTCCAACAGTGCCCGGTTGACAAACTTTGTTCCTCCATTTTTCTTACGTGTAAAACGCACTTGTGCCCTAGTCTGAGTGTATCAACATCTATAGCGACTCAGAAAGTCACGAAATCGTCTCTTATGGCAACCTACACTGATGAGTCAAACAGTATGACTGTCTGTCTACTCAATAGGAGGTTGGTCCACCATTGGATAATAATAGAGCAGTGATCCTGCTTGGTATAGGCTTGATAAGGTTTTGGAAGATTTCCGGAATTCCATGGCACCAGATATTTGCCCCCAGGTCACTCAATTTCCGCTAAGTTGTGGGCCGGTTCTTTGTAGGCGTGAAGCTGACGCATGACAGTATCTTTAGATGTTCTCCATCGTGTTCAAGTAAGGGGAGTTAGGTGCCAAAACCATCAACGTGAGGTCACTAGCTGGCTCCCCAAACCACTGCAGCAAAAATTCTGGCTTGTAACACAGTTACCTACTTGAAGATGCGATCGCTATTGGGGAAGACATCCAGCATGTAGGGATGCAGGTGGTCATCAATAACTTCCACATAATTTATCAGTTAAGTTTCTGTCAAAGTTGCAAATAATATTGTAGTCGCAACTTCTGCCACCGAATGTAACAGCGACACCAAATGTAGCGGGAAGAGGCAGAAGGCACTGTATTAAGACTCATCCGAGCTTTCCAAGTGAGTTATTGTTTCCAGTTACAGTGCCCCCGTTCCTCTTGGTCTGTGTCAGTCGACCCAGCGGTCTGTGTCTCTGCCAACTCAGCGGCGCTCGGTGTGAGTGCAGGCAGCCAGTTGCATGTTCCTCGCTGGCGTGGCTAAGATCGCAGCAAAAACAAGCGCCCACAATCTGGAGTCCGAATCTGTGAAGCTCGCCTCGGGATGCCTCCGGCATGTGTTAGAAGCCAGGACGACTGCCTGCAGTAGCAAGCTATGGAGTGGCCCACTGCTGGCTGGCTACGGATCCCGCATCGACGTCAGAGGGTCGAACCAGCGACCCGCTGTGGACTGGAATGCTGGCGCCCCATCTGCTGCTGCGTGCAGCTGGTGGTGTGACGCGCCCCGCCATCCAGGAGAGCTGCCACACTAAAACGAATCTCGTTAGAAATCCGCACGTATTTATACGCGGCTGTGTGCCTCTGTTTTGCCACACGCGCCACTTTGTGTCACGTACTCATAACATGCTAGGTTGGCCAATGGGCCCCTTCTGCCTGTGATTTGTGATATGCAAAACTACTACTTACACTCTTGCAGCAATTTAACGGCTCTGTGGCATTCTACTTCGCAACTGTTGGTATGCATAACTCACTTCAATCCGGCCCGCACCTGGATGTAATATTGCACAAAATTAACTTTCCCTATCCTAAACGGTGGTTCCGCTACAACATTTTATTAGTGACTGGTTTAGAAGTTACTGTCAATTCTCAAACCAGTACGTATATTACAAGATACAGTTTTATTAAAAAACGTGAAAAACAACATTTTCAAAAATTTTGTGCGCCCAGGTTACAGCAATGCAATAAATCTTTTGTGAAATACCTGCGTTTGTATTGTTTCACTCTACATAATACACTTGTTCTTACATCACATCAGTATAACAAATCTTTCCTGACAATATTGCGGTTGTGTTGATGCATGATAATTCAGGCTTCTGTTGTTGTTACGACACAAAAATTTTACAGGTGCTTTCAGCTGTTTATTGAGTATGTGTCCATATGCTCCGTCTGTAAGAGATCATAATGTAACAACTGAATACACATATACCGTTTTGGTATGGGCCTGTTTTACGACTTACTTTACATACTTTAAGAATAAGAAATATACAAACAGAAGAGTAAGCAGCCAAAAAAATAGATGAGTGAGCAGTCCGAACTTAAATACAGTATTGCGGTGAACACACAGTGCATAGTGGGGAGATCACACAGCTGAGTGTGATGCCGACTGTTGTCAGTCGAGCAGCGGTCATGTAACATATGGTTTTATCTTGTGACTGCGCTTTTGCATATCTTATGGAAAAGAATGACCATGAGAGCAGTAGTTTTTTATTTTTTGTGACAATGACTTTACATTAGCTGGTCTGCCTCATGCAGTGTTATATCCAAATGGTTTATAAACGTTAATCTACATTCAAATCCGATGATGGCACCATTAGTGTGGTTATCCAAAAAGCGATCTTGGCTTTTGAATGATTACTTAAATATAACATTTTTTCCCCTTTTTATAATGATGCATGATTCAGTAAAGCAGTTAGCTTACGACGTATCAGTAAGTTATAAAACAGTGCAATAATGTCCGAGACCTTTATCAATAGAGTATCTGTGTATTTAGTTCTATAATTACGATATATTACAGGCAGAGCTCATGGACAAGCAATAAACAGCTGTAAGTGCATGTCACATTTTTGTGCCTGAACAACTATAGAAGCGTATTGAAAATTTAATGCATCAAGACAACTGTAATAGAGTCAAGAAATATTTGTTATACTGGACATATGTAAGAACTTACGTATTACGTACAGTTAAACATTCTAAATGTAGGTTCATCATCAACGGTGTATTGCACTGCTATAATCTGTGCACACAAAATGTTTGACAATGTTGTATTTCATTTTCTTTAATAACATTAAGTCTTGTAATATAGGTAACAATTTGGGAATGGACGAGAAGTTCGAAACTGATCACTAATAAAAATATTATATCAAAATCTGACGGAAACCTTAATTTGTAAACTGCAAATATATTCAGTTGATGTTCCTAATGCCAACACAATGTTGGAATTACATAAACGTTTGCATAGTTGTGGTATCTACCACTACTAACATAGGTCCCAAGTAGGCACAGCTTGATGTCACTCATATCATAATACTGGAGCTACTGGGCTGCGTCTGTGGCCCAGTGGAAGTTTCGAGCAGGTATCCGCCTGGATAACGGTGTATCCAGACACGATCATGGACCTGGCGTAACAGGAGACGGGATTCATCTGTCCAGGCGAACAGTTTCCATTGATTCACCGTCCAATCTCGAGGCTGCTGTGCTCACTGAACTCTTAACTGATATTTCGTCGTGTCAGCATGGGAACACGTAGGTATCGTCTGCTACGATGTTCAACAACGTGCGCAGAATCGTGTTCTCCGAAGCACTTGTGCGTGCAGCAGTATGGTACTCTTGTCAGCTATGCCGCAGGTACCCGTACATGCTGCTTCACAGAGGGGGCGAGTTTCCTACCACCACTTTCAGTGATGAGGCGTGGACTGTCCAACAACTAGTCTCATACTCGTGATTTCACCATCCTTGAACCACTTACCACAGATCTTCACGACAGTAGCGTGTGTATGGCGTACTAGCTACGCCATTTACGACAAACTACACTCATGCTCATAAGGATAATTACAGAATGTGGTGCCACACAACGTCGTCGAGCAGCTAATGGGGTATAACCTTCCATTCTTGCACCAGTGTCTGTCGGAGCTACTGAAGTGTCCTAGGAGTTTGAAGACGTGCAGCGATTCGCCGACCGAGAGCATCTCAGACGTGCTCGATGGAGTTTAGGTCTGGAGAGCGGGCAGGCCACTCCATTCGCCAGATATCTTGTGTTTCAAGGTACTACCCGATGGCAGCTCGGTGGGGCCGTGCGTTACCATCCATCAAGAGTAATGTGGGACCCACTGCACCCGGAAAAGGCGGACATATTGGTGCAAAATGACATCCTGATACACCTGACCTGTTACAGTTCCTCAGTCAAAGACATGCAGGGGTGTATGTGTGCACCAATCGGAATCCCACCCCACACCATCAAATCACGACCGCAATACCGGTCCTTTTCAAGAACATTAAGGGGTTGTTACATGGCTCCTGGTTCACGCCAGATCACTGTTCGGACTATACCTGGACTCGCCCGTGAACATAACCTAGGACCACTGTTCCAATGACCATGTACAGTGTTCTTGAAACCATGCTTTACGGGCTCTCCTGTGCAGGTCTCTGGGCGAGTAAGCCAAGTCTGTTCAATCGCCTGTAGACTGTGTGTCTGGAGACAACTGCTCCAGTGGCTGCGGTAAGGTCCCGAGCAAGGCTACCTGCAGTACTCCGTGGCCGTCTGCGGGCACTGATGGTGAGATATCGGTCTTCTTGTGGTCTTGTACACTGTGGACGTCCCGTACTGTAGCGCCTGGACACGTTTTCTGTTAGCTGGAATCGTTGCCGTAAACTTGAGATCACACTTTTTGGCACACGGAGGGCCCGTGCTACTATCTGGTGTTTTTGACCAGCCTCCAGTTGCCCAAGTATTCTACCCCTCATAACGTCATCCATATGTGTTCTTTGAGCTATTTTCAACACACAGTTAGCCGGCCGCGGTGGTCTAGCGGTTCTAGGCGCTCAGTCCGGAACCGCGGGACTGCTACGGTCGCAGGTTCGAATCCTGCCTCGGGCATGGATGTGTGTGATGTCCTTAGGTTAGTTAGGTTTAAGTAGTTCTAAGTTCTAGGGGACTGATGACCACAGATGTTAAGTCCCATAGTGCTCAGATCCGTTTGAACCATTTTTTTTTTCAACACACAGTTACCATTAGCACGTCGGAAAACGTCTGCACACTTACTCGCTGCACCGTACTCTGACATGCACCAACACACCTCTGCATATGTGGACTGCTGCCAGCACCACCGTGCGACAACCGCAGGTCAAATGAAACGCATGGTCATACTCCGAGGTGATTTAAACCCGAAAACCACCCACCAGAGCGTTGTTTCACTATGTATCAGCATTATCCTTAATTTATGAGCATGAGTGTAGTAGCCAGACGCCAAACCATAAGTATCTTCCCTTTGCCAAATTCGCACATGTCAGTGGATGTTCACACTTGTGGCCTCTATGGTCGTTAGACTGATTCCCCGATCGTTTCTGCCCCTACCGACGTCGTTATGTACATCCTGCAGTATTATAACTGGTCTTCAGAAACCAGGGTATTTCATATTCTCTCGCTCGTTTGATTTATATTTAAGCGTAAGAGAAAGTGAACTGTAACTTACTGCTTGAAATTTAATGTAATTAAATTTTTATTGGGATACGTTTTCTCTGGAGATACGGTTATTGAATTATTCAAGAAAAAGTCACGGAAGTGATTTTCAAACGCATCTCCACCCTCACACTCAACCATCATCAGTCAGGATTTCTAGTATGTTGTTCGTGATACTCCCTTCCACTTCTGTACAAAAATTTCCCACAACGAAAACTGTTTCCGATATTCGAACTGTTTTGTTCTCTGTTGGTTGGGATACAACACCAGCATGGTAGGCTGCTTCGTTAACATTATTAACTTAAACGTGCCTGTGAGGGTAACGAAATGAAAACGGCTTTATTAAACGTTACGTTAAAACTAATTACGTTGATAATTCGATACAAATTTAAACCCTTACAAACACAGTAGTTTCGTAGTCAGAACTCCTGACGAATACAGTGATGTAATGTTATTGTGTATTTTGTGCTGATAAAATTCAGAAAATAGTTAGATAATATTTACACAAACGTCAATTTTACATTCTGTAAATGCTAAACTGAGCCGGCAGCGTAATAACGCCACTAAATGAAGTCCAAAACAAGGCGAATGCAGAAAATAATTCGTGCAGTCGCTAATTTTTGTGCAGAACTAGGAGGGCTGCGCATGAAGGTCGGTTTTGTATGTTTCTCTTGAATAACTCGAAAACTACGGCCTCTTGCGAAAACGTATCCCAGTACGAAATTTAACTACATTAAATTTCCTACGAATGCCTTGTTCATTTTTTGTATATAGCGTAATTTTTTTTATGAATTAAATTAATAACTTCTTCATAAGACGATAACTGTGCGGTTATTACTATTGTATGAAATTGTTTAGAAACTACTCTTTTATGTTTGTTAAACGCCACGGCTAATTTTTCTCAGGGCGCTATCGTTAGAAATATCATACGTATCCCATCGTGAAGACATCCGTCTTACTAACGATGGATTAAAAATCTTTCTTTAACATTACGCGATAATCCATTTCAACAACGCTTAATTAATTTTTCTGTGAGGCTGGATACTTCAGGGTAGCTATCTATGTGCAACGGCAGCGTATGCATTTATAAATATTACTATCAATAAAAAACTGTACCTCTGGCCTAATATGAATTAGAAAATATTACAAGACGCCATTTTCAGTTTATTGAGATTATTCTTTTTAATACTTTTAGCCTTAAATGACTGTTAAAAGAACTTATATAATTTTTGTCTACAATGGCGTCACTACAGTAATGAGCCTGCACAAAATGGCCAGGGCAATATTTAATTTTTACGTACTGAATCATATTCGGGATAGGAACACACTACTGACAAAAACACATACTACAAATATTAATTTCATATATGTTCAACAAAATTGTATTGCTACTATAGATAATTGTATCAGTTACAGACCGTGAACAATTAGGGTCCGTCAGCTAGAACATCAGAATCGATAAGATAAGGAAACAAAAAAATACGCTCATACTTCTTGTACAAAGGGAAAAAGATAATAATTATTGCGATTCTACGAGCACAGATAGCGCTTCTCCATTGTTGAGTATCGAGGACTGATTGATGCTCTTTTTACTTAAAGTTCGAGCGGAGCGAGCGAGAGAATACGCAAATCTCGCACGTATGTTCTGCAGGCCAAATACAACTTTGCGGTTTGCATAAAACTACTTCACTATGGGCAGCTGAATCACCCCACACACTTCCTTTACCACATTACGCGCCCGCAGCGCTACCACACCGCATTCAGTCTCGCATTGGACAGTGTTCATAATGTCTTTGCTTCTCAGAGTTTGTGCTCTGTGACGTGCAATGAACAAAGGTGTACGTTTAGTGTGGTGGCGTCTGTATTCCATGGCGTTGAGGTCATTCAGGAAAGCCCAGCTCCTAACTAAATGTTTTTCCTGTTTCCCATCATTGAATTGGCATGTGATTCGTCATTATTAATCGAGATAGCCAATGGCTACCCTGTCACGAGTACGTGTTGCCCACAGCATGAGTACATGCTGGTATGCAGAATTTTCTGGCATTAGCATTCTGCCTCAACCGCAACTACATCCTTCAAAAGGCCCTACATTGTTTCAGCATAGTAACATCTCTGTTCATAAATGAAGCGCCTTGATTGATAGTTTCATAGAAAGGATGTTGGATCTGGTGCAGTGAGACGAAAAATATCTCTTCTCCTGGTCCCATCAAATGCTTTTGGGTTTCGCTAAGGCAGTGTTTTAGAATCCAAACCTTTGAAATATTTCCCAAAAATTAAAGCGTGTAGTAAATGCAATGGAATTCATGCATTTAGTTAAGTGATACAACTTTTTACATAAACAAAAATAATTACAGACCATCAATGGAGTTTAACTGAATGATTTATTTTTAGAATAAAAATAAAAGGAGTTATTTACTTAATAACTTAATCTCCTGGACAGTATGTAACTGAGACATTACATACATCTTGAATTTAAAAGTAAATCCATTAATTAGTATTGTAGAAATCAATTTTAATAAAACCTGCTTAGATCATAAATCATCCATGATTACGCTTAAATATAAATCAAAAACTTGTCTAGAGAGGTTAAAAACATAATGCAATGTACAATGGAAAACTAGAATTGTAAGAAGCATAAGCAGTACCATTAACTAAAACGTAATAATAACAGGAACTCTTAAACTCAATAACAGTCTGTCACAAGTGCAGTGTCGTGAGTTGTGGCTTTTTCGCCCCAACAGCTATAAAGAAAAGCAATTAAGTAACTGATATGGAGCAAAAATGTTACAATTTGGGGCTAGGAGTGCTACGTAAAGAACAGGTCTTAAGGAGGGACTGTCACCAGTCTTGTACTGATATCTTTGAAATTCCGTATCTCTGTCATTCTTTGTACAATCACACTGAAGTGTTACATATTTTAAATAATTTTTGCAGAAATTTAAGTAACTGAACAAGTAATAAGAAACTGAAATAAATAATAAATGTAAGTAATTTTTACATAATTGTTAATAAAATTAAAATTTCAATGCTATGGGAGAATTTTGAATTTTTTGATACGTTATTATTTTAAGGTACACTTTTTCGTCATTTCGAGGCAAATTTGGTAAATTTTTCTATGATAAAGTAATCTACACTAATAGACGTACAATCAAGTGCAGTAAAATTTTAATACATTGTTTCTGTTTTTTCTGTGACATTTTGGATATGAACACTTTTACGAACAAATTTTCCATGTATTAGCAACCATAAAATTGTTTATAGTATCTAGACTAAGATTTTGTTCCATTTAAATATTGCTTCAATGTAAAAGAATAGGTGTGCCAGATTTCTTCGAAATCCTTCTAGTAGTTTCTCATATACGTGTTCCTGGAGAAAACCTTAATTTGCTGAAAAATCGTTTTAATGTTTGCATGAAATGTTTTAAATTTTTTAAAATTATACGTTAGCTAAAATTTCTTATATACATACTCCAGTTATTTCCCATAATCCGCTGTAGCTATTTTAGCTCCTCTGCTCCTTTTCCTGTCAATTCTTTGTGTATTCTGTACTGAAATGTGTACCTTCACCATTCGTTGCTCATCCATGATCCGCAGTATCTGCTCAGTGTAGGCTTCAGGTGTGAAGCCCAACTTGCTGATGATGTGAAGTCTTGCAACATTCCCATAATTAAACACTGCTGCCGCTTCCAAAGCAGAAATCTACACTATCAGAGTGGGAAAAATACAGTCTTTGGACTTTACTTCCAAATAAGAGCATTGAAACTTTAATTTGGTTTCTGCGTTTTGCCATGCAAGCATATTTCCAGCAGTTCTGGTGAAGTCAGTACTCGAAAAGTTGGTTTAATGGCCATCGTAACCTCATAAGGAAGAGACCATGTTGAGGTGTCTGTCGGCAAGTATTGAAACCAAATAGCCCATACTGCCTTCCTCACATTGTCCAAATCTATTATGTTATTTCTAATTGCAGCATCATAATAGTCTTCCAGCTGTCGATGCTTATCCTTGTTAGTCTATTTTTACCTCCTAGTGGCTTCCCATCCTCTAATTGCTTGCGTTTATTGTCTGCAACAAATCTGAGTTGTCCACCCATCAGCTTCTGAATATGGCCTAACCACTCCAGTTTTTCAATAGTGTTGTCTTTTCCATAGGGCAGGCTTTTAGCTATATTCTTGAAAGCACTAGAGTCTCCATCTCTTAAATACTGTTTGTATCTTACTCCAGACTTTCGCAAAGATCTACGGAAAACGAGTTTCATACTAGCAGCATCCATCCCACTGGGGCCTACGTAATTCCTAATACGAACAGCTTTGTGAGCATTTTGCCGTTCTGTTTCTTTACGTGCATCATTATATTTCTTGTGCAAGGAACATGCCGATGAATATTTATACAACGCCTGTAAGTGTCGTACTTTTCAGGTATCGACATTAATGAGTATTGAAGCTCCATACAGTAAGTTTGCCCCCTCCGCATCCACCAAAATTTCCTTGAATAGCCCCGTACTGCCATTTTCGTGTTCTCTGCCATTACTTCTGCAACTGCATTAAGGAGAGTAGTGTTCATTGCAGTAAATTTTAGGGGAGGACCAGGCATGTAAATAATACTGCATAAGAGGTTTCCACCATTTCTTCCAATCCCCATACATCTTAGACGATAACCAAATCTCATATTGGCTTCGTGAATTGTATTACTGGCCTTGGATGTCTTGAATGCTGTGTCACCATCACAGTTTTGACATAAAGCATGCAATGTGCAAACCAAAGCTTCTCTCTTTCCGTCATCCACCAAATTCAAATTTCTTCCACAAAAAGAGCACTTGCTTGCTTTTGTAAGTGTCTCCGTCACCAATTCCAGATCCACAATTCTGAAACTTGTATTTCTGTCATAACGTGTACCTTCTGACACTATACCTTCCCAAATTTTAGTTTAGATGCACTTGGAGACAAGCTAATGTTTGCATCTGTTGACCCGACCCTAACTTCAACATCAGTTTCTCGCTTTATGTCGGAAATATGGGACCTACAATATCTTTTAAATACTTTACCGGGCCTTGGAATAGTAAAAAACGTTCAATGTATTGAATCCTTTACAAAGAATGGCACAATGGCGCATTACACTGCTTCTGGCTTTAATTTCGTTATACCATTTGTAGTTCGAATTTCAAAGATAAAATTTGGGACAAAAATCTCATTTATATTTACTTTAAAATAAGCAAATAAAAACAATGTGATTTTTTCCATGATTTCTGCCTCCATATTCCCTTAACAGTTATCCCAAGGTCAAATTTCTTAAAATGTGTGGAGCATCAAGAGAATTATAGAGAGGCCAAACAGCGATACATGTCCCTGAAGTCAGGATAGCCGTTGGGAACTTGTAAAGCTTCTTTGACGCTACTAAAACTTTATTACAGTTCAATCATTTATTCAAAATGTTTACAAGTCGTTGTTCGTCCGCACAAGCCGCAGCTGTTGCTAATTCGACCGTATGTTGGCTTCTAGCTAACGTTCATCCAGTTAACATGTGCATGCCCAGGAGGTCTTAGCCACCGCTGGCGCCATAGCTGGTTGCCAACGAGCAGTTGAGGCCTTTGTACAGCATTGAATGGTCTCCTGCCATCTGCTGGAGAGTCCTCAGTCCCTCTCCTAATTCTGTGAGAACACTTGACGACATATCCTCAATGTAGCTGGTGTCTGTAGTCGTGTATTTGGTTTATTTGCTCCCTAGCACTTCGTGGGTTTTAGTAAGCGGAGGTGCTTGAGTGAACAGGAACACGATACCCAAGAGTGCCTGTTGCTCTTCCACATTGCAGTTCAGTGCTGGCAACGCCATGTGATGTGGTGTTGCCAGAAGACAGTCAGTTTCTCCATCAGTAGATGGTAGATGGTGAGCAGTATGCACTTGGAGACAAGTGATCATCTCGTGTATATCACCTATTACTTCGTGGACTGTGGCGCAGCATCTAGAATATACAGTATATTCACTGCAGTATCATAAAAATGGAATCGAGAGCCACTAATGTGAGTGCCATAAGTCAAATCTGGGATGTTTGAAGGGAGCTCGTCTGATGCTATGAGACGAGCTTTAGTTCTAATGGTTGCATATGTTCTCCTTACTCTGCTATTTCTCTTGTCAGGCAGTCGGTTCCTCAATATGTGCTCTTGAGATTCTTACTATATGTCGTACGAGCTAATAAATTTCTTGTCTCGCTTCCCTTCGTTTTCTGTCACAATCTAGCTTCTGTTGAATGTGTGTCCTTACTCGGCAGATGGTGGTGTAATTTTGTCGATGACCTGACCCAGTTGCTCATGACATGACTTGAGTCTGCCTGTGGCAATATTAATGAATGTTATTAAAAATTTCTAACTGCCTACCACTCGTTATTGAGTGCTGTCACATAACGTTATTTTATGTAGAGATGAAGATAAGCTATGAGTACAAAACAGCATTAAAATTCGAGGAAATCCCTAGGTAGTAACATTATCATAAATTCTACAGCATGAATGGAACTGTTAGTGGAATTACAAGTGAAACGAGTTTCGCTATTTTAGCAGCAACGTAACTTATAACAGCCAATGCAGGGAGAATATACAATAGAGAGTACGAAAGCGTTTCTAAGAAAGAGGAATTTTTTAAGATCTAATATAAATTTAGGTGTTACAAAATATTTTCTGAAGGCACTTGTATGGAATTTTGTCTTGTCCAGAAGTCAAACGTCGACGGTAAGCAGTTTGGACAAAAACAGAATAAAAGATTTTAAAATGTGGTAGTGCAGAATAATACCAAACAATAGATGAATATATCGAAAACTAATAAGGAGGTATCAAATCTGAGGAAAAATGAAACATATGGTAGAACTTCGTTAAACGAAGGGATTAACTGGTGGGACACCACATGAGGCATCAATGAATGATAATGATGGGAAAAGACCAGGGTAAAATTTGTAGAGGGCGACCTAAGCAAGAATATAATAGGCAGATTCAAATGGATGTATGTTGCACTAGCTGTGTACAAATGAAGATGCTTCCACTGAATTAACTAGTGTGGAGAACTGCGTCTGACCAGTATTTGGGCAAAACAGCACAACAACAATAGCGAAATAACCAAACTGAAAATAAATTTCAAAATAGCTGTCAAATGTAAAAAACATGTTACATGCGCCATAGCCATAATACCAGATAATAACTGCTGAAAACACGATAATGCGTATCACTCAGTTGGTTATCTCATGAAAAATGCGATAACATTTTCTGACCAATGTCAAATTGTGTATTCAAATACCAGACTACTATTATCTCACCACTCCAGCGACAAAGAGGTAAAACCCAGGTGTTGGAGGTGGTATTACTTTCTCAGCCCATAGTCGCGTGCAGAGGTTGTCGTAAGCACGTCAAATGCGAAAGGCCATTAGTCTTCCGGAACTGAATGCGGATATTCCAGGCCTGGATTTTGATACGAAACGCTGATCGGGTGTTGTGTAGAGCAACTGCGGCTTTGTTCGTCAGTACTTATTTGGGATCGCGTTACTTGCAGGTATAAAGTTCACTCTCCGTAACATTTTCGGCCATCGTCATAGTATTGATTTAGTTTCCCATATGCTATGCAGACAGCAGCAGTGACCTAGTGATATAATTCTATTCAGCTCACCGTGCTTTTATAAATTCGAGCTTCATTGTGAGCGGTCCAGCTGTTCCAAATCGACTGCTTCAGATGAAATCTGGTTTTTTTATCATAATCTAAACTCTAGGTATGTACCATAACAGACACATCACGCCAACACCGGTCACAATTCATATCGATCCACACTGGACTCGCATTCGGGAGGACGACGGTTCAATCCTGCGTCCGGCCATCCTGATTTAGGTTTTCCGTGATTTCCCTAAATCACTCCAGGCAAATGCCGGGATGGTTCCTTTGAAAGGGCACGGCCAACTTCCTTCCCTGTCCTTCCCTAATCCGATGAGACCGATGACGTCGCTGTCTGCTCTCTTCCCCGAAGCAACCCAACCCCCCCTCATATTGATCTTTTAAATATATTTACATTACCAGCATTCTTCGTGCTGTTAAAGTTTTGGTATTTGGTTTCTCTTTTGAAAATTATCACCAGCGTTATTAACAGGTATTGGAAGTCAAACCCACCTCTTATTCGCAGTGACGTAATAGTTTTTCTGGGGAACGGCTTCCCTCAACTACTTCTGCAAAACCTGATGTGAGAATGTTCGTCTAAATTCTGCCTTTTTTTAGTAAATAATTTTGACGCAATTTATGTATTTAACTTGAAGCAGGAGGTTGAAATGCCTGACTTGTGATAACTAGTTTCTCTTAAAAGACTACTTTTTTTCCTATTTATTAATTAAATCATCAATAAACACATAACATGTATATGCTCACACGGAAGAGACAAATAAAAATTTGTACCAAGGTCTGGAATCAGACACACTGTGCCAGGGTGGTAAGTGAGCAGGACACTCAGGTTTGAGTCACAACCTTGGTACAAATTTTCATTCGTCACTTCAGTCTACGTATATACGTCATAGATATCTGAAACTTTAAAAGATCTGTGGAATCGTAAAGTTCCACATTCAATAACTTTCATAATACAAGGTGTCCATAAAAGAACGTCAGTTATAATTTAGTAGTATCGATTGCAAGCGCTGTAGAGTGTTGGTTCAAGATTAGAATTAGAGTAAATCAAACAGTCTTAGAAAGACAAATGTGTGAGTGCTGCTTTATTGTTTACCCGCTTGGCTCAAATGGCTCTGAGCACTATGGGACTTAACAGCTGTGGTCATCAGTCCCCTAGAACTTAGAACTACTTAAACCTAACTAACCTAAGGACAGCACACACATCCATACCCGAGGCAGGATTCGAACCTGCGACCGTAGCGGTCACGCGGCTCCAGACTGAAGCGCCTAGAACCGCACGGCCACAGCCGCCGGCTGTTTACCCGCTTGCAATGCATGTATGCAAAATTTCGATTACTGAGCGTAAAGCGCTTTGCGTTCTGCAGTTTCCTACGAATGAGTCTGTAATTTCAGCCAAAAATGCATTCAGTTTAAAGTTTAAAGTCTGTTCAGAAATACGTCTTGAGCTTCTATTCATATTCTCCTGGGCCCGCTACATAGTAGACGTCTTTTAGGACATTGTATAATTATAAATTATTATTCCAAGTACGCTGCTATGTTTGATTGCTTTACTTTACAACAGACCTATTTCAGCTGGACTGCCATCATCAAGTTATCTGTAAGCGTATAGTACTAAATGTTGGTACATTATTTCTAATTTTAAAGTTAATTATTAAATGTAGTTCATTATTATAAATATCCATATTCGTCTGATGGTTTTGACAGGCATGTGATATCGTTGATACTGTAAGTCTCTATTTGCTCGTTAGTCACGTTCCGTTCATGTTACTGTAGCAATAACGGTTCGTTACCACCTTATCTGACTCCTTACTTTATTTTTATATGGGTATTTTCGTGAGAGTTTGCTTGATAAATAATCCAGTAATACTGCGTGGTTACTGGCAGTACTGTTTATCGTTTTACTATGTAGCTATTGATCTTTGCCTGTGCATCTGGCATCGCTATATGCTATCATTGTAACCTATCTTCGTATAATTTCTGTATTAGCTGTGTTTAGTCCCAACTATTCGTTCGCATTTAGTTATCTAGAAATGTTTAATCCCGTTTATATCAGAATACAAACGAATACACAGGTCTAAAAACAATCTATACCGATATCTGTCTACGAAGATAGATTACAAAGACAGCATCCAGCGATACCATATGCACATGCAAAGACCAATTGCTACGTAACATAAATGATAAACAGTACTGCAGGCCCATACAATTTTACTGGGTAATTCGTCAAGCAAACAGTCACGAAAATACCCATATAAAGAATAAAGTAATAAGTCCGATACGGTGTTGTTGTTGTTGTGATCTTCAGTCCTGAGACTGGTTTGATGCAGCTCACCATGCTACTCTATCCTGTGCAAGCATCTTCATCTCCCAGTAACTACTGCAGCCTACATCCTTCTGAATCTGCTTAGTGTATTCATCTCTTGGTCTCCCTCTACGATTTTTACTCTCCACGTTGCCCTCCAGTACCAAACAGGTGATCCCTTGATGCCTCAGAACATGTCCTACCAACCGATCCCTTCTTCTAGTCAAGTTGTGCCACAAACTCCTCTTCTCCCCATTTCTATTCAATACCTCCTCATTAGTTATGTGATCTACCCATCTAATCTTCAGCATTCTTCTGTGGCACCACATTTCGAAAGCTTCTATTCTCTTCTTGTCTAAATTATTTAGCGTCCATGTTTCACTTCCCTACATGGCTACACTCCATACAAATACTTTCAGAAACGACTTCTTGACACTTAAATCAATACTGGATGTTAACAAATTTTTATTCTTCAACAACGCTTTCTTAGCCATTGCCAGTCTACGTTTTATATCCTCTCTACTTCGACCATCATCAGTTATTTTGGTCCCAAAGTAGCAAAACTCCTTTACTACTTTAAGTGTATCATTTCCTAATCTAATTCCCTCAGCATCACCCCATTTTATTCGACTACATTCCATTATCCTCGTTTTGCTTTTGTTGATGTTCATCTTATACCCTCCTTTCAAGACAACGTCCATTCTGTTCAATTGCTGTTCCAAGTCCTTTGCTGTCTCTGACAGAATTACAATGTCATCGGCAAACCTCAAAGCTTTTATTTCATCTCCATGGATTTTAATACCTACTCCGAACTTTTCTTTTGTTTCCTTTACTGTTTGCTCAATATACAGATTGAACAACATCGGGGAGAGGCTACAACCCTGTCGCATTCCCTTCCCAACCACTGCTTCCCTTTCATGCCCCTCGACTCTTATAACTGCCATCTGGTTTCTGTACAAATTGTAAATAGCCTTTCGCTCCCTGTATTTTACCCCTGCCACCTTCAGAATTTGAAAGAGAGTGTTCCAGTCAACATTGTCAAAAGCTTTATCTAAGTCTACAAATGCTAGAAACGTAGGTTTGCCTTTCTTAATCTTTCTTCTAAGATAAGTCGTAGGGTCAGTATTGCCTCACGTGTTCCAACATTTCTACGGAATCCAAAATGATCTTCCCCAAGGTCAGCTTCTACCAGTTTTTCCATTCGTCTCTAAAGAATTCGCGTTAGCATTCTGCAGCCGTGACGTATTAAAGCGATAGTTCGGTAATTTTCACATCTGTCAACACCTGCTTTCTTAGGGATTGGAATTATTATATTTTTCTTGAAGTCTGAGGGTATTTCGCCTGTCTCATACATCTTGCTCACCAGATGGTAGAATTTTGTTAGGCCTGGCTCTCCCAAGGCTGTCAGTAGTTGTCTACTCCGGGGGCCTTGTTTCGACTCAGGTCTTTCAGTGCTCTGAGAAACTCTTCACGCAGTATCATATCTCCCATTTCATCTTCATCTACCTCCTCTTCCATTTACATAATATTGTCCTCAAGAACATCGCCACTGGATAGACCCTCTATATACTGCTTCCACCTTTCTGCTTTCACTTCTTTGGTTAGAACTGGGTTTCCATCTGAGCTCTTGATATTCATACAAGTGGTTCTCTTTCCTCCAAAGGTCTCTTTAATTTTCCTGTAGGCAGTATCTATCTTACCCCTCGTGAGATAAGCCTCTACATCTATACATTTGTCCTCTAGCCATCCCTGCTCAGCCATTTTGCACTTCCTGTCGATCTCATTTTTGAGACGTTAGTATTCCTTCTTGCCTGCTTCACTTACTGCATTTTTGTATTTTCTCCTTTCATCAATGAAATTCAGTATCTCTTCTGCTACCAAAAGATTTCTACTAGCCCTTGTCTTTTTACCTACTTGATCCTCTGCTGCCTTCACTACTTCATTCCTCAAAGCTACCCTTTCTTCTTCTACTCTCTTTCCCCCATTCCTGTCAATTGTTTCCTTATGCTCTCCCTGAAACTCTGTACAACCTCTGGTTTAGTCAGTTTATCCAGGTCCCATCTCCTTAAATTCCCACCTTTTGGCGGTTTCTTCAGTTTTAATCTGCAGTTCATAACCAATAGATTGTGGTCAGAGTCCAAATCTGCCCCTGGAAATGTCTCACAATTTAAAATCTGGTTCCTAAATCTCTGTCCTACCATTATATAATCTATCTGAAACCTTTTAGTATCTCCAGGGTTCTTCCATGTATACAACCTTCTTTCATGATTCTTGAACCAAGTGTTAGCTATGATTAAGTTATGCTCTGTGCAAAATTCTACCAGGCGTCTTCCTCTTTCATTTCTTACCCCCTTACATATTCACCTACTATGTTTCCTTCTCTTCCTTTTCCTAGTGTCGAATTCCAGTCACCCATGGCTATTAAATTTTCGTCCCCCTTCGCTACCTGAATAATTTCTTTTATCTTATCATACGTTTCATCAATTTCTTCATCATCTGCAGAGCTAGTTGGCATATAAACGTGTACTACTGTAGTAGGCGTGGGCTTCGTGTCTATCTTGGCCACAATAAGGCGTTCACTATTCTGTTTGTAGTAGCTTACCCGCACTCCTATTTTTTTATTCATAATTAAACCTACTGCTGCATTACCCTATTTGATTTTGTATTTATAACCCTGTATTCACCTGACCAAAAGTCTTGTTCCTCCTGCCACCGAACTTCACAAATTCCCACTATATCTAACTTTAACCTATCCATTTCCCTTTTTAAATTTTCTAACCTACCTGCCCGATTAAGGGATCTGACATTCCACCCTCTGATTCGTAGAACGCCAGTTTTCTTTCTCTTGATAACGACGTCCTCTTGAGTAGTCCCCGTCCGGAGATCCGAATGGGGGACTATTTTACCTCCGGAATATTTTACCCAAGAGGACGCCATCATCATTTAATCATACAGTAAAGCTGCATGCCCTCGGGAAAAATTACGGCTGTAGTTTCCCCTTGCTTTCAGCCGTTCGCAGTACCACAACAGCAAGGCCGTTTTGGTTAGTGTTACAGTGCCAGATCAGCCAATCATTCAGACTGTTGCCCCTGCAACTACTGAAAAGGCTGCTGCCCCTCTTCAGGAACCACACGTTTGTCAGGCCTCTCAACAGATACCCCTCCGTTGTGGTTGCACCTACGGTACGGCTATCTGTATCGTTGAGCCACGCAAGCCTCCCCACGAACGGCAAGGTCCACGGTTCAAGGGGGGGGATACGGTGGTAACCAAACATTATTGCTACAATAACACCAACGGAACTAATGAGCAAATACTTAATGACAGTACCACCGAATTATGTACTATTTACTTATAGAGAAACTGATGATGGCAGTTCAGCCGCAACAGGCCTATAGTATAATAAAAGCAGTCAAACATGGCAGCGTACTTCGTATTACATGATATAATTATGCAATCATTTTGAGCTGCAGTTGCCGAAGACAACAATGTGGAAGGTTATAAGAAAACGGTTACAGATGTGTCAATACCAGTTACCGTCGATACGTGCGTTACAGCCTGATGACTATGGTGTACATCATAATTTTGAAAATCGAATGCTGCCGCGGGAAGATGACTTTCGTGATCGCTTGGAGTGACGAGGTAGCTTTTCATTTAAATGGGAAGGTAAATAAACATTATGTCTGTATTTGGGGGTCGGACAACCCTTATAAAAGTAGGCAATGTTAAGGGCGTGCCCCAAAATTAAACGTTTTGTCCCGATGTCAGGTGTACGGCCCATTCTTTTTTTTTTTTTTTTTCGCTTTAGCTACCGTCCCCGTGGTTGCTTATTTGGATGTGCTGCAAGAACGGCTCTTTCCACGATTGTAAGGTGAACCTGAAAACTTTATTTCGCAAAAAGACGGAGTTGCAACCCACTAACATCTCTTTGAATGATGGTGGTTGAAACTAGCAATTTCTGACCATTGGAATGGTCAACAAGACACAGGTCTTTTCCTCACAAATTTCCGCTTCAGGCTGCCTGCAAACTGTGTTCATAATATTTTGATTGAACAACGTCCAAAATGGTGGAAATTGAGAGGGATCTCCACTGTTATTAGGATGCAAAACACCATCAGCTTTAATAACCAAAAACGTAATTAATATCTGTAGTATTTTATTTCTTTCATAAGAGACGACGTAACTCTGAGGTAGGGCTTCTCTGACGCCGTAGGAATTACGTCACTAGCCACTAGAACAAAAGCGGCAGCCTCAGCTATAGGGAGTTTGTTGCTTTAACGAAAAACAGATGTGCGTATGTTTCCAAGATGGCGCAGCATCTAGGGTATATGTAGCATCACTGAGTCAATGAGGCAGTAGCTCAGTGCATCTCTCTGTTGTTGTTTACGTCCAGATATACATAAATGATCTAGGTGATAATCTGAGCAGCCCCCTTAGATTGTTTGCAGATGACGCTGTAATTTACCGTCTAGTAAAATCATCAGACGGTCAATTCCAATTACAAAATGATCTATAGAGAAAATTACTGTATTGTGCGAAAAGTGGCAATTGGCACTAAACAAAGAAATGTGCCAGGTCATCCACATGGGTACTAAAGGAAATCCGATAAATTTTGGGTATACGAGAAATCGCACAAATTTAAGCGCTATCAATTCGACTAAATACCTAGGAATTGCAATTACAAGTAACTTAAATTGGAAAGACCACGTAGATAATATTGTGGGGAAGGCGGAACACTTAGAAGAATGGACAGACGCACTAAAGAGACAGCCTACATTACACTTGTCCGTTCTCTGCTGGAATATTGCTGCGCGGTATGGGATCCTTACCAGGTAGGATTGACGGAGGACATCGAAGAAGTGCAAAGAAGGGCAGCTCGTTTCGTGTTATCGCGCAATAGGGATGAGGGTGTCACTGATATGGTACGCGAGTTGGGGTGGTAGTCACTGAACCAAGGCGGTTTTCTTTGCGGCGAGATCTATTTTACGAAACTTCAATCACCAACTTTCTGTTTTGTTGACACCCACCTACGTAGGGAGAAATGATCATCATAATAAAGTAAGAGAAATCAGAGCTCGAACGGAAAGATCTTGGCGTTCCTTTTTCCCACGCGTCATTCGAGAGGGGAATGGTAGAGAAGTAGTATGAAAATGGTTCGATGAACCATCTGCCAGGCACTTTAGTGTGAATTGCAGAGTAACCATGTAAATGTAGATGTAAAATAAAAATATATTATTTCAAGTTTCTGTTTTTCGTTTGCAAAGCTAAAAGATCATACAATGTATGTGAAGCCGTGGACCATCAATCCGGGAAAAGAGTTCTTCGTTTATGTCAGCTAACAATGAAATAGAAGTACAGGCCCTGCGGTCTATGACCGGAGGCGACAACACCGTATCTGTGTTGTTGGAGCGTGGATGGCCTAGCGGGCCCTTGCTGCAGCACGACAGTCGCTCATTCGTCAATTGGTCGCCGCTCAGCCAATCGCCACAGCCGGCGGAAACCTCGTTAGGTCACAGCGACAGACCTCCGCCCTTCAGAGGGTCTAATGGACAAAGAGTCACGTCCCGCCAACTCGAGCGATCACGAAATCAAATTTGTCCTCTCCCTGCAGTCCTCCTCTGAATAGTAATTTCATATTAGAAGGGAAGCGAACGCTGCTGAGCTCGCCTTCAGAAGCATAACGAACTGTCGTCTTATCGATGAGTCTATATATACTGCTAAACTCTGTTGAAGCTGCAGAGCCATAATAAGAAGTGGTTAAAATGGAAAGATACAAAGGCTTTGGTTTATGAAACAGTAGACTAAATCTGATTCGTAAAATTTGTTTTTGTATTCGATGTTTCTTATTGCGTTATACAGAAAACAAGTCAGCTCCAACACGACACAACCGTTGTATCCAGAATGTTCAAATGTACCGAATCATGTTTCTACTAAGCAATAGCGGCCTATATTTGATATACGCAAGCAAGTTCTTGCAATTGTGAACATTTATACGTGACACATTATGACACAATTATTTAACGGCACTATATACTTTTAATGGGGAATTAGATGAGCCTTTGAAGTGAATTTCAAGAACATAACATGTGCTCAGAATTAGTGGAATAATAACAAGATAGCGTGGCCTGAAACCACAGTCCCTCCACCAATGGTATTACTAGTAACTGCAGAGGATGACATTAGTAACACTAAACAAAACCCAAAAATTATAAAATCAGTAGATTTAAGTGAAGTACAAACGTGTGTCGTAAAACAATTCATACAGGATATGCAAACTATCTTAACGACTTTAATAAATGAATCACAGCAGTAACATTTCCAGAGTATTTGAAACAGCGAAGAGTTGTACCTCCTCTAAAGAAAGGTAATCCAGGAGATACGAAAACTGCTGACCCATTTCCCTATAGTCACCATTCTCAAAAATAATACAGTTATGAACAATCAATTATTTGAATAAGCACAGTCTTTTAAGTGAATCACACTGGTTTCAGAAGCAGTAGAAGTACAGAATCAGTCATAATAGAATTCACAAAAATGGTACTTAATGCTCTTGATAAAGATGAGTGTTCAGAGGTACATTTTTAGATCTTTCTAAGGATTTTGATACTGTTGACCATAAGATTCTACTAAATAAACTAGAAGCCTTATGAATAAGTGGCATAGCTAATGACTGCCTCTGATCGTACGTAGCAGATATGGTACAAAGGTCAGTGATATCACGTACTGCAAGTAAGTGTAAATTTTTATAGACTTACCTAAACCAAAATACATTAATATAGCTGTTCCTTGGGAAAGTGTATTATGGCAGATACTGTTCCTGACGTTCATCAATTAACTCTTCCCAACAATGTTATTCACGGGGACAAAATTCTCTTCCTTGACGGCAGAAATATTATTTTTACTAAGAAGACAAGAGAACACATTGCAAAAAAAAAAAGCAAATGAAGCTCTCAAGGGAGTTTAAAGCTGTTCATTTTTCAACATACTGGCATCTAACGCAAAGAAAAATGCCATGAACTTCAGTTTGAAGAGGGAAAAACACACTGTTAAATTAGAGGTAGGTGACACCTTTATAGATTGTGTAACGGATACAAAACTTCTAGGAGAGAATATTTGATCTGAGCTGCATTGGTGTGAACACACAAAGATACATGCATACAGACTGTCAAAAGTGTCTTATGCTCTCAGAGTCCTGTCATCCTTGTGCAATAGCCAGTGTCTTTTAGTTATGTATAACACATATGTACACTCAACTCTTATCTGTGTATTTTTTGGTCGGGAACAAACGCTCAAAACATGAACACTGTTTTCAAACTGCAGAGAAGGACCATAAGCATAAAAACTGAAAATAGAGGAACTAATTGTAAATATCTGTTCTAAGTACTGAGGATTTTAGCTACACCATTTGAGTGCATTTATCAGTGAAGTGTACACATAAAAAAAACATCGATAATGTGTGTACAAACAGCTCTGTTCATGACGATGGAACAAGAACGAGACTAGAGTTACATTTAACAAGAAAGAATAAGCATAAAACTCAAAACAGTATCTTCTACAAAGGGATAGAACTGTACAACGAACTTCCGGAGGAGATTAAAAGGAGAATTCAAACTCTTTTAAAATGCCTGTTAATAAACAAACTATTAAGCCGTGCATTCCAAACATTGAAGGATTACTTACCTAGTATAGAATCAGGATTCGGTTAAAAATAAATGCAAATAATTACAATTATAATTATATTAACACAAATAATTTCATATGACACTTCCAGATTACTTTTTACAGTTTTTCCTTTCTGGGAAAACCTACTCCAGAAGCTATGAAGTGTATAACACTAACACTCTATCCTCTTCCTGGGCTCATCATCTCGCTCGTTCAGAGGGATGCTGACTCAGTTTTCAGCCTAGCAAGTGGTAAGTTGCGGTACACACAATGGTAAACAGTCATCGTCGTTTTGGTTCTGACATCAGCTCATAGTGTGTCCAGTGTAACACTATGAAATCTCCGTAGTGTATGCAGTAACTGGGACTGAGCAACAAGCAGTGTGGAACTGCCTTTTACATTATTGAATAATTTCTTTGTAAAACAACACTGTAGATTAGGGATAAATCGAATGAGGCTACTCTCTTTTAAACCGAATGGCCTTGTATTCGTGAGAATGGAGGCTCCAATCTTGATCCTGTCACCCTGATTTAGATTTTCTGTGGTTTCCCTAAATTACTTCAGAAAAATGACTGGATGGTTTCTATGTCAAGGCCACGATCAACTACCTGTCCCGTCTTTATCAAACTACACCTGCAACTCTGTAAATGCCTGTAAATATGAATTATTTTTATTGTTCTTAAATTGTACTACCAACACATACCCATTACCCCTGTAAAAGCGATCTATGGAACAACAAAATTACTCGTACTTCTAGTATTAGCAAGACTACTGCTAGGAAAACGGGCACCACGAAAGTCTACCCTGGACGGTTTTGTAAGTTAGAGGGTCTCGGGAAAACACTAGAAGGGCTTCAGGCACAAAGGGTGCAGGCTGAACACAGGAAGAACGTAGATATAGGAACCATTGGAAAACATTTGTAAATTGTCGTAGCTGTGTCGGGAAAGTACCAGAGCTCCAAGCGCTAATAGAAAGCACTAATGCTCAAATAGTTATAGGCGCTGAAAGCTGGCTAAAGCCGAAATTTTTGCGAAGCATCTAACGGTGTTCCGAAAGGATAGGCTAAACACGATTGGCGGAGGCGTTTTTGTTGCTGTCAGAAGTAATTTAACTTCCTGTTAGTTAGTATGGACAGAGGTCATTCTTGGCAACCGGAATATAATAATAATGGGATCCTTTTAGCGACCTCTCAATTTAGATGATACAGTTGCTGAAAGGTTCAAAGAAAACTTGAATTTGATTTCAAACACGTACCCAAATCGTCCGATAACAGTTGGTGGTGACTTTAATTTGCCGTCGATATGTTGGCGAAAATACATGTTTAATTCTGGAGGTACACATAAAATATCATCCCAAATTGTGCTAAACGCATTCTCTGAAAATAATCTAGAGCAATTTGTTCATGAGGCGACGCGAATAGTAAACGGTTGTGAAAACACACTTGACCTCTTAGCAACAAATAATCCTGAGTTAATAACGAGCATCAAAACTGATTCAGAGTTTAGTGAACACGAGGTTGTCGTAGTGAGACTGAATATTGTAATCCCCAAATCCTCGAAAAATAAGTGAAAAATATACCTATTCAAAAAATCAGATAAAAATTCACTTGACACCTTCCTGAGAGACAATCTCCACTCATTCCAAATTAATAATATAAGTGTAAACCAGATGTGGCTTAAATTCAGAGAAATAGTATAGGCAGCAATTGAGAAATTTATACCAAATAAATTAACAAGCGACAGAGCTGATCATCCATGGTACACAAAAAGGGTTAGAACACTGTTGCAGAGTCAACGAAACAAATATGCCAAATTTAAACAGGCGCAAATTGGTGATCTTTACAGAAGCTCGAAATTTAGCGCGGACTTCAATGCGAAATGCTTATAACAGTTTCCACAACGAAGCTTTGTCTCGACACCTGGCAGAAAATCCAAACTGATTCTTTTCGTATGTGAAGTATGTTAGCGGCAAGAAACAATCAATGCCTTCTCTACCAATGGAGATACTATCGAAGACAGTGCTGGCAAAACAGAGTTACTAAACAGCCTTCCGAAATGCCTTCACAAAAGAAGACGAACTATATATTCCAGATTTCGAATCGAGAACAGCTGCCAATATGAGTAACATAGAAGTAAATATCCTCGGAGTTGTGAAGCAACGTAAATCACTTAATAAAAGCAAGTCTTCTGGTCCAGACTGTATACCAATTAGGTTCCTTTTGGAGTATGCTGATGCATTAGCTCCATACTTAACAATCATATACAACCGCTCGACGAAAGATCCGTACCCAAAGACTGGAAAGTTGCACAGGTTACACCAATATTCAAGAGAGGTAGAAGGAGTAATCCACTAAATTACAGGCTCATATCGTTAACGTCTTATGCAGCAGTATTTTAGAACATATATTGTGTTCGAACGTAATAAATTACCTGGAAAAAAAACAGTCTATTGACACACAGTCAACATGGATTTAGAAAACATCGATCTTCTGAACCAAACCACTAGCTCTTTATTTACATGAAGTGCTGAGTGCTATTGACAAGGGATTTCAGATCGATTCTGTATTTCTGGATTTCCGGGAGGCTTTTGACGCTGTACCACACAAGCGGGTTGTAGTGAAATTGCGTGCTTATGGAATATCATCTCAGTTATGTGACTGTCAGAGAGGGCATAGTTCGTTGTAATTGACGGATAGTCATCGAGTAAAACGAAAGTGATTTCTGACGTTCCACAAGGTAGTGTTATAGGCCCTTTGCTGTTCCTTATCTATATAAACGATTTGGGAGGCAATCTGAGCAACCATCTTCGGTTGTTTGCAGATGACGCTGTCGTTTATCGACTAATAAAGTCATCAGAAGATCAAAACAAACTCCAAAACGATTTAGAAGAAATATCTAAATGATGCGGAAAATGGCAGTTGACTTTAAATAACGAAAAGTGTTAGGTCATCCACATGAGTGCTATAAAGAACACGTTAAACTTCGGTTACACGATAAATAACCTAATCTAAAAGTCGTAAATTCAGATAAATACCTAGGTATTACAATTACGAACAATTTAAATTGGAAGGAACACACAGAAATGTTGTGGGGGAAGGCTAACCAAAGACTACGTTTCATTGGCAGGACACTTATGTAACAGACTTACTAAGGAGACTGCCTACACTACGATTGTCCGTCCTCTTTTAGAATACTGTTGCGCGGTGTGGGACCCTTACCAGATAGGACTGACTGAGTAGATCGAAAAAGTTCAAAGAAAGG
Source organism: Schistocerca piceifrons (assembly GCF_021461385.2). Taxonomy (NCBI): domain Eukaryota; kingdom Metazoa; phylum Arthropoda; class Insecta; order Orthoptera; family Acrididae; genus Schistocerca; species Schistocerca piceifrons. The sequence continues at coordinate 236,878,656 of NC_060140.1, forward strand.
CAGCACGATTTGTATTATCGCGAAATGTGGGAGAGAGTGTCACAGAAATGCTACAGGATTTGGGATGTACATACTAAAAAATAGGCTTTTTTCGTTGCGACGGTATCTTCTCACGAAATTCCAATCACCGGCTTTCTCCTACGAATGCGAAAATATTTTGTTCACACCGACTTACATAGGGAGTAACGATCACAAAGATAAAATAAAGGAAATCAGAGCTCGTACAGAAAGATATACATGTTCATTCTTTCCGCGCACTATTCGAGAGTGGAATAATAGAGAATTGTGAAGGTGGTTCGATGAACCCTCTGCCAGGCACTTAAATGTGATTTGCAGAGTATCCATGTAGATGTAGATATACCGCATATTACCAAAAATAAGCAAACACATAACTCAACAGCTGTTCGTATGTTTTACCTGTGCGCTTGAAGCCCATCAGGCTGTGATCTGATACTGCAACGAGCAGACAACTTGCTCTCGATGCTGATGCTATTAATACTTCCATAGTGTATTCGAGTGTCGAAATACGATATGATTTTCGTTTGTGGTGAATGTATTCCAAATTGTTACACTGGTTGTGCGTTTGTATGGCGAAAAGTATCTATATCGTTCCAAGCCGTCACGGTCTGTCCCTGCAAACAAAACAAATAAATTCAAGTAACTGGAAGTGCGATATATAAAATGTGCTAACAATATGGAACAGGAACTTAGCAGCGCGAAGACGCAATCCATGTGCCACTACGAAGCAGCTTGAATGTGTGAGTGAGATCATGCAAAGGATTTCTCTGCGAGTACTAGATTCCAAGGCATTTCATCCATTTAACAGTTACCTTCTTCAATAGGTTCACAGCAGTTACTTTGAGAATTGCTTAAAAGTGGAATGGAGTCTAAGAAATCCGCACAGTGATGTTGATTTTCTACACAAAATTTTGTTAATGACTGAACAATTGTGTATAGGGAATGGGAACTCAATCTTTACAGTACGTTGGTCAGCTGAAAATCCAAGCTTGTTGAGAGAAGAGGATAAATGATGGCTTTCATCTGTCCACGCGTGGTGATGGTTTTTCAAGAAACTCACCAATGGTCTCTGTTTTATGAAGGATACTCTAAATAGCCAGACGTATTTACAGTTCCTAATGTGCCGCCGCTGTTACTGGAAGACAATCCACAGCACATAAGGCAATCCATGTTGAACTAATAAGACGGATATCCCTTCATCCACCTTAACATTATGATATCGTTCGATTGGTCGGTTAGGAAACGCAGAATATTTCGTACTCTCACCAGACTTAACATCTCTGGAGCAGAAGTTTGTGGGTCGCTTCTCCTTATGACGAGGCACTAATTTGAGATTATCTTGTTACTGTTCTCATTTCCATCTGTCTCTGACGTTAAAGTAGGCATTACAAGTTATGTTGCATGCGGTTACCAGGCATCCAGAAACGTCTTCCAGCCCTCCTTCGCAGTGAATCACGCACTCTTTCAAATACACCCGACTCCATTCTGATTGCGTCACATGCATTGGTCACATGCTCCTGTGACGTTGGATTGGGCATACACCAGCACCTTTAAATGCCGCAGTAGGCAGGAATCTAACGATTTCAGGTCTGGTGAAGGGAGGAAAGCATGTTACTGGACCTCCTCGACCAATCGATCGGCCATGAAACGTTGTTTTGCTGAGGTAGCGTGCAAGATCTATAGATAATGGAGTGATGCTCTGTTGTGAGAAAACACAGTCGTTTTGTGCAAGGGGAACGTTCTGTAATATCACTGGCAATCCATTGTGCACAAATTGTAGACAGACATAACCTGTTAAACTTTCTGGTCCAATATATGCCAATGTCACCGACAGTTCCTGCCAATACATTTGTACTGAAGCGGTCCTGAAGCTCACCTCCAAGACTACTCGGAGATCCCCATCTGCTCGTACGTGCGTATTGTGGTAATCTGCTATTCCATCTCACGTGAATCCTACCTCATCTATAAATAAAAAGCAGGCTGTGACTTGCAATTCTTCAGAAACCTGTTGTAGTAGCCATTGGCAGAACTGTAATCGGCCATGGTGGTCTTCTAACGATAGAACTTGCACATGCCAAGTTTAAAGCAAGTACTTGTGCAGAACTGCTCACATGCGAATATGCTCCTGTCTCAACAGATATTGTTTTCCGGACATATAATTACAGTAACTTTTCCTCTTGTAAGAACACTATTACCTCCTGTTTGCATATGTGACATGTTTTTTTTTTTTAAGATTCAGTGTTTTCGGTAGCTTGTCTTACCTGCCTCCCCCTCGTATTACGTTTCTCCCTGCTGCAAACACATATGGAGAATGGCAAGAATGATTGGTTTTAAGACTCTGTACAAGTTGTTATTTGTCAGGTTTTGTCTGACGAACTACTACAGGACAGATATGTAGACGAAATGTTTATCTTATATTGCGACCTTAAAGACGGCTCTTTAAATTTTATAAGCGGGTTTTCGCAAGATGTACGTATTTCATTTAATGTCTGCCATGTAAGATTTCTCAAAATTTATTTAACTTTCTGGCCGGTGAAAGATACCTGCGGACAGTCGTGTCGACCGTAACTGTGTAGCTTCGATGTCTTTAATCAATAACAGGTTTTAATGAAGGACTGTCTTTACTGTGCACAATCGTTTAGACGTACTGCGGCAATGTTCTACATGTGACCCATATTGTTAATTAAAAAACTTAATTTCAATTAGAGTTCTTATAACTTACATCTTCCATAGGAGAGTAGCACTTCTGCCTTCGGTTCGTTGATGTACATTGCACTCATTCAGACCTTCAACTGAAGGCTTTTGACTGAATAACCGGTATGCTTTTTCCTTGCGTTTACATTTGTTTACCGTCAGCACCAGCAAATTACGTTACCCCCGGTACCCTAGCTGTGTGCTAATACTGGAGAGTCAATGTCAGATTCGTGTCACATTTGTAACAACGTCACGTTTACGTGAATGATACACGGCGATACGCTTTTCGAACAGCACTTAAGGAGAGGAAGTGGTTTGTTGAATTAAAGAAATTGGATGCCAAGATAAATGAAACGTTCTGGATATACAGTAAGCTAAGGAAAATTCTTGATACGCCTAAGGGTAAGCGTTATGCAAACAAGGACACCAATTTCTTAAGTCCTTCTATTACAGCTGTAGTTCGCCGAGAACTGGGTATGGGTCAACGGATAGATCACTCTTTCCATGTAAGAGGTTAACGGTTACGGACGGAGCAATTTGCCCCAGCAACAGACATTAGCGCCGTGGTGTTGTGCTACTAGTTGAGACAAACGTAAGTCAGATCAAATGCAGTTTGTATGCCAAACGGAATTCCGTCGATTGACAGACAGTATTCATGTTATATGTTTAGCTGCTTTAGTCGCTCTGTTAAGACAGAGGAGCGCGTCAATACCTTCGACTCCTACGATACCTCACATAAATCTACATTCGTACCAACTCTACATCGAATTTTTGTTGTAAGGAAGAATACCATACATATGGAAGATGGTAAATGTGATTATGTTGACAAAAGGTGAAGAAGGGGAAGGATCCCACAACTCCAGATCCATACAATCCAACATGCGTTCTCGATACCTTGGGCAAAAAGGACTTAATAGATTCCTTTAAAAAATACATAGTAGTGTTAGAGAGTCGAGTTGTCCACTGCATTAGAAAAGGCAACGTACGTCTTATTAAAAGGTGCAGGTCAACAGCTGTCTTCAAAATCTGTTAATTTAACCTAAATTACAACTATTTTCAAGTTGGTTATAGCCATTTTTCCGGCAAGTCCAAGTGGAAACGTATCTGACTATAACTCGTGTGGCGGCTACAGTTGCAAGAGTACATTGAAATTACTAATCGTGATAATTCTGTTTTAGTCCTAAAAAACGAAAGTGAACTCGGGAGTGGACGGGTTTCCGAATTCTTAGTGTAATGGAGATTTCCTTATAGGGAACTGCCCGTGCCATACATACGTTTTTGAAGTCTGTATACTTCGAAACAAGTCGGAGCGTTACTAAACACACAAACAGTAATCTCTGAATACAAAATAAACTTTTATATGAACATCTGTTGAGGCATGATCCGTATCGAGTGATGCCTGCGCTATTGCATTTGCCTTCAGTTTCCTGTGCGGTTCCTTACTTGAAAGTGTTGAAAGCCACATTGAACGTAATGCCCGTAGCGATGGGGAAAGCCGAAACTCTTTCGGAGTAGCGGTGCAGCTAAACAGGGCAGAGAATGATCCTATATATAACATTGTTTAGGAATTTTTATAAAAACAGTTATATGGATATGGCCTATAAAGTTTTTTTGGTAACTTGTTCAATTGCCCTTTTACGGAGTAAGAAGATTTTCAGTGAAGGTTACTGATCAACATCGAAATCCAAACTTCACAGAATACTTAAGTGAGTGATTTATCAGCGAACAAGAGGGGGATTTAATGTCTTGTATGTAATATGCATGCCGATAGAATATCCAGTTTCTAGTTGACACGCTACCTAAATTAACTAACGAAGAACTAAGATTCGTTTTAACCAGAACGGTAAATGCACAGTCCACTCACATTAATGTGACAAACTGTCAAAAGCCTGAATAACCACCTTTTAAGGAGCGGATTGTTGTGAGACGTGCGTGAAGTGACTGAACGATGTTCTGGAAGATGCCGACAGGGATATGGAGCCATGCCGACTCCAGTACCTGGATAGCTGCTCTCGGTTTCTCGGTTGAGGCTCCACGGCGCGGACAGCCGACGGAGGTGGTCCCACAGATTCTCCATTGGGTGCAAAACCGGGGAGTCTGGCGGTCGGTGTAATAAAGTAAACTCATTCTGGTGCTCAGAGAACCGCACATTTATACTTTCGAGCTGTGTGACACGTTGCTGGTAGATGACATAGTGCCGAGGTAAAACAAGCTGTATATGCGATAGACATGGTCCCCAAGGATACATACATACAGGGAAACCCACGAAAACATTCCCCAGACCATAAAGCTCGCTCTCCAGCTTGGGCCCTTCCGACGAGGTGGAGATTACTGTTCACGACACCTCAAGAAAGGCTTGTGTAGCGTGTCATCTTGTCGACCAATACCCGTCCACAACACTACAGAATGCCATGAAACAGGATCGAGAGGCAACGCAGCGAAGACATCTGAGGTCAGCACTTGCGGCAGACGAATAGCCAACAGCCCAAAGTAACCCAGAAGGAATAGCATTTTGGACTGTAAAATTTGGTGTAATTTTTATTTTCAGGTATGTTGAATATGGTGTATTACCCATCTCGTGAAAAATCCAAGTTTCAGACCTACTCCTCCTTGTGCGTTATCCACTATCCTTAAAAAACTGCCAACATATGTCACTTTTTAAAAGTTTTTCCTCAGCAACTTTCTTCCAACGCATTTTCAACAAAAAATACCACAACCAGTTTTAAAGAGGATTAAATTTCCTTCAAGTTTCATACGTAACACACTGGAAAATTTGGTACAAGATACGAAACTGTGAAAATCTGCCGAAATATTAAGAACTCGCAAAAGCTGGCTATGTCAGCGGTTTCGCATTAATACCTTTCGTTTTAGCCCGGTTTTACGCACAATTTCTAATAACCAGTATTGTAGACCATTTAATTTCCTTCTAGATTCACACAAAATATTTGTAATTACTCTCTACATAGTCGATAAATGTTGCAATAACAATTTTAGTGAAAGTGAATTTGAAACTGAAAATACCACAGTAAGCCAAAAATAGTATTCCTGAATGTAAAATCATCTTTAAGCCATTATGTTTGAAATACAAATATGCAGTACATGAGATTCGTGTAACTTTTGGAGAATAACAATCATGGAAAAGAAATATATCAGTTCTCTACCTTTTTACGTGCATGTATATCTCAAGAAAATACAATTTGAAACTAGAGGTTAAAATTTATTTTAATGATATATAAAATTTTCAGTTAAAAATTCAACTTTTGCTATTTTACCTCAGATGTTAACGTGTACAATTCATCACTACGACAAATAATCATTGTACGAACTATCTCGTGTTGTTCCATGTTGAATTCTACCTCTGACGCATTACTCCATGATTCAAATCCACAATGAGGTTCGAGTCTTCCCTTGGGCATGGTGTGTGTGTTGTTCTTAGCGTCAGTTGATTTAGGTTAGATTAAGTAGTGTGTAAGCCTAGGGACCGATGACCTCAGCAGTTCTGTCCCATAGAACTTGACCACAAATTTCCAGTTTAAACCACCAATGTTCTTCTTCTAGCCCCACTTGAGGGCGACTTGTTCATACACCATCCACATTTGAACTTGCAGGTAAGTCCTATTTGCATAATACTGAACTGCATCCTTTGTTGGATTTAGGTGTGGCAAATCGAATTTGCTATTTGTAGCAGCTTTAGAACAACAAAGATACCACAACTCATGTACAGAAGTGTTCGAGACACCTCCATGAAGTGCTGTAAGATTTTCATTTGCCTCTGCGATCTTCCCTCTTTCTGGAGCTGTATCTTTGAAAATGAGAACACCTTTATGGAGGGAAGCATCATTCTCAAGTGTGGTGCAAAATTTAATTTTGCCCCGTCCAAAGAAAGCGAACGTGGTATCGCGATCACTTATTGCATGGAGAAACAGAATTTTTTTCACTTATATATGAAGTATGTTTTGGAATACAGCTTACGTCCTATGTTACACCTACCATATTTGCCAAAGAACACAAAAACACATTTCTTGGGATTAAGTCATCGCCAAAACCAAAAAGTAAATGTGTTTTCCAGTAATAACATCATCGTGTTCAGGGGGCAATGGAATAACAGTTTTCACAGTTAACACATCTGTATCGGAGAGCTTTGTGACCATTTGTGCTTGCTGAAATCCTCCGTTCGGAAGCAATGAGATGAAGCGGGATATTTTTTTCATTCGATAACAATTTATCCTTTTGTCTCTCCGGAAACATGTTTCCGTTAAAGAGAACACCTCCACAGAATTGTAGACGGGGACGACGAGCTCTTTTGGTGCTTTTGTCTCCTTTTATTTTCTTCTGTGGAATACCAGTCGAAGACTAACACGGCATTTCGAACATGGTTTTAAGTCAGAAATCTCTCAAAAACAGCAAAACAACATTGGCTCCGATTCCAGTAAACTCTTTCCTAGTAGTAGCTAACTATTACATCATCTTTGGTCTTCCCACTTCTATGTCAATGAGTGAGGGCATGGAGCGAACTTTGTCCATATGCGAATATATCCCCTAGAAATTACATGAATCTCACGAACTACATGCAGAAATTGCACACATATTATCTTAAAGGTGATATTACATTCAAGAATACCATTTTCGACTGAGGATGGTACCTTCGGTTAAAAGTACGCTTTCACTCAAATTGTTAATGCAACATTTCTCGGCGTGTATGGAAGTTCAAATGGTTCAAATGGCCCTGAACACTATGGAACTTAACATCTGAGGTTATCAGTCCCCTAAAACTTAAACCTAACTAACCTAAGGACATCACACACATCCATGCCCGAGGCAGGATTCGAACCTGCGACCGTAGCGGTCGCTCGGTTCCAGACTGAAGCGTCTAGAACCGCTCGGCCACAGCGGCCGGCGGTATGGAAGTATTTACAAATATTTTGATGAATCTTGAAGGAATCTAAATCGTCTACAACATTGGTTATTATGCACTGTGCACAAAACTACACTAATGAAAGTTATTAAGGCGATACCACTGAAATATCTTTTTGCTATTTCTAGACATTTTTGCAGATATTCGCAGCTGAGTAACTGCTCCGAATTTTCCATGCTACGTATGGAACATGCAGGAAAGCTAACGCTACTTAAAACTGATAGTGACATACTTTTGCCTAAAATGCGCTGAAGCGAGTTGCTGAGGACAAACTGAAAAAAAGACACATTTGTTAGTGGTTTCTTCAAGATGGCGAATAACGTATAAGGGGAAGAAGGTCTAAAACTTGAATTTTTACATACATACAGCATACCTGAAAATCAATAATGCTTCACCTTTTACCTTTTCAGAGCTACCTCTACTGTACTAATTGGCAGCGATCGTAACAACATTATCACAACGTTAGCACAGCCTTGGGCCATGAATCGCCATCCAAAGATCTAGAACCGCGTTTGCTGTGCCAATCATCACCAAGAACGATGTTTCCTTGGGAAACCTTCTACTACACCAATGAAGCTGGCACATAACGGAAGAGGCAATTACATCACAATTACCTTCACAGCGCTCAAGGGTCCGGCAGGGCGTATCTATGGACAGGGGTGCGATGGGGTGCCCTGTGGAATGTGGTAGCCAAGTCTGATGTTCTTACAGTTTGTAATCTATTTAAATTAATTATAGCACATTCCAGTGACAGACGGGAGGCAAAAAGTTGCAGGGCAATACCAGTGGCTAGACATAGTTAGGTACGGCAGCAGGTGTAATTTTCCTTAGTGGTAGGAATAGTTATAGTGGTGGGAAGTAGTACTGACCTTAATGTAATACCGCATTACACACCATTAGTTGCCGATGAATAGGGAGAAAAATCTCGTATTGGTACTAATAATTGGCGTAAGAATAAATCAACCATGTGATTAGGCTATGTTTAACAGGCTACAATGTAACAAGTAAATAAATAAATAAATATTGTGTTCACGTAGAGTGGTTCGTAGAAACATAAGTAGTTGGCACAGTGGTTAGAAATTGGACTAGTATTCAGGAATACGGTAGTTCAATCCTCTACAGGTCCTTAAGATTATGATTTTCCTAAATCGTTTGGCAAATCCTAATTTATGTATCACGTTATTAGCCATGTTCATTTAGTTGATGTACATCAGGTCTCGCTTCTAGTTCATATTTGTCTTCTTGGTAGCATTGCGTTGTGAAGCACAGTTAATTCAGAAACAACAATTAGGAGGAAGGATATTGCCAGCAGTTTTGTGGTTGTTAAATTTAGGGTTGTCTGACATACCACATTTTAGGCTTACACAACTCGGGGAATTAATCTGTACGAATGACTGAACGCCGAGTCGGGAGGTAGATATCTGTATTCTACTGTATATTTCCACGAGTAGCAGTTCATGTAATGTAATTGTGTGTAGCCCAACGGAGAATAAATGGCTTTCAGTTTACAAAGTGAACATACCTTTGTAGGTGGCTGCGTTCGGCATCTAGCCCCCACTGATTAGTGTCTCCTTGTGGTCTTATGTTTCTTAGGTAACTCACTCGTTCTTGCCCAAGTTGCGTAATACGACATAGAAGTATAGTTTCTTCCGGTGGCTCCTACATCAAAGATAAAACTTCTCAAAAGCTTCTCTATTTCTTGAACCTTTTATGAAATACAGACTGTGCTTATATTAATCTTCTATTTCTAGACAAGGTAGTCTACTTGTTGGGTGGTATATTAGACACTTATAAACAATTCACTTACAAGTACTTCTTTGCTTAGAAGATAGTTTAGAATTTATATCACGGGAAACCGACACTGAACTACAGAACAATGTCTCAGCACCGGGCAATTAGTCTATAGTTTGAAACTACTGCCAGCGTCGCTACTGACGATATGGCCACGTTCCTTTGCTCTATGCCGATCCATTAAGGCCACATTACGCCAAGAGTACCCCATATATCTTCGTGTGAAGGAAGAAGTGACACAGTGCATGGAACATCGATGTCTGCTACGAAGTCTGCCAGAATAGGTGCTTGGCAAAGATTAACAGCAGGAGTAAGTGGGCGGAGAAAAGCTAGCAAACATATTGGATTCGCCGCTCATTAGCTTCAGAATTATTGCCCTCTGAAAGACAAAGTTTTGCGAGCAGAATATTTTCTTGGCATCTCCCCTCAGCATGTCGCAGAAGTCTAGAGTGCCAGATGGCACCAGCACTAAGGAGGTCACTTCGTTTGCTGGTCAACAGGGCTACTTTACTTTGCAAGAAGTGGCAAACATCTCAGTATCTCATACAGATGTTGTTTCAGAGAGGCGGAATGTGTTCATTAGTTAAATAAAAATAACGAGATACCAATAACATCAAATTTTCATCGAATAAAAGACAGTACTAGCTATCTTACTGAAAGGGCCGCGAATAAAATATTTTAAAACACCAGAAGTCATTTTCGTTAAATTTTGATTCGATTCCATACGTATCGATCAGTATCCACACAATGCCATACTGCCTCGGGCATGGATGTGTGTGTTGTCCTGAGGTTAGTTAGGTTTAAGTAGTTCTAAGTTCTAGGGGACTGATGACCATTGATGTTAAGTCCCATAGTGCTCAGAGCCATTTGAACCATTTGAACAATGCCATAAACAACATTCACAGGTTTTCAGACAGTGAAATCCTACAACTAGATGGCATTTAGTTTTAGATAAAATAGTTAAGTCACAACCTGAACTAATAACCAAAATCTTTCGATTAATGGGTCAAGTAATTCAGCTATACAAACAGCAGGCAAGATTACAAAACAAGTGATTTGGGTGAGAAGAGACATTTTCATTCATTATTCTTCGCCCTACTAACAAGTCACAAGATCTTATTATTGGGGACACCTCGACGACATCCATCATCGAAATTATGTATTCGAACTCTTAAAAGTAGTACTTGTAACGCACAAGTTTAATCGCAAATTCTCATTTATAAAATGTTCCGCTAGATATGAAATAATGATTGATCACCTGTTTCCCTGCGTAGGTGCCTTTTGAAGATGTTCATCCATAAAATACTGTTTTCTGATATTAAATGTACATAAATAACATATGTAAATTCAAGTCACTGGAATATGGTACACCAAAGTATTTGCATTACTAAATGTCTGGCGTAGAAATCATTCGATATCACTTCTCTAGAAAGAAAATGTGCTGGCCTGGAAGACTTCCCTGCTATTGTTGGGATGAATGACAGAGGCGCTCCACTCGCAAGCTTAAGTGAGGCGCAGATTTAGAATTTCGTACGTTCTTCGTTGTAAGTTACAGTCATGTGGAAAGATATCCAGAGGACATTATAGATATTGTATGCCACTGCTCTGAGTTAACAAGCAGCCACGCAGTCTCGTAAGGGACTCATCTTGGTCCACTGTCGGCTTCAACGGAAATGAACATAAGATTCCGATCTACTCACCAGCGCCGTCAGATCATCAGTACTTGGTCACACTTTACTTCAATCGCAAATCCTATTATCGTCTTAATGACAGAACTACTTGAACTACCATAGGCTGCAATTTTATACCTTTAATGCAACATACTTATAAATTACATTACAGGTCATTTTCGAATGTATGATGTTGGAGCTGTGTGTATACATTTAAGAAATTTCTTTCATGTTATGTGGGACAGGTTCTTGCACACTAATAATTATAGCCATTACGAGGTGTATGTTTTTAGGTTGATTAGTACCTATAATTACAAGTGCCAAGAGTAGGTTATTAATGTTTATTCAACACCTGACCAGTAGGTCACTTTATATTGACAGGCGTAGTCCACTTAGTGGCGCAGTACGACTGTGCATAAACTTTAAGGTCGTAAAGTTTGTAATGAATCTGTAGGACGACTGTTCGAGTCAGAGAAATAAACCCCACATGCTGATATGCATATACACTATTGGCCATTAAAATTGCTAAACCACGTAGATGGCGTGCTACAGACGCGAAATTGAACCGACGGGAAGAAGATGCTGTGATATGCAAATGATTAGCTTTCTAGAGCATTCACACAAGGTTGGCGCCGGTGCCGACACCTACAATGTGCTGACATGAGGCGTTGCCTGGTCAAACGTTGTTGTGATGCCTCGTGTAAGGAGGAGAAATGCGTACCATCACGTTTCAGACTTTCATAAAGGTCGGATTGTAGCCTACCGCGATTGTGGTTTATCGTATCGCGACATTTCGGCTCGCTTTCGTCGAGATCCAAAGACTGTTAGCAGAATATGGAGTCTGTGGGTTCAGGAGGGTAATGCGAAACGCCGCGCTGGATTCCAACGGCCTCGTATCACTAGCAGTCCAGATGACAGGCGTGTTATCCACATGGTTGTAACGGATCGTGCAGCCACGTCTCGATCCCCGAGTCAACAGATAGGGACGTTTGCAAGACAACAACCATCTGCACTAACAGTTCGACGACGTTTGCAGCAGCATGGACTACCAGCTCTGAGACCATGGCTGCGGTTACCCTTGACGCTGAATCACAGACAGGAGCGCCCGCGATAGTGTACTCAACGACGAACCTGGGTGCACGAATGGCAAAACGTCATTTTTTCGGATGAATCCAGGTTTTGTTTACAGCTTCATGATGGTCGCATCCGTGTTTGGTGACATCGTGGTGAACGCACTTTGGAAGCGTGTATTCGTCATCGCCATACTGGCGTATCACCCGGCGTGATGGTATGCGGTGCCATTGGTTACACGCCTCGGTCACCTCTTGTTCACATTGACGGCACTTTGAACAGTGGACGTAACATAGCAGATGTATTACGACCCGTGGCTCTACCCTTCATTCGATGCCTGCGAAACCCTACATTTCAGCAGGATAATGCACGACCGCATGTTGCAGGGCCTTTCTGGATACAGAAAATGTTCAACTGCTGCCCTGGCCAGCACATTCTCCAAATCTCTCACCAACTGAAAACGGCTGGTCAATGGTGGCCGAGCAACTGGTTCGTCACAATACGCCAGTCACTACTCTTGATGAACTGTGGTATCGTGTTGAAGCTGCATGGGCAGCTGTACCTATACACGCCATCCAAGCTCTGTTTGACTCAATGCCTAGGCGTATCAAGGCCGTTATTACGGCCAGAGGTGGTTGTTCTGGGTACTGATTTCTCAGGATCTATGCACCGAAATTGCGTGAAAATGTAATCACATGTCAGCTCTAGTATAATATATTTGTCCAATGAATACTCGTTTATCATCTGCATTTCTTCTTCGTGTAGCAATTTTAATGGCCAGTAGTGTATATTAACGTACCACAGACAGAACTATTAGCACCTATACTCGTTACACAGTGTATAGTCTTGCATATACCAATCAGTTTACAAGCACAACTTTCACAAGAAGTCACGTAGGCAAAAACCTTAGTGGCAGCTATGTTACTCGTCTTTGCACATTCATTTAACAGCGTATCGTCTACTTTTGTACATTATGTCGACGAAAATCTTGCTGAGAGTTAACATGTTGTTCCTTGTGTATTACTTTAAAAGCATACGATGTACTTTTCGTATTATGTATCCTACTGAAGCTATACGCAATGTCCAGTAAGCTAGCTATTTGTAAGGTTATTGCTCGCATGATGTGTAGTAAAAGTTGTACTTGTAAGAATTTTTTTATGTTACAAACACATCACTAATATCATTCATTTGAAAATGGCCTAATGCCGAAACTTTCCAATAATATAATTAATATGCATGTTGCATTAAGGAATATAACTGACAGCTTACATTGGTTAAAATAGTTCCATCATGTAGACGATAAATTCAGGCTGTGGGCCCCTACATGAGGAAATTAAAAGTAAATTCTAGTCTATGCTTCATCAAGTTATTAGTAGAATTTTTGTGGTCGTTGAACATGTGAGTGACCTGATACATTATTACCTAGAATTTTTTTCTTGTTTTTGTAGTCCCAATTTCCAAAAACCAAGCATTGTTGTGTCGAAGAAAATACAAACAAATATCACGTTTCAGGCACTGATTTACTCAAATAGCTGCAAAACCACTAAGTAAGAAGTAATTGAGCTTGATGTTAATTCTAAGAAGTAACTACCTTTTGGGTTGCTGTGCCAATAAATAAAAGGTATTATAGATTATTTACGTTTCAAAGCAAAACTCTGGCACATCATTTGTTTGAATGTATTTGTCAATCATATTTCATGCAGCGTATTTTTCTGATTCTCGCTTAGAATGCACTATTTCACCCTTGCTTCAACCTCTTGTACTGGGAAGTATTTTCCAGTAATAATCTGAAACGATATTAAAAGTTCAGGTTATGTCAGTGGAGGCATCAGTGCTTTGCATCTAATTTTAACACATTATCACGTCTAACTTTACTAAACGTCCATGATTGCAACACATATTCTTTTACTGCCTGTAATTCTTGTACTTCAGTTATTGTGATGAAATCTTATTATAGCAATGAAATTCTTGTGTCATTATGAAGGTTCCGAAGTTAAGTAATCGCAGAGCAATATGTGATTATAGAGTATGATTTCCACTGGACCTTCTGGTGACAAACAGACCCCAACTATTTGAAAAAGTTAACGCAGAACAGGGAATCAGCGATCATAAAGCGGTTACGGCATCGATGATTTCAGCCGTAAATAGGAATATTAAAAAGGGTAGGAAGATTTTTCTGTTTAGAAAAAGTGACAAAAAGCAGATTTCAGAGTACCTGTTGGCTCAACACAAAAGTTTTGTCTCAAGTACAGATAGTGAGGATCAGTGGACGAAGTTCAAAACCGTCGTACATTATGCGTTAGATGAGTATGTGCCAAGCAAGATCGTAAGAGATGGGAAAGAGCCACCGTGGTACAACAACCGTGTTAGAAAACTGCTGCGGAAGCAAAGGGAACTTCACAGCAAACATAAACATAGCCAAAGCCTTGCAGACAAACAAAAATTACGCGAAGCGAAATGTAGTGTGAGGAGGGCTATGCGAGAGGCGTTCAATGAATTCGAATGTAAAGTTCTATGTACTGACTTGGCAGAAAATCCTAAGAAATTTTGGTCTTATGTCAAAGCGGTAGGTGGATCAAAACAAAATGTCCAGACACTCTGTGACCAAAATGGTACTGAAACAGAGGATGACAGACTAAAGGCCGAAATACTAAATGTCTTTTTCCAAAGTTGTTTCACAGAGGAAGATTGCACTGTAGTTCCTTCTCTAGATTGTCGCACAGATGACAAAATGGTAGATATCGAAATAGACGACAGAGGGATAGAGAAACAATTAAAATCGCTCAAAAGAGGAAAGGCCTCTGGACCTGATGGGATACCAGTTCAATTTTACACAGAGTACGCGAAGGAACTTGCCCCCCTTCTTGCGGCGGTGTACCGTAGGTCTCTAGAAGAGCGTAGCGTTCCAAAGGATTGGAAAAGGGCACAGGTCATCCCCGTTTTCAAGAAGGGACGTCGAACAGATGTGCAGAACTATAGACCTATATCTCTAACGTCGATCAGTTGCAGAATTTTGGAACACGTATTGTGTTCGAGTATAATGACTTTTCTGGAGACTAGAAATCTACTCTGTAGGAATCAGCATGGGTTTCGAAAAAGACGGTCATGTGAAACCCAGCTCGCGCTATTCGTCCACGAGACTCAGAGGGCCATAGACACGGGTTCACAGGTAGATGCCGTGTTTCTTGACTTCCGCAAGGCGTTCGATACAGTTCCCCACAGTCGTTTAATGAACAAAGTAAGAGCATATGGACTATCAGACCAATTGTGTGATTGGATTGAGGAGTTCCTAGATAACAGGACGCAGCATGTTATTCTCAATGGAGAGAAGTCTTCCGAAGTAAGAGTGATTTCAGGTGTGCCGCAGGGGAGTGTCATAGGACCGTTGCTATTCACAATATACATAAATGACCTGGTGGATGACATCGGAAGTTCACTGAGGCTTTTTGCAGATGATGCTGTGGTGTACCGAGAGGTTGTAACAATGGAAAATTGTATGGAAATGCAGGAGGATCTGCAGCGAATTGACGCATGGTGCAGGGAATGGCAATTGAATCTCAATGTAGACAAGTGTAATGTGCTGCGAATATACAGAAAGATAGATCCTTTATCATTTAGCTACAAAATAGCAGGTCAGCAACTGGAAGCAGTTAATACCATAAATTATCTGGGAGTACGCATTAGGAGTGATTTAAAATGGAATGATCATATAATGTTGATCGTCGGTAAAGCAGATGCCAGACAGATTCATTGGAAGAATCCTAAGGAAATGCAATCCGAAAACAAAGGAAGTAGGTTACAGTACGCTTGTTCGCCCACTGCTTGAATACTGCTCAGCAGTGTGGGATCCGTACCAGATAGGGTTGATAGAAGAGATAGAGAAGATCCAACGGAGAGCAGCGCGCTTCGTTACAGGATCATTTAGTAATCGCGAAAGCGTTACGGAGATGATAGATAAACTCCAGTGGAAGACTCTGCAGGAGAGACGCTCAGTAGCTCGGTACGGGCTTTTATTGAAGTTTCGAGAACATACCTTCACCGAAGAGTCAAGCAGTATATTGCTCCCTCCCACGTATATCTCGCGAAGAGACCATGAGGATAAAACCAGAGAGATTAGAGCCCCACGAACAATACGAGACTGGAATAGAAGGGAGAACCGATAGAGGTACTGAAGGTAACCTCCGCCACACACCGTCAGGTGGCTTGCGGAGTATGGACGTAGATGTAGATGTAGGTACGATTATTTAGTCCTCTAGTGAAGATTGTCCAGTTTACTTAGCGAGCATTTTGTTTTAAAATAGTTCACATTCCTCGCAAGAATATTATTTGCTTTGTAGGCACTCTGACAAAATTCAGCCTCTATGTAAGCAACACCGAAATCAACAAGTTAACTGTTAAACACTTCACAACAGGATTTCCATGGCAGAAATTACGGCAATTGTTGGCAATGTCTTGTATGTATTCCAGTATTGATTCGGTTCCATTTGGAATCGGTTCCCTTATTCCATAGCTCCTCAGGAGCAAGTTGTTACACTATCATAGCATATAAACGTAACAAAGACATATAGGGAGGTGCTTATTGCTGCAAAAAAATCATTTAATGACAAAATAATATATAATGCAGAAAATAAAAGCAAAGCTGTCTGAGATGTTATAAAAAAGGAAACGGGGAGAGGCAAAAAATTGCAGAATATCATACTGCTAAGGGAGGGGAATAAGGTAGTAAATGATCCACAACACGTAGCAAACTATGTAAACGAGTATTTTTCAAGTACTGCAGAGAAGTTACAGCAAAAATTCCCCAAAACAAATATAACAACTGTAAATAATGTTGCACTAAATACAACAATTTTTATATATATATATATATATATATATATATATATATATATATATATATATATATATACACCTACCCCCATGAACCATGGACCTTGCCGTTGGTGGGGAGGCGAGCGTGCCTCAGCGATGCTGATGGCCGTACCGTAGGTGCAACCAAAACGGAGGGGTATCTGTTGAGAGGCACAGACAAACGTGTGGTTCCTGAAGAGGGGCAGCAGCCTTTTCAGTAGTTGTAGGGGCAACAGTCTGGATGATTGACTGATCTGGCCTTTTAACACTAACCAAAACGGCCTTGCTGTGCTGGTACTGCGAACGGCTGAAAGCAAGGGGAAACTACAGCCGTAATTTTTCCCGAGGGCATGCAGCTTTACTATATGGTTAAATGATGATGGCGTCCTCTTGGGTAATATATTCCGGAGGGAAAATAGTCCCCCATTAGGATCTCCGGGCGGGGACTACTCAAGAGGACGTCGTTATCAGGAGAAAGAAAACTGGCGTTCTACGGATTGGAGCGTGGAATGTCAGATCCCTTAATCAGGCTGGTAGGTTAGAAAATTTAAAAAGGTAAATGGATAGGTTAAAGTTAGATATAGTGGGAATTAGTAAAGTTCGCTGGCAGGAGGAACAAGACTTTTGGTCAGGTGAATACAGAGTTATAAATACAAAATCAAATAGGGGTAATGCAGGAGTAGGTTTAATAATGAATAAAAAAATTGGAGTGCGGGTAAGCTACTAAAAACAGCATAGTGAACGCCTTATTGTGGCCAAGATAGACACGAAGCCCATGCCTACTACAGTAGTACAAGTTTATATGACAACTAGCTCTGCAGATGATGGAGAAATTGATGAAATGTATGATGAGATAAAAGAAGTTATTCAGGTAGTCAAGGGAGACGAAAATTTAATAGTCATGGGTGACTGGAATTCGAGGGTAGGAAAAGGGAGAGAAAGAAATATAGTGGGTGAATATGGATTGGGGGAGAGAAATGAAAGAGAAAGCCGTCTGGTAGAATTTTTCACAGAGCATAACTTAATTATAGCTAACACTTGGTTCAAGAATCATAAAAGAAGGTTGTATACGTGGAAGAATCCTGGAGATACTACAAGGTTATAAATTGTAAGACATTTCCAGGGGCAGATGTGGACTCTGACCACAATCTATTGGTTATCAACTGTAGACTAAAACTGAAGAAACTGCAAAAAGATGGGAATTTAAGGAGATGGGACCTGGATAAACTGACTAAACCAGAGGTTCTACGGAGTTTCAGGAAGAGCATAACGGAAAAATTGGCAGGAATGGGGGAAAGAAACACAGTAGAAGAAGAATGGGTAGCTCTGAGGGATGAAGTAGTGAAGGCAGCAGAGGATCAAGTAGGTAAAAAGATGAGGGCTAGTAGAAATCCATGGGTAACAGAAGAAATATTGAATTTAATTGATGAAAGGAGAAAATATAAAAATGCAGTAAATGAAGCAGGTAAAAGGGAATACAAACGTCTCAAAAATGAGATCGACAGGAAGTGCAAAATGGCTAAGCAGGGATGGCTAGAGGACAAATTTAAGGATTTAGAGGCTCATCTCACTAGGTCTAAGATAGATACTGCCTACATGAAAATTAAGGAGACCTTTGGAGAAAAGAGAGCCACTTGTATGAATATCAAGAGCTCAGATGGAAACCCAGTTCTAAGCAATGAAGGGAAAGCAGAAAGGTGGAAGGAGTATATAGAGGATCTATACAAGGGCGATGTACTTGAGGACAATATTATGGAAATGAAAGAGAATGTAGGAGAAGATGAAATGGGAGATACGATACTGCGTGAAGAGTGACAGAACACTGAAAGACCTGAGTCGAAACAAGGCCCCGGGAGTAGACAACATTCCATTGGAACTACTGACGGCCTTGGGAGAGCCAGTGCTGACAAACCTCTACCATCTGGTGAGCAAGATGTATGAGACAGGCGAAATACCCTCAGACTTCAAGAAGAATATAATAACTCCATTCCCAAAGAAAGCAGGTGCTGACAGATGTGAAAATTACCGAACTATCAGTTTAATAAGTCACAGCTGCAAAATACTAACGCGTATTCTTTACAGACGAATGGAAAAACTGGTAGAAGCCGACCTCGGCGAAGATCAGTTTGGATTCCGCAGAAATGTTGGAACACGTGAGGCAATACTGACCCTACGACTTAACTTAGAAAATAGATTAAGGAAAGGCAAACCTACATTTCTAGCATTTGTAGACTTAGAGAAAGCTTTTGACAATGTTGACTATAATACTCTCTTTCAAATTCTGAAGGTGGTAGGGGTAAAATACAGGGAGCGAAAGGCTATTTACAATTTGTACAGAAACCAGATGGCAGTTATAAAAGTCGAGGGGCATGAAAGGGAAGCAGCGGTTGGGAAGGGAAAGGGAGTGAGACAGGGTTGTAGCCTGTCCCCGATGTTATTCAATCTGTATATTGAGCAAGCAGTAAAGGAAACAAAAGAAAAATTCGGAGTAGGTATTAAAGTCCATGGAGAAGAAATAAAAACACTGAGGTTCGCCGATGACATTGTAATTCTGTCAGTGACAGCAAAGGACTTGGAAGAGCATTTGAACGGAATGGATAGTGTCTTGAAAGGAGGATATAAGATGAACATAGTTAATTGAATATGATGTCAAACGTTGAGCTGCGTGAAAAACTTGATTTTGCTTAAAATGGAGGGCAAGTTACCCAGACCATATTCATCCAGTTTTTCATAATGAGAAGACTTAGTGACTTCCAACAGACTATATGCCCAGTTTCAAACCTGGTATAAAATTTTTCTCATTTACATGCTTAACGTCAAATATTAAACATATTAATTTATCTGTAAAGTAATAAAACATTTGAAGCTGTTTCATACATGGTAGTAAGATTCTTTAAAGAAGTGGGGCTTTGCTAGTAACGATCTAAACAGCAAATTGAAGCTTGCGAAGGTAACAGGATTTGGGTAGAAAACTGAATGCGATGCCCATAACAGGTTTTAGAGTCCACAATAGACGACAGGGCTACAGCGAAGGATGGCAGAAGAGACGAGCATTAGCGAACACGGCGGTGAGTCGACGCTATACTGGATGCTGGCGCACAATAGGGGGAGATTTTCCCGGAAAGTGGACAGAAAGCGAGCACTCGGCCCTCGGCTACCACACTAGTGGCTCCTGGCAGAATCCCCAGTGCTCTTACATCGCACAGCGGCCGTCAGCTTCAAGCACCGTCTTGGTCTATTACTGACCCAAGTGCTTTCGGCAGTTAAGTCCCTGTTGCTGAAGGATGTTAACCACAACTGGGACATAGGACAGCTAATTCATCCACAAACGAATAAGAACAGTAAGACCCCTGTAGACCTGAATTACATATTCTACTCACAGAAGACTTCAGCAACTGACAGACATCGATTTACACACACACTCACAGGAAAAGTGAGAAGGGGTGGGGAGGAGGGCAGGGGGGGGGGGGGGGGGGGGAGAAAACTCTTGCACCAATGCCCAGTGACCAGATTTAGCGCAGTGATCTGGGCGAGTTGATTCGTTACTTTGGATGGTGATGACGATAAGTGTTTTTCACCGTTAGGTTGGTAGGCGGTGACAGAATTGGTGCGCGCACCCTGCAATCTTTCTCAAACGATTTTAAAGCGACTATTTCGTAAGACAATTTCAAATTGTTCAAATGGCTCTAAGAACTATGGGCCTTAAAATCTGAGGTCATCAGTCCCCTACACTTAGAACTACTTAAACGTAGCTAACCTAAGGACATCACACACATCCATGCCCGAGGCAGGATTCGAACCTGCGACAGTAGCAGCGGTTCCGGACTGAAGCGCCTAGAACCGCTCGGCCACCGCGGCCGGCAAAACAATTTCATTTTTGCTATGCTGATAGTCTTATATATCAAGTTCGTGATGATGTTTCCATAATTTCGTTAATGGTCGTAGCTTTTGTGATACTTACGCGAAAGTAAGGTACTCCTCGAAATTCTGAAAAGTGTGCAACGAAAAATAGGCGTTGCTATGACTCTGCGTTTGGTGCATATTTCATAATATGTTGTTGCATATGAAATTTAGCTAACATACTGAATTTTTCTTTATACTTGGGTGGAGGTATCTGCTTACTACCAATCTTGAGGAAATTTGTGATGTTGCACAGTCATTTGCGGCCGCGCCATGCCAGCGACAAAGCTAGAGTGAAATATCCACAACATTCCTTTTATTTCATAAACGGTTTCAGATATCGAAATGACATTTTGGCAGATCTTAGCAAGAAAAGAGGACAGTGTTTTACCATATCGTTGTTACATAAAACTTCATTATCTACTGTGTTACGAAAATAACTACAGACTGTTTGGGTGAAAAATATAATTTCTAAGGACCATCGATAGCTGGTGAAATGAGAAATGCCATGGCTTTTGGAACAATTTATGCCAACATATGTGAAGAGATTACAGGTTTTTTCGTACAGAGGATGTGCTTTTTCATAAGCTACTGACTTTACTTTTCCTCAGTTCCACACTGAATAAAATTAATAAATCAGTTTCAGAATTCTTTTTCAATAGCCTGCACAACATGGTAGAGAGGTCTAAACTCCCCTGTGTTCTAGCGAAAGAGACAAATTTTAACATGACAACCGGAGAAATTTATAGGTTTTGCTCAAAATTCGCCACTCTTGACGCTTCTCTCAAAGTTGCAAATGGTTAACAAGCCAGGTGAAAATAAATCGCTGTATTTTCGGCAGAATTCTTTTTAGATACTAACAAAAGGAGAGGTCATATTAGATCCTTTTGAAGTGTGGGTGTGGAGGGGCCCCACTTAATATTTACAAAAAATGTAAGAATGAGCTTCAGTTTAGAACTGCACTTCTCCTCCAGCGCTCTACATTTCCTCTGCAGAGCTCTGAGTGACCCCCATCATTACCACTCACCCCACGCTTCCCCACCCGACTGCACATGTAGCGACCACGCCATTTTGCGCCCGCTATACCTCTATGTTAGATGAATAAGATCGGCTAGTTCAAATTAATGTTTAGCAACTGCAGATTTAAGGGCGCTTATGTCAAGATGCCGTATAAAACTGGTTGCAATTGCAAGCGTCCCCCGAGGATACGGACCGCGAAGTCAATTAGCGCCTTCTAAACAACTGAAAACGGATTGCTCCTCCCTGATAGGCCCAATAAATATTTTTAGCTTCACAGGGAACGTTACAAGCGGCTTTAACTGTACTTTCAACTTCCTGGTGACCTAGTATTTACAATCCAGAAAGAAACAGTTGATGGTAAAATGCCAGTCTTTGAAAACAAAGATATGGTTTCCGATCTGCAGTCTGTTCTAGAATTTTTAACTAACACGTATGTGGTGTCACCGCCAGACACCACACTTGCTAGGTGGTAGCCTTTAAATCGGCCGCGGTCCGTTAGTATACGTCGGACCCGCGTGTCGCCACTATCAGTGATTGCAGACCGAGCGCCGCCACACGGCAGGTCTAGAGAGACTTCCTAGCACTCGCCCAGTTGTACAACCGACTTTGCTAGCGATGGTTCACTGACAAAATACGCTATCATTTGCCGAGACGATAGTTAGCATAGCCTTCAGCTACGTCATTTGCTACGACCTAGCAGGGCGCCATTACCAGTTACTATTGATATTATGAATAATGTACCGTCAAGAGCAACGTTCTCCATTTATGGATTAAAGTTAAGTATTCCACCAACTACGTCCGTTTTACTAAATTCTAATTTCCTTGACCTGTTCCAGACCTCACGTCATCCTGCGTGAGCTAAAACGCGTGCCTTTCGGCTTCCTCTTGTGACCCGGTGTTGGCTCTCTGCCAACCACAACAACGTATGCCTTCTTTCACCTCTGATAAAGTGTAGAAAATGGTGAGCTGCACCGTGGATCGAAATTCATCTTAAATTGTAGGCTTCCTGTAAGTGTCTGGATAAGTTATTTCAAAGGTCAAAGGAAAGCTAGGGCTTTCCATCTTCAGCAAGATTATGTCTAGTAAAACACTGTGTTGTTCAAAGCAACCTACGGGTTCATGAGTGTTTTCCATAGTCAACTGATCATTTCTGTTCAGCGATGCAGTTGTCATTCCCCAAAATTAGAAGATAATACTCTATTAATTTAGAAACTCAACTGTCGATTCGCGTTCTCTCTCTCACCTTTCTCCCCTCTCCCCCTCTTAATCTCTTTCTGAACTCTGACACGCATGCTTTAATGCTATTACTGATTTATGCTTGTTTTTTCATCTTAAATGAATTCTACGTATCTAGGATATACGATTATTTGAAATCAAAACACTATTTTTGTCAAGGTGATCTAACAAATCCAATTTTATTAGTCATTTGACTGGTTTCGTGTTGCCTGCCACAAATTCCTATATTGTGCCAACCTACTCATTTCTTGCGACCTATTTGTTTAATTATTTGCCTGATGTATTCCATTCTCTGTCTTCCTCTTTAGTTCTTTAGTTTTTACCCTCTAAAGCTACCTCTAGTACAAAGGAAGTTATTCCTTGGTGTCTTAACGGATGTTTTATCATCGAGCCCATCCTTCTTATGTTTTTCACGTAATACTTTCCCCTTATATTCTGCGCCAAAACCACCTCATTCATTACCTTATCAGTTCACCTAATTTCAACATTCATCTGTAGCACCACATCTGAAATGCTTTGATTCTCTTCTGTTCCGGTTTTCCCACAGACCATGTTTCACTATCATACAATGCTGTGCGCCAAACGTACATTCCCAGAAATTTCTTCATCAAATTAAGACCTATGTTTGATAGTAGTAGACTTCTCCCGGGCAGGAATGCCCTTTTTCCTAATGCTAGTCTGCTTTTGATGTCCTCCTTCTTCTATAAGTCAGTGGTTATTTTGCTGCCTAGATGGTAGAATTCCGTAATTTCATTTACTTCGTGACCATGCATCCTGATGTTAGGTTTCTCGCTGTTATTTTTTCTACACTCCCTGAACAGTCAAGGAGTTGCTGAAAACGTATTATGATTGTAATTTTTTCTCCTCTGTTAAATGGAAAGTAACTTTCTACTCCAGTCATCACCAAACTTTCCTGAATGAATACATTCTATCATGTTGAAGCAATTCCTCTAGGTAAGGCTTATCCCGCGTTGAAATATTTCCTTATTGTGCAGTACAGAATAAGTGACAACGGCCTTGCTTTTTTGAATACACCAGTTCAGAGCACCGAAGTTAAGCAGCGCCGGGCGTGGCTGGTAGTTAGATGGGTACATAACGCGCTGTTGGCAATTTCGTTTTTCCTTTATGGCAAAAGGGTGGATAAATGTTAGCGTAAAGTCCCTGATACCAGATTTTGCCCCAATGCCTTGGATTTCCCAACCTCTCTGCAGTGTCTCATGGAGTGAGGACACTGTTGATGGCACCCTGTCCATTGGATGGGGGTTCTTAAGTTCGGCGCCCTTCTTGATGCTAATCATGAGGAGACGGCTACGTGCCGGCACCGGGTTTCACCTTCTCCCTTCTCTCATCATCATTAACATCATCATCATGCAACGCAAATGCGATACTACACTACATAGATACACACTTTCAACTTATCTACACGTATCAGGAGCACTTTACACACGACACTCACACTTCGGGAAGGAAAGTCACCAGTTTCCGCGACAGACAGGAAAAACTTTCCCAAGTAGGCAGCTGACCTGTCACTCGGGCTGTCCCCGCCAGTCATATAACTTTTCTTTATTACAGAATATACAGATAGCTATAAAATCAGTATTTTTCCCTTTCCCCCTAACTTGTACATAGCTGCTCTCATCATTTTAGAAAGAGTTAGTTTCGTATGATGATGAACCTGTGGTTATATATGACAGAATGCGCACTTTCGGAAACATCAAATTCGAATTCTAAAGTTTAATGTTCGATGTGAAATGGGACACAATTTACAGAAAACGCATATATGCCACAGACGATTTTACGTCAACACCAAAATGATCATTTGTCAACATAGAATGACGAGAGAGATTTATGCTGTATTGTAAGACTGAATTTGGATTATCTTAAGACAATCTTTTCAAAAAAACATTGATTACGGATGATACTATTCTTGCAAAGTGTGATACTAATAATTATGTAGTGTGATGTAGAACATTTTATAATGACTTCTGTTACAAAAGAGACATTATAATGAAAATATTATCAAAAAGGATTTTCATACGTAGACAATTCTGAATAGTAGAAAAAATACATTGTATTTCATCTTGGAAGTATCGTTTATGTACAGAAATCGTACTGAGAACAGCATACCTTCTTAACTCATAGCAATTCTAGCATTTCCATTTCGTATTAAGAAGGGCAGCTTTTCGCAATATATACTGACACTGTCTATATCACTGATTTTGTCCATTTTAAATGGTTTTTTGAAAGCCTGCAGCTGTGAAAACAATGGGTTTGTTTATAAATAACTTTTCTGCTGCTAGTAATCATTTTCCTCTATTCATATTTTACACGACGTGTTTCGGGAAATGGTACTTATTTTCAAGTGTGTTTTCTCTTTGTACTGTGCCGTTTTTAAGTAATGTTTTCGATCTGTGAAGTTCCGCTTTATTTTATTGACTTTACTGGAATATATAAAAAACGCGCAATTTGTACTATCGGTTTTTACCTCTCAATACAAAGTACCAAGAGCACATACAAAAGACACACATCAGTAATAGCTACACACGTACGTAATTGAAGACACCCATTTGAAAAAGTAGAGCGAAATGTCAAAGCACTCCATCGACGAAATAATTGCCATAAAAGGGATTTTTCAGAAGAACTGGAGATAGTATACACATTACGGAAAATACGGAGCCCAAAAATTTTAAACGAAAAACTTGAAAGTGAATCGGTGAATTTGTTCAAATGCTTCGACAATATGCTTAAATAAAAGTAGCAACACAGAATACAGTAGCAGTGTAAACTAGATGTAAGCAAATTATATCCGCATTGTTCAGATAAATACTTTCTGTACAAAAGCGTATCTGTGGAAGACCTGTAATGTTATATCTCTCAACTACATCTAAAAAAGTTATCTCGCTGTATACCGTGCACTGAAAACTCCGTGTGATGTTTAACATGTCTGGGACTCTGCAGAAATGGACCAAAAGAAAACTGGAAGTACAAGTTCTTCCAAATTTCGCCTCTAACTACATATAAAAATATGGTATAGTATAAGGAGAAAACACATTTAGAAATTGGAATCATTTCCCGAAACTCATCGTGTAAAATACGACTAAAACAAAATCGTTACCGGTACCAGAACAATTATTTTTAAGCAAAACCATTGTTTGCATCACATTTACGGCAAGCAGTGCGTTAAAGCGTTTCTGTAACCTTCCAAGTCGCACTGTTAATGTTATGACACAAACAGTTACGTAAAACGACTCTAGTCAATTTATTAACCCTTCAGAGGAGCTCTATGGAGGTTACTCGGTTCTAAGAACAGTACTCATTTCCATCAACTACCGGGAGACAGAGTGGGAACCTCCACACGTGCACTGCCTACGACAAAAAACCAACAAACATCTGTCACATTTCGCACATTACTCCCCTTTCCCCTCCGCTACACTCATTCACGTTATCTCTTATACTGACGTTTATATAAAATATTTTTCGGCAATAACCAAATTAAACGCCGTGTACAACCATAAGGGTATTAACTCCCTATTTCCTATAAAAATATTTTAATAATTTCTAGCTATTTCAGTGCTATTAGTTCTCTCGCTTTTGCGCCCTTATTCCGTGCATACATGTACTGCACCCTCGCGTCTTACATTTTCCTCAACTCAAGACACATCAGTGCAACTTCAGTTCACTAGTTGCATTTCTCTGCATTGGCACTGAGCAGGATATTTTGCGTTTTCTTAATATGGACATGAATTTGATTTTCGTTTGTGTTTTGTGGCTATATATTTAACGTGTCTCCACGACATCATGTAACCAATAAGTGTGAGAGGTGGCATGAGCCCACTCTCATATTTATATCTTACTCTGAGTAATTCGATTTGGGGAAGTATAGCCGAGTATGGTCATTACAAGGCTAGTATTGAGAACTCAAAAGATACGAATATTTTCCTCTCTAACTGCATGCAGCGAAATGTTGATATTCCTTCACATGCGGACTTCCCACGCAGCGTCTCTCGTCAACCGGGTGGTCCGGTGACAGGTCGGTTCTGCTGATCGTGAAAGGGTTATGCCGGCGGGTGTGAGGGAGTCGAGTGGATGCTGTCCAGACGCCGACATTGTTATAAGAGCGGGGGCAACACGCCCACTGGGGCCTGAAGGAGCGGCTGGGCTAGAGATTCCATTACTTTGCAGGAGCTTAGTGAAAACACTTTTTGACGGGCTACCAGCGAGGTGTGGGAATGACTTCGATTCCCAGGCAGTCTTGGCGGGCAAATTCCCGTGTTTTCTGCAAAATCGTGGCTGTGATTGGCTTGCTCAGGTGATACCTCCGTGACGTAGCAAAATTGGCGCAGGAATTGGAGCCAAGTATCTCCATTGGTGGAATAGTAGTGCTTCAGCAATAGAGTGGCATTTTCCGCCGGTTTTCGAGTTGCTGATTGGAACATTTAACCACGGCCACTGTCGTTGTGGTGGGAATGTTCTGTGTTCGGCTTGTACAGGTGCTCTCGAGTGTGTCGGCTCTCGCCTTTCAATCAGAGTAGGTTAGAAGACTGAGCTCTCGCTGCTCTGGACAGCCTGCCTTCCGTTTGCTGTCTAATATACTAACATTTAATTGTAACTGTTTGATGAAGTTGCTGAAGTTTCGACTTCAACGTAACATTCCGAGTACAGTTGGCAATTGAGCGTTCTGCATGCTAGCAGCCTATGTCGTCCATCTTGAGCAGTTTTGGCTAAAGTTGACTGTATCGGAGTTACTGTATGACTTCGCTTGTTAAAATCAATGACTGTACCATCAGTGATTGTCTGGCGAGCCTTCTTTGTCCCCGTCAGAGGCGCATTTGTATTGATAGGAAGTCTTTAGTCTGGAGCAACCAGACCAGTTTAATTTGTTTCAGGCTATAATCGCGACGTTATCATCACCACGACTGGATGTCGAAGCAACCAGCCATCGCTTCCGGTACGCCAGATCGTGTCCTTGCAGTTCAAAAGAGAGCTTGGTAATGTACGTCCGCAGCACCAGCAGATTAGGGAATTTTGCTCTGTGATAATCAGAGCTCAGCAGAGCTCGCCTGTGCCCGTCTTTTGTTACGTGGTTCTCTCTTGGGTGTTCATTGTCTGAGTTCTCACTACTGTAGCAGCTATTAATGTTGGGTTGGCTGGGTGTTTCTCTTAAGATTTGAGTTGCAAGGAATTGGCTCCCCATACCATCTGGTCATAAACGTCACAAGCTAGTTTACGGACAACTTCACCTTCACAGCATTTGAGTATCCAATTTGACGTATTGTAAATGTTTCATGTGTTGTGGTTATTATCTTGAGTTTAGTCATAATAAATCAAATTCTTATTTTGGACAGTACTTTCATTCAGTAGATCGGTAGAGCAACCCTTTCAGTTCTCCCCACGTTAATGAAACTTATTTATCAAATTAATTTCTATCAAATTAAATTATTGCAGGTTCCAAACTCTTTTCTACTCCACTTGCAGGGTCGATTAGTCAGTACGCGTTTCTTCATAATCCATGTGCAACAGCAAAAGTCGGAATTAGAAAACAGGTGAGGGGGGGGGGCTTAGAGCATCATTTCCATATGAAGATTCTAGAAGAATTTAGTGTGAAATACACTGCTAGTCCCGGCACCTCGCAGGTATAAAAATTATATGTAAGTCAATGAATTGTTTTTAATTTTACTTTATACCAATATTTTGATATGTTCACCATTTTAGGTATTAATCATTGATCTTTCGCACGAAGACGTTTTAAAGACATTAAAACCTAGGTCAAGCGCTTTTCAATAAACCACGTACCATTGTAGCTTATTTGACTGCTTTCTCACCTGTCCTAGCGGAAAGTATATTACAGTTGCTGTCTTCAGCTATATACAAGATTTTAAAACCTATCAGCCGGCCAGTGTGGCCAAAGTGGTTCTAGGCGCTTCAATCTGGAACCGTGTGGAAGGATCACGCAATTCACATGGACGAATTTGATTCTGGTGGAATCTCAGAAATCCTCTCGGATCTTACAGTAAAACATACGATGTCCAAGAAGTCGTACAATGGCGCCTCGCTTCCAGCACCTCCATTCACCACACAATCTGTAAAAGACCAAATCTTTGGTGTGATAATTTGTCTGACTGGGCGGAGTAGGAGGTGCAGCTCGCTGTGGCGGGTGCAGCAACTGAAGCGAGATGTGGCGGCGCTGTCCATTGCGTGGCTGGAAGTGGTAGGAGGACAAGAAGCGCAACAGAGCTTGATCCTGTGTGTGGGAGGCACTGAGTTTGTTCATCTGTTGCTTAAATGTCTGTACACAGCATTAAGCTTCACCATTGGATTGCAGGTGGAATAGTGCGCTCATGTTGTCGTTGATGCTGGAGGCGGCGCAAAACTGTTCAAATTTAGCAACAACAGATTGAATTATCGGTCACAATCACTTCAGCCAAACCCTTGAGGCAAAAGATCGACAACAAGTCCTGGATTGTGGAATGAGCAGTATCAGAGTGCTTAGAAACTGAGAAGGGAGACTTGCGAAAAGCATCAGTGATAAGGAGCCAATGCGTATTCCAGTAAGGACCCACGAAATCGAAATGCAGGCGCTGCCAAGATGCTAGAGGTTTGGGCCATTTAAAGCACTGCTGGGTCGGGACTGCATCCGTAGTGAGTTCATAAGGCTTTTGGGCGCCTTGGTTCAGGGCCTGAGCACCCTGAATGCGTGGCCACCTGTGGGAGCAGCCGACTGTTCTACAGAGCTGTCTTGGGGGTCCCGCCCTGCCGCAAGTTCAGCGCGTTGCCATGTCCTTTGGCCACAACTTAAGATCTCTGACAACTTCATAGTCCAACGCAACTGAGCTCCACCACATTGCCACAACATTGTAATACAAATTTCTGAATGACATAGTTGGTTCATTACTGGAATGGACGAGCAAGACACAGACACTATCCTACATTCTTGGCCTGCATAAAAACGCAATGCGACTATTTCTTGTGGGGATGTGTGAAGGAAAGTGTTTTCATAGCCCCTTTGCCTCGTCACGATGTTGGACTTGCAATCTCCCTCCTCCTTCCTACTGTAGCTATTGTCCACAATAAGCAAAGTCTTTCCTGAAGATTTGACAGGAGTAGGATTAAAATAAACTTTTTAGATTACTTAGCTTTTCTTGTAGCGTTTGCTCTAGTTCTTCTTGCGTACAGGTCTGATTCTTGAAGCTGAAATTCTCACATTTTATTTCTTCATGGTTGAATTGATCAAAATAATTTTGAAAACTATTGCAGAATTTATGTTTTTACGATAGTTTATTTTGTCACATTTTAGTGTATCATACAGTCTTTTGAATTTTCACATTAACAAAGCCGAAAAAATACAAAAATACGCCCGACCGCATCAGAGGCACGCTTACCACTACTTCACTCAGCGGAAATAACGATATTCCAAAGGGTTTACAATTTTTCTTGACAAACGAATTTCTATTAGTTTCGATTATCCTTCCATAAACGAATCCAGAAATAAACGTAGTAAACAGTACTAAATTGGGCAATTAATAATAGAAATTTTAAGTGTACCAAATAATTCGTAATTTCAAATATTTCTAAAAAACATAATTTTTACTGTACATTCAGAGTTAGTACTTATCGATTATAACATCGATAATATAGTAATTCATTTTCATAGATTTTAGCTTCAAATATAATATATTGCGTATAAAATTATATGAAAGTTTTCAGAAAAAGCAGTTGAGGTACTACTGACCTGTCCTGAATTCGAAAAACAATACTGGTATCGACAACTACTGTTCAGGAAAAATAATACTAGAGGAGGATGTCCTGCTACAGGCTGAAGAGCAGAACAAGAGCTGCAGTGACTACTGCTAACATAGATATTTCACATAGAGATCATGACGAGTTTAAGTATCGTCTAGATGTCGTTTGTGCTGCTTCTGGTGGACACATAAAATGTATAATAACGTAAATAGAACGTTAAGACTTTGTATATTTCAATTTTTTGTGTCCTAACGTGTTTCCATTAAGTGCTACGAAGTTTTTATGTCAGGTCATTCTTTTTCACGCGTCCTGTATACCTCTGCCGAAATGAAGCTTACACCACGCCGGATTTGATGTCATTGTTTCACACACAAACACGGCACAGGTTTAAATCACGTGAAACATTCTGTGGTTACAGAGTCAAAGAGGAGGATTAAACGTTCGTGTGACCTAAATCGAATAATTTCTGTGTTTATCAGGTGAAATTACGGAAAACCGCCGGTAAAAAACCGGGTTCGGCAGCCACATTCATCAATGGTGGAGAGCTGAATATAGCAGCGCCGAAAATGGAACCAGCTATTTCCCACACGCGACGGTCGAAAATTAGACACGGTGGCAGATCTCGTGTTTCAAAAGCCGCCACCAAATTGCGAGAGTCTTATTTTCGGGGCTCATTTTGGATTACAGGCCTATTAACTGAAACCATAGCACACTTGTGTCTCCGAAACTAATAATTCATCACGCAAGGCAACACAGTATATGGCCTAACACAATACTGTTTTATAAAATCCTGTATCATGTTTTACAGTTTTCATAATCGACGTTATAAAATAATAGAAGATGAAGGTGAAACCACTATATTCCGGTTACAGTTGTCGGGGTTTATACTCTGTTGTTGCAATTTTAGAGCTCTTGAAGAGGCTACATCGTAATTTTTTCTGTAAATACCTGCAGCAGCAAGCAGCTCAGGTTCTACTTACATTACCGAGTACCATAGAACCAACTTATTCCTTAAAGCATGATATACTGAAAATTAACCCTGTAGGGAATATATATATATGTTTGAGAATGAAGTAAAATTTACTACCAACATTTATTTTATTAAACCAGACACAAATTATGCTAAACAAGTTATTGATTGAATACCATAAACAACTAACACTTAGTTTAAGACTACAATGGACAATGATCATGGGTGACCGAAGTGAGTCAATTACTCTGACCCTAAAAAATAGGATAACGCAATCTGAATTGATCTGACACTGAGCAGACTGATTGATCAAATCTACTTTAGTGTCACTACGCATGTTCAACTGAGAGCAAGTGCCGCTTGAGGTCTGTACACCCTGACAATGCCAGAGCGGCAGTATGTTACCCTGTCTGCTTCGTGCAGCGATGTAACTTGCAGCTGGCGAGATGTGTGCGATGGAGGTGAGACGTGACGCAGCACCTGTGAATTGATCGCGGCCACGATAGAAATGCAAAAATCTCACTGTCTGGCGATCAGGCAGACGGATCGCAACTTACTCTCTACCAGGTCCCTGAAATTACGGTAGATTTCAGTGTGTGACACGGCCGTTCGCTGGCCTTACCAAGGATCAATTTGGCTCACTTATACGATAGAGTAGACGAGGATACCAAACGTCAAGGCTGGTAAACCAAAAACGAATGAGTGTGCCCTCGGCCGATGAGTAGTCTGAGACGTTTGAAGTCACACTGCAGGTACTGTAAGAACTTCACCACAGGTTCTCCAGTCTAAACTACTCGCAAGTGAAGTCAGTCTCTGGATAAGTCCCAAGCAACAACCATACATGCCAGAGCATCGACCAGAAGGTGCTTCCAGACCGAAGTTCAGCACCCGAGTACTTCACACCTCCTCAGAAAAAAAAATCCATTTTCCTGCGGAGTGCATGAACGACACCGCCTTCACGCTGTCTTAAGCCAATGACAGGGCTCTACAAGCGCTAAATCTCCCCTCCCACACGACAGCAGGAACTCGAACCAGGGGAACAGTTAATAAACCTGTCTCTCTGGAAAAAAAGAAACTGCCAATAACTGGCTTTTTTAATATTTAAGAGGGAAGATGACTTTCTCCCAAGGCGTGTCACTTCCATAGCAACAAGGAAATAGATATAATCTTGAAGATCTTTACCTAAATGCCCTGTGCCTTGGAACCTTTTAGTACTAGCTATGAGGTGTAATAAAGATTCTATCTCTGAACGTTTCTCAGATGCCAGAGTTTCTTATACAACCGAGGTGGCCGATGGAAGTGGTTCACAGGCCTGTAACAGTATCGGCAAACACAAAAACTTCTGAATTTTTACTACACATGGCTCTGCACACAATGCCCGGTTTATGACTCCAATGTGTAGATGTGTCCCTTCAGTCCGTCGGCCACAGTCCAGCCTTCCGCTGAAGATGAATTCAAGTTCTCTTAACATCACTTTAAATCCCTATGTATTATCTCCAGCTCTGGCAACCAACGATTGCCGATAACGCAACGGTAACTTCACTGTGTACATACGTATCCGTTCCCCATCACTGTATGGATTGTCTAAACACTGATTCGTTTTCGTCATTTCTTCAAAAAATCTAACTGGCTTCTTTTCTCCCGAATTTTCAAACGACGCCTTCTGTAACGATTCATATTTTATCCTATTTTGGGTTTCCGCGGATCAGTATCACTCCTAGAATGCAGACTAAATTGTTGATACGACTGACAGTTTGCAGCGACTCATTGCATCGTTTCCGCTATTGCGCCTTCCATACGACCACAAATAAAATCATGTTTGTGGCTAAGTGGCCAATGTTCTGGTAAACCGATTTCGAATTATGTATAAACGTGCGGGGGCGTAAGCCGTCCCCCATTTTCTTTGTAATGTTGGAATTTTCTGACTGTCAAACAATGATCACTGTCAAATTGTTCTGTTGCACCATATGGAGTTTGTGTTTTCACAACATTTTCCGTTCCCCTCAATTGCGTCATGTTTTCCTGAGACTCTTCTGCCCCCAAACTAAAACCTTTTTTTCCAGCAGCTTTTTTCAGCTTTTGCTCATTGACATGCAGTATTTGGGTTTGGTGTGTTAATATTGTCGAATTGAGTGTCACACCTTTGCACTACATACTGTACATTTTGAAAATCAGATCTGCTCATTATCGCTGAAGTATGTCAGGCGTCATATTTATCTACTTGTTACGACATATAAAATCTCATGTAAGGTGCGAAATTGATATTCATTCAGGCTGTCACCTTACAAATATTGCGGTTAATTGGAGCGAATGATTTGTGCACCAAGATGGTCTGACATGAATCCCTTCGAATATTTATGGGATCTAATTGAAAGGTCAGTTCATGTGCAAAACCCTGTATCAGGAACACCTCCACAATTATGGACAGTTATAGAGGCAGCATGTCTTAGTAGTTCTGCAGGTGATTTCAAACGACTTGTTTAGTCCATATCACATCGAGTTATGGCAAAAGGAGATCCGATATGACTGTAGGATATATCCGATAACTTTTGTCACCTTAGTGTAATGAAACTCAAACTGAAGGAAAACACTCTAAGCGAAGAGAAATAATCAAATGAAAAAATAAATCTGATGTGTATTTCTTAAGACACAACTCCATGGCTTAATAGAGGAACAATTTTTCTCCCCAGAAAAGTGCACGCTCGTCATTTAAGTTTAAATGAGCATCTCCTTGAGAGTCACACATCAGAAGAGCGCCACTTCCACTGATATTCAGATTTATGGAATGGCTGCGTATGTTATTTTCTGACTGGAGAGACCCAACTCTCCGCCATAACTGCGAGTAGTGTATCTGTACCGATTTTGGCTCACTTTTGCAGTTAAAAGCGGCCTTGAACTGCGCAATACCACTGACTTCATGTGCAAGTGATAGTGTGTTCTACTTACATACTAGATCAATGACATCACAATTCAAGATGGCGGCAAGATGTTCCTCCTCATTCATGTCGTCATAATCATCACGTGACAAATCACAACCCTTCACACTCTTCCCCATCCCCTTTACCCATCTGCCCACCACTCATTTTCGGTGTAGTTTTAAAATGAGACATCGAAACAAACTGTAGCATTTTTCTGGGTACTAAAATGAGGCAGCCAATGAAAATGTAGCTGTGAATTAGGCAGTCTTCATTCGAATGGGCACCAATCTTAGAGATATGCAGTACTTGCAGGTCATTACGCAAGCTTCAGTTGAGTCAGTGTCATGTTCAAAGACATTTGCGTAAATTAACATTATGTTCGAAGGTATTTGCCTCTGAACTGCGTAAATTTTGCCACCATCAGAAACACACACACACGCACACACACACACACACACACACACACACACACACACACACACAGACAGACATAGACACTGTATAATGGTCCATATTTATCAATACTGCACTGTATTCACATGTATGCACAAAATATTTTCTTCCTGTCCCCCACCCACTCTCTATGCCTTATCATCATCATAATCATTAAATTTCATATCTTTGATTTATACTTCACAGTAAATTTCTCTCTTTCCACATCTGTGTTATTATTAAATTTCAGCTTATTTGTGTGTGCACATAAATAAAAAAATATTTCCACTTTCTTCATGATCATTGTCTATCTCTTTTTAATGCTTCTTCAAATGAAGCAATAACATTATAAAACATTACAAAGGAACTCAAAGGATACAGTATTCCCTAGTGGCTGATACCTCCAGTACCTAACATCACCCCAGTAGCTTACATCTTCCGGTAGCTAACACCCACTGCACTCTGGGAACAAGTTTTGACTCAAGTCTCTAATTCTTGGAGTCACTTACTCTTTTCCTAAAGTGCAAACAATATAGGAACAAGGGGACAAATACTCTAGATGTGAACTCTGTTATAAAAAATTACATTTTCCTACAATGTTTTTATTTATTTCTCTACTTTCAAAACTTTTATATTTCAGCATGGGCTATTCTATGCAAGGAGTATTACGAGTCTAAATTGAACAACCTTTCTACATTCAGTGATTCGACATTTTCAGTGTTGGAACATTTTGATTGAATACCTTGATATCAAACAAATTAGATTATATAAATGTCCATCAAAAAGTATACATCATATTGAAATTAGATGAACATAAGATAATGAGAACATATTATTCTTCGAGTTTAATGAAGTGAATCAGAAAAGAGTATTGCTACGTAAGTGTGTGAATTTTTGTGAGTTTCAAAGGTGATAGTGATCTCAACTTACAGTTAATACCAAGAGGTAGTGGCATCAAATTACAATCTACATATACAATTACAATCGATAATTTACATTTTTCATACACACATGAATGTTTCATGTATTTAACATTTTTAAACATATAAATACTTCTCATATTATTTTCAGGATTTACAATGAAATCAATCATCATCCTTTCTCGGCAATAGTTACCCAAATCCAATCTATTTACCTTGTCTGGAAGTGTATAATAGCTATAATCGTGTGCAGTCAAATCAAGGTCATGTTGTCTAGGAGCAGAAACTGCATTTTGCTTTGACTGAGTTACGTACTACAGCTGTTCTTACTTCTGAAGTGAAAACTTTGTCTATACTCATCTATGTTTAACCTATTAGCAGAGAATTGTTTTGCACTGAGGTGACAAAAGTCATGAGCTACCTCCTAATATTGTATCAGTTCTGTTTTTGTCCGGCGTAGTGCAGCAACACGACGTAGCATGGACTCAACAAGTCGTTGGAAGTCCCCTGCCTCTATAACCCTCCATAATCACGACAGTGTGGCCGCTGCACGATTTTGTGCACTAACTGACCTCTGGATTATGTCGCATAAATTTTTGATGGGATTCATGTCGGACGATCTGTGTGGCTAGATCATTCCCTCGAATTGTCCAGAGTGTTCTTCAAACCAATCACGGACAACTGTGGCCTGGTGACAAGGCACATTTCCATCCATAAAAATTCCAACGTTGTTTGGAAACATGAAGTCCATGAATGACTGCAAAGGGAATCCAAGTAGCCGAACATAACCATTTACCATCAATGCCCTATGTAAACTCAGCTCACATCATAATGGAACCAACAAAAGCTTGCATAATGCCTTGTTGATAACTTGGGTTCATAGCCTTGTGGGGTCTGAGTCACACTCGAGGCCAACCATCAGCTCTTGCCTACTGAAATCGGGAGTCCTCTGACAAAGCCACTGTTTTATAGTAGGCAACAGTTCATCCCAGGGGGGCGCAGAAAGCGATGCGCAGAAAGCAACGTGTTTTCTCAGTTGTTCGCATAACGTCACGGTGGAAGCAGCTGTGCGAAACGGTACACAGTTCGAATTGTGTGTGATTGTTTTTGTTGTGTTGTGTTGTGTCTGAAGGAGCATTTCGATTGAGTTCTTTCTTCTGAGGTACTCAGTCAACAGCGGAAACATTCGGAATTCGCGAATGTTACGGTTTTTGCTATAATTGATATTTGATTCGGAACTGAAATAGTTAGCTATAGTGGACAGCGGGATCAACATTGTGTTCGCCAGCTCTATAGTTTATGGTTCATCCTGTGAAATTCTTATTGCAGAATCTACAAGTAAGTGAGAAAATTAATTTTTACAATGCCAGGCTGTGCTGTTACGAGCTGTTTTTCCTACAACCGGAACACAAAGGGAAATGACGTAATGTATCACAGTTTCCCACGTAATGAAACATTACAAAAACTATGGTTGTCGAAATTTTGTAGAAAAGACAGTGTAAATGTTATGCATGCACGAATATGCTCTCGCCATTTCGCAGAAACAGATTACTTAAGGGATTTTCAGTCTGAATTGCTTAATTTGCACCGAAAAAGAATGCTCAAGCCCGATGCAGTTCCTTCGTGCAATCTGCCGTGCAGTAGTGTGACTGTCAATGTGTCACCCGCAACAGAAGACAGAACCAAACGGAATAAGAAACGAGAACTACGTAAGAGATCTCTGGAAAATCTGTCACCAAATGAGAAACATCATAATAAGAGCACATGTACAGATGACAGTTGCCGGCCACAGTGGCCGTGCGGTTCTAGGCACTTCAGTCCGGAACCGCGTGACTGCTACGGTCGCAGGTTAGAATCCTGCCTCGGGCATGGATGTGTGTGATGTCCTTAGGTTAGTTAGGTTTAAGTAGTTCTAAGTTCTAGGGGACTGATGACTTCAGATGTTGAGTCCCATAGTGCTCAGAGCCACTTGAACCGAGGTTGATAGTTTTTTTTTCAGACACAGATAAAGTTACTTTGATGAATAATATAGTGGCATTAGAAAGAAGGAATGCTGTTCTTACAAACAAGTGTGTGCAGCTTCGAGTGAGGAATAAAGGTCTTTTGAATCAGCTGTCTAGAACGCGACGACTTATACGCGAGGAAGAAATTAATAAAGAGGTTATTGGGTCTAAGGAAATTACTCGTGTGCTGGGAAAAATATTTTCACCCAATCAAATAAAAAGTTTATTAAGTGACTCAAAATGGGTTAGATGGAGTAATGAAGACATTTGTAAATCAATTACTCTCCATGCTTTTGTCTACAGAAAGAGGCATAATTAGTAAGCTGTGTGCAGCACTTGGTGAGCGGTTCCCCAATATACACAAAGAAATCATCAAAAGACAGAGCAAGAATATCTGAGGCAGCTCAGAGAAAAAAAGAGAGAAAATTGCATATGTCATCAAAGTAATCAGTTCACTACATAGTGTAATGTTTTGCAAGTAAAAGTTGTGTTTATAGGTACGTACGTTTTTGACAGAACAATTGGATATAAAGTGTCGTTGCGTGTGGTAGTGTGTTTGTAAACTTCTCCCTAAATTGTCGTGGTGTTACAAGACATGCTACGAATTCTTTTATATATTTGCAACACTGTTTCGCAGCTTCACTGCAGCGGAGAAATGGTGAGTAAACTTGTTTTCTTCTTTATATAATGCTAATTTAAAGGAATTATACTCTTAAGTAAATTCATTTCAATGCGATTAAATGAATAGTTTCTGATTTATTTGAACCCAGGTTTCGAATTTCAAGTGTGTGTCGGTGTGGTTGTGATCTGATATTTTACCGATGTGTAAGGCACAAGCTGCGAAAGAATATAACTCATCAATTTTAACTGTAATATTTTAGCAGCAGAAAAGCAGTTTAGACATCTCAATTCTGGTATAAACAAAATATTCCGCCAAAAACGACGTAAACGCGCATGCCGTGTCGTCTGCTTGTGAGCGCTTGCTTCCACGCTGACGTCACTAGGCCAGCCAATGGCAGAGCAGAGCGCTCACTGCCCAACCTTATCATTTAGTAACCTTGGTCCATCCGATATGGCCACGAGCCCAGGAGAGGCGTTGCAGGCGATGTCGTGCTATTAGCAAAGGCACTTACTTCAGCCGTCGGAAGCTATAGTTCATTAACGACAAATTTCGCCGCACTGTCCTAACAGACACGTTGATCGTAGTCCCACATTGATTTCTGTGATTTCACGCAGTGTTGCTTATTTGATAGCACTGACAACTCTGCAGAAACAACGCTGCTTTCCATCGTTAAGGCCATCGACTACTGCGTTGTCTGTGGTGAGAGATAATGCTTGAAATTTGTTGTTTTCAGTACAATATTGACACTGTTGATTGCAGAATATTAAATTCCCGAACGATTTCCAAAATGTCATGTCCCATACGTCTAGCTCCAGCTGCTACTCTGCTTTCGAAGCCATAATTACGTTGGATACCCTCTCACTTGAGCCACCTGAGTAAAAATTAGAGCCCCTCCAATTCACTGCCCTTTTATACCTTGTGTACGCGATACTACCGGCATCTATATATCTACTTATTTTGCTTGTGACTTTTGTCACTTCAGTGTATGCCCTTTATTCTGCTCATTACGTATCCACGCTCGGTCTCGAGATTATACGTTTTTGCTAGTAGTTGTTGTTGTTGTGGTCTTCAGTCCTGAGACTGGTTCGATGCAGTTCCCGACGCTACCCTATCATGTGCAAGCCTCTCCATCTCCCAGTACTTATTGCAACCTACATCCTTCTGAATCTGCTTAGTGTATTCATCGCTTGGTCTACGATTTTTACCCTCCACACTGCCCTCCAATGGCAAATTTGTGATCCCCTGATGCCTCAGAACATTTTCCACCAACCGGTCCCTTCTTCTTGTCAAGTTGTGCCACAAACTCCTCTCCTTCCCAATTTTATTCAATACCTCCTCATTAGTTATTTGATCTACACATCTAATCCTCAACATTGCTCCCCAAATAGCAAAACTCCTTTACTACTTTAAGTGTCTCATTTCCTAATCTAATTCCCTCAGCATCGCCCGACTTAATTCGACTGCATTCTATTAGCCTCGTTTTGCTTTTGGTGATGTCCATCTTATATCCTCTTTTCAAGATACTGTCCATTCCGTTAAACTGCTTTTCCAAGTTCTTTGCTGACAGAATTACAACGTCATCGGCGAACCTCAAAGTTTTTATTTCTTCTGCATGGATTTTAATACCTACTCCGAATTTTTCTTTTGTTTCCTTTACTGCTTGGTCAATATACAGATTGAATAACATCTGGGAGAGACTACAACCCTGTCTCACTCCCTTCCCAACCACTGCTTCCCTTTCGTGCCCCTAGGCTCTTATAACTGCCATCTGGTTTCTGTACAAATTGTAAATAGCCTTTCGCTCCCTGTATTTTACACCTGGCACCTTCAGAATTCGAAAAATAGTATTTCAGTCAACATTGTCAAACGCTTTCTCTAAGTCTACAAATGCTAGAAACGTAGGTTTGCCTTTCCTTAATCTAGCTTCTAAGATAAGTCGTAGGGTCAGTATTGCCTCACGTGTTCCAGTGTTTCTGCGGAATCCAAACTGATCTTCCCTGAGGTCGGCTTCTAACACTTTTTACATTCGTCTGGAAAGATTCGCGTTAGTATTTTGCAGCCGTGACCTATTAAACTGATAGTTCGGTAATTTTCACATCTGTCAACACCTGCTTTCTTTGAGATTGGAATTATTATATTCTTCTTGATGTCTGAGGGTATTTCGCCTGTCTCATACGTCTTGCTCACCAGATGGTAGAGGTTTGTCAGGACTGGCTCTCCCAAGGAGGTCAGTAGTTCTAAAGGAATGTTGTCTACTCCAGGGGCCTTGTTTCGACGCACGTCTTCAGTGCTCTGCCAAACTCTTCACGCAGTATCGTATCTCCCATTTCATCTTCATCTACATCCTCTTCCATTTCCATAATATTGTTCCCATCTGAGCTCTTGATATCCATACAAGTGGCTCTCTTTTCTCCAAAGGTCTCTTTAATTTTCCTGTAGGCAATATCTATCTTGCCCTTAGTGAGATAAGGCTCTACATCCTTACATTTGTCCTCTAGCCATCCCTGGTCAGCCATTTTGCACTTCCTGTCGATCTCATTTTTGAGACGGTTGTATTCCATTTGCCTGCTTCATTTATTGCATTTTTATATTTTCTCCTTTCACCGATTAAATTCAATATTTTTTTCTGTTACCCAAGGATTTCTACTAGCCCTCGTCTTTTTACCTACTTGATGCTCTGCTGCCTTCACTACTTCATCCCTCAAAGCTGCCCATTCTTCTTCTACTGTATTTTTCCCCCATTCCTGGCAATTGTTCCCTTATGCTCTCGCTGAAACTCTGTACAACCTCTGGTTTAGTCACTTTATCCAGGTCCCATCTCCTTAAAATCCCACCTTTTTGCAGTTTCTTCAGTTTTAATCTACGGTTCATAATGAGTAGATTGTGGTCCGAGTCCACATCTGCCCCTTTAAATGTCTTACAATTTAAAACCTGGCTCCTAAATCTCTGTTTTACCATTATATAATCTATCTGATACATTTTAGTGTCTCCAGGCTTCTTCCATGTATACAACCTTCTTTTATGATTCTTGAACCAAGTGTTAGCTATGATTAAGTTATTTTTGCTAGTAGATCAACTAATTGTTTAATAGGTTCAACATTAGAGTTAATTTAACCTCTTTTTCATTGACCAACAGAATATTGCATTTGTTATTCGGAGGGGAAGCCAGAGTACCAAACATTCCATAGACATCTTTCCTGATATCCTCTTTTATTTACGGTCTTGTAATATGATAGATTAAGCGGTTAGATCTGTGCAGCACTGATCTACACGAATTTTCAGAAACTTCTTTCTATGTACGCGTAACTAAAGTTGATAAAAAGATTTTTCGGAATATCCAACACGGCCATCCCGTCTGGAATAGTTTTATCAGTGGGTACATTAACACTTTTCTGTTAAATGGCAAATGAATTTTCGTTACAAATAACACTTCTCAGAAAATCTGGTTTGGAAATTAATGCACCAGCCCAATTTCTACCTTCACAGGAATCTGCGAGTGTTAGGTACTATTAGCACGGTTATTCCTAACACTATTATTCACGTTTGAAAAATATTTTCCAAAAATCATTGCTTGCACTCACGCGTATTTGTGCAATAATATCTGTAAATGCCTTCATCTGGGTAGCTTCCCTAAATGATAAAATTCGCTGAATCTGTTTTAAAAGCAGCTTATGTTAGAAACACTGTTTCACACTTCTGAAAGGAATAACATAATTTTCCTTTATCCAGATGTAAGGGCAAATTCGAATGAAAAGCGGAAGCTGGTGAAATTTTTCTGCACATAAGAGCAAATCTGATTGAAAATAGTGAATACTCAACGGGCAGTGGGAGGTACCTGAAATTAGAAACGTGAACAGTGATGGTGATTCTCATGAAAACTACAATTTATTGAGGCACTCGACCCAAATCAGAGTGAAAAACAGTGCCTTGCATAATATATTTCATGCACTGAGGGCTCTCAATAACTAAACGTAAGCGATCTTGTTCGTTATTGTGCATGGGACTGAGAGGAAAATTATGCTGCTTCTGGATTTAGTTTAGTTATTACACGTAACTTCCATTCTCATACAATCATTATCATGGCTTTTGGCTACTGTTTGTAACAATGACGTACACAACGTGGCTACTGATAAGCTGAATAGCTTCGGTTGGAGTAATCATTGCATAACATCAAGATATCATAAAATTGGGCAAGTGGAGGTATAAAATACATATAAATTATCAGTACATCCTAGGAAATCCTTCACACATTCAAACGTTTAGCTTACTTGGAATCCTGCGAGACCGATCGGTCTGAAGCGACCTTTTCTCCAACCCCACCTGCACGATTGGAAGTCAGTGCCAGAAGTACATACTCGCCATGTGGTATAGGTAACTGGGTTAATAGTAAAATTTCAAGCGGAATACACGCAAAAACATGGTCCGAAATTACACAAGATAGTCCTCTGCTCATTGACTGAGCAGACATC
This sequence comes from Schistocerca piceifrons, assembly GCF_021461385.2. Taxonomy (NCBI): domain Eukaryota; kingdom Metazoa; phylum Arthropoda; class Insecta; order Orthoptera; family Acrididae; genus Schistocerca; species Schistocerca piceifrons. The sequence continues at coordinate 236,921,896 of NC_060140.1, forward strand.
ACCATGTGGGTAACTGGAAGTCGAGGCACAAATAAGTACTGAACATGTTGGACAATTCTTGGATTAACAGAAAAACTTCACATGCCTCACAGGCAAATTCTGTCCTTCATTAAGCAGATGGTCTTCCTACATGCAGTTATGCTCACATGGGAGCACGGAGAAAATAAACAGCAGGAAAAAAAATCAAATAGATCCACTCTCAAGAATACTTAAATATTTTGCTCTATTGATTCCGTTATAGTCCTAATTTGAAATCAAAACATGATAGTTCCTACTTTTAGTTACAACGGTTGCAACCATATGGCTGACATACAAAATGAGTGAAGCCCACGTTACAAAGAAAATCGTTAAGTATTCTGCATAAAAGTTAATAAAAGTAAATAAACACATGTGGAAGGAAAATGAATGCAACAAATATTAGATTGCTGGAGACACTACAGGATTAACGTCATACTGCTGGATTTGAAATAAGCTTTAGTGTTCATTAGCAATCTAAACCCATGACTTTACTTTTAAAATAATTACAAAAGGTGGTCGCAGCACAACACTGATTAAGATGGTGCTGAAAAAGAACGAATTCGTTATTTTAATTATGATGTACCTCATTTTCTGAGTTTTATTAAACAGCTTGATGGAGATCTACACAGAGTCCATCAACCCTCTTAACCACCCGTAAACTGAATGCCGAAAAATGGAGTGTCAGCTAACGGCCATTCTGTTCGCCCTTAGGAGGAGGAGAGGAGATGGCTCCTACCAGCCCTAAAGATTATAAAGAGACAACCGTACTTCTACGGATCTCTACAACTATATCTAAATCTACATCTACATTCATATTCCGCATGCCACCCAACGGTGTGTGGCGGAGAGCACTTTAAGTGCCACTGTGATTACCTCCCTTTTCTGTTCCAGTCGCGTATGGTTCGCGGGAAGAATGACTGCCGGAAAGCCTCCGTGCGTGCTCGAATCTCTCTAATGTTACATTCGTGATCTCCTCTGGAGGTATAAGTAGGGGAAAGCAATATATTCGATACCTCATCCAGAAACGCACCCTCTCGAAACCTGGACACCAAGCTACACCGCGATGTAGAGCGTCTCTCTTGCAGAGTCTGCCACTTGAGTTTGCTAAACATCTCACGCTTACCAAGCATCCCTGTGACGAAACGCGCCGCTCTTCTTTGGATCTTCTCTATCTTCTCTGTCAACCCGACATGGTACGGATCCCACACTGATGAGCAATAGTCAAGTATAGGTCGAACGAGTGTTTTGTGAGCCACCTCCTTTGTTGATGGACTAGATTTTCTAAGGACTCTCCCACTGAATCTCAACCTGGCACCCGCCTTACCAACAATTAATTTTATATGATCACTCCACTTCAAATCGTTCCATACGCATACTCCCAGATATTTTACAGAAGTAACGGCTACCAGTGTGTGTTCTGCTATCATATTATCATACAGTAAAGGATCCTTCTTTGTATGTATTCGCAATACATTACATTTGTCTATGTTAAGGGTCAGTTGCCACTCCCTGCACCAAGTGCCTATCCGCTGCAGATATTCCTGCATTTCGCTGCAATTTTCTACTGCTGCAACTTCTCTGTATACTACAGCATCATCCGCGAAAAGCCGCATGGAACTTCCGACACTATCTACTATGTCATTTATATATATTGTTGAAAGCAATGGTCCCATAACACTCCCCTGTGGCACGCCAGAGGTTACTTTAACGTCTGTAGACGTCTCTCCATTGAGAACAACATGCTGTATTCTGTTTGCTAAAAACTCGGTCCGCCTACATCCACCAGCAGCCACAATGGCGGGTAAGTCAGAAGAGGGTGCGAGAAAAGACCGAAACCGGTTACTAACAAATAAAAAAAACTTAAAACGCGATCGAGACTGTTTTTAATGATTTTCAACATTTCATACCGATCGCTGTGCTCTAGAGAACAACGATTTCTAAAAACACTTCTAAAGATTCCATTACTGCACGTGCATCTTTGACTGTTTACCCCAAGTATTAGGTTGGCACCAAAGTTTAATCAAAACCTTTACTTCGCACTGCTGCTGCTCAGCACACGAAACCAAATTCAAATACTCATTCATCCCACAACTGAAAACAACCTAATATGGATGGGAAAGAGGTACATCATTAAATAAACACAAAAACACAGTCGTGTCCATCCCTTCGCCTATGGCTCTCGATACTCGAACAAACATTAGAAGATGACCAATGTATCATTAATGATAAGGAACATAGGATACCTTGAGCCAAATTAATGTGTTAGAGGAACCAGTTAGGTTTCAATATTATACTGAAGTTTTTTACGTACGTATTTCAAATCAGGTAGGTACACAAGGTAATCACACAACTTTCTAAGGTGCTGCAGTCTTCGTGTAACGCGACTGTGGTTTATCGTTCTATGATATTGCCGCTTGCGTTGTTTGGGATCCCGCGACTAACATGGAAATATGGGTTCAGGAGGCCCAAGCTCACCGCTATGCAGATGATCAACGATTCCACGCTTTTAGAGCCTGAGAGGGCAAATGCATTGATCACTCGGCCGTGGAGAATCACACAGCCACACCACATACCTCGTGTCAAGGAAGAAGTTTGTTTGGAGAAGAAAAGTATCCACACTGACAGTGTGACACCTGCAGCACCACGAACTGTTAGCACGACGACCATTGTTGAGACTTCCTTCGATGTAGCTATAGAGAGATAGGTACCAACAGTGATACACCTAACGCCAGCATTGACCACAGCTGTGGCATCACATTGTCCTTTCAGACACGACCAGTATTGCATACAGCATCATGATGAACGTGCCCATGTATGTGAGGTCCGAAGAGGACATTATCAGATTCCACGGTCATTTGAGACAAGAAACTGACGCAATGGTGTGAGGTGCCACTAGGTACACAAAACGTGCACCTTTGTTTCGCATAGCCGGCGATCTGGACATCAGCTTCTACATTTCCGATTTCTTAAGGCCAGTGGCTGTGCCATGTCTTCAAGACCTCCGTGAGAACTTTTAACAAGATAATGTAAGATCACATCCACAAGTCTCCAATGCTTTCCTCAAGTATTTCGATACAGACGGTGTTGGACTATTGTCCTGGAGAGTACATTCTCCAAATCTTTCACCAACTGAAAATGTTTTATAATGGGTTGCTGTAAGGCTGACACACAACCAATAGCCAGCGACTGCCACTGATGAACTTTTGCTTGGAGTTGAAGCAGCATGGAGTGACATATCCACATCTGGCATCCAACATCAATTAGCCTCCATGGCAATCTGGATTACAATCGTTGTTCCTGCCAAGAGTGGCAGCTGTGTGTTAAATTACGTATCTTGTATACCTCCACAACAACAACATATTTGATCTTTTACTACATCGAACTATATACGCTCTAACACACCATACGAAAGAATTATTCTAATGGAACGGAAATAGGTAGATGTGATATACATTTACAGACAAATAAATTATTGCAGTTTCAGAAAAATTCTATGATTTATTCTAGAGCAAGAGCTTCACGAATTGAGCAAGTCAGTAACGTGCTGGTATACCTCTGCCCTCTATGCAAGCTGTTATTCGACTTGGATTGTTTGACTGAGTGTGGGATATTATCTTGAGGGCCAGCGTGCCAAATTGTATCTAACTGGTGCTTTAAATCTTGAAAATTCCGGGGTGGTTGGAAGGCATCCACTGACAAGCATAAAGGCAAGCCGTGTGCAGGTGAGAATTACACTACTGGCCATTAAAATTAAATCCCAACGGCCTCATATCACTAGCAGTCGAGATGACAGGCATCTTATCCGCATGGCTGTAACGTATCGTGCAGCCACGTCTCGATCCCTGAGTCATCTGATGGAGACGTTGGCAAGACAACAACCATCTGCACGAACAGTTCAACGACGTTTGCAGCAGCATGGACTATCAGCTCGGAGACCATGGCTACGGTTACCCTTGACGCTGTATCACAGACTGGAACGCCTACGATGGTGTACTCAACGACGAACCTCGGTGCACGAATGGCAAAACATCAATTTTTCGGATGAATCCAGGTTCTGTTTACAGCACCATGATGGTCGCATTCGAGTTTGGAGACATCGCGCTGAACGCACGTTGGAAGCGTGTATTCGTCGTCACCATACTGGCGTATAACCCAGCGTGATGGTATCGGGTCCCATTGGTTACAGGTCTCGGTCACCTCCTGTTCGCATTGAAACCCTACATTTCAGCAGGATAATGCACGACCGCATGTTGCACGTCCTGTACGGGCCTTTCTGGATACAGAAAATGTCCGACTGCTGCCCTTGCCAGCACGTTCTCCAGATCTCTCAACAATTGAAAACGTCTGGTCACAGTATGCCAGTCACTACTCTTGATGAACTGTGGTATCGTGTTGAAGCTGCATGGGCAGCTGTACCTGTACACGCCATCCGAGCTCTCTTTGACGGTCCGCAGCTCGTGGTCGTGCCGTAGCGTTCTCGCTACCCGCGCCCGGCTTTCCGGGTTCGATTCCCGGCGGGGTCAGGGATTTTCTCTGCCTCGTGATGACTGGGTGTTGTGTGATGTCCTTACGTTAGTTAGGTTTAAGTAGTTCTAAGTTCTAGGGGAGTAATGACCATAGATGTTAAGTCCCATAGTGCTCAGAGCCACTTGAACCATTTTCGTTTGTTTGACGGAATACCCATGCGTATCAAGGCCGCTATTAGGCCAGAGGTGGTTGTTCTGGGTACTGATTTCTCAGGATCTATGCACCCATATTACGTAAAAATCTAATCACATGTCAGTTATAGTATAATATATTTGTCCAATGAATATCCGTGTATCATCTGCATTTTTAATGGCAAGTAGCGTATCTTGCTGAAATATAAGACCAGAATGATTTGCCTTGAAGGGCAATAAAAATGGGCGTAGAATATCGTGAATGTACCGCTGCGCTAGGGTGCCGCGGCTGACAATCAAAGGGGTCCTGGTGTAAAAGGAAATATCTCTCCAGACCGTCACTCCTGGTTGTCTGTCTGTGTGGCGGGCGACAGTAAGTTTGGTATCCCATCAGATTCAGGGTCTTCTCCAGTCATATCGTCGCTGGTAATCAGGGCCTGGAATCTCTATTATTGGAACACAATTGTCTTCAGTGATGAGTTCCGCTTCTAACTGAGCCCCAATGACCACCGAAGACGAGTCTTGAGATGCCTCACTGTGGTTGAATACCAACCTGACTGCCACCTGACATACAGCCTGCTGCAAAACCCTATCTTGGTCAGCAAGATCGCCAGATCTCACCACAATTGAGAACGTATGGAGCATTATGGACAGGGCCTTCAATAAGCTGGGGATTTTGACGATCTAAAGCCACAGTTGGACATGGTTTGGCGTGCAATCCCCCAGGACTACATCCAACAGATAGAATAACTAGGTTGTCCAAAGCTTTATTGACTTGCTCAATTCGTGGAGCTCTTTCTCTCGAATCAATCATCCAATTTTCTCTTTCTTATTTGTTTTATATTGCTTGTCTGTACATGTACATCAGAGCTAGAAATTTCCGTCCTATTCGGATAAATACTTCGTGGTGCGTCTTTTTTTCTTCTTTTCTTTGTTTTTGTCTCATAGTATACGCTGTAACCTCCCCACAGATAAATTCCGTAACCTACCACTAATGCAATGCGATTAAACTCCTAATAAAAAATCTGACTCATAGACAAACTTTCAATAATTAACTGATTGTGAATCTAAACTGGTAAATTTGGACGTCAGCAGTGCTGCGTTATGGCCCTGAAAGATCATTTTGAATATAAATTGAAAATTCTTACCTCAATGAAGTCGCCGGATAACGCATATATATCTGCTCCTATAAGAAATTTTTCTGGCGCAGCCCAGTGCAATGCTGGCCGATAGATTTGTCATGTATAAAAGGAAACGACTGATTTTTCTTTACGATAATCGGGACGACCATGGGTTGCAGAAATTAGTAAATTCTTTAAATTCAGATGAATTATTGATAATTTTATAAAAAGGATTATTATTAAATGATTTTTTCTGAAACATTTACATGGGACTTGATATAACAGTTGTGCAAATTTTGTTGTAACAAACTACATATGCACGCGGCTGCTTTTACCTTATATTACATCGCTCCCCACGACTGGCCCAGCCAACTCCATACTCACGACTGCTAGCTACTAATTACTCCTACTGACACTGCTCTTACTGCAGCCAACACTCCTCTCTGGTCTGAGATTCTCTTACAGCTCACATATCGCAGGCAGCGAGTGAGCAATCCATCGAAATTACATCTGCTCTAGTGCGCTAGAAATAAATTCCTTTGTCATAGACCTCTTACAACGCATATAAGGAAAGTTTCGTTATTTGTTATCCCTTCTAGTGTTTCAGTTTTAATGGACAGCAATCTACTATTATTTAAGAGATGAGAGAAATAGAAAAGGATTCGAATCTGGAAAATTGGTTTCACATTTCAGCCTCATTCTTGTCATCGTTTTCCGCAGTGTCCTCAAATAATTTCATATGAATCGCGCATTAAAAAGACCACACCTCATCTCTACACCATTCCTTCCGAACCCTGCTACTGTTTCAGTTTCATTAAGCGAACAGAAACAAAGTGAGCAGTTGGAGTTACGTCGCACACAGTAGATTCCAAGAAATCGACAGCCGCTGCAGAAAGAATATAACTCGTAACGCAGGAAGACAGATTGTGACATCGCTGGAAAAGACGGCCGTAAATCTTGATAGGCTCGTCAGCTCCCGGCCCGCAGTCGCTGCTGACGATAAAAATCATTGTTTTGGGCGCGTGGGAGAAATATATTCGTGTGGAGGCGTCCGCGCCCACCTGGCCATATCGACAGGCCGGCACGCCGTTAGCCGCTGCCGCTGCTCTCCTGCTCACGTCACGTAATAAATTTCCGCAGCGGCTGTCAGGAGCAGCGGGCCCTCTCCAGGTAATGGCCCCCACTGTGCAGCATCGCGCATTCCGGCCTGAGACCACGCCAGCCAGGTCTCTGTAGTACGGCGGCCGGAGGAAGACGGGGGCGGCCCAACTTCCCGCGCATTTGCTCGCGTTACACTGCAGTTCTCTGTGTCTGAAGCTGCCAGCGTTCCGACGAACGGTAGCATCCCCTCCCCCGCCTCCCTTTGTGCAGACGTACACACAATCACAACCACTGCCGAGCTATAATTAACTCTCACCCTCCCTCCCTCCCTCCTAACCTCCTCTCTCTCTCTCTCTCTCTCTCTCTCTCTCTCTCTCTCTCTCTCTCCCTCTCTCTCTCCCTCCCCCCCCCCCCCCCCCCCACCAATTCTCCTCCTTCCACAGCTACACCGGCACTTTGCAGACACTGAATGAAATCTCTGTTCCAGCTGTGCATCTACACATTGGCTAGCTTACGAGATTCAGATTTTAGAAAAATGGCTCAAATGGCTCTGAGCACTATGGGACGTAACATCTGAGCTCATCAGTCCTCTAGAACTTAGAACTACTTAAACCGAACTAATCTAAGGACATCACACACATCCATGCCCGAGGCAGGATTCGAACCTGCGACCGTAGCGATCGCGAGGTTCCAGACTGAAGCGCCTAGAACCGCTCGGCCACATCGGCCGGACTCAGATTTTAGAAACTGATGGGATATAATTATTATGAGAAATTTATCGCAGGAATAGGGAATTGAAGAATTTGAAAAGTTAAAAATCTTTTAAAATTTTGTGTGGTAAAAGTATTACTAATTTATAGAGTCCGCTTGTAGCTCAGAGTCCTCATTTATTTTGAGATCATAGTACAACAGGTTTTGTGGTAGGGAATCGCCTCTTCAGGTTAACCTACAACAACATACATACGAATTAGAGGTCGTTAAGTGCAAAAATTAGTAGCGCCTACTTAGAAGGAGATATAAAACTACCGGCTGGGCCAGATTCCATTAAGCCGTTAAACAATACGATCTCCCAACGCTCTAAAAGGCACACATCCGGGCAACATCAAATGTAATATGCATTTTGTAAATGTCTTAACATGAATAACGGTGAAAAAAGCAAACGTGCAAAATTAAGTGGGGCGTCATTTCAGAATTATTGAAGGAAAGGCTAAAACGAGAAGCCAATGCTGTAAAAACGCTTGGCAGAGTAGATAAATTTTTCCAAATGTTGCCAGTTCGTCTTCGAGTTCAAGTAGTACGGATATTTCTGGCTCTGCAGCTGTTGTAAAAGAAGTAAATATAGACGAAACAAAAGTTAAAAAGGAAGAAAGACAAATCGTTCCTGTTTTCGAATTTCACGAAAAACTATGTATCGAGTCAAACATACAAAAATAAATAATCTCGTTAGTGAATCACCAATAACCATTCTCTCACAACGTGGTATTAATCAAAGTTGTTGCGGTGATTTTTCTAATTAAAGAAGATCAATAGGGAATAAAACCAGACATTTGAACAAAAATCTATTTTACCGTAACCTTTTAAACGTTGAATCAACTTTGCGTGATTTTCTGGTATACTCCTGTAGCACCGGTGCTGTTTTTTGTGCACCATGTAAATTGTTCAGAGTTAAGGCCGCATTTGCTACTAATGGTATTGCAGGTTGAAAAAATATTTCTAATATTTTATCTCATCATGAGAATTCACTTGAACACAAAAATTCTGAGTTATCACTCCTAACAAGAAAAAAGTCATTTGGAACAATAAATAACCGTTTCAAGTCATATGCTGTGACAGAAAAAATGTACTGGCGCAGTGTGTTGAAAAGGATTTTTGGAGTAGTGAAGAAGCTAACAAGTCCTGGATTTATCTTATGTGGCACGTTGAAAGATTCCATACATTACATGATGGTCAATTTATGATGTCTCTTGAAGTTATAGCCGAGCACATTAAACTCAATGGAAATCCAGAGCAGGGACATACAAGCTATTTTTCTTCAACAATCTGTGATGGAATAATAGAGTTTCTTTCCGAATGAATAAAAAGAATTATCATAAGTGAAATAAAGCAGGCGAAACATTGCTCTATAATAGTAGATTCTATTGCGGACTTTTCACGTATTGATCAACTATCTTTCATATTAAGATATGTGAACGAGATTGGTAGACCTGTTGAACGTTTCCTTCTGTTTTTACCAAACCGGGGACACAAGTCCGAAAACTTAGCTGAGGCCATACTAAAAGTCCTGTCTATAAATTCCATTTATATTACTGTCTGTAGAGGCCAGTCATATGACAACGCAAGCAATATGTCATGAACCTACACTGGTTTGCAGGCACACATTAAAGAACGAAATCCGAAAGTGCATTATGTGCCTTATGCAGCACATTCTTTGAATTTAGTCGGCACTAGTGTTCCAAGTTGTTGTCGGCAAGCATGTTCATTTTTCAGTGTAGTGCAAAACCCTTAGAATTTTTCCCTGCTTCTACGCAGCGTTGGGATAAATTTCTTTTTTTTCACGGAACCGGGAAGCAAAACGGTAAAAAGTTTATCAAAAACACGTTGGTCACCAAGAGAGGAAGCGTGTGTAAGTCTATATGATAACTGGGAGGGCGTTAGCAATGCCCTCACACATATCGCCCATAATACGTTTGAGAAGCCACTTGTGCGAAATGAGGTTTCAGCTTTATTTAATCAACTCAGCAGACTAGAAACACTATTCATGATGACTGTTTGGAAGGACATACTACAGAGAGTTAAGAGTGTGAATCTCAAATAGCAAAGTGTAAATATTGACACTAAAGTGGTGCATCAATTATATGAATCAGTTGCAGGATATATTGTATCTATTCGTGGCATGTTCAACTATTATGAAAATAAATCCATGGACATTGTGACTGATATAGACTGTCAATGCACCTATAAAATATCACGAAAACAAAAACTTCATGATGACGAAGAAACACACTCAAGAATTTTTTCTGACAGGAAGGGAAAAATTTGAATTCGAAACATTTCTCCCAGCACTCGACTACTTGTATGCCGAATTATTGAGGAGTAAGGAAAGCTATAGAACACAGCTGGACTCATTCACAGTTTCCAGTAACCTTAAAAACAGTTCACCTGGCGATATTGCTGAACGTGCAGGAAAACTCCAGTCGTCATATGACACAGATTTAGAGCCTTCCTTCCCTAGTGAATGTGTACATTTCGCGGAAATTTTGAAATCTTCTGAGATTAATGATATACCAGTCGAAATGAGTAAATTTTTACGAAAAGAGATGTTACAGTCCGTATTTCCGAATGTTGACATTGCTCTTCTACGTATGTCACTTACAAATTGTTCATCAGAATGCTAGTTTTCGGGTTTTAAAAGACTGGAATCATACCTTCGTTCTACGATGTCTGAGGAGAGTTTGAACGCCTTGTCCATTCTTTACATCGAAGCTGACTTGCTAACTGATAACCATCTGAAATATGAATAAGTGATCAACAACTTTTCTGCCGCCAAAGCCAGACTAAAACTTTGATGATTGGTGAGTCTGTTTATTTATTCATACTAGTTTTAAAAATTTAAGATTACAATGTGATTTTTATTATAGCTTAGAGTACTGTCATTGGATTTACAAACTACGCTTTTGCTGTTTATTTTACAACTGACGATGGCAGAATGTGGAACTAAACTCCACGTGCAGACGTAACCGAAGGCGCCCCACAATACTAAACAGTACCCAAATGGCCCAGGCCGCTCAGCGCTGTACAGTCAAGTCATAGTGATACTGTAGTATATTACAACTGATGCGTATTTTTGGCGTCTGCTGAAGTGTATAGTTATCGCGGAAACATACGTAATCGGAGAGTACCTTCAGATGAAAACGTGTTAATAAATAACGTAGTTCAGTTCAGGCGATAAATACGTAAAAGGTTTGCTAATACCGTTGGAAAGGGCCATGGCGAGAGCAGTAGCTCCAGTACAAAACTGTTCAGCCCTTACAAGGATTAAAGGTATTATGTACACTAGTTATGCAGCATCCAACTACACAGACAGTAATGCTTTACACGTTAACTATTAGATTATTAGAAAAATTGATTTTTCCACACTAGTCTAAAATTATGAAGTAACAAATCCAGTTCTGTGTTTGTTCGTCTGTATTTAGTCATTAGTTCTTGCACCGAAATCTCTATTTGATTTTCATTTCTTACGCTTTTCTATATATTCACGTATTAATACCGAAAGTGTTTTTTTTATCCGCTACACATTCAGGATATTAGATTGTAAAACGACTGTTTAATTTTAATTTTGAACGTATCTCTAAAAAATTACGTATTAGTTTTTAAGGTATGACACGTTCGCTTCAGTTTTAGATCGTAAAACAACATTTTTATTTTGATTTTCAAAGGTTTCGTGTAAAACAATATATGTCAGGACAAATGAAAGCTGATTATTTTAAAATGTTGTTGACTATATGGACAAAAATATTTTGGGATAAGAGATGGCAGACCACTGGGAGAGGTATGAAGGAACCCTTTATTTGGGGGAATAGTTTACAGACTAATTATTGGAGGATTTGTGTACTCAGTCATCTAGCAGGAAAGCTAAGAGCTTAAACACATAACAGATATGGTCATTTTGAAGAAAAAAGTGTTTAATCCATTTAAACAAATTCTTTTACTGTAAGGACATGGCTAGACTATTGAGCACTAACGTACAAACTGGTGCAACTTGCCTGCGTGTTAAACAGATGATTGATCCATCCAAATTTAAAATCTGTCCAACGGTACCAAAAGGTTTATGGGATGTGAGTGCGATGGACTTATATAGACCATTGTCTAAAGGAGAAGGTGGTTACATGTACATAATTGTTGTGGTGGACTGTTGGTCTAAATACGTGTGTTTGTACCCACTAAGAGATACTACCTCCCCCACTGTAATCAGACACCTTGAAAAGTGCTATTTTGCCAAATTCAAGTACCTAAAAGATCAATTTTATAGACACTCGTCGAAGAACTTAATATTATACAGATAAAAATTTCAAGTCATCATCCACAATGGAAACCTTCCAAAAGAGCAATAAAGGAGCTTGGAACACTATGTCGGACCTATTGAACAAATCGACACAGTTTGTATCATGGAAAGTTACATGATTTTGATGCGGCACTCAAGGAGCTCCTACACTAAAATATTGGATTAGCACCCATAAAAGTATTACTTCGAAAATTCGTATGGAAAACACTTTTGTCAAGATTGATGTGGCCATCACACTGTTCCAAGAGTGAAACCGTAATGCCAACTAAGTACAAGAAAGGCTAAAGGTCGTTGCTGAGCAATGGCTATGAAAGCTTGTCATAACCTGTATGCCGAAGTTGAATGTAGGAGTTTCAGTAAGGGAATACTGACAGCGCTCAAAAAGTAAATAAAAAGATTGGAAATTTTTTTTAGAGGAACTAGGAAGATCGGATAGGTCTCAAGACACCCCATCCTAAAGCTGTAATGTTAAGAGGCCCCAGCAGTGATAAAATCAAGCGATTATATAACACTGGCAATATGTGATAATACTGAGTAATGCATAACCGCAGAAGACTGGAAAGGTGAGCCTGAAAGCCAAAAAAATACTGCTCATCAAATGTTTCATGCAATGGCAGCATTGACAGAATGTGTTGGCTTATTTTCCGTCTCAAACAAAGTGATTTTCGAATTCAAATTTCATATGTTAACAGATTAATCTACTGCAATAATCGTTTTATCAATACGTCTTCACAGGGACAGTAAAACACCAGTACTCTAAAGCGACTGAGCATTATGCTTCTGCTTGGCAGTAACAGTCAGTGTGGGCCAGGATGGTGCTATCACTGCTGCAGTACTCGTTATTCCTCTAGTTTTACTGTCCCTGTTCATATATATTGGTAAAACGAATAGCGCAATACACTAAGTTGGGACCGCTGTGTCGAATGGTCACACAAAATTCCACTTTAAAAATCATTTTGTTTGTAACAGAAAAGAAACCGACGCTTTCCATCGATGCTGGGTGTCACATAAAAGGCATGCAGCATTTGTTTGGGCCCACTCCAGCTACACATTGCAACAACTAAATTGCAGGTATCTGCTGAAACACCAGAAAAAATGCGACTGATGACTTTGGGAGGGACACACTGTGTGTATATACACTATGTCATCGAAGGTATCTGGATACCCCCAAAAACATACGTTTCTCATATTAGGTGCGTGGTGCTGCCACTTACTGTCAGATACTCAATATTAGAGACCTCAGTAGTCATTAGTCATCGAGAGAGAGCCGAATGGGGTGCTCTGCGGAACTCACGGACTTCGAACATGGTCAGGTGATTGGGTGTCACTTGTGTCACACGTCTGTACGCGAATTTTCACACTCCTGAACATCCCTAGGTCCACTTTACGGATGTGATAGCGAAGTGGAAACGTGAACGGACACGTACAGCACAAAAGCGTACAGGCCGACCTCGTCTGTTGGCTGACGGAGGCTGCCGACAGTTCAAGAGGATCGTAATGTGTAAAAGGCAGACATCAGTCTTGACCATCACACAGGAACCCCAAACTACATCAGGACCCTCTGCAAGTATTATGACAGTTAGGCGGGAGGTGAGAATACTTGGATTTCATGATCGAGCGGCTGTTTATAGCCATGTTACAGTGAAACACCGAAATATGGAGAATGTCGACTTTCACCGGCGAATGCCAACATTCACATAGTCGCTTAGTGCATGTCCTAATTATTTGCTAAATACCCTTATTTCTGACTGACACTGGTAAATGTTGACATTCACCATGCACTAATGGTGAATGTTGAACATGTTGGATATTTATATTTTCTTCACCGTTATTCAGTCGCTATAAAATGTCACAAGTGTGACGTAACTTCTTCGCCTCTCTTTCTGAAAGAAATGACCAAGAATTTAAAATACACAGTACATTCTACATGAGAAAAGAAAATAATAGTTATAAAAATTACTTATCTGATTCAAATCTTATTTATTGCAACAACTTAAACTATTATGACACTTTGAATTGCGCAAGAGTTCCCTGCTTTTACAACTGCATTTATTTGTGGAACACTTCCTTTTGCAATGACAGCGTGTACATCTTTGTCCCCCGCTTCTCGAATGAACGGCAGCTGCTTCTCTCAGTGACATTTCTTGAAAAGAAATCTCATCTAAGGAAAGTAACTTTTCTTTACAAATTACGAACTGATTACGTGTGTAAAGCTGCTTGAGGGTATCATTTTTATTTGCCAGTTTATAGAAGTCGGAGTCTTCTATTCACACAACAACCGCTAACACATTTCAGCTTTCTGTACGACCACGGTCGACATCAAGGACTTTTATTCGTACATTATCACCTTTTTGAGCAGGAGGAAATTGTTTTTGTGAGGTTCGTAACATCTTTGTTGCTTGCAGTAGAAGATTTTCTTGCGCGGCCGCTCTTTTTGTAGAAATCAACTAGTGTTTTTCAGACGAAATTTGGTATGAAGACGTTGTAGGTTGTAGGTCCTCTTCAATATTTTTCTTTGGAATTTGGTTTTCAGTATGAACACTTTCTTCAGGCTGTTCTCCGGTTTCAGAAGTATTGGCAATTTCTTAGAGTTGTTCTTAATTTTCAATATTTGCAATTTGTTCGTCAGGCAAACATGGCTTCATAAGGCCTTTGGCGTATTCTTTCGTGGTATGTAGTGTTCTCGGCAAACTGAACGTATGATAAACCATCTGACCATTTATTTGTATCGATATCGTTCATCCATGCAGTTAGCATATTCTGTATATCCTGATTGTCCCTTTCAACTGAGCCTTGTGTTTGTGACGAGGCTTTCCATGAACTATTTTAACATCTTTCCACATAGCGCACATTTATGAAATGACTTGATTACTAAATTCTCTACCATTATCTGATTGCAATATTGCTGGTGCACCAAATGTTAAAAATATTGAAAGAACGTGATGCGCTACTTCTTCAGCTCTTTTGGTTTTCAAATGTCGTAGCTGGACAAACTTAGTTAAATGATCTTGATACACCATTATGAACTTACATTCGCCATTTCTGTTTGACTGCAGATCTATCAGATCAACTTGACATCTTGAGTTTAATTCAGAACTAACCATTTGTTTCACATCAATACCATTCTTAGGTGCAGTGTGTTTAGTTTGACACTGTTTGCATAAATTTAAATACAACGTTATAGCTTCATATGTAATATTTTTCTATTTAATTGCAACTCTTTAAGCATACGTGTTCTTTCTCAGTGGCTTATTTTGATGTGATTTTCACGTAGTATACTGTACAATTCTTCATTGGTAACATAATACTGTGTGTTCGTTTCCCTGGTTTCAATGGTACAGTTAACTTCACTTCATCATTAATATTTAAAACATCAGAACGTTTTAATCGTCTGTAATCCAAAGGTGTGTTGCATTTAATTGTAGCAGAAACCACTTCAGAAAGTATTTTAAAATACTTTTCTTGAGAAAAATAAAAACAATTGTCTTCTCGTTTACCGGCAATTCATGCATTTAAGTTTTCATGAAAAAGATCACGATTTACTGCAGTATACATTTAGTATAAATTAGGGTATCGGAAAAAAAATTAAGGAAACGTTGCTCTCGTTATCAAAGATTGCATAAGACTGACAAAGCTGATTGACTCCGAAGAGAACAAAGGATTTGGCGGGAGAGAGCCAGTCGCTTGTTTTTTCGCTCTTCTGTTTTGGACTTCCGCCAGATCATATCTGTGATTGTCGACACACACCGGAGAGGGTCAGAATGTACAACAATGTAATGAAATATTCGATCTTTCACCGACGTATTTGGTATCTGTTGACATTCACAGGTGAAAGTCGACATTCTTCAATTTCGGTCATTCATGGTAACAGCCACGCATCACGTCGGTAAATGCCAAAACGACGCCTCGATGTAAGGAGCGTAAAAATTTGACGGTTGAACAATGGAAAAACGTTGTGTAGAGTGACGAATCACGGTACACAATGTGGCGATCCGATGGCAGGGTATTGGTATGGCGAATTCCCGTTGAACGTCATCTGCCAGCGTGTGTAGTGCCAACAGTAAAATTCGGAGGCGGTGGTGTTATGGTGTGGTCGTGTTTTTCATGGAGGGGGCTTGCACGTCTTGTTGTTTTGCGTGGCACTATTACATCACAGGCCTACATTGATGTTTTAAGCACCTTCTTGCTTCCCATTATTGGAGAGCATTTCTGAGATGGTGACTGCATCTTTCTACACGATCGAGCACCTGTTCATAATGCAAGATATGAGTCGGAGTGGTTACACAACAATAATATCCCTGTAATGGACTGGCCTGCACAGAGTCGTAGCCTGAATCATATAGAACATCTTTGGGATGTTTTGGAAAGCCGACATCGTGCTACGCCTCACCGACCGACAACGATACCTCTCCTCAATAAAGCACTCCTTGAAGATTGGGCTGCCATTCCCCAAGAGAACTTCCAGCACCTGATTGAACGTATTCCTGCAAGAGTGGAAAATGTCATCAAGGCTAAGGGTGGGCCAACACAGTATTGAATTCCAGGATTACCGACGGAGGGCGCCACGAACTTTTAAGTCATTTTCAGCCAGGTGTCCGGATACTTTTGATCACACAATGTACATACATATGAGTTTAAAATATTGCTGTGAAATTTTCGACCTGATCTAAAACAGTAGATCATTTTTGTATTTTTGTCAGCTTTTTACTGCCTGTATTATTAAGGGGAAGCATTTTAATTTTGTAAATGATTTACTGATTACTCATTTATATGATAGTTATTAAGTGGAGGTCTCCAGAATATAATAGATAAATGATTATATCAACTCAATGACGTATTTCGGCTCTTAAAAATAATGGAAACCTTCATGAATATGTCACTAATATCAAACATATGAACTTCAACATACATGGGATTTTCCTTTACTTTGCGATGTTAAGAAGTTACCCAACTATTTAGTTGCAGTGAACTTTATACATAGTGGGTGCAATGTATTAATAAGAAAACGAGTTAGGTAGTATAAATCTAATCTGAGACTATGACAGACTGGAGGTGCTGGGAAACCAATGCCAGATGACTATAAGACCTCTTATAGCTCTACAGTGTTATGTTTTAGAATAAAGTGAAAAGGAGGAAGCTAATCATAGCCATTTAAATATGGGTATGAGATCATCGAGGATCTAGCTGGGGTGGGAGATCCATTGGCATCATTTGCAAAAGCAATATATGACAGAAATTAGGTGTCCTTAAATCTAGGCCGAAAGAGGTCAATCTGCGGTCGTTTACAAGAAGTAGTGGGGTAAGCCCACACATGTGGAAGGTGGGATCATAGCTTGCAGGTACTGTAATCATACAAAACTCGCCACAACAAAAAATTGCTGTGTTGCATCATTATGTGATGACCTATGAATAAACAGTAAGTACTAAACATTGTCACGTTAGGATTAAAGTCTGTGATGAAAATTGAATCACACTAGAACCCTGGTGCAACCTGTTGCTGCTCAGGCTTTATTTCATATGAGTGAGGGGAGAATAACGTGACTTATTTATACTTGATGTTTATGAGATGCTTTCAAGCTATATCACAACGATTTTTTCTCAAAAATTAGGCATACGAAAACGGTGGTACTCGTGTAGCTTCTGATCATACTCCTGCATGGGTACACATTTTTCATAATGACGACGCCATGATCCATGACCACTGCAAACGCGTATTCACGAGTCTGGTTTATCCGCTGGAGAATCGTTAATGACATAGGAGCATGGCTAGTGACTGTGCAAATCATATGGTCGCTTTCGTCGTTCGGAAAGCCCAAAAGTGCTAGGAACCAGGTTCAGCTGAGTAGGAAGCATGAGAAATCACTTGAACGTTGTCATTATGAAGAAACTGCAGCGCTTTATTCACTCGATGTGCAGATTCGTTGTGTTGTTGAAAGGATAATTGTGCAGCCTCTTCCAGCCGTTTTCCACGCTTTTCTGAAAGAAGCTTCTTCGTCAAAACAGCTTGGTAAGATGCACCCGTCACTGTAGGATTCCCCATCACTGTCCCTGTACGTGTCTACTATCATTTTTCTCTGCACTGGCGCTTACAGGACATTATTTGGTGTCGGTGAGTGTGTGTGTGCATCCAATGAGCTGACTAGCACTTCGTTTACCGATCTACATCTCATTCATTGTCACAGTCGTAGAAAAGAAAGTCCCATTCACGCCATTGTGTCAACATTGCTTGTCAACATCCCATGTGCGCAGACTCGTAGCCGTCCTCACCATTTGTGGCACCCATCTAGGAGACACATCACACAGAAACATCAATTTTGGGGACACTCATTCGCCTATCCTGCAAAAGGACTCTCTCTACACTCTCGATCATTTTACCAGAGTGGCTGGTGCAAGGCTAGAATTGCTTTGGTTTATTGACACCTTATCATTGCCTTCTTTGAACTATCGCATCCACGAACGGACATTACCTTAATCCGAGACAGCGTCAAAACATGTCTCTCTCAATGCAATGAATTTCAGTCGGTGTCACACCACAGAAAGGGAGAAAACAAATCATTACACGCTGTTGTAATTGAAACGTCGCCATTGTAGTATCGAAGACAGTCCTCACTCTCACCACTCCCGCTAAAATTCTGTGTGCTGTGCAGTGCTGCGCTCTCTGACACACATTTAAACGAGTAGACACGCATTTTAAAACAAACTGCCAGTTTCTACTCATTTCCAGTCCTAAGATTTAAAAAATCGACGATGTTATAATTGGAGTGCATCTTGTACTATGAGTGTTAAGCTATGGTTAGTGTTGTGTAATTCCTGATTTTTCGGAGGTTATGGACTGTTTGACTTTGTGTTAAGAGTGTGCATGTAATTCAACAACAATAGGTCACAATAGGAAGCTGGATCAGTTTTCATTTTAATAAACAAAATGTATAACTATAGCGATGCGCTTCCAGTTATGTAAGTTAAATTCTCGCAGTCAGTTTTAGTGATACATGAAGTAAAATTGAGAGTCGGTTATCACTAGTTGTGTGGATATGTATCTATACTATATTATTACGACTTGTACCTCTCATACGTGGGATGATGTCAACCTGTGTGATTGTTGCTGGGATAGGACGAAATCTGAAAAGTTTATTAAACGTGAATGAACGGGATAGTTCCTGACTAATAGCACACGAAATTAGAAATGGAGGCTGATTTAAATTGTCAGTGCTATTGAGGTAACCTTAACCCAATAATTCTCAAATTAATTTTTTTTTAAATTGAATTTTTTATTCCTTAATTATAATGTATATAGTGCATGAACCACAATAAGTACAAAAATAGCCAAAGAATACTTATACATGCTGGTATAATGGCCCTCCTCAAAATAGGACACTGGGATCTAACAGTGTCGTATAGCATACTAAACTGTATTCTAGTCTCAACTATTTATTTCTTGTGAAATGGTACAATCCACTTCACACACAGTGTTACACGGCATTTAACACAATATGTTTTTGGTTTCCCGTTCCATTTAGCTCTTACACATCTTCTTTGCGTGCTTCTTTTGTCAATCATATGACCAATTCCATCAAACCTGATGTCTGGCATCACTCTCAACTGACTTGATGGGTATTCCATTGGACGTCCAATATTCGGTCTTCCAGTGTCCAATTTCAGGTATGTAACTGTAACAGCACGTCTGAAATCCAGTAAATCCTGTGCATTCTTCCCATGTACTATTCTGTGGAAGTGTCAGGCATTTACGAGGGCCATTTTCAGCAAACGTGTAATAGGACCCAGTACCATTTTTTCCCTCTAATTACCGTCCCATATTTTCCAACTAACCAGTCATGGTGGTCAACACCTCCCATGTACGCGTTATACGACTTCAAAACGGCAGGTTGTTGCACTTGTGTCTTCTCACTTGCTTCTCTACTGTACCGCGTAGCTGCTCCCAAAGGTTGAACTTGGTCAAAATTTGTATCAATTGTAAACCATCTATTGTCGTGCCATCGAACAAATAAAACTTCACCATTCCTGTCGAACTGGTAGTCATAGTTTCCTCGAACTGGCTTTTTCAGTTCGTTGCTGCTCAGTAGGGGAGAGTCACCGACTCGATTCCTTCTGACAGTCCCAGTTGCTCGAAAACCCAAATTTCTCAGATGAATCAGAAGATCTCTACTAGTGAAGAAATTGTCAAAGTACACACAATGATTCTCGGGTTTTTCAATGCAGTCCAATATGTTTAGGACTACTCCTGATCCCAATAGTAGGTCATCCCTTGCAGTATCTTCTGGATCCTTTCCACGGTATAAATCAAATTTGAATCAGTAGCCACTTGTTCCACAAAGAGACCACAACATACAGCCAAATCTAATAGGCTTGCCACGGATAAACTGTCCATCTGGAACTATATTGTTTACTAATGGGTAAGATATTCATAAATATACTTACATAATACACTGTAAATTTCAAAGTAACTTCATATCCTGTAATTTATATATAAAAGAAGGGTCATTACTTACCTCAGCAGCAAACTCTGGTAAAATTACCACGCTCTAAAAAGAAAATACATCAGCAGTAGCAGAGTTTCATATTGGAGCGTGCAGCAATACAAATAACTGAAATGTTAACACCAAGTCCCAATGTCCTATTTCGAGTACACCAAATTTTGTAACAATGGAAAACAATGAATATAACACCAATTCAGCTAACAATTCAAGTAGTTTAAAAGACATATTGTTGACTATAAATAGTCGCAAAAAGATCTTTGCCACATATTTCAAATATTACTAAATTGTCGATAAAGTAAATACCTGTAATAACGAAAAGTGTGCCTCAGTATTCAATAATCAATTAATGGTAGGATTTATTGCTTTTAATTTCCTCTAAGCATACATTTGTTATAAAAAGCATCAACAAATGATGTAGAACAGTAATGGACACAAATTAATAATTTATTGTGTTTTTATAAACAAATATGTGCTCTGTCCTCAAAATAGGACACTGGTACTTAATGGGTTAAGCAATAATAAATGTACTAATGACCAAATGTGTTCAGTAGTGAATATAAAGAGGAAAACAAAGTAATGATAGGCAGACTCTACCTCAGATGTCAATTATTTTTCTGATGTTTCAAAGAATTGTTATCAGTCATCATTTGGTATGATATGAAACAAATCAGAGACTTTGACCATCTGTGTCAGTTGATTTCAAAAAGTAGTTTTAGAACTCTTGATTTTTAATCGTTAAAAATCCAATATACTGACAAATTGTTTGTATATTGTTGGTGTAGACATTATTGGATCCAAAAGTAGAGCAGAGAGCGATCATGCTACATGGTGGCACAGTATTTGTGTATACTGAATCTCTCATAAGCTTTTCCATCACATGATATCATGGTGCAGTTAGTAGTGGTGATTATGAAAAGCATTATTATGATTATTGATGCATTTTCCTGTTCATTTGTAATACTACAAATGTATGCGTAAATTTGTTTTGACTGTTTCATGTTCATCGTTGGTATTTGCGGACGTGGAAGGGAACATCCTTGTACAGGGCAGCAGACAGTGTCGCCACATGCCAATGTACCCGGGTCGACAACCGGCAGTATCAGAACGAGGCCAAATACTGTGAACCAGCCCATACGAAGATAATGAAGATACGTATTTGTGCTGGAGATGATGAGGGGAGGGAGAGGGTGAAACTCAGTACCGACACACAGCTCACTCCTCTAGCATAGAACAGAGAGGGAAGCCGAGCTCAGCTTTTACATGTGACGGGCGGTTGTCATCAGTACTGTCAAAATGCCCTCAATCAATGAGACACTGCGGAGAAGTTCGGAATTTAATCCAGGATATCGGTGCAAAGACTGGTACTCAGGGACTTTGTGCAACCAACCCTCCTCGCTTCCGAGAATAGTCAAAGGGAAAGTAGCCAACAGTGTGTGGCGTATCCCAGCGATTACCCATCCGAATAGTGGCAATGACCGACGTTGCCTAACTTCGGCGACCCAACGAGAACCAGTGTACTTAATGAAACAAAGCTGTTGGCTTATCAGATACAAAAGTATAGAAAAGAAATTATCTGTTAAATTACAATCAGTTTATTCTCTGTAGCACAGGTATGGGCACCAGAGATGCCACTCTCACTGTGGAATTGATAATGGAGGGAAATTTAAGGAAAAAAAGACTTTTTGGTAGTACCTGTCGACGGTGTAAACCGCTGCAACTTATCTCAAACCCTCAGAAGAAGTAATAAACTATAGATAAAGAATGGAAATGCACAGCACTGCAAAAACCAAGAGTGAGCAATAAATATGAGAGACGAAGAGAAGAAGCAGTAGGATTAAAATTAGCGTACGGCAAGGATGCATAATTACCCCTCTGGTACTCAAGTTGTTTATCGAAGAAGCAATGAAGAAATTAAAAGAAAGTCACTGGAATGAAACTAAAGGTAAGGGTGAAAATATGCCAATGATAAGATGCGTTGAGGACATTGTTATTCGCAACGAAAGTAAGGACGATATACAGAAGTCGTTGAGTAGGTACTTAGATCTACCGAGCCAAAGATATGGGTCGAGAGAAAAGCAAAAGAAAGGCTAATATATTAATGAACAGCTATAATTATTTTAGCGCACACATAACATCGAAACTGGGTCAACGTCGTAGACGAAGAGAACGAATTATTCCCTACGAATCAAAATAACATATTACAGAGGAAGCACGGGGATTATTAGAAGCAAGGCAAGGAAAGCATCACTCGTGAAGAAAAGTCTATAAGTTTCAAACATAGGCTTGAAACTCAGAAAGTACGTCTGGAGTACAGTGTTGTATGGAAGTGTATCATGGGTTCTGTGAAAACCAGACAAGAAGGGAATAGAAGTGTCTGAGATGTAGTTTTACAGAAGGACAGTGGAAATAAAAAAAGTGATAATAAATGAGATGCTCTTCGCAGAATCAGAGTTGTAGGGCGCAGGGGGATAGCACATGACACGATGTGGTTCCATGTCATAAGCGTAAATTATTAACAGAACGAGGATCGACAGAAGACGTGCAGGAATTCACGATGCGTCGACGACGAGGCCATTAGAGACGGAGAGACATTAATGTTTAAGCAACTATCAAGCATTTATGTTAACTGATGTCACGTAAACACAAAGGACTTATGTCTTGGTGAACGGATTATTACTTCTTGCGCCTCTTTCCTGATATTTGAAGGTCCCTATACTGAAACATTTTTCAGACTGAAAAGCTTTTGGAACATTTTACATCTCTGGTCGTAGACGATAGAAACATGTCCAATCCATATGTACAGCAGACTGCACAGTCTACATCATCGACCCAACCCAGCTCTTTAAAATTCTAACATTATGAGAAAAACATTCAACTACAACTACTCAATTGGCACGTTATTTACCGCATACAATTTCAAGCCTCATAGAAAGGTGTGTTAAATTTATTTCTAATCTATTTCAGTTCTTACTTTTAGACCTTTCACAAAATACTTTTCCGGTTCTTTCCACTTTTTCTTTTATTATCTAGTTTTGTTCAGAAGGCTTGATGTAGAATAAATGTAAACATAAATCGGTATTAATGATAATTTTTTCAGATTATCACACGATCTTGGGCTATCTGCTCGGTTCTTGGTAATTCTCACATGCCTCTCAGCCTTCAACAATGCTGGAAGCCCTTTCTACACTCCTGGAAATGGAAAAAAGAACACATTGACACCGGTGTGTCAGACCCACCATACTTGCTCCGGACACTGCGAGAGGGCTGTACAAGCAATGATTACACGCACGGCACAGCGGACACACCAGGAACCGCGGTGTTGGCCGTCGAATGGCGCTAGCTGCGCAGCATTTGTGCACCGCCGCCGTCAGTGTCAGCCAGTTTGCCGTGGCATACGGAGCTCCATCGCAGTCTTTAACACTGGTAGCATGCCGCGACAGCGTGGACGTGAACCGTATGTGCAGTTGACGGACTTTGAGCGAGGGCGTATAGTGGGCATGCGGGAGGCCGGGTGGACGTACCGCCGAATTGCTCAACACGTGGGGCGTGAGGTCTCCACAGTACATCGATGTTGTCGCCAGTGGTCGGCGGAAGGTGCACGTGCCCGTCGATCAGGGACCGGACCGCAGCGACGCACGGATGCACGCCAAGACCGTAGGATCCTACGCAGTGCCGTAGGGGACCGCACCGCCACTTCCCAGCAAATTAGGGACACTGTTGCTCCTGGGGTATCGGCGAGGACCATTCGCAACCGTCTCCATGAAGCTGGGCTACGGTTCCCGCACACCGTTAGGCCGTCTTCCGCTCACGCCCCAACATCGTGCAGCCCGCCTCCAGTGGTGTCGCGACAGGCGTGAATGGAGGGACGAATGGAGACGTGTCGTCTTCAGCGATGAGAGTCGCTTCTGCCTTGGTGCCAATGATGGTCGTATGCGCGTTTGGCGCCGTGCAGGTGAGCGCCACAATCAGGACTGCATACGACCGAGGCACACAGGGCCAACACCCGGCATCATGGTGTGGGGAGCGATCTCCTACACTGGCCGTACACCACAGGTGATCGTCGAGGGGACACTGAATAGTGCACGGTACATCCAAACCGTCATCGAACCCATCGTTCTACCAATCCTAGACCGGCAAGGGAACTTGCTGTTCCAACAGGACAATGCACGTCCGCATGTATCCCGTGCCACCCAACGTGCTCTAGAAGGTGTAAGTCAACTACCCTGGCCAGCAAGATCTCCGGATCTGTCCCCCATTGAGCATGTTTGGGACTGGATGAAGCGTCGTCTCACGCGGTCTGCACATCCAGCACGAACGCTGGTCCAACTGAGGCGCCAGGTGGAAATGGCATGGCAAGCCGTTCCTCAGGACTACATCCAGCATCTCTACGATCGTCTCCATGGGAGAATAGCAGCCTGCATTGCTGCGAAAGGTGGATATACACTGTACTAGTGCCGACATTGTGCATGCTCTGTTACCTGTGTCTATGTGCCTGTGGTTCTGTCAGTGTGATCATGTGATGTATCTGACCCCAGGAATGTGTCAATAAAGTTTCCCCTTCCTGGGACAATGAATTCACGGTGTTCTTATTTCAATTTCCAGGAGTGTAGTACATTAAACGTATTTGGTGTTCGGCCATTCTTGCACACCTCAGGTAACGTTTGAGACATTGTGGAGTCGGCATAAGCACGTTCCTGACAGCTACACGCACTATTGCCAACTTTCACCTGTAAAGTGCGAACAGATGGAGAGAAACAATAGTCATCTCAGGTGTTACCATACAAACGCTTACAATGTAGTTTTCCTAGCATCTGCTATTCTAGAAACGTCCTGAATTTAGTACTTGCCAGGAAGTAAACCATTTTGATTGTTAAATATCATACCAATGCAACTACAAGGTTATTACAAATGATTGAAGCGATTTCATAGCTCTACAATAACTTTATTACTTGAGATATTTTCACAATGCTTTGCACACACATACAAAAACTCAAAAAGATTTTTAGGCATTCACAAATGTTCGATATGTGCCCCTTTAGTGATTCGGCAGACATCATGCCGATAATCAAGTTCCTCCCACACTCGGCGCAGCATGACCCCATCAATGAGTCCGAAAGCATCGTTGATGTGAGCTCGCAGTTCTGGCACGTTTCTTGGTAGAGGAGGTTTGAACACTGAATCTTTCACATAACCCCACAGAAAGAAATCGCATGAGGTTAAGTCGGGTGAGCGTGGAGGCCATGACATGAATTGCTGATCATGATCTCCACCACGACCGATACATCGGTTTTCCAATCTCCTGTTTAAGAAATGCCGAACATCATGATGGAAGTGCGGTGGAGCACCATCCTGTTGAAAGATGAAGTCGGCGCTGTCGGTCTCCAGTTGTGCCATGAGCCAATTTTCCAGCATGTCCAAATACACTTGTCCTGTAACGTTTTTTTCGCAGAAGAAAAAGGGGCCGTAAACTTTAAACTGTGAGATTGCACAAAACACGTTAACTTTTGTGAATTGCAAATTTGCTGCACGAATGCGTGAGGATTCTCTACCGCCCAGATTCGCACATTGTGTCCGTTCACTTCACCATTAAGAAAAAATGTTGCTTCATCACTGAAAACAAGTTTCGCACTGAACGCATCCTCTTCCATCAGCTGTTGCAAACGCGCCGAAAATTCGAAGCGTTTGACTTTTTCATCGGGTCATTCCATGTAGGCTTTCACGGCCGGCGTCTTTATCAGTAAACTCTTCCGGGCTAAGTTGCCGTGGTCGATCTGTAGAACTTCTTCTCCCTGACGTTTCGTTCTCAACTACGGAGAACATCTTCCGAGGTGAGTCGACGACTGGCTGCTAGGAGCTGGGGCCGCCGCTTATATAGAGATCGTAGGGGGCGCCACCACACGTCACATGGCGTCGATGTGCTGCTATCTCTGGCTATCGTCTGTTCTCTCGATTGCAGGCAATCGATTGTCACGTGATTGATGCAACGTCGACCGCCATATCTTATCCAATTTTAATCCTTCTTCTTTACGATTAAAATTGTATTGATGTTTGTGGATTTCAATTGCCTCTCTATACATACGTGTATAATAGTGCGACGTCCTCGCTAGCACGCTTGTTTCACCAAATTTTATGTCGTGATCTCCATCCTTAAAAACATGTTCCGCTACTGCCGATTTGTCGATATGTCCCAAGCGACAGTTTCTTTTGTGCTCCGTCAACCGTGTATTGATGCTTCTTTTGGTAGTTCCTATGTAAACCCTGCCGCAACTACACGGAATTTTATATACCCCTGGGGTGGCTAGGGGGTGACGAGCATCTTTTGTTGATCTTAGGCATTCACTAATTTTCTTAGTAGGTCTAAAAATGGTCTCTACCTGAAACTTGGCTAGTACTTTTCCAATGCGATCCGTGATATTATGGATGAACGGAAGAAATACTTTTCCAGCTGATGGTTGTTGCTGTCTCCTATTTTTAGGCATTTTTCTATTTGGGTGAAGTGCTCGATTAATCTCGTTTTTTGTATAACCATTTTTCGCAAAGGCCATTCGTAAATGATTTAGTTCTTCTTGTAAGTAGCCTGGTTCACAAATATTATTGGCCCTATCCACTAGTGTTTTTATGACCCCCCTCTTTTGCCTAGGGTGGTGGTTTGAGTTCTTATGGAGGTAGCGATCGGTATGTGTACCTTTCCTGTAGACCTTATGGCCTAAGGTCCCATCCGCCCGTTTGATAACTGATACATCCAAGAAGTTAAGTTGTCCATTCTTCTCCTTCTCCATAGTAAATTTAATCTTTGGGTTGATGCTATTTAAGTGTACCAGAAAATCATTCAAGTCTTCTTCCTCATGATTCCATATTACAAAGGTATCATCCACATACCGATACCACTTCGAGGGGCTTTTTTTGGCCGACTGCAATGCTTGATGTTCAAAATATTCCATGAATAAATTCGCAATTGCTGGACTTAGGGGACTTCCCACGGCTACCCCATCGATCTGTTCATAAAATTCACCATTATACTGAAAATAGGTTGAGGATAGACAGTGTTGGAACAAGGCTACTATATCAGTAGGGAACATATTGGCTATATGGGAGAGAGCTTCATCAACTGGAACCATCGTGAACAAAGACACTATATCAAAACTGACAAGTATGTCCTTAGGACCGACAGTAATTTCCCTCAATTTCTCAATGAAGTGTAGAGAGTTTTTAATATGACTCTCAATTTTGCCTATGTGAGGTTGTAACAAAGAGGCAAGGTGTCTGGCTAGTTCTTGGGTAGGAGCTCCAATTGCGCTGACTATTGGTCTCAAACGAACATCAGGTTTATGTATCTTTGGTAATCCATATAATCTCGGAGGATAAGCCTCCGTTTCACAAAGATACTTTTTAACTTCTGTAGGAATTGAAGACTGTTTTATCAGACGCTTGGTGGCATTCAGCACATTCGTTGTGGGATCCTTTTTCAACTTCTTGTATGTGCTGGGTTCCAGGAGATCACTGATCTTCTTGTGACAATCCTCAGTATTCATTAAAACAGTAACATTTCCCTTGTCAGCGGCGACTATAATAACATTCTTGTCTGCATTGATCTCCCGCAATGCCTTCCTTTCCCCTTGAGACAGATTGCTGCTGGGTGGCTTAGCTTTGCGTAATATCCTGGAGGTTTCCATTCTAATTTCATCAGCAGAATATGATGGTAACTGACGAATTCCTGCCTCTATATTAGCAATAATGTCCTCCACAGGAATCTTGGATGGAGTTATTGCAAAATTCCCTCCTTTAGACAGAACAGAAAGTTCTTCCTTAGACAATTCTTTTTCCGATAAATTAATAACCGTTTGGGAATTGTTTGGAATCGCTGTTTCCTGTCGACCCTCTTGTAGACGATCAAACTTGTCCTTCTGCCTATTGGAAGACACTTCTGCACTAATCTCCATAGATCTAAATGTTAAACTGTCCACTTTGTTCCAATGACAAAACTGCATAGTATTGCTAATAAGTAAATGAAGATTTAGCAGTTGGCCATCACATACCGCCAGTCCTCGTCGTGTCTGATGTATCCGCTCACGTAGTAATGCCAGTTCCATACGAGAATAAATACGGTTAGCTTGTGGCGAATGAAACATTCTTCTCACTTTTAAAAACTTGGGAACTATACCGGTATCACGACAGCGTAGCAGAAAAGTGAGTGAGCAAAGTTGTTGACCTTTCTTCTTGCGTAGGTTCTCCAGTCGTCGTACCCTAGTTGACATTTCCTCCCCGTAGAGGCGTCGAATCATTCCATGTAGGCTTTCACGGCCGGCGTCTTTATCAGTAAACTCTTCCGGGCTAAGTTGCCGTGGTCGATCTGTAGAACTTCTTCTCCCTGACGTTTCGTTCTCAACTACGGAGAACATCTTCCGAGGTGAGTCGACGACTGGCTGCTAGGAGCTGGGGCCGCCGCTTATATAGAGATCGTAGGGGGCGCCACCACACGTCACATGGCGTCGATGTGCAGCTATCTCTGGCTATCGTCTGTTCTCTCGATTGCAGGCAATCGATTGTCACGTGATTGATGCAACGTCGACCGCCATATCTTATCCAATTTTAATCCTTCTTCTTTACGATTAAAATTGTATTGATGTTTGTGGATTTCAATTGCCTCTCTATACATACGTGTATAATAGTGCGACGTCCTCGCTAGCACGCTTGTTTCACCAAATTTTATGTCGTGATCTCCATCCTTAAAAACATGTTCCGCTACTGCCGATTTGTCGATATGTCCCAAGCGACAGTTTCTTTTGTGCTCCATCAACCGTGTATTGATGCTTCTTTTGGTAGTTCCTATGTAAACCCTGCCGCAACTACACGGAATTTTATATACCCCTGGGGTGGCTAGGGGGTGACGAGCATCTTTTGTTGATCTTAGGCATTCACTAATTTTCTTAGTAGGTCTAAAAATGGTCTCTACCTGAAACTTGGCTAGTACTTTTCCAATGCGATCCGTGATATTATGGATGAACGGAAGAAATACTTTTCCAGCTGATGGTTGTTGCTGTCTCCTATTTTTAGGCATTTTTCTATTTGGGTGAAGTGCTCGATTAATCTCGTTTTTTGTATAACCATTTTTCGCAAAGGCCATTCGTAAATGATTTAGTTCTTCTTGTAAGTAGCCTGGTTCACAAATATTATTGGCCCTATCCACTAGTGTTTTTATGACCCCCCTCATCGGGTGTCAGGGCTTGTAGCAATTGTAAATGGTAAGGCTTCTGCTTTAGCCTTTTCCGTAAGATTTTCCAAACCGTCGGCTGTGGTACGTTTAGCTCCCTGCTTGCTTTATTCGTCGACTTTCGCGGGCTACGCGTGAAACTTGCCCGCACACGTTCAACCGTTTCTTCGCTCACTGCAGGCCGACCCGTTGATTTCCCTTTACAGAGGCATCCAGAAGCTTTAAACTGCGCATACCATCGCCGAATGGAGTTAGCAGTTGATGGATCTTTGTTGAACTTCGTCCTGAAGTGTCGTTGCACTGTTATGACTGACTGATGTGAGTGCATTTCAAGCACGACATACGTTTTCTCGGCTCCTGTCGCCATTTTGTCTCACTGCGCTCTCGAGCGCTCTGGCGGCAGAAACCTGAAGTGCGGCTTCAGCCGAACAAAACTTTATGAGTTTTTCTACGTATCTGTAGTGTGTCGTGACCATATGTCAATGAATGGAATTACAGTGAATTTATTAAATCGCTTCAATCATTTGTAATAGCCCTGTATTTAATTGCGAAACAGCAGGGTGTTTAAAAAATACTTCGTTCGCATTCATAGCAAAAAAATGGTTCAAATGGCTCTGAGCACTATGGGACTTAACAGCTATGGTCATCAGTCCCCTAGAACTTAGAACTACTTAAACCTAACTAACCTAAGGACAGCACACAACACCCAGCCATCACGGCATTCATAGCGTCTTCTGTTCTAGACACGTCATAATTTAGTGCTTGATTCGAAGTAAGCGTTTCTGTATGTTAAATATTACAAATTACAACAACCTTTCATGTGCGAAAATGACGAGACCCCGAACAGATGAGCTATATGGAACTTCATTTACATAGGTATCAACTGCAGTTCAGATATATAAAACTCGCACAGATGAAATTGATACCCCATTTGTGCATTACTCACTCGTCGTCTGACAATGAAACTTCTGAGAAACAACCATTGATGGTTTATTGGGAGTCATGTGGTTGTTGCCCTCAAACATCACCTCACACATACTCTCTCATATCGTCAACTTTCCTTTATTTTCTTTCTCCCTTTCTGATTCCTTTAATTTTTAATATTTTTTTAGTTTTTTTTCTCACAGGTGATGCACACAGTCCAACAGAATTGAAGGATCACTTTTTCGAAAGCCCGTAATTGTCTCCCATTCCAATCATAAGTTTTAAATTTGGCTGAAAGCTGCCTACGACCTTCCTCTGTAATGATACAAAAGCGCAGCGCCCTGCGTCTCACCCTTGCCGTCGACGGGGCTCGAACAGTAATATGCCGACACATGCTGGAAAAAATTCCAGAACTCAGAAGTTCATATGACGTGTAAAGTGTTTTAATGGTGCCACATCAGCACCAAGTTTATCCATCATTCAGCCAAACGCCACCATCGATGTGTCAAACGATAGGGAGATTGTCACTGTCCTGTTATCAACATCTCACTTCTTTTTGTGACGCCTTTATGATGAAGATCAGAACCGCAACACGCAGCGTTGATATCATGCGGTTTTCTTATGGAAGACCGAGGAAAAACATTTCAGACACATCGTCACACAGAATCGGAACAAAAAGGTCTCATGGCGTCGCATATTGGGAAACCACCGCCTTCCTTAGGACGTTGATTCCCAAACATTGCGCACTCTAAGACGACAGCTCCAAGTGCGACGAGCAATAGAACAACACTCTTGACAATCTTTGGCACTGCTGACACCTTATGGGTGATCCAGCTCTTCCCGACGGACATTACAGGACTGCAACCACACTGTAAAAGATATGGTTCCTATGGAATGCAGTGCGAGTGCAATTTTTCCTCTGATGTATGTGGTGGAACCATTAGGTATCATTCGACGAAATTTGTGCGTGATATGAAGCAGGAAACGGTCATTACGCTTTTTCAGTGTTTCTGTTCCAGGCCCACCGGTGGCATATCTACCCACATTTATTATTTTAAAAATATTCCTTTACAGAGAAAACCTGCAAAGTACTCCTAGGCAAAGTACTCCTACAGGCAGGTGGGTGGTCTTGTAGGTGTCTCAAGGGGTTGTCTACCTGCAAGCATCTTGGGCTATTTTTTGAGATTCCTGTGTAAAGGTACATTTTTAAAAGTCTCAAAAAAGCTAGTAGATGCCACCGACGGTTTCGCTGAAATGGGATGTCGTAGAGGGATCCTTTGCCATTTTTTTCTCAGGTGTGTCAATGCTGTACCCCTCCTTGATCATGCCTCTGTAGGTCGAGAAATAGAAACACTGGAAAAGCATAACGACACTTTGCTGCTTCAGATTTCGTCTAATGGTTTCGAATGATCCCTTGCGGCTCCAAATTATACACGAGAGCAAAACCTTCGGCCACTCTGCGCTCAAAACGGGTGTGATCACGTTCAGTAGTGGTGCGGCCGCATAATGTCCAAATAGAAAGGTTGAATCGTGGAACGGTGTCAGCAGTGTAAAAGGTTGTCAAGGAAGACTTCCTTTTGCTCATCGCACTGCGTCCTATTGTTTTAGACTGCGAAATGTGTGGAAATCAACGTCCCAAGGAAAGGGGTGGTTTCATTGGCGCCCATTATGCCACCTGCTGATGCCTTTTCGTTTCAATACTGAACGGGGCTCTGTATGAAATGTCTACCTTGGCATTCCATAAGGAAACCACGTAATCTCAACGTTGGTACCCGCGGTTTTGACTCCCATCGCAGAGGTGTCTAAACAGATGTTGAAATGTGGGTAAGACGGGCTGTGACGGCTTTATGATACTGTGACACTTTCACGGTGAAGTTAGGCGGAACTGTGATGAAACTTAGAGCCAATGTGGGATGATTTACCTACTTTACACGTCAGATGAACTACTGATCTCTGACTTTTTTTGCAGTGTATGTCGACACGTTGCTGTTTAAACCGTCATCAAGCCCGAAGTTGGCGGCGCGGGCCCCACGCATTTGCACCATTACAGAGTGGGATTGTTGTCATTTTGAGCCAAATTTCCATCTTATGTATTAGGCTGGGAGACATTTACCGGGTTTTGAAAACCGTGATCATTTAATTACATTGAGATGCGTAGCCAAAAAAAGGAGAAAAAGAAAAAAAACGAGAAAAAATTAATTTTTTATCTGCGGCTTAAGACATCAGTGAATGTTTTCCTCGCATCTGGGCACTGCATATGCACGTTTATTGCGACTGTGTTTGGCACTGATGTTCCCCTTTTGGACAGTAGAATTGTTTTGCGTGAGATGAATACTTTATCTAAAGATAACTGGCACAGCCACTTTGTCAGGTGAGCTAAGTAAAGGACGCAACGGGATTTATGCGTATACTCCCTGGCAAGAGCGTGGCGGAATGAACAGAGATTGTATGAAGAAGGGCTACAGATGAGCTGTAATGAAAATAACAGCGACGTGGGAAACAAAGAATAGTTCCAGATGAGTGACTGCTAATCTCATATTGATTTATCTCAGCGAGGCTGAAGAAGCTCACACATTTTCAGGAGATGTCAATTTTCGTCACTGAAGTAATAAAGTAGGACTTCTACACTGAAAACTGCTGCCGTTTTTCGTTACTTTTCGGAACTCTTGATCTTAACAGAGACCGGGATGATTCCCTGGTTATTTGATACAAGACTATGTTATCTCGCCATAATACCGCCTGCATTAATGTCCGACACCTTATTAACGCTACTACAGCCAAAAATGTATGAAGCGCGAGGAACGTCACAGTAGCTTTGTGTGTCCCGTATAATAAGATCAATGGCTCTCTCCCTTAATGGTTCTTCTCGTTACCCAAATAGTTACCCAGCAAATATTGCCAGTGTCAGAGAAGCTCCCATGCTAGTAGTCAATATGTGGGAATTTTCAATGCTTGGTCCAGTATTTGGAGAAGTGGTGCGTTTCGAGCAATAATTCGAGCTCGCTTCAGAGTGTACATGACAGTCCTAAAGAGAAGAACCCGAAAATTTCATCACTGCTAGGCATTTTGTAATTAAAAAGTCCACATCGAGTATTTTTATGTAACACCAATTACCAGTTCCGGCGATAATAGATCATTTAATATGTAAAATACAAGAGGTCGGCTGCTACCACTGCCTTCAGGTGTTCGCGTTATTACAACTCATTTAATATAGAACTAAACTCAACCAAGCTTGTTTCAGCATAATACAGTACTACTATGTAATTCACGATTAAGTACCGGGCAGAGAGTTCATGGAACCACTTCCAGATTATTTCTCTACAGTTCCACTCTCAAATAGTTCCCGGGAGGAATTAACACTTATATATTTCCATGCAAGCTCAGATTTCTTATTTTATTACGACGATCATTTCTCTCTATTTAAGATGCCGCCAATGAAATGTGTTCGCACTCAGAGGAGAAAGTTGGTGAGTGAAATTCCGTGAAAACTTATCGCTGCGCGGAAAAACACCTTTACCTTAAAGATTGACACCCAAATTCATGTATCATACAGGTGACACTCTCTACCCTATTTCGCGATAATACGAAATGAACTGGTTTCTTTGAACTTTTTCAATGTCCTCCGTCAATCCTATCTGGTACGGATCCCACACTACGCACCAGTATTCCAGAAGACCACGGACAAGCGTAGTGTAGACAGTCTCTCTAATAGACCTGTAGTGGCTTCTAATCCTTCTTACAATAAAATGCAGTCTTTGTTTCCACGCAACATTTTGTATGTGATCGCTGCTATTTAAGTTTTCGGCATAGTAATTTCGAAGTATTTAGATGAACTGGCGACCCTTACATTTCTGTCATTTATCGTTGAACAGGAATTTAAAGGACTATTTCAAAACCTATGACCTCAGACTTTCCACTATTTGGAGTCAATTGTCAATTTTCGCAGCATACAGATATCTTGTCTGAATCATTTTTCAGTTTGCTTTGATCTTCTAAAGGCTTTACAAGACGATAAATGACAGCATAGTACGCAAACAGTCTAAGAGGGCTGCTTGGATTGTCTCCTAAATAGTTTATATGGATTAGGAACAACAGAGGACCTATAATACTTCCATGGGAAACACTAGATAGCTCTTACATTCTACTGAATGACTTTCCGCCGATTACTCTGAACTGAGATCTTTCTGTTAGGAAATTATGAATCCAGTCATACAACTCATACGATACTTCATAGGCATACATTGTTATTAGAAACCGCCCGTGAGGAACCGTGTCTAGAACCTTCTGGACATCTAGAAATAGGGAATCAGTTTGAGATCCTCTGTAAAAAACACTCATTCCTTTGTGTGAATGAAGTGCTGGTTGTTTTCTACGAGAACAATATTTTTTGAACTGTTCCTATGCGTTAATGAATTATTTCCTTCGTGGTAATAAATAAAGTAGGAACACAGTATATTTTCCAAAACTTTACCATAGATCGACGTTCGTGATACGGATCTGTGATTCAGCAAATTACTCCATTCATACACTTGAAATCAGGTGCTTCAAGCAAATCAATGATCTTACACCGAAATATTTAAATTCCACATAGGTCAGTGTAACCATTATTCCCGTGACTTGCAACAAACCCAGCTTGCTCAGGTGCTTCCCAATCAAAATAAAGATGTTAATCACTGATTCTGTAATGGTTTTCATTTTGCTTTGGCAATGGAAGCCTACGCAATTGTATGCCATTTTGTAAAGTAGCTTTGGCAATTTATGAACTATAAACCGTGTCGGAAATGCCGTCAAATACGCTAATTCAAAGATTCCAATTAAATAACTCTGGGGTTTGTCGTGGGCTCTGAATAACCAGGATTCTCAGGCAAAAAGCGCTTGCACTACCATTTACTTGCTGCAACTAACACGAAATAACAAGTGACTCTTCAGTTTCTCCCGGCGTATTTGTTGCTCGAAGAGTCCACGGGTATACTGCCGGTTCATAGTGTCCAAAGGGCACAATATTTCGGCGATCAGACATGTCGCCATCGTCAGGTGCGCTGACAAACCGAGCTCCTGAGAGCGGGCGGCCGATTTAAATCCCCTCCCCCCGCGGGCAAAAAATTGTGATTTTGTAATAATGTACACTCCTGGAAATGGAAAAAAGAACACATTGACACCGGTGTGTCAGACCCACCATACTTGCTCCGGACACTGCGAGAGGGCTGTACAAGCAATGATCACACGCACGGCACAGCGGACACACCAGGAACCGCGGTGTTGGCCGTCGAATGGCGCTAGCTGCGCAGCATTTGTGCACCGCCGCCGTCAGTGTCAGCCAGTTTGCCGTGGCATACGGAGCTCCATCGCAGTCTTTAACACTGGTAGCATGCCGCGACAGCGTGGACGTGAACCGTATGTGCAGTTGACGGACTTTGAGCGAGGGCGTATAGTGGGCATGCTGGAGGCCGGGTGGACGTACCGCCGAATTGCTCAACACGTGGGGCATGAGGTCTCCACAGTACATCGATGTTGTCGCCAGTGGTTGGCGGAAGGTGCACGTGCCCGTCGACCTGGGACCGGACCGCAGCGACGCACGGATGCACGCTAAGACCGTAGGATCCTACGCAGTGCCGTAGGGGACCGCACCGCCACTTCCCAGCAAATTGGGGACACTGTTGCTCCTGGGGTATCGGCGAGGACCATTCGCAACCGTCTCCATGAAGCTGGGCTACGGTCCCGCACACCGTTAGGCCGTCTTCCGCTCACGCCCCAACATCGTGCAGCCCGCCTCCAGTGGTGTCGCGACAGGCGTGAATGGAGGGACGAATGGAGACGTGTCGTCTTCAGCGATGAGAGTCGCTTCTGTCTTGGTGCCAATGATGGTCGTATGCGTGTTTGGCGCCGTGCAGGTGAGCGCCACAATCAGGACTGCA
Organism: Schistocerca piceifrons; assembly: GCF_021461385.2. NCBI lineage: Eukaryota > Metazoa > Arthropoda > Insecta > Orthoptera > Acrididae > Schistocerca > Schistocerca piceifrons. The sequence goes on from NC_060140.1 coordinate 236,958,401, forward strand.
TACGACCGAGGCACACAGGGCCAACACCCGGCATCATGGTGTGGGGAGCGATCTCCTACACTGGCCGTACATCACTGGTGATCGTCGAGGGGACACTGAATAGTGCACGGTACATCCAAACCGTCATCGATCCCATCGTTCTACCATTCCTAGACCGGCAAGGGAACTTGCTGTTCCAACAGGACAATGCACGTCCGCATGTATCCCGTGCCACCCAACGTGCTCTAGAAGGTGTAAGTCAACTACCCTGGCCAGCAAGATCTCCGGATCTGTCCCCCATTGAGCATGTTTGGGACTGGATGAAGCGTCGTCTCACGCGGTCTGCACGTCCAGCACGAACGCTGGTCCAACTGAGGCGCCAGGTGGAAATGGCATGGCAAGCCGTTCCACAGGACTACATCCAGCATCTCTACGATCGTCTCCATGGGAGAATAGCAGCCTGCATTGCTGCGAAAGGTGGATATACACTGTACTAGTGCCGACATTGTGCATGCTCTGTTGCCTGTGTCTATGTGCCTGTGGTTCTGTCAGTGTGATCATGTGATGTATCTGACCCCAGGAATGTGTCAATAAAGTTTCCCCTTCCCGGGACAATGAATTCACGGTGTTCTTATTTCAATTTCCAGGAGTGTATATTCTAAATAATTGTTGTCATACATAGTACCGACAAACCATACAATGTGATTTATTAAGTTAAAGAACAGTTTTATAGATCAAAAAGTCAAAAGACACGTCTGACAGTTCCAAAGACAAACCACAACTAAAGATCGTATGTAAGTGCGCTGTATCTCAGTCCAGAATGTTTGGTTCGTAAGTACACAAGCTCCTTGTAAACAATAGCCAATAGTTATCTGGAGATGGTCTAATAAGCCGAAAACTAGTTCATACAAATAAAAATCGGCTAAGTGTTACTCAACCCTCGATAAAATTTATAGTTGGCGATGAATTACAGATAGCTCTAAAAATACAAAAATACAATGTAATGCACATGAACAGGAAAAACAAAGCATTACTAGTGTGGGTCTTGACACAATGACGTCGGTTACATACCTTGTCCTAACTTTGAAAAGCAGCATGAAATAGAATGGACATGTAAGGATTCTAGTAGTGGGTAAGGCGAATGGTCGATTTAGAGATTGTGGGAGAATTTTAGGAACGTGTAGTTCACCTCCAAAGGAGACCGCATATAGGAAAAAAGTGCGACTCATTGTTGACTACTGTTCGAGTGTCTACGATCCGCCCCAGCTCTGAGTAAAGGAAGATAACGAAGCAATTCAGAGGTTGACGGGCTGCTATATTTGGTACCTGTGGGTTCGAACAAAACGCAAGTATTACGGAAATGCTTCGGCAACTCAGATGGGAACCAAGGACGGAAGACGACGTTCTTTTCGAGGAGCAATATTGAGAAAATTTAGAGAACCGGCATTTGGGGTTCACTGCAGAACGATTCTATTGCCACCAACGTAAACTTCCCATAAGGACTGAGAAGGTAAGACCAGAGAGATTGTGGCTCGTACAAGGGCATATAGACGGTCGTTATACCTCGCGCTTTTTGTGAGTGAAACACGAAAGGAAGCAATATATTCGATACCTCATCCAGAAACGCACCCTCTCGAATCCTGGACAGCAAGCTACACCGCGATGCACAGTGCCTCTCTTGCAGAGTCTGCCACTTGAGTTTGCTAAACATCTCCGTAGCGCAATAACGCTTACCAAATAACTCTGTGACGTAAGGCGCCGCTCTTCTTTGGATCTTCTCTATCTCCTCTGTCAACCCGACCTGGTACGGATCCCACACTGATGAGCAATACTCAAGTATAGGTCGAACGAGTGTTTTGTAAGCCACCTCCTTTGTTGATGGACTACATTTTCTGTGGACTCTCCCAATGAACACCTGGCACCCGCCTTACCAACAATTAATTTAATATGATCATTCCACTTCAAATCGTTCCGTACGCATTCTCCCAGATATTTTACAGAAGTAACTGCTGGCAGTGTTTGTTCCGCTATCATATAATCATACAATAAAGGATCCTTTTTTCTATGTATTCGAATACATTACATTTGTCAATGCTAAGGGTTTGTTGATAGTCCCTGCACCAAGTTCCTATCCGTTGCAGATCTTCCTGCATATATATTGTGAAAAGCAATGGTCCCATAACACTCCCCTGTGGCACGCCAGAGGTTACTTTAACGTCTATAGACGTCTCTCCATTGAGAACAACATGCTGTGTTCTGTTTGCTAAAAACTCTTCAATCCAGCCACACAGCTGTTTTGATATTCCGTAGGCTCTTTCTTTACCCTAAATAACAGGATATCTTTGCATGCTTTCGAATGTACCGAACTGGAGATTGTGACTCTTTGCTTGTATTTAAGCAACAGCCTGCATAGCGTTCAGCCGAGGGCACGTAAAAGGGGATGGTGGTTGTCGCTCAAACAGTCTTTGGTTATATCGTTTTGGTTTCCGTGCCAGTTTAGCCTGACATTTACAACTGCGCAAAGTAACTAGTTTCTGAAAACACCGGATTTCGGTTTTTTATTTCCATTAGTTCCTGCTATAAATGTAGAAATAAAACAGATATTAAAAAAAATTTGACTCTTTCAGTTTCAAGAAACATAGAATCAAAATATTAAATTTAACAGGCAAATAAAAGAACACTTAGTGGTTAGACCGTTCGATATTTTTCTCTGAAAGGGATAAGTGGTTGAATCGCACAAAATATCACCAGTATTCTCCTACTGAATCTAATTTTTGGAAACTCTGTTCAAAGATCATGTTGTAATCTGAATTGTTAGTACCCTCATACCTCAAGCGACTGAAACAACTTCAAACAATTCAAAACACACTGCTCTTTACCTCGATAATATCTCAGGGCAGAGGTCCCAATTCACTAAATTAATGTACAATACTGTGCACAACTTGTATGAAGGCTGACCAGTGTCAGTAAATTAAGCATGAAATTATTTGTGAAATAACGCCCATTTATAAGTTCGAGGGAATATAATATCGACTTTAACCTCTTCACCATACGCAAACTTTTCGAATGATTTAATAAATGTTTTGGTGTTGGTGTTCCTTAAACTCACAACAGTATTAGTGACAACTAGTGTATTTCCAAATGAAATAGAATCACTGACAAATGCAGGATTCAGTGATGCCAGGAAATCGAACATTGACGTCACGGATATGGGGACGGAGACATCAGAAAAGAAGAACATAAATCATCGTTTGCTAACTGGGTACGTATAACACAAAAAAAATCGAATCAGTATAATTCCCATCAAGCGACCATAGGTGGATCATTCAGTTTTTCGCACAGATTGCTTAACAACTCATTGGATTGGAAACTAATAAAATTAGAAGAAAGTACGTGGAGGATACTGTACCTAGAAACACATGTTTCCTGGTCGGTGTTTCAGTATAGTGAACGATTTTACGGTCACATGAAGGAAAGCGCACACAGGCAGAAAGAAGTAGATTCCGTTATTATTTAATGTTTTTGTTGTCACAAGACGTGAGGTTGTGCTTTGTGCATCGTCTGTAAATACTACAAGTTTTACAGTTGTAGCTCCCGTGTAGTATTTGAAAGCTATTTCGAGTATATTGTTAATTTCTCAGTAACGAATTTTGTGGTAAACAAAATTCCGTATATTTTCAAAAATAGTTACATAACGCGTGGACATTGAAGGCATACTACGTCAGTCGTGCACCATCTTGCATCTTGAAACGGAAGATCTTTTGACTTTCTTTAAGTGTCTTAATAGTTTTCCCTGTCTCGGCTATTGAAATTTGTGTTAGATGCAATAGCTTGTATTCCACAATGTCTTTAACTTGTGACTGGTTCTTAATAATACTTCTTCTTGATGTGATTTGACTTATTGGTTCTTGGTATGTAGCACAGTAACAACTTAACATATAGACTATTAAATACAGCACATTTTGAATAAAATATTTGTTCCTAAGTTCATGACCATTTTCTGTAGTAATTTTTGAAATTTCAAAAAATGGCTGCAACCCACATAAAATGAATGCTATCATTGCAACGTAGAATAAGATAATATATTAAACACCTGTTACGGTATTGGTTAGAGGCGAAAGCGGTAAAACACTTTCCCCAGTGGAAGTTTTGGGCATTTAGCTTTGTTTATTAAAATATATTTTTACATGCTTCAATACATTGTACTTATGTTCGCTATTTATATGTTTGATTTTTTTTTTTTCAATTTGAATTATGCCGCTTAATCTTCAGCCAGTCAACCATGGTCCACCCTATCCACTGTGGCCTGATTAACTGTAAAATCGACGACATATAGTATATATAAAAAACAATGACATAGATAACTGCCTGCAACATGTGAGACCTATATTACTAACATGGATGCCTATCCGAAACTTGTTCCATGCACACACAACATGGTAGTCATTTTTACAATAAGACAGTACTTCTAACAACATGCAAGGTGATTCAGAAATTTGTGCGCAAATTGGGGAAGCTGATGAGGGAGTCGAAATAAAAGTAGTTTTAACAGGGATCTAAGATCTTTGAAATAATGCTCTGGAGTGGCAGGGAGAACAAGGACAGTAAAGGAATATATGCCTTAAAGTCACCAACGTTTACCGCTGCATGTGACGAGACGGGCAGTCTGCACACTTCTCCGTGCAAGTATGTGACGTACACAATGCCACATACCCCACTCAATGGATCGGAAGGGGAGGCTCAGCTACACGGCCACCTTGCTCCCCTCATCTCACGCCACTTGATTTTCTCTTGTAGGAGCACTTCAAAAGCCTTGCGTACCCGACGAAGAAATGCCTCTCGGCACTATCCTTGCAGCGACTGTTACAGTTTGTGCGAGGCCTGATGTGTTTCGTATAGTGAACCACAATTTTTTCCTGAGACATTATGCCTGCATTGAATGTGGTTATCAACATTTTGAAAACCTTGTGTAATACAGATTAGACTGTACATTATCTTCGCTGAACTGAAGGCACGTGTTCATTGATTGTCGTTGTTGCTACTGACATTCCAAGGCTTTCACAGGTCAACGATTACTTCCAGGAAATTAGTTCCTATTTCAAAGTTGTTGTATTTCGAACTCTTCTATCAACTTCTTCAATTTGTGCCCAACTTTTTCAATTATCCTGTATGTCTCACAGTTCACCACAGATCTCATGGAATTAACTGCTCTGAAACAGTGTGGCTTCTCTTTGGCACGCTCATCGCTTATGACCGCATATTTTCATCGTCATTAGACTGAAAAGCGAGTGCTAGTAAAACAATAGAAGAGAGTTTAACGTACAGATTACACACCGGGAATTTTTATCGTCCTTCACCAGTCTGAAGATTTAAGTTAATGCAATTTTATCCATAGAAATGACTTCTTTATGGTCGTGAGACTGTAGTGTGGCTGTCATTAAAACAATATGATCTCTTTCAAAATACTGAGGTCTTCTCTAACTGCAAACAACGTTAATTAAGAAAAGGCCCAGAAATCATTTTTGTTAATGACTACATTTTCGATTTGAGGGTTCCTTTACATGAAGTGAAAGAGTTAGGAAAGTGGGAAGATAAGAGTACTCAAATATAAGAACGGAAACGAGACTCCTTTCTGGTTATGTGGAAGTAATAGAAATTGTTTATGTGCTGTGCTCTGGATGGATCGATGGATTGTTGAATGCTAAACAGCTTGGCATCAGCTACCTTTCACAAGACAGCGGAATTGGTTAATGAGGGGTATCCTTCTCAATACTGAAGGCCTTATAACGGTAGCCACAGGAATATCAGAGCCAATAGATCTGTCATACCGTTGTCACATGTTAAGAAAAATTGGTAAAACAAAGAAGTCAGCAGGATGGCTGGTTGGTCGCGGAACTAAAAGGATGATCTGACAGCTAAAAAGCATCTGAGACCCCCCGTCTAATTAAATTGGACTGGAGTCATGACCCACACAAAACGTCAACAGTTATAGTGCCACTGATTCGTCATCGCCTAAAATGGACGGTAAGTCCTGCGTAGACCGAAGGCTTCCCTCCTATCAGCATCAATTGCAGAGCCTTAGACATTTTCTTCATCTTCATGCAACGAAAAGCTAACATAAAGAAAGATTCGATATAATTCACTTTGCATAGCAATAAACAAAAATGTGCAAAGCAACTATAGACCTATATGATCGTCTCCTTACAAGAGCTAACAATGGCGTTAAGTTACTCTTGAAAGCAGTTTTTGATAAAGTAATACTCGTCTTGTCTAAACTTCTGTAATTAAAACGAGAATTCAGTTAACAATGCGCGTATGTATTGGGGTTTCTCGTGTAACACTGATCTTTGCTACGTAATTATGGGGAATGTATGGTATCCGCAATCTGGTTCACAAGTGTGATTTTGTCTGTGCGCTTACAGTGGCACGTATCGGGGTGATAAACGTTCGTACGTGCTGCGCACAACTTTGTGCTTCGTATTACTGCGAGTTATCGTATGGAATTCACCCCGGCAGCGACCGATAGCGGAAATTCACGAGCACGTCCACTTACGTCATAACAGTATCGAATTAAACATGGATTTCCATGGGAACTAGCAATTATGCGAGCATGGTTATTTGTACATCTGAAAATATGGAACGATAAATTTGCTTCTGGGAACAGATGGTAGTGCAGAATGCCAATGGGTTCCGCAGTGCAGCAGAGAGAACCTGTTAGTGTGCGGTAAATTAGTTCCTCTATTTAGCGATAACTGCAGAATCCAGAGCAGTTTGTTATTTGTGAAATTTTGTCAATGGCTTACTCATTATGCAACGTGACACCCTGAAAAACGCTAGAATTCAAAGAAAATAGGAACGATATAAATATAATAATAAATCGAAGTGTCTTAGGCATCTAGATATACGTACAGGAAACTAAAACTTCTGTGTCTATAGACTAAAAATAATGCTTCATGGTACCAAATAACCAACTGAACTACCTAATGTTTATTTAAATTTCTGTGTCAGGTGTTTTTCTATTCATACACAAATCACACAAAAAACTACGGATCATATTCAGGAAATAAATAACTTTCAAGTTTAGTATGTTATTAGAGATGTTGCTGCTCATCTCAGCAACTGCTGCATCTGAAGCCTAAAGGCTGATGGCTAGATGAACTCTGTCATTCACACTTAAAAATATTTTATAGATATCCTAACCCTCTGGTAAGTCTTCACCCGTGCTTGTACTGTACTTGAAGCTTACGACATTACACCAAAGGAAATCCCACCTCCATGTTAAGTTATAACATCATGGGATCATCATATATTTCGTCAAACAAATTTAAGGAAGTTCTTGTAATAATTACAGTGCAGAACTACGAGGAATCTATGGTGTTTGTAAGATATATGTAAATACTAATGATAGAGAAAATCCGACAATCAGTCTTTATTGGTACCATTGTTGTTGTTGTGGTCTTCAGTCCTGAGACTGGCTTGATGCAGCTCTCCATGCTACTCTATCCTGTGCAAGCTTCTTCATCTCCCAGTAACTACTGCAGCCTACATCCTTCTGAATCTGCTTAGTGTATTCATCTCTTGGTCTCCCTCTACGAGTTTTACCCTCCACGCTGCCCTCCAATACTAAATTGGTGATCCCTCGATCTCTCAGAACGTGTCCTACCAACCGATCCCTTCTTCTAGTCAAGTTGTGCCACATACAATAGCTGACACGAGAAGTATGATGTCTACGATTTCCCATGATGCTCCTGACGATTGATATTTTCAGTATGACTCCTCAAAATAATCTTTGCAACTTCCAGTTACCTTTTGCGTTGTGTTCATGGAATGGCTTAAAGGTGATACTGCATACATTACGTAAGTATCCCAAACTTTGGTTCGTAATTATAGAGTAACTTGATATCAGGAACAGCATTTGGAATCATTTACTCAACAGCAGATTTTCCGTTGAATGAAACTGTGTGACAAATTAGAATAGTCTCCAAAGCTTATCTGTTGTAACATTCCCCGCTAACGGTAGAATGCAGTCCACTTTCAGTTTTCAACCTTGTTTTATTCAAAAAATGGTTCAAATGGCTCTGAGCACTATGGGACTTAACATCTCAGGTCATCAGTCCCCTAGAACTTAGATCTACTTAAACCTAACCAAGCTAAGGACATCACACACATCCATGACCGAGGCAGGAATCGAACCTGCGACCGTAGCGGTCACGCGGTTCCAGACTGAAGCGCCTAGAACCGCTCGGCCACCAGCGGCCGGCTTGTTTTATTAAGTGACAAAGTTTCCAATGACGATCAGTTTAGCGCTGGGAAATAAAGACATCAGCGAGGCTCTTCTGACTTCATTTGTGATGATGAGAGGCAGCCTTAAGAAAATCGAGACACATTCATAGGATTTGTCGACATGTAAAAACCATTGGATCTTGTAAAGTGGTGCATCATGTTTGAATTTCTGAGGAAAATTGGTAAGCTATATGGAAAGACGGCCTATACGTAATATGAACAACAATCAACAAGGTAAAATAGTCTTGCGCCCCTATTTTTAGATCTATACATCGAAGAAGCAACGAAGTAAATAAAATATTAGTTCTAGAGTGGGTTTAAGATTCAGAGTAAAAGGATATCGACGATAAGATTCGCTGATGACACTTGTATCCTCAGTGAAAATGAGGAAGAATCTTAGGAATTGCTGGATGGCATGAATAGTGTAATGAGCACACATTACGGACTGAGAGAAAACCGAAGAAAGTGGAATGTAATGAAGAAAATCAAAAGTGAGACTAGAGATAGAATTAAAATCAAAATTTTATAGTACAAGGCAATTATGCTAAACTTGGAAGCAAAAAAATATGACAAAGGCAAGGAGGACTTAAAAAGCAGATTAGCAAAAGCAAAGTCTACCGGTATCAAAATCGGCTTTAATTTGAGGAATAAATTTCTAAGAATGTACATTGCATAGCAGTGAGTAATGGACTGTAGGGACTGTAGCAAAAGCAAAAAAGAAAAGAATCTAAGCGTTTGATATGTGGTGCTATAGAAGGATGTTGAAAATTCGATGGTGCGATAAGATGAGGAATGTCGTCACAGAATGGGCGAAGAAAGGAACATCGGAAAACACTGACGAGGAGGAGGGACAGGATGACATGACTTGTGTTAAGTTGACAAGCAATAAATTCCGTGGTATTTGAAGGAGCTGCAGAAGATAAAAACTTTTGGGGAACACCATGTCAGTATGCGAAGAGAAATGTTGAAAATCAAGTGACTGATAAGATAAAGAATGAGGAGGTCCTCCGCAGAATCGACAAAAAACACTGATAAGAGGAATGAAGAGGGTGATAGGACATGTAGGGGAAGACAGAGATTTGAATACACCCGACAAGTAATTGAGGACATAGGTTGCAACTGCTACTCTGAGATGCAGAGGAATTCGTAGTGTGCTGCATCAAACCCTTCATAAGAAGGATTACTTAAAAGAATAAACAAATAAAGTAGTGCGAAGTCTAACCTAGGAACTATCATAGGGATTTTTATACGGGTTTCACTACCAGATATACTGATTTACGATGAATGTTTGTGTACATAATTTATCACTGCTAACCAGGACAATTCGACCGTCGTAGAAACATAATAGCATCCGCGCGAAGCCGGGGCAGACCGCTAGTACTAGCATGTTGAAAAATCACTACTCACCTTAAATGTAAGCAGAGGATGCAAAATCTTATGACTATTTTTGTACAACAGCAATGAAGAAGATAACATATATTACACATTTTATTGACTTGTTCGGCTTAGTATGGACGAGGAACAGCTTCATTTTCTACTCTAGATTTATTGCAGAAACGACGATTACTGGCGGAGATACTAAACTGAGAAACCGGTCTAGGGCACAAGAAAAAGGTTTTAAAAAGTGTTAATGCTACTGCTTGTGTAAAGCAGAACATCTATATTCGAAGCCAAATATGGCACAACTTTTCAACAGTCTCTACATATTTGCTACATTGGAAGTTCTGCGTAACTGAACAATTTTCACTGATATCGCTGATTTCATCTCCGTTAATCCTTTAATTTATTTCAGTACAGAGGGGTGTGCAGTTTTTTGTTCATACATTTCCTTCAAACGTCTTCTGCCAATTTGCTTCGTGGGAGAGAGGACCTTTGTTAGCAGCACGTTCTCTGAGCTCGCCAGGCCAACGGCGAGGTCAACAGGCGTCATCCCCCTCCCAATACACTCACGACCACCCACATCCACAAAGACGCTGATCAGACTTTCATGAGCGGCCGGCTTATTCGCCCGGGGCGTTTGCTTCCGCAATTGCGGCAGATCAGCAGCTTCCCTCAGTTGTCACAAAAAGTCGGCTGCCCCGCTGCTTCCGGCACCATAACAAAGATGGCGAAATTTATAACCATATACCAACTAAGATATGCCGGAGGTATCTGGCGTTACTATGTGAAGTTCGCGTACCTGTGTACACTGGAGGCTCATTTATCCAAACTTGGTGAGACAGCAGGTCATCCACATTATCGACTGTCCGAATAATCCAAAAATTCAGAAAAGAATGAATGAAAAGCGGTGGTAGCCATGCACACACTAATATACACAGCCTGACAAGAGAAATGTGAAGCACCTAGAAGGGAAGGAGGAAACTGAATAAAGCCACACGAGTCGAGAGAGTATGTTATGCTAATGCAATAATTACAAAATCGCACGAATTTACAAACAACTCGGTGGCGTGAGTCGACGTATCAGTATGACGTAGAACACCCTATGGTCTGGATGAACACGCTGTTCCAACTGGGAAGGGTGTCATCAAGTTACTGTATTTCCTCTTAAGGCAAGTTGTCCCACACATGTTCTATTGGGACACATCTGGGGATATTGTTGGCAATAGCAGTTCAGAGCTTCAAGCGCCATGTGTAGACGACTATTGTCCTCTTGAAAATCGCACCACGGTACATTCGCAGGAGAAGTAACACATGAGGACGCAGTATGTCCGACACTTATCGTTGTGCCTGCAGTTCCCTGAAGCACCACCAACCGTGACCTGAAGATGTACCCGATGGCTCTCCACACCATGATGGAAAAAGTCACACCGCAGCGCGTCTCCTCAGGTCCGATGGAGGTGGTTAGCATACTGGACTCACGGTCGGAAGGACGACAGTTCAAACTCGCTTCCAGCCATCCCGATTTAGGTTTTCCGTGATTTCCCTAAAGCGCTTCAGGCAAATGCTGGGATGGTTCCTTTGAAAGGGCAAGGCCGACTCCCTCTCCATCTTTCTGTAATCTGATGGGACCAATGACCTCACTGTCTGGTCCCCTCCCTCGAATCAACCAACCAAGCAACGAAACGCCCCCCCCCCCCCACCCCCCCACCCGTCGCCGGCGATGGTCATCCGGGGCCGTGCGAAAATGCGACACGTCGCTGATCACAATGATCCTTCCGATCATGGCAGCATTCCAGACGCAGCCGTTTGTGTTGTGTTGTTAATGGTATCATACGCATTGGACGGTACTTCCCTAGTCTGGTGGCTGCTGATCTCTGACCACAGTTGCAGGATAACATATGATGTTCCAGGCAGTCCATTACTTGTTCTCAGATGACAAGCGCAGATGGAACGGGTTACAATGCGCTTGGTGCACAATACGGCCATACTCCACTGTGGTGGTCAGATGTGGTCGGTTGGAACCTTGATGACCAGTGTCACAGACAACTGCGGCTCCAACCATTTACTTATCCGCCGAAGGCATGCACGTCTACGGAACTACACTGACGGTATCTGGATACCCCACTTTTTCGTCAGACAGTGTATATTTTCACTTAAACATAAAATCTATACAATTTTTCATATAAAGTTTGACCAGATACCCGAGAAAACTGTGGCTTTTGTCTACTTAATTTGTTAGTGAGTTTCTTTATTGACAAATCTATATGTTTTTCATGTATGAAATGCGGGCGTCTCATTAGCTTTAGTTTGTTTCCGGCTAGAGTTCCAAATAAACTATTACTATGAGGAACATTGTTGTTGCCACTGTGTCTGTCATAATGTTCTCAACTTGGAATCAGCTCTGACAGATAATCTTCATTGTCTATAGCCGACAAGTGTCGTTAATTCTGTAATCAAAATTAACAATTTGGAATAAAAATGTCTTCAAATTCTCTCTGTCTATTCTTCAAGTTCGAAATCGTTGATGTTCCAACACAAAACTCAACAGCGACTTACCTTATACAGAGCATCTAAACTTTCGTTAATGATCGTCGTCCTCTCTGCTATTATTTTACACTCGCCATAATGGGAACAATGTAGACTGTAAAACTCAATGTTAGCGAACACCTTGTCAGCTGTTGCTGTATTTAATTGTAATGATTATCATCGTCGTTAGCTGTCGCTGTTACTTTCAGAGTACAAAAATCTGTACAGTTACCTGTACTGTATCACAGATCTGGACTAATGGGGACCAGTTAAAAACCTTAACATGTCATAAATTACATTCTAAGAAGACTTCATCCAGTACACCAAAAAATGGTATTACCAAAGTATCTGACTGTACTCATCAATTCATCTTAAATAATAAAATGGAAATCCCTTAGCTCACGTCTGAACAACCCATCGAAGCTCTGGTTCTCAGAGGCTGGTGACCAGCTTCGTTGAAGACGTATATAAAAAAGATGTTCCAGAGGAAATATGAAGTGGCTGAGGAAGCTACTAAAAATTTAATGCACGATAGACGGAGAGGTACAGCCCTCCAAGTCATACGAACTGCACGTCTTACCGTAACACAGTCACTATTTTCAGACATGTGCTTTAAATCTTTAGTAAACTGCAGACTTATTATGAACAGTGGCCCATGGGCAGAAACAATAGAGTTCTAGACTGGAGCCGTGCGGGATTAGCCGAACGGTCTGAGGCGCTGCAGTCATGGACTGTGCGCTGGTCCCGGCGGAGGTTCGAGTCCTCCCTCGGGCATGGGTGGGTGTGTTTGTCCTTACGATAATTTAGGTTAAGTAGTGTGTAAGCTTATGGACTGCTGACCTTTAGCAGTTAATTCCCATAATATTTCACACACATTCATCATTCTAGACTGGACAATGAGTTAGAAACTCGAAACTACACGTGAAGGCCTTGCATTGAACTTTGTGTAAGGCACGTAGCAGCTATTCACTTCGTTAGCTATAGGACGTGTACAATGGGCCGATGAAGAAGCTCTGTCTGTACCTCTAATGTCAAAAGTTGTTTAAGGTTCAATGTAAAGTTTGAAAGGTATGTGCTGAGATTCGATCAGGATAGAGCCAGTGAAAAATGTCGATAGTTCCCAACCGCAAGGTTGGACGAGTAGAACATCCTCGAGTAGTAAGATCTTTGACAGCTAACAGAGCTAGGTGCACGCGGTAAAAGTTTGAGTAGTGGTGAGGAGATGCGCACAGACAGCAGACGTGTTTCGAGTCGGAGCTAGATGCCTGCAGGAGGCAGCCGGGTCGTGACAGCATCAAAGTAAGAATTGGCGCTACGCACATAATAAGCTATGTATTGAGCGAAACTCGGCACATACCTGGGGAAACTAGAAAGAATAATTAATAAAACAGGTTTTCTTTGGTTACATAATGTCTAAAAGCGAGATAGAAATCCCATTGTTGATGCAATAAGCGTTTCGTGAAACTTTCTCGTAAATCCATGCTATAGAAGTTTTTTTTAGTTTTTCACATGTGCCTAAAAAGTTGAACAATAAATACTTTTTAGAGTTTCATCTCACACCTTATGTCGTTCTCCGCATCCTGTGCTTGCATTGAACCAAAAGGTACATTAAAGCAAAGTTCCCATGAGTAAAGCTAATAATTTCATTTATCAGAGTAAAATAATCTATATGCCATTGCACATTTGGCAAATTATTCAGATCAGGACAGAATTTTTATTAAGTAACAAACAGGGCCAAAATGGGTAAAGTTATCTAGAATGACAATTTTATGCCATTGCACTACGGCTGAGTTGAATATATGTTTTATTATCGGCTAAACGGGAAGGAGTGCACGAGCTAAGTCCACAGACGCAGTCAGATGCAGGTTGGTGACTTTCATTTATTTTTACCACTAAACTTTCATGCAGTCAGATGTGTATTTTGAGTATTAGTTTTCCAACAATATTTTCATGCTGTCAGATATAGTTCAGTTCAGTTAAATACACAGTCAGATGCAAGTTTTATTAAAGACTAAAGCAGTCACATGCAGTTCAGTCTAGTTAAAATAGAGAATTTTTATTAACAACACTTTCACTTGGCGACATCCTCTGTGGTGACGTTCCTGGACATATTTTTTCCGTAACTGTGGACTTTGTTTTCGAGCATTCTTTTTTGCCACCATTGTTTCAGATGTGCGCTGCCTTGCTAGTTGCGTAATATTGCTTTGGCGGCTATGCTTGTGTGCTACAATTGCTAGTTGCGTCACATTGTGTTTGCTGCTACGCTTGTGAACATACATTTCAGCTCACTTTCTGCATTTTTACAGATTTTGTGTGCCCATCCTAAATAATTTTTCTTTTTGTCTATAAAATACCGTCTTGTGACCTATGTCCATCTTAAAATTGTTGTTAGCCATATTGTCTCTTTCAAGATGTCTGAAACAAATAGATGGGGCGATAAAGTAAAACTACGCAGTTCATGAAAATCGCGTAAGCTACAACAACCGGACAATGACCCAGTTTCGCCCCTTAATCTTCCTACGTCACAAACTGATCAGGAAGTTGCGAATAAAACTGCAGCTAGTAATGATGCAACAGAATCACAAATTTCCGAATCGGTTCCTCTTCTGCGTTCGGATTCTCAGAACACAGTAAGCCATGTAGAAACAGTTTCCCATGATTCGTTTTTGCTAGTTAAAATAGAGAATTTTTATTAACAACACTTTCACTTGGCGACATCCTCTGTGGTGACGTTCCTGGACATATTTTTTCCGTAACTGTGGACTTTGTTTTCGAGCATTCTTTTTTGCCACCATTGTTTCAGATGTGCGCTGCCTTGCTAGTTGCGTGCACAAAGCAATGTAGTTATCTAGGAGTTTTCAAACAGTCCTTACAAGGGAACCTCCTCATCGCACCCCCCTCAGATTTAGTTATAACTTGGCACAGTGGATAGGCCTTGAAAAACTGAACACAGATCAATCGAGAAAACAGGAAGAAGTTGTGTAGAACTATGAAAAAAATAAGCAAAATATACAAACTGAGTAGTCCATGCGCAAGATACGCAACATCAAGGACGGTGTAGGATCAGGAGCGCCGTGGTCCCGTGGCTAACGTGAGCAACTGCGGAACGAGCGGTCCTTGGTTCAAGTCTTCCTTCGAGTGAAAAGTTTACTTTCTTTATTTTCGCAAAGTTATGATGTGTCCGTTCGTTCATTGAATTCTCTGTTCACTGTAGTAAGTTTAGTGTCTGTGTTTTGCGACCGCACCGCAAAACCGTGCGACTAGTAGACGAAAGGACGTGCCTCTCTAATGGGAACCGAAAACATTTGATCGCAAGGTCATAGGTCAATCGATTCCCCCACAGGAAAACACGTCTGATATATTCTATACGACACTGGTGACGGCATGTGCGTCACATGACAGGAATATGTTGTCGACCCACGTAACTTGTACACTTGGCGAATGGGACAAAAAGATTCTTCTACCTTGCTCGATTTAGGTTTTCCTGTGGATGTGATAATCACTCTCAAAAAGTGATGACAGACAGATAATAATTGTCTGAAAATAAAGAATTAAACTTTTCGCTCGCTGGAAGACTTGAACCAAGGACCTCTCATTCCGCAGCTTCTCACGCTAACCACGGGACCACCGTGCTCCTGTACTTACACGCTCCTTGATGGAGACTATCTTCAACATGGACTACTCAGTTTGTATATTTTGCTTATTTTTTTCATAGTTCCACACAACTTCTTCCTGTTTTCTCGATTGATCTGTGTTCAGTTTTTCAAGGCCTATCCACTGTGCCATCTTATAACTAAATCTGAGGGGGGTGCGATGGGGAGGTTCCCTTGTTAGTAACCCTAGCCAGCAATATCGGTTGCCACACTCAAATCCTGAGGTGACGCCCCCAGTAACAAATGAAGATTAATTTGACCGTTATTTTCGACTACTACAGGAACGTGACGCTAAGAGTGAAGAACAGAACGCAAAGCGTGACAAACAATTTGCGCAATTCCGTGCAGATATTGCGGAACATAACAAAACATTAACGGGACGATTAGATGCCTTGTGTGCTGACAATGCTAAGCGTGCTCAGGAATTGACACACACTATTGAAACATACGAGGAAGCAAATGACAGGTAATTACAGGATATCATTGAAACACATAACCGTGACATTACTGACCTTACGAACAGAATCAATGCAGTACTTCCAACAGAGGTTATTGACAAGTTGCAAAAAACTTCTGCTACTCATTCAGAGCAAATACAGGTCTTACAATCATGTACAGAATCCCTGACATCTGACGTCACTCAACTTGAAACTAAGGTCAGTGAAAAGGGTGAGCAATTCCAATCACAGTTAGAAAACATAACCGAAAGAATAGCTGCTTTGGAAACGCACGCAGATAATTTATCAGACCGTACAACCCCAGTTCATTTTCCAGAAACAACTGAATACCAAGTCCTGGCCAAATTTAAGAGCAAACAAGTCACTATTAACGAACGGCAAAAAAGAGAACTCAATTCGGAATACACTTTCTGATATTCAGCAACAATTGCAGGACGACAGTGCGCGTCGTAAGTTTGTCCCAGAACACCAGGGAAATAATGGTGCTTACCTACAACAACAGCCCCCCTTCGTATCTTTACAGGCTCCATTTTCACAGGATTACCCTCAACAAGGTAGTACCTTCCCAGGCAGTTTTTCCCTACCCCATGACGTTTCTTCCTTTCCCCGCCAGGACAATGTCGATTATAAACACTTCCTTTCAATTAAGAAATTCAAAATGTTCCGGAATAACTCGTACGATTTACATCCGCTTGATTAGATTCAGCAATTTACTTTTGCGTTTCCTCTGAATTGGCCAGTCGCACATAAATTAGAACTTGTTTGTAGTTTCTTGGAGGATGAACCTGCAACGAGAATGCGGCACGTTGCACGACAATGCTTGTCTTTCCAATCATTCCAACAACAATTTTTGGATGCTTACTGGAATCCCACTTCACAGCGTGCTGTAAAAGATCAGTTCTTAAATATGCCACCTTTCCATAACTCACAATTCCGCACCTTGACGCGATATTTTGATTACATGATCCAACAAAACCAACGTCTCACAGAACCTTACAGTCCGTCTGGTCTCATTCAGCTGTGTATCTCCAAATTACCAAGATCATTGCGAGTTCCGTTGCTGACAGGGAGTCGCACGGAAAACTTGAACACTTTCCATGACGTCTTACAGTTTCTTGAACTAGACGAAACTCATAATTCACGATCTAGTCAACACTCTTTCGCGGAAACGCAACAGAATAGAGACAATCGTTTCCCTAATAACGGTAGGCAGTTTCCGAATAGCAGGTCCCAATATGGAAATGCAAGACAGTTTCTTCCACAATGCCAGTATCAGCAGAATGATGTGAATGCCTATTCATCAAGGAATCAAAATTATCACACCTCTCCCTCAATGTCATACCGCAATGATACCCCACAAAATAATCGGCGGTACGGTAATAGTCAGAGAGCCTGGGATAATCAGCGGAATAATTCCAACTCTGCTTTCGTACAAAGAAACCAAATGTGGCACCAGAACCGCCACTAACCGTACGGAAACAATAATGACTACCAACGACGACAAACCCTTAACCATCCACCCACTCATCAGCACAGTTAACAGAATTTCCCAAGTCGTAATTATAATTATGCAAATCAGGACTGGAGACAAACCAGTGACAGCCGACAGAATTACGGCAATGAGGGACGTGTATCATTTCATCAACCAAATTCCCGGTTCCACCCCAGACCAGACATCAACAATTCATCCGGTCGAACAGTACAGTTAGTAGAGGTTCGTCCACCAAACCCTCGTAATAATGCAGATACGCAGCGTGAGACAGAACACCTACAATAGCAATTAACTGCTCTGCCTACTGAATGCTCTCCGCAAGGCTGGCGGTGCCATGATTCTTCAGAAAATTTGTCACCCGTTATCCGTTGTGATGATATACGAGAGGATCTTCTGCTGGAAAAAACCGAATTGCGACCTATTGTTCATCATCCGGTCATTCATATTTCGATTACCACACAAAAATTCTCTCCTGTACTTGATTCGGGTTCTCCCGTTTCTGTTATCAGTGAAGCCGCCTTTCAAAAATGCGCTGCTATTTCTACCATTCCAACACTTCCGCTTACCCATACCAAGATCAGTGGTGCTGTTCCTGGCAAGAGTATAGATATCAGACAACAATGTTATCTGGAATTTCAAGTTGACACACGCCTTCATTATGCAACATTTTTAATAGTTCCTCTCCTCACTACAGACGTCATTTTGGGGATCGATTTTTTGAACAAATATAAAGCCATTTTAGATTTTGAAGATAATTTCATTCGTCTCTGTGATGATGGAGTTTGCTTCTTTATGGACTTTCACAAACAGTTGTCGAAAGCAGAACAAGATATTAACAAAATCAACTTCATTCAGTCTCAGCTCCCATTGGACGTAACACTGATGTCATTCTTTGTTCCTTGCCCACATATGTGCAATAATGATACGACTCCAGAGATTAGCGACACTATTGAGGATAAAATCAAGGTCGTCAATTCAGCCTCAGTTCAGGAAAAGGAAGGTTTACATGCCATCTTAACTGAATTTTCCCATGTTTTCGCCACGGCTCCAGGCACAATCAAAGATTTTGTATATGAATTTAGAGTAAAACCTCACACACGTTTTGCTGTTCCACCTTATCTGATACCGTTAGTTCAATGTGACAGTCAAACAGGAAATCCAATCTATGTTAGCTCACAATATTATTGAACCTGCTACCAGTCCATACAATTCTCCAATACATGTTGTGCCTAAACGGGATGGTTCAATTCGTCTTGTTTTGGATTCAAGGCAAATCAATACGATCATCATACCAGAAACGGATAGGCCGTTAACATTGGATGAAATCTTACAACAGTTTCATGGTGTATCTATTTTTTCGTCGCTGGACTTCCGAAATAGTTTTTGGCAAATCGAACTACACCCCAATTTTCGTAAATACACAGCTTTTCTTTGCTTCGGTACATGCTACCAATTTCTCAAACTGCCCTTCGGGTTAACAATCTCATCTGCAGCCTTTATCCGTGAATTAAATACTGTGTTGCCAGCTCCTTTGAAAGACAGGATTACCACCTACGTGGATGATATTCTTATTGCCGTTTCTCCCTGGCAAGAGCATAATGAAATATTATCCCAACTTCTTCACTCGTTCTCTAGCTTTGGTGTTACAGTAATTTTGGAAGTATCTGACTTTGGACAAGCTCAAATCAAATTTTTAGGTCATCTCATTTCATCATCCGGAATTCAACCGGACCCTGATAAGTTGAAAGCAATTCATGACATACAGGTTCCCCGTACGAAGAAACAACTTCGCAGCTTTCTTGAAATGATGAACTTTTTCCACAGGTTCATTAACAGCAAAGCGTTAGATACGCCTACCTTGTGCAAATTAACTGGAAAACATTCTATATGGCTTTGGGATAATTCCGCTCAGAAGGAATTTGAGACATTGAAACAGTCGCTTATAGATGCACCCCTGTTATCTCACCCTGATCTTACGACTGACTTTTGAATTTCAACGGATTCTTCAAACACAGTCCTTGGAGTTCATCTCTTCCAAGAGTTTATGGAAGGTGAAACTAACGTACAAAGAAACATCGCCTTTGCTAGTCGAGTATTAACTTCTTCCGAAAGAAACTATTCCATCACAGAATTAGAAGCTTTGGCTGTTGTATGGGCATTTTCCAAGTTCAGACATTTCTTTTCGGTAGACACACCACAGTATATACAGACCATAGAGGACTAGAATTTTTGATGTCAACTAAACTATCTCATGGTCGTTTAGCGAGATGGGCTCTCTTGCTACAAGAATTCTCCTTTTTAATTGTGTATGTACCAGGATCTCAAACCGACAACAACGATCCAGCCAACACCTTCTGCCATAACAATTTCAGTTTATTGTATATACGCCAGGTCGTATTTGAGAATTTTGTTTCCGATGCCCTACACAATAGTGCGTCAGAACAAGATAAAAATTCCATCTGGAAAGACGTGAAACAACAATGGCGCGATGTTAATAATACCTCTCTACGACAGTATTACCTTATACACAACAATATTCTGTTCCGCCGTATCAAACCAGATACGACAACGTGGCTAGTTTGTATCCCTGAAGACTTAATTAACAAACTGATTTGGTATGTTCATCTTAGCTATGCGCATTATGGACCGCGCAAATGTTATCAACTGCTTAAACAAACATCTTACTTTTTCAATATGGAAAAACTTATTTGCCAAGTCCTTGCAAAGTGCAGACTTTGTCAAAAAGCTAAACCACCTACAGTATCCTTTGCTGCTCAGACATTCCCCATCATACCTTTACGTCTTCGTCAGCTGGCGGCCGTTGATTTATTTGGCCCGATTCTTACTACAAATAGAGGTTACGCCTATGTTTTTGTCTGTGTGGAATTAACTTCTAAATTCCTCACTTTCACCCCATTACGTAAAGCTACGGCCTGCACTGTTTCACGTGCTTTTACTAAACATTTCCTGAAGGAAGTGGGTCATGTAACATCCGTAATATCCGACAATGGGCCGCAGTTCCGTTCGCGCACTTAGCGACGTACTCTTCAGAATCACAAAATTTTCCCCATTTTCATTTCCAAGTACCACGCATCTTCCAACCCAGCAGAAAGGTTAATGAAGGAGTTGGTGAAATTATTTAAGATCTTTTGTCATGCAAAACACAATGACTGGGATAAATACCTCCACATGTTTCAGGATGTAATACATTCATTACCAAATTCTTCCACACAATTGTCTCCACATCTGGTTTTAAAGAACCAACATCCACCTGACAAGATTACAGAACTCATACGTTTCCTACAGTCTCACTGCCTAAGGTATCACGAGATTATTCAAATTGCGTTGCAGAATATTAAACGAGCTGCTGACCAACGGCTGCGCCAATTGAAGTCAACAAAGAGAAATGTTTCTTTTCAAGTAGGAGATAAAGTTCTGGTCCGCTCCCACAGGCTATCCAATAAAGCCCGCAATCTCGGTCAGAAATTCTTTCTGTTATATAAGGGTCCATATCGTGTCGTCCGTATAGCACATCGTAAAGCAATTGAAGTACAAACCCTACGTACAAAGAAATTACGTGGTGTACATCACATCAGAAACTGCAAACATTTTATTGAATAGACAATACTGCTTTCTTTGGGAACTTTCTAAATCTTATTTCTTACATTTACTTCTGTAATCCCAGCTATATACGTCCAGCTAGTTTGTTCACATTATTTCTCCCTGGCCCGAGTACAGTTAGCGAGCGCGTAGCACGTCGCTGCAACCGTTGCCTGGGAACCACATTAGCGACAGGTGGTCGGCCACTTAGTTTTCTTTCTCGAGCCCCAGTCAACTACCTCAGGAGGATAGAACTTTTTTATTTCTCACGTCCATCGGCCTGCGTCGCCCGCTTTTCTTTTACAGAGCGCGAACATTGTGACCGTATACAAACTTCAAATAACACCACCTCTGTTTTGTTCTGGCAATATGATAAAGACAAGAGTTCGGAGACATCTTTTTCTGGAGAGACCTTTTTCAACGTTACCTGTTTTCTTCCCTGAGATTCACAAATTTCTTACGTATTGTAATAAACTGAGATTTTTTCTGTACATCACTAATAAACTACGTTATTGTTTTCTGTGGGACTCATTTCATGCTGGCGTTCGAAGTTGGCGTTACAGTGGAGTATTTTGGTCATCATTCATCAATTTGATGTTGATACTTACTACGTGATAATTTTGCTCATTTTTTTTTTGTTGGTCGCTCACCACTGTTACTTTGCGATGATTACATGGAATTATTACATAATGACACTGCTTATATGAAGATTTTGTCGTAACGAAGGCTACTTTGTATGTTGATGTTGAGCTAGTTGTAACAATCTTCCTGAAGTTTACGTAGGGTGTTAGTGCTTAAGGTTGTATCACGTGTATTGAATGTGATTATTGACTATGAGGATGAAACTAATGTTCTCGATGCATTTTATGTATTTGAAGAAAATGAGGGTTTATAAGAGTTTTTAAGATGATATTGGACGTTAATGTGGAGAAAGAGATATTGTTAGATTGAGGTTGCATTTTTTTTTTAGACTTTGGGGTCTTGGACGCTACAAGTGATTATTAGCAAATACTGTGTGCTGAAGTGTGAGCGATGTGGTTTTGCGTTTACTAGGAATGTCAAAAATGGTTATATGACGAGTTTCAGGTTTCACTTTCATACTATTTAACAGTTAATTTCTTTTAACAGCTTTTATGAACAAGTATCAACGATTTTATGATGTACCAAGTTTACCAGAATTTACCTCTGTCAGAATATTTTCATTTTACGTTGCCAGTACAGATGGTGTATTAATGTTCCCATTGCCATGGGCAATCGAATATTCAGGTATTTTCATGATGAGTACAATACGAGTAATATGTTCACACATGGTTTATGCTATTATCCAGTTTCTCTTTACGGCAGTAACTTATTTTAACCCTTGTCATTGAGAATAAGACTATTCGCGTTTCTGAAAACTTAACATTTTGTGTCTCCAATTTTAAACTGCTTATTAACGCTCAACTATTTTTCAGATGCCATTAATGCAATAATGTGATAACTTGGGATTACTATAGGCCAATTAGAATTGTATTTGGACTCGTTATTGAGGATCTACTGAGGACTTGCGTCATGCCATGCTACAACATTTTTTTTGATTAATCCTTTTTTCCATACCTACAGCACCAAAAGTATTACACTTATTGCCTTTTACGATGTCTCTGTACTACCTTATATGTTGCTTCTTCGCTTATCATGTGTTTTTCACGCCAAGATATAAACAGCTGTTTCTATCTCATTGCTTATCATGTGTGTTATCTGTGACTTTCTGTGTTTCTGCAATTTTATTTTTTTGTAAGCTTACCTATTTCAGGATTAGAGTAATGTAATGTTATGTCTTATGTCTTATGTTTTCTGCTGAACTCTTGTTATGTGTTGGCCTGCTAATTTTGCCTTATGCTTTCTGCTGCAATTTTGTTCTGTGTTGGCCTGATATTTGTGCTTTATTATCTGCAATATGCTTTCTGCTGAAATTTTGTTCTGTGTTGGCATGCTAATTTGCTTTATTATCTGATGTTAACTTCTTGCATTTCATTACAGCTATTTTCATACTTTGTCTACATATTTATTGTTCATATTTGTGCTACACTGCTTACGGATCTTTTAATCAATGCTTTTGCCTTTGTACTTTGTGATGTTGAATATGTGGCCTTATTTCCATGATACTCATGTCTTTTGGTGCACCATAACTACCATTATTTTCAGCTACAGTAATTAGTAAGCTTTTTATTGTCTGTGTGTGTTATTTATATAACTAACTTTGCTTTTATTCTCACACATGATTTCCATGATTGACATGATTTTAACATTAACATGTGATAACACATTACCTATTTGTTCTACACAACAGGACTAAATGGGGTAGAAGATCGGTTGTTCTTTAACTGACACATGATGTGGCGTTGGTGCCCCATATCCTTGAGCTCTGTAGAACTCATTCTTCCTTTCAGAGTTCTCAGTCTACTTTTCTTTCTGTTCTAAATATTTTTTCTGTTGTTTTTGTCAGATATCTGTGTACCAGTTATCTGTTAAGTAAAATCTCTATTTGTAACGCCCCATTTCATTGTACTTAGGATTTAATATGCAAGGCTTCAAGAATTGCATTTATGTTAAAAAGGAAAGGAAGCTTTTCAATACTAATTTGAAGGATCGAATTGATGTTTCCTAATGTGAGACGTTTGGGAGTGTTTGCACTGTGAATATTTTATTGAAATACCTATGTGAAGACTAGTTAATAATATACATTTATGGTAAAAAGAAAGGAAGCTTTTGAATACAAATTTTTGGGATGGAATTGATCTTGCTGTTTCATAACGAGAGGCTTATATTGTATGATGTAAATGGAAGGTTTAATTTATCTGATGTGACTAAGAAGTCAAATTACTGAGTATGATTTTACCTAAACTTGTACTGTTGAATCTTGTAAGGAATTTCTTCATGAACATTCATTACTGCTGCAATTGAGCAGCATAACTTTCTTGCACTTCAATTGACATTGTAAGTAAGAAGATTAGGTACAATTTATTCCCACTAAATTTGTGCAGGATCAGTTTATTGCACTTTATCAAAAAATAGTATGCAAGCATGTTTTACTACCTTTTAAAGGAATTTTTTTGTACATAGATTTTATTCAACTCAGGACTATTCTTGCTAGAGAGTTGGTAACATTAGTGATATCTTACATATGTAACACATTTTTATGCAGTAAATGCACTGCAGAAAATTATTGTAAATTACTTTAAATATTAATTTCTTGTTACCTTAAAGATATATAACACATTCTTTATGCAGCAAATGTGCACTGCATACAGTTCTTGTATATTACTTTAAATATTAATTTCTTGTTAACTTAAATGTAGATAACACATTTTTGCAGTAAATGTCCACTGCCTATTGTATATTGCTTTTAATATTACAACAGAGACTGAATTGTCACCTGAAAGACTACTAGATGTAAGTTTAAGAGAATGTGACGAAAGCCAGTGTGGGCTACCTGTTCATGCCAAATGTTTACTATAAGTAATTGAAGTTAATGATGTTAAGAGTACGTCAGTGTGGACTGCCACCTGACCTAACATGCCTTCTATGACTGATAACTGTAACTGAATGTCAGTAGGTGTTGTCATCTGACTTGACATATATTTTACACTCGATACTACCAGGGCTCAGGGTTTGTAATCACCTGAGACCTCTGTTACAGGGTGATTTATTCCCTGATTTAACAGGCAATCGGTTGTTCAGTGTGTCCCATCGCCTGATGCCCACTATTCTTCACATTTCTTGTACTACAGCTCACTATTGGGGTCAGTGTGTTACATCACCTGACGTGACATGCTGTGTACATGGACCTAATCAGTTGCTCAGTGTGTCCCATTGCCTGAGGCCACATATTTCTATTTTCTTGCACTACAGTTCAATAATAAGTGAGTGTGGTCTCCCACCTGATGTGACCTGTCCTGTATAATTGACCTAATTTAGGGCTCAGGGTGTCTGATCTCCGGAGGCCGTTTATTCACTATTATCAAAGACAGTCGACATGTATCTGAGGTTTACTCCAAGATAATGATGGTAACTGAAAGTCAGTTTACGCTGTCACTTAACGTGACAGACGTAATAGTTACGCCTACAATTAATTAAAGTATCTTATTGCTTATTTTATGTATTTTTTCTCATATTCTATATAACTATCAGGTAAATTTGGATATGATTTGAGGTATTTTTCCCTCATACTTCTATACTTCTATGTGGTAACATTCAAGTTTATATGATGTAACTATTAGGTAAACTTTGATATTTTTCGAGGTATTTTTCCTTATATTTCTATGTTTCCATTTTGTAACACTTAGTATTGTGTGACATTGATGATTCACTTGTATTTCGCTATTTTACGTATTGTTTCTCACATTCTACATAACTGTTAGGTAGAGTTTCATGTTATGTAAGGTATGTTCCTCATATTTCTCTGCTTGTATTAGGTAACATTTGGTATTATGTAACAGGTATTTCAGTTTGGTACATTTCGATGTTCTTTGAGTCACTGTGACTTGCAAACCTGGACTGTTGGTAAAGTTTGACTTCATACACCTCACTTAATACCCCATATGTCTGATGTTTTTGTCCTATATAGAGATGTTTTGGTTTTGTACATTTTGATGTTCTTTGTTTCACTGTGAGTAGCAAATCTCATGGTATTCTACATTTTACTTAACATCCTAGGTTTATTGATCAATTTCATTGCTCTGTAATACTATTTTAATGAGAATACTATGCATATTTTATATTGTATCTTCCATTGTAATTTTTTTTTACGAATTTCGTGGGGAAATCTGTACTAACTGCACAGATCCCCCCACAAAATTCTGGTCCATCAGACCAGAGGGTTGTGAAAGGTGTGTGCTGAGATTCGATCAGGATAGAGCCAGTGAAAAATGTCGATAGTTCCCAACCGCATGGTGGAACGAGTAGAACATCTTCGAGTAGTAAGATCTTTGACAGCTAACAGAGCTAGGTGCACACGGTAAAAGTTTGAGTAGTGGTGAGGAGATGCGCACAGACAGCAGACGTGTTTAGAGTCGGAGCTAGATGCCTGCAGGAGGCAGCCAGGTCGTGACAGCATCAAAGTAAGAATTGGCGCTACGCACATAATAAGCTATATATTGAGAGAAACTCGGCACATACCTGGGGAAACTAGAAAGAATAATTAATAAAATAGGTTTTCTTTGGTTAAATAATGTCTAAAAGCTAGATAGAAATCCCATTGTTGATGCAATAAGCGTTTCGTGAAACTTTCTCGTAAATCCATGCTATAGAAGTTTTTTTTAGTTTTTCACATGTGCCTAAAAAGTTGAACAAAAATGTCTTTTAGATAAAATTAGAGTTTCATGTCATCCTCCAAATCCTGTGCTTGCATTGAACCAAAAGGTACATTAAAGTAAAGTTCCAATGAGTAAAGCTAATAATTTCATTTATCAGAGTAAAATAATCTATATGCCATTGCACAGTTGGCAAATTATTCAGATCAGGACAGAATTTTTATTAAGTAATAAACAGGGCCAAAATGAGTAAAGTTATCTAGAATGACAGTTTTATGTCATTGCACTACAGCTGATTTGAATACATGTTTTATTACCGGCTAAACGGGAAGGAGTGCACGAGCTAAGTCCACAGACGCAGTCAGATGCAGGTTGGTGACTTTCATTTACTTTTACCACTAATCTTTCATGCAGTCAGATGTGTATGTTGAGTATTAATTTTCCAACAATATTTTCATGCAGTCAGATGAAGTTCAGTTCAGTTAAATACGCAGTCAGATGCAAGAGTTATTAAAGACTAAAGCAGTCACATGCAGTTCAGTCTAGTTTAAATAGAGAATTTTTATTAACACTTTCAAGTTTACCACTTCAACTTTTTGCATTTGGACCCACGGTCGCCCATTAATATTACTATTACTATTCAGTCTCTTGGCCAAGGAATGGAGAGGGATTTTCGAAATCTGAACCATTAAAAGAGTTGAGGTCCTGTCCATCAGACATCATCATGTGTGGGGCTGGTGCACTTTGAATACCCGTGGAGAAATTACTTTTCAGCACATTTCTTTGCCAAGCCGTAAAGGTAGAGGGGGATGCAGGGATAGGTGTAATGCGTCCGGAATTAGGGACCTTACATGAGCTTGATCTATAACAGGACGATACAGTATGAGATAGAATATAATAATTACATTATATCAACAAAAGATAATCCACTTAATCTCATGTATCGAAAACTAACAAAAAAATATCTACCAATATATGGACTGGCGTGAACAAACAAAGTGAAATGCATTTTGGAGACGAACCGAGCAGGTAGTTAATGATATCGTAGAGCTCCAGTTAAGTAAGTGAATGGCGAGCTTCAGCGCAGAAAGGGATAAGGCCAGAACAATACATTATTACTTTTAACTTAAATAAGGCTGGGACCGGGGTAAGTGGCTGCATGTCATTAACAGCCGGCCATTGTGGCCCAGCGGTTCTAGAGGCTTAGTCTGGAATCGCGCTGCTGCTACGGTCGCAGGTTCGAATCCTGCCTCGGACATGGATTTGTGTGATGTCCTTAGGATAGTTAGGTTTAAGTAGTTCTAAGTCTAGGGGACTGATGGACAGTGATTGGCTAAAGTCATACTTGGCGGCGATGCAGAAGCGACACAGTGAGGAGATCCCCATTGTGTAAAAGCATTTTGAGACCTCAAGGATCTATCTCTCTTTCTCGTCTCGTGGCGGACTGCACAAGTGTGTGGAAATAAGAAAGGGCGTTGAGACCTTTGCTTTCTGCGAAGTGAGGACGATACGCTTCACGTTTCATGACGAAAGATAACGAAGTGGTAGTTAATTATTCCTGCGGAAATTTTTGTGGGCAAAGAAATTGTGCATGTCGCTCCAATCCATTGTGAGTGTGCAATAGCCATTATTTCGACTAGAGAAAGTTTGACGTTCTATGGAACTGAGGAAAGTTTCGACTGAGCGAATTCAGTCAAGGCCAGAGTAGGGAATTAGCGTTTCAGATCGAGCACGGAGACATCATTGTTGCAGATGCTGCTTGGTAAAGTACCTTCGTGCATTAGGCCACAGTGAATGTTGAGACTAGATTTTGCTCACTCCAACTTGTGTACTCTTTGACCATTGAATATCAAAAGCTAGGATACTAATCTACCATCACATTAAGTACATGAGAGTTTTCTCATTGGTCCAAAAAAAATGAATTATTGTCCACCACCTCAGTACATTGACGAGTTACGACAATGTAGATTTAAATGAGCTGATGAGGATTTTTAATAATCGTTCTTTCCTGTGATAAAAAATATTCATGTGTAGAGATAATGGTTTTAATACTCGTCATTTCAATGTGTCCAAGAATTAAAAATTTTGTTATTGAGTGTCAAAAGCAAATGAACATGATTGTTGTTTATCACTTCAGCCCTAAAACCAACAGTTGATAATATATATGTAGAATAAAAAAGGGAATAGCTGTGTTGTCTTTCTAGAACAGGCCCCAAACCTTCACTTTTATTAATTCATGCATTCTAGATACGTGACAGCAGCATTTCTGATTTTTGTTACGATCTGCTCATGATATCAGCTGCCTCACAGGGCCAGGGTCATATTTATTTAGAATGTCTGTTTGACAATCTGGTCTTGAGTAGACAGTTCAGTTGTTTTCTCCATTTGTGTGCTAAGTGGTAAGCTAAGTTTGCACATATTGGTACACTCACTGTGCAGACACAAATGTCGGATGTACAACATAATGACCCATTGCGGAATTTGGGACTGTTCAGCCAAATACCAGACAATGGGGCAAAGAAAGCATTTGCGGCGGGGGGGGAGGGGGGGGGGGGAGGGAGCATTATAGTCCTCGCTTTTGATTTACAGTACATGGGGACCACCAGAAAACCAAAGTTAGAAGCAGGGGATGGGATCTCCTAATATCGTTATGGGATAATGTAGCTCAGGTAAAAATAAGAATCCCTGGTTGAGTTAACAACAAAGGGTGACCTGTAGAAAACTTAGACTCAAAACAGGAGACGGGATCTGTTTCTAATATGATTGGGGATAATGCATCCCAGATGAAAATAAGAATTGCTGGTGTATGTAAAGGAGTCTCTGTTTATGTGAATACAGAATTCTGTCCGACATGTGCAGTGTACCTGTCGGTGGGGTAATGATACCAACAGCTTAACGTAAGCCAGAAATAGCATGACATTCAGTGCAATGAAACTTAGCGCCTGCCCGTCAGACGTAAAGTCTGACGCATTACAACAGGGTGTCGCATCGGAATCTGCTGCATAAATCAGAGTCGTTGCCGTCATTTGCCGTAGAGCTGTATCCATACATCAGCTTAAGCGACGCACCCGCCACATGGACATAAATCTCCGGCTGTGCTGACAGCCTACGCAGTCAGCTTTTACTGCTCACGTACAGACAACGGGCTGGACTGTTGCCTGGAATGTGTTGCTGTATGTCTCCTGTAGGCCTATGTGGGCCATGGTCGATGGTAAGTAAGGTTCGTACAACGTACAGGAATAGGTAAGATGCACATGATATGAGACATGTACATTTCGCTTTTGCAACGTATAGCTAGAGTCAGCCCGAACAAATACTTCTCGTCACGTCTTTCATGCGATGTCCAGCGTCTATGAAAACATCGGTTTGTAGCCCGTTATGGACAAAATTAATCTTAAAACAGGACTTAACCTACTCATCCGACAAAGTGCGCTGTCTGCTAACGGCATACAGAGGCACGCTGCTCAGCCGCTGGAGTACTGGTTATTATTCATGTTTTATTGTTCCTGTTAATACATATCATTAAAATGACTATCACTCTAAACTAATCTGGTAGTATCTGTCGAATGTGCATGCAAAATTACTATTTAAAAATCACTTCGTTTGAAACGTGCAACACACCGATGCAATCCCTCGAGACTGACCGTCCTATGAAGGACGTGACGAGCAATATTAGTTTGGGCTGACGCCAACTACACGTTGCAGAAACGAAATTGCAGACATCTGTAGAAATATCGGAGAAACTGTGCCTGACGACCCTTAGCAGACCCGTGGTCTCCGGTGGCTGCTTACAAAATAATTGCATTTGGTTTGATTTCATATCTTCATTTATCTTCGTATGTGCACCGTACTGAAAATATTTGTTCAACTGCCAATGCCGACGGTATGCGTTTTGTGACTTGCTTGCATGCAAACATTTTCATTTCACTAACAGTACTAGCAGCTGATAACGATATTCCCTGTTGTAATCTGTTGTCTTCACCCACACGGCCGCATTCAGTGGTGCTTGGTTGTGTTTCGAGCATATTTTACCAGCAGTGTTCGTTGTACTTTAACACAGAGGTACGACAGGTTTGGTAATGAAGATTTGACCGATATGCACCACATATGTGGGTTCACTGAATTCAGTGGAAGAGCAGAACAACGACACTAAGTGGAACTGTTCCCGCAGCGGTCTTTTGTATCCTAACACAGGTAGAAGGAAGTCAGGTGGTTTGAGGTCAAGTCGGAGCTTACTAAGGATGGCCACGAGCGACACCGAGATGTGAGGAGCAAATGCCGTCGAAAGACAACTTCTCAGTAAAGGCAGGTTGATGACATGGGTCAGAGCCAAACACCGCCACAGGGCACCTACGAGATGCATGGGTTTTGGGACGCGACTGAGTGTTTGCTGCAGGAGACTCGTGGTATTCAGGAGTGTGGTTAACACTATTTAGTGGCGATCAGAGTGATTACTACACAGAAGGCTAATTCCAAATAGTAGAAAAAGCAAAGGAGGAAATTGGCTGCACAATATAAGATTCTGAAGCCACGGGGCTGTGTGCTAACAGAAATAGCAAACACTAGCAGCACGTTAAGTAGAATCTTGAGAGCAGCGCTCTAAGTGAGAGAAACAGGCATTTCGGAGCTTACTGAGGATGGTGACGATCGACACCGAGTCGGCGCCGCAGCGATCTGACAATTGTAGCGGCGCACTATATATCCGTTTCTATAGTTGACCCACCACTCCACAGATACTTTAGCATGCTCGTGCCAATCTGGTGAGCCGCTCTGCACCTCCAGGGTGCCTCTGGCCAACCACATTTAGATTCCTCTCCTACTCCTACTCGGTAGCTAGGGATGCTTCTGGACTTTAGATTAACGAACTCCAAGTTGTAAGCTAAACGTGACTGCAACAAGAGTGTTTTACGTCACTTGGCTTCGGTATCCCTGATTCCGTATCTTGGAGTGCCCTTGATGGCTCTCAACAGCCTTAAGAGTAACAACTTAAAAGCCAATAAGTCGTAAATATATGACACTTAGCAACCACTTCGCAGTACTTTTGCATCTGAGGGTTGTTGCATAAAAAAGTGTAGAACATTTTATTGATTGCATGTCACGGGCTTTTTGACTGTTGTGGATCCATTTTCAGGAAAAAAACGTAACTATGGGAAAAAATCGAATAAACCATAATTAATTATGACTCTGAAAAAAAGCACAGGGCACAACGTGTTCCTTATACTGAAACACTCGCTAAGAATCCCTGAACAGTCCCCGAAATTTTATTGGTAATTAATCATCACACATGTCATGACTACATAAAACGTATTTCAAAACGTTCATTTCTCTATGTTATCACGTAGATTAGAACAGAGATAGACAGACATACAGGGAAGATGGCCAACGGCTTTTTTTTTTGTCATCAGTCTACTGACTGGTTTGATGCGGCCCGCCACGAATTCCTTTCATGTGCTAACCTCTTCATCTGAGAATAGCACTTGCAACCTACGTCCTCAATTATTTGCTTGACGTATTCCAATCTCTGTCTTCCTCTAAAGTTTTTGCCCTCTACAGCTCCCTCTAGTACCATGGAAGTCATTCCCTCATGTCTTAGCAGATGTCCTATCATCCTGTCCCTTCTCCTTATCAGTGTTTTCCACATATTCCTTTCCTCTCCGATTCTGCGTAGAACCTCCTCATTCCTTACCTTATCAGTCCACCTAATTTTCAACATTCGTCTATAGCACCACATCTCAAATGCTTCGATTCTCTTCTGTTCCGCTTTTCCCACAGTCCATGTTTCACTACCATACAATGCTGTACTCCAGACGTACATCCTCAGAAATTTCTTCCTCAAATTAAGGCCGGTATTTGATATTAGTAGACTTCTCTTGGCCAGAAATGCCTTTTTTGCCATAGCGAATCTGCTTTTGATGTCCTCCTTGCTCCGTCCATCATTGGTTATTTTACTGCCTAGGTAGCAGAATTCCTTAACTTCATTGACTTCGTGACCATCAATCCTGATGTTAAGTTTCTCGCTGTTCTCATTTCTACTACTTCTCATTACCTTCGTCTTTCTCCGATTTACTCTCAAACCATACTGTGTACTCATTAGATTGTTCATTCCGTTCGCAGATCATTTAATTCTTCTTCACTTTCACTCAGGATAGCAATGTCATCAGCGAATCGTATCATTGATATCCTTTCACCTTGTATTTTAATTCCACTCCCGAACCTTTCTTTTATTTCCATCATTGCTTCCTCGATCTACAGATTGAAGAGTAGGGGCGAAAGGCTACAGCCTTGTCTTACACCCTTCTTAATACGAGCACTTCGTTCTTGATCGTCCACTCTTATTACATATAGTATATGACACGTCTCCCCCTATAGCTTACCCCTACTTTTTTCAGAATCTCGAACAGCTTGCACCATTTTATATTGTCGAACCCTTTTTCCAGGTCGACAAATCCTATGAAAGTGTCTTGATTTTTCTTGAGCCTTGCTTCCATTATTAGCCGTAACGTCAGAATCGCCGCTCTCGTCCCTTTACTTTTCCTAAAGCCAAACTGATCGTCACCTAGCGCATTCTCAATTTTCTTTTCCATTCTTCTGTATATTACTCTTGTAAGCAGCTTCGATGCATGAGCTGTTAAGCTGATTGTGCGATAATTCTCGCACTTGTCAGCTCTTGCCGTCTCCGTAATTGTGTGGATGATGCTTTTCCGAAAGTCAGATGGTATATCGCCAGACTCATATATTCTACACACCAACGTGAATAGTCGTTTTGTTGCCACTTCCCCCAATGATTTTAGAAATTCTGATGGAATGCTATCTATCCCTTCTGCCTTATTTGACCGTAAGTCCTCCAAAGCTCTTGTAAATTCCGATTCTAATACTGGATCCCCTATCTCCTGTTTCTTCTTCTATCACATCAGACAAATCTTCACCCTCATAGAGGCTTTCAATGTATTCTTTCCACCTATCTGGTCTCTCCTCTGCATTTAACAGTGGAATTCCCGTTGCACTCTTAATGTTACCATCGTTGCTTTTAATGTCAGCAAAGGTTGTTTTGACTTTCCTGTATGCTGAGTCTGTCCTTCCGACAATCATATCTTTTTCGATGTCTTCACATTTTTCCTGTAACCATTTCGTCTTAGCTTCCCTGCACTTCCTGTTTATTTCATTCCTCAGCGACTTGTATTTCTGTATTCCTGATTTTCCCGGAACATGTTTGTACTTCCTCCTTTCATCAATCAACTGAAGTATTTACTCTGTTACCCATGATTTCTTCGCAGCTACCTTCTTTGTACCTATGTTTTCCTTCCCAACTTCTGTGATGGCCCTTTTTAGAGATGTCCACTCCTCTTCAACTGTACTGCCTACTGCGCTATTCCTTATTGCTGTATCTATAGCGTTAGAGAACTTCAAACGTATCTCGTCATTCATTAGTACTTCCGTATCCCACTTCTTTGCGTATTGATTCTTCCTGACTAATGTCTTGAACTTCAGTCTACTCTTCATCACTACTGTATTGTGATCTGAGTCTATATCTGCTCCTGGGTACGCCTTACAATCCAGTATCTGATTTCGGAATCTCTGTCTAACCATGATGTAATCTAATCTTTTCCAAGTATACCTCCTCCTCTTGTGATTCTTGAACAGGGTATTCGCTATTACTAGCTGAAACTTGTTACAGAACTCAATTAGTCTTTCTCCTCTACTTAAAACGTATTTCAAAACGTTCATTTCTCTATGTTATCACGTAGATTAGAACAGGGATAGATAGACATACAGGGAAGATGGCAAACGGCTATGGTTCTCCAACTGCATTTACAGCGCTACCGGTCACTTGATAGTGAGTCTTTGTCGCAAGTGACACGTTGTTGCTTCCCTTGAGTCTTTATTCCAACAAAAAGTAAATATTTTTCATGATTTTAGTTTTTAATACACCTTAATATTGCATAGCATATCGATACTTTACCGTTCTTTCGTAAGTTAGACTGTGAGTAGTTACGGAAATTTACATTTCACAGGTATGTAAGTATAATTGCATAGCATCATGTTGTTTCTCTTTGCGTTCTCGTCCACCATGTTTGATGGCGCACTGTGGTCATCTTCCTCTGGCGACTGAGAGAGATGGCCATAACATCTTTGAGATAACTAGCCACCGCATAACGCTTTGTTTATTTTTTTAGTTTTTGTGGTAATTCATTTGTTTACAGGTGACAAGTAAGTTCCCAGGATTGGTTCCGGTAAAGGCAGACGCAAAGAAGATTTCAAATTGCCGGTAGGAAAAATAAAATGAAATAAAAGAGCACTACGTTTGAAATTTATTCTGACTTCGTATAAAGCGTTGTTTCTAAATTTGCCAGAGCTTTTTGTGTACTAAGGTTTAATATTGGTATTTGAAAAACATCTTGGCCATCTAGTCCTGTTCTACCCTACTGCTGACGATACGATATTAAAAGTCAGGAACTAATTCAAACCAAAGAATTTGATCACCACAGCTGAATTTGTGATTTTTTTCTCCATTTAATGTGTATTCAGTTTTAAATATCTGTTGCACAAGTACTAACACTTCTGTATACATAATTTTCTCAACTGGGTACTAATACCACAAACAGGTTATTTTCCACCAAACTTGAAACACCGATTTTATCACTGAGAAACGAGTTCGCTAACGAACAAACGAAGCTTATTTGCACATAATTAATCCTGTAGGCGAATGTTAGACTGGTTTATCAAAACATCAGAGAACGGCAATTCCTTCGCTAAAACTGACGAACGGATGAATTCAAATCATAGAAAGAGAAACTGCTAAAGGTATTTGTTTTTGGAATGATAAAAATTTCCTACGTTGTCCACTTTGATATTCCTGTCGAGTAATGCTGTGCGTTTACCTTCTTGGTTCAATAACGAAGTTCGAAATTTCGTACGAAAGTAACGAGGGTTTCGTCACAGATCTAAATGAAGCCAAAGCCTTGTTAGCACACAAAAGCAGGAGAAACGAAATCAGCTGACAAACAATCATAATATATGAGGAGAAACAGATAGGTGTGTGACATATGGAGAATGTGTTCGTATAGCTTAAGTGGTAAGTTACCGCTCGCGATAAGCGGGAAATCCGAGTTTTAGTCCCGGTCCGGCACAAAATTTTCTTATGTCGCTTTAGGTAGTACACCAATCCATATTACAGTCAAGTTGAATTTCAGGAATAAATCTCAATTGTAAGACGGTTTGGCCTGATATGAGTTGGTAAATTCGTCTCTGCTGTATGTGATCAAACTTCGGTCAGAAAATATTCCAGCAGGTTTAATATTCCAAGGAAAACGATAAAGCGAAGAAACTGCAATGTGTCCACGTTCCTCCTTGGGTTTAACCAGCAGGAACGACAAAGAACAGGTGTAAGACGAATTTCGTTTCGCTAAACTTTCAGTAAGGTTGTATTATGGTTCCCCTTTCACTCGTCCTACTAACGTCGAAATGACAGCTTTTGCTAGCGTGAATTAAAGTCGCCCAACAAGGGAATGGTGATTTGATCTGTTTGGGTGCTTGTTCGCTTGCAAATATATTACGCGAAAAAATGTTCTTCCCTTCTACCATCAGTATGTCGTAATTCTCTGGTGCTAATGAAGTGTTCCAAGTGATTGAAACAAGAGAAGTTTAAGTCTTTCCCGTTCCCAAGAAGGGAAGTTGGACAAGGTATAGGTGGTTATCTCTCTCACCAGTGTGTTGTAGAATAATACGTCTAGTGATGACTTATGGAGATAAATAACAGAAGTTTCAAAAAAAGAAGTTACTTAGGAATCAACAGAGATCTAATCAGAAAGCGAGCTCTGTTCGTCCATGAGATCTAAACAACGGTAGATCACGTGGCCCAAATGCAAGCTGTCGTCTAGTGAATATATATTAGGTACTTAAGATGTATAGGACCATCATATTCACTGACATTGTTACTTCTTAGCAGACAGAGCACGGTACGTCGTTAGTTTCTAGGAGAAATCAAAATATGTGGATGTAATATCGTGCATATGTCCAAGTAATTTAATATAATTGTTAGATTGGCTATAGATATAAGAAGTCATCAAGTGTGAGCAGAAATCGCGAACTGAGAGTTCCTTACAACCTTAATTAAGGATATAGACAGTTCAGTCTGCAACTTGAAACGCCATATTTACGTGCAGCAATTGCTTCTGGATACCTGGTGATGGATAAACTTCTAAACACGTCATGTGAGCAATAAAGTCATTCCTTGCCTGGTGTTTGACTTTTACCACAGCAGCCCAGCCAACCAGAACACAGTACTACTGATTGTTTAAATTTCACGTCTGACGTCGGTTAAAAACTGACGAATGAAACATTTTTTCGTGTAACATTACTACGAATTAACAGTTTTCGGATTTTTTCCTTTTCTTGTGTTGTAAGCCCTTCCTTCTTGCTAAATTTTATGATTATAGGTCAATGGGAAGTACCCTCCTGGTTTCGATAAGTGAGTTTGCGAATATCAAAATATGTGACATAAATAGCCGTATCTCTTAACAGCATAGACTTTCAAGCCAACGTTTATTATACTGCCAAGGGACCATGGAGCTTAGTATGTGACTTAAATTTCAACTTGATACGTCTATACGTCTACTAAATCCTAAAAAAAGAGCTCTCAACATACGGACGGACACAGTCTATTAACAAACGACACAGTGTGATGTAATGAAATATAGAGTTTTCAAATTTTTTCCTTTGGTTGTATTGTGATTCCTTGCTTCCTGACAAATTTCATGATTGTAAGGAAACAGGAAGTGCCCTATACACTATGTGATCAAAAGTATCCGGACACATGGCTGAAAATGATTTACAACTTCATGGTCCTCTCCATCGGTGATGTATGAATTCAGTATGGTGTTGGCACACCCTTAGCCTTGATGACAGCTTCAAGAATACGTTCAATCTGGTGCTGGAAGGTTT
Source organism: Schistocerca piceifrons (assembly GCF_021461385.2). Classification (NCBI taxonomy): domain Eukaryota; kingdom Metazoa; phylum Arthropoda; class Insecta; order Orthoptera; family Acrididae; genus Schistocerca; species Schistocerca piceifrons. The sequence goes on from NC_060140.1 coordinate 236,996,004, forward strand.
CTTGAGCAACAGCACCTCATTCTTCACGGAATGCTACACTGAGGAGAACTATCTACGTCGGTCGGTGAGGCCTGGCACGAAGTCTTCGTTCCAAAACATCCCAAAGGGGTTGTATAAGATTCAGGTCAGGTTTCTGTGCAGTCCAGTCCTTAGCAGGGATATTATTGTCGTGTAACCACTCCGGACAGGCCGTACATTATGAACAGGTGCCCTATCGTGTTGAAAGATGCAACCGCCATCCCCGAATCGCTCTTTAACAGTGGGAAGCAAGATGGTGATTAAAACATCAATGCAGCCCAGTGCTGTGGTAGCGCGACGCAAAACAACAAGGGGTGCAAGCCCACTCCATGAAAAACACGACCACACCATAACACCATCACCTCCGAATTTTACTGTTGGCACTACACACGCTGGCAGATGTCGTTCACCGGGCATTCGCCATACCCACACCCTGTCATCGGGTCGCCACATTGTGTACCGAGATTCGTCACTCCTCACAACGTTTTTCCGTTGTTCAATCGTCTATAGTTTACGCTCCTTACACCAAGCGAGGCGTCATTTGGCATTTACCGGCGTGATGTGTAACTTGTGAGCAACCGCTCGACCATGAAATCCATGTTTTCTCACCTCCCACCTAACTTAGTACGTGCAGTGGATCCTGATGCAGTTTTGAATTCCTGTGTGATGGTCTGGATAGATGTCTGCCTATTACAAAATAGTTCAATTGGCTCTGAGCACTATGGGACTCAACTGCTGAGGTCATTAGTCCCCTAGAACTTAGAAATACTTAAACCTAACCAACCTAAGGATTCGAACCTGCGACCGTAGCGGTCACGCGGTTCCAGACTGTAGCACCTAGAACCGCTCAGCCACGCCTATTGCAAATTAAGACCCTCTTCAACTGTCGGCGGTCTCTGTCAATCAACAGTGTCTCCTGACGTTTCCACTTCACTATCACATCGGGGACAGTTGACCTAGGGATCCTTAGGAGTGTAGAAATTCGCGTACAGACGTATGACACAAGTGATACACAATCATTTGGCTACGTTCGCAGTCCGTAAGTGTCACGGAGCGCCGCCCCATTCTGATCTCTCACGGTATGTAATGACTACTGAGGTCGCTGATATGGATTACGTGACCGTAGGTGCCAACACAATGCACCTAAAATGAAAAAAATATGTTTTTGGGGGTGTGCGGATACTTTTGATCACATAGTGTAGGTTTAGATGAATGAGTTTGCTAATATCAAAATGTATGACCTGAATGGCTGTTTCTTTTGATTGAATTTCCTCAGGAATACCAATTGTTTATACCTCAAAGTGACCGTAGGCCTTATTATGTACATACATTTTAGCTTGATGCGTCTAACTGTTCCTGCGTAAAAAAGGGTTCTTAACAGTCGGACAGACAGACAGCCAGACAGATGGACAACAAACTGATCCTACAAGGGTTCCGTTTTTAACGCTTGAGGTACGGGACCATAAAGAGGTTGGTTGGTAGAGTCTTGAGCTTCGTGCATGTATTCGAGAATGATGTTGTTGTTCGTAGGTTGGATTCCACCCGAAAAAATTGAAGCTAAATGTAATAGGATAAATGCTTGTTGAGCGGCTGGCAGTTGATTCTAAACATAAATAAATGTAATGTATTGTCTGTAAATGTATAGAAATTCCACGAATTTTCGACTACGCTATTGACAACCGTTCACTGGAAACAGTAACAGCCCTGAAATATCTAGAAACTTGAGTTTGGAGAAGTTTCAAGTATAGTGAAAATGTTGGAATAGTTGTAGACGAAACAGTTACCAGAATGACTCACTGGAAACAGTCCTACGAACATGTAAATCACCCACAAACAAAGACCTACAAAAGAGTCCTCCAAACAAGCATCTCCTCAAAGACGTACACACTGAGGTGAGGCAAATTCTAACTTTTTCGTAGGCTGAATTGCAGTCATTCTCCTCAGTTACCATTCACGAATTGGCCGATGGTAGGGCGTACTTGAAGTAGCCAACTCCACACACACCATAAGGCTGCTTTCCCAATATGTATGTAAATATTGTAAAGTGATGGCATCATGGAACACCTCACATGTCACCTCAAATTTTTATTAACACATATATGATGAATTTTTAATAAGTAAATTGTGATCTGTGTTTGCCCTGCTCTCAATCCCCCTTTGACTTAATTCTTTGGTTAAGATAGTCCCGTGAGAAGGGAATCGTTCAGAATAGCATTTTGCTCGCTAGACTATGGAGTGAGAGACGGATATTCTACTACTGTGAACCCTAGAGTAGAGTTCACATGATCAGAGCGTGGTAGGCAAATGAATACACCGTGTTGAATGTACGCCAGTGGTGCAGCTGGGAGGTGGGGACGATCACAGTAGAGACAGACGCGAGAGACACGCAGAGACAAGCAGAGAAGCGTCTCTGTATGACGTGCGGTCACTCTTTGGAGTGACATAAATTGAGTTTAATAATCATGTCGAGGATGCAGTAAAGGTGCAAGTATCACAAATGAATGACAGGTGTCCGTTTCAACGTTCCTCTAAGTGTCCACCATGATTGACTAAGCGGATGCAGTCGGTACTAGCTATATACAGGGTGTTACAAAAAGGTAAGGCCAAACTTTCAGGAAACATTCCTAACACACAAAGAAAGAAAATATGTTATATGGACATGTGTCCGGAAACGCTTACTTTCCATGTTAGAGCTCATTTTATTACTTCTCTTCAAATCACATTAATCATGGAATGGAAACACACAGCAACAGAACGTACCAGCGTGACTTCAAAAACTTTGTTACAGGAAATGTTCAAAATGTCCTCCGTTAGCGAGGATACATGCAACCACCCTCCGTCGAATGGAATCCCTGATGCGCTGATGCAGCCCTGGAGAATGGCGTATTGTATCACAGCCGTCCACAATACGAGCACGAAGAGTCTCTACATTTGGTACCGGGATTGCGTAGAGAAGAGCTTTCAAATGCCCCCATAAATGAAAGTCAAGAGGATTGAGGTCAGGACAGCGTGGAGGCCATGGAATTGGTCCGCCTCTACCAATCCATCGGTCACCGAATCTGTTGTTTAGAAGCGTACGAACACTTCGACTGAAATGTGCAGGAGCTCCATCGTGCATGAACCACATGTTGTGTCGTACTTGTAAAGGCACATGTTCTAGCAGCACAGGTAGAATATCCCGTATGAAATCATGATAACGTGCTCCATTGAGCGTAGGTGGAAGAACATGGGGCCCAATCAAGACATCACCAACAATGCCTGCCCAAACGTTCACAGAAAATCTGTGTTGATGACGTGATTGCACAATTGCGTGCGGATTCTCGCCAGCCCACACATGTTGATTGTGAAAATTTACAATTTGATCACGTTGGAATGAAGCCTCATCCGTAAAGAGAACATTTGCACTGAAATGAGGATTGACACATTGTTGGATAAACCATTCGCAGAAGTGTACCCGTGGAGGCCAATCAGCTGCTGATAGTGCCTGCACACGCTGTACATGGTACGGAAACAACTGGTTCTCCCGTAGCACTCTCCATACAGTGACGTGGTCAACGTTGCCTTGTACAGCAGCAACTTCTCTGACGCTGAAATTAGGGTTATCGTCAACTGCACGAAGAATTGCCTCGTCCATTGCAGGTGTCCTCGTCGTTCTAGGTCTTCCCCAGTCGCGAGTCATGGGCTGGAATGTTCCGTGCTCCCTAAGACGCCGATCAATTGCTTCGAACGTCTTCCTGTCGGGACACCTTCGTTCTGGAAATCTGTCTCGATACAAACGTACCGCGCCACGGCTATTGCCCCGTGCTAATCCATACATCAAATGGGCATCTGCCAACACCGCATTTGTAAACATTGCACTGACTGCAAAACCATGTTCGTGATGAACACTAACCTGTTGATGCTACGTACTGATTTGCTTGATGCTAGTACTGTAGAGCAATGAGTCGCATGTCAACGCAAGCACCGAAGTCAACATTACCATCCTTCAATTGGGCCAACTGGCGGTGAATCGAGGAAGTACAGTACATACTGACGAAACTAAAATGAGCTCTAACATGGAAATTAAGCGTTTCCGGACACATGTCCACATAACATCTTTTCTTTATTTGTTTGTGAGGAATGTTTCCTGAAAGTTTGGCCGTACCTTTTTGTAACACCCTGTACATTCACAGTAGATGCCGAAAATCTAAATGATTAATAGTAATTGTCAACTGAAAAACGAGCAATCTTATGTGCTTCTTACGCAGTACAATCATCTTTCCACGAAGATCATAACAAAAATTTGCACAGACATGACCACGATCAGAGCGACCTACTCAACCAGGGATCGCCACCATGATACAGTTAAAACATATCACATTGTTGACTTGCATCGGAAACCATCGCTTCAGACGTGGCAAACAGATCAAGACAGACTTCAGCATGAGAGTTATAGGACTTAGTGTTCAAGAATAGACACTGCATGTTGCAGTCTCATTTAGTAATATTTCACAATGAGATTGTACCAAAATAAAGCCTTTGTACAACAATGTGTTGAGTAACAATTGCATGCATATAAACAGCAAAAAAGACAGTTGCATGCTATAGATTACGTATTTGAAACGTTTGGATTTACTTTGAAAACCTTTTCTCAAGTATTTACTTTATTTACTAGCGATTCATCAAGAACATTAACACATTTAATTGCACTATGTGAGCCTGGAAGTAGTTGCCAGTGGGTAACTGATGAAAACAAACTAAATTTCCTTCAACAAATGGAAGTTTTATTCCTAAAATACCCCCCCTTTTTTTTTAAGCGGATTTAAAATTATAATCAGAAAGCACCCTCAAAATATCAAGTTACAATTCTATACAGAGGCAGAAAGAACAAATATTGACAGGGGGGCTGAGAACCTTGCCGCTCCCTTTTGACATGGCCGTAGTCACGACCGCTCACAACAACCTCTGAAAGACTACACTGGTGCAAATCTGCAACACACCAGATTACTTTAAACTAAAAATTTTAACAACTCACACAAGCGCAAACTATGCACTCTGTAAGAGGGATGGAAATGGTACAAAACACTAACATTAAAAAAATTAACTTGCCAGCGAAGGTGTAACTTTATTTTTTTTCTTTTTTTTATTTAAAAAAAACTCTTACGGTGGAAATGTGGCAACTTTATAAACTAAAATGACCATTTAAATAAAAGCCCATGAAATACAATCTTACATAAAATATACAAACATGCTCTACATTACACATATACCACATCTCAAGATGATAGGCAAGATAAAAACATTTCAGGAATTCGGCCGTTACACTTCAAACAATAAATTCGTTAACACCGAATCCGACAAACATCACAGAGGCAGCTATTAACGCACGGCAGACCGACCAACAGACAGAAAGACAGTAACTGACTAACAAATACGGACGAGAGACAGACGAGCAAGCTGGGGACGAGAGACTGATCAAGAACACAAGTAGAATTTAACAAGTAAATGAAACAACATATCACGAATCACTTAACTTTTAATAAACTGCGACGTCTGGCGAAGACCTGGCGCAGCACGCCCAAAACGCTCTCCCGAATCGTCCGCTACCAGCCGGTTCATCGGACGCAGGAAGGCGCGCCGATCTCCCGTCTTTACGGCGTCGCGGCTCGCGCCGGCCAGACCGATGTTGTGGGTTGAGGTTGACTCCTGTTGCTCTCGTGTCGGCCGTGAAGCCACTACCCCTCGCTATACGGCGCGGGCCACTGGACTAACGTGGCAACCTCACATGCTCCGACGCTCAAGACGGACAAGTCATCTTGTGTCCCACTACGCGACCGACCAACCGATCGATCCAACCGCCAATGACCGTTGCCTGAACAAACTCGAGCAGACTGGCGGCCTGACACATACTAGCACTCCGGACGACGGACAGTCACTAACTGCCCCACACTGACCCGGCTGACCAACTGACCAGACTCGCCGCCTAGCGAGCTCATAGTCCCCTTACACGCACGTGAACAGGCATCCTTTCCCCTTTCCCACCAGAGGGAGACACCAAAGCTGCGATTGCCACAGCGGCGCCACCGCCAGAAACGGAGGGCGACTGCTTCACACTACGCGCTGCGGCGCGCTCTTCTAAACAGCATATTTTACCACGGCTCAGTATAAACAGCACTGCAATGAATTTATGGTTGGCATTCGACATCGGATCACAACAAACCATTTTAGTTCAGTAGGGGTGAGCTTTGTATTTTGTTACACTTTTCAGACTTTGCCTCTAACCAGCCCTGTGATAGAAGTTTGATCTATTCCATTAATCAGTTTTCAAATTATAATATTCAATTTTCGTGCGCTGCAGTATTATTCTGAAACTGCAAAAATTACTCCAGAAAGTTAAGGTTAAAACATGTTCGTAGGTGCAACATGGCAACGTATCTAGAGCCAAATTTTCGAGTAAAATTTAAAAGCTTTACAGTCGAAAAAATCTTGTTAATACTGTATTTAATATCATGTAAATTACATTACCTTACATCATTCCATCGTCGCGGCCACCGAGAGATGCCACAGAGAAACCGGAAAGTCGCTCGTAAGTCGTAAGTACAGTGTACATAAAAATGGTTCAAATGGCTCTGCGCACTATGTGACTTAACATCTGTGGTCATCAGTCAAAAATGGCTCTGAGCACTATGGGACTTAACTGCTGAGGTCATTAGTCCCCTAGAACTTAGAACTAGTTAAACCTAACTAACCTAAGGACATCACAAACATCCATGCCCGAGGCAGGATTCGAACCTGCGACCGTAGGGGTCGCGCGGTTCCAGACTGAAGCGCCTAGAACCGCTCGGCCACCCCAGCCGGCACAGTGGACATAAAGTAGTAGGACTGTGTGAATAGTACTTGCAAGTACTATCCCCGTCTACTGTTTGTAATATCGCAGGTGCCGAAACTTGATGTGGGTCGTCCATACTCAGCACTAACACCGCAGTTGGAGAAGGACATGCTGACAATGTTCGAAGAGGACCAAGCCACCAGCAATAGGCAGGTTACACAGGCGCTGCAAACAGGTTGAAGTGGCGTGGGGAGTGCTGTTCTTGAACACCAGATCCATGCATATCATTTGCTGGAAGTCCAGGCATTACGGGAAGAGGACTACCCACGACGCCGGCCGCTGTGGCCAAGCGGTCCTACGCGCTTCAGTCCGGAACCGCGCTGCTGCTACTGTCACAAGTTCGAATCCTGCCTTGGGCATGGATGTCTGTGATGTCCTTAGGTTAGTTAGGTTTAAGTAGTTCTAAGTCTACGGGACTGATGACCTCAGATGTTAAGTCCCATAGAGCTTAGAGCCATTTGAACCATTTGAACTACCCCGACGGGTACAGTTTGGCCGTGGTATTTACAACAATGCATACTCCAGCCACAGTTTTCAAGCTTGGTGCTGTCCATGGATGAATACACGTTTACTAGAGACGGCGTATTAAAGTTATGTAACATGGACGCGAAGGAATATCTGAGTACGCTGGTGCTTCAAAAACAGCAACAAAGAGTTTGTATTAACATCGGGGCTGGGATAATTGGTGACCAAATCAATTGGCCATATCTACTGCTAAACAGACTAGCAGGACCCATCTACCTCACATTTATTAAAGATGTTTTGCCTATTCTATTGGATGTAGTGCCACTAAATGTTCGGACAGACGTGTGACTGCAGCACGACGGAGCTCCAGCACACTTTGATGTCGATGTGCGGAATCAATTCAACGTTGCGTAATCAAATCGGGCCAGGACTGTCGCCTGATATGACACCTATTGACTAGTATATGCAGAACTGTTTGAAGAGTATGGTGTATGGGTCACTTCTAACATGAGTGGAGGACCTTGATGCTCGAGTTCATGGTGCGATTGAAGTATTGGCTCATGCGCGTGAGGCTCAGCACCATCGGTGTAGGCTAGACACTGACGTGGAAGGTACACAGTTCGAAGATTATTTGTAGACAGCGCGATTTGCTAGTCTTGATGGTTATATTGCGCCCAGCAGTGCATTTCCGAGTATGGGTTCCTTCTTGAAAACCGATCACTGTCCCTTCCCGCATAACACACTACTCATTTTTTTGGTGTGGTGGGGGAGGGGGAGGGGGGGGGGAGGGCTACCCATTGTACAGGATGTTTCTAAAGGAACTTTCAGAATTCATAATGATCTTTTCATATATCTTACAAACATGGTTTTGGTGTAGCTCTTTAGCAACGTACATAACGTTTTTTACATGATTGCTAAATAGCTTTAATGTGAAGCCCTTTGGTTAAAGTAGCACACATCCTATTCGAAGACGATATTTTGTTAAACTCGCTGCTACAAGTGAGACGTAATTTGTTAAACAGCAGCATAGGTTCTGGTTCTAAGTTCTTCTAGAGAAGTCGGCAAGTCGATATTCGCGATTAATCTCCACAAGAAAGAGATCAAGAAGTTTGAGGTCCGATGAACATCGAAATAAGTTCTTTGAGCAACTTCTGTGCGTGTAGCTACTTTCGGATCTTTGGAAATCCGGTTTGTCTATTACCAAATGGGAGCTTTCGCGTTTGGAAGACAGCTATTCTGGTTTCATTTCTTATACTATTCGATGTTTTGGAGACAATTCTGCACTGGGAGGAAGACAAGCTCTGTTTGGTGTCAGTATGATCTAGTTTGAAGAAGCGACGATAATCATAAAAATGCGACAGATCATTATCATAATTTGATGTGGCGAAGTGTAGATGAAATGGTTAGGTTATTTCGGAAATGTTCGGAAAATTATTGCACAGTTCATTCGCGAATACTCCACAGTCAGGCCCGCGGTGGTATTCTTCCACATGGCGATGTAAAATCTTGTTGCTTGCTTAATTTTGACTGAGAGGAAAATGATTACAGTAACGAATGTTATGTTTTCAATTCGTGATGCAACAAGTTGAAAGTTACCACCCTCTCCTGAACTGTAAATGCTATTGCCTTATTAAACGTCGTGTACTGAGAACGTAGTAGATTGCTGATTGTGAAAACCACGCGACTTTGAGTGCCCTTGAGAGCCACTGTTGTTTTGCAGATTAATTTCATCGTGTTGTATACCAATGAACTCCCTTGTGAATTATTTCTGCCTAAGCCCATGCATTTTTTTGTCGCTTGCTTATGATACTGCACCATGCTGCTACGCTGCCATTTTCCTTTTAACTGGTTGATTCTGACCACGACCCATTAATTTTCTGATACACAAGAGGACACACTCAGAACTAAGGTTGGAAGTGCACCACATTAGAAACTTAGTACGAAAGTAGGTTTCAGATGCTGAAAGATAGGTCGGCGACTGCAGTTATTGCGACCAGTGTTTACAAAAATGTTCTACGGATTAATCTGTCACCTTACTGAGACATTAGATGGCTAACATCTTGACAATTTATGTGATAGTTACTGATTAATTATTCTTTCATGCTCAGAGCCAGTGAATGCGTGTCTTAGGGGACATTCTCATTGCACTGCTCGATGCTCTAAGTAGAAAGCAAACATTTATTTAGTTCTTCACCAGTTTTTGAAGAATCATTACTTACTGTTCATTATTCAAATGATGTCTGCGTAAAACTCAGTTTCCGTCGCGCTCAAATTAGTCAGCGCGTAGTCAGCGCGTACACAACTTTCCCACTAGAGTGCGCCCCGCTGAGCACAACAGCGCAGGCGCAGCGCTCGTCCGTCTCCGCTCTACGAGGTGGCGCTGCCATAAAGACGGACTAAATTCTGCTTCCGCCGATTCGCATATTAATATGTAACGCAGCCAGTGAGATTGCTGCTAACGTAGAACCTTTTCTCCTCGCGGATCACACTCGCGCAGTGATACCTGAACGCGCGAGGTATTATAACGAGTGTACAGACCTCCGATTACACAGTCTGCATTAGTCGGAATTAGTCTGCATTTGTCTGTACCAGTCTATAGTCAAGTTTCAGTCTGCGCCTAATAAGATTATCATATTCCTGTACATAGCCATGAAGAGAAATGTATAGACACTTTGTCAAGTATCAGAGATATGCGAGAATAAGATTAACGTACCAAGACCAAAGGAACTTCAGATTGTCAATTATAAATAGTATCCAGAATCAAGTTAAGTAGTTTTATGTTGTTATTATTTTAATGAATGTGTGTGAAAATTAATCAAGTTCTGTTTAATGTTGGTCACCGTCAATCTGCTACTCTAAGCGTGCAAGTGGCATTTCTATCGTCTGACCTAACGGCAGAAGATAAACACGCCACGATAAGACCACGAGACATATTGCTGACACTCGCCTCCTTCGTTAGAGCGACAAGTCAGCTAATCTGATGGTGTGTGTACCGAAGGTCTTACAGTACGCACACCACACATACATATATAGAATCAAAGAAACTGTTATACCTGCCTAATATCGTGTAGGGCCCCGCCAGGACGCAGAAGTGCCACAACACGACGTGCCACTGACTTGACTAATGCCTGAGGTAGTGCTGAAGGGAAGTGACACTATGAATCTTACAGGGCTGTCCACAAATCCGTAAGAGTACGAGGGGTGGAGATCTCTTCTGAACAACACGTTGCAAATCATCCCAGATATGCTCAATAATGTTCGTGTCTCGGGAGCTTGATGGCCAGCGGAAGTTTTTAAGCTCGGAAGAATGTTCCTGGAGCCACTCTGTAGCAATTCGGTGCGTGTGGGGTGTCGCATTGTCCTGCTGCATTTCCACAAGTCCGTCGGAATGCACAGTGGACATGAATGGATACAGGGGATCAGACATTATGCTTACGTACGTGTCCCCTGACTGAGTCGTATCCAGAGGAATCAGGAGTTCCATATCACTCCAACTGCACACGCCCCACTCCACTACAGAGTCTGCACCAACGTGAGCAGTCCCTTGAGACATTCATGGTCGATAGATTCATGAGGTTGTCTCCATACCAGTACATGTCAACCCGCTCGATACATTTGAAATGCCGGCCGGGGCGGCCGTGCGGTTCTAGGCGCTACAGTCTGGAACCGCAGGACCGCTACGGTCGCAGGTTCGAATCCCGCCTCGGGCATGGACGTGTGTGATGTTCTTAGGTTAGTTAGGTTTAAGTAGTTCTAAGTTGTAGTAGACTGATGACCTCAGAAGTTAAGTCCCATAGTGATCAGAGCCATTCGAGCCACATTTGAAATGAGGCTCGTCTGACCAGGCAATATGCTTCCAATCATCAACAGTCCAATATCGGTGTTGATGGGCACAGGTGAGGCGTAAAGCTTTGTGTCGTGCAGTCATCAAGGCTTCGGCTCCGAAAGCCCATATCGATAATGTTTTGTTGTATGGGTCGCAGGCTGACACTTGTTACTGGCCAAGCATTGAAATCTGCAGCAACTTGCGGAAGGTTTGCACTTCTGTCACTTTGAACGATTATCTTAAGTCTCTTCCCTTTCTTGCCGGATCTTTTTTCTGCCGTAGCGATGTCGGAGATTTGATGTTTTACCGGATTCCTAAAATTTACGGTACATTTGTGAAATGACCATATGGGAAAATCGCTACTTCATCTCTACCTCGGAGATACTGTGTCCCATCGCTTGTATGCCGAAGCCGGCAGAGTGGCTGAACGGCTCTAGGCGCTTCAGTCTGGAACCGCACGACCGCTGCGGTCGCCGGTTCGAATCTTGCCTCGGGCATGGATGTGTCTGATGTCAAAAATGGTTCAAATGGTTCTGACCACTATGGGACTTAACATCTGAGGTCATAAGTCCCCTAGAACTTAGAACTACTTAAACCTAACTAACCTAAGGACATCATACACACCCATGCCCGAGGCAGGATTCGAACCTGCGACCGTAGCGGTCGCGCGGTTCCAGACTGAAGCGCCTTGAACCGCTCAGCCACACCGGGCGGCTGTCTGATGTTCTTAGGTTAGTTAGGTTTAAGTAGTTCTAAGTTCTAGGGGAGTGATGACCTCAGAAGTTCAGTCACATAGTGCTCAGAGCCATATGAACCACTTTTTTTTTTTCGTGCACCGACTATAACACCACTTTCAAACTGACTTAAATCTTGACAGTCGGCCGTTATAGCAGCAGTAACCAATCTAACAACTGCGCCTGACGCTTATTGCCTTACAAACATAAAAAAAGTTTTTCATCACCCCAGTTCCCAGAAACCCTCAAGACAGACATTGACTGTGGATATTGTATCAGATACACAGTCCCTTTGACTGTTCAGGAAGTCACTAAACCCGCCAAAAGACGTACACAACCATGCATGAGCACTTCCAATTAGATGGACGGGATCCGAAAACCCATCAGATCCAGTTATTCCACAACCAAGGAGATTCATGGCTTGTGTTGTCTGTAGTTCAAACATGCGTAGACGGTCAATACCACGGTTCGATCGCGTCCGCATTGTTACTTTGTGCCAGGAAGGACTCTCAACAAGGGAAGTGTCCAGGCGTCTCGGAGTGAACCAAAGCGATGTTGTTCGGACACGGGGGGATACATGGAGACGGGAACTGTCGATTACATGCCTCGCTCAGGCCGCCCGAGCGCTGCTACTGCAGTGGATGACCGCTACCTATGGATTATGGCTCTTAGGAACCCAGAGAGCAATGCCACCATGGTTCGTGCAGCCACAGGACGTCGTGTTACGACTTAAACTGTGCGCAATAGGCTGCATGATGCGCCACTTCACTACCGACGTCCATGGCGCGGTCCATCTTTGCAACCACGACACCAAGCAGACCGGTACAGGTGGGCCCAAGAACATGCCGAATGGACCTCTCAGAATTGACAGTACGTTCTCTTCACCGATGAGTGTCGCATATGCCTTCAACGAGACAATCGTCAGAGACGTGTTTGGAGGCAATCCGGTCAGGCTAAACGCCTGACACACTGTCCAGCGAGTGCAGCTAGGTGGAGGTTCCCTGCCGTTTTGGGATGGCATTATGTGGGGCCGACGTACGCCACTGGTGGTAATGAAAAACACCGTAACGGCTGTAAGATACGTGAATGCCATCCTCTGACAGATAGTGCAAACATATCGGCAACATATTGACGAGGCATTCGTCTTCGTGGACGACAATGCCGGCCCCCATCGTGCACATCTTTTGAATAACTTCCTTCACGATAACGACATCGCTCGACTAGAGTTGCCATCATGTGCTCCAGACATGATCCCTATCGAAAATGCCTGGGATACATTGAAAAGGGCTGTGTATCTACGACGTGACCCACCAACGGCCAAATCGTCGTTGAGGAATGGGACAATCTGGACCAACAGTGCCTTGATGAACTTGTGGGTAGTATGCCACGACGAATACATTCATGGATCACTGCAAGAGGACGTGCTACTGGGTATTAGAGGTACCGATTTGTAGAGCAATCTTCACCACCACGTCTGAAAGTCTCGCTGTATTGTGGTAGTACATGCAATGCGTGGTTTTCATGAGCAATAAAAAAGGCGGAAAAGATGTTTATGTCGATATTTATTTCAGTTTTCTGTACAGGTTCCGCAGCTCTCGGAACCGAAGTGATGCAAAACTTTTTTTGATGTTTGTACATAGGCGTTGCTGAAACCTTCCTGTTTAAATTAATCTGTATTTGAAAACGCACGGCTATACCAGTTTCCTTGGCGCTTCAATATATGTGTGCGTGTGTGCGTGCGCGTGTGTGTGTGTGAGTTTTCAGTTGATCATTGCGTACTGAGGTTCCAGTTACCTTCTGGGGCTTAAACGTTCTTAATGTATAGCTTAAAATTTCAGGCCTTTTCTATTCATTGCACATGGAAGTAGTTCACTTCTCACCACAACACTCGCCTTACAGTCCTTCAAATTTGATATAGTTTCCTACAAAATTACGTCAAGAATAAGTCTGTAAACAGTATGAATAAATTTGTAAGAACCTTTTGAAATTGTAAATTTCTTTTAGGAAGTACCTGTATACAGGACGATTCAGCTACCCCTTTATACAATCGGCAATACTTTCGTGTACTACTTTTCATATTCTCTCACTCGCTGCGCGCAGGCTATTAGGCCTACAGAAAAAAAAAAAAAATAAATGAGCGGGGATTTTTTGTAAGAAGATTAGTGTAGCTAAATTTTGAACTGGAATACGTTTTCTCTGGCAGGAGTTATTCACGAAAAATCCATTTGAAGGTTCCTTTTGTATGTTTTCCTTGAATAATTCGGAAACTACGGCCTGCAGCGAAAACACATCCCAGTATAAAATTTAACTACACTACATTTCTTACAAGAACGTCTTGTTAGTTTTTGTGTAGGAGAGTTTGCTTGTAGGGAGGGAGAGAATGTGAAAATCTTGATCGTGGTATTTGAAGGCATTGCGGGTTGCATAAAACCTGGAGGTAGCTGCAGTAGCATCACGCTGTATTACAGTTTGGAGACAATACTGCCTCCGTTGAGCCTCCTCTTGCCTAACACTTTCAGACTGTTGACTGTATAGTTAACAGATTAAGCACAGAGCGGCGGCAGAAATGCGCGGCATTACTGTTCTGGGTCAATGAGTGGCTCGTGCCGCTAGATATCACAGCTCAAGTGGACGGAGTGACGCAGTGGCAGGCGGGGCGCGAGCAGCTGTCGCCTGTGCAGCTGTGCCGCTGTCCAGTGGCGCAGCGGGGCGACACGAGCCGATTTCACGGAGCGACACTCCAGCCCACTGTTCGCAGTCCCACCACAATACGGCTCGCCAGTGGCTCCCGTCCCTACCCCAATTCCCAGTACGCTGAACAGCTGTCTATGACCTGAGATCATCGTCCATTGTTCACTACATACGTCCCATCACAAGCGCTAAGTCGTCATTGCTCTATACAGAGTGAAATAGATAACACTCGAAGTCCATCCGTAAGGAGAAAAAATACCGAGCACCGCTTCTCACTGCATTACTGTAGTAATGTGCAGAATTTCTTCACGTTCGCAAGCACCGGATCCCCTAGTAGTCTTTCGATGATTACGAACGTTGATAAGACATAAAGTGTGACACATGGACAAATACTTTTTATCTTGAATTGTATCTGATTTATTCGACTTTTTGTACATACTTTGTTTGTTACAGGGCTCAGTGACGTGAGAACTGCGGAATCGGACACCATTTGCGAAAAAATGTACTGAAAACAGGATAAAGCCAAATGTGTCCTCTGGTTTCACGAGAAACAGGTGCTGAGAATTTTTCCGGGTTGTATGGCCGTGGTCCATGTGTAAGTAGGCTGTTTAGGTTCTTATATTGGTAACGCCGCCGCCACGTAGCGCTCTCTGTATGAAAATGAAAATCACTGGCTGTGCTGTGTGCAGTCTGTGGCTAGTTTGCATTGTTGTCTGCCATTGTAGTGTTAGGCAGCTGGCTGTGAACAGCGCGTAGCGTTGCGCAGTTGGAGGTGAGCCACCAGCAGTGGTGGATGTGGGGAGAGAGATGGCGGAGTTTTGTAATTTGTGATGAACTGCTATATATATTATGACTTGTGATGATATTAAGGTAAATACATTGTTTGTTCTCTATTAATATCTTTAATTTGCTAACTATCCCTATCAGTAGTTAGTGCCTTCAGTAGTTTGAATCTTTTATTTAGCTGGCAGTAGTGGCGCTCGCTGTATTGCAGTAGCTTGAGTAGCGAAGATTTTTGTGAGGTAAGTGATTTGTGAAAGGTATAGGTTAATGTTAGTCAGGGCCATTCTTTTGCAGGGATCTTTGATAGTCAGATTGCATTGCGCTAAAAATATTTTATGTCAGTTTAAGCACAGTCATGTAAAAAATTGTTCAAAGGGGACGTTTCACATGGAACTCTTCAATCCAAGACGTTTCGTCCAAGGCTACGTTGGACATCTTCGCAGGTGCTCCTCGTTGTGCCGACTCTTGCCGACAACCAGGAGTACCTCCGAAGATGTCCAACGTAACCTTGGACGAAACGTCAGGGATTGAAGAGTTCCATGGACCACGGCCATACAACCCGGAAAAATTCTCAGCAGTTGAAGCATCCAGTCGTGAAAGCCTTCATTATATCACGAGACACAGTCACCAGAAACAGTCCAGAGAGAATTCCAGACTGCATACCATAGACAGCCGCCAGATGTTAAACCCATTAGATATGTTATGCGATGTTTAAGGAAACAGGGAGCGTCTGTGATCTCCCTGCCGGCAGGGGTGGCCGAGCGGTTCTAGGCGCTACAGTCTGGAACCGCGCGACCGCTAAGGTCGCAGGTTCGAATCCTGCCTCGGGCATGGATGTGTGTGATGTCCTTAGGTTAGTTAGGTTTAAGTAGTTCTAAATTCTAGGGGACTGATGACCTCAGATGTTAAGTTCCATATTACTCAGAGCCATTTGAACCATTTTGTGATCTCCCTAGAAGAGGCGGCCTGGAGCTAGGGCATAGGCAACGCAGACAGTTCGAGAAACCTTCTGTAGTTCCAAGAAGGCAGCCTGCAGAGTGTAGTAGATTCCGAAGACATCAGTGCCTCGCATCCTACACAAATAATTCCTTTGACGTGCGTACGAAGTCGAAATCATGCCGTCCCTCCAACCAACGGTTTACACTACTCATTATGACTTTGCTGTTGCCACGTGGCTGTGATTCAAGTAGATGATGGCCGCCTGAACCATATTCTTTTCTCAGATGAGATCACACCATGATTGTGTCTGGTGACACTAGGAGACTTATTGGTCTTTCCTGGTTTGGGCACGCGTTGTTTGCAAAAATGGTGTTCGATTCCGCTGCTGCTATGTCACTGGGCCTTGTACCAAACAAGTTAACGGTTTGTATGTATAGACACTATAACTTGAATGTGTGGCATGTTATTAAAGATAAAAAGAATTTGTGTATGTGTCACATTTTACACCTTATGAGTGTTAATAATCAGGCAGAGACTTCTGGGAAACCTAGTATTTTATAACACTTGTACGTTGCCTGACAGAAAAGTGGCGTATCCAGACGGGAACAGGAAACGAAACAAAACTTCACTGACTGAAAGAATGTGTGATGTTATTTCATTGGCTGCTGTGGTGGCAGGTTCGAATCCTGCCTCGGGCATGGACTTGTGTGATGTCCTTAGGTTAGGTTTAAGTAGTTATAAGTCTAGAGGACTGATGACCTCAGATGTTAAGTCCCTTAGTGCTTAGAGCAATTTTTTGTTATTTCATTGATTACATTATCGAGTCAAATTTACAAGGAACTTGGTAGTAAGAGTCCATGTATTAGTATACCGTTGCACCCTCTCTGGCGTGGATGCATGCACTGATTTCGTTGGGAAGAGTGTCACAAAGCTGTTGTATCCTCTACTGAGGAAATCTGGTCCACAACTGTTCTAATCGGTCTTTGTTATTCTGAACACTTGCACTGGGATGTAGTTGACGTCGAAGATGGTCCCATACGTGTTCTATTGGGGACAGATCTGGGTATCTTGCTGCCCATGGCAGTACCTGAACTTCATGCAGATGGTTCATAGAGACCCGTGTCATGTGTGTAGATGAACGTTTTCCTGGCACCATGATACTGCACCATGACAGGTAACACATGACGACGCAGGCTGTCGGTGAGTTCCGTTGTGTCCTCAGCGATCCCTCAGTCCTCATCAGCCGTGACCTGAACTCATGCCCGATGTCTCCCCACACCATGATACCAAACGTTACACTGTTGTGACCCTCCTTAACATTGGAAGAATGGGGCTTCACACCAATTTGCCACTATACTTGCCGATGATGGCCATCTACGGTAGTACGGTATGGCTATTTACCGCTGAAAACAATCCGACGCCATTTCATCAGCAGTCCATGCTTCCCAATCACGGCACCAGTCCAAACGGAGCCGTTTGTCTTCTGATGTTAACGGCAGCCTACGCATGGGACGGTAGTTCCTTAGTCCCGCTGCTTCTACATTCCAAACACTGGTGCGGTATAACATACGATGTTCCAAGTAGTCCATTATTTGTTTTCGGATGCCAGGCAAAAATGTGAAGGGGTTATTACATGCTTTGTGCTCAATAAGGTGACCCTCCCACGGGTCCTGAGTTCGAGTCTCGGCCTGGCACTCAGTTTATCTGCCAGGAAGTTTCAATGTATTCTGATGTTTGTCTACGAGAAATGCAGAGCGAACCAAAGGATAACCCACAATGAGAAATGAGCGAGGGAAGCAATAAGCAAACACTATCTGGGTAAAGAATCATAATTATCATAATTATGTAAGGTGTGTTCTTACGCAAAACATGATGTATTTCACAGTGGGTATAAGGGTAGTGCACCGTTGTTAATTTTGTGGCTTATTCCAAGCTAGCAAAGTGAACGAACTCTGATATTATGTGATCTTAAAAAAAATTAAACGCAAAGAGGGGTCAAACGTCTGAGTTATGTTTTCTAAACGCGGCATAAAGAGCATATGTGAATGGTAGCGGTAAAGGCAAGAGAAATTTGAAAATACCCTTCAGCTCCTGGCTCCTCAAAATAATAAAGCATTAGGAAGTTTTATTTTATGGACTGTGGAGAAAGGTTGGACCCTATTCGAATAAATAAATCATTCTGTGATACAAGATAGTAAATGTGACCTGACCGGAAGTGCACATCATCCTTCAGCACATACATAAAAATCAAACCCCTTTCACAGCGTCCCTGCTCAGGATTTTTTTCGATTACACACCAATATGAAATTTTATACACCCCCTTTGATGTAGCGATGTTTACCTTGAATCTTCGAGAATGTGAGGATTTTCTGAGATACAGACATACAATATCAAGTGCATTTATCGTTTTGATCCAGAGTTGATTAATAGTATTCCTTCCGAATTTTTAATAGCGTCTTAGTGTGTGGTTCAAATGGCTTTGAGCACTATGGGACTTAACATCTGTGGTCATCAGTCCCCTAGAACTTAGAACTAGTTAAACCTACTGAAAGGTGGCTACACTGAGCCACAACGCCAGAGATTGCCCCAAAGAGTATTATTCAGCCGCCTCCACTGCCAGTGCTTGGGGAGAACTCGTAGTAGTCATTGCTTGTTGAGATGTGCTAGTGAAAAGTGCTTGTTGAGATGTGCTAGTGAAAAGTGCTTGCTGAGATGTCGTAGTGAGGAGTGCTTGTCGAGATGTGGCAGTAGTCAGTTCTTGTTGAGATGTGGTAGTAGCGAGTCGGTGTGGAGAGATTGTAATGTTTAGAGTGCTTTTCATCAATATAAACGAAGGTAAAAAAAAAAAAATTTTTTTTCTCTCTCATTATTTCAGTGTCCTGAATAATGCGTCATTACAGGTTCAGTCAACAAAGCATCTGGCGTGTGTTCTTGTATTAGAGTGTAATTCTGGGTTTCTTGCGCAATTATAGTATTTCTAATTTTTTTTATCACGTCAGTATAAATGGTATTTGAAATTTCTTGTCTTATTGAAGAAGAACCGTGCCAGATATGTACGTTGAATCACACTTCCACACACAGAACAGTTACACTTCTGCTTTGTTGTTGCGTTGGTTTATAGTTGCTGGGGACTTAATTAATTAATTGTGTTAACGAAAATTTTCATTTCATTCTTTGTTGTTGTTCTATGCAGTCAGATTGCGTAATAATACTAGTCAGGGCCAACCGTTTACGAGACTTCGTAATCAGAGAGACAGCTACCAAAAAATAAAAATGATTTTCAAATTTAATAATTAAGCCCCCATGCACGTGGCGACCGCTGCTTCGGATCGTCCCTTGGAATTCTTCTGATTGTAAAAATAGTAGACAGTAGTATTGTTGTAGTAATTTGTAGTTTAGTAATTATAGTCTATATTGCATGTGTAGATTTGGTAATTGGCATTCTTGTAATGGTATTTTTCAAAATTTCAATTTGTTGTCTTGTTTACGGGTTTGACAATTTAGTGCAATTATTTCAATTGTTCGTTAATCGTGTTTGAAGGAAACATTTCGTGTGAATGGTATTGTTGGAGATAAGGAGGCATAGTGTGTAATTTTCGTACAGTGACGAGTTTTGTATGTTTTGTAAATGATTACGCGATCGATGAAAAAGGCGAAAATGATGAATAGTGAGAATGACGAAATTGTTGACATGGCGAACTCGCCAACACAGGACAACAGTATGATGAATAATGGAGTTGAAAACAATTTAATAAGTCGGGAAGACAGTCCGGAACCATTTCAAAATTTTTCTCAATCAGAAAATTCACAGAATACGAGATTAACGACAGAGGATTCTGTAATAGTATCGAACACAGATGGCCTTACAGTTATGACGAAGGAAGCTGGTTTTGTGGGAAATGTTAGGGGCGAAAAGAATTTTGAACCATTGAATATGGAGCAGTTGATGGGTGTAATATTAAATTTGGGATCTGAATTAAAAATAGTGGAATCACAAATAGGAAGAATTAACACGAAGATGGAAACTTTGACAATACGGTTAGACTCACAAATAGGAACAAGTAAAACCGAGATGGAAACAATGGAAACACAGTTAGGCTCACGAACAGGGACATGTTTCAAGAACATGAAAGATGAATCAAAGAAAGAAATTAAAGAAGTACAACCGATTTTGAATGCTCACAATAATAGTTTAATTTCAATAGAAATCAGACAAAAGGAACAGGAAGAAAGAGACCGCGCGATAGTACAAAAATTTTCAGAGTTAAATTTACAATGTGCACACGATAAGGAAGAAATACTTGAAAGAATCGAGGAATCCGTACCAAATGACAGAATAAATAACTTAACGCAACAGTATGAACAGTTAACTACTAAATGTGACAACACCAAAACCCGAGTCGCGACATTTACAGAAGACGTAAATAAACAGAAAGAACAATTAAGTGACTCATCGGAAAGAGTTGAGGAGATCTCAGATAAACTGACAAGTCTTAGTTTAGCAGAGGGGTTTGAAGAAAATAATTTGTTTCATTTACGAGATGAAACAAGACAACGCCAGACGCGTGAATTTAACAATAATCAACATTGGGACTGGCACAGACGCGGTAGGTCTTTGTCGCCACGAGGCGAAAACTTTGACTATAAACACTTTTTGACTGTTCGGAAATTTAAGATCTTCCGCAATTCTAAGAATGACATACATCCATGTTCATGGCTAGATCAATTTATGTACGCACTCCCGCCAAATTTGCCACTAAGTCACAAACTGGAAATTATGTGTGGCTGTTAACGTCCTCAGGGGATTCACTACACTAAGTGAATATGTGCCGTAGCGAGCATAGGGCCCCGAGCTGTAGTGGTGCTATTTCCCTTTTTGTTTTCTGCACCGCTGCCCACTCTTTTACTATTCTTTGCATCTGTCAAAACAACTCTTCTACTACCAATCTATCTAGAGAGTAAGTAAACAATAACCAGATATGACGATTTTTCCCAAAAGTGATTTCGAAAATTACCGTTTGGACTTACTGTACCTTCAGCAGCATTCATTCCTAGTTTAAACGAAATTTTACCTGTTTATCTTCGTAACAATATTACTTCATATGTTGACGATATTCTTGTTGCTAAACGTTCTTGGAGTGAGCATAACAAAATTTTGGATTCATTCTTACGTATCTTTGTAAGAGTTGGCATTACTGTGAACTTGGAAAAATCTGCATTTGGTCGTTCTCAGGTGAAATTTCTCAGTCACATTATTTCTACAGAAGGTATTCTTCCTGATCCAGAAAAATTAGACGCTATTCGTAATTATGCTGTTCCTACCACAAAACGTGACGTTCGTAGTTTCCTTGGTGTCTCTAATTTTCCTAGACGCTTTGTTAGATTGGACAATTTGGCCATACCTCGTTTTTGCGATCTATCTGGAAAGTTCTTTTTAAACGAAAATCGGTCGACAACTCTGTTTGGTTAGTTTGTATTCCTGATGAGTGGGTTAATAAGCTGATTTGGTATACGCATTTCAGTTATGCACACTTTGGTCCCAGAAAATGCTTTCATAAATTACGGGAAAATTGCTACTTCAGTAATATGGAAAAACGTATTCGATCTGTTCTGGCCAAATGCAAATTATGTCAAAAGGCTAAGCCGCCAACAATTTCTCACAGGGCACCGATGTTTCCTATCATTCCAGCGAAATTAAAGGACATGGTTGCAGTAGATTTGTTCGGTCCAGTGGTTCGTTCTACTAATGGTTTTGCGTACATTTTCGTAGCAGTGGAGTTGACATCAAAATATGTGTGTTTTACACCGTTACACAAAGCAACAGCTCGTTCAGTATCTAATGCTTTCATTAACCATTTTCTTAAAGAAGTTGGTCATGTTGATCAGGTTATATCAGATAATGGATCACAGTTTCGTTCTAAAATTTGGCTTCGTACTCTATGGCATCGTAAAATTAAACCAATCTTCATTTCACATTTTCACCCTCAATCTAACGCTTCAGAGAGATGGATGAAGGAAATCAATAAATTGTGTCGTCTTTATTGTCATCAGAATCACAGAACGTGGGATCAGTATCTTCATATTTTTCAAAACATTCTGAATGAACTTCCTAATGATTCAGCTTCTTTACCGCCTATACTGATATTAAAAAACAAAGCACCGACAAATCGCATATCTGAAATCGTTCCTTTTCCGCCTTCACGGAAACTGCGGCATTCTGAAGTTGTCAACCTGGCTCTACAAAATATTGCATCTGTGGCTGCTAGAAGAGAGAAATCAGCTAAGCGTCCTGGTCGTTTAAATACTTTTTCAGTTGGCCAAAAGGTGTTAATTAAGTCTCATCGTTTGTCTCACAAAGGAAAAGGATTGTGTCGCAAATTTTTTCTGCTTTATAACGGTCCATATAGAATTCGCAAAATTATACATGATAACACTGTTGAAGTAGAAACTCTTAAATCACGACGCTCTAAGGGAATACATCATATATCTAACGTTAAAAGTATTGTGGAATGATATACTTTTGAAAAATTTTTGTGGAATGACATACTTTTGAGAAACTAACAGCTAGATGTAAACATGCGGAGAGTACAAGGGTACCGCGCTGTGTTTTGGCGGCGGCATATACTTAAAGCAACAGTCAAGTCTGCGCGCCGCACAAGGCAGTCGTTGACCGCAAACAATTGCTTCCTACGTCACGCGCCTACAGCTGATCGAGCGCTCAGTGCGAATGCACTGACAGCCGTAAACAAATACACAGTCTAATTTCTCCGATTAAATTCAGTATAAAGCTATAATGACTTGATGAATTATGTTATTAACATTCAGTATTTTTCAGGATACGGTTCTATAAAATATTTAAGAACTTCAGGTAAATTCTGTGTGTCTCCGACGTTAAGAGGACTTGCTATCGAGAAATTTTCAGGAAGAATGTAATTTCGAAGAAGAAACTAATAAACTAAAAAAGGTAACTATTAATTGAGTTCATTTTTCAGGTAACATATTTCCACTTAGGTACGTACTTTAGACGTAATTTGCTGCTCGCGATTACGTGATTCATACTTTGTGCTAAATTTCATGTTCTATGAAATTACTTGTGAAGCGACGTGCTTGCGTACGTTAACTGATTTTGACAATGATTATTAATGAACTGGGTTGTAACTTGTGTATATTATGCATCGCTTGGCTGCGCTGCTTTTTCACTGATGTCATATTTTTCTATTATGCGTTTGCGGAGCTTATTTATTTAAATTATAATTGTAACCTGAGTAATTGTGCTGACTTTGATTATTTATGTAAGTTATACTTTGTGATTTATCTGCTTGCGCCTTCATGTTTACTTATTAAGATTACATATGAACATTTATTTGCTTATGCTGTTATGTGATTCATACTTTGTGCTAATTTCATGTTCTATGAATTTACTTGTGAAGCGACGTGCTTGCGTACATTTGCTGATTTTTGTCAATGTTTTATTAGTGAACAGGGTTGTTATTTGTATATATTATGCATCGCTTGGCTGCTATGCTTTTTCACTGATGTCATATTTTTTTATTATGTGTTTGCTGTGCTTATTTATTTAAATTATAATTGTCACCTGATTAGTTGTGCTGTTATGTATGTAAGTTATACTTTGTGATTTATCTGCTTGCGCCTTCATGTTTACTTATTAAGATTACATATGAACATTTATTTGCTTATGCTGATATGATGCTAATGACCTGTTTATTATGTTAGATAACATATTTGCTGCCTTGCTTATGGATTGCATATTTACACATTTCTGTTTTGTTGTCATAACTACTCTTTAATTTGGTATATAGAAACGCTGATATACTGTGTATGAACATAGAGTTTAGGTCACACTATTGTATTAATTATAGATTATTCGCTTGGCAGAGCCTCATTGTAAGAATTGTGCTGCATCCACTTGTTGACATTCTGTTCTCTACTGGTATATTTACTCGCTATTGCATGTTTTGCTTACGCTTAGTGCCTTATATTTTAAGATAAGAAAATAAACTGCTGTAATTCGACGAACGACATTAGTACAAGAAAGTTCATAGAAGTCACATGAGCTGGAGGTTTTATGGAAGCTGTATAAATTTATGCTAATAGGAAGGAAGCTAACGACATGACATACCAAAACTAGGTTTAGACCATTGACAGTTATTACACTGCATTTTTCGTGAGCAATTGAAATAGGAAGTGACGCTTGACACAAGAAATACTCCACATGTTTGCTTCTGTTTGCCATAATTCTTGAAGTGGTGTACATACTGTGAAATATTATGATCATTCACACTCCGTAATCGTACTTAATTACTGAGAGTTATTCGAACAAAGACTGTTAGAGGTCATGTATGCATTTCTTTTGTTTATAATTCATAATGAGTAGAAGATTTGGCTCAGGTGGACTACACAGAGATTGTGTGTGGACATTATGTCTTCGGATTGTATGGGATGATGAACTGAAGTTTGCATTAGGATTTTATCTGTAGTTGTTCGAGGAGACTGACTAGAGGAGAGAGTTGTTATGGAAGTGAAATGATATTGGTAATAAGGTTTATATGTGTCGACGTATTGAAGAGGTATTATTGAGGTATTGAGATTATATGAAGTTGATGATTATTGGAGTTTTGGTGGACAAGAGGTAAGGTAAATGCTATTAATGATAAGGTTTATATGTATCGACGTAAGAGGTATTATTGAAGTATTGAGATTATGTGATACTGATGATTATTGGAGTTTTGGTGTATAAGAGGTAAAGTAAGTGAGGTGCATATTTTTTTTGTTGGTCTATATGGAACAAGGAAGATGAAGATAGCAGACTAGAATACTAAAGTGGAAGGAAGATTGTCTACACACACTTTGTTAAATCACTAAGCAGTATATACTTTTTTTTTGAAGAGGGGAAGTATTTGCATATCTTGGCACACTGACAGTTGTTCAGCAACCGTACATTTTGATTTGGTTTGGCAAACATTGGTCTTGACATGATGACTATGACGCTGACTTAACTATTATTGACTGTTATACATTGCTGCCACTACTATTTGATACACAAGATGAACATCAAATTTTGACAGAATTGCATTTACACAGTTAACACTACCCAATTACACAGTAGTACTTAATGTGGATGAAAGATGAGTGAGTGTGTTTTGTGTGTTTTCCTGTCCTAATCCTACCCACCTATCTCCTAAATATTATTTTATTTGTTTGTAGTGGCTTGCACTGACACCCATAAATATTATAGGTTTACTGATATTTGTGTATTTGTAATAGTTAATATGACAATTATCTGACATCATTTGTGTGTTTGTTGTGATTTGTATGTTTAGTGTAAAACCATTTGTATTTGGATTCAAACTATTGTTCATGCCTGAACTGTCTGATTAGTGATAGTGAATATTATGAACTGTTACCTGCACTTGTTCAACATTGATGGGTGCCACTTAGAAATGTTTAATTTCTGCTGATGAACTATGTGATCAGTGACAGTGAATATTATGGACTGTTACTTGTACCTTTTCTACATGATTGGTGCCACTAGGACATGTTTAATTTCTGCTTATAAACTCTGATGAACAGTGTGATCAGTGATAGTGAATATTATGGACTGCTCTCTCGACCTGCTCATCATTGCTAGGTGCAACTGATGGACTGCTTCTACTGACATGATGTCACTTGTTGGTGTCTGTACCTGTTCAACAATGCTGGGTGCCACTAATGGAACTGCTTCTACTGAGAAATGTGACTTGTTGCTGTGTGTACCTCTTCAACATTACTGGGTGCCACTGATGAACTGCTTCTACTGACATAATGTCACTTGTTGGTGTCTGCACCTGCTCAACATTACTGGGTGCCATTGATGGACTGTTTTTACTGAAATAATGTGACTTGTTGCTGTGTGTACCTGTTCAACATTGCTGGGTGCCACAGATGGAACTGCTTCTACTGAAATAGTGTCACTTGTTGCTGTCTGCACCTGCTCAACTTTGCTGGGTGCCACTAATGGACTGATTCTACTGGAATAACGTCACTTGTTGGTGTCTGCACTTGTTCAACACTACTGGGTGCCACTGTTAGAACTGTTTCTACTGAAATGATGTTACTTCTTGCTGTCTGCACCTACTCAACATTGCTGGGTGCCACTGATGGATTGCTTCTACTGAAATAATGTCACTTGTTGGTGTCTGCACCTGTTCAACAATGCTAGGTGCCACTAATGGACTGATTCTACTGAAATAATGTCACTTGTTGGTATCTACACCTGTTCAACATTGCTGGGTGCCACAGATGGAACTGCTTCTACTGAAATAATGTCACTTGTTAGTGTCTGCACCTGTTCAACATTACT
The DNA here is from genome assembly GCF_021461385.2 of Schistocerca piceifrons. Classification (NCBI taxonomy): domain Eukaryota; kingdom Metazoa; phylum Arthropoda; class Insecta; order Orthoptera; family Acrididae; genus Schistocerca; species Schistocerca piceifrons. The sequence continues at coordinate 237,022,688 of NC_060140.1, forward strand.
GGGTGCCACAGATGGAACTGCTTCTACTGAAATGATGTTACTTCTTGCTGTCTGCACCTACTCAACATTGCTGGGTGCCACTGATGGATTGCTTGTACTGAAATAATGTCACTTGTTGCTGTGTGCACCTGTTCAACATTGCTGGGTGCCACTGATGGACTGCTTCTACTGAAATAATGTCACTTGTTGGTGTCTGCACCTGTTCAACATTGCTGGGTGCCACTGATGGACTGCTTCTACTGAAATAATGTCACTTGTTGGTGTCTGCACCTGTTTACTGGGTGCCACTGATGAACTGTTTCTACTCAAATAATGTCACTTGTTGGTGTCTGCACCTGTTCAACAATGCTGGATGTCACTCATGGAATCGCTTCTGCTGAGAAATGTGACTTGTTGCTGTGTGTACCTCTTCAACATTGCTGGGTGCCACAGATGGAACTGCTTCTACTGAAATGATGTTCTTGCTGTCTGCACCTACTCAACATTGCTGGGTGCCACTGATGGATTGCTTCTAATGAAATATCACTTGTTGCTGTGTGCACCTGTTCAACATTGCTGGGTGCCACTGATGGACTGCTTCTACTGAAATAATGTCACTTGTTGGTGTCTGCACCTGTTCAACATTACTGGGTGCCACTGATGAACTGCTTCTACTGAAATAATGTCACTTGTTGGTGTATGCACCTGTTCAACAATGCTGGGTGCCACTGATGGACTGCTTCTACTGAAAAGATGTCACCTGTTGGTGTCTGTACTTGCTCAACATTGCTGAGTGCCATTAATGGAACTGCTTCTGCTGAATGATGTCACTTGTTGGTGTCTGCACCTGTTGACCATTGCTGGGTGCTATTGCTGGAACTAATCATTGAAAGCATTTTATGTGAACATTTGTATAAACTGATTTTTTGTGTATTGTGTGAACTATTATGTAAAGTCACATGTATGAAAAGAAGTTGTATTGCTTACTGTATTTTATATATTAGGTTATTGAAAGGTCAGTGCAAAGCCAAAATTTTAACTAATTATGTGATATTTAGGTATTAATATTATCTTTTATTTTTGTCTGTATTTTTGTGGACGAATTTGGTGGTATTTTCACCACCAATGCTGGCAAAAATACCATCAAATTCTGGCCCGTGGGGGAGGGGCATATGAAAGGTGGCTACACTGAGCCACAGCGCCAGAGATTGCCCCAAAGAATATTATTCAGCCACCTCAACTGGCAGTGCTTGGGGAGAACTTGTAGTAGTCAGTGCTTGGGGAGAACTCGTAGTAGTCAGTGATTGTTGAGATGTGCTAGTGAAAAGTGCTTGTTGAGATGTGCTAGTGAAAAGTGCTTGCTGAGATGTCGTAGTGAGGAGTGCTTGTCGAGATGTGGCAGTAGTCAGTTCTTGTTGAGATGTGGTAGTAGCGAGTCGGTGTGGAGAGATTGTAATGTTTAGAGTGCTTTTCATCAATATTTTTTCTCTCTCATTATTTCAGTGTCCTGAATAATGCGTCATTACAGGTTCAGTCAACAGAGCATCTGGCGTGTGTTCTTGTATTAGAGTGTAATTCTGGGTTTCTTGCGCAATTATAGTATTTCTAATTTTTTTTATCACGTCAGTATAAATGGTATTTGAAATTTCTTGTCTTATTGAAGAAGAACCGTGCCAGATGTGTACGTTGAATCACACTTCCACACACAGAACAGTTACACTTCTGCTTTGTTGTTGCGTTGGTTTATAGTTGCTGGGGACTTAATTAATTAATTGTGTTAACGAAAATTTTCATTTCATTCTTTGTTGTTGTTCTATGCAGTCAGATTGCGTAATAATACTAGTCAGGGCCAACCGTTTACGAGACTTCGTAATCAGAGAGACAGCTACCAAAAAATAAAAATGATTTTCAAATTTAATAATTAAGCCCCCATGCACTACCTAACCTAAGGATATCACACACATCCATGCCCGAGGCAGGATTCGAACCTGCGACCGTAGCGGTCGCGCGGTTCCAGACTGAAGCGCCTGGAACCGCTCGGCCACACCGGCCGGCTGTGAATGTGTTTTTGGGAAAAATTTCATTTATGTGATTTCATGTTTGTATGTGTCAGTGTGGAAGTTTTTTCCAGCTTTTACTGGGTTTTGCGTTATCTGGTCTTCGTAGTGCTTAAGGAGCTCTAAAGCAGAAATGAGTGTCCTTATTTGGTCCAGGACTAAAAGTTTAGTTGCTATGGGCAAGCACAATGACGAACAGCTTAGTGATCTTCTCAGGGCAGATACAACTGAGCTTGAACTGAGTGTACAAGGATTCTCAGTCGGAACCAGTAAAGCAGGTATTATGCTCGTTTCTCAGGATATTACTCTTGTCGATGGACTCGGTGCCGGCCGCGGTGGCCGAGTTGTTCTAGGCGCTTCAGTCCGGAACCGCGTGACTGCTACGGTCGCATGTTCGAATCCTACCTCGGGCATGGATGTGTGTGATGTCCTTAGGTTGGTTAGGTTTAAGTAGTTCTAAGTTCTAGGGGACTGAGGACCTCCGATGTTAAGTCCCATAGTGCTCAGAGCCATTTTTTTGGACTCAGCTTAGCAATTCTGTCAGCGGAATCGCTCTACATAAACAAATATACGCAAACAAGAGGAGGCCCTAAAAGGGACGTGTCGCCAGCCCGCAGTGAAGCAGCGGAAACATACGGCTCTTTTGACTCTGCTGCTGACTAATGTACTAATGTTGCTTCTGCAGAGTCTCAAGAATAAAATCGGTAAAAGTATAATAAGCAAAACAGAGTCTAAAGGAGCTAAGCAAAAAGCTCTGCGACCAAAAGGAAGGTCAACAGGAAACGATCGGAAATTAGTTGCTCAGAATAAAAGGTCTGGTGAGTTAGGAGCCATAAGAGATGCAGTGCTCGCTGAAATCCGAGTTACAAACCAGTGGGTAAGGAAACACTTTCAGAGACGAAGAGTCAGTTGTTGAGTTATTTGATAACAGTAATAATCGAGCCACTTAAGGGGGTGAACAGTGTGAAGAATTTAATGGACAGTTCGCAAGTGTATGGCGAAATTCAGTATCTACAACTGTAGAAAGCCCCTGCGCCACGGAACCTTCTGGTAAGAATGTTTCTGAGAGTGAACTACTACCTCACGAAAACTCATTCAAGGGATGTTATATACGCAGTGAAGAGCTGTTTACTCAAACTGGGAACGTCCATGGTGCATGAGAGCCTACAGTCGCAAAATGCTGCTTCTCCATAGATCTTCAAGACGAGATGAGCAGGGACAAAGTAGTTAGACATGAACCAAGTCTAACAAATGTAGATGAGAAAGTACGGGAACAACTACAAACGGAAGTTGTGTGTGTGTTGATAGTAACAGTTTCGAATGGATCAAGTTTGTACCGCATATGAGAAAGCATCGCTGGCAGCTTAGATGAGAGTGATAAGATTTGTATTCAGAATCCCAGCTGCGAAATGCATGGCTTTATGAGATTTTGTGGCCATCTTTATTGCACTCAGAAACTGATATTAGCACTGACCAATGTTATAACTGATTTTATACTGCCTTACGCATTTCAGCCTTTACCATTCTCGTAGGCTCTACAAGAGTAGCACATGAAAGGGTATCAGCGAAAACATATTGGTACAGTTACATGAAACATACTTCGTAAAAACGGAAGAAGCGAGTACTCTGTAAAAAAAAACATTGATAAAGTACATGAAATAGACGTCGTAAAAAACGAACGAAGGTAAAACTCACCAAAACATCTCTAATTAAATTCGCCAAACATAGATGCAATGGATCCGGTCCATATTTCTTGATGACAATTGAGTGCAAACGGCTCACTGTACACACAGATGTATTAAGTGAAGAAGACTGTCAGATAGCAGTACTACACGACGTTCATGAAAACTATATGTTTCTAAATACAGAAATACTGCTACAATTGATTGCTACAATACAGTTTTAAATGACAACTAACAGTATATTATATCTATTTCATTAACCAGTTTATTATCGAACAAATATCCATCTGGTGCAAGGAGAATAGTGAAAATTATCACCGCAAGAAGGTGATAATGTATAAAAATTTAATTAAAACACGTGAACAAATAACATGTTCAATAAAATAATAAATTTAAACAGATGCGCAATTTAGCATTCAGGAGTGCATATATAAAACTGTTAAAATCCATAAACTGGTATTCGAACCATAACATAAAACAATTATAGAATGTAACACGCGAAATAACAGGAAGCATATTTACCATCTAACAGTTTTGCAGAGACAGGCATCAGCGTATATACAATATACAGAATGTAATGTATCTGACAATAGGAATACACCAGATGAGTGTGTATTTAATATACAGCTCAAGATAAGTAGTAAAAAATTAGCTTTTGCCAAATCTTGTGACCATGCTCAATGTGCAACCTACTATACAAAGACTAAACAGTGACGGCTTTCGCGACCGGGCGTTATAGCTGCTCATGAATATTCCGGCTGTGGTCGCAGGAACTTTTCAGTGCTGGATATCTTCGGAGGTCCTCCTGATGACGTGTCGAAAAGTCGGCGTTCGGCAGTCAGCAATATATTGCTGACTGTTTTATGTTATGGTAGGAAAACCAGTACATCGATTTTAACAGTTTTTTTATACGCATTTCTGGATACTAAATTATGCATCTGTTATAATTTGTTGTTTTATTGAACATGCTAGATGTTCATAAATTATAATTAAGTTTTTATACACTGACGCTTTCTTGCAGCGTTACTTTTCGCCCGTCTTCTTGCACCAGATGGATATTTTTAGATAATAAACTGATTGACGTAACAGATGCGATATACTACTATTTGTTATTGAAAACTACAATGTATCAACCAGTTGTGCCAGAATTTATGTATTTCAAAACATTAAGTCTTCCTAAACGCCTTGTATTACTGCTACCTGGCGGTCGTCTTCACCTAACTCTTCGATGTGTACAGTGAGGGAGTTTGCAGTCAAATATCATCAAGGAATGTAACCTTGATTGACGGATTGAATTTCGCTTTAACTAAGAATGTGTTAGAGATATTTTGGTTAGTTTTACCTCTATTCGTTTTTTTACGATGTCCATTTGACGTAGTTTATCAATCTTTTATCACAGAATACTGCTTCTTCCGTTTTTACGAAGTACGTTTTATGTCTTTTCACTGATACCCTTTAACATACTACTGTTGTAGAGCCTATGGCGTAAGGATTATACGTGTAAGGCAGTATAAAATCAGTAAAAACACTGGTAAGGATAATGTCAGTTTTTTGAGTGCATCCAGAGTGCATATTTGTCATGGGTGGGTTGCGTGTTGTGACATTGAGGGAAACAGAGGCGCAGTCCGAACTTATGGACGAAATAAGGGGCAGTTCTTTCGGAACTGGCTGCATTTCGATCTCTTCAGTAGTCAGCGGTAATAATTCGTGTTGTAAAAGGTTGTGACGGTGTGAGGTCGCATGTTTAGCCACATATACTTTGCATGTTTAGAGACACAGAGATTAACGCAGCTTTCATTGCTGATTTCACGTTGTTTCATGACGTGCAGGAGAAGGAGAGAAACGAATGCCTGTGCAGGAATAATTCACCGAAGTGGCCAGAGAGGTATCGACGGGCTCGCTCACAAACCGACCGTAATTCCAAGGAAACGGCGTCATATGATGCTCGATCTGAAGTACAACGTCAGAAGTCGCCTCCGTCATTAAGGCAATGATTTATACTAGGAACTAACGTCTTGTTGACAAAATACTAGAGAGAAAATGGAGTTACTTCTAAAAATATTGTCATAGCCTTTGCATCTTTTTAGTTTTCCTTTTTTCTGTACATGGATATACGAATAGAAATAGGAATGCATGTAGATAAAGATATGTACTGTTTGAGATGGAAAAAAGGCGGGCTGAAGCGGTGATTGCGGGAACTGGACGTAACATTAGGAGATAAGGTGTTGGTCAAATCCTCAACTGTCAAAGAAACATAGCTTGCTGTGTAACATGGTCTTGAACATCTATGCTGGTCATTTTTGTGTCAGGAGAGATGTAATTTAGAATGCAGTTGAGATTGAGACTTGATTACAGAAAAAGAAACCACATGGCTTACACCACGTAATAAATTTCAGGATTTTTAAAGAAGAGATGGGTTTTTAAATTTCATGAGTGGTTCTTTTTAAATTATGGTTACACTGGAGAGCCAAATAAACTGGTACACATGCCTAAGATCTCGTAGGGCCTCCGCAAGCACGCAAAATTGCCGCAACACGACGTGTCAGGGACTCGAATAATGTCTGGAGCGAATTGTCACCATGAATCCTGCAGGGCTGTTCATAAATCCGTTAGAATACGAGGGGGTGGATATTTCTTCTGAACAGCAGGTCCCAAGGCATCCCAAATGTGCTTAATAATGTTCATGTCTGGGGAGTTTGGTGACAGCTGAAGTGTTTAAACACAGAAGCGCGTTCCTGGAGCCACTCTGTGGCAATTATGGACGTGTGGGAAGTTGCACTATACTGCTGGAATTGCCAAGCCCGTCGGGATGCCCAATGGACATGAATGAATGCTGATGATGGGACAGGATGCTTACGTAGTGTTACCTGTCAGAGTCGCATCTGGTGTCCCATACCACTCCAACTGCACAAGCCCCACATTTAAGAGCCTCCAACAATAGTCCCTTGCTGACAAAGGTAGGGTCCATGGATTCATGAGGTTATCTCCATACCCGTACACGTCCACACGCTCGATACAATTCGAAACGAGACTCGTCCGACCGAGCAACAGGTTTCCAGTCATCAACAGTCCAATGTCGGTGTTGACGGGCCCAGGCGAGGGTAAAGCTTTGGGTCATGCAGTCATCAAGGGTACACGAGTAGGCCTTCGGCTTCAAGAGCCCACATCGATTATGTTTCCTTGAATGGTTCGCATGCTAACACTTGCTGATGGCGCAACATTGAAATCTGCAGTAATTTGCCGATGGGTTGAACTTCTGTCACGTTGATCGATTCTCTTCAGTCGTCGTTGGTTCCATTCTTGCAGGATATTTTTCCGGCCGCAGCGATGTCGGAGGTTTGATGTTTTACCGGATTCCTGATATTCGTGGTACACTGTTTAAATGGTAGAACTGGAAAATTCCCACTTCATCGCAACGTCGGAGATACTGTGTCCCGTCGCTCGTGTGCTGACTATAACACCACGTTCAAACTCACTTAAATCTTGATAACCTGCCATTGTAGCAGCAGTAACCGATCCAAGAACTGCGCCAGACATTTGGTGTCTTAGATAGGCGTTGCGCGACGTATGCTGCGTGTTCACATATCTCTGTATTTCAATACGCATGCCTATTCAAGTATCTTTGGCGCTTCAGTTTCAGTTACTGTGCATTATTTTTCTCATTTCTGTCCTGGAACATACATTACCGAAGACAGAGATTATGCATTTTGTTACATATCATTATTGTGTGGTCAGTCCGCAACTGTATTCATATCGCAAAGTTGTTTGCGTGGGAGTACCTTAGAGCAATTCGCGAGTGAATTTCTAGATGGGGAGCCGTAATTGAATACGATTAGGAACGGTAGCTGTGTAGGTAGCGTACAGAGCTTATAGAGGGACAGAGGACTTACGTAGATTCGCGCCATAGGGGTCGCTGAGGATAACGGCAGTAAGAAGCACTGATGGAACAGTGCGCGGAATCATTTAATCAGCGAGACGAGATGCTGAAGAGTGGCTGGAGAACACGGAGTATACTATTAGTAATTTATTATGTTCTTACCTGTATTATCTGTGAATGTTCCTTGCAATTGAGAAGTTAGTATTAGGGAAAGAAAATCGGAGAGTTCGTGGACGTGAACCACTCACGTAACTATAGACAAATTAGGCTTGTTTTTCTTGACTTCTTGACAGACTCGAGGTCCACCAGATGAATGGAGACGTTAAAAAAGAAAAGGTGAAATTAGACAATTATTTGTACAACATTCGGTTGGTTATCAATGGTAAGAAGAATGAGGACTCATAAGGGAGTGGTTCTTTTACTTGTTTTAGGTATATGTATATAAAGTGTTGATTATTACTATTGTGTCTGGTTGTGATTCGACCGATGACATTGCGGCACCTTATATAGACTGATCCACATTAGTCGACAAATTTATTAGCTCAGTGATTAACTCTTGTGTAAAATGTAAATCGTTTATGGTATTGCTATGTTCAGTTGTTTCTCTGTTTGTGAAACCAACCACTGTGTCTAACCGAGTACTAGATTATTATTATTGAAAAGATGAGAAACCCGACATCGTCTAAGTATTTATTTATGGCTGTGTCCGAGACTTCGCAGTCTCCTAATTTATTTTTGACTCATAAAACTTCTTTGCACTCAACGTTTGAGGTAGTATGATTGGGGGCAGGAACGAAGAGCTTGTTTGCTTCACTGATACCGGAGAGAACCACGTAGAGTTCACTGTGCAAAATGAGTTACGTCACGTCTCGCTTTCGGAAGGCATTCCTAAAGAGTGAGTTAAGACCTGATGTTCTCGAGCGGCAGGAAGTCTCGTCTCACCATTCTCAGTGGATAACAGACCACATAGTCTTCTAGCCACTCTGGTGTATTCAGAAAGACTCTACCGTTTTCTACTCATTTTCATTCGTAAATAAACGAAATCAAATCGCAATGAGTGAGGATCCAAATCACAAAGCAAACATGATTATTCCGTTTTCCCTATTAAGTAAATAAATAAATAATATATATACTAAGAAGTCTAGTAACGTCGTTAAGATTTTAACACACGAAGCCAGCTCAGTATATCCTTATATCATGGCCAAGTAAATTCACTTCTAGTTTGTTTTCATAAGGATAAGACTGCGGCGCTTAAATCTGTCACTGACGTTAACTTCCGAAAATACGTCTGTCAGCGAGTTAAGAAAAATGAGCACTGTATGTTGATTGTACTAAGATAAGCAATTTTAGATAAACCTTTAAATGATGGTATATTTTTTATGACAGACACTACTGTTCTAGATAAAATTTTAAATCGCGATATCATTCTTTTCTGCAATCCGATTTTGATAAAATGTGGCCTATACGTTTCACTGGTTTACACTCAATTTATCAGTGAAAACACCACGAAAATTCGTCTTCTAGTTTCGAAAATCAGCAGATTCAAACAAACAAACAGATAGATGCCACGGTTTTACAGTTTTATTATTAGTACAGACGAGCTGTTACATTTGGCTATGCTCCCGTATTATTAGTTTGGTTGTTGTAAATGGTGGCAAGTAAGTAAGCTACTATACGTTCAATAACATCAGCTGCCCTCACGTGCCTGGGTGTTTGGATAAGCATAGCTCGTGATGTGGTCGGGTCTCCCACCTCCCAAGATGTCCCAATGCACAACACGTCCGCATGCATACTGCCGCTGCTGAACAATATATAAAGACGGGCGTGGGAAAGAGCGAGGACTACGCATGATGACGTTTAAGTAGCAATACAACGTACAACATTTCCATCATGCTACAAATAGAATAGAAGTACGAATTAATGACACTGAGGAATGTACAGTCATTGCATTCATTACTACGAATAGTATAACGTTGCACAGATTAACCAATAAAAGCATTATTTGGGAAAGATTTCAAGCCGAAGAGTAAGTAGCTTTTTCGAAGAATAAATATTTTTTCCTAATTTGCATAACATTCTTCAGATCAATAACTATCTTCTACTAATCACTTTATAAACTAACTTATGTTCTCCCTCAGGGTTCAGGCTATCTCCATAACAAATCTTATCGAAATCGGTTTAGCGGATTAGTCATGAAAACGTAAAAGACAGAGTTACTTTGGTATTTGTAATATGAGTACGGATAAAAATTTCAGTTAAGGTATCTTTCCCCCCTCCCCCCCCCTCCTCCCCATCCCCCGAGCCGATTTTGCTGAAATAAAGTCTCTATGGTGCGCCAAGCTAAGCTCAAAGTACCTGTTAAAATTACATGAGACAGATTAGCGTATTTAAATTTAAAAACAGACAGATACGGTGGTTTTGAGTAAAACCTCAAATCACGATTTTTTTTCGTGCTCCGATGTTCATGAAATAAAGGCAATACGGAGCTCCAAGCTATGTTCTGGTTACGTGCGCGAAAACACCATGGATATTCATCTAGCAGCTTTAGAGAAGTATGTTCAAAGGAAAAACAGAAATACATGACAGCTCCACACATCTGTTATTAGTATATTACAGTCACAGACGTGGGAAATTTGTCAAAGTTTTGACCTCAGTCATAGTAGTAACAGCAGCAGTAGTAGTAGTAATGTAATGGTGAAAATCGCAGATGGGAATGAAACTAGATAACATTGAAAAGTTATTGAAATCAAACAATGGAAAATCCAGGATGGAATAACGACAATATTAGGAAATGGACAGATCGATACTCGCCATGTTGTGGAAATGTTCAATTTCAGACAGGCACAACAAAAGACTGCTTTCGGTCAAAGTGCTTTCCTCTGATTGAGACTACACACACACACACACACACACACACACACAGACACACATTTATGCAATTGCAACTCTTACACACATGTGACGGTTCCATTTGCATCAATGATTGTGTGTTATCTAATTCAGAAGAAGACATTTTGTCCGAGAGCTTAATTGTTTAGCAGTATTTTTGTTGTGCCTGTCTGAAGCTCAACATTTCCACTATGTTTTGAGTAGCAGTCTATCTCATAATATTAACAAGTTGCTGAGTATGAGTAGCAGTTGTTCCGACATGGGGACATAGTCTCGAAAGGTGTAAATAATACAATGTGGAACACACATATTTAGTTAGCATTTTGATTATGTGATACGGCTGACTGAGAATAAGAATGGTGTTGATCAAACCTTCCCTTCGTCCTTCACCCTTATCCATTTCACATTACATACTGTGAGACATCACTATAAACATCTTATATTTCTTTTATGGGTCATATGTATGTAAAAGTTGGGATGAGATGCATATGTCGACCTCTTCATGTACCACTCCAATGGAGTATTGCTAACCATGATCGTACCTAAATTCTTACCGCGTTTTGTAAAATGTTGTACAAAATTATTGTATATGTGATTGCTGCGAGATTCAGTGTTCCTCTAGCCAAGTCGCAAGAGGCAGCAGTTGAGGCAGATCTCCACAAGCGCACCTTGTTGCCATTGCTATCCAAGTAATGGAAACTCTGCTCAGAGCGCAGTACCCTCACCTTCCATGCCAGCCCTCACATAACGGAGAGTGATTAACATTTAGTACGCTAGAGGCATTGCTTAGCTTTTCCCAAGGCTCTTTTAATAGATTGTTTTATTAAAAAGAATATCTGAAAATGCCAGTCTGACATCTTATTTTTCCCTTAGAATCTAAGTGTTGTGATCCTACAGTTCTCAGATAACGAGGCATTGTTGATTATATTTTATTCATCAGTCTTCTGACTGGCATGATGAGGCCCACCACGAATTCCACTCCTGTGCCAATATTTTTATTTCTGAGTAGCACTTGCAAGCAACGTCCTCAGTTATTTGCTGGATGTATTCCAAGCTCGCTCTTCATTTCATAATTTTACCATTTACATCTCCCTCTGCTACCGTGAAAGCTATTCCCACATGTCTTAACAGATGTCTTATCATCCGGTTTTTTCTTCTTGTCAGTGATATTTCCATATATTCCTTTCCTCGCCTATTTTGCGGAGAACCTCCACATTCCCTACCTTACCAGTCCACCTAATTTTTAACATTCTTCTGTAGCACCACATCTCAAATGCTTCTGTTCTCTACTGTTCCGGTTTTCCCTCAGCCCATGTCTCACTGCCATGCAATGCTATGCTCTAAACGTGCATTTTCAGAAAATTTTCCCTCAAATTCAGCCCTGTTTCTGATATTAGTAGGCCAGGAATTCTCTTATTACCAGTGCTAGTCTGCTTTCTGTGTCCTCCTTAGCTTTATCTGCTTAGTGATCCCCAACTATGATGTCAAGTTTCTTTCTGTTCTCATTTCTGCTTCTTCTTATTACTTTTGTCTTTTTCTGGTTTACTTTCAATTCATATTCCGTACTTATTACACTGTTATTTCCATTCAGCACGACCTGTGTTTCTTCTTCACTTTCACTGAAGATAGCAACGGCATCAGCGCATCTTAATATTGATATATTTTCACCCTGAATTTTAATCTCACCCGTGAAACTTTCTTTTATTTCCGGCATTGCTTCTGACACATATTGACTCAATAGCAGCGGCGAATGACTACATCCCTGTCTTACGTTCTTTTTAATACATGCTATTAGTTCTTGTAGAATGTAACGTTCTGTCTCTGACGAATACCTGCGTGTATAGATAATTATTATTCGTTGATTGTTCTTTTTATTTTTAACAAAAGGTTTGCGACCATGCGTCTTTGACCTGACATCGCTCGATACTCTCTCCAGCCATTCTTAACTTTTCTCAGTGGGAGTTGATCTTAGCACTGACTGTCGCCCATTCTCGCACGGTGTGAATGCATTTGAATATAAATGATCCTTACTTCATGATGTCTAACTTTGATGTCTCAACCATTGGGTCAGTTCCTCTCATAATGTTGAGTGCATCCTCAGTGTTCCATCTTGATATATGCTAAGGGACAACACCCATCCACCCTCCCCCAATGATCAATGAATTACAAACTGGAATCATAAGTGAAGTTGTAGTGTGGTATAGTCTGCAATTTAAAAATTTCAATTGATAAACATGTTTTGGAGTTTTGTCGATGGTAATCCGATGATATGACTTGACTAAATTGTCATCCTCCATGATAAAATATTTTAGCTTATTTGTAAATGGTTTTGCTATCAGCCATAGAGTTTCCCATATATGCACACGCATTTATCCCCGAAAGATCAATGGACATCTAATATTAATTTTTTTTCAAAGAGGGACATGAGCGGAATAAGAGATGTGCAATAAGACAATGCCTGATGCATCTTTCGTATCATTGCCTTCTATAATGTTCTCCCTTTGACTTGCGTTATCTATTGTGCAAAATAATTAATTAGCGTATTTTTTGGGCCATATTCAAATACAGTAATCATTCTGGGATGCAAATATGCTAGGCAATAAATGAAGCCTTCCCAAAAGCACGTATTATTCGTCAGCATAAGCACGAAAGTTAATCCTCTTTACTTAGTACCACTGGTCAAGATCTTTTTCTGACATAGAGCACAACCAAATATTATATACCTTCCTTTCAGTGTGGAATGTAACAAGGCTTAGTACCACTGTCGTCCACAAGATGGCATTCTCTTGGTATGATGTAAAGCATCAAAAAATGTTATCAACAAAATATTCAAAGAATCCGATATAATTTATGAATGTATTAGGCCTGGAAGAGTATAGGATTCAAATGTGTATAACTTTTATAAAATGAATAGTATTCCATTGTAAAAACTTCATTAAATATAAGTAGTCGATTCCTTTAGGTTGTTTTGTTTGGTTTACCGAAGTAGAAATTAAGATAGCAGCATCATATTATTATAATTACATGTCCTAATCCCACGAATGATTGCAATTTTTACTATTTGTTAGAGAATGTTTGTTTCAGATGTAAATATTGCATCCTTTCCATAATTATAGATAAATGCATACGATAAATGTACTAGGTGAGGGACACAGACATTTCTGAATTACGGCTTTGCTTCGAAGAAATAAAGAAAAGAGAATGATAGACACAACTTTTTATACCACTAATAATCAGAAGCTGAGTTTTCCACGAATTATAGTGCAAAATGAAGGAAACTGAATTAACTAAGGACTTTTGTGGTTTTTCAGAGGCCTGTCGGTTGTATTTTACACTTTTTAGGTTCTTCAGTATTATCTATTAGGTACAGCTCAGGATCTTGATAACAATCAAAGAAATTGTTTTTCCAGGCTGATAATATACAGATCTTTATACGTAGTTTTTCTGTGTCGACTTATTTCATTTTAACCTCCAAACAAATAAAAAACAATACACGCTCTTTCCACATTTCACATCAGCGATAAAATATCTCCTTCAAATGAAAGTAACGCGAGAGTGTACACAGAAAGAGACTTATTTTGTACAACGTGGATGTTTTTTATCGTTATTTTACGACACACTGTGATGTTGTAAGGTAATCTGGTTGTATCTTAGAATACATCAGCTTGTTTGACAATATTATCAAATGCTGTTCATGACACAAATTTTGTTATGATGGTAAATGACAGAAGGAGTTAGTCAAAAATTAAAACATTCATCCGCTGATAAACAAGACATATTACGTCCATACTAAATATTTTTGTTTGTTATTAGGCTGTCACTGCTCTTGATGTACGGCTCTGGATTTCAATTGTCGCACCTGTACTGTTCTGCAGTTATCTAGGAGACTAACTTCAAAATATTACATCTGCGGTCCAATTTGTCTGTTACTCTAACAGCTACAAGCGATATTGATAGTGAAATATGCTCATGTAAATGTACGTTAAAAATTGTGCCTTGATACAGCTGTTGGTTGGAATACTTCAACAAAATTTTTACAATTAACACTAGCACAAAGATATGAAAACCATCATCATGAACTGAAACTGATTATCTATTGCATTAATTAGCTTTCAAGGACGGGAATAAGGAAACTGTCCAATAACTTCGTGAACGTTGACACCTTTCACAGGGATGGCGTCAAGTGTCGTATCACCACCTGAATTGATAAAAAGGGCAGCTTGATACAAAGCTAGTCTTTGTAGTTGATCCTCCTCTCTCTTATACTGTACGTCATTTTCTGTTTTGAATGTAGTTGTGATATCGTGATATCGTTTTTCCCTTCTGAAATATTTAATGTGGCATGATGACAATGAATTTTCCAACTTTAGTACGTTCTTACTACCTGTTACTTACGACGTTTAAAAAGCACTATGTTCACGATTGTACAGCAAGCACCACTGACCTTCAGAGAAGGAACCATCTTCCTACTTGGATGGATTTTCAAAATATCTTCAACACTGTGCCGAGAATCTGCTACGCACACAAGGGAAACTTAAGTATTTGTTATTTTTTAAAACATATTTTATTAAAACATTTCATTTAAGCAATTCAAAGAACACATAAACACACGTCAGTAAAACTTAAGACATGACAAATAAGCTGCAATAACAAGTGCAAGAAAATCTGGGAGTTAAACAGGGATGCATGGTGTCAGAAGCATGCTTTAGTGTATTTATAAATGCAGCCATACAGGTGTGGCAAAATTCTCTGACAATAATTCCAAGGTGGAGAATGTTATTTTAATTACAATTTTAATTGTTGATGGGCAATTCACGTTTAGCAATGCAGAACACGATCTGCTGTTAGCAACAAATTATCTTAAATATGTAGACGAAAGTTTTAATCCGAAGATATCTTTAGATAAAACCGAGGGATTGGCGTTACAAAGGGAAACAGCATTCGAGACCTGAAATATTCGTCTTTCTTCTTTTTCTCATTATCTATTCACCTGATTAGTACGGTATTCGATTTTCAGGATTCGACAGATTTTATTTTAGTAAGCGAATTTTATTTGGTGGTCGCATGCCCTCCATGGCACCACAGCTGTCAACGTAAGAAAAGGATGTGAAGTCGTGTATGCCACTCTTTTGTGAATCACGTAAACTTTAATTTTTGTGTCAAGGTATTTGAAGTGTTAGCGTCACGTATTCTCTAAGCCGGAATTTGGGGCTCAGCATGACAGTTGGCAAAAATCAAGAGAAATCGACTAAGAACTGTACTCAGACCAGTGTATCAGCACACGGTCGTTCATCTGTAGCAGACTCGACACGTCTGGTTCACCTCCCTGACTCACAAGCAGGTGCATTGCATGGTGCACAACACGAGCAAGTCAGAAATGAAAGACTTTAAGGGGGGCGTTGATGAAAAACACACTATTTCAAAAATGTACCAAATCCACAGTTTTGGAGATATGGCAATGAAATTTTGTACCACACTTTACATGAAAATAACACATTTACATATAAAATCTTTTGATTATATATAATTTAAACATTTTTAAATGAAATTTGAAGTTTTATTTTCAAAAAATAGTGTATGTTCCTTTTTCTAAGAAATTAATCAAGAGATTTCTACAAAAATTTCTCTGTTTCATCTCTTTATATTTTGTAAGCTTCCCTCATGAGGATTTTGGAATAGGTCAAATAGGAGAATTTTCATAATTTTTTAATTACTATTTCACAAGTACAATTTTAAATTCATGCAAAATTCCAAACTCTTTGCCCATATCTAAGCTTGCAATCAGAATTTCAAAATTTGCTCTTGAGACAACGTTTATTAGGTTTACAGAAATATGTGTACAAATGGTCACAATTCTAGCATTCATAGTATCTGAGGAAAATATGCATAAACTTTAAAAAACAAACTTTTCGGGAAACGTAATTTAAAGTTCAACCTAACTTTTTTCCTTATGTCACGTCTTCAGAAGGCACTACATTTGTACTCTGAGTCGTCTTTCCCTTCAAGGCTTCTCTTCTGCTTTCTTGTTGTCTGCCTTCTTTCCTTTACCAGGTCTTCAACTGACTTTTCAGCTGCAGAGACGCACTGTAAATCTATTTTTTTCTATGTCCTGAGTACAATTTCCTATCTTGAAGCCGATTCCTTCTAATACCTTCTTCCTCCCAACGTTCCCATCATTAAATACAATAACTGCATCATAAGTTGCAATTCTGACAACTGTAGCAGACGCAAATGTGTTTTTAGGGCATCGTTTCCATATGAGTAAATTTAGATAATCGTTTATAAGATACGGAACAGAGTCACAGATGACCTATAAAGCCAAAGAGTATGTATTACGGCCTTCTAGATGTATCCTGCACACGTTTGGTCGAAAGTAATACACAGAATCGTCGTTCACTGAGCTCGTATTGAAGTGCTGCTTCAAAACGTGGGGGTGGCATGGAGGCTGCGTCACACTTTTAATTAATTTTCAGGCACTTCCAATGAGATTTCAACATTGAACCTTTGGGAACTTATTGTCAATGAGCTGTACTAACAAATAAATAATAAATCGGCGATTGACATTTTTGATCAATTTCATCAACGTCCCCCCTTAAATCATAAAAATTAGCAACATTTGAGCAGTTAAAATTTGGTAGGGAATTTTATATTTTATTGTGATACGGTGGAGATTCCCGATGAAACGAGAAAGTTTCAGATAATGTGTAGCACAAGTAACAGGACATTAAGCGCGAAATCCAGATATCAACGCAAATAAAATCGTCCGAGGTGATGGCAGCCTCCATGTTAAAATTCAGCAGTAAGACTCGATTATTTAACAGATCAGACTAGAGGAAAATAGAAGCTATATTTTAAAAAAGTAATAATACATTGATGAAAAGGGAACTGTTTGAGATAAATGATAAAATACAGGATAAAGCACCAAAATGGAAAGAAAGAACTGAATTTTAAAGATTTTTCTTGAGTATAAGCCAGTAGGATGATGAAATGCAGGAACGGAACTTACTGGGTGGAAGGTGTGGTATCGATACCACCCTACCGGCATCTCGAAGTTGGCAACGGAACTGGAAACTCCTATCAGATGCCAATACCAGTCGTGTGGGATTCAGTGAACCCAGTGGTGCATGTCCACTGTGCCACATCTCCAGCAACTCTGTAATACGAGCACCCTCTGAAACTGCAAATCAGGATGGCCAGTGGCAGCCACACAACATGCCCACTTGGAGCTAAGTGACGCTACACAGACACCACAAAGCTGCAGCTCCAACATCTTCATTCATACTTTAGGTCAAAGAGCCTCATCCTTTTCCTGTTGTGTTACTTGGACTATGCTTTTTGCTGCGTTATTTGTAATGAGTCTCCGTACACCTGGAGAAACCTACCAATTAAGTAAGGTCTTTGTTTACTGTATATGCTTGTTTACTCATCGTTTCTGGGTCCATCCAGCTTTCCTATGATAACAGCTGCTGCATCACTATGTAGCTCACATTTCCTTAGCGTTGTGTATGAAGTCACACACAACAAGAGGAATCTTTGATAGAAGGAAGAAGTGGTCCACAGGTCTAATCCTGAGAGATGATCAAGATGATGCCAATGCTGTTGATGACGATTACAGACATTAACATACAGTATGTAGCATTCACTGAGGTCAATCGCTGAGTATCAGAATTTCACCCCCAGTAGCCGTTTGACGCTACCGCTTCCCGCGGCAGTACCAGAAAGCGCCGGAGGCCGTTGTCCTTAGGCAGTTCATGGAAGTGGAGCGGTCACGTTGTCTTCTTCCTTCCGCAATCCGCCGTCTGAGAGGAGCGGCGACGGTCTCGAGGGGGGGAAAGCGATGAAAGATTCAGCGGCCGCAGATCACCTGCATAATGCAGCGTCTTCTCTCCTCCCCGAGGGTCCGAGTCCACGGCGCTGTCCGCCTTTCGTTGTCTTTGGCTTTCGTCCTCACAGACACTTTCTTTCGGTCGTTTCGAGGCCTTCTGTCGCCGCAGTTATCCTGGAATTTTTGTCACGACCCGATCCTACTTCTGTATTTGTAAGACGCAGCCCCACTGCCAAAGTGAACTAGAGTCCACAATTGGCAATGCATGCAGATTCTTCTGAAGTTGGAACTGTGTCACTGACCCGATGCCTTTAAAAAAAAAAGAAAGGATGATGTCTGACACCTGAGATAGTCTCTCGAACCCTGAGTGGTCAAGTGTTATGGGAAGGCATTGGAAGTGATGTCGGTCGTCGACTATCGAACTCTGTACTGTGCATTTGTGTCCGTACACTCTTCTTAGAAATGTGTTCCTGACGCTCTGTATTTGCATCGGAGTTGGTATGACTCACAGAAGACCATCTATCGCCACATGTAGCTCTGCAGAGGGACGTGACATCGTTAGTCATCTATTTGTGGTCGTCCTGTGCAGTAGTTTAAGTGTGTAGAAACATTTTCTCTGTCCTATTGAAGATTCACCGTAGACACCGTTGACCTCAGAAGCCTCAGTTCTTATACTCGTATAATCTCTGAAGTTCTATTACACTGTGATAGTAACGAAGGCAGACATATGTTATGAATCCTTCGATACTGTCGGGCATAAACGTAAATATTCGCACAAGGCTTTATCCACTACAGTTCGTTATTTCATGCACTACTATTTATGTATTACGTGTATAGAATAAATTTTGAAAATTAATTAAAAATATCTAAATTTAAATTTACATAGCTTTGGTAACTAATTATCAGTTAATATCTTTGATAACGATGTAAACCTCTTCGCTCCAAAGATTATAGTCGTAGTTACTTCTTCACTGTGAGGAGTTGAAGGGAAGTTGTAGAGCTAGGGAGACGTGCCGCGTTTGTGAGGTGGTAGAAAGCAGACATTGTAGTTGGAAATGATCGCTCATGGAAGAAAATTAATTCACGTTACGATCCGCTGTTTGAAGAGTTAAAATACATATATTCAAAGTGCAGTTATTTTTTATTTCGTAGACAGTGATTCGCCGGACTTTCACAATTCTAGGATCAGTGGTTGTTATTTGTACAAGGCAGACTTGCGGCATTATCATACACCTAAAAGAAAACAACTTTGAGACAATCACCTAACTAAAGGCTATATGTAAACAAAGTGAATATACCCTTGAATGCAATTCCATCCAGAATAATGACAAACGTCCTTTGTAAGGCCAAGTTCTTGTATCTCAGATAATATTGTATCTCAGATATATTACACTACGGATCTTGAACGGATTATCATCCAACCACAAAAAGTTCTACCGTGTCCACGACACACCATTCTGCAAAAGATTGCTCAGGTACAGTTTCTACACTCATGTAATGCAGTTCATCTAGCCACAACATTCGGGCATCAGACAATGAACGACTTCAGATGGGACAATTTTCCCCTGACTTTTGGTCACTAATTTAATGTTAATAACTAATAATACAACCTGCTTAAATAAGTAGGTCACACATGTTTAGCAATATCATACAATATTAAATACGCTTCACGTGCAGCTTCACCTTAAATGTGAATTCCAAGCTGACTAAAGACATGTAAAGGGACTGTAAATCATTTAGTTGTTCCTCTGTATTAAAGTGGTTACTGTAGTAAGCAAGAGAAGTTACCAAATCCATCAGTAGTCCCTTTGCAGAATCAGGCCTGTCAACGCAACAGAAAGAGGTATAACTGGTGTGTTCCCCTTTGCTAAATGTACACGGCAGGAATGTTGCAAGTCCAAATGTTTCTTCACTTTTATTGAAGCTCCTTGTCATCAATGTTTGTCCCACCAGCATCTTGGTCGTAACTGAGAGTATATTTGTGAGTAAACTGTTCTGATAATACTAGAGAACTCTTGTACTTTATACTATTTCTGCATGACACTGTTACTTACGTATTAATCTATTGCTGAACTAATTGATCAACGCATACCAGTGAGACTCTGTGCCCTACTTTTGTATTTATATAAGGCTTCAATTTCTTTATACGAACTGAAAAACAAAATGTCTCGCGCTCATTAACACACTCATCTTCTTTTAATGTCTTGAGTCGACCACATGTAAGTGAGATAAGTGCAAACTCGAACCATTGTAATAAGTTAATAACGTATTGTCTTGAGGAACAAACAGACTACCACGATAACAGAAGTATTTAAACATTCCGGAATTTGTTATTTACAATTCATATTTTTCCCAATATTAATTTTGAGAATTTTTATCTTTCCATGGCAACCACTATGAGTTTCTACTGTCTGAATTGTTTCGTGGTTTACGTGATGACCGAGCAATTGATCATCTTGCACATCTGTCGTTAATTATCTCATCATTAAAGTCGAGCATGCGTCTTTTCACGACGTTGTCGTTTGAGTTTTATGGTGATACGCTTTATTACTTCGACATTTTATTTTATCATCCACTTCATCATACGAGGTGTGGTTAGAAAAAAACCGGACTAGTACTGGTGAAACAATAAAACGAATGCAATAAGGCTGAAAGTCGCGTGGCCTGTCACGTGACTCTCGCTCCGCCTACTGCTCGAGTTTCATCTGCCTCCTGCACTCAGTCTGCCCGTGGCGTCTGTTTTAAGTAGTTGACGTTTTGTCTGTGCGTCGGAAAATGTTGAGTGTACAGAAAGAACAGCGTGTTAACATCAAATTTTGTTTCAAACTAGGAAAATCTGCAAGTGAAACGTTTGTAATGTTACAACAAGTGTACGGCGATGATTGTTTATCGCGAACACAAGTGTTTGAGTGGTTTAAACGATTTAAAGATGGCCGCAAAGACACCAGTGATGACACTCGCACTGGCAGACCATTGTCAGCAAAAACTGATGCAAACATTGAAAAAATCGGTAAACTTGTTCGACAAGATCGCCGTTTAACAATCAGAGCAGTGTCTGAGTTAACAGGAGTTGACAAGGAAAGTGTTAGGCAGATTCTTCATGAAAGTTTCAACATGAACAAAGTGTGTTCAAAAATGGTTCCAAAGTGTCTCACACTTGAACAGAAGGAACGCCGAAGAATGATTTGTTCCTACATGCTGGAAAACATTGAAAGTGATCCCACCTTCTTACAAAATGTTATTACATGCGATGAATCGTGGTTTTTTACTTACGATCCCGAAACTAAACGCCAATCGATGCATTGGAAAACTCCTGGTTCTCCACGACAAAAAAAAAGCACGAATGTCAAATTCGAAATTCAAGGCAATGATGTTTGTTTTTTTTTGACATCAAAGGGATTGTGCACATTGATTGGGTACCAGAGGGACAAACAGTGAATCAGCATTACTACATTAGCGTCCTGGCTACCCTACGTGAGCGAGTACGGAGAAAACGGAACGATTTGTGGAGAAAAAAGTCATGGATCCTTCACCAAGACAATGCCGCAGCTCACAGTGCGTTGTCAGTGAAGGCGTTTTTGGCAAAACACAACATTCCCATCTTAGGTCATCCACCCTACTCACCTGATTTGGCCCCCTGTGACTTTTTTCTTTTCCCTAAAGTCAAGTCAGCTTTGAAAGGAACTAGATTTGAGACTGTTGAAGCAGTAAAAGAAAAAGCGACGGAAGTAATGTATGGACTTACCGAAAATGATCTGCAGCATTGCTATGAACAGTGGAAAATTCGTATGGCGCGGTGTACAGACCGAGGAGGAGAGTACATTGAAGGAGATAACATGAAATTGTAAATAATTGTAAATAAATGTTTTTTCCAGCATCAGTCCGGTTTTTTTTCTAGCCGCACCTCGTATATTTCACGTATGCGAGATCAGAACTGAGATCCAGGAATGTTTCATTAAAATTGGCGAGCTCTGCTTGAGTGAAGGATTAATATTTTTGGAGCATGAGATGCCAGCTTAAACAGATAAAATGTTAAGATTTCCGGTTTCATTGGAAAATGAAAACCATTCACTATTTACAAAGAGAATTACGTGAATTGCTATCTCACACAAGATTTCATTTCCTTTTGCTTACTCATATCAGCTCAACTTAATGTCATTCCAGTTAACTACATTTTTAGGGAGATAGTCCAACTCATTTCGCCTACATTTCACTTGATGAAGTTCTAAGCCTGCGTAGGAAATCAGTAACTTGGATTCGACAATAACTGATATGTCTCTCTCGCCAAAACACCTACCATTTCCTTTCCTTTACTGTTTCAATGCGCGTTTGTCCATCATAATGTAATATCATGTTCAGGTATGTTGTGTGAAACGGGATGATTACTTCATTCATTACTGTAAATACTTCAAGCAGGAGGTATTCAATGGTTGTGTCTTCCAATCAAAAAAATGGTTCAAATGGCTCTGAGCACTATAGGTCTTAACATCTGACGTCATCAGTCCCCTAGAATTTAGAACTACTTAAACCTACTAACCTAAGGACATCACTCACATCCATGTCCGAGACAGGATTCGAACCTGCGACAGTAGTAGTAGCGCGGTTCCGGACTGAAGCTCCTAGAACTGTTCGGCCACAGCGGCCGGCTGTCTTCCAATCACTGATACGAATTTTGAATACCATGTAAGATAGGGCAGTTTTATGTTTTGTTCAATATTTGAACTAGCAAGCAAAACATAGAGAAACTAAATGTGTCCGCATGGAGGATCCACGTTCGTACGCATATTTCGGCGTGGGCACCGCCAACAACATCTGAAGCACATCCAATCAGTAATTATGTCCGTAATGAGTAATCGCTTAGCAAAGAACAGCCTGGAAATGCAACATCGCTCCATCCACAAACGATGACTGTTCTTCCGAGTTCAACCTGTTACTTATTTGTATGATTACGAGGATGGATCATGTGGTATGACCTTTGCTCGGACAACGTGATACTTGCTACTGGCACGGACAAAGCGCTACCTGACGTCAGTGTGCCTACTCTGAATGCTGGCGGAATTTTGAAAACACCATAAAGGGGCAGGTGCTCCCCTGCACCAAAAGACGTGTGAAGATCTCATGACAAAGACTTTAAGGTGAAGTTTGCGTTCGCAAAAACGGTATGCAGTTGCTGTGAGAAGAGATGATTCAACTTTTACTCCAAGCCATATTTTTTCAGCACGCCACACGTGGTCTTAATGTAATTCGAGACCACATCTGTTGTTAATGTGGAGGGAAGCCACACTTGGTATTAACGAATAGTCGTTTCTGTTCTCTTCTTTTCTTCGTCTTATTTCTCTTACCTGTCAATGGCTGTAATTTGTAGCTGCTGAGTATTCTGTCCCGGTAATGGCTGATTATCCATTGATGGTGTGGTGACATGAATGAGGATGATGGACGGCGGGAGACCGCTTGTGATTGACACTGAACTCATTTATATGCCCTCTGGTGCCAACATACATAGCAGACCTAAGCCATCATGGCAGATAGGACTTGCGGTGAGATGTGAGAGGAAATGACGTTGGAGGCAAGCTCTGAAGCACACTTATAGCAGCACAATTTGTGGCCATCGCTGCTTCATGTCTACCCACCGAGAATGCTGTTGACACCTGAGTGTACGCAGTAATAGTGGGGCACATTCCGTAGCTGTTGGCAGTGATCACCATTGCTGCTATTCACCCTAATGATTGTTAAACGTCCAGTCCTTACTGGGAACTACAGAGGTGTAACAGGTACGTTGGACCACACAGTGACCTACTATTTTAGCAGATCATGGGAAGGAGCGTATGAAGCTAACACACACACACACACACACACAGAGAGAGAGAGAGAGAGAGAGAAAGAGAGAGAGAGAGCGAGAGAGAGAGGGATTTCAAGTCGATTGGAGGTCTATGAGCACTATGGGACTTAACATCTGAGGCCATAAGTCCCCTAGAACTCAGAACTACTTAAACATAACTAACCTAAGGACATCACAAACATCCACGCCAGAGGCAGGATTCGAACCTGCGACAGTAGCGGTCGCACGGTTCCAGACTGAAGCGCCTAGAACCACTCGGTCACAACGGCTGGCCATCATTTTCAAGTGGTGATGAGTCTTGGAGGTACACATATGCCTACTCACCTACAAGACACTGAGGCCATAACCAATTAAACATATCCATATGAGTAAAGGCGCTCATTGTGTTAAAAAGTGGAATTGCAAGAGGTTCTGTAATTCGTTACTAACCAGAATGGTGGTAAACATGGCTGTTATTTGTGGCTCGCATATTATTATCTTTATTTTATTTGTAAATATACCAATGGAGCTATTTCCATTAAGGGTGGGTAGGTACGTTTGTAAAATACCTCTTACCGTTAAGTGTCCTCCATTTTCTGAGTTCAACGATATTTAATTATAATCGAGTATGCCAAGACTCAATAGCTAAGTCTTAGACCGCGATGAGAAGCTTGCCTGGTGACAGACCGCATTTCGATTGCGCGTGAATATTTGCACGTTGTGAAGCACCACTACACATGATAACTACAAGGACGGTTTTTCGTGCTTGGTTGGTGTACTTGTACCATAAATCATTTTCACGATAATCTTGGAACATGTCAGCCTAACAACAACAACAACACACATACACACACACACACACATATATATATATATATATATATATATATATATATATATATATATATATATATATATATACTGACGAAAAAATTGCAACACCATTATAATGTAATGAAATTTCGGGAATATATTAGTGACATGATGGTACACTGGCATCCTGTGTAACCGCCAGAAATGGAATATAAGCATTGAGACGTGCATTCGTGCATGCTAGGTGCTGTACAGGTGTCGGATGTCAATTTTCGGGTAGGAGTATCATACTTGTTTCCGATGGTCGGTCAGTATAGGAACCGTTAATGCTGTTCATGGATAACGCCGGAGTTGTCGTCCGATGATGTCCCATGTGCGCTCGATTGGAGACAGACCTGATGACCGAGTCCGACATGTAGAGCATGTTGAGTTACAACAGAGGTATGTGGGCGAGCGTTATCCTGTTGGTTAACACTCCGTGCAATGCTGTTGATGATTGACAGCACGACAAGGTCGAATCACCAGATTGACCTACAATTTGCGATCATTTTGTGTCTACTAATGACGAGAGTGTTCCTGCTGTCATAGGAAATCGCACCCACAGACAATAATTCCTGGTGCACGGCCAGTGTGTCTAGCACGCAAACAGGTTGGTTGCAGGCCTTCATGTGGCATCCTTGTAACCAATACACGACAATCAACGGCTTCGAGACAGCTTCCATCAGCAAACACAACAGACCTCATAAACACCGTCGACTGAGCTCTCGCTTGACAACTCCGAAGTCGCAAATGCCGGTGAGTTGGGGTCAGTTGAATGCACGCTACAGGCCGTCTGGCTCGGACGTTGTCCTTTAAGTAACTGATCTGTGATAGTTAACTGTGTCAATGTGGCGCTAACTGCTGCTCAGATTGCTGCTTCAGGTGCAGAACGATGTGATGTGCCAAAGCCATACGCCTTCCCTCTCAGTAGAGCCACATGGCCGTCCAGAACCTGTTCTGCTTGCCCTCGTACATACTCATAAGCACCGCTACCAGCAGCCATGTACAGTGGTTACCTCCCTGATAAAGTCTTTCTGCAGATGCAGAAGGGGCATCAAGTTTCTCGTAGCCCTATTACACGACCTCGTTTAAAGTCATTGAGTAGTTGATAACGGCGTCTTTGTTGCCTTTAACCCTAGGGTGCATGGTGCCGAAAACACACATGAATGCATATCAGGCCTCCAAGGCCCTGCCCTAATTTAAAATTTTCCTCTTTTCATATAATCATTCTTTGGAGTTAAATTTATTTCTGTCAAATTTATTGTCATATTGAAAGATCCCTAAGATACAGTAACAGGTTCGGGTGGGCCTGATTAACATTTTACTAACTTTTTTTAAAAAAACTGTAAGAGTGAATTTTTGTTAGTTACATCCATTTACATACAACATATACAAATAATTTTATTAATTCACTTATAAGTTGCAGTTTACGTTTTATAATATTTATTACAACCAATTTCTTCAATTAAAACATACTCATTATTCACAATATTGTGTATATAGGCAATATTTTGACAAAAAAGTTATTATTCATTGTTTACATAAAATTGCATTTATCTTAGGTTCCAACATATGACAAATGAGAAGCACAAAGAACGCCACAATGTTCCTTACAAATGTTGGTTTTATACTTAATGCATGTCATAGCACTTTTCCTGTGTTTATTATATGGACAATAATTGCATCTTCTTCTTTTCTCTGAAACAGGTAGTTGGTTCGGCAACACATCTTTCCTCTGCTAAATATCTTAGGAACAAACGCCTTTTATCACTTCTTCCACAATGGTATGTCAGATGTTGGGCAGAAAATAAAATTTCACTGTTCATTGCTGTGACGTACATCATATTCATCCATAATGCAAATGGCCATCTTCTTGTTTGTCTCTTGCAAGTGTAATAACGAATTTTCTGGTCAATTTGATCTACTCTACCCTTCGTAGAGTTATAGAACTTTATTATATTTGGTTTCTTTTTTGCATGAGTTTCGTCAATGTTTCTGTCGTGATGCATTGTGCTAATGAGAACTACAGACTTTTCATTTTTGGGAACGTAACTCACCATTGTAATGTCACCTCTAAATGCAAACAAAGAGGAATGAATCGCTCTTCAGGCAGATGTTTTCATCTCATTAGGAATTTCTGGTTTATTTTGTTTGACTGTTACCACCACTGTAATTTACTTCTGAACCATCTCTTCTGCCAGCTGCACACTAGTAAAGAAATTGTCAACAGTAATATTTTTTGATGATCCTTCAATGCTTTCAGCAAGATCTTTCACCATATTCAATCCAAGATTTTTCCGAATAGGTTCATGGGGCTTCCTTCCCGTGTAAACAATTCCGTCTAAAGCATATGCAGATGTAGCATCACATAACCAAAATATTTTTATGCCATACTTGGATGGTTTAGAGGGCATATACTGGGTGAAGCTGCATCTTCCACGGAATGGGACTAGCTGTTCGTCAACTGTGAACGAATCATTGGGAATCACTCTATTTCTACACTTGTCAAGAAATAGTTCCCATACATAGCGAACAGCTGCAAATGTGTCATCTGCAGATCGAGCTTCACGGGTATGCCTCTCATCAAATCTAACCATTCTCCTTATATCCTCGAATCTATTACCTAACATGGTGGCCTTATATGTACGATTTGCCTTTTCATCCAAGAATAATTCTCTAATGGGGACATCCCAACTCTTCTCAACACCAGAAAGCAGTAAAAGACCAAGAAAACACTCCATTTCAGCAAGCAAAACGTTTTTCCACATTTTACCACGTAAAGCAACCACTCTTCTGCCTTCAATATTTGTGCAGTTGATGATTTTCTCTAGTATTTTCTTGGAGATGAAATAGTCCCAGGCATCCTTAGATTTACAGGTTTTCATACCACGGGCTCGACCATGTGTCTTCTTTACGATATTATGGACAGGCATACGAAAAGTTGCAGGAGGACCTAATTTCCAAATCGTTCCATACCGACTAATGTATGTGTGGTCTTCAACACCTTTTTATAGTGGTTCTTCATTTTCAGACTCTGCTGAAGTAATATTATCGGAAGGACTGTCATCTGCCTCAATATTCACATCTGCAGGTTCATTGGCTGATTCTTCACTACTTGCATCTTCAAAAATATTTCCTTCCTCGCAAGAATCATCTTCTTCAAGCCACTGAGCCACAACGCTTTCAAAATTAGCTGCATTTGCACGTACTGACTCTCTTACTTTGCGTGTCGAAGCCATAGCAAAAGGCGTGTCTCTCGAACAGCAGCTTGTGCAGCACTAAACGAGTCATACTTGTAACAATATGGGCCTTGCAGCAACAAACTACAGTAACAATAAGGCTGACAAGAGCAGCACAGGATAACAATACTATGCAATAATAAAACATTTGATAGCAAAAAGTTCAATAACACACCGACATCGCCAATATGTGAAAGTAGTGTGTATTATTTTTTAGTTATAAAGCTACTGCTGCTGTTGGCACTCCTGTTGCTGGAAATACCACTACAGTTATTGTTGAATTAATAGCTACTCCCAAACAAATGATGAATACAATATAGGCAAAAGAACATTTATAAATGTGTGAGGGCTTCTGAAGCCCTGCTTATGCTTTCACGGTGTATGGCTAAACATATTGAATTATACAAAAAACTTAAAAAGGTATATCGTTCAGACTTGATAGGAGGAATGTCGCAGTGTTAGTGAAAGAGTACTGGAAAGCAGTTTGAAATCAGACAAAAAATTACAGAAATTTTTTAAAAATGAAGACATACAAGGGCCTTGGAGGCCCTGTATATGCATTCTAGAGTTAAGGTATTCTTGACTAAGATCAGTTCACCACACCCAATCTCAAAGGCAACTGGCGCTTACGACCGTTAAAGGGGATATGTAAAGAAAACTTGATTTTTAACCTCATAACGGCGGTACTTAGTGCGACTCTTATGCGACTCGCACATCTTTCTGCTGTAGGAACAAACCTACCAACTTTCTAGCTTTCGTTTATGTTCCACAACTGCTTCTTGGCGGTAAGATTTTTTTCCGTCAGTATAGAAACACACACACACACACACACACACACACACACACACACACACACACACCTCGATAGGAGGTCGTATCCCGGCACTCAGCACCGGCCGAGTGGCCGAGCGGTTCTAGGCGCTACAGTCTAAGTTCTAGGGGACTGATGACCTCAGAAGTTCCATAGTGGTTCGAGGCGCTTCAGTCCGGAACCACGCGACTGCTAAGGTCGCAGGTTCGAATGCTGCCTCGGGCTTGGATGTGTGTGATGTTCTTAGGTTAGTTAGGTTTAAGTAGTTCTAAGTTCTACGGGACTGACGACCTCAGATGTTAGGTCCCATAGTGCTCAGAGCCATTTTACATTTTACAAGTTCCATAGTGCTCAGAGCCATTTTCTTGAACCAGGCACTCAGCATTTTTTTTTTTTTTTTTTTTTTTTTCCAGCGCATTGACTGTGACGGTGCGCTCCTTGAAGATAGGCGTTGACTGTGGATATTGTATCAAAGACACAGTCACTTTCACTGTTCAGAGCTGTTACTAAACCCGCCCAAAGATGTAAACAACCATACATAAACATCCCCTATTAGACAGAGCGGGTGCGACAGCCGATTAGTTCCAGTCATTCCACCAGAATGGACACGGCTCGTGTTGTCTTGAGTTCAACCCTGCCTAGACGGTCAATAACGCGGGTTGATCACGTCCGCATTGTGACTTTGTGCCAGGAAGAGCTCTCAACTAGGGAAGTGTCCAGGCGTCTCGGAGTGACCGAAAGCGGTGTTGTCCGGACATCAAGCAGATACAGAGAGACAGGAACTATCGATGACATGCCTCTCACAGGCCGCCCAAAGGCTACTACTGCAGTGGATGACCGCTACCTACGGATTATTGCTAGGATGAACCCTGACAGCAACACCATCATGCTGAATAATGATGTTCGTGCACCCACAGACGTCGTGTTACGACCCAAACTGTGCGCAACAGGCTGCATGATGCACAACTTCACTCTCGACGTCCATGGCGAGGCCCATCTTTGCAACCACGACACCGTGCAGCACGGTACAGATGGGTCCAAACACATTTCGAATGGACCGCTCAGGATTGGCATCACGTTCTCCTCACCGATGAGTTTCTCATATGCCTTCAACCAGACAATCGTCGGAGCCGTGTTTGGAGGCAACCCGGTCAGGCTGAACGCCTTAGACACACTGTCCAACGAGTGCAGCAAGGTAGAGATTACCTGCTGTTTTGGCGTAGCATTATGTGGGGCCGACGTACCCCGCTGGTGGTCATGGGAGGCGCTGTAGCGGCTGTACGATATGAGAATGCCATACTCCGACCGATAGTGCAACCATATCGGCAGCATATTGGCGAGGCATTCGTCTTCATGGACGATAATTGGAGCCCCATTGTGCACATCTTGTGAATCCTTCAGGATAACGACATTGCTCGACTACAGAGGCCAGCATATTCTTCAGACATGAACTTGCCTGGGATAGATTGAGAAGGGCTGTTTATGGACCCATCAACCACCAACCACTCTGAGGGATCCACGCCGAATCACAATTGAGGAGTAGGACAGTCTGGACCAACACTACCTTGATGAAGCTGTCGATAGTATGCCACGAAGAATACAGGTATACGTCAATATATATATATATATATATATATATATATATATATATGTGTGTGTGTGTGTGTGTGTGTGTGTGTGTGTGCGTGTGTGTCTGTGTCTGTGTCTGTGTCCCTGTTAGTTTGTGTGTGTGTGTTTCTCTCAAACTCAGACAACCGATAGCAAATTTCATTACGGTATCGAATATGTTTATTGTGATGTGTTGATTAACATTCCCAGCTGCCTAACGAGATGCGTGCTTAATGCCTGTTTGTGAACCACAAACATAATTAATTTCTTTTCCGCAACTAATATTTGTCGAAGTTGCCGATTGCAATCTTCAACTTAGATTTTCCAGTTGAATTTTCCGACTGTTTGACAGCTCCCAACTTATTAACTTACGTTGCCGGTTGTAATCTTCAACTTATCTTTTCCAGTTGGATTTTCTGTTTGACAGCTCCCAACTCATTAACATACGTAATTTAAAGTTCGCGCAATGGGTGTAGGAAAACTGGCCCTCATACATGAATAAACGGGTGCCGGTCCTGCAAAATCACTAAGTCACAAGGGAGACGGATTATATGCCTACAGAGAAAGCCCAGTAATACCTCTTATTTATTTACATTAACATTTAATACAAGAGAAACATTACATAAGATACAAGCACGTCTAAAAGCCATCAATATACTTGAAGACATGAGGATGTATCGATCATACATAAGTCGCTTGGACGTGGTACGCATGGGAAACTAAACAAAAGATATTACCTCCAGGAATCGCGTTTGAATCTATTTTTACCGACTGCAGAAATGATTGCTAGGGGCATCTAATCAGGCATACATGGAAGCTTTCGTTACACACTTGGTAGTGCAGTGAGCAGTCTCGCACAAAGATTCACTTTAGTAAAATCCATTTGCAATCAAAAAGCTAAGCAAGACTTTAAAATGGCACTAATCAAATCAAACAGCACTGTAGGACCTTAATATCAATCGATGCCTGATGGAAATACATCGTTCACGCTTTTAGTTGAAATCAGCACTTACCGATCATCTTAGCTGCTTTCAGGAAGTCAGTGTGTTCATCGTTTGCGTCAGAGCTGAAATGCCTGGATCTTCGCTGCTCGGCCGTAGAGCGTCTGCATTAGTCCCGTTCGGCTGTAGAGTAGCGTGTCCAAAATTTCACCCCGGTCTCTCGTAGAGTTCCGGAAAACTCTCCTCCCTTGAAAGAAAATGCCCGCTTAACTCTCACACTGACCAATCACAGCCTGTCTCTCGTTGTTTGCCTCCTACACCAAAGTAAATTCTCGTTCACAAATCTCTTCTCCTCGTTTGTGCTTCAGAGAAATACACGCCAACAATATCAGTGCCCAATGGAATTGAGTGATTCGTTGTTCCCAATGAGCGCAGAGGAAATAGTGATCGCGTACTCCCCCTCTAAAGATATTTTCAATGCAGCCTTCTAGATGCATTTTCGGTGTATATCCGGTGTCTGGGATACGGGCGCTCAGTGACGAGATTCTCAGTGTCCACATGAAAATTAGCAGAACGGATGTGCTCAAGACACAGAAAATACGATAAGAGAAAGAAAAAGCAGTTAGGCATAAAACCACACTCACTGTCTCCTAATCTCACCCATGATCATCCACACATTCACACTAGCACGCGTCAAGTAAAATAGCGTTAAAAATGGTCAGCTGTTGTAAAACTTTCAAGTTAAACACAGACGAAAACAAAAATAGTTTCAGAGGAATACGCGGCTACCTGATCACTAACATAAAACATGGATGAGCCAGCCACCATTATAACATCTAGGTTGAGTCTGACATAGAACATTACAGCAACCCGCCATTTTTTACAATACTATTTATTTATTTCAACAGCACCGTTACCGGTTTCGAACCGACAGGTTCGTCTTCAGACGGAAAGTTCATGTTTTACATTATATTTCACCTTTGTTTCCCCAACTGACGAAATTTCATGGGGGGTGGTGGTGTCGATGAAGGATCCGCACCATTATGTTCCAGTGCAGGCTGCTTATCATCTTGCAGCACCTAAAACTATGTAATGCCCTTTTTTATATAAATATGCACATAATGTAAAGCACCACTCATACACTAAGATGTTTCATCACATGGATATATATGTTAGACTTCATTTTATTACTTCTCTTCAAATCACATTAATCATGGAATGGAAACACACAGCAACAGAACGTACAGCGTGACTTCAAACACTTTGTTACAGGAAATGTTCAAAATGTCCTCCGTTAGCGAGGATACATGCATCCACCCTCCATAGCATGGAATCCTCGATGCGCTGATGCAGCCCTGGAGAATGGCGTATTGTATCACAGCCGTCCACAATACGAGCACGAAGAGTCTCTACATTTGGTACCGGGGTCGCGTAGACAGGAGCTTTCAAATGCCCCCATAATTGAAAGTCAAGAGGGTTGAGGTCAGGAGAGCGTGGAGGCCATGGAATTGGTCCGCCTCTACCAATCCATCGGTCACCGAATCTGTTGTTGAGAAGCGTACGAACACTTCGACTGAAATGTGCAGGAGCTCCATCGTGCATGAACCACATGTTGTGTCGTACTTGTAAAGGCACGTGTTCTAGCAGCACAGGTAGAGTATCCCGTATGAAA
Organism: Schistocerca piceifrons; assembly: GCF_021461385.2. NCBI lineage: Eukaryota > Metazoa > Arthropoda > Insecta > Orthoptera > Acrididae > Schistocerca > Schistocerca piceifrons. Next base: position 237,055,938 of record NC_060140.1, read on the forward strand.
TCATGACAACGTGCTCCATTGAGCGTAGGTGGAAGAACATGGGGCCCAATCAAGACATCACCAACAATGCCTGCCCAAACGTTCACAGAAAATTTGTGTTGTACAATTGCGTGCCGATTCTCGTCAGCCCACACATGTTGATTGTGAAAATTTACAATTTGATCACGTTGGAACGAAGCCTCATCCGTAAAGAGAACATTTGCACTGAAATGAGGATTGACACATTGTTGGATGAACCATTCGCAGAAGTGTACCCGTGGAGGCCAATCAGCTGCTGATAGTGCCTGCACACGCTGTACATGGTACGGAAACAACTGGTTCTCCCGGAGCACTCTCCATACAGTGACGTGGTCAACTTTACCTTGTACAGCAGCAACTTCTCTGACGCTGACATTAGGGTTATCGTCAACTGCACGAAGAATTGCCTCGTCCATTGCAGGTGTCCTCGTCGTTCTGGGTATTCCCCAGTCGCGAGTCATAGGCTGGATTGTTCCGTGCTCCCTAAAACGCCGATCAATTGCTTCGAACGTCTTCCTGTCGGGACACCTTCGTTCTGGAAATCTGTCTCGATACAAACGTACCGCGCTACGGCTATTGCCCCGTGCTAATCCATACATCAAATGAGCATCTGCCAACACCGCATTTGTAAACATTTCACTGACTGCAAAACCACGTTCGTGATGAACACTAAGCTGTTGATGCTATGTGCTTGATGCTAGTACTGTAAAGCAATGAGTCGCATGTCAACACAAGCACCGAAGTCAACATTACTTTCCTTCAATTGGGCCAACTGGCGGTGAATCGAGGAAGTACAGTACATACTGACGAAACTAAAATGAGTTCTAACGTGGAAATTAAGCGTTTCCGGACACATGTCCACATAACAAATTTTCTTTATTTGTGTGTGAGGAATGTTTCCTGAAAGTTTGGCCGTACCTTATATATATATATATATATATATATATATATATATATATATATATATATATCCTTCATCGGCACCACATCCCCAAGAAAATTTCGTCAGTTGGGAGCACAAAAGGCGAAATCTAGTGTAAAACTATCCGTCTGAAGATGACAGTGGAGGTTCGAAACCGGTAACGGTGCTGTTTAAATCAATAAATATCATTGTGAAAAGTGGCTGGTTGCTGTAATTTTCTATGTAAGAGTCAATCTGTATTTTGTACAAAGCCACACGCTCAAAATCTCAGTTTTTGACAAAATAGCACCATTACAACACATTAAAACGGTGTATCTCAGACGGCGGGGTCGAAAACCCAATTACCGAGCATGCAACACCACTGCACCGTCACGTTACCCGTCTATCTGTATTAGTGAAAAACTGTTGTTCGCAAAGATGCTCTTGCGAGAAATTCTCGAGCGCGACCATCACAAGCGGGTCTCAGTGATACCGAGTTTAGGTACGGCGCCTTTCAGTCGCCGCCTAAACAATGTGGGCGGAGATTCCGCCTTTCGAAAGCCGCTCTTGTCCCCAAATTCTTGCGTGTACAAAAGCGAGGTGCCGCATGGCTGGGCTCCCACAGTGTGGGTCGAGACAACAGCTGGGGACCTCCCACACTCAAAGACCCTTCGAAATTACCAAGCAGATTCATTTCCAAACCTCACATCGTTACCCAGTAGAAGATTTTATTCCGTAAGTCAGATTAACTAGCCCCTGTATTGCCCTGTACAGAAAAGGGTGCATTGAGGCTGATGTTTACCAGTCATATCGCAATTATTTCTGCTGTTGACTTGTTCTTAGATCGAATTACTGACGGAATGAATCTTAAATGGTGGCTATAATTGATTTACGTGAAAGGAGTCAGTCATAAGATGGCGAACCCTTTTCAAAGCGAAGAGTTACCGCAGAATACCATCCCATAAGAAATCTGTGAACACTAATACGCAAAATATGTTAGTTACGGACATCTGTACATCTAAAGTTAATAAATATTTTTATGGCAAGAGTAACAGGACATAAGCGTTTCAAATGCCGGGATGATTCCTTTGAAAGGTCACTGCCGGCTTCCTTCTCCATCCTTCCCTAATGCGATGGGACCGATGACCTTGCTGTTTGGTCTCCTCCCACAAGTCATCCAGACAACCAAACAACCAACCTAAACGTTTTAGGAAGTTTATCATATGATTCTGTCACCTTAAGTTCTGGTCAATGTGCAAAACTATAAACGCAAGATTTTATATCGTTTCTTTCTTGTAGACAGTCCATGACAAATGTCCGAGGGGTGTGCCACGTATGTTATATGTGTGGATAACAAGTGTAAAATCATCGCACTAATAAATAACCAGGAAAAGTAACTCAGAACGAAACATGTCGTCTGTAACATCATCCACTGACTCACGGGCAGTCAAAGCGACGATTTGGATTTCAAGGGCTCAGGAATAACAAGGCAGTCTCCTGATAATAGACAAAACATATTGAAAGATCTATAATAAAAAATCGTAATTATTATTATTCTGGTGTAAGTTTTATGTTATAAATTATTTTTATGCCAACAGACGTAGGAAAAATGGTGCGGTTTATATCTGACAGTCAATTTTCTGATTGAGAATAAAAAACAGAAATAAATTACTCTTCCTATAAATCATGAAAAATTAACCCTCTTGTAACTGACTGTGAATTTTAATAATATTCTCTACCACTCCTAACAATTAATACTGCAACACTATGGCATGCAACAAACAATTTACATCGTCTTGCCGCTGCAGCTGCGTGAATATCCTGTGTCCAGCAACATGCTAAAATAATTCAAAAGAAATACTGCGATCCATACAGTATGCAAAACTTTTAATTTACTGTATTCTAAAAAATTACCATTGAAACAGTGACAAACTGTACTCACCCCTTTCTTTTTTCTCGAGAGTTTGATCAGCAAAAGCTTCAGTTATTCCACAATGTCTTTAATCAATAATTACGTATTTGGTCACAACAAAGATACGAATATTACTTTTAATGTATGCATACACAAATATGACAAAATCCCTCTAGTGCGCAAGCAAGCAACAACTACTCGCAACAAAAACTAAAATGACCAAAAATCCTCGATTAATACCAAAATCTTCTCCGGTGCCAGTAGCACAGCCAGGGCAGGCTGTGACCTCTCCTGACGCGGCTTCCCTCCACAGCAGGCTGCGTCTGACTACCCTCAACAACTGTTAGCATGTTACCATTCGCGATAATTAATCTCAGACTCAGAGTTTGTGTACGAACGAAACAGCAGAATCAATAGCGAACTTCCCAAAAAAAGATATGAACGTCCATCTTTCAATGCTTACATTAGAGTGACATATATATTTTTTTCTTAGTCACGACAACCAACCGGAGTTAATTCAAAACATTGAAACTGCATGGCAACATACTGATGCAAGATGATTCATCTCGTAGTTAGTGTCTAAGATCCAGACTTCAGGAAGTAAACAGCAAAAAAAAAGTGTGATTAATAAACAGAAAGCCAGAAAGACGATACATGCGCATAAGAATTGCAGCAGTTAATTGTTTGATGTGCCGTTCTGTTTACGTTCGGACAGATAAAATAAAGCAAAGACTTGTTTAAGTGTGATGCGAGAGAGAAAATTGAATAGACTGGAAGACAAAATTAATCAACGACTTTCATGCAAGTGACATAACAGCTTGGGAAGCACCATTTCATATTCATGCAAGAGTTAATGCCATGTACTTTGTTTCAGTAGTATAATGCTGCACTGCTCGACGAGACAAAAAGTGGCTGCGTAACACGCAATTTTATCGGTAGAGAGCCTCAGAGTAGATTTTTTGATTTGCATTAATAACTGAAACGGAACTGGTTCATTTTATGTCTTAAATATTTTATCAGAATGTAATGGTAGCACAAAAAAGCTTTGAATAAAGCTCGTGAGAAGTTTTTTTGTTACTAGTTGCTAACGCATGAGCAGTGTAAAATATTCACTGTGTAAGGTGAAGCGATTCGCTTTTAACTATGAAGATCTTTTGAAGAATTAAAAGCAACGGCTTCCTATGCCGAAGTAGTGTATACTTATCCATAATTTTAGCAGTGTTACCCATTACATGCTTATGAACGATCAGGGGCTAGATTAATTCGATGTGTAATAAATGCAAAAGTAGAGGATCGCTAAACACACATATTTAAAATCTGAAAAAGGAATCAGTCAGTCATCATACTAAGTGGAAATTTAGGCAGTTGAGAATACTGAAGCCTGTAGCTATCTCAAATCAATTTTCACATGAGAACAGTGGCTGCTGTAGTATTGATTCCATTCCTCTGCTTTGTCAAGATGTTTTTGTCGATGGCGAATAAGATATTGTTACTTGAGTTGCACCATTTTGTATTTATAATTATGACACAAAATAACCCGCCTGGATAGCTGGGCGCGTTGGCACGCTGCTTACGAGATTCTGGGATGGGCGCCAGCTCCGAACTGAACACACCAGGCCGATTAACGACGAGAGCGGTTGCGCCGGCCAGACTGAGTGTGTTTTTAGGTGGTTTCTCGCATTCGACTACGAGAATACCTGGCTGGTACCCACGTCCCCCTCAGTTATACGATTCGCAAACATTTCGAAATCGTCACAACTTCACGTGGGATAACACTGGGTACAGTAAAACGGGGTACACAAATTCGCCTCCAGGATGATGGAGTGGCGGCAGAAAGGGCTACCGCCACCCTTTGACACTAGCATTTCCCAGTACAGGTTAATATGCCGACCTCGTAAAGATATGGGATAAGGCTAGGAAAAAGGAGAGGAGAGTGATAACACCAGACAGACAACGGGGCGTAAGAATATCACTATTCACATTCAATATAAAATATTATTTTAACGAAATTTTACATATTCTATGCTTCTGTGATATTTCCCTTCCATTTATTGTTTGGCACACGCTTGTCGATAGCATGCTTCTATCTTTAGGTCATTATTACAAAATTTTGCGTAGTACACTTTCGATTCAGATATGATATTAGAGTATGACAGATACAAGAACTGGTGAAATTTTTTTCTCTGTACTGATAAAAATAATGTAACTTTTTAAAGTATCTTACAGCTTTTGTGAATAACACACGATGAGGAAGGAACTGAAACATATGTGTTGATTAACAATGTTTCTCTGCCTCGTGATGACTGGGTGTTGTGTGATGTCCTTAGGTTAATTAGGTTTAAGTAGTTCTAAGTTCTAGGGGACTGATGACCATAGATGTTAAGTCCCATGGTGCTCTGAGCCATTTGATTTTTTGATTAACAATGTAATTCTTTTCTGTCACTCTAAAAAAGGAAATCAAATGAAATGCTTACATTAGAGCTGGTCGAAGACCCATAGGCTGCTAAGTATTGAATTACAGTAATAGTTTTCATTATAGAGGATGATTCACAAGGTTGCACACGAACTGAAGAAGTTGACAGAGCAGCTATGTGTAATGGTAAATTAAAGTCATGAAGGTAATCCTAGGATAGAGCAATTCTTGGAATGTCGGAAACAACAAGGACAACCAATCCACACACACTTTAAGTAGAGCAAAGACAATGTACTGTTTCTGCGAACTCTCTTTTTCGTGTGCCGATATCAAAAGTCTCGTTTACGTGATATCAGCTTCCGACGAGGAAACACTTATTGCCAAATACTTGCAGCGTCTGGGGGGATCGTGCGCTACGATGGTACCAAATAGAGTGTGTCAGAATTTTCTCCGAAGACCACATGCCTGTATCGAACATGGCTGTCGCGATTTCGAACACAATCTGTTATGGTTCAGATGGTTCTGAGCACTATGGGACTTATCATCTGAGGTCATCAGTCCCCTAGAACTTAGAACTACTTGAACCTAACTAACCTAAGTACATCACACACATCCATGTCCGAGGCAGGATTCGAATCTGCGACCAAAGCGGTCGCGCGGTTCCAGACTGAAGCGCCTAGAACCGCTTGGATGGCAATCTGTTATGCACAACGTTGTTGAGAAATTAATGCGTTATATCCTTTGAAATTAAGACGCACGTGTACTGATTGATCTTGTCCTTCCTGAGTTTCCACTGACGGCCGCTGTGGCCGAGGGGCTCTAGCCACTTCAGTCCGGAACCGCGCTGCTGCTGCAGTCGCAGCTTCGATTCCTACCTCGGGCATGGACGTGTGTGATGTCCTTAGGTTAGTTAGGTTTAAGTAGTTCTAAGTTCTAGGGGACTGATGACCTCAGACAAGTCCCATTATGCGTTGAACAATTTGAACCATTTGAGTTTCCACTAGCGCAGGATTACTTCCATTATCACAAGTTCCTACTGCCTGCTTCCACTTCTTTCATAGCGGTTTTTTTGTGACTGTCGACTTGGCTGACCACCTCATCAGACCCACAGCATACTTTAAGAAAGCCTGTGCATACAGGCTTAACGAACATATGTAAAAATTACTATCTGAAAACTTCAAAGCATAAGAAGACAATCTCACTGAAAATACCACACAGCTCATATTATTTTCTAATCAATAAATATTGCATTTAAAAACAATACTAAATTATTCCATGTTAAGTACACTGCAGCTGCCTCGTTATAAAATATGAAATGCGTCTCAGACATTAATAAAAGTAGCTCGCAGTAATAAAAAGATGTTTTCAGTTTATAAAACGAAACTTTATATACTTGCTGTAGAAAATAGTTTCACCTACAGTCCTTTTATAACTGCAAATACTCTATTCAACTTTCTAAGATAATAGTGTTCGTCAAATGTACTAATACAGTTAAGTTTTACGAAAATAAAATATGTGGTTCGAAGATAGTCCCGTCAGCCAAAGCCCCGAGCCCTCCGCTACCGCAGACCAGGTAAACGATTTACTATAGTGTAGCCGGCCGGGGCGGCCGAGCGGTTCTAGGCGCTACAGTCTGGAACCGTGCGACCGCTACTGTCGCAGGTTCGAATCCTGCCTCGGGCATGGATGTGTGTGATGTCCTTAGGTTAGTTAGGTTTAGGTAGTTCTAAGTTCTAGGGGACTGATGACCTCAGAAGTTAAGTCCCATAGTGCTCCGAGCCATATGAACCATTTTTTACTATAGTGTTGCTCCGCTGGTAGTGACGTTCCCTCTCCCTCTTAGTTAAATTTCCTTCTTCAATAGCAATATTCTACTGATTAGAGGTAGACCGCAAAGTATTTATGTATTCCAACGATGTAGCTGGATGAGTCGTCCTATCTTTAATTATAAAATGCTTTAAGTGAACCTTCTTATCGTACATGAGAATCTGTAAGCGCTTATTGTCTGTTAAAGGAGTATATTGATTCAAGTGTTGCAGCTATTCAGTAACATCTTCTGCAGACACGGTACATTGGTTATTTGAGTATAAACCGGTCTCTAGTTTTTATTGTTTGAAGACTGAGGCCCTGAGCTGATGATTTACTTTCAAATCTTCGTCCATTACCGTTCGTATTGTCATAACACATCGATCCAGTACCCTGCTAGTAAGAAAAGGGTCCGATCGCCTAAGAGATGATGACTTACGACAAGACACTAATCTAATCGTCGTACGATTTATCGGTACAGTTTATACAAAGGCAGTAAGATGAGCTATGCCACAATACGATTATGTATGTCAGCGAGGTAGAACTCCACAGAAATATTATAGCAGATGCATGCGTTCGGCTGTTCAGTAAATTCATAATTAAGGACGCTGTCCTCTGCGACCCACTAAGATCTCAAACCTAGTAGTTTTATTTGAAGACATCTAGAAAATCTTAGCATTTGGTAATTTACCATTTAGTGTACTTTGTAACGTTATTGAGAAAATCGTGAACGCCATCTTATTCATGTTAATCAACTGTAGAACTGAGAATCATATCCGTCTAAAGAACATCATCGTAGATTGCGATACTCTAGCTTCTGATATGTATTGATCGTAAGGTGGCTCAGGTTTATCTGTGCTGCAGATACATGTTGTATATAACAACATTCACTTCAACATGGTCTCCAAAGTGGTTGCACTTTAGGCCCTTATGGTTCTCGGCGCCTCGATTATATGATTCCCTTGGACATAAGTTAGCAACAAGGCACGGGTGCACTTTCGTGTGGATTTCTAAGGTTAAACGAGAACTATCTGGAAGTGTGAAAGTTGTAGCAATAAGTGATACTTGCAATCCACACTTTCAGCAGTCATCAAATGTTCCGAGTACAATGATGACAAACTAGCAAATGTTTGCCGTTCGTTAATTATGTTGTTCGACGCAACGGAATGTCACAACGGAATCCATGAGTAACGTCCATCGGAGTTCGGGGAACAGCTAATCATCGGCAGATAGTATTGTCGAAAATTAGTGAGATGATGTGTCACGAATGGCACGAATCGCGAATTTCGTTTCCATTTCACATAACGAGAGAGTAATACCTTTTATTACTTCGTGTCACACGAAGTAGCGACGCATTACGTATCGTTACGCGACTGGTAAGTTCCTATGAATTTACGTGTTTACTAAACTATTTATTTTACTACTTTGCTTTGTGTTTGGCAACGCCGCCGTGCTGCATGTTCAGGACAGTAAATCGCCTGTGATATATCGAGGAAAAGTCAGTCACGTTTCACAGGACCGAAATTGCTTGCAAGTACATGGCTCCACAATTTACTATAAATATTAAGTACTGTAGCAAATAATTTTCAGGCTTTGTATGTGAGCAGGAATGGTAGTACGAATCGCTAGTATGTGACATTAATTCAGTAATTGTTACATACTGAAATGTTCTCCTTAAAAAATTAATTGTTTCCCATGACAATTCATTGTATTTACAATTACGTTAATGAGACCTGCTGACTGCATACAAATATGATCAATTTTCTTTTATATTCTATGACGTAGCAGTACCATTACTTAAGGTATTCCGTGGTCTCATTGTTGAAAAATTATTTCAATAAAGTTTCAGGTTTCGTTTTAAATTATTTATTTCTCCTGTTATTTCCTCGTTTCATACAAAAGCTCTTACACTCCGATGTAGTTATTTTCAGTAGATCTTGTCGAATTAGATGTTTCTGATCGAAATCACTTTCAACCATCTTTTATTTTGGTGCGAATCTAGTAAATATATTTTATCCCTACGAGTCACCGTACTTCGTACTTACAAATTTCTGTGAACCTTCCAGAGTTTTTACGAATCATTTATATGGACGTTAGATTCCTTCAGTATTTCTGGTAGCCGCTACTTTGCCATGCAGAGAGTACTCCTAAGTTTTCCATGTTGTTGTTATTTAATTTTAGAACACAGTGTTATCTCTTGAGAATAAAATGTAAAAGACAATGAAATATATTTTCTTTGCAACAAAGGTGTATATTTAGATTTCTAAACGGAGACATAGGGATATCATTCCTTCTCACATTTTAAAATGACCATCATGTAGGAGTTCAGATATCGATATTGTAATTGATGGATTTAATCCACACTTACGCTTCTTCCTTACAGCGCAGCGACATCATTGACGGGGATGCCCCATAGTTCTAGAAGGGACAGCTTGGCGCCGGTTAACGCACTCATGCTCATAAATTAAGGATTATGTTGGTGCATGGTGAAACAACGCTCTGGTGGGCGGTTTGCGGGTTTAAATCACCTCGGGGTATGACCATGCGGTGCATTTGACCTGCGGTCGTCGTACGGTGGTGCTGGCAGGTCCACATGCGTAGATATGTGTTGGTGAACGTCAGAGTACGCTGCAGCGAGTAAGTGTGCAGACGTTTTAAGACGTGCTAAAGGTGACTGTGTGTTGAAAATGGCTCATAGAACACATATTGATGAGGGGTAGAATACTAGGGCGACTGGAGGCTGGTCAAACATAGACGGTCGTAGCACGGGCCCTCCGCGTGCCACAAAGTGTGGGCTCAAGATTATGGCAAGGATTCCAGCAGATAGGAAACGTGTCCAGGCGCTACAGTACGGGATGTCCAATGTGTACAACACCACAAGAAGACCGATATCTCATCTTCAGTGCCCGCAGACGGCCACGGAGTACTTCAGGTAGCCTTGCTCGGGACCTTACCACAGTCACTGGAACAGTTGCCTCCAGATACACAGTCTACAGGCGACTGAACAAACGTGGTTTATTCACCCAGAGACCTTCAAGGTGCATTCCAGTGGCCCCTGGTCACAGGAGAGCCCGTAAAGCCTGGTGTCAAGAACACAGTACATGGTCATTGGAACAGTGGTCCCAGGTTATGTTCACGGACGAGTCCAGGTATAGTCTGAACAGTGATTCCCGCAGGGTTTTCATCTGGCGTGATCCAGGGACCAGATACCAACCCCTTAACGTCCTTGAAAGGGGCCTGTATGGAGGTCATGTTTTGATGGAGTAGTGTGGGATTATGAATGGAGCAGGTACACCCCTGCATGTCTTTGACAGAGGAACTGTAACAGGTCAGAATTATTGGGACATCATTTTGCACCAGTATGTCCGCCTTTTCAGGGGTGCAGTGGGCCCCACTGAGCTGCCATCGTGGAGGATTGCCTTGAAACAGAAGACATCAGGCGAATGGAGAGGCCTGCCTATTCTCCAGACCTAAACCCCACTGAGCACGTCTTGGATGCTCTCGGTCAACGAATCGCTGCTCGTCTTCAAACCCCTAGGATACTGTAGGAGCTCCGACAGGCACTGGTGCGAGAGTGGGAGGCTGTACCCCTGCAGCAGCTCGACAACCTGATCCAGAGCATCCCAACCCGTTGTGCGGACTGTGTACGTGTCCATGGTGATCATATCCCATATTGATGTCGGGGTACATGTGCAGGAAACAGTAGCGTTTTGTAGCACGTGTGGTTTTGTTTTCTCAACTTATCACCAATACCATGGACTTATAGATCTGTGTTGTGTGTGTTCCCTATGTGCCTATGCTATTAGCGCCAGTTTTGTGTAGTGCCACGTTGTGTGGCACCAAATTCTGCAACTATCCTTAATTTATGAGCATGAGTGTAGTTTGACGCGAAGGAATGAGTCAATCGCGTAGGAACCATCAAGCGAGTAGGACGCATATGTGCGCTAGAAAAGTGATCGCGTTGAAGATAATAATTTCACATCTCATGGTTAATTTCGGTTCGGGGCAATTGTTACATACTCAAAAGGCAATCGTTTAGTAATCAATCGGCAATTGTAAACTCATGTAAGCTCATGATCGATGTGTTACTGTAATTGTAGTGCAAGTGCGATCAGATCCAGTAGGGATTTGCTGGTTGAATTTAAAGTGAAGTAAATTAACTACGTCGTACAAATGTGTTCACTTATTAGCAGCTCTTCAGTATTATTAGAATATTTTGGAAGGAAATAGGTTACAGAACAGTGTGGGAGCATAGATAGGGCATGCGCCGTAGGTTCAGGGTTGGTTATCGGCGCATTTACCTCGGGAGTAAGTTCGCTCTTCATTAACTGGCTACTTATCAACGTCCGATATCTGATTTTCCAGCCAATCACACTACAGCAGGCAATAATCAAGTATAAATCAATTAACTGTGCGGATCTGCTGCTCACAATCTTTATATATCACCGCTGAGTGAATGTACTTGTAAGGAGCTATTTAAACAAAATTAAAAAAATAAACAATTCGTACTGCTGTTCGTATCTTTGTAACGAACTAAGTTACGAGAAAGTTCATCATGCTGGTTAGTATCCCCCTCGTCGTTAAACATTTGCTTTGATACATTTTCTGCTTTCCTCTGGACAAGACGTACACGGTGTGTGGGCTAGAAGTACACGTAAACAAATGCTGTTAGGCAAATGTTGTTAGGCAAATACGCAATAGATAGAGTCACTCTTCCAGATGTGATCCTCACTTTTCATGAACAGAGCTGGGGCATGAACACAAATATTAACTATGCAGCAGGCATCACCGTCGAATGTTAGGAAATGAGATTGCAGGAGGATCGATTATGAAGTGGACACACCAAAAGCCAATTTCAGGTTGACATTACATATAATTTTGTGGAAGGTCCATTTTTTTATGGTGTCTAAAGTGACAGGGCATATATATCTCCACATGTTGGTGAGCTGCCGGCCGAAGTGGCCGTGCGGTTAAAGGCGCTGCAGTCTGGAACCGCAAGACCGCTACGGTCGCAGGTTCGAATCCTGCCTCGGGCATGGATGTTTGTGATGTCCTTAGGTTAGTTAGGTTTAACTAGTTCTAAGTTCTAGGGGACTAATGACCTCAGCAGTTGAGTCCCATAGTGCTCAGAGCCATTTGTTGGTGAGCTATGCAGTTCCACACGAGCCTCCCGGAATTATGTTCCTGTAATACGGTGGCCCACCAGACGGGGATGTTACGACATTTCTTCTTGAGACGTTTCCTAAGCGGTGGATCGGATGGGAGAACCCTATTGGCTGGCCCCTCGGTATCCAAATCTGACTCTGCTGGATTTCAGTGCATGCGGGTTTATAAAATATCTTGTTTAGAGAACAAAGTTTAGACAGCTAATAGGAATAAGACGACATTTGTCATGCTTATAAACATGTCGCGACAATTGGAGTACCGTTTCGATATCTGTCAAGGTACAAGCTTTGCACAACTTGAACTGTACCAACACGCATAAAAATGTTAGTGGTCCTGTTTACAATTTTTGGCAAATAAAGTTATAAATGTTAATAGGTAGTAAATATAAACAAATGTTTTTGTGTACCTCCAGTCCGAACACTCTGTAATTAGGGTTTTCAAGATAAATGGGACACAGTGTTTACAAACTGCGCATGCTGATGTGGCGGTTATCGTGTTTAAAATCCTGAAATGTTCCATGTAACAAATAACTGTGTGAAAGAGAACCTCTTAAAATCTTTCTTGGCCTTAAATTTGCCTCAAACAGCCTAATCACACGTAATTCCTACAATAACAGAACCTCCACCACTCCAGTTCAATGATAATTTCAAGGAATAAATATCTCAGTCAAACAATAATTGCCTCTTCGTTAAAATGTTAATAATCATTAAATGAACAGAAATTTGCATTGCAATAAACGCAATTTAGGTTCATCACATTACCATATATCCTACAGTAAATTAAAAATCCTATCATCGACTTGAGCTCACAACATGTCCTCCGGAACTATTTTTACAGTCAGTGCCCCTAATAATATCAAGATACGAGCAATAAACAACAATTTTTGAAGTTTTTATAATTTTTATTTTTGAGACAAACCAAGAACTTCATTTTAATCCAGATACATTCTGTCACTTTTCAACACAGTCTCCATTTCTTTACATACCTTTCCTCATCGTTCTGGGAGCTTGAATATACCCTTATGATAGAAATCCGTTCCAGCTTCAATAACACACTGACACACTGTTTGTCGAACATCCTCTATCCTTTAATCTCCTGTCACAATACTCGACAAAACATCATCACCTTAACTTGAAATCTCTATAGAAGGTTTCGGGTGGTGGTTCTTTTCTTAAGTTTGTGGGTGGTTCAAATGGCTCTGAGCACTATGGGACTCAACTGCTGAGGTCATTAGTCCCCTAGAACTTAGAACTAGTTAAACCTAACTAACCTAAGGACATCACACACATCCATGCCCGAGGCAGGATTCGAACCTGCGACCGTAGCGGTCTTGCGGTTCCAGACTGCAGCGCCTTTAACCGCACGGCCACTTCGGCCGGCTTAAGTTTGTGGGCTTCGGTCAATAAACATAGAACAAAACGGGCACAGACATTTAGACAAACTGAACTTTGAAACATTGCAGTGATTTCATTCACTGTGACACACCTGTCTTTTCTAATGAGCTCATCAACTGTCTCCTTGTTGCGTTCCGTGAAGGCAGTTCAAGGGCGATCACTATCAGGATCATTTTGGATACGCGTGTTTCATCCATCTTGTAACACTGATGGCTGCCATACATACATTACCGTAGACGCATGTAAGTCTGAGGTGAATTTCAGCGGCAGCAGCACTTTTGTCCCCGTTTAACAATAAATTCCATAACAGCATGCTTTCGAAATGATACACTGATGTTGACCACTTTGGAAGTACTGCCTACAGTCACGTGAGAGACGTGACAATATTGTAGGGTGTAGTGTAAGGTCTGTAGATAACGATCTTGCAGGTTTTTTACTGGCGTTTTCATGACTTCGGGTGTGGCCCTCGTAGGCTTATCTTTTAAGTAGTCCTTTTTAAGCAGGCCATTAATCCATTCAGTATCAATGTTAACTGAAAAAAAATTGGACCTGCCGCAACAGAAGATTAACATAATTAAGTCCGTTATTCTCGCCGACAGCTACTGGAAGTTCCATGCAGTCTGATTCATTATCGTGTTTCCGCTAACGCTCAGGTCTTCTCCAACCACATCCTCCGACCCATTCAAGGTTGATACGCTTCGTAGCAGCTCGTTATTCAGAATGAAAGTCATTTTAAACGTGATAAAATTATTTTCTCGTACTTGCAGTCCTAATTTCATCGATCAGCAAATATAAGGGACAGTCAAATGAAAACGAGACAAGTGGCGAAAAGTGAGTAAACTGTTCATTGTTTCAAAAGTAATCACCGTAAATGTCATGGGTGATGACGCTACGCCAGTAATGAGCAACAGGCTGGGATGGGATGGCCAGGCCGGTTAAGAGAACCGCTTGCGTTAATTGAGAGATCGAGGTTCGTGTCCCGGTCCAGTACAAATTTGCACGTGGTGCCGCTGACTCATTTAATTGCCTGAATGGCTAATATTATTGAAAACCTCAGAATATTGGACGTTTTCGTCTGAAGTAAACTGACGGTCACGAACGTCTTTTCAGGGCTCCAAAAATATGGAAATCGCAACAGCATATAGGGATACTATGGAGGATGTGTAAAGGATTCCCAGGGAATATTCTATAGTGTAGTCGAGACAACATTTGCAACACATGGGCGGGCCTAAATGTTTCGAGTACGCTGCAGAAATTTGGTTCTGAAGCACCTGTTCGTCATCCATAGACTCCTTATTTCTCCCCATGCAATTTCTCTGTTTTTGGAATTCTGATGAAAGACATTCGTGGCGTAGATTTGTTTCAGTTGAAGTGGTTCACGCCTGGCTACAATCATGGTGTCGTTGCAACCGTAAACATTTGTCCGTGTACGTGTTGACCGTCTTGTCTTACAGGGGTAAATGTATCAGTTACGGCAATTCCTTTTGAAATAATAAACAGCTTACTTACTCCTTTCCCATTTGCCTCGTTTTAATTTGACTGCCCCTTATACTTTTTCGGAGTCAACATAGCATCATTAGTTTAGGAGAAATTAAAAGGAGCATGTACGGAAGATTCAGTCGGGCCATTATATTGTGTCGCAGCGAAAGCTTATGGCGCCACATTATTTGGGCGGGAGCCTTATCGAGAGGGTGGTAACTTACTGATCATCCCGTGTATCAGGATGCATATATCGCGCCGCGCGGAGTGGATGCTCATCGCCAGAGGGCCAGATCCACTGCCGCCCTACGCTTCGCCACTGCGCCGGCGGAGCGCATCGCCTTCCCCGGATATTGACGGATAGCCGGCCAGCGGCAACCGTGCACCGGCGGAAATTCTTCATCTAGGGCGGGCGTCCGGCGCGCGGACTACTTTATTAGGGCGGCTGGCGGCAGGCGACGCCGGCGCGGCGGTGTAATTGCAGGCGCACTTCATCGGCACGCCGGTCACGACGCCTCCGTCGCTGCCCATCGATCCATAGGCTGGCACTTGCTGGGCGGCGCGCCAGCCGCCTCCGGATTGGCTATTGGCTTCCTAGTTAGTCAGCGTGCCTTTACTACGCTTGTTGTTTCCCGCCACGAAAGGCTATCCTTTCTGCGAGAGCTTCGGACAAGAAACACTGTTCAACTACAGTCAAAGCAATGCACAACTCTCCTAAGCTCACTGGAAAAAATATAAGTCGTCTATTGAGAGACTTCGCTGGTAGCTTTGGAGCGCTGTAGAGTGCAGACTCAATATTCAATATTTCTAGATTGCCTGAAAGTATTTCACACAGTGTCTCACTGGAGACTGTTAACGAAGGTTCCAGTGGACGGATTAGGTTCCCAAATATGTGAGTAGCTCAAAGACAAGTAAGAGAAACCAGCACGTTGTCCGCGGCGAGGAGTCTTGATCAGAGACGACAGTATCGTCAGGAGTGCACAAGAGAAAGTGACAGAGCACAGACACACATAAGTGTGGTTCATCTGTAAAGGAGATCGCATATAGGACGCTATTGCGACCTATACGTGAGTAGTGCTCGGGTGTTTGACATCTGTACCAGGTCAAATTAAAGGAAGATATCGAAGCACTTAAGAGGCGGGCTGCTAGATCTGTTACTGGTGCGTTGGAACGACACAAAAGTGTTACGGAGATGCTTCGGAACTCAAATGAGAATTCTCTGAGGGAAAGCGACGTTATTTTCGAGGAATACTGCCGAGAAAATTTAGAGAACTGGCATTTGAAGATGACTATAGAACGATGTTACTACCACCAACATAGGACCACACAGAAAAGAGAAATTAGGGCTCGTACAAAGGCACATACAGAGTCATTTTCCTCTTGCTCTATTTGTGAGTGGAACAGGAAGGAAATGACTAGTAGTGGTAATGGGTACCATCCCCTTACGGAGTATGTACATAGATGTAAAGGAAATGTGGGGAGATGGTACCTAGCGGTCACGTGGCACTCCACCGCTAACATACTGAAGAGCCAAAGTTAGTGGTACAAATACCTAATATCGTGTAGGGCCCCCGCGATAACCCCCAAGAGCCGCAACACGGCATGGACTCGACTAATGTCTGAAGTAGTGCTGGAGGGAACTGACACCATGACTCCTGCAGGGGTGTCCATAAAATCCTTGAGTACGTGGGGATGGAAATCTCTTCCGAACAGCGCGTTGCAAGGCATGTAAGCTCAGAAGAGTGCTCTTGGAGCCACTCTGTAGCAATCCTGGATGTGTGGGGTGTCGCACTGTTCTGCTGGAATTGCCCAAGTTCGTCGGAATGCACGATGGACATTAATGGATGCGTGTGATCAGACAATATGCTTACTTAGGTTTCACCTGTCAGAGTCGTATCTAAACGTATCACTCCAACTGCACACGCTCCGCACCATTACAGAGCCTCCACCAGATTTACAGAGCCTCAACCAGCTTGAACAGTCCCCTGCTGACATGCAGGGTCTATCAGCTCGATACAATTTGAAATGAGGCTCATCCGCCCAGGCAGTATGCTTCTAGTCATCAACAGTCTAATGTCGGTGTTGAACCGTCCAGGTGAGGCGTAATGTTTTGTGTCGTGCAGTCATCAAGGGTACACGAGTGGACGAGCTCCGAAAGCCCATATCGATGATGTTTCATTGAATGGTTCGCACGCTGGCGCTTGTTAATGTCCCAGCGTAGAAATCTGCAGCAATTTGCAGAAGGCGTGCACTTCTGTCACGTTGAAGGATTCTTTTAAATGTCGTTGGTCCCGTTCTTCTAGGATATTTTTCCGGCCGCAGCGATGTCAGAGATTTGATGTTTTACCGGATTCCTGATATTCACGGTACACTCGTGAAATGGTCGTACGGGAAAATCCCCACTACATCGCTGCCTCAGAGATAATGTGTCCCATCGCTCCTGCGCCGACTATAACATCACGGTCAGTCTCACTCAAATATTGATAACCTGCCGTTGTAGCAGCAGTAGCCAATCTAACAACTGCGCCAGACACTTGTCTTACATAGGCGATCCCGACCGCAGTACCGGATTCAGCCTGTTTACATATCTCTGTGTTTGAATACGCATGTCTATACCAGTTTCTTTGGCACTTCAGTGTATAATTGAAGACAGATATTTAGAATCTACACAATATGTTGCGTCGACGTAGAGACGCGATAAAATGGCAGAAATAAGCTATCGGGTTTGATCGTGCTCATGAGCACACTATGAATGAATCTGCCATATTGGTTGCTGGATCAATTAAGACTGTCCATTGTGGGATGGTGTAGCATTCAGTCTCATGTAACACAGTGTAAGAACTTTGGTCATGAAAACATCCTGATCGATGGGGAATGGAGACGATTGTCATGTCTTGCCAAAAACAATCGGTTTCAAACCTGAAAGGAAGTGTTAATGTCAGTGAATGCAGGTCCATCTCAACCGATGTCCAAAGTAACGTTGTTAAGGGAGCAGCATGCAATGCTCATTTTGAGTGTGGTATCCAGCAAAACTCCATGTTTGACAGCAGAAAATCGAGTGCCATGTCTTCAATGGTTCAAACGATGTGGACTATGGACAGTAGTTTGCTGCATGCGCATAGGATGTTACGATGAGACTGAGACTTCTGCTCTTTTCATATTACACAAGACGTTGAGTGCACTGATGGCTCAATGAGGCGTTCACAACTCTGTGTGCAGGGTGTACTTGAGGTCAGAAGTGTTTCTATGGTTTTTAACGGTTGACTGAAAAAGTTACATACTTTGTGTTGTACTACCTGAATACTGCACATCTCTGTTTACTTTATGATTGGGCGTGTAATATAATTAATGTGAATTTTCGTATCTTCAAGATCGTGCAGCAGGGGGTTTAGTTTGGGTGGGGTTCAGCTTGCGACGTTTTGCCGACGTGGAGTTCAGTTTAACAATTATTTTCTTTAATATAAAAAGTAGAAGTACACTTTCAATAAAGTAAAATATTTGTCTATCTGACTCCACATACTACAAAATGTCTACTATCAAGTAAAAGAATAAAGTCCAATCTGGGCCCTAGTATACATAACACACTGGGCAACAACATCAACAATTTATCAATGCCTGGCGCTCAGGCGTAGTCATCCTATCTGGGAGAACTTTAGTAGGAAAACACAAGGTGACAAAACAACCATTAGACTTAACCAGAAGCGTAACACACACCTACACATAGGTCGACCTCTATCATCACACTATAAATGGTTCAAATGGCTCTGAGCACTATGGGACTCAACTGCTGAGGTCATTAGTCCCCTAGAACTTAGAACTAGTTAAACCTAACTAACCTAAGGACATCACAAACATCCATGCCCGAGGCAGGATTCGAACCCGCGACCGTAGCGGTCTTGCGGTTCCAGACTGCAGCGCCTTTAACCGCACGACCGTGTCGGCCGGCATCACACTACACCTTTCACATCAAGCCACATATAGTTTCCCAACAAACACGTTTGCATGCATCGCAATAAATGTGGCAAAAAGCGAAACGCTCAGAAGCAATGTTCAGCAAGCCACCACGATAAGAGGACGTTAGGAACTGCGGAACCGTGCGTAATAAATGCTTTAAATGGGAGGGAGGTGACGTACATTCAAATAGGTCAGAATGATTGGGCTCGGGACGGTGAGCGTGTCGTACTGCGGCAAGTACAGGGCCCGCTCCTTCAACAACGAGGCATATGTGGAGCCAGTGCATAGAAGAGGCCCACAAACAGCGCCAACAGAGTACTGGAGACACAATGTGACCACAGCATGAAACAGGATTGTCCGTGGGGCTGTAACAGATAAAGTAGCTTCGTCCACATTGTTGGCGCGACATCGTAGCACTGAAATGGATGTGGAAATGTCTGCATTGACTGTTTGACGCTATCCACTGTGGGCTGTAGTTGTGCCACATATGCCATTGCGTCGTCTTCCACTGATCAGAGCCCACCAACGCTGCAGACTGCAGTCAGCGCGTGACCGCCAACTTTGGTGTGCTGAGTGGCCAAATTTTGTGTTTCTGGACGAGCCCCGCTTCAGCTTGTCCTACAGTAATTGGCTCCAAACGCGATCTATGCCGCCGTGATAAAAACAACCAGGTGGACTGTATTGTTGAGCGACATGGTGGACAAACGTCAAGTTTGATGGCTCTGTACGCCACTGATGGACTATATTGTTGAGCGACATGGTGGTCAAACGTCAAGTTTGATGGCTCTGAACGCCATTACCTATAACAAGCGATCTCGCCTTCTACGTCTTGTAGGCAATATGATCAGCTACCGCTACATTAGGGAGGTTTAATAGCCCGAAGCACTGCCCTTACTGGATGCCGTTCCACATCCCATAATTCAGCATGAAAAAGCCCGGCACATGATGCGGGGAAAGCGTAAGTCTTCTTCAAAGAACAACGGATACCAGTGCTTCCCCGGCCTGCTCATTCTCCTGACATGTCGCCAATCGAACACGTCTTCGATATGATCAGTTGGCAACTTTCTTCCTTAGGTCCTCCTGCAGTCACAGTATACGCTGTGTGGAAGGGCCTACAAATCATGTGGTAGAGTATTCCGCAGCAGCATATTCAAGTTCTCTGATTCCATGTCAAGATGTCTGGTGGCACTGATTGCACGGCGTGATGGATTTACTCCATATTGAATTTCCACTGTCACAGTGCATGTACAGGACTCTAAATCTAATCATTTGTACAATATCATATCTCTAATCGGTGTTATAAATTTCATTGCTATCACATCTCTCAGTATTGGTGTTTCACTTTTTCCAAACAGTAGTGCGTAATAACAATTGATTATTCTCACATAACAAGATGACTGCTCAGCAGAATGCCGGCCGCGGTGGTCTCGCGGTTCTAGGCGCGCAGTCCGGAACCGCGCGACTGCTACGGTCGCAGGTTCGAATCCTGCCTCGGGCATGGATGTGTGTAATGTACTTAGTTTAGCTAGGTTTAAGTAGTTCTAAGTTCTAGGGGACTGATGACCACAGCTGTTAAGTCCCATAGTGCTCAGAGCCATTTTTGCTCAGCAGAATTGTGTCAACAACGGAGTCAGACTCATGAAATAGTTTAGACGCACTCTTTAGGATGAATGATATTGGAGCTTTTGGAGCTTTGAGCTCAGTTCCCGTGCTTCCAGCAAATAATAATGAATTAAGGATGGGTCCGACTTCTTGCAAGCACACAAAATATTGCTTTGTTTTAACGCTCAAACATTTTTCGCAGCATCTGTGGCAGCCTCAGTGAATTTTCTGCTGTCTTTTATTTTTCTAAAACATGTGTGTACAGATTATGTTTAGGTTAGGAAATACGTCACATCGAAGTTCGTTGCTATGTAAATTATATATATATTTTTCTTTTACATTTTGTGCGTTCTGTGACTGCCAGTCGGAATCTGCTACAGGTCTAAATTATTAGTACACAATGTCATCTGCAAATATCAGGGAGGTTAGAAAATCGTCTGTATTCATATTTTATTTGTGATCCAACGTTTAACATCTACGTTCAGGTAGAACTCGTGGTATGTGCCCTTTTTTGGCCTAGATATTGCAGCATTTAGATAGTCCTGAACTGTAACAGGTTTGTTTTTATGCGCCATACGCGTTTTCGTGCACCTGAACTAAACCTTTTGACATCGGTAAAACTTTTTTGCAGCTTAGATATGGCGAACTATTTTGTGTATTTCGTTATTCACGGGCTACGTTTCGTATTTTGACACTGTTTACTCAGGTTTTTCTTCTGCTCGTTTGTGAATTCAGCGTCTTGTTGTGACGTGGAAACAAGTTTCAGTGCACAGGAATACGTTTCTGATGCACTTCCGACTGTCCTTCGTTTGCTGTTTTGTTTTAGTGTAATGTCTGCAAACTTTGAATCTGCACGTTTGTTTTCACTCATCAAAGATTTTTCTCACGGTGATTAAAAAAGATGTTGACCAGCAGGTCACATATGGGTGACTCCATTGGAATTTCTTCCTATTGGATGTAGAAATCATCTTTAAATCTGAAATAATTTTGTCCTGTGATTACCTTCAGAATAGAAGCGACTTCTTGCCTCTGTGTTTGCAGAATAAAATTTGTCTGTCTTAGCTGTATTTCAATTAGTTTGATTGTTTCTTCAGTTTGTATGTGGGGGTACATTGACGGGATGTCGAACGAGAACATTGTAGCTGTGTTGGGTACATTCATATATTTCATTTTGTTGATTGGGTGTTAGTGTTTTCTAAGCTACTGTTGTTTGCATAAGTGTAGTGTTTTTGTAGAAACATGTGCATGCATCTGGCTAAATGATGTGCTGGGGCAGCTGTGAACTCGATCACAGGTCCTATTGTAGTACTGAATTTGTGGATCTCTGGTAAACTTCCGAATATGGGCGTCCTAGGGATCTTTTGTGTTTGCCTTTTTATTTCACTTTGTGAGAACGTAGAGTTAATGTTTTCAGTAGTTTTTGTATGTGTCTTTTCTTTCTGATTATCTTTCTAATTTGTTCTGCTGTTAGTTTTGTACGTACGACAATCGCCAACGGCAGAGTTTGGATATTGACAGAAACGACACTGCAAACGACACAACTAACGACACAAACTGGCTTCAAATGAAATGGAGCTATACTAAACCATAAGCCGAAATCAATATTAACTCACTCCTTCGTGTCACGCTGTAAACTATTGGGTCAAACCGCATATTCGATTAACCCATTCTAATACCATATGCCACAGCTACTTTCCTGTACGACATTCTTACGAATATCTCATATGCCAATACAACATGTAGTATGCAACAACCAATACAGCATCTTGATGAATGGGCTAAAAGCAACGCCAGCCAACACAACAATCCCATAGTGGAGTCCTGGAGTCCATTTAACGAAAAGACGTATGCATATGGTAATAAAACATGATACTGAGAACCTAATTCCTCAGTAATGAGCCTTCGGTATTCCCCAGCCCAGCTGTCACTAACGGATGAGATGCGACAGAGGAAAATAGCAACGGTGACGGATTTCTCCACGCCAAGAAGCAAGGACAATGTCACACTTTTCGCCTAGCAACGTGACCTTCGCTCCCCATAGACATGCTGGAATTGTCCCGATAACAAGTGTGTCAACAGTGTCAACCCTGTGTTCCAGAAGTATGGAAAAAGCAAGAAGTTGTTGTACGTATGTCATCTCTAATTCAGTGCAGTTCTTTTCTTCACGAAATTGTTCATCTGTTATGTCTCTGTCATTTGTTTGTTTTAACACTATGTAATTAAATTGTTCCTCCATACTATGCTACATCACTTAGTTCCAAATTTATCATTATTATATTGTAATTGTTGTATGTGTTTGAATTGTTGTAAAAATGGGAAGCTCAGCTTATTACGTTTTGGATCTGTTTAAAACTACTGGTGTATTTGAGAATTCACTTGCGATGTTTACTTTTAGAAAAAGTGTTTTGACGTTGTGATTTGTAGTGTATAGGTATTATGTAACTGATTAATTTTCTCATTTGTTCACATTTAATATCAAGTAAAAGTGTCTTAATGGAAATGTTTGGTGTGAGTGTGTGTGTGTGTGTGTGTGTGTGTGTGTGTGTGTGTGTGTGTGTGTGTGTGTGTAAGGGGGGGGGGGGGGCGGGGGAGTGGGAGGGCATATGTCAAACATTGGTTAATTTGTAAAGTAACATTAAGACTGTACCACCATATAGACAGGGAAGAGTGAAAAAATTATATTGTAATTAAATGCACTCTTTCCCCCATTGAGTGTGACTGTGTTTCACTGAAGAGAGCTGGACCGATTTTCTTTTCTGATTGTGTCAATTCTCGTAGTTATCGCCATCCTAAAACTGAACTATATATGGCTTGCAACATACATAGGAGCCTACTGCACATCTGACAGCAAGTAAGTTTGAGTGAAGATGATTCCCACAAGTATAAGTGTGATAGCAATTACTACGCATTCACTTATAAGTTGACAGTACGTCCTTTCTCAATAGTTGTAGTTAGTTTTATTTCCAGATATCCAATTCGTAGGGACACTCTAATTTTCCTTCAATCTGTAACCCACTGAAGTCTGTCACAAGACTTGCAAAATTTCATTTTTTTTTTTTATTTATTTTTTTTTTTGCGGTGAAGGCGGTGAAGGCGGTGTAGGGCACACTAAAGATCCCAGAAAGCGAACAACAATGAGCCTTGTGTGGAAAATGCAGAGAAGACGGCGCCACTCTGCCGATAGGAGAGCAATATTATAGCGGTGGACACTATGGAGACTCTGTGAAAGTTACAGGTATATATGGCTCTATGCTCTGCCCAGAACGCGGCATGCAAGGTGTGAGGATTCTATAAACCGAGAATGCAACTTTCTCGACTCAAAAATACCTATAGCTGGCCCCACATACAGGGCGTTTCGCTAAATGTGTTTGCCTTTATAAGGTACGAAGTAATAGGCGACGGAAATATGTATTGCGGTAGGTCACCATAAGAAACGTTACACTTTCTGCGGAGCTATGAACATAGTTTATTGTGTTATTATCCAAAGCGTTACAGCAAAAAGATACAATTTTTTAAATGGAACAATAGTTGTTTCTGTCAACACAGGAATCAGTGACACCAGCTGTGTATACATCAATTCAAATTATATTCCTATCACCTTTAGTTTGGGAGCTACAACCTTTCAAAGTTTCAGGGGCAGATACCACACACGCTGCGCATAGCACAATGCGCCTTCTAAATTTGGTGTGGCCGAGTTGTAACGTCGCCGGTGTCACGGAGCGAGAAGTTTCCTCGATGCGCTTTTAGGCTGCCGACTGTCGCCGCACACGGCCGTATACCCGACAGTTCGAGCCACACAAACAAACGGGGCTCAATATACCACAGTTACTGACATCGGATGAAGATGGCATACACAAACAATGAGTACGTTTACATGTAGCTGATGCTCGGCGGGTGCCGAAACGATGCCACTGAAGCAGCCATGGCGTGCACCGTGAGATATCCTAGGAGCTCCGGCAGCCATTACGTTCTTACGTGCTGAACAACGACTTCGGGAAACAGATAGATTGGTAATGCGCCACAGTAACAGGCGAACTGCAAGAAGTGAGGAGACGTAGATGTTTGTTTTAGCTGAGGTACACCGCGATCCTTACGTCAGCTTACGAGCCGTTCATGCAGTCGCTGGTGTCAGTCAGTCTCACATTTATGTGGCGTATAGTACACGGCCACAGGTTTCCCCAGTACCGCCTGTTACTGACCCAGGAGCTGCATGGGAACAATTTCCATGCGAGAGTTACATTCTG
Organism: Schistocerca piceifrons; assembly: GCF_021461385.2. Taxonomy (NCBI): domain Eukaryota; kingdom Metazoa; phylum Arthropoda; class Insecta; order Orthoptera; family Acrididae; genus Schistocerca; species Schistocerca piceifrons. Next base: position 237,080,827 of record NC_060140.1, read on the forward strand.
TGAATGGGCCAGGCGTAATTTCACGCTCGAGTCTTTACAAGGTGTTACGTTCTCTGACGAGTCCACGTTCACAAACTATGGAACAGTGAATCGCCTTAACGTGCACTACTGGGTCACAGACAATCATCTGTGCGTACTACCGGTCGACCGTCAACGTAGGTGGTCTATTAATGTATGGTGTGGAATCTTGGTGGATGAAATCATCGGTCCACACTACTTCCCAGGTATTCCTTATCACTTCAGCACTTATCGCAGCACATAGTCTGACTATTCTCTCTCGTATATCGCGCAAATAGTAAATATTCGTCGAATACGGCGTGTCCGTCTAACGTGCCATTGACATGTAAACACCATTCGACGGTTTTGCAATACAACACTAATAGGAACGGTAATGTTACGCCCTGCTAAACCCGCAGGACAGAACAGGTAGTTTAAGTTGTGGAAAGAGGACAAAATAAGGGGCTGTCAGTTACAATGGAACATACAACTTTATTATTTGATCAAACATTACAAGAACCCAAAAAGTTTTTTATACACACAAATTTAATCCTTGGGACTTGCTTACTGGCTGACAGGCACTTTACTTTAAAAACGGCTTAAGACCAATAACTTAAAACACAAGCATAATCAGAAATTTTGAAGACAGACCTTATCTTACAACAGTTATTTATTTAGGCTGAAGGCGCAAAGAATCTGAGATTTTCAGGACAAGGAATTTGAATTCAAAATAGACGGAAAGCTAAAGGCTAAACAACATTACATTTAAAACAAAGGCCTTGCGTAAAACAGTTTTCAATTAGGCAATACTCAACCAAAACAGAAATTTAAAAGGCAAAGCCTTATCTTAAAACAGTTCTTTAGTTAGGCTGAAGGCCCAAAGAGTCAGACACTTCAAGAGCAAACAAGTTAAATTAAAATTAGCTGAAGGCCTAACACATAAAACTCCATAACATTTATTATTTTTAATACCAAAGGCCTTACGTGAAACAGTTCTTTAATTTAGGTTGAAGGTCTTAAGAGCAAAACAACTCAAAACAGGTTGAAGGCCCAACACTTAAAATTCAACAACATTAGAACCTTAAAAATGCCAAAGGTCTTACATGGAACAGTTCTTTAAATTAGGCTGAAGGCGCAAACAATCTCACACCTTAAGGGCAAAACAATCTTAACTAAAAAAAAAATCTGCTATAAGCCACACAAGTACAAACAACAAGAACAAATAAAAAAGGCAGCACACCCAAGGGCGCTCAGATGTTCGAGGGTCGGCCGGGAATTCAAACACTAACGCTCGCTTAGGTGAGACAGGCAGTCATTCCAATAATTCACAATCCGACGACAACGCAACCGACCGACAGTCAACAGACCCACCAACAAGATAATTTCCACTTCACCCAACCAGGGCACAACAGGGAGTTCAACGGAACAACGTAGTAGATGTTGGCGCCCACAAACAATCATACATGGAGCTGTCAATCCACCAACCGTTCTGGACAGCAACAACAGGATGAGGAAACTACACTGCCTGAAATTTATGCCAGTGGCCAGGGCAGGTAATCGGAACATTAACGGCCACAAGACTGAAGATACCGCTGGTGCACTTCAATTCAAATAACCAGTTACGGTGAAACTCCACCGGAGGATGGCTAGAATTTTACAACTTGAAAACCATGTTGTTGCTGGCATGAATATCCCAGCAGCCGACAACGAACTCCAAACGACACAAGGTGAACAGTCTTGACTTGCTGGTAGATTAAATGAAAACTCAACTTTCGTGGCCATGGTCGGTGAGCCACGGACCTCGTAGCATGGGAACAGCCCCACACACTCGGACACCACATGGAGACCGCCAGCGGACCCTGCCAAACTATGTCCCGTGGAGAATTCCTCGCCGCTCCACGCCAACCGACCGACTCAGGCCCGGAAAAGGTGAAAGGAACTAGTACACGTCGGCCGATGAGACGGCGAACCAAATGACCAACCAACGGTCGTCCCGCTCCAATCTCCCTCTGTCGGACAGTTTATGTGTGTCGCCAGCGGTCGGCGCCTCACCGGTGCTCCATCCCGCCACTTCACTGCTGCTGCGTCCCGACTTCACTGCTTGTCCGTCCCGAACAGACTTCCACAGACTGCCAGACACACAACGACCCGGAAATACTGTCGGTCGCTCCAGAGATGGCACGGCAGTTCACTTATCGATACGCGCTGCTGCCGCCGCTCACGGGCAAGTAAGGCAGGAATTTAGTGACACCAGTAAATGCAATAAGAAAACGAGGTGGCGGTACCGTAATAGAAGATGACAAACAATAAATGGGATAAACGCGAGCCGTGAACATCTCAAGTAAGACTAGTACGTCGAATCAAGCGAATATGAATGATGTATTCCTCCGAAGAACAAGTCGATATGCTTCTCATTTATGGAGAACGCCAACGAAATTCAGTGAAAGCTAGAGCCTTATACGCTGAAGGTATCCTCAACGTACTCACCCTACATCTCGCACATTTAAATATGTGTGTGATAAATTGAGAACAAATGGATCTACAACGCATCGGAAACATATCCTGCAAAGAAAAGTTACTGACGAGGAAACGGAAATTGGTACTCTTGCCTTGGTGGTTCAGGATCCTTGTGTTAGTTCGCGTCAAATTGGAAGGGAATCTGGCACGAGCCAGAGTAGTGTCGTTCGTGTTCCGCAACGCCATAAATATCATCCTTACCATATCAGTCTCCACCAAGAACTGACTGGTACGGATTGTATGCGTCGCATTAAATTTTGCTGATGGGCTCAACTTCAGATCCAGAGGAATGAAACGTTAATTAACTTCCTTTTATTTACTGACGAGGCTACATTCACCAACCATGGAAATGTTTATTTGCATAAGATGCAGTATTGGGCAACTGAAAATCGATGTTGGCTGCGGCAAGTTGCACACCAAAAACCGTGGTCGGTGAATGTATGGTGTGGGATTCTGGAGGACAGAATTATAGGCCCTTATTTCATCAAAGGAAATCTTAATGGTAGGAAGTATACCTCATCCCTGCAAGAAACATTAGGTCTGTTATTGGAAGAAATATTTTAGGAACAAGGAACAGAAGGTGGTATCGCCACAGTGGGTGTCCGGAATATTTTTCGCTGATTGCTAGAAATGAGTTGCAGAGACAATTCCCAAATCGTTGGATTCGGCGCGGAGAAGACGCTTCTGGATTCTTTCTTGTGAGGATTCATAAAAGTCATTGTTTATAAAGACGTTCCAACTACACCTGAAGGTATGCGACAGAGAATCGTCAGATTATGTGCTTCGATAAGCGCCGATGTGATGAGAAATACCACTCAGTCCATGATAAGAAGATTGCAGCACTGCATTGATGCCAGTGGTCATCACTTCGAACACCTTCTGTAAATGGACTTCATGCCACCTTTGTGAGCTTCGTTGAGCTTCAAAGGCCTTACTGTTACACATCATTGGATTCGTCTCCATAGCCGCTATCAGAAAATATGTACCAAACTATAGCGTCCCATTTAAAAAACACAAACTTGACCTTCATATCTCTGAATCGACCCCACCTAGCAACAAAAAACCAGCGTCATATTATGGCCCCCGTTGTCTCTTGCAAATTTTGTCCCACAAACTTTTCAGCTCCTATCATACTTTCGGAGTTATTCTTGATGGCATTAGTTAGTGACTCATTCTGTATATAAAGCAGAGATGAATCTTAGGCAGATAGTAGGAAACAACATGCTCTTACAAAATAACTGGCTCCTTTGAGGCACCGGCAGGACAAAACCAAAAACTAATTCCTTTCTTTAGCCGTTGGCCCCTGGGCGCGAAAATGCGGGAATTTTATTGGCCAACCTGGTGTGATATAGTGGTTTTTGAAAATTATCGAGAAGTGAGAGGACGCTCCAAGAGAAGTGGCCCTTGTCATTGGTTGACTGCCTGTCATATGATAGGATTGGATCTCGAAGAAGGGGTAAATCTTAGGAGGGAATATAGGAGGAAGTAAGGAGTCTCTTCGACTGCTGCTGGTGAGAGAAACACTTCGAATTCTGCTCGCAAAATGATGTAAAGTTTGCGTCTGGTAGATTTTACTGATTCATTGGCATCGGATCCGACAGCTGCGGACAACACAGCGGTGGTGTTAAAGAATATACTAAGATTTGTAATCGGCTTCAGCGCGCATAAGTCCCAATGTACTCAGTAAACTTCAGAGTGTTTATGAGTAGGAGGAAGACGCCCTTCTGGCATGCCTAATTCTACGAACTCAAAGTTTGACAATTACTGTCGTTTGATCGCGGAAACGGGTCAGTGTGCTAGTAATGTAGTAACCTATCAGTCGGTTCCTTGTCTTGAATCTCCGCCAATCTTCGCCACTTGTAACTGTTTCATGTTCTTCTGATAATCTGTCAGTGATTAAACATGTTCATGTTGTACTTCATTGGAACTACTACACTCGTTTTGTGCGAAGATTTATATTAAACAATGGAAATTCTGGTATCTTTGACGTACATTACATACGTATCTCACCAGGTCACAGAATTAAATTACAGTGCCACTATTCCGACACCCTTTTGAAGTCTGTAGGGCATAATTTACCGTTAATAAAATTTTTTTTCGTAACAATTGATAATTTATGATAGTTTACAGTCTTCGTTTGGCACCTAAATACTGATACAGGGTAATTACTTAAAGGGGAGGGGGTAGGCTAGGACAACATTACTAGATTTATTATTGATGTTTGTTCATCTACCCAGCTACATGTATGAGTTTATAGAAAGCCTACATTCCAATGTAAATGGAATGTTACCATCCTGACGGAGTGGCTAAAACCACTTCACCTCACGTGTCTTGTAATAAAGGACTGGTCATGCAGACATGACGCTGGAAACAGAAAGAGTAAGACGCATAGCCGGCCGAAATGACCGAGCGGTTCTAGGCGGTACAGTCTGGAACCGCGCGACCGCTACGGTCGCAGGTTCGAATCCGGCCTCGGGCATTGACGTGTGTAATGTCTTTAGGTTAGTTAGGTTAAAGTAGTTCTAAGTTCCAGGGGACTGATGACCTCAGAAGTTAAGTCCCATAGTGCTTAGAGCCACTTGAACCAATAAGACGCATGGATTATTACTTCTTGATAATACACTTGTTTTTGTCATTGGGCCTTTGGGTTGTGATCAAACTAATCTCTTCCCAACGCTGTTAACATATCCTGAGCATGTAAACATTTCATTTCAAAAATTCTGTTTGAGTCAAAATATCAACAATTTTGCACGGCATTGAGGGATTAACATACTAGACGTTCATCAAAAGCACTGGTATTCCATCGTCTGAAAAATTAAAGTCAAACAGTGTTTTCATATTTGACGACGTCGCAGCGGAAAATCGGGATGAGAGTCTCAGATATTTTTGCTTTGGTTGCCATACGCAAGTCAATATATTTTGTCTGAGACAGACACAGTCAAGGATCTTGAAGCAGTTGGTCCAGTATAATGTGAACATTGTTATCACTTAGAAATAGGACAATCTGAATGTGAAGCATGTTTGCCAAGCACATGCAGTAACTGACATGGCAGTCAATGAATTCACTGCCATACGAGGGGATTGCTGGAATAACTCGCAGTACGGGTTTTTCATTTTAGATAAAACTAGGAAATTGAATGAGGGTCGATACAGACGGAACTACAATGAGATTCAGCACAAAGAGCTGTATATCAGTGTATTGTAGGCTATGAACAAATTTTGCACGTGTGTTGCACACTCGTTCAGAGAGTGCATAGGACATGCATCTACGCATTGACAGGAAAATCGAAGCAATCGACGCTAAATTAACGGAACTGGAGTCTTATCGTGGCGGGGGCTGTAAATTCCGTGGTGTTGAATACTATAATAAAGGAATATGACTTATATGTCAAAGAGTAAATTGAAGAAATCAACGCAAAACTAATGGATATGCTTGAATATATCAAAGCGATTGTTGATGATCGGATAAATGTCATCGACAGTTAGCTAACGCCGTTTTCATTCCGAGGTCAAGGGGTTTTAATCAAGTTGTGGATGAGCGATCTACTAACGACACGATTTTTTTCGTCAGAGCTCATGGGGAACGAGGCCAGTCGTTGAGAGAAAGATATGTGAGTAGTAACATTACTATTTCTGCTATCAAAAATAATAAAAAAATCTAAATCTGCATACAAGGTTGTTCTTTTCATCGACATGTACTTTCCGCTGATATTGCAAGGGAAGTGCAGACCGAGCTAAACCGAAAAATAATAGAATACGCCTTACCTCATATTGTGCATTATAAAGAGGACGATGAGACAGTGAACTTCAACGTAAGTATCAAAAATTAATTATTATGAGTCGATGTACATGTCCATTGCTCGCATCTCTGTGCGATGCTAATCCATTTTGCTTCTTCCTCCGTTGCAGGAGTAGTACTGGAAGTTTCTAGAGATGGATGCAGAGCACCGCTGCTGGACCCTACATTGATGTCTCCATCGACGCCTACATCACATCGGCCTAGCTATAACAGGGCTGTGCCGTCGACGTCTGCGTCACCTCGTCTGGGGCTGTCAGGCCACTGGCCCCAACGTACCGCCAGCGGGTCAGTGTCGTCGACGTCCGCATTATTTCGTCTCGTGGTGTTAGGCTACCGCCTCCAACCTAGCTGTAGCAGGGCATCACTGTCAGCGTCATCACTGTCACCCCGTCCCTGGCCAGCCAGTAGTAGCCCAACAGCCCGTGATCTTCAGGTAAGTCACGCAGTCACATTAGAGTACTCAGTGGTTTCTGGTGCTTCATTGGACAGGATCTTACAGTCTCACATTGATAACGTCAGTGCTGCTTTTCGAGATCCAGCTATCTTCCTTTGTGCAGGCCAAGCAGTGTTGGAAAGGGAGCTCCCTGCAATCGCCAAGACCCGGCGGGATTCCGCCGCCAGGTGCAAAGCAGTTCCCTATTGTGAGCTGTCACATGAAAACGAGGAGAGAGCATTGGGGTTGCGCAAGGGCACTAAATGGAAAGGGCACAGATAGGAAAGTAACACCATGAGGAGATTCAGAGTGGACTGTGTTCAGCAATAGCTCCATAAAATCTAGCTCTCCCTGGTACAGAGACGCTTCTTTCTTCTTTTACGGGTTGAGCAGCACATACTGAATGCGAAGTCACCCTATGGCTCTGCCTCCGATGCCACGAATTTCAGACGCCCATGAGAGTGTTTCGTCTAGGATGACTCCTAGGCACTTCACCGTGCTGCTCCATAGGATGAGTGATCTCAGTATCTCGACTGACGGAAGATCTGGCGGCAGTATTCCTACGAAGAAAATCACTTCCTGTCTCTTCACTGCGTTTAATTTCAGCCGACACCTCGTCGACTATGAACCCAAGACGTCGCACCCGTGTTGGAGGTGACGTCTCATCGTGGATACGTTAATGCTGCGGGTAAACAGCGCTATATCGTCGGCTGAAAGGGGTAGTTCAACGCTTGTCACCAGCGAAATGTCTGCAGCGTATAGGGAGTACAACAGGGGGTCGAACACTGACACCTGCAGCACTCCTGCACGCGTCTAACGAACTGTAGACAAACCATCACCTGCCTTCACTTGGATAGGTACGATCTGATAAGGACTCCATGCGACGCCGACAGCCGAGTACAGGAAGCTTGAATGCGTGGCCCCCATGCCAGACAGAATCGAAGACCTTATACACGTTGTTGAACACTGCCCCGTGGTATTCTATTGTTTCTAGTGCTGTCATCGCCTGGATAACAGGTCGCAGGGGCTGGTGGAAGTCAAATGGCCAGCTTCGAATGCGAAACTGTTCGTCATGAATGACTTCCTCTTGGGTGATATGTTCCATCAGCCTTTTCGAGTTTCAGCCTCTGAAAAATTTTGAGAGAGACGGGAGCAGTCTGCCTCTGTCAGGACTGAACATGGACACCAGACCCGCTCATTCCCTGTTCCCGTGTTCTTCACCTGCTGCCTTAATGTCTCATCGCGCGCGGCTGAAGCGGCGTTTCGTGTCTCGTTGGTAAGTGAACATACATTCACGGAACAGTCGGTACTTCTCGGTGATCGCCGCCAGCTGACGAGAGGAATCTTCTGATCGCTGCTGTCGCCTCGGGATACCTTCATTTGCTGTTTGAATTATGCTTCTGTTGAAAAATACTAGGGCTGCATCGGCTCCGTCTGCATCTGGGTTTGGCGCGTTCTCGACTGATTCGAGTATTTCCGCGTGGAAACGCTCGCAGTCTAGGTTTTGATAACTCGGACGCCAGTCTGGAAGGGAGGTGTCGATCACATCCATGTCAAAGATAATTGGAACGTGATTGGATGAGAGGACGTTGTGCATCTCGTCGTGCGCGAAACAATTGCGCCTCCTACGTGAACGCTAATCAATCAGAGGATCGAAAGACTGCACAACGCAGATACGAGTCACCATTGTTTCGCACATGTGTTCCATTTATACCACCAGGGCGCAGACTGCCGCACCTGACGTGACCGGCGAAGAGTCAGAAGCAACGGCCGCAACCGCACCCAAAGAGACAACGACTTGTGCACCAAAGTTGGATGGAACGAACCACCTTCAGGAGGGCGAAGTTGACCACGTTCGTCCGATCCTGGTCAGGAAGTGCGTGAGTCAAACGGCCCCAGGCGGGCGACACCGGAGTGTTGGCGCCCTCTGGTAGTGGTGAAGCGAGGGTTCTGTTGTGGACTGGCAAGACAGCCAATCCACTAAGACAGGTAGCCGAAGGGCACGCGTTTAAGCTCACGCAGGATGGCGTGAGGTCTGGAACAGGGCAAGGTCTTTATAGTAGCAAAAATAGTACGTAGCTTCTGGAATACTTAACTTTAATCCATAATTGGTGAACATCGGTCTGACGGTACATGCATCACAAGATAAATAGCAATTGATAGTGGCGCCTTGCTAGGTCGTTGCAAATGACGTAGCTGAAGGCTATGCTAACTATCGTCTCGGCAAATGAGAGCGTAATTTGTTAGTGAACCATCGCTAGCAAAGTCGGCTGTACAATTGGGGCGAGTGCTAGGAAGTCTCTCTAGACTTGCCGTGTGGCGGCGCTCGGTCTGCAATCACTGATAGTGGCGACACGCGGGTCCGACGTATACTAACGGACCGCGGCCGATTTAAAGGCTACCACCTAGCAAGTGTGGTGTCTGGCGGTGACACCACTGGTTCCATTCCAGGTTTTTCCCGTTGAAGTCCTTTACAATGAATATTCTCTCCTCCAGGGACAGCAAATAGAGGTGGCCTTCACTAGCAGTTTGTCGGGCTGCCGGTATAAAGACACGAAAAGAATCTTTCCAACTTTGATGGCCACTCCAGTGCCTCCAATACGGCAAGCTCTGGTAGGGGGACTGGATGATGTCGCCGCGACCTCCTAACGTAGATGGTGGTACTGCCCTTGTGGGTAGTCCTGTTACCTCGGTATCATCAGCAGTTTGCTGTCCTAACGTTCAACCTTGGTTTGAGGAAGATGCCTGGTAGAAGACAGATGCAGCATCCTTGTCCGGGACGAACTGGCGAAATTGGCCCTGCTGGGGACATAGTCCGTTCACATTGAACATATGGATCGTTAGGCCACGAATGTGGGCATTATCCCTGGTGAGCTCGGTTCTTGACGGCGTTGGTCAGGAGGTCCACCGTAACTGCGTCAACGAGTACAGGTAGCTGACGCACAAGCTGCCTCAGTGCCCTAAAAAGAGGACTGAGTTCGCCGGCGTCTTCTCTAACGCTTGCGTTCGTCGCTGCGATGGTGTCCGCTGGCTGCTGCGTGTGTTCTGCACTCTTTGATGTGGCGCATAGCGCCATCTGACGTCCGCGTCCACCATCTGCGGCCTGTAGACCTGTTGGCAGTGCGGGGGTGATGGTCTCTGCTGCCTTCCCCTTGGCAGCATTGGCCAAATTGCTTCCTAGTAGAATGCGTCGGAAGGTGTTGCAGCTCCGTGAATTGCCACATGGTGGCTGGCTACAGTTGCAGCAGGTCGGCAGGTCCATCTTCTTGTTCTGGCACTCTCTTGTCTGATGTGGCTTGGCTCGTTTGGCACAGTAGTGAACCACTTGGTCCTTACCTTGGCTAGAATAGCACTGGGCTTTTTCCTGCCTTTCGCTCTATGGGTCTCCATCTTCAATGAGGTGTCGACGACTTTGTCCATCTGGAAAATATTCTGAGTTTCGACGTTGTTGGCTGGACGATTAAGAATAGCACATATTCCAGTGAGTCTTGAATGACTTCATCAGGCCGGAAGAGTGGGCTGGGAAACCCAGGGCTGCAAGGAGTTGCTTCAAGAACTCCAGTTCCATCTTCATCAGACGATCGCATCACCTTCAGCTGCTTCCGTGGCTCAGAATTGTGGGCGAAACCATGTCATTTCTCCTTCTCTACAAGCTTCATTAGCCTGAAGTTGTCTCCAATGTCTTGCACCTGGATCTGCAAGCCTCCCTCACGAATGCGATGGAGTGAATCTTGTCATGAAAAGTCTGTTGATCCTGTGGGCACCAGATGGTGATTGTCAGTGGGTGAGATGGCTTCTTCATCTGTCTCAGTGTGATCCTACCCCATTCGACTGTTTCCTGTATACCTCCGTACCAGTTTGCGGTTTAATGGGTCACATTTGCTGGAGTACAACGGCTCTGGCCATGTGCTTCCGATCGGTGACAATGAAGCCATCCTCACGTGCCTGACGCGGAGCTGTGTTGCATTTTATCCCCGCTCTCCTCTTCTGCTTTGGCCTGTGCACATCAGCTTGGATGGAGAAGCTCCCCGCTGCGACCGTGCCGGGGCGCATGCACGAGGTTTGTGTCATTTCCATGTTGTCACCCTGATACGGGGGTGGTTAGTTACATCCACCTTTGGTGCTCCTGTCGTTGTCTCCTTGGGTGCGGTTGTGGCCGCTGCTGCTGACTCGTCGCCGGTCACGTCAGGTGCCGCATACTGCGGCCTGATGGTATAAATGGATGTGCGAAACAATGATGAGTCGTTTCTGCGTTGTTCAATCTTCTAATCCTTTGATTGATTGGCGTCCAGGTGGGAGACGCAAGTGCTGCACTGTTTCACTCGGTTTATCGCTGTTTGCGAGTGAGGAGAAGGTGAGATCCAAGACGCGGTTGGCGAGTCGGTTTTGGTAAGAGGCGGCAGCAGGTACGGACTGAGGATCCAGCCTGTTGACATGATTGGCGTATTCAGAGCAGAATGCACGATAGTATCCATTGTGGCTGATGTCTGGCTTTTGGACGTAGAGTGCCCCAACAATTTGCCTGCTGGAGTGTTCTCGCCGTGTGCAGTTTGGATGTTGGCGGCCGGAATGGAGCTTTGAATGATGGCATATGGCGTATTCTGTTTATTCCCTCAGTGAACCTCGCCTGGAGAGTTTGAAGATGAGGTTTTGCTGCAATTACTCTAACCTAACCCGTTTGAAGCCGCGGGAGCAACTTGGCTGAATTGCTTAGTAATTGCTTCTTATGTATGTATAAAAAATATGTGTATGAGAAGTGTTGTAAGGACAGCTGGTCTGTTATAATCTCTGAGCTAGTCTAGGGTTACATGAATGTTTACTTCGATGGGTTACTGACTGAAATGATAAATTTGTCTTTGAACTGTTCTGCTCCGATTCTGCAGGCAATATTAAATGCACATTGTTGTTTTCATTTTTTGTTCCTTAGTTTTAAGTCATTACTTCTCTGTTTCAAGTTTTGAGCAATGTTGAATTAGGTTTCCACATTTTGAACTAATGTTCTTTTACATTTATTTTAGGTGGGTTTTAATCTAGAGTGTCTGCAATCTCATCTGTAAATGTTGAACCTAAAGTAAGAGGAGGGTAAGCTTCTATCTATTACTCTGTAGTTTCAAAGAGCTTTCCATGTCAGTTGGTAAATCTGCTACTGGTTATCACAAGTTTCTTATACTTTTATATTAGCAGTTGTAGTACAATAATTTAAATGTCAGGTTACGTTACTTTAAGGGTTTTATTATACCTTAAAAGACCTAAAGATCTTATTGCCGGAGCTTTTGACTTTAGTTACGTAATGTGCATGCTATTTGTTGATGCCCTTGGCTACTGGTCTGTGACACTGTAATTGACGCTATGCTTGCTCGCATGTACACACTCCTGTATTTCGGTCCGTGCATATATCCAGACAGCGTCTCAGGTGGCTGCTAGGTCTCACTGGAATTTTGATTCCAGTTGCAGCTGCTAAACAAATTAAGTTCCCCGGATATTCTGTTTGACGAGTTGTTTTAAGTAATTACCTCTTCGAACTTGCCCTATCTTCTGATCTAACGTAACGAACCTAAGAATCTATTTCCTGTACTTGACCGTTAACTATACTTAAGTTTTTGAACGTTTCAGTTCCAACTGTAATTCACTGCTCTTGATAGTCGGCTTGGCCTACCTCGGTGTGATCAAAACTGTCCGGACACTTGGCTGAAAATGACTTACAAGTTTGTGACGCCTTCCATCTGTAATGCCTTCCACTCTCGCAGGCATACGTTCAATCAGGTTGCTGGGGAATGGGAGCCCATTCTTCACGGAGTGCTGCACTGAGGAGAGGTATCGATGTCGGTCGGTGAGACCTGGCTCGAAGTCGGTCCAGAACATCCCACAGGTGTTCTATAGGTTTCAGGTCAGGATTCTGTGCAGGCCAGTCCATTACAAGGATGTTATTGTAGTGTAACCTCTGCGCCACAGGCTGTGCATTATGAACAGGTGCTCGAACACTTTGAAAGATGCAATCGCCGCCCCGAATTGCTCTTTGACAGTGGGAAGAAAGAAGGTACTTAAAACATCAATGCAGGCCTGTGCTGTGATAGTGTCACGCAAATCAACAACGGTTGCAAGGTCCTCCATGAAAAACACAACCACACCATAACACCACCGCCTCCGAATTTTTGTGTTGGCACTACACAGGCTGGCAGATGACTTTCAACGGGCATTCACCATATCCACACCCTGCCATTGGATCGCCACATTGTGTACCGTGATTCCTCACCCGACACAACGTTTTACCACTGTTCAGTCGTCCAGTGTTTACGCTGCTTACACCAAGCGAGGCGTCGTGTGGCATTTACCGGCGTGATGTGTGACTTATGAGCAGCTGCTCTAACATGAAATCCCACCTAACTGTCATAGTACTTGCAGTAGATCGTGACGCAGTTTGGAATTCCTGTGTGATGGTCTGGATAGATATTTGCCTATTACACGTTTCTACTTTCTTCAACTGTCGGTGGTCTCTGTCAGTCAACAGACGAGGTCGACCTGTACTCTTAGGTGCTGTACGTTTCCCTTCACGCTTCCACTTTACTGTCCATCGGAAACAGTGGACCTAGGGATGTTTATGAATGTGGAAATCTCGCGTACAGACGTATGACACATGAGACACCTAATCACTTGACCACGTTTGAATCCGTGATTTCCATGGAGCGCCCCATTCTGCTCTCTCGCTATGTCTAATGACTAATGAGGTTGTTGACATGGAGTACGTGGCAGTAGGTGGCAGCACAATGCACCTAATATGAATAACGTATGTTTTTGTGTGTGCCCGGATACTTTTAATCACATTTTAAATTTGGTTGTGTTACTTGTTATTTAAACTGATATTCTATTGTCTTGCGAACTGCTTATGTAACTGTTCATTATTATAAATCAGATGCAAGACAAGATTATCATTGTGCTGTTGGCGTATTTTGAAATAAATTTGTAATTTCTTAAGGGAAAATGATTTGCGCAGCCTGGGTTCGCCCTTCCTCGTCTCATATGTCCAGCTTATGCTGGGACATTTCTAATGACCTCGTCCCCCTCATGCCGCTAGAGATTTCCACCAGCAACAAGGTGGCGCATACTAACCGCCGTGTCTGAGGGCCCTCGGCGCCGAGCTCTCGCTGCATCTATGAGACGACCCAGCGATCTCCCAGTGGTTTCCATCTCCGGCTGGGTGGTAATAACATCCTCTGCCGATAAGCATTTTCTCTTCGTCTCTGGGGAGTGAGTCCAGTGGTGAATCCTGTCGGGATATGCGTCCATCTTAGGAGAAAGGGTGGGGGGGGAGGGGCAGGTGTGGCCGCTGGAAGAAAAACTTTCGCCAGATGGCGACCCGCCACTCACTTTCCACAAAAAATCCTCGTCGGTGGTTCCGTCATGGCACTGTTCTGAAAACGACAGTTTGCTTGGAGAGCATACGACGAATTGCTTTTTCGGAGCAGGGAGCTTCTTCAAACAGAGTTAGCCTCTCAGGGTATCCTAACGGAGTGCGTGTAGGTGTGCACCGTACCACTGCTGGAGCTGGAACGCCATTAACAGTCGGTCTGCTCTCTCGCTCGCTTCTGTTACTTTCCCCTCTTTGGGGAAGTGTGTAGAGGAGTTTGTAGCCCCATTGGATTTTACTCCACGTGTTTGCTTGTGTATGTGATTATTTCCTATGATTTTTGGATGTCTGTGTAATGTGATGAATGTTGTGTGTGTGTAATACTTGTCTGAGGTGGCGATGTGCTCGATTTCAGGGGGGAGGGATCAGGATTAGGAGTTAGAGATGATTTTCCCCTCGACTTGCACGGTGAAGATCGTCACTGGGCGTTTTTGCTTGTTGTTGGACATGTCATACCGGCCTAGTGAGTGGATGAGGTCATTTTCAGGTAAGGAAGAGCTCTCATAGAAAGCCCTTACCAATTTTTGGAAACGCTCTTTCAGGAAGGGGATTTCAGCTGAGTTTCAGATCGTCAGTGGGGAATCCCAGACGTAGATGACCTCCGGAGGGCGCGGTTCTGCAGCCTCTGGGGTTTATCCAGGTATATGTTAACACCTACAGAGTAGGGAAGGGAGCTGGTTGTGTTGAGGATTTGGTATAGGATGGACGTTATACCACAAACCTTGCTGCAGGCCTCGTCTACGTGGGGCTTCCAAGTAGGACGAGAAGTCGGGCTACTGCGTTCTCCGTATATTCTGGACGCTGCCGTCTTCCGTGGGCGGGCCAGTCACGCGTCCCTGGAGGAGAGTGCCACGCTGGTGGTGGGGGAGCTTTGCGTGGCTGGTGGTGAGGGAACGCATCCGGGCCTGGTACTAACAATGAGTCCCTGTGTCTGTCACCCCCTCCAGAATGGAGCATTCATGTCCTACTTTCGTAATTACTGAATCACTCACTGTGCTGAATTTAAATCCGCTATCCCAGTTAAACGGAAAAAAGGGTTAAACCGCGATAGCGGATTTCAACTTAGCACAGCGTGGAATTCTGCAATTACGAAAATACGACTGAAACGCTCCGTTCTTAAGGGGGCGTATTCAGTGGACGGAATGGACAGACACTGCACCGGCGCAGAGCTCTCTTCCTGAGATGCATGTCTGGCCGCCCACAGATGTCAGTGGTCCAGCGTCTAAACAGGTACGCAGAACACGGAATCACAACACTTCACCTGAAAACAATGGGTGCTCATTGGAACTTTGTAACAAAAGGTCGCCACCGCTCGACTAATCAGCCGAGAAGATTTTATCACTGGAATACGCCGAGAAGTCTGCTACCATATATCAGTTTACTTTTCTTTTTATTTCTTGTGGCTTCGGATTTGATGGGACTGAAACAATAATAAAATTAATTGGTTGTTGTGACAAGGAACGTGATTTTGGACTTTGTATTTCCAAGTTTTGAATTGCTTACACAAAAAAGGAATTACTGAAATGTGTACGGTTTACTTACTGACCTCAATAAACAGCCTAAGCAGCGAAGAGGATTAAACAAAAATGAAGAACTGTCGGCAAGATGGTTAAAATGCGAGTGGGGGGAGGAGAGGGGGAGGAGTTGTAAATTCTCACTTTTCTCGGAAATCGAACCAATTTTCTCCCCACCATGTATCTAGTGTCTATGTCATCACCTCTCTCGGTGTGACTGAAATAATGCAACGCTTAAATTATAGCTTTACGGCCCAGAACTTCATGTTTTCTTAGACGTTAGTCGAAACAAAACGAATATTGTTCCCTAGAAGTCCCATATCACTCCTACTGCGCACGCCCCGCACCATTACATTGTCTCCACCAGCCTAAACTGTCCTCTGCTGATTTGCAGGGTCCATGGATTCATGAGGTTGTCTCCATACCCGTATGCGTCCAGCCGCTCGATATAATTTAAAACGAGACTCGTCCGACCATTCAACATGTTTCCATTCATCAATAGTCCAAATTCAGTGCTGATGGGGCCAGGAAAGATGTAAGGTTTTGCGTCATGCAGTCATCAAGGGTACACAGGTGGGTCTTCGGTTCCGAAAGCCCATATGGATTATGTTTCGTTAAGTGGTTCGCACGCTGACACTTGTCGATGGCCCAGCATTGAAATCTTCTGCAGTTTGAGGAACGGTTGCACTTCTGTCACGTTGAACGATTCTCTGCAGTCGTCGTTGGTCTGATTCTTGCAGGGTCTTTCCCGGCCGCAGTGATGTCGCAGATTTGATGTTCTACCGGATTTCTGATATTCACAGTACTCTCGTCAAATGGTCGTACGGGAAAATTCCCACTTCATCGCTACTTCTGAGATGTTGTGTTCTATCGCTCGTGCGCCGACTGTAACATCACGTTCAAACTCATTTAAATCTTGGCAACCTGTCATTCTAGCAGCAATAGCAGATCCAACAACTACGCGAGATATATAAGCTTTGCCTACCATAGTGACGTATTCCGCCTCTTTACATTTCTCTGTATTTGAAAAAGCATCCCTATGCCAGTTTCTTTGGCGCTTCATGTATTTTCTAGAACAGCAGGAGCCTACACAAGTGTACAGAAGTAAAACAATATTATTATATAATTAACAACTGTCGCCGCGTATCAGTTCAGCAAGGATGCTGTATAAGTGATTTACTCTGTGACTTGTGATATGGGACACATGCATTTGGCGAAACATGTTGTTGTAACTTCGATATCTCAGTGCATCTTACGTCAACTATTCGGTTACGTAAGATATGGAGAACATATATAGCTCTAAATGGTCTCCTGTATTAACATTTATGGAGGAATGTTTTATAATAATTCACTCCGTGTGTTCCATTTAGGACCAAAAAGAAAAATGGTTCTAAGGCCATAAGTCCCCTAGAACTCAGTACTTCTTAAACCTAACTAACCTAAGGACATCACACACATCCATGCCCGAGGCAGGATTCGAACCTGCGACCGCAGCGGTCACGCGGTTCCAGACTGAAGCGCCTAGAACCGCACGGCCACATGGGCCTGCTATTTAGGACATTGTACGCTATTTTAATAATATGCTTTACGCTTCATGTATACTATTCATAGGCCAGATGATGGTAGCTCCGTTTACCGAAATCTGTCTTCGTAAAAAAAGTTTTTAAAATGCGATCTTTGGTGAGAAGTTGCCTTAATTAATTACTTATGTTCTTTTTGTTAAGTTTTTCTGTCTTAGGGACAATAGTTGTATTATTATGAGCTTTAGACTGATCTGTAACAAGGCACTTCCTTTGGTGACTTTGAACTTTGAAATATAAGCGTTAGTGCTTAAATTCACTGGAAGGCATAGATTCTAACAATTTGTACGTCTATAACTCGGATAGGCATTTTTTTTTTCGAGTGAAACTCAGTTGATTTGCGCAAGTGCAGTCAGAATTGATTTATTTTAATTTCAGGTTCATTTCAATACTTTCCCCAATGCATATTTCATTGTCGCCTTCCAATAATTCTGCCTGTGCTTCTGTGGGCATTGTGTTGACCACGAGACCTGATGCACAGTGCGACGCTGCGCAGTGGTTAACCCACTGGACTCGCATTCTGGAGGATGACGGTACAAACCCGCTTCCGACCATCCTGATTTAGGTTTTCTGTGATTTCCCTAGGTCTCTTCTCGCCAACGCCGGGATGAATCTTGTGGAAGGACAAGGCCAACTTCTTTCCCTGTCGTTCCCTAATCCTATGTAACCGATGACCTCGCTGTTTGGTCCCCTCCCCCGAATCAGCCAATCAACTGAGACCTGATACTGCTACAGGTGCAATTCAGTTGCAGCATATACTGGGTCAGAATCAAATTACGTGTTCTATGTAGGCCCTGCAATCTTTAATTACGTGATCAGACACTCAAACTACAGCATTTAATACGCCATATAGAACTAATACACAGGTCTGTGATGAAAAAATTGTTTCATATTTCTACAGTGATTCTTATGCTATTTGTTGTGCCGAATACAGAAAAAAAATAATGAAAAAATTCCATTGCCTCTTGTTTACCCATAAATCACACATTGAATTATTACTTTTAAGGTGTTTCTAACATACGTACACACTATATCCTTTTGGCAAAATCTACATACTGACTTTAAAATATAACATTTTTATCCTAATAAGTCAACTAGCAAATTTAATCAATCTAAGTTTAGATTTCCATCATGAGACAGCTTTTCTCTTGTTAAAAAAACTGTATGGTAAAACTGGTAAAATCCAGATTATACTAGATTTGCTGCCAGTATGCTGTCTGTGTCAGTACCCCTTCCACTCTTCTTCCTCCTCCGTCCGCCCAGTGCCTCTTGTCAACAGCAACATCAAGCTACTGTCAGTGTGGATGCTACCACTCTGCTAAGCACACTTCCATTGTTTCTTCGTTGTAGTGAAATTCACTATTGTGTATATAATGGCTTCTAGAGCTTGTGTGAACTCTCCTGTTTGTTTCTGCGGCATTTGTGGGACTTATACTGTTAAAAAGCAACAGAAAAACATTTCTCACTTTGTTAAAATTGTATACTTTGCATGCTTAGGTATGAAATTGTATGATCAAGTCAAATCATGGGCTCCTCACAAAGGGTGTTCTGTGTGTGTGTATAAGAACTGAGACAATATTTTCAAGGTCAGAAAAAAACCATTTCGTTTTGCAATATCTATGATTTCGAGAGAACCGCAAAATCATGGTGAAGACATGTTATTTTTGCACTTGCTAAGTGCAAGGTTTTAATTATAAAAATAAAATAAATACAAAGGAGATTTTGTATCTGAACATTCTTTTAGCTATGTACCCTGTTCCTCAAGGGCTTCATTTGTCTCTTTCTTGTCCTCCAGTTATACTTGAAAACATTTTAGATGACATTGATCAGTTGCCTCAAGGCAGGCAGTCATGATGATGACAATGATGCTAGTTAAGAGCCCCCCAACTATAAACAGAAACTCTTTACACCGTCGGAACTAAATGATTTGGTTAGACAGTTAGGCTTGCAAAGGATTCAGCTGAGGTTTTAGGATCGAGGTTGAAAAAAAAGAGTTGTTGGCTCCTTTTCTTGGTACACGAGTACAGAAAAAGAGTTAGTGCCTTTTTTCTCTCATGTGGTTGTACTAATGATTCTGGGCTGATAGAAACATTCAGTATCAAATACGACCCTGATGAGTGGAGACTTTTCATTGATTACTCCAAAAGAAGCCCGAAAGCTGTTTTTCTGTACAATGGCAACCAATATGCATTTGTACGAGCAGGACATTCAGTTCATTTGAAAGAATGTCATGAGAACCTATAACTGGACCGAAAGAATCTTAAGTACTCTGATCATAAGTGGACTGTTTGTGGGGATGTGAAAGTGATCTCTATGCTACTAAGCTAACAGAGTGGCTACACAATGTTCTCCTGCTTCCTCTGTGAATGGGACAGCCTTGACTGTAAACAAAGTTATGTTAAAACAGAGTCACTAGTAAGAAAAATTTTTAATTTCTGGAGTAAGGAACGTTGACCAGGAAAAAAGTTTTTACTTCCGATAATTCACATCAAGTTGGGACTGATGAAACAATTTGTCAAAGCATTTCCGAAAGAAGGTGAGTGTTTTAAATATCTTTGTGAGCAATTCCCTGGCCTCTCTGTGGGAAAACTTAAAGAAGGGTTATTTTTTGGTCCTGATATAAGAAAATTATGAAAGATGAATACTTCGAGTTTAAAATGGTAAACCAGAAATGGAAAGCAAGGAAGCTCCACAGTTTGTAGTTAGTTAACACATCGCGAACAATATTCTTGTAGTTTGGGTCTTTATTTCCTAGAAAGTCTGTTACCACGTGTTTAAAATAGTTCCATACTTTCCTTTATTGGTTTTCCATTTTCAACAATTGGTAACCAGCGTCCAGCAAATAAAAGAGACCCAAGTTACAAGAATAATGTTACCGATCTGTTAACTACAAACTGTTGAGCAGCAACATGAGCCTTAAAGTTCATTTCCGTCATTCTCATATGGACTACTTTCCAAGAAATCTTGGAGCTGTCAGTCAAGAAAAATGAGAACTATTCCATCAAGATATAAAAGAAATGAGGCGAAGATATCGAGGGCTCTGGGATGTAAACGCGATGGCTGACTACTGTCGGATTTTAAAAAAGAGAAAATACTCATATCCACAGCAAGAAAAGTACAAAAAAAGTTAGAAAGGATAAAAGGAAACGTCACTACAATTACATGCAATAGTGTTATACTAAAGACTTATGGACTTGAGGAAACGTTACTACAAAGACTTGTAGCAGTGCTGTAATAAAGTGAACTTTTCTTACACTATGTTTAAGATGAACTTATGTTTAATGTGGTTTGATAACATTCTACATAAATAATACTGATAAAATGGCCTTTTCAGGATTTTTCCTAGAAGTTTTATCTCAAAAGTGGTTCAAATGGCTCTGAGCACTATGGGACTTAACTTCTGAGGTCATCAGTCCCCTAGAACTTAGAACTTCTTAAACCTAACTAAATTAAGGACATAACACACAACCATGCCCGAGGCAGGATTCGAACCTGCGACCGTAGCGGTCGCGCGGTTCCAGACTGTAGCGCCTAGAACCGCTAGGCCACTCCGGCCGGCAGTTTTATCTCATTTTGTAATCAACCTTACGTGATACACAAAAAAAATTACAGAAAGAAGCGAGGTCAGCCATTAACAATGCAAAATTTCTTATAAAACCTCTCCAAAAGAAACTACTCATCAATATGAACCCTCAGCATCTTAACTTCGGTCCCACTTTAAAATTCAAAAACCCAATCATTCAATAGTCCAATCTCCAATAGCATGAATAGCACATATCATGATTTGGCCCGATTTCTACACGAAACTTTGAAAAAATCTTTGGTTTTCGAAAATAATTATTCCGTTCCTAACAGCCACGTTTTGGTCCAAAATATTAAAAACTTAGTATGCAATTCAGACACCAAGCTCTTTTCCTTATATATTAAATATCTTTATAGCAATGTCCCGGTTCATGAGACGCTCATCATTGTGGAAGAAAATTTACCTCAATTTAAAAAAGATCTATCAGATGAACAGATTTTTTTTATGAATCTCATTAATGTCGTTGTCAAGTACAACTACTCTGAATTCAACGGACAACTGTACCAGCAGTCTGATGGGCTCACTTTGGGCAACCCTTTAGCAGGCATCCTTGCCGACATCTTTATCAATTCCTTGGAAAAAAAGCTGTTTAAACGTGTCTCAGCCGCTTCACTAGGTATCCTTTCTTACACAACATACGTTGATGATATTCTAGTAATCTATAACGGACCCACCGATAGAATCGATCATGTATTTAAGCTTTTTAACGACCTCCATGAAAAAATTTCTTTCACTATTGAACTCGAAAACGAAAACCGTCAACTACATTATTTACACTTGACGCTTACAATAGAAGACAATAACATCACTTTCAATATTTTTCGAAAAGAAACGTATACTGACCAAATCGTGCCTGCTTCCTCTTTTCATCCACAGTCTCAAAAAATGGCCTTTTTTCACTCTGCCGTCCACCGAGCCACCTCTACACCACTTTCAACAGAAAAGTTTAATGAGGAGATTGGAGATTAATTTACTTAAAACGATAGCAGTCAATAATGAATATACGCCTAACATAGTGGACGATATCCTAAAAAAGAAAACTGCAAGAACTACCACACTCAACACCTCATGCACTGAAGTTAACCCCAAAAATCGTTTATCTATTCCTTTCGTAGGGCCCATTTCCTATTCAGCGCATGCTTCGCAATAAATACAACTGCAATGTTGCCTTCTCTACTAATAATAATCTGAAGAGAAACTTCATTCATAATTTGAAATCCATTCGCTCCCCTACAGAAAGTTCTGGCGTTTATAAGATCATCTGTGATATCTGCTCATCTTATTATATAGGGCAAACTGTTCTTTCACCGTCGGATATAAAGAACATCTTTTGAGAAAGAACGGTACCAGTCCCCTAAATTCATCCTTTGCCGATCATCTCTTAATTACTGAACACGTGCCTAAAGCCATAGGCGATAGCAATATTCTGCATACCGAAAAGAAGGGGCGTAGGTTAGATGTTTTAGAGGAATTGGAGATTTTCAAACATCTCTCTCGTCATGATGGCCTCATTCTCAACGAACAGCTGCAGTTGCGAAATAAAAACTTTTTCGACTGTATAAAGCCATTGCTTGATCTTTGATTCAGACTTCCTCATCCAGTTTGCCGAAATGTTGTTTTCCTGTTACATCTTTGCTGCTTTCTTGTATGTATAACTGACGTTTTTTTACGCTACAAAATGTATCTCTGCTTAAAGCAGATAAATATGTAACTTCATCCTATTATTATTAGTGCTTACGTTATGCCTGAATCAGCTTCATCACAATTTCATGTGTCTAATTTTGTATGTACAGTAGCTTAGTTGTTTCTGCGGCTACTAGATGGCGCTCGTAGCAACATCATGTTTACTTGCCCACACTTTCTAACGTGGGCACCTCAGTCTTGTTGCAACCCTTGTTCATTCAAGTACGAGCAGCCCTTAGAGGCTCGCAATCTTACTTACAACTATTCGTGACGTCGCCTTTCCGGCTTAGATTTTTTAAAATGTGACTTATAAGTACTGCAACTCTTTCCAGTCAGTACAAACTTTAATTTTATTAATGTGTTATATACCTAATATGTTTTAGAACAGTTAGTTTAATTCTGAAGACGACGCTCATTGTAGCGTTGTAGCGTCGAAACCTGGTCAATTTTGACTTAATGTTTGTGACCAAGGGCTTATTTGTTCTAATATAATTTTGACACGGTCATTGAACCTTAGCAGCTATGTTCAAAGTTTTACGAAACAATATCTATTCTGAAAACTTCTTAAGGACCAGTTATCGAAACAAAAACAGTTTTCGATTTATTTTCTTTGCAGACTTTAGATATTTATCGGTATAAACTTGTCTTAGATCGATTTATCAAGTTCCTTGCTAGGAAGTAACACAATAGAGGATTTTTAATATAACTTTCTGTATATGAAGTGACCAATTATAGTTATACTACATGTACATTTCTTAAAAACTGTGTGGTTAAATGAAAATAACTATGCACGGTAGGATGAGTGAGCAATAAGTTGATGGATGGCATCATGAAAATACAGAGTGTTCGGAAATTCCTGTCACAAACTTCAAGGACTTGTAGGTGGGAGTGAGTATATAGTATTTTGAATAGGAACCTATGTCTGGAAACGTACAGTTTCCGTTCAACAACCGATTAAGACCGTGTAGGCTAGGTAGGTTTGTAACAGGATAGTCAGGGGGGGGGGGGGGTGCTTATATTGGATTGGCTGGTATGATTTGACGTCTATCCTGTCTCTCACCCAGTTAGAACCTCATTCACATGTCTGTGAGTGTTAGAGGTGGTATGGAGTGTTGGAGGTGGTATTCATGTTGTTGATATTCATCCACAACACGGCAGACTGTGATGGGAGCAACACCCATTCCATGTACAGTTGCTCGTGTAGTCGTTTAGTCGTTTACGGGTTCTCTTCAACGTGATGCAGTATGGCCTCTTCCAATTCGCGTGTGCAGCGTCTCCTTGGAGCATCACAGTCGCGCCTGCTGACGGTGAAGGTACTCCTTTCTCGAAGCCGCTACATAACTGTGACGAAAAGCGTATGCGATGGAGTCGGACGTAGTGCATAACGAACTTGATAAAGACGACGAACAGCTTTTCCATTCCCGTGAGCTTCGCCACACAGAAGGCTCATGTAAGGTGCATTCTGCAAACGTTTGCTCAACCATGTTGCTCTGTCACTCACAGACACGTGAATGAGGTTCGAACCAGGTCAGGAAGATAGGACAGACGTAAGCACCCCCCACCGCCCCACCCCACCATGACTACCTTGTTGCAAACCCACCCACCCAAAAAGGTTTTCAAACGGCTGTGGCATGGAAACACTACCTTTCCGAATTATAGGTGCCTATTCAAAATATTATGCGCTCACTCCTGGAAGTTTATAACGGGAGTTTATGGACACCCTGTATCTGATTATTGGGTACTTCCCATAAAATGTACTGTTGTATGAACAAAATAGTCTATATCACAAACTTCCTGGCAGATTAATACTGTGTGCCGGACCGAGACTCGAACTCGGGACCTTTGCCTTTGGCGGGCACGTACTCTACCATCTGAGCTATCCAAGCACGACTCACGCCCCGTCCCCACAGCCCTACTTCTGCCAGTACCTCGTTTCCTACCTTCCAAACCTTACAGTTTTAATCTGCCAGGAAGTTTCATATCAGCGCACACTCCGCTGCAGAGTGAAACTCTCATTCTGGAAACATCCCCCAGGCTGTGGCTGAGTCGTGTCTCCGCAATATCCTGTCTTTCAGGAGTGCTAGTTCCGCATGGTTCGCAGGAGAGCTTCTGTAAAGTTTGGAAGGTAGGAGACGAGGTACTGGCAGAAGTAGGGCTGTGATGACGTGACGTCAGTCGTGCTTGAGTGGCTCAGATGGTAGAGCACTTGCCCGAAAAAGGCAAAGGTCCCGAGTTCGAATCTCGGTCCGGCACACAGTTTTAATTTGCCAGGAAGTTTCATATCAGCGCACACTCCGCTGCAGAGTGAAAATCTCATACTGGAGTCTAGATCACGTTTCTTCACTTAACTGTAATAAGCGGTTTCGGCATCACGATGTCCTCAGTCACAAACAAATTGAGGGTGGTTGCTGCCACCAGTTAAATTCTGACGAATCCAGTTATCACAATTAAATAGAAAACCTAGGGTGTTTTGTTCACATAATCAGAGAACAACACTATATTAACCTCCTGTGTCATCCCTTCTTTGCATAAAACGTGTTGTGTGGTTGTTGTTTCCACTCTAAATCGGCTCAGTGCTGTACTCCATTTCCGCCAGAGCTTCTCTGATGAAGCGATGAAGCAGCGGGAGCGAATGTACAGTGCCGGCCTCTCCTCACTGTAGCCTCCGAGATTGGTTTCACGGAAGCAGCCCCAACTTGTGTGCATCCATTAATTCTGCAATACAGGGGGCGCCGGGGCGGGCACCGGAGGCCACTCTGTAATTCTGCGAGCAGATAACTGGGTCAGGCGGCCCAGTCGCGTTGATCCATCAATCTGCGCTTCACGCGAGCCTCTCTCCTGGTCGCCGCTTTAGCACTAAGGGTGTTTTACCGCGCATATCGGCGTATCACGTTTTACTGTTGAGCGTTCATATTTTTAATTATTGATCTGAAGTATAATACTAGTCTAAACGTTCAGCAAAGCTGCTTCTGAGATTGTTTTTGTTTTGGGAAGTTCAGACAGCAGTTGGTTTATTTGTTCAGTATCATATCCCAAGATAATCCAATCAAAATATTTTCTCATAAGAAATTTCTGCTATGTATAAACGTATCAAAAAATGGTTCAAATGGCGCTGAGCACTATGGGACTTAACTTCTAAGGTCATCAGTCCACTAGCACTTAGAACTACTTAAACCTAACTAACCTAAGGACATCACACACATCCATGCCTGAGGCAGGATTCGAACCTGCGACCGTAGCGGTCGCGCGGTTCCAGACTGTAGCGCCTAGAACCGCTCGGCCACTCCTGCCGGCGATAAACGTATCAATTTACCAGCTGTTTTTTTAGAGCTGGTAGCATGGAATGGCCCGATGGTAGACCAGTGATCTTAATTTGTATTTCTGGCTGGAAATAGGCAAAAATGTGACAGCAATCCATTAATCACTCATTCGTATTGTTCCTTTAACACATTCACTGAAGATGGTGTCGTGATCCATAAATCCAACGGCCACACTGTGGTCAATTAAAGTAGGAGGAATTTCAGTCTTGAAAACTAGTAAAACAGTACCTTTAACCTAACACAACGGAAACAAGCAGCAGAATATGGCCTTATGGAGACACACACATTGTTTAATCATACCTCATGTATTTCAATATCTGTTCCCTTAAACATCTGAAAATGACCTGGGGGGCTGGAAGTAAGAGATTAACTTCAAAACTTGGGATTTATTAACAGTTACTTTTACATGAAGGAAGTTTGAACTAAGTAACAAGCATCGTTCTTAAATGCCATCATCCCTTATTAAAGGAATACTTGACAGTAAGTTGCAGACAAAATGATCATCATTGGGGGGTACATCTTTGGGAACGAGGGAAAGGATTTTATAAGTTTGTGGGTGATACAACGTGGTGCAGCAGAGATGAACGTTGCTGATGGGAAAGAACAAGATAGAAATTTGCTACTACTCATTCACAGAGATTCGGGGGGCTTACAAACAATCTGGATAATCAATTTGCACGGGACAAGAGCAGAGCGAGAGAAAATGGATATTTAAGTCTGCAGGCTTTCGTGACCGTTGTCACTGAAGTTAAAATCTTCAGGGTCATTAGGCCGCGTCATGTTTGTTCTAAAATGAAGATCATTTTAAAAGAAACATGACGCGGCCTAATAACCCAGAAGATTTTAACTTCAAGATGGATATTAGTTACAGTTATTGAAGCGAGAGAACGAACATCCTGATCATTCTAAAACTTGGCGGTGTAAATAATTTAGCTTACAACACGCGTGGCAAAGATTTCAACATTTCGGAAAGATTCTGGTGCAAAGAACTGCGACTATGAACAACTCCTGATCGCGACTTAACTAACGGTACGCCATCAAGCAGCTGCATTGCGTCTCACCGTCATTGTCTCATAGTACAGCTGCACAGTGTGCTCTCGCCAGCCAACAGCATCTCCAACACGTCCAGGATGTAGCCCGCCCACTCTTCAGCTGCCTACCGTTCGCTCCACAACACCCCCGGGAGGTCGCACTTTTTGGAGCACGTTCTGGTGAATCAAGGGCCTAGCTTCCGAGTACAACACAACGGACCAATCGGTTCGGGTCAAAAGCGCGCTCTACTGGTTCTACTTCGTCCATTTTATCTGACAGATTTTCTAGAAAGAACTCTAAGCTTCTACCACGAGTTTCCCAGCAACCAGAGGAAACACTGACCCACAAATTCGGCCTGAAAAATCGTTTCATCTACGCACTCGAAGTCACGTATGCCAAGACAGAGAGACCTGGAGTCCTCTGCCACCATCTCTCTCCTTGTTCTTCGACTCCCCCTGGCTATTGTTCTGGCCATTTCAACGGCCCACCCCACCAAGCTCTGGGAGAACGGAAAATTCGCCCTACACTCAGCGAGAATTGATTTCATGTAAGACAAGGAGTGTTCAAGAAATAGAGGCTGCTGATCATCACGGCAAAGTTAGGGTTTAATAAAACATATATGCTACACATCACTTCCCATACCATAGGAAATAATACAGATTGCATATGAAAATCATAAAACAGCGTATGTAGTTGATAGCATATATTCTAATGAAAGACGTACTCAAGTAAACGCACGTCTGCAAGAACTCCCCACTCGTAGTAAACTTTCAGAAATGTCACAGTTAAGCCGGTGAGTCCGTAGATAGTTGTATTTGGGGCGTGTAGTATAACTCAAAAAATGGTTGGTTAAAATGGCTCTGAGCTCTATGGGACTTAACATCTTAGGGGCATCAGTCCCCTAGAACTTAGAACTACTTAAACCTAGTGAACCTAAGGACGTCACACACATCCATGCCCGAGGCAGGATTCGAACCTGCGACCGTTGCGGTCGCGCGGTTCCAGACTGAAGCGCCTAGAACCGCTCGGCCACATCGGCCGGCGTAGTATAACTGCCCACGATTTTCCATCAGAGTTTTGCGATAATTAATCAAGTCCGTCCTTGAACTGACTTAGTGATCCACCACACAGGAATTCAGGAATTCTTCCTACGTGTTTGGTGGAGATTCTCTCGTAGTTTTGCCCCCTCGCAGAGCCGTAGCAGTGTAATACTACTGTCCATGTTTTACGTATTGAAGCGGAAAGAAGCTTTTTTGTGAAAATAGTGTTTACACGAGATACTATTATGGTGCGTTTATTAAAGAACCACCGTGAAATGAACTTGTTCACACTGATTATAACTATTAACGGTGTGATAGCGTGTTCTACCGCATTACCAGAGCAAAGTGTATGCTATCGACGACTGCCGATCATGGCGCACAGTCTGTAACTTGAGCGTACAATCGGCATACTTTGCATAAGATAGTACATCTTCAGTTATGCCAAAGTTATTCATTTAATTTGTAATATCAACGTTTCCTCGCATTATAAAATTACTCAAAGGTGGTATTTATGACCTTTGGCTCCTCCTAATGCCTGAGCGACGGAAGGTAACTCCGTTAGTAAATATTTATTAATAAAAATTACTTTATTCGCGTCAGAATAAATGGAAGTTCTCTACGTATATCTTTGGTGGCATCACGAGTGATTTCTGCATTGGCACCTCATGCCATTGACTATGAAAGCGCCAGACGGCCAACTGCCTCTGCTAGCCAACGTGTTAAACTAGCGCTCGCTCCTTACTCTGCACGTACTGCAGCACTGGTACGTTTACTTCACATATGTGAAACAGAAAAACTGGAAATAAAGTAATGTGCGCTATTATTTACAAATAACTGGTACTTTACAAATCTGATAACAATAAATAAGAATAACAATAACGAGCTCCTGGTACAGGCCGTGCAGACCCAAGGGATGTCGACAGGTTCCTGTGTCATCGTCTGCCCCGGGGCATCATGCGGATGGGGTTTGGAGGGGCATGTGGTGACTACCTTGCTCTCCCTGCCGTTTTTCCGATTTTACAGTTTGTGGGCCTCTAATTTTCATTCAAGCATCTCCTCAATTTGGCATCAAGAGGCTGACTGCACCCCACATCAGACTTCCATACGAAAGAAAATCCTTGGCAGTGCCAACCTTTTTACTCAGCTGATAAAAAAATTACTGGAAGTGACTACTAGGCCACTGTAAATCAAGCTGTAGTGCACTGAGTTAGAGAACGTCTGTTTTTACAGATATCGCAGGTGAACTCTACATGACACTCATATGCAGTGCAGCAGAAATCCCGCGATGGGATCATTTGCGCCAAAAGTCATCAAGCAGGACTGACGTGAGCTTAGAGATTAGGTTTCATTAGATAAATATGTAATATCATATTATATGAGATGTATTTGCAGTTGTGAATATGGGCTACCATCAGTTATACAATGGAATGACGGCGATGAGAATTTGTGCTGTGCTGGGAGTCGAACCCGGATTTCCTGCTTTACGCAAACTGTCGCCTTAACCGCTGTGGCCAAACGTATACGACTCGAGGCGAGAGCGAAACTTCCATAAAATGTTGTCGTTCATGCGTCACAACTTGTACACGTACACATATTGTATAAATCCCATACAGGGGAGAGCATTTTAATATTGAAAGTCACTGGACACTGCCTGGTATAGGTGGATAAAAATGATAATGCAGTGTCTGTGTTGTTAAGAAGCGTGTCTGTCCGAAGCGCATTGCATCGTTGTTCCTAACAATACAGGCAATGTAAGATCGTAATTGCGTATTGGTCCACTTTTGGAACTGAGTAAAGTAGCGATTGTGCTTGACATACGTTCGACAAGTTCTTGATAGGTTTCCAGAAGTATATGCTACCAGATGACCACACATAGGTCATGCAATTCAGGTGCCTCGTGGTGGCGGACGCCCGATAGGTTCCCAAATACAATTCTGCTCTTGTGGAACGGAGCGTACCCTGCCGCACTATCAACGTCGAAGAAAATTTGAAGCACGAAGTTACATAGCTGTTTGTAATATTGTTCACGTAGTCCACACCATTCATGGTGCTTTCTATTACTACCAAAGCCGCCATGGAAGCACGAGCGATCGTCCCCCACCAGTCTGCGTCGAGAACGCGGTGCCTATGTTGGTGTATCAAGTTTTACTGTAGAGCGTTCATATTTTAAATGATTGGTCCCAAGTTTAATGCTAGTCCAAACGTACGGCAAAGCTGCTTCTGAGATCGTTTATGTCTTGAGAATGATTCCTAGTATAAAAAGTACAGACGGCAGCTGGCCGATTTATTCAGTATGGACACACAATCATCGACCTCTTGTAGCAAGAAACGTGATTCATCCGACTAAGCGACACGTTTCCATTGATTCAATTTCGATGATACTCTACCCACTGCAGTCGTTATTGAAGATATCGTTGGGTCAACATGGGAACCGAAGTTCATCAACGTACGCTGAACAATGTCTTCCAAAACACTTGTCCCTGCACCAGAAATGTCCTCTTGTTCTCGGCAAATATGCCTCAGATCGCCGTCTGTCCTGATTTAGACAGTGGGCAAGTGTCCGATGTCCATTTTGCGTATAAGGCTTGGACTTCCAACTCCTTGTCACCTGCTCGTCGTTATTCCGTTCGCCAACCGCTTTCCATAAATGAGACTAGAAGTCAGAGGCGTGCATCGACCCTGCGCGGCCCGCCCGGGGACCGCAGCCATGACTGACGGGCGAGCCTTGATGCGCACCCCCTGTTCAGTCGGGCAAGCCACACAGAGACCCACCGTCCAGCGACGTGGTCGCCTGAACCCGAGTCCACCCGGGCACCCGTGCGCTTCAGCTGCTCGTCACGTCGCGCGCCCATCAGACACCACACTGTTGGGGGAAAAATCACTGTGACCCGTACGCAAGTAGATTTCTTTCTTCGCACAGTACTTTGGTGTTACATTAAAATAGCTTATGGCTGTAACATCAGGAACAATATGGATACTTAAATCTCCACTGTTGCTTATAATTGTTACATCAACTTGTTGTTACGTGTAAAATTCTGTATACATTACGATGCAGTTAATTTTATTAAAAGTCGCTTTACCAATTACAGAATTTTTGTAATAGTCTATGAGGAAATGGCAAGTAGTTGGTATGCCCATGGCACAAGCAACTGCAGCCTCGACTCACTATCAGCTTCCATAAACCTTGGTCTCCCCTCGAAACAATTCAAGAAAATAAATTACTTTGTCCGATATCTGGTAATGCTGGTTGCCAAACAAGTGCATTTTTCCGAATTCAAGTAAATCTTCAGCAATTTGTTCATGCTACATTATCACAGATTTTAGCGTAACACACGAAGTATACCAGCCAGTCTCTACTTGCTGCTTCACCGTAAACTACAACCGTGGGTCTTACACATGGACACTCCTTTTTAAGTTAGTTACGGGATGTTTCGTTGATGCCAACAGCGAGTGAACATTACGACGCTATTCCTGCAACTTATTTTTCCTCACGGATGTAGCGTTGCACAGACCTCAAGGAATGGTTGCTATAGGGAAGGCGACAACAGTTTTCTAGGGACTTTTTCACATACTCCCCCTGAGCGGCAACAAATGCAACTTGCTTATGTTAGTCACAGCTTCTTCTCCTACATTTGTAGCACCTTTCTCCAACAAACAGGAACTCTGCCACAAACAGGACGCGACTTTCGCACTGCAGCTCTGACAGTACTGTTGTTGTTGTGGTCTTCAGTCCTGAGACTGGTTTGATGCAGCTCTCCATGCTACCCTATCCTGTGCAAGCTTCATCATCTCCCGGTACCTACTGCAGCCTACATCCTTCTGAATCTGCTTAGTGTATTGATCTCTTGGTCTCCCTCTAGGATTTTTACCCTCCACGCTGCCCTCCAATACTAAATTGGTGATCCCTTGATACCTCAGAACATGTCCTACCAACCGATCCCTTCTTCTAGTCAAGTTGTGCCACAAGCTCCTCTTCTCCCCAATTCTATTCAATACCTCCTCATTAGTTATGTGATCTACCCACCTAATCTTCAGCATTCTTCTGTAGCACCACATTTCAAAAGCTTCTATTCTCTTTTTGTCTAAACTGTTTATCGTCCACGTTTCACTTCGATACATGGCTACACTCCACACAAATACTTTCAGTAACGACATCCTGACATTTAAATCTATACTAGATGTTAACAAATTTCTCTTCTTCAGAAACGCTTTCCTTGCCATTGCCAGTCTACATTTTATATCCTCTCTACTTCGACCATCATCAGTTATTTTACTCCCCAAATAGCAAAACCCCTTTACTACTTTAAGTGTCTCATTTCCTAATCTACTTCCCTCAGCATCACCCGACTTAGTTCGACTACATTCCATTATCCTCGTTTTCCTTTTGTTGATGTTCATTTTATACCCTCCTTTCAAGACACTGTCCATTCCGTTCAACTGCTCTTCCAAGTCCTTTGCTGTCTCTCACAGAATTACAGTGTCATCGGCGAACCTCAAAGTTTTTATTTCTTCTCCATGGATTTTAATACCTTCTCCGAACTTTTCTTTTGTTTCCTTTGTTGCTTGCTCAATATACAGATTGAATAACATCGGGGACAGGCTACAACCCTGTCTCACTCCCTTCCCAACCATTGCTTCCGTTTTATACCCCTCAACTCTAATAACTGCCATCTGCTTTCTGTACAAATTGTAAATAGCCTTTCGCTCCCTGTATTTTACCCCTGCCACCTTCAGAATTTGAAAGAGAGTATTCCAATCAACATTGACAAAAGCTTTCTCTAAGTCTACAAAGGCTAGAAAAGTAGGTTTGCCTTTCCTTAATCTTTCTTCTAAGATAAGTCGTAGGGTCAGTATTGCCTCACGTGTTCCAACATTTCTGCGGAATCCAAACTGATCTTCCCCGAGGTCGGCTTCTACTAGTTTTTCCATTCGTCTGTAAAGAATTCGTGTTAGTATGTTGCAGCTGTGGCTTATTAAACTGACTGTTCGGTAATTTTCACATCTGTCAACACCTGCTTTCTTTGGGATTGGAGTTATTATATTCTTCTTGAAGTCTGAGGGTATTTCGCCTGTCTCATACATCTTGCTCACCAGATGGTAGAGTTTTCTCAGGACTGGCTCTCCCAAGGCTGTCAGTAGTTCTAATGGAATGCTGTCTACTCCGGCGGCCTTGTTTCGACTCAGGACCTTTAGTGCTCTGTCAAACTCTTCATACAGTATCATATCTCCCATTTCATCTTCATCTACTTCTTCTTCCATTTCCATAATATTGTCCTCAAGTACATCGCCCTTGTATTGACCCTCAATATACTCCCTCCACCTTTCTGCTTTCCCTTCTTTGCTTAGAACTGGGTTTCCATCAAATCTCTTGATATTCATGCAAGTGGTTCTCCTTTCTCCAAAGGTCTCTTTAATTTTCCTGTAGGCAGTATCTATCTTACCCCTAGTGAGATAAGCCTCTACATTCTTAAATTTGTCCTCTAGCCATCCCTGTTTAGCCATTTTGCACTTCCTGTCGATCTCATTTTTGAGACGTTTGTATTCCTTTTTGCCTGTTTCATTTACTGCATTTTTATATTTTCACCTTTCATCAATTAAATTCAATATTTCTTCTGTTACCCAAGGGTTTCTGCTAGCCCTCGTCTTTTTACCTATTTGATCCTCTGCTGCCTTCACTATTTCATCCCTCAAAGCTACCCATTCTTCTTCTACTGTATTTCTTTCTCCCCATTCCTGTCAATTGTTCCCTTATGCTCTCCCTGAAACTCTTTACAACCTCTGGTTCTTTTAGTTTATCCAGGACCCATCTCCTCAATTTCCCACCTTTTTGCAGTACTGAATGTGCAATAAAAGTCAAGTAATGCCTTTCAGTGTACGCGTGTGTCCACATGTCAGTTGTACATGAGCACGCAACATTCCCTATATCCTGCTACACTTGGCAGACCGCAGCCACACGCTAATCGCCTGCTACTTCTTTTTCACGGGAGAAATTGTTAGTAGGTGAGAAAGTACATCTCCTGCACTTGCAGTACGGTACTGTTCTTCTACTTCTGGCAGCGTCTGTATAAGATCTGAAGATCCTTCTCCAGCCCCTTTCATGAAGGGCCACAGATCTCCAGTGCACATTGTTACACACTTCTCCAGGCCAATGGATTTTGCTGACGCCGGAATCTTGCCACTGCTACTGATCTGACTATTACGAGAACCAGGGTCCACGAGTTTTCCTGCACGTGGCAGAAGGTTCTAGTTGCTTTCAATAGCCGGCCTGAGTGGCCGTGCGGTTGTAGACGCTACAGTCTGGAGCCGAGCGACCGCTACGGTCGCAGGTTCGAATCCTGCCTCGGGCATGGATGTGTGTGATGTCCTTAGGTTAGTTAGGTTTAAATAGTTCTAAGTTCTAGGCGACTGATGACCTCAGAAGTTACGTCGCATAGTGCTCAGAACCATTTGAACCATTTTTTGCTTTCAGTATGGCCACATCGAGAACTTATAAAAATGTACCGCAGAATACCTAGTTTCTGGGAAATCATCCAGCAACATTACATGAAGAATAACGTACAAAGTAGTGCGTACGGAGAGATTGTTGAAAAATTTCTAGACGATAGAAAACTATGGACCAAAGTGTAATAAAAATTTAACTACAGTTTCAGAAAAAAATTCATAAACGAGCTCAGAAATATGGTGGCCTGAGAAAGAACCGGAAACACGTAAAGAGGAATTCTATAAAATTACCAATTGCTGTGTTGCATTCATCATTTTACATTACGAGATATTTTTCTTTCCAAAGGTTCCAAAACAGTCTTTCCCTAGCATATCAAAACACGCTGCTCAGAGGAGGAGTTCATACGGTTCAGAAATCTATTCGGCTCACGTGTAGCCCGTTATTCCCGACTTCCCAGCGTTTTTTGTTTCCCTATTGCACCGAGCCCTGTTGATGCCCGGGCTCGGCCGGGTACCCGAACGAACCGCGGGCCTCAACGGCGCATTGCGGTTCGCGCGTTCTGTTCCCGGTGCGGCTGAGCTCGACTGCCCGCGGTGCAGGCAGCAGAAGGGAGCGGTCAGCCACAGGTGGGCAGGGTGGGTGTGGCGCGATGTACGGCTTTGGTCGGACAGCGAACCGGCTTCGCTGTTACCGAGATGCTCGATACAAGTTGTAAGAAGGCTGTTTAGGTTTATATGTTGGTAACACCACGTAGCGCTCTATATAAAAGTCACTGGCTTATGCTGTGTGCAGTCTGTGGCTGGTTTGCATTGTTGGAATTTGCTATTGTAGTGTTGGGCAGTTGGCTGCTAACAGCGAGTAGCATTGCGCAGTTGGAGGTGATCCGCCATCAGTGGTGGATGTGGGGAGAGAGATGGCGGAGGTTTGAGAGCGGATGATCTGGACGTTTGTCCATCAGAGACAGTAAATTTGTAAGACTGGATGTCACGAACGGATATTATGACTTTTGAACACTATTAAGGTAAATACATTGTTTGTTCTCTATCAAAATCTTTCATTTGCTAACTATGCCTATCAGTAGTTAGTGCATTCAGTAGTTAGAATTTTTTTATTCAGCTGGCAGTATTGGCGCACGCTGTATTGCAGTAGTTTGAGTAACGAAGATTTTTGTAAGGTAAGTGATTCATGTAAGGTATAGGTTATTGTTAGTCAGGGCCATTCTTTTGTAGGGATTTTTCAAAGTCAGATTGCGTTGCGCTAAAAATATTGTGTGTCAGTTTAGTGTTGATCAGAACAGGTAAAGAGCGAAATGTCTGAGTACGTTCAGTTCTGCTCAGCTGTTTGAAAATCAAATAATGTAAGAGGTTTATCAGCACAGTCGTTCATAAATTTTTCTAAGGGGATGTTTCAAAAAGGTGCCGGGCCAAAAAAATCTGCCCTTTGTCAGAGACGCTTATGTAAGATAATTTCCTCTTTTGCCGCCCATATCGTCGACCGAATGATTCTCCATTCTTTTTTTTCTCCTTTTATTGTTAGTTTCATTCCCCTCGTCCGAAATGGGCAGGGGGTCAGCTATCACACGTAAAGTACTGCACTCTCTAACCAAGAGCATTTTAAATATGTAACAAGGATGAGATAAAGAACATGAGGACTAATTTACTATTGTAAATTAGAAAACCAACGACGGACCTCTAAAAAACGAATATATGTACTTTTTGTAAAATCAAATTACAGAATGCTAAAATTCTTCGAAGACAAAACCACTAAAGTACTGCAATTTCACTTAAAATCTGAATGACCTGCACTGGGAGAAAAGTACAAGGTGTTTCAAACAGAGTGGCTTGCTTTTGTAAGCTAATAATTACGAAACATAGGACGTGCCGGCAAGGAAATGTATGTCGTCTGAACGGGCGTGGCCTAGAGTTTCAGAAAATCTCAGCTAGATGCCACTCAATGCGTCTTTTCAGTCAATGGTCAGTCGGAAGTAAGATATCGTCCGCTAACAGAACTCGTTTTGTGCACAAAGAGTTAGTCAGTGATTTCCGTTAAATGTGTTTTTCGTGGGCGTTTTGGCATTGATCCACCTGCACCCAAAAACACTCGTCGTTTGTATTGCCAATTTGAATCGACCTCCTTTTTTGATGAAAACACAGTGACCGGAATGAACTATCTGCAAATGCTGCACCAAAAAACACTCGTCGTTGGTATTGCCAATTTGAATCGACCTCCTTTTTTGATGAAAACACAGTGACCGGAATGAACTATCTGCAAATGCTGCACCCAAAAACACTCGTCGTTGGTATTGACAATTTGAATCGACTTTCTTTTTTGATGAAAACACAGTGACCGGAATGAACTATCTTCAAATGCCGCAGAATTGGGTTTTCCGAAAACTTAGGGATGACTTAATTTTCCAACACACTGGATGTCCACCCCACTGGCGCAAAAACATATATCAGTTTCTCAATGACACTCCATCCCATCGCTAGACAGGGCATGCGGTACCCTGAGACACTGCCCTGCATTCTTGGCCCCAAGACCACCAGACACCACCTCATACAATTTTTTGCGTGGGATATGAGAAGGAAAGTGTGTTCATCTCCCCTGTACCTCGTGACATAAAAGAAGTTCAGAACACAATAACAGCCACCATAACTTCTGTAAAAGCAGACACATCTGTGCTGCTGCTGTTGGACATTTAGAGCGCTTATAATAGCACAGCTAAAACTTTAAGTTTTGTGAGTGTTTACAATACATCCCATATTTGTAGTATGTTTTTATAAATAATTACAGTGTTTTGAAAAATCAGATCTTTCGTTTTGAGACATCCCAAATTTCGAGAGGAGAGAATATGTTCCATTGGGTTGAGGGGTACGATAAACTATATTGTTGAGTGTAAGTGCTGTGATGGATAGTGGGAAGACAGACGTTAATAAACGTAGAAGGTGGGGAATTGGTTGGTTGGTTTTGGGGAAGGAGACCAGACAGCGAGGTCATCGGTCTCATCGGATTAGGGAAGGACGGTGAAGGAAGTCGGCCGTGCCCTTTGAAAGGAATCATCCCGGCATTTGCCTGGAGCGATGTTATGGAAATCACGGAAAACCTAAATCAGGATGGGCGGACGCGGGATTGAACCGCCGTCCTCCCGAATGCGAGTCCAGTGTCTAACCACTGCGCCACCTCGCTCGGTAAGGTGGGAAGTGGTTTGCTGTGTGGTTAGGTAAGGTTATGTTATGGAGGCCTAGAAACGACGGAGAGGCTCCGTCCCCGCCGCAGCGGCAGTGGTCCGCAATCCCACGACGACTCCAGCAGTCCACTTCACCCCTCCGCCGCCCCACACCGAACCCAGGGTTATTGTGCGGTTCGGCCCACGGTGGACCCCCCAGGGAACGTCTCACACCAAACGAATGTAACCCCTATGTTTGCATGGTAGAGTAATGGTGGTGTACGCGTACGTGGAGAACTTGTTTGCGCAGCAATCGCTGACATAGTGTAGCGGAGGCGGAATAAGGGGAACCAGCCCGCATTTGCCGAGGCAGATGGAAAACCGCCTAAAAACCATCCACCGGCTGGCCGGCTCACCGGACCTCGACACAAATCAGCCGGATGAAGAGGGATAGCGAGAGAGGGGCCCTGATGAGGAGTGAGGAAGGTGGGGAAGAGTTAAAGTTGTTAGCAGGCATAATTATTGGGCTGATCTCATCGTCAGGGAGAGGGAGTTTGTTGTAGTTCCATTGGGATAGTTTTTTGAGTGTGTGTGTGTGTGTGTAGGGATGGAGGGATGCGTGTGTGAAGGCTCAACACAGTACCAGGGTTGGTGATCAGAAGTCAGGCAACTGGGTTATTGGAATCTAGTCTGCGGATAGTACAGGGGATGTGGAGGTGTTCGGTGTGAGTGGGGAGGGGTGGGAATTTGATGAGGTGGCAGAGGATGCACGTGGGGGAAGGTATTCCCCACTCATCTCTGACCTACTAATATAGTTTGCTTACTGCGCCATGTGTTCGCAATGCTACCAGGTGGCACAGAGTCTCATGGTGAAGAGTGGTCATTATGTTTTGGCTCGTCAGTGTCGGTCCATGTCAGATCTTCGAGGATGTGTAACCTACATCTGCCAATTCTATTTTTGAATAATTAAAGCCATAAAAACGGTATATTATTTGCAGTATATGTGTAAAAGTGGAAGTCCTCTACCGATTCAATAGATGAACATTTTGTGGCCGAAGAAGGTAACGATTAGCTATACTTATTTCATTTGTCCCGTCTAAGATTATTTTTGAGCAAGACTAACCAAAAGTAATGAACTGAAACTAATGTAACGCCCAAAGAATTTTTGTCCTTGAAAACGGAGTTGTCACTGAAACTAAATAGAAAACTAAAATATTGTGATTGAAGGTAGCGATTTACCAACAGAAATATCCGTAACCTACATATTTATAAAACAATTGATATACTAACATCATTTCCACATAAAATAAGTGAAACAGTTTTCCATACTGTGGAACAGATTAAAAAATCTCAATGTATTTTTGCTACTAAAACTAAAAAAGAAATCAAACATCTCTCGATACTAATGTGTGAAAAAATGATTGCAAAGCTGTTATATCCTAGCTGGCCGCTGTGGGTGAGCGGTTCTAGGCGCTTCAGTCCGGAATCGCGCTGCTGCTACGGTCGCAGGTTCGAATCCTGCCTTGGGCATGGATGTGTGTGATGTCGATAGGTTAGTCAGGTTTAAGTAGTTCTAAGTTCTAGGGGACTGATGACCTCAGATGTTAAGTCCCATAGTGCTTAGAGCCATTTGAACCATTTTTTGTTACATCCTAACATCGGCAGAAGGGTTTGCAGTACTTATTTACACATGTAAGTAGGCTGTTTATGTTTTCTCTATGTAAGTAGGCTGTTTATGTTTTCTCTATGTAAGTAGGCTGTTTATGTTTTCTTATTGGCAACGTTACGTAGCGCTCAATATGAAAATGAAATCACTGGCTGTGCTGTGTGCAGTCTGTGGCTAGTTTGCATTGTTGTCTGCCATTGTAGTGTTGGGCAGCGGCAGCTGGCTGTGAACAGCGCGTAGCGTTGCGCAGTTGGAGGTGAGCCGCCAGCAGTGGTGGATGTGGGGAGAGAGATGGCGGAGGTTTGTAATTTGTCATGAACTGATATATATATTATGACTTGTGATGATATTAAGGTAAATACATTGTTTGTTCTCTATTAATATCTTTCATTTGCTAACTATCCCTATCAGTAGTTAGTGCCTTCCATAGTTTGAATCTTCTATTTAGCTGGCAGTAGTGGCGCTCGCTGTATTGCAGTAGCTTGAGCAGCGAAGATTTTTGTGAGGTAAGTGATTTGTGAAAGGTATAGTTTAATGTTAGTCAGGGCCATTCTTTTGTAGAGAATTTTGAAAGTCAGATTGCGTTGCGCTAACAAAATATTGTGTGTCAGGTTAAGCACAGTCATGTATAATTGTTCAAAGGGGACGTTTCATATGTCGACCCTTAGCCTAGGATACCTCACTGGAATCTTCTGATTTTTTCTTGTAGTTTGTGTATTTAGTGTAGCTTTTGTTTATTGCTAGCGCGTAATTGTAGAGAGAATTTCCTTTGTAGTTGCAGTCTTTCATTGTTGTATAGTAAAACAGTTGTGGCATGCATGTAGATTTGCACCAAGTATTTCGCAGCTGCGCTTGCAATTAACTAGATATTATTTTCAGTGCTATGTTAATGTGTTCTCTTATTTTTGATCTTCAAATTGTGTTTTTCTGTGTTGTCGTGTGAAATACTGTGACAATAATGGCGTGTGAAAAACGTAACACTAGGCTCCAAACTAAACTGAGAAATAATAGTGATGACGAGCGTAGCTTATCAGCGCCGCCGAGTAATGAATTTACTAATGTTCAAAGTAGTAATTTGGTAACTGTGCATAGGGAAATGGAGCGGGCGTCAAACAATGGCGTGGACAGTGAAACAATTAGTGAAGAGGGAAGCATTATCGATCGACCGGTCGGCAATAGCTCGCCTCAGGAAGCCGAAATGACACGACACGATCTCGCAAATACTGTAGATTCAGGTTTTGGATCCTCAACGTTTTCTCGAATAAGTCAAGATACATTTTCTGCTTGTCAAAATGTGAATGTTTCCGGTGTAAATTCACTGCCGAAAAGCACTGAGGAACATGTTTCAGACACCAATGCATTGTTATTACAATTAATACAACAAATGGGACAGACACAGCAAAAGCTTCAAAAGTTAGACACAATGGAACAACACCAGAGACAAACACAGCAACAGTTAGACACAGTGGAACAAAATCTCAAAAAGTTAGACTCATTGGAACAAACTCTCGAACAAACACGTGAGGATTTAACTGCTGAGTTACATAACATTGAATCGAAATGTCAAAAAGTCTGTAATGACGTAAAAACTCAAATTTGTGAGCATTTTCAACCTATTTTTTCGCGTCATGAAAATGCATTACAGAATCACGAAGCAGCCATAAAAGAACTGCAAACTATTGTTCATGAAAATCACAACACCTTGCAAGCTAAAATTGACGCAGTTGCATCTACCGATTCGGTTACGCAACTTGCAAAAAGTCAAGAAAACTTAAAGGACACAGTAGATTCGATTTCAACACAAATGGACACTCTGAAACTTGGTTCAGAAAAACACACTGAGGAAATGTGTTCATTATCAGAGAAAGTAGTTGAACTTTCGGATCAGCTAAATAATTTATCTACGAAGGTAGATGATAATCTGAATGACGCAAAACCGGTAGTCTTTAATGACACAGAACAGAGCGAACAAATTAGGAAACTGAAACAAAATCTGAATCAAATTGATACGCAACACCAAAGAGAAATCCGGGAAGTACAAGATCAGCTGACACAGGTAATACAAGAATTACGTATTTCAGAAGACACTCGCGCTCCAACACGGGAAGAGGAACTTAGAAATACGCAAAAGCCACAAAATAATAACACAGGGCATTTCGGTAATTATGAAAGAAATTGGCAAGGTACACCGAATTTTGAGATGGAACCGCCGACACGACGTAACTATGACCGAGATGCTACTCGCCGACACGATGATTTTGACTATAAGCTGTTCATTACTACACGTAAATTCAAAACGTTTAAGAATTCTGCCAACGACATTCATCCACAAGCATGGCTCCATCAATTCTCTCATTGTTTTCCTCCCAACTGGTCGTTGGAACACAGATTAGAATTTATGTGTGGCTACTTAGAGAATGAACCAGCTGTAAGAATGCGATCGGTAATTCACGATTGCCACAGTGAAGGAGAGTTTTACCATGCCTTCCTCTCAGCATATTGGTCTCAAGCTACACAAGACCGTGTAAAACATAGCATCATGATGATGAAACACTTTGAACAATCTGAATTTTCCAGTCTTGTCAAATATTTTGAAGACATGTTGCATAAGAATCAGTATCTTTCAAACCCATACAGCCC
The DNA here is from genome assembly GCF_021461385.2 of Schistocerca piceifrons. Classification (NCBI taxonomy): domain Eukaryota; kingdom Metazoa; phylum Arthropoda; class Insecta; order Orthoptera; family Acrididae; genus Schistocerca; species Schistocerca piceifrons. Next base: position 237,122,644 of record NC_060140.1, read on the forward strand.
CTCAGAACTCATCCGCATTTGCTTACTCAAATTGCCTGAACATTTACGACATATTATTTTAGCAGGACGTTGCAAAGATGACATTGAAGCATTTCAGGGTCTGTTACAAGAATTGGAAATTGACACTGACAATCGGGGAACGCGGAAACAGGAGCACAACAATTACAGGTCACATCTGTCACAATTCCACGATGAAAGAAATAATAACTGGACACGACAAGGCTATTCTCACAACACATATCGTGACCAAAACAGACACCACCCGTATGACAACCGTTGGCAGAGTAGTAATAATTACAGGGAAAGATCACCTCTCCGTGGTAATGACCATCACAGAGACAATCAGAGAAACAGACAATATGGGAACCAAAACAATTATTATCAAGGGAGACAGAATAACTTTAGACGCAACGGTCCAGCGCGCAGTTACGATTCAGGGAGAAATTCTCCACCACTTAACCGACAAGAAAGAAACTACAGGAGCTATCGACATGACGACAGACGATGTGATCGTAACGACAGACCTGAATTGCATCAGAACTGGCGGGATTTAAACAGGGCAGGGCCCTCTCGAGGAGGTGAATTTGTAGAAGTTAGGTCTCCAAATCCCAATAACGACGCGCGCCAACAAAGAGACAATAGGCAATGACTCACACCGCTGGCAGCCACAAAACATACTTATGAAACTGACGACGCAGCTGCCGTAGCTAGTAATTACGTAAAAATGGAAGACATTAGGGACATCTTACTCCAGGAACACGACATAAAACATAACAACATTGCATATCCTGTGATTCACATTACAGTAAATGACATAAAATTTACGGCAGTACTTGACTCTGGCAGTCCCATTTCAGTAATCAGTGAAACAGCCTTTAGCAAATGCAACAAATCGAACGATTGCCCCACACTTCCGTTACGTAAGATTAAATTACAAGGTGCAATCTTTGGAAAAAGTGTAGATGTACGCCAACAAACCAACTTAGAATTCTTTTGTCAAAGCCACAGCTTCTCTATGAACTTTCTTATTGTTCCATTATTGTCGACGGAAATTATACTGGGAGTAGACTTTTTGAATGAATACAAAGCAATCTTAAACTTTCACGATGCTGAAATAAGTTTAGAAAAAGAAGGTAAGTCAGTAGCTTTGAAATTTGAAGATTGGCTCTCAAACCATGACGAGGAAATTAATCGGCTTTACCTTCTGTTAGACAACAGTTCGGAATTTTCGACGGAACTTGACACTAACAATCACTCTGCAAGTACTGACAGGGATGACATCGACGGCATATCTGAAATTAATGAGTTAATTCAGAATAAAATTCAAGCAATTGAGAATTGTAATGACACTAATAGGCAGGACCTTTTTGAGATTTTACAAGAACATCCCACAGTTTTTACTCATAAAACAGGAACAATCAAGGGATTTCAATACCAATTTCGTGTTCGTGAGCATACTAAATTTTGTGTTAGACCATACGTAATTCCGGCGCATTATAGGGACCGTGTTAGAACAGAAATACAATCTATGCTTGACGAGGGCATTATTGAGCCTGCAGTAAGCTCATACAACAATCCGTTACATGTTGTTGAGAAGAAAAATGGATCGATCAGACTTGTCTTAGATTCGAGACAAATCAATACTATCATTATTCCTGAAACAGACAGGCCGCAGACGATGGAAGAACTTCTTCAAAATTTTAATGGTGTAAAAGTGTTGTCTTCCATTGATCTCAGATCCAGCTTTTATCAGATCGAACTTCATCCAGAATGCAGAAAATACACAGCTTTCCTTTGTTTCGGCGTTTGTTATCAGTTTCGGAAACTTCCCTTTGGTTTGAACATTTCTTCGGCAGCATTCATTCGTGGGTTAAATTACATATTACCTGAGTTCTTAAAACGTCACATCACCTTATATGTGGACGATATTCTGATAGCAGAAGCTTCATGGGAACAACATAATCGCATTCTCAACAGTTTGTTACATATTTTTGCAGAATCTGGAATTACAGTTAACTTGGAAAAGTCTGAATTCGGTAGGACAAAGGTGAAGTTTTTGGGACATATTATTTCTTCTGAAGGCATTCAGCCGGATCCTGAAAAGTTAGAAGCAATCAGAGCCATTCCAGTTCCATCTACAAAAAGACAAGTCCGCAGTTTTCTAGGTCTCGTAAATTTTTACCGTCGTTTTCTGAATATACAAATTCTTGTTACACCAAAACTTTGTTCTCTCACTGGAAAAAATACTATTTGGAACTGGGACGAACAAGCACAGTTGGAATTCAATTCTTTGAAAGAAGCGTTACTTCACGCGCCAATCTTAGCTCATCCAGATCTGTCACAAGATTTCTGCCTTAGCACGGATTCTTCTAAAGTCGGTCTTGGTGCCCATTTATTTCAAGAAGCCACAGAAAATGACGCTACTGTTCAGAAAACCATTGCTTTTGCTAGCCGAGTGCTAACAAAATCTGAAAAAAATTATTCCGTTACTGAATTAGAAGCTTTAGCTATCGTTTGGGCATTTAACAAATTCCGTTTCTTTCTTTCTGGTAAGCACGTAAAAGTATACAGTGATCATCGTGCATTACAATTTCTTATGTCTTCAAAATTAAATCATGACAGGTTAAAACGTTGGGCATTGTTTCTGCAAGAATTCCGCTTCACAATAGTCTACATTCCCGGCAAGGAGAACATTGTTGCGGACGCACTGTCACGCGCACCGGCTGGGCTTGAGAAAAGTACCACAGAAGGCAACCTCGAGAAAAATTTCAGTATTCTTTACATTCAGAAAGTCGCCTTTGAAAACTTCATCACCACATCTTTAAAGGACATTGCTCATGAACAAGATAAAGATCCGATTTGGAAAGACATCAAGAGCAAATGGCATGAAAAGACACACACACAGATTCGGCATTATTACCTGGTTAGAAACAACATACTCTTCAAACGCTGCACTGTTGATGACAAGCTATGGGTACTTTGCATTCCAGACGATTTTGTTAATAAGCTCATTTGGTACATTCATTTCAGCTACGCACATTTTGGTCCACGAAAATGTTATCATATTCTTCGAACGACTTGTTATTTTAACAATATGGAAAAAAGAATTCGAAGAGTCTTATCTATTTGTAAACTTTGTCAAAAGGCGAAACCATCTACTGTCTCACATCGTGCTCCGTTGTTTCCTATTATTCCTTCTAAATTAAAAGAATTTGCTGCTGTTGATCTCTTGGGACCGCTTGTCAGAACATCTAATGGATTTTCGTACGTTCTAGTCGCTGTTGAACTTACTTCAAAATTTGTTTCTTTCACTCCGTTACGTAAAGCCACTGGACGGTCTGTATCCAACGCCTTTGTTAAAAATTTCTTACGTGAAGTTGGCCACGTTGCTAAAGTCATTTCAGATAACGGACCGCAATTTAGATCTGCTGTTTGGTCACGCATGCTTCGCAACCATAAAATCAAACCTGTTTTTATTTCATTGTACTCACCACATTGTAACCCCTCCGAACGGATTATGAAAGAAAGCAATAAGCTTTGCAGGCTTTATTGTCACACAAAGCATCAGCATTGGGACAGATATTTACACTTATTTCAAAACGTGCTGAATGAAATGCCTCATGATTCCACTGCTTTACCACCTACTCTTGTACTGAAGAATGAAGAACCACCGAACAGAATCAGAGAGCTTGTACCTTTCCCGAATACACGTAAACTTCGACACAAAGACATAATTGATTTGGCTCTTAAAAATATAAAATCTGCAGCAGACAAAAGGAGAAAACTACACGGTAAAGCAAATGCAAAGAAATTGTATATTGGTCAGAAAGTTCTCATTAAAGCTCATTCATTGTCACATAAGAAGAAACACTTGAGTCACAAATTCTTTCTAGTTTACAATGGACCATACAGAATCCGACGTATACCACATGATAATTGCGTTGAAGTTGAAACTCTGCGTATTAGGAAGAGTAAAGGTTTACACCACATTTCACATGTAAAACCATTTATTGAAAGATAATCTGCTTTTTAACTTTGTCTTTGTCATATAACTTTTCACTTCACATTTTTAGTATGCTTTGTCAGACTTAAGAAACTGTTAACATGCAACAATGTTTGAAGTTAAATATCCAGTCTAGAACCTAGGGAACATTTTTAAAACAGAAATTACGAATGCATTGTTATAGTGAACAGACGACACAGTGTTGTATTTGTACATTCTTGCTTGTTAGTTGCACGATTACGTAACGACTATCAGGGTTACATACTTAGGACACATACTGGTACTGCTAATGAGATTTTAATGCAACATTTTGGTTTACTTGAAAATACATTCTGGGTTTAAAGTACTTTCTGTGAGATACCAGACAACACAGTGGTTAGTTTATGTGATAGGTACACGATTTTTATCACGACGCTACTAATGAGTGACAATGTACAATGTTGATTTTGCGGTGTTTCTGTTTTATATCTGCACAGTTTTTCTGTATTATTCTGGAAAGTAAAACATGTTTTAGTAGTAACTTTTATGGTATAGCTACAAGGAGACAGCCTTTTCTGTAGCACAACAATACGTTACAGCACAGTACTTTCTTCATCACGGCAATAAGCGTAATAAGTATGATATCTATATGCAAAGCATTTCACTTTTGTTTATCATGAGGTAAGTACATGGGCTTCTGCAGAACTTAGCTTTCGGAGGACGATAACTACGACACTTCCACACAGATTATGTTGCAACAAGACGCACATTTAGCGCTACAGTACACGTATTTGAGTGATTAATTTTGTACTTGAAACATTTATTTTTAAAGATTTTTTAATTACAAAGAAAGTTTTCCGTGATACATTTCATTCCATTGCTGTAATCTGTAACACCTGAGGGCATAATTACATTTATCCTCAGGCGGGTACACACTTACTTTGTGTACCATGTGTGTGGCAACCACAAGGAACCCTAGCTATTATGGTATTTGCTTGTACAACTTTACACATCTGTACCATATTTTTCTAACACACAAATTACACAGCTATCTGATCATTTAACTGAGAGATAAACATTTTTTTTACTACGTCAGTGACAGATGTTTACGTAATTACACAGCTGGATAACTTCACACTTATGAAACTGTATTTTGTCTGTGCATTGTAAACTGTTCATATTTTTTCGGAACCATTGTGATACTATGAGAGCTTTGAATGATGTATTTGGTAAAGGGATTATGATTTTTAAAGTACGTTTGAGGCAGATGACACTTTTGACATGAGCAGAGAATTTTTTTTAATTATTGGAGGAAGCTACGACGATTTTGAGATTTGACTGAGGTGTTATGATGTTATTTTTACGACGACGATGTGTATTATGCTGCTGAGGTATGTTTACGATTAACAGGCTGAGGCTACTATATGAGTTATTTGATTATGCTTCATATTTATAATGACGAAATATTGACGAGTGTCGATGGATACGTATATGTATAATAAGGTAAGGAGTAATGAATAGTGGGTAGGGACTCTTGACTTGTGAAAAAGGATGTTGGAAACCAAGAATCGTACTTTAAGAGTTATGACATGTGTGAATCATGTGTGAATGTATCACAATGCCACTGAACATTTTTTGGACACTGTTATATTCATAGGATTTTGTTTCTACAGATTTGCAACGCTAATTCTTGACCTGTGAAGTATTTTTATGTGAGACTGTCACTTTAGCGAAAATTGCTGTCGTAAATATTTCCGTACGAAAGTTAAGTGACCACCTGCACGTAATGCGTCGCGGGCACCCAGCTGTGTCAGACGCCTGGAGAAAAAGTCATTAGCGCGTGCCTTTCAGAGCACAGGAAGAAAGAAAAAAAAAGAAAGGGAAGGCCATTATCCTGGCCATTGTCATTCCTTTAGAGAAAGCATCGCAAAAACGACACGGTCGAACTTGAAAACATATGATTACACTAGCTCTTAATTTACGATATTTACTGAAATGCCTAATAAAATGACAAGAAATATTTTTACATCTGCACACCTGATTATGACAAGCGTCTTTCTATGAGAGTTGAGAGAATTTCTACTAACTTATGAAATGTCACATGACTACTGAATGATATTTTTATACTTTGCTTTTCGTAGTTGCTTATTTCATTTGACATCTGGTTTCCAGCTGTGTTGCAGCATTGCTTTTATAAAATGAAATGCATTTGCTAATGTGAACACTTTCTGTCAACAGATCTATTAAATAATTATTTTATGATCCACATTCTTTAAAAAAGGAGCACTTGGAAAGGAAAGAACAATAAGAAGGAACTAGTAACTGCATTCATAATTTTCTTTTCAAGTAATTGGTAACTTTTTGGTAGAATAACTTCTTGTGGTGCACCACTTTAATTACATAGACATTAAGATGTGAATATACATTTCCCTTATCTGCATTGTTGTTTAGTGTAATATTTTTTCTGCTTGCGCTATGTCATGTTTAGGTATAAGTTGCTGCTGTTTGCCAGGCATAGTGTTATTGAATTTGACTTTTGCTCATTTATGCTGCTAGCTTTGCCAATTTGCATTTTTTGCATTGCTGTTTGTGTTGATTTGTTATGTGATGCTGCATTGCCTCGTCCCTTAGTTTAGTATCTGAGCTCAGTAGATTTAAGTTAGCTTAAGAGGAGACTATATAAGAAACTAACTATTATAAATTTATAAGAAATGCATTGAGAAGCTATCAGAAAATGGTCTGGCAAAATAAAAAGGATACTGTACAGTGGAGAAAAACTGTTATTGACAGAGGATATAAACAAAAAAAGTAGGGTTTAGGGACAACAGGTTTAGGTAGGATTTTCTTGGAAATAAATGTTGAGGTAAGAAATGTGTGAACATATAAATACAGAAAGCATGCTTAGATAGAATTTTTTTGGTGGAAACAAAGGATGAAATAAGAGGAAAGATATATGAAGTTTTGGGTTGGACTGCAGTACCAAATGTTACACTGAAAACGAACCCTGTCCTTTCCTATTGGTGTTATCCCACTATGTGTGTGTGTACCCTTGAGTATTTGTTTTCTTCCTGTCTCTGTGTAGTTTCATAGAATTTTTTCTTCTTTTAATATTAAGCTACATTCACTATGATGAGGAATACTGTTATCCTCAAATGTAATTGGCATTAATAATATGTTATTTACTTTGTAAAGATGTTAGACATTAATTCCGTTCTGTTTAATGCTCATGTGTGAAGTTGATGTTTCGAAAGTTATTCTGATCTTTTATGTATGTACTCATGTCATAATTCCTGTAACACTGACGTATATGTCTATTTCTATTCTTTTGTAACGCCTGTTTTACTACAAATGTTATCTGTATTGTTATGTTCTTTAATGATGTATTCTGTACCTTTGTTATTGTATTCTCATGTTATAAAATTGTAATTGACACCAGTTTATCAAATTAAGTAACATTTCACTGCACACGTTTCTGTTGGTCATAGTACATGGACAATATATGAGAAGTAGGGACTGATAGTGTTTGCACGTGTGTTAATGATTCAGCAAGGGACTGGATAACAGCATTGCTGGATCTAAGAACAATTTAAAAAACTTTGTGAGTGCACAAGTGGTGGTTTATGGACTTGCTATATTGTCCGCAAGACTCTTCAGTGGTGATTGTGCACCAGCACAGTCACAACAGATGGCTGCTGGCCATCTCTTCAAGGACTACAGTGGGTCTACATCTTTGATGATCCATCAATACCATTATCTCTTCAAGGACTACAGTGGGTCTACATCTTTGATGATCAATCAATACCATTATTTCTACAAGGACTGCAGTGGGTCTGCACCTCTGGTGGCCCACCAATACCATACTCTCTACCAGGACTACAGTGGGTCCGCTCTGTGATGACTTACCTACCAATACTCTTCAAAACTTCGAATGACTCTGCTGTGGGTTTGCTCCATTGTGGCCCATTACCTGTCAGCATGTCAAGAGCCAGCACTGTCTTTCCGTTGGAAGGACAACACTACTTCTTCAAGACTGCATGGAAATCCACTACTTCTGTGTGCAATTTCTTTTACTAATGAGACTTTGTGAAAAAAAACCTGTGGTTACCGTAATGAATGATCAGGACTGTCTTTATAAACTGTGAGAAAATTTTAGCTTTTGACCAACATTGTATCAATAAGTGTGTGCATTTGATTTCTTTGTTATTGTAATTATGAAAAATTTTATCAAATCATTATTGGCTACTGCCCAAAAAAAATTTTGTAAAATTTTTTGTGGGGAGCATGGGGGCTATGTAAGTAGGCTGTTTATGTTTTCTCTATGTAAGTAGGCTGTTTATGTTTTCTCTATGTAAGTAGGCTGTTTATGTTTTCTTATTGGCAACGTTACGTAGCGCTCAATATGAAAATGAAATCGCTGGCTGTGCTGTGTGCAGTCTGTGGCTAGTATGCATTGTTGTCTGCCATTGTAGTGTTGGGCAGCGGCAGCTGGCTGTGAACAGCGCGTAGCGTTGCGCAGTTGGAGGTGAGCCGCCAGCAGTGGTGGATGTGGGGAGAGAGATGGCGGAGGTTTGTAATTTGTCATGAACTGATATATATATTATGACTTGTGATGATATTAAGGTAAATACATTGTTTGTTCTCTATTAATATCTTTCATTTGCTAACTATCCCTATCAGTAGTTAGTGCCTTCCATAGTTTGAATCTTCTATTTAGCTGGCAGTAGTGGCGCTCGCTGTATTGCAGTAGCTTGAGCAGCGAAGATTTTTGTGAGGTAAGTGATTTGTGAAAGGTATAGTTTAATGTTAGTCAGGGCCATTCTTTTGTAGAGAATTTTGAAAGTCAGATTGCGTTGCGCTAACAAAATATTGTGTGTCAGGTTAAGCACAGTCATGTATAATTGTTCAAAGGGGACGTTTCACACAGGTAAAATTACTGTTCTGAAGATACCCTGAACTCAGATATGGGGCATTACTTCCGTGGTTCCGTTATTATCATCAGCAGTAGCAGGGCCGGCAGCAGCAGCTGCAGCAGTTGAGGCCAGTTACTGGATAATAGGATGTCCCAGACTTCCCATGCACTGAGCTAGGTGGCGCAGTGGTTAACGCACTGGACTCGTATTCGGGTGGACGATGGTTCAAACCCATTTCAGATGCAAACGGAGATGGATGGTCTGGATGCAGAGGCGCTATTGGAACCCCTAGCGGAAGATGACATCCGGGGGGGCACTCACGAAGAGTGCGGTGCATAAATCCCCTGGGCCAGATGGATTGACACTCGAATTTTATCGCGCATTAGCGGATTTAATGATGTCCCAGTTGGTGTCGATGTATAATGAGTTATAGAGGCCTGACAGGACGTTTCGTCGCAGTTCATGGCGGGACTGCTTATACCAATTCCGAAATCGACAGCGAGTGTCAGCGCTCATCAATTTAGACAGCTCACGATGCTCAATACTAAGATCTTTGCGCGAATGTTGGCGGCGAGGTTCAAGACTATAATATCCAAGACAATACCACCAGACCAGGCTTGTCTAGTGGTTCGAAGCAACATCCATTCTATCCTAGGCGAATACCGTGACGTAATTTCCCTGACGGAAGCTTGTCGCATGCGAGCTGCGTTCGTATCGGTGGTTTTTGATCGTGCCTTTAACAGGATCAACCATGATTTCCTTGACTCGACCATGCGACGCATGGCGATACCGCAGGATTTTATTACCGTCCTCATACGCCCCCTTCGCGGCGCTTCTTCGACGGTGACAGTCAATGGCAGGGAGGTAGGAACGATTCCTGTTTGCAGCTCAGTTAGGCTGTTTACAATAGCGCTCGAACCATTAATGCAGGCTCATAGACGGACTCTAAAGACGTCCGACTCCGTGCGAGCTCCTTCACGTGTCGTGCATATGCCGACGATTTGACGATACTCGTCCGGTCGGAGAACGAAGTAAGGTGGTTACCCTTCTTACTACGTACGGAGTAGCTGCGGGAAACAGGGTCAACATGAATAAAACCAAGATTATGCACATCGGTCGAGGGCTGGACGCTCTGCACAGTCCGTTTACGACGATGGACATCTTACGATGCTTAGGTGTCTTGTTCACCCGATAGCTACGGCAATCATCGGCGGCGAGCTATCGAAGTCTCCTCCAGCACGTCCGAGTGCACATACGCAACAATTCACTCCGAACTTACGACCTGCTCCAAAGGGTGGACTACACTAATGTTCACCTGGCCTCGCGACTACCGCACCTGGCACAGGTACTGCCAATGCCACATGGTATTGCTGACAGATTAATGGCGGCCTTTGGATACTATGTCAGCCAAGGAACGTTGTTTAAGATCAAATACGAGACTTTAACTCTCCCACAACATTTTGGAGGATGTGCAGAACAAGGCTCTAGCTCTATACCTGAGAACGACGCTACGAACTTGGATCCAACGGCAACACGCCATCACGTCGGCGATCCTGGATGTGCTTCTTCCCACGTTCTTTGAACCGCCGGTGGCGGTAGGCACAATATCGCCCTCTTTTTCTCACGTCGCGTGATTCTTTGTTGATTTTAGTTACGTTCAGTTGCAGATACCTTCTACAGGAACCCCCACTACCCGTGAGATATATCGATACTTGCGGCGTCATCATGGCAGCAATGTTGTCGAACTTACGCGACTGGAGACAGATTTGGCGAGCTGCCCATACGCCTCTCCTCACCACAGCAGCGAGATCGTCATGGTATACATTAATCAACCGCAAGACAGTCATCCGCCAACGATTGTATGACATTCGCATGGTAGATTCCCCGCTCTGCCTTATATGTGGCAAGGACACCGACGAACATTCTCTGCAGTGCGGTGAGGCAAAGGATATTTGGCGGCTGACGCAAAGCATCATGGCACTCCTCCGACGCACCGACGAATCCACGATCACGACGGACGCTTTATTTTTCCCTGACGCTGTCTTTTTTCCCCTCACAAAAAACTTCGGCCATCCGCTGGATTGGAGGTCACGCATCACACTACGTGCTCTCGCGGACCTTCATATCGGTCATGGACTATTGGCATTATCTGCTAGAACAACACGAAACCATCCGACGCCACTCTAAATATAAAATGCATTTTGTGAACTTTCTAGGCAGCATGTTTCATAGCCCCCCGAAGCGGTGGGGAGTCCCAGGTTTACGTTGTTTCGAGGGATAGGACATTACTCCCAGTGAAGTGACGAGGATGTCACTTCGGCCCTATATTTCTTTCCTTTCTTTTTTATATATGATTTTTCTTTTGGGACATTAAAATTAAATGAATAAATAAAATAATATTGTTAATAATAAAAAGAAATTACATACATGTACAATGTCTCCTTCCCGCTGCCTCTCACTTATCCTGTCAGGAGACGGGGACACCGTGGCCAGGCCTCCAAGTACGACCCCTGCCCGCTCTGTCCCCTGACCTAAAAAAGAAAAAAAATCCGGCCATCCTGATTTAGATTTTACATGATTTCCCTAAATCACTGCAGGTAAACGGTGGGATGGTTCTTGTGAAAGGGCAAAGCCGACTTCCTTCACCATCCTTTCCTAATCCTACGGGGCCGATGACCTCGCTGGTCGTTCCCCTCCCCCGAATCAACCAACCAACCAACTTCCCATGCAATGTCATCTTCAGCATCCATGCCGCCACCTTAACCAGCGACGTGCAGATCATAGTTACAAATTATTACACTGTGTAACAAAATAAACCATTTGCCAAACTGCCAAGTCCTTGGAACATTATATGACTTCCTTCACCATTACAGAAATATCGGGTCGTTTCTGACGCTAAGTGGTACAGAGCGAATTAGTTTTGAATAAGACAGATTATCTTCACAAATATTAGTGGAAAATACTACTGATCGGCACTTAATTGTGGGCACAATGACTAACCAATAAGTTCGATTGAGAGGAAGCACATATTTCCAAACCCAGTTTAATTTTCAAACCGGTAATGTTTTCAATTAATTTCACCCCCTAGTGAACCCAGATGTGGCCATCTGAAGTATTCTCAAGTCAGAAGAAACTTGATCCGCTCCACATTGTAAGTCCAGAAAAATACAGATGAACCTAAATTGAGAATGCGCCTACAAAACTAATTCCTATCTTATACACCGTAGCCCATGTATAGGAGACCTCTTCAAATTCTAATTGAGTTCAATTTCCACTCAGACGTTTACTAGGATCGCTAAGACTGATCTCTGTTGTCTGTCTCTATGGATCAATTTGCAAGATCTTTCAACCTTTATTTAACAGTAAATGATTCCTTTTACAGAAGCTAACCTTTAGTACGTTATGTCTAAATACACTAAAACGAGAATGTTGATGCGGTGATGAAACCGGCACTAATAACATAACTCTTACTAAGTAGAGAAATTAATGAGATCTTAATAACGGGTTCTCATAATAAGAGTACAGTTAAATCAAAAACTTCCTCTTAATTAAACGTATACAGGCATACAACAAGATATTCTGAAAGAAATTTTCATTACGTGGACTTTTAATTCATCTCCTACACACCATTTGCCTGAGATGAAAGTGATTAGTCAGCACTTATATGAAACGTACATATATGCATTAATTTAAAGCTGTATTATTGTCAGTATGTAGTTATTCGACTGGACACTACTGGGTGTGTTTGCGTCCCAGGTCGTAGTTTCTTGTTAAGTAACGAACAAAATTCACTCCCGGTGTACCGTGTCTGAAAGCTATTTAAGTAGTAAGTAAGTAAACTATTTGATAACGCTCGAGAAGCACCATCCACCAATGCATTGCAAACCACTTTGTCAATTTTTTTTGTACGACAGATGATAATTTACTAGTAAATTACAATTCCTTTCTTTTAAAAATTTAGGCCACCATGTTGTTTTGTAATTTATTGCTCGACTGATTTGCATCCCTCGCATTTGTGACTCTACTCTCGTTCTGTTCCCATGCGCTACCTGTCAAGCTTCCTGCTTCCTGATTTCACATTGTTAAACTGAGGTAGACCGTTGTCTCGTCTGAACACATATTGATTATCAATCCAGATCTCAAAATTATTAACAGTCTTTAATATACAAATCTCCTGCTTCTCTGACCAACTCAACATAAGAAAATTTCCTCATTTTCTTCTCATCTCATACAACAACAATATTAACACAATACTGTGGTGCTTCAAAGAGACAACACTGTTTCCACAGAGATCCAAACAACAAAAATAATCAGTAATATAGTACCTAAAAACAGATGCATACCCAAATAAACATACAACATAAGCACATACATTCTGTCCATAATTTTACTGCTAACTACTTGATAAACCAATTCACTCTTCCGTTAGTTTACGTTGGTTTCTACCTAACGCTTTTGCGATTTAGAAAATCAATGTCTCAAAACAGCAAAATACGGGCATACAATAATATTGACCTGAAATCGGCGACGTGTAACGGAACTATGTCGGTGCCTGAGAAGCAGCGTGCTATAATCCAGTTTCTAACAGCAGAAAACGTGCTTCCAATTGAAATCTATACAAAGAATGAAAGGTGTATACGACGACGATTGCATCGACATCGGTAATGTGTGATGGGTTGTGCGTGGTCGTAATGAAGGAAACGGGGGAGCTAACCTCAACTTGTGTGGTAGAGCTTGGAGTGGTCGATCAAAACTGATAGAATACCTTCGACGACTTCACTTTGATAGTGTTGAAGCAATGCAAGCAGAGGTGTGGTTGTGGCTCCGTTGACATTCTAGAGATCCGGTATCAACAAACGGGTCTCTCATTAGCAGAAATGTGTTCGTCACCAAGGCGACCATGTTGACAAATAAATATGTAAACATGAAGAACAATGATTCGAATTTAATGAAGTTAGTTTTGCTTAAAAAGCTTCAATAGCTTTCACATACAAAATTAGGAGCCATTACTTTTCAGCACTCCACCGTATTTGCACCACATCAATTATCCTTTACTAAGCGCACATACAAAATAATTAATGCAATGTCCATCACCAGAAATGAAATAATGAAAAAATAGTAACGATTTCGTGTGGTTCAATGGCCTGGTGAAAGTCTTTCTACTGGACGCAACTTCGACGACGTTTTGCGTGTAACACGAATAGTTATTTGGCTTTTATACACTCATATTCAGAAATAAAAAAAACAGAACACATTGAACGACTAGAGACAGGACGTTCATATTCACAGGACACGCACATTAGTATGTTCTTCAGAAATAACTTGCGTTTGAACCATGTCAAACTGTGGGTTCCAGTTCAACATCGATATCACGGCGCATTACTTCCTACCACTAAAATGCGACTCTCGTTGTCGCTATAAACGGAACGTAATGGATCGTGTGACGTGCAGTCGTATGTGCGAACCGTACTGTTAAATCAGTGAGTTTGAAAGAGGACGAATTATCGGCATGAGGGAATGTGATGCATTCATCCGGGAAATTGCTGCTCATGTGGGACGAAGTGTGTCGGCAGTGCAACTGGTGTGTGCCGAATGGTTCACGGAAAGCCGTACAACAGGACGAGGTGGATGAGGTCGCACCAACCAGATCACCTCCCGAAAAGATCTACACCTCATCCGAATGGCATTGCAGGACGGATCTCCGTTCTCCTCGGCTCTGTCGCAACAGTGGAATAGTGTAACACATTATACACCATTTATTTCGGCATGGGTTACGTACGCATAGTAGACTTCTCCACCTACCTCTGACTAATGTGCAGAAACATTCTAGACGGCAATGGTGTCTGGAACGGCGTCACTGCGGACAGGAATGGGATCAGACAGTATTTTCGGACGAATCCAGATTCTGTTTGTTTGAAAATAATGGCCGCATTGTGGTTCGCCCCAGAAAGGGGGAGCAGCATCACTGTGACTGCATTCACACAAGACACAGCGTCACTCAAAGCCTAAAGGTGTGGCGTGCTATTCGGTACAGCCACAGTTCGTGTCCAGGGCATTGTGAACAGTGTGGCCTTTGTAAATGACATCCTGCGACCCGTAGCCATACCCTTACTGCATAACACCCCAAACGCCACTTTTTCAGCAAGATAATGCACGAACACATGTTGCTGCATGAACGCATGCCTTCTTGGTGTCGCAGGATGTCACATTCTGCCTTGGCCTGCCAGATCACCAGACTTGTCACGAATCAAATATATGTGGGATACGGTGAAACGACGTGTGTCGGTAACCCAATGCCAAACGCCAAAGACGAACTCTGAAACTAAATAAATGCAGCATGGACGGGCCTTATACGCGTCGACGCCATCGCGCACAGTACAAGTTATCAGGACCTTGCTGAAAACCCAAGAAAATTCTGGTCTTATGCTAAATCGGTAAGTGGGTTGAAGGCTTTCATCCAGTCACTGACTGGTCAGTCTGGCCTGGCAACAGAAGACAGCAAAACGAAAGCTGAAATTTTAAATTTAGCATTTGACAAATCTTTCACGCAGGAGGAGCGTACAAACATACCGCCGTTTGAGTCTCGTACAGATTCCCGTATGGAGGACATAGTGATAGACATCCCTGGGGTTGTGAAGCAGCTGAATGGATTGAAAATAAATAAATCGGTAGGTCCTGATGGGATTCCAATTCGGCTTTACAGAGAGTACTCTACTCCATTGGCTCCTTTCTTACCTTGCATTTTTCGCGAATCTCTTCCTCAACGTAAAATCCCGAGCGACTGGAAAAAAGCGCAGGTGACGTCCGTATATAAGAAGGGTAGAAGGACGGATCTTCAAAATTACAGACAACTATTCTTAACATCGGTTTGTTACAGCATTCTCGAACATATTCTCAGTTCGAATACAATTAATTTCCTTGAGACAGAGAAGCTGCTGTCCATGCATCAGCATGGCTTTAGAAAGCATCGCTCCTGCTAAACGCAACTCGCCCTTTTTTCACATGATATCTTGCGAACCATGGATGAAGGGTATCAGACGGATGCCACATTCCTTGACTTCCGGAAAGCGTTTGACTCGGTACCCCACTGCAGACTCCTAACTAAGGTACGAGCATATGGGATTGGTTCCCAAGTATGTGAGTGACACGAAGACTTCTTAAGTAATAAATCCCAGTACGTTGTCCTCGATGGTGAGTGTTCATTGGAGGTGAGGGTATCATGTAGAGGGCCCCAGGGAAGTGTGGTAGGTCCGCTGTTGTTTTCTATCTACACTCCTGGAAATGGAAAAAAGAACACATTGACACCGGTGTGTCAGACCCACCATACTTGCACCGGACACTGCGAGAGGGCTGTACAAGCAATGATCACACGCACGGCACAGCGGACACACCAGGAACCGCGGTGTTGGCCGTCGAATGGCGCTAGCTGCGCAGCATTTGTGCACCGCCGCCGTCAGTGTCAGCCAGTTTGCCGTGGCATACGGAGCTCCATCGCAGTCTTTAACACTGGTAGCATGCCGCGACAGCGTGGACGTGAACCGTATGTGCAGTTGACGGACTTTGAGCGAGGGCGTATAGTGGGCATGCGGGAGGCCGGGTGGACGTACCGCCGAATTGCTCAACACGTGGGGCGTGAGGTCTCCACAGTACATCGATGTTGTCGCCAGTGCTCGGCGGAAGGTGCACGTGCCCGTCGACCTGGGACCGGACCGCAGCGACGCACGGGTGCACGCCAAGACCGTAGGATCCTACGCAGCGCCGTAGGGGACCGCACCGCCACTTACCAGCATATTAGGGTCACTGTTGCTCCTGGGGTATCGGCGAGGACCATTCGCAACCGTCTCCATGAAGCTGGGCTACGGTCCCGCACACCGTTAGGCCGTCTTCCGCTCACGCCCCAACATCGTGCAGCCCGCCTCCAGTGGTGTCGCGACAGGCGTGAATGGAGGGACGAATGGAGACGTGTCGTCTTCAGCGATGAGAGCCGCTTCTGCCTTGGTGCCAATGATAGTCGTATGCGCGTTTGGCGCCGTGCAGGTGAGCGACACAATCAGGACTGCATACGACCGAGGCACACAGGGCCAACACCCGGCATCATGGTGTGGGGAGCGATCTCCTACACTGGCCGTACACCACTGGTGATCGTCGAGGGAACACTGAATGGTGCACGGTACATCCAAACCGTCATCGAACCCATCGTTCTACTATTCCTAGACCGGCAAGGGAACTTGCTGTTCCAACGGGACAATGCACGTCCGCATGTATCCCGTGCCACCCAACGTGCTCTAGAAGGTGTAAGTCAACTACCCTGGCCAGCAAGATCTCCGGATCTGTCCCCCATTGAGCATGTTTGGGACTGGATGAAGCGTCGTCTCACGCGGTCTGCACGTCCAGCACGAACGCTGGTCCAACTGAGGCGCCAGGTGGAAATGGCATGGCAAGCCGTTCCACAGGACTACATCCAGCATCTCTACGATCGTCTCCATGGCAGAATAGCAGCCTGCATTGCTGCGAAAGTTGGATATACACTGTACTAGTGCCGACATTGTGCATGCTCTGTTGCCTGTGTCTATGTGCCTGTGGTTCTGTCAGTGTGATCATGTGATGTAGCTGACCCCAGGAATGTGTCAATAAAGTTTCCCCTTCCTGGGACAATGAATTCACGGTGTTCTTATTTCAATTTCCAGGAGTATATATAAATGATCTTTTGAATATGGTGGATAGCAACGTGCGGCTGTTTGCTGATGATGCTGTAGTGTACAGGAAGGTGTCGTCGTTGAGTGACTTTAGGAGGATACAATATGACTTGGACAGGATTTGTGATTGGTGTAAATAATGGCAGCTAACTCTGAAAATAGATAAATGTAAATTAATGCAGATGAATAGGAAAAAGAATCCCGTAATGTTTGAATACTTCATTAGTAGTGTAGAGGTTGACACAGCCACGTCGATTAAATATTTGGGCGTAACATTGCAGAGCGAGATGAAGTGGGACAAGCATGTAATGGCAGTTATGGGGAAGGTGGATAGTCGTCTTCGGTTCATTGGTAGAATTTTGGGAAGATGTGGTTTGTCTGTAAAGGAGACCGCTTATAAAACACTAATACGACCTATTCTTGAGTACTGCTCGAGCGTTTGGGATCCCTATCAGGTCGGATTGAGGGAGGACATAGAAGCAATTCAGAGGCGGGCTGCTAGATTTGTTACTGGTAGGTTTGATCATCTCGCAAGTGTTACGGAAATGCTTCAGGAACTCGGGTGGGAGTCTCTAGAGGGAAGGAGGCGTTCTTTTCGTGAATGGCTACTCAGGAAATTTAGAGAACCAGCATTTGAGGCTGACTGCAGTACAGTTTTACTGCCGCCAACCTACATTTCGCGGAGAGACCACAAAGATAAAATAAGGGAGATTAGGGCTCGTACAGAGGCATATAGGCAGTAATTTTTCCGTCGTTCTGTTTGGCAGTGGAACAGGGAGAGAAGATGCTAGTTGCGGTACGAGGTACCCTTCGCCACGCACCGTATGGTGGGTTGCGGAGTATGGATGTAGATGTAGATGTAGACCCATGGCAGGACCTGTGCCATCTAAGCAACAGGACACATGCTGAACCGACATGACTGAAATACTAATCATTTCTGCGGAACATACTAATTTACGGCGGTTGACTGAAAACTTCGTAACTCTTCAACAGTTGGCAGCATTAATATGCGGCAGGTTCCATAACTTCATCTCTACAGCTCCAGTTGGCGGGAAGCCTTGACATTGAATGGTTGTGTTGTTACAGTGTATAGTATAGAACTCTGCGCAGACGGTCGGTCAATGCGATTTAATTGAATTCTTGACAGCAGAATGTGCGTCATTGGAGGAGTAAGTTGAAAGATGTTGAGGCGGGAACATCCGACCTGCGCGACAAACAAAGAGTTGGTCGTCCTGTCACAGTAACCACCAAGTTTCACAAACAAAATGTTGACAGATTGATTCAGAACGATCGTCGTATCACTCAGAGAGAAACTGCAAGCACAATCGGCATTTCACAAGAACGTGTGAGTCACATTATTGCTTTGCTTGGCTATCGGAAGATCTGTCCACGATGGGTACCCCGGATGCTGACCCTTAAATGAAAGCGCACAGACTTGAAATTTGCCAGGAACTCCTCTCGCGTTACGAGGATGAAGATTACGCATTTCTCCTTCCAATAGTGACAGGATACCGAACGTGGGTACACCATTACGACCCGGAGACGATGAGAGAACTGTGAGGCTGTGGTTCCGGAAACAGTGTGTCGACTTATTCCATGATGGCTTCATGAAAACTTGTTCATCGTTGGCAGAAATGTATCCAATTGGCTGGTGATTATGTGGAGAAATGAATATTGGTAACTGAACGACACATTCTAAGGATTATTTCTGCGTTTGATTTATTAAAATATTCCCATCCAAACCCAATTAACGAAGGTGGGAGCATTACATTTCATTCAATCCTAATACATATCCTGTGAATATGTCTCTAGTTACACGAAGTATTCTGTTTTTCCTGAACATGAGGTTGGTGTTTAATTTTGTCTCATTTTTCCATAATTTTAATAAACACAACAGATACACTTAATAGAAACTTTAGTCATCGATAACACGATCTCCTTCACTATTTACAACAGTCCGCCAGCGTTGGAGTCTTCGATACCGCTAATGTCGAAATCACGTTGTTTCGAAGCGAAGAATTGGTCGAGCCATATTCGCAGCGCATTTTCATCAGGGAGGATTGTTTGATACAGAGCGAAAAATGTGAATTCTCAGGGAACAAGATCAGATCTGTACGGTGGGTGCGAAATGACTCCCCAAGCCAACTCAAGTACAGTGCTTTTGTCAGACTAGCAGAATGCGGGCGGGCGTTATCGTGGAGTAACATACTTGAAGTAACCTTCTTGGTCGTTGTTCCTGGAATGCGTCTGCAAACCCCTCAGTTGTTCACAATAAACGTCTTTAGTGATGGTAAAATTTCCGGGAAGCTATTGATAGCCGCTATTGCACCAGATGCTGAACATTATCTTCCGTGGCTGTGTACAGGTCTTTGTACGGGGGTCTCTATTAGTTTGGGCTCAACCTTTCCTTTATTTTCTTTATGTTAGCATCAGGACACTGTTTCTCATCACCCGAAGGCGGCTGGAGTGGCTGAGCGGTTCTAGCCGCTACAGTCTGGAACCGCGCGACCACTACGGTCGCAGATTCGAATCCTACCTCGGGCATGGATGTGTGAGATGTCCTTAGGTTAGTTAGGTTTAAGTAGTTCTAAGTTCTAGGAGACTGATGACCTCAGATGTTAAGTTCCATACTGCTCAGAGCCATTTGAACCTCATCACCCGTAACGATACAGGACAAGAATGGTCCATGTTGTTCACGAGCCAATTGATGAGAAGCAAGTAGAGATGCATATGCGACCACCCGCGGATTTTTATGATTTTTGCCTAGAGCGTGTGTTACCCATAGACCCAATTTTGAACCTTCCCCGCTGCATGAAAATGTCGGACGAATGTGGAATGATCGTAGTTAATCAGATTTGCCAGTTCTCGTGTACGCTAATGTGGATCACTGTGGATTAATGCGATGAAAGGATTTTCGTCAAACCCTGGAGGTCTTCCTTAACGCCGAGAGTCACTAACGTCAAAAGGAAGCTCCACAAAACGAGAAAACCGTTTTCTTGGCGTGCCCTGTCCAGTGGCATTATCCCCACACACGGCGTAAATGTTTCTGGCGGCCCATCTCAGTGAACTCAGACCGAAGAATAAGTAGAAAACTTTCATATTTCTCCACAAGGCCCTCTATTTCCTAGAGCCCACAGCTCCACTCACTATCTCAAAACGACCAAATGTAAACTCGAATAGCGATAGTGAACCAGAAATAAAAATGACATTCGATAAGTAACCCAATAGCAACAGTAATACCAACACGCAAAACAAGAAAGCTAGTAACTTAAGCCCCAACCTAATAAATCGATCGGGTAATTATGGTTTTAAGTAATGGTTACTCTGAGACCAATGGGACATTGGCAGACAGAGAGCGATGGGAGTGCATCAGCGCGTCGACACCAGACTTCGAACGCTCTCTCGGCGACGACGATCGGATTCAGGTGTGAATGTGGAGGGCTGCCGGAGCGGCATGCCTGGCTTTAGCGGCAGTCACTCCCAGGAGCCAGGTGTTGAGCGACCTCCAAGCTGCCTCCTCAGAGTAGGCGTCCGAGTCCGTCCTCCCAGGTTTAGCAGTGAACTGGCTACACTAGTACGAGCTTTCCCCTCGGGTTCTGCATAACTATCTGTAGGCGGGTTCAATATATCTGTTTGATCGGTTAACGTTCCCCTTCTGGAGAGTGAAATTTTTTAAATCATGCTTTTGTAATTCTTGTGTACTATTTCTGACGTCAAAACCCACGCACACTCCTCAACAGTTTTTCTCAGAAGTCATTCATTCGTAATGATATGTTTTCTTCGGTATCTGAAAATGACCCTTATCTGGTGACAGTGTGCTTTAATCAGCTGTATCTTCAAAACGCTTTTATCTCTGCGATTGTCTACTTCCACGGTATCTCAACAATTTGCACTGTGTCCTGTCCGGATACATAACAGTGACTGGGAACGCCCTGTCGTCTTTCTCGTTTTCTGGACTCAGGCTGAAGACATATGCTGCCGACTAAGGTGCCAAGCAACCTCCCCTCCTGAGCACCGTATATCCGATATACATAGTGACTCACAAGTTCATTACCACTTGAAAGTTCAATACTTCACGGAATAATGTAGGTAGAAAGGTAAAAATTGGGACACAAGCTTGAGATGTCATGGGGATTTTATTGACACCAAAGAAATACACAAAATGACCAACAAATGGTGATTGATATTATAGAAAAGCAATAACTAGCATAGCAATAGGTTTTTAGCATGATCAACAATTCCTGTAGTCGTCATCGCATCCAGATTCCGGCTCTTGATACTTCCGAGTCTGGGTGTTATTATGGAGTGTGGCAGTGTTACCTGTCGCCACCCCAAATCCCCGGGACGCAATTAGTGTACCCCATCTGTCTGCGTCCAGTGTAAGCCATACAATAGCGTGAACGTGTTCAAATGTCTGCGAGTCTGTAACTGAGGCGGAACGTCGGGACCAACCGAGTATTCACCTATCAGGATGTGGAAAACCGCCTAAAAACCACATCCAGGCTGGCCAGTATACCGGAACTCGTCGATAATCCGTCGGGCGGATTCGATCCGGGGCCGGCGCGCCTACCCGAGACCAGGAAACAGCGCATTAGCGTTCTCGGCTTCCCTGGCGGGTAATACCTGTATTCGAGTTACAATATTTTGAACAGCACTCTACAGAATATCAGTAGGCATGGTAAGAAATTGCCGTCGGATGTTGTCTTCTAGTACCCCGTATGAGATCGGACGATCGCGGTTAACTTACGACTTATGGTAACGCCTACAACTAATAATCACACGGATTGAGGCCTGGGGACCTGGGAGGCCAAGCATGATGGAAGTGGCGACTCACCAAGTGATCCTCACCAGACGATGTGCACAAGAGATCTTCCACACGTGTAGCAAAATGGTGTGGACAGCCAACCTACATAAAGATCGTACCTTCCAGCAGCTGTTCATCAGCCAGGCTAGGGACGAAGCGATATCGGAGTACCTCGAAAACGTCAGAATTCTCATGCGACGTCACTAACGTGTTGCTGTCCAGCGCCATCTGTTACCCGGTTTTAGCACTCGTTTTTTGGCTTCAATAAAACTACATGTAATCTGACGCGTGTGTGTTAACTTTTACCTCTCTGCCTACGTTATTCCGTGAGTCATAGCATTTTCAAATTTTAACGGACTTTTGAGTTGCTCTTTATCACATCTTCTCCGAACCATCGTACTCACGATCGAGAGAGGTTCTGCCTCATAAAACATAAACTCATTCCAAAAACTTCTGTTGGACACACGATCAGGGCAAATCGAAGAGCCAGTATTGTCTGCAACAACTTTCTTATCACTTTACACTCGCATACCGTCGTCTGACGGATGTAATATACATAATGCAACAGGTATGAATGCAGATATTTTTATTGGTGACAGAACATTGTATTAAACGACATTACATTAGTAATTACTTCATATTTAGATTAAAAACATAGTTTTCAGGACAAGTATGATTTTAGGTTGGTAAGTACCTCCATGTACATGTGTCAAGAGCAAGCCGTTATTACTTATTTTCCACTGGGCGGCAGCTGAGGTGTTGAAGTGTGAATGTGAGGATGCAAAACGGTTATCCTGTACTGATAGGTTTAGTCCAATTAGCGGTGCAGTTAAAACCATGCAGATAAACATCAGGCAGTAAAGTATATTACCTGTTTGTGGGACGACCGTTCGACGCAGAGAAAAAACAACCAGCACAATGTTGTCTGTACACATTAGAAAACCACCCATAAAAATATCTCCACTTACACCCGTAACACACTGTACCGCTAATTAGTATTTTTAATGTCAATCTGGAGTACAATCTCTGCAAATGACATTGAATTAGAATAGCTACGGCCCTCGTCAGAAAACGGTGTAGCTTCCGTCACCAACATTGAGTAAAGCTGTTCGGTCGAGAGCAAAGTAAATTAGGTCTGCTATCGTGCGCATTCCAAACAGCTTTCGCAAAGCTACTTCGATGTGTACTCGTTCTGCCAGTTGAAATGCCAATCACTGTCCGTCAGACGTAAAGCTATATCACACCTGAGCTCCATTAGCGGTGTCAGCTGCCTGCAGCTCACCAGCCTCACCAGAGTCAATTTAAAGATAATGCAAATGGTGATCCATACGTGTAGTATCCATAGTCCACCTGGGGTCACACAAAACACTGCCCCCTGCTGTCGTTCGCTACAGTTACCATGTCAGGCGTGTCTGTTGTTAACTCACAGGTTGGCTCCAGACATTCCTAGTACACAAACTGAATAATAACCGCTGGGCCGCTCTTGAAAATAATTTACTTAACGTCCGGTTTCGGAGCTTCGAAGACACCTCATCAGGTTAGATATGTTAAATTGTGAGATTAAACTTGGAAACCAAATAGAGCGAGGGAAAAACGGCTGTCTATGCGCCTCCGATTGCTCACTAGTTTCTCTTACCTTACCTTAGCGCTACTAACGAGAAACATGTTGGCAACAGTAGAATCACTTTGCAGGCAACGTCAAATGCCGGTTCTCTAAATTTTCTCATCAGTGTTCCCGGAAATGAACGTCGCCTGTACCCCAAGGATTCACAATTGCGTTCATGAAGCATCTCCAAACTACCGGTAACAAATCTAGCAAACCGACTTTAAACTTTAAACATTCCTTATTTACCAATAAACGACTTACCGCTGCGAGAGGCAGCCACACAGCCAACCACGGCCACCAACCAACGGCCGCCAGTGGACGCGCTCTCCTTGGCCGGCGCAGGCAGCGCCACCAACTAACTCGATAAGAGGCCACCACAAGCTATGATAAGCCCTTCAGTATTGTGATCTACGCCTGCGAGTACTCTGCATCTACATATATACACTCCTGGAAATTGAAATAAGAACACCGTGAATTCATTGTCCCAGGAAGGGGAAACTTCATTGACACATTCCTGGGGGCAGATACATCACATGATCACACTGACAGAACCACAGGCACATAGACACAGGCAACAGAGCATGCACAATGTCGGCACTAGTACAGTGTATATCCAACTTTCGCAGCAATGCAGGCTGCTATTCTGCCATGGAGACGATCGTAGAGATGCTGGATGTAGTCCTGTGGAACGGCTTGCCATGCCATTTCCACCTGGCGCCTCAGTTGGACCAGCGTTCGTGCTGGACGTGCAGACCGAGTGAGACGACGCTTCATCCAGTCCCAAACATGCTCAATGGGGGACAGATCCGGAGATCTTGCTGGCCAGGGTAGTTGACTTACACCTTCTAGAGCACGTTGGGTGGCACGGGATACATGCGGACGTGCATTGTCCTGTTGGAACAGCAAGTTCCCTTGCCGGTCTAGGAATGGTAGAACGATGGGTTCGATGACGGTTTGGATGTACCGTGCACTATTCAGTGTCCCCTCGACGATCACCAGTGGTGTACGGCCAGTGTAGGAGATCGCTCCCCACATCATGATGCCGGGTGTTGGCCCTGTGTGCCTCGGTCGTATGCAGTCCTGATTGTGGCGCTCACCTGCACGGCGCCAAACACGCATACGACCATCATTGGCACCAAGGCAGAAGCGACTCTCATCGCTGAAGACGACACGTCTCCATTCGTCCCTCCATTCACGCCTGTCGCGACACCACTGGAGGCGGGCTGCACGATGTTGGGGCGTGAGCGGAAGACGGCTAACGGTGTGCGGGACCGTAGCCCAGCTTCATGGAGACGGTTGCGAATGGTCCTCGCCGATACCCCAGGAGCAACAGTGTCCCTAATATGCTGGTAAGTGGCGGTGCGGTCCCCTACGGCACTGCGTAGGATCCTACGGTCTTGGCGTGCATCCGTGCGTCGCTGCGGTCCGGTCCCAGGTCGACGGGCACGTGCACCTTCCGCCGACCACTGGCGACAACATCGATGTACTGTGGAGACCTCACGCCCCACGTGTTGAGCAATTCGGCGGTACGTCCACCCGGCCTCCCGCATGCCCACTATACGCCCTCGCTCAAAGTCCTTCAACTGCACATACGGTTCACGTCCACGCTGTCGCGGCATGCTACCAGTGTTAAAGACTGCGATGGAGCTCCGTATGCCACGGCAAACTGGCTGACACTGACGGCGGCGGTGCACAAATGCTGCGCAGCTAGCGCCATTCGACGGCCAACACCGCGGTTCCTGGTGTGTCCGCTGTGCCGTGCGTGTGATCATTGCTTGTACAGCCCTCTCGCAGTGTCCGGAGCAAGTATGGTGGGTCTGACACACCGGTGTCAATGTGTTCGTTTTTCCATTTCCAGGAGTGTATGTCCCCGACTGATCCCTAATAACTCGTATCCCACCTTAGTGGTGCTTACGAGAAATGCATGTCGGTGACAGTAGAATCGTTGTGCAATCAGCTTCAAATTCCGGTTCTCTTATATTTTCTCAATACTGTTCCTCGAAAAGATCGTCGCCATCTCTATGGGGACTCTCATTTGAGTTCCTGAAGCATCTCCGTAGCACTTGAGTGTTATTCGAACCTACACGTAACAAATGTAGCAGACTGCGTTTATACTGCTTCAATATCATCACCTAATCAAACCTGATACGGATCCTAAGCAGTCGAACAGTATTCAAGAATAGGTCGCTCTACCGTCCTATATGCGTTCTCATTTACATATGAATCACACTTTCCCAAAATTGTTCCAATAAATGGAAGTCGACCATTCAGTTTCACCACCATAGTTCTCAAAGGCTCCTTCCGTTTCATATCGCTCTGCCACGTCACCCCCAGATATTTAAACGACGTGACTGTGTCAATCAGAATACTGCTAAAACTTTACCCGAACGTTACGACTTTTTTTTCCTTGCTAATCCGCATTAATTTGCATTTTTCTACGTTTAGAGCTATCTGTCATTCATCACATCATCTAGAAATTCTAGCTAAGTCACCTTGTATACACCTGCAGTCACTCAGCTTCGACACCTTACTGTACACCACAGAATCATCAACAAACAACCTCATATAGCTGCCCACCCTGTCAGCGAGATCATTTATGTATAGCGATAATAGCAACAACAAAGAAATGTTCAAATATGTGTGAAATCTTATGGGACCTAACTGCTAAGGCCATCAGTCCCTAAGCTTACACACTACTTAACCTAAATTATCCTCAGGACAAACATACACACCCATGCCCGAGGGAGGAAGCTCCGCCGAGACCAGCCGCACAGTCCCTGACTGCAGCGCCCTAGACGGCTCGGCTAATCCCGCACGGCGATAATAGCAACGATCCTGTAATATTTCCCTAGGGAATTCCTGACGATACCCTTGTCTCTATTGAACGGTCATCGTCGAGACAACATTCTGGGTTCTATCACTAACGAAGTCTTCGAGCCCGTCACGTGCCTAGGCACCAATACCATGTGCCGGCAGCTTCGTTGATGGTGTGTAGTGGGGCACCGTGACAAAGGCGATACTCTGAATATGACTGCATTTCTGTTTAACAACCCACTGAGTTAAGCAAACGATTTTTACCTAACTTTTGTGTGTCTCTCATTATCTACTTTCTGTCTTTACGTACAACCCAAGGATCGCTATAGAACTCAAAGCATACAAAAAAAATCAGCTGTCCTCTGTCGACTCCATAAGTTCTACTTAAAATTTTAGGTGCTTTGAAGCACCGTAATTTCTAACGCAGTAGTAGTCAGACTGGGCCGCAAGCTGCCCGAAGCACGTTTCCGTGCGACCCCAGGTTCTCAGCCGTATTGTGTAATGTTATCTATCTAGCAATTAAAAATTGATTCCAAAAACGTCGAGTAAAGTTATGAGCTTCTTAAGAGTATTGTTTTCCCGCTCAGTGACAAACAAAAATACTTATACAGTAGTATTTTAATATGTGGTTAATTTGAGTTAAGGTTGGTGAATTTGGTCGTCAGTTAAGAGCAGTAGAGAGTTTGCGTCAGCGGCAGAGGGTACGTTCTGTGATCACTGCGGGGTTAGACGATGTGAGAGGGGGATGTTTTATTGTTTATCTTCCAGTGCTGGCAACACATGGACATGTATGCCTCATCCTATCAAATGCTTGAAACTGACGTGGATTCGTGGCTGCGCATTACGGAGACAGTCATTGTCAAATGTGGTAAGTATTTGTTGTGATCAACACAATCAGTGGAAAAAAACTGACACTGCAAACATTCAGTAAACATTTTGAGTATGTCTCAAATTTCTTAATACATTTAAATATAAGTACAATTATTATTAATAAACAGTAGATCACCCGTTCACGTGAACAACATAACCCCATTTCGCCAGGTAATTACAGAGTTAGCTGAGAGTGGCAGCAATCAGACAGAGAAAAGCCGACACGAGGTATTCCGAATAGAGTCGAGTTTTAACGATCAGTGCTTGGGAGAGGGGGAGAGAGAGAGAGAGAGGCGGGGAGTAAGACAGAGAGAGAGAGAGAGAGAGAGAGAGAGAGAGAGAGAGAGACGGACAGAGAGGGAGAGAGAGAGGTCAGCTGCCAGCTAATCACACCCTTCCTATAGCTAGTCTATTGGGGGCTCATAAAATACTAATTCATGTTGATGACCAGATAATAATAGAATTGGTGCATGTGCGGCGCTAGTTGCCGCCCCACAATGCCAGTATTTGCTCTTGAACAAAAAAGTTCTACGACCGCTGTTCTGTGGTTTTGGTGAAGAGAGGTTGTTAACACCGAGGAGCAGATATCCCATTGAATATTTCACTCACAATGCTGTCTCCTAATTTGCTCTCTAGTGGATGGCACATCGCTCACAGTAGAAGAGATATTCTTGGAATCATTAAGATTTTGTTTGTGTAACGCTCGTCTGGAGTTGTCGTTCTTAGAAAATTATTTTCAGGTTCGCAGAACGTTTCTTTCCCAGACGCATCTTGTTAGGAACGTTATTTGCTTGTGAATTATGAACTGCGGTAATCCCAGAAGAAAGGAAATAAAAAATTATACAGACAGGACTCCGCATTACTTGGAAAAGCTTAATGCAGTGGTGGTTCGGCACGTGTCCGCCAGTGACTGTTTCGCCTCAACAGCCATATACTACATCTGAGCAAATGACAAACGATAATTTGTTAGAGTTAGCGTTCGAGGTAGAGATAGGAAGAAACGTGGTACTCGAACAAACAGTTGTTCAAATACACATGTAAGAGATAACAGTGGCTAATCGCGATGGCGAAAAAGGTGATTTTAAAATCAGAATTCTGAAATTGCTGATTGTTCATAAATGTGGTCAGTTAGAAACTGATTTTATGATAGTAACAGGCCGCATGCATTACGTTACTGAAAATAAAAGAAGATTATAGTCAATACCCTCTCGACTATTAGGTCATTAGATATCCAGCAAAACTTCGACTGTACAATAATACGACTAGAAATTGTCGTGGCTTCTTGACCATGTCAGTACACGAATTAAAATATTAAGGAAGGAAAAGTATATATAAATACACATAGAGTCGAACAGGAATTTGAACCACACTACTTCCATATTCATTATCTTCACTACCTCGCTCATTCATTTTGGTTAAATAAGAGATTTAAACTCCAGTCTGTATTGCTTACTTTCTGCAAGAGTTTTTATAGTCATTATTAAACAGAGGTCCCATTGTGGACAGCCGACTCTCTTCAGCTTTCCTGCGACAGTAGCTAGCCAGATGAGGATATCACAGAACTGCTCAACGAATTGTAGTGGCTGACGTTTCAAGAGAGAATTTATACAACATGGAGAGCCTTATTCCCGATTCTTCTAGAGCTCACGTTCCAAAAAAGGTCAAGAGACATACTACTTATTTCTACACTATGTGAAGAAAAGTATCCGGACACGTGGCTGAAAATGATTTGCAAGTTCGTGGCGCCCTCCATCGGCAATGATAGAATTCAATATGGTGTTGGCCCACCCTTTGCCTTGATGACAGCTTCCACTCTCGCAGACGTACGTTCAATCAGGTGCTGGAAGGTTTCTTGAGGAATGGCAGCCTGTTCTTTAGTGAGTGCTGCACTGAGGAGAGGTATCGACGTCGGTCGGTGAGGACTGGCACGAACTTGGCGTTTCAAAAAATCTCAAAGGTGTTCTATGGATTCAGGTCAGGACTCTGTGCAGGCCGGTCCATTACAGGGATGTTACTGTCGTGTAACCACTCCGTCACAGGCCGTGCATTATGAACAGGTGCTCGATCGTGTTGAAAGATGCAATCGCCATCCCCGTATTGCTTTTCAGCAGTGGGAAGCAAGGAGGTTCTTAAAACATCAATGTAGGCCTGTGTTGTGATAGTTCCACGCAAAACAACATGGGGTGCTAGCCCCTTCATGAAAAACACAACCACACCTTAGCACCACCGCCTCTTAATTTTACTGTTGGCACTACACACGCTTGCTGATGACGTTCACGGGGCATTCACCATACCCACACCCTGCCGTCGTATCGCCACATAGTGTACCGTGATTCGTCACTCCACACAACGTTATTCCACTGTTCAATCGTCGAATGTTTACGCTCCTTACACCAAGCGAGACGGCGTTTGGCATTTACCGGCGTGATGTGTGGCTTATGAGCAGCCGCTCGATCATGATATCCAAGTTATCTCACCTCCCGCCTAACTGTCATAGTGCTTGCAGTGGATCCTGATGCAGTTTGGAATTCCCGTATGATGGTCTGGATAGATGTCTGCCTATTAGACATTACGACTCTCTTCAACTATCGGCGGTCTCTGTCAGTCAACATACGAGGTCGGCCGTTACGCTTTTGCACCGTACGTGTCCCTTCACGTATCCACTTCACTATCATATCGGAAACAGTGGACCTAAGGATTTTCAGGAGTGTGGAAATCGCACGCACAGACGTATGACACAAGTGACACCCAATCATCTGATCACATTCGAAGTCCGTGAGTTCTGCGGAGCGCCCCATTCTGCTCTGTTACGATGTCTAATGACTACTGAGGTCGCTGGTAGGAGTTCCTGGTAGTAGATGGCAGCACAATGTCTCTAATATGAAAAACGTATTTTTCGGGAGTGTCCGGATACCTTTGATCACATAGTGTCAATCTAGACATAGTCCGCATGCCACCATATGGTGCGAAGTGAAGGCAACCTTCCATTAGAAAATGAAGCGGGGGAGAAACGACTGTCTGTATGCTTCCATGAGAGCTCTGATTTCTCTTATCTTGTTCTTGCGGTACTTACGCGAAATGTACGTTTGCGGCAGAAGACTCGTTTTGCATCCAGCCGCAAATGCCGGTTTCTTACATTTTATCAATAGTAATTCTCGAAATACCGTCTTCTTCCCTCCAGTGATTTGCATTTGAGCTCACGAGGCATTTCAGCTACACTTACGCATTGATCGAACCTACCGGTAACGAATCTAGCAGCACGTCTCTGAATTGTTTCGCTGTCTTGCTTTAATCCGACCTGATAGGTATCCCAAACTCTCGAGCCGTATTCAAGAATGAGTCGCACTGGTGCGCTATATTGGGTCTCCTGTAAAGGTCGGCTACACATCATAAGAATTCTCCTACATAACCGAAGCCGACCACTTCCTTCTCTACTACCGATCTTGCTTGCACTTTCGATTTCATATATTTTTGTACTGTTGTGCCTAGATATTTTATCGACGTACCTGTGTCAAGCGATACTCCACTAAAAGGGTATTTGACAGGAAATAGGAAATCGTCTCAAATGATTAATTACGTGATTTTATGTTTCTAACACGCTTTCTTCTTCTTGAATTTCAATACAGTTCCATAAAAACGGAAATGAAATTCAGATAATTTGAAAATCTTCTAAAACTCTCCTCTCGACTCCTGTGACGTCACATGCTAGTTTGCGGCTCTTTCTGTCTCAATGCTGATTCACAGCGATATCTTGTTTAGGAATGTATGTTTCGGAAAATGGGTTAAAAATGGTGTGTAGTACCCTACTGTTCAAATACATCTATAAATACTCCTGGAAAGAAGTTTTTGAGTGTTCCAGAGAATGAGAAGATGCCTAAAATGTGGGTGCTCTATACCGGCAAACTGCCCCCACGTCGGTGCACAAGTTCACTAACTTAATTAAAAATGTTTTATACTGTGAAGTTAATATTAACTTACCACCCAGATACCCTCTCCCATTGTTACAAAGAAAGATATTATCATTCAACGAAATTAAACTCCTAGTGAAAATCGTCGTTTCACCCATCTGTAACCCAACTGTTCGATAGCCTATATTTAAAGTGGTAGACAGTCGAATGTTACGAGTTGATTCCCATAGGTCGCTGGTTCGAATACAACTCGAAAGAACAGTTTAACTTATTTGTAAAATGACTAGAGAGCTCTCTCACATGATAACCCAATCACAATCACAAAACATCATCACACCGATCAGAAACAGAATATTTTTGTGTTTTCATTGCTGTTGACATTCACTTTCATTTGCAATTGCTGTTCACACTCTTCAAGTTTAAAAACGTATTTTCTGGTTAATGTGACCACACACTTTTGACCTTATGAGAAACAACCTTTTTATCTTCTTACTGTCCAGCACGGATCCTTATTGTTCAAATTTTGAATTTAGATCTTCTTACATACAAATGAAGTAAGGCCGCTTTAGACGCTAACGTTAGTTTACACTCCCGAACGTCACAGCGCTTACGTTCGTGTCACCTTCATGTTGTACACACTTCATATCCCTCCGTATAACCTCATCGTCCCACATCTCGTACTGTGGGCGTATGTATTATCTTCACTACTAGCAAATGCTTTCCTAAAAACTGATTTTTTTTTCGCAGAGTAAGTGCGTCTATCCTCCTTCGACCATTTCTCAGACTAAGAGTAATGTCAAACTATTTATAACATAATCTACAATCGAAACAACAGCTACAATCAGTTCTTACTAGCCGGCCCCGGTGGCCGAGCGGATCTAGGCGCTTCAGTTAGGAACCGCGCGGCTGCTACGGTCGCAGGGTCGAATCCTGCTTCGGGCATGGATGTGTGTCATGTCCTTAGGTTAGTTAGGTTTTAGTAGTTCTAAGTTCTAGGGGACTGATGACCTAAGATGTTAAGTCCCATAGTGCTCAGAGCCATTTGACCCAGTTCTTCCTAACGCTATTTTCATATTTCGTTTATAACTTTCAAAGATGTATGACTCTTTCGGTATTTGAAGATTTGAACTCTTTCTCTGCACTCGGATGCGTTATCCGGTGCACCGCAGAACACCTTGTTGCGAGTTTAACTCAGCAATAAGTATAAAGTAACTGTAGAAAGAATAATTCAGCTCTTAAAGGAACGAAGCAGCACGTTCCAGGAGGGAAACGTTGCGACAGTATTTGATGATGGCGTTTACCCAACGCCGACGCAGCTGCGCCAGGAGGCGAATAAGCTCACGGGACGATAACAGGGAACCAAATAGCTTCAAAAAATGGTTCAAATGGCTCTGAGCACTATGGGACTTAACATCTGAGGTCATCAGTCCCCTAGAACTTAGAACTACTTAAATCTAACTAACCTAAGGACATCACACACATCCACACCCGAGGCAGGATTCGAACCTGCGACCGTAGCAGTCGCGCTGTTCCAGAATGTAGCGCCTAGAACCGCTCGGCCACTCCGGCCAGCCAAATATCTTCCACGCGTCTCATAATGATGGAAGTGTACCAGTAGGTGTGGCCAGCCACTGGGCCAGATATATAGAACCTTCTAGAATGTTCTAGAAGCTTTCAGTGACGCTCGAAAGTAGCATAAACAAGGGGTCAGGAGAACCATTCAGGAGTCGCTGGTAACTCGAGACCTGCAGAGCATACCGACACAGCCTCTGTGTCGTTCTACGGCTGCCGTGGGGACTTAGAAGGATTCGCTGGCCTCGGCTCTTCTACAACCAGGGAGATAGATTCCATACTATGAGATTCGACTGACAGAAGTTAGGGAAAGACAGTTTGAGTACAGAATTCTCAGTTGCCATCCTATAGGGGATCTTATGAATTCTGCCCTGCAGCAGTAACCTCTCCTCACCGAGTTCCATGTCCTGCACCTTAGCAATTAGCATGATCCTTGTAGCAGTCGGAGATGCAGAAGCTGCCCGCGCCTATTTCTACACTTAGAGAATATCGGACGAGGCAAGTCCCCTGAATACAATTCATGTCAATCTCACTCCCTCTCGGTACACGAAAACCTGCTAGAACGTGGTTAACTGCTGAGTCTTTCTACAGATGAAATCGACGCTAAGTTTTGCCAAGAAAAATTTTACTGTGCTTTGGGTCGTAGCTCATGACTAATAGTCGACAATTTAAATATACGCAACCAGTGGCAAAAGTTCTATAGTTCCTCAGTTCTGAGCGAGTTTAATGATGTTGCAGAATGTGTGTTGTTGCACATATCGGCGACCTAAATGAGTGGAGAATAAACGCATTAGCTTTCGCAAGGCTTCCACTACCAATATTGGCAAAATTCCGTTCTATTGTTACTTAAAAGTTGTAAATGCGTTTTCCATCACAAAATAATTATAATGATTGCAGAAAAAGTACTTAAAACCTCGTAACTTAGGCTATCGCTTCTATAACACACAACTATAGCTTCGTCTTACTCCTAGCCTGTCACGTCGCCAGAGCATCAGCCAATAACAGAGACTTTCCGATCACGTGATCAAATCTTGACATTTAATTATTTTTAAGCTTTAATTACATAAAAACAACAGATATTTTGTGAGAACATTGACCGTAAATGCTATTTAAATGTTATACTGAATCATAGTAAAAACAATCCAAACCACATTTTTAACGTAGGAAAATAGCCTATGCCGTATTCGAACAGTAGTAAATTATTTTTCTACTTATCTACATTTACTGACATAATGCACATTTAGGGAAATTACCAATGACGACACCAAATAAAAATTCTGTCTGAGTCGTACTGTGTTCTGCTACAGTTACTCAATACAACACATACCCCTGCACTACAGTGTTATCAACAATCAGTCGTAGATTGCTGCTCAATGTACCACACACCCGTGGCGCGCTATTTCAACATAGGTCTCGCTTAATGACTGCAACGTTAAAATTCGGCATTCGGAACCATAATTATGGGTACAGACAATTAGCCTCTTCGCGTATTATGCGTAAATAAGGCAGGGGTAGGGAGGCGGGGGTGAGGAAGAGGAGGAGATTGTGAGACTGGTTCTGGTTTACGATGCACCCTCTGCCACACACTGCACGGTGGGTTGCGGAGTGCAGATATAGAACTAGGACAGGCAGTAGTTGCGTGAGCTGATGCACTCGGCCATAACTTCTCAAATATGAAGCAAAGCCCTGAGCACATTAGCTAGACGACATGAATGTTCCGATATCGCAACGACTCAAATTTGCGGACGCAAATGGTGAATACATCCTACTGTAAACAGATGTAACATTTCGAAAATCGCCCTGAAAACTAAGTAACTCATTTCCTTACGATTCTTGTGCCGCGAGTAAACTAAAGGCAACGCGCCAAAGGAATAATTTCATTCCAGCTGCAGTACAGCAAAGTTTGGTTCTAAAGCACAGACTTTATCCTCCTGCTAGAAATTCTGGCAATTTATTCATTTGTAGCAAACAGAAGGCTTTCATCTTGTTGTCTTGTTCGTATTCTAATGCATTTTAACGTGTGGGGATGAGAGATGCTATCTCGTAACTAACTTTTGTACACATCAGATACTTAACTTTTAAACATCACTACCATTCGATTCGTGCAATTGATTGTACCTTCTTCCATATTCCTTGGTAAACTTTAATGCCTCGTTTCAAAAAATGTGGCAGCAAACTGTCTAAATTTACAGTTTTTCACCTTGGTTAGGGTGACTTTCTTGCCTTGTCCCAAGCGCAATTAGATCTGGGATAATACTGACTGAATACATAAGAATGCTTCACTGTATTAATGTAAACGTTGTGTTGTTGTTGCTGCTGCTGTTGTCTTTATTTAGATATTTAGCTTTAAGCAGTGCTCCACACTATTTCCTCGTGTGGAAGTTTCTGCTTCTCTGTATAACCTAAATCCATTTGAACCTGCTTACCCCTTCCTCGAAACATACACATTCCATTATCGAATTAGCTACAAGTATTCTCGATGCCTCAAGATGGGTCCTATCAACTTACAACGTATTTTAGTCAGGTTGTGCCCTGAAGGTCTGTATGCCTCCACTCTATTCAGTATCATCTCTTTGGTTACCCTATTTACCCATTTTATCTTCATCATTGTTCTGCAACACCGCATTTCAAAAACTTCTCGTCTGTATAGTTTCTCGTTCACGTTTCACTTCCACGCGGAGGTACACTCCAGACAAACTCTTTAAGAAAGGGCTACCTAACACTTAATGTTATATTTATCCTCTTTAGTTCTGACACAGTCATTTATTTTACTGGCCAAATAGCAAAGTACAACTACTATCCTTGTTGCTCCTGTGTCATCAGTCAAAAGACAGGGGTGCACTTTTCGATGCCAGTCTATATATCCTGTGAAAGCTTCTTCATCGCTCAATAACTACTTCACCAACATCCATTTAAACTTGCTTACCGTGATCAGTTTTGTCTCTCTCTACCATTTTAACCTGCCAAAATTCCCTTCATTACCTATTTGAATACAACTTTACGCTTCACGTTGTGTCCTGTCAAACAATCCCTTCTTCTGCTTAAGTTGTCCCATAAATGCCTTTTCTCTCTAGACGAATTCGGTACCTTCTGATAAGCATTTCAAATGCTTTTTTCCGAGTTGTTTATACAATACTTTCGAACTCCTACGTTTATATTCGATGGAATTTTGTATTCAACGCAGATTTCTCCTGATATCATTTAATTTTTGTGCACTACTTACGTTTGACAACTGAATTACACACATGTCTATTCCAGCTAAGAAATCTTAGAGAATTACAGAACTCAATCGCACAGGGCGGTATGCGTGAACTGAAAGGAGAGCTGCGAACACTATTCTACGAAACACAGAGCTATAATTATACTGCTATATCTGCCATGGGCCGTGGTTATCGTGTAAAGTGGTCCTCTGAGGGTAGCACACAAAATCTCAATAAGTGGGATTATGGCAGTACGTTTCCCATGTTTCCCATCAGGACATCCAGCGTATCTTGTGTTCACGCTTGCCATTACTGGACAGCAGAATGACTATAGTGACTCAGGACGCCTTTGTTTACACTTGTGACGCCGCGTGTGGACGTCACTGCCCTAGACATAACGTCGGAAGCCACGCCCCTCCTACCTATGCCATCATCAGCATGAGGTGCTAAACGGTGCCCCTTTTCCAATGAAGTATAATCATCGCATAACGTCACGATGCTGTAAAAATCAAAAATAGGGCCGGAAGAAGCAGTCAGTATGTAACTGCCATGTTAAAAAAGGATACGATCATTTATGAAAAAATAAACTGCAAAGGAATTTTTTGTACATTGAGGCCATCATAGAGAAAAAAATGTTCAAACAACATGAATCTCTTTCGTGCCACGTTTAACAGTATCGGAACAACCTATATTACATATGTAGATTAGCATGTGCGCATAAACATACTCACACACAAACACACTACGGTAAGTTGAAAAAGAGAGAGATTTGATATATACATGTGTATGAGCAACCCCTCCCACAAAAATATTTCTCTTCTTCATACCTCCTCTGTGTTACCACAGATAACGTGTCACTGATCTCATTTGTACTAAGATTGCAGTACATGCGAGGTGCTATTTGTTTCCACAGCTCTGAGTGTAAAGCATAAGTTGTAACAACTGTTCACCAACCGGAAGTATTCTATAGTTGTTGGCCCTTACGCAGAAAACAGCACGTAGATCGTGAATCCGTAATCTGTAAGAAACTCTTAGCGAGGAACTGTTGTTTTAGAAATGATTAATTTTGAATCAGTTTGTTGATATGGGATGCCACTCGCTTTTTGTTAATAGAACACGAGAAACTGCACAATTTCATTTCTTTTTAAAGTCAAAAATGATTTCTGTTATTCAACAAATTAATGAACTGCTTATTTTCGTAATTAGAGTCACACTGTTCTGTTCTCAGCTACATGTCTATCTTCCGATACTGCCTGACTAGCTCTGATCACACAATCTAGACATTGCTAACTAAGTTTTAACTGATACCGTGGCAGCCAACATGTCTGTCCTCTGCCACTAGCGAAAAAGTTCCGATCTTACAGCCGAACCACTTTGCTCGCCATCGAAGTTAGGCGCGATCCAAAGTTCACCGAAGTGCTTCGTCTGCCTTTTCGTTTTGCAGTTGTTTATTATTCTGCTGCTTATTAGTACTTGTGAAATAATGTAATGGTAGCACGCTATTGAGAGATGCTTTAATCTGAAATTAAAGTAAATGCGCTGTTTAGTTTGTCTAATATTAATAACAGAAGATCGTCATTTTGGAGCGCAACTACCGAACGCAGCAGCCAATCGCGGAGAAGAACCACAGTTCATGTCGTTTTTCTCGCGATACCCGTACCGAACATCCCATGTGTCATCGGTACCGCACACCACATTATTCATCTTGCCACAGCTGCCTTCTCAACTGCTCTAAGGACAGCTTCTTGCATCTGAATACAAAGGCTGCAAAGCCAGAAATATGACACACCCCCATCATTCTGAGATTTCCAAAAAATGGGATTTTCTCGCAGACAACAACAGTTTAGGAAATAAGCAAATTTTCACTCAATTTTTTATAAATTTTTCAGTTATCATCTCCCAAGAGCCATACCATGCCGCTATACATGTAATTTACGATTGTTTTTCGAAAGTTGAATCTACACTACATTTTTTCATTCTTAGATTGTTAATCAACTTCTACAGTAACAAACTCAATTATTTTTCGATTAGAAAAACTGATTGTTACCCTCAGTCAGATCGTGTATAACCCAATATCGCGAAGACATTAATCTTACGTTATACTTGCTATACTAATTACATCAGTCTTTAAATAGTAAACAAATTCAAAGCGTTTTATTCTACGCCTCTATGTTGTTGGTAGTCTTTTCTTAACTTACAATCTATTAATATCAACAAAGGCAAAACGAGGATAACGGAATGTAGTCAAATTGAATCGGTTGATGCTGAGGGAATTAGATTAGAAAATGATACGCTTAAAGTAGTAAATGAGTTTTGTTATTTGGGGAGCAAAATAACTAATGGTGGTCGAAGTAGAGTGGATATAAAATGTAGACTGGCAATGGCAAGGAAAGCATTTCTGAAGCAGAGAAAAAGTCGTTTCTGAAAGTATTTGTATGGAGTGTAGCCATGTATGGAAGTGAAAGGTGGACGATAAATAGTTTAGACAAGAAGAGAATAGAAGCTTTCGAAATATGGTGCTACAGAAGAATGCTGAAGATTAGATGGGTAGATCACGTAACTATTGAGGAAGTACTGAATAGGATTGGGGAGAAGAGAAATTTGTGGAACAACTCGACCAGAAGAAGGGATCGGCTGGTCGGACATATTCTGAGGCATCAAGGGATCACCAATTTAGTATTGGAGGGCAGCGTGGAGGGTAAAAATCGTAGAGGGAGACCAAGAGATGAATACACCAAACAGATTCAGAAAGATGTGGGTTGCAGTACGTATTGGGAGATAAAAAAGCTTGCACAGGGTAGAGTAGCATGGAGAGCTGCATCAAACCAGTCTCTGGACTGAGGACCACAACAACAACAACAATCTATCATTTCTGATAGAATACTCTATAGCAGTTCCGTATCCAGTTTCAGTCACAAACATTTATACTGCTGTTAACCTCCTATCGGCGCACTGCCGTCCTTTAAAATCAACAAAATATATATATCATAAATAGTTAAACTGTCATTCACAACTATCGGCGCATTGACTTCCATCAAATTCAAGAACATATTTTTTACGCTTTACATTTCTTCATTGTTATTTCGCCACTATGCTGTTCTGAACTGATTTGTATGAAAGCGTCATAAAGACGTCCACTTCACATTGGTACAAAGAAAATAAACACAACGCTTTCGCCAGAAGATGAATAGTATGACACTTCCCGAAACGTCGCGATATATCAACGGTACCACCGGGCTGGGGACCCGAGAAATCTTCATTACAATACCTATACATTTCACAAATAACATGGAGATGAAAGAACATCACACTCGCATCCTTTACTAGAACATACGCAAGCAGCCCACAACAGTAACTCATACTGATGATTCTGTTGTAAACGATGTGGTCTTGGCTGTAAAACTCCAGACATTCCGAAGTAGTGTTAAGTTCAACCACTGTCAGTCCACTGTCCTATCTCCAACCTCAGCATGCAGCTTCAGTACTACTTGGTAAACAATACAAAATGCCTTAAATTAGATTCCTAATCATTTTATACAAATTTTAAATGTATATGTTTCCGTACAGTATTACAGAATGAACACATAATATGTAATTTTTTGTTTTGACTTTGAGTGTTTATAAACAGAACTACGAAAGTAGTTCATAAATGTTTTTGTTTTGGTCACAGCTATAGCCACTTAAAGCTAGGTCATTGACCTTCGCATTCTTGAAGAGCTCCGTGCTTGCTCGCACCATCAGTTGCTACCGACCCAGATCCCTATGAGTTACGCCGCTAGCCGGCATCACCTGCTATGGTCTTTAAATCGTATCTACTGAGGCTCACAATCGCGATTCACAGACACACTGAAAGACCATTTTAGAATCTTGCTTCGAATGCAATGCACAAACATTCATTCACCAAATTACTGCTTCATCCCACAGTATGACGTGTCATCCCTTCTAAATTTGTGTGTCAGTGTTGTTACAAAAAGTACTTGTGGAATACTATTCGTTTAATGCCAGTGTTTTTTCTGCTGACTTTCACATACGAGCATTGTGTGACTTTGTAAAGTGTAGGGACTAATTATTCTTAACTGTACTTTTGTTACATGTTCTTTTCAAATCTACAACCGGTGTGTGTCATTATTCGCCACACTTCATATTATGTGGCCTTCTGTTTTAACCTTCTTCACTACATTCGTCTTTTATGAGATTCTCATGTCAGTGTTGTGTCTTATGCCGACAATATGTCTACTCCATCGATCTTCATAAAACAGTTGGCGAAAACCACTTCGCCCCTAATTACTACCTAACGGCCAACTTATACTTTGCCTTTAGCCTTTCCTGCTTCACTCTTCATTAATTGTCCGACTCTTCTGTCGCATAAACTATAATTCTCTATTTGTCTCTTTTCTCTCATCATAAATAATTGGCCGACTTTCCTGTCGCCTAATAACCATATCTGCCGCGATGAGTGGCCGCGCGGTTTGAGGCGCCATGCCACGGATTGAGCGGCTCCTCCCGCCGGAGGTTCGAGTCCTCCCTCGGGCATCGGTGTGTGTGTTGTTCTTACCGTAAGTTACTTTAAGTAGTGTATAAGTCTAGGTACTGATGACCTCAGCAGTTTGGTTGCTTACGAATTCACACACATTTGAACATTTTTGAACCACGTTTCTCCATTTACTATAAACCTCATTGGCAGGGCTATTCCTAGCCTACAAATGTATCTTAATTCATTACAACTGAAACCACTTCGTCGTTTCAATTCATACTAAAGACTAACGATATGTCTATTTTGACATAACCTGTAAATCATCTCAAGACTACATTTAATTATTTCCATCATTTTTTCCACCTGAAATGCTTCTATTGTACAATGTAACATTCACTTAACTGTTTTAGCGTCGTCGACTTCTTCTGCAGCCTTCATCTTACTCGCATGCGTTATTTCATCTGTGTTATATGGATAATAGCCCTCATATTGATTTTCTATTCTTAAAATATTTTGAGAACTGAAGTGTTTATATATGGTTATGTGCATAAATATGGTACTAGTGTCTTGCTGTAATTATATACTGTGTTTTCTTGCTGATGTATCTGGAATACAATACTTCCTATATTGTGCTGCGTCCACATACACGCCGTCAAAACTGGGTTACTCTGTTTTTGTCATAGCTTGTTTCTTTCTAGTCACATTCTGTGTAAGAAAATTTTCTCACATAACAGTGTTAGTGAAGAATGTTAAAGAAGAAAGATAGTAGATCTGAATGAAAGAAGGGGAAGAACTAACAGCAGGAAAGGAAAGTGAAGCATGCTGTCAGTTAACTCGGGCGCCTGGTAATCGTCAGTTACCTAGCAATACAAAGAACGTTATTGCCCCCTGAAGTTAGTATTAATAGTATTTGTTCTCGTCACTGATCGACATTTCATGTAACAATTGTTGTGGCGGTATTTCCGTGGTAGAACGAGCCATTTCATTCGAAACTTTCTCAAGTTCAACCACGTAATCTACGCTGTATGATGCTTTTTAGAATTTCGTCTCTCACAGTCGAATACAGCATATATTTGTTGATTTTTTTGTTAATGGCCTCTGATAGAAGCTGGCTGTCAAGTCTATGTTTATTGATATCTTGATGCCATTGAAATTCGGCATGGGACCTTGTAGTACCTTACTCCTACCCATTTGTGGTATAATAATTTTTTCACCTTCAAACTTTTTATCCACAAATACTTCACTTTCCACCCCGTTTTGTGTGCTGCAAGACCAGTCTTGATTCAAGAATGCTTGAAAAAATTCTTTATATGTTTTACTTGTGTTACTGATCCTTGCTCCCAATGATTTTGCTTTTCCTTCTAACCTACCGGCCACTAATTCGATTTTTTTGTTGTTCAGTCATGTTTTCAGGAAAGATGCCCTCAAACTGTCTAATGAAGACTACTGGGTGTACAGTTCCCTTACTAGAGAAATGATGGAATTTCTACGCATCAGTGTAATTTGCTACATCAATTACATCAACGAGACTTTCCATTCTTTGTTTTTCACAACAAACTTCTACTTTCTGTTTAGCTTGATTTTCTGTTTTGTCTTGCATCTTAGGAAGTACCTTCTGCTCTGTTTTTCTCAATTTATTCTGAATCGTACTTATCTTGCCTTTACAAGAGAATTCTACATGTGAAATGTTACAACTAAGTATTTCCCAGTCATATTTGATACTCTATAAATTACTCGGGATACCATTGTTTTCCTCTTGTCTTACATTACTAATGTCATTGATTGTTGTTTGCGTTATCCCATTTCGATTCTGGAAATCCTCAATTAACTTTTCGGCTTAATGGTAAACTCTTTTATTTATTTCTGACTTACAAGCTACTTCTTTACGTCATTCTTCTGTTCAGTAATCTATGTTCTTGCTACATCCCTCACTTTAAACTTCAAGATTTGTATCATTTTGTTCCAAAGCGTTGACCTGAGCTGTTCTTTCCTTAGCTTCTTTAAATTCATTATCGTATTATTTCAATCGTTATTTATTGTCTCCATTTTATTTTGTGTTTGTCTTGATTCCTCTTTCAACTCTTGTAAAATTAATCTTAGCATAGACCTTATGTCCTCAACATCAGCCTGAGTTGGTAACGTGTCAGCTGTAGCGTGGAGAGCAGCATCAAACCAGTCTCCGGACTGAAGAGCACAACAACAACACACCTAAATGTATGTAGTGAGCCATACTGAATGACATATGTGAATGTATTTGATTAGAATACGAACCCCAGTTACTGATATGACGGCAAGTAGCGACTGATTTCAGCATACAATTCTTATCAGTGTAAATTGTAAAAATGAGCTTTAGCTTCTTGGTAAACTTGGTATATAGTCATTCTTGTCACTTGGCATGATACGAAAACAACCGAGCACTGATAATGATGTATGTGCCTAACTTCTCTCTGGAATGAAAATAACACAGACTTGGTTTTCTGATGTTCACAACGTAATAATTATTATAATTAAATTTACA
Organism: Schistocerca piceifrons; assembly: GCF_021461385.2. Classification (NCBI taxonomy): domain Eukaryota; kingdom Metazoa; phylum Arthropoda; class Insecta; order Orthoptera; family Acrididae; genus Schistocerca; species Schistocerca piceifrons. The sequence continues at coordinate 237,165,998 of NC_060140.1, forward strand.
TATAGAGTATTTTTGTTCGGTTTTTTCCGTTCCTTCCTGCAATACTTTATTGCTTGTGTTTCTTTCCAATGAGGTCATGCTCTTGTTACTGATTTCACTGTCGTGCTAACTGAAATAGGTCCCAACTGAAACAAGGGTAAATGAAATTTACTGATTATGCTGTACAGTATTCAACATTAACACACATTTTTTGATATAGTATAAATAAGAAAGAGATTAAATTTACTGCGAGATAGCATAGTATTTAAAATAAATGTTTTGGTAAAGCATAAACCAAAAAAAAAAAAAAAAAATCAAATGCAGAACTGGAACTTCATGCGATGTGTGTGTGTGTGTGTGTGTGTGTGTGTGTGTGTGTGTTGCCTTGTTGCCTGTTTCGTTGTTAATTTTGAATTTCACATCAGCATGAAATTATGTAATGATTATCACATCACTTAAAAGGGTGCGTCACATGTCACATCATCAGATGATGTCATGCCTGCGGCAGTGGACTCATGACTAGGGCAATGACGTGCTCATGTGACGTCACAAATGTGAAACAAGTGGGGAAAAGTCAGCAGAGCCATTCTAGTTTTGACGAACACTAGCTGGAAGCCAGAAATGTGTATTATGGTGGTGTAAGGGCTTCAGGCTCTTGACATGTGTTGACGATTTGTACGAGCTTGTCTTCCAACCTTTAACATGAAGTTCAAATTCCTTCTCTAAATTTCTTTACACTCCCATGCAGATTTGTAGTGCATCATATCTGTGACAAACAATGTCACTAATTGCAGACTCAACAAAATGGCTCTGAGCACTATGGGACTTAAGTGCTAAGGTCATCAGTCCCCTAGAACTTAGAACTACTTAAATCTAAGGACATCACACACATCCATGCCCGAGGCAGGATTCGAACCTGTGACCGTAGCGGTCGCGTGATTCCAGACTGTAGCGCCTAGAACCGCTCGGCCACCCCGGGTAGACTCAACAATATAGGTCTACTTGCAACATCTTTTAGAATTTATTACCTTACTGTAGTGATAATTCTGTTTATAAGCATTGGTAGCCCTCAGAATTTTAGTGCAATTTTGAAGATCTCTTGTATAAATATTTTTGTGTGGTTTCTTTTTAAACCATGTATTATGTAATTCTCTGGTTCGTGGGTATGTTACAATGCCAATTATTAATTCATCCCACCTACCAGTCAGTCATCAATCCTCCACACTCTTGGTATCTTATCGAATGTGGCGCTCTACACGCCTACAGAATCATGCGCTTTGTGTATTGATATATCAAAAAATGATTTTGCAAGTCTGCCTCCTGCCTCTGCTATAATTTTCTTTCATAGATCTTATTTATTTTCTTCTTCATTTTCATCTTCCTCAATGTATTCATTATCTTCTTCACCTCCGATGTCTTCACCTCCTTTCTTACCAACTGCTTTCAGCGATACATAGTTTTCTTCTCTTTTGACGGCTTTACCATTTTCTTTGTCTTTCTTCTCCTTTCAAAGTAGACGCCCTTCTAGAATCAGTCGCTGTAGCTGTTGAGAATCGGGTTTAAAATTTTTTCCAGAGCCGACTTCAGCCACCATTTTCTGCAGCAATGACAATTCCTGTCGATTTTTCGTCGAGATTTCAACACCTGACTTTTATAACTAATCTTCTGTATAACGGAATTCAGAAGCATGTTGGTGTAGATGAAAACCGTTGTTTACTCAGGATCTAAACTCATTATAAGAAGCTTATACCACAATACGCAACCGCTCTCATGTAATGCCGCTTCTATTAAACCGTAATTTTATATGGTGCATTAAATAAAATCATAGTTATCGAAATTCATGCGATAATGATGATTATTCGAATCACGACCTGTGCTCGTAAGTAGCAAACTGTTTAGATTCTTAATTCACACTGATTTACATATTTCAGGGTTCCCATTAAAAATTATGTTAGGTTTAATACGACCGCCGAATATACACTTAAAATTACGTTCGTCATCTTCGAAAAGAATAGTTACTATATCACTGTCTCTAATTAACTGTTTTGAAATTTTTCTAAGTGCTGCAACTAAGAGGGCTATTCGGAAAGTAAGGAACGATAGGTTTAGAAATGGAAAGCACAGTTAAAATCAAAACTCTTTTATTTGCAACGGTTAGTTACACCTTCCAGCTACTTCTCTACGCCGTCACCGCTCAGACTTACACATCTGTCGTAGCTTTGTGCTAACTTTTCAATTCCCTCGTTAAGGAAGACAGCTGCCAGTGCTTTTCGACAATTTTCTACTCTGGACTGCAGCTCGATGTCTGTGTCAAAATATTGTCTTCATAGCCAGCGGTTCATCTGAGCAGAGATGAACCTCAGGGGTAGCCAATTACGGGCTGTATTGTGGGTGATCAAACATTTCCTACTGAAAACGCTGCAGAAGCATCTTCATTGCCCGCGCAGAGTACGGTCGAGAAGTGTCGTGTAGAACGAACCACTTGACGTGTTATGTGGATTGCATAGCTACAGGAGAAATCTTTCACCTTGCCGTCATATTTGTTGGGTGCCGCTAACTTCTAGCCACTTTTACGTTCTCACTGTGAGCTCGGAACTAAAAAGAGCGACATGATGCGATCGACGGGAGCACTAGACACAGTGCCCAACGCATCTGTACAAACCTTCATCATATCTTCACTGTATTTTCCATTTCGCGACCGATCGTTCCTTACTTTCCAAATAACCCTCGTATTATGTGTAAGAACACTGTCTAGATTCCAGTACATCACTCGAAAGGTAGAATTTGCGCAACGGATAGAGAGGAGGAGAATAAGAAGAAGAAGCAAGATGGGTCTCTTCTTAATCATGTTGTTTATAACTTACCCATAGAACTTCATATGTTGGCTCTCACACTGCAGTCCAGGAGCAAAGCTGGTGAAAAGACTACAAAAACGTGATGTACGGATCAATCCACTAGATGAAGCATGCAAAACACGTGACAGCACTTACGCAATCCGTGCAGACACTTCGTCTGACAGACATTAAATGAACCATATTGTGACTTAGAAAGCTTGGCGAAGAGTGAAAGCAAAAGATATTAAGTCCAGTATAAAATTAGCGTCTTTAGTAATAACTAGGGCAATGTAATATAGAGTGGAAATGGTGATGTTTGATGACAATATTTTTGATTTTCTTGAACTTTGAGTTTATCTTTGCAATTATTTTCATGTCTATACTACAGTAAATTTATATTAGGATCTTTCTGTGTCTCTGCTGATGCTTTTAGTAGCTCTGGAGTCCTGTTCAGGGCTTCAACCAATACGAAACGTTCGCAGAGTATCCTACACCAAGTGGAGGTATTTTAATGAGGTTTCGCCATTCTGTTCCTGGTTTTCTGTTTGGGAGGCAGTGTCCTCTACTCTGCTTCCACTCCGTCTAGTGTCGGTGTGGGATGGTTCAATGTTTGTACAATGGTGAAAATTATGGATGAGAACTTTCCAACTACACTCATGCTCATAAATTAAAGATAATTGCAGAATGTGGTGCCACACAACGTGGCACTACACAAAACTGGCGCTAATAGCATGGGCACATAGGGAACACACACGACGCAGATCTGCACGCCCACGGTATTGGTGATAAGTTGCGGAAACCATTCCGAAACACATGTGATACGAAACGCCACTGTTTCCTGCGCATGTACCCCGACGTCAATATGGGATATGATCACCATGCACACGTACACAGGCCGCACAACGGGCTGGCATATTCTGGATCAGGTGGTCGAGTAGCTGCTGGGGTTTAGCCTCTCATTCTCGCACCAGTGCCTGTCAGAGCTCCTGAAGTGTCCTAGGGGTTTGAAGACGTGCAGCGATACGTCGACCGAGAGCATCCAAGGGGTGCTCGATGGGGTTTAGGTCTGTAGAATAGGCAGGCCGCTCCATTCGCCTGTTATCTTCTGTTTCAAGGTACTCCTCCACAATGGCAGATCTGTGGGGCCGTGCGTTATCATCCATCAGGAGGGAGGTTGGATACACTGCACCCCTGAAAAGGCGGACATGCTGGTGCAAAATGACGTCCCGATACACCTAACCTGCTACAGTTCCTCTGTCAAAGACATTTAGGGATGTACGTGCACCAATCGTAATCCCATCCCACACTGTCAAACCACGACCTCCATACAGGTCCCTTTCAAGGACATTAAGGGGTTGGTATCTGGTTCCTGGTTCACGCACGGCGCGAACCACTGTTCAGATTATACCTGGACTCGTCCGTGAGCGTAACCTGGGACCACTGTTCCAGTGACCACGTACTGCGTTCTTGACACCAGATTTTACGGGCTCTCCTGTGACCAGGGGTCAGTGGAATGCACCTTGCCGGTCTACGGGCGAATAAACCATGTCTGTTCAGTTATCTGTAGACTGTATGTCTGGAGACAACTGTTTCGTTAAGTCCCATAGTTCTCAGAGCCATTTGAGCAACTGTTCCAGTGGCTGCGATAAGGTCCCGAGCAAGGCTACCTGCAGTACTCCGTGGCCGTCTGAGGCCACTGATGATGAGATATCGGTTGACTTGTGGTGTTGTACACTGTGGACGTCCCGTACTGTAGCGCCTGGACGCGTTTCCTGTCTGCTGGAATCGTTGCCATAATCTTGAGATCACACTTTGTGTCGCAGGGATGGCCCTTGCTATGACGTGCTGTGTTTGACCAGCCTTCAGTCGCCCTAGTATTCTACCCCTATAACGTCATCAATATGTGTTCTTTGAGCCATTTTCAACACACAGTCACCATTAGCACGTCTGAAAACGTCTGCACACTTACTCGCTGCACCGTACGCCGACATGCACCAACACACCTCTGCGTATGTGGACTGCTGCCAGCGCCACCGTGCGACGACCGCAGGTCAAATACATCGCATGGTCATACTCAGAGGTGTTTTAAACCCGCAAACCGCCCACCAGAGCGTTGTTTCACCTTGTATCAGCATTATCCTTAATTTATGAGCACGAGTGTATTTGCTGTAGTGACTAATAGGCGATGTATATGTTATCTTCCGATCACTCCACGTTCAGAAATTGCAGTGGTATCTTTCCTTATGATGAAATGAAGCTTCTTAGTTTCCTTAGTTTTCAAGACATGTAAGCTGATTGTAGGACGGATTAATAATTTTTCAATCGGCCTTGTTGTAGAATCAGACTTACTATCCTGTCATGCACCCTAAATTGTTTATTGTCCTGCTAGAAGTTCTGTACTGTGAATACGTGAGTTCGTTGCCTTTTCGAAATACTTGCGTTGTGGTATCTATATTGATAATCCACGTTGTTCTTGTGAATCATCTGCATTGTTTTCAGAGCAACAAATCTCTGAATTATTTCGTACAACCAAAATTATTTCATTTACTGCCTTACACAGTTACATGCTGCCGTGCCACCATCTCGCACAAAACTTTTACTGCAGGCCTCATCACATCTGTGCTCAGAATGGAATGAACTGTTAACTAAACGAATCATGTGTTACCATTGTAAATCATCTGCAATGAATTCCCCATTCCTTGCATGGATTAAGATTACTTATGAAGAAAAGTACGTCGTCAGTGGCTGTTCTGGAGGAGTGATGGTTTTTGAATACAATGTGCAGTGTTGTGTGTCATGGCGGCTGCAGTGTAACACGTGTTAAGTTCGGCTCGCGAAATTTAGTTGAATTCGAAGGTGTTCTAGCAGGTGGTGTTGTCTAGTACAAGTGGAAATCGTGAAAACAACAGTGTTCTGTGCAGTAGTGCTATTTTTTTTTCTGTGCTCCGCCAATATCTTCGAGAAAATGGTAAACAGAAGAGTGAACAGCAGCGCGTCCAGCAGCGGGGAAACAGCAGGTGCGGCGGGCCCGCTCTTGGCGGAAGGTGCGGCCGCGGCTCCCGGTATAGCGGAGCTGGTCCGCTCTGAGGTAAACGCTGCGCTTCGCGATAAAAACAATCTCGATCTGATAGCATTCACTATATCAGATACTGTAACGGCAGCAGTATTGGCCAAAATGCGTGAAACTGTTGAGGCCAATACTGCAGAAATTCAGCACTAAAAAAGTCTGTGTCTGAATACGAGAAAAAGGCACGAGAGTTGGAAGTCAAACTATCTGCCGCAACTGACGAACTAGAACAGTTCCAAAGGCGAAATAGTCTACGACTGTTTGGAGTAGTAGAAAATAAGGAAGAAGACACGGGCAACCTGCTTATACAGGTTGCGCGTGAAAAATTTGGCGTTGAAGTGACCAAGGCAGACATTGACAGGAGCCATCGGGTGGGACGAAAATTACCAGGTGCCACCAAACCTCGTCCAATAATAATTAAATTTGTCTCGTACCGAAAAAGGGCAGAGATCTTTACCCAGAAGAAGAAGTTATCAAGGACAGGGCTTACAATAAGGGAAGATCTGACACACGAACGGCTAAAGATTTTAAACAGTGCCATATCCCATTTCGGTCTTCAGAATGTGTGGACTCAGGATGGCAGAGTAATCATTAAGACAGCAGCTGGAAAGAAGACAGTCACAAACATGACAGAACTGAATAGTATTAAGTGAAGCTACTCGAGCCAAAAGTGCAAACTTAACACCATTTGCAATTGTAACAGCCCCAATACTCAGATATAGTCTTGTAATTTTATTAATTTTTTAATTATACCCATATTTGTACCTTCAACTAATTGTTTTTGTAACTGTATTAACTTTTCACTATTTTTTTGTGTCTGTAGCTCTAACCATTACTTAATTTTAGTTACTGCTAATTCTTTTTTCATTTTCTCAGTTTATTCTCTTCCGTTCTGAAATAGTTCTATTGCAATTATTAGTCTCTCCTTTAGTTCATTAATCACCCATCTCTTCGGTTTAAATTGTTCATAACGAAAATCACTATCAGTATCACTTTAGCAAATTTCAATCTAATTGTAGCTTCCTACGATAATCACTACCAGTATCACTTTAGTAAATTTCAATTTAATTCTAGCTTCCTACGATAATCTATTAATTACTAAGCTTACTTCTCTCTGCTGGCAGCATCGGCCTCTTAAATCACTCCCTTCTCCCTTATTTCCACCCTAAGCTGTTTCAAATACGCTAATTACATTTCTCCTCGTACGACAGAGGATACACAGTGACACACAGCCGTCACTATTTTGGTCATATTCTCCTTGCACCGAATACCACTAATCCATTTTCTATACTCCCGCAACCTCAGGAAATCTTTAGCAGGCGCCTTTCTTTCGGCACTCGCGGTGTCACAAACAGGGCGTGCAAAATCTCGGACACCCCTGTGTTATGTCACTTGGCGGAAGCAGCGGCCAGTGCCCCTCGCGGCAGGTAGTGCCTAACAAAGGGACAAACCAGTCTGCCACCCTACTCCAGGCTGCTCGGCGGAACACGTCAGAGCTTTTAGCAGCTCACTGCAACATCCAGTCTTTACCTGCGCATTACGAAGAACTTAGCCTCCTCTTCAACCAACTAAACTACTACGTAATCCTCTTATCCGAAACGTGGTTGAAACCACACATATCCTCTGCATCTTTTCATCTCCCAGGGTACACATTTCTTAGGGCAGACAGATCAAAATAGCGAGGTGGCGGGGTCGGCGCGTATATACGAACAGATATCAAAGCGAAAGTCTCATGTACGTCAAATCCTGCTGAAGAAAAAGAGGCTGAATTCATGTTCATTGAAATAAATATACAAAGTCGGAAATTCTTGACTGGCGTCGTGTACAAGCCGCCAAAAATAAGCTCAATGAGTTCCTTGCAGTCGGAATTACATTCACTTCAGTGTCAATACGAACATGTCATCGTAATGGGTGACTTGAACATAGACCTGCTAAGAGACACTCCCTCCGCAATAAACCTAAGAAGACTGTTTAGTTGCAATAGCATGAACATTCTTCCATTACAACCTACACACCATACGGCGCACAGTCATACTCTTATAGACGTAATCGCAACGAAACAGACTGACAAAGTAAGAGATGTTGGTCAAACATCGGCCCCTGGCCTCTCGGCACATGATGTAATATTCCTGGCCTACTCTGTGCAGCCCCCAAGGATCAAATCGCGTTACATAACTTGTAGGAACATGAAACGTATTGACCTTGACGCTCTAACAGCCGATTGCTCAGAAATCTCATGGCATCAAATAATCAGAAAACCCACAATCGACGGCAAAATTAATGAACTTGGTGATAAACTCACTGCCCTCTATGACAAACATGCACCTGTGCGCACAATCCGTGTAAGAAAATCTCCTGCTCCATGGCTGACAGCTGAATTACGTCAAATGATGACTAATAGGGATGCTGCCCACAGGCGTTTCAAGGCAGATCCGAAACCCGAGCGTTTCGAAGAATATAGAAAGCTACGGAACAGAGTGAAACAATGCATTCGCAATGCTAAAATCAGGCACGCTCGCTCCCTTGTATGCAGCGATCTGACGCCCACGACTCTATGGAAGAATCTCCGTAGCTTGGGGGTCGGAAAGGCAAAATCGGAAACTACTTTTCATGTGTTAGCTAACGAATTAAATGAATTTTTCTCTGCACCTCTGAATACCAGCACAGCTGATAATTACCGTCCACAAGAATCCCCAAACAGGATAACTAACAACGATACCTTCCATCTAAAACATGTAACAACAAATACGGCAAGAAAAGCAATAATGAGAATCTCTTCTGATGCAATAGGCAACGACAGTATCGGTATAACCATGATTAAGAATGTTGCCGATATCTTAGTACCTGTCTTAACTGACATATTTAATTTTTCCCTCGTGAACGGAATATATCCCACTGCATGGAAAAGAAGCCTAATTCGACCCATCCCTAAGATCGAAAACCCGCAACTGCCTAGTGATTACCGACCAATTAGCATACTGCCTGCTGTTTCCAAAGCACTTGAATATATTGTTCATGACCAAATCACTGAACACTTGCATGAATTCAGCCTATATGACAAATTTCAATCCGGTTTCTGTAAACATCACAGCACAAACACTGCTCTAATTAAAGTAACTGATGACCTGAAATATGCCATCGACAATCGAAAGGCAACAATATTGACGCTACTGGACTTCAGCAAAGCTTTTGACACTGTTAACTTTGACATATTGCTCAGAAAAATGCAACAGCTTAATTTTTCTGATAGTGCAATGAGATGGTTTGAAAGCTACTTAAAAGACAGACAGCAATGTGTTGTCTGCGTAAATGAAAAATCTTCCTGGAAACATGTTTCCTCGGGAGTGCCACAAGGATCAGTCTTAGGACCACTTTTGTTTTCTTTATATGTCAACGATATTTCGTCGGTTCTGTCCTCCTGTAAATATCATTTCTATGCCGACGACCTCCAGCTCTACCTAAGCGTCAGACCTGAAGATGTAAACACTGCCATCGCTCAGATGAATGATGATCTGTCTTCAGTAGTGAGATGGGCGAAAAACCTGGGGCTTAAACTAAATGCAAAAAAGACGCAAGTAATCTTAATAGCCCATCAGAAATTAGTAAGTTCAGATTTCCACGAACGGCTACCTCCTATTCTGCTCGACGGTACTCCAATACCATATCAGAAAACAGTGAAGAACTTGGGTGTAACTTTGGATGTGCATCTCAACTGGGCGGAGAATACAGTCGCAGTGTGCCGAAAGACGTCTGCTTGTCTCTATGCTCTCAAAAAGTTTCGGAACATATTTCCACAGGACTTGAAACGCCAGCTCGTGCAAGCACCCGTTCTACCGAACCTCCACTACTGTGATGTGATTCAACAAGGCATGAGTAGTGAAAACAAAAGACGGCTAGAGCTAACCATGAATGCCTGTGTGCGTTACACCTGCAACATTCGCCGATATGATCATGTTAGTGCTTCATACTCCGAGCTAGGGTGGCTGCGGCCGGACAAATTGCGTGACTACCACACTCTATGTCTACTCTACCGACTCCTCATCGCGCAAGCACCCTAGTACCTTGCTTCAGAGATTAAAAACCTGTCATGTTATTATAATCGAAACACGAGGTCATTCTTATTTGGTATCCTAACTGTGCCCACTCACAAAACAAAAACTTTTGCAAATTCCTTCTCAGTTGCCGCTGTCCGCCTCTGGAACAAACTGCCCCTTACCTTGCGCAAAATTCGATCTCCTGCTGCTTTTAAGAAGAAGTTGAAGCATTTCCTACTATCATCCTCACAAAGTTCTCCACAAAATTAATGTACAAGGACAATACCCTCATCTGTCAAATACCAAAGCTAGCGTCTCCTATCTTGCTCCTGAGATGCCTTCCTCTTCATCTTTCTCTATTAGCCACGCAATCTTCTTTTCCTTTATATTTCCTTAATTATGTTTCATCATGTCTCTATTCTTCTCCTCCCTTCACCATGAGTCTCCCTCATACTCCCTGCTGCCGGCACTCCTATCTAAAATCTGTCTCTTCAATAATGTCTAATTATAACAGTACTTGTGACCTAAGAATATAAACTCTATATGTATGTACTCTTCCAGGTGTACCTTTCAAATTGTTTATTTCACTTTTTGTACTAGATGTAGTTTAACATGCCTACTAAAACATATGAATGTAAAATAAGTAGAATGCCTGGTTAGATGTAAGAGAGGGCCTGATGGCCCTAATCTTGCCAGGTTAAATAAATCAATAAATAAATAAATAAATAAATCAGTAGGAATTTTTTTGAGGTACATGATAGCGATGCCCTCCCTATTTACTGAAATGCGTGAAGATTTTATTCTTAAATCATAGCCCCATCTAATTGGTTTAATGAAACGTTTCAATAAATATCATTTCAAGTTTAAATTCAGTGATTATGGGTACAGAGAAGCTTCTTTATAGCATGCATCTGGCTATAAGATGAAAGCGTTCCTGGAATATCCTCTTGTTCCAAAAGCTTCTCCACCTGTGCTGTTCAGTGCGGTCGTGCACTGTCATCCTAAACATTAAGTCAGAAGTGAACGCATTCCACAAAAGACACACAAATGAAGTTGACAGATGAGTATTCCGAGTTCAAGTATTTGGAGGTCAGGATGCCCATGAAACATTTTGCCGCCCCACACCATAACATCTGAAACATCAAAACTGTCATGTTCGATAATATCCTTAGGTTCATTTCTAGTTCTCACCTCTCGCCTAATGTGAGTTAAGTACAGCATTGTCTAAGGTGGTCTTTTGATGGTCCAGGTGTTATCGTATAGGGTGGCATGTGTTGGATGGATGTACTGACCTCCAACTCTTGGAATATACACTGTGCAACAGATTTAATAGTTGAGTTTTCCGAAACCCCGTGATTATTTGCCGTTGCGACTTAGAAGTTTGAAATTTGGCTCAAAGATGCCTACTACCTTTACCTGTAAGGGTGCAAAAGTGTAGCGCCCTACGACGTCTCCCTCGGGCTCTGTAATGCTTCAAACAACAAGATGCGAAAAAGAGGACAGAGCTCAGAAGTTCATGTGGGGTGTAACTTGGATTCATGGCACCAAATTTCACCACAATTCTGCCCAAAGCCACCATGGGGGTGTTACACAATGGGAATGTCGTCGCACCCATGTTTCACCAGTCCCTTTGAGGCCTCCGCCATGGAGGATAGAACCGCGACGCTCCCAGTTCCCTACTGGGTTGGCCAGGCTACCGCTTTCTGGTGATCCGTCCTGTGATATCACCACTGATGATTCTAGTGAGGTGAAATCACGGCGCAGCCCGCATGTGCCCGCATCAGTACAGCAGGTGGAAGTAATTGTAAGAATCCTGGTCCCCGCTCGCGAAGTGTTTAGGCTCTCCGCGTCGTTCTCCTACCGCTTCTGTTTCCACTCAATGGGCAAGTTCGCAGTCCTTCCCCGACGGTCATGTGGCCCAGACGTACACGCCATCTTCGGCGTTTTCTGAAAAGGTAGGCCATTTTATGTCAGTCTGAGACAGGCCGCAGGAGAAAAGTTGTCAAAGTCCCCACAAGCATTATCTCAGCATATTCTGCGAATGTTGGTCGTAGATTGGTGACCGATTGAGTCTCACGTAGATTCGGGGACATTATTCAGACTAATTCGCTAACACGCGAGCAGGCTTCTGGCCTACCTTGTGTTGCAGCGGTCACTATGTTATGTTGTATGATACAGGGAACAGCGTATTCCATTGTGGGGGCAATTTTCCGTCTCAGCATGTTTCAAGAATGTGGAACGGCAACTTAACGTATTAATGGTTAATTCACCATTGGCGCAAAGTTTTTATCCGGCTAGATTTTTTTCCGTGTTTGGCTTCCAGATTATTGACAAAATTCATTTAGTTTCCTAGTCGGCTTTTTCTTGGCCATGTCTTCCTTAAACCGTCAGCAGTTCCTAAACTTTCAGCCCCGCACCATTCCCTTCACCATGTGTGTAAAGGTCAAGATCGAGTTGCAGCACTGGCAGGAATTCGGCGTCGTTTCTCTTAATTCGTCTAGTCAGTGAGTGGTGATTCTGAAGCAAAACAGCGCCATGATTCCACGTGGCGATACGCCGGCCGCTGTGGCCGAGCGGTTCTAGGCGCTTCAGTTCGCAGTCGCGCCGCTGGTACTGTCGCAGGTTCGAATCCTGGATGTGTGTGATGTCCTTAGGTTTGTTAGATTTAAGTAGTTCTTTGTCTAGGGGACTGATGACCTCAGATGTTAAGTCCTATAGTGCTTACAGCCATTTTATGAACCTCGAGGCGATTTTAAATAGATAGCCCTTGTGCAGTGTGTAGCAGATTCATAGCCTATTCCGAATTGTTGGCGAATTTGTTAGGAAGTTGATGTTATTCCCGCACTGACTTGCGCCACACATACCTGCAGTTGCCATTGGACACCGCTTCTCTGCGTTTGTCAGTGCTCAGCACCTCCTTTGGGCCTTTCCAGTTTAATCACTTGCCTTTCAGCATTTCGCCTGCTCTATGAATTGAACGAAGATATTTGGAGCTTTTGATAATGGACAGTTCCAGTTGTGTCAGTTACTTCAAAGATATCTGAGTCGTGGGTCCATGCAAGAGAAGCATTTGCAGTTTTCCCAACACATTCTGCAGAACAGGCTTAGTTGCAAATTTTTAGAACAAATACTTAGTAAAGATAGCCTTGTCCCTACAGACGAGCAATTCAAAGCCATCGTCAGTCAGCTGGCATCAAAAAATGTGTTGGAGATCCAGTCCTTTTGGGTAAGATTTCTTGTTATGGGAAGTTCATTCCCCAGGCTGGGCACATCTGCTGTACTCTTAATCACCTTCACCATAGGGGCATCAAATTCGAATGGTAGGCACTCCCTGGTTGGCTTCCTTTACGCTGGGAAAGCCTTTAACACTGACTGCTGACGCCTCCCAGTATGGCATAGGCGTGGTAATGTCGGTCTGGAACCAAGATGGTAAAGAGCAGCCAGTTGCTTATCCACTGAAGAAGCTTTCAGCTGTGCGTCGTAACTGTGCAAGGAGGCGCTGGCAATCATTTTTGGCATTAAGAAGTTTCATGTCTTTTTGTATTGACCATAGTTCCCACTTTTCACCTACCACAAGCCACTAATTTCATTATTCGGCCCTCATTTGAAGCTACAAGATGGAACTACCCAACGGTTGCAGAAGTGGTCACTCTTCTTCAATAATTATTACCATGCCGTTGTAGCCACTCCATGGTACAGCATGTTAATGCAGATGAACTAACGCGGTTGCGAGTGGGACCCAATCAGGAGTTCGACTGACAAGCGGTTCTCGTATTGGACGACACCTTCCATCAGACACTGGTGGAATATCCTTTGACGTCACAAAAGGTCGCGGCTACCACAGCTGCCGATTCACTTTTCCTTAAAACCGTTTCAGCACTCCGGAAGGGATGGCCAGAGCATGCTAATCCTGGAGCACATTCAGCGTGGCATATGCTTTTCTTAGTATGTGGCCACACAAACGTTGTCTGAGGGTTCAGATGAACAAAGCTCTTGACTGGCGATTCTTCCAGCATTTTGCTTGCACGCTTCAGCTGCTGCACACTCTGCATGGGGATATCCCTCATATGAAACATTCGACACAGCGTCACATCCAATGGCCATTGATCGATCATAACACTGAACATACTGCGCTGGCTTGTGTGGCCTGTGCAGATAATCACACTGTGCTATCGCATCAGTGTCCCCCTTTGCTGGTTCTGGAGCACGCTTTGGACATGGTACACCCAATGTTGCAGGTCCTTTTTTGAGAAGCATGTGATCGTTTGATTATTGGTACGGGATTGACCAATTTCCTGTGTGTTGCCAAACTGTCACTCAGGATGTCGACAGCAACGGTTATTTGCAGAATTGAATCGGCAGCTATGGCAGCGGCGACCTTCTGTCACGTCATATTGTCAGTCATTTTTGCTACCAAGGGCTGCTCTCCAGACCTTCCTGTCTGATAACTGTCAGCAATTTGAGATGCGGAAGTCTGAAGAATTTTTTATTCACAGTAGTATGCAGCATCTGGCTGCCATGCTGTTTCACTCAGCTTCCAACAAAGAGTTGGAGCACTCTGTGCGAACGTGCAAGACTGAAATGGATACAACTGATTCTGCCTCGTCCCCAAGACAAAGTACTGTTTAGTTTTCTAGTCATGAAACACGTTATGCCAAATATGGGTTCAGTCGAGCGGAATGTTTGCACTGGCCCTAGAAACGGATCTCTTGGATTTGTTGCACCCTGAGTTGCATGCCCCAGACCATTGATTGTGGCATGTCATGACAATTGTCATCTCGATGTAACATATGAAGTTCAAACGATGTTCCCGTTGAAACAAAACAAAACTGTAACCACGTGTATTCACAACTACTTGGAATAAGAGCATATATATCTTAAAGAAGTCACATATTATTATTTGATGGTAACTATCTAACGTAACCTAGCGGGGTGGCGCAGTGGTTAGACACTGGACTCGCATTCGGGAGGACGACGGTTCAATCCCGCGTCCGGCCATCCTGATTTAGGTTTTCCGTGATTTCCCTAAATCACTCCAGGCAAATGCCGGGATGGTTCCTCTGAAAGGGCACGGCCGACTTCCTTCCCAATCCTTCCCTAATCCGATGAGACCGATGACCACGCTGTCTGGTCTCCTTCCCCAAACCAACCAACCAATCTAACATATTATTTTTTGAAAGTAACTATTACCTATATTATAATCTGACAGTCTGGTTCTACATTCACGTAACAATTTTCAGAACTCAGTAATTCGTTCTATGTTTCCAAGTGCGTAACGTCTCTGTTCCACATAACTCTAATCTCTTTGACAGTAAATTATGAGCAGCGCGGAGTGGCCGCGTGTTTTTAGGCGCCCTGTCACGAATTGCGCGGCCCTGTCGCCGGAGGTTCGAGTCCTGTGTGTGTGTGTGTGTGTGTGTGTGTGTGTGTTGTCCTTTGCGTAAGTTAGTTTAAGTAGTGTGTCTAGGGATCGATGACCTCAGCAGTTTGGTCCCTTAGTTATTCTCACACATTTGAATATTTTAGTAAATTATGTATTCGAATGTAATCACATTATATGCTGTGATTTCAAGTCTAATTCACTGTTAATGAAATATTTTAAGTGGCATTAATGTGTGAAAATCGAAATATGACGGTTCTGTTCATTACTCTCTTGACAAATATGAAGTTCCGTCTTGCTTCGACTGATTACTTTGGTTACATCCGATTTGGATACTCCATTTAATGCAAGTACATTCAGCTCTCATCACTTTGTTATTTCTACTTATTTTACTTTTGTTCCTTTTCAGCATCACGTAATTTGCCTTTAAGGATGTACAGTGAACTCCAACATTTAATATCGAAATATTAGACTGGTTATACAATCACCTTAAGATGGGCATGATCTCGAAATCGGTTGTGATTTCAATAACAACCTTCAGTTGTGATTGGTAAAGGATTTCATTCAATATTACCCTTTAAAGGCACAATCGTGGAATTTAGAAGCATATATTATTAGAAAAATACACTTAAGATATGTTTACAGCTTGTCTCGCATAGCTGTACTCAATGTTATTCAGTTCTATTATATTTGTAACTGCCTTCTTTCCAACTGTTGTCTTGATAATTATCGGGTCGTCCTGAATCCGCACGTTTTGAAGACAGAAATGGGATACTGTATTGTTCAAAATCTTTAGCCGTGTGTCAGACCCTGTCTTATTGTAAATAGTTCGATACTTTCTTCATTTAGCCAAAAATGTCCGTCCGTTTCCAGCTTGAGAAGAACTCCATAATTATTGTCTACGATTTTGTAGCAACTGGTGCTCTTCATCCAACCGATGTCATGTGTCCATATCCGTCTTGCTTACTTTCAGGCCAAATTTATCAGTTGTAGCCTGTACAAGCAGGTAGTCTCATTTTACTTCGCATTTTTACTGTTGTATCTCGTCCGGCGTAGCAGACAGTTATTCTTCCAAATTTCGAGGTTTTTTCCTCATACTCATATACAGATTTTCTGAGAGCACTAACTGTGAAATATTTCTCGCAAAAGTTTCAACATTTTAACTAAAATTGCTGCTGTTACTGAATCTGTTATAGTTTATGCTATGTGATCGAGAGCATCTGTGTGCCGGAGCGCGGGACCTAACTCGAAGCGGTCTCGTTGCGTTGAACCTGGAATCGAGGCCTCACCTTCCGCCGATCCGCTGCTGCTACACGTGCTGTTGTTAATTTTCCGGTTTACCACAGTTTTCACTTAAGGTACTGGCGGAGTACAGAAAGTAACATTGTTGAGAAGAACACCACTGTTTACAGACGTTCGATTTGGACAAAACAAAGACATGCAAGAAAATATCATCCATTCTGACGAAAATTTGCGAGTCGAAATTATCACACGTTATACAACTGCCACCATCTTCCGTGAGAATAATATCCAACAAGTAATGCCGGTGACATTCATTGTTATGTGATAAAATAGGCCGTCATGGTATCTGTGACGTGAAATCGTGAAATAATTAACGTCAAATAACGAATTAGAGCTTAGCATAAACAGAAATTACTGTCGAGAAGACACAGCATAATTTCGCTGGCATTATACATACGATTTTTTAAACTTTTTTTTACTTCGTTGGTACAGATGTTCCTGATGTTCTCATTTTAGCTATTTTGAATATTTAATTTATTGATGACAGTCGGAAAGGTTACACGTGGTTTCGAGTGTTTGAAGAATTTTTACTTTCTACAAAGTGGATCAGCCAACGGCCGTGCCACAGCGGTAACACCGGTTCCCGTCAGATCACCGAAATTAAGCGGTGTCGGGCTGGGCTAGCACTTGGATGGGTGACCATTCCGTCTGTCGAGGGCTGTTGGCAAGCAGGATGCACTCAGCCCTTGTGAGGTAAACTGAGGAGCTACTTGAGTGAGAAGTAGCGGTTCCGGTCTCGTAAACTGACATACGGCCTGGAGAGCAGTGTGCTGACCACATACTCCTCCATATCCGCGTCCAATGACAACTGGGTGCTGTGGACGACATGGCAGACGGTCGATACCGTGGGGCCTTCACGGCCTGTTCGAGTAGGTTTAGTTTTCAAAAAGTGGATCAAAGAATTTGCATTAAATATTGCTTGAATAATGGAATTAAGTGCAGCACCGCATTCGAAATGTTGACTGTGCTTTTGGCAAATCTAGTATGAGTAACACAATGGTTTACCAATGGCATAAACGTTTCAGAGATGGTCGAGAAACGTTGAAGATGACGACCGCCCTAGACACCCTAACACATCAATTATTGACGACATGTGGAAGTAGTAACGAAAATGTTTCTGGACAATCAAGGAACCAGAGGTTGTTGATGATGCCGACATATCCTTTGGCTCATTCCAATTTTCTCCCGTGTTTTGGGCATGAAAATTGTAGCAGGAAAGTTTGCTCCGAGACTGTCGAATTTCGACCAAAAATGACGTCGCGTAAACATCGCTCAGGAACCGCTGAATGCAATCGACGAGAAGCCAGAACTTATAAAGAATACTATAACAGTTGACGAAACATAGGTATACGAGCATGACGTCGAAATTAAGACACAGTCGACCCAATGGAAACGGCCTGAAGAATGAAAGTCGAAGAAAATTCGACTTGTTCGATAACACGTGAAGGTTCTTCTCACTGTTTCCATCGATTATAATGGGATACCGCATCGTGAGTTCCTGCCTTATGGTCGTACGGTCACTAAGGAATACTACCTGCAACTTAAGCACCATTTGAGTCAAGCAACTAGAAGGAAGCGATCAAAATTGTGGCAAAACCACACGTGGAGATTGTACTACCATAATGTTCCCGCACTTCAAAGCTTATTTGTGATTTTTTAGCCGTTACGTTGCATCAGCCACCTTATTCGCCGGACATGGCCCCTTCAACTTCTTTGTATTCCCGAGGTTGAAGAGAACCATTAAAGGACATCGCTTTGCCATCACTTGTAAGATAAAAATAAAAAGTGAGTTCCAGAAGAGCTTCTAAGATTGGAAAAAGCGCTGGTACAAGTGTATTACAGATGGGGAGCATTGCTTTGAAGGGGAAAAGATGATGTTGATGAATAAATAAAGATTCTTTAAGAAAAACTAAAATTCCCATTGCTATTTGATCACACTTCATACACGAATTTTGCTATGCCCTCCAATGAAACAGATTCTTACAATATGGAGCTATTGTATTTGTTCGTATTAGCAGCTTTTGTTTCTGCCTTTATACAGGATATAACAGGTAGATATTTCTATTGGTGACTGAGGACTGCGTACTGAAAACCATTACCTTACTATTTCCGTCATTTGCAGACTAATAATTGTAGCCATTACGAGTCATACGTTTTTATGTTCTTTATTACCGGCGAGTACATGTGGCAAGAGCAAGCCATTAATGCGTATTTCCCATGGGCAGCAGGTCCGGTGTTGAAGTGTGTACACGCAGGCGCAAAAAATGGTTCAAATGGCTCTGAGCACTATTGGACTTAACATCTATGGTCATCTGTCCCCTAGAACTTAGAACTACTTAAATCCAACTAACCTAAGGACATCACACAACACGCAGTCATCATGAGCCACAGAAAATCCCTGACCCTGCTGGGAATCGAACCCCGGGGCGCAAAACTGCGAGTCTATAGTGACAGGTGAAGTCTACTTAGCAGAGCAGTATGACCACCCAGTAAACATCAGGTAGTAAAGTTCGTTTCGTGTTCGTGGGAAGAGTGTTCAACACAAAGAAAAACACCCAATACATTTACGCATGTACATATTAAGGTACCATATATAAACATATTTGTACTCCTTACACCCTGTATATGCATATAACACCCCTCAGGTACGACTGCTTCACCATGTCATGGTGGAGTGCCTGAAGTGAATCTGCAAAACCCCAACGAATGAAGCTTTCTCTCCAGTATACGTGACGAAAACGAAAATCTGACAAACAGAAATTCAGGCAGTCGACCGACTTCGACTGTGGGTGCCTCTTGAAACCATTGCGAACCCGTTAAAAATGGTTACTTCTTTGCCAAGTGTGGGGATATACCTTTAGGTAAGTAGAGGGATGTAGTCACTAAATAAAACATGTAGAAAGAGAGAGGGAGAGAGATCTTTTGAAACCAGAAAGAAGGAGAAGGTAAGGTAGCCAGCAGAGCTGTAATCTCCTGCTGGGTAGACTTCACAGATGCTCAGCATCCGTGTGTGTGTTGTTCTCGACTTAACGCCAGTCTCTTCTCCCGTATATGCATGTGTATGTGCGTGTGTGTGTGTGTGTGTGTGTGTGTGTGTGTGTGTGTGAATGACGGTTGGTGGGTGTGTCTGTATGCGTTTCCAGGATGAGAAGAGGGAGTAACTGAGAACAGAAAGGAAGGGAAAGAGGAGGTAGACAACGAAACGGCTGAGTGCGGCAGGCAAGCAGCGGCAGCTGGAATAAACTGGCGTAATTAATGGGTCGCTGCCGTCGACATGCATAATGCATGGCCCACTCCTAAACACCAAGTGACGCTGCCACGCGCCCGCACCGCTGGAACTTGACCCTGGCGCGCGACTCATTACGCTTTTAACCTCTTGCGCTGGAGCGAGAGCGAGTGCTGGATGCGCTGTGTGTGGCGGAAGAGCGAGCGCTGGATGCGCTGTGTATGACAGACTGGCGCGACGATAGCGGCGGCCGCTGGAAATGGTCCGAAATACTGCATCGCTCCTCCGGGGCTTTGCTATGCCATGCTGTTTAGCCCGAAGCGAATCGACAAGTGAAGCGACGAATGGTCGCGCAATGTTACATTTTCACGACGGGACGTCATAACCGTTGAATACTAATGATCGACATCGAGTAAAGCTCTTATCCCCTCTCATCTCCCCATCCTCCCCTCAACTACCTCTCTCCCGTCACTTTCACTCTTGCGGTCACACACACACACACACACACACACACACACACACACACACACAGAGTAGTCGAGACACTGATGCCGCATTAAAGGGGCTGCAATCCTCATCCTGCCATCCTATTTCAGATTTTCCTTCTGTACATCATATTAACCAAGCGCTCAGTATATTCCTCTGATAAACATCGACTGCTTTCACCACCTGTGTCAAATAAACCTTATGTTACATCTTCAAAGTCATGGTAATAGTCAGAACGTTACGCTACAATCTTCCTTCTTCCCGCCCGACGGTAGAGGAACGAACAAAACAGTCCACCTGCTGATTGAATCTAAGAATTTTTTGGCATAATTTACAAAATAAGAAGTTTAATTTATTAAATATATCGACAGAAATCAGTTGACAGATGCGCCGGGCAATGTTCTCATTTGCTTCCTCGTCCGAGAGTTAAAGTGTGTACCGTCACACAACTGTTTGCAGAAAGCTCTTGATGTGTCTTGTTCATAGACCAAGAACAACAGACAAAAATCGCTCTGAGCACTATGGGACTTAACGTCTGAGGCCATCAGTCCCCTAGAACTTAGAACGAATTAAACCTAAATAACCTAAGGACATCACACACATCCATGCCCGAGGCAGGATTCGAACCTGCGACCGTAGCGGTCACGCGGTTCCAGACTGTAGCGCCTAGAACCGCTCGGCCACTCCGGCCGGCAATAATAGGAAGTGCAGCTAAATTTTACTGATAGTAATATGTTACAATTTTGTTTCATTTTAATTATAACAATATAAATTTACGACTAAAAGCACAAATTGTGAATATTCTACATTTCTGCCCCGTGTGATCCGATTTTCAGCTTGCAAGACCATCTACAGACAGTATCTGACTATCGCCCTCAAAGAAGAGATTCATATCAGTGTACAGAATTCGACGTAACTGCGGACGAGATGTAAGAAATGCTTTCGAATCGCATTGAGACAGACAACACTATGCATGAACCGACGACGTAACTGCCTTCCCCTTTGCACAGCAACCATTTTGAAACGTACACTTGACATGCAGTTGATACACGAGTTTTCAGAGTGTCTGAAGTGAAGTTATGCTGGTCAACTTCCTTCCGAACATGAACCGGCAAAATTATCAGTTTACTGTCCGTCCTGATAGCCGAGTGGTCTGCCAGCACGGTAGCTCAGCGTGTCCGGTTAGAAGGTTATCTGCCATCAGTAATAAAAATAAAACTGAGTGAACGGGTGAACAATGACCCCCAGCGGATGTCATGGGACGTCCGCCCTAAACCAATGGAACCAACAAAACCCGATAAAAAAACAGTGGTCAGTGCGACGAATTGTTACGCCAAGGGGCCCGGGTTCGATTCCCTGCTGGGCCGTAGATTTTCTCCGCTAAGGGACTGGGTGTTGTGTTTTCTTCATCATCGTAATCATCATCATCATCTCATCCCCATCGATGCGCAAGTGGCGTCGCCGAAGTGGCGTCAACTCAAAAGACTTTACCAGGCGACCGGTCTACCTGACGGGAGGTTCTAGCCACACGACGTTTATGTTTTTTTAACAGTTTTCTGTGAAGTTCCATAGTACTGCTACTGTGTCAAATGAAAAGCCACAGACAGCCTAAAGACAAGGCGTCCTATCCAAGATACACCTTTTCAGAAGTCTAGAAGTAGTGAAAGACAAAGCAACTGCACGAAAGTCAACTTCAGGAACTGATGATAAAGTGGGAAGAGATGACAGGCATGTGAGGTCAGGTCGTTAAATGATGGAGAGAATTATCAGTATTTGGTTTAATTACTACGTTTCTCTCGTCCATGCAATTTTAATATTGGTTTTGAACATCTGAAAAGTATGCACAATGATGGTTCCAGGGAACATCACAATTGAGCAGAACACTATCAAAGAATATGTTCGTTTCGGTCTTCTGGGTCGCCTTCAAAGGGAATCGCAATTCTTCATTCGCGTTGCCGCAGGCGACAAATTATCGATTTCCGTGTACAGTATCACCGAACTGAGAAAGGCACATTGAAAACTTTTCCTCTCTTGAGAAACGTGGGATACGGATATTAATTTTTACAGTGTAGAAACCATTACCAAAAAATCTGAGTTTTTCAAGCTAAATGTATACCAAACCTTTCGTCAGAAAGTCATTAAGACACTTAGGAAGACGAGAACACTATGTAAATATGTATTGCTAACACTTGGATGGTGCGTCACGACTATGGGCTGTGAAGGATGGAATCTCCACCAACGAATTTCTGGCAAGAAATTCTTACGTCAGCACCCTGCCTGTCCCACTCCATATTTAGCGAACTGCAGTTCCTGTGGCTTCTTATTTTTCCTAGCTAACAAACCTCTTGAAAGGCAGTCACTTTGATACTTTGATAACGTCCAGAAGAGCGTAACCGATGATCCGGAACTGTTATGAAGACGTAACAATTACTCTTTCGTTCCGTAACTGCCACGGGTTCTTGAAAGACTCTTCGGGTTTGCTGCCGGATCCTAAAATCAACTCGATTCGATATTTCGGCGATCCAACTGGACGCCATCTTCAGGAGAATACTGCTTCTGCTGATGAGTCCCACTGAGTCAGTTGTTTCTCTAGTCATCCCATAACTTTTTCGGTAATCTATGCTGATCTCTTGTCTCGCCTTCTTCTCCGTCGTTAAGGAAATAGTATTTCCGTTAGCAGAGCAGTTGAATGTTCCCAACTTTTGTTACCGCCCCATCATTCCTTTTGAGTGATAAGACTGTTGGTGTTCGTATTTTCTCGCAGTCAGTTTTGTATGCTTTACCCTAGGATCTGTTTCTACGTTAGCCTCCACGAATTGCTTCTACCGATCCAGATGCAAGATGCTCCTTTTGAATGACGTTTCCCGACAGTTATCGATGCCTCCATTGGCTTATGTATAGCCGCTATCAGTTCCTGAGCTTTAACATCTACATTATCACCCAGCAATGGGCCTCCCGTCCAGTGAAACAGTCTTCTTAAGTTTTCCCAGTTAGTGTCCTCGCTGTTTTACTTGGGCCTTATGCTCACGTTCTCTGTACCGTCTTGGATTTCCGTTCCAGATGGATTGTCAGTTTCTCAACGATCTATTATTTTAACTTCCAGCGGTCGCGTTTGTGCAGAAGGTGGGCCAATCATAAATAATATTGTTTTTTAACGTTACATTGTTGTTGTACAGTTGTGAGCCCGTACCTAATCCATTATTGCTTCAGCTGACACAGTAATAAATTGCGTTGTCTTACGTCGAAGTGAGCAGAAGTAATATGAAATAAACACCAAGCTAGGAGAGAAAGAATTTACGATTCGTGCAAGAAAATGACCAGATTCTGAGGTAGTAGCACAATTCTACAATGAGGCAGCTATAAAGTCATGCACGAGATAACTAGTAATCAAATATGCGGTTGACAGGGATCTAATGCAAATGCGCTATTAAATGCTTCGACTGTGTCATTATTGTGGGGTTACCCTTCCGTGTGGTCACAAATTGATATAATGAAAGGTTTATTTTATTATTGTTTGATTAAAAGTTGATTTAGCTCATTACTGTTAGTTTATTTTATCGTTGTTTTATTAAACTAAGATTAAACTGTAATTTTGCTAACATAAATGCAGCTGTTCGTTACATGTGTATAAAGTGCCCTGCGCGTCCGCTCGTGTTATGAAAAACGGTGCCCCTAACGGCGAACTTCTCCTAATTCCTTTTGAAACAACAGGCTGTCTCTCCCTTCTCATTTCCCTGTAAGTACGGGTCTCAAAGATTTTTCTCTTAGTGACTAATCATTTTTACGGCTATTGATCTTTCCCCTTAAGAGTTTTTGCAAAGTTGTTGAGATTGAAAAGTACGTATGTGAAAGTACTATATAGGCGGATGTATTGACTAGTTACTCGAGAACGAATGTCCCTTACCTTCTGTGTTAGTGACGGAAACAATACTTCTCCCCACATGCCGTTTGGGAGAGTGTAACAGTCTTTATTCTACATTGCAAATCGCAATAACAAAGGGAATAAAATTCGTCGTTGATCGCTTCACGCTGTTCAGGAGCTTTTGTTATCAAATAAAAATTCCGCGATGACAGACATCGTACTAGGGATGATGTCATCGGTTGCCCCTCAGCTACAGAAGTTTTCTCAGAGCTACGAAGCCACCACTTAAGCTTGATTACTAACCAACTCTGAATTCTTGCAGCCAGTACATACTACTGCTCGTGAGTTATCTACAAAGCTAATAGGTTCAGAAGTAATGTGTACTACATTGGTATCTAATGAAATGTCATCATAACTTACTCTCTTAATTATGACAGTGTACAACAAAAACACTGACACTGAATATAAGAACTGAATGACTAAAAAAAAAAAAGCGAAACGAAATAAATGCAGTGATTTGGTTGGTATAGGCGAGGAAAATATGTACACAGTGATTTTAACATTCACATTCAAAATCCGCCATGATCATATCGTGAGTTGTTACATGTTAAAACAACAAACTATGGGGACGTGGTTTATCAGTTTATTTGATTCGGCTCACAGGAAATGTTCTGTAATTCTTTTCCACGACAGGATACTTTGTGCCATTTCTCTTCCCTTCTATTTTACGGCGGCGCCAACGCGCTACACGATTCTCTTGGGAATATTGGAACTGCGAACGGATGCTGTAAACATCTACGAGACCTCCCTCGTCTGGCCGCTAGCTTATCTAGGTTTCTGCTGCAGCGGAGACAACAGTATTAACGACAGGCCTCCCATATAGGAGAAGACATAAAGAGTGGCCTGTGTATGGGCAGCGAAGAACCAGTACCAGTACCAGTGACCGTTTCAGTATGAGAGCGAGTAAATGTATGGCGAAAACGAAGAATATCCTACCGTCGTTTTGAAATTGAAAAGATTAAAGGGGAAATATTTTTCTTTCGTTATGACTTTTCCCTCTAACCTTGTGTAACAGTAATTATTTTTATGCAGTTCATTAACTGATTTATTTAGCCTCGCAAGATTAATTCGCCAGACTGTCTTTTACATCTAACTAGGCTTTCTACACACACTGGTGTGGTGCAAAACATTAGGATGAAAGTATCTTTCACGTGACGTGTCACTACCAAGTAACATAGCTCCACGAGATGTAGAAAGAACTACTACAGTACAGTACAGTACAGAAGGTCACTGAAGGAAATACCCAATGAAAACAACTTGAATCCATCTTAAATGACAAAAATGACAGCATTTATAATAGTATCATCTCTGTTTTCAACAACAGCCTGGATTGTTGAATTAGAAATGCACCCTCCCCCCACCCACACACACAAATGCGCGCACACACACACACACACACACACACACACACAGACACACACACACACACACACACACACACACACACACACACCTTCACATTTACAATAAATAATTAGATATGTTACCATCGCGTTCCCCAAATGAACAATGGCCTCATTTACTAATCTACCATCACACCACCAACTTGTACCCCCTGTCAGCTTGAAACTATACGTACTTCAACTAAAAAAATGCTCAAATGTGTGTGAAATCTTATGGGACTTAACTGCTAAGGTCATCAGTCCCTAAGCGTACACACTACTTAACCTAAATTATCCTAAGGACAAACACACACACCCATGCCCGAGGGAGGACTCGAACCTCCGTTGGGACCAGCCGCACAGTCCATGACTGCAGCGCCTCAGACCGCTCGGCTAATCCCGCGCGGCTGTACATAAATTAACAGCATACATTGTGTACCTGTCTGCATATTTTTAAAGCGTAACCAATCTATTACTCCAAGCTTTAATTAGTTGTTACATGTAACCGATATAATCTTAAGAACCACCTGGCCTGGAAAAGTTTGCTCTCCTCCAATTATTCCTTTCACCTTCTGTACCTGAATCTCCCCCTTCCCCTTTCTCTCTCTCTCTCTCTCCCTCTTTCTATTTATCTATCTTTCTGCCTCCATCCTTCCCGGCCAAAACTGTTATTTATCTATAATTTTGGCAACATGATTGTTGTACTCAAAGTTTGCAAAATCCCACGTGATTATATAAACGAGTGTGAGATTTAAGTAACATAAACCTGATAGAAAAGGATTTGTATAGCAACTGAAATATTTATTCCAACGCATGAACTCGGCAAACTGAACAAAGACCCCCACAATCCTTTAACACTTATTTCAAAATAATACTGATATGCACTAATAAGTTAGAACATTATGATCACCTACCTAATAGCCGGTATGTCCAACACTGGCACGGATATTGGCGGTGAAGGATCGTGACATGGAAACAATGAGGCCTCGATAGGTCGCTGGAGAGTTGGCACCATGGCACCACCTCGACGCACAGAACTCACGCGAATTCCGGGGTGGTGGGGGGGGGGGGGGGGCATTAACTCCGACGCCACGTTCAATCACATACCAGATGAGTTCGACTGGGCTCAGATACGGCGATTGGGAGAGGGCGCAGCACATCAATTTAAACCCTCCACTATGTTGCTCGAACCACCCACCGCATAGCGCATTATCTTGTTGAAAAATGCCACTGCCGTCGGGAAACGTAATTTTCATGAAGGGGTTGACGTGGTCTGCAACGAGTGTACGATACGCCTTGTCGGTCATGGTGTCTTACCATGAATGTTCCACAGAGCCTAATGGAGTCGCCGCCAGCTTGTCTCCGTCCTGAAGCTCGTGTGTCAAGGAGCTGTTCCCCTGGAAGACGACGAATTAGCGCCCTCCCATCGGCATTACGAAGAAGGTATCGGCAGCCATCAGACCTACAACGCCCTGCCGCTGTGCCAAGGTCTAGTGTCGACGGTTACTTGTTCATTTCAGTTGCAGTTACCGATTTCGTGGAGTTAACATTGGTACATACACGGGTCGTCGGCTGCCGAGGCCCATCTTTAGGAGTGTTTGGTGCACCGTGTGTTCAGACAGACTTGTACACTGCTCAACATTGAAGTCTGATGTGAGTTCTCCACATCTTGCCGCCTGTCCTGTTTTACCAGTCTGGCAATCCCTTGACGTCCAGTGTCTGTAGCGAGGGTTGGACCCAACCTCACGACGTCCGGAAGTTGTTTCACCTTGGTCACGCCACATGTTGAAGACACTGAGCACAGCATCCCTCGAACATCCGACAAGTCGTGCCGTTTTCGAAATACTCTTGCCAAGTCTTCGGGCCATCACAATCGGCCTTCAGTCAAACTAAGATAGATCGCACGCCTTCTCCATTCTATATACGGACAGCACGCTCGCTGACACTAGATGCACGATACGTGTGTCTGACTAGCAATCATTCTTCGCCAGGTGACGCTGTTATCACCTGGACGAGTCTATATCTATAGTAGGTCGGTGGCCATAATGTTCTAGATGATAAGTGTGGTGTCACCGCCAGACACCACACTTGCTAGGTGGTAGCCTTTAAATCGGCCACGGTCCGGTAGTATACGTCGGATCCGCGTGTCGCCACTGTCAGTGATTGCAGACCGAGCGCCGCCACACGGCAGGTCTAGAGACACTTCCTAGCACTCGCCCCAGTTGTACAGCCGACTTTGCTAGCGATGGTTCACTGAAAAATTACGCTCTCATTTGCCGAGGCGATAATTAGCATAGCCTTCAGCTACGTCATTTGCTACGACCTAGCAAGGCGCCATTATCATTTACTTTTTATCTTGTGATGCATGTACCGTCAGACCGATGTTCACCAATTATGGATTAAAGTTAAGTATTCCAGAAGCTACGTACTTTTTTTACTAGACTCAACTCCTTTAACTGTTCCAGACCTCACACCAGCCTGCGTGAGCTTAAACGCGTGCCTTTCGGCTACCTCATAGTGGCTTGGCTGTCTTGCCAAGTCACAACAATAAGTGTATATGCTTTGTATTTCGAGACAATATTTTTGTTTTGCTACATGTTTTTTGTACCTAGTAGTTTCAAGACATCATCGTTGTTTACAGAATATGACAGTTTATATGTGATGTGTTACGACAGAGAAAGGAGCCTGTGACCACTGGAGGTATTGTATTTTAGTTGCTTATTTTCATCTTTAGACGTAAGTTTAGTTTTCAGTGAAAAACGTCCGCAAAACAATGCTCTGGAATAGTGTTTGTTTTGTGCACTAGACAGTGCCTTGAGTTACCCCAAAATCGTAACACACATGTCATACTAACACATATAAATCTATCCAATGATGGAGGTTTAAGCCTTCGAAGCACGTTGTGGATATAAATAAACAGTGACTGATAACAAGAAACTGGTTGTTTAATTCGAATACCCAATGAGAAGAATAGAAATTACACTTTTCTACAAAGACTAATTATACTGAAGTCACCGCGATTTATGATGCTCACCTGGACATTAAAACCGGTGGGGCATGGTTCTTAATAGGACGTATGGTCACCACGGGTGGCAATGAATGCTCTACAATGTACTCCCTTGTAGGCCACAAGGCTGGTAAGGAAGCTGAAAGATAGTACATTCCATTCCTCTAGCAGCGTAGTTAATTGGTGGACGCTAGTTGGTGCATATGGTGTGCTGTCATACGTCTCCCCAATGCATCCCACATTTGCGCGATTGCATATAAGTCGGAGGAAAGAGCAGACTACTGTATTCGTCGAATATCGTCTCGTTCCAAGAGCTTCTCCACTTGCGCTGTTCTATGTGCTCACAAATGGCCATCCATAAAAGTGAACTCAGAGCCGAATCCACCCCTTAAAAGACGCATATGAGAAAGGCGTACTATGGCACAATATTGTTTACCGGTGAGTGTTCGTGCTTAGTGATTTGGAAATCAGTACGCCCATGCATAATTATGCCACCCGAGAATGTACCGGGTGATCAAAAGGTCACTATAAATTTGAAAACTTAATAACCCACGGAATAATGTAGATAGAGAGGTAAAAATTGACACACATGCTTGGAATGACATGGGGTTTTATTAGAACAAAAAAAAAACGAAGTTCACAAAATGTCCGACGGATGGCGCTGGACAGCAAAACGTCAGTGGCTGCGCATGACAATCGTGTAGAAAAGGAGCTGTAATGAGAGAGAGAATCAGATGCGCCAGCAGTCGCAGCATGTTGACGTTACCTGAAAAGGCGCTTTTAGTGAAGCTGTATTATCAGAATGGGGAATGTGCTAGTTCAGCGTTACGATCCTATCGCACATAGGAAGAGGATTCGAACGGGTAAAGGTCCGTTGCCAAATGCAGCTGTGGCGAGAATGATTTCGAAGTTCGAAGCCACGGGATGTTTAACCGATAGACCCCGTAATGGCCGACCGAGCACAAGTGTAGTTAGCAAATGAACGATTTTGATGGAGGACAAACAATGTATTTACCTTAGTAGTGTTCAAAAGTCATAATATCTATATCAGTCCATGGTATCCAATATTAATAATTTACTGCCTCTGTCCAGATCATCCGCTCTCAAAACTCCGCCATCTCACTCCCCACATCCACCACTGCTGGCGGCTCACCTCCAACTGCGCAGCGCTACGTGCTGTTAACAGCCAACTGCCCAACGCTACAATGGCGAATACTCCAACAATGCAAAGTGTTGATCAGAATAAGTAAAGAGAGTAATGTCTGAGAATTTCAGTTTTGCTCAGCTGTTTGAAAAGCAAATAATGTAAGAGATTTATCAGCACAGTAATTCATTAATTTTTCTAAGGGGACGTTTCACAAGGCGTAATGCTGCTGAGACAGTTCAGGAAGAAATGGAGACTGTAGCGCGTTCGTCTATGCACGAGGAAGTCAGCGCTCGTGCAGTCGCACTTCACACCGGCATTCATACACTAATGTTTGGTTGGCACTGAGGCGTACCCTCCGATGCTATCCGTACAAAATCCATCGGCATCATAAACTGTTACCTGGCGATTTAGTGACGCGGAGGGCATTTGCGGTGCGGATGTTTCAAAAGTCGGCGGAAGATGACGATTGGTCGAGTAACGTGTTGTGGACCGACGAAGCTCAATTTCCGCTCTGAGGGTCTGTCAAAGCCCACAGCTGCAGAATTTGGGCTACCTAAAATCCTAGATCTGTCGTGGAAACTCCATTGCACGACGAGAAAGTCACGGTATGGGTTGGATTTACCACATCTACCGTTATAGGGCCTTTTTCTTCGAGGAAATGCCTGATTTTGGTTTTGTAACTGCTACCGTAACGGGTGAGAGGTACGCCGATATGTTACAGAGTCGCATCCCCAGCCTGGCTGTTAAACACCTGGTGGAACGTACGATGTTTATGCAGGATGGCCCTCCACCCCATATTGCTAGACGCGTGAAAGATCTGTTGCGCGCGTCGTTTGGTGATGATCGTGTGCTCAGCCGCCACTTTCGTCGTGCTTGGCCTCCCAGGTCTCCAGACCTCAGTCCGTGCGATTATTGGCTTTGGGGTTACCTGAAGTCGAAAGTGTGTCGTGATCGAACTACATCTCTAGGGATGCTGAAGACAACATCCGACGCCAATGCTTCACCATAACTCCGGACATACTTTACAGTGCTGTTCACAACATTATTCCTCTACTACAGCTATTGTTGAGGAATGACGGTGGACATATTGAGCATTTCCTGTAAAGAACATCATCTTTGCTTTGTCTTACTTTGTTATGCTAATTATTGCTATTCTGATCAGATGAAGCGCAATCTGTCGGACATTTTTTGAACTTTTGTATTTTTTTGGTTCTAATAAAACCCCATGTCATTACAAACACGTGTGTCAATTTGTACCTCTCTATCTACATTATTGCGTGATTCATTCAGTTTTCAAATTTATACTGACTTTTTGATCACCCGGTACGTATCCTCATATGGCGCGTGGTGAGAACACGTAATGCACGCAGGAACACTGTCGAACACGATCGTTTTGGTGGTCGAACTTTCATGGAGTGGTGAGTCATAAAGTTGCATGGGCGAACTGACCTCCAGATTGTTGAAGAATACACACTCACTGGTTAACGTTGCTGTGACTCTGTGCTCTTTCCCATGTGCGTCTTTGAGAGGGTGCACTCAGCCACGACTTCATTTTTATAACTGACAATGCGCTGCCACGTCGAATAGCGCAGATTGAGAGGCCCCTGCAACTGGAGGATATTCGGCGAATGTACTGGCCCACACGTTCTCCTGACTTAAATCCCAAAGAGCAAGTGTGTGATACGTTGACGGGACGCATCGCAGCACGTCCACATGCACCGACGACCATTTAGGAGTAGTCAGGTGTGATGATGGAGGAATGTGAGGCCGAACTACAAGATCTCCTTACCAAGATTGTGACCAGCATGCGAGCATTGCCGTCCACGATGATCATGCACCCTACAAAGAACCATGGCCTGCCGTTTGTAATGTGCCGGTAACCGCCATGAACGACACTAACTTCAGTGTACTTTTATTCAAAGTATCGTTTCTGTTCGTGCCACTGCGTATTTCTTTCAGATAGATTCTTTCAGTGTATGGTCTAACAAGGGGAGGCCACGACGTTTAGAACGCGGATTTACTGCAATCTTCGTACTCTCGTAGTACTCCATGAGGACTACTAAATGTGTAAGGAGTAGCGCCTACTTCTCAAGCGTTATTGAGAAAATCGCAAGATAATTTAGGTTGTCAAATATATACCTGTGCGTGGCCATTTTTACCACAAAGCGGCGGTAGCCGAGTGGCGCCGGCACGGTAGCTCAGCGTGTTCGGTCAGAGAGCTGGTTGTCCTCTGTAATTAAAAAAAAAAACTGAGTGGAAGGATCAGCAGGCGAACGTAACCGGATGTCATGTGGCGTCCGCAACGACCAAACACAACGAAATAAAAAGTGGGTAGCGTTGAAGCCCAGTGATCGCTGGATAGTCCCGTTCGTCAGTTTTTTTTTTATTTTAAACACAGTCATTTTCTTTACTATTTATATTACATTTCATATAATGGAAAAAATACGTATAATCGGATGTACTTTTATTAAATTTACAATGTTATTTGGCAGTCTACTAGTTTATATTATCACAAATAACATAATATTCATAACTATCGACTAGTAAACTATCAAACGCATGAAGTGGTACTGAAAATGTATGCTTGTCCGTGATTTGAGAAATCCGTTATACCTGGAAGGAGCCCGAATCGACTTGTTACCTGCAAGTTTTGACCGCCACAGACGGCTTTCGAAAGATGTACAATTAATCGTCGCTTTCGACATTACGAGTACAAGTTGCAGGATGGTATTTTTCGTAAAAACATGGAAAACATAAAGTTAAACTGCACCAGTTGCATTGAATAAATACTATGTTACCGCATACGCAAGGTCTTTCGGGGTTTTCAGTGGAACAACAAATCTTGTTAACATTTTCAAAAAACCTCTCTTTCAGCTTTCAGCCGATAATTTGGAAGCAAACCATGCATAACGCAGTATCTCCTTAAATATCGGCGCTGATAATTGGTCATGCAGTATCGAGTGCATTTTAATAGCGCCTTCACGGAAAGCTATTTCTCGTTATCTTTCGATTAAATACGAACAAGTTTGAAGACACGGACAAGCTTACATTTTCAGTATCACTTTATACGTTTGGGCGTTTACTAGTCGATAGTTATGAATATTATATTATTTGTCATAATATAAATTTGTAGACTGCCAAATAACATTGTAAATTTAATAAAAGTCCATCCGATTACACGTATTTTTTCCATTATGTGAATTGTAATATAAATAGTAAAGAAAATGTCTGTGTTGAAAATAAAAAAAAAAAAAAAACTGATGAACGGGAATCCATCCAGCGATCACGGGCCTTGAACGCTAACCTTTTTTTTGCATTTTTGTTCGTTGTTGATCGTAGTGTTTGTTCGTTGCGTACGTCACATGACATCCTTTCAAGTTCGTTGTCGATCCTTTCACTCAGTTTTTTATTACGGAGGCTACCCAGCTCTCTGACCGATCACGCTGAGCCGACCGGTGTGGCCGAGCGGCTCTAGGCGCTTCAATCTGGAACCGCGCAACCGCTGCGGTCGCAGGTTCGAATCCTGCCTCGGGCATGGGTGTGTGATGTCCTTATGTTTAAGTAGTTCTAAGTTCTAGGGGACTGATGAGCTCCGATGTTAAGCCCATAGCGCTCAGAGCCATTTCATCCGATCACGCTGAGCTACCGTGCCCGGTCGGCTGCTGGAAAAAATGGCCATGCGCAGGTGTATATTTGATGACCGTAATTAGCTTGCGATGTTCTCAGTAACGCTTGAGAAGTACGCGCTACTGCTTACACATTTTGTTATCCTCATGAAGTATTACGAGTGTACGAAGTCTGCTGTAAATCCGCGTACCAAATGTCATGGCCTCCCCTTGTAAGTTTCATCGAGCTACGTTACTTTCGTTTTAATTCTTTGTACACCAGTGTGTTTAACAACAAATACATCGCGACAAGTGTGCTATAAGAGTTCTGCCTATTAAACGTTAAATTATTTGGAAATAACTGTTACACGTTAGAAATGTGTTATTGGCAAATGCAAAAATTTCTCAGAGTCCTCCCCGTCCAGGATCAAGCTAGGGCAAGCAAGACTAACTCCCCATGTCGTAATTAGAATGACAAAGAGGCAGAAACGCGACATTATGAACAGCAGAGCAAACGCCGATGTTATTGCTCATGCATGCCTGAATACTTGACTCCGCAACGTGTTGTCAGCGAGAAGAAGACATAACCCCATTCTATAATCATAGTTTGCTTTCGCCAAAGAGAGCAAAATTTTGACAAGAATACCTATTAGTCTGCTGATATGGTGGAACGGTAACAACCTGGAGCCCAGAAACCCATTCTTGTGGAAAAGAGGGATGATGAAGACCGCTGATGAGTGCGGAAAAGTAGGCAACATTCGGTCATCGCCGGCCAGGCGTAACGTTATTGCCTCAACCTAACAGCAATAAGTACTCAGGCTTTCGAGCGTTCCTATTAATTACGTAGCAGTACACCAGCTGTGAGGCCAAACATGTGATTTTCTGCTATCGTGCACCAAGATGACTTCCGCTTTCAAAACTCAAATCTGTCTGGTCTGCTGTACTCGGTTTCTGTAAGCTGGAGACTTCTACCTCCAGCTTTCTGAACATAACCGATGGTGTTTGGTGCACCGTCCGCCTGTGACAGTATTCGCAAGGCGTGCTAACAGCTTCTGTCCCCAGCTAGCACCTGTAAGCAGTCTTCGACATCCCTGGCCTTCCTCGGTGGCGTGACTGACCTGTTGTCCATTTGAA
Source organism: Schistocerca piceifrons (assembly GCF_021461385.2). NCBI lineage: Eukaryota > Metazoa > Arthropoda > Insecta > Orthoptera > Acrididae > Schistocerca > Schistocerca piceifrons. The sequence goes on from NC_060140.1 coordinate 237,200,503, forward strand.
AACCGTGCAGGGCTGCTGAGCGGTTAGCCGATCATATCTCTTCGATATCTATGAGAGTGCTCTGGTACGAGGGGCGTTCAATAAGTAACGCAAAACTTTTTTTTCTGAAAGCAGATTGGTTTTATTCAGGATTCCAAAACAACATATTATTCCACACATTTTTGGGTACAATATTCTATGTGATTCTTCAATTTCTCCAGGCGTATTTTATGACGAAATAAATCTCGGGTGAACAGCCTGGTATGAGTGTGCATAGGACACAATATTTCGCTTCCTGAGAGAGGAGCGGGATTGTCCTATATATACATGGCGCCGGCCCACCGCCGGTCAGTACATCAGAGCACCTGATAATGGCAACGTGGTCGATTGCCGAAATATTGTGTCCTATGCACACTCATACCAGGCTGTTCACCCGAGATTTATTTCGTTACAATATCCTATTTTTCGACGTAGTATTCTCTCGCTGCATCTCGTCCCTATCATCCATGTACTGCTTCCCGCACTGCATCCTTCACTGGGCCAAACAGATGGAAGTCGAAAGGTGCCAGATCCGGGCAGTACACCTTTGAGTACCCCAACTGATTGATGAATGTGTCAGCATTACCAACAGAGACGTCCATTTGTGCAGCAAGACGTTTGATTGCGATCCGTCGATCACCTCGAATGAGAGTGTCCGGATGTTCCAACGTCGCAGGAGTCACAGCTTCTGCGGCTGGCTTGAACGACGGAGAACGGACAGGTTCGTGTGACTATGTTGCGTTTGTGACACACCTCGCCCATGCTAGGTCCCCGTGTCTACTGTGAGTATCTGCGATGCTCTGGTTTCCCGCCAAAAGACACTCAGTGACAATTCTGCTCTGCATGGAATTCACCCCCTCCCCCCTTTAAAGGAGTCATTTGAAAGGGTAGTATAGCGCCCCAAACTAACGGAACTTCATGTAAGTGTAGGAGCTGAAGCGGGAACATTCCACGATGTGACGCAACGAGTTCCATATTTTTTCAACTGACATCGGCCGAGAAAAATATAGGTTGCATTACTTGTTGAACTACCCTCGTAATATGCAGCCGCTGTCCCCGGCAGCAATGCCTGCTGTACGGTCTCCTCTGACCGCCTGCGAGACCTGCCGCCACGTGACACCATGTTTACGTGAATGGACGCTACTGAGCAGCGTCCTCCGAAGATTGTTGAGACAGCTTGAGCACGTTCAGAGGTCGTGCGCTGCACTGCTGCTGGCCTTGGAGCAGACACAGAGAAGAAAGCAATCATAGAGATCAGTACACGATTGTACACTTTTATGTGACAAATTCTTGTTACGCTAATGTTTTATCACTACCGTCCAGGTCGCTGATAGAGCAGCTCCACCTCACCCCACTCTCCGTCGTCTCAACAACAGTAGAGGTCTCAACACAAGCCCCCAACATAGCTTTGAGATAAAAAGTGAAAATAGTTGCGACAAAAGCAGCAAAAAACCATAGTTTACATTCGTTCACGAAAAGTACAACAAAGTCAAAATACAGGCAAGTAGATTTCAAAGAAGAGCACTGGTAGCGATAACATGATAAAAGTGGCGGGAGACGGACATAAACAGAAACGTGACAGTACGCGCGTAATGAAGATATGGAAAAGAAAGTGGCGTTATTCACTGATAAATGGAAAAACAACGAAGCGGTACTGTTTGCTGTACTGTTTGTCGGACAAGATGTCCAACGACCATTGTCGTCAAAGTTAAACTTTTCACATCCACCTCATTCACAGTATTGAATACTTCTTACTAACACATGTAAGTCTCGATGATAAAGTCTTCTGAATCGTTGTACCACGTCATACTCCTCTTCACACTTTTTCAATGTTCGACGTATCGATCCCTCTGCTGGGATCTTCATCAGGATTCCAGTGGCGACCCTAGATGGCACGTTCACCTGTAAAAGGCTAGTTTCAGTGCTTTTCCCAGAGGAAAAGAGTCAGTAGGTAGAAGAGTCTTCAGCTTTCTTTGGCCATCCGTCATAACTGGATAAATATTGAAAGCATGTACAAAAACAGTGGGAGAAACCAAAATATTATTGCTGTTTCGCCTCTATTGTTTCATGGTAGCTGTTCATGTCCTGTCATGGATGACTGATTAGTCCCGTAATAACGAGCAGTCGCGAAGGCGGAAACGTTTAGCCGTTACATTTATTGTAATTGTACTCATTCTTCAATTTTTCGACAGGTTCAAGGACTTCCATGCTATGAATCTTACTTCATCTGGCTAGCACATGTATGTTCTTAAAATTCACATCCTGGTCAAACTCATCTTGATGCTCTTCTCCCAACTGTTTCGCATTTGGTCTTAAATGTATGTGGCGTTAAAGCTCTTTAATCGTTTCTTTATTAATCAACCACACAACACTTCATATCGGCCTAATTCCGCCGTGTAGAGGCGGCCTCGCAAGTCAGTGTAAGTCGGAAGAAATCTTTTATCTTAAGTTGACTGAAAAATGGAATCCTTATACCTCTCTTCTGGAGGATTTTGCCTATGCGATCCACCTAGTCTACACACAAAAAGTAACTTTACAGAATGTGCAGGAGGTTCTTCCTTCTTCTTCCCTGCACTATAATCATTAATCGCTTCGTCTGAAGCCCTATTTATCGAAAGGTCATTATAGCCGTTGGTCAGCACAGTATCGCCAAGGAAATCTAGCTCTGATTGCAAGATCGTATTGTCAATGACGCAGAACGCTCACGAAGACAAAGGGTCTTAATTTCGGTGTAAAATAATATTTACGAAAGAAATCACCAAGTAACAGTCGAAATATCGAAGAGGAAATACTGTTTCGATAGGTACGGCGGCTACAGGCTTCCATCTTCGTGGCTACCTGCTATCACTGAAATAAACACCCATCCACGCCAAGCCAAGGCGCCAGAACAACAACAACATTTTTGGATTTCTCCTCTCTTTCAGTATATGCTTTCAGTATTTATTCACTGACAAGACACGCCATTGGCAGCTTTCCAGATTTTTATCTCATAGCTGCATTTCTCGAAGAAAATGAGCGATAAAATAGATTTTGATAAATTAACGCAACAACGTCCAGCGATCCAGGGACCCCAGTGGAATCCTAAAGAAGAGGAGAGGAATCGAAACGTCGAGCGTGGGAAAATGCTGTACAGGCCTAACGACTCAGAAGGTTTTATCATCAATGTTAACGGCCTCGAAAGACTTGTATACATAGTGGTACGTAATGCTCTGCTTTGCAAGTTTTTACAGCCTATGGTGTTTTCCTGTAGTGAAAAGGGCGACCAAAACGGTGAATTGTGTACTCTAGAGCTTCGTAGAAACGATTAATGTGCGCTAGGAATATTTTGAGTGTCATATCAGAGCAGACAGATATCGAAAGATATACTGATACCTGGAAAAATTATGAAAATTGACTTCGGAATGCTCACGGTCTGAGCTTAAATAGCATATAATGCTGCACAGTCTAAAATAAAAAGCGGCGAACTAATGGGACAAACCATCATGCATCAATCAGAGACATCTGCAATTACCAAATGTCAGTTATTAGTTAAACTGTAATTGTTTCATAAAGATAAATGGGAACAATTTTGTCCATTTCATGGCGTCCGGAGAAGAAAATAGTTTACTACTGCTACCTAACTGCACATATCGTCTAAATTTTCCTTACTACGTGGTGGTTAACAGAATGGAATAGATTCACTTGCCATCAAATTCTTCCCTTATATATTTTTAGTTTTCATTATTTCGTTCACTGACTGCACGTGAATAGAAACGACAAAATTTTTAAATAGTTGCTTACTATTACCTAATTATTTACCTTATTAGAAAGCTCAATTTACAGACGGAAATTAATAACCAGATAACCACACATTTTTTAACAGTAATCAACATGGCAATGACTATTCTGAATCATAACAACTTAATATTTCGTAATCTTTAAAACGTCATATTCATTAACCTTGGAAAAAAATCTATGCTAAACGTTTTACATTTTCAAAAAGTAAAACAAAAATTTAAAATCGCAATACCAGGGTGTGACAGAGATAGTAATCTGTAGTAATGTCTCAAGTGACACAGTCTAGATAAAAATCTGTAATTAGAGATCTGAATCCAGATGAAATTGCACTGTAGATAATTTGAGGAGCTTCGAATGAATCTCGCTCTTCACGCATATTAGAATTAAAATTATGGGACCACACAAAAAAGAAAAGAAATTTTTGATTCTGTTAGCTATCATGTGTTTAATGCATAATTGCTATCCCGCAGCCTTTCTTGCTTCTATTGCGTGTCTGACTAGGAGCATGATTTCCCTACTTATTTCACGATTCCTGCATATGGATAATGTGAGTATGTGTCCTCGGAGTCGTGAGTAAGTGATGACTGTTGTGTCTAGCGTTACTGGAACTTCCCAGGTTGAGAGCGCAACATAGAATGCCTAGAGGATGTGAACGTGCAGAATGTTATCGTCTTTCTGGCACTGAGAAAGATTCAATCTCTGGGATTATGGACTCGGGAGTATTCATACCGACAGACTGCACAGCAGCCACCTTTAGTGCAATGACTGATGATTAAGTGGTGACGAGATACACTAAGACAGTAGTGCTGCAAGAAGAACATACAGAGGTTTTTTCATGAGGCCCACGCTACTAGAAGGCCGTACAATTCTCCTAATGGCTTTCCCGTAGAGATACGTGATAAGAGCTGAAATATGGGAGCGTACACTCATGAGAAAAAGTCGAAACCCCAAGAAGGAGTTGTGCGACATAAACGAAAGTTGGTAGGCGTATTTGTACATCTGATACATGACGTCTGTTCAAATTTCGGGCCAGTAGCCTCAGAGTAGAGCTAGTAACACCACCATGAGGATGCAAATCAGGTTTGCTTCATATACACGCTGTAATGGTCGTGAACGTTAGTTACCTTTGATATTTGAAGTGGTGGGTTGATGTTAATCGAGAATGCCTTTAAGGCGACAAAGACACCATTTCTAGAACTCACTGGGTTTGACTGACATCGTGTAATTGGGCTACTGGATTTGCAGCAGAAGTTTCACCAAGCGTTGGCACCACGGTGACACAAATAGATGTTACATGTGGTGTCACCGCCAGACACCACACTTGCTAGGTGGTAGCCTTTAAATCGGCCGCGGTCCATTAGTATACGCCGGACCCGCGTGTCGCCACTGTCAGTGATAGCAGACCGAGCGCCACCACACGGCAGGTCTAGAGAGACGTACTGGCACTCGCCCCAGTTGTACAGCCGACTTTGCAAGGAACGGTTCACTGACAACTACGCTCTCATTTGCCGAGACGATAGTTAGCATAGCCTTCAGCTACATTTGCTACGACCTAGCAAGGCGCCGTATTCCATTGATATTGAGATTCTATTAATGTATCATCAAGAGCGATGTTCTACAAATGTGGATTAAAGTTACGTATTCCATAAGCTACGTACTTTTCTTAATAGCATTCATTACGTATCCTGTTTCAGACCTCACGCCAGCCTGCGTGAGTTTAAGCGCGTGCCTTTCGGCTTCCTCTCATTGTGCCTAGGCTGTCTTGCCTAGACACAACATTACAAATCGGTTACTTCAAGGACAGCTCTGATGAGGCGTCATGTAGCTTGCATTCCACAGACCCCAAACCACCGCCATTTGTGACTCCAATGGTGTCAAGCGAGAGCTCATTGGAGGGCAGGGTGGAGGTCTGATGTGTTTTCTGATGAAAGCTGGTCTCCCTCGGTGCCAGAGACGGCCGTGTGTTGGTTAGGAGGAGGCCAGTTGAGGGCCTGTAACCAAACTGTCTGCGTGCTAGACACATTGGACCTACACTCGGAATTGTTGTCTGGAATGCAATTTCGTATGACAGCAGGAGCACTCTCATGGTTATCCTACCCTGACTGCAAATTTGTACCTCAATTGGTGATTCCACCTGTTGTGCTGTCACTCATGAGCAGCATTCGAGGGGACGGTTTCCAACAATATAACGCTCGCTCGAATACAGCTGTTGTATCACGACATACTCTACATAGTGTCGACGTGTTGCCTTGGTCTGCTTGATCACCAGATCTGTCTCCAGTTGAGCACAAACGCGACATTATCGGATGACCACTCCAATATCATCCACAACCAGCATCAGCTGTCCCTGTTTTGATTGACCAAGTGCAAAAAGCGTGGAAACTATCCCACAAACTGACGTCTGTCTTCTGTGCAATGCATGCACCTTTGCATGCTTCTATTCCAAATTCTGGAGGTTACGCCGTATTTACTACACCAGCATTTCACATTTGCAGTGGCTTATCCTGCCCTCACATTAACCTGAAACTTTGAAATGTTAATAACTTTAATATGTTACCCAGAAAAATGTTCCCCGATATTTCATTACTCTACGTTATTTACTTGTTGCTGTTGCGATTTTTTGGGAACCGATGGGAACGAATTGTAGGATGCTGGGTTGAGATATTGACCTACAATACGTCGCTTACCGCTAATACCATACAACAGACAGCTGAGGATTGTATGGTGTAGAGCCAGCGTCAGCAAGGATAATGAGTGACAACATATGGTGTTCAGTGATTGTGTCGCTATTGTTTGTGGTGGTCATATCGTTGCCAACTTACCAATGTACACGTAGCCGACCTATTGAAAGGTCAGCATGTTGGGATAAAAGTAAACTCTTCATAAACAGGTTATCAACTTGCGTATTCCAACAGGATAACGCCAAACCTCTCTGATTTTCACACCACAACCACCTTGAGGAACACACAGAACACTGACTGGTGCTCGCTCCCCCGTTTTCTCACTTGTAGACCATATGGTTTACTTCATGCGAAGACATACGACAGAAATTTTCATTCCAGTCTACAATCAGTAATCTTCTTAACGAAATCAGCATATGTCTCGGAAAATCTTCAACCTGACATTCTAGGGCTGTTTGTATCCTTACCACAATGAATAACAGAGTGTGCTCGTGCCTGCGGGTATCAAACTTCATACTGACGTTGATTAACAACATGTCGAATGGAATGAACGTTCGAGTTTTTAATCTCCGTTATATGGTAAAAATGTCCACAAAGTTTGATAAATATCGGACTGATAATTCCTGGATTACCTCTTTCCGCTTCTATCTGTTTATTAGCATTTGTTTAGGCTATCGTAATTTTAGCTTAGTTATAGACTGAGGTGACAAAAGCAATGGCATACGTCCCAACATCCTGTGTGGCCTCCTTTTGCCGGAGTCGTGCAGCAGCTCGACATGGCAGGTACTCAACGAAACTCTGGAAGTCCACTGCAGAAATACTGAGCCATGCTACCTCTATTGCTGCCCATAACTACGAAAGTGTTTCCAGTGTAGGATTTTTTGCACGAACTGATCTCTCGATTACGTACCGTAAGTGTTCGATGAGGATCAAATCTGGCGACCTGGGTGAACAAATCATTCGGCTCGTCCAGAGTGTCCTTCAAACCAATCGTGGCCAATTGTGGCCCAGCGATGAGACATGTTGTCATCATAAAAATTCCATCGTTGTTTGTGAATATGAAGTCCATGAATAAACCTTTCCAGTCAATGATCGGTTCAAGTGGAACAGAGGACCCATTCCGTTCCATGTGAACACAGCCCACACCATTATATAGCCATCAACAGATTGAAAAGTGGCTTGTTGACAAACTTGGGTCCATGACTTCGTGGGATCTCCACTACACAAGAACCACACATTAGCTCTTATCAGCTGAAATCGTAACTCATCTGACCAGACCACGGTTTCCAGTAGTCTAGAGTCCAACCAACACGGTCACGAGCCCAGGAGAGGCACTGCAGGTGATGTCAGTTGTTAGCAAAGGCATTCACGTCGGTCGTCTACTACCATAGCCCATTAATGGGAAATTTTCGTCTTAACGGATACGTCCGTCGTCCGTCCTAGATTGCTTTCTGCTGCTATTTCATACAGTGTTGCTTTTCTGTTAACGCTGAGAATTCTAGGCAAACGCCGCTGCTCTCAGTCATTAAGTCAAGACCGTCGGCTACTGCGTTGTCCGTGGCGAGAAGTAACGCAGGATATTTGATATTCTCGGCACACTCTTGACACTGTCGATCTCGGGATATAAAATTCCCTAACAATGTCAGAAATGCAATGTCCCGTGCGTTTATCTCTAACAACCATTCTGCCTTCAAAATCTGTTAATTCGCCTCGTGCGGCCATAATCAAGTCAGAAATTTACACGAATCATCGGAGTACAAATGACAGCTCCACTAATTGTAGTGTTATAAAAATGTAGTGGTGAAGATATAATGCTATTTTATGTGTAACTTGGCAACAGAATCAGAGATTGATTGTATTGTCTTATCGTAAGAAGTCACTGTAAAGATTATTTCACCCGATAAATATTTTTTAAATACCTGATTGCATTCTTTGGACATACAGCAACAGATTAGTTTATTTGAGATTGGTAGGAAGCAGCATTATCATTTCCGCGCGTTTTCATGACCGCGATGCAGTCATACCCGGATCGACACTAAGGGGCCAAAAGATTTACTAACTTTAAAAGAAAAAAACAACACTACACAATTAAAAAAGTATTGATTCAGAAATGATAAAAAAACGATAGTGTTCCGGCTGCCTCAATGCTGCGTTCGGTCTATCAGCGTGATCGTCCCGGAGATAAACTGATACAAAATGATCAACATTCAAGTAATGAGGAGATGGAGATACTTAAGGATAATTTGTCTAAATAAGCACACTTCATATATAACTCACGTTTTTTAATGCTGCGTACCTTTTTACATTACAGTTACTATAGCTGGTGCATATTAACAAAAGCTTTCAACATAACAGGCAGTACTTGAGATTAATGTCCGCTTGATGGTGCCTGCTCGTAATTAATTACATAAACATATATGTTTTCTGATGGAGAATACAATTAGCACATTTACAGAATATATTCCACAAATTATAAAATACAGATTGCGGAAAGCTTTTCATGGAGGAGAAACAGCAAAAGGTGTAGCGCTCAAGGCCTCATTTGTCTTGAAACAACAGAATTCTTTTATATCATTAATCGATATGTGTACATAGAGATTTACAGACGCCGCGCAGGAGCGTCAAAGATAAAGAATAATAGATTCCGTTGCTGCTATGTGACGGTTCATTTCTTTTATATTACAGTTGTTTGATAACTTCAGGCCATCAGGCGTTTACTATTGACCGTATACTAATGTTTGTGAGGCAAAAATTACCAATATTACATAATAAACTTCCCTTTTATACCTTGTATACCGTATACTACAGCCATATGTATATGAGCATGTCGCTATACCATGACGTTCGTCAACTTGCAGTATTCGAAATCTGGAGTCCCTTGTTTAATTTTATTTTTTCCTTTCAGGTAACTCATTATCATTACATTTCCATAGAATTGTGTTTGATCTCTTTTTATGACCTAATTTTCGGATTAATCTGTCTGTAGAATATTATTACAGTCTACCATTAAGTAATGCTCGCAGTGCAGCGCTCACAAATGAGGTACCACATGGGCTGCGCAAGGATAATTATGCTGAACAGAACTAAATGGCTCTGAGCACTACGGGACTTAACTTCTAAGGTCATCAGTCCCCTAGAACTTAGACCTACTTAAACCTAACTAACCTAAGGACATCTCACATCCATACCCGAGGCAGTGATCGAACCTGCGACCGTAGCGGTCGCGCGGTACCAGACTGTAGCGCCTAGAACCACTCGGTCACCCCGGCCGGCAGAACAGAACTCACAAGCACGAAGAATATATTATTGTAGTCTTGCATTAATATCTCATCGTCGTTTGTGTAGATAAGACACTTCTGTATTTGGTTGTATTTGACTTTTTTTTTTAATTTCATATTTTAATTACAGTGAGAAACTAGTTTAAAACTATGCAAAATAATTGAACTGCTAGGACGACTAAGCTGCACGTTTGCAGTCTGCCACATCTAGTTACTGCAATCTGTCCGCTTCGACGGCAAACATCACAGTCGTTGCAAATGCTTGCAGTATATCACACAATATTTTAAATATTTATTGTATCTGGTTAAGCGAAGAATGTTAATGTATTAAGTATATACTTAGATTTGTGGGTTCTTGGGTAAGTAATTATGAAAGGTGTTCGAACTCATTCTGTCAGCAATACGGGTAATTGTTCCTATCTCATTGACATTCCATGAAGTTTTCTGTTTTTTGTTATGCGTTTTAGATTTTGTTTTTGAATTTAGAACGTCAGTGTGAGTACAGAGCTCTTGCTTGAAATTAGAAATAGAATCACAATTTGGCGTGCAATAGTTTTCAAATATGGTAATTAAATAGTACTGAAACTAAAAACACTTACCAAGAAAGATTCAAATCGTATGAAACCGCTTCCACAACACTATGGCCGATAGGGGATAGGGTTGTCTTTAGTTGCCTATCATTCTTGCAGCGAACTAGCATGTTCTCTTTCAAGTTGGTCAAGAACTCTGTAGCAACCGTTCCCATTCATTAGAAAGAGCTGTAGGGGAAACTGGAAGAGCTCTTGGGGGGTTCAATGGCTTGGAATTCCCATTCCGTACATTTTATGTAAGGTTCAGATCCTCAGACGGCCTTGATACAGCATACATCTACATTTACATCTACATTTATACTCCGCAAGCCACCCAACGGTGTGTGGCGGAGGGCACTTTACGTGCCACTGCCATTACCTCCCTTTCCTGTTCCAGTCGCGTATGGTTCGCGGGAAGAACGACTGTCTGAAAGCCTCCGTGCACGCTCTAATCTCTCTAATTTTACATTCGTGATCTCCTCGGGAGGTATAAGTAGGGGAAAGCAATATATTCGATACCTCATCCAGAAACGCACCCTCTCGAAACCTGGCGAGCAAGCTACACCGCGATGCAGAGCGCCTCTCTTGCAGAGTCTGCCACTTGAGTTTATTAAACATCTCCGTAACGCTATCACGGTTACCAAATAACCCTGTGACGAAACGCGCCGCTCTTCTTTGGATCTTCTCTATCTCCTCCGTCAAACCGATCTGGTACGGATCCCACACTGATGAGCAATACTCAAGTATAGGTCGAACGAGTGTTTTGTAAGCCACCTCCTTTGTTGATGGACTACATTTTCTACGCACTCTCCCAATGAATCTCAACCTGGTACCCGCCTTACCAACAATTAATTTTGTATGATCATTCCACTTCAAATCGTTCCGCACGCTTACTCCCAGATATTTTACAGAAGTAACTGCTACCAGTGTTTGTTCCGCTATCATATAATCATACAATAAAGGATCCTTCTTTCTATGTATTCGCAATACATTACATTTGTCTATGTTAAGGGACAGTTGCCACTCCCTGCACGAAGTGCCTATCCGCTGCAGATCTTCCTGCATTTCGCTACAATTTTCTAATGCTGCAACTTCTCTGTATACTACAGCATCATCCGCGAAAAGCCGCATGGAACTTCCGACACTATCTACTAGGTCATTTATATATATTGTGAAAAGCAATGGTCCCATAACACTCCCCTGTGGCACGCCAGAGGTTGCTTTAACGTCTGTAGACGTCTCTCCACTGATAACAACATGCTGTGTTCTGTTTGCTAAAAACTCTTCAATCCAGCCACACAGCTGGTCTGATATTCCGTAGGCTCTTACTTTGTTTATCAGGCGACAGTGCGGAACTGTATCGAACGCCTTCCGGAAGTCAAGAAAAATAGCATCTACCTAGGAGCCTGTATCTAATATTTTCTGGGTCTCGTGAACAAATAAAGCGAGTTGGGTCTCACACGATCGCTGTTTCCGGAATCCATGTTGATTCCTACATAGTAGATTCTGGGTTTCCAAAAACGACATGATACTCGAGCAAAAAACATGTTCTAAAATTCTGCAACAGATCGACGTCAGAGATATAGGTCTATAGTTTTGTGCATCTGCTCGACGACCCTTCTTGAAGACTGGGACTACCTGTGCTCTTTTCCAATCATTTGGAACCCTCCGTTCCTCTAGATACTTGCGGTACACGGCTGTTAGAAGGGGGGCAAGTTCTTTCGCGTACTCTGTGTAGAATCGAATTGGTATCCCGTCAGGTCCAGTGGACTTTCCTCTATTGAGTGATTCCAGTTGCTTTTCTATTCCTTGGACACTTATTTCGATGTCAGCCATTTTTTCGTCTGTGCGAGGATTTAGAGAAGGAACTGCAGTGCGGTCTTCCTCTGTGAAACAGCTTTGGGAAAAGGTGTTTAGTATTTCAGCTTTACGCGTGTCATCCTCTGTTTCAATGCCATCATCATCCCGGAGTGTCTGGGTATGCTGTTTCGAGCCACTTACTGATTTAACGTAAGACCAGAACTTCCTAGGATTTTCTGTCAAGTCGGTACATAGAATTTTACTTTCGAATTCACTGAACGCTTCACGCATAGCCCTCCTTACGCTAACTTTGACATCGTTTAGCTTCTGTTTGTCTGAGAGGTTTTGGCTGCGTTTAAACTTGGAGTGAAGCTCTCTTTGCTTTCGCAGTAGTTTCCTAACTTTGTTGTTGTACCACGGTGGGTTTTTCCCGTCCCTCACAGTTTTACTCGGCACGTACCTGTCTAAAACGCATTTTACGATTTCTTTGAACTTTTTCTATAAACACTCAACATTGTCAGTGTCGGAACAGAAATTTTCGTTTTGATCTGTTAGGTAGTCTGAAATCTACCTTCTATTACTCTTGCTAAACAGATAAACCTTCCTCCCTTTTTTTATATTCCTATTAACTTCCATATTCAGGGATGCTGCAACGGCCTTATGACCACTGATTCCCTGTTCTGCACTTAAAGAGTCGAAAAGTTCGGGTCTGTTTGTTATCAGTAGGTCCAAGATGCTATCTCCACGAGTCGGTTCTCTGTTTAATTGCTCGAGGTAATTTTCGGATAGTGCACTCAGTATAATGTCACTCGATGTATATTGTGGATGTCTGTGAAATCGTACACAAGTACACTTCAATTGCACGAACGTTATCGTGTACGAGGTAGAATTCAGGCCCAATTTCTTTCTCTGAAAAATGTAACACGGATTTCTGGATCTCATGTTCACGTCTCCCAGTGTTGCACTATACTCTGACCACCGCTTACGATGAGAAAATTCTAACACTCACTCAGAATAGTGTCTTATTAAAACATGACTCAAGTCCCATCACACGTTTGTTTCCGTGACTCTCCCGTTTTTATGTAGGTTATCACATCTCCACCGTATGACTATATAACGAGAATCATTTCCTAAAATGAAGCAGAATTCATGTCTGAATAACACATACTTCCATTCATTTCTGGTTGAGTTGCTAATTCGACATTGTATCCCTCCATTCACGCAATGTGACGAGCACAGCATACACTTACACTCGTTGGCTACTTGATACACAGACCATCTTGTCGGCAAACTCCAATTGCTGAGGCAGATGTAACTTCTGCAAACAGTTATACTGCAGACATCGTTGGATTTAGTTGTGCATTTATGATTAGTTTATGAGCCTCCACCTACAGTGAACGTCTTCTCATCCGTAAATGAACTTTTCCTCGAAATTGTTTCCGAAGCTGTGAAACTACATTTTCTGGCTCATTTCATCTTTTTCGTGGCATGGTCCAGATGGATTTTGGATTACATGACTCTCCTCACACTGGATGAGCATACACTGTTGCCGCATTATGGGCCAGATGCAATACTTTCATACATTACATTTTAATTACGTGATTTCTCAAAGCAGAGTCCTTGCAACATACATAAAAGAGTTTCTTTGTGGTTAATAGGATAATCTTGCTGACCGTTTTCACCTCCTTATCTTCTCTCTTTACATTTACTATTTTCTCGTTCATGATTAACTCTGAGTACTACTGTAGAATGACAAACAACTTATATCAATTATTTATACAGTGTCACGTAAGTGAGGCGCAGGAATTAAATTTTTAAGTAATAAAAAAAATTGTTTTCAATTAGATGGCAAGGCCTTCAGCAGATGCTGCAGAATGCTTCAAATGCTTTGGTGTCATCTGCATCTGATATTTTTTCTTTATCTGTTGTACTGTTGCCTAGTTTCGACCTTCGTTTATTTTCATGTATCCTGATAATCGGAACCAATTCAGTTCATTAACAACGCGTTAAAAACAAAATACAATAACAAAGCAGACCATAAAATGTTATGTGGTCAGTGAAAACTTACTGCACAAATAATCAGCCTTTCGTTGTCATAAAACCAGTATCGCTAGCACTGCAAAAACGTGTGCGTGCCAAAGATTTAAAATTATTTGTATTTCCAAGTACCATTGCACTCGACGTACATGTTACGCACAGTCTGTGGTTAATATCGGATGGCACTACAGAAAATGCTGTTACAAAGACTTGACATACACAGGTGTCGTGAATAGTCTATGTGTATCAACATCCTTCATGTAAACTTAAGAGTGATGGTATAGGTTAAATAAAATGGTGAAGGTGTGTAATTCACCAGTCGAGCAAAATAAAATACAACAAATCGTTGTTATTACAGGCATATAGCAAAGTAAAACGACAACAACTTATGATTATATGGTTTTATGGTCCCTCCGCACTGCGGTCCCTTATGTCTGTCACCCTAGCGACAACTTTGTCTCCTGTGATCTTGCAACGCTTCTTCGTGGAATAGGCGCAAAACCGTCCAAAACTTTTCCATTTTTGCGAGTCTTTTTGTTTATTCAGAACTCCAGCAGACTGGCGCCTTGGATGGGGATAGATTTCTGTCTGGTCCATCATGTCCATTACTTTACTTTTGACTAACTTAAGCAAAACCTGCGACTATTCACTGCTACTAAGTACTTCGCACTTTGGGTCCTTTAAATCTGCTTTTAAATTGGAGGGATTACACGAACATATCGTCGTGTGCTTTATAAACCTGGTACTCAGCTTCCATCTAGTTTGCCTACAATAATTCTAAGTGAATTCAATGAAAATCATAGACAATAGAATCTGGTATTAGAAAACAATTTTATTGTGCTGCTATCGGGTTCTAAATTTAAGTAATATTTCGTCAGTTCGGACAGCAGTCTACGGACAGTGAACGGATCTTTTTTTTTCGGCAGCATAACAACAGCGATCTATACAACACCTATCACGTACATTCTGCGAGAATTGGGTGCGTATGGCAATGTGGCCAATCGTTAAATTAATTACCTGCTGATTCGAATGTTGTCTTGTAGTTTGCGCGTTACTTTCCGCAATTACTGCTGTGAATCGGCAGGTGCGCAAGATAAACTATAGCATGTGCAGCCGCCAGAGCATAACTGAGTTTGATTAAAATTAATGTTTGTCTTTATAATTGGAACATTACACGCGCCGTTGTTACTAGCACAGGCAACGCAGCAAAACAGGGGAGAATAAAACATTAAGGGACAAAGAAAGAAGGATAGAGTGGATACGAGACGAAAGGCTGACGAAGTACTGCGACAACACCATAGACTTTTCTTTCTGTTGCTATTTATCACCTTGCTCATAATGTGCCTGCTAATTTTAGACGGAGATAATATGAAGTGACAAATTGATTAAATGATATCCGAAGCACTAAATCGTCGCGTACGTGAGAGAGTGCAGTTACGACCTATCCAGCTACAGTTTTATTCTTTCACGAAAAATCACGAGCTAGTGTTCGAGTCACTAACTTTATAGCTGATTGCTGAAATACCTGAATCAGAAAAAATGGGAATGTAGGACTCCCACAAAAGAAGAAAGGAATGTAGTAGAGACGGACTACACCCAATGAATAAATCGAGTTGATATACGCTACTGGCCATTAAAATTGCTACACCAAAAAGAAATGCAGATGATAAACGGGTATTCATTGGACAAATATATTATACTACAACTGACATGTGATTACATTTTCACGCAATTTGGCTGCATAGATCATGAGAAATCAGTACCCAGAATAACCACCTCTAGCCGTAATAACGGCCTTGATACGCCTGGGCATTGAGTCAAACAGAGCTTGGACGGCGTGTACAGGTACAGCTGCCCATGCAGCTTGAACACGATACCACAGTTCATGAAGAGTAGGGACTGGCGTAATGTGACGAGCCAGTTGCTCGGCCACCATTGACCAGACGTTTTCAATTGGTGAGAGATGTGGAGAATGTGCTGGCCAGCGCAGGAGTTGACCATTTTCTGTACAGGACCTGCAACATTCCGTCGTGCATTTTCCTGCTGGAATGTAGGGTTTAGCAGCGATCGAATGAAGGGTAGAGCCATGGATCGTAACACATCTGAAATGTAACGTCCACTGTTCAAAATGCCGTCAATGCGAACAAGAGGTGACCGAGACGTGTAACCAATGGCACCCCATACCATCACGCCGGGTGATACGCCAGTATGGCGATGACGAATACACGCTTCCAGTGTGCATTCACCGCAATGTTGCCAAACACGGATGCGAGCATCATGATGCTGTGAACAGAACCTGGATTCATCCGAAAAAATGACGTTTTGCCATTCGTGCACCCATGTCCGTCGTTGAGTACACCATCGCAGGCGCTCCTGTCTGTGATGCAGCGTCAAGGGTAACCGCAACCATGGTATCCGAGCTGACAGTCCAGGCTGCTGCAAACGTCGTCGAAATGTTCGTGCAGATGGTTGTTGTCTTCCAAACGTCCCCATCTGTTGACTCGGGGATCGAGACGTGGCTGCACGATCCGGTAGAGCTATGCGGATAAGAAGCCTGTCATCTCGACTGCTAATGACACGACACCGTTGGGATCCAGCACAGCGTTCCGTTTTACCCTCCTGAACCCACCGATTCCATATTCTGCTAACAGTCATTGGATCTCGACCAACGCGAGCAGCAATGTCGCGATACGACAAACCGCAGTCGCTATAGGCCTTTATCAAAGTCAGAAACGTGAAGGTACGCATTTCTCCTCTTTACACGAGGCACCACAACAACGTTTCACCAGGCAACGCCAGTCAACTGCTGTCTGTGTATGAGAAATCGTCTGGAAACTTTCCTCATGTCAGTACGTTGTAGGTGTCGCCACCGGCGCCATCCTTGTGTGAATGGTCTGAAAAGCTAATCATTTTCATACCACAGCATCTTCTTCCTGTGGGTTAAGTTTCTCTTCTGTAACACGTCATCTTCGTGGGGTAGCAATTTTAATGGCCAGTAGTGTATTTCCATATGTTGGTGAGGTAATAAACACCAACAGCCGTAATGGCCTCACAGCAACGAAGATGGAAATAGCCTTAAGTGACTAAACATATGTACAAAAGGCATGTACGATGACCGCCAATAAGTTCTGCAACACATTTCTTCTTTCTGGGCTAGGTTCGATGGAAAAAAATTTCGGTTTTATTTTGGGGGGGGGGGGGGTGATATCGTGGAATATTCCTGCTTGAGCCTCTATGGTTTCGTGAAGTTCCAATAAGTGGTGGCGTTACATGTGACCATCAAAATGACGTCTGTAACGGAGGTGCGTTCTAAGCAGAAAGATGCCATTGAGCTAGTTTTGGTGGAAAACCAGAGCATCGTAGATATTCACAAGCACTTGCACAATGTCTGCGGAGACCTTGCATTGAGCGAATGCACGGTGAGTCATTGGGTGAGGTGTCTATCATCATCACAACAAGGTTGCGCAAACCTCTCCGATCGCCGGCCGTAGTGGCCGTGCGGTTCTAGGCGCTGCAGTCTGGCACCGCGAGGCCGCTACGGTCGCAGGTTCGAATCCTGCCTCTGGCATGGATGTCTGTGATGTCCTTAGGTTAGTTAGGTTTAACTAGTTCTAAGTTCTAGGGGACTAATGACCTCAGCAGTTGAGTCCCATAGTGCTCAGAGCCATTTGAACCATTTGAACCATCCTCTCCGATCTCCAGCGTGCCGGCCAGCCACGCACAATTGTGACTCCTGCTATGTTGGAACGTGCGAATACTGTCACTCGAGATGATCTACGGATTGGAATCAAACACCTTGTTGCCAAACTGGACGTAGCTGTTGATAGTTCTGACACGTTCGTCCCCCAATACTCAAAAGTGTGTCCCCGCAGGGTTCTTCGACGCCTAACAGAAGACGATAAAGAGCAAGGAACTACCATCTGCGCGGAACTGCTTGCACATTTTCACACCCGAGAGGAGCTCAGAAAAATTCATAGGACTGTTCTTTCTCATTCATCCTACAGCCCGTATCTTGCTCCTTCCGATTTCGATCTCTCTGGTCCAATAAAGGACGCACTCCGCGGGAAGCAGTACGTGGATGAGGTGGAGGTTATTGTTGCAGCAAGAGGTTGACTAGTAGAGTGGTACCAAAAATGGTTCAAATGGCTCTAAGTACTGTGGGAGTTAACATCTGAGGTCATCAGTACCATAGACTTAGAACTACTTAAACCTAACTAGCATAAGGACACCACATACATCCATGCCCGAGGCAGGATTCGAACCTGCGACCGTAGCAGTAGCGCGGTTCCGGACTGAAGCGTCTACAACCGCTCGGCCACAGCGGCCGGCAGGAGTGATACCGTACAGGCACACAGGACATCCCAGTAAAGCGATGTAAGGCCGTAGCAATGAACGGCAATTATGTTGAAAAATATTGTTTTGTAGCCAAAAGAGTGGGGAATAACATGGTGTGTTGAAACTCTGAAGAAGACAAACTGCTTTCAGAAAAGCTTCATTACTTACTGAACACCCTTCATGTTTTCTCTCAATCATAATTACAGCAATATGTTACAGAATTAAAGAAGAATGTGTACACCGAGCGCTAAGCCTTGACTTGGCTAAGAGAAGAGAAATAGAAAACATGGAAAGAAAAGATAGGAAAAGTCTAAGCAAAATATTGGAGCCAATAAAACACAACGATGAATACAGATACAAGAGTAATGAAAATCTGCAGAAGAAAATTGAACAACTGCATGCAGTTATGATGAAACTTAGAATCATCTCTTACAGGCCTCTGGTCTGGTCGAATAAAAACGGGATACGCAAGATGATGTGTCAGTAATAGAGAATAAAGCGCTGTAGGTCCTTTTATGGTGCTGAGCTATATACAAGGAGAGTAATGGCCTTGACAGAAACTAAGAGCCTTGTCACTGACACAACCAGAATATATGAGGTGTCGTTTCTTTCCGCCATGTCTGAATGATAACACCATTTTGATCCTGCAGGTACTATGAATCAAGATACAAAGGAATTAACCATAGTAGCTGCCAGTAGGCATTGATTTATATCAATGGCGCAAGATGAAAATTTGTACTCGATCAGGATTCTAGCCCACGTCTCCTGCTTACTAGGGAACTCTATCGGGAATCGGTGAGGTGCCGTGAGTAATGAGGCTAATGAGCAGGGGCATTATTTCAGTAGTGTGGTATAAGCTAAGATTTTGAGTCTGACGGGAGATATGCTAGGGTATTACGTCCAGTTGTGCTAAGTACTGTGTCCAGACGGCTCAGTGGTCGGCGAAACTGCTTAGCAAGCAAGAGACGTGGGTTCGAATCCCAGTTCTGCACAAATTTCCACCTTGGCCTATTAGTATACATCCGTGCCCACTGGTTCAAAAATGGCTCTGAGCACTATGGGACTTAACATCTTAGGTCATCAGTCCCCTAGAACTTAGAAATACTTAAACCTAACTAACCTAAGGACATCACACACATCCAAGCCCGAGACAGGATTCGAACCTGCGACCGTAGCGGTCGCGCGGTTCCAGACCGAAGCACCTAGAACCGCTCGGCTACAACGGCCGGCCCGTGCCCACTGGTAGCTAATGTCTTTATTTCCTTTGTGTATTGACAATCATGTAAGTCACTAGCAACCAATAATGCTCAATAGCATCGCGCTATGTCTTTATTTTTTCCCCTGTGTAATCTTTCGTGCTAAGGCTGTAAAATCTGTAGGTACACTAAATCTGGGATGAAGCTCTGAGTGTGACTGCTTAAAAAGATGCTCCGGCCAATCAGAGTCGCAGGCAGTGATCTCATGTGACTTTAGAGTCCTCTGGTCTTGTGTGTGAGTGGCGCTACCCATAGGAGACAGCGAATAATGGAAGAGCGCACTTGCAAATGGTCTAGTGTGTCGTCTCCCACGTAGCTGTATGGAGCGAATAGCGCGCCAGGTACATTCGGCAAACCAATCGTCGATGTCGCACAAGAAAACTTTTGAACATGTCTATGGAAAAAAAACCTCCATGGTGCAAATGTTCGGAAGTAATCAGAAGTGATATGTCAGATATGATACGAAATGCAGACAAGAGAACTTTGAATTCTGAACAGAGATACGTTTCCGAAGAAGGTTTTAGATTCCCATCTCCAGAGGAAACCAAGATAGAAACATGAACCAACGTGATCCGAAGTTCGAGAACAACAGCTGTAGGTACCAGTAAAAATTATTGAGAAAACCAGAAGTCAAAACATACGTAGTTGTGATCCATAGGAAACCAAAAGGAAAAGTAAAAAAATCTGTGTCAGGAAATGTATAAGTGTGCCTCAGCAAATATTCCTGTCATTTATTACGAGTTTCACACATATGCATTTTTTGCCTGTTTTAATATATGCTCACCTCGGTTTACAGTGTACAGTCAGCGAGAAGATTTATTGTTATACATCAAGCGTTTTAAAATACTCTCCGCTAAAACCGCTCGCCTGAGATTTCATCCTGCCATGTGGGGAAGTGTCTCTAAAAGGTGTCAGATTTTCTATAGGTCGCACGACCCTCCAGGACAGAGAATGAAAGGCATTAAAATGAAATAAAATAAAATAGAAAGAAATCAACAACAGCATGAATTACAGAAATAAGGAAAGAAATAGAACGAAATGACATCAAAGAATCGGAAAATTCCTTTTTAAGAATAAAATAGTAAATTCGGAGTCAAGAAGAAATAAGAAATTGGGAACAACATGGACGGAAAGAAGAAAGGAAAAGACGACGTGGGTAGAAGATGAAGGAATACTGGTAAAACAGGAAACAACAAGGAAAATAGAGGAACTGAAGTTTTTACGGGATCCTAGCTAGTCAGTACGAACATTAAGAGATAAATTAATAACATAAGTTCGAAACGCTTGAAGCAATTTTCATCGAAGATAGCACACTTACGACACATTACCTGGAGAAAGACACAAAGGAGGCTAGACACTCCTGTCATTCATAGGTTCTGACTTAAAAGCAAACAAAACTGTTGACGATGTAATTAACTAATTTTTCCAGGAAGAATAGGTGCATAGAATTCATTATTTAAGGAAGAGAACAAAAATTGTAACTTTTTTACATCAGAAGATGGCATTGTCTTGTATATGTGTATAATCAGTTTAAATAAAACTTTCTTAATCTTTGCACGTGACTTGATTATTTTTTATTACGGTAAAAGTAAAGGTAGCTCAAGATATCTTTAGCACGCCGTCCTTGAGGTTTCTCTGTATCCGTCACTGGTCGGAAGACACTTAATTCGAAGTTTAGTATAGTGCATCTCCACAGAATGTTTACGAAAATTTTAAACATAATTTCCCATTGATTTATGTTCTGAGAAATCATTCATCTTCCGATAAAGTTTCGTGCATATATACATGCACCAGAATTATTTACAGCATGTTTGAGGACAAATAGTAAATACTTTATGTGGTCGTAATACAGAATAATTCGAATAAAACGATGTAAAATTCGTCCAGGTTTTATCTGTTACTTGGACTTCTTTTATAAGGGCAGCAGTGTTCATAGTCCGAACGATCAGTTCACCTCTTGTGCTTTTTATTCCAAACTGCGCTTGTCAGCCATCAATACAGACAAAAGCCTGTAGGTGTATTGCCGGAGACATTTACGGCCAAGAAACGAAACCATTTCGGCCGATCAGTCTTCCGGAGAATTTACGTATATACGCTGTGTCATCTAACGACTAGAATGTGCAGGAGCCATCTTTATAACCAATGGAACCTGCTCCTCCTCCAATCGGCTCACCGGAATACTCTGTATTTGAAAATACGCGCGGCATGATTAAACGAGACAACAGAACAGGCCAACAAATGAAATTCAGTTACGTAGACTGAAGCACAGTTTCAAAACTTGAACTTTGTCCGCCTCCGCAGCTGCGCAACAGCACGGTGGATTGCTAAGCAAAGGGGCACGAGTTAGATTGCTAGCCAGGATCGGTGATTTTCTCCACCCAGGGACTGGATGTTGTGCTGTTCTTACTTCATATTGTCATAATTAATATTACTACTGAGACTGTTGAACTGGCACGGCCAGAAAATCAATAAACTGAAAAAAACTCGAATTTCAAACCAAAATCAACAGTTGTCAAATAAACCACTTGCAATTGGAGTATCAACCAGTGAAATGAAAATCTGCGATGGTCGTTCAACTATTTCGAGAAAAATCTTTTAATTTTTCAACATAATCTCAGTTTAACTCTATATACCTTTCCAAGAGTTGCTCCAGCTTCCTTAAGTCGGAAGGTCTGCGAAATAGCCATCTGCTTGACCGATGACCTCAGCTCCATGTCTGTAAGTGTAAAACTTGGACACGTGTTATACGGAATGATTGATTCGAATTAGTCTATATAAAACCGTTTTAAAATATTTGCTATTCCTCCAGAAACCCCGGCAACAAAGGTTGGAAGGTTCAGGAGGATTCAAGCCTTCGCTGGTACACACACACGCACACAAATATCCACTTTTGTTCAAATATGAATTTATGTTTTCTTCCTGCTGGTGTGGAAAATATAGTTTGTAACAAGTTTATTTGTTAATTTAATATTCGGTGAATCCATAAAAAATCTGCTGTTTAATTATTTGTATACCGTACTAATAACTTCAAAAACACGAAAATAAAATAACTTTTTTTTTCACTATAGCTACTCTTTGTCATATAGAAGGGAGTGATAACCGACCAACGGCGCTTATCTCCATAATCCATTGATTCGGAAGGTCTGACACTAAGCGCGATGATGTACGAGAAAACAGTCTGTGACGTAAACGCTAGTCTACATGCAAATATCGTGTGTGCTTTGCTCGTGAATATTCAGAGCATTGAATTAACGTTGTTAACACTGCTCTGCGGCAGAGGATATGCGTAAAATAGAACAGAAATGCAGTATTTGCAGTAAATTACGGTTTTGCTGAATTTCTTACATGTGTCCTTTCGATAGGAAATTGCAATAGTCAACTGTTTAAACAGCTATGCAAACTCGTAAATCTCCTATATGAAGACGATACCACGACAGCATTGTAATAGCACCATTAGTTTTGTTTTGCGCACAGTCCGCCTCTGTTTTGTTGAGACTGGCTGTCAGTTGATTTTCCGATCAAATATCTCATAGGTGGTTGCATTATTAGGGCTATAGGTTTTACGTTTTTCACACCCTTAAAATGCACCGTCGGCTTCGTCCATGTATGTCCGTTGAGATCAGTGACTATATTCGAAATCTTTCCAAGGCTAACCTTTACGGCAGCAGTATAATCTAATAACGAATAGCAATAGAAAGCAGCAAATGGAAGGCTGAAGTTTTAAATATATCCTTAACATTGATTTGCTGTAGAATTCATGAACGCGTTCTGAGTTCAAACGTAAGAAGTTTCATTGATACAAGAAATCCTCTGTCTGCAAATCAGCACGGATATAAAAAGCATTCCTCGTGCGAATCTCAACTTCCCCTTTTCTCACATGATATCCTACAATCCATGGATAGGAGGGCAACAGGCAGCTTCCATATTCCTTGATTTCCGGGAAGCGTTGGGCAACATGCTGTACTGCTGACACTTGACGAAGGTCTGAGCATACTGGTTAGGTTCCCAGACATATGTGTGGCTGGAAGACCTTTTAAGTAATAGAACCCAGTATATTGTCCTCGACAACGAGTGCTCATCAGAGACAAGGGTGTCATCAGAAGTATCCCAGGACAGTGTGATAGGTCCGCTCTTTTTCTCTATGTACGTAAATGAACTGACGGACAGGATGAGCATGAATTTATGGCTGTTTGTTGATAATGCTGTGATGTACGAGAATGTGTCGTCGTTGACTGATTGTAGAATGATACAGGGTGATTTAGACAGAATTTAGATGGTGTGATGAATGGCAGCTTGCTCTAAATGCAGAAAAATGTAGGGTAATACCGATGAGTAGGAAAAATAATCCTGGAACGTTCGAATGCAGCATTCTAGTGTACTGCATGACACAGTTACGTTGATTAAATATCTAGGCGTAACGTTGTAAAGGGATATGAAACGGAATGAACAAGTAATGACGGTACTAGGGAAGTCGAGTGACTTCTGTTTAATGGGAGAATTTTAGGAAAGCGTAGCTTATCTATACAGGAAATAGTGTATACGTAGAACACTAGCGCGACCAGTTCATTACTATTGCTCGAGTGTTTGGGATCCCCGGCAGGTATGATTAAAGGAAGACATCAAAGCAAGTCAGGGTCGTACTGCTATATTTCATTACTGGTAAGTTTGATCAACACGGTAGAATCATGGAAATGTTTCGTGAACTCAAATTGGTATTCATTGAAGGAATACGACGATCTTTTAGCGCAACTGTTTTGAAAAAATTTAGAGAACTGGAATTTTAATCTGACTGCAGATTGATGTTAAGCTACAGCCGTCAAAGTACATTTCGCGTAAGGACCACGAAGACGAGAAAAATTAGGGCTCTTACGGAAGCATATAGACAGTCGTTTTTCCCTCCCTCTGTTCGCGAGTGAAACAGGAAAGGAAATCACTAGTTTGGGTACAAGCAATCCTCCGCTATGCACCATACGGTGGCTGACGTAAGCCCTAGCTCTCGGCTGATACACATCTACAGAGTGGCAAGTTAAGTGTTTCTTTTCCTGTGATTTCCTCGTACTATATTTCTTAAATGTCGTGCATGTTTTTCTCTTTAATAGGTTAATCGCGCATTTTTAATGTAAATTCATTCACAATGTAGAGTAGTAGTTGCTCATTTGCTTTGTTTGAAGGCAAGTGCCCGTTCGTTTAGCAAGACAGTCATGCCCAGATCTCGGCTGATACATATCAACAAATCGCCAAGTTAAATGTTTATTTTTTCCTCTGATTTTCTCTTGGTATAAGTCTTAAATTTCAGCTTGTTTTCCCGTTTAAGAGCTTAAGTCTCGCATTTTCTATGTGTAAATTCATGTAGACTTCAACGCAATTTTCATTTCTTCTGAACATAGCTCATTGAGGCACCAGCGACCATTTTTGACACATCAGGAGGGCACCAAGTTACATAACTAGCATTCTGTCTGTTTTCATAGTTCACTACTTCAGTTGGTCTTGATGGGATTGGTAGGATTTATGCTTGCTGTACGCTGGCGCAGGAGGAGCTGGCCGCAGTTCACGAACAGCCGCAGTGGCGGAGAACCTGGCGCGTCGCATGGGACACCTCAGGTGTTGCTTGTCTCGCCCATCGGCCATGCTGTTGAGGAACCATCTCGTGTACCCGACTTGGTGAATGTGCCCAGACAGCAGTGCGAGAGGCGGGTGGTAACGCGTCCGCGTCACTTGAGGCGGAGAGCCAATGAAGAGACTGACCGCCTGGCTTCCACCATTCATCCTGTGAGTGAACACCTGACTGCTTCTTCATCGGTATCCGAGCAGACACACGGGCGTGGACAAATGGCGTCCAGGCCTAGAAATAAATCCAGTGTGCACTCGGCATGTCTGCTGGGGAGGCCTTCCGTGGAGCTGTCGAGTGCCCAGTGTGCAGTCGTCTGCAAGTTGGTGCTCACGTCGGCACTATCCTCAGTTCGTACAGGTGACTGGAGGAAATGGCTGCTGGCCTGACGCGAGAGCTGCAAGCAGAATTCACAATTTGCAGCGTTGTTCCCAGAAGTCATTGGAGTATTTTTATTTGGAGCAAAGGGGAGGATCTGAAACAAAAGGTCCGTGGACTCTGTGACGATCTTGGCTGCATATTTCTAGACCTACGTTATCGGTTGGGGGCTTGTAGGACTCCCTTTCATAGATCAGGGGTGCATTACACAAAAGAAGCAGCTACTGAGACAGTAGAGTACTTGTGGAGTGCACATTAAGATTTCTTAGGCCAGAAGGTAGTTTGAGGTAGTCTGGTGAACAGTCGTCTTAGATATGCAGCAAGAGAAGTTAGGCCACTTTCGTAGTAATGACACATCGACTGTCAAAGTTTTATCAATAAATCGTCGAAGTGTTCGTAACGAAGTTCCCGAATTTATGCCCTGCAGGAAAGTTTAATTCTCTAAATCTAAGGCTGGCTGAATCCCGAAGTGGAAAGGTATGGGATATTTAGCAAGTCATGGAATGTACATCGGAAAGACAGATTAGAGGCCTTAGGCGAGGCAGCATTCGTTGCAGTTGAGAAAAATATTTTTTCTATTGAGATTGAAGTTGAGAGAGAGACTGAAGTTATCTAATGGTGTATAACAGGCCTAGGTGAAACCAAGTTAGTTGTTGGATGGTTTTATCGGCAACCCCTTGTGCTGTGACAGTTCTAGAGTCACTCAAAGAAAGCCTACGATCAGTAGCGCGCAAATACCCAGATCGTGCAAAACTAGTTGGAGGCGACTTTAACCTACCGAATATACGAGTGGAATGGGACGTCTATGTATTGATTGCAGGGGGTAAAGAAAGACAATCTTGTAAAGTACTTTTCACCAAGTTTTCTGTCTTGAGCAGCTAGTTCGGCAGTCTACACGCAATGGAAATATCTTAGACGTTACAGAGACACCGGACCTTGTCGACAACGTCTACATAGAAAAAGGAATTAGCGATCATGATGTCATTATAGCAACTATGCTTAATAAATCAGTTAAGAAGGCTAGGAGAATTTTTTACTGGAAAGAGCAGATATGCAGTAGTTAGCATTTCGCTTAGGCTGAGAACTGATATCACTTAGTTACAGTAGAATGGACGTAGAGGAATTATGTGCAAAGCTTAAGCAGATTGAAAATCGTGGTCTGGAGAATGTGTCTTAGTAGTGGATTAAGAACGGAAGGCTCTCACCATGGTTTAACAACGAGATTCGGAAAATGCTGAGGAAGCAGAGATTGCTGCACTCTCGGTTCGAAAAGAAACGCGCAAATGACTACAAGCAAAATTTAGTAGAGATTCGTGCGTCTGTAGAAGGATGTACGCGCGAAGTATACAACAACTACCGCCATCGTACCTTAGCAAAAGATCTGACAGAGAACTCGACAAATTTCTGGTCGTATGTAAAATTACTAAGTGGGTCTAAGGCTTCCAACCAGTTACTTGCTGACGAGTCTGGTGTGGCAACTGAAGATAGCAAAATGAAAGGCGATGTATTAAATTTCACATTCAGGAAACCGTTCCCGCAGGCGAATCATACAAACATACCGTCGTTTCACCACCGAACAGATTCTTGTGTGGACGACATAGCAATAAGCATCCCTGGCGTAGAGAAACAATTAAAAAAGTTGAAAACAAATAAGCCATCAGGTCCCGACGGAATCCCAATTCGATATTTCAAAGAATACTCTACAGCATTGGCCCCTTACCTAGCTTGCTTTTATTACGAATCTCTCATCCAGCGCAAAGTCAAAAGCGATTGGATAAAAAAAATAAAAATAGAAAGAAAACGCAGCAGACTCCTGACTTCTGTATAAAAGAAGGGCAATAGTAGGGTCCCGCAAAATTACAGTCCGATACCCCTCATGTCGGTTTGCTACAGAATCCTTGAACACAATCTCAGTACGAATGTAATAAATTTCCTTCAGACCGAGAATCTTTTGTCCATGAATCAGCATAGTTTTAGAAAGTATCGCTAATGTGAAACTCAGCTTGCTCTTTCCGCACAACTACTTATGAAGGGCAAGAGGCAGATTCCCTATTTCTTGATTTCCGGAAAGCGTTTGACACGGTGCCCCATTGCAAGCTATCAAAGAAAGTACTACCATCTGGAATAGGTTTACATATCTGCGAGTAGCTCGATGATTTCTTAAGTAACAGGACCAAGTGTGTTGTCCTCGACGGCGAGTGTTCATCAGAGACAAGGGTATCGTCAGGAATGCCCCAGGGAAGTCTGACAGGACCGATGTTATTCTCTATAAACGTAAATGATTTGCGGAAAAAGCAGGCAGTAATCTGCAGTTGTTTGCCGCTTATGCGATGGTGTACGGTAAGATGTCGAGGTTGAGTGACTGTAGGAGGATACAAGACGGCTTAGACCAAATATCTAGTTACTTTGATGATTGGCAGCAAGCGCTAAATGAAAAAAAAAAAAAAAAATGTAAGTTAAGAGTACACAACGTTTCCTGGTGGAATCAGTGTTGGTAGCGTTGCATTGCGATATGAAATGGAACGAGCATGCGAGGATTGTGGTCGGGAAGGTGAATAGTCGACTTCAGTTTATTGGGACAATTTTCGGAAAGTGTGGTTCATCAGTAAAGGAGAGCGCGCATAGGACGTTAGTCCGATTGTTTAGGATCTGTACCAGGTTAGATTAAGGTACGATATAGAAGCAGTCCAAAGGCGGTCTTCTACTTTTGTTACAGGTACGTTTGAACAACGCGCAGGTGTTACGGATATGCTTTGGGAACTTAAATGGGAATCCCGGATGGAAGACGACGTCCATTTCGGGGAAGAGTATTAAGAAAATTTAGAGAACCGTCATTTGAAGCTGACTGCCGAACGATTCTACTGCCCCCAACATCCATTGCACATAAAGACCACGAAGATACGATATGAGAAATTAGGGTTCATACGGATGCATGCAGACAGGAAATGGTTAGTAGTGGTGCGGAGTACCCTCCACCACGCCTCGTACAGTGAACTGCGGAGGATCTATGTAGATGTAGACATAGACACCGTTTAGTGATATCTGCATGAGTATATTCGCTCCGTTGTGCACTTTGATTTGGCCTGTAACATTCATTTTAAATGAAGTACAGTTTTGTTTACGTACCAAGCGGAATTAAAACAGGTGTCTGTTTATTGAATTCTATATGAGCCATACACTGCTGTATCATATTACGAACAAACGTTGGTATAACCATGAGGAATAGCAGACAATAATAAAAAGAACAACAAACATATAACGTACAGTAACACTCTCTCGTCGATTGACACTACTTCCGCCGATCTATTCAATTATCTTATTAAGATACATATGTCCCAAGGAACAAAGCTGACTAAGCCCTACGGACAAGGACAAAAATGTCGGTTACGATACATGTAACACAAAAAATGGCTCTGAGCACTATGGGAATTAACATCTGAGGTCATCAGTCCTCTAGAACTTAGAACTACTTAAACTTAACCAACCTAAGGACGTCATACACATCCATGCCCGAGACAGGATTCGAACTTGCGACCGTAGCAGTAGCGCGGTTCCAAACTGAAGCGCCTAGAACCGCTCGGCCACACCAGCCGGCACATGTGACACAACATACATCGATCACACATCAAGAAAACTTCCGCATGCATCGAACAATGGCCGAACAGTGACCCAAACGTAACAGTCAGATAAACACAGGAAGTCCTACTGCATTTAGATTGAAAAGAGACTTGCTGACGACTGAGGCAGTAAAACACAGATGTCACTCCACTACTATTTTCTAAACACGGACAGGATTCACAAAAATACAACAAGAAAACCTCACAAACCTCATCCCATATAATCATGGAATATACATGCAAGTGGACACATAAATACAAGAAACAAACAATTACACAGGTATAGAAAGTCACCAGAAGAGAAAGAGTCAGGAATACTCATAAGTTCTCCAGGCCACTATATGTATATAGATGAGAGTGGAAAATATCGTACGTCACAGAAATAATGATAGGTGATAAACAAATGCATAGACAGGTGTCAACATGCATTACTTATTCACCCTTCACAAACTTCGCAGTAAAGCACCACAGACTAATCTTTGACACAAGAATTGAAATGCATTTATGGAAACTAGACGTATTCCTTCTAGTGGAGTTACCGCGATTGCTACTTAGAAAAATTGTCGAGATTCAGTTTCCAGATAGCTTGCCCTTACTGAAATATGACTGAATTCGGATCAGCTGCCAATCTCCAGATCTATTACAGAAAATTATTTTATAATTTCAATTGGTTCAAATTATAAACTGTTTATAATGTAAGCTTTTAAAGCTTCTGTATTCTTGAGAAATTAGTTATAATATAAATTTTTGCGCTATGCCGTTTTTTACAATCACAGAGTAGCCTGTCGAATATGGAACTGAAGGTTCACTGTCATAACTAACCATACGGCAGCTTCCTGTGGCTTTGTAAATAACTTTTTTTTAAGAAACCTGATTGGTGCAAAGCCTGTAGCCATATTTTTTTAAAAGAGTGGACTCAAGTAATTCATAAGAAATAATCCTAAGTATAGGAAGAAACACTGAGGTGAAATTTAATAGCATTAAAATCTTTTAAAAGGATTTCATAAAACAATTATACAAAAATGTTTCACTTTTTGTATGTATAAGGATTCTAACTATTGCAAAGATTGTAGTGTTCGAAAGTGCCCTCTGTGGACTGATGTGCTCGTAATACATCAAATATATTCCTAAATGTAACAAATTAAGTCTTTAATAATATCAAAGCCCTGAGTTTTTATGTACTATGCTTAGGAACGTTTTTATGTGTCAGTTATTTCAGTCCATAGAGGGCACCGTTGAGCACTACTGGCTCTGCGATCGCCAGATGAAAGGAGGGGACGGTATATTTGAATGTTTTAAAACTCTTTTAAGTTTTTAATAATAAAGAAGTACTCATTAATGTCTCATTTCTTACATTTAGAAACATTTTCTATATATTTCATCAGTCTACAGATGGCGCTTTCGTGCGCTACAAACTTTGCACCATTTAGGATCCTTACATAAATAGTTTAAAGGCTTTTGGATAATTTTTATGACATCATTTTAAAAGATTTTAATGCTATTAAATTTTTTGGTATACTTAGGAGCATTTCTTATGAATTTTTTGAATCCATTCTCTACAAATACGAGGCGCTTTTCAAGGGCGCAGGCGTTGCACCAATCAGGTTTCACACAAAATTTATTTATGAAACCGCAGAAGGCTGGTGTATGGCAAGTTATGAAAGCGAACCTTGAGTTCCATATCCAACCGTTTACTCAGTAACTGTGACAAATGATACGATGCATAGGTATGTATTATGACCAATTTCTTAAGAATCTTGAAGCTTTACGAACTTAAATTATTAAAAAATTGTAACCTGAACCAACTGTAATTATAAAACAAGTTTTTATAATACACGTGAGATGGAGAGCTGGCCCGAAATCGGTCGTATCGAAATAAAGAAAAGTGATCAGGAGACTCAATTTGAACACTTTTTTTTTAAATGCATTTGGTGATAATAAAAGAATAAATAAACGGTTACTTCCAGAGGCTTCTACCTACCTAATAAAAACTCTCTAAAAGCTTTGTGGTTTGTTAAATGCTTTACAGATGCATTTCCTAGTAAATCTATGCCGCTTTTCGCAATGTAGTAAGTCTATAACTCTTGTCGCAATTTATATTTGCCTCTCGATGACCGATCTCCGTATTCCCTCTGTTCAGATATGACTAACGGAATGTAGTCCACAACTTTATTCGACAACAGATCAACAAAAAGGGGAATACATGAAGGTTTGGCAAGTAGTATGAACACTACAAGGCGGACTGAAGACATATTTCTTTATCCAATAGAATGTAGGCATTTTCAGGGGCTTGATACATAGTGTTCCGTTACTCCTATCCATTTTGAAATTTTCTTGTAAAACTGACATTTTTTGGTAAGAGAAACATCAATTCATTTTGATTTCATCGGCATTAATGTAACACATCAAAGTATTAAATTCTGGAGGGATTGTTTTACTAATACTTGCTGTTTATGTATTGGCATGGGCTATGGTCCATGCCTACTCATTTACAGTTAGATTCAAAAGGACATATTCGTCGAAAAGCGATTTCATTCAGTTTCTGTATACATTGCCAACTCTCGCGAATAAACATGGATGATTTAAAACGAAGGAATAATGGCAGATTGGAGTTGGTGCGTACCCCACAAAGGTATTCCCTAAAGTAAACCTGTTACCCCAAATTGATATAATGTTATTTCACACTGCTAATTGTGCCACTATGTGTTAATCATGTCGATTATATTAATCTTCTTTCCTGCCTTTCTAATCAACAATGTTACCATTGGTGGACAGCTGTGGTATATTTTAATGAAAAGGAAACGATGCAGTCTGGCTCTCCCATCCCTTAAGTCAGATCAAAGTGCCGTATTGCACTGGTGAAACCACATAATTTGTCTATAAACAAGTCACGAAACGGATGCATCCATTTCAAGACGAATCGCACCTTTACTACAGTCTAATGCTGATTCTGTCGTTCATCAGAGTGGTAGGCAGGTCGTTCATGTAAGTTTACTCAACACCTGAACCATTTGCACTCACGCATACACAAATCGATAAGTTAATTATTATGAAAGTAGTTATCGTGACTATTTATTAAAACGCTTTATCAACTTTAAATTCATATGATAATATCGTAACCATACTATACATCTACTCACGCCAAGTAGGACGATGTGTGGTAGTCGAACTTAAATTTAATGTGTAGTTTTGATAAAATCATGCGCTTTAAGAAAAATTAAAATACGTATTAGTTTTCCGGGTCTAGTGAGGCAGGGGATACAACCCGACGGCTTTGACCAATGACATCATACATTACTCATAGATAATAATGTCTTCACCTTCAGCCATAGATAGTAAAACAGTTCTGTGTTCCGAATAATTTCAGATGGTTTTCCTTCATACAGGGATTTAGGGGAAAAGGGTTATCAGCATCTTGTAGTTAATCACAATATTGAGTTCAGATCATTATCCACAGGGGCTTGCACAAATAGCATAGAGGGTTACTGGTCAGTTGTGAAATCTCTTGTAGGGAAGGAGAAACGCTGGGTTTCCACACTTCAAAGTCGCTTGGACGAATATTCATGGAGGCGCAGTAATCCCCAAAGATATTGCCCGTTCAAATGGTTTGTTAAACGTCTTGCACAAATGTACTGTGCGAAATATGTTAGCTAATTTCACATTAGGATAGGGGATGGGGGGAGGGGATGGGTGAATGTGTGTGTCTGTGCGTATATGTGTGTCTGTCTGTGGTGTGTGTGTGTGTGTGTGTGTGTGTGTGTGTGTGTGTGTGTGTGTTTGAGTGTTTTCGTAATGTTTTGTTTGTTGTGTATGTGGGTATGTGACTTTTGTTGATGTATTTCTAGGCGATCATCGGTTCTTTTAAGAAGTTAAAGTTTGGTAAGTTCAGTTTTCCATTTTTTTCTTTCACTACATTTAACTATTTTGACGTATTTCATTGTTGTATTACACCATAACGTATTTTTTCGTGTACTCTATTAGGTAATAGAAACTTCGCATCTGTCGTTCTTCTTACGTTTCCCGTATCAGTACGATTTTTTCGAATCTGTTCTAGCAATATTAAAGGTGAAACGCCCGACACAACTAAAATTTGTATCCCGTCCTTCAGTTGACCTTTACACTGACACTACCTATTCGAAAAGAACGACATATGTAACATTGATGAGATTTACCATAATATATCAACTGGACAGCAGGATACAAATGTTGTGTATTGCTCTATATCTCCACCATAGAACGCTGTGATAAAAACTATAACTTTCTGTCGATACTATTCGCATAGAAGGCGAAAAAAGGAAAAAAAACTGTACCCTATAGTGAAGTACAGGATAAAAATTGTATAGCGTAGTTCAACTGAGGTAAAGGTTGCAAATGTAACGTACGTCCCTTTCCACGTTTTTGTTAGCAGTGTACGTATATATATATATATATATAGGTCAATGGAAGTATGGGATACAAATATTATGTATGTAGCTCCTTTGCCATCGGTAATACTACTGTCTACGTACAACAGACTATTAGTGGTAGAGGAGGCGAAACAAACAACACACGGAAAATTCGCATCCCGTCCTTCAGTTGACCTACATAGTTCAACTGAATGCTAACGGAAATGAAGAAATCGACATACGCTCAACTTGTATCCCATACTGCAGATAACCAATACAGTTCGAATGAGGTTCGAGATACAACCCATATATATGTGACGTGAGGTATTCTATGGTGCCAATATTTCCTTCTATTTTTCCCCTTCATTTTCCACAATAATAATACAACACAAGCACGCGATATCGTTAACGTGAAAATACTGCTTGCCTTGATATATGTCAACTATATTTTTCGTCTCTCGCATTCCTTTGTCTCTAAACAGTCTTGTCAGTTCTTTCATTTTTGTAATAAGTGCTCTCTGGCCAATTCTGACGTCATTGGCCAAAGCCGACAGGTTGTATCCCCTGCTTCACTAGACCCTATTTTCCTTAAGATATAAAAAATAAAGAATGGAAAATACTAACTTACCTTGAGCAGTTTACTCATCGGAGTTGGTTTTTCCATTACACGTCTATATATCTAGCATTGTTAGCTATTCGTTACGCGAACGAATAGCTTTCCTTCCATTTTTCCCCTTCATTTTCCACAAAAATTATACTACACAAGCACGCGATATCGTTAACGTGAAAATACTGCTTGCCTTGATATATGTCAACTATATTTTTCGTATCTCGTATTCCTTTGTCTCTGAACAGTCTTGTCAGTTCTTTCATTTTTGTAATAAGTGCTCTCTGGCCAATTCTGACGTCATTGGCCAAAGCCGACAGGTTGTATCCCCTGCTTCACTAGACCCTATTTTCCTTAAGATATAAAAAATGAAGAATGGAAAATACTAACTTACCTTGAGCAGTTTACTCATCGGAGTTGCTTTTTCCATTACACGTCTATATATCTAGCATTGTTAGCTATTCGTTACGCGAACGGGAGGCGGCTTTCTTCGATTTCCTCCACAACATATTAAAATTTGTGGGAATAATAAATTCGTTGCCCAGTGTGACGTCAGGCCTGGAGGTCATTGTAGCAGGATGCTGTGATTTCCATGGAAACGTTATGGAATATGAACGTGTGAGGAGACAGCAGTTAGCTAGTCGGGACAAAGCAGCGTTTCGCTTTCTACCGTGGTGAGTAAGAGAAAGGAAGCGCCAAGTGTTAGTGCGCTGCAGAAACAACAAGCGTGATACGTGACGCACCAGCTTCTTCGTGGGAT
The DNA here is from genome assembly GCF_021461385.2 of Schistocerca piceifrons. NCBI lineage: Eukaryota > Metazoa > Arthropoda > Insecta > Orthoptera > Acrididae > Schistocerca > Schistocerca piceifrons. Next base: position 237,235,609 of record NC_060140.1, read on the forward strand.
GACCTTTACGTGAGTGGTGGATTTGTACCATTGGTTTTCGTGCGACAACTTGTACTGTGACGGAAACTGCGGTAATTTCCAAGAATGTTTGCCTATTGAAGCCGCGGGCTCCAAACGATAGATATCGAACGTGCGATTCTAAATCGATCTCGCGACTGCTGTGGGGGGCTTTATGATACAATATTTGTGAGATTCTAGGAAAACCCGAACTATGACGGTAGTTAGTGGGATGTCTGGTATTGCATAAGCTTCATCGGCCGATTGCCTGACGTGGAAGAATGTAATTGCATGGTTATGCAATGTAGAAATTTGAGTTTTTGACGAAAATGTGACATTCAATCTATATTTTTGCATGACACTGACAGAGCCTACTCAGGTTACGAGAGAAAGGGAACACTTTCAGTAGCATACACACCAAATGGACTTTCTCATGACGACAACGTCAACGATGACTGAGGTAAGTCGTTTCCTTAGTAATTACAATTACTGTAGTAACGCTCTTCTTTTGTCGTTGCTGTAGTGACCACCATAAACATGCTCATAACGCCCGCCACAACAGTCGCATGATCGATCTATTTAGAATCGCATGTTTGATATCTATCGTTTGGATCCCGCGGCTCCGATAGGCAAACGTTCTTCAAACTTACCGCAACTACCACGATGTAGAACCAGCAACAAGCTATTTATTACAGGAGAAGCACCTGTGCTAGACATCAAGACAAGAGAGTGGAGTAGGTTCACGAAGGTGAATCGTACAATACGTTACGGAGCGTTCTAAAAAAGTACAATTTATCTTCTGTGGCAACCTTGTAGTTGTGTTGGGCTAAGACAAAATATGTTATTACATAAACATTGTGACACAGGATGGGCTATCTAACCTGGAGCTATGAAGTTAAGAGCTCCTGCGGTATGTGTTTCTGTTTCAATGTAGTTTTCTGTATACACATAATCGTTGTTTACAGCTCCAGCATCAGTGTCAGAATTTACTTCTATGATTCTGTGATACTTCCTTGTTAATTTCCACCGATATTTTCTCCACGTTACTCAGTAAGAAACCCTATTTCATCTACCTACATCGGAAAACATGGGACTTGAACTTGGTGTTTTTCAGATTTTGTCAAAAGTATTTCATGTGTTTTACATACCTATGTTGAACCCCATTCCAAAATCTCCAGCATCAGACAGGTACATTTTTAGACACGGTCCACCCATGTTAATGTGACCAACACCTGTATCCAACGGCAACTTGCAGTAACACAGATAGCCGCGCGTGATTTGCCGAGAGGTCTAAGGCGCTGCCGTCACGGACTGTGCGGCTGGTCCCGGTGAAGGTTCGAGTCGTCCCTCGGGCATGGGTGTGTGTGTTTGTCTTTAGGATAATTTAGGTTACGTAGTGTGTAAGCTTAGGAACTGATGACCTTCGCAGTTAAGTCCCATAAGATTTCACACATTTGAACATTTTTTGAAGTAACACAGACAGCAGAAGGCATCACGAGCAGTGGAGGCTATATAAAGCGTTTTTGGGGGACGAGGCCAATAGTGCAGTAACTGTCATTATTGGGAAATTGAAGGACTTACCTGCCGTCCAAAAGCCTATGATCGTAGGTTTTCGGGCCAAGTGAGGAAGTATTTCTGAAACGGCTAAAGCCGTCGGCACACGGGCTGTGTATCAGGACAGTGAGTGTCAAGCGTGCCGAGTTTCTGACGTCATAGCGTGGAATAGCACGTTTGGGAGTCTTTCCGAACGTGCAGAGCAATATCTGCCATGTCAGATATTCTGAGTGTCCGCACCAAAGAGATGCCACAACGCCACCTACTTCACATGAACGCCATCTCCCTTCAGCACAGAGTTGTGAGGCGCCATATTGGCATTCAATTCAAGCCTATACGTATATATGACGTTTCTGAGCACCAGCAAATTGGGAATCAATGGAAAACCCGTCGTTAACTGTGTGATTCGTTTCAATAAAATAATGAGAAACGTCTTATTCGTGGCAAAAGAATTATTGTAACTTGCGTATTATGAGAGTATGCTATTTGAAGGCAGCGACACACTGAAGAGCCACCGAAAACCCATTGTTCTTGGTACAATTTGTTATAATTAAATTTCAATCAGTAACATATCGACGATTTAAGTTTTCAGCAAGTGGTAACATGCTATGAATCATTGCAAACAGTGTGTTGTTGGATTAGCGTAGTGAATAGTGTCAGTGTTTCATATAAAGGTTGTACGCTACGGCGGTGGTTCTCGTCCTGGCACTTACAACTTTTTTTCCTAACATTTGCGTTTTTTATTAGGGTTGGGTTGGGTTGTTTGGGGGAGGAGACCAGACAGCGAGGTCATCGGTCTCATCGGATTAGGGAAGGACGGGAAGGAAATCGGTCGTGCCCTTTCAAAGGAACCATCCCGGCATTTTCCTGGAGCGATTTAGGGAAATCACGGAAAACCTAATTCAGGATGGCTGGTTTTTATTAGGTTCTGTTACTTTCTTACTAGTTTAATATAAGTATATACTATAATATTTGATGTTATGTAAATATAAGTTTACCTTGTTTCGAGGGGTGTGTTTGTTCGATTGGCTTAATCTACAGAACAGCTTGCGCTACTTGTATAAAGATATTTTGCTCCTTTTCCTTTTACGCTTCGTAATTCACATGTTGCAAGGATTCTACTACTGGGTAGGAACAGTGATAAAGTAAGGCTGACCTTGGGGTTTTACTAAAATGTGGGAATGATGAAATGCACTGTTTGTAATGGAACTTTTATAAGGCTGTGTCCTTATCTATTGGGCATGGTTCTTTCCCTTTCGTGGATAATGGAGGAAATGTGCTCTTTAATTGAGCTAATGTGGGAATTGTGCCCGCGTACTTGTAGTAAACAGTGTTTTTTACGAACTAGTGTAACACGTTGAGGCCCACGTATCGTAGGCACAAGTCGCATCATTTCTGAGCGTGCAGCAGCACGTTGAACTGAGCACGCTCAACGTTGACGTTCGACAGCACGGTCCGTGTGCCGACGACCTTAGTCCGTAAACTGTTCACGTGCCGTCGAGGTTACAGTACGCCGTTCAAGGCCAAATGGCGCTATCCATAACTGGCGCAGAGACAACTGTGGTGCACCACGGGACGTAGATGACAGGGGTGAACGATGGTTGCGGAGATGTGTTATGGCCCATAGACGTGCAACTGTTGAGCAAATAGCAACCCAACTGAACCAAGGGTCTACCAACAGAATCTCCTCAACGACGGTTCAGCGTACGTCACTGCTTATGGGTTTTCACAGCAGCCTCCTGGTTCATCCGCCTATGCTCACTGTTAATCGGCGACGAAAGCTACAATTTGCACACCGATATTGCAAATGCACTTCCACAGAGTTACGACAGCTGGCCTTTACAGATGAATCGCGCTTTATGTTCCATCGCACAGATGGCCGTTGGAGAGTCCGGTGTCAAACGTCTGAAAGCAAATGTCACTGTAACAATCGTCGAAACGACGCTGGTCGGAGGATGGAGCATTAAGGTCCGATGAATGTTATGGTGGCATTGCATCGGTGTTCTTCTCATTCTGGAAGGCACAATAGATCAACACATCTATTCTTGGGAACGATGTCAGCCGTTACGTGCAGTTTGCTTTCCGCCGGAACAATGGCATCTACCAGCAGGCCAATACAACTTGAGTGGTTTCAGAAGCACCAGGGTGAGTTTACCGTACTCCCCTGGCCACCAAACTCACCAGATCTAAACGAATCAAATATTTATGGTACCACATCAATCGGACTGTACGCGACATGGATCCCCTCAACCAAGAAACCTAGCGCAGCTAGGCAACAACACAATGGCATCTACTAGCAGGCCAATACAACTTGTCAAGCAGTTGACAGTGTACGTGAGTGGTTTGAGAAGCACCAGGGTGAGTTTACCGTACTCTCCCGGCCACCAAACTCCCCGGATCTAAACCAATCAAATATTTATGGCACCACATCCATCGAGCTGTATGTGAAACGGATTCCCTCAACCGAGAAACCTAGCGCAGCTTGGCAATGGCACAAAGGCATCTACTAGGAGGCCAATACAACTTGTCAAACAGTTCATAGTGTACGTGAGTGGTTCGAGAAGCACCAGGGTGAGTTTACCGTACTCCCCTGGCCACTAAACTCTCCGGATCTAAACCAATCAAGTATTTATTGCACCACATCGATCGATCTGTACGCGACATGGATCCCCTCAACCAAGAAACCTAGCGCAGGTAGGCAACGGCACAATGGCGTCTACTAGCAGGCCAATACAACTTGTCACACAGTTCATTGTGTACGTGAGTGGATCGAGAAGCACCAGGGTAAGTTTACTGTACTGCCCTGGCTACCAAACTCTCCGGAGCTAAACCAATCAAGTATTTATGGTACCACATCGAACGGGCTGTACGCGACATGGGTCCCCTCAACCGAGAAACCTAGCGCAACTAGGCAACGGCACTGGAGTCGATATGGCTCTGCATTCCTGATGGTACCTTCCACAACCTCTCCAGGACATTTCGCAGCAGTCCACACTGCAAAAGGCTTTTGACAGATCGTCACATTAATGTTCTGGACAGTGTACGTGGACATATGCACTTGAATAGTTAACTGTGGTCTGTGCTTCAATGGTCTCTCCCATCACAATTATTTTATTTAACACGCCAAATTACATTGTAATATTACAAATGGGAGTGTTAACTTAAATGCTATCTGTAAAACTGCAGATTAACGGAGATAATGCAACTCATCGAATTACATGAGGTACATTTCTTTCCAAATACAAAATAAGAATATTTCAAGGTTGTTATCGAAATATTACATTTATATCTACGTATACAGATCTTTATCTTCAGTTATGACTACAGAATTACTACCCATCTACCTCAGACTACTTACATCAGGGAATGTGTGGGTGTTTAGTTGATATCAAAGGATTATTATACAACTGAGAATCTTATTGGATTACTAAACATAACTATTATGTCCACAGGCAACAGCAGTTATTTTGTACCATTTGTAATAGGCTTTCAGTTTTTTATGCTCTTTTTACATGGCTGTAAGGTTCGTTGATAGTCGTAGCTGAATCGATAAACGTTTTGTGTTTCATCCATTTTTACTTCGCTGCCACTCAATCTCCCACTGGCTTCTTAATTCATCTCTTTTTTTATTTTTTATTTATTGCACGTATACGTGTTTTTCTGTAACTTACTATTTTCCGTGAGCGGATTCCTCTCTTAGCTAGATTATAAGGTATTTCATTGCCCCACCTCCCTGTCTGAGCTTTAATCCATCTGAACTCTTCCTTCCAGTTGTGCATCTGCGATCTTCTGATTTTACATTGCATCTCTACAGTCAAGATGTTATGACTCTTCGGTTTCCGTAACGAATCGAACCACGTTGCCCAGCTGTCAGTGTGGGTTGTCGAAACACTGTCAGTATTCGTTAGAGTGTTCATTGTCTCATGCGTATTTAGATTGGACTGGATTGTTTGGGGGAAGAGACCAAACAGCGAGGTCATCGGTCTCATCAGACTAGGGAAGGACGGGGAAGGAAGTCGGCCGTACCCTTTCAAAGGATCCATCCCGACGTTTGCTTGGAGTGATTTAGGGAAATCACGGAAAACCTAAATCAGGATGGCCGGACGCGGGATTGAACAGTCGTGTATTTATAATGGCAATTAGTTCTGCTTCGTTATTTGAGCATTCATTATCCAGTCTGCGCTGTAGTTGACGGGCAAGCATCTAGTCGAAAAATAACGCTATCCGCGAACCTACTCCATCGTCTAATTTGATACTTCAACTGAATAGTACTTATTTTCTTCCTTTTTGGTTATTCTTCGACAGTTTGCTGACTATGGTAAGTTTTTAGGCGCCTTTAGATTTGACTCGTAATAGTATTTGGCCGTTTCTTATATCTTAATAGTTATGAGCGGGGGGCGTGCTAAAATACATAGCGCTTAATTTAATGTTGTTGTGTAAGTTTTCGCCGTCATTCAGCTAATTAATCTTTGTGATCTACTAGCTTAGTGTGATTGTATAGTCTCTCCAGGGCATGTATCCATACCAGTGAGGTATGCAATTATATAGGTCACACCAGTCCATTATAAATAGTTCTCGTTGCCTCTGTGCAGATGAGTTCATCTAATCTTGAGAGAGGATTAATTAAAGCCATACTTCTATTTGTCGTGTATTAAATATGCTCGTGGAACGTAAACTTACTGTCGGTTATGACGCAGAAATATTTAAAAAGGTCTACCCACTCACGTTCTTTGTTCTTAAGGTAAAAGAAAATTTTTGATGAGTGACATGTCTTTTCCTTGTTATGAGCATGACTTTCCTCTTCTGATCATTGCATCTAAGTTGGTTGTTATTGGCTCAGGAAGCAATTTGTTGCATTTCTCTGTTACAAATGTTCTCAGTTTTAAGAACGTTGCTTCCATTAGTTAGTAGAATTAGACGTTCCGCAAAAGCAATTACGAGAGCAAGTACTGAGGAAGGCAAGTAAATTAATCAATGAAAAGGCATGCTAGCTTAGCGCCCGCTGTTTCGGTCGTGTAGTCTGTACGGCCTGCAAGGATATTTATTTTTATTTTTCATTAATCAAAATTCTATGTTGTTCACAAATTGAACACATTCTAAACTTTTTACGTCAATTAAGACCATAGTAGCATGGTCTTTTCCAAGTGAACTTCTTATCAAAAAGCGAGTCCGCTAGCTAGAGTCTAAGTTTCTTTGTTAATCATGCCTTGTGTGTTCTTGTGTCGATATTTCCATAGAAAAACTTCCATCCCATAACACATATTTCTTTATATCTAAGAAGTGTCATACTAATATTCCTAGATTTCGTTATGAACGTTTGTAATATAGCGAAATATTTTATTAAAAACTTTCATCCCAGATTTCACCCTCTTAGGGGCGGAAATTCTAAAAACAGTGAAATAAGTATTTTTTTATTTCTAACTCAGAAGGAAAATGTAAATTTTCATAGATTTAGCTCAAAAATGCTCTCATTATGAAATATTTCCATAAATAGGTTCATGTCCTACTTCAAACTCATAGCGGTTGAATTTCCAGAAACAGTAAAATACTTGTTTTGTAAAAATTTCTAAAACAGAAACCAAATACAATTTATTATAGATTTAGTTTTTGAAAATGCTTTCATAATGAAATAATTGCGTTTTCTTTCCCTATTTTATGCCTCAGAGAATTTCCAAAACCAAGGAAACACTTTTCATTTCTAACTGAGAGGACAAATACAGTTTTCACAGCTGTAGCTTAAAAATACTTTAATAGTTCTGTACTAATGATTTATTTTAAAAACACTTTCGCTCCGGATTTTACCCCCCTTTGTAGTTGAATTTCCAAAAACGCTGAAACACGTTTGTTTTACTTCTGACTTAGCAACAAAATACGAATTTTCGTAATACTAGGTTCAAAATTGCCTAAATAATGATGTATTTCCAAAAAGGTTTTCAACCACTATTTCACCCCCCTTAGGAGTGGAATTGTGAACAATAGCCCTTTGTACGGTGCCTGAAGTATAAGATCCACATCCTCTTCAAAATTTCAAGTTTCTATCCTTAGCGGTTTAGCCTTGTCGATGATAAGTCAGTGAACCAGCCAATCCCTATTCCATCCCCAAGGGCGTTGAATTTCGAAAAACACTGAAACACATATGTTTTCTTATTTTCAATTAGCTACAGGTATTTTGTTAGCTGTACCCTTAAATATGCTTTAATAGTACTTTAATAATGATTGACTCGAGAAAAAATTTCAGTCACTATTTTACCCCATCAGTGGCTGAATTTTCAAAATTTGTGAAACACGCGTGTGTGTCTTAATTTCTGACCGAGAAACCAGATACCAATTTTCGTAGTTCTAGCTTCAAAACCACGTTAATAGCGACATTTTTTCCCTACTTCAACCCTTCAGGTGTGGAATATCGAAAAACTCTTCTTAAGCGACGCCTACAGTGTAAGATCAACACACTCTCCAAATTTCAGATTCCCATCCGTGGCAGTTTGGGCGATGACGAGGCAGTCAATCAAGACATTGCCTTTTGTATACACACATCAAAAAAAGTATTGTATCAGATCGGTTCCGAGAGTTCCGGAACCTGTACAGAAAATTGGAATAGAGATCAACATAAACATAATTTCCGCCCATTTTATTGCTTATGAAAACCATACATTGGATGTTGTACCACCATACAGCGATTCCTTCAGAGGTGGTGGTCCAGACTGCTGCACACACCAGTACCTCTAATACCCAGTAGCACGTCCTGCTGCATTGATATATGCCCGTATTCGTCGTAGCATACTATCCACAAGTTCATCAGAGCACTGATGGTCGAGATTGTCCCACTCCTTATGGCGATTCGGCGTAGATCCCTCAGAGTGGCTGGTTGGTCACGTCGTCCATAAACAGAACTTTTCCATCTATCCCAGGCATGTTAGTAAAGATTCATGCCTGGAGAACATGCTGACCACTCTAGTAGAGCGATTCGTTATCCTGGAGGAAGTCATTCACAAGATGTATACCATGGGGTCGCGAATTGTCGTCCACGAAGACGAATGCCTCGCCAATATGCTGCCGATATGGTTGCACCGTTGGTCGGAGGATGGCATTCACGTCTCGCTCAGCCGTTACGATGCCTTGCATGACCACCAGCGGCGTACGTCGGCCCCACATAATGCCACCCCAAAACATCAGGGAAATCTCCACCGTGCTGCACTCTCTGGACAGTGTGTCCAAGGCGTTCAGCCTGACTGGGTTGCCTCCAAACACGCCTCTGACGATTGCCTGGTTGAAGGCATATGCGACATTCATCGGTGCAGAGAACATGATGCCAATCCTGAGCGGTACATTCGGCATGTTGTTGGGCCAATCTGTACCGCGCTGCATGGTGTCGTGGCTGCAAAGAAGGACGTCGCCATGGACGTCGGGAGTGAAGTTGCGCACCATGCAGTCTATTGCGCACAGTTTGAGTCGTAACATAACGTCCTGTGGCTGCACCAAAAGCATTATTCAACATGGTGACCTTGCTGTCAGGTTCCTCCGAGTCATCATCCGTAGGTAGTGGTCATCCACTCCAGTAGTAGCCCTTGGACGGCCTGAGCGAGGCATGTCATCGACAGTTTCTGTCTCTCTGTGTCTCCTCCACGTCCGAACAACATCGCTTTGGTTCACTCCGAGACGCCTGGACACTTCCCTTGTTGAGAACCCTTCCTGGCACAAAGTAACAATGCGGACGCGCTCGAACCGCGGTACTGACCGTCTAGGCTTGGTTGTACAACAGACAACACGAGCCGTGTACCTCCTTCCTGGTGGAATAACAGGAAACGGTCGGCTGTCGGACCCCCTACGTCAAATAGGCGCTGCTCATGCATAGTTGTTTACATCTTTGGGTGGGTTTAGTGACATCTCTGAACAGTCAAAGGGACTGTGTCTGTAATACAATATCCACAGTCAACATCTATCTTCAGGAGTTCTGGGAACCGCGGTGATGCAAAACTTTTTTCGATGTGTGTACATAGATTCCACTATCCTGGGTCGTAACAAGGCCCTTATGGACATCGTTCCGTTTGTTGTCCTCTCCTCAATGTTGTTGACAGTTAAAGAAGTTAGTGTTGCGGCTCTCTGACTTAAATAGCTAGATGTCAAGTTGTACAGATTCCCACGATAGTCAAATTCACGCAACGTTTTTAAAATATTAGACCACCAAGTTGCGTCGAAGCTCCTTTGCCATCGAGACTCACCATGATTACACACATTATGATTGTACGACTACTGTTTACAATTTACTGATTGCCATTAACACATCAGTCGTATCTATGAAACCGTATTGATTTCTATGTAGACGGTCTTTGGTGTAGATGAAATGCATTGTTCCATTTATTAAAAGTTTTACCAATATTTTCGTTTCTATGTTTAAAAGACTTATTGGGTGGGACTTGGTAATTTCTATACTGTCCTCTTTTCCACGCTTAACTGTCAGTTTGGAGGACACGACTGTAGACTGTTGTAACATACGGAGGGAATATGGTGAATTGTACTATGAATTTCATTTTCTCCTGAGGTCTTTTTGGGCTTTACATGTTCTAATACTTCACGATTTTCCTATTGGGTAAAGTCCTGATTGTTTTATGTTCTACCTGCTGTGGCATTAAAGCACCGAACTTCTTAATTGTATTCATTATCGTCGTCTTCTTTATCCGCTGATATGAAGTGCTCTAATGTCACTATGTAAAATGTTTTGGTTCATCCGCCTCCACAGACCAAGTAACGTGACCTTTGAGTCTTCCCAAACAAAGTTTTCTTACATAACGTCACGCCTGTCGTGGTAATTAAGTTAGAAAGCAAACACGTATACGGTATCAACTTATAAAATTAACCTACCTTTTGTTCATCGTGGCAAATTTGCGGCCGACGGCTTATGTTAACTCCACGTACCATCTGCTATCTGTTAGGTAAGCGTATCACATAAGCTTGCCTACGTAAATTTTCATGCGTCTGCTTTCATCGTATGTAATCAATACAGATGTCTGACACTCGTTCAAGTTACGTCTGGAAGGAACGTATTAGAGACTAACGCCCTCTACCTTTGATTGATGAAACGTCTCGTCGACAGAAACACTGGCTGCAGCCTTACTGTTGTGGATTCTCAGGAATGGAGATCAGACACTTGTTCCGGGAAAGCTGAGACACCATTCAACAACGCGCAATTATCTAAGAAATACTTACTTCACGTTTTTCATACACAGTCAGTACAAAACATCCAGTTTAGTGAATAACAGTTACCAACAACGAAGTTCTATATTACCTCTGTAGATAATTTCGTATTTTCAATAGCATTCGTCCAATTGAAATATCCTTGGTGAGGAACGGAATTTCTGTCGACACTCATCTGCGAATGGTAATTATGTGTCACCAAACAGTGTTGCTTTTTCAAACTACGAGTCTTATGCGTAATATGCTGTATTAGTGATAGCAACAGTAATACTACTTTTTACTATAGATTACATACTTTGAGTGTGATTTCTCTTCTTCATAAACAAAACATTCACGTCGTCGGAGATGCCACCGCTGTTCTCGTTTTTACTGAGTTGTTTGGCTCCAATTTAATTTAGGTTTGATCGTTTGATAACCGAAACTGGCCACAGCCAACTGCATGAAAGAAAATGCGATTTAGACTGGTGCTATCAGTCTTCACAGTGGAATTTGAAGCTTTGTCCCCATGCTTGCAGAAAATAATAATAAATTAAAGAAGCACTGCCTTCCTACAAGAGCACAATTTTTTTTCAAACACCCAAATGCGTTTCATCTCTGTTGTGGCATGCTCAGTGTGTTCTTTTTCCCTGTCATTGTTTCTGAAAGACATAGGTACAGTTTTTATGTTGATTACGTATATGTCGACATTAGATTTGTTGTTGTTTAGATTTTATGTATATGCTCCAACGTTTTTCTTTTTAATTTTTAATTTTTTTTACATTGTGTTTGTCCTTTGGTTGCCAATACAAATTAGCCACTAGCGTAAATAAATACAACACGTCATCAGAAACACAGGGATGTCAGGGCAACGTCTGAATTGAATTTTCTTTAGAAGATACCAATGTCCATTCGATTTCTTAACGGAGGACGTAGGTGAAAGCGGCCAAAATTCTGAAACAAGTTTCATTGGCTCGTCATTTACTACATAGTACTGAAATTTGTATTCCTGAATATTACGTTCCAGTTCCACTTCTAATTATGATAACTTTATAATAACTGCCAACAGTTTTTTTCTGTATTTCCTCATATTATTTACTTCTGTTGCCTTTTCTTACACGTTTATGCAATTACCATGCTGGGAAAGTTAGTGTAGTATATTAAGAAGGCTATGAAATAGCACCATCGCCATTGATTTTGTATTCTTTGGTTTATGGTGTTTGTTTACAAGTGGCTGCATAGGAATAATGGTTCAAATGGCTCTGAGCACAATGGGATTTAACTTCTGAGGTCATCAGTCCGCTATAACTTAGAACTACTTAAACCTAACTAACCTAAGGACATCACACACATCCATGCCCGAGGCAGGATTCGAACTTGCGACCGTAGCGGTCGCGCGGTTCCAGACTGTAGCGGCTAGAACCGCTCGGTCACCCCGGCCGGCGCATTGGAATAATGTTTGCGAACGTTATGTGTAGATATATTATTACAATTTGCATCATGCCTCGTTCCAGTAAAATGTAATTACGGCACTTTAATAATCTTGGCAGAGTACGAACTCTACAGGCGATAGGATTTGATGGAAGAGCTTCCACACTTTGGATATTGAATGAAATGGATAAAAGGACAACTGCTGCAGCTGGCATTATTGCTACTCAGTTTCAAAATGAGATTAACCAAAAAACACAAAAAAAGAAAAGACTGCTTGATGATAAAGAGGAGTACACATATGGTTTGCACTAGTTCGCTCACGGAAGGTCAGGTCTTACACAAATACTGACAAATCTTTGAATCAAGTTTCCCATAAATTACTGTTTGTAAACTTTATGTACCTTTTTACCACAAACCACTGATGTTAGAGCGCTTAAATTTGATGTTCAGTTAGTCAATACTGTAGCGAAATATTCTGAGGAGGGAATATTCATTTGATATAATAGTAAGGCATTTATGTAAGACAAAAGCCCCAAACTTTGGTGAATTTTTTTCACAGATAATTGGAGATTTATAAAAATCCAGCTAGAGAAGATACAAAAATTGTGTTTCAGAGATATTTGTAGTAATGCCATAATTAAATTTGTACAGAACTGTATTAATTTCATTTTGATAGATTTTTCAAAACAGGAATATTTGTACTCATCTTTCAGTTTTTTGTAATTTAAAATATATATTGTCAATAAGCATGCAAACTTCTGTGGGTGTGCTTATAGCAGACAACATTTTTTAACAACTGTGCCAATTTCAGCTACATTTCTCTGAAAACTTCGGAATTTATAAAGTTTTTCAAAGTATTCCAATTTCTCATACGTTGCCCTCAGGAAACTCAAACTCTCATATAAAAATAGCTTCAACCATCTGATTATTATACGAACGAGTTAATGTGTTAAACACTTGATTTTTAGCATGAAAAAATTTCAGTTGTTTATAATTTAAAACCTCTAACGTCAATAAGCATGCAAAAATCTGTGTGTATGCATACAACAGACAACTTTTGTTAACAACTGTGCCAATTTCAGCTACATTTCTCTGAAAACTTTGGAATTTATAAAGTTTTTTGAAAGTATTCCAATTTCTCATACGTTGCCTTTAGAAGACTCGAACTATCATATGAAAATAGCTTTAGACGTCTGATCATTACAGAAATGAGTTAATGTGTTAAATGTTTGATTTTTAGCACGCAAGCGAAAAAAGATTAGGAGAGGTTGTAAACTGTGTGTAAAGTTTTTTGAAAGTCGCTAAGTACTCTCATTCTCAAGTACTGCGTGTATTAAGTCCAGGTTTTCGAGCACTGTCTGTTACAATTTCTCAAAAGAAACTCACAGTTTCTAACTGTAATACTTGTCTTATTTTCTTAAACTTTTGACGTAGGATTACACCTCTTAATTATTAAATTACAGTTCCATTTTAAATTTTTAAATTTGGTTAATAATTACGCAAAATATTGGAAACCAAATTTTTGTCGATGCTGAAAGTCATTACATGAGAAACCTACAACTCGTACTTAGTTCCGGGTTCTGGGATGGTCGTGTAGTAGTAGCGATTCTTAAAACTTTTATTTTGAATACAACATTTAAATTATATCCAAAGATTATCACCTAAACAAAATGTAATTCGAATGGTGTCCTAACATGTCTGTGTTTCAGATGACACGGTGTGTTAATGTAGACTTGTGACCGATTTCTGTTTGGAGCCAAAGGACAAACACAATTTTAAAAATATGTTAAGTCCGTATGTAGTCCAAACAACAACAAAATCTAAAGTCAACTTATTCGTAACATACCATAAGCAATAAAAGGGAAAAACCCACTTGGAATACCACAGTTGTGGTGAAATATGTTTGGGTAATAGCACAAAATTTTTGTTGTTGCAAGGCTGTCCCTTTTTAATTAATTATTGCGGCTATTAATTTTTGTAAAAACCGAAAACCACTGAAGTTATAACATTTCGTCAAAATTCCTTAGTTATATAAAAATAGGTAAGAGTTCGACACGCAGTTCTTGTGAAATATATGCCCTAATAACTTAGGAAAGAGACTTGAAAGCTTCTAATAATTTTAAATCCATGCTACGGTCTTCAAATCCTGATCAGAAATTGTGCAGAAGTCCATACATAATTGTAGACCTTCCCCGTAAGTAGTAAAAGGAAAAAGTATCCGACAATGATACGCCACAAGCACTGCATATTGACGGGTCCTCTAGGGCAGAGGAGGCACCTATGTTTGTGTGTTTGTGTCCTGTACGGATGTGTGCTTGTGGGACTTCATTCCGTCTTAGTAGCTTTAAGGAGTACACCACAGGTGAATTGCTGGTTTAACCAGTAGCAAATAAGGACTTGTAGCCATTCTCTCTCCCAACAACCGCATGGCCCTCCATGTATGGGGATTTTAAAAGGCTTTAATTTCGGTCAAAACTCGTTCCGGTACCTCCCAGGGAATTTTATTTGAACTCACTTGAACTACTCGCCACCGAAAATTTAAAATCACACGTGTGTATTAAATCGCAACGTAACTATTATTTGTCGTCTGAAGCTGTGATAGTTACATATCGGTAACTTTAGTGTCGATTATCTTTTGTTTAGACTGCCGGCAACCTCAGAGACTTACAGTATAAACAGGATAAGCTGAGCTTCGTTCCGAAGTTGTGATCGGCACATACAGCCTTCTGCTTACGACTGCCAGCAATGTCAGCGATCTTGTAGCATGGCGACATCCTGTGTTATGTGTGTCAATGAGAAATAAATAACATACGGAGAGTTCGAACATGAACGTCTATATAACGCGCTTCCACGAAATCTTGTTTCTTCCATCCTGTAAATTGTGTCATAGCTGCTGATAAACTGCGCACACGGCGATCGCATGGCTTAAGTTTGACAACCTTTCGAGACGATATGTAGGCATAAATCCCTTCATATTATTCCGGAAGCGGAAGGGTAAGAGGGGGCACTTGTTCCCCATTTCCGCCGTGGAATGTGAAGTAAAGAGTTTTTATTCATTCCAGAACTCTCACACACTTCTAAAAGTGATATCCAGTTATTCCACAGAACCTCTATTTTATATAATTTTAGCACTATGTGGCCGATCGCAGTGACACAATACTATAGCAGTCCTGTCTCTAGAATGTGTAACATCAGAAACTCGATTAGTTTGTGAGTCGTTCTTCATTCCATAATAATGGGCACGCTGCTGTAATGTGGATCAAAGGAAAGCGGAAAAAGGCCGTTCTTGTGTGCCGTGCCGACTTCTTTATAGGCGTCTTCTAAGTACTGTCGTCAAGTTGCCTACGTGGCATACCCCGACTGTGGCAAAAACATATTCCCCGTCGCAAACTTCAACAATAGTTACACACTATGGCATAGCCAGGATTTTGCCGAAGGGGGGATCCGAACTGTTAAAGAGAACTTTAAAATGGCTTATGTTTCTCATTTATTCTGAATACAAATTTCTTTATTTTTAAATTTCGTGCACATAATTTGATTTTGGAGGTCATCATACAAATAGCATTTCGTCTATAAAATTAAGCAAGAAGAGCTTCTCTTAAAAAAGTACCACATACATTTACAACAGTATATATGCAAATTAAACATTCCTTTTTTGGCAACTTGAGTCTATTGCCAAATGAGTTAAAATTCTAATATGATGTATTTCCTGTCTGCTAACAAAACAAGGCTCAGTCTTAATGTTCACTGTCGTAGAGCAGAAAAATCTTTACGTTGTGCTGGACTGCTTATAAAGTTAAACAGATTCAGATCTCTTTTGACGATAACTGTGTTTCCCCTACATAAATAAAACCATAAATTAATGGTTTATCTGAAACCAGGTTAGGATTCCTCCGTCACATCAAAGCATCCCAGTTTCCTTCGTTCAATCTCAAATTTTATTACAGTAGCTTTTAATTCATTGATTTCTTCAGTTTCCTTAAGTGATCAAGTATTTCAATTATTATATCATTACCAGACAGTGAAAAGATTTTATACGACAGTTGAAAGCGGGGATGGGGGGGGGGGGGGGGGGAAATGTGGGGATGCAGGCTCAGTCGGCTTGGAGGAATTCAAGAACCCACTGAAACAAACTTTTAGAAACGAACTACAGAATGTGCTATCATCACATACCCCCACGGCTCTCCACAACCCCACAACCCCATAGTTCCGTGTCTGAATCGGTTACGATAATTGGATACCGCCCAGGAGAACACAAAATGCGATATTTTGCCATTTCTGCTGGTAAAGATAGATATTTGAATAAGATTTATAAACAAATGCAATCATCATCGTTTGGGCGATATTTTTGTTGATTTCTGGGCTACACAGTCTAATCCAATGCTATTCTTATGCACTGTTCCAATTTAATGTTATTTGTAATGCTGTTTACCGCTCCGCTGCCACGTGAACTACTAAAATATTGCAACCCAAAAGTTCTACCCGTCTCCTAATAACGCCTCAGTGTTAAAATTAAGCTACTATAGATAGGTAATTAGGCTATTATAATAGTGTATACATACTTACCATAACGCTACTGAACGAATCAAAACCGGTTAATTTATGGTTTTATTTATGTAGGGGAAACACAGTTATCGTCAAAAGAGATCTGAATCTGTTTAACTTTATAAGCAGTCCAGCACAACGTAAAGATTTTTCTGCTCTACGACAGTGAACATTAAGACTGAGCCTTGTTTTGTTAGCAGACAGGAAATACATCATATTAGAAACCGTCTTTCTTGTTGTAAGCTTTCCGCAATTAGCAACTAAACTGAAGAGCCAAAGAAACTGGTTACACGCTTGCGTATGCAAATACTGAGCTATGTAAAATGGCAGAATACGGCGCTGCCGTCCGCAACACCTATATAAGACAAGTGTCTGGCGCAGTTGTTGGACGGTTACTGCTGCTACAATGGCAGGTTATCAAGGTTTAAATGAGTTTGAACGCAGTGTTAGAGTCGGCACCCGGGCGATAGCACACAGCATCTGTGAGGTAGCGATGAAGTGGGGATTTACCCGTACGATCATTTCACGAGTGTACCGTGATTATCAGGAATCCGGTAAAACATCAAATCTCTGACATCGCAAGATCCTGCAAGAACGGGACCAACGACAACTGAAGAGAATCGTTCAACGTGACAAGAGAGTAATCATTCAGCAAATTGCTGCGGATTTCAATACTGAGTTATCAACTAGTGTCGGCGTGCGAACCTCGACATGGACTTTCCGAGCCGATAGCCCACTCGTATACCCTTGATGACCGCACGACACAAAGCTGTACGCCTCGCCTGGGAGCGTCAACACCGACATTGGACTGTTGGTGACTGGAAACATGTTCAAAAATGGTTCAAATGGGTCTGAGCACTATAGGACTTAACATCTGAGGTCATCAGTCCCCTAGAACTTAGAACTACTTAAACCTAACTAACCTAAGGACAACACACACATCCATGCCCGTGGCAGGATTCGAACCTGCGACAGCAGCGGTCGCGCGGTTCCGGACTGAAGCGTCTAGAACCGCTTGTCCACAGCGGCCGGCGGAAACATGTTGCCTGGTCGGACGAGTCTCGTTTCAAATTGCATTGAATGGATAGTTGGGTATGTATATGGAAACAACCTCATGAATCCATGTATCCAGCATGTCATCAGGGGACCGTCCAAACTGGTAGAGGCACTGTAATGGTGTGGGGCGTGTGCAGTTGGAGTGATATGGGACCCCTGATACGTCTAGATACGACTCTGATAGGTGGGTGACACGTACGTAAGCATCCTGTCTGATTGTTGACTATCGTCACTGCGTATTCCTTTAATTGTGTTTATGATTGAAAATCAAAATATATTTCAATTTCACTACACGGCAACTAAAGCACTCCGTCTTCAGGCCACAAGTGGCCCATCGGGACCATCCGACCGCCGTGTCATCCTCAGGTGAGGATGCGGATAGGAGGGGCGTGTGGTCAGCACACCGCTCTCCCAGTCGTTAAGATGGTTTTCTTTGACTGGAGCCGCTACTATTCGGTCGAGTAGCTCCTCAATTGGCATCACGAGGCTGAGTGCACCCCGAAAAATGGCAACAGCGCATGGCGGCCTGGATTGTCACCCATTCAAGGTCGGTCATGCCCGACAGCGCTTAACTTCGATGATCTCATGGGAACCGGTGTATCCACTGCGGCAAGGCCGTTGCCACACGGCAACTAGGTCGTGTGCAATTTATTTAAGCGATTGGAGGGGGTGGGGGAGGGGGGGGAAGAGATGGTGGCCGGTGGTCTGAAACCCCCGATACACCATTGCTACACACAGTGCTTCGTGCACCTTTTTGTTACACATAATGCCAAGTGCGCCACCGTGTACGCTGCGCTATGCATTAAATTGTAAGAACAAATGGAAAGCCGATATTCTGCCTGCCTACTCAGCGCGCTAGCCTGCGCAATTGTACGTGGCTGCTGGTCCACATTGCACAAGGAGAACGGTAGTTAGCCTGCTACTCAACTCGCAGTACTGCCATTAGGGGTTGAAGGTCATGCGCGGACCATTATCTCTGTAGTCTTCCTCACATGGTTTTACATAAACTATTCAACTAAAAATGATTTTTTACGTTACATATTGCATTCTATGCCACCTTCATGGTGAAATGACCGTCATCTCACTAATGTACTTATTCTGATATCTGCAGTGAAGTAAGACACTGTGCGAAATTCGCAAAGGTTTGCAATCAAAAATATGGCTCGCTATGACTTTACGTTTGGTGCATATTGCACCATATTTTGCTGCAAATTAAATTTAGCTGAGGTATTGAATTTTTCTTCAGACTTGGTAGGAGGTGTCTATCTGTCTCCAACGTCGAGAAAATTGGATTTATATAGCATGTTCATTTCCGACCGCACGTCGGTCAGAATAGGATGTTTATAACATACCTCATATCTCCCAAACCGCTCCAGATCGAAACAAGATTTTGGCAAATGATAGCACACAATGAGGAGAGTAATTTTTCATACGGTTAACATATGGAACTTTCTTATCTGCAGGTTGATTATAATTAAAGTTACACTTTCAAGCCGCTGTAGAAATAACTCCGCCTGTCAGAATGAAGTCAAATTGCAATGGAATATCATCGGAGAAGCGGGGAAACGTACAGCAGAAGTAACATAGATAGTTGCAAAATGTAGCAATAAATGGCGCTGTAAGCTTCATAATTTAATAGTGGACGACTACAAATGACAAATGAATCACACAACAATGCCTAACGTGAACGTTTGAGGATAAACAAACTGTATTACTCAGTGTACACAGATGTACAGGTGTGATACTGTTAGTTACGGAAGCCCATCCACCAAAGCAAGTTCATATCACATCGGATGGGAAAAATCCGGTTTTAATTGTCCTGAGGCCGAAACCCGCATAAAAAGCATCAAACAGGTCGGTTTTTAATTGTCATGAGGCCAAAAACCTCATAAAAGCAGCAATCATAATCAAATCGGATTATTAATTTCCGTGTGATTGGCGCAAAATATGTTCAATACGCTGTCCACCGTTTTCTGCAACAAGTTGTAATCGAGAAAAAGCATGTTCCACAACTGATCGAAGTGTTTCGGGGGTCACGTTCAGAATATGTTACGCAATGCGTGCCTTCAGTGCAGCTATGTTAGCAATCGGAAGACTGAACACAATATCTTTCAGATAGCCCCACAGTCAGAACTCACACGGATTAACATCAGGTGATCGGGACGGCCAGGCTGTAGGCTGAAGACGGCTGATAATTCTAGCATTTCCGAAATGGCGCTTCTTCAGCTGCTTAACTGGATTTGCAATGTGCGAAGGTGCGCCATCTTGCATAAATATGATCCCATCCACACATCTACGCTGTTCGAGCGCTGGAATAACGTGGTTGCGCAAAACACACTCATAGCGCATACCTGTGACTGTATACGTAACAGGACAGGAATCACCTTTCTCTTCGAAAAAATATGGCCCTATGATAAATGATGCCCTAAACCCGCACCTCACAGTGACCTTTTCAGGATGGAGGGGTACTGGTTTATGTGCGTGCGGATTTTCCGTTGCCCATATTCGAAAATTCTGTGTATTGACATATCCTGTCAGATGGAAGTGGGCTTCGTCTGTCCACAAAATCTTCCACGGACAATCATTATCCACTTCCATGCAAGAAATTCTGAGGCAAACGTCTCTATTGCTGGCAGGTCAACAGGAAGCAAGTCGGGCACATGGGTAATTTTGAATGGATAGCAAAGACGGATGTTTCGCAGGATTTTACGCACCGTGCTCAGGGGTTTGCCCAACGTTCGGGCTGTTCCCCGTGCACTACACTTTTGCACACCACCACCCGTCTCCTCCTGCATTGCTTTGGCCACTGCTTCCACTGACATCGAATCAATTCGTTTCCTCTGTCTAACATGTTGCACACCAAGAGAACCCATCGTTTCGAATTTCCGAATAATTTTCCTTTTTTCAAACCCTTAGTGTCCGGAACTTCAGCAGAGCCACGTGTGCACAATCACCATTCTTATAATCCAGTTTTACAAGCAGAGAGTGCGATCCTGCATTGAGACAATTATGGCGTACGCCGCAGACGTGAAAGGAGGTAAAGCCCTGTACCCGGCGTGTTTATACCAACTTCAATGGGTCGTGCGCATGACAGGTGCCGGCCGAAGTGGCCGTGCGGTTAAAGGCGCTGCAGTCTGGAACCGCAAGGCCGCTACGATCGCAGGTTCGAATCCTGCCTCGGGCATGGATGTTTGTGATGTCCTTAGGTTAGTTAGGCTTAACTAGTTGTAAGTTCTAGGGGACTAATGACCTCAGCAGTTGAGTCCCATAGTGCTCAGAGCCACCATGACAGGTGTTTTCATTTACGTATGCTGACACGTACAGCGCCATCTATCGATCAACTTTCACACTACTTTTTGTCTTCTGCCATACCTTTTCCCCCTTCTCCGATAATATCCCGTTGCAATTTCACGTCATTATGACCAGTGGTGTTATTTCTACAGCGTTCTGAAAGTTTGGACATAAATATAATCAACTCTACAGTTATTACTTTATTTTTTCAGTCCAGTACAATAACTTTTTCAGAGTTTTCGACAGCTATTAAGAAGACAATGCTCTAGTATGAAAATAAACATGAAATTTATTCATTTTTCGTAACTGCAAACGGAAACAATGAGGTATTCCTTAAGGTATTGATCTCTCTGGTCCCCTGTTGCTTGTTTAATAAGACACTCTGTTTCAAGATTCTGTCGCAATAGCTACTGTAAGGCAATTTTGTGCAACTTATGCGGTGCTTTGGCAGAAAAAGCAAAAATAATATTGTCAACAAGAGAAACGCAGCCGTTGCTCATAACTGACGACAAATCTTCAAATGAGAAAAGGTTAACAATTGAGGCAAAAATAAGTCGCTAATTCTGTCGCAATTTTGGCAGAATCCCATGTCTCATCGTATTTTTAATAGTGAACGACTGAAATGAAAACTAAAGGATTTTCTCCATGTTCTTCATTTTAGAAATGAAAATAATTTTCAGCGAAGGGTATACGGCTTTTCTGTTCCTAACCGCTTTTAGAGTGAAGTGGCGAAATTCACCACCATAATTACCTTTTAATGTGTCAGAGAGCCGGCCGCGGTGGTCTCGCGGTTCTAGGCGCGCAGTCCGGAACCCCGCGACTGCTACGGTCGCTGGTTCGAATCCTGCCTCGGGCATGGATGTGTGTGATGTCCTTAGGTTGGTTAGGTTTAGCTAGTTCTAAGTTCTAGGGGACTGATGACCTAAGATGTTAAGTCCCATAGTGCTCAGAGCCATTTGAACCATTTGTGTCAAAGAAATATTACATATATTTATAATCTTTTTTAATCTTAATGAGTAGTTTCAAGCGGTTGATAAAGTTGGGTTGGGTTGGTTTTCGGGGAGGCGACCAGACAGCGAGGTCAACGGTCTCATCGGATTAGGAAAGGACGGGGAAGGAAGTCGGCAGTGCCCTTTCAAAGGAACCACCTCGGCAGGTTGATAAAGTAATGAAACAATGTTATTTTTAGGAGCCATCGATAGCTGAAGAAATGAGATTTGCTGTGTGCTTTTGCAACAACGTAAGTGAAGAAATTAAAAGTTTGTGTTCATAATGAGGATGAATTTCTCCATAAACTATTGACCTAATTTGTCCTCAGTTTCTCTTTTAAACCACTGTTTCAGGAGGCTGAAAGTGTAGAAAGAAAATCATTCGCTATGTTTCAGTGCTACCTGTTATTTTTTTTATTAAGTAGACATTGGGTTACAAAATTAAGCTGATATTTCAACAAAAGGAGCTCTGTATTTTTATGTGACTTGTTAACATTCTCTCGCCCCGAAAATTCAATTAATTCAGTGTCAATAATCTTATAACACAATATAAGCTGCAAACACAGAGATGACTGTCAAAACAATGGCGTGAACTCACTGTTGTCACAGCTGAAGCATCCGAACACTCCCAGAAACACACGATCCGATTACTGCGTGAATGGTAACTTTGTTCTTGCGATTTTAAAGGAACGATTTGGTAAAAAGTATTTATGCCCTCATTGTGAAGCTTGATAAGAAACCATCTTTCCATTTTTGGCTAAAATAATTAAGGTTTTCAATTTCTGTGGTGTTCTGACAAAAAAGTAAAATTTAACCTGGTTATTAGATAAATTTAACGTTACTCAAAACTCGTCACTGATGAAACTTCACTGAGGAACAAAGTGTAACAACAGGGGCGAAAATAAATCGCCAATTTCAGGGGAATCCTGTAACCCAGCCTGTGTTTAATAATGAATAACTGGTACTGAAACTTACCAGAGAATTTTGTTTCTACAACTCAATTATTTCTGACATATGGAAAAATACAGAAAATATCGTACCATCTTTCCGTTCCTATCCCAGTACATTCAGAAGGAGTAAATCATTTTATTACAAATATCTTTTAGTTCGTAAGAGATACTGATTTTACCAAATATTTGGCAAGGTTCTACAAGTCGTCTGTGTATTTACAGTTTCAGAGTTAGAAAGTAGTGTCTATGTATCTTCGGGTAACAAGGTTACAAAAACATGATAGTAGTTACTTTACGAACAACTTGAAACTACTCATTTAAGGTTAAAATGGATTGGATTAAAAATATGTAGAATCTGTTAACACATGAAAAGTCAACTAAGGTGAAGAAGATCACCACTTCACTCTGAAGAAACAAAGATGGTGCACTATTTGCTGCAAGTTTTGTTGTATTTCTCATATTAAGAACAGAGAGAAAATCGTTTGATGAGTTTCCACTCCATTCGTAACTATTCTGCCATATTTGCAGTATTGTCTCAATTGTTAACCTTTTCTCATTTGAAGAAGGGTCATCAGGTATGAGTAACGGCTGTGTTTCTCTTATTTTCAGATTAAATTTTGCTAGTTTTTACCAAATCACAGTATAAATTGCACAAAATGACCTTGCGGTATCTGTTGTATCAGAATCTTGAAACAAGGTGACCAGAGAGATCAGTACCTGAAAGGTTTGCAGTAACGTAAGAGAAGGAATTCCATGTTTGTTTTCACACTAGCAAATTCTCTTGTCAATAGCTGTCCAAGACTCTTAAAGAAATTACAGTACTGGACTGAAGAAAGAAAACTGAATAAAAAATGTAGTCTGGGCTGTATCGACGTAGATAAGAAAGTTCCGTACGTTAACCATTGGAAAAATTCTCTCCTCGTTGTGTTGTATCATTCGCCAAAATCTCGTTTCGATGTATAGAGAGTTTTAGGAGATACGAGGTATGTTATGAATATTTCATTCTCGCGCACGTATGGGCATAGATTGGAGACAGATGCAGGCCTCCTCGCAAGTCTAAATGAAAATTTGATAGCTTGGCTAAATCACTTTCGCAGCAATATATGGTGTAATATGAGCAAAAAGCAAAATCATGGCCACCCAGATTTTCATAGCAAATTTTTTTCGAAATTACTGAACTGCGAATATCACAATAAGTATGACCAAGAGCGAGACAATGGTGACTTCACGATGCAGGTGATATACACTACTGGCCATTAAAATTGCTACACCAAGACGAAATGCAGCTCGGGTGAAAATAAATCGCCATTTCAAGGGAATCCTGTAACCCAGTCTGTCTTTAATAATGAATAACTCACCAGAGGATTTTTTTTCTACAACTCAATTATTTATGACATACGGAAAAACGCAGAAAATATCGTAACATCTTTCCGATCCTTTCCCAGTACTTTGGACAAATATATTACACTAGAAGTGACATGTGATTACATTTTCACGCAATTTGGGTGTATAGTTCCTGAGAAATCAGTAACCAGAACAACCACCTCTGGCCGTAATAACGGCCTTAATACGCCTGGGCATTGAGTCAAACAGAGCTTGGATGGCGTGTACAGGTACAGCTGCCATTCAGCTTCAACACGATACCACAGTTCATCAAGAATAGTGACTGGCGTATTGTGACGAGCCAGTTTCTCGGCCACCATTGACCAGAAGTTTTCAATTGGTGAGAGATCTGGAGAACGTGCTGGCCAGGGCAGCAGTCGAACATTTTCTGTATCCAGTAAGGTCCGTACAGGACCTGCAACATGCGGTCGTGCATTATCCTCCTGAAATGTAGGGTTTCGCAGGGATCGAATGAAGGGTAGAGCCACGGGTCGTAACTCATCTGAAATGTAACGTCCACTCTTCAAAGAGCCGTCATTGCGAACAAGAGGTGACCGAGACGTGTAACCAGTGGCACCCCATACCATCACGCCGGGTGATTCCCCAGTATGGCGATGACGAATACACCCTTCCAATGTCCGTTCACCACGATGTCGCCAAACACGGATGTGACCATCATGATGGTGTAAACAGAACCTGAATTCATCAGAAAAAAAGACGTTTTGCCGTTCATACACCCAGGTTCGTCGTTGAGTACACCATCGCAGGCGTTCCTGTCTGTGATGCAGCGTCAAGGGTAACCGCAGCCATGGTCTCCGAGCTGATATCCCACGCCACTGCAAACGTCGTCGAACTGTTCGTGCAGATGGTTGTTGTCTTACAAACGTCCCCATCTGTTGACTCAAGGATCGAGACGAGGGTGCACAATCCGTTACAGCCATGCGGATAAGATGCCTGTCATCTCGACTGCTGGTGATACGAGGCCGTTGGGATCCAGCACGGCGTTCCGTATTACCCTCCTGAACCCACGGATTCCATACTCTGCCAACAGTCATTGAACTCGGCCAACTCGAGTAGCGATGTGGCGATACGATACACCGCAGTCGCGATAGGCTACAATCCGACCTTTATCAAAGTCGGAAACGTGATGGTACGCATTTCTCCTCCTTACACGAGGCATCACAACAACGTTTCACCAGGCAATGCCGGTCAACTGCTGTTTGTGTATGAGAAATCGGTTGGAAACTTTTCTCATGTCAGCATGTTGTAGGTGTCGCCACCGGCGCCAACCTTGTGTGTATGGTCTGAAAAGCTAATCATTTGCACATCACAGCATCTTCTTCCTGTCGGTTAGATTTCGCGTCTGTAGCACATCATCTTCGTGGTGTAGCAATTTTAATGGCCAGTAGTGTATAAAGTTACAAGTAACACGAAACCCATTTGTTTTACCGATTAGTTTTTGTACAATCCTTAGAGAAAGATTGCAGGGTGTGTGCCTCGATTCTGTCAGCACAGGGCGTCTCCAACCGGAGCGCCGAAAGCAGGATAAAGACGTTTCGTTCATTCTGGGGCGCCGGCGCGGGCCGCGCCTATCGGTACCGCCACCTGGCTGCAATTGTCTGCTGCCTCATTAAATAACAATGGGATATTTCCCGCGCTGGGTCAAGTCGTCTTGCGATGGGCACTCTTGTGCAGGTACCCACCATTCTTGCTGTACCCAATGATTGCTTTTACAGCAGTTTTGTCTACACCACTAGAAAACATCCAAGTGTACGTTTCGCCTTTTTTTTATATTATTGGCTTTTGAAGCGTGCCCATGCAGCCATTTCAACACTGGAAATGTTGTACTATGGCGTGGTTTGACAATTGAGAGTACATATTAATTAAAGTTAAATTTCCTAAACAAAGGATAGATTCTGAAACAAACATTATTTTATATTCAGAGTACACTAATGAAGTGAGTAAACAAGGCGAAGATGGAACACAGAATACATAGAGGTAGTATGCTATAAAAATCCTACTGCTGACACTATAAGAAGTGACAAATTGCTTTTGGTACATATTTGGGATATTCCCGATTTCGATGTTTCGTAATGATGAAATGAAATGTTGCCTACTTAAGGAGCCTTGGAGTTAGTTTAGTGTATTACGTTTATTTGGCAAAAAAGGACCACTGCTGCCAGGCCCGGACATTCCAAGTCGACATGAAGCTAGTCCCGTCGACTTCAGTAGGCTAAAACCGCAAACAGCGATCATGCACATTTCTCAGGGTTATCGTGGCTTCGCAGGAGTCAGCGACTGCTGTTGCAAGTGGTAAACAGTTCCTCACAAGTCGTCAGCAGAACCCATTTCTAAGTAACTCGGACTTGTATGAGAAGGACTTTACTTCTGGGCCGGAAGGCGACAGGGCCGTCAGCCTTAAGCTATCTGAAGAGTTTTCCAGCAGTCTTGTCTCTTTTGTAAAAGTATTCTCTTCCGACACACTTCTTCCAACATTCTCAGCTTGAATTCGTGGGATGAAGGTCAATAGGTAGCTACCAACACTGCTGTGTTTAATTCGATTTCTCAAATCACTATGCTATTTAAGTTCGCTCTGCAATTTTCTACAGTTACGTGACATCTGGATGTGCACTGGATGGTTACCAGTATTTCTCTCGTCGGAACTACTCACAGGAAATTTAGTGTACTGTGAAATATCTACATAATAATTTGCAGCTTGGTATACCTAAGTGTTTCCTGAGCCAAAGTGGCTCATAAATATTACAATACTGATAACTTCTTCTCTGAAGCAACAATATGGTATATTTTTTTGGTTTTTGAGAGCACAAATATCTATAAATTATAAATTTTCAACCGGAATAAAATAATAATTCGATCCTTTTACCGTCCTCCAAATGATGATACAGCTGCTGAAAGGTTCATAGAAAATTTGAGTTTGATTTGAAACACATACCCGACTTATACAATTATAGTTGGTGGTGACTTTAGTTTACCCTCGATACGTTAGCGAAAATACATGTTTAATTCCGCAGGTACGCATAAAACATCATCCAAAATTGCGCTAAATGCATTCTCTGAAAGTTATTTCGATCAGTTAGTACATGAGCCCACGCGAATAGTAAACGGTTGTGAAAACACACTTGACCTTTTAGCAACAAATAATCCTGAGTTAATAACGAGCATCAAAACGGATACAGGGATTAGTGAACACACAGATGTCGTAGTGAGATTGAATATTGTAACACCCAAATCCTCCAAAAATAAACGAAAAATATACCTATTCAATCGACAGATAAAAATTCACTTGACGCCTTCCTGAGAGAAAATCTCCACTTCTTCCAAGTTAATGATATAAGTGTAGACCAGATGTGGCTTGAATTCAGAGAAATAGTATAGGCAGCAATTGAGAGATTTATACCAAAATAAATGAACAAACGACGGAGCTGATCCTCCTTGGTACATAAAACAGTTCAGAACACTGTTGCAGAAACAACGAAACAAACATGCCAAATTTAAACAGGCGCAAAATGCCCAAGACTGGCGATCTTTCACAGAAGCTCGAAATTTAGCGCGAACTTCAATGCGTGATGCTTATAACAGTTCCCGCAACGAAACTTTGTCTCGAAACCTGGCAGAAAGTCCAAAGAGAATCTGGTCGTATGTGAAGTATGTTAGCGGCGAGAAACAATCAATGCGCTCTCTGCGCGATAGCAATGGATATACTATCGCAGACAGTGCTGCCAAAGCAGAGTTACTAAACACACCCTTCCGAAATGCCTTCACAAAAGAAGACGAAGTAAATATTCCAGAATTCGAATAAAGAACAAGCTCCATACTTGACAATCCTATATAACCGATCACTTGACGAATGATCCGTACCCAAAGACTGGAAAGTTTCACAGGTCACACCAATGATCAAGAAAGGTAATGCCAATGATGCACTTAATTACAGGCGCATATCATTAACGTCCATTTGCAGCAGGGTTCCCGTGTGTTCGAACATTATGAACTATCTCGATGAAAATGGTCTATTGACACAAAGTCAACATGGGTTTAGAAAACATCGTTCTTGTGAAACACAACTAGCTGTTTATTCGCATGAAGTGTTGAGTGCTACTGACAAAGGATTTCAAATCGATTCCGTATTTCTGGATTTCTAGATGGCTTTTGACACTGTACCACACAAGTGGCTTATAATGAAATTGCGTGCTTATGGAATATCGTCTCAGTTATGTGACTGGATTTGTGACCTCCTGTCACAGATCGTAGTAATTGACGGATAGTCATCGTGTAGAACGGAAATGATTTCAGGCCTTCCCCAAGGTAGTGTTATAGGCCCTTCACTGTTCCTTATCTATATAAACGAAATGGGAGACAAACTGAGCAGCCGTCTTAGGTTGTTTGCAGATGACGCTGTCGTTTATCGACTAATAAAGTCATCAGCAGATCAAGACAAACTGAAAAAGGATTTAGGAAAGATATCTGAATGGTGCGAAAATTGTCAGTTGACCCTAAATAACGAAAACTGTTAGGTCATTCACATGAGTGCTAAAAGGAATCCGTTAAACTTTGGTTACACGATAAATCAGTCAAATATAAAGGCCGTAAATACAACTAAATACCTAGGAATTACAATTACGAACTACTTAAATTGGAAGGAACATATAGAAAATGTTGTGGGAAAGGCTAACCAAAGACTGCGTTTTATTGGCAGGACACTTAGAAAATGTAACAGATCTACTGAGGAGGCTGCCTACACTACGCTTGTCCGTCCTCTTTAGAATACTGCTGCACGGTGTGGGATCCTTGCCAGATAGGATTGTCGGAGTACATCAAAAATGTTCGAAGAGGGGCAGCACCTGTATTCTCGCGAAATATGGGAGAGAGTGTCACTGAAATGATACAGGATTTGGGCTGGACATCTTTTAAAAAAGGCGCTTTTCGTTGCGACGTAATCTTCTCACAAAACTCCAGTCACCAACTTTCTCCTTCGAATGCGAAACTATTTTGCTGACACCGACCTACATAGGGAGAAACGATCACCACGATAAAACAAGGTAAATCAGAGCTCGTACCGAAAGATATAGGTGTTAGTTCTTTCCGATCGCTATACGAGATTGGAATAATAGAGAATTGTGAAGGTGATTCGATGAACCCTCTGCCAGACACTTAAATGTGATTTGCAGAGTATCCATGTAATTGTAGGAGTAGAATCAATGATAATATTGATAAACATACAGAGCTTTTTCCTGCAAAGAAATGGCTATATTAATTGATTGAATTTATTCATTTCGAGAGTACTGAAGGAGCAATCTGTTTTATTTCTAAACAACATTCAGCAGCCTTATTCCCACAAAATACTTCTTTATTTAAGACAACAGTTTGCAACAGATTTTGCTGTCATCCTCACGTCTTAAAAGCTTTTTGTTGTGGAACGTTTTCATTTTACGTTGAACACCACGCCAAGTTGGCATATAGATAAAAATCAGCACATTATAAGATGCTTTTTAATTATTTTAGTTATGACAAATCTTTTATAATTTGTAGATTTTTATCCACATAACAACTTGGCCTGGAATTTAACGTAAAATGAACACGTTTCGCAGCAAAATGATTTTTAATACCTGAAGATGATAGCAAAGTCTATGGAAAACGGTTGTCTTAAATAAAGATATATATGTGATCTAGGCTGTATTAATTGCTCATGCTGCTGCTACAAGCACAATTCAACGGATATTCTGTACCCCAGGAAGACTAAAACTGTGTTTATATCCAACAATTAGTGAAAACAAGTTATCTGAGCTGTACATGCTAAGTGCTCACATAAGATAATTGATTGAAAATCTGAATTCACTATCTTTTTTATAGTTATTTACAAATTTGGGCAACAGCTTCGGTGATTGTTATTCATCTTCAAGAAGCACCCTGTGTAATATTATATTTTGTGTAGTTCCATATCAGAAGTGGTTCTACTCAGTTTTTCAATGCAGAGAACAGAAATTACATTTCAAGTATTTGTTAAACATCTAACTCCGTGTCTCATGTCACATCGTGTTTCGTTTCCCTAACTCTGCTGGAGGTCGGAATTTTACGTGTCACCGATGGGCCAGGAATATGTTAATCGTCGTACATTGCTAAATGCTTTATTAATTAACTGCACACACGTTTACCGAGAAGCAACAATGCAACTGTTTGAACGTATCGGCTGCCAGCTTATGAAGACATGACGTCATAGTCATGAAGACTACCAACTTGTATCGACATGTATCGAGCAGAACTAGGAAGCAATGTAACACTGCCACGGATACAGACATTGGAGCATACTAAATCATGTGGTTTTATTGTTTTGATTATAAGAAATTTAGCTTTAAAGATTCGAATTTCGAAACAGTATTTTGTAAAAAATGATTTCTCTTTGTATGTTATGTCCCAAGTTTCGATTTCAATTGGGGGCTGGAGCGGGGGGGGTGGAGTGGAGGCCGATGGCGGAGGTTCCTTGACGGCGTGCGTTCCACAACCTGCATTTGCGTATTCGGCGACACGTATCTCTGCATGGCAGTCGGAGAATTCGTTTGGTAAGGGGATCCTGAGGCAAAGCACAAGGTAGCTGAGATTGTCCTCTTGCGAAGACCCAATAGCAAAAATTTGCATTTAAGTGGGGTACTGGTAGAGGATGTCCTGGGGAGATAAATTAAAAGTAAAGTATGGGGTAGTCTCCTTCTTGTATTACAGAAGACTCAAAATGATTCTGAGCCTCTTAAGCACAGGGACGGACTTTTTTCGGCCCACACTCAGTGAAAAAATGGTTTTGCTTTGCGCAGGTCCAAATGGCAAGAATGGTTTACAAAGTGCAGTCTGGGTTGTTCTGCCAGGAACAAATGAAAACTTTATCTTTAGTACAGGAAGAATTTCAAAGACGCGATATACACAAACTCAAACATTCATTTCAAATAATTATCATTAAAGTAGAAACAAGTGACACCAAAAGAAAGTGAAAACCGACTTCGGGGCATAGGACGGAATTAAAAAAAAAAAATATTGAGGAATACTCGTGGATAAGCAGTTTTAATTTTGATTTTATTTGTTTGGTTTTATTTCCCCTATCATAAACTCACAAACGAAGTACGTTACTTTTTTTCCAGTAACATAACAGAATTATAAAAATAACCTCAAGATGAGTTACATTATCACTTGGAACAAAAAATTCGTCAAACTACACACGCAGCCCGTCAAAAAGAGATTTTAATAAAACAAATCAAAAAGTTCTCGTCATAGTTGATTATTGTTGCTACACAGGAAAATCCTCATGGAAGTCGGTTCAGGGCATCAGTCTTTGTCAGTATATGTAGGAAACGTTCTTTGCGTGCACAGTAAGCGAAAATAATATAGCTAATACCTCCCTGCGAAGTGCTGTTGCAGTCGCAAATAGGGGAATGTAACAAAGGAATTATGTAGCGATGTGTCGGGAAACCGTAGTGGTTGAACCTCATCCTAATAAAAGCGCCCATGTTTTGCTCAATGACAATGAAAGGAAGCGAAACGTGTATGATAAGGCTATAGGCGGGATGTCTCCGTAATGTCTTTCCTTGAAGCAAAATGTGAGGTTCTTTCTTGTCACTCAGAGAAGACTCTTTTTCCTGATAAGGCGATGACATGTTGTAAACCAGAGTTAAATCCTCAATAACAGTTTTTGCCAGTATTCTCGAAGGAGTGTTCACCAGCCTTTTCAATACCTTCTTTGCGAGTAACCTCAATAGTGAGTTTATCAACGCGCTCGTTGCCGTTGATGTCAGTATGTGTTTTTGGTGCTAAACAACTCAATGATTTGACTTCCATATATTCAACACACATTTGTTGGGCGTACTTCTCTTTTCTCCACCTCCATTCGGCATTAGTTACATATTCCAGACCGTTTTTAGTGACGAGGGATGCTGGAGTGTTGGAATACAGCTTTTCAGCATCATTTAATGACGTTCAAGGTAGCAATATTATTCCTAAGGAAAAGAGACGCTTTTTCTAGCTGACAGAATCTCGATGAGTCCGTAACTGCGGACAGAAATACGCACGTTCTGGGTAATGCACGAGCTTTTAATTTGGATACATCTGTGTTCGCATGAATGGCTGTAAGTAGTCTTTGAGACAGTTACCTCCTACTACGTTCCCGTAATCAGATTCAACAAAATACCTTGGAATATTTCCCAACAGAACAAAACAGTCACAGTCGAATGCTGACGTGAGTAGTGACTTCGACGTTTTGCTTTATGGTCTGCGGTTTTCCTCATACTAACAAATGATGACTTGTATTCTTACGGATCATCTTGTTTCGTAGCGTACATAATATATGTATTTTTTTTCCTGAGTGCTACTTTTCCTGTAACATAACGCATCGTTAGGACTTTTTCTTCTAATATGCAGGGGCAACTAGTGAGATTTTATCAAGAGGGCATTGTCTGGCGTTGTTCACATTGCACACGAGCACATCCTGAGGGCACGGTAATGTATAGCCCGTCTGTGTCGTCAAGGTATCTCACGCCGGCATTACCACATTAACAGCAGCCGTAATCTAGCCCCGATCTAATGATAGATCTGTACAGAATCAATAACGTTGTGAGCTGAGCTCCCCACCAAACCCTAGTGAGATATTGCATGACGTTCGGTGCCTTATTACTCGAAACCATTCAAGTGTTGACGTAAATACGTCTGTTATCAAAGATCATGCTCTAAGTGCGGATGCGTGATTTTAGCGGTAGTGCTCTGCCACCCAAGCACTGGCCAAAATACGGATTTATGACTCTCTCATTTTTCAGATGGTATGTCCAAGTGATGTGCGTGTAACCAGTGTCCCGATCTCCTCATAGTAGCATTCGGATGGTCACTAATTTTGGTGTTACGTAGAATCACATTAAGAGGTTAGAATGGTATCTGAATGTAAATCTCGGAAGAAGCTGCTTCTTAAATTTTGTAAAAAGCAATGCTGATATTTTTTATTTTTCAATGTTGACTATGATTCTCCATACCTGTACATGACGGCGTGGTTCGTTAATCTTAGTGGGTGAGGAGTGGTGAGGTACCAGTTTCTCAGCAACCATTTGTACATTTTAAAAAAGAAAATGGCGACGGTGGATTATTATTGTAATGTTCGCCTACTTATTTATTACTCGGCGAGTTTAATAAAACGCGCTACCCATCTTGCAGACATTCCATGTTCTATCAGTGCTACAGATTATGAGAGCATATCTTCTCATTGTCCCAGCATCACTGTCTCTGATTTGCTTCTTCCCCGTATAGGCTCACGTTTCGACGTGCAAACAATAAACTTGGAAATTGAAGTACCTTAATGGGGAAAATATAGTCTTACGAAATAAAGTTATCGAAACATAGGATTCCACTTGATGTTTATTTCTTAACGTTTACCAGTAACCAAGAAACGCGAGGAAGAGCCAGATTATGTTCATTCATTAAATCAAATTCAGCTTAAGCTAACTATGCTCAGAGAACCGCAACAGGACACAATCTAATGATTCACATAATGACAATATGTTTAAAACGTCACGCCACCGTGCACCAAGGCATTGATCAACATGACAAATGATTAATGGTAACACATTACACTACACTGTCCAAAACGCGTGTTGTATTTCTTCGTATAAAACTTCTAGTAACTTATGACACACAACCGTTTTCCGAGGCACTGTTAACTGCGACGAATAATTATCCGTATCGTATTCTACCTGAGCGTCGCGACACATGTTGCCTCGCTCATACCTGATGGAAGGCTCGTAGTGAGCTACAGAAATAGTTTCGTGTCTGCTTGTTCAGTATGCGCTTCTGACCGTCCATTCATCTTCCAGCAATAACGACTTAGTTAAAATGTTTTCTCATTTGCGTTTTTACTTTAGTTAATGACTTATTATTAACCTCCTATCTTCTTTTTCTTCTTTTTACAGGCCACGCGCTGCATCAACGATCATCTTCCACTACTTCTATCTCTCGCTGTCTCTCTCCACATTGCTGGGATTCCTAATGCTGTGAAACGTCTTGTTGCTTGGAGAGGCCCTCAAATGCATTCTCAGGAATTCCGTTGGTTTCCGTTCTAGTCTCATTCCCAGCGTATTGTAGTCTCCTACTTTTTAATTTCTGGACGATAGTGGAGCCCTTCATGATAAATTTCAGTGGTATTTCGAACTCTCCAGACGCCATTCTCCAACACAGATCCCCAGTTTTTTTTCATCACTTTTCTTACGAAAGATTCAGTTTTTCTCTTTCTTTCTTGGTAAGTATCCTTCTATCAGTGCAGCAAATGTTAACAGTATGGCTCGAGGCGCATAGCAGTGTTGAAATAATAAATATTAACTAACACCACTACACTGCTCCGCGCCGCGCTCAGTATGTGATTTCCGACTGTCTATACAATGCTTCAGCATGACACAGTCACCGTTAGCAACCTCATACCTCTATGCACGGTGTACTCTTCCTACCTTACTGCCGCTGAATGTTCTTGTCCGACTGATAACAAGTAAAAGTAAAATGAAAACAATGTGGGTGAAAAATGCGGCAGAAATGCCTCATCTCGACTAGATGTTTTTTACTGGGTGAAAAATATCGGTGGGAGGGGGAAGGGGGGGGGGGGGAGCCGGCTGCTGCTCTCCAGCGCAGCAGTTTGCATCGAGGTAGGTCAGAGCGGCACGAACGACGTGTCGTTTTACGGCACTGTTGAGAAATGACGTCACAGAGAACTCAAAGACAGGGCACAGCCACCTGCCTTAACACGTTAGGTATGTAGAGTCCAAACTACCGTCTACAAGATCCAGAGCTGATCGTGTTACGTACCCATTGGCACCACACGCCACGGGACCGTATGCTAACCCCTAACGCATTCTGGCAACGTTTGCTGTCGCCGGCGTCTCCAGACATGGATCCGTCCGTCGTGGTACTGTACGGGACACGCTTGAAAAGCACCGTGTTGTCACTTCTCCGTCCAGCACAGCCGTTTGGGCACGCCTCTCTGTGCTGCTGCACCAAGGGAAGCCTCAGTAATGGTCACCGTGCTGGGAGTCAGCCGTGTTCAAGTCGTCGTCGTTCTGTCCGCACAGGGATACATGTCTTGATACAGCCAATTCCATTTCGTATTTCTAGGTGTGTGACGTGGGTGTACGATGCTGCATCGCCGAGCAAAAAATGTGTGTGTCATCTTGGGCTCTAGTCTCAAGGAGTCGTGAAATTCTACATGGCATTGACTACGGCCATTCGGAACTCACTGACACCATTTTTGACTGACAGTCGTAGGATTTCGACCAAGGCAAGGAACAATATCGCGAAATGGTAGACTGTAGACTCGATAGACCACGATTCTGCAGCTGTCAAAGTCCCTCACGTGCTGGTGGACGTTCCTCATTCTTGCACGAGGTATAACACTTTCATGTCACGAACAACCAACAAACCGACATTCAAATACGATTTCTGAATGAAAAACTCACTTCGTAATCTTTCCTTGCATTCGGAACGTAGGTGCGTTTCCTACTGAATATTTTGTGCTGTTCGACTTAAATGCTAATTATTTGCGTTTCTAAGCATGCAGTACACTCCGTGCCAATTTGACATTTGCAGCATGCTGCCTATATGAAGTTGAAATTCTAGTGGTGCAGGCTACTGCATGAATTTGATTTCATTTTTAAGAGATCTTGATGAAATTAGTCGATAAAGCAAAATGAGACACCTACACAATTAAAAAAAACATGACAGAATTAAAAACTAAAAACACTTTCGGCTGATGGCCTCGCTATTGAATAAAACGTATGTGCTGCCAGAGACGCAACGTTGTTAACAAGGGAACATTCCCAAGTGTCAATGAACGATCTTGATGAAACTTGGCGGGTATGTAGAGGAGGCAAAATAGTGCAGGTTTACAGGAATACCATCGAAATTATGAAACATAAAAAATGTGTTTTATGTAAAAGTTGAAGTGTAACTAACGTTCTTGAAACCTGTATAATCACTTGTGGAAAATTTTGGCAATTTGCAAACTACCCCACTACCATAAAAGAATTTTGCAAAATGGAAACTTTTATTACAACACAAATAAAAGAAGCTTTCACACCACGTACATCCATGTGTAATATAGCTCGTTTCTGTAATACCATTTTTGGGAAATAAGTTGCACTCATTGTGCTGTAGCAGTATGTTCAAGATTCCTAGATAAAATATCTAAATGTTCATTATTATTCTAATTATTTATTGTACATACTGTTGTTGTATTATGTAAATTGTTATTTTACGTTTTCATTTTTTTTCGTTCACTGATACGCATATGTGTATTCTGTTGATTAAAAACTGGAAGTAATCCACTGTCATCATATCGTTACAGTAACGATAATCTGTAATGAAATGCTTAAAACATAATGCTTCTGTACACATAGAACACAAAATGAAAGACATTTCTTCACATAATACACACGATGGACAAGGCAATAAAAATTAAAAATCAGCAGGCGTCGCAAAATTGGCGGGCGATCCTCTAACTATCCTAATTTATAGCAGACATATTTCGGTATAATGGGAAACCTCGGCAAATAGAATTCACTATACTAGAGACTGTAGATTGATGACATTGTTTCTCAAATGGAGATTAACATCATAATCATGCATCAGATCTAGATGTGAAAACCATCTCTCAAAGTCCAATGGCTCTTTCACACTTCGCACCCCAGCAATCTAACGATAATACAGATTTTTCTTACGCACTGGGAAGAAAAACATCTGGGAAATATTTTTTGACGTGGCCAAACGTTTATTCACCAGAGAAATTCTCCATTATCTTCTTTTAAAACTATGAAAAGAGGGCAAAGCAGTTTGCCAACTGCAGAGAGTGTTAGTTTAATCGTGTATCTATGAATAACTAATGACAATGACTGCCCCATGGATTAAACTTTCTTTGCACTCTTTTGGAACAAAGTACATCCAGAATTCAATCTCAGGTTGAATGAGCTCTCTTCAGAGTTTTACATATTTTCGGCCTCAAAAATCCTGATGTGCTCCTTCACTTGCACTACAAATAGTAATAAGACCTCGTCGGCACCATTTTTATCGTTTTATAGTGCCTAGTTCTAAGCTTTGTTATTTTCTGAGATGCAGCTCCGTGCGCCTTTTTAGAATTTAGTAGCCACTTGGGACTTGCCCACTTTTGAAGGTCAGTATCAGGGATAACATGTCGACGAGCTATAGCCTCTAGCACTTCGTGAAATCCAGCAGTGTATTACCTTCATCCTATCACGTTTCGAGCCATCGT
The DNA here is from genome assembly GCF_021461385.2 of Schistocerca piceifrons. Lineage (NCBI taxonomy): Eukaryota > Metazoa > Arthropoda > Insecta > Orthoptera > Acrididae > Schistocerca > Schistocerca piceifrons. Next base: position 237,273,258 of record NC_060140.1, read on the forward strand.
GAAGAACATAGCTTCCCCAGCGAGATATCTCCTACTGATCTAACTTCGCGATGTTTATGTTGCATGAATCAAAGATAACTTTTTCCCTTCTTTCTGTTTTTCCAAAATTCAACCACAGATTTCCTATATTTGAAATTTAATTCGCTTTATGCAAAAAGTGCATTGCCTGGGAAGGAATACTTCTCATGTGTTTCACAATCCGATAAACAATCATCGTAATCATTGACATATGTTGTAGCTCCGATCCATCAAACCGTAGCCCATTATCTAGTTCTGTAGTAGTCGAATGACAATCCATGCTGTAACAAAGCAATCTCAAAATGCTGTCCTTCAGTTCCACTTCCTGCGATTTGATACTACTCTCAGGGTCGGCAACAACTTTCTTCAACATCACAGGTTCAGTGAACACTAGCACATACAGGCAGCCCCAAGAAGAATCCGCAGAAACGTCCTTGTAAATTGCAACGTCCAGAAATCCGTGCGATTTTCGGTAATTCAAATAGAACTCCGTGGTAGTGCGTTATGATAACAGTAGCGTGGTCCAGAATCGTGCGGCGATGTACAGTTGCGGAGTGCACTGAAAAGTCAAAGAAACTGGTACACCTGCCTAATAGCGTATAGGTCCCCCGCGAGCACGCAGAAGTGCTGCAACACGACGTGGCATGGACTCGACTAATGAATGAAGTAGTGATGGAGGGAACTGACGCAACGAATCCTGCAGTCTGTCCATAAATCCGTAAGAGTAAGAGGGACGAAGATCTCTTCTGAACAGCACATTGCAAGGCATCCCACGTATGCTCAATAATATTCATGTCTGGGGAGTTTGGTGGCCAGCGGAAGTGTTTAAACTCAGAAGAGTGTGCCTGGAGCCACTCTGTAGCAATTCGGGACGTGTGGTCTGTCGCGCCGTCCTGCTTGAATTGCACAAGCCCGTCGGAACGCACAAAGGACTTCAATGGATGCAGGTGATCACGCAGGATGCTTAAGTATTTCTCACCTGTCACATTCGTATCTAGACCTATCAGGGGTCACATATCACTCCATCTGCACACGCCCCATGCCATTACAGATCCTTCACCAGCTTGAAAAGTCCCCTGCTGACGTGCAGGGTACATAGATTAATGAGGTTGTCTCCATACCCGTACACGCCCATCCGCTCAATACAATTTGAAACGAGACTCGTCCGACCAGGCAACATGGTACCAGTGATCAACAAATGGTTCGAATGGCTCTGAGCACTATGGGACTCAACTGCTGAGGTCATTAGTCCCCTAGAACTTAGAACTAGTTAAACCTAACTAACCTAAGGACATCACAAACATCCATGCCCGAGGCAGGATTCGAACTTGCGACCGTAGCGGTCTTGCGGTTCCAGACTGCAGCGCCTTTAACCGCACGGCCACTTCGGCCGGCAGTGATCAACAGTCCAATGTCGTAAAGCTTTGTGCCGTGCAGTCATCAAGTGAACACGAGTGGGTCTTCGGCTCCGAAAGCCCATATTGATGATGTTTCGTTGAATGGTTCGCACGCTGACAGTTGTTGATGGCCCAGCATTGAAAGATGCAGCAGTTTTCGGAAGGGTTGCACATCTTTCACGTTGAACGATTCTCTTCAGTCGTCGTTGGTCCCGTTCTTGCAGGATCTTTCTTCGGCCGCAGTTATGCCGAAAATTTGATGTTTCACCGGATTCCTGATATTCACGGTATACGCGTGAAATGGTCGTACGGGAAAATCCCCGCTTCATCGCTACCTCCGACATTCTGTGTCCCATCGCTTGTGCGGAGACTATAACACCACGCTCAAACTCGCTTAAATCTTCATACCCGACATTGTAGCAGTAGTAATCCATCTAACAATTGCGCCACACACTTGTTGTCTTATATAGGCATTGCCGGCCGCAGCGCCGTATTCTACCTGTTTACGTATCTCTCTATTTGAATACGCATGCCTATACCAGCTTCTTTTGCGCTTCAGTGTAGCAGCAAGCAGCAGACTAGACAGCTGTAGAACTGTCGGTGCCGGCTTATACGACAGGAGACGCCAACGACGAGACAACAGCAGGCGCAGCTCTCTGCAAACTAGCCACGTGGTCTGTGGTATCGCCAGCTAGCTGTGTCCTGTGGATCCTACGAGCTGCTAGGTGGCGAACCTCGGTAGACTGCAAGTAGCTAACTGCAGTTTCTCTGGGCTGCGGTTAGTGAGAAGTGGTGCCGAACATGGCCGGCGCCTGGACATTGAACCAGGGCGTGTTACCGTACGGTGCAGTCTTTCTATTATCTTCTAATAATATTCTTCAGAAACAGCTCTTGATGTAGGATACGAGTCCTGACATCACCGTCATCGTGTCACGAAGACTTGCCCCAGCGACTGTTTTCCGTGGATGGCGCGCTGAGCAGTACGTACTCGAACGCTTCGTCCAAACAGACCGGCTGACTGTACGTACGCTGTGTGACTATTTGTGAGATCTTTTTTTTGACAGCATACGGAGATCCATCACGAAGAGAACGTCACTTTCACAATTCACAGTCTCTGCAGCTGGCAAACTCGTTACTCCCCTTTTCATAGTTTTAAAAGAAATGGACAGTTTGAACCGAGAATGCAAGAATCTCTTTATGAAACCCCAAATGTTTTTCTGACTGCATCGACATCAGTAAGCTAACGTCTGAACAAAATACACTCATGTCACATGGTAAACCGAAAAAAGAAAAAAAATATTATTCCGAAAGCATATTGTGTACGACTTACTTTCCAAAAATGATAGCTGAAAACAGCTATATTACACATGGGTTATGTGGCGTGAAAGCTTCTTTAATTTATGTTGTAACAAAAGTTTCCATTTTATAATTCGATAATGGTGGTGGAGTGGTTACCAAATTTTCAGTTCTTTTCAAAAGCTGATTCCGGAGCTTTTAAGAACATTAGTTACATTTCAGCTTTTATATGAAATACCTTTTTTAAACATGTTTCATGATTTCCAAGCCATTCCCTCTAAACCTAATCTGCCACCCAACCTTTCGGCCTGTGTTTTACCCCTTAAAAGTGAAATGGGACACAATCAAAGCCCACCGTTGTGCCGAGCGGTTCTAGGCGCTTCAGTGTGGAACCGTGCGACCGCTACTGTCGCAGGTTTGAATCCTGCCTCGGGCATGGATGTGTGTGATGTCCTTAGGTTAGTTCGGTTTAAGTAGTTCTAAGTTCTAGGGGACTGATGACCTCAGATGTTACATTCCATAGTGCTCAGAGCCATTTGAACCATTTGAACACTATCAAAAAAATACAGATTGCATTAGTTTTTCCCGTCTACACACTCGCCATGTTTCATCAAGATCGTTCACTGACGCTTGGAAACGTTCCCTTGTTAAGTGAAAAAGGACGTCGCACTCAAGGCTGGCAAGCAATTGAATGTGGACTGTGAGCCGGTCGGTGTGGCCGAGCGGTTCTAGGAGCTTCAGTCTGGAACCGTGCGACCGCAACGGTCGCAGGTTCGAATCCTGCCTCGGGCATGGATTTGTGTGAAGTCCTTAGGTTAGTTAGGTTTAAGTAGTTCTAAGTTCTAGGGGACTGATGACCTCAGATGTTAAGTCCCATAGTGCTCAGAGCCATTTTGTGGGCTGTGCTGATTCCAGTAGCGAGAAACACGTGACAGCACACTGTACACTTCATCACACACACGTTGAAGGCGTAAGGATCACACTGAGAGCCAGAGTACGTGCTTGCCTACCTCTATCAGAGTTTTTCTCTTATTCTCCCAATATGTATTTTCACATCCATTTGTCTGTCAGATATTCAGTTCTTCCTCTCCTGATAGTAAAATAAGTCTCCTTTCATAGACTGCCTGCTGTTGGCGGTCGATAGAGAACTTGAACAAAAATGTTTTGTTTCTCTTAGATGCACTGTTTCACAAAACTGTGCATGTGCCAAATCAAGAGGGAACATAGACCAAAAACTTTATTTGTGTCCTGCAGGAGATTAAATTGTTTCTAAAAATGCAACATCTGTGAGAAAGATCCACAGTAAATTACTTCTACGCCTATTTTTCATACGGTCCTCTCACCCTCTTGACCTCCTATTGTTTATTTGGGAAGAACGTATGGCCTCCCAAGTTTCAAGTTTATATGTAGGAGAGAATGTTGAAAACGGCGACGAATATTCCTTGACTGCATGTGATTCAGTGTTATCTACGCTTGTACTGGACAGCAGTAGCAACGAAAGATATATCTTCCGATTTTAGATTTTTCGCTGCTTATTGAGAATTTCAGAAGTATGATGTCATCTCCCACCTGAAAATTTATGTAATCTGTTCAGTCTCAACTTGTTTCCAGGACACGTCAATGTATATTCAGTTTGACAATTCCACCCATTTTAATATACGTATTTTGTTATCCTGGTGGTGTAGTGGTTGTCTGCCTTCGTCAAGGCTACTGTGCTGACGCGTGTCTGTGTCCCGCCCGCGGGGCGACTCTTGCCTGTACTTTTGTTTATACCGGCTGTTACACGCACGCTGACTCTACTAGCAAGTCCACATGGCGAACGAATATAGTAAACCAACGCTACGAGTCACCTTTTGGACGACCCAAAGCACTCGAAGAGGAACGTTTCCTAAAAGACAAAGTACAGATACCGGCATCGGACACCATAGGAATATATTTTTCGATCGTCAGTAGCACCGTCTGTATGAAAAATATCAACGACGCAACGTGTGACAAGATCATCAGGGAGGCAAGTCGAGGACTCCGCTTCTGCCACGTAGATGGCAATGTAGGCACTGTGACAGTCGATCACACGGGGATGGGAGACAGAGCAATTAGAGTTTTCGAGCTGACTTTCGAACTGCCTACTGATGCTGTGATAACCACCCTCCACCCCTACGGCACTGTCATTGACTACGTAGCCGAGAAAAGAGCGCAGTTCTTGAATTGTGACAAGTGCGTATCGATTTCCGTAGCCATGTGCTCTCCTACACCGGCATCGGGGGGCTACAGAGCTTTCATGTACGACGGCCAACACCGCACGTGCTCGGGTTACGGGAAAGAGGGTCATCTTCGGTCGTAATGTATACAGCGATGGATCGCACCGTACTGTCAACGTACGTGACGCCCCCACCCAGCCCGACTACTTTGCAGCGGCGCTTGCAATCTTACGATTCCTGTCGCTTATCCGTCCCAGCCCCAACAACCATAAAAGCAACGGTTTGGGCGACGCGAAGGGACCAATAGGCAGGGAGACCTGCCACACACCAGCTTCCTCCACCTAACACCACGACTGCTGAAGTCACTGTGTCCTCACTTGGATCGCTTGTGGTGTCGACGGAAGCCTTCGAACCTGGGCGGCAGGACTCATGGCCGTCGTCTGACGCGGAAGGATATATTCGCAAGCAGCGTTCGCCGCGGCGGCGCAAGCGGAGTCGCAGGTCGATACTAGGAAACAATGACAGTGCGACGCACGAGAATGATGACATCACACGTGAGGACGACGCCCACCTCCCGATGTCAGGTGACGGTGACAGTGGCGGACAGCCTTGTATAACTATCACGCCAGCGCTAATCTCCTCTGTGACTGGCGTAACGAACTACGCGCGGATGGAGACAATTGTCTCCCCGAGGGCATTGCACAACCGCTCCCTCACAGAGGAAGACCGTATTGACACCAAACACAGCCGCGCCACAGCGGCGTGGGGAGACGGTTAAGACACATCGACGATCCCAATGGGGTCGAAAACTCAGTTAGCCCCACCCACCCATCACTTAAAAGTGTTCCCCCTGCTGTCAGGTGTGATGGGGTAGTGTTAACCGTTGACTACACCCACTTACTCTCTCTTCGGTCCTTGATCAACTTACATTTAACCTCCAGAAAAGGGCACAGACCGACCACAGTAAATATAAATATGATTCGCAGCACAGTGAAGATATAATTACTATGAGACGTGATTCACGGGTCATATGTTGACGTTGTCCTATTATAAGAGGTGCATATTGCAACGATTCCAGTTATTTACGGACACAACTTGTAGCACTCTGTTGGTGATCAGACCGGATGTGGGGCGACGATCTACGTCAGAGAGGCTACTGGTCATATAAGTGACCATACTCCCATTCACACGGAACATGGCAATTACCAATTCGGAATGCGTTATCATCAATCTATAAGCCCTCTCAGGCACGTCCAACCGACGTCACTTCCTGTTTCTTAATCTTAATCGCCTCCTTATTCGTTGGCCGTTTTGACCATATTATACCGCATTTAACTTTTATACCGTATTAACTACGTATTGCATCCCAAAGATCAACATCCCAGCTACGCACGATATCAAGCCCTATGGACAATGCTGAAAAAACTCCGCCTTCTTGATGAATGGGAGAAGGTCCACAGCGACGCCCATGGCCACACACATCTTACAAGCCATTCTGCAAACATAAAGACTGCATCAACGTCTCTCTGACACCCTCCAGTTCGGAGTGCTCGGGGCGGAAAAATGGCCATTCGCCTTTTACGACCTCTGAGCGTTCATCAGCTCCCTCCTAGTTAAACCGCAGTAAGTCTGGCGCAGCAGTGGGACATGGAAGCTTCACACATCCCTCATCCATGACCCAATTTGTCGATAGTGCGTTGCAGAGCCGGCCGGAGTAGCCGGGTTTTTCTTGGCGCTACAGTCTGGAACCGAGCGACCGCTACGGTCGCAGGTTTGAATCCTGCCTCGGGTATGGATGTGTGTGTTGTCCTTAGGTTAGTTAGGTTTAATAATTATAAGTTCTAGGTGACTGATGACCTCAGAAGTTAAGTCCCATAGTGCTCAGAGCCATTTGAACCATTTTTTGCGTTGCAGATGTGTGAACTTCTTGTGAACGCCGCCTTTCCAGGTAGCTTTCCACATTGGTGTTACAACTGCGTCTAACTGTTACTGTTGAGTAGTTAGCTCTTCTTAACAGCATCCCATACGAGCAAACCAGTTGCGTCTTTCCTGTGGTTACTCATACTTTAAGTCCCTGGGCTATGCACGGCTCTGAAAAAAATAGCTCGTTGTAGTCGTAGGTTGTGCTGCCACGTCTGATTTCGTGCCCTGGAGCTAATTCGCTGCAAATAATAACCTGTAGCTGTGAACCTGCAGTCAAACGGTCCGTGCATCGACTAGAACTGCCAGTTAATAAAATACACAGAAATACGAAATAATAGTTAAATGAACAATTGAACAACAAAGGTTCTATTCTAACGTCTATAATACATGTAGACCACAGAAAATTATATCAATGATGTTTATTCAAGAAAAGACATCTCAAATAAAGGAAAAGTGGTCCTACGATTTTCAGTTAAAGTACAGCCACAAAACTACCCTTATCAAATGCAGTCATGTTGAGACCATTACGAGAATAGTAGCAAAATACGCAAAACTGTCATTCGCGATACAAAGAATAGTTACTTAAACTCTTTCTGTCCTCAGTTCTGTAATTCAATCGTAATAAGTTAGTCAAACTATGGAGCACATTCAGACATCTCGGAATATAAGGCCTTTCAGAAGATAAAATATGGTAGCACCACCCAGAATGAATCACCGAAACGACTGAATCACGCCCGTTACCATAGGCAGGTCTGCCTCCTTCCAGCACTCGACATGATGTGTCCAGAATCTCTCCCTTGAGTTCTCCACTTGACTTCCGCAGTATTCCGCTTCTGGCTGCTTCTCAATTGGCTGAAGGCCGTCTCCACAAAAATACATCGTCCTTGAGCTCTACAGTCATAATTTTAATCTTCTTGACCACTTGCCCGCACTAAACTACTGTATTTCAATTATATTCAAATAAACAAATGTTATAAACATTCTGTCACACATATATAATTTACAATAATTATAAATAAATGCTTGCCGGTAAATAAATAAGGCAGTATTCTTGTGCAGTTGCGCTCACGGTAAATGACAACAGAAACTCGTCACATATTATTTAAACAATTATTTGTTGCATCCTTCCTTGATTTCAACTGTGGTGACTACTAGCACATGCCATTGTCTACTTCTAAACTAGCACTGATTTTAATAACACTTGCAGTCAACATTTAACAAAGTTACTGGGAAAATAGTAAACTGTTCATTAAATATCTACTCAAATATGACAATATGAGACTTATTCATGCTGTATTCATTAGCCGTTTAAATGTGGAGAATATGATGTTCTGTCAAATATTGGGTAATAAAAAGATGTAAAGGACGTAATAGATCAAGAAATATACGCACAGATACGTAGCTTTCAGCGATTATAGATACAGTGAAATTCCATCTGTGATATCGTATGTTTAAATAGCACGATCGAGAGGTTCAGCGTGTAAATTATTAACTTTTGTTGTTTTAAATTTATTGAAATTACTGTTGTGTCACTGTATGCACCTCGTTTACCTGATGTCGCAGATGTATTTAGATTTGCTTTAATACCTGATGTCAATTATTGTAGAGTTTTGAAGAGCTATAAGAAACTATCTTTCAGTTTGGGCCGAACCCCGCCATTGCCGGGAACATAGTGATTGTCCGACGTCAAAGTTCCCAATGAGACAGCACGTACCTGTAGACTGTGTCTCGACATCTTAACAGCATACAATTACTAAATCTAACACAAGTAATAATTACTGTGTATATTAATTAAATCCCCGAATAAACACATAAATTTAAAGTAACTTTCGATCGGCCCTCTCTCTTCATAAGTTATTAGCACTTTTGCGCTTATTTGATAGCACTTTCTTGTTTTGACCACATCTTCCGGGCATTGTATTAACAGGAACATAGCACACGATCGATTTTCTGGTTCGAAGTTCATGCGATTCACTGTCCAGCCGCCTCTGCCGAAATTCGTGACGCCCTTGGACAAGCACTGCGCCGAACATGCGTCATTCCGCTGTCGCCGTCAGTGTTGAAGGACGATAGCTGTCGAAATACGACTGTGGTGTAGTTAACAGTATTGATATGACTTTCCGAATCCTCATAAATCAGCCACTTCACCCTCCCTTGTGGAATCGATACAGTCACAAACAGGACAGCAAGCGAAAACTGATTTATAACATACGCTAAACACTTGATTCAGGTCGACGTTTCAAACACTTTGTCCATGATCGCACTAGAAAACATGTCTTTCGACCTATGAAATCTATTTCACTCCATAAATCAACTAATATTTTATCAGTTTACTACAATATTACCGTATCTATTTAGAAACTTTAACACTAATTTTATCCTGTGCAGAAATCCCCCATTTTTTATTTTAACTCATTTGCTTAGCTAGATCATGATTCATAAATATTTTATTGGCATAGAAATGCACTTATCGGTAGAATTGTCCTCAAATTTTTACATTCAAACCTATTCAACACCCTTCCGGCATCACATAGGCCATAGAATTAACCCGTGTAATACACCACCAAAAACTTAGCTTATGCTTTGCACATAACTATATTCTACCGATCTATTTCCAACTCATCTGTAGGATCTGATTCGTTCTGAAAGCCCATCTTTTCACCATACTCGTAAGCATAAAATATAGTGTTCGCTTCCTCCGAATTAAAGATATCAGTAGCTGCAACGTTCTGACAACGAACCACAAAACTTAAAATTTCGTCTCCCTTACACAACACGTCACTTATTTTCCAAGAGTCAGTATAAACATTATCACAATTAACGCCTTGAAAGGAGAGACAGCATTGGTCGTATATTTTTGTTTATTATCGCAAAATCGATTTTCGGTCACTTAGTGACCATCTTCAGTGCTAGAAGTTAAAAAAAATTTTTTTTTCACATTACGATCAGAGAGTATAAAACAGAAAATCACAATTACATCTTCATATGAACATAATACTTGTTAGGAACATACCTGTAATATATAACTTAAATTAGTAAGCACTGGTGTCAATAAGCTTACGGCGGTCACATAGACTGAGGTCGCTGTTTACATGCACTTGTTCAGCAGACCTCGGTGTGACGGGGCTTAACACGCCCTCTATGTGACATGTGTTACGTGAAGACACAGTATTACTGGTTTTGCGAGATATTAATACTAAATAACTCTTGTGCATTTGTGAATCGTGCAGTAATTCAAATTTAAAATGTACGTACAACACATAGCAGACGAAGGGGGAAGGAAATATCTAAAATACATTGGCGTATTGTTTTTTTAAAAAAAACTTATAAAACATAAAACAGATCGATGATAAGTTGTCAGAGTGCAGGACATATAAAAGAGCAAAAGATAATGAAAAAGAATAATAAATGAATAACATGAAATGAGGTGTAATACAGATTTTTTTTTTAAAAAAAACATAATACCCACCATCTGGCGTGGGAAGTTAGAAGTACAACGTTCGTGATTTACGTAAAATGTTACGTTAAGACTAAGGAGTCAAATATATAAAAAATAATAACAGTACGAAACTGCCATTACTTAATAATTAAAATGCCATGAAACACAATGTTCATTACAAAAATGTTTGTAGGTGTGGATAAACAATTTTGTTATCATATTTAACCGACATGCTGATGTACGTCTCGTTTGTCCCTTTGGGCAAGCTAGCAGTGTTATAACAGTGATTATAGGCTTCCGCATAAGCACTGGGTCAGAACCCATACATACGTGACATCAAATATACACGGTTGCTTACTGTAAAACATAGCCCCATCATTTGGCGTGGGAGGTTAGAAGTACATCGTTCTTGATTTACGTAAATATTACGTTAAAACTGAGAAGTCAAATATATAAAATAGTAATAGTCCGAAAAAGCCACTAAGTAACAATTCATATGCCATTAAATAATATTAAAAAAAGTTTTGAGGGTGTAGAGTATCAATTTTGTTATCATATTTAACGGCGTGATAATGTACATATCATTCGTCCCATTACTGGTTGTACGCTTCCGCATAAGCACTGGGTCAGAACCCATATGTACATTCACAGGTTGATAAAACAGTAATGAAGTTGCCAAGCAACCGGTTTTGAATATTAATAAACTAATTTGATTTTACATACTTATAGTAGTCTGCCCTTATAGTTCATAATTTTCAATCAGTCACCCCTTCTACATCAGATTCATTTTTCCTCGAATCAGCTTTTACGCTTTCTGTTATGCTTGTCTACTTACCTTATCTATGTTTTTATTGCTCCTATGTCTGAACTCAACACCCCCGTTTTAGAGTTCAAATTTGTCAGAATTTCCCGTAACCACGTACTTTAATCACTCGGAGTTACATCTCCTTCCTCTGATTTCGTGCTGTCTGACCCACTAATATCGTCCACATCAAGACTACCGCTTTCAGATTTTGTAGTAACTGGCCCACTTGCATTATCTGAGCCACACATGCTGGGTGATTGCTTCATAGTTGGAAGCTCATCACTGACGACGACGCAGTACGTTCAAATATTTTAACACTATCGGCGCAAGTACTTAACTTGTCGCTCATGCTGACTGTTTCTGCTGTTGTGCTGCTGCCCGAAGTGTCGATGCTGATGAACCCGAAGTCACGACCGGAGCCTGCTTTGCCGTGGCCGCCGCTGCCACTGTGCCGCCGTCTAGGTCTCCACTGCTGCTGGGCGCTGCAGATACGACCTCAGCACCATTCGGCGTAGCCTTCTTCATATTTCCTGAAAATCAGTGCCAAACTTCATGGTACCTAACTTTTACTACCGATTCTCACTCAGGCAACTGCTGCAAAATATTATCTTTGGAGCTTCCACGCAAATTGCCAACCATGCAATAGATTTTGGACCAGGATCACAGGATAATGTAAACTGTTAGAACTACAGTTGTAATTCTAAAGCGATTAGACTCATGTCCCAGACAAGAAAACCCCAACTGCGATGGTGCCTACCGGTTACTCCTGAGAAGTTACTCTTCTTAACAGCATCCCATTCGAGCAAACCAGTTGCGTCATACCTGTGGTAACAAGTACTTTAGATCACTGGGCTATGCACGGCTCTGAAAAGAATAGCTCGGTGTGGTCATAGGTCGTGCCACCACGTCTGATTTCATGCCCGGCAGCTAACTCGCTGCAAATAATAGCCTATAGCTGTGATCCTGCAGTCAAACGGTCTGTGCATCGGCTAGAACTGCGAGTTAATAAAATGCACAGAAATACAAATAATAGTTAAATGAATAGTCATACACAATACAAAGAATAGTTACTACAATTCTGTAATTCAAGCGTAATAAGTTAGAGTCCTACTACGGAGCACACTCAGACATCTCGAAATATAAATCCTTTCAGGAGATAAAATATGGTAGCGGCCATTCACCACCCAGAATCAAACACCGAAACGACTGAATCACGTACGTTACCATAGGCAGGTCTGCCTCCTTCCAGCACTCGACATAAAGTGTCCAGAATCACTCTCTTGAGTTCTTCACTTGAGAAGTCCCTTTCCCCACTTGACTTCCGCAGTATTCCGCTACTGGCTGCTTCTCCACTGTTAGAAGGCCATCTCCACAAAAACAGATCTTCCTTAACCTCTACAGTCATGATCTGATTCATCTTGACCACTTTCCCGCACTAAACTATTATATTTCATCTACATTCAAATAAGGGAATAAGTATAGGATGTGGTGGCGAGATCACGCAGACAGCATATCGCGCCCGAGGAAACACCATCTATGCTTCATACCACGTCTGACAGTCGTCTTCATCGTCGTCGTCAACAGCTTGTGACCACACTCCCCACGGATGACGGTAGCCGTGTCAGGCGACTATTGTCTTCACTTCCACTGACCACTATCGATAATTTTACGGTCACAGAACCGCAGACAATGCGTCATCTGACGACATTCTCCGATACTATACCTCACTCTCGACGCTACAGAGGCAACATCCTTGACGGTGACAGCTGCTGCAGGCGAAGTGGCGGAATCTATCGCCAAAGGCGGGACTAAGATATAACCAGGTCCGGAAGGCATCCGGTTGAATTATTAGGGTGCTGCGTAACCTGATGACCCCGCAGTGGACCAAAATGTTCCAGGAGCTGCTCACTCCCAACTTTCAAGTGCCAACGGCCTTTGTAGCCGGCGTTTTAATTCTGGTACGTAAATTGTCCGAAGGTCCAGAGATCACAAATTTTCCTCTGTTTACGCTTCTCAATGCGGACTATAAGATCTATGTGCGCCTATTGGCGGCATGCGCACACACAGTACTGCCCTCAATTTTTTCGCTGGAGCAGATGTCGAATGGCCATATGGGCGAATGTCGGGTCTCGTTGCACTTGGCACGCTTTGCTGTCTCAGTGCAGCGTTTGTATCAATCTACTTCGATAGTGCCTATGATAGGGACCGACAATAGTTTCTTCTATCAGTAGCGATGCTTCTTTACCAGTGTCACATCAAGTATTCAAGTGAATCGACGACACGCAGTACAGATTCCAATACATTGTTCTGTCGGACTGGGCTGTCCCCTGTCCACGGTGCTGTTGTCTATCATCCTCGAACCCCATACAGGAGGCCTCCAACTATGCGTTACGGAACTCACGATATGTAGCCGTATCTTGCGTTCACGGGCATATGCAGACGGCCTCCTGGTCCTGTCACGTACACCCACAGACATACATAACGCCAACCAATGGATTCAACAGTAGGGTCGAGCCTTAGTTAGAAACATGCTCAATGTGGCCAAAGCAGCAATTATGAACATCGGCCGTGGCCTACAAGAAAATCGGACACTGCTGCAGCCCACAGTGGAAAAACTCCGTTTCCTGGGTATCAAATTCACCAGACGTACCCACCATACAGTGGCTTATGCCTATCGCTGTTTGCTTAGGACGATACGAGCCCACATCCAACACAACCGACACCACAGCATGAATCCAATCTAGCCTATGTTGAGCCCAAGATGATACTCTTGCCCACATTTTCCCCATTCCAATGGTCCTAGTGCGACAGTTTCAGGTGTCCTTTGGGTACGTCATGTCAGAAGGATCCATCTTTAAGGTCCACTGGAACACCTTCAGCCTCTCTACTTCAGCAAGAGCACTTGACCTCGTCCATGTTACAGGCAACACATCTGCTTTATACTTAACTACTAAGCCAAGGAATTGGCGCGGGCATTCGACAAGCCTTACACGTAGCCTCTTGGAGGTTATTATGCTGGCTTCCCCTGTCTCGTCGGTCAATGTGGCCCACTCAGCTAAATATGTGATGCCCTTCTGACCACGCACACACCACGAGCGAAAGACTTTCACAGGTTGTTTTCGCAACACACTCCCTCACAATATGTGGGAGAACCTCTGCCCAGATATCTGTTGGACAAAAGTGTGGAAGTAGGTCCATATGCACTTCCTTGCAACCTGTGCAAGAGCCCTGTGGTACTGCGTCATTAATGGTAAATACTCGATAAACCAGCGACTTCACCATGCATCTCCATCGATGCATGATGTGTGGCAGCTCATACAACAGATACTGGCATGTGATCTTCGTACCCTGACAACAACTGTCAGCCCACAATTCCTTCTCCTTCTCGAGGACACACGTTTTCCACTCACCAAGCATGACGCTATAACATGGTTCAGGGGCCTGACGATTATATACCTCTTCAGGGACAGAGCACACTCCAAGGTCGATTTTTGGTACTGCGTTTTAGCTGCTCACACCACACTTGAACGAAAGCCGTAGTAACAACGTCAGTTTGCTAATTCCCCCTCCTCCCTCTCAGTTTGGGCGTATCTCACAATCGACATGCCTGAGACCTAGTCCCGGCCAATGAATGGGAGAGGTGCTCGAAGAAGTGCGTGCTACATCTACCAGTTTATCTTTCTTTGTTTCATCCTTTATTCCTCAATTTTCTCTTCATGTCCACAGTGTTTGAGGACACCCTTATTGAGCATAGACGGGATATATGTGCTCAGTAAGGGTATACTTTCCAAACGGCTCAACGTCCTCAAACATTGTGGACATGAAGAGAAAAATTGAGGAATAAAGGATGAAACAAAGAAACATTATATATATATATATATATATATATATATATATATATATATATATATATATATAGTCTTGTGTGTGTGTGTGTGTGTGTGTGTGTGTGTGTGTGTGTATGTGTGTGGTGTAAAGAATTGTAGCAGAAATAGTAGTAAAAAAAACAAAAAAATAAAGAAATATTCTATATATTTAATGCTTTGACACAGCGGTCGTCATGGGTGATGGGGACGTGCTGATCACGACTCGAGTTGCGACCCTTAGCGCTTTGCCGTCCTACCCCTGACAACTTAACAATAGCTGTGCCTCCTCTTAAAAAAAGAAAATAGTGGTAAAGCGAATGCCTGAAAACAGGAAGGTCACGGGACACAATTCCGATGCGGCCACAGCTTTTTATGCGTGCGTTATAGCTTAACATTCACTTCTCGTTGATGTGGAGATCTACCAGAAATGACAAATGGTTTGGATTCTACGTTAATTCCCCAGTTGAATAACTGGGGTAATTAAGAGACATGAAAGTAGCCAAAGTGGCATCTAGTTGAGAGACTTGCACCAGCTGTAGAGTGACACCAAATTATAGTAATTTATAAAATGTATGTAAATTGTAAAGCAAGCAGGTGAGTCCTCATTCTCTACCAAATTAGTCACAAGGACCTTTCAGAATGTTTACTAACCATTCCATAGCTAACCTTCTAATTCAATGGTGATGCAGGGCTCAGGTACAGGTGGAAGTGCTTATTAGCCACTAGATGCATTAACATTACACCGAATACAGAAATTGGTGATTAATACAACTAAGCCAAGAAACGCACATTAACAGAATCTACGTAAACCACCGCACAATGCACTATTAGATCGAAAACTCATTCCTAGTCATCATACACGGCAACTGTATTCTTTCGGGAAATACCACTTCCCTAACCGGAGCGCTGGTTGTTCTTTAGTTTACAGACATTCTATATCTGTTGAATTAATTTGCAATTTCATATATTCTGTTTCCACTGGGCGTTTCCCATTCACATCACCGATCTCTGTCATCGTTTACTGGGTGTTCACAGTTCTCTCTTCTCTGTTATGTCTCTAATCTTTTGGAATCTTCTTCATACTTTATACCCATTTTTCATTTCACTGGCCTTTCTGCTATTCTCATTTTTTATTCTTTTCTATAGTACCAGGAACTGAAAACTCTTGCTTATCTTATTCTTGGATTTCATTAAGTAATTGAGTAAATTATTCCAATACCTTATGTAATACCAATCCCCTTTTAGTTTTCTTCTCCTTTTATGAGTGTATTCATTTGCATTTCCAACTATTCTTCATTTTTCTGTTATTGTATGACGCTAGTTTCCGGCTAAAATCTATTTTCGTCGTCTTTGCTCTCCTCCCGCCATTGAACTGCTTTACCACAGTCTTTTTCTTTCACTCAGTCACTGTGACTCGCAATTTCGTAGGATATTATCGTTCGAGTCACAAATAATTTTGATCGGACCCATCCAGCTGTTGCTCGCTGATATTCTACACTGTCTGACAATTGCTAGGGAACAAGGGACACTTGCCAACGAACAAATGCCAGTTGCTAACGGACGTGCAACAACTGCTACAAAACACCCGACAAATGACAGTCAAAGGGAGTGTAAGGGACGGTATGTGTTAATTGCGGCCTGTGCTTGAACGGTCTGTACGCATTCGGCAGTTCTTGGAGTACGGTTTCTGGCGAAGGTTGTTCTGGACACTATGAGTGTGACGTTTTGTTTGGCACGACAACATGTCTGCAAGACATAATTCGAGTGCTTAAGATCGCGGACGAGCAGTTGAACGCCTCGAAGCCTGTCAAAGTGTCACTGCTGTGGCCACCGCAATGATTGTGCTCAAAGGTGTAATCTCGCAATTAAAAAAAAGGCCGAATAAGATAGAAATTTTATGCGAAAGCTTGTTGAAAGTTGGAGGTGGACCAACACACCACAAAAGGATCGATACGTAGCGCTAATGGCGAAAAGGAAGAGACATCTTACATCTAGGCAGATCGCTGCGGACCTTGCAAACGTTAACGGCACACGCGTCTATTCCAAAACCATTTGGTGGCTGTTAAATAAGGCTGGTTTGTACACTCGGAAGCCTGTTACAGTCATACCACCTGAACGACGCCATCGTCGACAATGAGTTCGTTGGTGTGGGGAGTCTGTTGGTTTGGTGTCAGTAACCATGGTCCAGTGTGATGTTTTCCAACGACTCCCGCTTCGCGATGGCAAGCGATTCTAATCACAAGTTAACGTGGAGAGATAGAGAGAGAGAGACAGAGAGAGGGAGGGAGGAGAACGCGACATACATCAAAAAATGTTCATGGATGTAATTGGTATGGCCTACTCGTTATCGTGTGGGCAGGCATTATGTAGAGTGGCCGAACATCGCTGCATATCTTCGAGCGAAGTACCGTTACAGCACAGAGGTACAGCAGGGAGATTATTCTGGATCTTGTCCGTCTGTTCAGGTCTGTGGTAGGTCCCGACACTGTTTATGGACGACAATGCCTGCTCACGCAGTACCACTGAGATGTCGGACACACAGGAAAGTGAAGATATTTCACGTATGGAAAGGCCTGCGTTCTCCTTGGACCTGAAACCAACAAAGCATATGTCGGATGATCTTGGCAGACGTGTTTCTCGAAGTACACTGCCTCCTCAATCCATGCAAGAATTGAAAACTGCCTTGAGAGAGGAGTGGGACAATATTCCCCAAGGACTCCTCACCAGTTTCGTAGCCAGCATAAATAATAGGTGCTAAATATGGATTGGTACTCGAGATGGGCATATTCCGTGAATGTCCGGTTCGACTTTATGTTGGGAGTGAGCCCTGTGCCAAAACTGAACGTTATTTCTGTCTGATATTGTGCTTCACCATGAGGTGAAATCTGTACCATTATTCGTGATAAATACGGCACTCGGCCTCTATTACGTATGAATATGTACTGCGTTTCAAATCGTCCATCGTTACCTCTGATTATTCCTGGTAGGATCGCACCACATTTTGACGTTAAATGCATGCGTCTAGTGTCTCTTCACATGCTTCCTGCGATTTTCTCATGATGCTTGTCTTGCATCACATCGAACTTCCAGCTGAATCGTCGAATGTATTATTGTGCATAAAATTATCAATACTGACCGAGATAACGATACGTATCGTAGAAGCGAACTTTATCCATCAACTTTTTATTTGTGGATTACAAATTACGGAACTCTAGGACGTAAGAATGAGTAACTGAAGTTGGAATAGGAGTTAAATAACATAAAAATGATTTAATAAGGATATAGTGAGCGCAGCGAAAGACCGAAGACCAAATATAACTAAAATCCGGACGTGTGTTCAATTACAGAGCACAAAAGCAGGATGGAAATCATTCATGACTCTACATCAACGTGCTCTCTCTCGGATGAGGAAACTGAGGGTCCATCGGAAGAAGAGTTCGGATCCTAGTAAATGGTAGCAAGTCCCACTACAAGATGAAATTGGGGATTTTAATGTAAAAATAGGAAGAAAACTCTGTAACGAGTTTCCATTATGAAACATTTATCGTGGTGACACAATGGGAAAGGTCATATATTACCATAATTTTCTGAGAAGAACATTTGTTGATAACACATTTTACAAGAAGACAACATATGGAAAATTCGTTTCCCAATGATAAAATGAAATTAAATATTAAATTCAATATATTTTGTCCGACAAGGAAGAAATTACTTTTGTTCATCTCAAAGCGCAACAGCAATTCACGTGATCAAATACTAATAAGAAACAGAACAGAAATAGTTAGAAAACTATAGTGAGACCAATCATCGGATAGAAAATCAGGAATACAGATTATGAGAACTATGAATTTATGTATAACGTCAGAACAATATTTTTCATTCAATAAGCTTTGTTCGTTGTCGAGATATAATGGTTTAAAGTCGAACTAAATGCAACACATACAATGCTTTATTACCTGAACTGAATGCACGGCAACGGTAAAAAATGAACCAAATAAATAAAAAACGTATTCTTACGATAAAGTTGAAAACTAGTTTTCAAATATATAACTTTATTCGGATTTTTAACATAAAAAGATGTATTTTTATTGCGTTTGTGTGTTTTCTGTGTGTTCATGCAAAAAATTCTTCTTTTGTAGTTCGTTTTCATTTGTTTTGCGAGGTCTGTGTTCATTGTAGTTTCTGGGATTGTGTGATCGCATCGTCGTGTTTCTCATATGGTATGGTGAATCTTCAGCTCTGGTAACCCATCTTCTTTTCCTATAGCCTTTTTTCAGTCTAGCGGGTGAGTTCGATTACATTTAATAGTAATACTTTTTGCGACTTCAGTGTTTTACATGATCTTTCTTGCCTCGGTTACGTCACGTTTGTTCTCGTCCTGTGGGGTGTTTTCACCCCCAATGTGACATCTTTTTTTTCTATGAATACTAAATTTGACTTCTTAGTAAATGTGCTTCGTTCTAGCGGGATCTATCGACAGATCTATGGTTAATACTCGCTTTTATTAAAGCAGAACCTTGTTCACTACTGAACAGTACAATTGTTGATGTAATCAAGTTTTAATGTTTAACCAAATTCTAAATCGTGCACTAAATTATTTTATTTCGAAATTTTCTGTGTCTAACATATTTTCGAGGTAGGGAGTTCCTACGTAAGTTATCGATTTTGCGTTGACCGTAAAAACTACTTACTGTCTGACGCAAGCCGGCAGGAGTGGCCGTGCGGTTCTAGGCGCTACAATCTGGAGCCGAGCGACTGCTACGGTCGCAGGTTCGAATCCTGCCTCGGGCATGGATGTGTGTGATGTGCTTAGGTTAGTTAGGTTTAATTAGTTCTAAGTTCTAGGCGACTGATGACCTCAGAAGTTAAGTCGCATAGTGCTCAGAGCCATTTGAACCATTTGTCTGACGCAATGCTCGTAAGTGGGCTGTACGGAAATATCCTTATAAATACTATTATTCTCTCTGTATGGACAGTTGGTACGAATAAACCCTTGCGTCTTTTATGATAAATCCTTTCCTTAACGTACCCTACATATTTTCCACGCGTTAAGGCGTAAATTCACGTAGTGCTTCCTGGCATTGTGTAATAAGTATTGCACTCCACCATTTCCTTATGACTATGATTTCTGTTTGAATTCTTTTATTTTTAACCAGATAATAAATGCACAGTTAATTCTTAATCTGGATCCTAACATTATTTCATGCAGTCTACCCCAAATTTCCAGCCTGGGATTTTTCAGTGCCATCTGGCGTTGACCCTTGCACATATTTCACAGGCTAATCATTTTGTTGTTAAAGTTCACAGATAATTAAACAGTGAGAAGTAATCCTATGTTAGAGTGGAGAATTAGGCTACAGATAACAGAAAAGAAATCAGGAGTGTCGAACTATGTGAACTAATTGCTTATGGGTCCCCTCAAAGTAAATTATTTGAATTTTAATACATCATTTTATGTACTTTGATACAACAAACTCTACTCTGCTTTTGATTAAATGGTAATGAAAGAGGTAATTTTGCAACACTGCATTTCAAATTTTAACTCAATATTGTTTACCAACCTCTCAATTTGTCGTACATCCATAGTTGAAATGGAGGACAGCGGAACATCAGCTGGTATAAATTTATATTAAAAATGAAGAAATTCCTCCAGCTGTATTCAAGGTCTCGATTTTATTTTGGCAACTATTTTCAATGTTGTAACAACGTCATCTTCAGGCCCATACACTTGTTGACGTCAACTGCGTGCGGCTGATACTAGAAGTATTAATATAAATCTCTCAATTAGTTTAATTCAAACTTACTCAGAGTAAACAAGCACCAAATTCTGTTTCACCTTTTGCATCGACTAGGAATGATTGAATAGTGATGAGTGTCATTGTGTACCCATGACGATTTGCACCAGTTCGCTTAGCCAGTAAGTTGGACAGCGTCCATTACATTTCTGACGAGGTAAGGCTGATGGTCGTGCAATATCTTCAGTGTCTTTGTGACGTTATTTTTCAACAAACTAACATAAAACCATATTTTGCCCGTGCTGTTTGTTCTGATCCATCGCGCTGCCGAGGGTGTTCGACTGAAACATCGGTTGCCAAGAGAATGGCACGGCATGACACTCCGTCCAAATTCGATTAATGATTTCTGGCGCAGACTTGAACCATGCTGGAATCACGTACCCGTATCTGCCATCAGAGCTCAGTCGTATTCAATGCTCATCCAGATTAGACCCACGGCTGCTGTTTACCAAACAAAATATAATGACAAATGAGCTACAAATTTATTCTTGTTGTTCCTACTAAAGCGTAACCTGTGGCAGCGTGGGGTATATTGAATTCAACAGTCATTTTGAGGCAGAATAAAATTATAACTGGCCATTTATTATAGTATAATATTCACTTTCAAAGTATTACATCATACACTGTAGAGCCAACGAAACTGGTACATCTTCCTAATATCGTGTAGGGATGTCGCGAGAATGCACAAGGGCCGCAACAAGACTTGGCATAGACTCGAACAATGTCTGAAGTAGTGCTGGAGGAGACTTACACTATGAATACTGCAGGGCTGTCCATAAGTCAGTAAGAGTACGACGGGGTGGAGATCTCTTCTGAACAGCACGTTGCAAGGCATCCCAGATATGCTCAGTAAGTTCATGTCTGGGGAGTTTGGTGGCCAGCGGAAGTGTTTAAACTCAGAAGACTGTTCCCTGGAGTCACACAGTGTAGCAATTCTAGGCTTGTGGGGTGCCCCATTATCCTGCTGGAATTGTCCAAGTCCGTCGGAATGCAAAATGGACATGAAGAGATACAGGTGATGAGACAACATGCTTACGTACGTGTCATCTGTGAGAACCGCATGTAGACTATCAGGGGTCCCATAGCACTTCAATTGTACACGCCCCACACCATTCCAGAGCCTCCACCAGCTTCAACAGTCCCCTGCTGACATGCAGGGTCCATGGAGTCATGACGTCATCTCCATAGCGATACACGTCCATCCGCTCGATACAATTTGAAATGAGACTCGTCCGACCGGACAACATGTTTTCAGTCATCAACAGCCCAATGTCGGTGTTGACGGGACCAGGCGAGGCGTAAAGCTTTGTGTCGTGTAGTCATCAAGGGTACACGAGTGTGCCTTCGCCTTCGAAAGCCCGTACCGATGACGTTTCATTGAATGGTTCACACGCTGAAACTTGGTGATGGCCCAGCACTTAAATTTGCAGCAATTTGCGGAAGGGTTCCACTTCTGTGACGTTGAATGATTCTCTTCAATCGTCGTTGGTCCCGTTCTTGCAAGATCTTTTTTCTGAGATTTAATGAATTATCGGATTCCTGATATTCACGGTACAGTCGTGAAATGGTCGTATAGGAAAATCCCCGTTTCATAGTTATCTCGGAGACGCTGTGTTCCATCGCTCGTGCGCCGACTATAACACCACGTTCAAACTCACTTAAATCTTGATAACCTGCCATTGTTGCAACAGTAACCGATATACCAACTGCGCTAGACACTTGTCGCCTTACTTCGGCGTTGCTGACCCCAGCGACGTATTCTGTCTGTTTACATATTTCTGTATTTGAATATGTGTGCCTATACTAGATCATTTGGCGCTTGAGTGTATTAACATTTAACTAGTGAACTTTGTATTTTTATTGAGAAATTTCGAAATGGTAATTTCCCCCCTCTTGCCTCATTGGCAGGGAAATATGGGGATTAATATTTCACATACGAAAGTTAGTCATATAATCCTAGCAGCTTACATACATATCACATACAAAAACTGGCTATAAATGGCATGTAAACTATAAACGTTTATACTTTACGCAAAGTGCACGCATGGATAACCTGCACGTGAAATGTGAGCCCACATGAAGTCCACTGTGTATCTGATCTAAACCCCTTCATAGTAGTCAAGGCAGTTGTAGGTTAATTGTCGGAGTGCATTAGTTGCTATCCCAAGTAGTTGTGCTTTAATTTTAGTCAAATATCCGGCGAGTTCGGCCTTTTGTTCTGCTTTTCTAGCTCATTAGTCGTTGTTTTCAGATATTGTGTTCACTTGATGCTGTAATGTGGTCAGAGAGATGTTGAACTGAGTAGTTACTTTCTTATAGTCCATTGTAGCTGCTGTTACAGCTTCTACAGCCTCTTGAATGGCTATAATAGGCCAACTTGGAATGTCGGTTTTTCTCTGAGACTCAAACCGTTTTGTACAGAAAACAATAAATAGTCAATGGACAAAACCTGAAAAACGCATAAAAAATTAACGAGGAGAATAACGAGATACTAGTTGGCAGAACGGAGCAGAACTGCTTCGATAACGAGTATTTTTTTTTTTTTTTTTACAGCGCCCAATGAACATTTTATTCTTCCGTCTAACAAACAAGTAACGACTCAGGCTTTAAACTCTTATGACGGACTATCGATTCGCCCATCTGCTGCTATTGTGTTTTGGCCTCAATTCATTATTTTGCTTGAAGACTAACAGTACGCCAAGATCTTCGTTTATAAATTTGCGTTATGGGGCAACACATTCTGTTTCGCTACACAGCCTGAAGGTTCAGTTCTCAAAAAGGAGCTCTCGTCACAGCGCATGGACTCTGAGGAACATCTACAATTCCATTTCCTACCATTTATATCTTGATTTCGTACTTTACCGCTATCAAGCTGAGAAAATTATGAATTAATCTTTGTGAAGGAACATGACATTTACTGTTAAATTTAGCTGAGTCTACGAAGATACCTTTGAAGAGTGTAAGGAAGGGTTGTGTGAGGAGAAAGGAACCCCAAAAAATAAATAAATAAAAATGTCGCAACCCATCCTGTCAAAAAAATGTGTGTGAAATCTTATGGGACTTAACTGCTAAGGTCATCAGTCCCTAAGCTTACATACTTTTTTTTTTTTTTTTTTTTGGTCATCAGTCCACTGACTGGTTTGATGCGGCCCGCCACGAATTCCTTCCCTGTGCTAACCTCTTCATCTCAGAGTAGCACTTGCAACCTACGTCCTCAATTATTTGCTTGACGTATTCCAATCTCTGTCTTCCTCTACAGTTTTTGCCCTCTACAGCTCCCTCTAGTACCATGGAAGTCATTCCCTCATGTCTTAGCAGATGTCCTATCATCCTGTCCCTTCTCCTTATCAGTGTTTTCCACATATTCCTTTCCTCTCCGATTCTGCGTAGAACCTCTTCATTCCTTACCTTATCAGTCCACCTAATTTTCAACATCCGTCTATAGCACATCTCAAATGCTTCGATTCTCTTCTGTTCCGGTTTTCCCACAGTCCATGTTTCACTACCATACAATGCAGTACTCCAGACGTACATCCTCAGAAATTTCTTCCTCAAATTAAGGCCGGTATTTGATATTAGTAGACTTCTCTTGGCCAGAAATGCCTTTTTTGCCATAGCGAGTCTGCTTTTGATGTCCTCCTTGCTCCGTCCGTCATTGGTTATTTTACTGCCTAGGTAGCAGAATTCCTGAACTTCATTGACTTCGTGACCATCAATCCTGATGTTAAGTTTCTCGCTCTTCTCATTTCTACTACTTCTCATTACCTTCGTCTTTCTCCGATTTACTCTCAAACCATACTGTGTACTCATTAGACTGTTCATTCCGTTCAGCAGATCATTTAATTCTTCTTCACTTTCACTCAGGATAGCAATGTCATCAGCGAATCGTATCATTTCACCTTGTATTTTAATTCCACTCCTGAACCTTTCTTTTATTTCCGTCATTGCTCCCTCGATGTACAGATTGAAGAGTAGGGGCGAAAGGCTACAGCCTAGTCTTACACCCTTCTTAATACGAGCAGTTCGTTCTTGATCGTCCACTCTTATTATTCCCTCTTGGTTGTTGTACATATTGTATATGACCCGTCTCTCCCTATAGCTTACCCTACTTTTTTCAGAATCTCGAACAGCTTGCACCATTTTATATTGTCGAACGCTTTTTCAAGGTCGACAAATCCTATGAAAGTGTCTTGATTTTTCTTTAGCCTTGCTTCCATTATTAGCCGTAACGTCAGAATTGCCTCTCTCGTCCCTTTATTTTTCCTAAGGCCAATCTGATCGTCACCTAGCGCATTCTCAATTTTCTTTTCCATTCTTCTGTATATTATTCTTGTAAGCAGTTTCGATGCATGAGCTGTTAAGCTGATTGTGCAGTAATTCTCGCACTTGTCAGTTCTTGCCGTCTTCGGAATTGTGTGGATGATGCTTTTCCGAAAGTGAGATGGTATATCGCCAGACTCATATAATCTACACATCAACGTGAATAGTCGCTTTGTTGCCACTTCCCCCAATGATTTTAGAAAT
The DNA here is from genome assembly GCF_021461385.2 of Schistocerca piceifrons. Taxonomy (NCBI): domain Eukaryota; kingdom Metazoa; phylum Arthropoda; class Insecta; order Orthoptera; family Acrididae; genus Schistocerca; species Schistocerca piceifrons. The sequence goes on from NC_060140.1 coordinate 237,298,519, forward strand.
TCTGATGGAATGTTATCTGTCCCTTCTGCCTTATGTGACCGTAAGTCCTCCAAAGCTCTTTTAAATTCCGATTCTAATACTGGATCCCCTATCTCTTCTAAATCGACTCCTGTTTCTTCTTCTATCACATCAGACAAATCTTCACCCTCATAGAGGCTTTCAATGTATTCTTTCCACCTATCTGCTCTCTCCTCTGCATTTAACAGTGGAATTCCCGTTGCACTTTTAATGTTACCACCGTTGCTTTTAATGTCACCGAAGGTTGTTTTGAGTTTCCTGTATGTTGAGTCTGTCCTTCCGACAATCATATCTTTTTCGATGTCTTCACATTTTTCCTGCAGCCATTTCGTCTTAGCTTCCCTGCACTTCCTATTTATTGCATTCCTCAGCGACTTGTATTTCTGTATTCCTGATTTTCCCGGAACATGTTTGTACTTCCTCCTTTCATCAATCAACTGAAGTATTTCTTCTGTTACCCATGGTTTGTTCGCAGCTACCTTCTTTGTATCTATGTTTTCCTTCCCAACTTCTGTGATGGCCCTTTTTAGAGATGTCCATTCCTCTTCAACTGTACTGCCTACTGCGCTATTCCTTATTGCTGTATCTATAGCGTTAGAGAACTTCAAACGTATCTCGTCATTCCTTAGTACTTCCGTATCCCACTTCTTTGCGTATTGATTCTTCCTGACTAATGTCTTGAACTTCAGCCTACTCTTCATCACTACTATATTGTGATCTGAGTCTATATCTGCTCCTGGGTACGCCTTACAATCCAGTATCTGATTTCCGAATCTCTGTCTGACCATGGTGTAATCTAATTGAAATCTTCCCATATCTCCCGGCCTTTTCCAAGTATACCTCCTCCTCTTGTGATTCTTGAACATGGTATTCGCTATTACTAGCTGAAACTTGGTTCAGAACTCAATTAGTCTTTCTCCTCTTTCATTCGTATTCCCAAGCCCATATTCTCCTGTAACCTTTTCTTCTACTCTTTCCCCTACAACTGCATTCCAGTCGCCCATGACTATTAGATTTTCGTCCCCCTTTACATACTGCATTACCCTTTCAATATCCTGTTCATCTTCAGCTTGCGACGTCGCCATGTATACCTGAACTATCGTTGTCGGTGTTGGTCTGCTGTCGATTCTGATTAGAACAACCCGATCACTGAACTGTTCACAGTTACTCACCCTCTGCCCTACCTTCCTATTCATAACGAATCCTACACCTGTTATACCATTTTCTGCTGCTGTTGATATTACCCGATACTCATATGACCAAAAATCCTTGTCTTCCTTCCACTTCACTTCACTGACCCCTACTATATCTAGATTGAGCCTTTGCATTTCCCTTTTCAGATTTTCTAGTTTCCCTACCACGTTCAAGCTTCTGACATTCCACTCCCCGACTCGTAGAACGTTATCCTTTCGTTGATTATTCAATCTTTTTCTCATGGTAACCTCCCCCTTGGCAGTCCCCTCCCGGAGATCCGAATGGGGGACTATTCCGGAATCTTTTGCCAATGGAGAGATCATCATGACACTTCTTCAATTACAGGCCACATGTCCTGTGGATACACGTTACGTGTCTTTAATGCGGTGGTTTCCATTGCCTTCTGCATCCTCATGTCGTTGATCATTGCTGATTCTTCCGCCTTTAGGGGCAATTTCCCACTCCTAGGACAAGAGAGTGCCCTGAACCTCTATCCGCTCCTCCGCCCTCTTTGACAAGGGCGTTGGCAGAATGAAGCTGACTTCTCATGCCGGAAGTCTTCGGCCACCAATGCTGATTATTTATCAAAATTTAGGCAGTGGCGGGGATCGAACCCGGGACCGAAGTCGTTTTCTGATTATGAATCAAAGACGCTACCCCTAGACCACGGGTGCTTACATAGTACTTAACCTAAATTATCCTAAGGACGAACACACACACCCATGCCCGAGGGAGGACTCGAACCTCCGCCGGGACCAGCCGCACAGTCAATGACTGCAGCGCCTTGGACCGCTCGGCTAATCCCGCGCGGCCCCCATCCTGTTAAAAGACCACGCTTTCATATTACGTAATAATCAGTGACCGCCATGAAATATAATATTTGTACTACGCAAATCTCAAGCAGAGGATAAAATTTTTAAAAATGGTAAAGATTTCGTTACTTGTGAGATATTAAGACCCGAATATTGCAGAAAACGCAGGACAAGCAACAACACAGCACGTAATGGCGTCGATACATTGTTAGATACTTCGCCTCCAACTGTTGACATTGTTATAACAATATCCTGGAGAGGGCAGTAGATACGATGCAAAAACCACCGTTACCTCTTTCTGCATAACTACCGAGTTCTGTCAAATGTTCCGTTACTGTATATCTACAATAAGTAAAATTTCTTCCCTGGCAATTCTCCCTCATATTGAAGTTTCAATGGTCAGTGCATATTATTGGATCTTCTTTTAGAACGCTGTCCTTCGGCATAATGTGAATTGTTCATGGCGTATCTCTATGTAGTTAGTGAGAAGGTAGATGCGATTACCTCCTTTGCTGACGGTATCACTTACGAAAGATGATTTTTTTTTATACGAACTTAAATTGATATTCTGTTTTGTGTAGTAAGAGAAATGTAGTTAATGAGGTCGCCCAAGTAATGAATAGTAGCATTATTTGCCTGGCCACTCTTTTTCTATTCTTTTTGCGTTTACATTGCGACGAACATTAGGTAAGAAACTGCGCTCCCTTGCTGGCGTGTCAGCGAGTGGTAGCTTGCTATTCGCGTGACAGAGTGCAGCCCCGCCTAAATTCTGTCATTACGGCGGTGGGGCCGAAGGAGGCACCGTTAGCGTTATGTTAGCGGCTGTAGGGTGTGGTTGTGGGGGTGTAAGAGGGGGAGAGGGTAGTGGAGGTAGGGGTGGGACTGAGGTTGGAGCGGGGGCTGTGTGGGTGGCGCCGGCGGCATCGCGTGACCGCATCAGATAAGCACTGCCGGTGGACACGCAGGGGCGGCCGAGCTCGGGTCGGGCAGCCTTTCGAAATTGTTTCATCGCCGGATTCCACATGCTAATTGACAATAAAGCGCTCTACTTTAGTGGCCCGCGCCATGCTCGTGTGCCGTTTACGTGCGCAGGAGCTCGCGGTCGTCGGCATGACAGGACACATTACCACACGGTCTGTGAGAGCTGTGGCCCAGTTCAAGGACGTGAGGTCAAGCGCCGACAATTAGCCGGAGCTGAGGCGGACTCCATTGCTCCTTAACATCTACTTGGGGTAGATGCGACGTACACCGAAAAAAAATTCACTGTTCCAAATTTTCGAGTGTACACATTAATGAAAGCTTGGACTGGAAGGAGCAAGTTACTGAATATCTCAAACAATTAACTTCAGCTACTTTCTCTCTTCATCATATTACTAGTATCTGAAACAGACGAATCAATCAGCTGACATATTTTGGATATTTACACAGAGTAATTTTCTGGGGTAGCTCAATAATAAGGGAAAAAGTATTGATTGAATAAATGCGAGCAAGAAGGATAACGTGAGGTGTTATCCGCAGTCACCTTGTAGCTACCTCATCAAGGATTAGCCATTCAACTGTACCACCACAGTACATATACTAGCTAGTGAAATTACTCAAATGTAATCATCACAATTTAAGAAAGATAGTGGCTCCCATACCTACAGCACTAGAATAAAAAAGGGACCTTCATTACCCATTAGAAAACCTGCCAGTGGCTTAGAGAGGAGTTCAGTATGCAGCAACAAAATGTTTTGATCATTCCCCCAATAACACAAAATGTTTGACAAGTACCAAAACAAGTTTTAAATGCAATCGCAAATCAGTTTCCCTCTCCAATTCCTCCCACTGAACGTGGTATGATAGGAGCAGGAGCTGTAGGAAGTGGTAAGGTGTCGGACTAACATTAATTCAGACTGTTTTTAAGACAAATTTATTAACAAGCAACTCTTACTCAACATTAACAAAAACACATGTTGCCCAACCCTTCTTAAGGTAACCATTAGTAAACACTTCATTAAATATTAACCTATGACCAATACTGATAGCAAATATCAGCGATACAACGGTGTCAAATTTAAGCTCAAGACAATTACGTCATGAATTAAAAGTTTGAGTTGAGACTAGATAACTGCTTGATATTATAATTTAAATCCCCAAACCTACCCTAAAAGTGCACATAGTAAACCCAAAACAAAATTTATAATGATAAACTGACATCAATTCAAATTTCAAAACAATCTTCAGATAAAATCAGTTTAGCAACAAAACTTCAGATACGCAAAACAACTACAGTGGGAGACCCTTTCACAACTTTTACGCACACCAGTTTCGCTCGTGGCACAATTTAAGATTTAATCAAGTACCCTACGGAAGTACCAGACAATTTCGATACAAACTGAGGCGCAGAGCGCCTTCAGGTGAGTGCCAAATAATGAGACGCCAATTTTTCAGTTATAGAAGTTACATAACTCAAAACCTGATCTGCAGCATTAGCAAAAAAATGGCTCTGAGCACTATGGGACTCAACTGCTGAGGTCATTAGTCCCCTAGAACTTAGAACTAGTTAAATCTAACTAACCTAAGGACATCACAAAAATCCATGCCCGAGACAGGATTCGAACCTGCGACCGTAGCGGTCTTGCGGTTCCAGACTGCAGCGCCTTTAACCGCACGGCCACTTCGGCCGGCGCAGCATTAGCATTTATCCACAGCTACTTCGTTGGGTTTACATTGCAGTAAGCTTGCAACCGTATTTAATTTCACGCTTCAATCCCACGCACACTCCTTGGAGTTACGTACACTAAAATTAAACTAAACTCCTTCCGAACAGGCTTTGGAAGGCCCAACGGTACTCACCGGCCGCCGTGTCATCCTCAGCCCACAGGCGTCACTGGATGCGGATATGGAGGGGCATGTGGTCAGCACACCACTCTACCGACCGTATGTCAGTTTACGAGACGGGAGCCGCTCCTTCTCAGTCAATTAGCTCCTCGGTTTGCCTCACAAGGGCTGAGTGCAACCCACTTGCCAGCAGAGCTCGACAGACGGGATGGTCACCCAGCCAAGTGCTAGCCCAGCCCGACAGCGCTTAACGTCGGTGATCCGACGAGAACCGGTGTTACCACTGCGGCAAGGCCGTTGCCTTGCAGATACACTGCACACATTAAATTGGTGCATGAGAACGAAGTCTTTCGCGACGGCATTGATATGTAAAACATTCTCAGATTTCTTGCCGCGTCAGTGCTCCTGACGCTGACGATGCAGGCTATCGTGGAAAGCTCGAGATTTTATCTCGAACTGACGCGGTACGAAAACCGACAATGTTCTACATATTGTAAACTTATTTGTCCGTAGCTGACATAGAAGACCGCAAACCTTTTTTCCTTCCCGTCTGGGAGAGCTGTGCAGTGACTAGAGTACATGTAAAGCTTACTGGGACGGGGTAAACGCTAGCTACAATGAAGTCGATAATTCGATTGTAATATTGGAATTTTAATTTGATATCCACCACAACTGACAAAATTTACTGACACACTCCTGAGAATGGCACATTAACACTTTGCAATTACGCGCCCCTATTACCGGCAGTTGCGTTGATAAATACTCGGCACCTCGCAAGGATAACTACCAGATCAAGAATATTAAGTAAGTTGGGGGAAGTGGTTAAGCGTTGGTGAAAATCTCGCTTCTGAGCACACAAAGAGCTCTAACCGCAGAACTCTGCACGGAACACGCGTTGGTGCAATGCTGCGATACAGACCGTACATCTCGCTTCGAAGACGACGGCCAAGACGCCGTCTCCAAGTCCGTACCGCTCGATGGCTGAAGGCGAAGTCCTCTCTCTCCACAATTCTCACGTCTCCCACGAGTACGAAAACGCGGCGGAAGAATACTCAGTTACGGCCAATGTCGAACGCTCTATCATCGCCGAAATCCCGCCAGCGGCATTTTCTGAGATCTACCCAGTGATCGAGTAGGTCATAACGCCCCTAGGAAAACGAAATTCCCGTCTTCGCCACGTGTTGCCCAGCACAGGTGGCTCCGGATGCCGGGCTATCCCCAAAAGCGCCGTACTGTCCCGCGTTTCCGGTGACCGCAATCAGTTACCACCGGTACCATACGTACACACAGTACAAATGGCACCTACAACGGCAGACTCGAAGACGACCTTTACAACATGAACAATTAAAATAAGCAGGTCACCAGCCACTGAGTAGTAGAACTACTCAGCTTTGCATGGAATGTACAAGTACTCACCCATAAGTGTAACCAGGGTACAGTGACAGTGCAGTGCAGGCCGAACTGATCTCCCAGCTTTGCTTTGACCGACAATCTCTTCCGGACAATGGATACAGGATTCGAAAGCGCACACAATGTTCGCTTTCAACACACCTACGAACTGTCGTAGGGCGCCCAGCGACCAGAAGAGATGGTTCTTTTCAGACAAACGGTCCTCATCCTCAACGGAGCCGCGTTATCTCTCCAGGTCCAGACAAGTCGTTTTCCGACACGAATTCGAGTCTGTCCCCAACACCGGCCCGGCTCACCATCTCCCTCCGTTCATTAGTGATAACACGAATCATTATTCATATCCTGTAAACTGACCCGTTCCACAGGATTTAGAAAAAAATTCATTAAAATTATCTACGAACCATGTAATTAAATAACTAACTTACTAATAAAAGAGCACACACTGAAGTAACACGCAACTTGCGGCAACATCCCTCCGCATCTTTCGAATAAATACTTTTTCACTTTTCACTTTATTTTGGCCAAGTTGACTCTTTGAAAACTTGTTTTGTTTTCCACGCGAGGAAATGTGGGCCGACATTTCTCATTCTGGTACTTCCCTTACGTCTAGGTAAAAACTACCCTTCTGCTTGGTAGACCAAACGTAAGAATATCACACGAAAAATTTGTGACTGTCAGCAGACAACACGCTAATGGTTTCAGTCCAGCAAGGAAGGGAGTACATAAATGCTCTTTCAGGCACGTCGTATCTAGCTGAAATCTGCCGCTGACGATAACGTCCAGTATAGGCACCTGACTGCAGGGATATTGATTCCAAAGTGACAGCTGAGGTTTCAAAAAAGTCTTATTACACACATAAAAAAAAGTTTTGCATCACCCCGGTTCCTAAAACTCCTAAAGATAGACGTTTACTGTGGATACTGTATCACGTATACAGTCCCTTTGACCGTTCAGAGATATCACTAAACCCACCCAAAACTATAAACAACCATACATGAGCTGCGCCTATTAGACCGAGGGGGTCCGACAGCAGATGCGTTCCAATCAATCCATCAGGAAGGATGTACACGGCTCGTGTTGTCTGTAGTTCAACCATGCCTACATGGTCAATACCGTGGTTCGATCGCGTCCGCGATGTTACTCGGTGCCAGGTAGGGCTCTCAACAAGGGAAGTGTCTAGGCATCTCGGCGTGAACCAAAGCGATGTTGTTCAAACATGGAGGAGATACAGAGAGACAGGAACTGTCGATAACATGCCTCACTCAGGCGCCCAAGGGCTACTAGTGCAGTGGAAGACCGCTACCAACGGATTATGGCTCGGAGGAACCTTGACAGCAACGCCGCCATGTTGAATAATGCTTTTCGTGCATCCAAAGGACGTCGGGTTGCGGCTCAAACTGTGAGCAATAGGCTGCATGATCCGCAACTTCACTCCCGACGTCCATGGCGAGGTCCATCTTTGCAGCCACGACATCATGCAGCGCGGTACAGATGGGCCAACCAACATGCCGAATGGACCGCTCAGGATTGGCATCTCATTCTCTTCACCGATGAGTGTCGCATATGCCTTCAACCAGATAACCGTGGGAGACGTGTTTGGAGTCAACCGGTCAGGCTGAACGCCTTACACACACTGTCTAGCGAATGCAGCTAGGTGGAGGTTCCCTGCTGTTTTAGGATGGCATTATGTGGGGCAGACTTACGCCGCTGGTGGTCATGGAAGGCGCCGCAACAGCTGTACGATACGTCGATGCTATCCTCTTGCTGATAGTGCAACCATTATGCAGCATATCGGTTAGGCATTCTTCTTCATGGATGACAATTCGTGCCCCCAACGTGAATGACTTCCTTCAGGGTATCGACATCGCTCGACTAGAGTGGCTGGCATGTTCTCAGAGATGAACCCTCTCGAACATGTTGTAAGTAGGCTATGTAAGTAAGCTGTTTAGGTTCTTTTATTGGTAACGCCACCTTTGTATAAAAAAAATCACTGGCTGTGCTGTGTGCAATCTGTGGCTAGTTTGTATTGTTGTCCGCCATTGTAGTGTTAGGCAGCTGGCTGTGAACAGCACGTAGCGTTGTGCAGTTGGAGGTGAGCCACCAGCAGTGGTGGATGTGGGGAGAGAGGTGGCGGAGTTTTGTAATTTGTCATGAACTGCTATATATATTATGACTATCAAGGTAAACACATTGTTTGTTCTCTATTAATATCTTTCATTTGCTAACTATGACTGTCAGTAGTTAGTGCCTTCCGTAGTTTGAATCTTTTATTTAGCTGGCAGTAGTGGCGGCTGCTGTATTGCAGTAGTTCGAGTAACCAAGATTTTTGTGAGGTAAGCGATTTGTGAAAGGCATAGGTTAATGTTAGTCAGGGCCATTCTTTCGTAGGGATTTTTTGAAAGTCAGATTGCGTTGCGCTAAAAATATTGTGTGTCAGGTTAAGCTCAGTCTTGTATAATTTTTCTAAGGGGACGTTTCAATGTTTGCTATAGATAGAAAAGGGCTATTTATGGACGATGTGACCCACCAACCACTGTGAGGGATACACGCCGAATCGCCGTTGAGGAGTGGGACGATCTGGACCCACAGTGCCTTGATGAACTTGTGGATAGTGTGCCACGACGAACACAGACATGTATCAATCCAAGAGGACGTGCTACTGGTTATTAGAGGTATCGGTGTGTACAGCAATCTGGACCAACACCTATAAGGTCTCGCTGTATGGTGGCACAACATGCAATGTGTGGTTTCTATGAGCCATGAAAAGGACGGAAATGATATTTATGTTGATCTCTATTCCAATTTTCTGTACAGGTTCCAAAATGATGCAAATGTTTTTTTATGTGCGTATAGCTATGTATAGGAAAGGGCAATGCTTCGTCACCAAGAATGCTGATATAAATATCCTGGTTCACTTTAAAAGTATCCTGAATGAGCGGGCCAAGTCTAGATGCGGAAAAAGGAAACCAGTACCTCACAAAACCAGCGCCGTCTACACCGTTCACACCCTGCAGATTAAACACCTCTTTAGGTCGTTGGGGCACTCGACGCCTTGTGTCATTTTAATAGCGACACAGCCGTTACTCGTCGAACCACACTACACGCCTCCAGACGTCTACTGAACATTTTCTGCGCCGTTTTGCCCACTGAAGCCGTGCAACGTTATGGGCCGCCGTGAGGCCTCTTCTGGGGTATTGCTTTGCGGTGTGGCATCAGCATCTGGTACGACTGACGCAGTACAACGAAAAAGTGTAAAGAAGGACAGTTCGTTTTGTGTTATCGTGAGGTAGAGGAGAGAGTGCCACGGGTACGAACGCGAATCGGGATGGCGTACATTAAACAAAGGCGCTTTTCGTTGCGGCAGGATCTTCTGACGAAATTCCAATTACCAACTTACTCCTTAGAGAGTAAAAAATATTTTGTCTGTGCCAATCTACATATGCAGAAAGTGTTAAGTGTTCATTTTCAAGAGTGGAACAGTACAGAAACAGCTAGAAAATGGTGCTCGAATTTTCGAATGTGTGTGAACTCCTAAGGGACCAAACTGCTGAGGTCATCGGTCCCCAGACTTACACACTGCTTAAACTAGCTTAACCTAACTTATGCTAAGCACAACACTCACACCAATGCCAGACGGAGGACTCCAACCTCCGGCGGGACCGGCCGCGCAATTCGCGACATGGCGCGTCTAACCGTGCGACCACTTCGCGAGACGAAACTGGTGCTATGAACCCTCTGACAGGCACTTAATTGTGTATTGCACTCATGTGGGTGTAGATGTAGATCTTTTGCGAGGTACCCGGATCACATCTATTTCATACAGCATGCAGTTCCGAATTCAATGTTCGCTCATTACGTTATTGAGACGGACCTGTTTTCGCTGACAGCAGCAATGCACGTCAGTTTTCAAAGCAATTGTCATCGAAAGGGTGACACTCGTCTCCGATCCCTGTCGGTTGGAATCATGTCACAAGCAGTGTTCTTACAACGTGTTACAAGACGGCTAGGGATACACACCATTTTTCCTAGCCATATTGGACAGTCCACACTGACATGCCAATATATTGGATAACTTCATTCATTATGCAGCCATGTGCACGTCCAAAGACGGTAGCTTCTTCTAGTATTCCCTGAAGTCTCCACAGCGAGTCATTTTACTGCACTTCTCTCTCATACCCAACATGACGGATTCTTGTGTACTTAAAAGGACATGCACAGTATCTCTGTGTCCTATCTCTGAGTAGTCATGGCATCTTACACACAATGCGTATCCACAGCAATCATTAGTGATCACTCTTTGTCAAACTGAGTCTTGCTGAAGAGCTAGAACGTTCGCAAGTATTTACCAATGGAACAGGAAGTTAGATCACCCATTGGAACTTGCATTGTTGTCCAAAACGAACAATGAGAGTAGACAGAGGTCAAAAATGAGCAAGTGGCTCATATGAACTATGTTTTCACATTAACGGGAGAGCTCAGTTTATTCACACGAAAACATAAAATACAACGTATTTAACTGCAATTAACAGAGAATAAGGATGATATTGATCATCTTTTTTTGTCCTGGCCTTTATCCCATATCTTAAAGGGATTTGCATGTTAAGTATTGGATTTTGCAATGTGAGGGGCAGAGGGTGACCAGATGACCTTCCTGTCACCACCCTTTTCCCTTTGGGACCGAAATTTGTGTACCCTAGTTGTAGGCGCCTACTGTCGTACCTTGTAAACGTATGCGAACATTTTCTAAATATTTGCAATTTGTGTAAATGTTGCGTGACGTGGGTACCAGCCTCGCATTCGTCTAATAATATGCGTGGAAACGCCTAAAATCCACATCCAGGTTGACCCTTGCGTTTAATCCGCCAAGCGTATTAGATCCGAAGTAGGCTCTCCTCCCTGAGTCTCAAAGGCGGGCACTTTGGTTGCCTGGACGGTTAAGGATTACATTTATGATGCAGTGCAATCTCAGCTGCAGGTTAGGTGGTACACTGATGATCTGTAATTAACTTAAACACTTCTACATATTGATTGGTATGGACTAACAAAGTGCCACACTACCTCAAGTCACATAAAGTTACGAATATTCTATAAACTGCCGTATTTTAACTGTGCTAATTACTAAGCAGGCAATATCGGGTGTCCCAGAAGTCTTTCCCTGATTACAGACATTCACAAGTAATAACATATGACACATTGACAAATATTTTTTGTCTTGAGTTCCATATGACGCATTCAAGTTTTTATGTACCTACATACTTACTGTTACTTTCTTTTTTACAATTCCCAGAGACGTAACAACAGCGAAATCGGACATCATTTGCAAACAACATGTATTCAGAGCAGGAGAATGCACAATTATGTTCTCTGTTATCACATCAGCATCTAAATCTTCATAGATACTCTGAACATCACATTTAAGTGGCTGGCAGAGGGTTCATCAAACCACCTTCACAGTCACCAAAAACAGCCCAGAGAAAATTCCAGACGGCATGCCACATGGAGCTATCAGATGTGATAAGTGAAGTTCAAGGAAACAGGAAACTGCTGTGATCTCCATAGAACATGCATTCCCGGACTTTCTGCATAGACAAGTCAGAAAATGAGAGAAGCCTTCATGAAAAGTCACAAGAAGTCAGTCTGAAGAGCAAAGCGTGAGTTGCAGATTCCGAAGACACCAGTGCGCCGCATCCTACATAAACGACTTCTTTTCCGTGAGTTCAAAGTTCAGACTGAGCAGACCCTTCAACCAATGCATTAAAGTACGGTTTCAGATTCCGCTGTTGTTACGTCTGTGACCTCTGTAACAAAGAAGGTAACACTAAATGCATATGTACACAAAAACCTGAATATGGGGCAAGCAGCACAAGATAAAATGTATTTGTCTGTGTGTTAAACTTTATGCCTTATAAATGTTTCTAGTTAGGGAAAGACTTCTGGGACACACTGCATTTCTTGTTCTAGTTCACAAATTAGGAGAGTGGAATACATTACTACACTATATGAGATTCAGAAACATGAGAATTTAATTTTGAGTCACGGGGTTCTGTGTTTCATCAGTGATATTTATGTCCATGCTAGTTAAGTGCTTGCGTTTGATGTCTTAAGAGTAGAAAGGTTTGGCCGGCCTGTGTGGCCGAGAGGTTCTAGGCGCTTCAGTCTGGAACCACGCGACCGCTACGGTCGCAGGTTCGAATCCTGCCTCGGGCATGGATGTGTGTGATGTCCTTAGGTTAGTTAGGTTTAAGTAGTTCTAAGTTCTAGGGGACTGATGACCTCAGATGTTAAGTCCCATAGTGCTCAGAGCCATTTGAACCAGTAGAAAGGTTTGTCTCACAGTATCGGCGAAAACTAATGATTAATGATCGACATATTTTCTCAAAAGCTGAATCAGTTTAGAACCATAGTAATATTTTTTTTGCTGGGAAAGATAAATTCTCATGTTCTTACTGTCATTGTTCCACAAGACACGTTTCTAGCGCCACTGTATTCGCAATATTCTGTTGGATGTCTCAAGACTTTCTGCAACTGCCAAAACAAAACGTTTCAAACATTCATTCATTAATAGACGACACGTGGTCTTTGTGCCAATTAGTACCTACCTCTGCAGTTCCAAGTAATATGCATCAAAGTCTTTGTTCCGCAATATTTACTTAAGTACCTATTCTATGCAATTCCAGTGCATAGAATTAACTTCCTTGGTTTTAAAAATGCTGCTGAAATATTGTTGCCAATGCAGATGTGTAGCCGGCCGCGGTGGTCTCGCGGTTCTAGGCGCTCAGTCCGGAGCCGCGCGACTGCTGCGGTCGCAGGTTCGAATCCTGCCACGGGCATGGATGTGTGTGATGTCCTTAGGTTAGTTAGGTTTAAGTAGTTCTAAGTTCTAGGGGACTGATGACCACAGATGTTAAGTCCCATAGTGCTCAGAGCCATTTGAACATTTTTTGCAGATGTGTACGACAACCAAATTCAGTATGATCATCCACCTAAAGTAACCATTAAAAATTCTGGATCTGAAACGGAAAAATGCAAAGAAGTCCATGTACTGAAATAAGCAAAGATCATGGTTAATGTTTGCTATGCCGTACTTCAACAGAAAGACCAGCCATGTTGGGAAACAGAAAGACCTGTTGGCGATGTTTCCATTTTTTCATCAACATCACATTAAGTTTTCTACATCTGTATCTACATATATACTCCGCTAGCCACCAAGTGGTGTGTGGCGGAGGGCACAATTCACGCCAAAGCCATATTTCCCCCGTCTGTTCCACTCGCGGATCGCGCGAGGGAAAAACGACTGTCTGAACACCTCAATACGAGCTTTAATTTCCCTTATTTTTGAATGGTGCTCATTGCGCGATTTGAAAGTTGGTGGTAATAATATATGCTCTACATCCTCGGCGAAGATCGGATTTTGGAATTTAGTGAGCAGCACCTTCCGCCTAGCGCGCCGTTTATCAGCAAATGTGCCAGTTTTAGAGTTAACTTCGCAACACCGAATTCGAGGAATGGTGTTTGTGTGAGAAACAGAAGTCAATATTTAAAGATAGTTTTCTTGAATTTAATCTTGTTATTTTGTTCCAAAGAATTTAAAACATAACAGAGATGACCTTTATTGAATAAAATTCTAATAGTTAAAACATTATTGCTGTATTTCTTTTATTATCACAAAACATAATGCCTCATTATACGAGGGCTATTCGGAAAGTAAGGAACGATACGTCGTGAAATGGAAACCACAGTAAAAATCAAAACTGTTTTATTTCAGACGGTTAGCTACACCTTTCAGCTACTTCTCTACACCGTCGTCGCTCAGACGTAGACATCTGTCGTAGCGTTGTACCAGCTTTTTAATTTCCTCGTTATAGACGACAGCCGCCAGTGCTTTTCGACAATTTTCTACTCTGGACTGCAGCTCGTTGCCTGTGTCAAAATATTGTTTTCAAAGCCACCGGTTCATTTGAGCAGAGATGAACCTCAGGGGTAGCCAATTACGGGCTGTATTGTGTGTGATCAAACACTTCCAATCGAAAACGCTGCAGGAGCATCTTCATTGCCCCTACAGAGAGCGGCCGAGAACTGTCGCGTAGAACGAACCGCATGACAGTTATGTTATGTGGACTGCATAGCTTCAGGTGAAATCTTTCCCCAGGCCCTCATACTTCGCGGGAGACGCTAATTTATAGCCACCTTTACGTTCTCGCTGTGAGCTTAGAACTGAAAAGAGCGACATGATGCGATCGACGGGCGTACTAGACACAGTGCCCAACGCATCTGTGCAAATCTTCATTAGATTTTCACTGTATTTTCCATTTCGCGACCGATCGTTCCTTACTTTCCGAATAACCCTCGTAAATGGCATTTGAAATAGAAGATTTTGGTGTTGGCAGTTAGGATCAGTGTGTTTCCTGGTATTACACCGATAACGTTATTAATAATTTATTCATTGGATCACAATTCTTCGGATACAAATAGTTAAGCATAGAATCTACTAATCTGTTTCTTTAATTATTCGGAAAAATATCAGATTTGACGCATAGGCAGTTTGATATTTCCACTCTTCAAATAGTCACTTTTATCTTCACAGGATGTGAACTTGAAATTCAATTTGGCTGCAAGTCATTCATCATTGGCAGAAAAAATTGGGTACTGCTGTAGCGAGATCTGTACTTTTCCCCAGTCTGTACATAAGTGCACAAGTAGAAAAAGAGCCAAGATGCCTCCCAGAATATTTTCAAGAAGTAATGTGCATTGATTCAGGCGACCGACTCGGCTACGTAAAGCCCCCGTCGCGAGATGCAGCCGCTGCGAACAGTAGCGAGTTACGGCGCTACGTCAGCGAGGTCCACCGCGCGCCTGGGCTCGAGCCAAAGTAGGCCTCCCGCAGTACACCAGCAACTCACCGGGCCGCGTTGTGGCAGCGGTTACGCCGACGCCGACCCCAGCGGCGCCCGTCCAAGCAGGCTGGCTGGCTCTTCGCGCCGCAGGGGGCGCCAGGCTGCCGGCGTTTCTCCGCCCGAAGCAAATGAATTGCAGATTACGTCTCTTAGCCGCAATCTCGGCGCCCAGAATGGGCTTTAATACTGCATCAGCGCTCACACCGCGCGCTGTTCTCGCCGCCTTTTACTGCAGACAAGGGCTGCCCTCCCTCATCCACAACGAGCGGTGCGATGCAATCCTCTCGTCTTAGCTTTAAATATAAAGCTTTGCGATAATCTTCACACTGCCATTGCTGCTAAATTTAAATCACAGCCCTCCCTAAACACAAATCTAAATAAAGTTGCGATCATTTAACAACGTTTTGTTCCACCTACGAGAAACGTTATACACATCGTTATAACAGGCACACGCTACATGTAAATGTGATAAGATGATGTCGTTATGTTTGTTTAGGCACCAAACAGCGGATTTCTTAGCTCCTCTACTATAATATCACGGAAGAAACATGTACAAAATCGATGAAACAGTAAAATACGTCTGTGACATTTCGTATTAAAACAATCGTCTGTAACTTACATTTGCCACTCTCTCTCGTTTCTCTCTTCTTCTTCTTCTTCTTCTTCTCTCTCTCTCGCACCCTCTGTTTCTGTATCTGACGTAGACTATACATATTGCCTTAGGGAAACACAGTGACCGTCTTGTAATTTTCTTCTAAATTTTGTATTTCAACCTCATTTCACGCTGGTGGTATCATTACCGGTTTGGACTTAATTCCTAGTCGTTACCAGAAGAGTTGTTGGAAATGAAAGAAAAAGGGAATAGTAAAACATTAGGAAATTAAATTTCAATCCAAACCAACTCCTGTAAACATTTATACCATCTCACTGTTTGGAACGTCTGTCTGCTACGTAACAGTATAAAGTCCATAAATCTCGTCTTACGAAATTTATATTATTAAATAATGAAATGAAACATTCAGAAACAACAATCAAAGAACAGCTGACGAATTACTTCGTAACGTGCTAAAATAGGCTCAACGCGCGAGGTAGCCGCGCGGTCTCAGGCGCCTTGTCACGGTCCGTGCGGTTCTCCCCGTCGGAGGTTCTAGTCCTCCCTCGGGCATGGGTGTGTGCGTGTGTTGTCCATAGTATAAGTTAGTCTAAGATAGATTAAATAGTGTGTAGGCTTAGGGACCGATGACCTCAGCAGTTTGGTCCTATAAGACCTTACCCAAATTTCCAAAAAATAGGTACGGTTATATACAGGATGTCCCACATAACTCTCGTACCTAATGTAAGTAAGACGTATAGCCCTTTTATTTTGTGAACAGTTACAAAGATCAAAACGCGGTTTCCAGCAAATGTTAGAGCATATTTTGTTTGACTGATGTTTTTAGCGCTATTAGTCTTGAAATTGAAACGTGTCGTAAAAATTGGAGAAATGTCCTAGAGTTGGAGAACAGAGTGGTCAGAATCGGCATTAGCAGTGCAAACACCGCCAAGCAGAGCAGAGCTTTCGGGCTACGCTGTGTCAGAGTGTCAGCACATTTGCCTGTTTACTTGTCTGCACAGCAAGCCGCTCATTTCTGCTTCAACATTCGTTGCGTGTAGACACGTACACCAAAGAGGAGAAGTTGATTATACTACTTTAATATGGTAACTCGAAATACATGCCATAGAAGCAGTACAGTGGTATAAGGCTACCTATCCGGATCGGCAATGTCCGACGAGCTACGCAAGTGCACGAATTACTAAGACACTAGAGCGGACAGGCTGCTTGAACGTCAAAAAGAGGACAAGAATGAAGACTGAAACTGACAGAGAACACTAAGAAGCTGTTCTGACTACGACGCCAATGACTCCACACACTGAGACGAGGGATATTGCCAAGGAATGTCGAATCAGCCAGACGAGTGTCATTCGCATCCTGCACCGACAGAATCTCCATCCCTATCGTCTGTCACTACATCAGGCACCGACAACCGTGAACTCGATTGTCGTACAGAATTTTGTCGGTTCGCCCTCCTGCAACTGTGAGACGATCCTACGTTTTTCCAACAAGTGCTCTTTACCGATGAAACAACGTTTAATAACTACGACAATGTAAATTTGCATAACATGCACTACTGGGCAGCCGAAAATCCACGCTGGCTTCGTCAGGTGTAACATCAAGGGCCGTGGAGCGCAAAAAGGTATTGCGCTGCATCGTAGGAAATTCCATATTGGGACCTCACTTCGTGTAAGGCGTTCTCAATGGACGTTCGTACGCGCACTTTCTGACGAACGTTCTGCCGGTTCTCCTAGAAGAGGCACCACTGCATATTCGATAGTCTTGCGGCTGCAATACGACAGTTGTCTAGCTCACTCATCCCGTGTTGCAACGCAGATACTGAATGAGAACTTTCATGGATGTTGTACAGGACGAACTTCTGTTGTCAAATGGCTTGCGATGTCCCCTGATTCGACTCCTTTTGATTTCTTTCTTTGGGGAGCACCCTAAGATGCAGTCTATAACGAATCCCAAATTACGCCAGACAATACAGGGCTATTACAAATGATTGAAGCGATTTCATAAATTCACTGTAGCTCCATTCATTGACATATGGGCACGACACACTACAGATACGTAGAAAAACTCATAAAGTTTTGTTCGGCTGAAGCCGCACTTCAGGTTTCTGCCGCCAGAGCGCTCGAGAGTGCAGTGAGACAAAATGGCGACAGGAGCCGAGAAAGCGTATGTCACATTGAAATGCACTCACATCAGTCAGTCATAACAGTGCAACGACACTTCAGGACGAAGTTCAACAAAGATCCACCAACTGCTAACTCCATTCGGCGATGGTAAGCGCAGTTTAAAGCTTCTGGATGCCTCTGTAAGGGGAAATCAACGGGTCGGCCTGCAGTGAGCGAAGAAACGGTTGAACGCGTGCGGGCAAGTTTCACGCGCAGCCCGCGGAAGTCGACGAATAAAGCAAGCAGGGACTTAACCCCATGCGATTTCTTTCTGTGGGGTTATGTGGAAGATTCAGTGTTTAAACCTCCTCTACCAAGAAACGTGCCAGAACTGCGAGCTCGCATCAACGATGCTTTTGAACTCATTAATGGGGACATGCTGCGCTGAGTGTGGGAGGAACTTGATTATCGGCTTGATGTCTGCCGAATCACTAAAGGGGCACATATCGAACATTTGTGAATGCCTAAAAAAACTTTTTGAGTTTTTATATGTGTGTGCAAAGCATTGTGAAAATATCTCAAATAATAAAGTTATTGTGGAGCTGTGAAATCGCTTCAATCATTTGTAATAACCCTGTATATGTCGTCAAATCGCCAGTGCATGCTCTATCGTATCATCCACTGTGATTACTTTTGTTGATTGTTCACCGGACGGTGTCGCCAAGCGGTTCTAGGCGCTTCAGTCTGGAACCGCGCGACCGCTATGGTCGCAGATCCGAATCCTGCCTCGGGCATGGATGTGTGTGATGTCCTTAGGTTAGTTAGGTTTAAATAGTTCTAAGCTCTAGGGGACTGATGACCTCAGAAGTTAAGTCCCATAGTGCTCAGAGGCATTTGAACCATTTTTTGTTGATCGTTCTTTCGAACGGCGATTGAAAATGCCCTTTTCAATCGATGCTCAACAGTTTGAACAGATGCCTAAATAGAGGATAAAGTTATTTTTTTGGAAGACAGAATTTATGTTATGTGATTGTTAGTAAATTGTTTATATTATTTACGTGTATACGAAATTGCATTGTAATGTCAAATAATTAGACAGCGTGTATTGCACGTAGTTGGTAACACTGTCATTAGACACTTACGTTCAACATGAAACGAAGTTTCGTTTGCAAGAATATTTATTTTGTGGTCACCAAAGTATTTTTAATAAAATGTTCAGTTCAACGAATGTCTTACGTATGACATAATTTAAAGCAGTGTATGATATAATTGAAAGCAGTGTAGGTAGAGACTCCAACTGCCTTGCCGCAGTGGTAACACCGATTCCCGTCAGATCATTGAAGTTAAGCGCTGTCGGGCTGGGCTAGCACTTGGATGGGTGACCATCCAGTCTGCCAAGCGCTGTTGGCAAGCGGGGTGCACTCAGCCCTTGTGAGGCAAACTGAGGAGCTACTTGATTGAGAAGGAGTGGCTCCGGTCTCGGAAACTGACATACGGCAGAGAGAGCGGTGTGCTGAGCACATGTCCCTCTATATCCCCACCCAGTGCGCCTATGGACTGAGGATGATATGGTGGCCTGTCACTACCGTTGGGCCTTCATGACCTGTTCAGGAGAAGTTAAGTTTTAGTTTTTATGTAGAGACAGTCGTGCAACAGCATGTATTTTACCTCTAAGAAGCACACAGCCACGTACAGAAAAATATAGGTCAAATCTTCCTTCTAATATTTAGATATTTAATACAGTAGTTGCTTTTTACTGCGCATAAGACCTCTTTATTTTTGGAGAATAAGCAGTTGATTTCTCTGTTTCAGTTAACGTTACGCTGGGAGAAAACACAAATGTGAAACAGTTTTTCTAAGCCCTTTGTGATACGCTAGAGTCTAGCCTATGTCGTATTTCTATACACAACATTCGTAGGTGAATCTGCATCTAGGTCGTAAGTCGCTTCAAGGGGAAATAAAGCTCTACTTCCGTAGCTCAGGCCAACCTAACGTATACAACTATGCAGTATGGTTCGAGAAGCCTGCTTGGCAGTGATTTCATCGCAAATGCCGTTTCCGGCCATCGTGCTCTCACATTCTAGGACATGGCTCGAATTTTTCCTGACGACAGGTTCCGACGTCCACATTAACAAATGCCTTATCACTGTAATTCACTTCAGAAGAGCTATCGAATGCAGGTATAAAATGTATACGGTTCCACGCTGCTTGCTTCAATACCTCCGTTAATACCAGCTCTAAAAACATTAACCAAACAAGAAAGATACGTGCACTTCGACGCTCTAACATTTGCTGAAAACCGCGTTTCGATATGTGAAACCGTTCACGAAATGAAAGTCGTGTTACGTCCTATGTGACTCACTGTGTATTTCCAAAATGAAACAAAATGTGAAAAATGCAACTAGCCAAGGATGCACCTGTTCGTGTGTCAGGGGTTCACACAATAGTCAGCAACGCAGAGCCCATACAAGTAAACAAATATCACTTTCAACCAAAGCTACGTTTATTTATATGGCACATGCATGTTTTCAGAATCGAAATGAAAACTAGAGGTAGAATTAGTGATACCAGACTTCGTCCCACAGTTATAAACCTCCTCATACCTTCAGAAATGCTTAGACTTTGAATATGGCAACGGCTCCATTTCTGCCGTATTCACACAGTATAGTCTATCTGAACAGAGTAGGCAGAACGTGCGTAGTAATATGGTCTGTTTACAGCAGGTTTCAGGACAGTGCACACACCCTTGCTCTGCGCATTACGGCAGAAACTGTGGCACAGTTGCCACCCATTAAAGTGGAAGTATTTCAGAATTTATGAGGTTTATAACAGTGAAACCAAACCTGCCATCAGAATTTGTACTTCTGGTTTCAATTCCGGTAGAAAAACATACTTATGTCATTTCAATAACCGTAACTGTGTGTTGAAAGAGATGTTTACTTTTATGGACCGCTCATTCCTATCCATTGTATCAGTCCCATGACACAGGTGCATCCAAGGCCAATTGCAGTTTTTCACATTTTATTTCATTTCAAAAATATTTATCTCGCGGAAGTTGGTGGGACACCACCTTGCAGAAGTTAATTTAACTTGTAATTTATTTTCTTAGTGTTTTACTTTTCCCTTTTTCTCTCGATTTCGATAAATCATCTGAAGATGACTTGGTGAGAAGTAGAAACGGTAACGAAACCATTTGTATCACCTAAACCTTGTAGCACTTCGCTTCGAGCACAAATGAGACAGATTGCAGCTGCAATCCACTCTATGAAAATAGATAGAGAAAATATACAGATAGACAGCTGTGCAAAAGATAAGAACTGAAGTAACAGTCGCATAATATGTCACTGCCAAATAACATAGCTCGATGAGACTTGATCTTACATAGAAAGAACTACTAGGTGTTGTCCAGAAGGTAACTGACGAAATACGCAACGAGACGTACGAAACGACATATTATTCAAAGAAACTGAAGTCAGCTCCCTGGACGTTCGAAAAACGGGACATGATTCCTAATAGGATGTGTGAACACCACCGGCAGCAACGCATGCTCTGCGACGTGCTCCCATACTAGCCACAAGTTTGGTTTGGGATTCTTGTGATAGGACGTTGCATTCTTCCGGTGAACACCACCGGCAGCAACGCATGCTCTGCGACGTGCTCCCATACTAGCCACAAGTTTGGTTTGGGATTCTTGTGATAGGACGTTGCATTCTTCCACCAGCGTGCGTCACAGCTGATAGACGGTCTATGGCGCACGTGAGCGTGCTGCGATACGTCTTCCTACCGTGTTTCAAACATGCTCAATGGGTTTTAAGTCGGAGAAACGGACAGACCTGTACATTTGCCGATTGTTGCAACACCTCCTCCACCTGCGTTGTTCGATGCAGTCTGCATTGTTATCCATAAAAATGAAGTCAAGGGCGACTGTATCCGTGAAAAGACGCACATGGGAAAGGAGTACAGTGTCACAATAACGCTGACGGGACAGTGTACTGTGTTAAAGGGTTTGGAGGTCAGTACGTTCATGTAACATTATGCTTCCCTGCAGCAAAACACTTGGACCACCAAAACTATCATGTTTCACAATGTTTTGCGTGCATTACGCGTTCTCACCATTTGAGGGTACGTCTAGAATCACTAGTTGTAACGAACCTCCTCTCATCCGAGTAGAGCTCGCAGGCCCGCTCCTCATGGGTCCAGTACCTGTGCCCCTGATATCATCGCAGACGGTGCTTCCAATGTGGGGGTGTCAACGAAACACAATGTGCTGCTCGTCAGGCGAAGAGACTATCCCCATGAAATCTCCATACCATAGTGAAGAATGAGACTGCGTGCCTCGCAGCCCTGCAAAATGTGGTTGTAACTGCATACGCTATTTGACGTGCGTCGCTTCTTGCCTGCTGCACAACGTAGCGGTGATCTGCTGCAGCAGTTGACCGTGGTCGACCACCTCCTCTCCTTCGGGAAGCAGTGTCTGTGGTTCTGAATGCTCCCCATGCACGTAAAATAATGCTGTGAGTTATGCTGAACTCCTGGGCTACACTCGTCACTCTTTTCCTTTTCCCAGTTTCCCGGTGATTCTTCCTGGTATTCTCTCCGGATCATGTTGTAATGAAGAACACCACTAGATTGCACCGTAACTTCTCGCTAATTGAAACACACTGCCTTTTCCTGTTCCTTCAACTGACTCGTGTTCTGAGGCCAGCCCCATTTGATGCTACACGCACACTGACCTCACGCCAGTGACGTCCGGCTGTGTACAACTGACAGAAGAGGTCGGACTAAATTCCTCCGCACTTTCATTCATTTCCACCGACTAGTTCATGTGTTATGTTATTTTATCTACCTCGTCCTTAATTTTTTGCAGAACAGTGTAGTATGGTATTGTCAATTGGAGGAATGAATAGGTGGTATATAACAAATACATTCAGGGAAAATAATTAAAAAGGGTTTATCGGTGAAGTATCAATAGACCAATTAAACGCAATAGCTGTAAATTGACAGCTAGTCACCTCATTAAACTATCCTTCACTTCTACTTTCGTCCCATTACAAACAAAGGCCAGCAAAAACATTACGACCATTGTCCATGATGAGATTGAATGCCTCCTGAGCCGGCCGGAGTGGCCATGCGGTTCTAGGCGCTACAGTCTGGAACCGAGCGACCGCTACGGTCGCAGGTTCGAATCCTGCCTCGGGCATGGATGTGTGTGATGTCCACAAGTTAGTTAGGTTTAATTAGTTCTAAGTTCTAGGTGACTGATGACCTAAGAAGTTAAGTCGCATGGTGCTCAGAGCCATTTGAAAGATCTAGCCAATGCCTCCTGGTGGTTTTGCAGACATATAAAACGTTAAGAAAAGGGTGCAACAAGAGTAGAGACGAAATGTTGGCGACCATACGGGCCGTAAATGAGGAAATCCACTCACATAAGCGAATGTGACAAGTGTCTGTGACCCAGTACTTTAAAAGGAACGTATCAGGAATGGCGAAGCTAGTCAATTGTTTGCATGCTGCCATGGTGTGAAGCTATAGAAATTGGTTGGACAGTGACTCTGCAGTTATGTGACAACACGTTGGACATCCTTACTTCATCACAGAAAGGAGGCGACGTGTCACAAACCTGATGACAGACTGTTGCGGCCACACGTGTGATTGGTGCGCTCAGCTTCGTGTGTGAAACTAAGGATAAACTTCTAAATTAATACGTGAATCGCATTGGTGAAACAGTGGGTGTACATTGTACCATATTTGTACATTTCGAGATCTAACTGTAATGTGAATAAATCTTGAACTGTGTAGTATTAATCATTGAGCTGGAACTGTTTCGAGAGTCCCACGTAGTAGGACACAGTGTAAACGAATACACTCCTTAAAGACGCCTGTGCTGCGTATTTCAAATTGTGCACACTCTGGAAGTGTAACCCTACGTCATCAAGCTCCTTAAGTCAGCTGCGACAGTCCAGGAGTCATATCGTTACCTGCAGCAGATGTATGACGCATCTGGAGACGTTATTTTCAGCGCAGAATCGCCAAACTCCAGCATAGCCAATCATGGTCGCTATACTACCTCGGAATCCTGCAACGAGATGATGTGCATCCCAAGTGGAGATTTTTTTTTTGTATACTCTGCTAAATACGCTCAGCCTCTCAATTGTAAAAGTGATGTAGCATGTGTTTTCGCTTTAAAATATGTTGTTCCAATCGCATTATTGTAAACTGGCGGTCTACGACAACTTTGTCGCTACAACAGTAGCAACATACAAATGTATTTGCTCCATAACCCTCCCTACAACTTTTCTGATCATATGTAATAGAATACGCGAGATGTACACACATTTATTCAGTGAATAATTATGTTTTGCTGTTTCTGAAATCTCATCCAATAAATAAATATTTTTCTCAAGGGAACGGATTTAAAGATCACCATAATACGGCGTGGATGAGAACCTATCATAAATGAACATTTCTTTCCCAGAGCCGCTGCCCGCACGGGATTATAAATTGACAGCTGATGCTCATGTATCTGAGATTGGTTTCTTTATAATACTACTCGAGTACCATGGGTTCGGGGCGTCAGAGTATTTCCAGTAGTTGAATGCCTTTCTGGGTTCATACGTACTCATTATTCAACAACAGCGTTAATATTTACTTGTGGGAAATGTACACTCATGCTCATAAATTAAGGATAGTTGCAGAATGTGGTGCCACGCAACGTGGCACTACACAAAACTGGTGCTAATATCATAGGCACATAGGGTACACACATGTCACAGATCTGTAAGTCCACGGTATTGGTGATATGTTGAGAAAACCGTCCCGAAGGAAAAACATGTGCTACAAAGCGCCACTGTTTCCTGCGCATGAACACCAACATCAATATGGGATATGATCACCATGCTAACACCGTGCTCACACAAAAGGTTGGCATACTCTGGATTAGGTGGTCGAGCAGCTGCTGGGCTGTAGCCTCCCATTCTTGCACCAGTGGCTGTCGGAGCTCCTGAAGTGTCGTAGGGGTTTGAAGACGTGCAGCGATACGTTGACCGAGAGCATCCCAGATGTCCTCGATGGGGTTTAGGTCTGGAGAACAGACAGGCCACTCCATTCGCCTGATATCTTCTGCTTCAAGGTACTCCTCCGCGATGGCAGCTCGGTGGGGCCGTATGTTATCATCCACCAGGAGGAAGGTGGGTCCCAGTGCACCCCTGAAAAGGCGGACATGCTGGTGCAAAATGACGTCCCGATACACCTTTCAAGGACATTAAGGGGTTGGTATCTGGTTCCTGGTTCAGACGAAAACCCGGCGAGAATCACTGTTAAGACTATACCCGGACTGGTCTGTGAACGTAACCTGGGACCACTGTTCCAATGACCATGTATTGTGTTCTTGACACCAGGCTTTACGGGTTCTCCGGTGACCAGCGGTCAGTGGAATGCAACTTGCAGGTCTCCAGGCGAATAAACCAGTCTGTTCAGTCATCTGTAGACCGTGTGTCTGGAGACAACTGTTCCAGTGGCTGCGGTAAGGTCCCGAGCAAGGCTACCTGCATTACTCCGTGTCCGTCTGCGCGCACTGATGGCGAGACATCGATCTTCTTGTGGTGTGTTACGCTGTGGACGTCACATACTGTAGCGCCTAGACACGTTTCCCATCTGATGTAATCGTTGCCATAATCAAGAGATAACGCTTTGTGGCTCGCGGAGGGCACGTGCTACGACCGCCTGTGTTTGATCAGCCTCCAGTCGCCCTAGTATTCCACCCCTCATAACGTCATTAATATGTATTCTTTGAGCCATTTTCAACACACAGTCACCATTAGGACGTCTGAAAACGTCCGCACACTTACTCGCTACGCTTTACTCTGGCATGCACCAGTGCACTTCTGCGTGTGTGGACTGCTGCCAGCGCCACCGTGCGACGACTGCAGGTCAAATGGACCGCATGGTCATACCCCGAGGTGATTTAAACCCGTAAACAGCCCACCATAGCGTTGTTTCACCATGTATCAGCATTATCCTTAATGTATGGGTATGAGTGCATTTAATGTCTGAGAATAACGTTTCTCTGATTTTCCTGATACTGATTTTTGAAATCGAAGGAAAGGTACATGACAAGTGTAAGCATGGAGCTCTATTGATTTAGCGCTGGACAGCCAATTTAATTTGAATCTCGTGGCTCAGACTCTCATACGTGGAATTAATCATTGTTGACTAATACGCGTAAGTTCTGTGAGTGTAATATAACTAGATTAGGTCATCACTTGATTGTACAGTCATTACCCCAGTCAAAATTAGGTCGACCAGTCTCGTCCCCTCACTAGAAATTCAGTCACCGACAATAAACTGGAGATTTGTCTCAGTACAATGTACGTTGTACTCAGACTAATTCTCAACTGGAAGTCGTTGACTGAATGGCCAGTGTGCCTCTTTCACGTATTTCCTTTTGTTCACTGTCAATTCCAGCAAGTGGACGAGTAACGTTACATCCGGTATCCGTACTTTGTGCTAGTACAGAAGAGTCAAATTCAGTTTTATGTTAACGTTTTTCATAACGTCACGTTTACGTTAATGTAGACTGTGTTACGTTTTTGAACATCTCTTGAGGAGAGAAAGTGGATTAACGAATAACGAATAAAAAGATATACTTCTGTACATATCTTTGTAAGGAACAAAACTACGAGAGAGACACTCATACTGATTAATACCCCTTTGGTAGATGAACATTCCCCTAATCCATTTTTATTTCGTTTCTGCACAAAACTTTATTTGGGATAGTCAGTGTAAACAATCATATCGCCTCACCTTGCCGATGTAGGACAAGGCAAGGACACCACAGACAAGTACATGGCACAATAGCAAATAATAGCACCACAAGAATTGCTTAACCATCTATGGAAGAGTTCGACAAATTTGTAACGCTTACAACACATTGCTCCATCTGCATAGTGAGAAACATTTTCTCGCGGCTGCCGTGCGCAGCGGATTCGTAACGCTTCAGACTAGAAGTATAGGAAGTTACACTCCACTGTTGGAATTTCTTCGCCTGTTTCAAAATTTGAGTCTTTGGCGTTCTGTGTAGCATGGACGCATTTATTTCAGCTGTTGATATTTATTATTATTAATCTTGAAAAGTAAGGTATCAACTTTAAACGAAACTTACATGATGGAGCTAATTTTGGGGGTAAATATGGATACGAAATTATTATTTTAGACATTAATCCAAGAATTAGTGAGCTTGCTTTTCAAACATTACGAATTTGTCAAATTAGCAATTCTCAAGCAAATCGCTATCCAGTGTTTAGGAACATTCACAGTATGATAGCTCCTTTGAAACTCTATCGGGGCAAAGTCTCGGTCACACTGCAGAGAACTATGACCTAATACCAAGAACTTTTGATTGACAGTCATAAGATATTCCAGAGTTATTAAGTATTACCAAAGTGAAAATATGCACCAATTATTGTTGTTCCCTATTGATCTGTTAGACCTAATAACTGAAGTCTTTTCTTCTCCCTGAGCAAGGGAGAGGCGATGTACTTCAATGTACACTAAGAAATTTTGGTTGATCCTCGCCTGCCCAAAGTTTCATGCCAAAAGCACATTGTTGCATTTATATTTCCAGTGTTATGTATGGCTTTATTATACACTCCTGGAAATTGAAATAAGAACACCGTGAATTCATTGTCCCAGGAAGGGGAAACTTTATTGACACATTCCTGGGGTCAGATACATCACATGATCACACTGACAGAACCACAGGCACATAGACACAGGCAACAGAGCATGCACAATGTCGGCACTAGTACAGTGTATATCCACCTTTCGCAGCAATGCAGGCTGCTATTCTCCCATGGAGACGATCGTAGAGATGCTGGATGTAGTCCTGTGGAACGGCTTGCCATGCCATTTCCACCTGGCGCCTCAGTTGGACCAGCGTTCGTGCTGGACGTGCAGACCGCGTGAGACGACGCTTCATCCAGTCCCAAACATGCTCAATGGGGGACAGATCCGGAGATCTTGCTGGCCAGGGTAGTTGACTTACACCTTCTAGAGCACGTTGGGTGGCACGGGATACATGCGGATGTGCATTGTCCTGTTGGAACAGCAAGTTCCCTTGCCGGTCTAGGAATGGTAGAACGATGGGTTCGATGACGGTTTGTATGTACCGTGCACTATTCAGTGTCCCCTCGACGATCACCAGTGGTGTACGGCCAGTGTAGGAGATCGTTCCCCACACCATGATGCCGGGTGTTGGCCCTGTGTGCCTCGGTCGTATGCAGTCCTGATTGTGGCGCTCACCTGCACGGCGCCAAACACGCATACGACCATCATTGGCACCAAGGCAGAAGCGACTCTCATCGCTGAAGACGACACGTCTCCATTCGTCCCTCCATTCACGCCTGTCGCGACACCACTGGAGGCGGGCTGCACGATGTTGGGGCGTGAGCGGAAGACGGCCTAACGGTGTGCGGGACCGTAGCCCAGCTTCATGGAGACGGTTGCGAATGGTCCTCGCCGATACCCCGGGAGCAACAGTGTCCCTAATTTGCTGGGAAGTGGCGGTGCGGTCCCCTACGGCACTGCGTAGGATCCTACGGTCTTGGCGTGCATCCGTGCGTCGCTGCGGTCCGGTCCCAGGTCGACGGGCACGTGCACCTTCTGCCGACCACTGGCGACAACATCGATGTACTGTGGAGACCTCACGCCCCACGTGTTGAGCAATTCGGCGGTACGTCCACCCGGCCTCCCGCATGCCCACTATACGCCCTCGCTCAAAGTCCGTCAACTGCACATACGGTTCACGTCCACGCTGTCGCGGCATGCTACCAGTGTTATAGACTGCGATGGAGCTCCGTATGCCACGGCAAACTGGCTGACACTGACGGCGGCGGTGCACAAATGCTGCGCAGCTAGCGCCATTCGACGGCAAACACCGCGGTTCCTGGTGTGTCCGCTGTGCCGTGCGTGTGATCATTGCTTGTACAGCCCTCTCGCAGTGTCCGGAGCAAGTATGGTGGGTCTGACACACCGGTGTCAATGTGTTCTTTTTTCCATTTCCAGGAGTGTAGTATGAATATTGCCGTTGATAGAATGTTGAGGAATAGGACAGTACAGGACAGAAAATACTCTTGCTGTAAATCAATCTAAAGTACAATGTATTTAGAACATTTTTGTCTTTATTTTCATCTTCTGTCATTGCTTCATAAGCTGCTTCAGCTTTTGAATGATGTAATCTACTTTGAACTTCAGTAGCTTGTCTCTCTTCATTTGTCTCTGCTAGTATAATACTCAAATACAGCCTGACACAGCATGAGCAGGTATCTGCTCTAGGGAGGCCATATTGCAGATTGAAATCTGAGTGGAAAATCTCTTTATATGTGTCTTCATTGTATTTATATTCAGGATGTTGTTCTCTAAACATAACAAACATATTTTTGAATATAGATCAGTGGACAAGCAAGTCTTTTCGCATTTGTGGCAGCTATAACGACTTTCCTGTTTTGGCAATTATCGTATATGATTTCGCAGAGCTTCCCTTACATGATCAAGTCTATCATAAGGTCGACATTTATGTTTCCCTCTCTTGTCACAGAACGTCTCTGAATTTTTTATTTTCTCTTGCACTTACTGTATTCTACGAGGACTTATGACAAACATAACATCTGTTTTGAAACCCGGTGTCACCTGACGGTACTGTTCATAAATAAGAGAAACTCCGATGTCTACGAAAACATCTTCTTCGATCGCTCTTGTCTTACTGTGTTCAAGGTTTACACAATTTTGCTCTAACAATGCTGACTGCTGATCGTAATTCGAAGTATAAAGTCTTTAAACAATGTATGCTTTGTATCCAGTGTAATTTGTTAATATTGACAGGTGCACATGCAGCCGAATGCCTGAAATCACAAAAAAACGATTATCACGTTTTGAAGCAGTATCTGAATAAATATTTGATATTTTCATAAACTCACTGTGACTCATTATTTATTAAGTCGAAGACTATGATTAAAGAATAATGCTGTCTCAATTTGTAAGTCAACAGCTGTCATGTTATTATGCACTATGTTACATAGCCTTTCCGTTGTACAACAATTCATTATGTTGCGATGTGGTTTGCACTGCTTGATGATAATTCACAATAAAGGCAAGACAAAGATTTTCTTCGCTAGCCATAAACTAGGCTACTTATTTATGGTTATGGGATCATAATATTACAATGAAAAATAGCCATGTGAAAAGTTGGGCTACAACCTTTGTTCTACTTATCTCATCTGGTGGAGACTTTGCCTTTATGAACTTCCCACTCTTTGATATATATTGTTTTCCTGCATCCCTGAGTCGTTTACGTTTCACGTCACACCACTCACTTACACGATGTTTACACTTTTAGCCTCTAGTCATGCGTTTTTGAACAGTGACTGTAAAAGCTATACTTGATGAGTCCGCTATGTTACTTACAGATACAACCTCGACCTCGTTCTGTGTAACGCAAACTTATTGCCAATCTGACGTCAACAAAATATTGTGCAGAGCAGTTCCAATATCCCTATCTCGTGCCAAGTACTGTTAACAACCTTTTCCCACGTAAAAGCCAACTTTTATAGAAATGAGCGTTACAACGTTGTTCCAGGCGACTGTTTAGTTATCAGTGAAGAATTCTGCAGTAACAACTTACAAGTATATGTCTCTAGGTTCTAATCAGCAAAAGAACTATCTGTTTAAATATTTTTCATTTTGTGTCTAAATTTTACACATGTTGCAACTCCTCCTTTTTTAAGTTAACTCTACACGAAAGCGATGCAAGTGTGTAATACGTGATATTTAACTTCTCCATCCCTGTGATTAAATGGTGTTCAGAGAGGCACAGAACATCTATCCTTTCAGAGTTCTCCACGTCTTCTACGCATACAAGAAGCTCATATATTAATTTTATTTTTCTGGAAACTGGTAAGCGTGTTATGGTCGTGTACTGTTCTAAAATCTTTCAATACTCTTTAGCTGTAACTTGACTCTAACCTAAAAAAAATGTACTTTTTTATTCCCGTAATGAGAGGGATTTTATCTTGTGTGCTTATGGCCCCCCTTGTACTTTCTGCGAGGTGCTCATCTAATCTTTTCTTCCCCATCCTGTTTAGGTGCAGTCGCAGTGACACGCACAGCTAAGATATTAATCTTTGTTTCAGTCAAAAGCAACTCATTCAGCTCTTTGTTCACAGGGCTAACAGCGGTGTTAACCCAAGGTTGGTCATGTCGCAACAAAACTTTGACAAACTCCACACGACTGTGTAATGTAGTTGGTCCTATTTTCTCCAGGTCACCGTTAATGCTATATTACAAGTTGTTAGTCAGGCTGTTCCGCGTTTCTCCTGGAATAAGCACCTTATCTTTGCCATCAAAACGTCTACACAAGCTCCCTATGTTCTCTGTCAGCTGGCTAAGCATGGCGCTAAGTTTCACAATGTTTGTGACCTGATATTTTACGCCTATCTTTTCTGCACCAACTGGCATATACTTCTCCCCTTGGCGCTCGCTAGTAACCAAGACTCCAGTCCTTCTACGTAACTTTTCGACCTACCTAACTTTAAAGTATTTCCTACGAGACTTTTGCATCCTATGAAGCTAAAGCATTGGTTGGGTCTCTTTCCGTATTTCAGGTAACAAGTCAAACTGACTGATAACCAGAATCTGGTATAGGCCTTCTGAAATTTTCTCCTTTCGCCTATTACTTGTCATATTTGAAACGTCCCCTTAGAAAAATTAATGAATTACTGTGCTGATAAACTTCTACGTTATTTGATTTTCAAACAGCTGAGCAAAACTGAACGTCCTCAGACATTACTCTCTTTACTTATTCTGATCAACACTAAACTGACACACAATATTTTTAGCGCAACGCAATCTGACTTTCAATAATCCCTACAAAAGAATGGCCCTGACTAACAATAACCCACCGAGCGGGGTGGCGCAGTGGTTACACACTGGACTCGCATTCGGAAGGACGACGGTTCAATCCCGCGTCCGGCCATCCTGATTTAGGTTTTCCGTGATTTCCCTAAATCAATCCAGGCAAATGCCGGGATGGTTCCTCTGAAAGGGCACGGCCGACTTCCTTACCCATCCTTTCCTAATCCGATGAGACCGATGACCACGCTGTCTGGTCTCCTTCCCCAAACCAACCAACTAACAATAACCTATACCTTTCACGAATCACTTACCTTACAAAAATCTTCGTTACTCGAACTACTGCGATAGCGCCACTATTGCCAGCTAAATAAAAGATTCTAACTACTGAAGGCACTAACTACTGATAGGCACAGTTAGCAAATGAAAGATTTTGATAGAGAACAAACAATGTATTTACCTTAATAGTGTTAAAATATATATCAATTCATGATATCCAGTCTTACAAATTTACTCTTTCTGGCAGACACACGTCCAGATCACCCGCTCTCAAAACTCCGCCATCTCTCTCCCCACATCCACCACTGCTGGTGGCTCACCTCCAACTGCGCAACGCTATGCGCTGTTAACATCCAGCTGCCCAACACTACAATACAGAATATTTCAACAATGCCAACCATCCACAGACTGCACACAGCACAACCAGTGATTTTGTGGCGTTACCAATATAAAAACCTAAACAGCCTACTTACACATTCTCACAACTCCCATTATCTCTCTCCCCTTTCAATCTATCTATTTCAAAATACGCTTAATTCTGCGTGTGGGGCATAAATCTCTTATTCCTGTTCCACAATTTTTTTAGCTCGACTTCATAATCCACAACTCCATGGAAGAGCCTCATCATATACTTTTTTCATCTTCGCTGCTGCATTCACCCTAGTGAAATACCAAACCATAGTCCTAGCATGTTTTTCCAATACCAGTTAGCCTAGGACAACATTCGTATTTGTCAGTCATGACTTTAGCCTTATAGTGAATCGGAAAGCACTATAACTCACTTAAACTGTAATAATCTGTGAAACGTACCTTTCAGTGCATTATGCACCTTACTTCCAGGCGTCAGGCAGCCGTAAAATAACACGACTGAAGTTCTTTGAATGTAGGCAGTGCCAGATACGAAGTAAATGAAAACCATAGAAACACTTCATTTTATAGCAACACTCGTAAAGCGACACTGTCAGGAAACAATTTACAGCAATGTAATGGATCCAAGAAAACACATAACAGTTGTGAGACCTGAGTTTCTCCTGGCGTATACAACTTTCAAATAACTTCCGGGAATTCAGCCAGGTAACACTTTCAGCGACCGCCGATATTTCGGCGGGAGAACACCCCGCCATTTTCAAGGCAAACTGCAACGGACAGGCGGCGTACATCTTGAAGTTACATTTCGTCAAAATGGTTACACTGATAGACAGATTGAACGTGCGTTGCGCTATCGACCAACTGTACATCAGGTGATTGATGATAATTCTGAGTCAACACCTAAGTCTACTGCCTTCTTGCCTTAC
Organism: Schistocerca piceifrons; assembly: GCF_021461385.2. Lineage (NCBI taxonomy): Eukaryota > Metazoa > Arthropoda > Insecta > Orthoptera > Acrididae > Schistocerca > Schistocerca piceifrons. Next base: position 237,331,861 of record NC_060140.1, read on the forward strand.
GTAGGAAACACGTCCAATAAGATCGGTCGTATTTTACGGAAATACGATGTGAAATGTGTTTTCCGACCTCCATCTAAAATTAGAGCACTTTTGAGTTCCGTTAAGGATGATCTTGGACTGCGTAAGGCGGGTGTATATCGTGTCCCTTGTAGCTGCGGCATGGCATATATTGGTCAAACTATCAGGACCGTGGAGGACAGATGTACTGAGCATAAACGGCACACACGATTACAGCAGCCAAATAGATCTGCTATTGCCGAACATTGCTTGGATACTGGTCACTCCATGTTATATAATAACACCGAGATATTGGCATGCACGTCCAGCTATTGGGACAGTGTGATTCGGGAGGCAGTTGAGATTAAATTAGCGAGCAACCTTGTTAACAGGGATGGAGGTTTCTGTTTAAACTCTGTTTGGAATCCGGCTCTCTCCCTTGTCAAGAAACAGAGGGACAGACTCAGTGCTACCTCACCTGCGAATTCATAGTCTCACTATCGATAGCTCTGACTTTGGCCATCTTTGGTGGCACTAGTGTTCAGTGTGTGTGTGTTATCTTTCCTGCTTGGGTCCGAGAACCGAGGTATTAAATTTGCATGTACGCCGCCTGTCCGTTGCAGTTTGCCTTGAAAATGGCGGGGTGTTCTCCCGCCGAAATATCGGCGGTCGCTGAAAGTGTTACCTGGCTGAATTCCCGGAAGTTATTTGGAACACATAACAGTTATACAGCGAGCAGAAGTTAACACTAGTTTACAAACACACCAGCGATTTTCACTTGACGTAGGTTTTAAATTAGGAACAAACAACATCGAATGAACACTCTAGAAAGCACGATATTTATAACAACACTCTATAACAAGGCACAATCCCAAATTTATGGTGAGCATTACACCGTATTGAATACAACCCGTAACGCTACGCAACTTCTGTTGTTTACTTCCGGGAGCGTCCGGCTGCATACTCCCGCAACCGCTGCCAACTGCCAACTTATCAGTTAATGAAAAACACTTACAACATACAACGGCTCTCAGTAAAAACAAGTTCCAACACGAATTCTTCATCAAATAGGAATGCCCTTACGCAGCGGAATGTTTCGTCTTCAACAAAAACGGAGAAACTGAAGAATCAGAAAACTATCTGATGCTCTCACGAAAAGGAGAATATCGTCTACGGTGAGTTGGTTTGAATGAACCCGAAAAGATTGACAAAAAGGGGAATTTCGACGAAGTATATATCAATTGGTTCAGAGAAGAGAAAGGATTTAACAGAAATTAACGTTAAGCGTTACGAAAACAGAAATTCTAGGCAGACCAATTTTCCGAAAGAAGATTATTTCGCGGGTTTTCAGGAAAAGAACGAGAAGCGCATCACTGTATGGACAGCTGATAGGAGAAAAGAACGCTGAGAAAAAAAGTGAAGAAACACTGGAAAGACCGAAAATCATGGCAGAAAAAAAAATAATGGAGTCAGTTCACGTGGTCCATAGTTGGCCGAAATCGAGGAAGGAAGGATAATAACAGAGACGTAAAACACTAGTTGTTTTATCTCTGTAAGAGCCGCGCGGGGTAGCCGCGCGGTCTTGGGGACCTTGCCACGGTTTGCACGCCTCCCTCCGTCGGAGGTTCGAGTCCTCCCTGGGGCATGGGTGCGTGTGTTGTCCTTAGCGTAAGTTTAAGTAGAGTGTAAGCCTAGGGACCGATGACCTCAGCATTTTGGTCCCATAGGAACTTACTACCAAAAAATTTACCTTTGTAAAGCGTAGCAAGTGCAGTTGAAATTGTTTTGGGTGGGATAAAATTTTATGCACAGATAAGCAACTGAGTAATTATGTTATATACATAATTTCTCGACTGAAACTGGTGCCCTTATACGTTCTTACTATCGTTGCTTTTGAAATGAAAATGGTTTAGTTGATTCTCTGCAGAAAAGAAAGCACTAGTAATTTTACTCAAAGTCAAAGGATAACACGAAAAATTCCATAACATTGTTTCCCAGAAACTTTTCCCCGTGGAAGAGAGGTCAAAACAGGCAAACATGTGTCTCAGCTTATCCATAGATACTCGACCATTTCTGATTAAAAAAAAAAAACGGTCAAAGTTTTCGAGCTAATTTATGTGTCTTCTAGCGAATAAATGTGGCATAGTGGCTAAAGTTGCAGTTTCACGTTTTTGCGCCCCGTGCTCTAATCCCGATTATTACTTTTATTTTTATTTTTGTTTTCCATTTACCTACCGAAGTCCACAGAAAATTATTAGACCAATTATTTCCAGTGTACATTGAAATAAAATTGTCCCTATTCGGATATTAATTATATGCCTGGTAAATGAATTGAAACAAAGGAGAAAGACAATAAATGAAAGGAAAAATTATTTGAAAGTATTTGAAATTGTTATTGGCGAAATTCTTGTAGTGTGTCTCTACTCATAACCAATTGCAAGATGCAAATTTCGGAAAAGCGAGCGAGGGGTTTGCAGCGAAGTTATTGCCAGTGTGTGGAATCTTCAGCAATATTAACGAAGCGTCTTTGGTGAGTGAGATTCATTCGAAGAAATGTCACTGTGGCAAGCCTGCCTTCACACGATGCTGGTGGTGTTCAGAATCTCTATGTGTCGCATATTCTACGATCTGCCTGATGAATAAACATAAGAATAAAATATAAGAATTCAGAATTGACATAAGAATGGAATATAAGACTATGAGAATTTAAAAAGATCGCAACCGCAGAAAATACCATATACATGTATAATTATTTAGCGTAAGGCAATGCACATCATTTTATGCCTCTTACAAATGTTTAAACAAAGATATACACTAAAAACACAATAAAATATGCTAATTCAATAAGTATAAAAAATACAATTGAAAACTAACATCAAGATTGTATATGGTCAATGCAATCAAATACAAACATCAAGGTTATGTACAGAGTCTTTTGCGGCGTCTGTTGCCATCAAAGAATCACTGAACTTGCCACTGTATGCTCTTCTGCCGCACTTTTGGACGATGTGGCTGATGGTCTGTCTGTTGTGTCCGCAGTCGCAGTTCGGAGTTGGTGTTTTTCCCCATTTGTTAACATATCTGCACGTCTTCCGTGCTTTGTGCGTATCCTGTTAAGGGATGACCATATTTCACGCAGCAGTTCATATCTGGGCAGTCTCTCAGTGATGCAGGGGAGGGCTTCACAATGCTCAGGGCACGCCTCTCGCCATTGTTTCCTCCAGGCCTCTGTTGCATTAAAGTTTATACTTTGCAATTCCTTGGCTGTTATCATTGTTGGATGTGTAGACCGAAGTCTGTTTCTTTCCAGGTCAGGCATGCTGCAGTGTATAGGGAACTGGGCGTTGTCGAGTATCTTCCTACATTCCCAGTGCTATTCAGCTGCACGTCCTTTTTTTTGTGTCTGAACACTGTTCATCCAGACCGAAGCGCAGTACTCCGCGGCCGAGTAGACCAGTCCGAGTGCCGACGTGTGTAGCGTGTCAGCCGAGGAGCCCCAGGTAGTGGCGCACAGCTTCAGGAGACTATTATTCCTCGCATTTAGTTTGGCTGCAGTATTTTCCAGATGTCGTTTATAAGCGAGCGCTCTGTCCAAAGTGACTCCAAGGTGGCTGTGTACCAGTTTTCATTAAATAAATGAGCAAAGTAAAATATAAACAGTTTTTGATGAGACAACTACAAGGGGAGTTAAACATGGACAGTAATACAAGTTAACAGGAAACCCTTAACTATAGAAACTACAGCCTATGTGGAATACAAAGACAACTGCAACAAATAAAACAATGAATACAGGAAAATGAGAATATGTAGGAAGAGAGAGTGTGGGAAGTAATGCACAACAAAGATGATTATATGAAGTTTAGGAGAGGGGAAGTGTTGAGTTGTGTCTGGTCATTTAGGATGAGATCTGGACTGTGAGCAAGATGTTTGTTAATTTCCAGGGCTTCAAGAAGGTTGAGTTTATGGCCTTTGTTTGCTAAGTGAAGTACATGGGACACTGGCTGGTAGTTGTGTCCCTCACTCAGTACATGCTCAGCAAATGCAGAGTCTGAATTCTGCAACCTCCAGCTGCGTTCATGTTCAGTCAGCCTAGTGGATATGTCTCTGCCTGACTGACCAATGTAAAATTTGTCACAATCAGAACAGGTGATTTTGTATACCCCGCTGTTGGCTAATAACTGGATCTTGTCTTTGCTATTAAAAACACACTGGGCTGTAGTGTTCCTGACATAGTAGGAAACCCTATACTTGCAGGATTTCAGTGCTTTGGCTACAGTCTGTGATACCTGAACAATAAATGGTAGTGTACACCATTTCTTGCAGACAATGGATGGGGAAGCAGGTGGGGCATAGAGGAGGGGTATAATTTTCCGTTTTTGTTTCCTGTGCAAGATGTGGTCAATAAGAACTGGATTGTAGCCATTGGCTGTGGCAATAAATTTTATTGTATCTAACTCTGCTTTAAAATCATCTCTGGACATGGGGATAGATATGAGACGGTGTACCATTGAGTGGAAAGCTGCATGTTTGTGAGCTATGGGGTGTTGTGAGCAAGAAGGTATTACTGTGTCTGTAGTAGTTGTTTTTCTGTAAATTTTGAAACAATGTGTGTGTGTACTGATGTCAATGGTGAGATCTAAGAAGTTTACTGATTTGTTGCCAATTTCCATAGTGAACTGGATATTTTTATGTTGACTGTTTAGGTATGTAGTTAGTGCCAAAACCTGATATGTATAGCTACGAGCAGGGCGGAACTCGGCTTGCTCCACGGGAACGGACTCCAGAATTTTGGTGGCAATGTGGTTACAGAGAAGTCTTTCCAGGACTTTATAGACTGATCTCAATAATGCGACTGGGCGGTAGCTCTTTGGTTCGTTACTCGGCTTCCCTGGCTTTAGGAGAGCAACAATTTCTGTTCCTTTCATTTGCTGAGGGAGTATGCCGTGCGTTATAATACTTGTAAAGAATTCTGGTAACCATCTTTTCGCATATTTTCCACACTTCAGAAGAAACTCCGGATGGACACCATCAAATCCAGGTGTTTTTCTCGATTTTACGTCTTTGAGAGCGCTCATTACGTCTTCTGCCGAGAATGGATAGGAAAATTCCGTTTGGTCATAGCAGAGAGATTTTAGTATTGTGAGCTCATTCTTAATCTGAATCGTTTGAGTTCTATCTCGAGGAGTTTTAGAGGTTGATAATGTATAATAAATGTATGACACTTATTGTAAAACGAAGTTTTAACTTTACAATTAATATAACGTACTCGTAACCCCAAACTTAATAACAAAACGCTCTTTCAGTAACCTTCTATGAACTTGGGTAGGTAAATCAAAAAATTAAATGAAATAGAAAAAATAACATGGGGCGCAGTAGTAGGGTGCCCGGCGTTAGCCAGTATGTCACCAGATGGGCTGAGCGTATCGCCCACTAAAAGGCGTCTAAACTACGTTGAAAACGATCGATTATCTACGGATTAACCGTGACATGTGTTCGCCTATTTCGGCCCCTCTTCCACTGAGCAAACGTTCTGTGAAATCGCATTACGGCACTTGCCGTGTTCTTCTCGTTAGACTCTACTTTCTATTAATTATTGAGCCACTCAGTCAGACATACATACAGTTGTTTCAGATTACATATCACTCCGAAATCAGCACTACAAAGATCAAAAATAAGACAGATACATCGAAAACTACATTATGTCTCCTATGAGGCGTACTAGCTGCGAATAACCAAACATTTAAACGGATAAATACACCATAAAACTGAGAGAAATGATTTATGTTTCAGAGCATATTTAACCAATGAAACTGAGATAATGGCCTAATTGCTTCGATGCTGTTTGCGGCAGAGCACCAAAAAACCGTAGAAGACGTGGTCAGAGAGGTACATCGCAGGGAGCAATTCGCTTTCATGGGTCGGTGCCGGCCGGAATATCGGAAATAACTTGATTTGCATTTAGAGCCCCGGCGAGGACTTTAATTTCCGCCTGCGATAAAGCAGCCCGGACGCCTGGCGGCTGTTTATGAAAAACGTCTGCCCCCACCCCGCTTCATCCTCTGGCGGGATATTTCAGAAATACTGCTGGCTGTGGGCGGCGTTAAACGTGGACACGGTAAGTGGTGTACCCTTTGTTGATGCCATTAACTGTGGAGTGCTACCTGTAAAGTCTCCGCTTTTACTCGTAGTTTCGCTTTTAACTCACGCGGCAAACGAACAATAGAGTTCTCTGTGTCTATAGCGTATAAAGTTTCATAAATTAGACTTTACTATCAGATGTGCTTTCAGAGCTTAAACTATTCCTCAAATGGTGCCACGTGGCTTAGAACCAGCAAAAGCAGTTAAGAACTCCCATGTTCAGTAAAAAACAGTTTCAGTCTCCAACACTGGATTAATACACAGTGCGTCCATAAAGTCATGTTGCAGTATTAACCGGTCCCAGAAAAGTAGGGAAACAAGATAGAAATGTAAAACAAGGTGGAAATGAAAGAGAAAATCTCCAAGTGAGCATATCTCTTCAGCACTGTTCAGAGTGGCTTCCATATGTTGCCCTACACATATAAGCGATATTCTAGTTCCTCCCACACATGTGTAAGCACATCTGATGTAACGGAGTGAATAACGTCTGTGATTCTCTATTTTAAATGATTAATGTCGTTGATTCGTTCACTATATTCACGCTGCTTCTAATAACCCCACAAGTAAAAGTCTAATGGCGTTAGAGCCGGGAATCGTGGTGGCCATGACTTTAAACCAGCCCTTCCTATCCACCGCTGGGGAAAGTTTGTATCCAGAACCTCGCTAACATTGCTAACGTAGTGTTGGAGAGCACCGTCGTGTTGATAGATGACATTTACTGGCAAAATGGTTCAAAAGGCTCTTAGCACTATGGGACTTAACATCTGAGGTCATCAGTCCCCTAGACGTAGAACTACTTAAGCCTAACTAGCCTAAGGACATCACACCCATTCATGCCCGAGGCAGGATTCGAACCTGCGACCGTAATAGCTGCGCGGTTCCGGACGGAAGCGCATAGAACCGCTCTGCCACAGCTGCTGGCCACTTTCTGTCACTGCATACTATTCAAATATGTCAAGGCAGTTACTGGACATCCAATCTGCTCCACAAAGAAGACTGGATCTATAACTTTATCGTCCATGAGGGCACGCCATACGTTCACCTTAGGGCTGTTACTTTCGTACTCATTGTAAGCAGAAGAATTTTCAGAGGCCCATATTCAGATGTTATAGCGATGAAAATTACTACGCAGACACAATCTTCATCATAAATCGTTCATAATAGTCGATCTCATTAAACATATCTGTAACAAACTCGAATCGTTTGGGTCTATCAGTCGGTTTGATGGCATGAAACGTCTCCAATTTGTAACCCAAAAAACGGAGATGTTTCTTTAAAATCTTACGAACTGCGGTCATTTTAGGCGTAATTCTCGACTATACATGCATACAAATTTCTTGTGGTTTCTTACGTTGTTGTTGTTGTTGTTGTTGTGGTCTTCAGTCCTGAGACTGGTTTGATGCAGCTCTCCATGCTACTCTATCCTGTGCAAGCTTTTTCATCTCCCAGTACCTACTGCAACCTACATCCTTCTGAATCTGCTTAGTGTATTCATCTCTTGGTCTCCCTCTACGATTTTTACCCTCCACGCTGCCCTCCAATACTAAATTGGTGATCCCTTGATGCCTCAGAACATGTCCTACCAACCGATCCCTTCTTCTGGTCAAGTTGTGCCACAAACTTCTCTTCTCCCCAATCCTATTCAATACTTCCTCATTAGTTATGTGATCTACCCATCTAATCTTCAGCATTCTTCTGTAGCACCACATTTCGAAAGCTTCTATTCTCTTCTTGTCCAAACGACTTATCGTCCATGTTTCACTTCCATACATGGCTACACTCCATACGAATACTTTCAGAAATGACTTCCTGACACTTAAATCAATACTGGATGTTAACAAATTTCTCTTCTTCAGAAACGCTTTCCTTGCCATTGCCAGCCTACATTTTATATCCTCTCTACTTCGACCATCATCAGTTATTTTGCTCCCCAAATAGCAAAACTCCTTTACTACTTTAAGTGCCTCATTTCCTAATCTAATTCCCTCGGCATCACCCGACTTAATTAGACTACATTCCATTATCCTTGTTTTGCTTTTGTTGATGTTCATCTTATATCCTCCTTTCAAGACACTGTCCATTCCATTCAACTGCTCTTCCAAGTCCTTTGCTGTCTCTGACAGAATTACAATGTCATCGGCGAACCTCAAAGTTTTTATTTCTTCTCCATGAATTTTAATACCTACTCCGAATTTTTCTTTTGTTTCCTTTACTGCTTGCTCAATATACAGATTGAACAACATCGGGGAGAGGCTACAACCCTGTCTTACTCCCTTCCCAACCACTGCTTCCCTTTCATGTCCCTCGACTCTTATAACTGCCATCTGGTTTCTGTACAAATTGTAAATAGCCTTTCGCTCCCTGTATTTTACCCCTGCCACCTTTAGAATTTGAAAGAGAGTATTCCAGTCAACATTGTCAAAAGCTTTCTCTAAGTCTGCAAATGCTAGAAACGTAGGTTTGCCTTTCCTTAATCTTTCTTCTAAGATAAGTCGTAAGGTCAGTATTGCCTCACGTGTTCCAGTGTTTCTACGGAATCCAAACTGATCTTCCCCGAGGTTGGCTTCTACTAGTGTTTCCATTCGTCTGTAAAGAATTCGTGTTAGTATTTTGCAGCTGTGACTTATTAAGCTGATAGTTCGGTAATTTTCACATCTGTCAACACCTGCTTTCTTTGGGATTGGAATTATTATATTCTTCTTGAAGTCTGAGGGTATTTCGCCTGTTTCATACATCTTGCTCACCAGATGGTAGAGTTTTGTCAGGACTGGCTCTCCCACGGCCGTCAGTAGTTCCAATGGAATATTGTCTACTCCGGGGGCCTTGTTTCGACTCAGGTCTTTCAGTGCTCTGTCAAACTCTTCACGCAGTATCATATCTCCCATTTCATCTTCATCTACATCCTCTTCCATTTCCATAATATTGTCCTCAAGTACATCGCCCTTGTATAGACCCTCTATATACTCCTTCCACCTTTCTGCTTTCCCTTCTTTGCTTAGAACTGGGTTTCCATCTGAGCTCTTGATATTCATACAAGTCGTTCTCTTATCTCCAAAGGTCTCTTTAATTTTCCTGTAGGTGGTATCTATCTTACCCCTAGTGAGATAGGCCTCTACATCCTTACATTTGTCCTCTAGCCATCCCTGCTTAGCCATTTTGCACTTCCTGTCGATCTCATTTTTGAGACGTTTGTATTCCTTTTTGCCTGTTTCACTTACTGCATTTTTATATTTTCTCCTTTCATCAATTAAATTCAATATTTCTTCTCTTACCCAAGGATTTCTACTAGCCCTCGTCTTTTTACCTACTTGATCCTCTGCTGCCTTCACTACTTCATCCCTCAAAGCTACCCATTCTTCTTCTACTGTATTTATTTCCCCCATTCCTGTCAATTGCTCCCTTATGCTCTCCCTGAATCTCTGTACAACCTCTGGTTCTTTTAGTTTATCCAGGTCCCATCTCCTTAAATTCCCACCTTTTTGCAGTTTCTTCAGTTTTAATCTACAGGTCATAACCAATAGATTGTGGTCAGAGTCCACATCTGCCCCTGGAAATGTCTTACAATTTAAAACCTGGTTCCTAAATCTCTGTCTTACCATTATATAATCTATCTGATACCTTTTAGTATATCCAGGGTTCTTCCATGTATACAACCTTCTTTCATGATTCTTAAACCAAGTGTTAGTTATGATTATGTTGTGCTCTGTGCAAAATTCGACCAGGCGGCTTCCTCTTTCATTTCTGTCCCCCAATCCATATTCACCTACTATGTTTCCTTCTCTCCCTTTTCCTACACTCGAATTCCAGTCACCCATGACTATTAAATTTTCGTCTCCCTTCACAATCTGAATAATTTCTTTTATTTCATCATACATTTCTTCAATTTCTTCGTCATCTGCTGAGCTAGTTGGCATATAAACTTGTACTACTGTAGTAGGCGTGGGCTTCGTATCTATCTTGGCCACAATAATGCGTTCACTATGCTGTTTGTAGTAGCTTACCCGCATTCCTATTTTCCTATTCATTATTAAACCTACTCCTGCATTACCCCTATTTGATTTTGTGTTTATAACCCTGTAGTCACCTGACCAGAAGTCTTTTGGCTCCTGCCACCGAACTTCACTAATTCCCACTATATCTAACTTCAACCTATCCATTTCCCTTTTTAAATTTTCTAACCTACCTGCCCGATTAAGGGATCTGACATTCCACGCTCCGATCCGTAGAACGCCAGTTTTCTTTCTCCTGATAACGACATCCTCTTGAGTAGTCCCCGCCCGGAGATCCGAATGGGGGACTATTTTACCTCCGGAATATTTTACCCAAGAGGACGCCATCATCATTTAATCATACAGTAAAGCTGCATGCCCTCGGGAAAAATTACGGCTGTAGTTTCCCCTTGCTTTCAGCCGTTCGCAGTACCAGCACAGCAAGGCCGTTTTGGTTATTGTTACAAGGCCAGATCAGTCAATCATCCAGACTGTTGCCCTTGCAACTACTGAAAAGGCTGCTGCCCCTCTTCAGGAACCACACGTGTGTCTGGCCTCTCAACAGATACCCCTCCATTGTGGTTGCACCTACGGTACGGCTATCTGTATCGCTGAGGCACGCAAGCCTCCCCACCTTACGTAGCTATCCCATATAACTCGTCGCATCAGAAAGCCTGTCAGAAAGGGATTTGTCCAACAAACTCCTAGTATCCTGTCTATCCCATCAATTAATGTTATTTCTATGTGGTGGCTCTTTTCTGTACATGCGGCGATATTCGCTTTGAATACTGGTCGCGGGTTCGAATTTACCAAGCAACGGAACACACAGAACTTGCCTTTCTACAGCCCACAACTCGACTGACGTGGCATGATCCATTGCTGCTGTATCGTTCTTTGTGTTACATCATCGACTGTGCTGGCACGTCATTGAACATCACTCTACAGGAATCCTTTGCGATAGTGCCCAACGCAGAACAAGTTTCAACCTTTCGTTTCGTTTCTGTTCGCCACAACAAGCATTCATGAGTCCACCACGAGGCTATGGATGCAGTGTAGTATGAGTAATTTGCGCTTCGTTTTAAGGAAAGTTGGTTTTACATGCATCTCAACGCTTATGACGTTACATCCGCTGATCTATATGCTATAAAACGATATAATTTGGTGGGTACAGGGAGCTGGAAAAAAATATGGAAACGACATGAGAAATGCGTGCTTCACCATAAATCACAGATGTTAGCCAAGCCTACTGGCTGCACTGCTACATTTGACCACGAACGCCACCTGTACAAAGTTCTCAATATGAAGTGTCAGTCGTTGTTAGAACAGTGCTCTCTGTAGTTTTGAGTGCATTAGGCAGCAACTACATGACTTCGAACGAAGACAGATTGTTGGTCCTCGAAAGGTGCTCCAAATTGCAGAAAAGGTGAGTTTCGGTGAAATATCCAGTGAACTGATTGAACAGACTTGAAGTAACACAATGTATAAGGTCAAGTTCGGAGGAAAGCTTTCAGAGGTATGCCAGATTAAAACCAAAGTGAAACAGGGAGACGGACTCTCCCATTTGCTCTTTAACTGTGTGCTTTATAAAGTGATCAGAGAGTGGCGACGAGAAATGAAAGGAATGGTTGGAATACAACTCGGGTGCAAGAAAATAGGAATACGCGTAGTCCGTCTAGCATTCGTAGACGATATAGTGATATTGTCGGAATAATTAGAACAGGCGGTTAAAAAAACACGTAACTATACAGACAAGCGGCTAAAGCAGGCCTACAGATCTCTATTGGGAAGACGTAGTACATGACGAACGTCCAGTTAGCTCGTAGATCGATGAAAATAGAAGGCGGGAAAATTCCGAAGGTGGAGAGATTTAAGCACGAGAGAGAATGGATAGGAACTGGGCTGCCAGAAAAGATACTATTGCGAGCATGAATAAACTAAATGAATCTAGCATACAATCTAAGTATAACTATCTACAATAAGAGTAATATTTCGATTAATTCAAAACTGAGACAGTACCAGATAGTGACCCATCTTGAAGCCTTCTACACAGCAGAAAGTATTAACCTAGTAAGGACAGGAGTTATTAAGTCTTCGAACGAAAGATTATCAGGAGGATATTGGGACCTCAAAGAAAAGAAAATTGTCAATTTAGAAGACGATCCACCAAAGAACTGTACAACAAGACAGAGAGAATTTCGGACATTATGAGGAAAAGGAGGAGCGTGTTCTTCACGAACATCCCTAGAATGGACCAGTGGTGGTTAATACAGAAGTAATACAGTTTCTAGTGAACAGAAGACCCAAAGTATCCTGGATTTAAGAGCTAAAAAGGAGTTTGCAATACAAACGAATACAGGAACGAATGATACACAACAAAATTATTTTTAAATAAAGAATTCATGCTTTCTCACGTTTAGAGGACAGAACTAGACGCAGAACGAAGTCATCATAGACAGGAGAACGAAGAAGATTGCGAAGTATGAGAATGAAAGACTAATGAACCTAATTAACGTGGTCATCAGAATGCCAAAACAAAGGAGAAGATATGAAACACTGAAAATTAAATTAATGTTTCTTCTGGAGTTCGTTAGGTAGACAACCTTCAGCTGATTCTGGGTGACCACTTTATCTGTTTAGTGATGCAGATGGTATGATACAACCATGCACAGATCCCGTGTTTGGCTGTGTTGGGGATAGCATCGGAGTTCGGGCACTGTTTGCACAGCATTTAGTTATGGATGCATCGTATTTTAATAATGGTAATACTAATGATGATGATTATGATTCTCTAAGGCGTCTGACAGTACAATCTGAGACATGGTGTGGAAATGCAGGAATTATTGTCGGCGCTAGTAGGTTCAGAGACACTTCTTTCGGAATGAATAAGACACTGATGATGAGAAACTTTTGAGAAGCAGCTTCAAAGTGGAAACTCTGAGTAGGCTAACACAAACCCGGTCACATATATGCATGGTCAGTACCCAAACCGCCTGCAGAACTGGATTTTTAACAGTGACCACATGCACCTTTAACTTAGAAAAGAAATAATGAGAGCCGGAACCAAAGCTCTGATAGTGGCAGTAAAAGATCAATCTTTAAGGAAGAAGAAATTAATAGTGGGAACTAGTACGATAGACGTCGACTTTGTACAGGTCATTCCGAGACCAAATAGTGGGTCCTGTCTTGGCAAAGAGGGAGTACCCCAAGTAGAACCAAAATCTCCGCCTATCTCACTCACGCAGTGGAAAAAAATGGCCAAGTGCGAGTAGAGCTGAAAGTTCCGTAAAGACTTAATTGTTTGTACAGGAAGTTCATTTATTCCGGGATCGATGGTAGTAACGATTTTGGCCTGTTATGGACATTGATACTGGCAAGACATCGGTCCCAAGGATTCCAAGACGAATGTTTCAATTGCAAATTTGAAGTCCGATAACAAATGATCTCTTTTTCATGTGATATAATTACAAATTAACAATTTCGAATTGTTGCCTTTCCTTGTACTGTGAAACCTCGCTTCCTGACAAATTTCATGACTTTGGGTCATCGGGAAGTACCCCATAGGTTTTGATGAGTGAGTAAAAGAAGGAAGAAGAACATTGGATTTAACGTCCCGTTGACATCGAGTTAATTAGAGACGAGCACAACCCAGGATTGCGGCAAGAGTATGGAAGGAAATCGTCACGGAAAACCTAAATCTGAATGACCGGACGCAGGTTTGAACCTTCGTCCTCCCGAATGAGGGTCGAGTGTACTAACCACTGCGCCACCTCGCTGGGTTTGATGAGTGAGTTTTTCGAGTATCAAAATACGTGACACAAATGCCGTATATTTTGACTACAGTGATTTGGAAGCTTTAAGTTCTTACATTGCCAAGGGACCTCAGACCATAGTATGTGACATAAATTTGAACTCGATACTTCTATTCGTTCATAAGAAAACGGGCTCTTAATAGTCGGACAGACAGACACATAGCGACAGCAAAACAGTGTTATAAGGGTCTCGTTTTTACAGGTTGAGCCGCAAAATCCTAAAGACGTATACGTCGCTTTCTTCCATTCCATAATGACATACGTGGTCATTTTTTGGGATAACGCATCTAGCCAACCTAACTCATCGAGTTCATAAACATATAATATGAATTACTCACGGTGCGAACTCAATAACGTCCTGCAATGTCCTGTCCAAGGGGATACTAACTACTGCTCCCGACACACATTTTTCAGAATGAAATTTGAGATAAATAGTATATCTATTTTAGAAACCAACATCTCAGTTTACTGAACCAGTACTGGAAATAAGAGTAATCTACACAAAAAATTTAAGTCATACACTTTGGTGCGGAGAGGTGCACATTATTCAGGAACATACATTTTCGATAATTTGGCAGCAACTACGAAGGTTTAACTACTAATAAAATTCAGTATAAGAGAAACTTAAGGGATTTATTTGTGGCCGTCTCTTACGTCATTGACAAATTTCTTAGAGAAATCGATTTATGTGTGTATATTTATGATAATATCAAATTATAAAGCATATACAGAAGCAGATATAGACACAGATCACAATTTAGTAATAATGATGAGTAGGTAGAGTTTAAGATACTAGTCAGGAAGAATGAATAAGCAAAGAAGTGGGACACGGAAGTACTAAGGAATGGAGATATGCTTGAAGTTCACTAAGGCTACAGGTACTGCGATATGGAATGGCTCAATAGGCAGCTCATTTGGAGAGGAACGGACGTCTCTAAAAAGGGTAATCCCAGAAGTTGAAAAAAAAACATAGGTACAAAGAAGGTAACGGTGAAGAAACGATGTGAAACAAGAAATATTTCAGCTGATCGACGAAAGAAGGAAGTACAAAAATGTTCAGGGAAATTCAGGAATACAGTAATAAAAGTTGCTCAGGAATGAAAAAAATACGAAGTACAGGGAAGCTAGAGCGAAGTGGCTGCATGAAAAGTGTGAAGAAATCGAAAAAGAAATGATAGTTGTAAGGTCCGGCTCAGCATATAGAAAAGTCAAAACAATCTTCGGTGAAATTAAAAGGAAGGGTGGTAACATTATGAGTGCAATGGGGATTCCACTGTTGAATGCAGAAGAGAGAGCACATAAGTGGAGAGATTGCACTGAAGGCCTCTATGAGGGGGAAGAGTTGTCTGGTGTGGTAGAAGAAGGAACAAGAGTCGATTTAAAAGAGATAGGTGATCCAGTATTAGAATCATAATTTAAAAGAGCTTTGGGTGTCTTTGGAAGAAATAAGGCAGGAGGGATACATAAGATTCCATCAGAATGTCTAAAATCATTAGGGGCGGTGGCAAGAAGACGACGATTTATGTTGGTGTGTAGGATATATGAGTCTGGAAACACATCGTCTGATTTTCAGAAAAATATCATCATCGAAGATCCGAAGACTTCAGGAACTGACAAGTACAAGAATTATCGCACAGCCAGCTTAACAGCTCATGCGTCCAAATTGCTGGCAAGAATAATACACAGAAGAATAGAAAAGAAAATTTAGGATGTGTCGGACGACGACCAGTTTGGCTTTAGGAAAAGGTAAAAGCACCAGAGAGACAGTTCTGATGCAGTGGTTGATAAATGAAACAAGACTAAAGAAAAATCAAAACACGTTCATAGGATGTGTCGACCCCGAAAAAGCATTCGACAATGTCAAATGTAGCAAGCTGCTCGAAATTCTGAGGAAAATAGGGGTAAATTATAGGGAGAGAGATGCAATATACATGATGTACAAGAGCCAAGAAGGTATAATAAGAGTGGAAGACCGAGAACAAAGTCCCCAGACAAAAAGGGTGTAACAGCGGTGGTCTCGCTTCTAGGCGCGCAGTCCGGAACCGCGCGACTGCTACGGTCGCAGGTTCGAGTCCTGCCTCGGGCATGGATGTGTGTGACGTCCTTAGGTTAGTTAGGTTTAAGTAGTTCTAAGTTCTAGGGGACTGATGACCACAGCTGTTAAGTCCCATAGTGCTCAGAGCCAAAAAGGGTGTAAGACAGGGCTGCAGTCTTTCGGCCCCTACTGCTCAATTTATATATGGAAGAAGCAAAACTGAAAATAAAATGAGTGTTCAAGAGTAGATTTAAAATTCTACGTCAAAGAATATCAATGATAAGGCTTTCAGATGACATTGTTATCCTCAGTGAAAGTGAAGAAGAATTACAGGATCTGCTGACTGGAACGAACAGTCCAATGAGCACAAAATAAGGATTGAGAGTAAATCGAAGGAAGACGAAAGTAATGAGAAGAAGCAGAAATGAGAAGGGTGAGAAACATAGAACCAGGATTGATGGTCACAAAGTAGATGAAGTTGGAATTCTGGTACCTAGGCAGCAAAGAACCCCTTAACGGATGGAGCCGCAAAGAACCCCTTAACGGATGGAGCAAGGGGACATTAAATGCAGACTAGCACTGGAAAAAAGAGCATTCCTGGCCAACAAAAGTCTACTACAGTCAAATATAGGTCTTAGTTTGAGGAAGATATTTCCGAGAATGTGCTTTTGGAGCATAGCATTGCATGTTAGTGAAACATGGACTGCGAGGAAACCAGTACAAAAGAGAGTTGACGGATTTGAGATGTGGTGCGTCAGACGAATGTTGAAAATTAGGTGGACATTAGGTAACGAATGAGGGCGTTCTGCACAGAATCGGAGAGGAAAGGAATATGTGGGAAACACTGACAAGAAGGAGGGACAGGATGACAGGACATCTGTTAAGATATCACGTAATAACTTCCATGGTACTAGACGGAGCTGTAGAGGATAAAAAACGAAGAGCAAAAAGAGATTGGAATACGTCCAGCAGATAACTGAGGACATGGTTACGAGTGCTGCTCTGAGATGAAGAGGTTGGCACAGAAAAGGAATTCTTGGAGGTCCGTATGAGATCAATCAGAAAGTGCTGAATGAAAATAAAAATAAAAAATAAAATAGAAAAAAAACGTAACGTGAGACCTGTATACAGGGTGTTACAAAAAGGTACAGCCAAACATTCAGGAAACATTCCTCACACACAAATAAAGAAAAGATGTTATGTGGACATGTGTCCGGAAACGCTTAATTTCCATGTTAGAGCTCATTTTTGTTTCGTCAGTATGTTCTTTCACCTACGCTCAATGGAGCACGTTATCATGATTTCATACGGGATACTCTACCTGTGCTGCTAGAACATGTGCCTTTACAAGTACGACAACATGTGGTTCATGCACGATGGAGCTCCTACACATTTCAGTCGAAGTGTTCGTACGCTTCTCAACAACAGATTCGGTGACCGATGGATTGGTAGAGGCGGACCAATTCCATGGCCTCCACGCTCTCCTGACCTCAACCTTCTTGACTTTCATTCATGGGGGCATTTGAAACCTCTTGTATGCGCAACCCCGGTACCAAATATAAAGACTCTTCGTGCTCGTATTGTGGACGGCTGTGATACAATACGCCATTCTCCAGGGCTGCATCAGCGCATCAGGGATTCCATGCGACGGAGGGTGGACGCATGTATCCTCGCTAACGGAGGACATTTTGAACATTTCCTATAACAAAGTGTTTGACGTACGCTGGTACGTTCTGTTGTTGTGTGTTTCCATTCCATGATTAATGTGATTTGAAGAGAAGTAATAAAATGAGCTCTAACATGGAAAGTAAGCGTTTCCGGACACATGTCCACATAACATATTTTCTTTCTTTGTGTGTGAGGAATGTTTCCTGAAAGTTTGTCCGTACCTTTTTGTAACACCCTGTAGACTCTGACTTCCCCACCTGATCAGTGCAGTAATGTGATCAATTGTACTGTCTCCTCTCGTGCGCGAGTGCTAAGTTGTTACATAGCTTTTCATTTTTCGATTATTTGTCTCAGGGACGCTGTATTCTGGTTATATGCACAGGAGAACAGTGCAATGATGTACAATCTTCCACAGAAGTCTTTTTTTCTTTAATGTTGTATGGAGGGAAGGCAGAATGCCGTAGTCCGGGAGAATTTTTTGCTATTGAGTTTACACAAATAACAGTCGGAAGCTCTACAACATATAAAACATTGTATTTGTAGCTTTTCTCTAGAAACGTTTCTGATTTGAATTCAATACATTTTCCCTGCTGGCCCAACACTATATTTCTACACTTTCAGTTGAGGTTTACTTAAGTAAAGCCGTCTAGCGCACAAGAGTGAGATCCAGAGATATTCGTTATTGACTGAGCAAGCAACTCACCTGACAACTGAAGAACGTTCAGCTTGGTCGCGTAAATTTCATGTAGTTTACTATTACGAAGAAAGTCTCTTTTGAATATAGTCACTTAATTTTGAGACTGTAAAGTGTTTGAAACATTGCCTATTAAAATTCCTACAATTTCTCAACGCCCGTAAATGTTTGGTAAAATCTGAAATCACTTTCAGATAAGGCGGTCACTTTAAAGTATCACTTCCGCTCCTTTACAGAAAATAGCTTGAAACGTCCCCTTTGAAAAATTATGAATGACAGTGCTGGAGAAACCTCTTACGTTACTTGATACAGGGACAGCTGAGTAAAACTGAACGTACTCAAACAGTTTCCTCTTTACTTATTCTGATCATCACTAAACTGACACACAATATTTTTAACGCAACGCAATCTCACTTTCAATAATCCCTACAAAAGAATGGCCCTGACTAACAATAACCTATACTTTTCATGAATCACTTACCTCACAAAAATCTTCGTTACTCAAACTACTGTAATACGGCGAGCACCTTTACTGCCATCTAAATAAAAGATTCTAACTACTGAAGACACTAACTACTGACAGGCATAGTTAGCAAATGAAAGATTTTGATAGAGAACAAACAATGTATTTACCTTAATAAAGTTAAAAAGTCATCATATTTTCATACAGAGCGCTACGTGGCGTTACCAACATAAAAACCTAAACAGCCTAATTACAAGCTTTATCTTCAGATTAATATAATTTCTCTCACAGCACATACAATCACATAACATCAGACTGAATTCAAAGTCGTATGAGGAGAAGGAAGAGCAGTAGTA
Source organism: Schistocerca piceifrons (assembly GCF_021461385.2). NCBI lineage: Eukaryota > Metazoa > Arthropoda > Insecta > Orthoptera > Acrididae > Schistocerca > Schistocerca piceifrons. Next base: position 237,351,010 of record NC_060140.1, read on the forward strand.
GCACTAGTAGCAGCATCAGTGATAGTAATAATAAACGAAACAATGCCTTACATTAGTATATATGCTGAAATAAAAAACAATCCGCTTGTTATAGTTAAACATTCCTTACACCTACAACTTCTTAGTAATTTTGATATTTTTTAGTATTAACGTTAGTTTGTTTAATATTGATAATAATTTGATTTAATATACCTAATGATTATTTATATCGATAAATTAGGATTTCTTATCGACCAAAGGAGTGAATACATAATGTAAACAAGTGTTCCTAACTGAATTTCCCTTTGATGACGCGTGACTACAGCAGACTAAGTATTATGAGGTGCACGTCAATGGACTGCACATTGTAAATGTTTTGTGATAAGTTAGTTATCACCTCCTAAATGATAATATGTTTCAGACTTCTTTACTTTTCCCACATCACTTAGAATCGCTAGTAGTGCATTCTAAAAATATCGAGTTTTAAATTTTTGAGCACCATTACAGTAATGCGACTTGTGAAAGGAGTACAATTTCCTGATGATACCTTTTCCCGCATTTGTTTATACATAAACGAGGTGCGTCATACAGTGTACTGCCTCGGTTGTCAACGCTAGCAACTATCGTCTATTTATATTTTATAGTGAAAGTATGCTGCACAGACACAACAATTCGAAAACATTCATGAAATCCATATCGTCTGCATTCCTGTGATTTGAATAACGAATGCCCACCTGCAGAAACCCTGGAAACGTGTCGTAGAGTTAATAAATAGTATTATTGGCTGCATTTGGTGGCTTTTTATTTCTCAGTTTAATATTTTTTACATCTACGAGCATCTTTAGGATTTTAGGGAAATTTAAATAAAGGAGCTGATTTACTGGCAATTTCCGTAACCGCTTTAACATCTGTGCTAGTTAAAATTTGCAAGAGATGTAAGTCCTGCTGATGTATTTTTTTTTCGTCGATGTCAAAGCACCAGCGACAGCGTGGTAATAGAAAATCCCGTTGAAAGCTGAGCGCAACTCGCCCGTCGAGCTGGTGTGGGCGGCAGAGCATGCAATGGCGGCGTCCTTTGTTCTTTCCAGAGGACTTTAACGCGATTACTACAGGGGCACTTCGCGACGCCACAAAGATAACAAAGCGCACTTTACGCCAGCGTTGCTTTGTGGTATTTCCATTTAAAATAATGAGAGCAGAAAAATATGTGCAGCTGAAGCGTTTAACACCTTTGTTAAGGAGATGAAACGAACTCTGAAGGCTCAGACGGTACAAGTGGACTGCATTACGGGAGTGTCCGATCTTACAGCTGGCGCAAGCTTAAGAAAAAAGTACCGTTGTTGGTGGTAAGCATACTTTTACGGGAGAGAGGTTACATTCGGTCTTTTAAGGGGTGTTCCACCCTTTTGTGCGGCAGAAAGAAAATGAAATTTTATACAAATAACCAAAAATGACCGGAAGGCGTGCGTATCGATCCTTCGTCGACATCCAGTTCACATGATAAATTTCACGCTATGGTGTCTCGTGTACCAACATAAATGATATAAATGGTGTCTCATTTTATGTTAAACAACCCTCATAACATTTGGTTCAGAAGCAACAGAAAAAAATGTATCGAGAAAATGTTGTTATCTGGCTGGATGATATAAACTAGAATGGTTGCCTTTCCTGTAATTTTGTTCGTTACAAAGATATGAGCATCAGTACGTCCTATCTAAGTAGCATCCTGTCTATATTACTAAACAACTAACATGGAACCAGTTGCAAGTTCCTATCTAACGGCCTTCAGGACCAACAAAAATTTGATTTTCAAGGGTTCCCATTGTTTTTAACCGAATTTAAGAAGTTAGAATCTTGTAATAATCTACTCTTTAAGAGGTATTAACTTATGTCAAAAGTTTAACGCAATAATGCAAGTGTTCCAGTTAGAAAATGTGTTTTGCGCTAACGTAGCCTAACTGATGGCGAGCAAATATCAGGCATTAGTTAGTTGCTTAGTTATTTAGTTAATTTCATATTCTATGGATCATTTTGCACTATAAATTGTAATAGTGTGAAATGAGTAATTTTACATTCAATTCGCAAATTAATTTGTAAATATGGTTACGTGCTGCACATTTATAAGACATTTTATTTTATTTATTAACTTTTTTAATACACAGATAAGCATTAGTAATTTCTACCCACCACCTTCTAAACATTGCAATAATTGAGTTCCTTCTACGTCGTAGAAGGAGTTGTCAAGGAGAAACGTTTTCAGTTTGTTTTCAAATTTTACTTTTTGTCTGTCAGGCATTTTGTACCGCCAGCTAGGTGGTCAAATATTTTAGTTGCAGCATTGTGCACCCCTTTTTGTGTTAAAAACAACCTTAATGGGGAGTAATGACTGTCATTTTTTATTTTAGTATTGTAACTATTGGCATCAGTGCTCCTCTTGAACTGTAGTGGATTATTTACAACAAACGTCACGAGTCTGTGAAGATACTGTGGAGCAGTAGTCAGAATCCCCAACTACTTAAACAGATGTCTACAAGATTATAGTGGCTGAGCTCCACATATTATTCTTACAGAACGTTATTCAGCTAAGAAGACATGTTTCTTTAAGATGAGTTACCCCTGAACATTATTGCTTATGACTTGAAAAATATGCAAAATATGTCAACTTACTGATTTGTCTCTCTAAGATTTGTAACAATTGTAAGCTGAAATGTAACTGAACTGAGTTGTTTTAGGAGTTCCAAAATGTACTTTTTCCGGATTAAAATCACATAAATATGAACACCTAAAATGTTTGTTGTTTCCACCCAATTTATTATTTACTCACTACGTTTTACACTTAATACTTGCGTAGTGTTCTGAATATAATCTGTTCTTTTAAAAATTCAAAAATTATCAGTCGAAGATACTTTTAAGAACATTGTTTACCTTTTCCTCTGTTTCTGTATATATGCTTGAATTGATTAGAATACTAGTTGCATCTGCAAAACTAACTAGTTTTGCTTGTTGTATACTAGATTGCACATCCTTTATATATTTGAGGCACAACAGCGGATCTACGACTGTGCCTTGGGAAGCCACATACGTGATTTGTCCCCCTGGGCTATATCGTTTGAATTACTAAGTACAACTTTTTGCTTTCTTTTGATTGGATATATTATCCATTCGTTGGTTATACAATCAGTCTCATAAGACTTTAATTTACCTAGGAGACTGCTGTGATTCACACATGCAAATCCTGTAGATAGGTCGCAGAAAACACAAAACTACACTATTATATTATTTAATGCTTGTAAAAATTGGTTACTGAACATGTAAACGGCATTCTCAGTGGAGCACCTCTGTTGGAGAATGAGAGCACTTAGCGACTTCCAACAAACTTTACACCCAGTTTCAAACATTCACGAAACTCAAGATGAAAGAAAAATAGCTTATCGCTCATTATATTTTCGCTGTTTATACATCTACACATGAGCATCGGCATGACGTTTTAATCGATTACTTCTTTACTACCAACTCTATCGGCAACTCAGTTTGCAGACAGTAACTAAATATCACTAACTGTATCTTCAAAAAGATATCATTGTACGATTTATAGTTCAGCAATATGATGTCATAAATATTTAGATGGTGAGAAACTAGCTTTTGCTTAAAATGGAACGCAGTAAGTCTTCAACATCAGTCATGATGTTTTTATTTATTACTCCTAACCAGTAAATACATTCGCTACAGACTTTGCACTCAATATCGACAAATATCACCGGACGTACTGTGGGGCGACGGTTAACTTGTAAAAATAAATTGCTGTATAAATGCTTGCACGTTGAATCAGTTTCTGGCTTTTAGAATGTTGTTAATGCTGTCTTTCGCCGTTTTCAACACTGGCTCTCTATTTACTTTTTAGCACCCAGAAAGTGATTTAACAAAACGTGAAGCCTGTAATTAGAGTTCCTAGTGCCCACTTCATCTGAGAATACAATTATAGCTGCAGCTTATAGCTCTGAGGAATTAGGAGATTGTCCAGGATTTCTAATCAAAAACGATTTTCCAAAATAGTTGAGTATATTCTGAAGTTCACTGATAAAAACACAAGTATCCTTTCAACCTAACTAACAGAGCAGTTCAGAGTCTAATGCGCTGATGCAACTATAAATGTCCGAATTAAATATTGAAATGAATGCTCGCCATAATTTGATGAGAATATTTCATCAAACCCCACGCTAAATAATTGGTAGAATGTCTGTCCCGCGACGGCACGTGAAAATACGACAATACGCAAACTGAAGCTAGATAATGAAAATCATCCCAGAATTAACACCTCACTTGAAATGATTTCATGGTTCCGCGTATCTCTAGTAACTTAATACGGCACCCGAGGCTGTTTGTAGCAGTGATACCGATGCGACGCGACTCCCGACACAGATCGCGTGTTATTCAGCGTCTGGAGAGAACTGGGGCCTTCCTTCCTCGCGCAGCGTTCTTATATATATAGCCGCGGTGCGGACGGCTAAGGGAACGCCTGATCAAATCGGCTCTCCCGACTAGCCGCTGGGCTAGTAACGCACCACTTCAAGTTACCTAATAATTTATAGCTTCTTTTGCTGATGGCCGATGAAGCTCTTAATTTAAACGTGCATTTGGCACACAGGTAAGTATTGATAATAAAATTTTGACGTGGCTAAATTAAATATTTTTGGCGAGAGAATTAATTTAATTACACTGCACGCAGTAGATGAGCTCTGAACTGGCCCTTTTGAGATCCGCTATCGCTATAATTTTATAGGTATTCAAAAGAAACTTTTCACATCTTCATAGTCATAGCGGACCTCCAACCTATTTAAATCTAAACATCCTAGCCTTATTTATTAGCCTACTTAATCTATCTTGCTTCCTTCAGTTTTGAGACGAAAACCAGAAAATCATGAATTTCCACTAAAGTCTTAATTTGTGAAATCCAAAGTACTGTTTTTATTAAATCATTATGAGAGATGAATCTAAATATAAATTTTGAAGTCTCTAGCTCTTTTCTGTTGCGCCAATGATTTTTTTAGAAAAACGTCCAAATTTCGAAAATGGCTGAAGTTATCGAGCTGATATTTAACACACATTAATTTAGTATTATTCCTGACATGCTAGAAAAGTTTTAGGTCATTTGCTTGATTTTTAAGGTATTGCGCAACATTTATGACGTCAGAGCTAGTTACAGCAGACTGGCTGGCACACAATGGAAACTGATGTGAATTTACTACAACGTGAGTAGGCTGCTTCCCTACAGTACCTGCAAAATTATATCACTCTACGGCATGTAGCTAAGCAGATATGACGTCATAAACATGGAGACGCATGAAAAACTGCTTTTTCTTAATGTGTAGAGGAAATCTCCCAGCTTTATTTGAATCCAGTTTTTCATAATGAGAGCACATGGCGATATCCAATGAACTTATAATATAATTTCAGATCTCTCCAAAAATTTTCCTGGATTACATGCGTAAAGTAAAAAATTTAATACATTAGCCCTTTTGTGAAGTAATCATACATTTGAAACTTTTGTATATGAGAGTGCAATGCTTTAAATTGACAAGAGTTTTCTGACCTTTTTTATTCGATTATCTACTTCCTCTCCTCAAGAGCTCTTCAAAACGGTAGGATGGTAAACCATTCCTGTTTTGTCTCCCATCGCTTTCTCTGAAATAATGGAAGCTTTCAGAGAGACGATTCAATTTAAGTAATTTAATTAAGTGACATGCGCGTAAGAGATGCAGACAATAGTCGCCACTAAAGGAGAACACTTCATTTGGTAGTGGTAAACGATTCTGCTATGGCACTGTGTTCGCGCTAAGAAAAGAAATTGCAGAGGTTTAGTACAAAGTGTTGCATCAGAATACTAGACATTTTTACCACCATCGATTAAAAATAGTACAGCCGGGCCTGTGTCTGACTGGTACTGAAGATGGACAACTGTATTGGTTGGAGACCAATAAGTGAATCTTTCTTAGAATATCTCGTACAAAAATTACGACAAGGTACTTTAAATGACCGGTAATGTATCACAGAGCCGCTTTGTGTTTTGTTCCGAGACAAATTACGGGCTGAGCACGGTACGTGTTCGGTCATTACGCCTCCCGACCGTTGGTTACCAATTTCGCTGGTCCATCCGTTAAATATTTCGAAAAGTAGTGAATGAATACATATGCATTTCAAAGTTAGAATAAAGAGAAGCATTCTCTAAATGACAACAGTAGAGTAGATCACACACACAACTTTAATAGTGTTTAAAGCCAGTGGAAAAAAATATGCACACGAACAGATACTTACGATATAACTCAATTCTGTAGCACAGAAGACGGAAGAAAATTCAGAAGTGAGGAAGTGCACAAAACATTTGGAGGTACAATTACATTTTGTTGTTTTAGCGAACGAATACAGCATGTCTCTGAATGTCCAGAGGGTTTTTGTTTGAAATACGGATCTCTGCTATCGTTCTTGGGATATCTACGTTTTACGGTACCATTTTAAACAAAATACCTGTGTACGTAATTAAATACGGACTAGAGCTATGCCCTACCTCCAATATCAATTAGAAAAACGACGTTGTAAATGTAATAAAAATTGACTCCTGCTCTAGCACACAGATAACCGAGGTAACCTAACGCGCCCATATGCCGGAGTTGACTGTAAATAAACGAAAAACGCAAGGTAGGTGTACACCGGTCATTATGTGAACTCGTTCCGTTGAAGGGGCCGTGTACGTTGAATTCACTCAAACATCCTACTGAAGAAGTTGCACCGGAATAAACACTCCGAGTAACTATTCAGTAGCCTGACTCTGCAAAATATATCCGCCGCTGCTCGTGAAACATGAATTTGCGACGTGTTTTAGCGGCGACCAGCGGATCTGACTGAACAAGGGGAGCAGTCAGAGAGATGCCATAGACATCTTGCAGTAGCATAGCTCACTGATCAGTCTTGTATAACTACTACTCCTGTTCTGGCAAAGAGATTGACTCAGTTTGCAGCCACCTACCATGGAGTTTGGAGGTATGTCGATATATTCCCTACTCGTCTAGCCACCTCAGTGATTGATGGAGCGTCGAGTCCCACCTGAGGGCATGGCCTCTTCAAGTTGCAGCACTGCCATCTGAGTGAGCACTTATTGGGAGCACTAGGCACCATTATCCAGTTGGTCTTCTGGCAGGCAAGTCAGTAGGCCTATGGAGCAGACTATCATCCGTCATCACTGGAGCATGAGCTGCTGACGCCAAGCTCTGTTCCTGTCGCTATGCCGTGGTCTGATCAGAATGTGTGAGTCCAAACGACGTCACTTGGTCACCAAGTCTCTGGAACTGCTAGCAGTCATGGCTGGAGCAGTCGATACTTCACCATGTAGTGTCCTCAATGCAGCTGCACAACCCACACTGTCGTCGGCACATTCCTAGCGTGATGAACACCTTTCTTGCCCCACCTCTGCTAGTGACCTCAGAATGAAGACATCTGTGTATCTTTGAGCAATAAATGTTTACTTTGATAATGACTACAGACTGTATTTTATGTAATCAGACATTCTGTTCATTTATATGTCATTACAAGAGAAACTAAAATGTCGACGAATTAAACAGAAAGAACCTTCACTTCAAAGTTTTAAATTACATATTTTGAGAAATAATACATATTTCACACTTTATTGCATAATTTTACATATTTTAATATTATTGTGACATTATTTATTACACATTTTCGTAAATTCCATGAATTTTCGTTACATAGCAAGAAAGAAAGCAATTAGTTTTATAATATTGTTCCTCAAACCGTCGTAAGTCTCATTACACTCAAAGCTGAACTGTGGAAGTTCAACGCGGACGACAACGACTCGCTCTAAATGCGCAAACCTGTGAACAAGTTTCTTGCAAAACATTTAAATTTTGCATTTTGCATATAATTGCTTCATTATATTATTATTTTCATATTTCACCAATTTTGGTTACATATTTATTGTAGATATTTCCTGATTTGATATAAAATCCGGGCTTTATTAATTACGTTTCACTGGTCCGTCCAGGCATCTGACAGGCCGTCACATATCAAGTCGCTACTCACCCAAACGCAGGTGTTGTGAACCATCTAGATCCTGACCTCGACGATCTACTGTCACCACCTAACATAGGGTCCAACGTCACAGGACGCTATACTTTGAAAAGCTGTTTATTAGCGTTTCCGTGTAACTGTGGATATTATGTAGAAGGAACAGCATTTCCACTCTGCACATAACGAAAGATTACAGAGAGGATTTCTCCTCCAGAAATAGAATTTGAATGTTGGTTGTATAAATAGGCTGTTTAGGTTTGTATGTTGGCAACGCTACGTAGTGCTCTGTATGAAAATCGCTGACTGCGCTGTGTACACTCTGTGGCTGGTCTGACACATTGTTGGAATATTCGCTTGTATAGTATTGGGCAGTTAGATGTAAACAGCGCGTAGCGTTGGGCAGTTGAAGGTGAGCCGTCAGCAGTGGTTATATATATAATGACTTTTGAGCACTATTAAGGTAAATACATTGTTTGTTCTCCATCAAAATCTTTCACTTGCTAACTATGCCTATCAGTAGTTAGTGCCTTCAGTAGGTAGAATCTTTTATTTAGCTGGCAGTATTGGCGCTCGCTGTATTGCAGTAGTTCAAGTAACGAAGAGTTTTGTGAGGTAAGCGTTTCATGAAAGGTATAGGTTATTTTTAGTCACGGCCATTCTTTTGTAGGGATTATTGAAAGAGAGACTGCGTTACGCTAAGAATATTGTATGTCAGTTTAGTGATGAGCAGAATAAGTACAGAGAGAACTGTCTGAGTACGTTCAGTTTTGCTCAACTGTTTCACTATCAAATAACGTAGAAGTTTACCAGCACAGTCATTCTTTACATACAAAGGGGAAGTTTCAGCTGTCTGTGACAAGGCAAAACGACTACCACAATGAATCGAAATTCGACAGTGGCAGCATCGCGGCCTTTCGATGCTGGCTTATGTGTCAAGATATTACTGTTTGCGTTTCACGGGGTTGCACGATTGTCATGAGAATACGTAATTTAAAGATTTAAGGAGGCACTACGTAGTGCCGTGTAAGATCTCCATGGCCCCACGCGTCTAGCGCTCGAGAGGGATTTTATAGCCGCATCACGCACGTTGAGTCAAGAAATGGACTTGTTTCCACCAAAACAGATTACACTCCAACAGGGCAACGACATCTACAGCACCATGGAAAGTCAGCACACGTACCACTGTTGCGGCTTTCTTCCATGTGGCAGCAGAGACGTGCGTCAATAACGGCGCACCTTCGACAATATCGGACGTTGAGGAGAAGCATTACGTCATTACGTCCTGTTTCCAGACGACTACCGCATCTGCAAACGGCATCACGGTGGATGTATCAGTGAGTAGAGGCTGCGTGGAGTACAATTGCTGCTAGATTTCATTTGCCATCGTTACGATTTCGACCTATTAAGGCCAGAGGTGGTGCCACACTTTCGAGATCTCGGTGACCCTATAGTTCAAGAACATAATGCAAGATGACATGTTTCTTATCTATCCTCAACGAAGGGGTTGGATGGTAATAAGGAAACACCCCGAGAAATGCACTTTTGAACACAAATGCAGATGTCTAGTCGTTAGCGCTGCTTCCTTTGGATCACAGGGTCCCGGGCTCGATTCCCGGCCGGGTCGTGGGATTTCTCTGCCCTCGGACTGGGTGTCTGTGTTATCCTCATCGCTTCATTATTAATCAGGAAATGGCAAGACTGTAAAGTGATAAGATTTGGAATTTATACAGGCGCTGATAACCATGAGCGCCCCGCACACCGAAATCATCATCATCATCATCACAAATGCAGATGCTAGCTAAGCTCGCAGGTTGTTTTTGACTATAAATAGCATCTGTGCGATTCTCTTAATACTTTTCAAGCATCCATAGTAGTTAGAACAGTATTCTGTGAAGTTCTGGATGTATTATATCGCATCTAAATGACTTCAAACATGAGAAAATTGTTGGTGTTCATGTGATGGGTGTTTCCGTAACGAAGATAGACGAAGTGTTTGGTGTTTCGAGAGGCACCATATCGAAGGTTTGTATTGCATACAGGAAAAGTGGGAAAACATCATCCGATAAGCCAGAACGTGGAAGAAAGTATGTGGTGATCGATCGTGACGGACGGTAATAGAAGAGGAGTGTGGCGGAAAATAAGAGGATGATAGCTGTAAACTGAAAATCATACTCGTGAGCCCTGTCAAGGTCAAATCAACACTAAAGGAGTTTCATAAGCAGGGAGCTGAAGTATGAAGTGGATTCCAAATCAACACATCAGTCATAGAAATGCCCATGAGAGAAAAACGTGGAGCAGAAGACATAAAACCTTGACTATGGAGTAACCGGAAGAATGTCTCTTGGTTGATGAGTCTTGTGCCACAATCTTTCCAACTTGTAGCCGTGTTTACGTCCCAAGAGCGAAACGTCGTGGGTATATGGTGCTGATTTCGACAGCCTTACCCCAGTATTCCATGAGCCACACTGTTACTCTAGAAGGTCGCGGTTTGTGTGACCATTTTGGTTGTCAAGTCCATCCCATGGTACAATATCTGGTCCCCAATCGTGATGCTGCGTTCCGAGCCGACAGTGCCGCTGTTCAAAATTCGCAGCTTCTTGGACTGATTTTGTGACTTCTACGATAACTTTCCGCATCTCCCCTGGCAACAACAGTCACCAGATCTCAATATTATTGATCCTTGCTGGTCTACTTTTGAGAGACAGCTGCGTTATCCGTATCCACGTCCATCGTCACTAACTGAACTTGCCACTGTTTTGCGGGAAGAATCGTATAAGACTCCATTGTAAACCATGTAGAACCTTTACTTATCCGTTCCTAGACGACTGAAATGTTCTGTATGCCACGTGTCTCCTGCACGGCATTAGGCGTTGTAATGCGTTGTGTTTTCGGTGTTTCCAAATTTTGTCAACGCAATGAACCCAGTACGGAGAATGTTAGACTAATGCTCAGGCCAATATGGTCTCTAAATCACTCACGCACTGAGGACATCAGTCATGGTTTTCGGAGAGATGGCACCCAATCACTCGCACTCTGCTACCATTGATGAACTCTGTCTTAGATATGACGCAGCATGGAGAAACGTATCTTTATTCGTCGTCAAACCATAGTTGGACTCAAGGCCCAGACGGGTTAGAGGCTATGATGATCCCAGACGCTACAGTTTTTCTTACTTAATTTTGCGTCCAGTATACCCCCAAAACATCTACAAATTTACTCACGTATTATTTCGACTGTACTGTACATGCACGATAGCTAAAATTTAGTTATTTGCTGTCTTCCCTCTGTTGCTATATTATTCGACAGCAGTGGACTACTGTGATCTTAATACTCTAACAGTCAGCTTATTCAAGTTAAAGTGTCTGTGCCAACAGTTTTTTAAGGTCTGAAGTCAAATATGTAACAAATATCTCCATAGCATGGTCAATTCTGTGGATGTAGCGTAAATTAATTTAGACGGTATTTTCACTGATATCAGAAGTTCGTTAACGGTTCGTTTCAGCAAGATTTCACATATGGGCCACAGAGTAAAGTACTCAACTTCTTACCGTGATCTGATATGCCGAAGATTTTGTTTCAACAGAAAAGAGTATCAGGGTTATCATAATTAGAGACATATTTTATCAGATCTCTAATAAATAAACATTCTACGACAAAAAAGACAAAAAAAGACGAACCGCGAAGGAAGTATCTGAAAGGAACGGAAAGCGGTAGATGTCCGCCTCGAAAGTAATCAACTTTGGATTCTACACATTTTTTCGTGTGAAGCTTATTTTACGAGTTATTCTGGTTTGTCAACTTAAAATTTACACCCTGTATTGTGACGCCAGCTGCACAAAAGTTGTCACTTTGCCTTGTTTGTTGCTGGACCAGTACTGACCACACATATCGATCATCACAGCATCTTTTACACACATGGGTTTCATAGCACATGCTAGACACGTTTGTTGATAACATTTATGTGATTATCTAAATATATAACCGTTTTAATCAGTGTATTAATATGCTGAATCTGTGTACGATATGAAAAGCTTTCTAATTTAGTCAGGAAAAGGCCTGGCTACGTGGGGCCATCGTATAATGTTACTTGTTACCTCGAAAACAATTAAATTATTAATTTTCTGTGTTTTTGCAGGTTCGTGTCTGCAGTCCTGGACAGTCACCATATCACCATACGATAGAATGCTGCTAGAGGAACCAAAAAAGAAATAACGCAGCCAGTGATACAGTGGAGTGTCGTACGGTAATTCATTTTTGTACACCTGAAGGGGAACATCGCAACAAGACCTTGCTGATTTGGCGGAACTGTACGGCAACAGTGCAGCATCATTTGACAGAGTGGTTAGTTGGTACTGACATCCTCATTGTGATCAGACAGGTCTGATTGACGGAGCATGAAGTGGAAAGACCTTTTTTTTCGGGCTGCGGATGATGGTATCTGGTTATGCTCTTAAGTGGCGGTCTGAAACCGGAGCATATTGCCGAAACGTCCTGACGAGTTTACAGGAGGCTGTCAAGACGAAACGCCGCTGAAAGCTGTAGTAGAGAGTGTTTCTAGTCCACGACAACACCTCTGGTCGTTCTGCATACGACACAAGTACATATCCTGTTTCTTGGGGCTCGCAAATGTTGCCTTACTCCATAATTTCACAACCAAAAGAAACAACGTTTGTGACTGTGTCCTGTGTATAATGAGCTCGCACATTGTCGTGGAGGAAACATATCCCCGCGGACTGCTTTCCGTGACACTCGATCTTCACAGCCTCTTGTGAAGTCATGCGAGAATTGAGTAGTTTGTACCTCTGATGGTGTGCTACTTACCATCATAATCTGTTAGCACTACATGATGTCACACCCCAAAAACCACTCATTTGCATTTTTCCCGATTATGATTGGGTCTTCGCCTTTTTCAGTCACTGTTAATCCACAGTTTTTGCAGTGCCTGCTTTGCTCCTTTGTTTCTGAGCTGTAGTTGTGCATCGTGCTTTCATTCATTGTGATTAGGCGACTGCAGAAATCGTCTGGCTTTGCCTGAAACCATTGCCATATTTGCTCTGCACCTCGATTCGGTAGGCTTTTGCAATGAGGGTGATGAACCGGAGAACCCAGTATGTTGAAAACCCTCTTATGACTGACATTAACTTCTTCCAGTACCGCGTTGATTGCAATATGCTGATCTTTAAGCACCAGGGCTTCCACCACTACTGTGATTTCCTGTTCTTCACAGAGAGAGCGTATACCCCGTTGTTCTTCATCATTCACACTTTTCTGAGCAGACTAGAAGCGTGTGCGCCGCCAACAACTGTCTCATAAGTTGGTACAATCTTACTATACAGTTCCACCAACTTTGCATCATTTGCTGTATCATAGTTCCCCATCAAACGCAGAAAATTAATTCCCACACAGTACTGCACTTTATCAGTGGGCTGTGCCATTTGGTTTTTGGCTTCTCTAATAGTGTGCTATGGTATTTTATCGCGGGGATTTAAAAAAACGTTCAAATGTGTGTGAATTCTTAAGGGACCAAACTGCTGACGTCATCAGTCCCTAGACTTACACTCTGTTTAACGTAAGTTGAACTAACTAATGCTGAGACAAACAGACACACCCATGCCCGAGGGAGTACTCGAACCCACAGCGGGAGGGGCCGCGCAGTCCGTGACATGGTGCCGCGGGGATTTCAGTGTGTGTCAGGTCTGTAAATATGCATCTGCAAACAAACATAGAGTTACAGAAGAGCCGAGCAAAGACACTTCTGAGTGAAGTCAGGATAGTTGTTGGGAGCCTGTGAAACGTCTTTGACCCTAGTAGAATATCATTCGAGTTCATTCATTTATTCACAATGTTTAAAAGTCGTCGTTCGTGCGCACCAGTCTCGGCTATTGGTCATTCAGCTGCATGTTGGATCTTAGCTGGCGTCTGTCTAGTCGGCTCAGTGGTTGCACGCCAAGGATAAGATGTTACCGATCCTGGCGCTGCGACAGGTTATCGGCTAGAAGGTTTGGCCATTGCCCATCGTGAGGTGATCTCTCGTTGCCTGCCGGAGTGTACTCAGTCCCACTCTGAATTCTATGATGACCCTTGATAACCAATTTACAATATACCTGTCTTGATTGTCGTGTGGTCGGTTGATCTCCTCCCTACTACACGATAGCTTTCAGTCGCTGGAGGCGCCTGAGTGTTGAACAGGAACATGGAGCCCAAGAGGCCCTGTTGTTGGCTTCTGCACTGAACTTCAGTGCTTGCAGCACCCCACAATGTGGTGTTGTTGGAACACAGTCAGCTTGACATTAGAAAATAGTAGGTGATGAGCACCACGAAATTCACGAGGTGAAGACCATCAGCTCAAGGACATCATCAGCTAGTTCATAGACTTTGCTGGAGCGTCTAGGCCAAAGATTCACTACAGTGTGGTAATCATGGAATCGAGTGCTCTTACTGTGAACGCCATCAACCCCAATAAGAGACTCATGACGAGAGATTGAACGCCGGAGTATTTAAAGGGGGGCCTGTCGGTGTGGCCGTGCGGTTCTAGGCGGTTCAGTCTGGAACCGCGTGACCGCTACGGTCGCAGGTTCGAATTCTGCCTCGAGCATGGATGTGTGTGATGTCGTTAGGTTAGTTAGGTTTAAGTAGTTCTAAGTTCTAGGGGACTGAAGACCTCAGAAGTTAAGTCCCATACTGGTTAAGTCCCATACTGGTTAAGTCCCATAGTGCTCAGAGCCATTTAAAGGGGGCAAGCATGAGGCTACGATGTGAAGTTTGGTTTGCAATGACTGCATATATCCTCCTTATTGCTGTAGTCACTTAACAGGCTGTCAACTGCTGTCAGTTCCTAACTACATGCTCTCGTATAAGAAGCGGAGGTTCTTGCACCATACTTTACAAGGTAACGAATATGCTTGTCTCACTTCCTTTGGTTTCCTGTCACCGTTTCTTTTTGCTGAATGCGTATTTTCACTCTGCAGACTGTGTCGTAATTCGTCGAGGGTCTGACCGATATAAAACTTACCGGCTCAGCCGGCCGGGGTGGCCAAGCGGTTCCTGACGCTGCAGTCTGGAGCCGCGCGACCACTACGGTCGCAGGTTCGAATCCTGCCTCGGGCATGGATGTGTGTGATGTCCTTAGGTTAGTTAGGTTTAAGTAGTTCTAAGTTCTATGGGACTGATGACCGCAGATGTTAAGTCCCACAATGCTCAGAGCCATTTACCGGCTCGTTTCCTGCTTCCGCTTCTGTCTATGGCATGAGTTGATTTTGTCTGTAGCAATGTTAATGACTTTTAGTGAAAATTTCTAATTTTCTATCCTATACTGTTCAGTGCCGTGACAAAATAATCGCGTAACTTTACTTTGTCGAAGTAATAAAACATTATGACTAATGACAATCTTTCATACATTACAGCCTGGTTATGCTTCGTCGTGATATCGCAGTGCTATATCGACTTTGCAGGAAATTACTTCATCTGGGAAGCAAACAGTGACATTCGCTGTACCGCGCTGAGTAGGAAGAGAGCAATGTAAACAAGCTAAAGTGATCAGTCAGTGAGGGAACTTGCAGGCAGAAGCTCAAAGCGCCCGAGTTCCCCTCGGGCATTGGACCCAGCAACAGCTCGTTTATTTCCTCCTGCTGACCGCAGCCCGCCTTCCAGCCCTAGTACAGATGCGAGGCGGTTGATTACAAAAGGCGGCCCGGGCAGAGCTGCCGCGGCCCGCCTTTATCTAGCCCAGCGCGAGTCCAACAATGCCCGGACCTAGCCCCAACCGCAGGCACGCGACACGAAATGTCAGGGGTCGCGCGCGCGCTCGATACCACGGCGACGAGTCTCCGCTACGAGGTGCGAGCTGCGAGCGGCCCGACTCGGCGCCATCGGCCCGTGAGCAGCCATTCACCGAGACTCGTCAGCTGTGCAGCGCCTGGTGCCGGCAGACACACCATTCCACACACCGGTGACACAACAGATGTCCTCAAGCTTCACTGAGCACGGTTAATGTCGCACCTTCAGGCACCTTCAGGCGACGTATCACTAACTCTGCGTTATACGTGTCAATCATCAGACTAAAAACTCACCATATGTGATGCCGAAACAGTGGACGATTTACCCTGGCTGTTCCTGGTGGACCTTCTGGATCAAATTCATCTCTGCCATTTTTCTTCATACAATGAAGCGCCAAAAAAACTGGTATACGCATGCGTATTCAAATACAGAAATATGTAAACAGGCAGGCGCTGGGGTCGGCAACGCCTATGTAAGACAACAAGTTCCAATGGTTCAAAAGGTTCTGAGCACTTTGGATCTTAACATATATATATATAAATGACCTGGGAGCATATACTGTATTCAAACATTATGAATCACCTCGAAGGGAACGATCTATTGATACGTAATCAGCATGGTTTCAGAAAACATCGTTCTTGTGCAACGCAGCTAGCTCTTTATTCGCTTGAAGTAATGGCCGCTATCGACAGGGGATCTCAAGTTGATTCTGTATTTCTGGATTTCCGGAAAGCTTTTGACACCGTTCTTCATAAGCGACTTCTAATCCAGCTACGAGCCTATGGAGTATCGTCTCAGTTGTGCGACTGGATTCGTGATTTCCTGTCAGGAAGGTCGCAGTTCGTAGTAATAGACGGCGAATCATCGAGTAGAACTGATGTGATATCAGGTGTTCCCCAGGGAAGCGTCCTGGGACCTCTGCTGTTCCTGATCTATATAAATGACCTGGGTGACAATCTGAGCAGTTCTCTTAGGTTGTTCGCATATGATGCTATAATTTACCGTCTAGTAAGGTCATCCGAAGACTAGTATCAGTTGCAAAGCGATTTAGAAAAGATTGCTGTATGGTGTGGCAGGTGGCAGTTGACGCTAAATAACGAAAAGTGTGAGGTGATCCACATGAGTTCCAAAAGAAATCAATTGGAATTCGATTACTCGATAAATAGTACAATTCTCGAGGCTGTCAATCCAACTAAGTACCTGGGTGTAAAAATTACGAAGAACTTCAGTTGGAAAGACCACATAGATAATAATGTGGGGAAGGCGATCCAAAGGTTGCGTTTCATTGGCGGGACACTTAGAAGATACAACAAGTTCACTAAAGAGACAGCTTACACTACACTCGTTCGTCCTCTATTAGAATATTGCTGCGCGGTGTGGGATCCTTACCAGGTGGGATTGACGGAGGACATCGAAAGGGTGCAAAACAGGGCAGCTCGTTTTGTATTATCACGTAATAGGAGAGAGATTGTGGCAGATATGATACGCGAGTTGGGATGGAAGTCATTAAAGCAAAGACGTTTTTCATCGCGGCGAGATCCATTTACGAAATTTCAGTTACCAACTTTCTCTTCCGATTGCGAAAATATTTTGTTGAGCCCAACCTACATAGGTAGGAATGATCATCATAATCAAATAAGAGAAATCAGAGTTCGAACAGAAAGGTTTAGGTGTTCGTTTTTCCCGTGCGCTGTTCGGGAGTGGAATGGTAGGGAGAGTATGATTGTGGTTCGATGAACCCTCTGCCAAGCACTTAAATGTGAATTGCAGAGTAATCATGTAGATGTAGATGAGGTCATCAGCTCCCTAGAACTTAGAACTACTTAAACCTAATTAACCTAAACATCACACACATCCATGCCCGAGGCAGGATTCGAAACTGCCACCTTAGCGGTCGCGTGGTTCCAGACTGAAGCGCCTAGAACCGCTCGGCCACTCCGGCCGGCTAAGACAACAAGTGTCTGGCGCAGTTGTTAGATGAGTTGCTGCTGCTGCAACGGCAGGTTACCAAGTGAGTTTCAACGTGGTGTTATAGTTGGCGCACGAGTGATGGGATACAGCATTTCCGAGGTAGTGATGCATTGGGGATTTTCCCCTATGACCATTTCACGAGTTTACCGTAAATATCAGGAATCCGGTAAAACATCAAATCGTCGACATCACTGCTGCCGGAAAAACATCCTGAAAGAACGGGACCAACGACGACTGAAGAGAATCGTTGAACGTGACAGAAGCGCAACCCTTCCGCAAATTGCTGCAGATTTCAAGGGTGGGCCATCAACATGTGTCAGCGTGCTAATCATTCAACGAAACATCATCGATATGGGCTTTCGGAACCGAAGGCCCACTCGTGTACCCCTGATGTCTACATGACACAAAGCTTTTTCGCCTCACCTGGGTACGTTGACACTGACATTGGACTGTTGATGACTGGAACCATGTTGACCGGTTGGACGAGTCTCGTTTCAGATACTATCGAATGGAAAGATGTGTACGGATATGGAAACAACCACAGGAATCCATGGACCCTGAATGGCAGGGAACTTTTCAAGCTGTTGGAGGCTCTTTACTGGTGTGTGACGTGTGCAGCTGGAGTGATATGGGACCCCTGATACTGCTAAATAAAACTCTGACAGGTGACACATTCGTAAGCATCACCTGTATCCATTCATATCCATTGTGGGTTCCGTCGGACTTGGTCGATTTCAGCAGGACAGTGCGACACCTCACATGTCCAGAATTGCCATAGAGTGGCCCCAGGAATACTCTTCTGAGTTTAAAAAGTTTCGCTGACCACCAGACTCCCCAGACATGAAAATTATTGAGCATATCTGGGATGCTATGCAACGTGCTGTTACGAAGAGATCTCCACCCCGTCGGACCTTTACGGATTTATGGACAGCCCTTCAGGATTCATGGTGTCAGTTCCCTCTAGCAGTACTTCAGACATTAGCCGAGTCCATGCCACGTGGTGGTGCTTCACTCTGCGTGCTCGCGGGGACCCTAGGTAGGTGTACTAGTTTCTTTGGCTCTTCTGTGTAGCAGTTTCAGTATATAAACTGCCGGAAAAATGTCCAGCACCCTTAATGACTTGGTCCAGTGGCACCAGGGTATAATACGTGCATGCTGAGGTGCTGTAGTGTCACGGACATTGGCAATCAGATAGCCCTCAGTAAGCCTGTCCGCGCACCCTCTGTTTTGACTCTGCACGCAGCAACTCTGCTGGGCTTCGAGGTGAACAGCGTTTGTAACATTCATTCTTGGATACAACCACGGCACAGCGACGAGTAAGTACTCTTGTTAAACTATATGCGTTTCGCTTACAACTCCAAATGCAAACGCTCAAGTGCAATAGCATATGCCAATGACACACTAGTTGTCAAGGCGGAGGGCTCAAGGGTCAGGCTGGAAAGAGAAGCGGTGTGTTGCGTGTGCTTCGACGCAGAAGTTCTCAGGTAATAAATTAAAAATCGCAGAAAATAAGACTATCTACCTGCTGGCCTAAAACAGGCTTTTCCACTCGCGGAATCCTAATCTCAGAACTGGAAGAGCTCCGGTGCAGCCCAGTGGAATATGTGGGCTTACTTTTTGGTGAGTAGGTAACTGTCACACATATTTACCGGATATATCATAAAGTCGTCTCAGTTATGCAACTACAGACAAAACTGGGATCCTTTGACATTAAGATCTCTTTTCAATTACTTAAACTCTGTCATGTTGCAATCCTCACTGCTATAGCACGAATTACATACAGTGTCTGGGGTCACAGACTGCGATACATTCGATATAACCCTAAAGTGTACACAGAACAATGTGCTTCTGAGGCTCACAGGACCGTTTGTGAAAATTCTGGTGGACGCACTATTAGTAACCCTAGGCGTGTGCCCAACAGATATTACTGACAGATACAGAAGTTTTCTTTACTGGCTTCACAAAGTGGAATCTTCCAAAAGTGAGAGAAACTACGGGTCGGGAAATAGCAACCTAACTATAGCTAAAATTATGGCAAAGAGACTGGGACAATATCGCAAGAGGTCACAGATTATATGACAGATTTCCAGACATGAAGGAGACGAAGGTTATGAGCTATGTAAATCCATACAGATGCATGATTCGCTGCCTGACAGGCTATGGAGCATACCCTGAACATTTATACACTGTGTCCCATAAATGCTGCGACACACTTCGAGACGCTGTTAGAGGGTGTCTTGAGGAACAAATAGAGAGTAGGAACCCGTGTCCGCGTACTTCATCTAACAGCGCTACAGAAGGTCTAAGTTATAGGTCAGTGGTCGCCAAATGTTTTTGCTGAAGAGCCAATACTGACATTATTGGGTATCATCTCGGGCCGCATGTGTACCGATCTTATTATTAGTTGGTAAACTACATAATTTAGTATGTCTTAGTTCCCAACACAACAGCTGTAATAAGGGCGCGAATAGTTGACACCTGGGCCACTAGTGATGATCAGTAAAAGTTGGCATCTTCTGGGACACATCGAGTCGACTGTCCTCTACTTCATATTTCTGCCTGCGTTAGCAACCCTAAAGTTGTAACAATATAACTGCCCGACGAAGTATTGTTGCGTTGGTGTGAGGGGATAATTATTTGATTAACTATGGTATTTGTGCTTTTGTTCAACCGCCCTATTGAATTCGAGACATAACTAGAGCAGGTTGATAAATGATTTAAATCTTCTACTCACTGCGTTGTGTTACAACAGCCTTAGTTAATTTAATGCTCCTAACTATAAATTAGGACCGACTGTACATTCACGAATGCACGTTACTTTCGTGTTAAAATTTATACCATAGCAGCTGACCAGTATGACTCACGCACGATCGTGAGTTGTCAATACTGAAACACAAACAATAAAACGTTCTCCCTCCCAATAAAACACCCAAGCCCTCAGTAGCCGCACTACTTACACCTCTGCCACTGGGGTAAGCGGCCAGCTTGACAGAGCTCACCGCCAAATTCACCAACCTCAATTAAACTTTGGCACTTCGTAGGATATTTCTATCTCTTTAAGCATTTTTGTTTGCTACTGAGCAGGAAAAGTACACTCATAAGAGGCTGGTAATATCACAAAACATTTTTGTATATGGCTGTTAATTGTTAGACACATATTATGACAAAATATGGCTGAATACCGCAGGGCGCATGAATACTTGATTCGGACCGCATGCAGCCCGCGGGCCGAAGTTTGACGAACACTGTATATAGGTGCTGGTCCTTACCACTAGGTTACCCGCTCGGCAGCAAACGTGACTTCGTACGCTTAACTTGTCGTCTGTTACTCAGTGACTGAGACTGATTGCCGCGATCGCCAGTGGAGAAGATGGAGCTAACTTCTTCGTAGAAAGACCGTGAATGCGATGTTCTGTTGTCTCGATTAACAACGGTCTTGGACACGGATTTCAATCTGCTCTTTATTTTTTCACTGGAACCCTCTAAACGTACAATGCTTTTTTTAGGTATACAGGATAATAATAAAGTGCAGATGGAAACCCACGACCGAATACTTCATTGACCAAGGCAACAGAGTATCACAATCATACGAATCAAGGTCGTTAACTTTGACACTCTGTAGAGTCGTTGGGTGACGTTTCGGGACACTGGTTCCTATCGTCGATTTCTTCCTCAAGACACCCTCTACAACTCCTCGAAGTTTGTCGCAATATTTCTGGCACAATCTGTAGAGAATAAAGAAACGTTCAACAAATGTGAGTGCGTGTGGCGACACTGACACAGCAGATCATATCGTATTTCAGTGCCCTGCTTATATAAGATTTGCGACCACAAATAATAAGCATCGGTACATTAAGGAACACCGTCAGAAACAAATACAAATGGTAACTGCTGATCGAAGTGGGAAATAAAGTGTCTGTTACAGAAAATAGAAAATTTAGGCTCTGTAAGAGACAACCCTATTGTGCCTAATATCGTTGAAGTGAATACTGTGAGTGCAGTGAATATCACCGAGGATGCATCGACGCCGGATTTGATCCCTACACAGAGGACGACCAGAAGCAGATATGTGACCAACAACATGGCATATGTGGCAGAATGAAAGAGAACTTTCTATTGAGTACAAAGTAACAACAATAATTTCATATTTTTTATCTTTGTGCATGTAAACTGTACTTGCATCAAAAGCAATTTGCTTTGACTATGTAAAACAGCAGACGTTACGCCGTCAATTAAGTATTATTACTTATGAAACGCAATTTATGTTTCTAAAGGATATAAAAAGAACAGTGTACATGCACTAAACGATGTGCGGTCCTCAGTATGTGGAAACAAAAACAAAGAGAAGACGTCAGTTCCCTGTTTCTCTCACACATATTTCTTCATGTTTATATCCCTAGCAATGCTACCAATACTACCAACAATCCTACCATTTACAATGTCATTTATGTAGCATACCAAAACTACCGAACAGCAGTTGTGGTAGACTGACTGCGACTCTAGTTATTACTATATGTGTCTTTTATACACCGAATAGCCAAAGAAACTGGTACACCTGCCTAATGTCGTGTAGGGCCCATACGAGCACGCAGAAGTGGCGCAACAACACGTGGCATAGACTCCAGTGATGCCTCAAGTATTGTTGGAAGGAACTGACACCATTAATTCTCCAGGAAAGTCCAAAAGTCCAAGAGTACGAGGGGGTGGAGATCTCTTGCGAAAAGCACGTCGCAAGGCATTCCAGATACGGTCAATAATGTTCAAGACGGGGGAGTTTGGTAGCAAGTGGAAGTGTTGAAACTTAGAAGAAAGTCCCTGGAGCCACTCTGTAGCAATTCTGGACGTGTGGGGTGCCGGGTTGTCCTACTGGAATTGTCCATCAGAATGCACAATGGACATGACTGGATGCAGGTGCTCAGGCAGGATGCTTTCGTACCTGTGCCCTGTCTGAGTCGTGTCTAGACGTGTCAGGAGTCCCATATCACTCCAACTGCACACGCCCCACACCACTACAGTGCTTCCACCAGCTTGAACAGGCCTCTGCTGTTATGCAAGGTCCATGGATTCATGAGGTTGTCTCCATATCGGTACACGTCCACCCTCTCGATGTAATTTGAAACGAGACTCGTCCGACCACGCAACATATTCACAGTCATCAATAATTCAATGCCGGTGTTGACGGGCTCAGGTGAGGCGTAAAGCTTTGTGTCGTGCAGTCATAAAGATACACGAGTGGGTCACCGGCTCCGAAAGCCCATATCGATGATGTTTAGCTGAATGGGTCCCACGCTGACCATTGTTGATGACCCAGCACTGAAATCTGCAGCAGTCTGCGGAAGGGTTGCACCTCTGCCACACTGAACGATTCTCTTCAGTCGTCGTTGGTCCCTTACCTGCAGGATATTTTTCCGGCCTCAGCGGTGTCGGAGATTTGGTGTATTCATGGTAGACTCGTGAAACAGTCGCACGGGAAAATTCCCACTTCATCGCTACCTCTAAGGTGCTGTGTCCCATCGCTCGATCGCCGACTACAACGCCAATTTCAAACTCATTTACATTTTGATAATTGGCCATTTAGCAACAGTGACCGATCTATAAGCTGCGCCAGACACTTGTTGTCTTATAGGGGCGTTTTCGACTGCAGCGCCGCATTCTGTCTGTTTACATATCTCTTTCTGTGGTGCTTCAGTGTATTTCCAAAACTCGAACGTATGTCTGCGATGTGTGTAAGACTTACGGATGTAATTAAAAAGCGAAAAATTTGACAAAAAAGCGGCATTGTAGAGCAGCGGAAATTATTGATCGTGTTTCATTTTTCATGAAGAGAACAGTCTAGGTCTGGTTTTTTGTAACTGTTATGACAGGGACAATTAAGTCATCTTCAGATTTAAAACTGGAATACAGAATAATAGCTCTGTCAAAAAAACTATTTACAGTATTACACATTGATGAACCAAAACATTGTAAGACTACCCGCCGCGAGATTCATCGCCATGTTGTGGCGTTGCAGCCACGTGACATGGCAAGGAAAGTACATAGCCAGAGCAGAGACTACGGGGAAATTATTCTATAAAAACTATGGGCTGTAAATGAGAACCTCTACTAACTCAATTAGTGGTGTAACAGACAACAAATGGTCTGTTGCATCCGCCATCTATCGCCCCTGGCCTACCACAAATTCTAATTCAATGATAAAATTGAGTTGCGGGTTAGGATTTGTTAGTTATGTGCATAAATACTGCAGAAGTATTTGGTTTTTATATGTGCAGGTAATTCAAACACCGAGATAGCAACCGGCGCGGACTTTCGTTGACGCGGCAAGTAGCGGGCCGGCGTGGAGCAAACACAGTGAGGCTGATGACGTCGCTCCATGGAGGTCCAGAGTCGCGGAGGCGGGATACTCCGAGGTGGTTGTTGGACTTCGGAGGAAAAAAACCGAAGAATTTATCATGAGGAACTTGGTGTGTATAACAGCGGAAGTAGGAGGAAGCAATCTGACGGCCGGTAACGCAGTAGTCGGTACCTCAAGAGCAGACTGTAAGTAGGTATCAGAAATAAATCGCTGTAACCATTGTAAAAAAAGGAGTTCTGAATAAGAGTTATTACGAGAAGCAGTCAGACAGCGTCAGTTACTGGTGAATGATCGCCATAGGCGACATTTTCTTCATCATCTGCGCCGTCCCCTCTTTTACTCGACGAATTTAGTGAACATTAAGACAGAGCCGAACTACGCAAATAATAAAACTCAGCAGTGGGGCAGGGACATGCCTTTCACAAAGGCCACATTGTTATGGCCATTCGAACGAGCATCTCGGCAACGACGAAGCTGGTCGGCTATACGCGTGCTACTTTCGTGGGTATCTATGCAACATGGTTAAAAGGACTATGGCAAGGTGTTGACAGTTTACGCCTCATCACAGAAGTAAGAGGTCGGAGGCCTACCCGCTCCGTAAAGTAGTGACAGATATGACAACAGAGTGTAATGCTGGTGCAGGTGTAAGTATTTCGCAGCACATTGTTCAACGCATATTGATGAACATACGGCTCGGAATCAGACGACCCCTATGTGCTCCTATGCTGACAAACGACAACGTCATTTGCGATGACAGTGCTCACGGGATCTTATACATTAGACAGTGCATTAGTGGAAACGTGTCTCCTGATAGAACGAATCAAGTTTCCTGGTACACCAGTTCGTTGGTCATCTCCGGATACACTGACAACCAGACAAAAGGCTCCTAGAAACCTGCACCTTGCAACGGCCGCAGACCGATGGGGGCAATGCTATGGCAGATATTCGCCTCAGCTTTACTGGGACCAGTGGCAGTAATCGTACGCTCCATGACAGTTGCGGACTAAGTAAAAGCATGGAGTGTGACCAATCCTCCGGAAACCTCCGATATTGTTTCATACTTTATTAATTGCTAAATGATTAAAATTTTGAGTAGTTAATGTAACATTTATACTACTGGCCATTAAAATTGCTACACCACGAAGGTGACGTGCTACAGACGCGACATCCAACCGACAGGAAGAAGATGCTGTGATATGCAAATGATTAGCTTTTCAGAGCATTCACACAAGGTTGGCGCCGGTGGCGACACCTACAACGTGCTGACATGAGGCAAGTTTCCAACCGATTTCTCATACACAAACAGCAGTTGACCAGCGTTGCCTGGTGAAACGTGGTTGTGATGCCTCGTGTAAGGTAGAGAAATGCGTACCATCACGTTTCCGACTTTGATAAAGGTCGGATTGTAGCCTATTGCGATTGCGGTTTATCGTTTCGCGACATTGCTGCTCGTCGTTGATCGAGATCCAATGACTGTTAGCAGAATATGGAATCGGTGGGTTCAGGAGGATAATACGGAACGCCGTACTGGATTCCAACGGCCTCGTATCACTAGCAGTCGAGATGACAGGCATCTTATCTGCATGGCTGTAACGGATCGTGCAGCCACGTCTTGAACCCTGAGTCAACAGATGGGGATGTTTGCAAGACAACAACCATCTGCACGAACAGTTCGACGACGTTTGCAGCAGCATGGACTATCATCTCGGATACCATGGCTGCGGTTACCCTTGACGCAGCATCACAGACAAGAGCGCCTGCGATGGTGTACTCAACAACGAACCTGGGCGCACGAATGACTAAACGTCATTTTTTCGAGTGAAGCCAGGTTCTGTTTACAGCATCATGATGGTCGCATCCGTGTTTGGCGACATCGCGGTGAACGCACATTGGAAGCGTGTATTCGTTATCGCCATACTGGCGCATCACCCGGCATGATGGTATGGGGTGCTATTGGTTAGACGTCTCGGTCACCTCTTGTTGGCACTGACGGCACGTTAAACAATGGACGCTACAATTCAGATGTGTTACGACCCGTGGCTCTACCCTTCATTCGATCACTGCGAAACCCTACATTTCAGCAGGATAATGCACGACCGCATTTTGCAGGTCCTGTACGGGCGTTTCTGGATACAGAAAATGTTCGACTGCTGCCCTGGCCAGCACATTCTCCAGATCTCTCACCAACTGATAACTTCTGGTCAATGGTGGCCGAGCAACTGGCTCGTCACAATACGCCAGTCACTACTCTTGATGAACTGTAGTATCGTGTTGAAGCTGCATGGGCAGCTGTGCCTGTTCACGCCATCCAAGCTCTGTTTGACTCAATGCCAGGCGTATGAAGGCCGTTATTAAGGCCAGAGGTGGTTGTTCTGGGTACTGATTTCTCGGGATCTATGCACCCAAATTGCGTGAAAATGTAATCAAATGTCAGTTCTAGTATAATATATTTGTCCATTGAATACCCGTTTATCATCTGCATTTCTTCTTGGTGTAGAAATTTTAATGGCCAGTAGTGTAAAATTGGGGTATCATAGATTGATACCACTACCATCGGCGTTTCACAGTTGCAACAGAAACGCAGGGTTCCGACTGACGACAATAGTGGTCGCACGGAGATCCAATGGATCCAGTGATCCGTGCCCACTAAGTCACGCGTTCAATGGCTCCGCCTACGACCGCTCTTTGCTGCCACGACATAGGATGACCGGCGGCAGCTACACGCTCCAGTCTCAGTTGCAGTCTTCGACAATCGTCAGTCTGAGTCACTCTTCGACAGGTCGCTCGTACGTCAGCAGCAAGGCCTCAAATTTCAAGGTGCTCTTTACTTTGCTTCTAGTATTAGTTGGACTTTATTGCTCTTTGGTCTTTTGTAAAGTTTCTTCGAAAAATTTGGAGAAAGCTACAAGCTAGGTAGAACTCCTGTTTACTGTATTTATGTCTTCGCTAATCATTTATGTGACGGTCCAGCTCCCATACGACGACAGCTGCTGCACCAGTCTGTAACTCACCTCTCATTTCTGTTGTGTACAAAGTAGTACACAACAAAATTCATCCTGAACTAAACCACTCACGACTCTAGTGGGCACTGTATCGTCGGAATATGGAAGAGTTCCACATGGTCGGCTGAATTATGTTTCTTTTTACACCAAGTAGAGAGATACGCCATCAACCAGGCTAAATATGCACCGAGCCATGGTCTCAGGTGGGTAGGGCAGTATTATGCTGTGGAGGACAATAAGCAGGGCCTTCGTGGGTAATGTGGTAGAAATCGAAGGCACTAGGACCACGTGAAGATTACTGCGGACCACCTGCTTCCAGTTATCCTTGGTATCTTCCCCGGCAGCTGTGGCATCTTCTAGCAAGCAAACTGTACGTTTCTCAGGGTCAGATGAGGACCGTGAGAGAGAGAACTCACGCTGAGGACTTGCCCACAAAACACCCCTAATCTCAACGCGATTGTACACGTCTGTGACGATATGAGGCGTCAGCGCGCAACCATGAACCGCTGGCTCGTAATTTACGGGAATTACGTGACTTGTGCGTAGCTACACTATGTGACCAAAAGTATCCGGACAATTCCAAAACATACGTTTTTCATATTAGGTGCATTGTGCTGCCACCTACAGCCAGGTACTCCATATCAGCGACCTCAGTAGTTATTAGACATCGTGAGAGAGCAGAAGGGGCGCTCAGCGAAATTCACTAACTTGTGTCATACGTCTGTACGCAAGATTTCCTAACTCCCAAACATGCCTAGGTTCGCTGTTTCCAATGTGACAGTGTAGTGAAAACGTGAAGGGACACGTACAGCACAAAAGCGTACAGGTCGACCTCGTCTTTTGACAGACAGAGACCGCCGACTGTTGAAAAGGGTCGTAATGGGTAATAGGCAGACATCTATCCAGACCATCACCCAGGAATTCCAAACTACATCATGATCCATTGCAAGTACAATGACACTTAGGCGGGAGGTCAGAAAACTTGAATTTCATGGTCAAGGGGCTGCTCATAGCCACACATCACGCCGGTAAATGCCAAACGACGCCTCACGTGGTGTATGAGGTGGAAACATTGGACTATTGAAAAGTGGAATAACGTTGTGTGGAGTGACAAATCACGGTACACAATGTGGCGATTCGATGGCAGGTTGTGGGTATGGCGAATTCCTGGCGAATGTCATCTGCCAGCGTGTGTAGTGCCAACAGTAAAATTCGGAGGCGGTGGTGTTATGGTGTGGTCGTGTTTTTCATGGAGGGTGCTTGCACCCCTTATTGAGTGGCACTATCACAGCACAGGCCTACACTGATGCTTTAAGCACCTTCTTGGTTCCCACTGTTGAAGACCGATTCGGGGATGGCGACTGCATCTTTCAACACAATCGAGCACCTGTTCATAGTGCACGACCTGTGGCGGAGTGCTTACACGACAATAACATCCTTTTAATGGTCTGGCCTGCGCAGAGTCCTGACCTGAATCCTACAGAACACCTCTGGGATGTTTTGGAACGCCACGCTTCACCGAGCGACATCGACACCTCTCCTCAGTGCAGCACTCCGTGAAGAAAGGACTACCATTCCCCAAGAAACCTTCCAGCACCCGATTGAACGCATACCTGCGAGAGTGGAAGCTGTCATCAAGGCTAAGGGTGGACTAACACCATATTGAATTCTAGCATTACCGATAGAGGGTGCCACGAACTTTTAAGTCATTTTCAGCCAGGTGTCTCGATTCTTTTGATCACATCGTGTATATGGCGCCACATGGATCCATAAACCTACCAAGGACTTGTCGAATCCCTGCCACGTAGAATCATTGCTGTACTGTGTTCCGGAGGTGGACCAACACACTATTGAGCATATTAAGCAGGACATAATAATGTTCTAACTCATTAGCGTATAGAAGAGTAAAATACTTTAGGTAAGCTGGTAGATGTACCCACTTTTTTCAAACGTCATTTAACAAATGTAAGGAAATTACACATAGAAAGAGCAATATATAACTGGGGCGTTCCAGATAACACATAATAAACTTTCCAAGTTCTAAAAGAAATAGAATGTTGTAGTCTGACTATGAATGGCGAGCGCAGAGTCACATCCAGAAAGAAATCCGGTCGACGTCCCCGAACAACGTGATAGTCTATAGTGCACAGTGGCTGATCCAGGAAGAGTGGTAATGTAAACAGCGTTGTATGTAGAACTGACTGTCACACGATGTGTCCATAAGAAAGAAGTATCTCTGCAATCAGGCTGGGATCACCACGCGATGCCGACAGGCGGACGAGTCATTCTCGGGCATATGGCGTGATTTCGATGCGCTGCAGTAGAGTATGGAGGTCAGCACATCGATCTTGCAGCCCTTATTGTATGACTACTGCTAAGAACTGAAGTCCGGATCTCATCATGACAATCAGACACGCTGACTGCCCTTTTCGTAAGCGTGACCAAACGTCGCTCCAAGAAGGTAAACGTGTCCATGAGGTCAGCGACCCTTGATCGTACAAGTGAAAACTATACTCGTTCTCATATCAGCAACAGCGTTCACTTGATAACCATAGATTTTCTTCGATAACTGGTGTTGTTCCAAAAGCTGGCAATCATCATCACAAACTGTTACCAAAGGGAACTTCCACATACATATCATTCTTCAGAAACATGATAGGGACTTTTACATTAAAAAAAAAAGAAACATCCAAGATCATTGTAGTCATCAGTTTCCTCGAAAAACAGTCTATCACTACTTTAAGGTACAAACCATGTCCAGCACATCTGAAAGCGATCTTCTGGAGAAACGAAGATGCAACAGTTATTTCTGCTATCATATTCATATTGTACGTCAAATCTCAGTTCATCTATGTGGCGAGTAGCTAATTACGTCTAATTAATTCATTTTGGCTTCGTGACAGTCTAGATCAGCGCTACTCAAAGTATGCTCCGCAGAATACGGAGATCCCTCAAGACTTCTGCGAGGGCTCCGTCAAAATAATACCAACTCAAAGAACAAAGTGCACACTGAGAAAATAACTCTTGTATACACTTCACATATATAACACGTATCTGTGTGTCTCACTCAGTTCTCACTGTGTTCTCACTCAGTAAAGGCTGAACAATTTCAGTGTTCCCAATGTATTTGAAACGAACCGTCGGTGAATCTCCTAAATGATAGAATCCAGTCTTGTATCTTCATCTGCTCAGTTCAGCTGTTCAATCAAGTCCATGTGGAGTGATCAGTGTCAAGTGTTGGCATGTAGTTGGTAAAGTGACATTCTATATTTTCTTGTCTTTTCGTGCGACGTAAGATACTGAGATTTAGGGCGAGGCATGGCTCCTAAAAGTGATGTGAGCAGACACTTTATAAAAGAAAGAAAACGTTATAACTGATCTAAACTGTAACTCTTGTAAAATTGCTAAAACTGGTGTGAATTATCGTCGTATTTAATTTCTAACAGGGGCTTTCAACAAGTAAAGCAACACCTCTTTTCTGAAAGCAGGTTGGTTTTACTCAAAATTAAAATAAACAGTATTATTCCCCTCTCTTTTGGCTGTAACCATTTTTCCACTCAATCTCCATCTAATGCTATGCCCTTAAGCTACCTTACTGGGATAGCCTGTATCCCCCGCACGGATCCTCTCTACTGGTCGACGCTGGAGCCAACTCCTTGTTCATCAACAAGCTCCCCATCATCGACATACTCCTTCCCGCGGACTCCATCCTTCACTGGGCCTAACAGATGGAAGTCGAAAGGTGCGATATCCGGGCTGCAGGGCAGAAGAGGAAGAACAGTCCAATAACGTTTTGTGAGCTCTTCTCTCGTGCGTAGGCATGTGTTAGGCCTTTCGTTGTCATAGATACGGAGATGTCCGTTTGTATTTTTGTGACAACGAACACAGAAAGGCGTTTCTCCCTATTTCCTGAGGATAGCACAATACACTTCAGAAATGGTCGTTGCACCATGAGGGAGAACATCAAACAGAATAACTCCTTCAGAGTCCCAGTAGACTTTCTCCATTACTTTATCGGCTCAGACTGCGTCATTGAACATTTTCTTCAGTGGAGGGGTGATGTGGTGTCACTCCGTGGATTGGAGTATTGATTCCGGTTCGAAGTGGAGAACCCATGTTTCATCGCCTGTGACAAAAAATTGTTACTATCAGCCTCGTAGCGTTCAATCAGCCAAGGTGGCACTGAACCCAGTTGGTATAAATGACAGACGCGGACGGGTATTCAAATCAGTGCCACGCGTCCGAATAACCAAATGAGGTTCAAAAATGGCTCTGAGCACTATGGGACTTAACAGCTGTGGTCATCAGTCCCCTAGAACTTATAACTACTTAAACCTAACTAAACTAAGGACATCACACACATCCATGCCCGAGGCAGGATTCGAACCTGCGACCGTAGCAGTCGCGCGGTTCCGGACTGCGCGCCTAGAACCGCGAGACCACCGCGGCCGGCAACCAAATGAGGGATTGTGTCGGTTTTTGTACATTTTCACATAGTTGCTGGGTAGGTAACACAGACTTTAACATTAAATTAGTCTTGACAGTAAATCCTAATGATCTTTAACAATCTGTGAGTTATTTTAACATCACTGGTTACAACCAGACTGATTCCAACAACAAACAGAAAACTGCAACCCTTAACGCCTGAAGGGCTGATTTTAAGAAACAGAACTACGAACAATGTTGTCTGAAGGGCTAATTAAAGAAATGCAGTTAAAAACTCAATAATTCAGTGATACTTGAAAAGTTAATTTTGAAACAGACCTTATACACACGCTATTTGACAACGAGGTATTTGAGTGAATAATTAACAAGACATTAAACAGAAGCAAAAGGTTTAACAAAAGAATCACAGTAATAGGTAGACTTCAAAGATTCCACGGGTGATAATTACAATCGGCAAAAAAATAACTGAAGACTTGGTTCTCAACTCCAAATTAGTGCTAACAGCTTCACATTTCACTCATACAATTCCTGGCCGGTACACTACAGCCGGCTCGCTAACCACCAGTTTAGTGCGGGAGTGTCCACAAGTCTACAACAGACTAAAACTTTCAATTACCAGCCCGTACTGACAATTAAATACAATAATAACATAAATGAGAACCTAAACTGAATTATACTCGTTCCACGTTAATACGTTTGCGCCGCAAAGGAACATTTTATTACTGAACACATGTTCGCAGCCCCAGCCGCGAACTGAACACATGTGAGATACCAACACACCAGTCAAATCGTACACAGCAAACACTCTCTCGGTAAAGTCGTTAAAGAAACAGAGCATAAAATATCTTAATATAGGGAGGGGCAGATTGAGCCGACACAGATCAAATCAACAAGTACAGTCAGGCAATTCAAATTGTTAACTAGAACGGCTGGCGACAGGGGAAGATTGTAGAGGAGGTGGCACACACTTTTGTAGTAGTCTGCCGAAGCAAATAATAACTATGCTCACCGTAACAGCAGGCTGCTGATTTTAATGATGATCTAGTAAAACCGGAATGGATAGCCTCTAACCAATCCCGCCTGTGCGTCTCACACAAACACCGAGGCCGTCAGTCCATAATTCCTTAGGGGTTGCAGCTAGCACGCTGCACCATGCCGGTAGGCCGTACTGAAACCTCCACAAGCAGCTGCGTACAGCGTGTTCGTTCCTCTCCAGCAAGG
Source organism: Schistocerca piceifrons (assembly GCF_021461385.2). NCBI lineage: Eukaryota > Metazoa > Arthropoda > Insecta > Orthoptera > Acrididae > Schistocerca > Schistocerca piceifrons. Next base: position 237,383,836 of record NC_060140.1, read on the forward strand.
CCGGGCGTGTTTACTTCCTCGTAGAGGCCACTACTTCCCGCTAAAAGCACACACCGTGCAACTCACATGCTATCACCTGCCAAGCCAATGCAGAACTCACTGCATGACCGTTCTCAGGGGCGACTCTCTTTACTCCAGACTCCCGCCCCCCCCCCCCCCCCACCAAAGACCAAAGACTTTGCCCCTGCGCTCACTGACCTATCTGACAAAGATCACTAGCCGCAAATAGGAAAGATAAACTTACATAAACCGAACCGACTCAGTACACCTTTGAGTACCCCAACTGGTGGGCAAGTGTGTCAGCACCACCAACAGAGATGTTCAGTTGTGTAGCGGGGTGTTTGATCGTGATCCGTCGATCACCTCGAAAGAGAGTGACCGCACGTTCCAACACTGCAAGAGCCACACATGTGTGCGGCCGGACGGCACGCAGGAAATCTGATAGATTTGCACGTCCTTGTTGCGATGACGCCAGACGCCTCGCCCAACGACTCACCGTGCTTTTGTTCATTGCCAGGTATCCGCAGACATTCTGGAAGCGCCTATGAATATCTGCTATGCTCTGGTTTCCCGCCAGCAGAAACTCAGTGACAGCTCTCTACTTGGAACGCACCTCCGTCACAGAAGACATATTGTAGGCTACGTAAAGCGCCGCCACATATCGAAACTTCTTGAAACTGTATGTGCTGTAGCAGCGATATTCCACGAAGTTACACAACAAATTCGGAACTTTTTCAACCAAAATTGGCCGAAAAACAAATGTGTTTAATTACTTGCTGAACGCCCCTTGTAGTAGCACGCGATATTTATCTGCCGTAATCCTTGTTGATTAATCGGTACACTCACTGTAGCAACCTTCTATCTTCACCACTGAAGCGATTTTACATCTTTCAGGAATCGGTGTGCTTTCGACCAATGGTATTAGTTCGCAGGTTGTAGTCCATGAGGTCATTGTCCTTTTTAAAGAAAATCCACAATTACATTACGATTCGAGTGGTATGTATGTTCTCTTACGGGTTCACCTGAATGCTAGCCGGTGAGCCGCGTTTGGAGAGATGCCTTTTCCTGTTTGAGTTTAATGATGTCGTGGAGATTTTACATGAATGAAGAATTAGGTGAGACCGTTTCAGTTTACCTACCGTGGTAAAGATTAGCTATTGCCGCGAGGTTAGTTAGGCATTGCTTGGTTGCGATCACTTCGCGAGAAGTAATCGAGCAGTGTGTTTGTGCGTAGTAAAATGCTCGTACTAGTTGACTGGAAGATGACTATAACTTCTTACATTATTCCCCTTAAGTATAAAATAGTTTTTCTTCTTATTCAATAAATGGGAAATGATAATATTAGAGGGTGACAATTATCGAGCAATATGAAATAACATCTTCATGACTTCTGGACTGTTTGCGTTAAGACGTTCTAAATGCATGGTTGACCACGCGCCACAATGAGAATTAGCATGGTTTGGGATAGCAACGAAGCAGACTTTGATTTGGAAGTGTTCGTGAATAAGCAAAGCTGGTGCAGTTTGGGGAACTGAAAATCCGCATTTCGCGATAAGAGGAGCCTAAGCACCCTCGACGGGCGACTGTGTGGTGTGCAACGTCCAGTCACGGATATTCCTTGACGGTACGGTGACTACCGAACTGTAAGTGAAGGTTTTGGAAAATGATTTCGTCCTCATTACGCGAAGTGACCCTGATTTCGACAAAATGTGGTTCATGCAAGACGGAGCTCGACTCCATCGAAGCAGGAAAGTGTTTGGTGTCCTGGAGGAGCACTTTGGGGATCGCATACTGGCTCTGGGGTACCGAGAGGCCACTGGCACGGACTTCGATTTCCCGCCATATTCTCCGGATCTGAACACATGGGACTCTTTTTTGTGGGGCTATGTTAAAGACAAGGTGTACAGCAATAACCCCAAAACCATTGACTAGCTGAAAACAGCCATTCAAGATATCATCTAACACATCGATGTTCCGACACTTCAGCGGGTCATGCAAAATTTCGCTATTAGTCTGCACCACACTATCGCCAATGATGGCAGGCTTATCGAACATGTCATAATCTAAATATGAAATCTGTAGTGACTTTTACATGTTGAATAAAGTGTGTGCACGCCGTAGTTTGCAACTAATTTAGGTTTTTTTATATAGTTCAATAATTGTCACCCTGTATGGTTGTCGTGAATGTGAATCTTGTATGTATGTATGTATTGTATGTATTAAACTACTAGAGCAGGCTGTTTGCATGGGTCAGCTTGCTGAATGGTGTGGCACCGTTTTACGATTCACAACCACTCAAAGTATAATGGAACTCAGTTACTGAATTCCGATCACGCAAGAGATTGATAGCAAGTGACTTTCCTTTAAGTGCTATTAAATTTCAAGTCCAATGAAGGAAATCGAGCGGGATCTGCTTCGCTGACTTTTGCTGTTTTGTTCGTTTTACATCACGCGAATAGTTTTCACACATTATTTTGATGCTGCGTGAGAGTGACATTCACGAATTGCTTTTGTGAGTCACATAGTTTACATTCGTTATATTCTTAGGCACCAATCACAAAACTGAAGAAACATTCTCACCGCAACGCTGGACGCTATAAGCAGAAAGCTAACATTTATTTAATTTAATTCAATGTCCTTTCCAAATCAGTACTCACTGTGCAATATTGAAGTATAACCTCTGCAAGCATATTTCTTTTCTGATGAGCTAAATTGTGAAGCATGTGTATGTGTCGCTATTTCTGTTCATTTTTACAGTCAGATAGAGTTTCCAAATTGTTTTCCTGGAGAATTAGAATCATACCATATGCTTAGCGTGAAGGTTTCATGACTTGATTATCACTACTTACGTGAGTAATCTTTGAGTCTTATAACAACACACGACTTTTAACTTCAACCATGAAGTCCCACATGAAACTTAACGAATTACCATAAAAGTTTTAGATATAAAGCATAAATTAAGTACAGTCAATCAAATGTAGCGGATGTCTGAAATGTACAGTAGTTACCGCCTGTATGCCCTCACAAGATGCTGATTCTACACCCACACCAAATCTGCAGTCGGTATTAACAAATTCAAAAGCCGAAACGTTGAAGTCGAATCTTTTATCCGGTTTACCAACGGCAGGCAGCAAATTTTAAGAAAATAAGTATTTCTTGTTTTATTTAAAACCCGGCATATTTATGATGTCGATATTTTATCTTTGATTTTAGTCAGCATCGGTATCAACGGGTCAACTTATAAAAAATTTGATAAATCAATAATTTAGAAAAAATTTCTAACTAAAATTGGCATGTGACCTCTGACGCTCCTCTCAACAACTTTCAGAGTTATTTCTTCGTAGTCTACAGGATTTTATCCAACGATATATTTTGAAGGTTGTTGTTAGTTCCGTTATAGTTTCTTTCTCTTCGGCAGGCATAAATTCAAGTGAAATATATTATTTGAAAGCGTTAATAAAGGATTGTCCTATTCGATCTTCCTGTTTTTCCTTATTCACCAGAGGGAACTTAAGGAACTACTCTATCAGCTCTCTGACGAGACATCTATGATGGCAGTATTGAAAGGACATTTAATCAGCACTCTACTCACCCAGTCCATAACACCGAGTACCGAAACTGGAGCCGCCACTTCTCTTGCGAGTAGCTCGTCTGTTGTGCCCACGAGCCACAGCAGACCCTGTTCTCGTCCTCCCACCGAGCTAACATCTCGGGCGTTTCGCAGGATCGAATCCGCGTACTCCGCCTTGCACGTACGACGATCGCTCATTTAAGGAGCCTCAGTTTGCCTGTAGCAAAAATTTAGGTCAACAACACTGACACAAATAACGTGTTTCTCTCACTTGCATACTATCTTCATTTCTTCGACCACAGGTCACAAGCTACTTTTGGATTACTGATATTGTTTATTCGCCGACATACGTTGCGTATCCACAGATTTCCCTTCTGTAAGATGGGGTGAAGACTGACTAGCAAAGCAAAATTTTGTTGGACCGACGGGTTGCGACAAGTGCGATGGCACGGAATATGACAAGCTGTGAATTACATCCGCTTATTGGTACGTGATCCGATAACGCATACTGTTATTTAACCATACAAAATGTAATTAAGTTTGCAGAAATATTCTCAGATTTATTCCCGCTGTCAATTCATCATAACCGCCCGTAATAAATTAGATATTTACGCAACGGTACTTTTTCACACTGGCTCTGATTACGTCAACAGATTTCATTTCCCCGCTACTGATTATTTGCTGCTTTCGCTACACCGTATTTATTATACTTGTTAAATACATCGGGAACAACTAAAATGGATTAAACAGATTCATGTAACTACATTTGCTAAATCAATAACCATGCTAATTTAAATCTAGTTTGACACAGAGAAAGTAGTGGTCTTCAAATTCTCATGTGACAGTTCCCGGCACAGAATTAAGTGTAACTACCTGTTATCCATGTATATGTACATTAAGAACCTTCAACATCGCAGCGCGTCAGCAATCGTTGGTTAATATATTAAAAAACTAAAAACCCGCCTCGATTGCGCAAAAAGCACCTAGTGTTAAGTGTTAACCCAGGTTTCGGCGTAGATAACTACACCTTCTTCAGAACAACAATAAAACCCACAAGTGCCTAAAAAGACCTTAGTCAATGATTAAAAGAACACCATAGCTATACATCTATAAACGAAAAAGAAAAGGAAACCCAAACAGTACATATGTACCAAGTCAAAACCACTACTTAACTCTCGCTCAATTGTAAATCTGATATTATGGTGAAGCCCATTAAAAATCGAAAAAATATGGTCTACATCATTTTGAGAACCATCAATGATTAATAGAATGTCGTCAACATATCTTCTGTAAAATTTTATTCTCCTAAGAATCTCTCTGTCTCTGTCACTTCATCATAATATCAGATTTACAATTGAGCGAGAATCCGATACTAGGTCCTTAAATTTTTTGGACCTCACTTTAACTGTGGTTGACAACGGCATTGAATTTAATATTTTTCGGAAAAACACGTTTTCCGACATTATTATACCAGCAGACTCGGCCCATCCGTACGCCCATAAGATGGCCTTTTTTCATTCTAATATTCATCGAGTTACAGCTATCCCTCTTGCACCAGATGCGGTAGAAACTGAACTGGTCACACTTGAGAATATTGCAATAAATAATGTCTATAGGCCTCAGTTGGTAAGACAGATGTATAACAAGAAAATAAGTAAAAATAATATTACGTCTTCCACCCTAGGGGATGCGTTAGATGACTAACAGGTGGAAATGATATCTATCCCTTACATGGGCAATATAAGTTAAAAATTGGGGCGTTTACTCAGAGCCCATAATTTCAGAGTCGCCTATTCTACTAATAATGGTTTACATAGGAATTTAATTCACTCCTGGCACAGTAAGAGCGATAAATTTTCCCAATCAGGAGTATATAAAATTACATGCGCGGATTGTCCAAAATTTCACATCGGGCAAACGTGGCGAGCTGTGGGTCTCAGGTATAAAAAGCATATTCCTACTAGAAGCGGTGACGGTACTAAGGGCTCTACTTATGCGGAACACCTTGTGCAAAAGACTCATGCGCCGAGCCCTCCAGGTAATATCGAGTTACTTCATGCCTAGGTTAAGGGCTTAAAACTGGATGTTTTGGAAGAAATGCAGATATTCAAGCATCTACAACATGTTAAAGACAACATCCTCAATGACCAACTCCTACTAAGAAATAGAAAATTTTTTGATGGTTTCGCGCCTTTACTTTGTTCTTCATACTTGTAAATGTGATGATCTGGGGATTATCACATATGCGCGCTGATTGGCGGGCGCGGTTGTTCAAGCTGTTCATCTTCTCTCTTTTTATCCTCATTTGCCTTTTACGATGAAGGTGATTTTAGCCCGTTGAACACCTCACGTTTTATCCCTACATCTTTATTACTACGATGTCTTTAGATTACGTCCCCTCAGCCCCCCCCCCCCCCCCCCCCCCCAGGTCAACCACTGGCTTCAGGTATAGATTTTAAGAGTTCCTCCTGTAGTCATAGGTAGCTTCATATATAAGTTTCTTTACTATCATAAGCAACCGTGTGCGGTTATTTTTATGTTTCATATCCTATTTAGCTCGTCTCTTGTTTTACCCGTTTCATTTTTTGATACACGTTGATTCACGGTTGGGAATATATGGGCTATTTAGCCCCGACCCATCTATAAACTTTCCCGTACTCGTATGTGCATGCGCATTCAAGTAACTTCCCTTGTCTTGCGCATGTGCTTAGATAGCGGGTCAGGCTTGTAAGTGAGCGACCGTTTGTAGCTGCAGTTTATGGCTATTCATGGCCCATCGAACATAGGCCGGTGTGAGGTGGTGCGCACACCATTAAGTTAAGTAGTGGTTTTGACTTGGTACATATGTACTGTTTGTGTTTCCTTTTCATTTTCGTTTGTAGATGTATAGCTATGGTGTTATTTTAATCATTGACAAAGGTCTTTTTAGGCACTTGTGGGTTTTATTGTTGTTCTGAAGAAGGTGTAGTTATGTACACCGAAACCTAGGTTAACACTTAACACTAGGTGCTATTTTCGCAATCGAGGCGGGTTTTTAATTTTTTAATATGTATGTACATTCTTTTCAGACAGTTCAGTGTTCGAGCAAATCACAAAACCATGCAACGCTTGAAACGTCTCCAAAATAAGCCAAATGTCGACATTCTTCATATCAGTTATCCTAAGGTCCACTCATATGACAAATAGACTTCCTGATATAAGTGATTTTTTTCCAATATTGTTAATCACTGGGAACTTTTTTTCTGATTGAAAGAAGAAATAGAACTCCTTGCGCAGAGAAATCAAATGAAACCCTCAAGGAAATTAACAAGTGGTCAATATGCAGTAAAGTTACATTAAACTTGAACAAAAAAAAGACATGAAATTAAGTTTGAAGAGGGAACATTCCCCTTGTGATAAATGTAGGTGACACCACCATAGATCGCGTAACAAACACAATATTCTAGGGACGAATGTTGATCGATATTTTAAGTGATTAGCATCCTCACTATCTGCATAAAAGTGATCCACGGATGAAGTAATTGTTCTAAGTTATGGCTAGAAGGTACATTCAACAAGATCACAGCAGCTTCCTCCCACTAACCGTAAAAACGGTATTTTTAAATGAGGAAGTCGTGACCTGGTAGACTGATTTGATGCCGTCATAATTTCCTGTTAATCTTTCATTTCTGTAAAGTTAATTTACACGACAATGAAAGCATTTTGTTTACGTTACTCTCACCTTAGTTTGTCTTATAATCTTCCCTGCTGCCGCGCGGGATTAGCCGAGCTGTCTGGGGCGCTGCAGCCATGGACTGTGCGGCTGGTCCCGGCGGAGGTTCGAGTCCTCCCTCGGGCATGGGTGTGTGTGTTTGTCCTTAGGATAATTTATCAGTTCAGTCCCATAAGATTTCACACACATTTGAACATCTTTGAATCTTCCCTGCTACTGCTATTTTCACTACGAAATTAGTTGGTCCTTATTACGAGATAGCAAATTTAATCATCCAATCTCTTCTGATTGACAAAATTGCAAAGAAATTATTTTCTCTTCCTACTGTTATCAATAACTCTTCACTTCGCACTAGTTTCTTCCCTTCTGAAAGCCGGCCTCTGCATTTAATTTTAACTTCTGTGTTTATAATATGTAACAACGACAAAAAAACTGCAACGCCAAGAAGGAGTTGTGCGACATAAACGAAAGTTGGTAGGTGTGCTTTTGCATCTGTAAGATGATGCCTATTCAGATTTCAAGCCAGTCGCGTAATAGAGGTGCTACCTGAGCATCTATGATGATGCAAATCGGTTTGCTGTAAGGGGAGTTAGAACAGAAAAAAAATTCACAATTTCGAATTTTTATCTCTTTATAAAATTTGCAATTTTCAGAATAAAATCATTCATATATCATTTATAAACTCATACATAATCTACACCGGTTGAAAATGTTAAAATTTGTAAGTGCATTACTTCAAGATCTAATAAAATCGGTAATTTTTATATAGAAGGCTGTGGATTGCTGTGTTAGAAAGGTTAAATTACATGTTTGTATTGGTGGCACTGTCAAGAACAGTATCGTATCGTCTGATGGTATAAACACGCGTTGTTTGTCGAAGTGCTATCGTTTTTCCGAGGAAAAGTGTTGAATGGATTGGTAAATCTCCCAAAAAGTAAAGTATGACGCCAAAACGAAGTGTTTTTAAGAAACGTGGGTTTCATAGTAATAGATGTTCGAATATAGGGAAACAATGTATTAAACATGTGGCGTGTGAAGCTACAGACAATGAAATACAGTCAGACTCATCAATATCTAGAGAAACAAGCGTTAGTGCTTCGAAGATTAAAATAAAACGTTGTGATACTAAGTTTTCTCAGAACGCAAATGATGTAAATGATAGGTTATATGCTGATAGATTTACACATCCTGACAAGGGCTTAGGTGAATGTGTGTGTGTTTTTAAATATGTGGAGGGCCAATTAGTTTGCATGGAGACAGTGAGTTATCAAATGAACTCGCCAGGGAACTTATCATTAATTGTGCCAGTTGTAAATATACTCATTCATTCTGGAATTCTGGTAAATGTAAAGATAATTATTTTGAAGTAAATGTTAGGTGGTTTTATGGATTGAGAGCAATTGGCAAAGGACCCACTGCAGCAGAAACAATGTGTGCCGTAATGAATATGCCACGCCCAGCTTGTAAAATCGACAAGTATGTAGGATTTATTGGAGCTGCTGTGGAATCTGTTGCATGTGAGCCAACGAAGGGTTCTGCAAACGAAGCTGTTGAAATAAATGATGGTACGACTGACATACCAGTAGCTTTTGATGGCAATTGGCGGAAACGTGGCTACATTTCTAAGAATTCTGTTGCTACAGCGACCAGTGTGGATACTGGAAAGGTAATAGATTTCCAGATTTTAACCGAGCATTGTTATAAGTGTAAATCAGGGAATGAAGAAGGGCATATCTGCGACAAAAATTAAGAAGGAACAAGTGGTGGTATGGAGGCCTCTGCAGCTATTGAAATTTTTAGTCGATTTGTGAACGAAAGGGGAGTGTGTTACACTAAGTTCTTAGGTGATGAGGAGTCAAAAGCATATAACAGTGTAGTGTCCTCTTGGCCTTATCGTGAGAAGATTATCACAAAACTGGAATGTGTTGATCATGTGCAGAAGAGGATGGACACCAGGTTGAGAAAGTTGAAACGAAGTGAGGGAGACAACAAACTTTCTGATGGTAAAACCATAAGTGGCAGGCTAACAGACAAAATGATTGAAGAACTACAGCAGTATTATGGGATGGCAATTAGAAATAATACTGAGGATTTGTTGAAAATGAAACAGACAGTATGGGCTACCTTCTTCGACAGACTGCCAACTGATGAAAAACCAGTCCACCACCTTTGCCCTCCTGAACCTGATTCATGGTGCAATTACCGCAATGCCCAGTACCCAAACAATTCATACAGCCATAAACATTCCATCCCAGCAGCAGTCATGGATATCATAAAACCTGTTTACAGAGACCTCTTAAAACCTGAAATACTGAAGAAGTGTCTGCATGGTGAGATCCAAAATCCCAATGAGTCGTTCTATAATCTTATATGGACTCGCTTACCAAAAAATGTTTTTGTTGGAATGAAGACACTAAAGCGGGGTCAGTGATGCTATTATTGCTTTTAATGATGGCAACATTGCTAGGGTGAAAGTGCTACAGCATATGGGAATTAATCCTGGGGCAAACTGCTTCAGGGAACTTGAACGGATGGACGAGGTTCGCATTGATACAGCCCAGTATGCAACACAGCTGTCCACTAAGGAGTCCAGACAGAAGAAAAGAAGAAAAAGACTTGGAAAATATCAAGAGGATGATATGCAGTATAGTTCAGGGCGCTTATGAATGACTAAAAAAAAAAAAAAATTAAGCATATGTATACAGTCTTTCGAAACTTTAGAAGCCGTTCGTAAAAATTTACATTTTGTGTTGCATTTTTCCATAAATCTCAGAAACCACTTCGAGTAGAGTATTCACATTTTCAGGGAGTAATAACATACATATCCTGAGTCTACTGAACTAAAAGAAAAACATAAAGTTATGTATAATTAAAATTATTTAGGACAACGTACAAAAAAGTACACAAAATTTTCACCGTGTAATTAAAAAATTGTACTTCCGAAAGCAATGGCTAAAATGCAATTATTGTAGTTCAGTAGGCTCAGAACATACAGTTTAATGTCCTGTAAGGGTTCATGTCAATTGCTTCAGTGGTTCCTGAAATACAGGGAAGCCAAGTAACTAAATTTGACATTGTCGGAATAGGGCGTTACAACTCTCCTTAAATACAGGCCGTAACGGTCGTAAGCGTTAGCTACTTTCGAGACTGGACGTGATGAGTTGATGTTAGACAAGAATGCCTCTAAGGTGACAAACACATCATTATCAATACTCATAGAATTTGAAGGAGGTCGTGTAATAGGGCTACGAGATTTGGATGTTCCTTCTGCGGTAGTCACTGTGCATGATTGCTGGCAGCGGTGATCACGAGAATACACCATCGGAAGGAGACCAGGTTCCCTATGGCCACGTTGTATTACCGAGAGGACAGATCATCGTGCTCGGCGTGTGGTTCTGGCGCATCGTACTGCATCTACAGAAGCAATCTGAGCAGCAGTTGGTACCGTAGTGGCATCACGAACTTCTGCAAAACGTTTACTTCAAGGACAGCTCCGAGACAGAGGCCCTATGAAGTGCATTTCACTGACCCCAAACCACCGCCATTTGCGACTTCAAGGGAGTCAAGCGAGAGCTCACTGGAGGGCAGGTGAAGGTCTGTTGTGTTTCCTGATGAAAGCTGGTTCTGCCTCGATGTTGGTTAGAAGGAGACCAGTTGATGGCATGCAATCTACCGGTCTGCGTATTAGACACACTGGTCCTAGAACTGCAGTTATGGTCCGGTGTGCGATTTCGTATGGCAGCAGGGGAGCTCTCGAGGTTCGCCCACGCACCCTGACTGCAAATTTGTACGTCAGTATTATGAACTACCATATCCTGTCGTCACTCATGGACAGCATTCCAGGGGGTGTTTTTCAACGGGATAACGCTCGCCCACATATCTATGTCCTAACCCAACATTCTCTACAGAGCGTCGATATGTTACCTTGGACTGTTCGATCACCAGATTTGTCCCCCAATCAAGCACATATTAGTCATCGTTGGACAATAACTCCCACATCACCTACAAACAGTGAAACTTCTTAATTACATTTTTACTTGAACTGAAATAACTGGGGAGGTGAAATTTCTATATTTATACTTAAATTGCATAATGCAACTGAACCTTCTATAACTGCAGAGTGAAATTGCTTAATGCAACTGAACCATCCAAAACTGCTAAGTGAAACCTAATGCACCGTCACTTTGCTGGTCTTCATCATTTCATTTCTGACCTACAGAATTATGCCTGACTTTTTAAGAAATTAGTCTTGGCCACTGCCCAAACTATTTTATAACATTTTTTGACAGGAGCAGTGGGGCTATGTAAGTAGGCTGTTTATGTGTTTGTATGTTGGCAGCGCTATGTAGCGCTCTGCATTAATAAGTCTGACAGCGCTGTGTACACTCTGTAAGAGACTCTGTGGCTGGTCAGACTCGCACTTGGAGGTGAACAGCAAGCAGTGATGGAAGTTGGGAGTGAGTTGTCAGCAGTGATGGTGGTTAGAGGTTAAAAATTATCAGTGTTCGAGGTTTGCAGTATTAGTGTGAGCGGACGGTGTGAATGTGTTTCCGTCATGGAGATTTATTACTGATGATTATATAAATTTTTTGAACTGGTTGTCACTTGCTTAAGATAAAATCTGGTAAATACATTGTTTGCTCTGCAACAAAATGTTTCCTTTGCTAACCGCATGCCTATTAGTAGTTAGAACCATCAGTAGTTAGGATCTCTTATTTAGCTGGCAGAATTGGCGCTTGTATCGCAGTAATTCGTCTCATGGAGATTGTCTGTGAGGTAAGTGATTTATGATATATATGGGTTATTGTTAGGATTTCTTCTTATAACCATCAATAATAAATGGATAGACATTCAGAGCGTCCGCACGCGCTAATACTGCAAACCTCCAACGCTGCTAATTATTAACCTCTAACCTCCAACACTGCTGACTATTCACTCTCAACTTCCATCACTGCTGGCTGTTCACCTCCAACTGCAAGTCCTACCAGCCACAGAGTATCTTACAGAGTGCACACAGCGCTATCAGCGTTATTAATGCAGAGCGCTACATAGAGCTGCCAACATACAAACACTTGAAGAGCGTGCTTACAACAGCATATATATATATATATATATATATATATATTGTTGTGGTCTTCAGTCCTGAGACTGGTTTGATGCAGCTCTCCATGCTACTCTATCCTGTGCAAGCTTTTTCATCTCCCAGTACCTACTGCAACCTACATCCTTCTGAATCTGCTTAGTGTATTCATCTCTTGGTCTCCCTCTACGATTTTTACCCTCCACGCTGCCCTCCAATACTAAATTGGTGATCCCTTGATGCCTCAGAACATGTCCTACCAACCGATCCCTTCTTCTGGTCAAGTTGTGCCACAAACTTCTCTTCTCCCCAATCCTATTCAATACTTCCTCATTGGTTATGTGATCTACCCATCTAATCTTCAGCATTCTTCTGTAGCACCACATTTCGAAAGCTTCTATTCTCTTCTTGTCCAAACTACTTATCGTCCATGTTTCACTTCCATACATGGCTACACTCCATACGAATACTTTCAGAAATGACTTCCTGACACTTAAATCAATACTGGATGTTAACAAATTTCTCTTCTTCAGAAACGCTTTCCTTGCCATTGCCAGCCTACATTTTATACCCTCTCTACTTCGACCATCATCAGTTATTTTGCTCCCCAAATAGCAAAACTCCTTTACTACTTTAAGTGCCTCATTTCCTAATCTAATTCCCTCAGCATCACCCGACTTAATTAGACTACATTCCATTATCCTTGTTTTGCTTTTGTTGATGTTCATCTCATATCCTCCTTTCAAGACACTGTCCATTCCATTCAACTGCTCTTCCAAGTCCTTTGCTGTCTCTGACAGAATTACAATGTCATCGGCGAACCTCAAAGTTTTTATTTCTTCTCCATGAATTTTAATACCTACTCCGAATTTTTCTTTTGTTTCCTTTACTGCTTGCTCAATATACAGATTGAACAACACACACACACACACACACACACACACACACACATATATATATATATATATATATATATATATATATATATATATATATATATATATACACTCCTGGAAATTGAAATAAGAACACCGTGAATTCATTGTCCCAGGAAGGGGAAACTTTATTGACACATTCCTGGGGTCAGATACATCACATGATCACACTGACAGAACCACAGGCACATAGACACAGGCAACAGAGCATGCACAATGTCGGCACTAGTACAGTGTATATCCACCTTTCGCAGCAATGCAGGCTGCTATTCTCCCATGGAGACGATCGTAGAGATGCTGGATGTAGTCCTGTGGAACGGCTTGCCATGCCATTTCCACCTGGCGCCTCAGTTGGACCAGCGTTCGTGCTGGACGTGCGGACCGCGTGAGACGACGCCTCATCCAGTCCCAAACATGCTCAATGGGGGACAGATCCGGAGATCTTGCTGGCCAGGGTAGTTGACTTACACCTTCTAGAGCACGTTGGGTGGCACGGGATACATGCGGACGTGCATTGTCCTGTTGGAACAGCAAGTTCCCTTGCCGGTCTAGGAATGGTAGAACGATGGGTTCGATGACGGTTTGGATGTACCGTGCACTATTCAGTGTCCCCTCGACGATCACCAGTGGTGTACGGCCAGTGTAGAAGATCGCTCCCCACACCATGATGCCGGGTGTTGGCCCTGTGTGCCTCGGTCGTATGCAGTCCTGATTGTGGCGCTCACCTGCACGGCGCCAAACACGCATACGACCATCATTGGCACCAAGGCAGAAGCGACTCTCATCGCTGAAGACGACACATCTCCATTCGTCCCTCCATTGACGCCTGTCGCGACACCACTGGAGGCGGGCTGCACGATGTTGGGGCGTGAGCGGAAGACGGCCTAACGGTGTGCGGGACCGTAGCCCAGCTTCATGGAGACGGTTGCGAATGGTCCTCGCCGATACCCCAGGAGCAACAGTGTCCCTAATTTGCTGGGAAGTGGCGGTGCGGTCCCCTACGGCACTGCGTAGGATCCTACGGTCTTGGCGTGCATCCGTGCGTCGCTGCGGTCCGGTCCCAGGTCGACGGGCACGTGCACCTTCCGCCGACCACTGGCGACAACATCGATGTACTGTGGAGACCTCACGCCCCACGTGTTGAGCAATTCGGCGGTACGTCCACCCGGCCTCCCGCATGCCCACTATACGCCCTCGCTCAAAGTCCGTCAACTGCACATACGGTTCACGTCCACGCTGTCGCGGCATGCTACCAGTGTTAAAGACTGCGATGGAGCTCCGTACGCCACGGCAAACTGGCTGACACTGACGGCGGCGGTGCACAAATGCTGCGCAGCTAGCGCCATTCGACGGCCAACACCGCGGTTCCTGGTGTGTCCGCTGTGCCGTGCGTGTGATCATTGCTTGTACAGCCCTCTCGCAGTGTCCGGAGCAAGTATGGTGGGTCTGACACACCGATGTCAATGTGTTCTTTTTTCCATTTCCAGGAGTATATATATATATATATATATATATATATATATATATATATATATATATATATATATATATATCGGGGCGGTTAGTAGACCCGCAACCGAGCGCCTCCCCAGGTGGCGGATAGGGGAATGCCTCCTAGATATAGGTGGTACCGAGGAAATGAAATACTCGGGGCGGACCAAAACTACTAGTAGCGTCTGTTCCCACAGTGGGCGGCTACAAAAGGCGTCTGCTCCACATGTCAGTGGCGGCCTCAACCAACCTCCTGATCTGGAAAGTCAGGTTGTACTCGGCAGCATGCCATACATCCAACTACTAAACATCATGATGGTACAACGAGAAAAATCTCATTACCCCGGGCCCCAGTCAATAGACTGGGATTGTCGTGAGCATCGGATTCCGGGGGCTCACGGACATCATGAGAAGAATCGGAGCTTCTCAAACTCCCTCAAGACCAAACGCAAACACTACATCGGCACACTCAACGTGAACACACTGATGAAGACAGGAAAGATGAAACAACTGACAGACACTCTCGAAAAATTTCAAATCAAAATATGTGCACTGCAAGAAACACGATTCACAGACGAAGACCATTTCAACACGGAGAATTTCAGAATATACAAAGGAAAACCATCGAGACAACTGAAAAACCTAAGGCTTTTTGGCACAGGATTTGCAGTACACAGGTCCATCACGGACAGCATAATCGACTTTTCGTCACCAAACGAAAGAATCAGCACCATCACAGTGAAATCAGCCAATAAATCCTACACAATAATCAACGCACATGCACCAACTAATGACTACAACAGGAAAAACCCGGACGAAATTGATGACTTCTGGACGACAATGGAAGAAACTATCAGAAAAATTCCTGCACATAGAGTCAAAATAATACTGGGAGACTTCAACGCCAAACTCGGAAAAGAAAAGATATACAGACATATCACAGGAAAACATACTCCACACAAGGACACCAACAAAAACGGAAAACATCTGATAGACTTTTGCAAAAGCCACGACCTCGCCATTATGTCAACAAAATTCAAGAAACCAACACGAAAACTTACCACATGGAAATTCCCCAGCGGAAAGCAAGAACTACAAATCGACCACGTAATAGTGCAGAAAGACTCACAAAAAGAAATTTTGAACATAGACACCCGTAAAGGCTACTTCGACTCAGACCACCACCTACTACAGATCAGGATTCGTCCTTTGCCCAAGAAAAAGCTCCAGAAGAACAAAATTGTTAGACCAGATCCAGAATACGTTACTTTAAACCAGACACAAATATTACACAAAATTAAAATGGAGAAAACGACAGACTGGACACAACTTTCACGAAGAATCCGAGAGGCCATGAAACTAGCACAAGCACCACGAACACGGAAACACCGTTGGTGGAACCACACATGTGACCAAGCTATTGACCAACGAATCAGTGCATGGAAAAAATTTAGTTGCCATAAATCCCAAGAGAATTGGATGAACTTCTTGAAAACACAGAAGCAATCAAGCAAAATCATTCGCAGTGAAAAACGACAGTATGACAAACGGCGACTGACAGAGATCGAATCAGACTTCATGAAGAACAATACAAGAAACTTCTACAGAACGTTCAGAGAAAATATGACTGGATATCAACCACCCAACTTGTGCTTCAGAAGACCGGATGGAACCCTAGAAACCAATACCAAAAACAATTGTGACATTCTGGCAAAGTACTTTGAAAAACTGCTCAACACGGACCCCCCCATGGAAGAAATGATGACAGAAACGAGCACATACAATCCAGATAGTGAACCTCCAACTCTAGAAGAAGTTAAAGAAATAATAAAGTCACTCAAGAATCGTAGAGCACCAGGAGAAGATGGCATCATCGCGGAAATCTGGAAGTTACAAGACCCAGAACTCACCATAGACATCCACAGGATCTTGGAAGACATCTGGAAGACCATGAAAATTCCTGACGACTGGAAAACTGCCCTGATACACCCACTACACAAAAAAGGTGACAAGACTAACCCGAACAACTACAGAGGAATATCCCTACTACCGGTCACATACAAGATCCTCTCTAAAGCTTTACTGAACAGACTAGAATGCCAAACCGACCACTTGATTGGGGAATACCAAGCAGGCTTCCGTAAAGGGCGGTCTTGTGCGGAACAAATTTGGAACCTGAAAATGATTTTACAACACAAGCAGAACCTGATCATTACCTTTGTTGACTTCAAAAAGGCGTACGACTCTATCGACCGGAAAACTCTCTTCAAAATTCTAGCAGAATACAAAGTAGACAACAAAACACGGGCTATCATAGAGCAAACTTTAACCAACACGACCTCCAAAGTAAAGTTCTGTGGGGAACTATCAGAGCCCTTTGAAATTCGCACAGGTGTCCGACAAGGCGATGGCCTCTCACCTCTCCTTTTCAATCTGATGTTAGATAAGGTCATAAGAGAATGGGAAACATCACAACAGGGGATAACCTTAGGAAACCTACAGATTAAATGCCTGGCTTTTGCAGACGATTTGGCGATTGTCACGAAAGGTATAAAGGAAACAAAAGACGCTATTGAAAAACTGCACGAAATCGCTTCCAAAACTGGACTACAGATCTCTTACGAAAAGACACAGTTTATGAGCACAAAGAAACTCTCATCTCTGAACACAAAGTATGGCACGATTTACAAAACAGCAAACTTCAAATACCTCGGTGAAACACTACAAATGAGTGGACATAACAGAGACTCAAATGAAGAAAGAAAGACTAAACTGGACAAGGCATACAAAGTAGTGTGGAATCATTACAACAAGAAGTCTATCTCACAAAAAGCCAAATTACGCCATTACGACACGGTGGTGCTCCCCGAGGCACTATATGCAGCAGAGACCACACTAATCCGAGGGCATACACGTATCAGACAATTAGAAAAAGTAGAACGGAAAATACTTAGGAAAATATTTGGCGCAACTAACAACAATGGAATATGGATCAAGAAACCTACAGAGGAACTGTACAAACATACGGAGACAATCACAGAAAAGATTAGAAAACGCAGACTACAATTCTATGGACACCTATACAGAATGCCATCACACAGGCTGACCAAACAGATCTTTGACTGGGTAACCACTAGAAACAACAAATGGGTGGCAGAGGTAGAAAACGACCTGAACCAGCTCAACATAACAGCAGACACAATAAACGACAGAATAAAGTTCAGAAACATCATTAAGAAAAGTAAACTACATGAGATACAATGCGACAAACGAACAGGCATAAAATGGACCGAAGAACGCAAGCAAAATCACAGCCAGAAGATGAAAGAAATATGGGCAACCAAAAAGGCAATCAAGATGAAGCCGAAGACACGAAGCCGACAAGAAGCATGGACAGAGGACCGGAAACAGAAACACAGCGAGCGAATGAGGGAAGTTTGGGCAGCAAGGAAGGCAGCAAAAGGAACTGGCCATGTAGTTTAGTCCAAATGCGCTCTTTAAGGGCAAAACACCAATAATAATAATAATAATAATATATATATATATATATATCACTGCATGTACCTACAAAATTATATCATCGTACGACTAATAGTTCGGGAGACATGATATCATAAATATATATGGAGCGCAATAAAACATGAGCATAAAGTATGACATTTTAATTTATTTCTCCTTTACTACTAACACTGTTCGGGATGTACGAAATATAGCTCAGAAAATATGACGCCATAAACATTAAGGCGAATGAAAAGCTACCTCTTTCTCAACATTGAACGTAAATGATCCTCCCTATATACATCCAGTGGTTCACAATGGGGACACTTAGGGACTACGCGACTTTTTCTCATGTACATTTTTACAGTCAAATATCTAACACATAAGCTCATTTGCAAAATCATCTGAAGAAGAATTGTGGTGGCCGAGCGGTTCTAGGTGCTTGTCCAGAACCACGCTGCTGCTAAGGTCGCAGGTTCGAATCTTGCCTCGGGCACGGATGCGTGTGGTGTCCTTAGGTTCGTTAGGTTTACGTTGTTCTAAGTTATAGGGGACTGATGACCTCAGGTGTTAAGTCCCATAGTGCTTAGAGCCATTTGAATTTGAACAATCGTGCGTTTACTGGTATGAATAGGTCCTTACATCTGTACTGACCGAGACTGATCAAGTGCAACAGTCATAGAACCCCCTGCCACATAATTATTTCCGACACTTGTACAACACAATGCATCCACGTCTGCATGCTTACAGTCATCATACTGGCGGCTATACCCGTTATAACTGTACCAGAATTTCACACGTGCAATGGCTTATCTCGCTCTTACGTTGACATCTAGTCTTGTAATGTTGGTTACCTAATTATGCTACCTATACAAATGTATTCCCGAAATTTCATCAACCTACGTTAACTTCCTTTTTATGTTGCAGTTTTTTTCCATCGGTGGGTGTCTGTTTTTAATGCTCTGAAATCATATCCGTTTACATAAAATCTTACCCATGCGCAACAAAAAAAAAAAAAAAAAAAAAAAAAAAAGAAAAAAAAAACACACACAATCTACTAACTTTACCTTATCTTCTGTAGTGACCAGAAACTTTGTAATAGCGCAACGACATAATGAAAGGGAGATTTAATATAAGGTAAATCAAAATAAATGGAAACCGAAACCTTTACAGCTGATCTCATGTAGTTATTCCCTATCTGTGTTAATGAATCACTCCTTACAGAAGTGATTGGTGCAACGCAGATGAACTTAAGTACTACATATTACAACGCTTAACAAAGAGAAATTGGCTCTTATGATAGCTACTTATCGACGTCTGCAATTTGCGCTTATCTTCTTAGATGGAAAATTCATTTTGAAAAGAAGAAAGTAACATCTGCGTAAAAAGCAGTGTATTATCTCTCCTCTTTAAAAAACAAAGAAACCGAACGTAACAGTGTCATGAAGGATTTTCTTATGTGGTACATGTAAGGATTTGAATAAAACTCAGAAGATAGAAAAATAGCTTTGTAAGTATCACACGTTATGAGTACTAAATAAGTATTTATTTAGTGTGCAGAAAATGAACACAAAGTTCAAATCTTCCACACATGTGCCCTTCTACGGGCTTTGTGACTTCACATGACAATGGATAACTGACCAGTGAATGGATATTGATTTCCGCATGTTACAACCAAGTTGTAAATCTGTACAGACAACTAGCTTCGTCCCCATAGAATACAGCTGCGACTCACCTCGCGTGAATAAATCTGAAAAACGATGTAACGTGTAACAACAAGAGGCAGAAGAAGCCAGCAACCATGTCTAATGAATACTTTGGCACGTCCATGTGGTAGCAAGAAGGAAATCAGTGGGTGTTCACGGCCAACCAAACATAGAGATACTCCAGCAGACGGAAAAGTTACTATATTGAGACATGCTTATCGATACAGTGATGAATATGTACCATAAAAAGTTTCTATAGTAGACGACGGCTTTCAGTTTAATTTCTAAGATGTTTCTGTTGTGTGAGATATGGAGTCATTCTAGTTTATTTTCGTCGCGTTTCTCATTGTGTAGCTTGGAGAGGCAAACATAACAGCCAAGTTAACCCCCTTTCTAGGAGTCGTCAGAGAAAAGTACAGTACCTCCTTGGAGTGTGTTTCAAAAACACTAAAATGTAATGCGGACAGTGATATACCTTGGAACACTTAGAGACTTTCGCCTCTGACGAGCCCTGAAAGAGAAGTTTAATATATTTTCTTATTTTGTTTTGAAATTACGGCCTTCATCTTACGTGTACTTAGTCTGGAAATGTAAGGTATTTCCAAATGTGGAAAAACTGTTCCAAGGTACATTATGTTCATGCATCTAGGAACAAGTATTATACTCGAATTTTAAAAGTACTGACTAGTCCATGTGTTACATTATTAATAAGTGAAAGCAAATTAAGAAGAAGTTAAAAACATTTTGAAATATAAGCTGTTGGTAACTAGAGAGGGAAAATACTGCCTCTACAGCACTCTATAATTGCTGAAGTGTTGCCGTTGCAGGAGTTTGTTCACGAACTGACCTCTCGATTATGTCCAATAAATAATCGGTGGTACTCATGTCGGTCGATCTGGGTCGTTAAATGGTTCAAATGGCTCTGAGCACTATGGCACTTAACATCTGTAGTCATCAGTCCCCTAGAACTTAGAACTACTTAAATCTAACTAACCTAAGGACAGCACACACATCGATGCCCGAGGCAGGATTCGGACCTGTGACCGTAGCGGTCACGCGGTTCCAGACTGAAGCGCGTAGAACCGCACGGCCACACCGGCCGGCGGTCGTTAAAGCATTCGCTCGAATTGTCCAAGTTGTTCTTCAAACCAGTCACGAACAATTGTGGCCTAGTGATATGACCATTTTCAGTCAGTGATCGGTTCAGTTGGACCAGAGGTCCCATTCCATCCCATGCAAATACATCCCCCACTATTATGGAGCCACCAGCAGCTTGCACCGTATCTTGTTGACAACTTTGATCCATGGCTCTGTGGGGTCTGCGCCACACAGAAAACCTACCGTCAGCTCTTCTTACCAACTGAAACCGGGAGTCATCGGATCAGGCTACGAGTTTCCCGTCTCTAGGGTCCAACCGATACGGTCACGAGCCGTGGAGAGGCGCTGCAGGCGATGTCGTGCTATTAGCAATGGTACTCGCGTAGGTCGTTTGCTGCCATAGTCTGTTAACACCAAATTTCGCCGTCCTGTCCTAACGGATTAGTTCCTCGTACGTCCCAGATTAATTTCTGCAGTTATTTCTGGCAGAGTTGCTTGTCTATTAGCACTGACAACTCTACGAAGACGCTGCCGCTCTTAGTTGTTAAGTAAAGACCTTCGGGCACTGTGTAGCCCGTGGTGAGACGTAATGCATGAAATTTTGCTATTCTCCGCACACTCTTGGCCCAGTGGATCTCGGAATACTGAATTCCATAACGATTTCCCAAACGGAGTGTCCCATGCATCTAGCTCCAACTAACATTCCGCCCTCAACGTCAGTTAATTCCAGTGGTGCGTACATAGTCACGTGGAAAACCTTTTCGCCGGCCGAAGTGGCCGTGCGGTTAAAGGCGCTGCATTCTGGAACCGCAAGACCGCTACGGTCGCAGGTTCGAATCCTGCCTCGGGCATGGATGTTTATGATGACCTTAGGTTGGTTAGGTTTAACTAGTTCTAAGTTCTAGGGGACTAATAACCTCAGCAGTTGAGTCCCATAGTACTCAGAGCCATTTTTGAAAACCTTTTCACGTGAATCACCGGAGTCCAAGTGACTGCTCCGCCAGGGTACCGCCCTTTTATACCTTGTGTACGCGATACTACCGCCATCTACATACACTCCTGGAAATGGAAAAAAGAACACATTGACACCGGTGTGTCAGACCCATCATACTTGCTCCAGACACTGCGAGAGGGCTGTACAAGCAATGATCACACCCACGGCACAGCGGACACACCAGGAACCGCGGTGTTGGCCGTCGAATGGCGCTAGCTGCGCAGCATTTGTGCACCGCCGCCGTCAGTGTCAGCCACTTTGCCGTGGCATACGGAGCTCCATCGCAGTCTTTAACACTGGTAGCATGCCGCGACAGCGTGGACGTGAACCGTATGTGCAGTTGACGGACTTTGAGCGAGGGCGTATAGTGGGCATGCGGGAGGCCGGGTGGACGTACCGCCGAATTGCTCAACACATGGGGCGTGAGGTCTGCACAGTACATCGATGTTGTCGCCAGTGGTCGGCGGAAGGTGCACGTGCCCGTCGACCTGGGACCGGACCGCAGCGACGCACGGATGCACGCCAAGACCGTAGGATCCTACGCAGTGCCGTAGGGGACCGCACCGCCACTTCCCAGCAAATTAGGGACACTGTTGCTCCTGGGGTATCGGCGAGGACCATTCGCAACCGTCTCCATGAAGCTGGGCTACGGTCCCGCACACCGTTAGGCCGTCTTCCGCTCACGCCCCAACATCGTGCAGCCCGCCTGCAGTGGTGTCGCGACAGGCGTGAATGGAGGGACGAATGGAGACGTGTCGTCTTCAGCGATGAGAGTCGCTTCTGCCTTGGTGCCAATGATGGTCGTATGCGTGTTTGGCGCCGTGCAGGTGAGCGCCACAATCAGGACTGCATACGACCGAGGCACACAGGGCCAACACCCGGCATCATGGTGTGGGGAGCGATCTCCTACACTGGCCGTACACCACTGGTGATCGTCGAGGGGACACTGAATAGTGCACGGTACATCCAAACCGTCATCGAACCCATCGTTCTACCATTCCTAGACCGGCAAGGGAACTTGCTGTTCCAACAGGACAATGCACGTCCGCATGTATCCCGTGCCACCCAACGTGCTCTAGAAGGTGTAAGTCAACTACCCTGGCCAGCAAGATCTCCGGATCTGTCCCCCATTGAGCATGTTTGGGACTGGATGAAGCGTCGTCTCACGCGGTCTGCACGTCCAGCACGAACGCTGGTCCAACTGTGGCGCCAGGTGGAAATGGCATGGCAAGCCGTTCCACAGGACTACATCCAGCATCTCTACGATCGTCTCCATGGGAGAATAGCAGCCTGAATTGCTGCGAAAGGTGGATATACACTGTACTAGTGCCGACATTGTGCATGCTCTGTTGCCTGTGTCTATGTGCCTGTGGTTCTGTCAGTGTGATCATGTGATGTATCTGACCCCAGGAATGTGTCAATAAAGTTTCCCCTTCCTGGGACAATGAATTCACGGTGTTCTTATTTCAATTTCCAGGAGTGTATATAAATACGGCTATCTTATGATTTTTGTCACCTCAGTGTATATTATACAGCACTTAATCATGTAGAACTCGTAATATTTACAAAAACTGCACAAAACACAACTACATGTCTCACAACAACAAAAACATTTGAAAATGCCGGAAACTACCTACGGTGGTTTCTAGTGGACATTCTTCCACTACAATGAAACACGGACTAGGAAACGTCGTGTGTTCCTAGGTACACTGTCCTCCAGATACAACGCTCTCCCAAACTGGTTGATAAAATTTGAAGATTTCGAACTATTTAATAAAAGTAATTTTAAAAATACCCTGTACCTCTTGATCTGTGAAGGGGGCTGCTTCCTTCAGCACAATGGGACAACCTTCATGTCTGGTAATATTCTCTACAATAAACTACTTTAACTCTCTTAGCTTTGCGGCTCGAGGCGATTGTGAAATAGCCACTCTGGACGGGAGGGGTCGATAGGGGATTGAAGGGACGACGGGGGCACTGTAGCTTCGAAAACTCGATGTACGGCAATAAAATAAATAAAGAAAATTTGTCTTTGAAGGTCCGTCATCAACGAAGTCATTATAGATGGAGTACAAGCCAAATTGTGGAATAATCTGTATGAAGAAGGATGGTTATTGGGAAGGCCGGTTGAACGACTGTCGGTAGGCGTCCCTATGAGTCCGAATTTCTTCGATTTTCCCTGTGTGAATAACTATTTCTGTGTGTTCTATTACAAAACTTTTTGTGAAAATTGCAGCGTTCAGAAGGAATGCTCGGAATCACTCCAAAATCGGAGTACATGCGGAACAGTAGAACCATAGTAAGTGATGCAGATTGGAGAGAGATGGCGTACACGTAGGCTCTCTTTTGTGTGACCGGACAGGTCAATGTTACGATAGTCAGTGCAGAGCCGTCAAACTGAGTGGAAATGTGCAGCTACGTGCCGGTATGCGTCGTTGACATCAAAGGGAATAATATGAACAAATGAGTTCGAAAATGGCAGAATAACCGGTCTCCAGGAAACGGGTTTGTCGTACGGTGACATCTTCACTCGTACAGGGCACGCCGTTATTACAGTGATCCGTGTACGGAACCAGTTGATACAAGAGAGTAGTACGCAGCTAGGCCACACTACATCGCCGCCATCTTGTCCCCATGGCCATAATTGACAGAAGAGCTACTTCCAAAGTGTTACCTCGACGTCAGAACACTACAGGGGACGTGAATAGGTCTGTGTCGATAATTCGACGCGCTACGGACCGGACTAGTGGCCCGCATGCTGTTGTGCCAGCTTTCACTGGACAGAAACCGCCAACGCTTGAGACTGCAATGAACACATGCACGCCGTCACCAGCATGCCAACTTACCCCACACAGATGGCCGCACACGTGTTAGACATTACCATTCTGAAAGTAATTGGGTAAATATTGTTAAGTGGCATCGTTTGCGGTGCCATTGGCTATGACGTGCAATCTTGTCCCCTGCTTACTGAGGGCTGTCCGAACAGCAACCGCTACTTCACGGAAGTAATAGGGTCAGACATTACCCCTCCTGCACGGAGCTCTGCATGCGATACTTCAGCAGGACAATGCCCGGTAATATGCGGCGAGGGCTTTGCGAACTTTGTTCGAAGATCGACAGGTACCAGTGCTCCTCTGAGCTGCATGTTCACCTGTCATGTCATTCATCTTACACGTCTGGAACGCGGTCGATCGGAAATTTGTTCGTTCTGGTTCTTCTGCAATCATGTGGGTGCTTAGTGGACGAGCGCGTAAACTGCATGACTGTGTGTTCCCCAGAAGTATATCCAGACCCTCTTTGATTCCATGCAACGAGTTCTAGAGACTTTGATCACGTCGCATGGTGGATTCACACCGTACTGAATTCTCAAGGTCAAAGAGCATGTACAGTTGCGTAACTCTAATTATTCTTGTACTACCGTGTTTCGAATCTGTGGAATAAATTTCATTTTATTCACATATCTTCTTCTTGGTGTTTCCTATTTTCACAAACAGTAGTGCTCGTATGAGAGCAAATTTATTGTGAAGCTGTCGTTAATATGTCTATTTGCACTACATGCAGTTCGAGATATATATGTGCAGACGTTAATTTAGGTCATTCCGGTTACTCCGACACATTCCACATCACCTAGCGCAGCCCATTTCACAGACGGCAGCTTCGAACTCCCGTCCCACATGGAGCGTAGCATTTACGGCTGTGGCGGAGTGTAGTTGCAACGCTCCATCAGGTAGCGACGGCACCGTGTTATTGTGAACTATAAACAACTGGTTACAAGCGCTACATGCACCGCGTGTAAACGGCTTAACTAGTCCGTCTGCCAAACGATGCGTTATACGAGACAGCGCGAGCCACCGTGTAGCCGCACGTAATTCCTGCCCAGAACTTTCCGTTAGCGCCGAAGCGCTGGCATTTCAGTCCGACAGCCGTGGCTGTCTCCCTCTCTCTCTCTCTCTTCACAAGAAACACTGTGGTGCAATCCACAGTTGCAATCAATCTGTACATTGGATCAGTGTGTTACTCTACCGATGATACATTTCGCAAGTAATAGATGCCCTCTCGCTGGAATAATACTCGAACAAAATTCTAGCTAAGTACCTGATCGGTTTCCACAAAAACACATTCAAACGAAAGTATGGTCTGTCATCATCATGTATCTTGTCTTTGCCGTTCAGTATTATGAGGAATAAGAGCATACGTTTACCTCCAGCATTACCGAATAAAGGTTGGACATTTGTAGTACACTGCTTGACAACAACAAAAATGAAGCACCGAGGAGGAGAGGTGGAAACGAAACGAAACGTCACCAGTCTTGAGGGTATGCGATGTTACTTCAAGGATTACGGACTGGAGTCAAATTTAAAAAGAGGTTGATAGTATTAGCTTACGTGTAATTATGACTTTGCATCCCATTTGGTACGGATGGGAGCACCTAATCGATTGGGAAGGCTGTCATACACTGAAGCCGCAAAGAAGCTGGTAAAGGCATGCGTTTTCAAATACAGAGATATACAAATACAGGCGGAATACGGTGCTTCGGTCGGCAACGCATGTATAAAACAATAAATATCTGGCACAATTGTTAGATCGATTACTGCCGCTACAGTAGTAGGTTAACAAGATTTAAGTGAATTTGAACTTGCTGTTACAGTCGGCGAACGAACGAGAGGAACACAGCATCTCAGAGGTAGCAATGAAGTGGGGATTTTCCCGTACGAACATTTCACGAGTGTAGCGTGAATATCAGAAATCCGGTAAAACATCAGATCTCCGACATCGCTGCTACCGGAGAAAGATCCGGCAAGAACGGGACCAACGAGGACTGAAGAAAATCGTTCAACGTGACAGAAGTGCAACCCTTCCGAAAATACCGTCAGTACCGACATTGGACTGTTGATGGCTGAAAAGCCATTGCCTAGTCGGACGAGGATCGTTTCAAATTGTATCGATCGGATGGACGTGTACGGGTATGGAGACAACCTCATGAATCCATAGAGCCCGCATTTCTGCAGGGAACTGTCCAAGGTGGTGGAGGGTCCGTAGTGGTGAGGGACGTGTACAGTTGGAGTGATATTGGACCCCTGATACGTCTAGAAACGACACTTGAGAGGTGACACGTACACAAGCATCCTGTCTGATCACCTACATCTATTCGTGTCGATTGTGCATTCCAATGGACTTGGGGAATTTCATCAGGACAATGCAACGCCCCACATATCCAGAAATGCTACAGAGTGGCTCCAGGGACATTCTTTTGAATTTACACTTCGCCTGTCCACCAAACTCCCCAGACATGAAGATTATTGAACATATCTGGGACACTTTGCAACGTGGTCTTCAGAAGACATCTCAATCCCATCGTACCCTTACGGATTTATGGATAGCCCTGCAGGATTCATGGTGTCAGTTCCCCCCAGCACTACTTCAGACATTAGTCGAGACCATACCACATCTTGTTGCGGCACTTACGCGCGCTTGCTGGGGCCCTACGAGATATTATTCAGGTGTACCAGTTTCTTTGGCTCTTCGGTGTACATTCATTGTATAATCTCCTGAAGTTACACGCCCCACAACTGTGGTAAATAGCACTTGATATCCTCGATACTGGCACTGTGACGGACTTGACATCCGGACTCGTTCCGGGCATTTTCTATATGGGACGTATCTGGGTATCTTATGGCCATGGGAGCGCCTCAACATTGTTCATACAGTTCATGAAGACACGTGCCATGCATGCACGAGCATTGTCCTGTAAAAAGACGTCACCATGATACTGTCTCATGAGGTGTAACACATCAGGACGCAGTATCTCGATTACGTGTCGTTCTGCTGTCGGAGTTCTCTCTGTCACTAGTAGCCGTGACTTCAAGTCTTACCCGATGGCTCTCCACACCACGATACTAGGAATGAAAGTCTAAAATAATAGAAGAATAGGACCTCTCGCACGTCGCCGCCATACCTGCCGACGATGGTCATCAGGGGCAGTGCAAAACCTGGTTCATCGCTAATACTATGTGACGCCGTTCAACCGCAGTCCTTGCTTCCCGCTCACGAAACCACTCCAAACGCAGGAATTTTTATTGTATTAACAACAACCCACAGCATTGGACGGTAATTCCCAAGTGCAGCTACTACTAATCTGCGACCAATGGTGGGGGATGGCACACAATGTTGCGGGAAGTCAAGTCCTTGTTCTCAGACAGTAGGCGCAGATGTGAAGAGGTTCTAATGTGCTTGGTGCACAATACAGTGATCTTCACTTGTGGAACTGAAACTTGGTCAGTCAGAACCTTGGTGATGAGTACATTTGCTCTTTGTTTCCCGTGTAGCCTAACATCGAGACACTGTCACATCCGAATGCCCCAGAAATCTAGCCAGACTGAAGATCCACAATGAAACCCCTTGGAAGCTATGTCAGTTGCTGATAACACTGTCTCGGCATGTGCACACGGCATCTCCGTGTCCCCCAAAGTGATTACTCAATATGTGGCGCCGTTCACGCCTCTGACGTATCCCATCAGGCCTGGTAACAACACTAAACGCGAAAAATACTAACACATTCTGGTGACTACTCTACAAATTCCAGAGGATTGCAAGTCAAATCATTTACGTACCCACCGATAGTGTATAGGCGTAGAATGACATCGTACCGCACC
The DNA here is from genome assembly GCF_021461385.2 of Schistocerca piceifrons. Lineage (NCBI taxonomy): Eukaryota > Metazoa > Arthropoda > Insecta > Orthoptera > Acrididae > Schistocerca > Schistocerca piceifrons. Next base: position 237,412,574 of record NC_060140.1, read on the forward strand.
GTTTCACTATCTGCAGGTAATGTATTTGACTATATGGATATCTACACTGAAGAGCCAAAGAACCTGGTACACCTGCCTAATACCGTGTGGGGCCCCCGCGGGCACGCTGAAGTGCCGCAACACGATTGCGCGTGGACTCAACTAATGTCTGAAGTAGTCATGGATGAAACTGACGCAATGAATCCTGCGGGGCTCTCCATAAATCCGTAACATCACGAGGGGGTAGCCGCGCAACCTGTGGCGCTTCTTCACGATTCGCGCGGCTTCCCCCGTCGGAGATTCTAGTCCTTTCTCCGACATGGGTGTGCGTGTTGTCCTTAGCATAAGTTAGCTTAAGATAGATAAAATCATGTGTAAACTTAGGGTCCCATACGCTGTTACCACAAAGTTCGAATTTCCAAAAGCATCCCAGATATGCTAAATTATGTTCAGGTCTGGCGAGTTTGGCGGCCAGCGGAAGTGTCTAAACTCATAAGAGTGCTCCTGCAGCCACTCTGTAGCTATTCTGGACGTGTGGGGTTCCGCAAGTCCTTCGGAATGCACAATAGACATGGATGGATGCAGGTGATCGGGCAGGATGCTTACATACGTGCCATCTGTCAAAGAGTCGTATCTAGACGTATCAGGAGCCTCCTATCACTCCAACTGGTTATACCCCACACCATTACAGAGCCCCCACCAGCTTGAGCAGTCGGCTGCTGACATGCAGGGTCCATGGATCCATGAGGTTGTCTCCATACCCGTACACGTCCATCCACTCGATACAATTTGAAACGAGACTCATCAGATCAGGCAACATCTGTCAAGTCAGTCCAACGGACCCAAACGAGTCGTAAAGCTTCGTGTTGCACACTCTTCAAGGGTACACGAGTTGGCCTTCGGTTTCCAAAGCCCATATCGACGATGTTTCGTTAGATGGTTAGCACGCTGACGCTTAATGATGGCCCAGCCTGGAAATATGTAGCATTTTGCGGAAGGGCTGCACTTTAGTCACGTTGAACGATTCTCTTCAGTCGTCGTTGGTTCAAAATGGTTCAAATGGCTCTGAGCACTATGGGACTCAACTGCTGAGGTCATTAGTCCCCTAGAACTTAGAACTAATTAAACCTAACTAACCTAAGGACATCACAAAACATCCATGCCCGAGGCAGGATTCGAACCTGCGACCGTAGCGGTCTTGCGGTTCCAGACTGCAGCGCCTTTAACCGCACGGCCACTTCGGCCGGCCGTCGTTGGTTCACTTCTTGCAGGATCTACCACTATAGCAGCAGTAACCGATGTAACAATTGTGCCAGATATTTGTTGTTTTATATATGCGTTGCTGACCGAAGCGCCGTATTCTGCATGTTTACATATCTCTGTATTTGAATACGCATACCTGCACCAGTTTCTTTGGCGCTTCAGTGTACGTGCCCGTGAATAGATACCGACCCGGGTTCGAATAGTGCATCGCCACAGCGTTTTAACGTGTATCCTACTATCATCGCAATAAATACTCTACTCAGAAAAGTAATTAAACATCAGCCATCATATTCAACAAACATGCCGAGATAAAAAGACAGTTTTACCAAAAACTCCGCCTCCGTTGATAATGTCGCGACCATACGTCTGTGCTGCAACAGTTGACATGGAAACAGACGATTCGAATCCTTTTGATGGAACAGGGGTGATTCTAGAAGTCGGTGAAGGGGGGCGGTGGTAATGGGAGGAGGGAGGGGGTTTGGGAAAATGGAATATCGCCTAACAAATGGAGAGTTGGGCTCCTCCACTGACAAACTGGTAAAATTTGGTTTTGCTGAAAGTAGTTTTTGGTAACTATTTTGGAGTTCAGGGTATAAAATGTTTATTAATAAATAATAGACGCCCATTTTAAGTTAAATGATATTTATTGGTTTTGATAGTAAGCTATTTGCCACTCTTATTCTTTTTTTATAAAAATGTGATTGAATCTGTTGGAGTGGTATAGTCGCTAATTTCTCAAGTCATTTTATCCAGTGTAATATGATACTCCATTGGGGACGGGGGTGAGTGCTATAGCCCCCATAGCCTCTTCCTTGCCACTGCTTCTGTGACGGATTAAACTTTCTCTGGCAGATTTTGGCCGGCAAGTGGAGGAGAATTAGTGGCGTCAAGTTCTGAATACCAGACTTGACACCGACGTTCTAGATTAAATTACAAACCTGTCTGAAGTGTCTCTTGAAGTGAGAGCATATGACACTATTGATGGTGGTCCATCCTTTGGATGCGGACGTTAAAGCCAGCGGTCCCTTCTGTGGGATTCGAAAAGGAGCAAGTTCTTGCTGGCACCGAGGTTTCTCCCTCTCTCTTCTCTCGTCATCATACAACACAAACATGAGACCTCAATAAACACACAGCCACTAGTCACCTACGTTGAGCAGTTACGCTTAAGCCAACTCTCACACGCGCACGTGGAAACGAGCGAAAGAAAACAGTTTTCAATTAGGCGGCTCAACAACCCCACATGATGTCGTAGCCGACAATGTCATACATTTTCCTTCTTTCGACCAACAATGAACGCAAGAGGGGAAGTAAGCTTTGAATAATGGGCTTTTGCGAACAGAACTGTGTACCTTCTCAGTACAATATTGAAGTTCTTGAAAAGAAGGAATAATTTTAAGGTAATTATTATTCACTCTTCCGTCTCAGTTGCGCATTTTTTAAATAAAATTACATGTTTCGATCAGTATAGATTATCTTCAGATGTAATTAGTTGCGTCAGAAGCCCGTCCTGTCAATTCAGAACCACATATCGGACTACTCTGATATGTGGTTCTGAGTAATGTGGTTCTGAGTAGACAAGACGGGTTGCTGACACCTGCTTAGATCAGAATATGATCCAGAGTGATCGAAACATGCAATCTAATTAAAATATGTGCAGATTAGTCGGAACAATAAATGAGAATTTTCTTAAATATCTATGCAGTTGCTGAATCTCTCAAGACGATTGTGTAAACTATAATGCGAGAGAATAGTGTTACGGCACTGTTATGTTTCACAGAGAAAATTTCAAAACATTTTGCGTCTACTACGTTCCGAACTAAGCTACTAAGAGAGCTTGCTTGGGTTCCCTTTCTCCGAAATTGATTCACTGAGAAAGGTGGTACTGCACTTCCTCCTCTCAATCATCACACGAACATCCATTTTACAGATATTTAAATAAGAGACCGTGAGATAGAAACATCAGCTGAAATCGCTCAACATAGGAAAGCCGACCTGTGCGACACTACATAAAAAAGTGAAAAAATTTGCACCTCTTTTAGCATCAGTGTGTCGTAGGTAGCTGGTAAATTGAAGCATTCGATGAGACTGAAAAATAGCACAGGTCACTCCCGTTACAAGTATTCTAACAGATAAACACGGCTGTAGGCCCACGTTGCTGACGTCTGTCTATTATGGAATTTTGGAGTAAGTTTCTTGTTCGCGTATAATGATATTTCTGATGATGAAAAATTTTCTCTATAAGTATAATCTAGCTCGCTCTTGTCCTCCACGGGGCACAGAAAGCGGTAGATGCCGACACGCAGGCTAATTCCATGTTCATTGATTTCATGAAGATGTTCGATACATTTTCTCACTGCCGGCTTATGAATATAAGCCGAGCGTGTGGAGTATCAGACCTGTTTTGTGACTACGTTGAAGGGTTCCCAAAAGACAGAACGCAGCATGTCATTCGTAACACGCAGAAATATTCAGACGTAAAAGTAACTTCGGGGAAACCGAAAGGACTATTGAAAAACCAGTAATGTCCACAGAATAAATGCTTTACTGGAGAACGTCAGAAGCTATTTGACACTCTTCGCAGACGACTCGAAGTGTAGTCGAACCGCGAGAAAAATGCAGCAAGACCTATAGAAGATTGACACTTGGTAATTGGATTGGTAGCTGACCTTCAAAGTAACCGAATTAATATGCTAGAAGACCAGTTATTGTAGAATCACTGGAAGCAGTCTTTCTTTTCTTTCGCGTGTACCTTTTCCCGCAGTTAGGCAGGGTCGGCATGGTTAATCGGATTTGGCAATGTTAGTGGAAGGGTTGGCCGGATGACCTTCCTGCCGCCACCGTGTACCCACCCGGGACGGAATTAGTGTACCCCAACTGTTTGCGACTAGTGTAATCCATGGAATAGTACAAAAGTGTTCAAATGTCTGCGAGCCGTGTAACTGAGGCGGGATGTGGGGACCAGCCCGGTATTCACCTATTGGGATGTGGGAAACCGCCTAAAAACCACATCCAGGCTGGCTGGCACACCGTCGTCGTTAATCCGCCGGGCGGATTCGATCCGGGGCCGGCGCACCTACCGGAGTGCAGGAAGCAGCGCGTTACCACTCTCAGCTAACCTGGCGGGTACCAATCACTGGAAGTAGTGACACAAGTCAAATACATCTGACGTGCGTACCTAGCGATTTAAAGTGAAACGACCACAGAAAACTGACGGCAGATGAGGCAGACTGATATTCATCGAAAGAATCTTGAATCCATAGGCAGCTCACATAACACTCGTTCGACGGGTAATTGAATATTGCTCATTAGTCTGGTAATCTTAGCACTAGAGATCTGAAGAATATCAGCACATTTTTTCACAAGTTCGTGTACTAAGAATGAAAGTGTTACCGAGATGCCCATCCAATCCCAATGGTAGACACTACAAGAGTGGTGTTAAATACGGTGTGGTTTGTTAACAAAATTCCAAGAGAGTACTTTGCTGGCTGTTACTGTCAGCATATAGCATGCCCCTACGATCATACGAAAAGACCGTGAAAGTAAAATTAGAGACATTACAGTTTCCGCAGACAGTTGCCAGCAAGTGTTCTTCACGCGCACCATTCACGACTAGAACACGTAAGGGGTAAATGACAGTTGCACACAAATTATGCTCTGCTGTAAGCACAAAGGTGGCTTGTGGAATATGGATGAAGGTCAAAGTTTATAACAAAGCTACTAAATTCTTTCAGAATTTTAGAGTATACGAGAGACAAACGAAGGTTACCTCTACGGGGTTTCGAGGCAGGTAGTGTAGTGGTTAGGGTACTGTACTCCCATTCATTATAAGTACAGTTCCCCTGCCAAAGCGTAAACAAGATAGTGCTCCTTCCGTCCGTACGACTGCGGCTCATCTTTTCGGGTAGTACTTATTCCATCACTGAGGCCTGGTTCCTTCAAGTGACAAGTTACTGTGTCACACTTACGAACATTCAGTGAACATTTTGCTACGATAACCGATTTCACCTTGCATAAAGCACCGCATCTTGGTACATTGGCAGCGAATACCGCTCTCAGTTCCTCAGTTCTCGGTCCTCAGCTATGATGCGACCGTACATCAAGTGCCGTCACGGGCGCCAACGCTCCGGCTCAGTTGCTTGTCACCACGCACACAAGAAAAATAGAAGTGGTCTCCGCGGAAGATAGATGGTAACGCCTTTATAATGTCCCAAAGATAAAACGAAAACGGCGCATAGGAGGGGCAAAGAAAGGCTGTTCGAGAAAGAAAACATTGTGGCACTCACGTTCTCAGAGTCTTTTTTTTTTTTTATTTTCCCTCCGCGGCTAAGCAGACGTCTTTCTGCATATTTCATTCTTATTGTTCCAGCAGCCAGCGGAAGTGCTGTCAAGAACTCCCTCTCCCTTCCTCTCTTTCCTCGTTTTCTGCGCTTTTTGAACCCTTTCAGCTTCGCTGGATGATTGCCGTATTACTGTTTGCGCGCCCCTGGTCGCGGACTGCAGTAAGTGTCTCCCCTGAGGAACAGAGGAGCGGAGGACATGCGGCAGGAACGAGTGCTGAGCCAACCATCTTGTTAGCTGCCGCGTGAAACGGCCGCAGCGGTCCCTGGCTTGTGGCTCCCGTAGTCCGGCTCCTGACGGCGCCGCTAATGCCTCGGCCTGGAGAATAGCCACGTCGTATTACAAGAAAATAGGCAGAGAGGTCTTTGTTAGAATCTCACGTGAACAGACGAAACGGCAAATTTTATTCTAAATTTATGTATCTCATTTTTTTTCTTTCTGTAGACTTAAAACATATAGTTCCCTATAAGTATCATACGAACGATTTATGTAAGACCTGTTCATCGATTTGCCTGTCCATCCCCGCTCCGGTTTACTTTCCCCTTCAGAATATTTGGTCCGGGTCCTCCTAAACCCTTCAGTCCCTTTCCAAACTACTCTCCTTCCAACAAAACCTCCTCAGCTACTGCTCATTTCCTGTAGCGTAAGTGAAGTGAAGCACTCCGTTTTTATAAAATCGATCATCCATTTTCTGGTTTTTAAATATTCAAAATAGTTAACTTGAAATGGTTGATGTGCCACAACCTGTTTTAATCATTTTAGAAACATGATAATCCAGACAAATTAGGGAAAATAAGACATAAACCTGTGTAAACTGCTCTACAAGCGATTATAATGGTACTAATCTCAACAAAATTTGCTTTTTAACATATCAAAAATCTGGCAAAATCGAACCATGCGAATATACCGAAAAAATAAATTAAAAATTTTGTCTATTTTTCTAACTGTTCATAACTTAGGTTGAAGATATTTTGTAATATTTAGTTTAATAAAAGCGAGACTTTAAATATAATCATGCACTTAAATTAAGGATAATGCTGATACATGGTGAAACAATGCTGTGGTGGGTGGTTTGCTGGTTTAAAGCACCTCGGGGTATGACCTTGCGGTGCATTTGACCTGCGGTCGTCGCACCGTGGCGCTTGCAGCAGTCCACATACGCACAGGTGTGTTGGTGCATGTCAGAATACGGTGCAGCGAGTAAGTGTGCAGACGTTTTTTCAGACGTGCTAATGGTGCCTGCGTGTTGAAAATGGCTCAAAGAACACATATTGATGATGTTATGAGGGGTAAAATACTAGGGCGAATGGAGGCTGGTCAAACACAGCAGGTCGTAGCTCGGGTCCTCCGTGTGCCACAAAGAGTGATCTCAAGATTATGGCAACGATTGAAGCAGACAGGAAACGTGTCCAGGCGCTAAAGTACGGAACTCCACAGTGTACAACACCACAAGAAGACCGATATCTCACCATCAGTGCCCGCAGGCGGCCTCAGAGTACTGCAAGTAGCTTTCCTCGGGACCTTACCACAGCCACTGGAACAGTTGTCTCCATACACACAGTCTACAGACGACTGAACAGACTGGTTTATTCGCCCAGAGGCCTCTAAGATGCATTCCACTGACCCCTAGCCACAGGAAAGCCCGTAAAGCCTGGTGTCAAGAACACAGTACATGATCATTGAAACAGTTGTCCCAGGTTATGTTCACGGACGAGTCCAGGTATAGTCTGAACAGTAATTCTAGCCGGGTTTTCATCTGGCGTGAACCAGCAACCAGATACCAACCCCTTAATGTCCTTGAAAGGGACGTCTATGGAGGTCGTGGTTTGATGGTATGGTGTGGGATTATGATTGGTGCACGTATGCGCCTGCATGTCTTTGACAGAGGAACTGTAACAGGTGAGGTGTATCAGGACGTCATTTTGCACCAGTATGTTCGCCTTTTCAGGGGTGCAGTGCGTCCCACCGTCCTCCTGATGGATGATAACGCACGGCCCCACCGAGCTGCTATCGTTGAGGAGTACCTTGAAACAGAGGATATCAGGCGAATGGAGTGCCCTGCCTGTTCGCCAGACCTATACCCCACCAAGCACATCTGATCTAGAATGCTCTCGGTCGACGTATTTCTGCACGTCTTCACACACCTAGGACACTTCATGAGCTCCAACAGGCGTGGTGATCATATCCCATATTGATGTCGGGGTACATGCGCAGGAAACAGTGGCGTTTTCTAGCACATGTGCTTCAGGACGGTTTTCTCAACTTATCACCAATACCACTGACTTAAAGATCTGTGTTATGTATGTTCCCTATGTGCTTATGCTATTAGCTCCAGTTTTGTGTAGTGCCACATTGTGTGGCACCACATTCTGCAATTATCCTTAGTTTATGAGCGTGAGTGTATCAATGTAAATTATATTCAAACAATGCATTTTATTTAAATAACATAGAAATAGTTTTAATGTTTTGGTGATTACTTTTTTTTTTGTAGGCAGGTATGAACACATTTCTTAAGAATTAACAAGCGAGGTTGGAAAAATAAGGTGTCTGAGTCACTGTCATTATTTTGAATTACAATGTTGTTGTACATTCCCACGAGATGCAGAACAAGACAGACGATTCTGCTTGCATCCTCATCGCATATATCTCTTGTAACACTCCATATAAAACTGAGGCGTTAATTAATGTCCCAGTTGAACGACAAGAATCCAATATTCCGAGATCCATAGGGTCAAGAGTATGCCAAGGGTACCACATTTCAGGCATTACTTCTCATCGCGAACAATGCAGTGGCCCACGGCCCTTCACTTAACGATCGAGAACAGCGGCATTTTCATAGAGTTGTCAGCGCTAACAGACAAGGAACACTGCGTGAAATACACTCCTGGAAATTGAAATAAGAACGCCGTGAATTCATTGTCCCAGGAAGGGGAAACTTTATTGACACATTCCTGGGGTCAGATACATCACATGATCACACTGACAGAATCACAGGCACATAGACACAGGCAACAGAGCATGCACAATGTCGGCACTAGTACAGTGTATATCCACCTTTCGCAGCAATGCAGGCTGCTATTCTCCCATGGAGACGATCGTAGAGATGCTGGATGTAGTCCTGTGGAACGGCTTGCCATGCCATTTCCACCTGGCGCCTCAGTTGGACCAGCGTTCGTGCTGGACGTGCAGACCGCTTGAGACGACGCTTAATCCAGTCCCAAACATGCTCAATCGGGGACAGATCCCGAGATCTTGCTGGCCAGGGTAGCTGACTTACACCTTCTAGAGCACGTTGGGTGGCACGGGATACATGCGGACGTGCATTGTCCTGTTGGAACAGCAAGTTCCCTTGCCGGTCTAGGAATGGTAGAACGATGGGTTCGATGACGGTTTGGATGTACCGTGCACTATTCAGTGTCCCCTCGACGATCACCAGTGGTGTACGGCCAGTGTAGGAGATCGCTCCCCACACCATGATGCCGGGTGTTGGCCCTGTGTGCCTCGGTCGTATGCAGTCCTGATTGTGGCGCTCACCTACACGGCGCCAAACACGCATACGACCATCATTGGCACCAAGGCAGAAGCGACTCTCATCGCTGAAGACGACACGTCTCCATTCGTCCCTCCATTCACGCCTGTCGCGACACCACTGGAGGCGCGCTGCACGATGTTGGGGCGTGAGCGGAAGACGGCCTAACGGTGTGCGGGACTGTAGCCCAGCTTCATGGAGATGGTTGCGAATGGTCCTCGCCGATACCCCAGGAGCAACAGTGTCCCTAATTTGCTGGGAAGTGGCGGTGCGGTCCCCTATGGCACTGCGTAGGATCCTACGGTCTTGGCGTGCATCCGTGCGTCGCTGCGGTCCGGTCCCAGGTCGACGGGCACGTGCACCTTCCGCCGACCACTGGCGACAACATCGATGTACTGTGGAGACCTCACGCCCCACGTGTTGAGCAATTCAGCGGTACGTCCACCCGGCCTCCCGCATGCCCACTATACGCCCTCGCTCAAAGTCCGTCAACTGCACATACGGTTCACGTCCACGCTGTCGCGGCATGCTACCAGTGTTAAAGACTGCGATGGAGCTCCATATGCCACGGCAAACTGGCTGACACTGACGGCGGCGGTGCACAAATGCTGCGCAGCTAGCGCCATTCGATGGCCAACACCGCGGTTCGTGGTGTGTCCGCTGTGCCGTGCGTGTGATCATTGCTTGTACAGCCCTCCTGCAGTGTCCGGAGCAAGTATGGTGGGTCTGACACACCGGTGTCAATGTGTTCTTTTTTCCATTTCCAGGAGTGTAACTGCAGAAATCAATGTGGGACGTACTACGAACGTGTCCGTTAGGACAGTGTGACGAAATTTAAAGTTAACGAGCTATGGCTGCAGGCGGCCGACGCGAGTGCCTTTGCTGGAAGCACGATATCACCTGCAGCTGCTGTCCTGGGCCTGTGACCAAATCGGTTGGACCCTTGACAACTGAAAACCCGTAGCCTAGTCAGATGATTCCCGATTTCAGTTGGTGATGACTGTGCTTAAGCTCACACAAAATTTTTAGCGCAACGCAATCTGACTTCCAAAAATCCCTACAAAAGAATGGCCCTGACTAACAATAACCTATACCTCTCATGAATCACTTACCTCACAAAAACCTTCGTTACTCAAACTACTGCAATACAGAGTGCGCCAATACTGCCAGATGAATAAAAGATTCTAACTACTGAAGGCACTAACTACTGATAGACATAGTTAGCAAATGAAAGATGTTGATAGAGAACAAACAATGTATTTACCTTAATAGTGTTCAAAAGTCATAAAATATATATATCAGTTCATGACATCCAGTCTTATAAATTTACTGTCTCTGATGGACACACGTCCAAATCATCCGCTCTCAAAACTCCGCCATCTCTCTCCCCACATCCACCACTGCTGGCGGCTCACCTCCAACTGCGTAACGCTATGCGCTGTTCACATCCAACTGCCCACCACTACAATAGACAATATTTCAACAATGCCAACCAGCCACAGACTGCACACAGCACAGTCAGTGCTTTTCATACAGAGCGCTACGTGGCGTTACCAACATAAAAACCTAAACAGCCTACTTACATAGCCCCCATGCTCCCCACAAAAATTTTTACGAATTGTTTTGGGCATTGGCCAATACAGATTTGAAAAAAAAATTTCATAGTTACAATAACAAAGATATCAAATTCACACACTTATTGATATACTGTTGGTCAAAAGCAAAAATTGTTCTCATAAAGACAGTCCTGATCATTCATCACAATAGTAATTGCAGTTTTTTTTCTCCAAGTCTGAGCAGTAAAAGAAAATGCATACGGAAGTAGTGGATTTCCATGCAGTCTTGAGGAAGTAGTGTTGTCCTTCCAACAGAAAGACAATGCTCACTCTTGACATGCAGACAGGTAATGGGCCACAACAGAGCAAACCCACAGCAGAGTCAGTCGAAGTTTTGAAGAATATTGGTAGGTAGGTCATCACAGAGCAGACCCACTGTAGTCCTGGTAGAGATTATGGTATTGGTGGGCCACCAGAGGTGCAGACCCACTGCAGTACTTGTAGAAATAATGGTATTGGTGGGTCATCAAAGGTGTAGACCCACTGTAGTCCTTGTAGAGTTTATGGTATTGGTGGGCCATCAAAGGTGCAGACCCACTGTAGTCACTGTAGAGGTGGCTAGCAGCTATCCGTTGCGACTGTGCGGGTGCACAGTCACAATTGAAGAGTCTTGCGGATAATGTAGCAAGTCCATGAACCACCACTTGTGCACACCCAAAAATTTTTTTTGAAATGTCCTTAGAACCAGCAATGCTGTTAACCAGTCCCTTGCTGAATTATTAACACACGTGCAAACACTAACAGTCCCAACGTCTCACATATTGTGCATATACTATGACCAACAGAAACGTGTGCAGTGAAATGTAACTTAATTTGAAGAACTGTGTGAAAGTTATATGTTTTTAGGATTCGTAAACAGAATGATAATCCTCTGCGTGTTGTATGCAACAAAGTTCTCCCAAGTATCTCAACGGCTCCAGTAGAAATGAATCATCACTTGGAATTTGTTCGTAACGAGCTTAAAGTAAAACAATGTTGAAGAATTGATTGTATGACATCAGCTACACAATTTATTCTTTATTTTCTACCGATTTCGGTTGTAGCGACCACCTTTGCAGGAAGATTACAGCAGTAAAACGAAATTAAAAATATACGCACAAGGTAAAACAGGTAAGCTGTCAAGTAGGTCAAGGTAAACATGTACAAGTACGGGCACGAAATCTGTACATTAGATAGATACGCAATTCAAGTTTCCGTAAGATGAGATGAAAACAATGAGAATCATATTATGTTCACAGAACTGCATTAATAAGGCATCATTTCGGTGCCAGTACAAAACTGACTTCACTATGCTTACCTTAAATGTGCTTAGGATATAAATCACTCATCCAAAATAGTGGTGTGAACGATTCGCATGGGAAACTGTGCATCTTACCATGAGAGATATTTGAATGGTCACCTGTTCGCGGTCTAACGGTCTAAGAGAGGAGCGTTGGTGATGCAATGAAACAAAATACAGTATCGACATAATAAGACCACACAGGCATATATAAATGTTATGGCTTACAACTATATTTCCGACTGCTTAAAATAATTAAGCTATCTGAACAATAATTTTTTCTACGGTTCTGGTAGCGTTGCACACCCACTTAGTCTTAAAAGTGTAGGCGTGGGATTTCAATGAAATGGTCAAAGCAAAGTAGAACAAAACAGTACGTGCCTCTATTTAAAATCACTTCTTCAGATTTAACACCAATTTGCATTCAGGCAGTCCAGTATCAAACGCGACACTAATCACATTTCGAAGCAATGTTCTTGGTATGTCAGTGTCATAACCTGCCTTTTGCTGAGCAGTATTGTAACATAAGCTTGCACTTCGGTGCAGAAAATTCACTGTATGGCACACAGTGAAGTCTGATGAAGAAACGACGATCAAGTAAATTTAATTGTGGTTTTTTCACGTGCTAGTTTTACAAAATAAGCAATCCTTCTCTGGCAGATTTTATATTGCCTAAATAAATACACACAAAGCCGTTACCAGTGTATCAATAAGTCATTTAATTTAAATATGTGTATTTTTGGTACTATCATATCGATATTTTGTTTCTTCAAGTCACCAAAGTTTGTCTTTTAGACCGAGAATAGGTGATCATTCAGATGTCTACCATGGTAAGACGAGCAGTTTTGTATGTGGATGGCTGATACCATTGTTTTTGGGATGACCAGTTTATTTTCTAACCACATTTTCGTGCGGTTCTGAGCATTTGTAGCTACATACTTCCTTTGTTACAGTAAACGAGAAGATAATTGCGTATGAGCTGAGTTTAGTAACGGTTTTTAATCAGAATCATTAATACTTGATTGTTTATTTCAGACACTGATATGACGTAGTAGAGACGATTACTGGCTTCTGCCCGCTTTGCGTTAGCTTCCTAGTCGTATCTGACTGCCTCAAATCTAGCAAGCAGCTGGTGATTTACACAACCCTGGTTCTACCAGGGCAAAAACTTGATAGAGGCGACCCCCTCCTTCCTCTCGAACGTTTGAGATAGGACGCCAAATACCTAACAAAAAACTATTTTCCAAAAATATGTTTATTTATAACACACATATTTCTGAAGAGCTTGATTTGCAGAACATATATGTTGGAGGAAATTTAAGTGTGCCGAAGTACAGGTCCATGCTTCTTCACACAGCATTCTTCTATCGCACGTCACTATGTTTCGCTCTGTGGAATTCAAGCGTGTATATTTTGTAATGGAAGCCATCAAATCTAGACTTATGACAGTGAAAATTAAAATGTCCTATGGTGCCTGTCCTGCTCCCAATCGGCCGGTTCGGCGTCCTAGCCCCCTTAAAAATCTCACAATTAATACTGGTTGGGGTTATTTGTGACCGACAAAATAAGAACTCTTCACAAAATTTGCAGTCTTTTTTGCCTATTAGCTAATAACCTTCTGTTAAATCACATACAATAAACATAAAACCAGTACAGACAAGAGACAAGCAAGACAGAATACATCTCTTATACTTTGTGTGGCGTCCCCGTTTCATCTCCTTCTTCGTTCTAACAAACAATCTTGTCATCACTAATTCTGTAACTATTCCTGCCATTGCGAAAACTTATTCTCCGGGTAACTTCTCTAACCTTCCCAGAATCACCGGTTTAGTTATCCCGCGTTTATTCTCCATTTAGGCGTTATTACGTTTTCGTACAACGCGTTTTCCGTGATGTTCCGATGGCAGAACTTCAGCGGCTACTTACCACTGACTGCACAACTGGCCCTTAGTAGTGTAGTGACCTGACAAAAATGTTGTCTCAGAATTTCATTTTCTTCGATGCACCGAGAAGATATGTAATCTTTCTTACCTGTTATTCATTTTCTTGGATACTCCGATAAGGTATGTAATCTTTCTTACCTGTTATTCCCGTAAGTCCTTTCTTACCACTCTAGTAGTGTGAATCTATGGATTTCGCTGATAATTATAATAACGCTTATCATTCACACATCCAATCAACCACATAAACAAACATCGATTGCCGTTCATCCGTTCACGTTTACTCGGCTCGGCTCGTATAGCCCCGTCCTCTTTTGTTCGCAGGTATCTGTTTTTAAATTCTAGATGTCACGGGGATTCCCCTAGCAGAGCCATCACGTACGCAATGCAAACATTCAAAAATCTACGTATGATTCATTCAGAAATCGACTTAGAATGTGTTCAAAAATTTTCAAAAATCCATAGGGGTGCTTTTCAAAATCAGATGAATAATGGATAGACCAACGTCGGTGGATCCTAGACGCTTTGTGAAACAAGGTTTTCTTCTTCAAGAATACGAATTTGGTGCCCCCTGAAACTGCCGCCCGGGATGGATCCCCTCTCCCCTAGATCCGAGCCTGGGTCTACAGTGCGATCAAAATTACTTTGTAGTTGAAACTTCACGTGTTGTAGCTGGTTTCCTCCAATCAGAACACTCAACGTCACGTCCGAACCTTTCGCCGTTGTCAAATAGCCACAACAATTAATTCACTTACATTTCCTTGTCCAACTTTCTTCCTTGATCTGTTTTTATCCCGAATGTTGGATTTGATACTTTTATATCGTATTTCGTCACACATGATAACCACACCAAGAACACCACACACATACAACGACGCTAACCACATACACATGTTTCATACAAAGCATTAATTAAACACTACTGCATCCTTCCGCACAAGGCTGGATTCAGTGTCACACACACAGTTTTTATAATCACAACGATCGACTTACATTAGACGGGCATCGCATGACATTGTGTGAAGCGGAATTTTTGAAGGCTGTAGTCAATCATTATGAATGGGGCACTAGAGTTAATATACACAACAGTCTCCTGCCGCGTAATGGCATAGTGCGATGGAAAGCGTACAAACCTACCGTGTGGAAAGTCGTAAGTACGAATCTCGTCAAGAGCAGTAGTTTCTTATTTTTCTAAACCAGATCAAAAGACTTTGATTATAACTTTTATTCAATTAATTGTTTGAGATGTATTTTTTTGTTTCTCATACTTTGCCGTATTATTTTTAGCATTTTATTCAATTAATTGTTTGAAATGTATTTTTTTGTTTCTCATACTTTGCCGTATTATTTTTAGCATCGTATTGACTATCTTCATTTCCTCTTATTTTTCTTCGTGCCATCATGTTTTTCGTTTGGAATCTGTTTGTGTCGTCTATAATCTTCTACCATGTGGCAACTAGGACTGCTCATCGGTTGTTAACGCAACAGCCCTTGTAGCCAATGACAGCGAGAAATTACTGTTTGTTTTCACCGCTGAAGCTGAATTTTTTCTGTCTTGAGTTTGCTCGTAGAGGTTAGCCTTAAACGCGGTGAACTAAACGATCGTTATTTTTGATCTGCCGCAGACTGTTGACTGTTGACATCCGTGAAGCAACACGTCATGTTGGTGTGTTGCCTATAACCGAGCGATAGCAGGCTGCGGATGTTGCAACACTGTAGTGCCAAGTGACAGACGTCAGCTGTCAACTAGTTTTAATCGGACTCTAGTAGATGGCGTCGCTTCCTGTAGATCTCCTGGCCCTGAATTCCAATACTGCAAGATCGGTGATTTTCTTCACGCGGAACTGAGTGTGTGTTGTGTCCTGGTCATTTCAGTTCGTCTTGATCCGACGTACAAGTAGCCAAAGTGGGGTTAAATAGAAACACTTGCACCTTGTGGCCGAACAATCGCAGACGGTATCTCCCAGCAAAAATGCCATACTATCATTTGACTTCAGTATTAAATTGCCTTCTTTCTATGTTGAGTCAGCCGCACTCTCACTCCAGTTTTGGCGATTTGAGTTCTGCCGAACGTAAATGAGGAGCGGGGTGCTACGATCGTCAGCAGTGCGGCTCAGAGAGCAGAGCGCTCTCCGCGTCTTTGACGTGTCTCGTGTGAGGACGGTGGGAGCTGGCAGCGCCGGACCTTCGTGCTGACCCTCCAGACGTGGAAGGAGGAGGACGTGCGCGAGCAAACAGGACGCAGCGCCTTCTAGCCTGGCGCCGCCGGCGGGTCTTCCGCCGCCTTCCGGGGAGCAGCCGGCCTGCATCATTGATGCGCCCTCGCCGCTCTAAAGACGCTCTGGAGGGGCCGGCCAGGCACCCATTCTCCGCCACGCCCATACCGTCCCCTGCACTGCGGCGCTTCAGCGTCAAAAAGTTCCCCAGAGCCACCAGCTGCGTCTGCACGCCACAGACCAGCGTACGGTATATAGTGAAAACCATATGCTGCTGTTCGAAACTAGAATACCTGCCAACTTACCTAGAAGTAGGTACCCTCGGTGTAGCAAAGCAGCTTATGTCTCTTAATAAAGACTAGGTCTCCGGTTCAGATCGTATACCAGTCAGCTACCTGTCAGGATAAGCTGATACAATAGCTTCGAACTTAGCAATCACATACAACCGCCCGCTCTTCGAAATATCCGTACGTAAAGACAGAAAACTTGCACAAGTTACAACCAGTATCCAAGAAAGGAACTAAGAGAAACCCGCTGAATTAAAAATTCATATCGCTAACGTCGATCTGCAGTATAATTCTGGAACATATGCACTGAAGCGCCAAAGAGACTGGTATCCGCATTCGTATTCTAATACAGAGATATGTAAACTGGCAGAATACGGCGCTGCAGTAGGCGACGCGTATATAAGACAAGTGTCTGGCGTAGTTGTTAGATCGATTACTGCTGTTAAAATGGTGGGTTATCAAGATTTAAGTGACTCTGAACATTGTGTCATATTCGGTGCCCGAGCGATGGGACACAGCATCTCCGATGTAGCGATGAAGTGGGGGTTTTCTCGTACGACTATTTCACGCTTGTACCGTGAATATCAGGAATCCGGGAAAACATCAAATCTCCGACATCGTTGCGGCCGGAAAAAGATCCTGTAAGATCGGGACCAACAACGAATGAAAAGAATAGTTCAAAGTGGCGCAGATTTCAATTCTGGGCCATCAACAAGTGCCAGCGTGCGAACCATTCAAGGAAAAATTATCGATATGGGCTTTGGGAAACGAAAGCCCACTCGTGTACCCTTGATGACTGCACGACACAAAGCTTTATGCCTCGCCTGGGCCGGTCAACACCGACATTGGACTGTTGAAGACTAGAAACATGTTGCCTTGTTGGACGAGTCACGTTTCAAATTGTATCGCGCGGATATATGTGTACGGGTATGGAGACAACCTCATGAATCCATGGATCCTGCATGTCAGTAGGGGACTGTTCAAGCTGGTGTAGGCTCTGTAATGGTTTGGGGTGTGTGCAGTTGGGGTCATATGGGATCCCTGATACGTCTAGATACGACTCTGACAGCTGACGCTTGCGTAAGCATCGTGTCTGATCACTTTTATCCGTTCATATCCATTGTGCATTCCGACGGACTTAGGCAATTCCAGCAGGACAATGTGACACCCCACACGTCCAGAATTGCTGCATAGTGGCTCCAGAAACACTCTTCTGAGTTTAAAAACTTCCGCTGCCGACCAAACTTCACATACATGATGATTATTAAGCATATGTGCAACGTGCTGTTCAGAAGACATCCACCCCGTCGTACTCTTAAGAATTTATGGACAGCCCTGCAGCATTCATGATGTTATTTCACTCCAGCACTACTTCAGACATTAGCAGAGTTCATGCCCCGTCGTGTTGCAGCTCTTCTGAGTGGTCGCGGGGGCCCTACAAGATATTAGGCGAGTGTACCCGTTTCTTCTCTTCAGTGTAGTATGCTCGAACATTATGAGCGGTTCTAGACGCGCGCTGTTGCTGCGGTCAAAGGTTCGAATCCTGCCTCGGGCATGGATGTGTGTGACGTCGTTAGGTTAGTTAGGTTTAAGTAGTTCTAAGTCTATAGGACTGATGATCTCAGATGTTAAGTCCCGTAGTGCTTAGAGCAATTTAAACCATTTGAACATTATGAATCACCTCGAAGAAATCGGTTTATTGACAAACAGCCAACACAGATTCAGAAAATTTCGTTACTATGAAACACAACTAGTTCTTTCTTCTCTGGAAGAAATGAGTGCTCTCGGCAGAGGATCTCAAATTCATTCTAAGTTTTTAGATTTCCGGAAGGTGACTTTTAATCAAACTGCGTGCCTATGGAGTATCGCGTCATTTGTGTGACTGGCTTCGAAATTCCCTATCAGAGAGGTTACATTTCAAAGTAATTGACGAAAAGTCATCGAGTTAAAAGGAAGTCATATGTAGCGTTCCCCAAGGAGGTGTTACTGGCCCTGTGCTGCTCCAGATCTACATAAACGATATAGGAGACAATCTGCGCCGTCTCTTAGACTGCTTGCAGAAAACGCAGTCATTTACCGTCTTTTAAAGTCACCACATGATCAAAACCAGTTGCAAAATAATTTAGACAAGTTATCCGTATGATGTGAAAAGTTGTAATCGGCTATAGGTTATACCATAAGCCATACAAATCTGAAGGCTGCGAACTCAACTAAATACTTGGGGATTACAATTATGAATAACTTAAACTGGAACTATCACGTAGATAACTTTGCGGATAAAGCATACCAAAGACTGTGGTTTATTATGAATGCAATAGGTCTGTTGCAGTGGCTGCTTTCAACACGCTTGTTCACCCTTTTCTGGACTACTGCTGTGTGGTATAAGAACAGCATCTGAGGGGACTGATAGAGGACATCGAAAAAGTTCAGAGAAGGACAGCTCATTATGTATTATCACGAAACAGGGTAGAGAATGTCACGGACATGATACGTCTATTGGGATGGCAATCATTAAAACAAATGTGTTTTTCGTTGCGGCAGGCTCTATCTTCTAATGAAATTACACACACCAACTTCCTCCTCTGATTGTGACAATACTCTGTTTTCGCCCACCTATATAGGGAGAAAAGATCATCGTGATAAAATAAGTGAAATCATAGATCTCAGGGAAAGATTTAAGTGCTCGTTTCACACGCGCTTCGTTCGAGAGTGGAACGGTAGAGAAATAGCTTGAAGGTAGTTCGATGAACCCTCTGCCATGCACTTAATTATTTACTGCAGAGTAATCATGTAGATGTAGTTGTTACGCGCTGTAGTCCGAAGACAGGTGTGGTGCAGTTCTCTCTACAATACTGATGCACTTCCTCGTTTATATAGGGTGATTTTGCTGAACCAAGACATATCTCTGTAAACGACACCTGAGAGTAACATTACCCAGGGCTTCAAAATACATACTCCGCAAAAATCTTACCTACTATTCAACATCAAATAACGGTTTGGATGAGTATTAGTCGGGTTTCCGGCAAAATAGCAGCACTGACGAACCGAAACGCGCTATGGACAAACAGCAGGTGACTACTGGTGATTTTGGGATTTGATCAAACATTTTGACACTGTTGACTTTGACATTCTACTTGCTAAACTCAAAACTAAAAATTTTTCTTGAAATGCTGTACAGTGGTTCCACTCACACCTTACATCCCGCCAATAATGTGAAATGGTTGGAACTAAAGGATTACAATGCAGGAATGTAGACTCAGGAGCCCTAAAAGGATCAGTATTGCGCCCATTACTTTTATCGTTACTTGCTAACAACGAGTCAACTATTCTCTCCCATTATACCTATAAGCTGACGACCTTTAGTTATACATAAGTGCAAGTCCAACAGACTTGTGCACAGAAATCCAGTATGTAAATGTTTACTTACTTGCCTTCTCTGAGTAGGCGCGGAACATACGTTTGAAACTTAACCCATCTAAGACGCAAGCTATCTTATTCGCTCACATTACCACGCAGTCCATACAATCTCTTCCACCCTTAGTCCTAAATGGCACAGAAATAACTTTTTTCTCTTTTGTCAAAAACTTGGGGTTAATTCTGGCCAGTCACGTAGACTGGACCGAACGCACAACTACAGTCGGTAAGAAGACGTCAGCGGCATTTCACTCACTGCAGAAACATAAAAGAAAGTATTCCCTTTGGATCACAGAAGCGCATAGTCACTAATACTCCCCATTCTTGACTATGGTGATGCTAGTCTCCAAGGCCTTTCGTACGAAAGTTCAATCTGGCTAGAATTGGCGATGAACGCTTGTGTGTGATACATTCGTGACATACGCGGTTTCGACCACATCACTCCTGCTCGACCATATCACTCCTGCCTACAACCAATTACCACGACTGCGTGCCGATAAGCGTAGAGGCCATCGTTCTCTATTGCACTCCCTCTTATTTATCTTCAACATTTATCCTAGCGTAGCAGAAAGATATGTTCTCAACAAAGTGAAACCATCCCTGTACCGTTACATAACATTGCCATATTCCCTAAATAGTTTCCTATATCAGAAATCATATTTTGGAACAATTTCCATCAAAAAAGCAGAGAAATTAAATACTTTCCAAACTTTAAAAGACAATTAATGGCCCAGCTGTCACAATAGCCATCTCTCCCTATACTAGTCTGCAGCTCACTCTCATCAATTTCCCTTCCTCCAAACCTTTTCCTTCTCCGATACTTACAGAGTTCTTTATTTAATTTCTATTCTTTCCTATCAGCCACTGCCACTGTAATTTCTGTCTTCTCCTCTTTCTTTATCCCTCCGTTTCTGTAATACTAAACATAAATTCAAATGTGCTAAACGAATGTGTATAATTCTTAATGCCCTTTATTATTATTATTATTATTATTATTATTACTCATGTGACTTGTTTAGAAATACATTTGGTATGCGTTGTTGCTTGTCAGAGATAATAGAAGGCGTCATGACCCTAATCAGGTCAGGCTAACCCAGCAATAAATAAATAAATAAGTGAGGAGAAAAGGTAATACACAGGATGTATCACAATTAATGGCATAAGCACATACTGATGGGAGTACACGATACTTGAAGCAAAAAATGTTACAGTGAAAACCGACTTCGCGGTTACCAGCCACTATCGAAGCGCTTCTGTGTAAAAACTGCGTTCCAGTTCGTGATGTGGTCTTCTTTTACGATTTAGAGAAGTGGAGCTGTGAGCAGAATGGATACGACATTTCAGTACACAGAGTGCTAGTCATGTCAGTTACTCGCGCAGCGTCAGTTGTGTTGTATAGTATTGGTGGTAATATGGAACATGACGTAACGAGGAGTACGTGGATATGCATTTCATGTGTGACAGAACTAATGCAACGATGCTTGAGGGGTAGGACTGCAAGAATTACACGTAGACTTCAAGATTTTGTACTGGAAACAATCGAACACTCTCCTGGAATCTTGACAAGGAGACTGGCCGCACAAGTACCTGGAATGTCCCACAGTAGTGTTTGAAGAATAATATATCGCAATGCAATATACCCGTACGACATCTGACAAGTTCATTGGCTTAGTGAGGCGGATTTTGGTCGTAAACTAACGTTCTGTCAGTGTATGCAACAACAAACAGTAGGCGACCCTGCGTTCGACAACGTCATTTTGCTTACATATGAATTAAGGCTCAGTAATGATTGTGTGTTCAATTATCACTCTTCTCAGGTTTGTTGTCATCTAGGCTCCAACCTACATGCTGTGCACAAGTCTCCACATCAGCGACGTTTCTCATTGAATGTGTGGTTAGGGCTGCTAGGCGATCAGCTTACTGGATTGTACGTGTTATCAAACAAAGTGACTGGAATTACAATCTTGCAGTATTGTTCTAGGATGTTCCCTTAGAGCAACACCGGAGCGTATAGTAGATGCATGATGGAGCACCGGCAGCTTCTGCTGGTATGAGACGACGTCTAATGCACCATTATGTTCAAAGATGGGTTGGGTGTGGAGGACTCGTACTGTGTCCTCCAAGATCATGTGATCTGAACCCCATGGATTTTTGTGTTTGGGATCCACCTCAAAGGTGCAGTTACTCAACCCCTATTAACACGGTTGAATAATTGGAGCAGAGACTTGACAATGCTTTAATTTACAAATGAGCCAGGAATATTTGAAAAAAATCGAAATTCATTGTGGCGACGGGCGAGCATTCGGTTACGAGGAAGACACTGAACTGCGAGTGTAGTCATGTAACTGTTTTCGTGTTCATTCAGAACACCTGCACTTCTACCAAAGTATCACTAACAAATTTTCTTCATATTGGACGGTGTTGTTACCTCTCCAAAATGGGATGATGTTTGCACAGAATCAAGTCAGTGGTGGCAGGTAACCAAAAAGTCGCAATTATCTCGCAAACGGTTTTCAGTATCATGTACTTTCAGCTGTATACATTTAAGCCATTAACTATGATGCACCCTGAGAGACATTTGGCTGGAAATGCGATCCAACGGACGTAAACTCCGTCGACATTTGACAGTTGCTCCTGTATCACCAACAGACAAATGGATCGCCGACATGAGGTAAGCGACCCAACCGTGTGAAACATTCCCTATGATAACCACCACTGTCCGTATCACGGGTGCAAGGCTTGTAACATACGGACTTGCTCGTCAGCGACTGTTTTGTTGCCGCTTCGAAATGATCCAGAGCTTCGTCCCGCAGGCCACCACGTTGCTGAGATTTCTGTCACTCATCCTACTCACGGATGAGACTGCTTACGTGGGGCGATATCGTCAACCTTCACAACAGCCACCTGTGGGCTACGGAGAATCCCCATGTTATGATGGCTGGGAATCATCAGCACCGGTTCAACCTCAACGTGTGAATCGAGATTATAGGTGACGGTCTCGTACGACCACTTATCCTTCCACAACGCCTCAAGGGCAAGACACACCTGCATGCCATGTGAATGACCCGGCCTCCCTTGCTGGTAGATATGCGTCTGGTGGTACGAAGGATAACGCGGCTACTACGTGACGGTGGTCCAGCTCACTGCCCTCTTGAATGTTGAGCTAAAACACTAGTACAGACAGAACATTCCCACTTCTCTGTTGTGTTTCAATGTGTGCTTTCACCAACTGAAACCTGCATCGTCAGAGATCTTTTATCTTTGCCCTCACGTAGATTTACCTCCCTTAGAACACAGTGCAGCCATATATCCATATCACATTTTTTGCTCCTTATCCTGTCGGGGATCATTCCCTTCAGTTTTTCCCCATTTAAAAAAAACTGTACTTCCCCCTTGCTTTTAGCTTTTGGTAATAGTAACATAGAAGGGCCATGTTCTTGAACTGAAAGCCGGGCTCTCGGATTTTGGTGAATAATGAACGCCTCGATGCATCGCGCCTTTCTGGTATCGCCTTCCGACTAAATGAACCAGGGAGGTGTAATGTCCGACGCATCCGTAGCACACATTTCTCCAGAATCGTGTCAAATGTGGAGCAGCCAGTGATCTTGAGCTGAGAACTGCTGACCATCACCAGTCTCCTGACACCGTAAAAGCTGTGTGTGCTTCAAAGGCCACAGTCAGAACGTTGCATGTCACAGGAAACGTCTGCCTTGGTTTAACCTTATAGCTTGTGAGGACGGTACAAACTTCTGTAACCCTCAACCTCAAGGTGTGCCACATGCCGCTGAAGTGGGTGGCTGTTGAAGCGAAACATTCCCTAGTGGGCCATTGCTCAGGTACCGGCTGCATCCCAGTTGGATAAAGATTACCCAGAAAACTGGGGTTATGTTTGGGTGGACCTTTAGTTCCCTATCAAGTTTTGAAAAACGTTTGAAATTTGTAAACCCAAAAAGGTCTAGGCAGGACTGTTGGCACTTTAAAATTAGTAAAACATCTCAGAAACATGACTTCGTTGATAGACATATTCATTTCCTGATGATCAGCAGAATATGAAGCCGCTGAATCTCTGTGATAATATATTATTAAAAATGGAGCTTCTTCCTGGATCATTGTAAGTGTGAAGTCTTATGCATAGAAGTATGAGCATACCTAAACAGGAACTAAAAGTGGGAGGGCATAGGGAGGTGCAACGGACGCCTAACAAATAATGAATGTGTTGAACGGTTGAATTGGTACAACCTCAGGCATTTATTCTTACATTTAATGTGACCATACTCTCAGAGAAGATAACGACAGAATAAAGTCGCCTAAATCTCAGGCGTTTACCACATCAACTCCAACATTTCGGCCACCTGGCGTGCAAGAGAGTGACAGCTAACGAGAAAAGTGCGAAACGCTGCCCACAACTGAGTCACTGCTCCTGCTAAGTGTGCTAATTGCCCTGGGAGTCCCTTGGGCAGGAGCACATATTGCACTGCATACCTCGAGAAAAGAAAGATAAAGGAACTGCAGACAGTGAAGGTGATTATGTTTGTTGAAGAAAACTGATCTATAAAACAATGCAACCGCCGACATACGCTACCTTGTTTGCTTCGGCTCTGAAAACGTCGATTCGGGAAGCCGATTTCGCATCAAAAGGTGTGTGCGTATTTTGTATTGAACAGGAACGTAGAAACGACGGAGAGGCTTCGTCCCGCCGCAGCCCTCAGTGGTTCACAACCCCAAAACAGGCCACAGCAGTCTACCCAACCCACCGCCGGCCCACACCGAACCCACAGTTATTGCGAGGTTCGGCCCCCAGTGGACCTCCAGGTAACGTCTCATACTAGACGAGTGTAACCCGAAATGTTTGCGTCGTAGAGTAATTATGGTGCACGCGTATGGGGAGACAGTGTTTCCGCAGCAATCGCCGCCATAGTGTAACTGGGGCGGAATAAGGGAAACCAACTCGCATTTGCCGAGGCAGATGGAAAACCGCTTCAAAAACCATCCACAGGCTGGCCGGCACACCGGATCTCGACACCAATCAGCCGGGCGGATTCGTGTCAGGGACCGTATCGCCTTCCCGTTCGGGAAACAGAGCTTTAGACCTCAAGGCTAACCAGTCGTGCGCTGAAAGGTGTACTAGCGTAAGTACAATTTCTAAAGCCCACTTATCTCAAAACCACTGCTAACTCCTGACAAGCAGAGGAAACGACGTATACCAACATCCCAGAAGTGTCACCCAACAACACAAGCAAATACTACCAGTGCCATTAAAGTTTGACAGTCTCTTCTGAAAGGAAAGAAGAAAATACAGAGAAGATTCAGATGCGAAGGCAAAGTGCATTTAAATACTCATATCATACCGATCTTGCTCTCCGTATCAGATTCAATAATTCTGCTTCAGAGAATATTCAGTACGAGTTCTGTCTAAGGGAAACATCTAGCCTCTCAAATCAATCCGTTCACTTCCGAGTATCGACTGGAAAATAGCGAGGATCACATCTGTTTTGCAGAACAGATTAATGAATATGTGCCTAAAATTACAGACCAATATCCGTAAAATATGCATTGATATTTACAGAACAGCTCCACAATTCACACTTAAATGTTTGGTGGTTTTCGGATCGTTTCACACTCTAAAAACACGAGTGAAAATTAGGCATCCATGTCTTTCCGTGATATGTATAATTTCTATTTTTTTGCGATAAATAGTTTTCCCTATGTAAGTGGGAGTCATAAAAATACAAATACTTTCACATTCGGATAGAAAGTAGGGACTGAAATTCCTTGAAAAGACCGCACAGCACCGAAAAGCACGTTTGTTAAATGGTTGCCACTGCAACTCGCTCACCATATACAGGACTATTACAAATGATTGAAGCGATTTCATAAATTCACTGTAGCTCCATTCATTGACATATGGTCACGACACACTACAGATACGTAGAAAAACTCATCAAGTTTTGTTCCGCTGAAGCCGCACTTCAGGTTTCTGCCGCCAGAGCGCTCGAGAGCGCAGTGAGACAAAATGGCGACAGGAGCCGAGAAAGCGTATGTCGTGCTTGAAATGCGCTCACATCAGTCAGTCATAACAGTGCAACGACACTTCAGGACGAAGTTCAACAAAGATCCACCAACTGCTAACTCCATTCGGCGATGGAAATCAACGGGTCGGCCTGCAGTGAGCGAAGAAACGGTTGAACGCGTGCGGGCAAGTGCGGAAGTCGACGAATAAAGCAAGCAGGGAGCTAAACGTGCCACAGCCGACGGTTTGGAAAATCTTACGGAAAAGGCTAAAGCAGAAGCCTTACCGTTTACAATTGCTGCAAGCCCTGACAAAGTCAAACGCTTTGAATTTTCGGCGCGGTTGCAATAGCTCATGGAAGAGGATGCGTTCAGTGCGAAACTTGTTTTCAGTGATGAAGCAACATTTTTTCTTAATAGTGAAATGAACAGACACAATGTGCGAATCTGGGCGGTAGAGAATCCTCACGCATTCGTGTAGCAAATTCGCAATTAACCAAAAGTTAACGTGTTTTGTTCAATCTCACGGTTTAAAGTTTACGGCCCCTTTTTCTTCTGCGAAAAAAACGTTACAGGACACGTGTATCTGGACATGCTGGAAAATTGGCTCATGCCACAACTGGAGACCGACAGCGCCGACTTCATCTTTCAACAGGATGGTGCTCCACGGCACTTCCATCATGATGTTCGGCATTTCTTAAACAGGAGATTGGAAAACCGATGGATCGGTTGTGGTGGAGATAATGATCAGCAATTCATGTCATGGCCTCCACGCTCTCCCGACTTAACCCCATGCGATTTCTTTCTGTGGTGTTATGTGAAAGATTCAGTGTTTAAACCTCCTCTACCAAGAAACGTGCCAGAACAATGCTTTCGAACTCATTGATGGGGACATGCTGCGCCGAGTGTGGGTTAAACTTGATTATCGGCTTGATGTCTGCCGAATCACTAAAGGGGCACATATCGAACATTTTTGAATGCCTAAAAAAACTTTTTGAGTTTTTGTATGTGTGTGCAAAGCATTGTGAAAATATCTCAGATAATAAAGTTATTGTAGAGCTGTGAAATCGCTTCAATCATTTGTAATAACCCTGTATGTAACACACTCCCCCGTATTTCGCTATATTACTGCACGAGATACCCATCTTTGAACTTCTTCGATGTTCTCCATCAATCCCATCATGTAATGATCCCATACCGTGCAGCTATACTGCAGAAGAGGGCGGACAAGCGTAGTGTAAGCAGTCTCATTAATGGGTCTGGCGCATAATCCTACTCGAGCGGCTGCAGACCTCCAGCACTATGACGTTTCTGCAGCAAAGGAAGTCACTCATAAAAAATCTGCACGGATTTATGAAAAACCATAAAATTTGTAGATTTTAAAAAAGCGTACGATTCTTTTGATAGAAACACATTACTCAACATTTTAAAAGAGCTTCGACTAGATAACAAAAAAAACATTTAAAGCAGTTTCAACCAACACAAAACCAAAAACAGAAATTATGGGATAACTACCAGAAAAATTTTAAATAAAATAGGGAGTAAGACAAGGAGATGGCCTAACGACCCTAGTTTTAAATGTGCGTTAGAGAAAGTTGTTAGAGAATGGAGGAAGGCTTTAAATACTAAGGACATATAGCTAGAAAGAAAGCCAGACAAGATCAGTGTAGACTCTCTAGAATTTTCAGATGATGTGGCACTTATTACAGGCTCATTTGAAAATGAACGGAACAAATCACAGAGCTACAATGTTAAGCAGCGAAAGCGGCTTACAAATATCCTTAAAAAAACACACACACATTTCACAACAAACAACAGTAATATAACTCAAAAGCTTAAAATCAGTGACAACACAATACCTAAAGTAGACTATTTTAAATATCTAGAAAAATGCATATCAAATAACATTAAGGAAAAGATATAAATTGAGACTAGAATACATAAACACAAGAACCATTTATAATAAAAACTCTTTGACCTGAGACACAAAACTGAAACACTATAAAACGGTGGTGAGATCAGATACACTAAGCAGCAGAAACTCTTGAACTTCGAAGGGAGAGCTTGAAGAATAATAAAAATCCGAAAGAAGAATCCTAAGTAAACTACTGACGTGGAGAAGTATCAATGAATCAGAGTACAGATTAAGATCTAACACAGAACTATATCTGGAAATTGATGTGTAATGAGAAAAAAATGGTTAAAATTCTAAGGACACATATGCAGGATGAAAAAGGAAAGAATAACAGAACAAATATTTGACTTGATAAAGAATTACAAATGAAAAACCATACGGCTGAGAGAAGCAGGAAAAGATGCCGCAGATGTAGGAGTCGACATGGACGTAATGAGAAGCAGAGTACTTTTTACAGAAGCGTTCGAAAGGACAGGCATTCAGGATGAAATAAAATCGAAAAGTGGAAGGAAGTGGAGACAAGAAAAGGAGGAACAACTTTCTGGAAGAATGAAAACAGTGTCGGCCCAAAGGAAACTACAGACGAAAAGAAAAAGGCAGAAGCAATATTGATTTATCGTACCCTCCAAAAAGGTTATTCGAAATAAAAGAAACCGAAAGAATATTGTAGAATTCGATTGCAGTATTAGTGATGAACTAATTCGGAATCAGTATTAGGTAAAATGTACGGAAGACTTATATTTGCTGGAGGCTTTCTGCGGAAACGCAGTGCATCTGCAAGTAAAATCGCGTTCATAAGGCTAGGTTGCCCAATTTTAGCGTTTTGCTATACTGTTAGGAGTCCCCATTGAGTAGGTAGGAAAACAGGGCTATAACGAATGCAAATATGCGCTGCTTGGATCATCAAACGGTCAGTATAGCCCATATCAGAGCGTTAACAGAAACGCTACGGGAACTCAGATGGGAATACTGGAAAGGAAAAGATGTAGTTCTCGTGAATAAGCAATCAACAATTTCATGGAAAATCTTTGGTCATGTCAGAAGCGATTTGATCCTGCAATGCAATTTTTGTTTGCAAAACAATCGGCAGCTGCTCAAATTCATGAGTTGATGAGGGTTGGTACTCCGATGTAGTAATCAGCACTTATTACCTCTTGTTGCACCTGAATCAATATCTCAGTGGGAAAAGATTTGAAGGTGTAAAGGAACTGAAGACAGCCGGTGTCATTTGGTTCAGTTCACAGACAGAGAATTTCTTTGCAAAAGGGCTGAACCTACTGGTACTATATTACTGGATTTGTTGTAAACCACACGGCGATATCAACAGAGACCAGTGTGCCCGACGAGCCAAATAAGCGGTGATTCTTTCGGCGTACCGGTTCTTTCTTGCTGTGGATGGTATCTCAGTTTCGGAAACAATCACTTAACGTACGTACCGCACACACTGATATTTCGTCATGAACCTCAGTCAGTTTCAGATAAGGTATCAAACATTATGAAAAATATATAAGAAATAATTTATTTACATAGCATATGGCATATCAAATCATATAGGACCATATACAAACTCAGGTACAAACAATAATTTAAAAACAAAATAAAGCATAAAAGGAAAATGAATCGCAAAATTAACAAAAATTCAGATTTTGTTGCGTATTTAATTTTCTCTTGTGCAAAAGTAAAGGTGACCAGTGTATGAATATAAAAAGCATTCTCCTGTAATGTTGTGTACGGTTTGTCTATTGGCACCACAATGAAATTCTGGTGAAACTGCCTTTCGCCATAGGTAAAACGAGTCAGCCACAGTTTTTCTTATTCTCTTGAGGCTGATCAATGTTCTTCGGTGTAAGTCGAAGTTCGTGTTTTTCCTTTGATACTGGAAAGGCCGGACACACATACTGGCGAGAATTGTTACCGTTGTTTTTACCACACATCAGTGGTATTATATTTGCTACAAGTATTTTCCTGGCACTTGTGAACGGAGGATCTGTGGAGCGTAGCCTGGCGATTCCCACATCTTCGGACAGTTATGGAACTGGGAGTAAAGAACAGATGTGTATTTTAGTACGTATTGGAATAAGAGGATGATTCCATCATATCTAATCTGGAGGAATGTGGTTAAGCGCATGGAGCCAATAAATAAATACAGGTCTTATACTGTATTTCCAGGCATTATTCCCATGATGTGGTTTAGTTCTCTGCTAACATCCTGTACATAGCTGCTACTGAGTCATCCCGGTGCTCTATATCCCGCTGGCCGAAATAACGCTTGTATTTGATGGAAGACCGTATTATTAGCCAAGCAACTGATACATCTGCATAGGGCCCGCGCGAGTACGTAGAAGTGCCGCAATACGAAGTGGAATGTTTGAACGAAGAACAAAATAACGTTTGTACTTACTCGAAAAAATGCTGCAACTATCCATTTTATACACATTTAATTATGGTAAGACACGTTTCGGGTTTTCATCCATCTTCAAATGGCATGTCGTGCTATATTTATATCTTCGTCAATGCAAGGTTTCTGCCTCGGTCCTGCGCAAAATAACAGTTCGTCAGTAGTTAAGTGCAGTTTCTTTTCCTCTGTAATTTGCGGTTCCATTTCCCTCGTTTATGTACTTACCACGACACTTACGTTTTCTGACGCAGCGCAGCGTTCCTTATATGGCCGAGTTGGGCATTTGTTTGTATGGAAATTTAAATTGCAGTAAAATGACAACCGTCTCACACGTTTCTAAATTGCGCCTCGAGTCAGCTGAGTTTATGGACTACACATTTTTGACCTTAAAACTTGATACATGCTTCTGCATGACTAAAAATTGCTTAATATACAATGTTTTTTATTGTTATAATAACACAGATAGTCCTATTTTATATGTAACTACTAATACCACAAATTTTACACAAAGTTAATAGAGTGACACATTGGACGAATATTTTAAATGGAGTAAATCAAGAAGTAAATGGTTTATGTTGTTCACAGTGATCAATAGGGCCCGGATTTTAATTACCTAAAAAACAGTGAAATATGCAAGCATTTATGACCTATAACTTACATAAATATGACCTTAAAAATAAAATATGACTTAATAGAAATTTATTTAAAGCATTCTTGTTTGTTTATTTAATTCTTTATTCACCATAAAGTAATACAAAATTCACTTCTCAAAATATTGTAACTATAGTTCTTTCTTTCTGTAGGGTTTGTGCTAATTTGCACCTGTTTTTTGAATGTCTGAATGCTTTATTTCCTAAACCCAAAGTACAGTGAAGAGATCATCTATCGAAACAGTAAAACAATGTTTTTATTTCTACATAGTATTTAAAGCGTTTCACATTATTTAATACCGTATGTCAATGTTCAGTATCTGCAAAGTTGCACTGAATCACAAGGTGCATTTTCAGGTTTTCCATTGTCAAAGATCTACGGTTGTCGCTGAGGATAGTTTTGTACCTCTAAAAGCTCCTCTCTACCTCACAAGACCTCACTGGAGCGTATTTGAAAGCAGCCAGGTCACTAGAGTTCAGCTTTGTTTCAGTATCTTCAAATGTTGCGGCATTCCCTGAAAGACTGTCACTAATTTTGCACAGTGTAGAGTATCCAGGATTCCGTTGGAGAACACTTTGCAATTTGGTTTTCACTTTGTCAGCCACATGGCCACGAGCTCGAACAAACTCACTCTGCACATTTTGCACAGTACTCAGGGTCTCACATAGCTGAGTGCCAACAGCTTCCAGTCGTTTGATGGCTTTTGATATCACTGAAAAATTGGCGTTAATGTATGCCACGTTTCGAGACAATGTATCTGTAAAAACGTCTTTCACAATTTTGATAGCACTTGCTGCTCACAGAAGATGGTCTTTATTTGGGTGTAGTTGGTGCAGTAATACTCAGCAGCATTAAGCCAAGAACCCAATCTTGTAAGAACAGGTTTAGGTGGGAGGGGCATTGAAAGTGCTTGTTCCTTGAATTTCTGCACCCGTAGCGGAACCTTCATATAGATTTTCTTGCCACAGGAAATCAATTTGTCCACGTCAGGCTAATTTGATCGCACCTCTTCACCAACTCTGTGCAACGTATGTGCAAGGCAAGTGGCGTACACAATACTGAGGTAGAGAATCTGAAGCCCTTTGGCTGCTTTAGCCATATATGGAGCACCATATGTTACAAGCAGCAAAACGTTGTGTCTTTTCATACCATCCGGCCACAGAAGCTTCAGGGAGTTGTCAAACAAAATAGCAACTGTCGAATTGTTTACTCCATCGAGAGCTTCACACGTTAGTAGGAACATATCTCCAGGGCCATCAACTTTTAGAACACCAACAACAACATTTGCAATATGTCGCCCACTAATATCCGTAGTTTCATCTATCGACAGCCAGATGTTTTGCTCAGCAATAGTAATTCGTATTTTGTTGAGCACATCATTGTAGCATACGGATAAATAGTTCTTTCTCAGTGTAGATTCATCTGGAACTGGATGTGTTGTGTACTTCTCCAAGAATCGCCTGAAGCGTGGATTCTTCAGCTTTCCAATGGGATGTTGCAGGACACCACTATCTCACAAAAATCCTTGCAGAATGATTGCACGGTTGACGATAGACCTGTCTGTTCAAATAACAGCGTTTGCCTGCTGTTATGTTCAGCACTTCGTTTGACACAGCTGCTGTGTTTAGCAGCATTACAGTGCTGTTGCACATTAAAGCGCTTTTCTGCATTAACTTTAACTTCACACAGTTTACAAAATAATATTTTCCCATCAGTACTAAAGAACTTCTCTCCAAATTCTCGAACATATCCTCGCAACTTCACGCTAGCGGAGCACTTTGTTTTAGGCATGCTGAACAAGGCAAAGGCTGTATTCAAACTGGTTACTGGGAACACCTGTGCGACTGAGATGATTATTACGGCAGAAGCCGCCCTTGTTGGCTCTGAGACCGTATTGTCGACTCCGCGCAACACTGTTTTATGTTCAAAACGACTTTTGTGGTACACCGATTTTCTGTTACAGTCCTGAGAAATAAAACTGTGTACTAATTTAGCTGTTTATCTTTCATAGAGCACATTAAATATTGTCTCATGAGCAACATATTCATTTTCTTATTCGTGTGTCCCGTAATATACGAGAAAAACGGTATATGCATTTTTGGCAAAAGTTGACGGAAATATGACCTATTATATTAAAAGTTAGCCGCAATATGACCTATTACTATAATCTGTTGAAATATGACTTTATATGCACAATCAAAATACATTTTTCGACACTAAAATGCCTAGATTTGTGTATAAATTGTTCTAAAATTCACCCTATAGTTCAGAAAAAAATATGACTTGTCATTAAATTCCGGGCACCAGTGATCAAACTGTCGTGTTGGGAAGGAGAAGAGATTATCGTGATCTTATATTTATTGTTACCACTATGTAAATACTTTACGTGATGTCTGGGTTGTGTAAGTGCTTTATGACAATTCCTTAATATGTTTTATTGGGTAACACTGTTTGATTATTTAGGAAATCGTTTGGGTACATGCACTTGTGGGAATAGAGTTCTATTTCTTCCAGTAGCCTCATTATCTTAACTTTATTTGCCAGCTGTAGTATTAATAGGTTGTGTGCTACGTCTGTTACTCTTCACCAACACGTAAGGCGACAGTGGACTTGTTTATAGTTTTTTTTCTAAAAAAAAGAAGATCATCTGTATGTTCACAGAATCCTACGCTGACATTGTTCCTGCTTGGCCTATGTAGATTTTCGGATATCAACTGCAGTTAACCTTGCTTATCGCTGTCCATTGAATAGCTTGTTGTGATTTTTAATACTTGGTTGGCTTTTACTCTGTTCTCTTATTTTTGTGAACGCTAATATTTGTTCCTCAGAAAAGATTGGCTACTTCACATAGACGTTTTCCTAAATATGGCCTGTCCGCTTTTTTCTTTTTCTTTTCAATAGTTGTAATGCAGCGCTGGTTTGTCTTTGTTATTGGTTACGTAGGAATTTATTTCATATTTAATCCATTAATAATATTTAATGAGGATTTTGCATTCCAATCTTTACTTTTGTGACCGTACTGGTCTATCTGGAATAGCGCTATACCCTC
Source organism: Schistocerca piceifrons (assembly GCF_021461385.2). Classification (NCBI taxonomy): domain Eukaryota; kingdom Metazoa; phylum Arthropoda; class Insecta; order Orthoptera; family Acrididae; genus Schistocerca; species Schistocerca piceifrons. The sequence continues at coordinate 237,446,457 of NC_060140.1, forward strand.
CTCCTGGATGCCGCAGATTCAATGCTCGATAAGGGAGCTGACGTTTTCTCATTCCAATCTCTCCAAGACGTCCCAGTTCCGCTCAGCCTGCTGTCGTTTGAGTTCTAGTTTCCTTTCCAGCGGGCGTCAGGGGTGGCCACCCTCCCCCTACTAGTGCCGAGGCGAAGAAAGACTACACTCCACCTGCAGCCACGAGCTTGCGCCACAGACTTTACCTCTACTTTAATCTCCATTGCAAGCAGTTGTTTACTGCAGTTTAGTTCTTCAGTATAATTCAAGCCATAAAAAAACGTATCAGAATTTAAGATCAGAAATATTAAGCCCATCAACACAACTGGTTTCAGAAGTAGTTTCGAAAGGCGTCAGGATTATTACAAGCCGGTTTTGTCCTGATTTTCGATAGAAACAAGCGCCTAAGTTGGACAGATTGTATATGCTGTGCTGCATCAGTGAAACTATTGTAAGTAGGCTGTTTATGTTTTCTGTATGTAAGTAGGCTGTTTATGTTTTCTCTATGTAAGTAGGCTGTTTATGTTTTCTCTATGTAAGTAGGCTGTTTATGTTTTCTTATTGGCAACGTTACGTAGCGCTCAATATGAAAATCACTGGCTGTGCTGTGTGCAGTCTGTGGCTAGTTTGCATTGTTGTCTGCCATTGTAGTGTTGGGCAGCGGCAGCTGGCTGTGAACAGCGCGTAACGTTGCGCAGTTGGAGGTGAGCCGCCAGCAGTGGTGGATGTGGGGAGAGAGATGGCGGAGGTTTGCAGTTTGTCATGAACTGATATATATATATTATGATTTGTGATGATATTAAGGTAAATACATTGTTTGCTCTCTATTAATATCTTTCATTTGCTAACTACCCCTATCAGTAGTTAGTGCCTTCAGTAGTTTGAATCTTTTATTTAGCTGGCAGTAGTGGCGCTCGCTGTATTGCAGTAGCTTGAGCAGCGAAGATTTTTGTGAGGTAAGTGATTTGTGAAAGGTATAGTTTAATGTTTGTCAGGGCCATTCTTTAGTAGGGAGTTTTGAAAGTCAGATTGCGTTGCGCTAAAAAATTGTGTGTCAGTTTAAGGACAGTCATGTAAGAATTGTTCTAAGGGGACGTTTCACTATAAGTGTTTGCACTATACGTATAAAAGTGGAACAATGAGTTACAAATTTCAGAACAAGACGAAATGTGCCAAACTAGTAATTACATGTAGGTACACAATTTAGGACACGTGTAACTGAGCGAGTTGTTATTTTGCACAGGACAACTGTAGCGTACAAAACGAAGTCAAAGAAAAGTTGCGTTGACGAAGATATACATTACACCAAGATTTATATTACACCAACTGATATATATAAGACATATATTACACCAAGTGAAAATGGGTGTAAGTCCAACACATGCCTAATCAAAAATAAAGTTATATGAAAAGTGGCTGGTTAATGTACTTTTTCGAGTAATTCAGTCTACAGTTATGGAACTCAATAACTACTGACACAGATAAAGTAATAATTTGAATTAGGCACAATTCCTGACAGATTAAAACTGTACGCGTGTCTCACAAACTCAGCCCTTTACAGTGTAACCGCGTCATATATTGAGGCACGATTCCCGACCATACTTGACAGCTTCAGTACGGTCCCTACACTTTCCTTCGCCAAAAATTCCGTAGAAGTCTTCCTACATATCTTGCTGTCCTATTGTAACACAAAATACAGTAAAGTAATCGTTTCAGTTCTTTTCTTGCTTGTAAAGAAATAGTTGTCAATAATTTTAAATATTTCCGTAAAATATTTCATATTGTAAAATTGTTGACTTTGTTCAATCAGTTGTGGCTGTACTGTTGCCACTGGTAGCTTTCACAGGTTAGATGTATGAAACATATATTGTACGCTAATATTAATGGGGGTTTGGCAAGGCGCGCCGAAGAGGCATGGTGCGCGGGAAAAGACGAGCGGCAGCGCTTGAACGGAGAGGACGCATATTGCGCTCCCGAGTGCGCCAATGTTTGTGTGATGAATATGGTGGAATGACTCAGTATTTAATCTCCATGAATGACAAATGGTTGAACGGATGTTGCCACTAAAATATTGTTGACGTGGTCAACAATATATATGGGAGCGAGTACCAAATACAACAAATACGTCTCGGCGCCGGAGAAAACTTACGACTGCCAGCTGCACATCATCGCAACTTCTGTGACTTCTTTAGTTTTCTAAAGGAACATTACTTGTGTCTTATTCTGTGTCAATACAATAATTAATTGAACTTCTGCAAATCAGATTTTAATAATAATCGTATTACTTTTATGAGGTTTCTTAGCTGCTCTATAAATGAAATGAGTGTCTGTGATGTATTTACGTAGACTGAAGAAACGAATAAATGTTTGTACGAACACCAGGATTCAGACCTGGCCCTCGTATTCACTAGGCACATGTGCTAACCAGTACGTCATCCTCGCACCCTTAACAGATTCAATACGGTCCCTACATCTTTCCTATACTAAAAATACTGTAGAAGTCTTCCTTCTTACCTTTCTGTCCTATTGTGACACAACAGCTTTGTAGAGGCTCTCCAGCTCTATTGGAATAGCACCTCAGCATCAAACGAAATGGGGGATCCTGCGCGAAACCAAGGCGTAGGTACTTCCCTCAAATGAAACTACACTGAAGAGCCGAAGAAACTGGTACATTTGCCTAATATCGTGTAGGACCCCGCACGAGTACGCAGAAGTGTCACAACACGAAGTGGCGTGGACTTGATTACTTTCTGCAGTAGTGTTGGATGAAACTGACACCGTGAATCCAGCAGGGCTGTCCAGCCTCCAGAATACACACTGAAGAGCCAGAGCAACAGATACACCTGCGAAGGGCCCGCGCAAGTACGCAGAAGGGCCGCTACACGGCGTGGTATGGATAGTTGGACTAATGTCTGAAATAGTGATGGAGGGAATTGGCACCATGAAACCTGCAGGTATGTTAATAAATCCGTAAGAGTACGAGGGGGTGGAGATCTGATGTGAACAGCACGTCGAAAGGCATTCCAGATATGCTCAATGATGTTCATGTCTAGGGAGTTTGCAGGGCATCGGAAGTGTTTAAACTCAGAAGAGTGTTCCTGGAGCTACTCTGTACCAATTCTGGTCGTGTGGGGTATCACTTTGTCCTGCTGGAATTGCTAAGTCCGTCGGAATGCACAACGGACATGAATGTATGCAGGTGATCAGACAGGATGCTTACGTACGTTTCACCTGTCAGAGTCGTATCTAGACGTACCAGGGGTCATATATCTCTCCAACTGCACACGCCCCACACCGTTACAGAGCGTCTACCAGCCTCGACAGTCCCCTGTTGACATGCAGGGTCCATGGATTCATGATGTTGTCTCCACACCCGTAAACGTCCATCTGGAACGAGACTCGTCCGACCAGGCAACATATCTCCAGTAATCAACAGTTCCATGTCGGTGTTGAGGGGCCCAGGCGAGGAGTATAGCTTTGTGTTGCGGGCTCATCAAGGGTACACGAGTTGGCCTTCGGCTCCGAAAGCCCGTATCGACGATGTTTCGTTGAATTGTTCGCATGCTGACACTTGTTGATGGTCCAGCATGGAAATCTGCAGCAATTTGCCGAAGTTTTGCACTTCTTTCACGGTGAACGATTCTCTTCAGTCGTCGTTGGTCCCGATCTTGCAGAACCTTTTTCCGGCCGCAGCGATGTCGGAGATTTTATGTTTTACCGGATTCCTGATATTCACGGTACACTTATGAAATGGTCGTATAGGAAAATGGCCACTTCATTGCTATCTCGGAGATGCTGTGCGCCATCGCTCGTGCACCGACTGTAACATCACTTTCAAACTTACTTAAATCTTATAATCTGCCATTGAAGCAGCAGCAACCGATCTAACAACTGCGGCAGACACTTGTTGTCTTATATAGACGTAAGTGGAGTGGTTAGTTCATCTGTCTAGAGAGCTGGAGACATAGCTTCGAATCCTCGGCTTGGTAGAAATATTCATTTGTCGATTCAGTCCGCATACGTACATCATAATTGGACGAGACTTAAAAAGGGCTCTGGAACCATTCAGCTTCATTTCAAATGTTGAAATGTGTGTGAATTCCTACGGGCTGAAAGTAGTGAGGTCATCGGTCCCTAGACTTACGCACTACTTAAACTAACTTAAGGAAACTTATGCTAAGAACATACACACCCATGCTCGACGGAGGACTCGACCCTCTGGCGGGAGAGGCCGCTGCATCCGTGATATGGCGGCTTAAACCACGCGCCACTCCTAGCGGCCTAGTTTCCTTTGAACTGAGAATCTGTCGAATAAATGTTTTCGTTAAAAGCTACATACTTAAAGCAATTAAATGTCAGTTAAAATTCCTACTGCGCAATTCAACCTTATACTAAATGCAACAGAGAATATATGACATTGTGATAATCACAGATATTGCAATGCGTATTCACGACATGAAAATATGTTTCTCAGAGTTTTCTGGTCTGAAGTGAAATGGCATTGAATCGATGTTGTTTGTTCTGGACATCATCGTTACTGAAGGTGAGCCGTGGCGGCTCTAAAACTGACGGTATGGCTCTTCACTGGCGCCATTAACTGCTTAGGCTGCCAATGTCGAGTCGATCGTGTGTCGCCAACTAAGCTCCTTGGTCGAGGTGTGTATGTTGTTGATTTGGCGGGGCCTGTGGAGGCCATTGCCTGAGGGGCAAATTGCTGGTAAGTTGTGACTTTTCGGGGACTCCGGTTGTCCGGCGCGCTTCTCGAGGAACGGCGTAAGCTTAAATCTGTCGGGGGAAAGACTAGCCGGCTCACTTAAAAATTGGTAGCGGCGAGAGGAGAGACGGGCGTCGCATGCTAACTGGTCGACAAGTTCTCGGCCTACCCTGCGTACTTAAGGTTTACGCCACATCCAAGATTATCTGTGTCAGTTGGAAGCGATAACGTTCTGGCTGAAATCCAGTCAGCTAGAAGTCGCGGCTCCTTCTGACTAAGTATAGTTGAGTATTGTTTTCTTATTTTCACTACTTGATATTGTAAGGCCATGCCTGTGTTATATGAAATAAGGCTTAAATGGCTCTAAGTACCTTGGGATTTAACATCTGAGATCATCAGTCCCATAGACTTAGAACTACTTAAACCTAACTAACCCAAGGACATCACACACATCCACGCCCGAGGCAGGATTCGAACCTGCGACCGTAGCGGTCGCGCGGTTCCAAACTGTAACGCCTAGAACCGCTGGGCCATCCCGGTCGGCAGCAGACTTACGATGAGGTGTCGCAAGCAAATGGCAACATGCAAATAATCAATGTCCTTGGACATATACAATTTCCATGCAAGCAGAGAATACATTTCACAAGTCACGGCTCGTCTTCTAGTGCGCCTTCTAGTGCCCCTAGCCGGCCGGGGTGGCCGAGCGGTTCTAGGCGCTGCAGTCTGGAACCGCGTGACTGCTACGGTCGCAGGTTCGAATCCTGCCTTGGGAATGGATGTGTGTGATGTCCTTAGGTTAGTTAGGTTTAAGTAGTTCTAAGTTCTAGGGGACTGATGACTTCAGAAGTTAAGTCCCATAGTGCTCAGAGCCATTTGAACCAATCTAGTGCCCCCACAGCAAGCTGGAGCGCGCGCTTACGTCATCTTCGTATAGGGGCCGCTCCTGACATTGTGTCGTCCTAGTCAGCGTGATATTGGCTGATGCCGTCTCACAGCCCTCTCTGATGCAACGTTCCAGGCCGATATGCCGCCGCTCGATGTTACGCCGGGAACAGGATGAATGTTGTTCGACATCCAGATAGGCTTGAAATTTGCTAGTACGTTTAACAGTTGTAATTTTAATTCATTTGGCTGATAAAGTTATTTGTTGACCCTGCTTGCAGCCACGCTCAGTTGATGTAACATTTGTTTTCTGGAACTCTGTACTTCCGTTTTTCATGTCCTGGTTTTAATGGCATAATTATTTTAAAAAATTAAATGATTTGATCAGATTTGTGTTTCCCTTAATAAGTTTTTAATTTACAATGGTAATATTGTCATTGAGTAATGAAGTGTACATGCGAAACAACAAATGACAAATGTGTGGGTCCACGTTCCGTGTTTGTCCATTAAGCCATCTCTGGCCTAGTTCTGATGTATCAGAAGGAAAATAGCGATTGCCCAATGTGATTCATACAAAAGGCTCTGTCGATTATCTGCGAACAGTATAACTGATTAGGACATTGAGTTAATACTAATGTTTCAATTATGAAACTATGTATTTATTCCAAATTGGTGGAACAATGTTTTCTTTCTCTGGAAACTTGTTCTCGTGGCAGTAACACAATATCACCGTTAGCCTTTATATATTCTTTGCTTTGAGAAAGACACGGTAACATTATAATAATGCGTGGTGTATTGAATCGCCTCCAGGGCTATAAATCCGGCATCTTCAGTGCGAATGCTCAATCACGTGCGACCTCCTGAGGCAACCTCAAACTAGCGAGCATGGAGGATACGGATGGGGACTAACATCGTGAGTTGCTTCCCTTTCCTTTCCTTTCTCCACCCTCCACCTTCAATTTACATGTATCAGTAACATTAACTCAGCAATAGTTATAAACATAAATTCTCCATTAGGAGGTGCATTCAAGTTCTAAGGCCTCCGATTTTTTTTCTAATTAACTACTCACCCGAAATAGATGAAACTGGCGTTACTTCTCGACGTAACCGCCCTGCAGACGTGCACATTATTCACAACGCTGACGCCATGATTCCATGGCAGCGGCGAAGGCTTCTTTAGGAGTGTGTTTTGACCACTGGAAAATCGCTGAGGCAATAGCAGCATGGCTGGTGAATGTGCGGCCACGGAGAGTGTCTTCCATTGTTGGAAAAAGCCAAAAGTCACTAGGAGCCAGGTCAGGTGAGTAGGGAGCATGAGGAATTACTTCAAAGTTGTTATCACGAAGAAACTGTTGCGTAACGTTAGCTCGATGTGCGGGTGCGTTGTCTTGGTGAAACAGCACACGCGCAGCCCTTCCCGGGCGTTTTTGTTGCAGTGCAGGAAGGAATTTGTTCTTCAAAACATTTTCGTAGGATGAACCTGTTACCGTAGTGCCCTTTGGAACGCAATGGGTAAGGATTACGCCCTCGCTGTCCCAGAACATGGACACAACCATTTTTTCAGCACTGGCAGTTACCTGAAATTTTTTTGGTGATGGTGAATCTGTGTGCTTCCATTGAGCTGACTGGCGCTTTGTTTCTGGATTGAAAAATGGCATCCACGTCTCATCCATTGTCACAACCGACGAAAAGAAAGTCCCATTCGTGCTGTCGTTGCGCATCAACATTGCTTGGCAACATGCCACACGGGCAGCCATGTGGTCGCCCGTCAGCATTCGTGGCACCCACCTGGATGACACTTTTCGCATTTTCGGGTCTTCATGTAGGATTTTGTGCACAGAACCTACAGAAATGCCAACTCTGGAGGCGATCTGTTCAACAGTGATTCGGCGATCCTCCAAAACAATTCTCTCCACTTTCTCAATCATGTCGTCAGACCGGCTTGTGAGAGCCCGAGGTTGTTTCGGTTTGTTGTCACATGATGTTCTGCCTTCATTAAACTGTTGCACCCACGAATGCACTTTCGACACATCCATAACTCCATCACCACATGTCTCCTTCAACTGCCGATGAATTTCAATTGGTTTCACACCACGCAAATTCAGAAAACGAATGATTGCACGCTGTTGAAGTATGGAAAACGTCGCCATTTTAAGTATTTAAAACAGTTCCCATTCTCGCCGCTGGCGGTAAAATTCTATCTGCCGTACGGTGCTGCCATCTCTGGGACGCATTGACAATGAACGCGGCCTCATTTTAAAACAATGCGCATGTTTCTATCTCTTTCCAATCCGGAAACAAAAAATCGGAGGCCTTAGAACTTGAATGCACCTGGTACTTCAGACTGACGACAGGTCATTTAGATGTTGATTTTGGGTGAAAGTATATCCCCGAGTTTGTGTGTTGCTTAAGCAATCGTCACACGGACCGTGCTTTCGATCTTCAACGTGGAGCGTGCCGAGTTGAACGTGCTACTGAACGCCAGAAACAGTGGATTGTGCCTACGGTACGAATGCCTCAACGTGGCAGAGGCGATAGCCGCGAGCTACAGCGGCAGTTGTCGGCTGTATCTGGCTCCCAAGTTAGACATACGAAATGGACGTGTAAAATTCCTACGTTAGTTCTATTAGAATGCAAATGTCGTCCTTCCTCTAAACGCTAATAATGTTGTTCAGCCTGTAGTAAACATGCACTAATCAGCCACCTGATGACCGCCTGCCTAACAGCCGGTATGTCGACCTTCTGCACGGATAACAACGGCGACGCGTCGTGACATGGAAGCAACGAGTCCTCGGTAAATTGCTGTAAGGAGTTGGCACCACATTTGCGCACACGTCACCATATTCCTGTAAATCCCGGGGATGAGGGTGATGGCGCTGATGACCTGTTCAATCACATCCCCAGTTTCTGAAATGGCAAGTTGGTGTGGGGGGGGGAGGGGGGAGGGGGGGAGTGGGCGGTACATAAACTGGAACTCGACAGTGTGTTCCACGAATTCCATCACCTCCTGGCCTTGTGACATGTCACATTATCTTGTTGAAAAATGCCAATGTCAGTGTGCGATACTCCTTGGTCGTCCAGTTACCTTGAACGAGATCCACTGGACCCATGGTTGCCCACGTTAATGTCCCCCAGAGCGTAATGGAGGGGCTGCCAGCTTGTCTCCATCCCGTAGTACAGATGTTCCACTGAAAGACGACGGATTCGCTCCCTCCCATCGGCATGATGAAGAAGGTATCGGGATTCATCAGACCAAACATCTCTCTGTTACTACGTCATCGTCCAGTGGCGATGATCATGTGCCCATTTTACTCGTAGTTGCCAATGTCGTGGTATTAACATTGACCCATATATGGGCTGTCGGCTCCAGAGGCCCATCGTTAGGAGTGTTCGGTGAGCTGTGTGTTCAGACATACTTGCACTATGCCAAGAATTAAATTATGATGTTAGTTCCACCGTAGTTCACCACCTGTCCCGTTTTACCAGTCTTTCCATCCTACGACGTCCGACATCTGCATTGTAGGGTGGCCGCAAAACCCCACGATGTCTGGACGCGGTTTCATCTTGGTGTTGAAGACACTTACCACAGTGCTCCTCGAACACCAGACAAGTCGTGTAGTTTCCGAAATATTCGTGCCGAACCTCCGAGCCATCACAATCCACCCTCGGTCAAACTCAGATCGCATGCCTACACCATTCTACATACGGACAGCACTCACTGACACTGCGCTTAACGTGCGTGTGTCTGACTAGCAGTCATTCCTTGCCAGATGGCGCTGCTATAGCCTGGACGGGTTTATATCGATTGTAGGTCGCTGGTCATAATGTTCTGGTTGATCAGTGTAAATAAAACCTTCCATATCAGTGAGCATGTTTTGAGGCAAAAAGGAAAGTAACATGTTCAGCCAACAAGGAAATCAGCTTATAGAACTTCCATTATAAATAGTGCAATACAAAATTACAATAATTCTCTGCATAAGATAAAAAATAATTCGTCATTTCCACATTCCAGTAAAATCCTAAGGTCATTCTCATTTGATCACTGTTCCTATTCAGTAGCAGAATCTTGACAACACGTGAAACACAAAACTCAAAACATTCTGCAAAATATCGTACTGCAAGCAGTGCAGGCTGTCTTGTAGATTGAGCCAATCGAACGAACTCATTCCTCAGAAAGAGAGTATTTACATTCATATAACACAGAATATTATAGAATGTAATTGTTGAAGTAATAATAAACTATCAGAACCAATTAGAAAACGCGGAAGTTAGTAAAAAAAAAAGGTAGGGTCAGAGAGATGCGAACCACCAAGGCATCATCTGATGACTTACTTCTGTGGCTCTATGCATGCCGTTACCCCGACCGTGACTGAGCGACGACCGTACACAGAGTTTTAGCATCTCCTGAAAGTTTTAATCCTATGTATGTTATCAACTGATATTTAATTATAACAAATTGTATCAAGAACAACGCGGTCTTTGCGGATTCTCAATGTGGCGTTGCATTGAAAAGGTGTACTTTCATAGTATGCAAGTTACAGTAATAGTTTAACGGTCAATATGACGTTTTCTATCGTTTTATTGTAACAAATAAGTTAATGACAGGGTTTCGAAAGATCCTCAATTTCTTGGTGCTTCGAAATGGCAAACATACATATGAGCCTAAAATGAAAACCGAGCGAGGTGGCGCAGTGGTTAGACACTGTACTCGCATTCGGGAGGACGACGGTTCAATCCCGCGTCCGGCCATCCTGATTTAGGTTTTCCGTGATTTCCCTAAATCGCTCCAGGTAAATGCCGGGATGGTTCCTTTGAAAGGGCACGGCCGACTTCCTTCCTCGTCCTTCCCTAATCCGATGAGACCGATGACCTCGCTGTCTGGTCTCCTTTCCCAAAGAACCCAACCCTAAAATGAAAGCCAATATGGCGTCTCACGACTCTGAACTGAAGAGAAATGACGCGCATGTGACGTAGGTGGCGTTCTTCCATCTCACTGGTCTACGTTCAAGGACACGTTCAGTGTATCTGACATGCTAGATATTGCTCTGAACGTTCGGAAAGATTCTCCAACGTGATTTTTCCACGCTGTGTCATTAGAAACTCGGCACGTCCGTGTGCTGATGGTTAACTGCTTCATTACCGCTCTTTATACTTGTCTATAGCACTAATTTAAATGCATCCTTAAGTACGAGTAGAATTACGATTAAATATTAACACGCTCAGGTTAAACAGAATGATGTGAGACACAACTGGGAGAAAGGATGTAGGGGTTTAATCTATCAGAAAGTTTCATAGCAGGTCCCACTCCGCTGTAAGGATGAAAACTTCATTCCGTAAAACTTTCGCGTTGTCCAAAGTTTTCACGTCATTGCTGAGGAAGTTTACAATTTCATGATTTCGGAGAGCTAGACACTGACAAACTCCAACATTCCATTCCTCCTTTTTTTGTATAAAGTGTCCTTGAAGCTGAAATTAGCTCGCAACCAGATTTGTGGGGAAAAGGGTCAAGAAGTCATCAGATAAGGAAAGTACATGTGAAGTACTTTGAATGCGTGACTTTCATAATCGAACGTCGCGTGATTTTGTGAACGATGTGTGGTAGATAGCACCTCATTCGTTGCGTGGTTAGAGAACAACGCACGAAGATCTGTGGTCTCAGTAGTCACGACAATAATTTTTCAAACAGAGATTAGTCACGCGAATTTTTAATTTCCGTGTTGGTTCTATTTCTGGAAGCAAGTGCATTGGAAGATGCTTATGAAGATAAGGTCAGCGTATGGGTTTATAGCTGTGTTATTCTTTGGTTTTCAACAATTCAGAGTTATGCATATTGCAACATAATAGCGGACACTGAAGTCCAAAGTTAAATAAACTTTCCAAACTTCAAATTTTCACACACATTGTTCAGCGTAAATGGTGGGTGAAATGAAGACTGTGACGTAGAATGGACAGGTTCTTTCCAATACAGTGTAATGGAAATGCAGTGTACAATCATAGCTAACATTACATGAACGAGGTTTTTGGTTCTGATTCTAGTGGTATCACAGAAGGCTGAAGGGACAGCTAAGTTTTATTTATCTCACAATCAGTTTCCCATAGTGAGTCGTCGATATCGGTTACATACGTGCACTGAATCTTACATTGACATCTGCTTTTCCTATAAGTGGAATTAATCATTACAAAATGTCGTATTATAAGCTGTCAACCACCAAAGGCATTTTCCTCACTGAATTTCGGGGTAGAGTGGAGTGAAATGGTATTATGTCAGTGCGATTTTACCTGAGATTCCATTTTACCTTTCTGTAATGATTAATTCAACGTAAGCCGTAAAAAAACTTAATCGGTAATGCTCCCTCTTAATTACAGGTTTGTTTTGGCTATAGCGCCGTGCTCAAGTAAACCTGTATGTGCTAAATTTGGTGAGTCTACTTGGGTTTATTGAAGTTGTACCTAAGTCAGTTTGCATACATACTTACATCTAGTTGGAATAGATGCCCATATTGCATCAGCGAATAAACTGTCGACTGCCTACTTGTAGTTACATCGTTATAATCACGTAAGTTTTCCTTGTATATACGAGTTTCCTGAAACACTTTTGACAACTGGTTTGACAGTTTACACTCGGTGATGCTTTATTCAGGATGGCAATTATTGAACTAAATGAGAAACGTAAATTAGTTACAAACTATGGTGTGCACACACTTTATTCAACATGTAAACGTCACTGCAGATATTCGCATTTAGATTATGAGATGTTCGTTACTTCTGCCATCATTGGCATGATGTGTCGCGGACGAACAGCGAAATTCTGCATGACCCCCTGACGTGTCGGAACATCGATGCTGTTGATGATCTCCGGAATGGGAATGGCTGATTTCAGCTCATCAATGTTTTTGGTGTTATTGCTGTACACCTTGCCTTTAATACAGCCCCACAGAAAGGTGTCGCATGTGTTCAGATCCGAAGAATATGGTGGCCAATCGAGGCCCATGCCAGTGGCCTCTGGGTACCCCAGAGCCAGAATGTGGTCCCCAAAGTGCTCCTCCAGGACATCAAACACACTCCTGCTTCGATGGAGTCGAGCTAGGGAATATCGCACACCACACAGTCACCCATTGAGGGTGAAGAGACTTCTTGAACACGAAATGCGCATTCTCAGTCGCCCCAAATGCGCCAATTTTGCTTATTGACGAACCCATACAAATGAAAGTGGGCTTCGTCTCTAAACCAAACAATAATAGGTATACTAATTCTCATCATGCCCCGCGGCCAACCGTGTTGTTTGAACGTCCTAACGCAAACGATTCGGAAGTTATGACTACTTTATTTCATATAGTTCAATAATTGTCACCCTGTATTTACAGTGTTATCTGAGTTAATCATTGATGTTACTTGCGTTTCATTTCTATTATTCGTAGTTTTGTTATAATTTGTATCTTCGGTTATCTTTCGTCTTCTGTTTACTGTGATTTTTGTCCGTTCTCGATTTCCAAAATGTCAATGAAAATTTTCAAGATAATTTTTGTGTTGGAGATCGATTTATTCATTAAGGTTATGGTTTGAATAATTTTTTTGTTTGTATATTTCTCATTCTTCAAAATGTGTTCACGTCATGTCCCTTTGGTATTTTGTGTAGAACTGGTGATGCATTTACGATGTGCTGTTATAACTTCGTTATCACTTTGGAAAACGAGAGCGGATAAAAACCACAATAAATGGGAATCAAAAGATAACCATAGATACAAATTACAGCAAAATAACAATGAACCATAACTAATATATTTGATTAGCAAAGATTACACTGCAAAGATAAAGCATCACAAGAGTAAACGATCAATCCAGGTGTCAAAAGTATTTCACGAAACTAGTCTATACATGAAAAACTTATGTGATTCTAGCGGTATAGCAACAAATAGGCAGTCGACAGTTTGTTCGTTGATGCAATATAATCATTTATTTCGACTAGATGTAAGTGTGTAGGCAAACTGACCTTTACATAGAATCTTTATAATAGTAAGTAGACTCGCCAAATGCAACATCTACAGGTTTAATTGAGAATAGCGTTGTAGCCGAAACAAGCTTGTAGTAAAAAGATAAACAATACTAATTAAACTATTTGCCGCTTACGTGGTATTATTCATTACAAAATGTCGTATTATGATGTTTTCTATGCTGCCCGCATGGCCGAAAAGAACATATTGTCAAAATCTGCAATAGTGTATGCACACTATGCCTCAAAACTAAGCTAATGAGAATATGCTAAGTCGAGTCGAAGATTCCATTGTTGTTGGGAAAAAAAACCTTAAGGATGAAGGGTTCATGTGGTCTGTAATAATTTTCATGTAGTCCACATGTGCCATGATGCCTTCGACTATTGTCACGTCTCCCATCGAAGCCTAGCTGAATGTCCCCGGAACAAAATACTCCGTTCCCAGGGCTGTGTCCAGCCGTTCACCTGTTTTCCCGGATTCTACCATCGATCTACTGAAGGGGGAACGTGGTCCACCGTACTAGGCGACACGTTTCGACTGATCCACGGTCCAACCTCGATGATCCAATTCCAACCGTAGACGCAGACGACATCGCTGTGCCAGTCAGGAGTCTTCTGTTCTAACACCTCGTTCAATAATGGTCAACGGTTTGCACCGAAACGCTTGTACCTCTACCAGCACTGCACTCTTCCGTCACATCTGCCATAGGTCACCAACTATAATGCTTTACAGATAGTACAAGTCTCCAGTATACACATTCTGTTATGAGTCCTGAACGTCCAGCTCTTTACTACGCGTTCAAACATATTTCAGACTTGCAGCCGGTCGTCGTCTGATTCATTGTACGATATTTTGACTGGGCACCTGCCAATCATCTTCAGGGGAGACATTGAAGACTGACGAAGACTTGCTCCGTTCCGCCCTCCGCGCTGCAAGTATTCTGCGCATACGTCAAAATCCAAGTCGACAGACGGTTCAGACTTCACGGCGGGCCGGCCGGAGTGACCGAGCGGTTCTAGGCGCTTCAGTTTGGAACCGCGCGACCGCTACGGTCGCAGATTCGAATCCTGCCTCGGGCATGGATGTGTGTGATGTCCTTAGGTTAGTTAGGTTTAAGTAGTTCTGAGTTCTAGGGGACTGATGACCTCAGCTGTTAAGTCCCATAGTGCTCAGAGCCATTTGAACCTTCACGGCGGCAACGCCCTCGCTGGCGCCTCTGTCGCCTTCGATTAGAACAAATCGTGGAGGTGATGGGGTCCCCGGCACTGTCAAACTGGTAGCCGCTATCGCGGTTCAATGGATCTTCCGAAAGGCGTATTTCCACGGATTCTTTAATAATGAAGTCCCACAAATGCGTAGTTATGGTCAAAATCACAGTTCTGTCATCATCATAGAACTGTAATTCTGACCACAGCTGCATATTTTTGGGATTCCATTATCAAAAATCCGTGGAAATATGCCTGTTGGAAAATCTCATCAACCGTGGTAGTGGCTACCAATTGGGCATTGCCTTGGACCCCATCGTATCCACGATCTGTTCTAACCGAAGATGACAGGGGCGCCAACGTCCGTGGCGAGCGGTAACACAGAGGACAGCTGAGTCCCGCGGTTCCACCAGAAAGGGCCCTGCCGCCGTGAAGTGTAAACCGTCTGTCGACTTGGATTTTGAGGCACGCGCGGAATACTCACAGCTCTATATAGGCGCAGCAAGTCTTAGTCAGTCTTCGATGGCTAACCTGAAGATGACTGTCAGGTGCTCAGTCGAAATATCGTACAATCGATTAAGCGACGACCGGGTGCAACCTCGAAATTTGTTCGAACATTCAATTCGCCAGCAAAATTTTAAAATTCAAACTTTACAACGTACTCGCGGTTTTTCCATCCTTCAGCGACGTTCCATAGACGCTCACGATTGCATCAGGTGATCAGTAGAACAGCTTCACTTTTCTGAGACGCTCCTTCTCAAAGGGCTGGGCAGTAAAAACTAGCCCTTTGTTAAGTCGCTGATGTCAGTGGATTTCCTCATATTCGGCACGTGTCGTCGCCACATAAATGAAAACGAACTTCTGATTCTCTACGACAACGCATGGACTCACAGAAGTCTGCGCAGCCGAGAGGAACTCACAAAACTTCACTGGACCGTTCTTCCTCATCCACCCTGCAGCCCGGATCTCGCACTTTCCGACTTCCATCTGTTTGGTCCAATGAAGGGTGACGGTGGGAGGTTATGGATGCAGCAAGACGTGGCTCCGAAATCGATCATTAAAATGATACCATTCGGCGTACAGACCTTCGCAGTAAGGTATGATAAAGCCATCTCATTGAACGGAGATTATGTTGAAAAATATGGATTTCCAGTCAGAAGACTGAGGAATAATATGGTGTATTGGAATCCTGAATAAACCAACCTTCTTAAAGGGAAAAAATGTGATGCATTACTTATTGAACGCCCGTTGTTGTGTGAGGAAGTGGAGCGATTTTTCTGCACAAGGATTAGTCGAGAAGACCTTTCTGGTCACCTTAATAGTTCGTCTGCTCTGTCCCCTTACGATCCGCAAAGCTGTGGATTTCTCTGCAGTTGCTCGGCAATTGAACCTTTGTAGAGCCGCACTCATGTTCCTAGTTGCTGAGCGACGTTCTACACTACACCACGAAAAGCAATGCTTATGTAGCTCATATGAAGACCGTGGAATGGCTGCATCACATCCACAGCATGATCTTCCCACTCGTGGACACTGTCGCGGTACTGAAATACGGCCTGTTGGCTGTGCAGAGTTCAGTTAACATTGCATAGCAACCGTTAGCAGTTTCTTCTCGGGTTCTGTTCGAATTATTAAGGATATTCACATCGGGATGTAGTAACAGGAAGTCTTATACCACTTCCGGTTGAGTAATGTCTTCGAGGACTGGAGAGCATACTAGGGCGGATAGGGTGAAGAACGACCCCGTGGCAGCGCTGAAAAATGTGAACTAGTCCCTGTTAAAAGAACTATAGCTTCTGAAGGCACAAGGTTGTCAACAACTGCAGGGCCGTTGGTTGCAAAGCCAGTTACATGATGTGTGTAATAAAGCTCCCACGGGGAAGCTAAAACGTGAGTTTTGTGAGAGACTGAACGGCAAATCAATTGTTCGAGGGTAGGTATACGGAACGGCAGTATTAAAGCGGCTGCTTACAAACTTGTGACTTCAACCTATATTTAGAATTTGTCTCTTGGAGGGAAGTCACCACTGCATTCCCTGTCCTAATAATTTCAGCTTCACCAGGGAAGTCCTAAAGTCATTCAGGTTTCACACCAGTATGGCAGCCATGTTATCGGTGAAAATTTTCTGATCTTCCCCGTCACTTCTTGCAGACGAAGTTGTGAACGTATGGTGGCAGAGGGATGTATTTGTCCCTTTGACGAAGAACCAGGATTGGACCCTGTGCAAGATGTGTGACTCGGTCCCGTCTCCAAATACAGCAAGCCAGTTCTATCGTTATTTTATAAGTGTTGTGTTATCATGTTTAACATGACTTAAACATAACGCATTTCGGGTAACATTGAACATAAAGAAAAATACGCGTTGGGATGAAATGCAAAATAAATGTAGTTTCTTATTAATTTCTAAACATATTTTCACAAATGCATGTGAAAAAGTGGTTTCTCAGGGTACCATGTCTCGGATTCTACTGGCACACAGATAAGGGGCCAACTGTCTTGGATAGCCCTTAGCCTAACCACTATTTGTATACGTCTCGCATGATCTGACATTCTGTAGCTATCCTATAGTAGAAGGCTAAAATATAAACTTTAAACTCTTCCTCCAGCTCAGGCAAACTGAACAAATCGATTGGTTCAACTGCATTATTTGTGGTGTAGGACAGACCTTAGGTGGGTAATAAAAGCAACATTTGTCCATTGTCGATTAGTGAGAAACCCCCGAAAAATATCGATTTTTTGAGTACGAAAAGTACCAATTGAGGAGTTGGCCACTTCGATAATTTCTATTGATGGCTGATTGTCTTAAGATGATATTCTCGTGGAACTTTGAGCGTTTTTAGATATTATAATCCGTTACCACGATCCAGGGATCAAAGTTGTCGTACTTATGCATTAAAAATGCGAGTAATAGGCAGTAGTTTTAACAGAGGTTGTGACACGTGGCAAGGATTCTAGAGTCATCACAAAGGTTCTAAGGTCGCCAAACTTTATTTTTAGTCAGCATTTTTTCATCAATAAAACTCTGACATGCTGTCTTTATATAATAGGCACTTCACGCCTATAGAAATATGACCAAAGTAGTATTGCAGTAAAAAATGTGCTGCAAAAGGGTCTTAAAATGTCAAAAGAACTTAAAATGTCTGGCAAAATTTTGTAAAACTGGAAAGACTGCAAATTCAATAAAATATTCGTAATAAAATATTTATTCCTTTATGAGAAATATCATAAGCTGGGCGTTTTCGATGAACTGCGGTCGATGAACGAAGTATTGAGAAAAAACGTAAAGCAAACGGTTTTGTGATAACCTTATATTATGCGTACTTATTTGTTGTTAATACGTGTCAAAGTACATAAATTTCTCTAAGTGTATAAACTGTAAAACGTTCTGTAAAAGGTTCGAATCCTGCCTCAGGCATGGATGTGTATGATGTCCTTAGGTTAGTTAGGTTTAAGTAGTTCTAAGTTCTAGGAGACTGATAGAGAATGGCAGACAGACAGTGATGGTAGGAGAGAAAGGTGACAGTGCCCCAGTGGGAGAGAAGGAGAGAGGAGAGACCGGTGGTAGAAGAGATAAAGTATCAGTGAGTATGTGTGTGTGTGTGTGAGAGAGAGAGAGAGAGAGAAAGAGAGAGAGAGAGAGAGAGAGAGAGAGATGGATGAAGAAACTGGCAGTGGTGGCCAAAGAGAAAGGAGATACTGATGGCAGTGGGAGACAGTGCCAGTAAAAGAGAAGGTAAGAGGCAGCGGTAGGAAAATAGAGGAGACAGGGTAAATGAAAAGAAGGGATGAGTAGGCACAATATATATGCTGAGGGGTGGAAAAATTTAGTTGGATCCCCTGCCCCCCTCCCAATTTTTGAGCTACAGAGGTATGGTGATGATGGAGACAGCGACAGTGACAAAGAAAGACAGCAGGGGACAGCCTAAATGAGAGCGGAGACAGTGGAAGTGGCAATGGAATATATTGTAAATCGATGGGAGAAACACAAGACAGTAGGAGAAGGAGAGTGGTAGTGGCAGTGAGAGGGAGACGCTGAGTATGATGGCTGTAGTGTCGGTAGCTGGACCGACACCGTGAAGTTTATTGTTGAAAATGAAAGCTAGACTAACGCTGTAGCCGATAGTGCACGCAAGGCTAAAGCAGACGGGCGTGAAGTCTGGAACATGAGAACTTATAAATGAATAAGAAGAAAAGTATGTAGATGCTTAGTACTTATCTTTTATTTAGTTCGTGGAATACATCTCTCTTGAATACTTGTAAGCTATAGGCACTGATACAAATGGCGCCTTGCTAGTTAGTAGCCATTAACTTAGCTGATGGCTATTCTGTCTCTCGGCTAATGAGAGAGAAAGGCTTCGTACAACTGGTCGGTAGCTAGGTTCTCGTACAACTGGGCGGTAGCTAGGTTCTCATACAACTGGGCGGTAGCTAGGTTCTCGTACAACTGGGGCCGAGTCCTCTCTCGTATCACGAGACCTGCCTTGGTGGTGGCGCTAGGTCTGCGATCACAGTGGCGACACGCGGGTCCGACATGTACTACATGGACCGCGGCCGATTTAAGCTACCACCTAGCAAGTGTGGTGTCTGGCAGTGACACCACATTCCTCCCCCGCAAATCGGCGAACGGTCGTGAGATAAGGCTTCCGCCCGCCGTGGGGAGGACCACATGTTGACGTATGCGATGAGGTGGGGAGCCTAACAACAGGCGAGGCTGTGCCACCCGCACCCGGCCATTCGGTCCGAGGGGAGCTAGGAAACGCCTGCAAAACTAGTCCAGGGTGCACGTCAACATGCGGTGTATGCGCCCGTAAAGAGACAGGAGGGACCGAAGGATCAATTTCCATTGCGTCGGGGTAGCCGACGCGCGATGACGTCATGTGGTCCGGAGCGGGCGGGAGTTCCATGGCGGAGGACAGCTGGTCACGGGAAGCGATCGGCGGCGCGTGACCCTGGGAGGTGCTTGGCGGCTGCAGCGAAGCGTCGAATGCGGGCGGCGCCGGCGGGAGAACAAGCGGCGGCGGCGGCGGCTGCTGCTGCTGCGGCGGCGGCGGCGCGTCGCCATGGGGCAAAATGGAAGGCATCGTCGGTAACACCTGGGGATGAGGCGAGCCAGTAGATGGGTCCCCAGGGCGCTGACCGGACGGCACCGTCGCTGAAAGCAGACGGGGAGCGGCAGAACCCGATCGACGACAGAGGCGCAGCTGATTGAGATGCCGACGCACCTCACCAGAGGCCCCCAAAACCAAATACATCGCGCGGCCGAGGCAGCGAAGAATGCGCCCAGCGAGCCAACGCCGTGAACCTCGATAGTTGCGATAAAATACAACGTCGCCTGGAGCAAAAGCAGGAGTCTGCCGCTGCACAGGAACCTGATGCGGCGGATGCAGCAAAGATATCAAGGTGCGATGAGGACGACCGTGGAGCAACTCAGCCGGCGAGCGACCATCTCGGGGCTGAGAGCGATACGAAGACAAAAAGAGCAACAATGCGTCCTCCCGAGAATGCGACTCTTTCAATTTCAACATCTGCGACTTGAAAGTCCGGACCAATCGTTCAGCGGCACCGTTGGACTGAGGCGAAAACGGCGCGGATGTCAGATGTTGAATACCATTGGCCTGGCAGAATGACTGAAATTCTGCGGACATGAATTGTGGGCCATTGTCGGAAACAATAGTCTGCGGAAGACCTTCAATGCAAAAGATAGCAGACAACGCTTGGATGGTGGCGGAGGACGTCGTGGAAGACATCCGGACAACAAAAGGAAAATTACTGAAGGCGTCGACCAGAACCAACCATCGAGCATTCCAGAATGGACCAGCAAAATCAATGTGCAAGCGTTGCCAAGGGGAAGTGGCTTTTGGCCATGCAAAGACTTTCCGCGGCGGTGCGGACTGTTGTTCGGCACACGCCGGGCACGAAGAACACATATTCGTAATCGCAGCATCGATTCCGAACCAAGTACAGTGCTGACGAGCAAGTTGTTTCGTTCGCACTATACCCCAATGTCCTTGGTGAAGAAGCCGTAAAACAGAGGACTGTAACGAACGTGGGACCACGACTCTGGACTGATCATTATCAGAACGCAACAACAAAACACCACGTCGAACAAAAAGTCTCTCCTTGTGAGCAAAAAATCGGCGAACCAACGGATCCTCGATCCGAGACTTTGACAAAGGCCATTGCGTAGCAACAAAACGTAAAACAGTAGCAAGGACAGGGTCAGCAGCTGTGGCTGTAGCGACACGACGAAAATCAATCGGAAACGATTCGACCACTTCATCGGTTTCCGAATCAATGAACATGCAAGCAAGTTCGGAAGAATCGAATGCTTTATCCTCAGCAACAGGCAAACGGGACAACGCATCGGCGTTTCCGTGCTTAGCAGTGGACCGATACAAGATATCGTAGCGGTACTGCGAGAGGAAAATAGACCAGCGAATGAATTTCTGCGCTGTACGTGGAGGTACAGGCTTGGTCGGATGAAAAAGCGATGTCAAAGGTTTGTGGTCTGTGATGATGGTAAAGTGACGACCATACAAGAAATCATGGAACTTAGTAACACCAAACACGAGAGCCAAAGCTTCTTTCTCTATCTGTGAATAATTTCTTTGCGCAGACGAGAGCAATTTGGACGCAAAGGCAATAGGGCGATCATGGGAGCCAACTTTGTGCGCAAGCACAGCACCGATCCCGAAATCCGATGCATCTACCATCAACAAAAGGGGTTTCTGGGGATCGAATGGCGTAAGGCAAGTATTAGAAAGCAACGCCGATTTCAACTGGCGAAAGGCGCGTTCGCATTCCGTCGTCCAGACGAACGGAACACCTTTACGGCGTAAGCGATGAAGCGGAGCTGAAATGGAAGAGGCATGGCGCACATATTTATGGTAATAATTAATTTTACCCAACACACTCTGTAGCTGTTTCACATTTTGAGGGGAAGGCAATTCTTGTATGGCACGGAGGTGCTCTGGACTCGGATGTATGCCTTGGGCATTAATGACATGTCCCAGGTATGGTAAGTCACGAGCAAAAAACACACATTTGTCCTTCCTCAAGCGAAGACCATTTTGCCGCAAGACCTGAAATAATGTTCGTAAATTCGCAAGATGATCTTCTTCTGTCTGTCCGGAGATCACTATATCGTCCAGATAGTTTGCTGCAGTAGGGACCGACGCACAAATAGTTTGTAAATATTGCTGAAACAAGGCAGGGGCGGATGCACACCCGAAAGGCAGTCTTTTGAAGCGGTACAATCCAAGATGCGTGTTAACCACCAATACGCGCTGGGATTCGTCGTCCACCGGTATTTGCAAGTACGCATCGGCTAAGTCCAACTTTGAAAAATATTTTCCCGGGCACAGTTTAGCAAAAAGATCTTCCGGGCGGGGCAAAGGAAAAGTAGCAGTCACTAGCTGTGGATTCACTGTGGCCTTGAAGTCCACGCAAAGTCTCAATTTTCCGGAAGGTTTTGGCAAAATGACTAAGGGTGAGGCCCAGAGAGAAGCTTGCACACGTTCAATTACACCCTGTGATTCGAGATCGTTTAATGTTCTTGCGACCTCATCACGCAATGCGTGGGGAACATTGCGCGCTCTGAAAAATTTCGGTTGCGCGTTTACCTTCAGTTCTAAATGTGCTTCATAGTTTTTAGCGCAACCTAAGCCCGGTGCAAAAACGTCTGCAAATTCGTCACACAGCCGAGAAACACTGTCTGTAGGCACAGTCTGATTCACTGATAGGACCTGATTTACAATAGACATGTTAAACAACTTAAATAAATCTAGACCAAACAAGTTCACTGCAGAAGAAGAACGAAGAACGTAAAATGACACAAGTTTTGTTTGTCCCTTGTATGTTGCAAGAAGGCTGCACTGCCCTAACACAGGAATTTTCTGTCCGGAATATGTAGTTAGCTTAACATTTGCGGCACGCAACGGAGGTGCGCCCAGTTGTTTGTACGTGTCGTGATTGAGCAATGAAACTGCAGCTCCGGTATCGAGCTGGAATGGTATCACTTTGCCTTCAAAGTCTAAGTCCACAAAAAGTTTATTGTCCTGCTGACGACAAGAGCGACTGTTGTGTGCAATTGGAACAGACACTGGTACAGAATCACTGGCTAATTGACGTGATTTCCGGCGACGTCGACGCACAGTTTTTGTGGGACGAACACAGTTACTGTTAGAGAAAGTGTCACCGGACGAAGCGGAATTAACGACATGAATGTCCATAGGCGAAGGTCCACGAGCCTGAGTGTCCTTGGTTCGATTCCGGCGCGAAGCAAAGGGCCTGGAATGATTGTGATTGTCTGATCTGAGCTTTTTCTGGCAAACACTTTGAACATGTCCTTTCTTATTGCAGAAAAAGCAAATAGCTTGGCGTGACGGGCAATGTTCACGCGAATGTCTAGTAGCACACCGCGGGCATGATTTCACTGCATTTGTGGGCTGGCGCGGCACACCTGGCTTAGCGCGCGGCGGCAGCCGTGCGGACGGCCGCGAGGGCAGTTGACCGGGCCGCGTTGCGCGAGCGCGCCCGGCGGGCCGGGTAATGTTACACACAGCTGGCGAAGTTTCAAAAGATTCCTGAGCACAGTCAAGTGTGTCCTGTCTATCCAATATGTCTATCACTTGTTGAAGGGAGGGATTAACTAGTTTCAAAATTTGCTCCCGTATGCGAACATCAGAAACGTTCTGTGCAATTGCATCACGTACCATTGTATCTGAATAAGAAAGACCACAGTCACATTCAAAGGCACAGTCCCTAGTAAGTCCTTGCAATGTTGCTACCCACTCCCTATTAGTTTGACCGGCCGTACGTTTTGTACGAAAGAACGTATACCGTTTTGCAACCACATTAACTGTTTCTTTGAAATAGGCATCTAATGCAGACAAAATTTCCTCGTAGGACAGAGTTGCTACGTCTCGTCGGGGAAACAATTTCACTATCACACGGTACGTGGACACCCCGACACAAGAAAGCAAAAACGGCTGCCGCTCATTACCTTGAATTCTGTAGGCAGCGAGGTGGAAGGCAAACTGGCGGGACCACTCTTGCCAGGTCTCTTGGTTCGGGTCGTAGTGCCTAAAAGGCGGTGCAACGGCAGGTTGTGGCTGCGGTAGCGGTGAAGCGGCGGCGGCCGCATCGGTGTGCAGCGCACGTTGACCCTGGACGAGCTGTCCAAGGGCATCCAATAACGCCTGCGTCTGCTGATTCTGCAAGCGATAAAATTCGGACAGTACATCTGGAGAATGTGGCGAAGCCATGACACAATTAAATGTAAGCAATCAGAAAAAGTTCACTTTTCCCTCGTCGCCAATAAATGTAGTGTCGGTAGCTGGACCGACACCGTGAAGTTTATTGTTGAAAATGAAAGCTAGACTAACGCTGTAGCCGATAGTGCACGCAAGGCTAAAGCAGACGGGCGTGAAGTCTGGAACATGAGAACTTATAAATGAATAAGAAGAAAAGTATGTAGATGCTTAGTACTTATCTTTTATTTAGTTCGTGGAATACATCTCTCTTGAATACTTGTAAGCTATAGGCACTGATACAAATGGCGCCTTGCTAGTTAGTAGCCATTAACTTAGCTGATGGCTATTCTGTCTCTCGGCTAATGAGAGAGAAAGGCTTCGTACAACTGGTCGGTAGCTAGGTTCTCGTACAACTGGGCGGTAGCTAGGTTCTCATACAACTGGGCGGTAGCTAGGTTCTCGTACAACTGGGGCCGAGTCCTCTCTCGTATCACGAGACCTGCCTTGGTGGTGGCGCTAGGTCTGCGATCACAGTGGCGACACGCGGGTCCGACATGTACTACATGGACCGCGGCCGATTTAAGCTACCACCTAGCAAGTGTGGTGTCTGGCAGTGACACCACAATGGCTTCGCTGCAAAGAGAGACTGGATAAAAGGAGTTTGAATGTTCTGTGTTAAAAGAGCACAAATATGCTCGTATTCCTAAATTTTTGGCGGGAAAGTTGGAATGAGGTCTGAGGCTCCTGCTGACCTAGTTTTCTGCCCTTCTTTTGAAGTGGGACATATCACCTTTCTTGTGCCCTTCAGAACCATTTTTACTCTATTTTATTCTACGGTACTATACGTTGCACGAGATATTGCTGGCGGAATTCGAGCGAATTAACAGTTTTTCAGGGTGCAATAAGTTGAATCAGAGCGTGCGGTAGTATACAGACGGGTATCATCGTGCCACTATAACAGTACTAACTTCGGTTCCATGTTGGATGCAGTGTCACCGTGTATTACAATTACAGAACATGTGAACATTGTAGGAAGACGACACGTACAGTCCAGGAGAGATGCACAGAGCACCGCAGGTACTCCCGTCTCTTACAACCTAATAAATCTGCGGGGGCCGAGCACTGTATTGACACTGGGCACTCTAAGGTGTACAATAACGTCGAAACTTTAACCTCGACTTCATCTTTCTGCGACTCAGTAGCGAAAGAAGCAACTAAAATTCGGTTAGAGACGAATTTAATTACTAGAGATAGCGGCTTCAGCTTGGACAAATCATGGAATCCGGCAATTTCTGTAATTAAATCACAAAGACGTCGCGGCGGTGCAGCTCTGCGTGACACATCGATACCACCGTGTGGAACGATTGCGCAGCAATAGATTTAATTTTGAAGCGTATGTTACATATCTTTGTCGCCTGCCAACGTCTCTGGCGCCTTGAATATCTTTGGCCGCATACGCAGTGGTTCGGCCGAAATATTAGAAGAAGAAGCTGAATTTACGTAGATGCACGCCCGAACTTGTATGGAACATTTTGGGAATATATTTGTATTTAGTGAGTATCGGGTCTGGCTGCAACATTTCACAGCATTTTATTCGATGTGATCGAATATCATATTTTAGTTTTTTAATTGAAAAGTCGCCAGCCGCCAAGTAGTCAGCAGTTATATTAGCGGTCCAGTATGAAAGGAAGTCCATCTACCATTCCTTCCCTCCATCCGCCCCTACCATCAATTAGACGAATTAAAGTATTTAACAAGATCATACAATAGTCCAAACCCCATATCGTCATAATTACTTGGGCGTTGGGATCAAAGTCATACACAATCTAGCCTCTTACATTCTGAATGGACTCTATGATCAATAAATGACTATACACAAAATGTACAAAATGAATTATCGTCAAGACCATAAAATCACATTATTAATTAGATCGTCACATCATAAAGGTATTGCTGTTTTGATAATAATAATTATAATTCATGGGTATTGTGTTTGTAGAAAGCATTTGTTCTTTGTTCGCAGCCTCGCTTTTCAGAATATCTGTTGTGAAGCATTCGTACAACTGTCTCATGAATCAGTACAGGGAGTGTTACACACCAGTTCTCAAATGTGTGATATACGAGGGCTGTTTTTGTTTCGAGGTCTGGTAGGTCGTAAAAACGGTAACCGTAGTCAGAATCAAAAATGTTCTCAAAAAATGGTTCAAATGGCTCTGAGCACTATGCGACTTAACTTCTGAGGTCATGAGTCGCCTAGAATTAATTAAACCTAACTAACCTAAGGACATTATAAACATCAATGCCCGAGCCAGGATTCGAACCTGCGACCGTAGCAGTCGCTCGGCTCCAGACTGTAGCGCCCAGAACCGCACGGCCACTCCGGCCGGCCAAAAATATTCTATTTGTAGCATTTAGCTACATCTTCCTGCATCTTCTCTACATCGTTGCCGCTCCTTCTAAGACACGTAGAGTGGTACCAAGTTCCAAATACCCTCGTCATAGAAGGCGGCTACCTGTGCTTTCTGCCAATTCCCTACGACAACATCCAGCTCGTTGTCTCTGCCAAAATGTTGTCCTCATAACCGGCGGTTGATATGAGCAAAGAGACGAAAATCATTGGAAGCCAAGACCATTCTGAGTGGTGGGTGATCAAACACTTCCCATCAAAAACGCTGCAATAGTGTCTTTGTTGCATTTGTAGTGTGCGGCCGAGCATTGCCTTGGAGGAGGAAATGCGTGACAGTTGTGTTATGTGGGCTGCATGAAATGAGCCGGAACCCTTTGGCCTGAAGAAATCAAATTACAGAACTTGGCGGGAGATTCTGTTGCTCTAGAAATCCTTTTACATGTCCGCTGTGCGCTCGGAACTGAAAAGCATGACGTCACACCGTCGACCGGCGTACTGTTGACACCGCAAAACACATCCATGCTAAGCTGAATCTGATTTTAACCTTGTTTTGATTACGTGACCGATCGGAGCTTGAAAAATCAAATAGCCCTCTTACTTGGAACAACAGGATCAGGAATACTTTATCTCAATATCAAGTACTGTAAGACAAGGAAATAAATTAATATGTTGCAATATTACGCACACTGTGGGATGCGTAAATACCCATATCGTTCAGTAGTGTAACACACGTTAAAGCTTCTGTACCATTAGGCACCGTCAAAAGTGAAATCAGCGGTAATCATGCAGTCAGACATAAAAATCTTCCTTGAGAATCTCATGTTGGCTACCACACACATTGGGCTAACGTAGTCCCAGAACATGTTGTAGTTAATATAGGACACGTTTGACAAATGTTGCGTAACATTCTCAGTATTTACTGCCTTTCAGTATTTGAAAATCAGTGTTTTTACAAGCCGTTGGGGAAAGGTGTCCGTCTTAAATGCGTCTGTGTGCGTGCGCGCGTGTGTGTGTATGTGTGCGTCTGTTTGCGAATGTGGACTCGAGCGCGTCTCGTTTCGTGGGACGACATTTAATCTGACCAGTTATGGTCATACCTCTGCAAGATATATGAAAGAATTTAAGTTTCGGTGCACGCACGATGTGTGATATAGTTCTGTTTGTTGGCGTGAGGCAATCGGAGAGAGTGGTTCGAGCTATAAACGTCACTGTGAGCAACGTAACACGAATCATGTGTAATGCTCGTGTACCCTTCAGTGTTCAATACAGGAATATCGCCACAGAAGTGGTTAGATTTGATCATAAATGGCCATAAAGACATCACAAAGTCAGCATTCAGTGTTTACTTTAAGCGACGCGTATCCATTACATGTTCCACAATATATAAATATGACTATTGAACAATACGTATGTATACACAGGCGTCCATTGACACAAAAATATTCTTTCATATGAGTGTGCGAAGAGGTTTAACTTCATATGTTTAGTTCGAGAATAGAACAGCTATGTTGTAGTTTTTGTATTCAGCATAGAGATAATTAACTAATTTCCTTCAGTTGTCTTTTTACTCCATAGAAATGTACTTCTAAGAAGTCTGCTATTGCAAGATACAATTATTTATATATTTCGTAAGTCATTAATGTTTTCCGCCGATGTTCCATAATCCTATACTGTGTTCTCTGTTTCATTATTCGAATTTTTGAATCAACAGTGATTTTTTGGGACCAAATGAGGTAAATGGCTGAAGTGGGAATATTATTATAAAAATGTATTTAATTTCTACCTAGAGTTTAATATACTTAAACGTTTTTGAAATGCGCACTTTTAAATTCTGCTGTTACGAAATTTTCGTCTAAGCTCCATTTAGCACTCGAAAATTTCATTCATGGATAAAAAGTGCACATCATTACGTAAAGACCGTTCTAGAAACCTGAAGTACATGCATCGAAACGTGAAAGAAGATCAAAAACGAAAGCGATTGCTTTCCAGAAAAGTAGACTTGCAGCCCACGTAATTTTTAATTCTAGTTTCGTCCGACATTTTGGTTAATGAAGGTTAGTGGCTGAGTTTTATACAGCAAAATAATCAAACGTTCAACAACATTATAATTATTATTGTAATAATGAATAAGCAGAGGATGTGCAAGAAGTTTAATTAATGTTTCCTGATCATTTCGATATGGAATTCTTCCTTATTATTCATATCTGGGCCCTACTGGACCACCATTGGTACAACATTGGCATTCTCAGAGCATTGTTTCAGCTTTCCTTTGTGCCTACGACTTTCATTCCCTCAGAACCGATTTCTTTCTGCTCACCAGCCAAAATTCTCCCTGCCTTCTTTGGTTCTTCTGCCATGCCAAATGTCCAGTAGTGAATTTTCCGCATAAATATTTTCATCTGGTAATACAAGTTGTGTTATTCTTGCATCATTGAGGTCCTCTTTTATTGCACCGACCCATTATACAACTTCCATCTTTTGTTTGCAGCAAATTTCACAAGAATCGACAACCTCTCTAGTTAATATGGTTGGTTCCATTGTTTTAATATGGCCATAGAATTGTAGCCTGCGTTTTTTACTTATTCGAATACATATTAGTACACTTTTCAATTTCATTATTTTTTTCTTAGTCTTTAAGTTCCTCCTTCGGTTTAATTTGGACCTACATTTACCGTATACTTTTCATCCTCTCTTTCACATTTCTTGGAAGTCTCTCTTTCCGTTTAAAACGCGTGTCTCACCCAAATAAAGATACTCCGGTTTCATCACTATTTTGTAGTTGTCCCAGTTTGGTGTATTGTGAGATGCATTTTTTGTTATATCTGTCTCTCGTAACCGTGAAAACTGCTTCCATTTTGTGGCAATGTATTTCATAGCCAGTCTTTCCCAGAGCGGTTTCCTGAATTGTTTCGGCTAAATATTTACACTGAGAAACCCTCTAGAGTTTCCTCTACTCATTCTTAGATTGTTGGGTGACAGGTTGTTGCTGTAAACGCATTTTTTAAAGATATTTGGTGCCATACTCATTATACTGTTTCTTTAAGGATTTCTGTTGGTTTTTGTGCTGTTTCAATGTCCGGACATACACTTACGGAGAAAAAAACCGCAACACCAAGAAGAAGTTGTATGACATAAAGGAAAGTTGATTTACGTGTTTCTACTTCTGAAAGATTATGTCTATTCCTGTTTCGTGCCGGTCGCATAAGAGTCGCACTAATAGCGCCACTATGACGATTCAAACCAGGTTTACTTTAAACACATGGACATCTCGTATAAAATCCTGAAAACAGGTATGGCTCTTTTTGCTTCTGATGAAGGTATATTTAGATATACCGAAACCGTGGTCAAGGATTTCAATACATCTTTATCCTTCAACTGTTTGGGTGTTATCATTTACTTCAACATTTTGTTCGTTTTCGCTACCGTGAAGATTTTAAACAGTTGCTGCTTCAGCCATGTTTAAAATTTTGAAATTACTTTAAATACACGCTGTAACTGTTGTGAGCGTTAGCTAACTTTGAGACTGGAGTGGTGAGCTGATTTTAGTCAAGAGCACCTTTATGACGACAAAGACGCCATTATCAGTATCTCACTGAGTTTGAATGATGTCGTGCAATAGGGCTACGAGAAGCTGGCTGTTCCTTCTGCGATAGCGGGGAAAGTGTTTTGCAGGAACGTAGCCACTGTACATGACTGCTGGCAGCGGTGGTCACGAGGGTGTACAGCAGTCGCAAGAAGACGGGACTCCGGACGACCACGTGGCACTGCCAAGAGGGAAGACCATCGTGTTCAGCATATGCGTACGCGTATACGCATCGTGCATCTGCGGTAGAATGTGAGCAGCAGTTGTCACCTCACTGTCACAACGTCATGTTTAGGGTACGGCTCTAGCGGATCGTACTGCGGAGCAGCAGTAGCCACCACCGTGACACAACGAATTGTTACGAATCGGTTACTTTAAGG
Source organism: Schistocerca piceifrons (assembly GCF_021461385.2). Classification (NCBI taxonomy): domain Eukaryota; kingdom Metazoa; phylum Arthropoda; class Insecta; order Orthoptera; family Acrididae; genus Schistocerca; species Schistocerca piceifrons. The sequence continues at coordinate 237,476,879 of NC_060140.1, forward strand.
ATAGTTCCGAATCAGAAACCCTCGTATAGGGTGTCCAGAAACTACAGAAAGGGCATCAGTCTGAAAGGATGCAGGGCAAACACAGGAAAGTAGAACAAGAAGCAATCGGTATTATCATTGTAAACTCTTGTAGTTGTGCTCGAAAGGAACCAGCGCTAATTAGAAGCAATAGAATATGAAAGGAATGCGGGCTAAAGCTGGAAATAAGTTAAGTCAAAATTTTGCACAGGACCTGACCGTGTTCAGAAAGGATAGATTAAATGCAGTTGGTGGTGGAGCGTCTATAGTTGTCTAAAGTATTTTAAGTTTAAGTGAAATCGAAGTAGATAGTTACTGTGAGTTAGTATGAGTGGAGGTTATAGTTAACAACCGGAAAAAAATTCATAACTGGTTCCTTTTACCGACCCCCCTACTCAAATGATACAGCTGCTGAACAGTTCGAAGAGAACTTGCGTCTCGTTGCAAACAGGTATCCCACTCATATAGTAATAGTTGGTGGTGACTTCAGTCTACCCTCGATATAGGCGAAAATATATGTTTAAAGTCGGAGGTAGGCATAAAACGTCGCTCCAAATCGTTCTGAATGCGTTTTCAGAAAATTACTTTGAGCAGTTAGTTCAGGAGGATATTCGAAGTTTAAATGATTGCGAAAGCGTACTTGACCTTCTAGCTAAAATTAATGCTGATCATCAAGACGAATTAAGAGGTTACTGACCACAAGTTTGTTGCAGCGAGAATGAATACTGAACATCCAAAGGCACCAAAACTAAACGAAAAACACATCTATTTGAAAAATCAGATAAAAATTTGCCTCAGGCCTTCCTAGGACATGGCCTCCTCTCCTTTCAGTCTGAATTCGTAAGCGTAGACCAGACGCGGTTTAAATTCAAAGACATAATATCGACGGCTATTGAGAGACATACAACAAACAAATTAACAAGAGACGGTACTGATCCCCCAAGGTATACTAATCAGGTCAAACACACTTTAAGAACCAACGAAAAAAGCATGCTTAATTTCAAAGACCACAAAACCGTCAACATTGGCGAAGTTTTACTGAGGCTTGAAATCTAAAGCAAACTACAATGCGAGATACTTTCAGTATTGGCCGCAACAAAATTCTGTCTCGAAATCGGGCAGAAAATCCGAAGGAATTCTGGTTGCATGTAATGTACACTAGCAGAAAGACAATCAACAACTTCGTTGCGACCGAACAAACCGGCGCAGTAGTTAGCACGCTGAACTTGCATTCGGGAGGACGACGGTTGAAACCCGTCTCCGGCCATCATGATTCAGGTTTTCCGTGGTTTCCCTAAATCGCTCCAGGCAAATGCCGAGATGCTTCCTTTGAAAGGGCACAGCTGATTTCCTTCCCCACCACTGACACTATCGGAGCTTGTGCTCCGTCTGTAATGACCTCGATGTCGAAGGAACGTTGTTAAACACAAACTTCCTTCATTTCCTTTTACCTTCACTGCGCTATAACAATGATGCTGCTACTGATGACAGTGTTACTAAAGCAGAGTTATTAAATTCGGTTTTCCGAAATTCCTTCACTAACGAAGACGAAGCAGATAATCCAGAATTCGAGTCAAGAACAAATGCCAACTCGAGCAACAGCGAAGTAGATATACTTGGTGTAGCAAAGCTGTTTAAATCGCTAAATAAGGCAAGGCCTCCGGTACTGACTATATAACAATCAGGTTCCTCTCAGAGTATGCTGATACAATAGCTCCAAATTTAACAATCACACACAACTGATCGCTCGTTGAAAAATCCGTACCTAAGGACTGGATAGCCGCACGTCACACCATTACTCGAGAAATGAAAATGAGTAATTCGCTGTAATACAGACCCATAGCACCACAGTCGATTTGCAGTAGGAATTTCGAACATATGCTGTATTCTGACATTATACGTTATCTCGAAGGAAACGCTTTATTGACGAACAGCCAACAAGGATTTAGAAAATATCGTTCTTGTGAAGCCCATCTGTCTCCTTATTCTCATGAAGTAATGAGTGCTATTGACAGGGAATGTAAAATTGGTTCCCTATTTTTAGATTTCCAGAAGGCTGTTTACACCATACCTCACAGGCAGCTTGTAATAAAATTGGGTGTCTGTCGATTATCGTCTCAGTTATGTGACTGAATACGTGATGTACTGTCAGAAAAGACACAGTTCGCAATAATTGACGGAAAGTTAACGATTAAAATAGAAATAATATCTGGCGCTCCACAAGAAAGTATTATAGGCCCTTTTGTTGAATGTTTGAGGCTTTAAATTTACACTGGTTGACAACTGCTGGGTGGTCGTTGGTGCACGTGGACGTGGTGCAGTAAGCCTCTCCAATGCATCCCACATCTACTAGAAGGGATTTAAGTAGGGGGAACGCATAGATCACTTAATTTGCTGATTATCCTCTCGTTGCAAGGGCTGCAGCACCTTGCGCTGTATGATGTTGTCGCGCATTGTGAGCCATAAAAATGAGGGAAGGGCAATATACACTCCTGGGAAGACGCATGTGGGGAAGGAGCACAGTGTCGCCATAACGTTCACTGATGAGAATACCATGTTTAAATATTTGGAGGTCAGTACACCCATGCAACATGATGCTTCCCCACACAACACCTGGGCCATCAAAACGATCATGTTAGAGAATTTTCTTGGGTGCATTATGTGTTTCCACCTCTCTCCGTATGAGGGTATGTCCAGCATTCTAGAATATAATCGTTTCAGTGACTTAATGCCAAGTCAATTTCGTCCTTAATTTTGCATACAACTGTAGCTTCACTCGGTTAGATAGTGGTGTAAGTCAATCTTTGGTCCTCTGCCTTTCAGCAATGTGTGTAGGACAAAGTCACGCAGAGGAATTTCGGGGCACTGATCCACTTACCGTCCCGAAGGCACAGCCGGCGTGACAGCGGAAGTTACGTTCGGAGTGATACTGAAACGTCACCTTAGAAAAATTAATGAATTACTGTGCTGATAAACCCCTTACGTTATTTGATTTTCAAACAGCTGAGCAGAACTGAACGTACTCAGACATTTCGCTCTTTACTTATTCTGATCAACACTAAACTGACACACAATATTTTTAGCGCAACGCAATCTGACTTTTAATAATCCCTACAAAAGAATGGCCCTGACTAACATTAACCTATACCTTTCACAAATCACTTACCTCACAAAAATCTTCATTTCTCGAACTACTGCAATACAGCGAGCTCCACTACTGCCAGCTAAATAAAAGATTCTAACTACTGAAGGCACTCACTACTGATAGGCATAATTAGCAAATGAAAGATTTTCATAAAGAACAAACAATGTATTTACCTTAATAGTGTTCAAAAGTCATTATATATATATATATATATATATATATATATATATATATATATATATATATATACACTCCTGGAAATTTAAATAAGAACTCCTTGAATTCATTGTCCCAGGAAGGGGAAACTTTATTGACACATTCCTGGGGTCAGATACATCACATGATCACACTGACAGAACCACAGGCACATAGACACAGGCAACAGAGCATGCACAATGTCGGCACTGGTACAGTGTATATCCACCTTTCGCAGCAATGCAGGCTGCTATTCTCCCATGCAGACGATCGTAGAGATGCTGGATGTAGTCCTGTGGAACGGCTTGCCATGCCATTTCCACCTGGCGCCTCAGTTGGACCAGCGTTCGTGCTGGACGTGCAGACCGCGTGAGACGACGCTTCATCCAGTCCCAAACATGCTCAATGGGGGACAGATCCGGAGATCTTGCTGGCCAGGGTAGTTGACTTACACCTTCTAGAGCACGTTGGGTGGCACGGGATACATGCGGACGTGCATTGTCCTGTTGGAACAGCAAGTTCCCTTGCCGGTCTAGGAATGGTAGAACGATGGGTTCGATGACGGTTTGGATGTACCGTGCACTATTCAGTGTCCCCTCGACGATCACCAGTGGTGTACGGCCAGTGTAGGAGATCGCTCCCCACACCATGATGCCGGGTGTTGGCCCTGTGTGCCTCGGTCGTATGCAGTCCTGATTGTGGCGCTCACCTGCACAGCGCCAAACACGCATACGACCATCATTGGCACCAAGGCAGAAGCGACTCTCATCGCTGAAGACGACACGTCTCCATTCGTCCCTCCATTCACGCCTGTCGCGACACCACTGGAGGCGGGCTGCACGATGTTGGGGCGTGAGCGGAAGACGGCCTAACGGTGTGCGGGACCGTAGCCCAGCTTCATGGAGACGGTTGCGAATGGTCCTCGCCGATACCCCAGGAGCAACAGTGTCCCTAATTTGCTGGGAAGTGGCGGTGCGGTCCCCTACGGCACTGCGTAGGATCCTACGGTCTTGGCGTGCAACCGTGCGTCGCTGCGGTCCGGTCCCAGGTCGACGGGCACGTGCACCTTCCGCCGACCACTGGCGACAACATCGATGTACTGTGGAGACCTCACGCCCCACGTGTTGAGCAATTCGGCGGTACGTCCACCCGGCCTCCCGCATGCCCACTATACGCCCTCGCTCAAAGTCCGTCAACTGCACATACGGTTCACGTCCACGCTGTCGCGGCATGCTACCAGTGTTAAAGACTGCGATGGAGCTCCGTATGCCACGGCAAACTGGCTGACACTGACGGCGGCGGTGCACAAATGCTGCGCAGCTAGCGCCATTCGACGGCCAACACCGCGGTTCCTGGTGTATCCGCTGTGCCGTGCGTGTGATCATTGCTTGTACAGCCCTCTCGCAGTGTCCGGAGCAAGTATGGTGGGTCTGACACACCGGTGTCAATGTGTTCTTTTTTCCATTTCCAGGAGTGTATATATAGTTCATGACATCCAGTCTTCCAAATTTACTGCCTCTGATGGACACACGTCCAGATCATCCGCTCTCAAAACTCCGCCATCTCTCCCCCCACATCCACCACTGCTGGCGGCTCACCTCCAACTGCGCAACGCTACGCGCTGTTCACATCCAGCTGCCCAACACTACAATAGCAAACAACAATGCAAACCAGTCACAGACTGCACACAGCACAACCAGTGATTTTCATACAGAGCGGTACGTGGCGTTACCAATAAAAAAACCTAAACAGCCTACTTACGTAAATTAAATTTTTTGTGAGTGCACAAGTGATGGTTTATGGACTTGCTATATTATCCAGAAGACTCTTCGATGGTGATTGTGCACCTGCACAGTTGCAACAGGTGGCTACTGGCCGTCTCTACAAGGACTACAGTGGGTCTGCACCTTTGATGATCCACCGGTACCATTATTTCTACAAGAACTGCAATGGGTCTACACCTCTGGTGGCCCACCAATACCACAATCTCTACCAGGACTACAGTGGGTCTGCTCTGTGATGACCTACCTACCAATATTCTTCAAAACAGCGCTGTCTTTCCGTTGGAAGGACAATACTACTTCTTCAAGACTGCATGGAAATCCACTCCTTCTGTGTGCAATTTCTTTTACTAATGAGACTTTGTGAAAAATCTGTAATTACTATTGTGATAAATGCTCATGACTGTCCTTATGAGAACAATTTTTGCTTTTGATCAACAGTGTATCAATTAGTGTGTGCATTTGATATCTTTGTTATTGTAACTATGAAATTTTTTTTCAAACCTGTGTTGGCCACTGCCCAAAACAATTTGTAAAATTTTTTGTGGGGAGCATGGGGGCTGTGTAAGTAGGCTGTTTAGGTTTTTTTATTGGTAACGCCACGTACCGCTCTGTATGAAAATCACTGGCTGTGCTGTGTGCAGTCTGTGGCTAGTTTGCATTGTTGTTTGCTATTGCAGTGTTGGGCAGCTGAGTGTGACAGCGCGTAGCGTTGCGCAGTTGGAGGTGAGCCGCCAGCAGTGGTGGATGTGGGGGGAGAGATGGCGGAGTTTTGAGAGCGGATGATCTGGACGTGTGTCCATCAGGGGCAGTAAGTTTGGAAGACTGGATGTCATGAAATGATATATATATATATATATATATATATATATATATATATATATATATATATATATATATATATATATATATATAATGACTTTTGAACACTATTAAGGTAAATACATTGTTTGTTCTTTATGCAAATCTTTCATTTGTTAATTATGCCTATCAGTAGATAGTCCCTTCAGTAGTTAGAATCTTTTATTTAGCTGGCAGTAGTGGCGCTCATTGTATTGCAGTAGTTCGAGCAATGAAGATTTTTGTGAGGTAAGTGATTTGTGAAAGGTATAGGTTAATGTTAGTCAGGGCCATTCTTTTGTATGGATTATTAAAAGTCAGATTGCGTTGCGCAAAAAGTATTGTGTGTCAGTTTAGTGTTGATCAGAATAAGTAAAGAGCGAAATGTCTGAGTACGTTCAGTTCTGCTCAGCTGTTTGAAAATCAAATAACGTAAGGGGTTTATCAGCACAGTAATTCATTAATTTTTCTAAGGGGACGTTTCAATACTACCGCTACAAGCAGTGGTGAGACATTCTTCTGGTTGTCAGATAGCATAGCTCCTCCCCCATCTGCGCCCATTTAGATCGGTAGGCTGGTGGAGACTACAGGAATCTGTTGGAAGTGAAGATGGCTACAAGAAGATGGATTGAGCTAAGGATAGCTCTTTACTGTTCATCAAGTTAGAGCAGATATACTCGCGCACCTTCGTTCCGTGGGCGAGGTCTGACGTCCATCCACAGCGTCTGCCTAAGGGTACGGTGGAGGCAGACATCCATGTAGGCCACATACGCCAGTTTTCGAAAAAGTGATCCGTTATGCGTGGTTGGTCGCGAAATTATTGCCAACGTGCGAAATCTTCACCAGTGTTAACGACGTTACTGTTCTGAGTGAAATTCTTGTGAAGAAATGCCACTGTGGCAAACTTTGCTTCACGCGATGCCCACGGAATCTGCGTTCAAATGTTTCTGTGGTCGGTATAATCTAAGGGAATTCACCAAATCTGCATGAAGAATAAACATATGAATAAAATATAAGAATTAATATAAGAACTGGTATGAGGATGAAATATCAGAATATGAAAATTTAAAAAGATTGTAACCCATAAACATATCATTCACACTGTGGTATCACGTATCGATATCACCCTACTGGTATATCAAATTGGCAACGGAATTCAAGGTTTCCGTCCACCGCCGATAGTGGTTGTTCGAGATCTGGTGCAATGGATCATAGCCAGTGAGCCATGCCTCTAGGAGCTCAGCATAGCGAGTGCTGTCTGCCACCGCAAATACAACAGGGCAAGAGGTAGCGATTCAGCCACTCGAACTCGGAGCCACCTACAACGACACTTACCACAGTACTCTGCAGCCCACCTCACCTTACTGTTGCGTACAAAGTCGTACATATCACACATATATAATAAGCATGTGACACCTGCTATGAAATCCAGTTGTAAATGTCCAATTAATATAACGCCATTTTATCCCATATTTGGATATGGAATTTTCGTATAGTAACGTTCTATGGCCTTGGCTAGATAAATGACTACAATAAAAATAAAATCAAATAAATAGGAACAATAATCAGGTTTCTCAACACGGGGCACAAAATTAAGTAGCTGCGACACTAACCGCTGAGCTAACGTTTCGTTTGAGTGCATCGCGTGGTAAAATGCGCGTGAGGTAACTCGGAAATTCCTCGAAAACTTTGACCGTTGTTTTTTGAGAAACAGTCGAGTATCTACGGCTAAGCCTAGACACTTGTTCGTTTATTCTGACTCCTCTTCCACTGGGCAAAATTTCTTGGGAGTTGGGTGATGGCATTTGCCGTGTTCTCCTCTGGAGCATCCTCGGTGGCAGAAGTGGGAGCGGCTGCCAGCTTCAGCTAGCACAGCATTCTTGCAGGCTGGAGGGACTGCGCCTCATACAGCTGGAGGTCGCTAGGTGAATACTTCACTGGATTCCATGGGCAGGCCGACGGCGATGGCAGATGGACTGCTAGAGTAAGCGTCAAAAATAAAATATAGCCCTAGAATTAGGGTTTGTCACGTTAATATAAAATAGCTCATGGATCTTGCAGAGCTTACAACCGACTGAGTGTAACCGGTGAGCGTAGTTACTCTGAAAACAGGGCAGGTGGCGTTCGTGCCCAGAAACATGTGCCACTTGGCGTACAAAGGCAACGTGTAAATTATGAGTATTAATAACGTCCTTAGGTAAAGTAACACTAAAAAAAGGGAGGTAATTAACACTCCCGTTATAACAGTATGGGAGCATTGGTACAAATAATGTAGTTATCGTCATAAAACGCAGGTGGCGCTTACGCCGATAAACTTACGCCCAGTGACATATACAGCCAATATATAAAAAATAACATTACTATATTAGTGAAGCCCACAAACGGTATACTTGTCAGAAATTTAAAATTGACCATAATGGCTCTTGTCAAGAAAGAATTACGAACACTGGTGCACGATCCTGTTAATACACATTCACAGGAAAAACAAAATTTTAGAGCCAGGCAAAATCACATAAGGGCCGATGTAGTAGCAAACATACATTGTGACAAAACCACCATTACATAAGCGGTAGTGAGCTTAAAGCACTGAAGGTGCATCATAGCTTCCTGAGGAAATAAACCACTAAGGTTACCAGCATTAATGTTATACCGTAAACAGTACAGGTTTAAAGCCTTCGAAAAATATCTTTCATTCATAATTCGCAACTGCCGACTGATAGAAACCTTCGACCATTCGATTCATGTGTGCATTCTAATCGTATACTGTAGACTCAGCAGTATGTGCCCTGTAATGCGGCAACTACGTATCCCAGCCCCGAAACAACGAAACCAAGCGAAAACTTTTAATATTTCAACGTTGAGTCAGAGGGTACGTAGTTGAGGGCCAACACCATTTCATTTCTTTTATTTGAAAGCCCACAAGTGGAAAGGCATCTGGACCGGATGACATACCTGTAAGATTCGACGGATCTTATGTCGACGAATTTTCTCATATTATAGAAGTATTTTATTTTAGGTCACAGGAGCAGAGAAAGGGTACCCAGCAACTGGTAATAAAGCATAGGTCCTTCCCATTTCCAAGGAGCGCCATAGGACATATGAACAAAATTATAATCCCATAATGCTGACGTTGATTTTTGTAGAACTATAGAACATGCTTTATGCTCACGTATTACGACGGATTCGCCCAAATTTGACTTCGTGGGAAAAGTCATGAACTAAGAACTGATGAAAGATTGGGTAGGGAATTAACGGCAGCAAATACACCTGACGCAATAGACAGAATTCCACGTTTGAAAAGGAAATCGCAGCCCTAAAGGAAGAATATCAAAAATTACTCACTGAAACGAGGCCAACACCACTGATTTCCACTGGAGTCGCGGAAGGTGGTCCTGTCACCAGGCCGAAAACCACGATTCAAAGCAAGTCGAATTAGCAAAGAAATAAACATGCAACTGTCCTTTTTTTTCAATCAGAGAACAACCAGTATGCTAAAGCCACAAGGGAACGCTTAACGTAAGCAATAAACCATAGACCTGATAAGATAAAAGTTAAAGCAATAAGGAATGCAGCAAACGCAACAATTATTGAAACTGAGACACAAGTAGACAAGGGGAAGATTATTGATAAAACACTAACCCTAAAGGAGACTGAATGCGAAGAACCCATTAAACTATGACCACTACTGTCAGTACACAGCGCTCCAACAATACTCACAGATCAAGACTTTTTAGAAGAAGTGTTTGAAATAAATCTCAGCGACCACATCACCAAAGAGGAATTTGAACAAGAAGTCAAAATACGAGTCAAAACAGATTTGAAAGAGTAAAGAACCGTAAATAATATTCTAGAGATGACACCAATGGTCTAATTACAGAGGGATTGGGTGTACCTACAATTTGAATCCTTACGCATTAGGGACCATGTGTCAGTATAAAAGTGCCTCAACTGATGGGCTTTTAGCCATTCGTCGAAAAGATGTGACAGGGAAGCTAGATGCGGGAAATGTGCGAAAACAGGTCATAAAAAAAACAGAATGTCATGAAGAAACAACTGTTGGTTGTATTCCTTGAAAGAACAGGAAATAATATGTTTCAATGCTGGAGGATTAGAATGCCCTACTTACAAAGAATTTTGCAAAAGACAAATAGAAAAAGCGAAGTATGATGTCACCAACAGTGTCAACTAGCACACACTGAAACAAAAGCAGTGAGAAAACACTCTTTGGAAATCTAGGTAGGGATATGAATACAAATGTCAACAATGAAAATGTACAGGCGTCCTCTCAATAAGACACGGATATGAAAACCAGCGTCCCACCTCGCACAAGTGAACACAAATCACCAGCAACCAGAACAAGAGCGTGGTCACGTGCAGTAGCTTGCAGGCAACGACTTAGTCTGCTGCTGACCACAGACTCTACAACGGACATGAATCCCCTCAATTGTTGCAACATTATGCAAGAAAAATGTTTTGGCATAACACATGACGTCGACCATGCGTGTTTCTACGGCGATATGGACTAAAATGTGGTGAGGCACATCAAACACCAATTTTCCAGTGGGTAACACTCCAGACAGCGACCTTTCGAAAAGCAGAAAAAATGCAAGAGGAAGCGCTTAGTAAACGAGACCTTAGAAACAACATACTACACACAACAGAAGTACTTAAAAATGACGATTGACTTCCGAGATACGGTCACGCCACCAGGAATAGGATCGTGACACATTCGTTAAACACAACTCACCACACTTAACAGAAGTATATAAAATTGACGATAGACGTCCGAGACACGGTCAAGCCCATCCAGAACAGGATCATGGCACGCGAAACACCAGTACATCTGGACACAATGAAAAAACATAAACGTAAATTAATTCTTCCATCACCAGAGGAGAGGTAACCGTATGGTGGAAAAACAACTTCAGAAAAATATGAAACGACACATCAAAACGTAAAACATACATGCAAATTGTACATTTCGTCTACGGTGGCAATAGGCATGAAAAGACACCTCATGTGCAAGAAACAAATTGTCAATGAGATCAAACGCAAACAGAAAATTTCAGACAGCAAAAAGTGACCACACACCATATGAATACTAACAACAACGTGATCACACATAATGCTCACAATGAAATATCACAACAATCTTCAACTGACGGGATACAACATCATCCAAAACTGGAAACTACATCAAGAGATAAACACCACGACCCAGTTCATCAAACAGAGTTACAAAGGCATGAAGTACGAAACAAGACAGAGTACGACGATATCGAAGAGAACTTGCACCTAAGCCGACTTGAAAAGAAAGCAGGTTTTCAAACTGCACTAAGACTGGTAACAAGACTGAATCACTCATTGGGCGACACCGTATGCTACCTCACGAAACATTAATTGACATAGCTGGTGCTTTCGACAACCTCATCGCCAGAAGGTTGTATAGAAGGTAATAACGGGTTGTACCAAAGGTTCCATATACGGACCGATTTTCTGGGACATAGCCATATAACCACTAGTGAATGCACTAGAAGGCAACGACACAGCAAACGGGGTGGTTGAGTACGCCATTGACCTGGTCATGGTACGTGAATTCTCCAGGTTCCAATTAGAGAGCAAAGCCATGCGGCTCTTCGCGTTCATCGGTGAATGGTGCACGAACAACGAACTTACAATAGCAACAAACAAGATTGTTTACCTACTTCTATGATGCACACTGAAAAGAAATCCAATTATAAAGCTAAACAACATATCTTTACAAAGGAAAGCTACAACAAGATACCTCTGCCTTTATATTGAGGAAAATTTGCGCTTTAACAAAAAATGCCAGACTAATATTTAACAAAGTGCCGGAACTCATGCATCAACTTGCAAGACTTAATACTATAAATACAGACTACCCCTACAGGCCATGAGGGCATATTGCACAGCACTCTTTGAGTTAATAACTTTTTACAGCTAGTGCTAGGGTCCATCGTTTATGCTTAGGTATGCATAAAACCGCTATGAGGCACAGCCAGAGGAGTGTTCTCCTCAGAATCTCGGGGGATTTCGGCACGACCTCGATTGAGGCACTGTGTTTGGTACTGGGAATTTTCCCTATTGATATTATAATTCGCCAAAGAGCAGCTGCCTACTGGCTGAAGAGAAAAATTAAACAAGTGGAGAATTGATACATGGCAGACAGAATGGGACACAACTGAGAAGAGAAGATGAATCTATTCTTTCTTCCCCAGTATCCGAAATGGGATTAAATTGAAGTACAAAAATCCAACATGCGACATGGTGCGCTTTCTCACGAGCCATGGCCAGTATCCTGTGCATCTTCACAGGTTAGGCCTGAAACAGATTCAAATTTTTGCCCATAGTAAGACTAGCACACCTGAATGCATAGTGCCCATCTACTACGCTGTAGGACATATAAAACCGAGTTTATGGAACCAGGACATAGGATTGGTAATAAGCAGACAACATGACTGCAAGTCTATAAACAGCATCGCAGAAGCATCTGGAGCACTACATACGGCATGCAAACAGGAGAGACCATACGCTACAGTAGGACACGGCCCGCAGATGGCAATCAGCAGTACATAGTAAACGACATAGATACAAACACAGACACTGAATCGTATGCTACATCACACACTGGTAGCGAAGATGCTATAAACATACAAAATTAGCAAAAAATGTTCCAATGTGTGTGAAATCTTATGGTACTTAACTGCTAAGGTCATCAGTCCATAAGCTTACACACTACTTAACCTAAATTACCCTAAGGACAAACACACACACCCATGCCTGAAGGAGGACTCGAACCTCCGCCAGGACGAGCCGCACGGTCCATGACAGCAGCGCCCTAGACCGCTCGGCTAATTCCGGGCGGCACAAAATTAGCAACAATAAACTAAGGTTCTCCAACACTATATCGAATCAATCTGAAAATTTAACTCTCTGTGCAGTGGGTTGTTACGCCATTGCATAGCGTGTAACCCTATCTGAAGATGTGACATTTCTTCTTCTTTTAGTGCATCAGATATGACTGGCTCCAAGTTTTACCGAGACCTCGCACCTGATGCAGCTCACTACGACATTTTAAATCAGCTCCCAATCTCCAATTCTCAAAAAAGGACTAGTAATGAAAGTGAATTTGTATAAAGTGCAAAATCACGCAACGTACGACCTGCTATATAACAACAGACAGTAAGTCTTTACTTGAGAAATAAATAAATTGCACCACCAGTAGTTTACTCTCACAAGCAAACGTAACGCCTTAAATGTCAAATCCGCAGCCCTTTAGCGACACTTCGAAATGTACGCCCTATGCAGGTAGTAACTTGAAAATCGAGACTTACAGTACTCGCTGATAAGAGGTTTTCTTTTTCTTCTTGAGCAACCATAACCACTGCTGTTACGTATCGCTCAAAAGCAATTAAGTAGTTTCGCTCGTATCTTCGCGTCTTGTGGTTCCCGAAGCTCGTCAAACTGTGAGGGGACTTAATTGCAGCACTGTGCCGTCCAAGCACTCAGAATAAGGTCTCAGAATCAGTGCACTGAAAATAGCCTCTCCAATCGTAACAGCAGAATTACATTACTGTAGCAACGCCGTAACAATGACAGTTTCCGATATTCACTTGTCAGTTTCGCTGGTGTCGGATTGGTGTTGAATTCTTTTATCTACCTCCAACACGGGCCACCACAATCACTTCTGTTGCAAGACGCAGAGATTGACACTACCCCGGAAGAAAACGTTTCAGAAACCAGGAGGAAATTCAGGCTAGAAACAGGTAACGCTTTCATTTTACACAATGATCTATTTAAAAGCAAGAGGATTTCGTGCTTAAGACCACATGTGTTCCACATCTACTGAGTTGCCTTAGGTTCAGTGGAGGCAGATTACCGACTGGCTTAAGCAGAAAACACACAGACGTTCCGAGTAATCCTATATTAGTGTAAACACGCAGATGTGTGCGCCCTCCTGCTGCAAATTATTAGTGCGTTGTTTCAATTTCCCAACTTAATAAGTCACGCAAACTGAACGTGAACTGCAGCTACAGTATCTGGAAAACTTTGTCTTCTTCCATAACAGACAGTGTAAGAGTACGTTCTCGTGGCGGAACGCAAGCTTTCCGTTGGTTAGCGCTTACTCAACTTTCCCGAAACAAGCGTAACATACCATTCTTTCCGATTCTGGCAAGGGAATCAGAATGAATCAATACTGATTCCCAATCATTCGATGAAAACTGCACTGAAGCTGATGATCCTATAATAAAGGTTCGAATAAAACGTCTAAAAGCAAAGAAGTGAAGGACCATGTTTATTAAGTTTCTGTATGTAATGAAATTAGCCCTGCTGTAATGAATACGAGAATATTGCTACTTTTATCGATTTACTGCAGCTGACGGAGAGCAAATTTCTAGCGAGAATATTCAACACGAATAGCGTTTCTTGTAATTCGCAACTTAGGGGATCGATCTTCCACTTCCTTTCCATTATAAAAATAATTATTTTTCTATGTACTAAAATGCATTATTTAATGAAACAGTTTTGCGCATTCTACCTCATCTCAAGAATAGGAAAGACACCTTCGGTAGGGTGAGTAAGACGAGTGATCTACTGGCAGTAATTTTAAGTACTAAATAATATTTAACGCACCTCGAACGGGAAAGCATTAAGTTGCTCCGAAAATAGCACAATTTTTCAGCAATGTCTTCATCTACGATACACACTTTTCGCCCAACAAAACACAATAACGGTCCATATGAAATTTGTGGCCCATACAGAAATAGTAACTTCGCGTCAGTCTGAAAAGTTTCCAAAAGTATGTTCTTCTATCATTAATGATGATTTTCACTGTTTCCACTAAACGTCCACAGGTCAAAACTTCAGAGGGATCCAACGTATTTTTCGGTCCAAAATGCGCTCTCACCTATACCTACGTGTTAAAGTTTACCTGTCTTGGACGTTTCATGCCTCGCATAAGTGTTGCCTTCACACACCTGTAGTTCTCATTTCCACGTCCATACGTGAGTGTCATGCACATGATACAGGATTTGGGGTGGAAATCATTAAAACAAAAGCATTTTTCGCTGACACGAGACTTTCTCACGAAATTTCGATCACCAGCTTTCTCCTCCAAATGCTAAAATATTTTGTTGCCGCAGACCTACATAATACAATAAGGAAAATAAGGGCTCGCGCGGAAGGATACAGGTGTTAGTTCTTGCCGCGCGCTGTTTGAGAGTGGAATAAAAGAGAATTATTGTGAAGGTAGTTCGATGAACCCTCTGCCGAACACTTATGTGTGCTTTGCAGAGGATCCAAGTAGATGTTGATGTAGGTGTAGAACACTATTCGTGATACAATTGAAATACACTTTATTACATTAATGAAGTTCCTTGAGAAATACATGAAAGTTAACAATATAATGAAAAATGTCAACTTAAGTCAAACGCATTAAATTTCAATACCAGCGCTATCGATTAATCGGGGAGCTTCACATTCGAGACGTCTCACGGAAATGAGACACCATGACATTCTAAAACACAGATATAAAATAACAATATGTACATACGTGTGGTAACTGATCAGATCTGCACATTAGATACTACCGTTAACCGCAACAATCTCTTTTCTCGAAACCCAATTAAATTTAAACAGATTGCTATCAACTCCCAGTAATATCTAATGGAGAATGTCTGTTCAAAACGGTGAACAAGGTAATCATCAACAAATCAGGTGGTACAAATGGACGTATCAAAATTTGACAGCGAGGAGTCCGAGATTTAACGAACGTACATGCACTTAAACAACAACTAAAAGCTTAAGAATTGACAAGAAATTTATAAAGGTACTTACACTTGACTTTGGACCTAAACGAATGAAATAAATCAAAGTGCGGCATACGCAGGATCTCTAATGATCATTGAAATAATGAGCAAATAGACGTTCAAGTCGCATCACATTAATAGGTTAGTAAAAATCAAGTTCTTTAAAACCTGAAGTAAATACAGCACCCGTTCCAAATGAACCCGCATTGTCGTATAAACAACAGTTAAGGCTTGCTGCACCTCAGGAGACTGTACGAAGCGAAGGACAGATCCCGTCAACACAACTTACAAATGACACCGATCAGATAGCCTAGTCAAGCGTGGTAGGGGCGGCGAGGGGTGGGGAGGGGGGGGGTGCATTGCAGATCTGTTTTAAGAATCATAAAATTTAGAAGAGAACAGTTCTCAAAAACATAGTTACAAAAACTGTGTTATAAAAAAATGGCTCTGAGCACTATGAGACATCTGAGGTCATCAGTCCCCTAGAACTTGTTGTTGTTGTGGTCTTCAGTCCTGAGACTGGTTTGATGCAGCTCTCCATGCTACTCTATCCTGTGCAAGCTTCTTCATCTCCCAGTACCTACTGCAACCTACATCCTTCTGAATCTGCTTAGTGTATTGATCTCTTGGTCTCCATCTACGATTTTTACCCTCCACGCTAAATTTGTGACCCTTGATGCCTCAAAACATGTCCTACCAACCGATCCCTTCTTCTAGTCAAGTTGTGCCACAAACATCTCTTCTCCCCAATCCTAGAACTTAGAACTACTTAAACCTAACTAACCTAAGGACATCACACACATCCATGCCCGAGGCAGGATTCGAACCTGCGACCGTAGCGGTCGCGACGTTGCAGACTGAAGCGCCTAGACCCGCTTGGCCACTCCGGCCGGCAACCCATGCTATAACCAGGAATAATGATCAGCATATCACAGTTATACAGTTTATGAAGACAATACTAATACAAATAATTACGTCGTCAAGGGCCAAATCGTAGGTGAACACTTTATGAAAATCATTCAAACTGATGGAGGTTATACTAATGAGCATGAAGAGCAAGTGGAATGTGGAATTCCGGCGTAAATGACGAGTCCATTGGCATACTAAGGGTAATAAACGTTGAAGTCCAGGTTCCAGTATGACCAGCACACCAAGTCAATACCGAGCAGCAGGTACAACAGTCCAAGAAACGAAAGAGCACACAGCAGCGTAGCACTTCCGGGTTGAGGAGTACACCATAGAGTGATGAGAACTGGCTTGTAGACTTTTTTTTCTTCATTGTATTTCGATTCCCCCAGAGGGGAGAGGGGGGAGGCGCTAGCAGCAGCGTAATTCACCGCTCTGCAGCCTACAGATAAAGCTAAAAATCATAATGAGAGGTGATAAAGAGGTGACTGTTTAAAACCGGTACATGGGGGAAAAGTTGTGAAGATAACATAAAAAGCAAAGAGGTCAGTGATGCTGATTAAAAACACTTAGGAAATAGACAGGCACAATTAAAAAAAAAAAAGGCGACGGTCTGGTTTCTGTTCGCAGCACTTTAGAAAGGGGACACACTACGATGAAACACTCACAGAAAACACTGCACTTTAGAGTACGAAGGCATATGGGTATGGGAGCAGGGGTGGACCCAGACAGTTGAGGGTGGGGGGAAGGGGCTGAGCCTATGGAGGGAGACAGTGGAGGGGAAAGAAAACTGGGGGAGAGAGTGGAGCCAAGGAGGGGGTAGGTGGAGAAAAAACAGGATGGAAGGGGGGAGAGGGAGCCTGGAAAAAGGACAGAGGGAGGGAGGGTGAGGTGAGGATCATAGTTGATGAAAGGGATAAATGGAGGGAGAGAGGGCATCATCTGGGAGGGGGAGTTGATGGAAGCCACCTTGGGAAAGGAGATGAAGGGTGTGGAGATGGAGGGTAGGGGCGACACAATGGTGAAGGCTCTGTAGCCGGCGGGGGTTGGAGAGGAAGGAGCAACCAGGATATGAGAGGATCAAGGCGACGGGAGGTACAGGGGACGTAGACATGTTCGAGGAAAAGGAGCAGATGGGAATCAGGTCATAGAGGACCCACATGGGAGGCGTATACGAAAGGCGAGGCGGAGGATCTGGTGGGACTTGTAGAATTTGCGGGGGGGGGGGGGGGGGGGGAGGAGGGGGACGACAGATATCCAGGCAGGACTGGCATAACAGAGGATGGCACGGATTAAGGATTTGTAGGTGTGGAGGATGGTAGAGGGGTTCTACTCCCATGACCAGCCAGAGAGGAGTTTAAGGAGATGGAGGCAGTTGTGGACTTTGGATTGGATAGAGCGGAGATGAGGGATCCAGGTGAGGAGACGGTCAATGGCGAGTCCAAAGCAAATGAGGGTGGGGGAGAGGCGGACAGGACGAGCGCAGATGGCAAAGGATAATGGCTTGTAGACGTCGGCGGCGGTGTTAAATACTGCTTCATAGTTAATGGAGCCGCGTCTAGGGTCGCTGTGTATTCTGGGCGGCCAGTCGCTGTGTGTTCTGGGTGGCCAATCGCAGTGGGTGAAGAGCGCACGCGCGAAGGCGGCTTGCAATGCCAGCAGCTGGCCGTGCATGGAGAAGTGCGCGCTATGGAGCGCGTCGCTACTCGGTGCGGAGATTTAATAATTGCGGATACTAAAAACCAGAATTAGTAAGGTAGGTTGAGTTGCACAGAACACAGTTAAATTGTCTAAAATGTGACTGTCCAGCCCCAGAAAAACAGATCTCTACTGGCCAGTAACACGGACAGCAGAACACACAGAACCGTCAATTAAAAGCACTGGAGAGATTTGAAGAACTGGTCTCACAGCAAACTTTCTTACACCAAGACTACAACGTCCCTCTCTGCTAGCTACTGTCCACAAGAACGCTGCCACGACCATAAATGTCAGGCAACTTACTCCTTGCAATCGGTCCCACTCTGATCTAAGTCGCCACAACCACTGCATCCTGCGATCACCAGGTATGACTGCGGCGACGAGCACGGATCCAGGGTAAATTGCGACACACTTCACAATCCAAGACCGAATTTGAAGAGAGCGTGGACGCTGCTGGCGCGGCCTGTCAGATCACTGTCACGCCCTACAGCCAAAAATGAATACTACCGCAAGCGTGACGCGACCTATCGATTCGTGGCGCTGCTCAAGCAGAACTCCCACCATCCTTCCGCGAGCTCCTAACCCGGTACCAGTGTACGTACGCTCAGGGCCACATAATCCTCACTCTGGCACAAACTGCTGAGTGGGTAAACAAGAGCCAGAAAAGCAAGACGCAGACGTCAGACAACCATCCCGCCGCCACGACTTTCCGACATGTTTGGCACCACCTATGGACCACGCGCCTGCAGGTAGCATATCAAGGGACGTCCCAGCACTCCGACATTGTAACCCACAACGAAATAAAATACGTTGTATCTTGCAATGGAGTTTTCGTAGCCACCCCTGGTCAGCACCACCGCCGCGCTGGATTAGCCTAGCGCTCTAAGGCGCTGTAGTCATGGACTGTGCGGCTGGTCCCGGCGGTGATTCGAGTCCTCTCTCGGGCATGGGTGTGTGTGTGTGTTTGTCCATAGGATAATTTAGCGTAAGTAGTGTGTACGCTTAGGGACTGATGACCTTAGCAGTTAAGTCCCATAAGATTTCACACACATTTGAACATTTTCAGCACCACTGCCTCCACAAACTGCCACTCCACCACCTCTACACCACTGGCCCCATTCACCCCGATCCACCATAGTTTCTTTGAAAAAGGAACAGCCTCTATTTCCCATCCTTCAACCAAACTTAGTAAATGTTCTATCTCAAATGGATTCGTCGTCAGTGGGACATTTAACCATAACATTCCTTCCTTTACCTGTTCGTGAGGTTAGGTTAGGTTAGATGTACTTTTTGTGCCAGTATATCCATAGCGCGGAGGTCGTAGAACATGTTATAAAAGGAAGACTATACAATAAGTGTTTACAAAGAAAATACAAATATATTAATAACCTACACAAATCCTAAGTGAAATAGTCTTCATGGATGTGGAATAAGTCAAACAAATCTCAAACATATTTTCATTGAAACGGTAATAACTAACTCGTGAAAAACATTGATATGTTCAACACACCGACGTGAACACGCTAGTTCTTTGGTCATTATACCGATACAGCATCAAATAGAAATATCATTTTACAGTATATTTACAATGCGCGAATTACTGCACTGTATTTGTACAAAAGTTAATTTGTACTAATACGTTGTTTGATACTGTCAATGACATATAAACATCAGTTGGTTGTACTAAGAAGTTCATCAATGGAGCGGAAGACGTTGGTCACCAGTAAATCCGTTACGTTCCTCTTAACTGAGTTTTATTACTAGTTCCACTTTTTATGGATGGTGGCACGTTATTGAAAATATTTGTTTCTGAATAATGAACACCTTTCCGAATCAAAACTTCTAACTTAACATATTTATGAAGATTATATTCTTGTTTCTAGTATTGATTCCATTAACTGAGCTATTAGTTTGAAGAAGAGATATATCTTAATGGCGAATTCCATTAAGGAATAAATATATTGGTAAGCAGTAGTTAGTATCCCTAGTTCCCAAAATAGGCCTCTGCAGGATGTTCCAGAGTTCACACCACAAATAATTATTATTACACATTTTTGGACCAAGGAAACTTTAGCTTGGCTTGCTGATGTCCCCCAAAAAACCAAATCCCGTACGCCGTTATGGAATGAAAGTTAGCATAGCATGCAAATTTTTCTTTATTTTATATCACCTAAGTCTGAGACCACTCGCACTGCAAACAAAGATTTGTTTAGGCGCTTCAGCAGCTTTGTGTCGTATGCTCCTCCCATTTGTATTCATTATCAAGCTGTAAATCATAGAATTTAACATTGTCAACTTCCTCTATTTGTTTGCCTTCATATTTCGGACATTAACTGGTGGATAAACTCTTACAATAAAGATCTGAATTGCATGTTGTAGATTTTTAAAAAATGTTTAATGACAAAGAGTTGGCTAGGATCCGTTTATTAATGTCCATGATATATTAATTAATCAGTCTTTCTAACACTACACTTGATTTGCTATTTATTGCAACTTTTGTACCGTATGCGAACTTGGTATCAGGCTGTGTTACAGACGAAACGTCATTGACGTACATTAGAAGAAACATAATAAGTTCCCAGTTGGATGATATCTTATAGTTTAATACATGTCTCTTTCCTAATGATACTTTGTTTCCTGTGAGAGATATAGGATTTTAAACATTTACTGGGACATTCTAGCTGAATGTTTAGATAGACTACTTATTATCGAAACTTTTTAGAGTCTGCAACTCGTGGTCTAGTGATAGTCGGCTTTCAGCCGTGATACCGTTCGGACGGGCTTGGCGCGCCGAGTAGCGCTCCGCAGGCGTTGTTGTTCAGTCGCTAGCGCGCGGTCGTGCGTCATTGTATTGACTTATAGTGCCGGTACCGACCCACCATGGCGTTATCATATCGACAAGCCACAATCAAGCTAACGTTCAACGCATCGTGCACGAGACCGAAGACCCATGAAATAGAACGCTATCTTCGATACGTCATGCACATAGAACCGAAAGAACTGATAGGCATCCATTTGTTTATTGTATCCAGCACAGTGCACCTCAAACTGATTGACGAAGCAGCCTGCGACAGAATCCTCCAACGACCTAAAGACGGCTTCCGCTTATGCCACGCTGACGGTAATGTGAGCGTGGTAGCAGTTGACTGTGCTGGACCGGGGGTGCGTACCGTATGAGTCAAGTTAGCGCGAACCTTGTCGTTGACCCGCCGCGACAATATGGCGCAGTTTTGAGCCACACAGAGGAGAAATGGAATACATTCGAAACGTATACTGTCCTTAACAGGGTACGCCAAGTGCGTATAGAACTTAAGAAGCACGTTCCATCATTTGTTTTAGTTGGCGGCTGCCGTGCAATTGTTATATATGATGGCCAATCGAGGTTCTGTTCAGGCTGCGGCCAGGAGGGCCATGTTAGAGCTGAGTGTCTGCAGCGCCGCCTCATTCAGATGCCCCGCAATTAACTCCCCCAACGATCCACGATGACCTCTCTTCCGCTAACGTATGTGGAGGCGGCACGACATGATGTAATGGAGGATGAAAGGCTGATACCACCTCAAGCCGCTGCAAGCTCCGTTGGAGACTCAGCACTGACGACGCCAGCGCAGATAAACAGTGCACAGGTTCCTGCAGCCTCCGACCATCGTGGCGTCGGGGGTCCCCAGCCGCCGTTACCGTCGAGATTGGAGACAGGGTTTCCCGATGACCGAGTCAGTGTCAAGCCCCGCTCTCTAGTGGATTTCGAGTCTAGATCCGCAAGAAAAAATCACCCAAGTGACACAAGAAGAGACGATTGTCAGCTGAAGAACGGGGCAGTGACGTGAGACTGATGGAAGACATCGACTCCGCGTCTGCAGTTGCAACGGATTCCAATTGCCTCATTCACCAGAAGGCGCCTGATGATATGGAACACTCTCCTACTCCTGGTGGCCCTGAAAATGAGGCGCATCGGATCGACTCCCGAAATGTGGGCTCCTATGAAAGTGTCAGGTCGCCACTGACCTCCAAATCCTCTCTTGGTGATTGAGCGGAAGACATGGAGGCAAATGATGCAAAGCAAACATCGTTAACTTCGCCGGGGCCTATGGCTGACATGTGACGAAGGACCCTGCCAGTCAGGGGATCATAGGGCAGAGTAATGCACGTCATGCGGCCGGGTGGCTGTGTAGAGTACGAGTTCACCGTGGTCTTGCACCAGCACACTGCCTCCACCACTTAATATGTCTCAGTCATACCGTGTGGGAACAGACAATGTCAATAGTGTCCATTCCACCATCAAGACCCGCATATTACGCGACATGATCAGAGCGGCAAACTTGGACATTGCCCTTCTCGAGGAGGTTTCGTCCCGAGCTGCGATTAGACCTATATGGCTACACCACCTACAGTCTACCATCTGGTGATGGCGCAGGAGGAACGGCCATCCTTCTCAGAGATGGCATGGAAGCGACGGACGTAACATACTTGCCGAACGGGCGAGGCATCGCTCTCACGCTTGGCGTAGTACGCCTCGTTAATGTCTACACTCCCTCAGGTACTTCACACAGAGGTGACAGGCACGTATTTTATTCGGAGGAGGTCGCCCCACTTTTGCAAGGAAATATGGACCATTACATAGTGGGCGGTGATTTTAACATTGTTCTGCAGTCAGAGGACCAGATACCGCATTACGTCCCATACTCGGCTCTAGAAGCACTGGTACGTGACCTCGTGCTCCACGACACATGGCTCTTACATCTAGGGAACCAGCGTGGATATAAGCATTTTACCGGGCACTCTGCCAGTCGTCTGGACGGGATGTACGTCTCGCGTGGCCTCCGAATAGCGACCCGTGATGGGTCGACCTTCACGGCCTTCACAGATCATCTCGCGTATATCTGCACTATCGCCTTACCCCGACAATTCACGAGGTGCAGCAGAGGTCCATGGACGCTAAACGTCACCCTCCTTCGCGAGGAACCGTGCCGGCAAGTAGTTACTGACACGTGGCGTCGTTGTTTCAGGAGCCTGCCCACGTACGCTTCCACGTTGCTGTGGTGACTGGGATGTGTCACACCTGCACCCCGAAAGACACAGATGGACTACGGGCGTGACAGATGGAACTGGAGCAAAGGACGACACCAAAATTTTACTATACAGCGTTACGTGAGCTGCCGACGCAACCGCCGTCTCGCAAACGTCAGATGTCCGTACAACGCATCAAAGATCATCTATTTCGCATCAGGGCAGAGCAGCTGGAAATCGTCCGCGTCCGTGAGCGAGTGCAAGATTGCATCCACAACGAAATGGCATCAGCCTATCACATTCGCCATCGCAAACGTCAGCTCGTTACGACGATGAGCACGGAGGCAGGCGGCCGCGCAGTGACGCCAACGGGCATTGCGCACACGTTCGCCCGACACTGTGGGATCTTGTACATGGAAGTTCCGCGAAACGTACGTAATTATGACCAGCTGCTGCATGATTTTCCCGCGTCTAGGGACGTGGCACTTAATGACAGCCTGCTGTTGCCCATCACATCCGACGAGCTGACATCGGCCTTGACACGTGGAGCACCGAACAAATAGCCAGGGCCGGACGGTTTACCCCTGGAATTCAACCGCGCTTGTTATGGTCTGATGTACGACAGATGACTCCAATTGTTTCAAGAACTGGTCCGCCCTGATTTCACTGTCCTCACGGAAGTCACAGAGAGCATCTTGATCCCAGAACCGAAACTGAATGGTGGTTATAGGTGGCAGGCCTTTCGCCGACTCACACTCCTCAACAACGGCTAAAGATCTTCGCCCACTTCCTCCGCGCGCGTCTCCACACTGCTATCGGGAAAGCCATCCACACCAATCAGACATGTTTAGGAAGTGTCAGCAACATTCATACAGCATTAGGAACATACCGCGACGTAATTGCTTTGACGGCGGCCTGCAAAATACGAGGCGCCCTTCTCGCCGTCGATTTCGACCACGCATTCGACCACGTCGACCACGGCTTTCTACGCGCAGTTTTGGAATGCAAGGGCCTCTCTCCACAGTCTGTACAGTTTGTCCTTCGTCTGATCCACGGAGCGCGTTCCCGCATGGTGTTGAACGGTTACCAGTCTGGTCACATTGTTGCTGGACGCTCAGTGTGACAAGGGTACCCCTTATTATTTGCGGCAGCGCTTGAACCAGCATTGCATGGTCTACGGAGGCGATTAGCAGGCATTTTCATGCGAGATGTGACCTTTTCTCGTGGTGCATTCGCCGATGATGTGATCTTTCTAGTCACATCAGAGGATGAAATGCACATGGCGCTTCAGTGGCTACGACAGTACGGGACAGTCGCCGGGAGCGTCATCAACGAAGGAAACAAAATACATGGATGTCGGAGGGGGCTTTCCCACGCAACGGCAGTGTCCTTTGACAAGGTGCCCGTACTCAAATGTGTAGGAGTTATAAAGGCACATTTGCATGCCGAGCGTGAGTTTCCGCGGAAACGCGAAATACTAATTAAATAAATGATCAGTGACAAATAAATAAAGCCTATGGCACACAACTGCAGCGCTGTGTCGCTGATAAAACAAAAGCACAATTACGTTACTCTTATGTTTGATTAAAAAAGGAGAGCTCTGGTTGAAGTGGTGCGAGAAGCACGTATTTTATTTTATTGTCTGGCACACCGCCATATTTCATGTTATAGAAGAATACTGCGAGTTGCAACCACACTAGGCACTCGATTCTGTAAAGAATTTATATTTATAAAAGTAAGTAAGATTATGAACTGTAGGCTTATTCATTGAATATATCTGATTTAACTAACTGTGTAACTTTTTATGTTTAGTAGACAATCACCTCTGTACGACGTATTGGCATGGCTGGCAAATTATTGTAATATTGAGATTTAGATTATGAGTCCGCACCTACCGCAGCAGTCTTTGGAAACGATTTAATTACGAAGTCCGATTATTCAGTTTTATTTCACGGTCAACTACGAGGAACATTGCCTTTACGAAAAAGCCATTGTCAAGCGTCTGATAACGAATAATTAAACGTCCACGTTCCAGATAAGCAAATATTAATTACAATTGCAATCACAATCACCATCATACAGATAGAATAATTAATATTTAAATAACAATATATTTTTTATTTATTTTATTTATTTTATATTGGCGACTGCGTGTCGGACTTGTTATTTTGTCATTTGTTACATTGTTCTCTTTGTTTCATGTAAAAAATCAACTTTCTGGACCTGGACGTCAATGTATGAGAGATAACAAAATCTGAAGATATTTTCCAATTCTGAAATTTTGCCGGAAGACGCAAAGAAGCTTCCAGCAAAATAAGGTAAGACGCAGCATCTTTGCATTAGCAGGCTTGACCAGACGTATAATTCAGTGTATTAGCTTTTCAGTAAATTCTGTAGTGTTTCTTTTCTGCATAACAGTTTCAGTGATAAATTTCATTCTCAGTACTTTTCCCTAAACAATAACGTATGCAACAATACCAATACACGAGTGTACAATATGGCCGACTTCTGTACGATATCATGTAACATGGCCAGCAGCCATTACCAATAATCTCAAATTCAGTTTATATTTTTAATTTAACAGACAGCCATTGTTGCTACGAGCGATTCATGCTCAACTACATTTTATTTTAAAATCAGTGTCAAAAATTTTCTTGAAACATATATCACGTGTGGCATGGTAATAACTAGAAAACAATACGCAAAAATGGAACAGCAAGGACGTACTATTCAGACGCAATCCGACTCGGACGTGAGACAAGTGTTAGAAAATGACTTTACGACAGCAACCGGTAGTGACGATTCATCAAACATTGACGCAAGTGTTGACGAAAATTTTGACGATAGGCCGTCCACTACAAAAATTTCAAAATCTCAATCAGAGCCCATGTTAATGCATGACGTCACGTCTAATGACGCGGCGGGGGCAGAGACCTTGCAAACGGTAAACATTGCCGACATGTTACAAATGCTAATGAAACAAAACGCAGAAAATATGGCAACCATAAGGAAAGAGAACGCCGAAAACATGGCAACCTTAAAGGCACAATTAGAGACACAAAATGAACAGTTAAAAACACAAAATGACGAAATCAAATCTGATCTCATAGCAATCAAGATAGGTAATGACACTTTGTGTAAACGTGTGGAACTTATAGACGCCACACTGACCAAACAGATGACTGAACTCAGTACTAAATTTTCCCAGCTTAATACGAGACAAGAAAAGACTACAACTGACGTAGCACTTTTACAGACACAAGTAAAAAACCTTAATGTCACGTGTGAAGTTCTTACTGAACAAATTCAAACATATCCTTCAGTACATGACAACCTTGAAAAACGAATTACTGACGTACAGAATAAATTTGACAATGTTGAACAACACCTGACTGACATCTTACAATCAGATGCCACAGCTCATTTTCAAAATATTAATAAAGAATTTCATGATTGGGTTGAGAACAAAGACAAACATTTTGATAGATGCTTACGTGAAAATTTACCAACAATTGTGCACGACTCCGTAGCGCAATACATTACTAATAACAAACAGCTGATCAGTGACGCAGTACAATCCGTCACTGCACCCATGAGACAATTCACCGATCAACTACAGTCTGAATGTAACGAAAATATCAGTCAAAATGTACAGTTCAGAAACCAATATACATTCGAGTATGATACACACATTCCGCACACGACAAATACACAAGAACAAAACACACCACGACTACAACACATACCACGATGTGGAAACACAAACACAAGCTATTATCATGGTAAACCACAGCAACATTATTGTAATTACTCGCCAGCTGGACATAGCAGTAATTACAGTGGGACAAATCCATATCACAATGCGAAGGAAGATGAAAGCTTAATGAAACACAGGCAATTTCAGATTTTTATCCCAGAAAAACGAACCATTCATCCGGTGATTTTTCTTAAATCTTTTAGTAACGCATTTCCACGCACTTGGAGTGACCGGAAAAAGATTTCATATATTGTCGGTTACATCCAAGGCGATGCAGCTGTCTGGGCATACAGTCAAGCTGACGTATGTACCACGTACAGTGAGTTTGAGCGTGCTTTTCTGAACAAATTCTGGTCGCAATCCGTCCAGGAGCGACTCAGAAGACAAATTTTAGAACCTGAAACTTTTAACAGTAAAAATGGTAACTTACGCAGATATTTTGAAAAATACTTGAACATGGGACACTTTTTAGACGAACCAGTCGCAACGCGTGATATACTCCGTGCGTTGAAGGCCAAATTGCCTTTCAACATTAAAAAAAAACTCCTACATATCCCGGGTGACGATTCAGATTATTTTTTAACAGCCTTAGATTCGGTTGACATGTTACTTGAAGATCAGCGCTTCGCGCGGCAAAACAGCAGCCACAATGTTTACACTAGTGGTATGCAAGACATGCAGGCTTGCCAACATAATTCTGGCGCGCCCACAGTTGGATACGCGGTACAACAAAAACAGCAAACTCACATGCCGTCTCAGTACGGAAATCGAAATCAACACGCGTATTCCAATACAAACAATAGTTACAACAGTAATAACATTTCATGCGGCAATCCATACAAAAGGCACCGCGGTAATAACTACAACGGTAACAACGGATACAAAGGTAATAACAAAAACACAAACAGAAATAGAAATAATAATAACTACGAGCCAAGACAGCATCAAGGTTGGACTCGTAACGATCAGTACTTTCATTCAAACTCTGCTTTACCACAGCAGCCACCAGGTCAAAATTGGAGCATACCTTACGACCGACAGGTAAGTTATAATGCGCAACAGCAACAACAACCGCAAAAGTTTGGAGATCATAATAGGCAATATCCGAATGTGAATATAATAGAAATGACACCTGATGCACAACCTCAATCTGTGTCAGTACCTAGTACAAATGCTAATCCAACAAACTAGAAACAGTCACTACTTTGCACCAGGTCGTGGCTGAAGAATTCTTGGGGGGCGACTTCAATGTTAATCAGTTATTTGACACCACACTTGAACAACAGAATAATGATATGCCGAGTAATTCTAAACAAAAACTACCTGTTTTATTTATAAGATACAACCACAATAACAATATATCAGATGAACTTTTACAAGACAGTACACAATGTCGTTTAAACACAAATGAAATTGTTTTAGCATCTACTACTCGTGTAGTAGGTGGGATTCCAACTACTATTATCCTAGATACAGGTGCAGCTGTGAGCGTTTTGTCTTTTAATTTCTATAAAAAGATGTGTGAATTGGAACCTGTGCCTGAGTTTCCTGCCCAAAACTGTAAAATAACTACTGCACTAGGTAATAAGTCATGTAGGGTTACGAAGCAAGTTTTTGTAAACGTTAAAATAGGTAATGGAACCGTACAATGGCCATTCCTGGTTGTACAAAACCTTGTGACAAATTGCATATTAGGAATAGATATTATGAGCGAGAAGGACTGCATTATAGACTTCTCCAAAGGTAAATGTATTTTAAATGATAAAGGCAGTGTAATTATTATTGATTTGGACAGGAGAACTCTAAAGCATGACAAACACTGTACAGGGTACAAGGTTCAGTTAGTACTTGACAAAGACATTCAAGACATGCAAACACACTCATCTGACACAGAGCTAATGGACTTGAAAACATTGCTTGATCATAAGATAAGTGAAGCTACAGCTCTCAGTGTACATGAACGTATAAAACTACAGGAAGTGTTATCCAAATATTTACAAGTTTTTACCAAACGATTAGGTGTTATCAACACGTATGTGTACAAGATTGAAGTTAAGCCTCACAAGATCTTCTACCATAAGACATATAACGTACCGTTATCTCAACGACCTGCTGTGTGGCAAGAATTAAAACAAATGTTAGACTGGAAGGTCATTGAACCATCCACCTCACCTTATTGTAGTCCTCTACTTGTTGTCAAAAAATCAAATGGAAGCATTAGGTTAGTGTTAGACGCACGAGCTATTAATGAAATAATTTTACCGGTTCACACAAAACCTGAAAATTTAGAAGAGCAATTACAGAAATTTCTAGATGCAAAATATTTTTCCACAATAGATTTCGCTAATTCGTTTTGGCAGGTGGGTATCACTCCTGATTCACGGAAATATACTGCATTTATGTTCGGGGGGCGAACCTATCAGTTTTGTGTTCTACCCTTCGGACTGAATGTCAGCTCTGGGGTATTCATTACAGCCCTGGATACCGTGCTTGGCGACGATTTAGTTGAGACAGTCACACACTATGTAGATGATATACTGATAGCTACACAATCTTGGAATGAACACGTTGACACACTTCAAAGAATTTTAGTAAAATTTGCACAAGCTGGAGTCACAGCCAACCTAAGAAAATCAAAATTTGGTTGCAGTGAGATAAAATATTTGGGACATATCATTAATTCACAGGG
Source organism: Schistocerca piceifrons (assembly GCF_021461385.2). Classification (NCBI taxonomy): domain Eukaryota; kingdom Metazoa; phylum Arthropoda; class Insecta; order Orthoptera; family Acrididae; genus Schistocerca; species Schistocerca piceifrons. The sequence continues at coordinate 237,506,742 of NC_060140.1, forward strand.
CATACGTCCTGATCCCAGTAAGTTAGATGCTATCAGAAACTTTCCTAGCCCTCGAACTAAAGAGCAGTTAAAATCATTCCTTGGGCTATGTTCATTTTTCAGACGTTTTTTGCCACAACCACTTTTGAACAGTAAACATCTGCTAAATCTACTCAGAAAGAATCAAGTTTGGATCTGGTCGGAACAGTGCCAGAATGACTTTAATACAATTAAACATGCTTTAGTGAATGCTAACATATTGAGCCATCCAGATTTCAATTTAGATTTTTGTATGACTTGTGACGCTTCACGTACTGGCTTGGGCTGTTGCTTATTTCAAGTTGTAAAGAATAAAGAGGAGGAACAGATAAGAATTATTGGGTTTGCGAGTCGCACTCTAACTGAATGTGAGCGTACATACTCCACTACTGAGTTAGAAACACTTTCCATAGTATGGGCATTCAAGAAATTCAATTATTATTTATTTGGAAAACATACGGTAATTTACACCGATCACCAGGCCCTGACATTTTTGTTAACTTGTAAACTTGTACATCCTAGACTATCACGATGGGCAGTTACACTTCAGAACTACTCTTTTGAAATTAAGTACATAAGAGGTAAGGACAACACCATTGCAGACACTTTGTCTAGACTTCCACAAGGTATGAATGATACCAACAGTGACTTAGAAAATATAAATGACTACAGGATTCTCTTAATGCAAGACAAGAAGTATCACCAATATTATATTGATATGTGCAGAAACATGGCTGAATTACAAAAATCTGATCCTCACTGGTATAAGATAATAACATTACTGGTAGAAAAACACAATCATCCTTTGACTAAGTATTACAAGTTACACAATGATGTGTTATTTTACCGCCGACATCCAATTGCTACTAACTGGTGTGTATGCATTCCCAAAGAGTCTGAACGTAATCTAATTTGGCACACACACTTAGTTTGGGGTCATTATGGGACGAAAAAGTGTTTGGCAAAGCTCAGCACATACTGTTATTTTAGCAATATGAGAAGAAAAATTTACAGGGAACTGAAAACATGTGTCATATGTCAAAAATCAAAACCTCAGAATTTATCCACAAAAACAGATTTACATTCTATTTTACCTAGTAAACCCCTGGAAATTCTGTGTACTGACATCAGTGGACCGCATCCAGCAAGCTCTGGAGGCGTCAAATATATCTTAGCTTTTTACAATATATTTTCTAAACATGTAAAACTTTATGCTTTAAAATCCGCCACTGCAAATGCTATAATACGGAGATTCTCAAGTGATTACCTGACGCACGTGGGAAAACCTAAAGCAATTCTACCAGATAATGCAGCATACTACTCTGGGTACAAATGGAGAAATTTCTTGAAGGACAATAACATTAAAAGTATATTTATTTCGAGGTTTAGTCCACAATGTAACGCGACTGAGAGACTTTTCCGAGAATTAAACCGTTTCATGAGGACCTATATTTCATCAAAACATACTAATTGGGTGTCCTACCTAAGTCTTTTCGAAGACGTACACAATAACTTAAATATTTACGATACGAATTACACACCTAACGAGATCATGTTCAATTGCAAACAGAACGATCAGTGGATAGAACCATTACCTAAGTTGTCAGACAAGGAAATCACACCTGAACAGAAAATAAAAGAAGTATTGACTACATTGACACATCACGCACAAATACGAAACAAACATCACAGAAACATAATAAAAAGAAAACAAAAATTCGAGGTAGGAATGCTTGTACTACTTCGTACTCATCATAAATCTGTAGCACTCAAACGACGCAACGCTAAGTGGCGTCTGCTATATGAAGGACCTTATATAATTGTTAACATACCGCATCCTGGTGCGTATCTGTTACAACATCCTAGAACTAACAAAATTATTGGGCTATACGCACACCGAGATCTTAGAGCATTTCATGCTGAATAATGTCAAAGTCATACCCATCAAAATATTGCTAAGTAACTCGAAAAACTCTGTTGTTACAACACAGATAATAAGTAGTATAGAAATTTTCATTTCAGCGGTTCCAGTGACGCAGTTGAAGACAGAAGAACTCTTCTTTCAGCGCGCGCCTCCACCTGAAAGACGGAATATTAAAGTAAAATTTATGATTACGTAGCAGTGGATGACATATTAATTTTTCACGGAACATTTGTTACTGAAGGTACCACTGACTTGGTGTGACACCTGACGAACTGACAGACGTCATCTGTGAAGCGATCTTTTACTTTGAGAAATAGATTAGACGCACATCTCTCAACACGAAAAGCATCTATAAGTAGTCAAGGCCACACAGACACTCTACACACACGTACGAAACGCGAGGAATCGAACATTTTCTCTCTCTTACTATTTTGAATATTTATTGAGTAGTGAAAACGCCTGGTCTTGCCTACTGATGTAATGAATGTTGTGTCTAACCTATCTTAATTTCAGATGACATCACAAAAAAAAACATCGATAATATCCCATCAAAACCGCTAAAGAGGATGTAAATATCTGCAATTCATGTAATCAAATGTGACACAATGTAATAACCTATAGCGATGTAATGATGATGTAAACATGTTTATGTGCAACTATATTATGTTTATGCTAAGAAAATATGTGACGTGTGTATGTATAATTACTTATTTTTTTAACTGATGTATAGTGCAACTGTTACTATGTAAAAATTTGAACAAAACGAGTGCCAAAAAGACATTGCATAGTGAACCACTGTTCACGGACATTAACGAACATTACTAACTCTGCAACTACGCGGAAACCTATGTGAAAGAAACTGTTAATGCCATTCATTATGCAGCGTATCTATGTAAACGCGATGAACGATTTCCTCGATTAATAACTACGAACATTTAGGTGAGCTATATTCAGCAAAAAACTGAAAATATGAAGCGCATAATTCGTGCATCGTCTAGTGACATTACTACAGTACCCAACTTCAAGATGTTAACTGGATTAAATGGACACAAAGTGCCTGTCCAGAAAACAACATGACGGGTGGAAGAATTTTGGTTGGAACTTCAGGGAATGAAATGTTCTCGAAATGTGACGGACACTCTTACCTGGACTGTCCAAGGATCGACGCCAGCTATGTGCCGTCCGAGGTTCTGCAACCAAGCTTCCACGGAATGTAAAAAAACGAACTGCACGTGGACCAATTACTCGACGGGTCACGTCTGATCTGTAATAAGCAATGCTTTTAGTCACAACGAACTGCATCACTACGACTATAATGGAAATGGGAAATGGACACGCTTATGTATTAATCACGTTGTTATACAACGATGTTACTGTGATCAAAAAACGACGACACTAACCTGTAAAAAATTATTGTGCAGCGGATGAATATGAACTGTAATAACGACACGATGTGTATAGGTCAACGCACCTAAAACATACGGACTTTTTCTTTGAAGTATTTCAAAACAATACTATGTAACTAAGAACATTCAACAATCTAAGTTGTATTGTGTTATAATAAATATTGTAAATTTAAAACTAAGTTACCTGTCATAGAATGTAGTCTTCATATGTAATCTTGGTTGAATATTTTCTTTGTGCAACGACTGAAAAACGCGCGCACACGAACAATATGATCTGCAATACTGTGCCGCGTGATCTAACTGTACGATATAACGGCAGTGCCGCAGTTACACAGACGCTTCTGCGCATGCGCGCACTCTATCTGCCAACATAAGAACTTTTACGGCGCACCCGCGTCATTCAAATTTTGTATATAATGTGTATAATGTGTAATGTAAGTCATGTAAATAGTTGTAGATAACTTAGATTTTCTTGTGCCTTTAGGTGAATTGCTCGCCTGCAGGTGTGTCCTTTCGCCTCGCAATTCAGGGGGCAATATAAAGGCACATTTGCATGCCGAGCGTGAGTTTCCGCGGAAACGCGAAATACTAATTAAATAAATGATCAGTGACAAATAAATAAAGCCTATGGCACACAACTGCAGCGCTGTGTCGCTGATAAAACAAAAGCACAATTACGTTACTCTTATGTTTGATTAAAAAAGGAGAGCTCTGGTTGAAGTGGTGCGAGAAGCACGTATTTTATTTTATTGTCTGGCACACCGCCATATTTCATGTTATAGAAGAATACTGCGAGTTGCAACCACACTAGGCACTCGATTCTGTAAAGAATTTATATTTATAAAAGTAAGTAAGATTATGAACTGTAGGCTTATTCATTGAATATATCTGATTTAACTAACTGTGTAACTTTTTATGTTTAGTAGACAATCACCTCTGTACGACGTATTGGCATGGCTGGCAAATTATTGTAATATTGAGATTTAGATTATGAGTCCGCACCTACCGCAGCAGTCTTTGGAAACGATTTAATTACGAAGTCCGATTATTCAGTTTTATTTCACGGTCAACTACGAGGAACATTGCCTTTACGAAAAAGCCATTGTCAAGCGTCTGATAACGAATAATTAAACGTCCACGTTCCAGATAAGCAAATATTAATTACAATTGCAATCACAATCACCATCATACAGATAGAATAATTAATATTTAAATAACAATATATTGTTTTATTTATTTTATTTATTTTATAGAGTGCAGTTCTGTAGCAATGTTCGCCACACGGCGGCGGCTACGTACCACCTGCTATTACTCCAGACACGTGCTCTGATACAGGACAACAAATTGCATCGAATGGACATGCTCCTACGAACATGTTATGTCAACACCTATCTTGTCTCCAAACTGAACCATTTTGCACGTGTCCATCCCTGGACGGCTACGATCGCCGACAGATTTTAGGCAGCATATGGACATTTCGTGAGCACCGGTCTTGTTTTTAAAGTCCGATACGCCACCCTGACACTTCCGCAGCGGGCGGCCGGTATCGGTTTAACCGCGCGATCGCTTTATCTCAACACTATGCGTCGCACGTGGACCTCTGCCCACGCTAGTCTGACGGGCACCCTGATAGCTGAAGTGGCATCACACTCTCTGCACCCCACGGTTTCTGTAGGACACATTTCACCGGCACTAGCCCACATCAGAAAGTTCTGCATTGACCTCAGCTACTTAAGATTAGACATTCCGACGACACGGATGCCCTGCTCGAAAGACTATTATCGCATTTATCAACAGCAGCAAGCCTGCCAATATGGTTGCAGACATTCCGAAGTTGGCTGGAGCACTGTGTCGAGCAGTACACACGCCTTTTCTACCTACGACTGTGCGTTCATTGTGGTTCGTGGTTGGGAACACGAAGTTCAGTACTCGTCAGAGGCAACATTCCATTCATCAGACGGATGACCCCTTGTGTCCGACATGCTCAGTGGTTGGCTCGGATGCACACCGCCTGGCTTGTGCCAATGGTCAACGGCTGCTGGCTACTCACGCAGCCCATGATAGCATTACTCCTGCGGCGATTGCCGACCTCCCTTGATCACATAATGCGCCCCGACGACGTATACTTTCCACCGACCTGGACGACCGCCGTTAACTCGCTAGAAGACATGGCCCTTTACCCCATATTTCGTGATGCTCACAAAGGCACACTCGACTTATGGTCCCTAGTGATGTCGCCACATGCAGGCTTAATCCGCCACACGAAGTACAGGACCCATTTCACTAATTATTTAGGTTCATTATTTGCGGACCCTCCGGCTCACTGTGGCGTACCGGATGTGACATGCTGAAACTAAAGAAGAATCCTGGAACATATTGATGCACTACAGGCTGAATAGGGGGTAACCCCTACCAACAGATGAGAGGACGACTCGGACTCTCGGCTACGGCAGTTGTAGGATCCTTTTTAATAAAACAAAATTAATTCCATAAATGCAAAAAAAATCAAATGAAGTAAAATAAAAAATTAAAACTAAATAAAATTCATATAAAAACACATAAATAAATAAAACAACATAGACAAACCAGCTATATCCTCTCCTTGATCCTTCGATACTAGAACACGTTGCGTGGCTGTGGCGGCGGGATGGACAGGCCTCGGGTGTCGACCTCTCGATCACGGGGTCCTGGGTTCGATTCCCGGCCGGGTTTTGGATTTTTTTTCTACCCGGAGACTGGGTGTTTGTGTTGTCCTAATCATTTCATCATCATCATCATCATCATCATTACTCGTGACAGCGGTTAGATTGGATTATGTAAAAAATTGGACTGTGTACAAATTGGGATTATGTACGGACGCTGATGACCGCGCAGTTGAGCGCCCACAAACCAAACATCATCATCAGAAACTTTTAGAAAACCGAAGTACGATGCGTAAGAAGCCCATTCAACATTATTTCATTTCCAAGAATGCTGGGGTGTGTGAAATTAGATGTAAATTTGACGGTATCTCTCTATCTCCTTGCTTAAGTAAATGTTTAACTACAGCAAATTTCAACAATTCAGGAAATACTCCATTGATAAATGACTGATTACACAAGTAACTTGATATGTTAACTAAAGTCAGAAGCACGGTCCTTAATCTCTGATATTTTATCATAACCACTACATTTTTTATTTTAAAGGTTTTATGGGAGACTAGTGAGGACTACATTCATACGACTGGTAAGAAATATTCCATGGTAGCATCTAAACTTGACAACCTTATATTTTAGTAACAATTATGAAAAGGTTTATAAATTTTTTCGAAACACTGTACACACCTGTTACCAAGGAGTCATTTACTCCTAACGCTATCTGCGCCTCTCCGTGTCTGGTTCCATTAGTCTCCTCCTCGACTGTTTCACAGAGCACAGTTCCACCTGTGGCTTCTGTGCCCCTTAGCGATGAGGTTATTCTAGATATTGGAGTTGCTCACCGCTTGTTGCGATCTAGTATCGAATTGGCGAGTAATTTCCTGCCCTGTAGTTCGCTTCTCCGCTGTTACAATCCGCCACACCCGACGGAGAGCCCTGTCAGCCGCACGCAGTTGCGCAAGGCAGCTGACTCTGGTGGCGGCAGTTTTCCCAAAGCGAAGTCTTCACAATAGTCTCCTGTCAAGATAGCACACGAAACTTCTAGAGTTGCACAGTTTCCCAAAAAACGTGGTCGATGCATTGGGCACCCACGCTCAGCCTGTTGACAAATGAAATGCTTTTCTGGCTCGAATTTCTGCATTAGACTGCCGCTCTGAAGGAATGCAAAAGGTCTGGCGATACCACGAATTATTCTATTTTCGGTGGTGACAGGAGCGTTCTCCCTCCCACATGTTATCTACGTCTAATTTAATTGTTCATGAATGTACGAGCTTAAAGTAAGGTCTGAAGGTATGCAATGAGCAATACGATATCTCACACGTCTTTCTTGATGAGGAGCCATCGTCAGAGCAAAAGCAGCATCTGGCTCTCCACAAGGTGGTGTCACTGAGCGAGGTGGTGCAAAGATAGCACAATGGATTCGCATTCAAGAGAACGACGGTGCAAAACTCCGACCGGCCATTCAGGTTTCTGTTTTCCCTCATTTCACTAAATCGTTTAAAGCGAATGCCTAGATGGTTCCTGTCGTAAGGCGCGACCGATTTCCTTACCCACCCTTCACTAATCTGAGTATGCACTCCGTCTCTAATAACTTATTTGTCGACGGGGCGTTAAACATTTATTTTCCTTGCTTCCTTCGTCAAGATATTGTCTGATCAAAGTAATTAAAAGTAGAAAGTAAATTTAATTTGCAATGATACAAAAACATAACCCAACTGAGAGGAGGGGATATGCAAGACTGAGAGTTGTATGAAGAATCCTAAGGACGTAGGATTACCTCTAGATAGAGTTCGCTCAAGAAGTTCGAGCACTCTTGAATTCTGTTAGTCGTTGTGAAAACTGTAGCGATTTTGTTTGTTTGCCGTTGGGCACATCACAGTAGCACGTATACCAATATAGGTACAGTAATAATATGAATACAAATGTGCAACACGTTTATGAGAACATAAAGGACGTAATAAGTATCATATAACAAACACAAAGAACTAAGATATGTAGCATGCAAGGCTAGATGATATCATGATTTTCTGTCCACTTCATAGCATGTGTGGCTTCCACAATGTCCTTTACTAAACTGAATGAAGGAATTTGTATAATGGTATTCTGTTGCGACGTCTCGAACCGACGTAAAAAAATTTACCAAAACAAAATTTTTAATGCACAGTGAGTGACTATTGTGCATAAATAGGTTACATAAATACTTTAATAAAGCGGAAATAATACATATTCTGTTCCGATTCAGAAACCCCGAATAAGAGTAATTCACATACGGTCATTCCCTTGTTATTTTTTAAATGTAAGCAGTTGCTCAAATGTATAACACATGTAGCTAGTTGTTGTGTAGAACGACCTGATGGATGCTGTACAAGTGGTTGCGGAAATACTTGTAACTAATATTCATGTATTTCAACAGCAGACCTAATTTTAAACAGGCTAAGCCATGTCTCCGCCATATCCTTTCTTTCAGGAGTGCTAGTTCTGCAAGGTTCGCAGGAGAGCTTCTGTAAAGTTTGGAAGGTAGGAGACGAGATACTGGCAGAAGTAAAGCTGTGACGACGGGGCGTGAGTCGTGCTTGGGTAGCTCAGTTGGTAGAGCACTTGTCCGTCTCACCCGCGATTTTTTTTTTTTTTTTTGGTAAGAGTGAAAACGTCGCAGGAATACTCAATAAGCGCTAGTGGGAGGCGTTAGAAGAAAGATGATATCCTGAAATAGTCAAAAAATATCAAATGACCGCCTTTCAACATGAATCATGAGGCATATTAAGTAATTCCTCAAACATACATCTCGCAAAATGGCGTTGACAGGATAATTAAAGAAATTTGTGCTAATACGTTTGGCTACCGGTGGCCTCTCCGTCCGTTTAAAATTTAGAACTGGAATAAGAAGTAAAGACAGGATGAAGGTAAAATGATCATCGTTCATCGTGTACACTCCAGTATATAGTATTTGGTGGCTTACGGAATACAAACTAATAAGTAGTTGTGAAATCTTAGGGCTTTCCGGAGAGTTCAGAAAAGAACAAACATGATATTTTCCTACTTTTTTCTCTTAACGTATTACCTGACGTTAGACAGAAGGAAGTAGTACCGGCAACGGAGGCTGTGGTCCATTACTTGACGAAAGAGCCTCTGCAGTTACGCTGCAATCGATATACGTGACGCAGAAGTGTATGCTTCAGTGCGTGAGCACGCACTGAAATAGAAGCGCCATACATGACAAATAGCCATTAGTACCAAAATGTCGCAGCATCCTTTGTGAGAAACAAGCAGAACTCCGGATATTTTCACTCGCGAACAACGTCCATATGTGAATGTATTCACTTCCGACCATTTACACTCTATTCTACTGAGGTTTTGTTTCTCCACAAACGTTGAAGAATAACCTGCAACATTCGAAATTTCCACTCCTGTTTTCCCACAAAAACAGTATTATTGTCTGTCAAATGTTGGTATCCCACGTATAATGGTTACCCTTGATCTCAAATCATCTCCTCAAGAAATATAAATGACGTTCCTCACAAGTGAGTTTGTTCAAAATAACAAAGACAAAATTTATTGTGTGATATAACTACAAATTAACAATTTTCGGGCCTGCCGTGGTGGCCTAGCGGTTCTAGGCGCTTCCGTCCGGAACCGCGCGACTGCTACGGTCGCAGGTTCGAATCCTGCCTCGGGCATGGATGTGTATGATGTTCTTAGGTTAGTTAGGTTGAAGTAGTTCTGTCTAGGGGGCTGATGACCTCAGAAGTTAAGTCCCATGGTGCTCAAAGACATTTTTTGAACAATTTTCGGATGTTTTCCTTTACTTGTACTGTGAGACGTTGCTTCCTGGCAAATTTCGTGATTCTAGGACAACGGGAAGTATCCTATAGGTTTTGATGAGTGAGTTAGCGAATATCAAAACTTTTGCCATAAATGGTCGTACCGTTTGAGTGCTTCGACTTAGGAGCTTAATTTTTTTACACCACCAAGGTAACATAGACCATAGTATGTGACATAAATTTTAACTTGGTAGACTACCCGCTCCAGAGAGAAAGGGTCTTAACAGGCAGGCAGGCAGTCGACTAATATATGACCAAGAATGTTTTTTTGTGTGATATAATTACAAATTAAGATTTTTATAATTTTTTCTTGTTGTACTGTGAAACCTTGCTTCTTACCAAATTTTATGATTTTAGATCGACGGGAAGGACCCTATAAACTTTGATGAGTGAGTATGCGAGTATCAAAACATTTGACGTAAATTGCCGTATCCTTTGATTACGTTTAAGCTTACATTTACTGCACCACTCGTATAGTATAGACAGTAGTATGTGACATAAATTGCATTTTTCCTGAGAAAAAGTGTTCCTAACACCAGACGGACGGACAGACAGGCACATGACAAGTGACAATATTCTTTTCTTGTGATATAATTACATATTAACAATCTTTGGATTTTTTGCTTTACTTGTAATGCGAAACCTTGCTGCTTGGTAAATTTCATGATTTCAGGTCATAAATAAGTAGCCTTCAAGGTTCCATGAGTGAGTTTTCGAGTGCCAGGATACGTGACATAAATGACCGTGTCTTTTGATTGCACTGACTTATAAGTTTCAATTTTTTACACCGCCAAGCGATTGTAGACCACAGTACGTAGCATAAACCTCAACGTAATACGTCTATCCGTTCCTGAGGAAAAGGGTTTTTAACAGTCGGACAGACAGACAGAAGGACAAGTGATCCTATAAGGGTTCCATTTTTATCGACTGAGAAAAAGAACCCTCAAAACGATAACTTTTCAGTTGTACCACAAATGAAGTTGTTCCAGGTAATTCGTGGATGACACTTGCTTTGGTGAGAGGAAGTGAGAAGCCTTTACAAGGATTGGAAGCTTACTTTTCAGTGTTGAGACTGAGGTTGCCACTCTCGTTAAGACTGGTGGTCGACCAGAAAGTGGCGTATCAATGGGAGTTTCCTTTTCCGTCCTGAAAGCGTTTCAGTCGGTTGTAAAGGCATTTTCTTGTTAGACACACCTAGAAGGATTTCAGTTACCGTTCAGTCGTTGGTTATGAGCTTACGAAGCTGAAACATGTTTGTGCTGTGGAGAGGTTTGTATCGGTATATTACCTCCACAAGATGCTGTACAGTGCTTGAGGAAAGTTACTTCATAGCAATATTATGCATCCGAACGCGTCCTGATCTATCTTATCTCATCCTCACTGTGCTTACGTGGCAAACATATTGAAGGCATCAGAAATGTTGCACAAGCTTTCTCGAAGATCAGTTCTGTAAATATGTCCAAAGAAGTTGTAAGAAGCGAACATTGTCCTTCTTACGAAGGTTTCCATGTAAACTACCTGACATCGACATATACGTGCTGCAAACCAATCTGAATTGAGTGGAAGACTGTACTTAACATGGCTCCAAACGTTAGGGTTTCTTCCTGTTTCAGTGGCATGTAGAGGGCAGTTACACTTACTGCATAAGCACCCCTGTGTTTGATGTAATTAGTCTAATTTCGTGTCGGGAGACGCGATGGGATTAAACAACATCTTTAAATGCTTAGCGTAGTACTCGTTCTTGAAATTTTGCATGTATATCTTCAAGAGCCCGCAACTCAAGTATTTCAACATTTCTCCCTCACTCTCCCGTGACTCAGACTTGAAGCCATTCGCGCCACCCTTCTTTCTATACGTTCAGTGTACCTGTTAGCCCTATTTGGTATGGGTCCCTGGAACACGCAGGAGAGTCATACAAACATAACATGGTTTGACCGTCGAACAGAGTCCCGTGTAAACGACTTAGTAATAAGCATGCCGGGCGCAGAGAAAGAGTTGAAAACAAGTAAGTTGACAAGTCTAGATGGAATCCAAGTTCGGTTTGACGAAGAGTACTCAACCGCACTGGCCCCTTATTTAGTTTGTATTTGTCGCGAATCTCTAGCCTGGCACAGAGTCCCAAGCGAATGAAAAAAGCGCAGGTGACTCCCGTATATGACAAGGGTAAAAGGACGAGCCCGCAAAACTATAGACCAATACCTTTAACATTGGTTTCCTGCAGAATTCTTGAACATGTTCTGAATTCAGCATAATAAAATTCTTAGACACGGAAAAGCTTATGTACACCAATCAGCATGGATTTTACAAAGCATCGCTTTCGCGAAACTCATCTAGCCCTTTTCTTACATGATATGTTGCATACAATGGATGAAAGGCAACAGGCTAAAGGTTGGCTTATTGACAAAATTACATATTATACTTATTACAGGTATGAGTTGCGGTCACAAAACTTAGAATTTCCACTGTCGTCTGAGCAAACATCAGACTTCGGTATTTAGAAGATACAGGTTGCTGGTCTGAAAGGACACATCCTGCAATACGAGACCGCTGATAAAATGTTAGTTAGACGCCATAATGCTAAATCAACGATCTTCGCTGATTGCTGCGAAATACTGGCACACAAATACAAACTCGTCATGACAGAAGCAAACAGAGTCGGGATACTGTCATTTTAAATGAAACACAATGCTTTTGGTGACTTACTTCTAAAAATGTACACCGTCTGCTAGATTACGGTAGTACCTTCCTCTCCAAACTTTAAACAGAAGAATAATAATTAAGTTTTTGTCTTTTGTTTTAGGAACACAAATTTCCTGAGATGTTATTTCCTACGCATATCCCACGAATATAAATTAATCTCTGCCGATACTCGGTATATTTATTCCATGCAGATTTTTTGATTATCTATTATACGGCAGATTCCATATTTCCAGAGTTTTCGAAAAGCATTTGACACGGTGCTCCGCCGCAGACTATTAACAAAAGTATGAGCATATGTAATAGGTTCCCAGATATGGGAGTAGCTCGAAGACGTCTTAAGTGATAGTCCAGTGTGTTGTCATCGATGCCGGTATCGTAAGGACTGCCCCAGGGAAGTGTGATAGAACCGCTATTATTCTGTATATACACATATGACTTGGCGGACGAGGTGGGCAACCATATGTGGTGGTTTATTGACGATGCTGTGGTACACGGGAAGGTGTCGAAACTGATTGATTATGGGTGGATATAAAATGATTTAGACTAAATTTCTAGTTGCTGTGATGAATCGAAACTAGCTCTAAATGTAGGAAAATCAAAATCCTTCTTTAGAAAGTCACACCGTTTAAATATCTGTCCGTAACGTTTCAAGCCGATATGAAATAGAACGAGCATGTGAGCATTGTGGCAGGGAAGGCCAATGGTCAATTTCGGTATATTAGGAGGATTTTGGGAACGTGTGGTTCATCTGTAAAGGAGACCACACAGAGGATACCAGTGCGACCTGTTCTTGAGTACTGCTCGAGTGTTTGGGGTCTGCTCTAGTGAGATTAAAGGAAGACATCGAAGCGGTTCAGAGGTCGGCTGCTAGACTTAATACCGGTAAGTTCGAACAACAAACAATTATTAAGGAGCTCCTTCTGGTATTCAAATTAGAATCCCTGGAGGAAAGGCGGCGTTCTTCTCAAAGAACAGTATTGACAGAATTTAGAGAACTGGAATTTGAAGCTAACTGCAGAACGATTTTACTGTCGCCAACATAAATGTTGTGTAAGGTCCACGAAGATGACATGCTAGAAATTAGGGCTCGCAGGGTTTTACCCACGCTCTATTTTCGAGTGGAAAAGGAAAGTAAATGCCTAGTTGTCGTATAGGGTACCCTGCTCAAGCATCGTACGGTGACATGAGGGCTATTTATGTAGATGTAGATGTTCTTCATCTTTGAACCGCTCTGAAATGTTATCAAGTTTCATGCAGTTCATTGCGGATAGCAATTCATTATAAAAACTGCTTCCTCCGCGGAAAGTCTGAGGTATCCCTCCTTACTGTCTGCCAGGTCAGTAATGTATACCAAGCTTTATTAGAGCACACCTGAAGTCACTTCTAGTTCTGCCGACAGCTCCCATTCCAAGATACCACGCTGGATGCCGTCTGACGAAAAATTCTCAACCCAGCTGCAAGTATTGCTTGAAGCTCCACTATTTTTGTTAATAAATGTTGGTGCACCACTGACTCAAATACCTTTCGGAAGTTAGCAAACTCTTCATCTAACTGATTTCCATGGCTTGCAGAACATAATGTAAGAAAAGAGCAAGTAGGGTTTAACATCTCCACTACCGTTTCCTATGATCTAAACTACCTGTTATGATCCTAGCAACGCTTACCCTAAATTTAGATGGCATTATCTTATTGCAAGAGATTTCCGTAAAAGGTACACCTTTTCTTCAGAATATTCCCAAATAATCTGGCTTCTGTGTCCCTCTCTGAATTATGATTCCATGTGCTTATTTGATGCCTTTTGGTTTTATAGTACTATCCCTAGATGTTTAAATTGGGAGACTAACTGTAGAAGTTGTCCCGAAAGAACGTTAAGAAACAGTAGCAAATTTTGAGATATCTCTTTCTCCTAATCATTAATATTACCGCTTTTTGCGGTTTAGACGTATGATCATTACTACCCACATTGATTTCAATACTTCCTGCAGATTCTAAAATGTTGTCGATGGCAGATATTGTAAAACGTCAACAGATTTATTTTTCTTTCGGTGGTGTAACATGGCTTCCAGAATCGAATGCAATTTCGGAAACGAAATACTGTATCGAGAGTCTTACTTCGCATTTGGGAGTACAAGTAAGATTAATGGCTTTGGTCTGCCGTTACGTAGCGGAATTGATTGCTCCAACGAACGTGTTCTCCTAATTGAAATTCCCTCTGCGCGCGTGCCGGCTACCTTACCGAACCGCGTCAGTCCCGTAAAGATTGACTGCCCGCTCACAAACCGACAGTAAATACCGCAAGTGCAGGAGATTTATTCTTATTCTATTTGTGTTTCGGTACTCTCATCGGTGGCAGTTTCTATTGCTTTCCATTGGTGGTGTTAGAAGCATTCGGAAAGCAATCGGACAACTTCACTGGAACTCAAGGAATACTTTTTTTCACAATGGGCAAAATTGTATTTTTATCAGATGTTTCTTCTGCGATATTTCAAAAAAATATTAGTTCCGGCATTTTTGTGGTCGAAGAGTAGACTCAAAATCTTATCAACTGCAAAACCTTCCTCCCCAGCACCGTAGAATAAAGGAAGAAAATAACCATCAAGTAATTCGTAGGTCAGAAGGAAAGGGATACAAGTGACATTTCCCATAAAAAGTGGGCAACTGCATCTACAGTATGGTAAAGCATGTGATGCAAAGGGATACGAGTGACAGTTCCCAGAAGACGTGGAAAAGTGCATCTAGAGCATGGTAAAGCATGTGAAACTATTGTGTCGCAGAGATAAAAGCGTTCTGTTCCCATGTTAACGAAAATAAAATTAGTTACAAAATGTCACGAAACAATCGGCACCAAAGAGATACACGTGCACTTGTGTCTAATGAAACCTGATAGAAAAGGCAAAATTCACACGAATGTCATCTCGTCATCTCTGTACAGTCACTCTCCAAAGATTAAGCTATTCTGCATTTGTTTACATCTATCCCACCTATCCAGCAAGAATTCTTCCGCTCACTTCCACATGAAGTAGGACTATCAGGGATGACCCACTTTGAAGAACTTAAACCAGATTATGAGAAAGACTTTCTGGAATCATATTATGATTAGACTGTTTAGTATTTGGTAGCAATATTTTGGATACTATGTCAACAAACTGCATTATATTCATGTGGGATTATACTACTTTTTAATGTTATATATTATCTATTTAAACTTTTTATGATACACGAGAAGGGGGAAGTGACACAGGTGGTGCGAACAATTTTCAGTAATACGATAATACGTTAAAAAATATTGTTTTTTATTTTGTTTCACTACTGTAAGCCACAAAACCCATGATGTTCATGTGCATTACATAAATGTTTTGTTGTAGCTCTAAATAGCAGTTTTGTGATAACTGAATTGATAAGAATCAATAATGAAGCATCATAGAGTAAACATAAATAATATTCTACTCAATTCACAAAATTCCAGAAGCAAAAGGGATGCAAGTGCATACAGACTTTTACGAATTGTGATATAAAACTGATCTTTCATATTAACCTGTTATTCTAAATTGCAAATGGAAAGCGATACAAAGTATTTTATGTCTAATATCCACAAAAAACGTGAAAATCCATTTTGTAGTCTCAAGACAAATTTGAAACCTTGTGAACTATAACTTCAATTTTCTCAAAACTACAGGATGTGTCATACTGTTTTACTTCTGACCCCCTCTGTAATTCATAACTGAAATTGGAAACTAAATCTGAATGGCCAGAGAGGGAACTGATTCTAGGTCTCGAGGACACAATATTAACATTGACTTCTAGTTTGTCAGACAGTTCGACAGCAAAAAGTCAAAGAACGCTCTGTAAAGTGAATTTATTCATTCCACGATATCGGTCCTCCACACTAGACGCGACATACCATAAGGATCCAGTCACCAGGGTCTCTGTAGTATTACTGCATTATAGAACGTAGATCGCTCTTTCGAATCTCTGCTTGAACATGTCTTACACCATTTTATGAAAGGTTTTAGGAAACGTAATAGTGGGCACGAATATGGGGCACGTCCGTCCTTCGCCATTATGACGGCTACTGGGTACACTTTCAGGGAAGTCTCTCAATGTCTATGGACGAATGGGAACTAAGTCATCCTCAGGAGCAGAAACGAGAGTAGATAGCAATATTGGACGCTGGGACCTGGAGCGAAGTAGACGTTCTAACATACCTCGAAGGTGTTCCATTGAGTTCCATAGAGGTGAGGATTCATGGCATGCCAGTCCATTTCAGAAATGGTATTGTCAAAGGAACATTACCTCAAAGATGATGCTTCATGACGGAGTGCACTGTCATGATGGTTCCACCATTATCTCCGAACTGTTCCTCTACTACACCGAACACACAGTGCTGAAAATGTGTTCATGCTTTTCCGCATACACCCTTTCCTTAAGTACAAAAGTCTAACAAAGAAAAAATTCCTATACCGTAGCACCAGCTCCTCTGTATTTCATTCTTGGCACTACACACGATGTCAGGTATTCTCCAGGCGTTCATCAAAACCAACCTTTGCATCGGATTGCTGCACCGTACAGCGTGATTCGTTACTTCAGATTACTCGTTTCAAGTGATCCACTCTCCAGATGAGTCGCACTTTACACCACCTCTAACGTCACTTATCACTGGCTACAAAAACGTGCGGGTTACGAGTAGCTGCTCGACCTTTGTACCCGATTACTTTTATTTCCGGACGCACAGTTACTGTGTTAGCTGGACTGCAAGTAGTACTTTGGAACTCACGAGTGATTCCTTCCATTGATTTCATTTGATATATTACAACGATTTTCCGCATTGCCCGATGAGGTCTTTCTGGTTTTTGCTTAACTGTGATAGTTTATTCTCGTTCCCACTTCATAATCACGTCACAACAATCGGCTTAAACAGCTTTAGAAACGCTGAATCACCCCTGATGAATCTGTTATTCAGGTGAATACCATGACTGTTCCAGCTTCGAAGTCACAGAGTTCTTCTGACCTACTTGTTCTGCTGTTACTGCTTCTCTACTAGCAACAAAATGCTCCCCGTCTCCATTCATACTGGCGGTCCGTCTCTCCTAAAAATAGAGTTCAAATGTCTCTGAGCACTATGGGACTTAACTTCTGAGGTCATCAGTCCCCTAGAACGTAGAACTACTTAAGCCTAACTAACCTAAGGACATCACACACATCCATGCCCGAGGCAGGATTTGAACCTGCGACCGCAGCGGTCGCGCGGTTCCAGACTGAAGCGCCTAGAAGCGCCACACCGGCTGGCCTCTCCTAACACCTAGCGGTCATTTCCACTTTACGTAGGGGAGTCTGCATAATTTTGATCGGATAGTGCAGTTTTAAATGTATTCTGTTTCTTCAGTGTGAGAATGGAAACGTAGACATTTTGGTACGGAAAACAAAGCTCTTCTGCTGAAGTACGTGCTAGTTTCAGTTGTAAATTCCAGAAACCGCAATAAATCACTTAACTGTTTCGAAACGTGCCTGATAAGATAGGCTCTTTAAGAGCGTTGCCTCTTAGCCCTAGCCAGTTGGAGTCCCAGTAATGCAAAAATATTTCATCGCTAAAATTTGGCTACAATGTTGAGGTGAAGTGCCGGACTAAGGTCCCTGATCCACAGACCCAAAGTAAATTCCAAATCTCTCCGTAGTATCATATGAAATAAGGTGGAATATAATGCCAATCATCTGTCAGATTTTGACTTTGTAAACGGTGGCCCTCTTGGTGCTATTGTGATGCTACTGAAATTCACATTCTTCCTTCAAATTCTCTAACTGTCCCTTTTAAGGAAGAGAGAGCCATTACCTTTCTGACATTTCTCTTCGGCACCTCTATAGAACTCATAGTTCTCGGGACGTTAAAATCTTCCTTTCGAACGTCCTGTCAAAGTGTGCATCAACACATACTTCATTTGCACCGTACCTATGTTCACGCTTGATGCAGCTATTCAGCGCCTACCTCAAACTACGATAGCCACACAGTCGTGGCAGGCGGACTAATGCCCCGTGAAAAGCCTGTACAACATTAAAATCAGTCCGAGAAGGAAGGCAGTTGCAAACACAAGCAAAACCATCCCTAGGACAAGCCAAGCAGCAATCAAGTCCGTACCGCATTCCCCGCTGTATTCACATTAACCACACCGGTATGCTTCAGTACACGGAGTATTGATGCTCCATGTGCAGCGTCCAGTTTCATCCGGCAAGTGTGGCCCCATGAATGCCTATAATGCATAGGTGGTGGCTTCGGTGACGAAGTTTCGCAATGTCCGAAGCAAGTGACGCTTGCGCGGAGTGATCAATGGTGATGGAGAGCTTAAGAAAGCAGAATTTCTCGGAGTAAGCATGAATCATCTCTAGATTGGACTCACTGAAGTATCAGTGTCGCCAGTATTTGAAAAATTAACCATATGAATGTTTGAAATATCCACGTATTTTCTGTACAGCGTATCTTTTTAATATTAACATTCAATGTTATATTAATGATACACAACAATGTGCTACTGGTCGCGAGAGATTATTTACATCTCGATTGCCACCCGCCGTCAATCAAGGCGACACTTTAAGGCGTTACTGAAAGCTCGTATGTTTTAAGGATAGGCGACACTTCTAGGCGTTTCTGAAAGCTCGTATGTTTTAAGGATTCATTGTTGGTGAGATATAACGCACATTGAGAAAACCACATAATAAAGCCACAAGTTATTGAAGCGAAGGAAAGATTTATTTGGGATATTAGTCAGTTACGAGAAAATAAAACAAAGAAATCAATTAGCACTTCATTAGTAACTGGAAACACAATTAAGATACTAAAATAGTTATTACACCCACATTAAACAATATGTTAATCATCCCAGGACAGATAACGTTAGTGCCACGCACACCCTAAAACAAAGTAGACGATGCACCAAGAAGGAATTATCCGAAAGCGACGGAAGTAGATAGATTTGATGTACCGGGAAATCAAAAAGTCAGTATAAATTTGAAAACTTAATAAACCGCGGAGTAATGTAGATATAGAGGTAAAAATTGACACACATGCTTGGAATGACATGGGGTTTTATTAGAACAAAAAAAAAAAAAAAACACACATTGCTAGAAGCGTGAAAGATCTCTTGCGCGCGTCGTTTGCTGATAATCGGGCGCGCGTCGTTTGGTGATGATCGTGTGGTCATCCGCCACTGTCGTCATGCTTGGCCTCCCAGGTCCCCAGACCTCAGTCCGTGCGATTATTGGCTTTGGGATTACCTGAAGTCGCAAGTGTATCGTGATCGACCGACATCTCTAGGGATGCTGAAAGACAACATCCGACGCCAATGCCTCACCGTAACTCCGGACATGCTTTACAGTGCTGTTCACAACATTATTCCTCGACTACAGCTATTGTTGAGGAATGATGGTGGACATAATGAGCATTTCCTGTAAAGAACATCATCTTTGCTTTGTCTTACTTTTTTATGCTAATTATTGCTATTCTGATCAGATGAAGCGCCATCTGTTGGACATTTTTTGAACGTTTGTATTTTTTGGGTTCTAATATAACCCCATGTCATTCCAAGCATGTGTATCAATTTGTACCTCTCTATCTACATTATTCCGTGATTTATTCAGTTTTCAAATTTATACTGACTTTTTGATCACCCGGTACATGCGCTAATAAATAAATTATTAAAATTCTAGAAATTCTGGATTATTTATTGAAATGTGGGAGCTTCACAAACAGAGCAAGTCAATAATGCTTTGGCCCACCTCTGGCCCTTATGCAAGCATTTACTCGGCTTGGCACTGATCGATAGAGTTGCTAGATGTCCTCCAGAGGCATGTAGCGCCAAACTCTAGCCAACTGACGTGTTATATTGTCAAAATCCAGACGAAGAGGTAAAGGCTTTCTTCAACTCTTTGTTGCCGTCGTACGACGGTTACAGAATGTATATTTCAGTATTTGGGGACAATAGACTAACAGTCATGGGGAGCTGGAACACGGTAATAGCGAGAGCAATAAAGAAAGATTTACAAGAAAATATGGGCTTGATAGTAAGGATGAAAGAGGAGAAAGACTGAGTACCGCAATAAATTTTAGCTAGTAACAGCGAACACACAGTTAAAAATCACAAGAGGGCAAAGTATACTTGGAAAGGTTCCGGAGAACCGGGATGATACCAGCTGGATTACATCAAGGTCAATCAGAGAAGGCCACACGCATAGCTGATACCATTGTCCAACAGGTAGACGCCCTCATTACTGAAGAGCAGTGAATTGCGGTAGCATCCATTGCCCCAGAGTTCGGATTGAGGGTCAGAACTGCAACGGATATTCTGTAGTTTTGGAAATTTGTGATACGTTCCCTAGGCTTACACACTACTTAATCTAACTTAAACTAACTTACGCTAAGGACATCACACACATCCATGCCCGAGGCAGGATTCGAACCTGCGACCGTAGCGGTCACGCGGTTCCAGACTGAAGCGCCTAGAACCGCTCCGCCAGTCCGGCCGGCCTCTAGCGGAGGGTTTGGGGCCTCAGCGCTATTTTAGCGACGATGTTTTGCTTCGTAGGCAATGTCATTACATCCTTTGAGGGGTTTTCATTTTACAGTCCCCAGCTTGTTTCTTTCCAGATCTGCCTAATACACCGTTCTACTAAAAGACGTAGCTACATTTGATAAATATGAATTACGCTTTCTTTTTTTCTGTTTGTGGTGCCAATTTCGTAGCTTGTTGTTATGTAATCAGTACTGGTAATAGTTTTTCTCACTCATGCCTTCAAACGGTAAAATTTTGAGGCAAGCGACCACACTAAGCTGTGTGGTAAACATTTTCCACCTGACCGTTTTGCAATCAATTACTTTGGCTTCGGAAGCAAACTAACGCCACATGACGCCTAGAGGAAGATAGGGAAAGCCGCCGTTTCAGAAAAATAAGAACTGCATCAGACACTGAAATCTAAGATGTATTCAGTCTGGCCGTTTTCTGATATGGGTTAAGAAATTAGATGAGGACTTTGGTAAAGGAAACTTAATATCATCTAGCTCACCACAACAGTTTCAACGTTCTACAATATATTCTGTCTCTATTTTAACATTGTTTCGTTATCACTACCAGAATTTGTAAAAATACAAAAAATTAAAAGTTTACTTTGTACGTTATCGATAAAGACGGATGATATTTCTATTCCTTTTTGTTACTTTTCATGTAATTTAGAGGATTACTTGATAATGGCACAGTTTCTTCCAAACCGATATAATGTCTTGCAGTCCTGCGTTAGCGGCAAACGATATGTCGCAGCAAAAAAAGAGAATTCACTGAAGAATAAGTAATTCTGGCACTTGTAAAAAATATATGCAGAATGAACAGTGAACACAATATATGAAACTTTGTTTGTTACGCTGACGGAATGTTAAATAGATAATAGTCATTAATACAGAGAATTTGGTAGAAATTTGGAAATTATAGTGCCACATGTGTAACACTAATACTGTAGGCTACTGAGGTTTCACATCGTTCCTTCATTTCGGCTTCGTGAAGGAAAACTGTGAGTTTTAGCTCGACTTTCCATAGAAGTTAATGGCTGAAACTCAGCTGTCTTGTTCTAGTCGTATCAGTCAGATGTTGGTTTCACCGTTCAACACGAATGAGATAGGGAAATGCGCTGTCTCTATATATCCCTGGCCTAAGGAAACTCCACCCTCTTCGGTATAGTATGCTATTTATTATGAAATACGTTGGTAAAACGAAAATCTGTTGTTGTGCCTTGCTAGAAGACTGTCACTGTTCATTGTATTTCATGCAATCACGGAGACACAAAATTTAAAACAAAAACGCAGTGTTAAGTATAAGGAGTTTATAAACATCTGCAATAGCCACAACAGTCGTTCAAGACCTCGTGTAGACTGAAATATTCCTTTTTCGGCCAACGGTCCCTTACCCCACAACACTGAGAGTACAATCGTCACCCCTTGCAAAATATCGATCTTAAGAATTTGGAACGCTGTATACAACGTGAGGTACCTAAAGAAGGATTTCCCTTAGTTATAAAAGATAATTTTGCAAATTTTTTGACGTCAGCAAATAATTTGTAACGTTTATTGTTGGGGTTCGGTTGTTTCGGTTAGGAGACCAGACAGCGAGGTTATCGGTCTCATCGGATTATGGAAGGACAGGGAAGGAAGTCGGCCGTGCCCTTTGAAAGGAACCATCCCGGCATTTGCCTGGAGCGATTTAGGGAAATAACGGAAAACCTAAATCAGGATGGCCGCGGGATTGAACCGTCGTCCTCCCGAATGCGAGTCCAGTGTGCTAGCCACTGCGCCACCTCGCTCGGTGGTAACGTTTATTGTCGGCGGATATGAAAATATGTTTCTTGACGAAAATTTCAACGATGCAACATGTGCCGAACCGTATTAAATGTCCGTCTCGGCAGCTGCGGGTTCAGCGTATCAGATTGCTAACGAAAGGGGACCGGGTTAGATTCCTCGCTGGTTCGGAGGTTTTCTCCTCGGGGACTAAGTGTAGTTTGTCACCTTTGTATCGTTATCATTGACTCAAAAATCGCCTAAATTGCGCCACTGGACGAGCCTTAAGCTTATAAAACTTCGTACCAAGATACGACTCGTAACTAATGAATATTCTACATTATCGAAAAACACTGTCACATCACTTTCCACTGCTGAGATGGCTGTATGGGCACGTGCCAGAAGCAAATAAGTAAAAATGATATTAAATAACAAAAAGACAACAGTGATGCAAAGCACTGACCAGTTTTCAGGAGACAAGGTCACATTGATATCTGCTCTACTGTACGAAATGTAAGCTAACACGCAACTCAGGTATGATTCGTGTGTTTGTTACACTAGTGTGCAAAACGTAAGGACGAAAGAAACTTTCGGGTGCTGTGTCGCTGACAACTAACGTAGCTCGATGAAACTTGGACCACGTTTATGGAATATTCCATCGCTTCTTGGATGAACAATAGACATATTAATAAGTTTAACGCTATGGTTTAACAGAAGGTAGGCAGCATTGTTCCTAGCGTAAAAATGTGAAATATATTTTTTTAATTTTAGCTTCCTGGCAGGAACCAATGAAGTACTACCCACATATAGCATTGGGCCCTATTCGCTATCAGTGTAGTTTTGTGCTGGCTGTGGCGGGAAAATGTGCGCTATTATCCTCTGCCTCTTCTTTTTACTGAGTATTTTGTCAATTAGTGTAGGACTGTAACCATTTCTGTATGCTGTTTCCTAATTATTATCAATTCATATTCAAAATCTGGTTCGGTTTGTGGTATAGATAGTAAGCACTGCATCATGGAGCGAAAGGCTGCAGTTTGTATGTTATGGATTGCTGGGAACTAGCAAGTATTACTGTGTCTATTCAGGGTACTTTCCTCTGTATTTCAATAAATACTGTTGCTTTCTGATGTCATTAGTGACGTCCAAAAGGTCGATAGAGCCTCCCCCTAACTCCACTGTGAACTTTATTCTACTGTTGTGTGAATTCATATGTTGAAATAATTTATTTAATTGTCTGGAGGCACCTGTCCACGAACACAGTACGTCATTCACATCGATAGTTTGCTTTTCAGAAAAAAATGTAGTGGATTAGATAATACCTTGTTACAACTGTTTCACACCCACTTTCGATGCCGGCCAGAGTGGCCGTGCGGTTCTAGGCGCTACAGTCTGGAGCCGAGCGACCGCTACGGTCGTAGGTTTGAATCCTGCCTCGGGCATGGATGTGTGTGATGTCCTTAGGTTAGTTAGGTTTAATTAGTTCTAAGTTCTAGACGACTGATGACCTCAGAAGTTAAGTGGCATAGTGCCCAGATCCATTTGAACCACTTTCGATAAACTTTCCCCCCCCCCCCCCCCTCCCTTCAGGCCCCATCCCCTTTGGTCGGTTCATCAAATTCACTAGATTGTCCATATCACATAGTAGCGTGTGATAGAACTTACCGGTATAAGATTCAAATGGCTCTGAGCACTATGGGACTTAACATCTGAGGCCATCAGTGCCCCAGACTTAGAACTTCTTAAACCTAACTAACCTAAGGATATCACACACATCCATGCCCGAGGCAGGATTTGAACCTGCGACCGTAACAGCAGCTTGGTTCCGGACTGAAGTGCCTAGAACCGCTCGTCCACAACGGCCGGCTGTAGAAGGTTTTTGGCTTATACAGTCATACAGTTTTAATACTTCAATATTCCCTAAAATAAGATTTATTTGTTCAGTGTCTCTTCAGGTATTGCATTATGTTGAGTACCGATACATTCGTAAAATGTGATACATCTTTGTTCAGGAAACTTTGCACAGCTTTGAATTTTCGCTGAAGTTGTGTGGACCATCTGTTTACTACCAAGTTGACTGACGATGGCCTAAGAAGGTCAAAGCCGATTCAGAGCGAACTATTGAACAAATTTTGTTTTTGTACATCAATACTATGTATTAAAGTTATTAATAATATCGATTACTCCAATTATGCACTGGATTTAGGGCGAAGCTCGGAGTCCGGCTACTTAAACAGACGCATCAGCCAATGTGATTCGCAAGCAGTGAAGTCATGTGTATTTAGCGTCCTCTGGTGGCGAATCTGAAGGCGCTCCCCATCGGAGGCAGCAAGCGATGGAGGAGCGAGTACGGCCAGTGCCAAACTGGCCGGAGATTCCATTGTGGCGTTTCCAGTGTAGCTGTGAGCGGTGCGTCGTGCGTCGGGCGCCGTCGACGAAGATGGCATGAACAGCGCACTTTCTGCAGACATTACCAATGCGGTCGTAACACTTAGGCGATATCAGTCATAAACGAAAACTCGAAAACCTTATCCGTTTCTTCTATTGTCGCTTAAGTTGTGAAAGTCTGAATAGCTCACGGCCACCTTATCTGACAGATACAACATCACAGCACAAATCGACTGGGTTGAAGCCAACAGGTAAACATACGAACCATAGCTGAGGTACGCGTTTGTTTACGTTTGATACAGTACAACAGCCGGCCGGGGTGACCGAGCGGTTCTAGGCGCTAGAGTCTGGAACCCTGCGACCGCTACGGTCGCAGGTTCGAATGTTGCCTCGGGCATGGAGGTGTGTGATGTCCTTAGGTTATTTAGGTTTAAGTAGTTCTAAGTTCTAGGGGACTGATGACCTCAGAAGTTAAGTCCCATAGTGCTCAGAGCGATTTGAACCATTTTGAACAGTGCAACACACGGTTGCGGGACCTGTTCTTACCAAGACAAGACAGTGGTCTTCGGGGCTGTTATCTTGTTACTGTTTGATCAGGTCCTACACACACTGCGTCTTTCAAACACCACATTAAAAATATGCAAATCCCTTAAAATTTAAACATTACTTGATACAAAAAAGTCTACTCACTGTCCACAACAATTCTGCTAAAAGTGTACTTCGATATAATCATCTATTCTGGGCATTTATTCGGTGACGTATTCAACCTATTTCACTCTAAACTCAGGTGTGGTCGTCTGTTCCAATGGTTAAAATGGCTCTAAAGACGATGGGACTTAACATCTGAGGTCATCAGTCCCCTAGACTTAGAACTACTTAAACCTAATTAACCTAAGGACATCACACACATCCACGCCAGAGGCAGGATTCGAACCTGCGACCATAGCAGCAGCGCGTTTCCGTACTGAAGCGCCTAGAACCGCTCGGCCACAGCGGCCGGCTCGTCGCATGTCGGTACCATATTTCTGTTCTGCAAAGCACTTTTCTTATCTGTAGAATACTTACAAGGGAACCTCCCCATCGCACCCCCCTCAGATTTAGTTATAAGTTGGCACAGTGGATAGGCCTTGAAAAACTGAACACAGATCAATCGAGAAAACAGGAAGAAGTTGTATGGAACTATGAAAAAAATAAGCAAAATATACAAACTGCATAGTCCACGCGCAAGATAGGCAACATCAAGGATAATTTGAGCTCAGGAGCGCAGTCGTCCCGCGGTTAGCGTGAGCATCTGAGAAGCGAGAGGTCGTTGGTTCAAATCTTCCCTCGAGTGAAAAAATTATTTTCACAAAGTTTTGATCTGTCCGTTCGTTCATTGACGTCTCAGTTCTCTGTGATAAGTTTAGTGTCTGTGTTTTGCGACCGCACCGCAAAACTGTGCGATTAGTAGACGAAAGGACGTGCCTCTCCAATGGGAACCGAAAACTGACGAAAGGTCATAGGTCAACCGATTCCTCCACAGGAAAACACGTCTGATATATTCTATACGACACTTGTGACGGCATGTGCGTCACATGACAGGAATATCTTGTCGACACACCTAACTTGTACACTTGGCGAATGGGTAAAAAGATTCTTCTACCTTGCCCGATTTATGTTTTCTTGTGGATGTGATAATCACTCCCAAAAAAGTGATGAAAACATAAGAGTTTGTCACATAAACAGCAACAAGTGAGTGCAACAGTTTCACAGTCACACAGTTTTCCCTGTGCTCTATCAGAACATATGTTTTAACGTTTTCAAATTTTTCCTTTTAGGTGTAGCGTCCCCATACTACGGCGCAGTTATCTCGCATCGGACGGACGGACGGACGGACGGACAGATAATAATTGTCTGAAACTAAAAAATTAAACTCTTCACTCGAAGGAAAAATTGAACCAAGGACCTCTCGTTCCGCAGCTGCTCACGCTAACCACGGGACCACGGGGCTCCTGAGCTTACACTCTACTTGATGTTGCCTATCTATCGCATGGACTACTCAGTTTGTATATTTTGCTTATTTTTTTCGTAGTTCCAGACAACTTCTTCCTGTTTTCTCGATTGATCTGTGTTCAGTTTTTCAAGCCCTATCCACTGTGCCAACTTATAACTAAATCTGAGGGGGGTGCGATGGGGAGGTTCCCTTGTTAGTACATGATGTCCTTCATAAGAAGATACTTCCCGCAACAATCCATTCCTGTGTTACAAATGTCATTGTATACCTCCTAACATCGTGTCGGACGTCCTTTTACAGGGCGTAGTGCAGCACCTCGACGTGGCATGGACACAAAAAGTTGTTGGAAGCCCCTGCAGAAATTTGAGCCATGCTGGCTCTATAGCCGTCCATAATTGTGCAACTGTCGCCGGTGGAGAATTTTGTGAATGAAATTATCTCTCGATTATGCCACATAAATGTTGGATGGGATTCACGTCGGATGATATGGGTGGCCAAATCTTTCAGTCGAATTGTATAGAATGTTCTTCAAAACAATTGGGATCAATTGTGTCCCCGTGACAGCGCCCATTGTCATCCATAAAAATTCCATCGTAGTTTGGGAACATGAAGTCCATGAATTGGTGCAAATGGTGTCCAAGCAGCTGAACACAACCATTTCCAGTCAGTGTATTGGTTCAGTTGGACCAGAGGACTCAGTCCATTCCTTGTGTAGACACAGGCCGCACCATTATGGAGACAATATCAGTTTGTACAGTGGCTTGTTGGCAACTTGGGTCCATGGCTTCGTGGAGTCTGCGCCAAACTCGAGTCCTACCATCATCTCTTACCAACTGAGATAGGGAGTCGTCTCACCAGGTCACGGTTTTCCAGTCGTCTTGGGTCGGTCCAACCGATATGGTCACGAGCCAAGAAGAGGCACTGCAGGTGATGTCGTACTGTTAGCATAGGCACTCGCGTTAGTCGTCTGCTGCGATAGCCCATTATCGCCAGATTTTGTCGCACTGTCCTAATGAATACGTTAGTCTTACATTCTACATTGATTCCCGCGGGTATTCCACGGAGCATTGCTTGTCTGTTATCAGTGACATCTCTACGCAAACGCCGCTGACCTCGGTCGTTAAAGGAAGGCCGTCGGCAACTGCGTTGTCAGTGGTGAGAGGTAATACCTGAATTTTGGTATTCTCAACACACTCTTGACACTGTGGATCGGAATATTGAATTTCCTAACGGTTTCTGAAATGCAATGTCCCGTACCTCTGTCTCCAATTACCATTACGCATTGAAAGTTTGTTAATTTCTGTCGTGCTGCCATAATCACGTCGGAAACCTTTTCACTTCGATTACCTGAGTACAAATGACAGCGCCGCCAATGCACTGCCCATTTATATCCTATATACGTGATACTACCGCCATCTGTATATGTGCGGATCGCCATCACATATGATTTTTGTCACCTCAGCGTGTGAGCAGTCACGTTTATAATTATAACAGAAGTATTGGTGTGCCTTGCGTAGTTTTCCTACTCACATTATGCAACTGCCCTGTATGATCAACTGATGTCACACGATTTATTCTGTTTACTAGTAACTTTTCTACTCAAATTATACACCTACCCTGAATAATCAACTGACGTCGCACGGTTCGCTCTGTTTACTAGCTCGGTCAGTGATTCAATCGCCAGGTAAGGAATGTTTCAGTACTTCTGTTACTACACGTATGTGTGAGTACACTTGGTGAGAGTACACCAACATGTCGTTAACACAGAGAGAAGTGCAACGTAACGGGATTGTCACAGTCAGCATGAGTGACTCACATACGAAGTATCAGGTAGGTAGATATCGACTGAATATGACACGCATGTACGGAAATGTGTCTGCCCGACCACGCCGTGCACTTTTTTGTGATCGATGTTTCCCCAAATAGGAAATTTATTTCACAAACACTGAAAAAAATTAGAAACTCAGTCTTAATGAGTATATTTATGTATTCTTCAGTCACTCGGTGAAACTATTTTACATTTAAGTTTCAGAAACAAACAAACAGCAAAATCGATTGCTCATCCCTAGTGTCATGCACCAAACATGTTACACTACAGTTTTAAACTACAGTTTACAGGATTTACAGTATCAAAGACAATATAAAACGGAAACACACAGTAGTAAAATATACAAGCTGTATGAATGTGCTGAAAGCCGTAGGGAAACACAGAGCAAGGTGTGATAACATTTACATTACAGTACATTAAGTTTATGGAGATGAATCTGATCATTGCGATTGAGGTCAGGGAGTGTGATGCTGATCGATTGGATGATGTGAAGCTTAGGAATGGGGTTGTGCTCAGCTGGAACTGATCATTTAGACCCAAGTGATGGTTTAGTACTACAATATTAAATAGCTCAAATGCTTCTAATAGGCTAAATCTTTCCCTTCGTTTGATACATGTAACAATTATGTGTTGTCTTTGTATCTATTCCTTTCCTCCATCTAATGTTCGTCAAGAGTGTAGGGCTGACATTTGTAATCTCCAGCTACATTCTTGATCAGTCAGTGTAAAACCTTGCTTTTTTGACCAATGTACAGTTTGTTCCCGTCGATGCTAGATAATATATAAACACCACTATTACTTAATAAATCTGTTTTACCACTGCTGTTATATTTCTCAAAAAGAAACATGCCGGAAGACAAGATGATCTGAGAGGCTAAGCAACTATAACACTGCTTCGCTCCCAGATACCTCGAAGTAACTCTTGGCCGAGCACTTATGTACAGAACACATTGCTTGTGCACCAAAACACTAGAAGGGAGATATGAGCAATGAATTATGTGCTCCCGAAACTATCTGTAACAAACTGGAAAAGACCCCTCCACCTTAAGAACTTTAGCTGTATCTGTTATTCAGTTGCAGAGTATGTTGCCCAGGCTGGCGCTAATCTAGTCATGCAAATAAAGCAGATGTCGCCTTAAATGTAATCTGCAGACTTATTACAGATTTTTTGAGATCTACACCATTTGAAACAGTTTTTGTCGAGCCTGTATTGCACCTCTAGTTATCCGTCGTGAATACGCATCAAGACTGAAGAAATGAAGGACTGAATTTGTAGATCCATATATGAGCACCAATCAGCAACCAAAAGGCTTTTCCATGCGACGGAAAGCCTCACTGAACCATTTTCACACATCATAAGTTTATGGCCAGCCACCTTTCAGGATGAATGATGCCTTCTGAAAGCCGCCCTTCAGGTTACCAGGAAAGCTGGTCTGTATGGAAGACACTCACAGAGTGCGTGCGCTCTGAAGCTGGCAGAACGAAGATCATCATGAGGAAATGGGGAATGGCCTGTGACTTTACATTATGTGAACGAATCTGTCTGCTAGTTGTGCCCAACTACATGCTCTCCCCAGAACGTGATTGTTGCCACCAAGGATGCATGCGAATTAGCTACATACTGGTCACACCATATTAATACTTGTTTGCGTAGAATATTAATAACTAATGCCATTAACTGTTAGTAGAAATGATAACGCTTATAGTACCAACGTGGTTGGAGTATTTTTCTTAATGTTTGTCATATCCTGTAACTTGTGGTACATGTTTCATACTGAAAAGAATATGAGCTCTAGTGCCTCGTATATACGAAGGGCGTTCAGTAAGTAACGCAGTACTTTCTTTCTGAAATCAAGTTGGTTTCATTCAGGATTCCAGTACACCACATTATTCCGCATCCTTTTGGTTGCAAAAACCTGTTTTCAACAGAATCTCCGTTCAGTGCGACGGCCTTGCGCCAACTTACTGGGAGGGCCTGTATAACCGCATGGTACCACTCCACTGGTCTATGTCAGAGCCAACGTCTCGCTGCATCAATAACTTCCCCAACATCCATGTACTGACTCCTGCGGAGTGCATCCATCATTGGGCCAAACAGATTAAAGTCGGAAGGAGAGAGATCCGGGCTGTAGAGTGGATGAGGAAGAACTGTCCAGTGAAGTTTTGTGTCTTTCTGTCGGTTGTGAAAACTAGTGTGAGGCCTTGATTTGTAATGGACAAGGAGAAGTTTGTTTGCATTTTTGAGGCGGCGAAAATGCTGAAGTCGTTTCTTCGCTATTTTCTGAGTGTAGCACAACACAATTCAGAGTTTATCGTTGTACCATAAGGGAGGACATCAAGCAGAACAGCCAGTTCAGAGTCCCAGAAGGCCGTCGCCGTTACTTTATTGCCTGATGGTGCGGCTTTGAAGCTTTTCTTCGGAGGAGAGGTGCTGTGATGCTGTGTGGTGTGGTGTGGATTGCCCTTCTGTGACCCATTCGAAGTGATAAACCCTGTTTCATCGTGTGTGATGATGTTCAACAACAAATTGTCACGATCAAGCTCGTTACGCGATAGAAACTTTGTACAGATGGACCTTCGTTGCTCTTTATGGTCTTCAGTTTGGCGGCGAGGAACCGAGCGGACACACACCTTTGAGCATCCCAACTGGTGGACGAATGTGTCAGCACTACCAACAGAAAAGTTCAGTTGTGCAGCGAGGTGTTTGACTGTGATCGTTTCGAATGAGAATGCCTGCACGTTCCAACGTTGCAAGAGTTATAGCTGTATGCTGCCGGCCGGCACGCGAGAGATCGAACAGGTCTGTGCGACCTTGTTGCGATGATGACAGTCGCCTCGCCCAGCTACTCACCGTGCTTTTGTTCATTGGCACGCCTTTGTAGATGTTCTACAAGCACGTATGAATACCTGCGATGCTCTAGTTTCACGTCAAAAGAAACTCAATGACAGTTCTCTGCTTGGATCTCCCCTACGTTACAGACGACATTTTGAACGCTACGTATAGCGCAGCAACCTATCGAAACTTAATGAAACTGTAAGAGGTGAAGAGGGAATATTCGACGATGTCTCAGAGCATATTCGGCATTTTCTCAATCGAAACTGGGTCGAGAAAAAGATGTTGCTTTACTTACTGAACGCCTCTCTGTAACTGCTCCTTCTATTGAAAATGTCCGTTGATGAAGTTCGTGCTCCGACCAGCTAGTGGTAGAATATCTGTATAGTGTTTGATAAGGAACGTTACGAGAGAAGTCTGTCCTGCTACATTATATTCACGCCGAGTGCCTATTAACTGTACCGCCCACCTCATATAATCATATGACCCCCGACGTGTACGACACAGCTACACGTGGATGCACACGAACTGATATTATTGCACTAATCATGGTTACAGTCTATATACAGCAATAGTTTCTCCACTAAAGTTTTCAGTTTACCTAAGCAAAATAGTCTGAATGTATACGATAACTTTTTAGAGCGACAAAGAAAATATGCAGCGCTCTGTTATTAATATGTATCGTTGCACTAATAAAATGTTCCGTAAGCACGTAATATTATTTTGGTTTGGAGCCGGCTGGGGTGACCGAGCGGTTCTTTGCGCTACAGTCTGGAACCGCGCGACCGCTACGGTCGCAGGTTCGAATCGTGCCTCGGGCATGGTTGTGTGTGATGTCCTTAGGTTAGTTACGTTTACTAATAAAATGTTCCGTAAGCACGTAATATTATTTTGGTTTGGAGCCGGCCGGGGTGGCCGAGCGGTTCTTGGCGCTACAGTCTGGAACCGCGCGACCGCTACGGTCGCAGGTTCGAATCGTGCCTCGGGCATGGTTGTGTGTGATGTCCTTAGGTTAGTTACGTTTAAGTAGTTCTAAGTTCTAGGAGACTGATGACCTCAGAAGTTAAGTCCATAGTGCTCAGATCCATTTGAACCATTTTTTGGTTTGAAATAAATGTCAAACACGGTAAATTCACGTTATGCTGGTTTATTATAGTCTATCATTGTCTTAAAGAAGTAACCTTTCCCTAAACTGGGTGGAATTAGTTACGTAAATTTCAGTCAAAGAGTTTGCAATAAGATCCAGATTTCACCAGTTGCTTTAACGATATCTAAGTATTTTCTCACTATTCTATACGAATATTCACTTCCTTTTTCGTTAAATTTCTAACAGTCTATCACTTTGGGACAAAGGTCAGTCTTCCATTGATAATAATCAATTTAAGACAAATTTCGGTTCTTTTCCTATCTTGACTTTACGTAATGATTTACTCAAAGTTGCAAAGATCACAAATCTCCAAAATGTAAAAATAATCTCGTATCGCCTATGTACAAGAGCACACGTTAAGTTACGACACGATCAATCAAACGCTAGAAGCACATTGACAATGTATAACTTTGTCTTCTGTATTCCGCGGTGTCCTCAGAGAGTACTCACAAGGAGTATTCTTTGAGGTCACTTATTCTACTCCGTGAACTATAAGCACACAACTTTGCGATCTACTTTTACTTTAATTTGATACAAAAGGGATTCTATTTTTCTTTCTTTTGCAAAAATACTAAGTTACTTTATACTGGATTTCTTTTCTATTTCTTTTTACATTGTTTCTCTTCAGTATACTGGCTAATATTCAAGTGATGCTATCGCAGTGGGACTTTGTTTTCTTTTTTTGTGAAATTTGGATCTTGAGTTTGGGGCTTGTTTTGGGTTTTCGGTACTATTTTTATATGTTCATCTTTGCGTCCAAAGGAAGCGGCGTTACATCTCATAAAAAGAAGATTTGCAGTTGCAAGAGTTGAGAGCTTTGAATAAATGTTTGGCTGACCAGGAAAGTACTTGGGCTCGATCAAACCCAAATACACCAAAATCGTGTGAGAAATAATGTAAAGGTCTCTTAGTGCAGTAGTGATACTCCCGCATCTGCAAAACTCTGCAGTCGTCCGTTAGAGGCCTCTGCGTATGCCATGCCGCATTGCACACTGACCTGCCGGTAGGCCAGTCGGGACCAGTAGGGGCGGTGCAGTGTGCCTCTGAAGTTGCGTTTTGTGACATTATTTGTGCATTGAAGCGTCAGATGGCTCGGCGATTGGTAATCAATGCTGCTAATGTATTGCGATTGGTTGAGATGAAGTTACGAAGAATCCTTCTTCGTGAAGATGGTATTCGTGTAGAAGACGAATCATTCGCATATTTTCTGGTATCTATCATAGTGCAGAAATACGAGCATAAGTTAGAAACAGATACTATTGTAACACTAACACATAATGACGATGATAGGGATGATAATGACGAACAACTCAACAACTCATTGTAAACGGTAGTGCTACGGCATGTGCGGGAAGAGGCGATGGAAGCAGTGGCAGCAAATACCAAACGTCTCCCAAGAAGAAGGTTAAAGTTGCAAGTATCATCACGGCGTTTGATGAGAACACACTGGAGAACATGTACGATGATTACTACGTAAGAGGTTTCGACACATACGACAAGCTTCAAAAAGATATCCTAAACTGAAGTCTAAAAGCAATATTAAAAACATGCTGGATTACGTGGCAAAGAGAAGAGAAGGAAATACAGTTTTCAAAGGAAATCGTACACTGCTGTTCAAGACCATCAAGGAGCGTGTAATGGCGAAATTCGATGAAGCGGGAGAATGCGGTTCCGCCGTTCATTATTGGCATTCACAACATTGAGCATTGTACGTAGCCAGAAATCTCGGGTGTACAAACTTTACAGCATCACTAGAATTTATTACTAATTTGAAAAAGGAGTTTAGGATACCATCACGCCGTATCACTATGTTCCAAGCACGAAAAGATAACGATGACGAAGAAGAGCTGATTGAAAGAGCTCAAACGTTTGTTGCTAACGTCAGTGAGCATATCACGAGAGGAAACATCGATATTAGTTCTGTATGGAACTGTGATCAGAGTCAGTTCAACTATTAACTTCCTTGTGACAGAATACTATTCATGAAAGGGGAAAGAAACACAGTCGCGATGTTGCAATCAGTTAACTGTGCAACACATAGTTACACGATCGATGTTGCTATATCAATGGATGGACGATTGGCAGACAAACTCTATATTGGCTTCCAAGAATCCAGTGGAAAGTTTAGACCCCGCGTGTCAAGGGAAAT
The DNA here is from genome assembly GCF_021461385.2 of Schistocerca piceifrons. NCBI lineage: Eukaryota > Metazoa > Arthropoda > Insecta > Orthoptera > Acrididae > Schistocerca > Schistocerca piceifrons. Next base: position 237,541,888 of record NC_060140.1, read on the forward strand.
AGAAACGCTGTGTCCTCCAAATATCGTCGTCGATGCAAGTGTGAGTGGGAAGATGACGAAACTACATCTGAAGACGTTTTTTCTGTCAGTTTTGAATCCACATTTGTCGAGAAAGTCATTAGTACTTTGCGACTCCTGGTCTGGACATAAGGATGAACGAGTACTACTGGAAGCATCTGGTGGAAAACATGTAGATTTAAAAATCTTTCCGCCTAAAACTACAAAATATGCACATCCTCTGGATGTGTGTTTCTTCAGGAAATATAGAATATACGCCAAGAGAATCACAGACTTCATGAATATGCATTCTGTCATTTAAAATCAGTTATCTGCGGGAGTATACAGACCAATGCTTCGTTACGCATGGCAGAACGCTGGCTACGATATTGGTGAACCAGTGAACAACTTCAAAAGTGTCATTGCCGTGGCGTTCAACACTGATATTATAGAATGTGCAAATACGCCATGCGATCAACTTGAATTTCTTCACTGTGCGTTTTGCAGTCATTCGTATTGCTCGGAGCATTTTATTGACATTCCGCATTTACATTTATAGTTAAGATTGCTGCATTGCGTATGGCGTCTACAATTACATCTACAGTGATATCTAGAGCATGACGGCAGAGTTTTGCAGAAAAACGACACCCACCAGCACATTCAGAGGTAAATAACGGTCCTGTAACCAAACGTTCATACAGATCTGTCTGTTCGAGCCCAAGTACTTTCCTGGTGAGTTTCCTAAACATGGGATAGAAAAACAGCTGATTTTATTTATAGTTGTTAACTGCATAATGGAGCATAAATGTAGGGCAAGATTAGTAATCTAGGTCAATTTAACATGTTTGGTGCACGAAACGAGTGAGTGATGAGCTTTCGTTTTCACCATTGCCACCTGATTGCTCGACCAAAGATTCTGTATGGTTATAGTATCTTAGTTTCTAATGTTTGCTTTTCTACATACCAATACCTCCTGAGGATGATAGACAGCTCTTTCCTGAACATAGTCCAATAAGCCGAAAGCCTCCTACACAATTACCAGTATTAGTAGAAAGTAACGCAGATTGTCTGTTTACCAACCTTAAAAATATTAGCTAGCGTAATTAGCTTATAGATGAAAATTGTTGAATCGGCTAAAACGCCATACACACCACATCGGTTGGCTCTTCCCGAGTCCAGTGAACCAGTACGGTAAGGAACATGGCTTTCGCGACAGTCTGTCTCCAGTCTAGGCTGGCTCCTACACGACTTTTACGAAGAAAAACGCCAGGAAAGAGCCGACCGCTCCCGGGAGTTGTAGAGCGGACCGAGGGTTTTTACGTGACGCCGTGCGACAGCTGACGGCGAAATTGCTGCTGTCTGAGAGGAGACGCAAGGCGCAAGAACGGCCGGCGCTGCGCTAGAGCGGGCACAGCTTCCGGCGTCTGTCAGTTCCACCGTCTTAAGTCGCTTACCCTGCTGCCTACCAGAGGTCAGGGTCGACTGCAGAAGTAGATCGCAAACGACGTCGTCCCTTGAAGACTGCTGAAATGTAGGGCGCCTACTTCTATTTCTTTCTCTACTACAGTTTAAGACTGAGGTATTTGCCTGTTGCGACATCCATCTTTCCCTCGGTCTTCCTTCACTTCTTCTCCCTTTAGTATTGTATCTTATGACTGAGAAGTAACTTTTACTCACCCAGTTAACGTGTTCATTCCACTTTGCTCTATTTTCATGGATTTTATTTCCCAGTTTACAAACGTTCAGTTCATTCCTTTATCTAATATTTTGGTTGCTATCATACTCACTAACAAACTCACATCCTAGGTAGTTAAAACATGTACCTTCTCCTAATATATCTTCGTTGTTTGTTGCGGTCTTCTTCAGTCCGAAAAATGATTTGATGCAGCTCTCCATGTTACTCTATCCAGTTCAAGCCTCTTCATATCCGAATAATTGCTGCAATCTACATCCTTCTGACCCCGCTTACTGTATTCATCTTTCGGTCTCTCTCTACAATTTTTACCCGCCCCCTCCCCCCCGCCGTACACATACTTCCCTCGAATACCAATTTGGTGACGCCATGACGTCTCGGAAGAGAATACGTCCTATCAACCGATCCCTTCTTCTAGCCAGGTTCTGTCACAAATTTCTATTCTCCCCAATTCTACTCAGTACCTCCTCAATATTTATCGATGTAATCTTCAACAGGCTTCTGCAGCACCACATTTCAAAAGCTTCTATTCTCATCTTGTCTAAACTACTTATTGTCCATGTTACATTTCCATACATGGCTACAATCCAGACAAATACTTCCATAAAAGACTTCCTAACACCTATTAGTATAATCCATGTCAACAAATTCCTCTTCTTCTAAAATGCTTTCATTGCCATTGGTAGTCTACATTTTATGTCCTCTCTACTTCCGCCACCATCAGTTATTTTTCTGCCCAAACTAAAACATTCATCTGCTACTTTAAGTGTCTCGTTTCGTAATCTGATTCCCTCAGCAACACCTGATTTAATTCGACTACGTTCCATTATCCTTATATTGCTTTTGTTTTTGCTCATCTTACATTCTTCTTTCAAGACACTTTCCATTCAGTTCATTATCTCTTTCAAGTCCTTTGCTGCGTCTGACTGAATTACAGTGCCATCGGTAAACCTCAAAGATTTTATTTCTTCTTCTTGAACTTAATTCCTACTCCAAATTTTTCTTTGGTTTACTTTTATGATTCTCAACGTACAGATTGAGTAACATCAGCGATAGGCTACAACCCTGTCTGGCTAACTTCTCGACAACTGATTCCCTTTCATGCCCTTTAACTCTTACAACTGCCGTCTAGTTTCTGTACAAGCTGTAAATAACCTTACAGCCCCTGTATTTTGTCGCTGATAGTTTCATAATTACGAAGAGAGTAATCCAGCCGACATTATCAAAAGCTTTCTTTAAGTCTACAAATGCTATAAAGGTAGGTTTCCCTTTCCTTAACCTGTCTTTTAAGATAAGTCGTAGGGTGACTATTGCCTCACGTGTTCCTACATTTTTCCACAATCCAAACTGACCTTCCCAGAGGTCTGCTTCTACCAGCATTTCTTTATCAACAACAATTTTTTTTATCTTTTGAGATCTTTTCCTGTAGAAACAATAGTCTTTGATTTTCCTGTTGATAACTTCAGAATTCAATGAGTGAAGAAAAATTACAAGTACTGTCTTATAATTAAACAGACTTGGGAAGTTAACCAATTGTAATAGATAGCTATTATGGTAGATGTAAGAATATCGGCAGGAAGAAACTGATTTTTCACTGACATGAAACTTGCACCCAAATGGTTAGTAACAGAAATTGGTTAATAAGAAATGGTGAAAATTGTCATATTCTTCTTCTTTTTCTTTTGTCTTCATCCCTTGTCCACACAGGATCAGCATCGCTATTAACCGTTTCAGCATGATTATTTTAAGGGTGTTGTGTACGGCATGATACACAGTTGTAAGGAGAGGCGGGCTGCAGAGTAGTGCAGCAACTGTCGTCATAGGAAAGCTGAACAGGAGTAGAAAAGATTAGCGAATAAGTTAACACAACAAATAGAAGGTTCACTTAACTAGAATTTCTCAAAATTATCGAAAACTGATCTCAAATAATGCAGCAGGAAATAGAGCCCCACTATCGCAAGGTCAGACAAGGAAGACGCATCGCTGTACTAAGCACGAACGATGGTGCCGTAGCGAAGAGTCTCCTAGTGCCAGTGGAATGAGTGGCTGCCGCCGCCCGTTCTATATCACGGTGGCGCTCGTAGTCCAGAGCCCCTGCAGACAAGGCTCAGCGGGCGCATGCCATTGGGTCCACCAGATCCAACTCAAGTGCTATGGTTGCTATCGGTGTCACATGGAAATTTGCATTCCATTGCCAACTGTGACGCCCATGGCGAGGTACCACCAATATCTGATATCACAAAAGGTCTGTACCACAACTGACTTTTTGTAGCGTGATCCATGTGAAAATATGTGAAAGTGCTTTAAACATTTGACAGTCGGTTAACTGAGATGGGACTTGGGTTTGTTGTTGTGGTCTTCAGTCCAGAGACTGGTTTGATGCAGCTCTCCATGCTACTCTATCCTGTGCAAGCTTGTTCATCTCCCAATACCTACTGCAACCTACATCCTTCTGAATCTGTTTAGCGTATTCATCTCTTGGTCTCCCTCTACGATTTTTACCCTCCACGTTACCCTCAAATACTAAATTGGTGATCCCTTGATGCCTCAGAATATGCCCTACCAGCCGATCCCTTCTTCTAGTCAAGTTGTGCCACAACTTTCTCTTCTCTCCAATTCTGTTCAATACCTCCTCACTAGTTATGTGATATACCAGTCTAATCTTCAGCATTCTTCTGTAGCACCACATTTCTAAAGCTTCTATTATCTTCTTGTCTAAACTATTTATCGTCCACATTTCACTTCCATACATGGCTACACTCCACACAAATACTTTCAAAAACGACTTCCTGACACATAAATCTATAATCGATGCTAACAAATTTCTCTTCTTCAGAAACGCTTTCCTTGCCATTGCCAGTCTACATTTTATACCCTCTCTACTTCGACCATCATCTTTGCTCCCCAAAGAGCAAAACTCCGTTACTACTTTAAGTGTCTCATTTCCTAATCTAATTCTGCCAGCATCACCCGATTTAATTCGACTACATTCCATTATCCTCATGTTGCTTTTGTTGATGTTCATCTTATATCCTCCTTTCAAGACACTGTCCATTCCGTTCAACTGCTCTTCCAAGTCCTTTGCTGTCTCTGACAGAATCACAATATCATCGGACAACCTCAAAGTTTTTATTTCTTCTCCATGGATTTTAATTCCTACTCCGATTTTTTCTTTGGTTCGTTTACTGCTTGCTCAACATACAAATTGAATAACATCGGGTATAGGCTACAACCCTGTCTCACTCCCTTCCCAACCACTGTTTCCCTTTCATGCCCCTCGAGTCTTATAACTGCCATCTGGTTTCTGTACAAATTGTAAATAACCTTTCGCTGCCTGCATTTTACCCCTGCCAGCCACAGAATTTGAAAGAGAGTATTCCAGTCAACATTGTCAAAAGGTTTCTCTAAGCCTACAATTGCTGGAAACGTAGATTTGTCTTTCCTTAATCTATTTTGTAAGATAAGTCGTAGAGTCACTATTGCCTCACGTGTTCCAACATTTCTACGGAATCCTAATTGATCTTCCCCGAGGTCGGCTTCTCCCAGTTTTTCCATTCGGCTGTAAAGAATTCGTGTTAGTATTTTGCAGCCGTGGCCTATTAAACTGATAGTTCGCTAATTATCAAATCTGTCAACACCTGCTTTCTTTGGGATTGGAATTATTATATTCTTCTTGAAGTCTGAGGGTATTTCGCCGGTTTCATACATCTTGCTCACTACATGGTAGAGTTTTGTTAGGCCTGGCTCTCCCAAGGCTATCATTAGTTCTAATGGGATGCTGTCTACTCCCGGGGCCTTGTTTTGATTTAGGTCTTTAGTGCTCTGTCAAACTCGTCACGCAGTATCATATCTCCTATTTCATCTTCACCTACATTCTCTTCCATTTCTATAACATTGTGCTCAAGAACATCGCCCTTGTATAGACCGTCTATATACTTCTTCCACCTTTCTGATTTCCCTTCTTTGCTTGGGTGCCTGCCCAGTATTCAGTATGTGTATACACTTTCACGTGAGTTTCTCGATAGGCCAGACGGGTTGCTGGTGCAACTACTTAGATCTGAATATAATACAGAATGATAGAATCATGTCATGTAATTATAAACGTGTAACTGAGACTGAAAAATAAAAGAGAATTATCTTAAATTTCATGATAACACATAAGGATATCACGATGAAAGACTGGAGATAGTTGAGCCAATTACACAATATGCTACCAATCAAATAACAGGGTCCAGAATGCCACACAGCAAGATACTTGTATTTTGGCAATTGTGATTTTACAAGGTCATCACGTGAACTACACATCAGTGAAATAGTTCAGCGTAAGTCAAGAGTACCTCCAAAAGAACATTCCCGCCACCACTCTTAACCATTAACACGGACAGTTTAAAATGCGCAGCCAGATAACCTAAGAAGTCTTAACCTATGTTCCTCTTCTGCAATCCCTAAAGTGTGACTTGGCACTTCACATAAATTTTTATTTGTCTCTTGCTCCGGGAGGAAGTAATTCTGTGGCTAGATTCCACAGAGCCATGTTCATGGAAATAATTCAGGGATCAGTATAAACCCAAATTCCGTAATGAAACTAATTCACAGTGTGTCAAGCCAGTACAGCTGAAGAAAGGGCAGTACTGAAAAAGGGTAAATTTCTAAAGTAACACGTCGTCATTACACAATGCTCAATTCTTTATGAGGTGACGTTGTTAGATGAAGGATGTCTCTTACTTTGGAAGTGTGGTAGATGGTGAAAAGAAACCTCTTGGCAAATGAAAAATATGTATTTGACGAGATCCCGCAATCAAATCTCTACCTATCAATTGGATTTTCTACGTAGCACGTATCTGAGAAAGTCTCTCGAACCATCCCAGCACTATCTTTCTCTCGTTTTTGTAGCTGCCACGCGCGCTGTTTTGTTGAGCTGTTAGCTGCTGTAGTAGCTTGGTGAAGAACGTCAGCTTGCCTGCTGTAGGCACAATAATTATCTCTGCTCTTAAGTCCACAAATTCCACCTAAGTTACACGAGGCAATTACCAAAATCAAGTCCTTTCGTAGCTACAGTAAAAAAAGAATTAGTTGTATGACTTGTTGTCAGAGACACTGTAAATGTTATATGATCCGCCTAGTTAGAAATAATTTCTTTCTATGCGTATAAAGCCACCTTCCCTTAATTTTGCTTTGTAAATATATTCATTTAGCGGAGATGACTGCAACGGGAGATGTGGTGGTGTGTTAATTAAGAGTGATAATGAACTCAGATAGTGCCAATACAGTTTCATACTACATTTAAACCCGTAAAATTACAGTCGCGAGTTCCAATTGTATACTATTGCACTCAGAGTTTTGCTATCTTCAGTTCATTCATTCAGTATAACAACGTGTTTCATAAATTCCATCATGAAAGGGAGTCTTCACTTACGTGGAACGAGTGAAATTACAGATCAACGAGCAGAAGTAGCCACTGTATGCGTCTTCTGCTAAGTATATTAACAACCACTTCCAGCTATGAAGACAAATTACGATTCCGTTGACGCTATATGTTAAGCGCAATGGGTAATAAATTGTTCACTGATAGAAGACATCACTCTAACATCGTGTAACACCGTCCGTATACATTGGTGTGCAAAGCTTAGCGACGGAAGTAACTTTACAACTAATAAAATGTTTCTAGCTGTTATGCCGTGTCCAATGGATTTTACCTTAAAACCTAACGTTTCGTCCCCATTTGCAGAGGATATTTTCAAGGCGCATCGTAGCTTCTTTGAATGTCCAATTCACACCCTGGCCCACTATTGACTACATCAAAATTCCGGTTCCGTGTGTTTCCACGCAGTGGCGTGACGTCGCAGTTTTGCGTCCGTGACCGCAGTTCGCCGCCTTTGTTGACCCATTAAGGAATGCGAGACAACGGCTGGAATGTATTTCTTGATGCAATAATTTACCAACAGCCGTATGTATTGTAGAAATTTATTTTATGAACTTCTTATGTGCTACCAGTTACGTCATTACATTGATGCTATCTTCAGGCCCCACACGTCATAGTCGTAAAATCGCTATACAGACTGTGTCGCCTGGCTACCAAGAACTGTTGCATATATAGATTTGATTCACGGATCCAGTTATATGATTCCTTTCGTGTATAGCGATTTTACGACTATGACGTGTGGGGCCTGAAGATGGCATCAATGTAATGCCGAAACTGCTAGCACATAAGTTCATAAAATTAATTTCTACAATACATACGGCTGTTGCTAAATTATTTCATCAAGACAGACAATTGGCCGTTGTCGACTGCCATCGTCCGATGTTGCTGTCACCCCATAGTGGTAGACTGGTACACATCTACTTCGGTACCGGAACCCACATGTCATATAATTTTACGCCCTCCTCCTTCCTATGGGAATTCCGATGGTGTCTCACGATTTCTCTGTCCTTTCTGAAAAGCCTTTTATGGCATCCGCTTGTGGCTGCCAGCGCTTAACTCCTATCAACATGAAAGTGATGGTCTCCTGGCTGTAAAGCATGTTCCGCAACAGAAGATCTGTCAGTCTTCCCGCTTCTGCAGTTGCCCTTGTGCTATTCTGCTCTTTTTTTTTTACGGTTCTTTTTGTAATACCCACTTACAGCTCCCAACAACTACACGGAATCCAACAAATTCCTGCTTTTTCCAGCGCTTGGCGAGCATTTTTAGCCGACTTTAGGTGATCTTGTATCTTCCAGGCGGGTTTGTATACTACCTCGATGCTCCACTTTTTCAAGGTTTTTCCTTTGTGGTCAGTAACATCTGTGATGAAATGCAGGAAAACTTTCGATTTAACCGGTGTTTGAGCGTCGCTATGACTTCTACGCAGTGGACTTAACGCTTTATTCATCTCAGCGAACGAATAACCATTCCTGGGCAATACATTGGTGAGATGTTTTAATTCTGCGACAAGCAGCTTTGGTCTGCAGATTTTCCTTGCTCTATCCACCAATGTTTTTATGATGCCCTAGTTTTGCTGTGGCTGGTGGTTCGAATCCAGGTGTAAGTAATGTTCTGTGTGCGTGAGTTTTCGGTAAACCGTGTGGCCCAAGGTATCATCTTCTTTCTTGAAAATTGGCACATCGAGAAAATGCCATCTTCCGCCTGCCTCCTGCTCAATTGTAAACTGAATCTTCGGATTGATGCCATTGAGATGTTTGTGAAAACAACTCAGTTCCTAGCCTGCCATGCCGCCACAAAACAAACGTATCATCCACCAACCAGAACCAAATATTCCGTTTCCTGTTTGCGCTTTCCACCTGCCTCTTCCTCGAATTTTTGCAAAGAAGTTAACTATAACTGGGCTTAAGGGGCTCGTCATGGCGACAGCATCCGTCTGTCACTCCACACAATGTTTCTCCACTGTTCAATCGTCCAATGTTTACGCTCCTTACACCAAGCAAAGCGTCGTTTGGCATTTACAGGCGTGATGTGTGGCTTAAAAGCAACCGCTCGAACATGAAATCCAAATTTTCTCACCTCCCACCTCACTGTAATAGTACTTGCAGTGGATCCTGATGCAGTTTGGAATTCCTGTGTGATGGTCTGGATAGATGTCTGCCTGTTACACAGCACGACCTTCTTCAAGCGTGGGCGATCTCTGTCAGTCAACAGACGAGGTCGGGCTGTACGCCTTTATGCTGTACGTGTCCTTTCACGCTTCCACTTCACTATCACATCGGAAAGAGTGGACCTATGGTTGTTTAGGAGTGTGGAAATCTCGCGTACAGACGTATGCCGCAAGTGAAACCCAATCACCTGACCACGTTCGAAATCTGTGAGTTCAACGAAGCGCCCCGTTCTGCTCTCTCAGGATGTCTGACTACAGAGGCCGCTAATATGGAGTATCTGGCAGTAGGTGGCAGCACAATGTACCTAATATGAAAAACGCATGTTTTGGAGGGTTTCCGGATACTTTTGATCACAGGTGTGAGGCAATAGTTCAACAGTTCTGAAATATTGGAAGAAAAAATCCAATTTAGCTGTTGCAACACTTCATTGAGCGGAACCGTAGTGAATAGCGATACTACATCAAAAGTAACTAATATGTCCTCCGGCTGTTCCACTATGCCATATAATTTACTGATAAAGTGTGACGAACTTTTGGTGTACGAATCCGATCGGCCCACATACGATTGTAATAATGTTGGCAAGAACTTCGTAATCGAGTAAGCGGGCAAACATAAAGCACTCACTATAGGTCTTAGAGGGACTTGTTGTGTCACTGCCAGGTAACATAGCTCAATGAAAGCTGGACCGCTCACACAAGGAACTGCTAGAATATAGTACAAAAGATAACTGAAAAGAATGAGCAGAACAGAAAAGAAGGAGATTCCCCGACCTACGCTCATACGGTGTGAGTTGGAAACGCTAGTTTCACCCAGAGACACTGTCGAGTATGATCGTTGGTGCTATGCCATGGGAAGGCATAATGTTACATAGACGTAGTCACTGCAGAATCTCAGAATACGTTATACTCACCGGTCAACGTTCTTGTGACACTGTCCTCCTGCCGTACTAGTGGCTTTTGGTGGGTACCTTCGGTTCTGACTTAATTTTTCTGAATGACAATGTGCGACCACATGGAACAGCGCAGGTGGAGTAGTTTTTGGAGCGATTGTGTTGATTGTCCTGTCCTTCCATCCTCCGTAGGTCCTATCGAGAGCGTGTGGTATGCATTGGGGAATTGTGTTCCAGCACTTCCACATGCGCCAACGGCGATGCAACAGTTGTCGACAGCGGCGGTGCAGGAATCGAACGGCCTACAACATTAACTTCTTACTAAACCTGTGGCCAACATGAGAGTACGTTGCAAAGCATGTTATTGCGCCCTTGTTATTTTTCAATAAAAGTACCATTTACGTTAGTATTATTGCGTATTCATTTCAGCTACCTCCCGTATTATACTATAGGAGTTTACTATACTGAAGCAGTTGTTTCTGTTTATGGACCAAGTGTCAGTGTTCTACGTTACTTAGCAGTCACAAATCGTCCAAAAGCTACTTTCGCCCTCACGTTTTGCACACCCACCGACTGAGCGAGGTGGCGCAGTGGTTAGCACACTTGACTCGCATTCGGAAAAATGACAGTTCAAACGCGCGTCCGGCCGTCCTTGTTCAGGTTATCCATGGTTTCCCTTAATCGATTCAGGAAAATGCCGGGATGGTTTCCCAAAAAGGGCTCGGCTGACTTTCTTCCCCATTCTTCCCTAATCAGATGGGACCGATGACCTCGCTGTTTGGTGCCCTACTCCAAATCAACCAACCAACACCCATCGATGTGTTTCATAACGGCCTCAATTCAAAGAGGAAGAAGAGAGGAGTTTCCTCAAGTATTGCGTATGCAGCTGAAACCACTGAGTTTTGATTAGATCCCTTAAAGCTATGAAAATATGGGGATGTGGATTGTTAAGTTTCTACCGCTGTTCTAAATAGTCCCTAAACCTTTCTACAGGGTTAGTATCACTTGATTTAGCCGGCAAATCGAGTTGTGGTAAGGGGCATGAGAGTTCACTACACAGAAAAGTGTTAAGTGTAGATCTGTGGACACGCTTGTGGTCATCTTAGGAAACGAGAGTGCCCACAGCACACTCACAACGAAGATGCAGTAGAAACGGCAACACGTGGTCAACGAGAACGTTGAAGTGAACAGCCTGGTTCATATGCACCTAAATCATAGTAGGAAAAGTCTCCCCCAAAAACATCATGGTATCAATGGTTCAAATGGCTCTGAGCACTATGGGACTCAACTGCTGAGGTCATTAGTCCCCTAGAACTTAGAACTAGTTAAACCTAACTAACCTAAGGACATCACAAACATCCATGCCCGAGGCAGGATTCGAACCTGCGACCGTAGCGGTCTCGCGGTTCTAGACTGCAGCGCCAGAACCGCGCGACCACTTCGGCCAGCATCATGGTATCATCTCTGGCCTGAAGACACACTCCATAACCTGGGAGTTAAATGTCTCTAGCGGCCGTCCAGGCACCTATTGTCTATTTTCGTTATTTTCGACCCATTGAAGACAGCTTTATATACAGTTATGAGCAATGGCCTTTTGAATAATATCCTGTGTCTACTGCATGACTTTCCTTCGTAGTGTTTACTAGGGAATTGTTTGAGATGGACCTGTATTCAGTGACAATAATAACTCCTTTCGGCTTTGAAGATAATTATCATCGAAGAGGAGTGACATTCGTCTGCAGTCTCTGCCAGTAATGATCGTTTTACGTCAACCTTTCTTACCCTGTGTTACATGCCTGTGAGCGGTACACCATTTCTTACATACCGTTGGACAGTCCACGTTGAAGCTGTAATAAACCGGGCAATTTCATTCCCGACACCTCTTTTCTGGAATTTTGTCACGTCTCCGCGTCGACCAGCCCTCCTCGATTCCATACCACTAACCGGCATACACACGTTACTTCCATGCTATGATATTCATCTGCGATGTAGCGTCACATGATCGTTTGGTAATAGTCCTGCGCCTTCTGTGGTACTTCAAAGCGAACAGTTTGGTCCCTAAAATTTCAACCAAGGAACTTCCTTAAAAAAATACTTTACTCATCTTTATGGGCCAATTCCAATCAAACATCAATTCGCATGTGTATCTGGTAAACGTAACACTGAACATACGTGACGACACACAATAGGTGACTTTTCGATGCGTACAGTTAGCAGCGCCATGCCGGTGTCAGAACAAGTAGCCATATGGTACACGTATTGTCAATATTCGAAGGATACGCACAAGGAAACTTATGCCAAATTATCTGATAGGAGTCGCCAAGTAGCGCTACTAGCCAGTTCCGGAGGAAACATGTTCACTTCATTAACTGCTGGAAATTTTATGCACTGTGTTACCTATGTCCTTTGTTTAGACAAAACTGCTCCATAAAATCCGTATGATTTGGTGTTTTTTCGAACGAATTACTTCGATTTATGTTCTTACAATGTGTCGTTCAAGAGCTACAGAAAAGTACATGTAACTAGGCAATTCCTTACAGCATGATCTATACATCATTTGATTTTCGCTATAAATATATCCGTAAATGTTTTGTTGTCCGAAGAGTGAAGTGTGAAAGCAAGGTTGGTACCTATTACCGTAACCACATGAGAAGATACTCGCTGCAAACCTTACAAACGAATCAGCAAAATCGGCGTAGCCACGTCCAGAATCATTTCGCTACGCCTCCGTAGCGACTCTCCTTCTTACGGCCTGGTATAGGACCGCGCAGCCCAGTCTGCGATCATCGAAGAAGAAGAGAGGATTGTCTACACTGAAGAGCCAAAGAAACTGGTATAGGCATGCGCATTCAAATACAGAGATATGTAAACAGACAGAATACACTGTTGCGGTCGGCAACGCATATATATGACACAAAGTGTCTGACGAAGCTGTTGGATAGGTTACTTCTGCTACAATGGCAGGTTATCACTCTTTAAGAGTGTCTGAACGTGGTGTTAGCGTCGGCGCACGAGGGATGGTGCACAGCATCTCCGAGGTAGCGATGAAGTGGGGATTTTCCCGTACTACTATGAACATCAGGAATCCGGTAAAACACCAAATCTCCGACATCGCTGCGGCCGGAAAAAGAACCTGCAGGAAAGGGATCAACCACGACTGAAGAGAATCTTTCAGCGTGACAGAAGTGCAACCCTTCCGCAAATTGCTGCAGATTTTAATTCAACGAAACATCATCGATATGGGTGTCAAAGTCAAAGGCCCACTCGTGTACCCTTGTTGACTGCACCACAGAAAGCTTTATGCCTCGCCTGGGCTGTCAAGACCAACATTGGTCTGTTGATGACTGGAGAGATCCTGTCTGGTCCGACCTGTCTGGTCGGACGTGACTCGTTTCAAATTGTATCTAGCGGAGGACATATATGAGTGAGGAGACACCCTCATGAATCCATGGACACTGCACATCAGCAGGCGACTGTTCAAGCTAGTGGAGGCTCTGCTACGGTGTGGGGCGTTTGCAGTTGGAGTGATATGGGACCCCTGATACATCTAGATATGACTCTGACAGGTGGCACGTACATAAGCATCCTGCCTGATCACCTGCGTTCATTGATGCCCATTGTGCATTCCGACGGTCTTGGGCAATTCCAGCAGGACATAATTGCTACAGAGTGGCTCCAGGAACATTCTTATGAGTTTAAATACTTCCTCTGGCCGCCAAACCTCCCAGACATTAACATTACAGAGCATATCTGGGATGCCTTGCAGACCCCATAAAAGAATCAACGTGTAATTGCTGGAATTTCCTGAAGATGGAATTTGCCAGTATGAGGCCCTGAGATCAATACTAGTTGCGGTCTTGCTACTACTGGTATAATTATTTTATTTATTTCTCATGCATCTAGAACTGAACGCATTTTTCCATTTGATTTGCCAATTGCTAACAAAGGAGTATTGTGAAGTGATTGTGAAGCCTCAGTAACCCTCCAGTCCAGCATTTTTCTTATCTCCTTTCCCAGAGCTTTGCATTTAATTCATTGGATGGGGTAAGGAGATGAGCAATGGATGCAGTGCGAATTACCTCCAAACTGTATTGGTTTGTCGGAACAGACATCAGAGTATTTTAATAATGGATCGGCCAGTTCATCTTGTTTTGCAGCACAGAGGCATCGTGGATGTGCTACTACGATCTGAATGTAGCCCATGTTAGACTGCACATCGGAGATTTGATGTTTTACCGAATTCCTGATATTCACAGTACACTCGTGAAATTGTCATACAGGAACATGCTGTGTCCCATAGCCCCTGCCCTACTTGTACCACCACATTCAAATTCACTTACATTTTGATAACCTGTCACTGTAGCAACAGTCGGTTACTGCTAACAACTGCGCCAGACACTTGTTGTCTCATAAAATAGGCATTTCCTACCGCAGCGCCGTTTTCTGCCTGTTTACGTATCCCTGTATTTGAATTCATATGCCTACACCAGTTTCTTTGGCGCTTCCGAACACCCTGTACGTAGATGATTGCTACTTCTACATGGTAGGAGCAATCTGAGGTAAGGAAAAGGTATTGGATAAATTATTGCACTCCGGAGTAATGGTTAAGCTAGAGAAATCTACATGTGGACGGGACCAACTCAATTTTCTAGGACACATTAAGTCACCAGAAGGAGTTGTGCCAGATCCAAAAAAATCAAGATTTTTGCGCCACCAACAACATGGAAACAGCCGCAAACTTTTCTCGGTCTTGCGTCATTCTTTAGGAGATGTGTGTCGCAACGACAGCTGAACAATGAGTACTTATTGAACTTACTAAGTGAGAATGCACACACATATTGGATGGAAGAGTACCAGGTAGCATTCAGTAATATTAAAGACGCTTTAATCCACTCAAAAATTTTACCATGTGCAAGAGGCATGTTTCCTTGAACGTGAAAATTTAAAAAACCAATACATTTGCTAAGGGAAAATAATGGTTAGATGAATCACATTAAATAATTTATATTGTATAAAGACAGATGAATAGTCGAAACTGCTACAAATGCTAGTTATTTTCCTTGTGTAACTTAGTGTAAATATCTAAGTGTGTGTAATTGGCACAGGCTTTGTGAAGACACCATACCTCGATATAAAAAGGATTCTAGCTTCAATAATTTTGTCTGATATTCGTGTATGAAGTGGGATTCTAAGTTACCGAGCGTAATAGCGCACGGCTGTCATTGACGTGATGTAAATTTATCACTCTGTGAGTGAAGAACGATGGTCAGTGAACTGTATTTCAAAACATTTCAAAATATTATCATAATTAACATTGTATAAATCGGCAATGTTGGATTAATGAAGGATGCAATTCTAATAAAATAACAAATAAACACAGAAATTTGTAAATAAAACCACATAAATAAATAAGAAATAAAATTTTATTCTTAGCTAGTAAGCGTTTTAAGTTTATTTCGGTGTAAATGCACTTTAACATGTACACAACCAGACGGGTTACGATGGACTTCAGTTATCCTAAGGTTTCAAGGACATTTATCAAGTAGAACAGGCACAATTGTGCTACCGCGAAAGCTTCTTGTGTGTGGTTTATTTCATAAAATATCTACTTTCATTAATCGTATGGAAGTAAAGATTTTGTTATTGGTGGGAACACACAAGGATGTCCTGCTAGGGTCATAATGTTATTGTGTAAATATGTGAATATACATACATACATAGATAGATTAAAAATAAAATAACAGGAATTACGAAAATTAGTCTGTACTTATCAGGCCCTTGGCAACATACGGAAGTCAAAGGAATGACTACACAGATGATAAAATATCAACTCAAATTTTAATGTTAAAACTGTTATTTGTAACATATTTATGAAAACTCTTAAGCTGTTGTAAATAGAAATAAAATTTTGTTCTTTTGAGGACACAAATCAGAGAGCCTGACAACACCAAAACGTGTAGAACACGAGGTGTGTAGGAAGGCAGCAAAAGTGTGTCAAAGTTTACTCTACAGTACGAGTGATGTATTCATGTTAAGACATGTAGGGCAGTTGTGGACGCCCATGTGAGTGATAACCACAACTTACCGCATGCGCAGTGGCACGGGGAACAGTGAAGAAAAAGAATAGTGGGGTCACTTACCATTTGCTATCTCGAATTGCGTAGTGTAGAGAAAATCCAATGACAGATTCTGCAGCGAATGGACCTTTCAAGTAAGGTACTGCACTTCCACAATTACAACGAAAGGCACTTACTGAATGTGAACGCTGTGCACACGAGTGGCAGTGCACGGCGACTGTTTGCGCTACTGATGGCCACTACAATGCCGCCATGGCGGCAGTCAATTGTCACTTTCGAAATGTACCTGAATGGCTAGTGCAATTACGAATGGAAAACTTTTAGTAAAACCTACTATAAAAAGACATAGTACCTCACTATAAATAAGATATTGTGTGACATAATAATGAAGATCAAAGAACAAGTATACTAAATATCATGATACGAACTGAAATCCCGACTAACAAATATGTACCAAATAAATAAAAGCAGACACATAAAACAAGTATTGTAACATTCTGTAAGACGAAGAGTTGATATAATACCACCATTGTTTCTCCATATAGAGTAAAATAGATTGTATGCTGTAGAAAACTGATACTGTCATAAATTTTCGCGTGTAACTATTACCGAACAGTGGTCATTCGGAGGGCAGCCAAGCAATACTGCTGTCAACAGAGTAAGACCATGCAGCACTGACAACTGCAGTGGCTGAACAACCAGCTCATATCACTAACGTCACAGAATTTCGCACGTCCACACCGCCTGTTACACAGCAATGATTTCAGTTTCCTGACAAGAAAATACTATAATAAAATTTTCTTCTGTGACGTTCACAGTTGTATAGATAAGAACTGAAATCAAATTTCATACCATAATTGAGTCGAAACATAAAGTTTAGTAGAACTAGTTGATAAAAGCATAAGGACTTTGTACAAAACACAATGAACTTCGTAACTACGATAGAGATAAACATCAAAACATCTGCAAAATCCCATGCACAAACTATATGATTTGTTTACAAATCTTTCGAATTTCCTGTGAGATACATCTTTTGTGGATGTCTTTCAACTGATGGCGTAATTTCATACGCAACTTCCAATTCTGCTATTGGGTCTTTCACCTCATTATTTTCGCCAGTCGTCATAAACTTCAACTAATAATCGATGATTCGCAAAGGTCCTCTTCAAGAGATAGTATTTCATTATTATGTAAATTATTGCCCATCATTTTCTAATCCAACAGGAAAACTAATTACTTCAGCAAGTCATTTGGACTATTCTAGTGCCAAAATCATTGTTGTTGACAATTTCTTTGAGACTGTCTTTCAGCTGTGACCATCAGTGCACTTTCGTTCTCTCCCATGCTGCTTTGTACATAACCATCTTTTAACAATGATGCATCCGTTTTATTTAACGAGGGGCTAACTATATGTGTATATTTTTAGCTTCTGGTCTGCAGGAGTGATATTTATATTTATGCATACTGGTAAACCTGAGAACTTTACCATAATTTTTAAGATCTGATGTTGTGTACCGGTTTTAGGTGGTTTCATTTTAAAAAACAGATTACAGAATTCTTCAGTATCCAGGTATCTCACATTGTTAATTATTAAATCATCTCAGTCAATAGCTACTTGTAAAATATCAGTCATCCACATTCCTGACAGTGGTTCAAATCTGATACTGCACACAGCTCATATTTTGTCCTCTAGTTTACTAAAATATGTCGCTGCCAGTCTGCCTCCTGTCTCTGCTGTAATTTCCTCTTGTGACGGTGCTTCATCTCCATTACTGTCTTCGTCATCATCTTCGTCATCAACATTATCTTCTCCTTCTTCAACTCCTTCTCCTCAAATTCTCCATCTTGTGCCTTCATGAATATATTTTTTTTCTTTGACGTCATCTCCTTAGCCATGGTTTTCCTTTTTCTTCTTTTGAAATATCTGTGGTTCTTGAATCAACCTCAGTAAGGGCTGAGGAAAGGGTCTAAACGCTCTTTCCAGTACATATTCAGTTTCACTGTGCCTGTTTTTCGGCAGGGACATTTTCCTACAGATACTTTGTTAAGATATCTACATCTGACTTTTAAGACTAATATTTCGTCTGAGGGAATTGAGAGTCATGGTGACAATCATAATATTAAAATCATAACCTGAGCTGATTATAAGCAAATGTCTCTATTTAAACCACAATACAACTGCTTACACTAGCATATGATGTCAAATACAAATGCTGGTATCGAAATACTGCTTTAAAATTCATACTTATAACAGATTCTGTGCATTCTCACTTAATACTGATTAATACATTTTGAGGAATGTATTAAAAGTATCATTGGGCTTAAAATGTTCCATGAATATGTGCCTCATATTATACTCGTCCTGTTTGAAAAGAATGATTAAATTAATGTTTTTTTGTAATTGACTGTTTCATAATTTCATGGAATGTTTGACATAGATAAAAGCTGTCTACACCATAATGTGACCCATAGAGAAGTATGCCTGTATATAATATAACTTATCGCAAGCAAATCATCAAAAACAAAAACCGAAATCGGTAGTTCTTCATCAGACAACATTACATCACCCTTACTTGAAGTGACATATCCAGCGTTATTCAAGTTTTCAGATACTTGTTCGGAAAATTTACGCTTATATTCCTGAAGCTGCTTGGAATATACATATGCATTATTAACTTTCCATGAAGGAGATGGTTAATAACCAGATTCTTTTTGTCGTTTGCAAATGGATAGCCATATTTGCGACTGTGTGGCTATAATCCACTTTCATCAGTAACAGGACTGATGAAACGTTGAAGAGTATTTATTATTTCTGCCTTGTTGAGGGAGATATAGTACTACAACATCCAGAGTAACTGCAAACATGATGCAGAGGAAAAGAAAAAAATCGATGTTGAATTAAACATCGGTTACAATAAAACTTTCAAATACTCTGAGATGAGCAGTAATTTGCATGTTGATTTCAGTTGGTTGATAATAAATAGGTCAAGGTTTAGATTTTGAGAATAGTGTACTGGAAAGAAATTTTAAAGAGAGCAGACCATCCAGCAAATATTTATAATATTAATATCTTATACATTGACAGTAACATGTCTGGAAGTTCATTTCACAAAGCTGTTCCTACACATACGTTACATCAGTTCTAGTCAGCACCGCTATCTGGATGTAAGATTATGCAATCACCAAATTTGTCCATTGACATGTCAGTTGTGGTAAGACACGTTTCAGAATTACGTCAATTAGAAATCAAGATAGAAATCTTGTGGGTTCTGATGGTGAAGAAATAACAATTTGATTACTTATAAGGAATCGTAATGGGCATCATATAGAGGTAGAATATAACACCAGAAAAAAACACTATGTAGAACAATATGTAGTAGAAGATGAAAAAGACGAATAAATTGAAAAATGTGTTAACTCCTCACAATTGACAAATACTAAGGTCGCTAGCAGACAAAGTGCAATAAATACTAGCAACATTCTCTGTGAGCACTCATTCGACATTTTGGTGAGTGAAGAGGAAGAAGAAGAAGAAGAAGAAGAAGATGATGATGATGTTAAGTTACATTAATGAACATGAGATAAAAAAGTGTCGTAAGTATTAACCATTTGGTAAAGTAGTTTGCGCTTACAAAAATTCCATATCGACTGTCAAAAATTTACCATGTACCATTTTGAGTCGTCCATTTATTGAAGGAGGTCTTCTCCATGAATCAGGTGTGAGGGAAGTTAATGACTGAAATTCTCACTTCACTAATTTTAAGGAATTCAGTATCGTCGGCATAACCAAATTATTGGTTATTACAGTCCGGAAATTGCAGAGCTGAGGAAAGGATATGCAACATTTACACCAAATGACGGAATGGCATCACAGAATGCTGGCTGAAGAACGAGAAATGAACTAAAGAATTTGTTGAAGGTAATGGACGTTTCAGTTCCTGCATCCTGTCTAGTATAGTACTTAGATTCACAGGGGATTACAGGAAGATTGTCTTACGAGAGGACCATCAGACCTGCTAATCACGGATTCTGACGAGTCTTAAGCACGTTGTAAAGGGACCTGACCTGAATACTTCCATAGCAGCTTTTCATGTGACAGCTCGTCGCTCCCGAGAAAATCGTTGTTGAAGTCGTATGCGTATCTCCTACAGCCGTAACGTGAAAAATGTTTCGACCAAGTGAGCGTAGTACAACGGCTAATTTTTAGTGGTACCATGCTGGCAGTGTGGGTTCAAACCCTGAACATGAACCCTTTTAGTACGTGTCATGCAAAATTATTCAGAAATAGTCATTTTTTCCTGTAGTAATTTAATTAATAATATATATCTGCTTGTGGTTAGTAGTTAAAATTCCAAATATTTGGGCATCTCAAAGAGTTCTCAATGATGAACGAAGTATTAGCAGGTGCATAAAGATGGCAGATACAGACGAAAATACCTAATTTTGACCTCTATTATGTAATTAATACGGATAAGACTGCCTTCTAGTACCAGTCGACGTACAACAAATCTCTTGCAAAACGAGGAGTGAAAAACGATTTGAACAGGATGAGTCATTCACTGTCAGCACAGCATAATGCTTCAGGAAAGATATTCACTTACATTTTCTAATGTAGGCAAGAACAATCTGGAAAATATGGTTCGATTGTTCAAGAACGAGTTAACAGCTTTACTCGTAAATTAAATAACGCAGTTGTGACCAGTATGAAAACAGAACCTTGGCAAAATTCCTCTGCGAAAAGTTTTTAAAATCTATAATTTTCCCGTGCATGGGGAGGGCAGACTGGTTAGACACTTTGTGACCGCGCCTTCATAGATTAAAGACAAGCATACACCCACACCATAAAAATTCTTGTCAGAGATTTACAGAGAGATAGCTTCAAGGGAAGAGTGCATAAAAAACGTTCTACAATTCTGCATTAGTTTAGTACATCTCCTTTCCGCATCGAAGTTGATTGAAGGAACGACAGACTTCTTGAATTCAAAAGGAACTGTGTTTTCCGAAATCGCTTCTGAAAAATACCTGTGCCAGCAAGGCAGTAGATATCATCAACCATAACTGCTCTGAACATGTTAACACACGCTGCTGCTACTGTCCCCACGGTCATTTATCCTGCCGTCAGGTGCTCTGGACATGTGAACGAGCACCCCCTTGTTGCTGTATCTGTAATCCCGAAGTGTCAATACGACCAGCCGCTCTGGTTTTTTGGTGGCCCAAACGCGTTAATGAGCAAGGCTCTTAGCGACCAGCTATAGCAGTTCAATAGCCGCATTTCCACCCAGAGTGCTCAGCAGCTTTCCATCTTTCATCCTGCATGCGTTTGCTACTCTGATCTTATTTTTGTTGCTGATTTCATCTTCGTTTTCGACTGAGAAAAATGTTAGCCGCTGTGGTTTTACAGAGAAAGAAATCATGAAGATGGTGACTGGCAATTACACCTGGTTCTTCGCATCGCGGGGTAAAAGAAACTGAAGCAGAAAATCAGATCTACATATAAAAGCCGTTGCTGTAGTGATGTCAGAGAGACTAGTTGGCAAGCTGATATCATTACACGTAGCTATAACGCGATCTAAGGAATGTAAATGAACGAAAGATTTCAGTGGAAACCGAAATAATTAAAACATTTACTTATTTAGCAATTACATCTTGTGACGTAACAATAAACAGGTTTCGATTAAAGCTGGGTGCCTCACGTAGAATATCCTAAATATTGATGTGTCGAATGCCACAATATTCTATTTTCACAAGATGTTAAATGCTGTTAAAATAAATATATCTTTCCATTGAAAAAAATTATAGTTACGCCTGTACCTCGAGAGATAAAAATGTTTCAGGTAGTAATGATATGGGAAAATATGCACCTCTTCGTGTGCTACTTAATGAAATACGACCGGTCTTATGAGCATATGATTCACGCTTCGCTTGGAAAGAACACTAGGCGCAACCCTCCAGCAGATCTAACAGCCAATATCTTGAGAGCGGTGCTACATACCGCTCTGCTCTCATTTTTAATTCAATTTCGACATGTTAGCTCATTTCATACACTGCAATCAATGAGTAAAACTAACCATACGCACAGTCCACGCAATGTGCTTTTATCTCTATAAAAATCTTAAAATACCGGTCAGTGCTTTATTTCATTCGATTCAGCACAGTCACTAAGACGAATAACGAAAAATTGTTCAGTTCTCTATCAAGTGAAGACGTAGCAGTGTAAGATGCGAAAAAAATCAAATTTTTTCTCAAATAATCAAAGGAAATTTAGTCGATTGTCGAGTGACGAAATGATACAGTAAGATGTGAAAGAGTAGATTTTTGACCAAGTAGTTTCCTTGAAATCGGATGACGTGTATTTCGTAGCGCTCGACATGTCTAGTCACGCACATTCTCGACAATTCCTGCAACCCTCTCGTAGATCTAAAAACCAATTATGTTGAGTGTGGTGTCACCGCCAGACACCACACTTGCTAAGTGGTAGCCTTTAAATCGGCCGCGGTCCGTTAGTATACGTCGGACCCGCGTGTCGCCACTATCAGTGATTGCAGACCGAGCGCCGCCACACGGCAGGACTAGACAGACTTCTTAGCACTCGCCCCAGTTGTACAGCCGACTTTGCTAGCGATGGTTCACTGAAAAATTACGCTCTCAATTGCCGAGACGATAGTTAGCATAGCCTTCAGCTACGTCATTTGCTACGACCTAGCAAGGCGCCATTACCAGTTACTATTGATGCTGTAAAACATGTACCGTCAAGAGCGATGTTCACCAATTATGGATTAAAGTTAAGTATTCCAGCAGCTACGTACGTTTTTTGTTAGTCTCATTTCCTTGACCTGTTCCAGACCTCACGCCAGCCTGCGGGAGCTAAAACGCGTGCCTTTCGGCTTCCTCTCATAGTGGGTTGGCTGTCTTGCCAATCCACAACATTGAGAACGATGATACACATAACCCTGCTCTCAGCTTTCGATACAATTTCGATATCTTAACTACATTTCATTCACTGCAATCAGTTACGTAAAACGAACCATAGGCGAAGTTTAAGCACTGTATTTTTACCTCTACAAAAATCTTAAAGTATCGTGCAGTGCTCTATCTCATTGGATGCAGCATGAGAACTAAGACGAATAACGAAAAGTAACTCAGTTCTTTATCAAGTGAAGTTTTCTTAAAATCGGATGATAAATATTTCATTAGCGGCCCTCATCTCCGCTCAACCGCGTCTCTGACAATTCGTGAACGGCACGAAAAAACGTGGAGTAAAAAAGTTATTACTATGACTCCCAAAGACTTCCAATGTACTAGAGCGATATCACTGATGTATTTTTCCTTTCCTTATTACAGTTATGAATATTTGTAGGCTAGAAAATGTATGGAAGCGTAGCAATGAAAGAACACTAGGTTAGCGAAATGAATCGAAACCGACACATAGCTTTCGTCATAGGCTTCTAACATCCTACTAAAAGCTCCAAGAAAGATGTAGTCCTTAGGCATGAAACAATATTGTCATACCTGCGTGTTTGCCTATGCAGCGATTCATTTACAGAAGAGTTTTAAAGTCAAAAACTTGAGTTGTTAGAGTATCTGTATTTATAGTACACTCCTGGCTATACAGTTCGTTACTATCCGGCCCCCGTACTATCTGACCTGCTTTATTAATACCATAATAATACTTCTTCCTGGTAAAATTAGGATTAATTTATTATATTTACTGTACTTTTCCAAACCTATAGAGAGCGGCCGCCTGCTACATGCTGTGTGGCCTTTCAAAATATTTTATTCAACTTTGGCACTTCTAGCACATCTGGAGTCATAACTATGTGGTACATACTGTATTGTTAATATTGGATAAATTATCGGAACTACTCTACAACAAACGGCCTCTTCCAGTTCTCACAAGCAACAGTGAACACACGCAGAGAGCAGCTCTGTCGGCAACGCTGTATTCTTTGTTTCTTCAGTTGCATATCAGACCTCCAAACAGCTCCAGATCTACGATATTTCCCAACCGGGCCAAAGCTTGGTAGTGGCGCCCCCTCCCTCTCCCCCCCCCCCCCCCCCACCCTACCACTCGACGCTTTGATATAGAGAACCAAAACTTTAAACAAAAATCGATTTTTTTAAAAATATGTTCATTTTGTAGGGCACATCTTCCTGAAGAGTTTGATATACAAAACATATATACTGGAGGAAATGTAAGACATGTTAATTGATCGTAAGTGTCCCAAAGTGCAGCGCCACCCCTCTTCACACACCATTCTTCTATCGCACGTCACTGTAATTCGTTCTGTAGAATTCAAACTCGTATATTTTGTAATCGAAGCATCGAACCTGTATTCAGGACAGTGAAAATTAAAATGTCCTGCGATGCCTGCCGTAATTCCAGTCAGCCGGATTGACATCCTACCTCCCATTAAAAAAACTCACAATTAATACTGGGTGGGATTATTTTTGGCCGGGAGAATAAGAGCTCTTTAGAATATTGCACTCTTTATTGCATATTAATTAATAACTTTTTCTTTTATGTGACATAAAATTAAACATAGGAAACATAAAACCAATAAAGACAAGAGACAAGCTAGACAGTACACATTTTTTCAATCATTGGTTCCCAGCATTTTTTTCTCTTTAATTTTACTAGAGGTTTACTTGGCGTGCTTTCGTCTCTGCAAAGGTATCTATTGCTTCATCAAAGTTCGTCAAACGTTTTGCTACATGAAAAATCAATAGTTATGTAATATTGAAAAATCTGTTAATATGACTAGTACCCAAGAGTGGTGTGGTTTCTCAATTCCATTACGTTTACTTTGTCACTTTCTGCTACATACAACGAAATAGGCCTTTTTAATATTGCAGGAAATGTAACAAATGTCAAACAAGCGAGACTGTTTTGGCGCAAATGGTCAATTTTATCTACCTCATTTACATAAACAACTCGACGGAATATAATTCATATAGTACCAATATCAAATGCCTATTAGCCCTATTACAAGCAAAAAGTTTTACGTGAGGAAATAGATTCACATTTCATTCATATGCTCCAGTTCATCATCCTGAGACCCAAACGTGGTAGCAGTACGAAACTTAGATATAAATTTGGAATCGTCATATTCTTCCATATAATTTGTGTGATGTCAGCGTTTCTTTTCCTTCCCCGTTCTAACAAACAATCTCATTGTCACAAATTCTGCAACTATTCCTGCCATTGTCAAACCTTACTCTCCTGTTAACTTCACTAACCCTGTCCGAATCACCGATCTGGCAAAAATTTTCTGTCAAAATTTCATTTTCTTTGGTACCGGTACACTAAGAAGAGAATACGTAATCTTTCGTACCGGTTATTCCCGTTGGTCATTCATTTCCACTCTGGTAGTCTAAACCTATGGATTGCGCTAGTAATTATAACAACGCTTATCATTTGTACACCCAATCAACCATATAAACAAAAAGCGATTGGTGTTCATCCGCTCGGGTTTATTCGGATCAGTTCGTATAGCCCCCTCCCCATTTGTCTGAAGTAGAGTTTTTTATTTCTTGAGGCTACGGGGATTTTCCTGGCAGAGATATCACGTACAATACGCACTCATTCAAAAATCAACTTATGATTCGTTCAGAAATCAGCGTAGAATGTGTTCAAAAATTTTCAAAAACCTACAGGGAAGTGTTTAAAAGTCATATCAATAATCGATAGACCAACGTGCACTGGATTCTAGGTGTGATACGTGTTACAAACCGGACACAATGGGAAGGACCAGGCCCCTTTGCTCTTTTCTTTTATCACTCGTTTATTACATCAGAGAAATACACATTTTAAGAGAAAATTTAACTACATGAAATATTGCTCCCAGTAAAGGTTAACATAAATAGTGACAAAACTTAGTTGTCTTAAGGGTTTCTGCTGGCAACATATTTTAAGGAGGCAATGTAAGGTTTATACCAGTTTAGCTCAAACACGTAGCTAGTGATTGAATCACGACACAGACACTTCAACAATAGCGTGAATTTGTACTCACAGTAACAAACTAATCAATAGCCTTGCCATTGAATAAGTTGTAGGCCATTTGGAACGAATTAGCAACATCCTGCAACTAGGGGAGTTAATACCAACAGTCTTTAAATGTCTTGCTCCCCATTAAATAAACAAACTTACAGTAATTAAATGAATAACAAATCAAACACGCTATGCTCCACTCAAACTCTTCAATGGAAGCCAAGGCAAAATGAAGATTCCATTAACTGACTAGCACTGAAGTCACACTAAAGCTCATCTCTGTGTTCCCAGACACACATGGGGCGAACTTATACAAGATTTTGAAGGGGGCACATCAGTAAAACCGGTAGTGGAGCTAACTCGTGCCACTGAATATTAAGCTACTAGACCGGGGCACAAGGTGGTATACAATAAGGTTGCCTTAGCGCTATACTGCGTTCCAAAATATTAATTCCAATGGCCAATTCAAAATTAAGTACACATAAACCAGCATTAATTAACGAGGAGTGACACCAGGTCGCTCGAAGGGATCATAAGACTTAATTGAAAAGACAAATGCCGGAAGCGGCAGTAACATCAAACACCTTCTCCGAGTTTTAACCAGGAGTCACTTCCCTGTACACAAGTAAACATTAACCAAGCACAAGGATGGAACCCCAAAGAGAAAATTCAAATAAAACCCCCAAAGTATTATAAAGGACAGGGAACCCCAACTATTTAAATTTAAAAGAATTAGCTCTCCCCAAAGGCAGTGTGAACGCGAAGACCACACTTAAGAGGCCACCAAAATTGGTTACAAAAGGTCTTATACAGTTGCTCCTGTTATTTAAAGAAACACAAGGCTTCTTAACTTCTGCTGGACGTCCGGTATGGCTCGTATAGGATACACCAGGCAGCAACCCAAGCTAGGCGGTCGCAAGGCACGGCGAGCAAAATCAGGAGAGCAGACAGGCAGGCAGCCAACATATATCCTTCATGCTGAACCGGCAGACCGCGTACAACCAACTCCACATATACGTGGTTGCTTCCACCTCGTACCTCGCGGCGTCTCAGCAGGTAGCCCGAGCAAACGTCAACTGAGAGTCGCCTCGCGAATGCCGAAAACAACAAGGCTAGCAAAGATAAGAAACATCGATGGATCGATAATGGACATCCAAGAGACTGGCGCGCCAGTAACGAGCGCCGCGGCTCAAGGTGCTTTGTGAAAGAAGGTTTTTTTCTTCAAGAACATTAATTTGATGTCCCTTGAAATTGCCACCCCTCCCCTCTACCCCTCCCCCTGCCTTCTTGGAGATCCGAACTGCTTGCATTATTAAACTGTTCCTTTGTGTGATCTTTCGTGTTTTAAATAAAGAGCCTGAAATGGGTGATATGTAGAGCGTAAGAAGTCAGAAAGTATTAGTAAACTCAGGTTTTAGTATAAAAAAGGGTATTTCGAATGGAGCGGCCGAGGTCGGAAGAGAGAATTTATAGAACTCCGGCCTATCCTGTCATTTGTTATCCGGCTTGACTTTCCGCCAAGTAGTCAAGAGTCTACTGTGTTTTGTACTGCGAGCGGCGAAGCCCAAAGCGGCGGACGAAAATCGTCACGCTAAGCGCTGAGGGAATATTCAGCGCAGGGCACCGGACCGTGCGGCAAAACCATTTCACAGGTAGCGGGCAACTCGGTCTCCCAGGGCTGGCGGGAAGATAGGGGCGACAAAAGATCCGCGCTCCCCACAGAATGCAGCGGTACGTTTGTAGCAGTCAAAGGGTTAAATGTGCTTGGTGCTCTACGAATTTGTGTTTCGGTTGCTTCCGCGACAAATACCATTCTGTTGTAGCACAGCAAGCGATGTAAGCTATAGCGATTAAGACGATTCTATAAGAAACGGAACACACATTTGAAAAAAGTTCGCTGTGATTATTGTTTTATTTGTGAAATTACTACAATGAAAACAACTGTTTTTTTCATGTTATTCCAAATTATTACCTGAATGTGAATTAGATGATATCATCAGCAGTGGGTATTACTCTATTGTCACTTATGAAAATCTGTGCTGGACCGGGAATCGAACCCGAATTTTCCACATATCACGTTAAGCGGGTGATCCAGCTTCTAGTCCCGGCCTGTCATAAATATTTCATATCTCGCAGCTGGGTAATACGTCTATACCCAGTGCAGCTTATGTCATTAAATTAGGATTCAGTGAATAATTTGAATTAATATTTTATACAGCTGCTGATCGTTATATCTTATGCAAGAAATTTTGAATAAATTTGCATGACATACACTATTTAATCACCTTCGGTACGAAGAAATTGGAAAAATGGTACTTGGTCAATGTTTGAACCTCTACCGCCAGAGTGGTAACGAAGAACCATAGCCCCCTGCTCTAAACTCGTCCGATCGGTGCATCCGTAACGTTTCGGGTGAAGGACAGTAAGCCTAATTAAGTATTTTCCTGGAAACTAGGGGCCCCCGCACGAAAAGCCGCTAGCAATGTACTTCAGACATACTTAAGACTCACGAAAACCCAGGTATAACAAGTTTGTTAGTTTCCATGTTAGGCAAAGAATTTCAAGTTGCTGTTGCAAAAACACGAGATTAATCATTACTCGTCGTTATCTAATTCAGTTGTGGAGCGATTCAACAGAGCTCTTAAAGGTATAGGTGTTTAAACATTGTACTTCTCAGAGTTCTTTCAAATGGATTGATATTGCGCAAGATGTAATTAATCATTACAGTCATCCATAACATAGAACAATTGATATGATACCAGTTCTACATCTACAGCTAATCTACGTACACACTCCGCAAGTCACCGTATGGTGCAAAGCCGAGGACACCACATACAAATGCTATTCCATTTCTTTCCTGTTCCACTGTCAAACAGAGCGAGAGACAGACGACTGTCCATAAGCCTCTGTAAGAGCCCTATCACTACTCATCTTCATGGTTCTTATGCAAAATGTATGTTGGCAGCAGTGGAATCGTTCTGTACTCGACCTGAAATGCTTCTTCTCTACATTTCCTCAACATTCGCTTAGAAAAAGAGCATCGTCTTCATTGTAGGGTTTTTCAGTTGAGTTCACCAAGCAACTCAATAAAACTTGCGTACTGATCGAACCTACAGGTAACAAATCTAGCATCACGCTTCTGAATTTCTTCGATATCTCCTTTTAATCGGAGCTGGTGGGGATACCAAATACATGAGAAGTACTCAGGAATGCGTCGTACTAGTGTTATATATCCCGTCTCCTTTGTAGATGAACTACAATTTCAAAAAATTCTCCCAATTTAGCGGAGTCGGCCACTGGCATTTTCTGCTACCAACCTGATACACTTGTTCCATTCAATATCGCGTTGTAGTGTTATGCCTAGGAATTTAATCGATGTGACGTTGCCAACCGGCACACTACCAATAATGTATTCGACCATTACGGGATTGCTTTTCCTACATTTGAAGCTACCTGCCATTCATCACATCAACTAGAAACTCAAGTCATCCTATATCCTCCTGCAGTCACTCAATGATGACACTTTGCTGTACACTACAGTGCCATTAGCAAAACAGCACTAAACTGTTATTTCCCTTGTCCTGTGGATAAGAACCTTTTGTCTGCTGCATACAATAAGGTCAAATGGTAGATCCACAGAAAGCTAAATTCAGAGTCGGTGATTTCGTCAGAATTAGCAAACACAATTTTCGAGACAGGATTCACCCCTAACTGGTCTACCAAGTCATTTAAAATTCGAGCAGTTCAGGAAATAAACCTGAGAATGTAGTATCACTTGGAACATTACAAGTAGCAATCTGTAGCAGAAGATTTCTGCGCCACAAAACTACACGAAAACCAGACACGCTCCTACATAAATCTAGTTGAAAAATTCATCAAAAGAAAAGACACTTTTCGTAAATTGATGTGGTTTTTCTTAAATACACAATTCTTTCGATTATTTTGTAGTGGAGTACCTCTGTGCATTCGTTTATGTGTGTGTGTGTGTGTGTGTGTGTGTGTGTGTGTGTGTGTGTGTGTGAGAGAGAGAGAGAGAGAGAGAGAGAGAGAGAGAGAGAGAGAGGGAGTGTGTGCGTGTGTTTGTCTGTTTATGAGATATAGAGAGAAGAATCTGCTGAATAGTATTAATTTACGCAACTCAGGTGAAGCTTACATATTTTCTTTTTTCCGACGTGACACTGCTGTAGTACTAGGAACATGTTTTTGAACATGATACCATTTACACAGTGCAAGTGAAGTTTATAAATTTTTTTATGCTGCATGCACACACTTAATATAATAAGGACAGTATTTGACACAAACATTTTAAACACGAGTGCAGTGAATTGTAACGTCAGAGGAGGGGGATTACAAAGCACAACAGATGTAGATCCGCAATCTTGGATTTTTTAAATTTCTCACATCACCATCTAGGTTTTTTTTTGCACTTTCTTGCCACTGTCATCTCGCATTCCCTTTTTGTTTTTTTGTTTTTTTTTTTTTTTTAATTTCACACCACCTCTATCTTGGATATTAATAACTGCAGCGGCATTGCAATCTTGGAGTTTTAAATTTCTTATGATCTCGCTTAATGAATTTCCTGCAAACGCAATCTAGGGTTTTTCGTCGAGTACCGCGGTAACTAGTGGTAGCTGCTTGAACTATGACTCAGACTCGCCATTTCCATACTACTCGAAACCTCAAGTAACACTAACCGAACAAATGCAGCGACTGTATTGCGTAAGTGCAAATAATATTGAGGGTAGTTTTTCTCCTGTCTACAAATAAAAGAAAAGAAGAATAGATACATGTTGGAACTATGTTTTCATGTTTCATACATACCTAAATTTATGCACTAGACTCGGGTCGTATTTCAACTGATTCGAGGTATTAGTTCTTGAATTATTTCTTTTCCTGCGGTTTCCTTCATTTATGGATATCTATTTACTAAAGAGAAATCTTATGACATGGAAATATTACAAAAATCAAGCAATATATTTATTACACTCTAGGTCATTCCAAAACTTCATCGCATCCGAAACAATGATATCGTTTTTCGTGTGGTTTTCAATTATATCACTTTCTTTGAATGCTGTTTTCATATTCCCTTCTCGTTCCGTACGTTTATTTAGAAGCCTCTGCTGGGCAGACTAGATGCTGACAACACTTCGAGCCTTAATTATTATGAGGCCAAAATTACGCATAGCGGTTAAAATCACGCACCGCAGGACATCACACAAAATAAAGAAATAAATATTAAAAGCTGCACATCTGTGTCTGATGGATTTGCAGACAGATCCGAAAATCAAATTGTCTCGATTTGTCGACGTTCCCACTGGCCTCCATCTTCCGATGCAAAGCGACTGGAAGAAGCGCAAGTGGCTACCGTATACAAAAGCACAAAAGGAAGGGCCCACATAATTATAGAACTATATCCTTAACGTCGGTATACTACACAATTTTTACGCGTATGCTAAGTTTTAGCGGAACAAATTTCCTTGAGAGAGAAAAGCTTGTGTTAACAAATCAACACGCTTTTAGAAAGCACTGCTCATGTGAAACTTAACTTGCCCTTTCCTCGCACGATATCTTGAGAACCATCGATGAGAGGCAATAGATAGATTCCATAGTCTTAGAATGCCAGAAAGCATTTGACCCAGTCACACGCTGTAGACTGTTAAGGAAGGTCCGGATATAGAGAATAGGTTTTCAAATTTGTGAGTGACTAGAAGACTTCTTAAGTAGTAGAACCCAGCACTGTGTCCTGGAGAGTGAGTGTTGATCAGAGATAAGGGTATCGTCAGGAGTGATGCAGGGAAGTGTGATAGTACCACTTTGGTTCTCTATACGTATGAACTATCTGATACAAAGGAACAGGGGCAATCTGCAGCTGTTTGTTGACGACGCTGTACTGTACGGGAAACTGTATTTGAACGACTGTAAGAGGACACAGGTGCTGGGACACCGCAAATCGACGCATACCGACCGGTATCCGAATGCAGCGAGCTCCCGTCTGCCGCATCAACGCACACAGGTTCATAGAAACATTGGTACGAAGAGCGTATGCCTTTCCAACGCTGACAGCTTGCCAAAAGAAAGAGGATACCTGAAGTCATTGTGCAAGTATAATTGTTACTCTCATAACCGGATCTGCTGTTCCTCGGAATTTGCGCTATTTTATCCATGGTGATTTCAGAACACCGCGGCAGTTTTCATTAATATCACCGAAGGAGAACTGCAATCAGCCACACGTTTTGAATGAATGTTTCTTTCACTGTAGCTAGTTTCGGGTCCGAGCCCATCTTCAGATTGCAGTCCGCCCCCGCTAGCTGAGTTGTAGCCGGTACGGTAGCTCAGCGTGTTCGGTCAGAGAGCTGCGTGCTCTCTGTAATAAAAAAAACTGAGTCAAAGAATCAACGATCAACTTGAATGGATGTCTTGTGACGTGCGCCCAGACCAAACGCAATGAGCAATATTAAAAAGAAAAAAAAAAAGAAAAAAAAGAAAGTGGTCAGCGCGACAGAATGTCAATCCTAAAGGCCCGGGTTTGACTCCTGGCTGTATCGAAGATTTTCTCCGCTCAGGGACTGGGTGTTGTGTTGTCCTTATCATCATCATTCCATCCCCATCGACGTGCAAGTCACCGAAGGGGCGTCAAATCGATAGAATTGAACGCGGCGGACGGTCTACCCGGCGGGAGGCCCTAGTCACGCGACATTTACATTTTTTTTCCAGGTTGCAGCGAAGATTTTTAGTACGAATCTCACATTTACGTTTTAAGGAAGGTTTTTGCTTTATACTTTGCGTTCCGAAGTTCGCTGTGTACTGAAATATGGGATACGGATATAGATTGCTTTGTAAGTTCGAAATAACTTACTAAGAAACTCAGAGAGAAACAGACTCATTGTTAAATTCCAAATGTACTTAAAAACCACCTAAACTAAACAAACTGAAGCTGTTGGATATTGTTGACCCCAAGCAGTTTGGCCCAGCAAAATCACTGAGCACGTTGGAGCAAAAAAAAAAGGCACCGGGTTGAAATCGCAAGTGAAACAGTTAGGGAAACAATGAAATTATTCTCGTGTAAGAACTGAAAGACGTGGATCGTGAAAAGCGAATTGTTTACATTTTTTATTGAAAGGAATATTCTTAACATTATCTCCTACACAGACCAGTGTTAGTTCCACATCTCTGGTCATTTTAACACAAAACATACGGTTGCAGGCGACGGAGAATCATCGCAATATGCTTTAAACGGCACTTTATTATCAGAAAATTGGAGTGTGGGTGGGAGTATCCAGACAGTGCATTACTGGACATTCATGTTTCTGAAGGAACTGTGAGCAGTGAGCGTCACTGTTTAATGATGCACAGTTTCAATGGCCAGCTAACGAATGATGAAGTCAACTACTCACGGCTTCGACAAGATGGAGCTACTTCGAACACAGATAACAATACTATGCGACTTCTGGATGAGGTTTCTGGAGAATTTGTCATGTTACAAATCCTATAGACCACTCGCTCGTCGGACCTTACTGCACCAGACGTTTGTGTCTGGGGAACAGCAAAATCTGTAGTGCATTGCAATTTCTCACGCACGCTTTGAAACTTCAAAACTGAAATAACTGCATGAGTGGAAAGCATACCACCATCAGATCTACAGAAACGTTTTTCCAATAAAGTTAAGCGGATTCATCAGATATGTATAGCCGCTAGTGGCCATTATTTCCAAAGTGCGTCGTAACTGCACAACAACTTTCCGAAAACCGTGTACATTAAAGCATAGCGTTCTACATCATTGGTATGTGGTACGCTGAATATAAGGTACACTAGACAACCTTTCTTCAATACAAAAACATGAGTTTTAGACGATAAATTGTCGCTGCCATCAGACGATCGACCCAGCCCGAAACTAGGCTCGGTAGAATAAACCATTCATTCATAAAGGGTATCTGGTTGCTGATTTTTTTTACAGTGAAAATTCAGCAGTTGGTTTCCTTCCTTATGCTGAGAGCATGTACTCCAAAACTGAGAAAATTTTGCAAAGATTTGGCACCATTATTTTGTTCCGTCCGCTGGCTCTGTTAGAAATGATTTGGGACCAACGAAGCGCAGTCAATAGATATTCTGTCTTCCTGCCACAAACTATACACAGGATAGACAGTTCGTAGGGTTAGGTAGGTACGCAGAACATTCTCGTATGCAATACACGAGACTTTAACAGTGGCACTGGATGAAATGTATGTACGCACATGCAGTTTCTTGCGTGTATCTGTGTATGGATTGTGTCCTTGAGGAGGCCGAAGACATTACAGTAGTGGATAATTTCAGTAAGAGAGACAGTGGACTTGCTTTAAGCAAGACATGAAATCATGTTTAACCATATATCGCCTCATAATACCTATGACGCGGTCCGCATCAGATTCTAGTGCCAATTGTATGGGTTGCTGCATATTTTCCACCCAGTGTTCACCACCGGTAGCACTGCATCTGCACTCTGCTGAAAGGCAACACAGAGGTATTCTGGCACGTATGCCATGAGTTATTTGAGGCGTTCATAGGGGCGCCGGCTCTGACTTCTCACCTTTCCACAATCTAAACTTCATTGTTAGGCACTTAAAGAGACATTCGGACAAAATCACCTAATTATGCACTGTCTGGGTGGTGAAGGGCGAAAATCAATCTTAACAAGAGCCAAGGAAATCTGTTCACCAGCAAGTACAGTCTTGCCAACCACCAACTCACAACTGCTGTCACAGACTTGACTTCGCGTAACTGAGTCAAATACCTTGCTCTTACTGTAGACTTGATGGCACAACATTACCAGTGCGGTGAGTAAGAGTTTTCACCCGTTTCATCAATCGCACACTCTCTTCAAATGGCTGTGAGCACTATGGGACTTAACATCTGAGGTCATCGGTCCCCCAGAACTTAGAACTACTTAAACCTAACTAACCAAAGGACAGCACACACATCTATGCCCGAGGCAGGGTTCGAACCTGCGACCGTAGCGGTCGCACGACTCCAGACTGTAGCGCCTATAACCGCTAGGCCACCCCGGCCGGGCCCGCATCTCGTGGGCGTGCGGTAGCGTTCTCGCTTCCCACGCCCGGGTTCCCGGGTTCGATTCCCGGCGGGGTCAGGGATTTTCTCTGCCTCGTGATGGCTGGGTGTTGTGTGATGTCCTTAGGTTAGTTAGGTTTAAGTAGTTCTAAGTTGTAGGGGACTGATGACCATAGATGTTAAGTCCCATAGTGCTCAGAGCCATTTGAACCAGCCACCCCGGCCAGCACACACTCTCTTCAGACTGACACAAAGTCGGACAATGCAAAACTGACCAATGGGCCACCAACATGCTTCTGGCCATCTCTTATGGGTTGGATATGTGGTCAATGGCCACCGACATATAACTGAAAAGATTATAGGCTCTTCAGAACAAGGTATCTGGAGTTAAAACTGTATACTCACATTCATCTGGAGTTAAAACTGTATACTCACATTCATCTACCACATGATCCAGTGAAGATCACTCAGACTCAACATAATCTGATATTCTTATATACATAAAATAGGCGGCATGCTTGTGTATATGTAGGAATGTGTGTATATCATGCATCTCCTCCTAAACGATCGATTTCATATAAATTTGGTGCACATACTGCTTGCTATAGGACTATCAGTGCTCTGAGTTTAGAACCTCCTGGTCTTGGAGGAGCGGAAATAGAAGCAAAATACGGTTTCTTAACCCCTGAAATGTATGCTGCCCTGTATCCAGTGATGCCTTGCATGACCAAATGGACTCGGTTTAGCAGAGAGGGGGAAGGAGATGCATAGTGAGAGGGGAAGATGGATGAGGTGGAAAGAGATAAGGGGAAGGAGGAAGGAGAGAAGAGGTGATGTACAGAGAGAGAGAGAGAGAGAGAGGAGAAGGTAACGGATAGAAAGGCAGGATGAGATATGTGATACACAGTGGAAATTAATAGAGAGAGAGAGCGGGGAAGGAGATGGAGAGAGAGAGTGCAATCTAGGATGAGATGTACAGGGAGAGGGGAGCAGGGCAGGAGGAGGCAGAGTGTTAGACGCAGTCATAAAGTGTAAGAGGGTAGTGGCAGGTGGAAGAGGGGAGATTAGAAGATGGATAAAGGTGGGGAAACGAAGGATAAGATATGGACAGAGGGACAGCAGAAGAATATATGGTCGGAAAGAAGGGTGAATGAGATGGAAAAGGAGGAGGATGGGATCTTCCTCAGGTTTTTTTGGTGTTCACTACTGCTAGAACATTGTCAGAGACGAGTGTCGCGTCCACTTATAAAGGGGGAGTTTCCTGGCGTTCGTGCTGGAGGTGATGTTATTGGTTGAAATTAATATGGCTGCCATTGATGGGCCATAGTCATAGGGAGATATTCCCACTCTGATG
This sequence comes from Schistocerca piceifrons, assembly GCF_021461385.2. Classification (NCBI taxonomy): domain Eukaryota; kingdom Metazoa; phylum Arthropoda; class Insecta; order Orthoptera; family Acrididae; genus Schistocerca; species Schistocerca piceifrons. The sequence continues at coordinate 237,578,518 of NC_060140.1, forward strand.
CAGAAGAAGGGGCGTTGGTAGCTCATCTCATGTGGATACTATTGGCGGTCCATCGTCGTTGGATAGAAAGGCACTATTCCACACTTATGCTGGAGATGGATTATTGACTGAAATGCCTGTTACTGCTATTAGTTGATCGTCACAAGTGGCTAGATTCGAAACGGACAGAACTAGAGAGGGGGAATGTTTACCTAAAATATCACTGTCCGCCGAGGTGACTTGCAGCGGGTTGTTTATGCCGCTCACACACCGCGTCCCCGCATTTACTTCCTTGATGGCGGGGAGCCACGATGCCGGAAGCCTGTAGCCGTCCTCTTTATTGAAATTAGAGGCATTCTTAGAAATTTCAACTGCTTCTCGGAACTTTCATCCATAAATGTTTGTATCTTTATCCAGTACACGTACGTTATTAAAATCGATTTCAGAGCCACAGTTCTCGTGATGTTCCGCTACTGCCGATTTTGCACTTTGTTTTAGCCGCATGCGCCGTTCGTGTTCCTTAATGCATTCTTTATCAGTTCTTCCCGTTTCGCCTATATACACTTGGCCGCAGCCACATGACACTTGACAGATGCCTGCATTGTGGGGGTAATCAGGTGCATCCGTTTTCGTCGGAAAAGTCTTTTATTTTGTTTTCACTAAAAGGAGCACTACTTAACGCTTGTTGCTCAAAATGTTGCATAAAAACGTCAGCTGCAGCTGGCGAAATGGGTAAGCCCATAGCAAGGCCGTGAGCCTGTTCAGAGTATTCACCATTGTATTTAAAATAGCTCGAACGAAGACATAATTCAATTAAGTCACAAACATCTGGAGCAACATTCTCTCTTATGTTGTCCATTGTATCTGATACTGGGGCGTTAGTAAATAACGATGTCACATTGAAGCTAACAAGAATGTCACCTGCAGATATCCTCAATGTGCGTATAGTTTCTAAAGAAATGTTTCGAATCTTTTATAAAAGTATTTGTTTTACCAACTAGTTGACTTAGTTTGCCATACAAATGAGATAATTCTGACATGACATGAACCGGCCTAATAACCCAGAAGATTTTAACTTCAGTGACAATGGCCACGAAAGCCTGCAGACATACGTAAAAGCCTTGTATGAGCAAGAGGTTTATACCACCATCTGAATACTGGAGAACCTTCGCAGAAGAAGAGGTAAATTACTATGCAATTTGGCCTTTCTATCCCGGTGCCGTGATAATGATGTTATTCCCACATTCGCCGGAATTAGCCACCACGTGCAGACAGTAAGAGCCAGGAGGATCTACCAAAGGGCCAGCGAAGCACTTCTCCGTGAAAGAATCCAGCAAATACGCAGAGACTTGAATTATGTTAGCTCCGTTTTAATTGATGCGCATTTTTCACTGGTGGCAACTCTCTCACCCCAGGACTGGGATAAAGTGGACAGAATAACGTTTGATTATTCAACAAGGTTTTCGGATTTCAGTGCTATGAAACAAAAAGAGAAGTTCGAGAAGTTAGCGGTTACAGCTCAGAAGGAAGACGCTACTGTGGATCCGAAGCGAGTAGTGGTGAATCTTTCGTCAGAAGTACTCGATGAAGCAGCTGTTTCAGTTCTGTACAAAGGTCTGAATTTCGCAACTACACCGAAGAGAATACCTGTTGAAGAAATCGTAAGTGCCCTCGAAGTATCCTCGTTTGGTCTTCCGAAGGTGCAGGCCGAGGAAGTGTGACAAAATGTCTCGAGAGTTATACGGAAATCGAAACCTCCGAAAAGTAACATATCGACGCAGGAAAGGAAATCTCTTATTGAACTCATGAGAAACGAAAGCATCGTTGTTACAAAATCGGATAAGTGGAATGCTTCTGTTGTTTTGGACGCTGTGGATTATCACAAAAAATGGTTCAAATGGCTCTGAGCACTATGGGACTAAACTTCTAAGGTCATCAGTCCCCTAGAACTTAGAACTACTTAAACCTAACTAACCTAAGGACGTCACACACATCCATGCCCGAGGGGATTATCACAGGAGGATGGAACAACTACTAGCTGATCGTGTGTATCGCAAGTTAAAAAGCGATCCGACGAACAAAATCGTTCGGAAAGTGAAAATCCTGGTATCAGATTCCAGACTGGAGAGCTCTATTACAAAGAATCTATCACCTCGATTACATGTCTTACCAAGAATGTACGGACTACCGAAAATACATGAAGAATCGGTTCCTTTGAGGCTTATAGTCAGTGGGATGAACTCGCCGACTTATTTTTTAGCACGTCAAATTTCTGGCAAACTGAGGCAACTAGTTAGTAAAACAAATACTTTCATAAAAGATTCGAAACATTTTTTAGAAATTATACGCACACTGAGGATATCTCCAGGTGATATTCTTGTTAGCTTCGATGTGACATCGTTATTTAGTAACGTCTCAGTATCAGATAATGGAGATCATAAGAGAGAATGTTGCTCCAGATGTTTGTGACTTAATTGAATTATGTCTTCATTCGAGTCATTTTAAATACAATGGTGAATACTCTGAACAGGCTCACGGCCTTGCCATGGACTCACCCATTTCGCCACTTGCAGCTGACATTTTTATGCAACATTTTGAGTAACAACCTTTAAGTAGTGCTGCTTTGAAGCCTTCTTGCTGGCTCCGCTATGTGGACGATACATTTGTTATATGGTCACACGGCGAAGAAGAACTTCATGCGTTCCACAATTTCTTAAATGGAATCCACCCCAAAATCAAATTGACCTTGGAGGTTGAGAGTGAGGTCGGTCTCCCGTTCCTAGATGTGTTGGTATACAGAAGATCTGATAACACTCTAGGTCACAGAGTGTACCGAAAGCCGACTAATACAAACAGGTAGTTAGGTGCCAATTCGCACCACCACCCAGCACAGAAGCAAGCAGTACTCAATACTCTGTCTTCACGTGCCTTCGTATCAGCGATGACAACTTGGAATCGGAGTTGAATTTTTTAAAGAGGGCATTGAAGGCAAATGGATATGATAGTTAGTCAATCGACAGGGCTTTTAGAGTGATTATTTATACCGCTAACAAGAATGACGAGGAACCGCCTTCTCACTCCGTCAGGTCACCTTTCGTTTCTGGGGTCACTGACCGCATAAGCGTTTTTAAGTTTTAAAGAGTAATGGTATTCGGACATTCTTCTTTAGTCAAAACAAAGTAAAAGACTTTTCCGACGGAAAACGGATGCACCTAATTACCTCCACAATGCAGGCGTCTATCCAGTGTTATGTGGCTGCGGCAAAGTCTATATAGGCAAAACGGGAAGAACTGTTAAAGAACGCATTAAGGAACACGAACGGCGCAAACGGCTAAAACAAAGTGCAAAATCGGCAGTAGCGGAACATCACGAGAACTGTGGCTCTGACATCAATGTTAATAACGTACGTGTGCTGGATAAAGAAACAAACATTTATAGAAGAAAGTTCCGAGAAACGGTTGTAATTTCTAAGAATGCCTCTAATTTCAATAGAGAGGACGGCTATAGGCTTTCGGCATCGTGGCTCCCCGCCATCAAGGAAGTAAATACGCGGCCGTGGTGTGTGAGCGACATAAACAACCCGCTGCAAGTCACCTCGGCGGACAATAATATTTTGGGTAAACATAGGCATTTCAACCAATAATCCATCTCCAGCATAAATGTGGAACAGTGCCTTTCTATCCAGTGACGATGGACCGCCAATAGTATCCACATGAGATGAGCTACCAATGCCCCTTCTTCTGTATCAGAGTGGGAATATCTGCCTATGACTATGGCCCATCAATGGTAGCCATATTAATTTTAACCAATAACATCACCTCCAGCACGAACGCCAGAAGACTCCCCCTTTATAAGTGGACGCGACACTCGTCTGTGACAATGTTCTAGCAGTAGTGAACACCAAAAGATCCTGAGGAAGATTCCATCAGAGGGGTCGAAACTTCGAACTTTTTAGAAGAATATATGATGCGGCCTAATAACTCAGAAGATTTTAACTTCAGTCACAACAGCCACGAAAGCCTGCAGACTTACATTAATGCACCAGAAATTACTATGCCACAGAGGCTGCATGCGTGCTCATAAGAGATGCCTCATCCGCGTCCCATTAGCGGACACTGGCAGCTTGACCAGCAAACAGAAGCATTTACACTTTCAATTATGCGATTTCCACGTAGTTGCACTCTTTTGAGTGCGAAGTGAAAAGTGCTGGTGGTTATGGTGCTGTCTTGGCCAATGCATGTTAGTGACTGGACGCTTTCTGCTACTTGCATTGCATTTTTCTCGGCCAACAGTGTGTGTGTGTGGGGGGGGGGGGGGGGGGCGCTGGTAGAGAGGGTGAGCACGTGAGTGGTGTGCAGACATGGAAGACGGATGGCGTGGTCGGGCAGGGACCGATCTCCGGCCAGATTGCACTAACACGCGATTGCTTATGGCCTGCTGGCACGAGCAGTGATTGCCCGCACGCTCGCACACAAGCCTTTCGCGAGCATTACCGCTTCCTATCAGTACAATGTCAGCAATGTTAGCGTCTTTGTCACGTGGACGAATAAACAGGAATATCATCGATGGTTACCTCTTTTACAATATGCGAGTGGCGTAGAATAAGATGCAACACTTTTTTTCTGAAAGCAGGTTGATTTTATTCGGGATTCCAATGCGCCATATTATTCCCCACTCTTTTCGCTACAAAACTCTTTATTTCAAACGCCACCTTAAAGTGAGGGCCTAAATGCCCGCATGTTATCACTCTACTGGTCGACGTCGCAGCTTCCACGGAGTGCCACCTACATTGGGCCAAACAGATGAAGGTTCTGACGTGCAAGATACTGGTTGTAGGGTGGCTGAGGAAGAATAGTACAATTAAATTGTGTAAGCTCGACTCGAGTGCGCAGACTTTTGTGCGACCTAGGGTTGTCGTGGAGAAGGAGAAGTTTGTTTGCATTTTTGTGACAACGAACACGCTGAAGTCGTATCTTCAATTTTCTGATGGTAGTACAATACACGCCAGAAATTATCGTCGTATCGTGAGGGTGAACATCGAATAGATTAACTCCTCGGAGTCCTAGAAAATCGTCGCCTTCACTTTACCGGCAGAGGGTGCGTCTTTGAACTTTTTCTTTGGAGAAGATGTGGTGTAACCCAGTTCCGCTTATTGCCGTTGGTGTACCCATGTTTCGTCGCATGTGACGATGTTCAACGAAAAATTGTCACGAGCACTCTCGTAATTCCATACAGATGGTCCTTCGTTGCTGTTTATGGTCTTCAATTAGGTGGTGAGGAACCTAGCGGGCACAAACCTTTGAGTACCCCAAATGGTGAACGAGTGTGTCAACATTACCAACACAGACGTCCAGCTGAGCAGCGAAGTGTTTGGTTGTGGTCACCTTGAATGAGAGTGTCCGTAAGTTCCGACATTGGGGAAGCCATAGCTGTATACGACTGGTCAGCATGCGGGAGATCGGAGAGATTTGCGCGACCTTGTTGTGACGATGACAGACGTCTCGCCCCACGACTCACCAGTTCAGTGATAGGTCTCCATAGACATTCTGCAAGCACCCATGAATATCTGCGATGCTATATTTTTGCGCTAAACTCAATGACAGCTCTCTGCTTGGAACGCATCTCAGTTACAGATGCCATTTTGAGGGCTATATATATCGCCACCACCTATAGGAACTTCATGAAACTATAGGCGCTGAAGCGGCAATATTCTACGACGTCCCACAACAAATTCCACATTTTCTCAACAGAAATTTGCCAAGAAAAAATGATTGGACTACTTATTGAACGCCCGTCATATATGCTGCCATAAATGCGAACGCCTTAGGCTAGGCTAGACCGTGACTGCTACGAATACTAACCTAAAATATAGCTTGTAGTAGCCGGTAATAGCAGTCCGAGGAGCCAGATCATAAAAAACAATACTCCATTGTACTAAGATACTCCATTTCGCTTGTGCTGCCAAAAAGTGCCAGCCATACAAATCATCCATCTCCTGCTAACTAAAATAAATCCACCGATGATCGAATGAGAATGCTCCGAAACAGGCAGTAGGAAGACTAATAAATGTTACTGATTGTATTTTCCATTTTTATGTGCTAGCATGATTGCATATAGCAAGTTTCATCTGTGAGCTTGAAAGGTGGCTACACTGAGCCACTGCGCCAGAGATTGCGCCAAAGAGTATTATTAAGCCGCCTCCACGGTGCTTGTCGAGAGCTCGTGGAAGTCAGTGCTTGGAGAGAGCTCGTAGTTGTCAGTGCCTGTCGAGGTCTCGTGGTAGTCTGTGCTGAGATGTTGTAGCAGAGAGTGTTTGTTGAGATGTGCTATTAGGCAGTGCTTGCTGAGATGTGATATTGGAGAGTTCTGGTTGAGATATAATGTAAGGATTAGAGTGATTTTCATCAATATAAATGAGGTATCTAACTCCGTTTGTTTTTAATTTCAGTATCCTAAATAATGCGTCATTACAGGTTCAGTCAACAAAGCATCTGGCGTGTGTTCTTGTATTAGAGTGTAATTCTGCTTTCCTTACGCAGTTATCGTATTTCTAATTTTCTTTTATCACGTCAGTATAATTGGTATTTAAAAATTCTTGTCTTGTTGAAGAAGAACCGTGCCAGATGTGCGTTGAGTCATACTTCCACATACAGAACAGTTATACTAGTGCTTGGGTTTTGTAGGTTTTATAGTTGCAGGGGACTTAATTAATTAATTGTGTTAACGAAAAATTTCATTTCATTCTTGTTGTTGTTCTTTGGAGTCAGATAGCGTAATAATACTAGTCAGGGCCAACCGTTTACAGATTGCGTAATCGGACACACAGCTACGAAAAATAAAAAGTATTTTCAAATTTATTTAATTAAGCCCCCATGCACGTGGCGACCCTGCCAGAATCGTCCCTTGGAATTCTTCTGATTGTAAAAATAGTAGACTGTAGTATTGTTGTAGTAATTTGAGTTTAGTAATTGTAGTCTGTATTGCATGTGTAGATTTGGTAATTGGCATTCTTCTAATGGTATTTTTCAAAATTTAATTTGTGTTGTCTTGTATACGCGTTTGACGATTTAGTGCCATTATTTCAATTGTTCGATTAATCGTGTTTGAAGGAAACATTTCGTGTAAATGGTATTGTAGGAGGTAAAGAGTCATTGTGCGTAATTTTCGTACAGTGACGAATTTTTTATGTTTTGTAAATGATTACGCGGTCAATGAAACAGCCAAAAATGATGAATAGTCAGAATAACGAAATTGTTGACATGGCGAACTCGCCAACACAGGATAACAGTATGACGAATAATGGTGTTGAAAACAATTTAATAAGCAGGGAAAATAGTCCGGAAACAGTTCAAAATTTTTCTCAATCAGAAAATTCACAGAATACGAGATTAATGACAGAAGATTCTGTAATAGTATCGAACAAAGATAGCTTTACAGCTATGACGAAAGAAGTCGATTTCGCGGGAAACGTTAAGGGCGAAAAGAATTTAGAACAAGTTAGTACGGAGCAGTTGATGAGTGCAATATTAAATTTGGGAACACGGTTAGACTCACGAATAGGAACAATGGAAACACGGATGGGAACTTTGGGATTTGAATTAAAAACAGAAATGAAAGCAATGACAACACGGTTATGCTCAAAAATAGGAACAATTGAAACAGAAATAGGAACAATTAAAACCGAAATGAAAGCAGTGGAAACACAGTTTAGATCTGAATTAAAAACGCAGATGGGGACAATGGAAACACGGTTAGACTCACGAATAGGGACAAGTTTCAAAAATATGAAAGATGAATTAAAGAAAGAAATCAGAGAAGAAGTACAACCAATTTTGAATGCTCACAATAATAGATTAATTGCAGTAGAAATCAGACAAAGGGAACAGGATAGAGAACAGGAAGAAAGAGATCGCATGATAGTACAGAAATTTTCAGAGTTAAATTTACAACGTGCACACGATAAGAAAGAAATATTTGAGAGAATCGAGGAATCCGTACCAAATGACAGATTAAATAACCTAACACAACAATAGGAACAGCTAACTACCAAATGTTTCAACACTGAAACCCGAGTCGCGACACTTACGGAAGATGTAAATAAACAGAAAGAACAATTAGGTGACTTATCGGAAAGAGTTGAGGAGATTTCAGATAAATTGACAAATCTTAGTTTAAATGGGGACAGATATTCGGATGATACAGCTCCATTACCATTTTCAGAAACCGAAGAGTACCAGAATATAAATAAGCATGTTGAAAATCAGGGAAAATTTAATGAACGCGTGAAAAGGTAATTTGAGGCATTACGAAAGCATGTCAAACAAATTGAAGGCGAAATAGTAGGAAGGGACAGTAGAAGAAACTTAGAATCACAGATAGCAGAGGGGTATGAAGAAAGTAATTTATTTCATTTACGAGAAGCAACAAGAGAGCGCCAGGCGCGCGAACTTGACAATAATCGACATTCGGACTGGGACAGACGCGGTAGGTCTTTGTCGCCACGAGGCGAAAACTTTGACTATAAACACTTTTTGACTGTTCGGAAATTTAAGATCTTCCGCAACTCTAAGAATGACATACATCCATGTTCATGGTTAGATCAATTTACGTACGCACTTCCGCCAAAGTTGCCATTAAGTCACAAACTGGAAATTATGTGCGGCTATTAATGTCCTCAGGGGATTCACTACTCTAAGTGAATATGTGCCGTAGCGAGCATAGGGCCCCGAGCTGTAGTGGTGCTATTTCCCTTTTAGTTTTCTGTACCGCTGCCTACTCTTTTACTATTCTTTGCATCTGTCAAACCAACTCTTCGACTATCAATCTATCTAGTGAGTAAGTAAATAATAACCTGATATGACTAATTGTACCTAAAAGTGATTTCGTAAATTACCATTTGGACTTATTGTACCTTCAGCAGCATTCATTCGTAGCTTAAATGAAATTTTACCTGTTTATCTTCGTGACAATATTACTTCATATGTTGACGATATTCTTATTGCCAAACATTCTTGGAGTGAGCACAACAAAATTTTGGATTCATTGTTACGTATTTTTGCAAGAGTTGGCATTACTGTGAACTTAGAAAAATCTGAATTTGGTCGTTCTCAGGTGAAATTTCTCGGTCACATTATTTCTACAGAAGGTATTCTTCCTGATCCAGAAAAATTAGACGCTATTCGTAACTATGCTGTTCCTACCACAAAACGTGATGTTCGTAGTTTCCTTGGTGTCTGTAATTTTCTTCGACCCTTTGTTAAATTGGACGATTTGGCCACACCTCGTTTATGTGAACTATCCGGAAAGAAATCTAATTGGTGTTGGGATGAGGAAGCTCAGTCAGAATTTGAACAGCTTCGTGATGCTTTAGTTGCTGCTCCACTTCTTTCACATCCGGATCTATCTAAAGATTTTTGTTTGGCGACGGACTCATCGTACAAAGGCCTAGGTGCACACTTATTTCAAGAGATAGAAGAAAACGGCGTTGTAGTACAGAAGACTATTGCATTTGGAAGTCGCGTCCTCTCTAAATCAGAAAAGAATTATTCGATAACGGAACTTGAAGCTTTGGCTGTTGTATGGGCTTTTACAAAATTTCGGACATTTTTGTTTGGCAGACATACTAAGGTTTGTACCGATCATCGTGCTCTGGAATTTCTTATGTCAACAAAATTAACTCACGGCAGATTGTCGCGATGGGCGTTGTACCTACAAGAATTTGATTTTAGTATTGTTTACATACAGGGTTCTTCAAATATTGTTGCTGATGCTTTATCACGTGCACCTGTGGGTTTGAAACAAAGTGCTGAAGAGGACTGCAAGGAAAACAATTATTGTTTGATGTATATTCAAGGTGTTGCGTTTGAGAACTTTATTTCGTCTTCGCTCCAGGACATCGCTAAGGAGCAAAATAAGGATCCAATCTGGAAAGACATTAAGGAGAAGTGGAAGAGAAAGGAAAGCGTAGCGATTAGACAGCATTATTTAGTTCGCAATGACATTCTTTTTAAACGAAAATCGCTCGACAACTCTGTTTGGTTAGTTTGTATTCCTGATGAGTGGGTTAATAAGCTGATTTGGTATACGCATTTCAGTTATGCACACTTTGGTCCCAGAAAATGCTTTCATAAATTACGAGAAAATTGTTATTTCAGTAATATGGAAAAACGTATTCGATCTGTTCTGGCCAAATGCAAATTATGTCAAAAAGCTAAGCCGCTAACAGTTTCTCACAGAGCACCGTTGTTTCCTATCATTCCAGCGAAATTAAAGGAGATGGCTGCAGTCGATTTGTTCGGTCCAGTGGTTCGATCTACTAATGGTTTTGCGTACATTTTCGTAGCAGTGGAGTTGACGTCAAAATATGTGTGTTTTACACCTTTACGCAAAGCAACAGCTCGTTCAGTATCTAACGCTTTCATCAAACATTTTCTTAAAGAAGTTGGTCATGTTGATAAGGTTATATCAGATAATGGATCACAGTTTCGTTCTAAAATTTGGCTTCGTACTCTACAGCGTCGTAAAATTAAACCCATTTTCATTTCACTTTTTCACCCTCAATCTAACGCTTCAGAGAGATGGATGAAGGAAATCAATAAATTGTGTCGACTTTATTGTCACCAGAATCACAGAACGTGGGATCAGTATCTTCATATTTTTCAAAACATTCTGAATGAACTCCCTAATGATTCAACTTCTTTACCGCCTATATTGATATTAAAAAACAAAGCACCGACAAATCGCATTTCTGAAATAGTTCCTTTTCCGCCTTCACGGAAACTGTGGCATTCTGAAGTTGTCAACCTGGCTCTACGAAATATTGCATTTGCGGCTGCTAGAAGAGAGAGATCAGCTAAACGTCCTGGTCGTTTAAAAATCTTGTCAGTTGGTCAGAAGGTGTTAATTAAGTCCCACCGTTTGTCTCACAAAGGCAAAGGCTTGTGTCGCAAATTTTTTCTGCTTTATAACGGTCCATATAGAATTCGCAAAATTATTCATGATAACACTGTCGAAGTAGAAACTCTTAAATCTCGACGCTCTAAAGGAATACATCATATATCCAACGTAAAAATTTTTGTGGAATGACATACTTTAGGAGAAACTCACAGCTACATGTAAACACGCAGAGAGTACAAGGATACCGCGCTGTGTTTTGGCGGCGGCACATACTCAAAGCAACAGTCAAGTCTGCGCGCCGCACAAGGCAGTCGTTGACCGAAAACAATTGCTTCCTACAGCTGATCGAGCGCTCAGTGCGAATGCACTGACAGCCGTTAACAAATACACAATTTAATTTCTCCGATTAAATTCAGTATAAAGCTATAGTGACTTGATGAATTACGTTATTAACATTCAGTATTTTTCAGGATACGGTTGTATAAAGTATTTAAGAACTTCAGGTAAATTCTGTGTGTGTCCGACGTTAAGAGGACTTGCTATCGAGAAATTTTCAGGAAGAATGTAATTTCGAAGAAGAAATTAATAAACTAAAAAAGGTAACTGTTAATTGAGTTCATTTTTCAGGTAACATATTTCCACTTAGGTACGTACTTTAGACGTAATTTGCTGCTCGCGATTACGTGATTCATACTTTGTGCTAATTTCATGTTCTATGAATTTACGTGTGAAGCGACGTGCTTGTGTACATTTTCTGATTTTTGTTAATGTTTTATTAATGAACAAGATTGTTATTTGTATATATTATGCATCGCTTGGCTGCACTGCTTTTTCACTGATGTCATATTTTTTTTTAATTATCTGCCTGCTGTGCTTATTTATTTAAATTATAATTGTAACCTGATTTATTGTGCTGATGTGTTTAGGTATGTAAGTTATACTTTGTGATTTATCTGCTTGCGCCTTCATGTTTACTTATTAAGATGACATATGAACATTTATTTGCTTATGCTGATATGATGCTAATGACATGTTTACTGCTTTACGTATGGATTGCATATTTATACATATCTGTTGTTGTCATAACTACTCTTTAATTTGGTATATAGCAATGCTGTTGTACAGTGTACGAACATAGAGTTTAGGTCAAATATTGGATTAATTATACATTGTTCGCTTGGCAGAGCCTCGTTGTAGGAATTGTGCTGCATCCACTTGTTGACATTCTGTTCTCTACTGGTATATTTACTCGCTAGTGCTTGTTTTGCTTCTGCTCAGTGCCTTATATTTTTAAGATAAGAAAATGAACTGCTATAATTCGACGAACGACATTAGTACAAGAAACTTCATAGAAGTCACATGAGCTGAGGTTTTATGGAAGCTGTATAAATTTATGCTAATAGGAAGGAAGCTAACGACATGACATACCATTACTAGGTTTAGACCATTAACAGTTATTACACTGCATTTTTCGTGAGCAATTGAAATAGGAAGTGACACTTTACACAAGAAATACTCCACATGTTTGCTTCTGTTTGCCATAATTCTTGAAGTGGTGTGCACACTGAGAAATATTATGATTATTCACACTCCGTAATCGTACTTAATTACTGAGAGTTATTCGAACTAAGTCTGTTAGAGGTCATGTATGCATTTCTTTGTTTATAATTCATAATGAGTAGAAGATTTGGGTCAGATGGATTACACAGAGGTTGTGTGTTGACAATGTGTCTTCGGATTGTATGGGATGATGAGGTTTGCATTAGGATTTTATCTGTACTTGTTCGAGGAGACTGACTAGAGGAAAGAGTTGTTATGGAAGTGAAATGATATTGGTAATAAGGTTTATATGTATCGACGCATTGAAGAGGTATTATTGAGGTATTATTGAGATTGTGTGAAGTTGATGATTATTGGAGTTTTGGTGTATAAGAGGTAAAGTAAGTGAGGAGCATATATTGGCAATAAGGTTTATATGTATCGACGTATTGAAGAGGTATTACTGAGGTATTATTGAGATTGTGTGAAGTTGATGATTATTGGAGTTTTGGTGGATAAGAGGTAAAGTAAGTGAGATGCATATTTTTTTTTGGTCTTATGGAACAAGGAGGATGAAGATAGCAGACTAGAACACTAAAGTAGAAGGAAGATAGTTTATACACACACTTTGTTAAATCACTAAGCAGTATATTTTTTTTTTTTTTTTTGAAGAGAGGAAGTATTTGCATATCTTGGCTCACTGACAGTTGTTCAACAACAGTACATTTGATCTGGCTTGGCAAACATTGGTCTTGACATGATGACTATGACGTTGACCTAACTATTATTGACTGTTATACATTGCTGCCACTACTACTTGATACACATGATGAACATCAGATTTTGACAGAATTACATTTACACAGTTAACACCATTCAATTACACAGTAGTACTTAATGTGGATGAAAGATGAATGAGTGTGTTTTGTGTGTTTTCCTTTCCTAATCCTACCCACCTATCTCGTAAATATTATTTTATTTGTTTGTAGTGGCTTGCACTGACACCCATAAATTTTATAGGTTTACTGATATTTGAGTATTTGTAATAGTTAATATGAAAATTATCTGACATCATTTGTGTGTTTGTTATGATTTGTATGTTTGGTGTAAAAGCATTTGTATGTGCATTCAAACTATTGTTCATGCCTGAACTGTCTGATTAGTGATGATAAATATTATGGACTGTTACTTATACTTTTTCTACATAATTGGTGCCACTAGGACATGTTTAATTTCTGCTGATGAACTGTGTGATCAGTGATAGTGAATATTATGGACTGTTACTTGTACTTTTTCTACATGATTGGTGCCACTAGGACATGTTTAATTTCTGCTGATGAACAGTGTGATCAGGGATAGTGAATATTATGGACTGTTACTTGTACTTTTTCTACATAATTAGTGACACTTAGGAATGATTAATTTCTGCTGATGAACTGTGTGATCAGTGATAGTGAATATTATGGACTGTTACTTGTACTTTTTCTACATGATTGGTGCCACTAGGACATGTTTAATTTCTGCTGATGAACACTGTGATCAGGGATAGTGAATATTATGGACTGTTACTTGTACTTTTTCTACATGATTGGTGCCACTAGGACATGTTTAATTTGTGCTTATATACTCTGATGAATAGTGTGATCGGTGATAGTGAATATCATGGACTGCTCTCTGGACCTGCTCATCATTGCTAGGTGCAACTGATGGACTACTTGTATGGAAATGAAGTCACTTGTTGCTGTCTGCACATGCTCAACATTACTGGGTGCACAGATGAAGCTACTTCTACTGAAATGATGTCACTTGTTGGTGTCTGCACCTGCTCAACATTGCTGGGTGCAACTGATGGACTGCTTCTACTGAAATGATGTCACTTGTTGGTGTCTGCACCTGCTCAACATTGATGGGTGCAACTGATGGACTGCTTCTACTGAAATGATGTCACTTGCCGGTGTCTGCACCTACTCAACATTTGCTGGGTGCCACTGATGGACTGTTTTTTACTGAAATAATGTGACTTGTTGCTGTGTGCACCTACTCAACATTGCTGGGTGCCACTAATGGAACTGTTTCTGCTGAGTGATGTCACTTGTTGGTGTATGCACCTGCTCAACATTGCTGGGTGCAACTGATGGACTGCTTCTACTGAAATGATGTCACTTGTTGGTGTCTGCACCTGCTCAACATTGCTGGGTGCAACTGATGGACTGCTTCTACTGAAATGATGTCACTTGTTGGTGTCTGCACCTGCTCTCAACATGCTGGGTGCTACTGATGGACTGTTTCTGCTGAAATGATGTCACTTGTTGGTGTTTGCACCTGTTGACCATTGCTGGGCTGGAATTATCAACTATTTGTTTTTTTTTTGAACAATGAAAAGTATTTTATGTGAACATTTGTATAATCTGATTTTTTGTGTATTGTGTAAACTATTATGTAAAGCCACATGTATGGAAAGAATTTGTATTGCCTCAGGTTATTGAAAGGTCAGTGCAAAGCCAAAATTTTAACTAATTATGTGATATTTAGGTATTAATATTATCTTTTATTTTTGTCTGTATTTTTGTGGACGAATTTGGTGGTATTTTCACCACCAATGCTGGCAAAAATACCATCAAATTCTGGCCTGTGGAGGAGGGGCATATGAAAGGTGGCTACACTGAGCCACTGCGCCAGAGATTGCGCCAAAGAGTATTATTAAGCCGCCTCCACGGTGCTTGTCGAGAGCTCGTGGAAGTCAGTGCTTGGAGAGAGCTCGTAGTTGTCAGTGCCTGTCGAGGTCTCGTGGTAGTCCGTGCTGAGATGTTGTAGCAGAGAGTGTTTGTTGAGATGTGCTATTAGGCAGTGCTTGCTGAGATGTGATATTGGAGAGTTCTGGTTGAGATATAATGTAAGGATTAGAGTGATTTTCATCAATATAAATGAGGTATCTAACTCCGTTTGTTTTTAATTTCAGTATCCTAAATAATGCGTCATTACAGGTTCAGTCAACAAAGCATCTGGCGTGTGTTCTTGTATTAGAGTGTAATTCTGCTTTCCTTACGCAATTATCGTATTTCTAATTTTCTTTTATCACGTCAGTATAATTGGTATTTAAAAATTCTTGTCTTGTTGAAGAAGAACCGTGCCAGATGTGCGTTGAGTCATACTTCCACATACAGAACAGTTATACTAGTGCTTGGGTTTTGTAGGTTTTATAGTTGCTGGGGACTTAATTAATTAATTGTGTTAACGAAAAATTTCATTTCATTCTTGTTGTTGTTCTTTGGAGTCAGATAGCGTAATAATACTAGTCAGGGCCAACCGTTTACGAGATTGCGTAATCGGACACACAGCTACTAAAAAAAAAAAAAAAGAAATATTTTCAATCTTATATTTAATTAAGCCCCCATGCAAGCTGCACCAGGATTCGATGCTGGGTCCCTGTCTTTCGCAGGTGGTGTAGTTGTACCGTTAACTGTGGCAGCCGAGCAGACTTTGTGGAGTGATCGAAGTTCCAGCTTGTCACAGGCTATTTCACATAAACAGCTCGGTGTATACCACGGGTACGTTAATCGCAGGTACACTTTCCAAAACTTATCCCGACATAGTGAATAGATTTCTATCACACACTAATTTTTTTTAAAAAAAAGGGAGCAGCAAAATGCCTATTCGTATTAATGAAAATCACCGAGTCGCTTTCTTGCGTTTTATTGTTACTAGCTGATAAACCGAATATTTGAAGCCACGTGCGTACGTGAATGCTGTATCGCATCTGCGTGCTGGTAACGAGGATTCGTGGCCCCGCGCTCTCGGAACGGCAACATTTCAGGGTGGTAAGGTGAATCGACGGGCATAGACCTTCGAGTACCTGCGACTACTGCTCAGCAGTAGACCTACCTTTAACATTAGCGGGTCACTGTCACCATACGAAAAATGATGAGTGACCTCTGAGGAGTGCGTTGCGAAATTCTTGGCGTTCGATCAGTGGCAATAAAACAACTGAATTGATTTATATTAGGTTGGTGCATAAGTTCGTAGCGTATTTGTTTTGGATGTTAGTATTCTGGTTGCTATGTGTTTATTAATTGACTGTCATCTTTTATTTGCAGTTCACTGTTACTGTTTGAGTTAAAATATAATCATTTTGTCATTTGGAGGTAGTGAGTGGGGTTTGGACGCACGAAAATGGAGTGCCAAGTAGAGAAATCGGAACAATTCAGACGTATTCTTCTGTTTGAGTTCAGTCGAGGGGTAACAACTGCGGAGACAACCAGAAAAAACTGCGCCGCGTATGGGGATAACGCTGTTGGAAAGAGCACGCCAAGCAAATGATTTTCTCATTTTAAGCAGGATAGTTTTGACATTAGTGACTCTCCGCGTTCAGGAAGATCTTCGGAATTTGAGGAAGATTGTTTAAATTCGTTAACCCACAACGTTCCACGTCAGTGTACTCGAGAATTGGCAGATGCGATGAACTGTGATCATTCCACTATCGTGCGACAATTGCTTGCACAGGGGAAGATGCAAAAATGGCGTGTATGTGTACCGCATGCCCTAAGCCAAAATCACAAAAAATCAGCGTGTGTCCCATATGTGCGTCTCTGCTTGCTTGACGTCTATTGGCTCGTGAATAACATAGAGAATTCCTATCCTGTGTCGCTGCTGTTGACGAGAGATGGTGTCTTTTCGCTAACATAAGGAAAATAAAGCAATGGTTGAGCGCAAACAAAGGAGCACCTCTCCGTACAAAAACTCGCGCCTCTCCACAAGAGATAATGTTACGCATCTGGTGGAACAAGACTGTGTGATATACTACGAATTGCTTCTCCGGGATGTAACCATCACTGCTGACATTTATTGTCAGCAACTGAGACGTCTTACAGACGCAATCCAAGGACAACAACCAGGAAGACTGCGAGAATTGTTGCTACTCCACGATAACGCCTTCCCGCTTTCTGTTATACTGACAAAATACACTATATTGGAGCTGGGTTAGGTCACGCTGCACTCACCTAATTCACCGGTTCTTATGGCCTCAGATTTTCACCGTTTCTGCTCTCTATCGAAAAGCCTTCGAGAAACTTCCTTTCCTTATGAAAATGCGCTTAGAACATGGCTCGACGAGCTCTAAGCCTCAAACTCATGTAATGTCTACAGTCGCGGAATCAGAGTTACCCCAGACTATTGTAAATAGGAGAATCTATCACTGATGTCTAAAGTCGCTGTTACGTGCATCTGCTACGAACTTATTCACAAACCCAATGCAATGCCAGAAACCAGAAAATTAACTTCCGCCAAGCGAGAAATAACAAATACTCTTATAATCAAACAACAATAAAACAAAGAAAATACGTCCAAAATCATTTCGCTCGGTCAAAGATATGTTTCAAACTCCCGATAAAATATTCATTATATTCATGAAAATACAACCAATACCTGACATGTCGCAAACTACCCAGAAACATCTTAAGTTATTCTATGTTTACACCGTGTGGAATTACTAGTTACTACAGGAGAGTGATGATGATCATGAACATTAAAACAGGTAATTATTCAGCTTCAGACTCTCAGTAGTGTGAAGGAATTTATTTAGTTATAAATAAGTAGCTGTTAAAGTTAAAAGTAATCTTTTATGTTAATTAGAAACGAATTTGTGTTTCATAGTAATTATCACAAAACAAAAGAAAGGCCGCAAGATTATCAGGATCAATAACGTTCTTCATTTACATATTTTTGTTAGTACGAGATTTATAACGTCTGTAAGTACACTGAGGCGATATAAGTCATTGGATATCTGCTAATATCGTGTCGGATGTCCTTTTGCTCGGTGTAGTGCAGCAACGCCACGTGACATGAACTCAGCAACGCCACGTGACATGAACTCAAAAAATCATTCGAAGTCCCCTGAACAAATGATGAGCCATGCTGCCTCTATAGCTGTTCATAACTACGAAAGTGTGGCCTGGGCAGGATTTTGTGCACGAATTGACCTCTCGATTGTCTCTCACAAATGTTTGATGGGTTTCATGTCGGGCGATACAGTTGGCCAAATCATGCGCTCGAATAGTCCAGAATGTTCTTCAAACTGATCGCGAACATCTGTGGCACAGTGAGACGGCGCATTGTCATTCATAAAAATTCCATCGTTGTTTGAGCATGAAGTCCATGAATGGCTGCAAAAATGATCTTCAGGTAGCCAAACATAACCATTTTCACTCAATGATCGGTTCGCTTGGATCAGAGGACCCTGTACACGCCATTCAAACACAACCAACAAAATTATGGAGCCATCATCAGCTTGCACACTGCCTTGTTGACAACTTGGTTCCATGGTTTCAAGGGTTCGAGGGGTCTGTGCTGCACTCGAACAATACCGTCAGCTCTCATCGACTGAAATCGGGAGCCATCGGATTAGGCCATGGTTTTCCAGTCGTCTAGGGTCCAATGGTCACGAGCTAGGAGAGGAGCTGCAGCCGACACCGTGCTGTTAGCAAAGACACTTGCATTGGTCGTCTGCTGCCATAGACAATTAACGCCATGGGCCCTATTCTGTATCGTTCATACCGATCGGTGTAAAAGGTTAGACGCGGTAGTGACGTCATTTTCTGTTCTTTATCGAAATATCCTATTCAGTAAGCTTATGAGACTTGTTACCGAACGGTCTTCCCACCGATTTTACGACAATTGTACCGAGAGGTTTTGCATTTCGGTCTGGCCCTGTCGATCGGTGAGCTGTGGTTTATGTACAACCTATAATTTTTTATTTTTAACATATTTAGCGGTTTTACTAAAGAATCACCAGAGGACGCATCCAGTTGGAAAGCGGGTTCATAATAGACTATTTTCCTTTGTTAGAAATATGGTTAGGTTAGGTTGTTACTGTGAATGATTACACCCAAAAAAAAGAAAAAAAAAGAAACGTTTTCGGTCAATACTCTCTCAAAATAGTGTTATTATTATGTAAATAACAGTTTAAAGATCATTAAATATCAAGACAACGTCACTGCTTACGTATACTACATGAGTGTGAACTGACGTTACTAGTGCCTTTGTGTAATTTTTCCCACAAGTGGGTTTGTTAGTAACTATCGAAACGTGTTTACAACTTTCAAGTAACAATGGAAAGCAATTATGTGAAGCCTGATATTGGAAACCTTCCACACTATCACGCATTTATGACTTACGCAGCTCCGTTTGGCAACGAAGTCAGCCTACGTTCCTCTACACAGTACTAAAAGATTTGAGCAATGTGTGTCTGTTGTTTGGCATGGCCATATAACATGTGTACATGGTTAGTACATGAACTTACTATGTATTTGGAATGTGTAACATTGTTTTTTAATAAATGTTTTTATAAAAAAAAGTGGTTAGCGTGCGGGTATGCGATACAAGAGGACACGGGTTCACACGTGGGTGTACACAAAAAATTTTCTTTTTTATGTTCATACGTTCTGAGACATTGTTACACTCCTGGAAATGGAAAAAAGAACACATTGACACCGGTGTGTCAGACCCACCATACTTGCTCCGGACACTGCGAGAGGGCTGTACAAGCAATGATCAAACGCACGGCACAGCGGACACACCAGGAACCGCGCTGTTGGCCGTCGAATGGCGCTAGCTGCGCAGCATTTGTGCACCGCCGCCGTCAGTGTCAGCCAGTTTGCCGTGGCATACGGAGCTCCATCGCAGTCTTTAACACTGGTAGCACGCCGCGACAGCGTGGACGTGAACCGTATGTGCAGTTGACGGACTTTGAGCGAGGGCGTATAGTGGGCATGCGGGAGGCCGGGTGGACGTACCGCCGAATTGCTCAACACGTGGGGCGTGAGGTCTCCACAGTACATCGATGTTGTCGCCAGTGGTCGGCGGAAGGTGCACGTGCCCGTCGACCTGGGACCGGACCGCAGCGACGCACGGATGCACGCCAAGACCGTAGGATCCTACGCAGTGCCGTAGGGGACCGCACCGCCACTTCCCAGCAAATTAGGGACACTGTTGCTCCTGCGGTATCGGCGAGGACCATTCGCAACCGTCTCCATGAAGCTGGGCTACGGTCCCGCACACCGTTAGGCCGTCTTCCGCTCACGCCCCAACGTCGTGCAGCCCGCCTCCAGTGGTGTCGCGACAGGCGTGAATGGAGGGACGAATGGAGACGTGTCGTCTTCAGCGATGAGAGTCGCTTCTGCCTTGGTGCCAATGATGGTCGTATGCGTGTTTGGCGCCGTGCAGGTGAGCGCCACAATCAGGACTGCATACGACCGAGGCACACAGGGCCAACACCCGGCATCATGGTGTGGGGAGCGATCTCCTACACTGGCCGTACACCACTGGTGATCGTCGAGGGGACACTGAATAGTGCATGGTACATCCAAATCGTCATCGAACCCATCGTTCTACCATTCCTAGACCGGCAAGGGAACTTGCTGTTCCAACAGGACAATGCACGTCCGCATGTATCCCGTGCCACCCAACGTGCTCTAGAAGGTGTAAGTCAACTACCCTGGCCAGCAAGATCTCCGGATCTGTCCCCCATTGAGCATGTTTGGGACTGTATGAAGCGTCGTCTCACGCGGTCTGCACGTCCAGCACGAACGCTGGTCCAACTGAGGCGCCAGGTGGAAATGGCATGGCAAGCCGTTCCACAGGACTACATCCAGCATCTCTACGATCGTCTCCATGGGAGAATAGCAGCCTGCATTGCTGCGAAAGGTGGATATACACTGTACTAGTGCCGACATTGTGCATGCTCTGTTGCCTGTGTCTATGTGCCTGTGGTTCTGTCAGTGTGATCATGTGATGTATCTGACCCCAGGAATGTGTCAATAAAGTTTCCCCTTCCTGGGACAATGAATTAACGGTGTTCTTATTTCAATTTCCAGGAGTGTATTTGTGTAGATTAGGATTTTTCAGCAATATTGGTTATTACTTACATGTGAGAACACACTTCCTCAGTAATGATTTCCTGATTCCTGTGTGTTTAAAATAAGAAATATGAAACTGTTGGAGATGAAATTACTGTGAGTGAAACAACCGACAGTGACCTTTATATTTTTTCTTGTCAGAAGTAATTCACCATTTTTCCGAATATGTAGCGATTTCCGAGTATGCGGTTGGACAGGAATCTAAAAGCACAACTTAAATTACTGTGAATGTAGCTAACAGGCAGTCATCTTCATAATCTTGCTTGTCATAAGTATTTATCTGCGTTCGAATCCTCAACCACAGTAGATTGAAATGAAAGATCTCTGCTGTAATATTTTTAGACTGCAGCACCATATACGAAACATTTTCATTCATCAGATGCATGTTACAAACTTCGACGAACTGCAGGAGGTCTCGAAAATGAGTTTTTTTTTTTTTCAGTTTTGTTTTTCAGACCCAAATCGTTGTCGTATCATATAGGGAAGTGGGCTGATTAATCATTTGGATCTCTGGGAGCGAGTTATAACCACATTCTATGTATCTTCTTATACTTTGAAACTCACAGAATCAATTTTTCGGGTGTTTTTATAGATGTATTAGTACAACGTGGTACTACACACTATTCCTAACTCAGTTTCCGAAACGTAGAATCCAAAACACGATGTCAGTGTAAATGAGAATAAGAGTACATAATGCGGCATTTACGACAACCTGCATAATACAGTCAAATACGCTATCGTTATTATGCATGTATGGAAACATGCGGTCAGAGAAACTGTAAAAATTTTTATACATTTCAGCTGAGACTCGTGGAAATGGATATATTGCGCTGATACTGTTAAGAAGGAGGCAAGGGCGATGAAGGCGGGCACGTCAGTTCGATGGAATGCGGCGTCAAGCGTTATGGCAATGTAAACGCAATTTTCGGTACTTGGAAGAATATCCGCTTTGTGCTCACGGCACTGTGCGCGCTGCAGTGCGTACATGCTGATCTGCGGCCACTTGGTTTGATTGGCTTGCGCGACACGAACCGACAACAGCGCTTCGGTTCTCTAGACCCGAACGGTATCGCTACCGAAATGCTTACTGAATAATGCAGGGACTCTAATTCGAGTACTAGACCGTTCGGTGCTCTTGAGTACCAAAACGATCGGCGCAATGGCGGAAAGATACAGAATAGGCACCCAGATTTCGCCGCACTCTCCGAACTGATTCGGGAGTCATCAGTGTGAAGTCATGAACGTGTTATTCTATTTCAAATACTTTAAGTGCTTTATGTCAGACATATGTCCGCCTTGATTGCTGAGTAGTCAGCGTGACGGGAGCCGGTCGGAGGGGCCGTGCGGTTCTAGGCGCTACAGTGTGGAACCGAGCGACCGCTACGGTCGCAGGTTCGAATCCTGCCTCGGGCATGGATGTGTTTGATGTCCTTAGCTTAGTTAGGTTTAATTAGTTCTAAGTTCTAGGCGACTGATGACCTCAGAAGTTAAGTCGCATAGTGCTCAGAGCCTTTTGAACCTTTTTTTTCAGCGTGACAGATTACCGTCCTGCGGGCCCGGGTTCGATTTCCGGCTGGGTCGGAGATTTTCACCGCCCAGGGACTGGGTGTTGTGTTGTCTTCATCATCATTTTATCCCCATCTGGCCCGCAGCTCGACCAATGTGGCGTCGAATGTAATAAGATCTGCACCAAGGCGGCCGGACCTGCCCTCCAAGAGGCCTCTCGGCCAATGACAACAAACACTCATTTCCATTTCCATGAGACCTATCAAACAAGTGTCGTTAGCGTGAAGTCATGTGCATCTTATTCCGTTTCAAGTGTTCGAAGTGACTTATATCAGGCCTATCAAACAAGGGTATATTTCTAATGCTAGTAGTGACAGTTCTTATGAAGTCTACTGTCAGTGCTGAGAAGAATGCATGTTCTGGATTGCAGTAGCCGCTGTTGTGTATATTGCCACGTGCTCTGTAGCTTAATAGCAAGGAAAGATCTTGAAACATGTTCATGTGTGATATTATATCAGTGTCGTAACTACAACTGAAGTGATGATGTTCAACTGATGTAAATATATTAAACGATCTTGCATCTTTAGCATAGTGATATTGAGAGGTACCGGGGCTACCAGTGTGTTTATCACTAAATTCAGCTAGAATTGGCATATGGAAATGATGCCCGAAACCCCCCTCCCCCCCCCCCCTACATTCCTAAATCCGACTTCTGCTGTTGCACATGGATTAAAAAAAGTAAATGCGAACTGATTGTAATCTACCCTGCAAGTGGAGTAGAGAAGACTTTGGCATCAGCAATAATTTAATTTGATAAAAATTAGTTTGACAGTGGAAAGTTTAATTAATGTCGTTACAGATGAAAGGGTTGCTCTACCTGACGACAGAATGAAAGTTCTGTTCAAGTAAATATTCTGGCTAAATTCAAAATGAAAAGCACTTGAAAATTTATAATACGTCAATTTGATACACAGATACTTGCTGTGAAGGTGAAGTTCTCCAGAAACTAGCTTGTGACATTTATGACCAAATGATATGTGAAGCCAATTACTTGCAACTCAAATGTTAAGAAAAACATCCAGCAATCCGACATTAATTGCGCTGCAACAGTGGAGAGAATTCAGGCAATGAAAACCCAAGACAGAACCAAGATAGAAAGAACGGAAATGGGCACACTCTACTGAACTCTGATTATCACGTAGCAAAATTCCCTTATCTGCCGGTGCTGCGGACATAAATTACCACGCTGTCTCCTTTACTGCAAGATCACGATCTGCCGTACCGGAGGCGATGGCTGGTTTCTTGTGCTGATGATAATGTCGCGAGTGTATTCCGATACTAATTATCCTGGCCTAGTTGTTCCAGACTAAAGACTTCGTAGCAATTCAAATGTGCCTCTGAGGGAGATGAACAAAGCTCGCCACACAATCACTGACGGTACAGTGATTGATTTTAACAAGCGAAGTCACACAGTAACTCCGATACAGTCAACTGTAGCCAAAACTGCTCAAGACGGACAACATAGGTTGTTTGCACGCAGAACGCTCAATTGCCAACTATACTCCTCTTCTGAATCCTCCATTTCTGTGTTTCCAGCACGACTGAGTGCAGTGGACGCTCGGCGCGTGCTCGTGCCCACCCCGTCGTCACGTGGGCTCGTGCTGTATCCCTCTTGCGGAGAAATTGAAACTTCAGCGCTCTTACAGAAATCGCTCCTTCTTCGGTAGGCAATGACCTTACGAACCTTTCAGTGGTTTCCATTTTACAGTCTCCGGCATGTTTCTTGCAAAGTGCATCTTATAATAAGGGTACTTTGTATGAAAGTAACTGATTTCTGTTCGTTTTATTCAGATAAAGCATGTAAATAGTCTTCACGGGTGTGCCGCCGGATCACGTTGTGCAAATCCCACAATATTTCTTCGGAGCAACTGTCCGACATCATCAGGTGGTTGAACCTCGCTTTGGCAGCATGTTAGTAAACACAGCGTCAGCGCACGCGCAGAACGGCCGCTCTGCGTTTCCCGGCAGAGGGCGTTTGAGTCTGGCGCCATCTATCTGCAAATTTTTGCGCATGCGTGGTTCCCGCGCCTGCGCAATCTTCACACGTGTGCTCTATATACAGCGGCGTCGACATGCGGATCCTGTCAGTCGTACCTAGCTACCAGCGAGGTTCACCCACCTGATGATGTCGGACAGTTGCTCCCATGAAATATTGTGGTATTTGCACAACGTCATCCGGCGGCACACCCGTGAAGACTATTTACAACATATCCGCCGGGAAAGCCTGAAGAGTCACAGATAAAACATATTCAATGGTATGGTTTTCTCTTACGTTTCTTGCTTAGAACGGGAATTTGATACCTGTAAGCACATTGCATCAGAATTTTCCTGTTTCTCTCTGGTGCAGTACACAGAAAATAAATTGCGAAACCATAAACAGCGAACGACAAAACATAACGAGGCACACAGTTAAGTCTACTTGCAAGGTAATAATTTTTGGGTGGCGTGTAACAAGGGCAATGCTTAACCGCGGGGCGGAAGGAACGAAGGTACGCTCTGTTTCCCTTACCCTGCCTCCACCATCGCTCTAGAGCACTGCCAAATGTCTACACACCTGGTTGGCTAACTAGTGATCTTATTTGGTAGCAACTTTCATTGCAGTTGCGTGACACCCTCCTTTCCCACACAAATAAACGCCAAGAAAATGTAACATGGTGGCTTGATCACTACGTTGTGATACAATATTATCCAACAGATGAATGCTAGTCTACAGATGAGGTAATGTGTTTCACATAATATTTATTTAATCCATTTCTTCAGATTTTTTTATTTCCAGTTACGCTTAATGTAATATGACAATAAAGTCAGTAACAGAATATGCAAATGTGGAACAATAAATTCCCACGTTCAAGCGATTTACGGCAAGCAGCAGGATGACATGTCTGATAATTACCGATATTTCGACAGGTGAACAGTCAGTCAATTTCAAGGGCTAGATGCTACAGGAGAGCGCCGTGCGGGACAACGCTGACCAAGGTGAGTAATACGGAATATACGGAAACACAACACACACACTCTAATCCAACAGTGCCACCTATTAAGGAAGCAAATGACATTGAATTAGCAAAAGATCTTATAATTAGAGGTACAGATTTTTGCTAAAATTCTGTCTGAAATCCAGCTCTGTCCCTGCCCAAATAACAATGGGCAAAATTAATGCTACCTTCTCGCCCGGTGTTAATTAAAATGCACTATCGATAAATTCATATTTGCCTGTGTGGTGGCGATAGTTGTGTCCCATATGTGTGTTGCCTTTCTCGAAATGCCGTATTATGGTTCTTGGTTGGCGTGGCCCTGTCTACCGAGGGCTTAATTTCCTGCACAGTGTTCTCTCGTGTTCACTAGTCGAAATATCAGCGGCTGTGAAGACCATCACTCGGCTGCATTGTCGTAAGTCGTTTGAACATTTTACTCGCCCGCAGAAACTCAAGTTCCACAACAGATTCTCATATTATGGAGTATTCTCTGATCGTAGAGAATAAGATGTCATGCCATAGTTGCCTGTCAGTCGATAATTAATATTGGAATATCTATAGAAACGTTTGGGAGACAATAATTTAAACTATAGCAATTACAATATCACTACTGCAAATAACAATAGATTATTAAATTATTTAACCTTCAACATCAATGTATTTTGTAGGAATTCTACAGTAAGAAGAAACGATGAGGAGCAACTACCTGGCAACTCCATAAATGTTAGCTAAATTAATGCTGTCGCCGTAAGATAAAATTTTCGAACATTAAGCCTCGGAACAAGTTAATCTGATGCAGGATCGTATTTGTGCCATAAAGAGTGTAATTATAATCTCTTTTTCTCTCTTTATCTAGGAACGCTGTGCTACAAACCGTTCATTTCTGCAGTTATTACCGGCTTACCTTGAGTTCAGTTTAGTTTCACTGACTTTTGCGAAACTACGTATTCTGCTAAGTTATCACTTTATCAGGTCCCTTTCACAGTTTCAATTATACAACCTTTAGCAAAGTATGAGAAAAGCGAAAGTGGTATGTTATTCCTTTATATGCTTCTTTATTTGCTTTGAAAACCTAGTAATTGGACCGAGCACACTAGCTAGGGAGTTAAATGAAAGGTCGACATGTCAGACCTGTAATAGAGTAAGAGCATTAAATATTTATTTTATACACTGAAGCGCCAAAGAAATTGGAATAGGCATGCGTATTCAAATACAGAGGTATGTAAAAAGGCAGAATACGACGATGCGGTCGGTAACGCCTCTATAATACAACAAGTGTCTGGAGCAGATGTTAGATCGATATTACTGGTGCTACAGTGGCAGGATATCAAGATTTAAGTGGGTTTGAACGTGGTTTTATGGTCGGCGCACGAGTGGTGGGACACAACTCCGAGGTAGTGATGAAGTGGAGAGTTTCCCGTACAACCATTCTACGAGTGCACCGTAAATATCAAATCTCCAACTTCGCTGAGGCCGGAAAAAGATCGTGCAAGAACGTGACCAACGACGACTGAAGAGACAAACTCATGAATCTATGGACCCCGCAAGTCAATAGGGGAATGTTCAAGATGGTGAAGGCTCTGTAACGACGTGGGGCGTGCGCAGTTCGAGTGATGAGAGAACCCTGATAGGTCTAGATACGACTCTGACAGGTGACACGTACATAATTATCCCGTCTGATCACTTGCATCCATTCATGCCCATTGTGCATTCCGACGGACTTGGGCAACTCCAGGAGGACAATGCGACACCCCACAAGTCCAGAATTGCTACAGAGTGGCTCCAGGAGCACTCTTCTGAGTTTACAGTGGCCACCAAGCTCCCCAGACATGAACATTGTTGAGTATATCTGGGATGCATTGCAACGTGGTGTTCAGAAGAAATCTCCACCCGCTCGTACTATTTATTGACAGCCCTGCAGGATTCATGGTGTTTTTCTGTGTGAGGTGAAACGTCCAAGTATGTTTACAAAACCACTGTTAAATCAGAAGAGCCGGCCGAAGTGGCCGTGCGGTTAAAGGCGCTGCAGTCTGGAACCGCAAGACCGCTACGGTCGCAGGTTCGAATCCTGCCTCGGGCGTGGATGTTTGTGATGTCCTTAGGTTAGTTAGGTTTAACTAGTTCTAAGTTCTAGGGGACTGATGACCTCAGCAGTTGAGTCCCATAGTGCTCAGAGCCATTTGAACCAAATCAGAAGAGGGTGTAGTTGCTGGAGTAGCAGCAGCAGGAGAAATTAAGGACATTCCTACAGTCTTTGACCGTGTTAGATAGTACATGACCCGCCGCTGTAAACTTTGATTTCAAGTCAATGGAGGCATTCTTGAACCTCTGCTGTAATTGAGGTACTTTTTGTGTTACCTTTTGTCTACTATAAGTGAGATTTGATGTCCTCATAGAACGGTGCCTCACAGAGAAACGTGTGTTTTCGGTTTCCCATGTAATCTCCCAGAGTATGTTGATTTAATTAATTTTCATCAATAGAAACCTCCCTCTACCGGCTCAAAAACTCCTGACAGGAAAATATGACATTACAAAAATTTATTTATTTTGGTGTCCCGCGCAATCTCCCAGAGTTTTGCCTGTTTAAATAATTTTCACCCTCAGTGTAGTTGAAGATATTCAGTTTTGTTTGGCTAACTTTGGGCGCGTTACAGATCTTCTGTTGATTGCATTTTTTCTTAAAAACTACAAAAAAATTATTAAACAAAGATAACTATTCAGAGGCTTTCCGCAGATATTCTGTAGGGAGCAAAGAAATTTATTACAAACTAAGAAATTTTTGCACATAATTTCACGTATGGTCACGTACTTTTGTAGCTGAGCAAGTTCCTTCTGCTCCAGCCTTTGAGTGAAAGCGGAAGAGTAATACAATCGACTACGGGCTGCGGAGTTAGTCAACCCCGCTATCGAATGACTCCCCTCGCACTGTCACGGGTGTGACTGTTCTCTGGTGAAAGTTTCTGGGTTGGGGTGAGTCAGAAACAATTCGTTACCAGCAATAATTTTTACTCCCTAACAGTGTGTGCTGGTGACTCGTAACCGCGTCAGGTGGCAGCTGGATGATGGGTTCCATGCCAACGAACCTCGATGCCTGATGAGTAGTGGTGGCGCGCGTCGAGAGAACCTTGCAGTTTGTGAGTACTAAGGTGACTGGTGATGCTGGCTCAGCTGCAGGACTAGGTACCACGGATGGGCTCAGAAATAGGCAAGATTTGCCGGTAGTCGGCCTAGTGCGAACCTGCAGAGGCATACGTACGAGCCACGCACCGTCATCTAGTTGGAGGCGTCTAGAGATAGCAGACGCCCCATAGCTCGTTGGTTGAGGGTGGCGGAGGGGGGGGGGGAGTCTTACGGTGGAAGCCGCCATTACAGTGAACGTTCACTCGATGATTCACCGGATGGTTGACTCGCCAACTCGGTGACAAGCCTGGCCGAGACGGCCATTATTTATACGCGACAAAGCTGGTTTGTTGTGGAGTGGCAGCCGTAGTGTGCACGGTTTCAGTAACTCGCAGGTCATTGACCGGCAGGAGGACTACGACGCCTAGAAGGACGCAGCGGCACAATGTTACACCAACGTGTTTCGGTAAGTAGCATTCTTGTGGGAAGAAGCCTGCATGAATTTGGATAATGTTGTTATAGCGCATTCCCTTCAACAAATGTATGAGGTCCATTTCATTACTGAAGGATTAAATGTAAATGAATTTTTGAAATGGATCTACGTACCTGGATTTGTCACAATACCTCTAGTTAGATGAGAGTTGTGATTGGTTCCATCGACGATGTTGTCAAACAGTATTAAGTCTTTTCGTGTATTACTGAGTTAGATTATCAAATTCTGAATTGAAATCATAGTAAAACACACCTGAGGTGTGTCAGGTATTTTAGAATTTCACAGGGGTTTGGTAGTGAAATGCAAATATTGCCCACACCTTGGTTGATCTCCAGCTAATGACTCCTGAGAAAACTGAAGCCACAGGTCACAGTTGAGTGCTTCCCATAAAACGGTTCAAATGGTTCTGAGCACTATGGGACTTAACAGCTGAGGTCATCAGTCCCCTATAACTTAGAACTACTTAAACCTAAATAACCTAAGGACATCACAGACATCCATGCCCCAGGCACGATTCGAACCTGCAACCGTAGCAGTCGCGCGGTTCCAGACTGAAGCGCCTAGAACCGCTCGGCCACACCAGCCAGCAGTGCCTCCCATAGGCTGAGACTCTATTCAGATACCAACTCGACAATGAGCGGTTGCTGATCTTCCTTACATGATTACATCGATGTTTCTAGTCCGTTGCAGTTTGTTATACAGTCAAACGATACCCCAAATCAAGAAGATCTGAGAGCCACAATAGTCAAAAAAATTCTGTCAGCTCTGGACAAAGTCTGTTTTAGGCTCTTGCCAGTAGACCTGGCATTGTTGGATCACCTATCAATCAACTAAACATTTTGTGCGGAAGCAAGTCTTTCAGTTGGACGTCACGTTAGTGACTTGCGTGTCCCTAGCCTACACTAGTTAGCCAACCGAGGAAAGAGTGTCTACACTTTTATGTGGAATCTGAACCATTAACCATTCCCGGTGGTTCCCCACATCGTCGACAAGTAGAATCCTAGTAAATAAAATATTTCCGCTCCTTTCATTTTAATCATAAGGGAAGTGAATTTTCGGGGGACGATTCTTAATGAAGAAATTATGTACCAGCTGCACGCATTTACCATGAAATTGCTGTAGGTTGTGTTTCATGTTAAAGGAACCCAATATCAGCATTTCCAAAACATCTAACGAAGTGATGAGAGAAGAAAAAATATTTAATGAAGTTCTGAGGTGTCGTCCGAGTGTTTAGCATACCCCTAAGATGATGTAAGTCCGATCACTAGTGACCACCAGAGTCCTAGGATAGCAGCAAACATGTAAAACGTCGCCAAAAATGGAAAGAAGATTACGCTTTAACTACGTGTCAGCAACGAAGTCGTTGCAGATGGAACACGTCCTCAAATAGAACAAGGCTTGGGCAATACCACAGGAGACATCCCAATATTCAAGTGAAAGGATTTAGCTTAGGTGTAGCGATTGCAACTTATTATTCGGTTAGACATTTTGTGATTTTTTTATTCTGTGTAAATTCAAAAGCAACAGAGTTTTCGAATTTTATTGCTTATTTTAAGGTAGTATGTATTGTTAGCGTTATATTTGGCGTGAAATTGTACAAATGAAACATGCATAGCTATCCTCTCTACAGGAGTTAATTTTTTTTTTATTTATTTATTTATTTATTTATTTTTTTTTGAGATAGTCTACTGTAGATCGGAAAATACTTTTCTCACTGAAATATTATGTTTCGTGAAATGTTTGCATTATCTCCATGATTCATGTAGTTAGGTAAATCTTTGAATTCGTCGGACTAATCATTTTCTTCCTGGTGTCACTGATAGAGCATTAGAGGAATCACTTTGTTACATGTCAGTTTATCTCAAAACAGACACGGAATGTATTTCATATTGCAACATGAACATCCTAGAAATCAGTATAGTCGATCCTTTAACGCTACGTCATAACTGCTGACAATATTTACTAGTGCCATTGATTGCACAGCTAATTACTCCTTCTTATGCCTTCCTTTTATTGTGGTGATGGAGCTTGTTATTTTCTGCATCCTTGGCAGCTCTTTCTAGTTGGCTTTCGATATGAAATTTAACATAAGAGGACCAGAGAGTCATAAATTTGTTTGAAGCTTAAACTGGGCCTCCCGAGCAGGTCCCATTTTAGTACAGCAGGCGACTCGGGGGCTACCGTGGAATGGGAGAGATTTTCTGCCTTTCTCCCCATGCCAGAACATCACCATGACAAAATCCGATTGAGTAGGAGACTGTTCAACTTATTTATAAAATTATTATTCGTCAACTCTCAAAAGGTCGAAGAGTTAAGTCAGAGACCACTTGCTGCCGGGAGACGAAAGAGAGTACACTTTCTGCAAATCGAGCAATGAGTACATGCTTGTTGCCAAGATGTCTCCATATCGGAAGTAAGTACAGAGGGCGAAATGGACTCAGAAATTCTGCCGTTACTGCTACTTTCTTCCACATTCATGCCATATAAGAGTGGACGAATGAGTCGGCGAGGCAGTCACCAAATCGAGGGTGATGCGAGGCTAGCTAACTTCCATCAGGCTTAACAGCACAATTTTAACGTTGGCAGCCGGCTAGTTACCTTCATCATGTACTTTTGAGATTCTGCTGATGTTGGTACTTATTTTTACAAGTTCTGTCTTTGAATCACCTACTATTTTCGCAGTCACTGGCAGTATCCACAATATAGTTTACGTTACGCCTTCATGAATCCACCTACCTGTGCCAAGACTATATTTCGTAATTACAGCCGTTTTGACCGCTTGTTAAATATTTACATTCTTAATTGAATGGGTAAATCATTTCTTTGTTGTTTTATGGTAATAAATCAAATTGGTGTAGTGACTGATAGTTTCTTATGCAGTTAGAGGAGGCTCTTTATTAATATACGAGGGCAGTTCAATAAGTAATGCAACACATTTTTTTCTCGGCCAATTTTGGTTGAAAAAACCGGAAATTTCTTGTGGAATATTTTCAAACATTCCCGCTTCGTCTCGTATAGTTTCATTGACTTCCGACAGGTGGCAGCGCTGTACGGAGCTGTTAAAATGGCGTCTGTAACGGATGTGCGTTGCAAACAACGGGCAGTGATCGAGTTTCTTTTGGCGGAAAACCAGGGCATCTCAGATATTCATAGGCGCTTGCAGAATGTCTACGGTGATCTGGCAGTGGACAAAAGCACGGTGAGTCGTTGGGCAAAGCGTGTGTCATCATCGCCACAAGGTCAAGCAAGACTGATCTCCCGCGTGCGGGCCGGCCGTGCACAGCTGTGACTCCTGCAATGGCGGAGCGTGCGAACACACTCGTTCGAGATGATCGACGGATCACCATCAAACAACTCAGTGCTCAACTTGACATCTGTGTTGGTAGTGCTGTCACAATTGTTCACCAGTTGGGATATTCAAAGGTTTGTTCCCGCAGGGTCCCTCGTTGTCTAACCGAACACCATAAAGAGCAAAGGAGAACCATCTGTGCGGAATTGCTTGCTCGTCATGTGGCTGAGGGTGACAATTTCTTGTCAAAGATTGTTACAGGCGATGAAACATGGGTTCATCACTTCGAACCTGAAACAAAACGGCAATCAATGGAGTGGCGCCACACCCACTCCCCTACCAAGAAAAAGTTTAAAGCCATACCCTCAGCCGGTAAAGTCATGGTTACAGTCTTCTGGGACGCTGAAGGGGTTATTCTGTTCTATGTCCTTCCCCATGGTCAAACGATCAACTCT
Organism: Schistocerca piceifrons; assembly: GCF_021461385.2. NCBI lineage: Eukaryota > Metazoa > Arthropoda > Insecta > Orthoptera > Acrididae > Schistocerca > Schistocerca piceifrons. The sequence continues at coordinate 237,611,739 of NC_060140.1, forward strand.
GAAGTGTATTGTGCTACTCTTCAGAAATTGAAGAAACGACTTCAGCGTGTTCGTAGGCACAAAAATCTGAACGAACTTCTCCTTCTTCATGACAACGCAAGACCTCACACAAGTCTTCACACCCGAGAGGAGCTCACAAAACTTCAGTGGACTGTTCTTCCTCATGCACCCTACAGCCCCGATCTTGCACCGTCGGATTTCCATATGTTTGGCCCAATGAAGGACGCAATCCGTGGGAGGCACTACGCGGATGATGAAGAAGTTATTGATGCAGTACGACGTTGGCTCCGACATCGACCAGTGGAATGGTACCGTGCAGGCATACAGGCCCTCATTTCAAGGTGGCGTAAGGCCGTAGCATTGAATGGTAATTACGTTGAAAAATAGTGTTGTGTAGCTAAAAGATTGGGGAATAACCTGGTGTATTTCAATGCTGAATAAGACAACCCCTGTTTCAGAAAAAAAATGTATTGCATTACTTATTGAACTGCCCTCGTATACAATGGAGATGTGGTTCCTATTACTTTAATGGTTAATTGGGCCACCTCTAATAGTTTTCCTTCTATAAGATGTTACCGTGGCACGACATTGTTTCTCTTAAATTAGCATGATCTTATGGCGTACATACTCGAAGAAAGTTAATTATAGTACTACCTACAGTGAACCAGAACGTCTTTTTCACCTGAACTGAAATGCTTGTAACAGAGTAAGATATTTTAGATGTGAGCCTTCCATTTACAGAGTAACAGTGCTCCTCACGTGAACTGCAACGTGACTACCTGGAGAGGAGAATGAAATATGTGTGTTGACCAGTTCATTGTTTGCCTTTCCGTGTATGGTGAAGAACAGCGGCGAATACCAACGACTTCCCTTTGGAGGTGCGTTTAGTGAAAAGTGTGGCTCCATGAACGGAAGTAAAAAACGTAAGTATGACATAGGTCATGAATAGTTTTCCTGAACTTTCCACTAAGGAACCACCAAACTGTCAGACTTTGATCACGCGGGGCAAGGAAGTTTTTCACCTTGGAAGTTTATGAGGTGCCCCTCACGCTCGTCGCCCATGAACCCGAGGAGAAACATATGCTCGTTAATGTGTCAGTTATACAATGGCCATCAATGAGCTAACGGACGAAGGCTTAAAGAGCCCGCAAGAAGCATTGGAAGCCCTCCTCACCATTCCAGCTCGGAAGTGCGTTCTTTATCGGAGTTCGCGGGATTGGAACATACACATATGGGAAAACGGAACCACCATCTTACCAAGAAATTGAAAACAATTCTCCACATATCATAAGATAAGAACACATCTTTAGTCTGTACTTTCCTGTAATGACAATGGACAGCGTTTTATTGATATGTGCCTTAAGAACATGCTGGTTATAGGAGGATCACTGTTCCCACAAAAGCTCTGCCATAAAGTAACATGGCTCTCACCAGATGGCAAGACACCAAATCAGATCGATCACTTTGCAACTAGCCAGATGTGGAGGCGTTCCTTTCTTGAAGTGCGAAACAGAAGAGGTGAGCCGCGCAGGTAGCCGAGCGGTATAAAGCGGCTTGTCACAGTCCGCGTGGCTCCTCCCCGTTGGAGGTTCGAGTCCTCCCTCGGGAATGGGTGTGTGTGTGTGTGTGTGTGTGTGTGTGTGTGTTAGCGTAAGTTAGATTAAATAGTGTGTAAGCGTAGGGACCGATGACTTGAGCAGTTTGGTCCCATAACACCTTACCACAAATTTACAATTTCCAGAAGAGGTGCTGACTGCGCAAGTACCCATCATCTTGTAATAGCTGAAGTACGGTTAAAGATTGCTGCTACTGGTCATCTACATGCAAATTGCAGGGTTCAAATGGTTCAAATGGCTCTGAGCGCTATGGGACTTAACTTCTGAGGTCATCAGTCCCCTAAAACTTAGAACTACTTAAACCTAACTAACCTAAGGACGTCACATACATCTATGCCCGAGGCAGGATTCGAACCTGCGACCGTAGCGGTCGCGCGGTTCCAGACTGTAGCGCCTGGAACTGCTCGGCCACTCCGGCTGGCGCAAATTGCAGGGAATAAGGATTGAGTATTAGAGAACTTCAAAACAACGGCATTAGAAAAGAGTTTGTGCTGGAGTTGATAAAAGGATACAGTCATTCAAAGTGGAGGATTGAAGTGAGGAAGAGGCAAGTACGCAAGTGGAGAGGAAGTGGAATAAAATCAAGAAAACCTTCCTAAATTCCAGTGAGAAGGTGTTAGAATTCGAGGACACCAGAAGGAAGCCATGGATATCTGATCATACATGACAGAAGATTGAAGAAAGAAGCGAAATAAAGGCCTTGATCAACCAGTGTAGGGACGTTGAAGAAAAACAACGCCTAAGGGCAAGGTACAATGAAGTTCATGGGCAAGTGAAGAGAAGCGCTAGATCTGATAGAAGAAACTGGGTAGAACAGCTTGCAGAAAGAGCTCAAGAGGCAGCAGAACGGGGAGATTCGTTAGAGGTATATAATATCACCAAACAGCTGTCCCAGAAAAGCTTTAACGAAAGTAAGCCAGTGAAGTCGAAAGAGGGTGAACTGTTGACAAACAGCGAGGAGCAGCTAATGCTATGTAAGGAATATTTCAGTGAGGTATACAAAATGTCCCTGATCCATCAAGAAGAACAACAGCAGGAAGAACTAGGCCAACAGGAAACGCCTGCACTGCAAATCAATATTCACTCACCCAGCAAGAGCGAAGTTATCAATGCTTTTGAAACCTGCAAGAATAACAAGGCGCCTGGTGTAGACAGTGTGGTGGTGTAAATGCTCAAGGTAGACTATGAAGTAACAGCAGATGTGTTACTGCCCCTGTTCCAAGAAATCTGGAATACAGAAGTCATCCCGGAAGATTGGAGGAAGGGAATGCTTATCAAGAAATGAGACCTGGCAAAGTGCAACAACTGGCGTGGCATCGCACTTTTGTCAATACCCTGTAAAGTATATTCAAGGATTGTTTAAATAGTCTCAGAGTGCTCATGGATAGCAAGCTCAGGAAAGAAGAGGCTGGTTTCAGAGAAAGAGATCTGCACAGATGCACAGAGCAAATCAACACTTTGAGGATCATTATTGTGCAATCCATGGAATACTGGTCTCCTTTGTATCTGGTTTTTGTTGACTTCAAAAAAGCCATTCATAGGGTGCAGCGTGAAGCACCGTGTTAGCTATTGAATACGAGGAACTTTTTAACATAATTGCAATATTATGAAACCATATTATGTTTAACACAGTAACGGTAATTGTAGTTTATTATACTGGTGACATTACTGCAAATATTTAAGTGTGATACAAGCTAATGAACACGACAAACCACTTTTACCTCTTGCTTACTTTTAACGAAAAATGGTTCAAATGGCTCTGAGCACTGTGGGACTGAACTGTTGTGGTCATCAGTCCCCTAGAACTTAGAACTACTTAAACCTAACTAACCTAAGGACATCACACACATCCATGCCCGAGGCAGGATTCGAACCTGCGACCGTAGCAGTCGCGCGGTTCCGGACTGCGCGCCTAGAACCACGGCCGGCACTTTTAACGAAACACCGATATATTTTACGCAGCAATAACGAAGAGAATTGATTGTGCAAGTAACGTTATTGTAAACAGTTTAAACTTACACTATGTAAGATTTTTTTTCTTTAAGGCAGTTAGGTAATACATGCAATACTGTTGTCAGACGACTGTGCTCTCTCAGCTGTTATACATTGACTTTCTGCAAAATGTCGTTGTCTAAGCATATTCTTTGAGCGTTAACTGTTCCTACATTTTTATAACGAACATGTTTACATCTGTGGAAGCGAAAGGATACATTGTGCTACTAAATACATTAGTCGTAAGTGAGAGGGTGAGTGACTGTGTGTGTGTGTGTCTGTGTGTGTGTGTGTGTGTGTGTGCGTGTGTCTGTCTGTGGACGGAGGGTGGGAGTTGGGGAGGAGAGGGCATAAGTGTCTCCTACGTAGCACTAAATAATTTTTGAGTGATCTACGTGTCCACTTTGTTGGTATTGTTGTTAGGGGCATTTCAACATAGCCACCGGCCAACCCTGGCCGGTAATGCAATGTAATACATGATGAAATAAAGGACAACTTGTACAAAGAATTTGACAGCCAAGTGGATATTTAAAATGGTTTTATCATTTAGAAATAACTTAAGTGTTTCCTTCGCAAAGGACTTCATAGATAAAGATCGCTTGTTTCTATCGCTAACATCGCTTTAGAAAACTGAACAACGATTAATCCTGAATGGTATAAAAAAACTTTGTTTTCCACAAATCATGGAAGAAATCTGGAAAAAAATCCAAACATGTCGCACCATTCTACATCCTGGCAACACCAGCTGTGAGACAGCATGCCAACTAATTGATTATTTGATGGATAAGTACATGGAATAATTATCTATTTACCTGTAAGCATATAATTTACAGCCGAACTTCTTTCTGTAGACAGCAGTTTTCGACACCTCAAGACGCTTTGAAATTCTTCCATAACCGTGATTTTGAGGAACCAATATAAGTGTGCAGAAAGTATTTCCAGATTTGGTTCTAATGCCATAAATATGTATAAATTTTAAATGAGAATGCTTTTAAAAACAATAAAATTATTTGCAGCGAAAAATACTTTTATCTTTCATTGTTTGTGTAACATCTTAAACTGACTTGTATAGTAACTGAGGAAATGGATATTAGGAATATATCTGGAGTCCGTTTGTCTCGTTCCGATAGGACCGTGCATCCCGAAATACGTACTGTGCCACCCTAGCACATGTTCTCCCCAGAAGAATTTGAAATTAATGACATAGACTCAATTTAGAAAATATTTTTTATTTTGTTAGGAAATAATAGTGAAGCAGTCTGCGCTATTCTACAGCCACACTATCTGATCACAAATATCCGTCCTTTAGTAGACATTAACATGGGGCTGTGTGTACCCTTCCCTTTATGAGGCCGGCCGCTGTGGCCCAGCGGTTCTAGGCGCTTCAGTCTGCTACGGTCGCAGATTTGAATCCTGCCTCGAGCATGGATGTGTGTGATGTCCTTAGGTTAGTTAGGTTTAAGTGGCTCTATGTCTAGGGAACTGATGACCTCAGATGTTAAGTCCCATAGTTCTTTGAGCCAACCCTTTATGAGGCCTTCAGCTCTGCTGTGAACACCTTCAATGAAGTGTGTAAATGTCTGTGGAGCCATGCCAGCCCATTCATCCTCAAAAGACGAAACCACAGAAGGTAGTGACGTTGGACCAGGTTCAGGTTGAGTCTCTGGGCGGGCCAATCCATTTAAGGAATGTTATTGTGCGAAAACTATTGGCTCACAGATGCTGTTTTAGAAAGGTTGCGTTGTCATGCTGATGCAAATAATCATTTTCTCCGAAATGTTGCCGTACTGTAAGCAGTACACAATGCTGTAGAATGTATTCATACATTCCCGCATTTCATGTTTTCGTAAGCACAACAGGGGAACCACGGCCTAAACACAAAAAACACCTCTGTTCAGTAACGAAACCTTCTTCGTACTTCACTGTTAGTACTACACACAATGCAGGTAACGTTCTCCAGGCATTCGCTAAATTTAAACCAATCCATCGGATTGCCACAGGATATACTCTGAAGAGAATGAGAAACTGGCACACCTTCCTAATGTCGTGTAGGGACTCCACGAGCACGTGTAAGTGCTGCAACACGACGTGGCATGGGCTCGATTGATGTCTGAAGTAGTGCTGGAGGGAACTGACACCATGAATCCTGTACGACTGTCCATAAATCCGTAAGAGTACGAGCGGTGGAGATCTCTTCTGAACAGTACCTTGCAAGGCATCACAAATATGCTCAGTAATGTTCAAGTCTGAGGAGTCTTGTAACCACTGGAAGTGTTTAAACTCAGGAAGTGTTTCTGGAGCCACTCTGTAGCAATTCTGAACTTGTGGGGTGCCGCATTATCCTCCTGGAATTTCTCAAGTCCGCCTGAATGCGCAATAGACATGAATGGATGCAGGAAATCAGACAGGATGGTTACGTACGTTTCATCTGTCGGAATCGTATATAGACGTATCAGAGGTCCCACATTACTCCAACTGCACACGCCTTACGCCATTACAGAGCCTCCACCAGATTCAGCAGTCCCTTGTTGACATGCAGGTCCATGGATTAATGAGGTTGTCTCCACACCCGTACACGTCCATGCGCTCGACACAGTTTGAAACGAGACTCGTCCGACCAGCCAACGTTTCCAGTCATCAACAGATCAATATCGGTGTTGGGCCCAGGTGAGGCGTAAAGTTTTGTGTCGTGCAATCGTTACACGAGTGGCCCTTCGGCTACGAAAGCTCATATCGCTGATGTTTCGTTGAATGATTTGCACGTTGACACTTGCTGATGGACCAGCATTGAAATCTGCAGCAATTTGCAGAAGGGTTGCACTTCTGTCACGTTGAACGATTCTCTTAAGTCGTCTTTGGTCCCGTTTTTGCAAGATCTTTTTCCATCCGCAGCGATGTCGGAGATTTGATGTTTTACCGAATTCCCGATATTCACGGTACACTCGTGAAATGGTCGCACGGGAAAATTCCCACTTCATCAGTATCTCGGAGATGCTGTGTCCCGTTGCTCGTGCGCCGACTATAACACCACGTTCAAACTCAGTTAAATCTTGATAACTTGCCATTGTAGCAGCAGTAACATATATACCAACTGCGCCAAACACTTGTTGTCTTACGTAGGCGTGGCCGACCGCAGCACCGTATTCTGCCTGTTATTTATCTCTTTATGTAAATATACATGCCAGTAGCAGTTCTTTTGGCGCTTCCGTTTAGCATAATTCATTGCTCCAAATCATTCGTTTTCAGTCATCCGCTGTCCACTGGCGTTGCGCTTTACACCTTCTTAAGCGTGGTGGACCACTGACAGCAGAAATGTGTGAGTCTTGAGGAGTTTCTACACCACCTTTCACCGTTCTTTGTAACTCCCCACGCGCAGTTATTGTACTAGATGGCCTGCTGGGAACACTTCAGAACTCACGAGTGATTCCTTCTTTTGTTATCATGCGATTTTCTAAAACCATCCTCCGCAACGCTCGACCCTTCCTGCCCATTAGTAATGGTGGTACGCCCGATTTCGGTTTAGCTTTGGTTTTTCCTTCGCGTTTCCACTTCACAATCACGTTACCAACAATCGATTTGGGCCGCTTTAGAACGCTTTAAACATCCCTAATGGGTTTATTACTCAGGTGACATCCACTTCCGTAGTCAATGGGTCCTCCTGACTGACTCATTCTGCTGTTACAGCTTCACTATTGATACACAATACTCCTTGCCACCTTTTACAATGACTGGTCCGCCTCTCGTTACGTCCGTTGGTCAATATCACATTCCAAAGTGATATCCTGCTACTTCTGCTCAGATCCTGTACATACAGGAGTTGGACACAAATATGGTGTAAGTAGCCTGTTTATATGTTTGTTTGTTGGCAGCGCTTTAGTCTGCATTAATATCACTGACAGCACTGTCCGCCCTCTGTAAGAGACTCTGTGGCTGGTCGGACTTGCAGTCTGAAGTGAACAGCCAGTAGTGATGGGGAGTGGAAGTGGATAGCCAGCAGTGATGGAAGTTACAAGGTTCGCAGGAGAGCTTCTGTAAAGTTTGGAGGGTAGGAGACGAGATACTGGCAGAAGTAAAGCTGTGGGTACCGGGCGTGAGTCGTGCTTCGGTAGCTCAGATGGTAGAGCACTTGCCCGCGAAAGGCAAAGGTCCCGAGTTCGAGTCTCGGTCGGGCACACAGTTTTAATCTGCCAGGAAGTTTTACAAGTGTATAGTCAGCAGTGAAGGTTAGAGGTTAATAATTAGCAGCGTTGAAGATTTGCAGTATTAGCACGAGCGGACATTCTGGGCGTGTGTCCGTCATGGAGATTTAATGTAAAATGATAATGGAATTACTGACGAATATATAATTTTTCGATCTGGTTGTCACATGATTAATGCTAAATAAATTGTACGCCTGCAAAAAGTACTTTCCTTTGCTAGCCACATGCCTATTAGTAGTTAGTGCCTACAGTAGTTAGAATCTTTTTATTTAGCTGGCTGTATTGATGCTTGCTGTATTGCTGTAGTTCTTGTAATGAAGATTTTCTGTGAGGTAAGTGAGTTATGAAATGTATGGGTTCTTGTTAGGATTTCTTCTAATTCAGGGCCTTTGTGTTAAGTAATTGTCAGGTAGCGTTATCGTTGTATATTGTGAGTCATAAATAAATGAATACGTTTGAGTTGTATTTGTCAAGCATAATTCTGTAGGGCAGTTATGAAATGATAAAAATATAGCAAAGAGACAGTACTTCAGTTTCGCTCTGCAGCTTAAGTAAAAATATATTTATTAAGAAGTTTCAATGGAAACACCAAAAATACAACATTACCATGACTACACGTTGAAGGGAATCCGTTAGCATTCAAAACAGCTCCCAGTCTCTTCGGAATGGATAATTACAGGTAGTGTATTGTTTTCGAGGGAATCACATCCTTCTTCCTGCAAAATAGTGGCAAGTTGAGGTAACTATGATGAAGATGGACAGCGATGACGCAACCTTTTCTCCAAAGAAGACCACAAAGGCTCAATAAAATTGAGATCTGGTGAGTATGGTGGCAAGGGGAGATGCAAAAACTCATTCTCGTGCCCACAAAACCAGCTCTGGACGATGTGAGCTGTGAACAGTGGCCGTCCGGAGTGGCCGTGCGGTTCTAGGCGCTACAGTCTGGAACCGAGCGACCGCTACGGTCGCAGGTTCGAATCCTACCTCGGGCATGGATGTGTGTGATGTCCTTAGGTTAGTTAGGTTTAATTAGTTCTAAGTTCTAGGCGACTCATGACCTCAGAAGTTAAGTTGCATAGTGCTCAGAGCCATTTGTGAATAGTGGTCGTCTTGGAACCATAGTATTACCATTGAGAAACAAACGTTCTACTGTAGGATGGACACGGTCAACCAAAATGGTCACATAATCTTGCAGAGAAACCATAGGGCCCAAGAAATACCTAGATATGGCTGCTCAAATCTTAACAGAATCGCCACCATGCTTCATTCCTGGGATGTAAACTCGGTCATAAGATGTAAACACTCTGCAAGAAGACTTACCCGATCAAACGACTTTCATCCATTGTTGCGTATGCCAAGTTAAACGGCTTCGACACCAAGTCATTTCCATCATTGCCTTGCCATTCCTTGGCTATGGAGATTCCTTTGCGTTGTTTTGGTGCTGACGTGGTTAGCAACTTCGTTATTCAGTTCTGCAGTGGCTTTTGCAGCTGTCCTCCTCTTATTTTTCCGTCACATTCCTCTATTATGACCGTCTGTCACGATCGGTCAACACACACATTCACCCGCTTTATGACTTAGTGCATGATGTTTTTCCACTTTCCCTGTATGCGATATGAATCTTGGATACTGTGGCTCTAGAGACACCAAATACTTCGACTGCCTCGGTTACGGTAACATCCACCATACGAGAAACATCAATTTGCCCACGTTCGAATTCATTTAGCTTCGACATAATGCAGTTAAACTACACAGAAGAGTGCACGGACCAACGGCTAACGAGTCTTTGGGAATCCTATGCAGCTTCGCATGGTTATTAAAAACGTGACCCACCGCCGCAGAAACGTTGCAGGTCGCATTAAATACTTTACGATCTGTCGTGTTGTGGGGCGGCGGGTTAATAATAACAATTATAAGTAGTAGGAGGAATTATTTGAGTATTGTTCGTCGTCTTTTACGAGAGCCTGGAAACTATTTCTGTGGTCAGCCAGAAAGCGAACATACTGACCATAGTTCCCCATCTGCACGTCCACATTCTTGTCCAGTCCCCAGAAATAAATGTTTCTATTCTCTATTTGCTCAGCGGGATTAGGACTATGATTATAAATGATGATTTTGAGTTCTGATTGTTAGGTATATTTGGTAAAGTTTCACATGCTCAACATTGTAATATTCATTATGTTCATACTGACAATAAATCACTGTATCCTAAACAGCACTATGAGCAGTTCCAAGGCGACCTTTATGGTAAGTTCCAATTAATTAACTTCTGATAATCGAAATAATTGCTCGCCATAAAAGTGGAAAATAATTGTCACCACTATCCACGTGGATTTGCTAACACATGTAGTGGCACAAAAATAGTCACTCCTGCGAAATCTAAGCGATCCATGTCGGTGTACGAGTTCACTTTCTATTATTGCTGAAAATATACGACAAGCAACAGCCTGTCTCTGACGTCATCTGAGGCAGTACGCACTCTGGGGTTTGACTGGCGCGGACTGTACAAAGGCTGGGTGCGCAGTGAGCCTAGTCTGGTTAATTTTTTCTTTATTGTTATTTTAAAACCTGTACAACAGGCAGGCTGTCAACAGCATTCTACGCTGCTCTTCAGCCATAGAATAGGCAATGAGAAAAAACAGAAAGCATACACGTAAGTTACATAAAGCCGGGTAATAAAACAGTAGACACATAAATACAAACACGGAGCCGTTCACACTCGACGATAATCCACACTACAAACTGTTGACACAACGCACAAAACTGAAGATGTCGATGGCACAGGTGAACGATGGAGTGTGACGGTGAACACTGAACACAAAACACGACGGCACACACGAGACATTGATGGCGATGATCTCCGGTGCGCGAATGTCCACGTAGCATGTGCGAGTCTGTGGACCTGCCAAGAGGGGAAGAAGGGTGAGGGGGGGGAGAGGAGAGAACAAAGATGTCAAGATGGAGATGGGAGGGGGAGTAGAGGGACAGGGGAGGGGAAGCCTGGGGTAGGAGTGGGGAGAAATGGAGGAGGGAGGGAAGGGGGAGAGAAGGGAGGGAGGGTGCCCAAAGGAACAAACACAGGAAGAGGGAGGGAGGATCGAAGTTGGTAGGAAGGGTAGATGGAGCGGAGGAGGACACCATCAGGGAGGGGGAGCTGGCGGAAGCCACCTTGGGAGAGGGTAAGGAGGGTGGAGAGATGGAGAGCAGATGGGACATGGGAATACAGGCGCAGCAGCGGGCGGGGGTGGGAGAGGATGGAGGAGACAAGCGGGTGAGGAGGATCGAGTTTATGGGAGGTGTAGAGGATCTGTATCCTTTTAAAGAAAAGGAGGAGGTGGGGGAACGGAATGAGGTCATACAGAATCCGCATGGGGGAGGGGAGACGGATGCGATAGGCGAGGCGGAGAGCATGGCGTTCAAGGATCTGAAGGGATTTGTAAAAGGTAGGGGGGGGGCGGAGATCCAGGCACGATGGGCATGCCTTGGCTTGGATTGTCTGGAGATGGGGGGTCCAGGACAGGCGACGGTCGAGGGTGACGCCAAGGTACTTAAGGGTGGCGGTGAGGGAGATAGGACGGCAATAGATGGCTAGATAGAAATCAAGGAGGTGGAAGGAAGGGTTGGTTTTGCCTACAATGATCGCCTGCATGGAGGCACCGCCCCTAGTCTTGCCTGTCGGGCTGTATTTGTATATTGGCGCAGCGGACGGCTGAGGGAACACCTTCTGCCATCTGCTCTATGCTGGCGGTAGCAGTCTCTGAATGGCCACTTCCTCGGAAACATAATATTTTATAACACTGTTGGGTATTAATTTAGAATCTTCGTAATTTTCGTAAGCATGTAGTTAAGTTGGTTAAAATCACAGAAAACGTTTTAGCTCTCCTTCATTTATACTCTGCCGTCTAGAAATATCAGAACGGAACTGGCAGTAGAACCTGACCTCTGAACTACAACTTTAGGAGATCTTGTATTTGTTATCATTTATATCCAGGCCTTGAAACTTCTTATAGCTCTATAATTTAATATGTTTCATCATGTACTCTAACCAAAACTTTCTAGCATTATTATAACAGATACTTAATCTACTACAAATAAGGAGCTTTTAATTCCAAATTTAGTTTTCTGCAAATTAATCGAAAACTATTAGAGGTAGCTCAATAGGGGTTACATAAATGTTTTTATGTTGACAAATCTTTAATATACTGTAGCACTTCAGCAACCGTAAATTGTTCAGATAATAAGAAATTCAGCCTTCAGTTTCAAGGTAAGATTTTTTTAGTTTACCTAGGTTTCCATGTCAATAATGGTATCTTCTTCAGAACCTATAAATTAACCCTTACGGATATATATTAGACATTGAAATACATCATCAATCTAATGATTTCATAATAAGGGAAATCGTGATACTTACAAAAATTAAGCCGGCGGCTGTGGTTGAGCGGTTCTAGGCGCTTCAGTCCGGAACTGCGCTGCTGCTACGGTCGCGGGTTCGAATCCTGTCTCGCCACGGAACTGTTCGCGACCCGTAGTTTCCTTGTTGCTTACGTGTGACCCTCATTTCTGGCCCGGCGTAGCTACGTCTACGTTTTTCTTATTGTTTTTAGTATTGACAGACATAATCTTATGATTATACGTCTTCATTCTGTATTAGCTTTATTCGGTGACATGGCCAACGTTTGGCCCTCAAAATAATTTAATTTTTGTAAGTATGACGATTTTCCTTATTATGAAATCATTAGACTGATGATGTATTTCAATGTTTAATGTATTTCCGTATGGGTTAATTTATAGGTTCTGAAGAAGATACCATTATTGGCATTGAAACCTAGGTAAACTAAGAAAATTTTACCCTGAAACTGAAGACTGAATTTCTTATTGTCTTTTTATGTTGAACTGAAGCTTCATAAAGATTTTCACATTCCTAAGTCTAATATTTAGTACCTGTAATGTTTCTTAAAAATGCGGATTATGACCAATTGTTTAATCACGTTGAGACTTGCACCAGTTAATTTTGACATATATCTGCACCGATTTTTGGGTATCTAGCTTTATTATTTAGCGTCATTTATTTTGCTCTTAAAACTATGTATTTAGGGAAAAATATTGACATGATCATTCTGAGTTTTGACAGTTTACAAATTAATAAACTAAAGCACCTGCTAACAAAGTCTGGAAAAGCAACTTAAACTTTTAATTCCATTTTTAAATTATGGTGCAATACATGTGTGATGCGCACTGACGCCTTGTGGTGACGTGGCGGTGCTAGCAGTGAACTGGGATAAGTATTGGCACACTCGCTCGCCTCTGTCTCTCTCAAATAATAAAGCGCTTGTTTCGCCACAGTGTCGTTAATACTACTGTTCCGCTACATTCCTGGTGGATCGCTGTTGTATGATAGGTGGAACGTGGACTCTGTTGTATTTCGTAGATGACCGTAATTCAGTGGTAATGTGGAGGAGCAGAGCAACGGACGTTAATTTTACTAACTGATAGGAAATTAGGGGTCAAGGCATCTACAGATCTGGCGTGTTTCCAGCGTGGTGCGATTCGCTGACGCATATCTGCTTTCTTCCGTGTTCTTGTCGCATAAAGTTGCTGTTTCTACTACGTCCACTGTCTTCGTCTCTAACCACTTCCTGTGTGTCTTTACCTTCTATACTCCAAAAATAAAGTAGAAGCTGTTTCATGATTTGTCACGTGTGCTCTCAAAAATATACACTCCTGGAAACTGAAATAAGGACACCGTGAATTCATTGTCCCAGGAAGGGGAAACTTTATTGACACATTCCTGGGGTCAGATACATCACATGATCACACTGACAGAACCACAGGCACATAGATACAGGCAACAGAGCATGCACAATGTCGGCACTAGTACAGTGTATATCCACCTTTCGCAGCAATGCAGGCTGCTATTCTCCCATGGAGACGATCGTAGAGATGCTGGATGTAGTCCTGTGGAACGGCTTGCCATGCCATTTCCACCTGGCGCCTCAGTTGGACCAGCGTTCGTGCTGGACGTGCAGACCGCGTGAGACGACGCTTCATCCAGTCCCAAACATGCTCAATGGGGGACAGATCCGGAGATCTTGCTGGCCAGGGTAGTTGACTTACACCTTCTAGAGCACGTTGGGTGGCACGGGATACATGCGGACGTGCATTGTCCTGTTGGAACAGCAAGTTCCCTTGCCGGTCTAGGAATGGTAGAACGATGGGTTCGATGACGGTTTGGATGTACCGTGCACTATTCAGTGTCCTCTCGACGATCACCAGTGGTGTACGGCCAGTGTAGGAGATCGCTCCCCACACCATGATGCCGGGTGTTGGCCCTGTGTGCCTCGGTCGTATGCAGTCCTGATTGTGGTGCTCACCTGCACGGCGCCAAACACGCATACGACCATCATTGGCACCAAGGCAGAAGCGACTCTCATCGCTGAAGACGACACGTCTCCATTCGTCCCTCCATTCACGCCTGTCGCGACACCACTGGAGGCGGGCTGCACGATGTTGGGGCGTGAGCGGAAGACGGCCTAACGGTGTGCGGGACCGTAGCCCAGCTTCATGGAGACGGTTGCGAATGGTCCTCGCCGATACCCCAGGAGCAACAGTGTCCCTAATTTGCTGGGAAGTGGCGGTGCGGTCCCCTACGGCACTGCGTAGGATCCTACGGTCTTGGCGTGCATCCGTGCGTCGCTGCGGTCCGGTCCCAGGTCGACGGGCACGTGCACCTTCCGCCGACCACTGGCGACAACATCGATGTACTGTGGAGACCTCACGCCCCACGTGTTGAGCAATCCGGCGGTACGTCCACCCGGCCTCCCGCATGCCCACTATACGCCCTCGCTCAAAGTCCGTCAACTGCACATACGGTTCACGTCCACGCTGTCACGGCATGCTACCAGTGTTAAAGACTGCGATGGAGCTCCGTATGCCACGGCAAACTGGCTGACACTGACGGCGGCGGTGCACAAATACTGCGCAGCTAGCGCCATTCGACGGCCAACACCGCGGTTCGTGGTGTGTCCGCTGTGCCGTGCGTTTGATCATTGCTTGTACAGCCCTCTCGCAGTGTCCGGAGCAAGTATGGTGGGTCTGACACACCGGTGTCAATGTGTTCTTTTTTCCATTTCCAGGAGTGTATAACTTCGATGAGATTTCTATTTTCGCTGAGTTCAATACCTGAGTGAAACCTGTAACACTCATTACACGTTATAGACAATTCCATCTTTTCTGAAGAAATATGCGTAGCTGACATCACACATACCACTTTAAAAAAAGAAACAGCAAGGAGGCCGCCTCTCGCACATAAACTTAATTTAACTTCCAGTTATTCAAATTATTATCTGTCGCGTGACTTCTGAACAAAGAACAGTGTAACTTTAGGAGAATTAGTGGCAATCTACCAAAATTTTCCGATGTCTTTGAAAACACTTCTCTGTTATGAACAGTTATTGAAAGACTCTCAGCAAAACTGCATTTTTTCGAAGCAAATTAACTTCCACGGGCAAATGAATACAGGACACAAGTCTGTCGCCCTAAGACGAGTTGGGAAACACAGTGACTATAACCCTGGACACAATTTTCGGAAGAAGGGGTTCAAATGTTCGTCTGGCCGTCTAAATCTTCCCTAGTTTCATATCACCATTTCGGCCAAACGTTGGGTTCCTTCCTTTCACTAGTTATCCGTTAATTTTCGTCCACACCATTGTCTCTCGGACCTGACGTATTTAATGAAATAGTTATCACAACATTTCTTAAGCATTATATGATGTGTATAAGGTAGCGACAATACTGTACAAATGATAGTACCGCCAAGTTTTTTGAGCTTTGTCTCTCAACTCTCTGTAAAATGGTATTCTAAGACTGGAATCGCATTGCCAGGTGTAGATACCCATTCCGTGTTTTTCATTGTAAAAAACGTGATGTTTGTTTAGTGACCCTTGTTTAGGACGTTGCGAATCATTTCGTTACACTGCACGTAAATATAGAGTTAAGGTTGGGCTGCAGTGTCATGAAGGAAAGTATTTCAATGAAATCTTCGGAGATGAGAAGGAGTGGACGGTCTCTACTTCTGCGGAAGTAGTTTCTCTCATTAGGTGAACTGATTACAGAAAGTTCAGCTTCTACAGATCTTAGTTTTCACAATTCGTTAGAAATAAGCATTCTACACGGACATAACTAGTGTATTTAACACTTGTTCAGAGAAGGTGTAATTTTTTCCCTAGATTAAATTCCTTGACTTATCAGAGCAATCAGACTTTATTACTGAAGTATATTAAATAGAGACAGACAGAGAAACTGCTTCTGTTCTGTCTTAAGCGAAACTCTAACAGGGATATCTTTCCAGGAATAAGGGCTGGTTGTCAACTCGAACTGTATACAAAACAAATCATCAGTGATCAGAAGTTATTAAAGTCATTAACTGCAATCTTCAACAGAATTCTAAATACTATTGAGAAACATTCAGTTTTTAAACAGTATGTTGGAGAGATTAACCGTTTTACTGTATCTGATATATATGTATGGTGACCGTTTCCGTGCTCCAAGCGTGTATATTTACAGCAGTCCTCTGTTAAAATCATATACATACGTAAAACTTGTACTACCCGGGCACCGAATCGGAGACGATTGTTGTACATGTATGTGGTCTAATTGTTGGAATACTGGGAATTACCGAACTGCTTACTGAATACTGACTACTCCTTGGACGTCATTTGTATCGTGACATTACCTACTTTTTCCATGTTATCGAATAAAATGACACGAAGTTACCGTCCGTTTACAGAAAATGAGCTGCTGACTCTTCTAAATCAAAGTGATGACAAGGACTTCGTCATGCCTAATACAGCTGATTTATGGTTGGAGAGAGAGTGATGTCGATGAGCCTGTAGGTGAATTCATCTCCACAAATATTCAGAATATTAGTGAGCCAACAAATGCTTAACCAGTAGGCAGTAAATGCAGATCCATATTTTGATGTTACCATCACCTTTTCCTCCGATTCCGAGGATGAGCCTGAGCGTACGCATGACGAATCTGCTAAAAGGGAAAAAAGAGATGATTTTAAACGGAAAGACTCTAATTTGGACCCCACAGTGAAAAATTTCGGTAACAGCCATTCCAGTTGCGAAATCGTCATATTAGGTGATTCATTTACTGAGTATGAGTGTTTCTGGAAGCAAGAAATTGTTAATTACGTAGCTGGGCTATGTAATTTATGTTACGAGCACCTTTGCAGCGACGCCAATGAAAAATCGGGGCTGTTATTGAACCGACGATCCGTATCTGTCTACTCCAGTGTTTGCGCCAATCATTCCAAGAGACAGGTACCTTCTGTTACTAAGAGTGTTACTCTTTGTTGATAACAATGAGGACCCTGGAGATGACGAAGAATCGAAAATTAGGCTACTTATGGATCATCTAAGAAAAGCATTTGCAGATGCTTTCCATTACTTTAAAAAAAAAGTGCACTGACGAAAGTTTAGTTCTCTTCAATGGTTGTGTCTTCTTCGCACAGCGCATTCCATCCAAGATTTGGTGTAAATATTTTTTGTGTTTTGTAACTGTGAAACTGGATGTGTTCTCGGCTTTACTATTTATATCGGTTCAGCAACGGGCGTAAAAAGAGAAATTAATCTTAGAAATTAATTTTTGTGTAAATGTTGGAATATCTGAAAGTATTGTTCTTTCTTTACTGGTACGCTACCTTGGTAAAGGTGATACACTGTACGTTGACAATAGATACACTAGACCGGTGCTATTTTCTTGTCTGCTTGGTAGAGTGACTAACGTTTGTGGAACTTCAAGCAAACACTTACAGGCATACCTCCTTTACTAAAAAAGAAAAGAAAAGTTTAAACAAATCAACAGATAAATTTCTTGCTCTCAAGTGACAGGACAAGCGGGAAGTCACTAGTGTTTCAGCTCTTCATAAAAACGAAATCACAGCGACTGACAAAATTGACAGAAGCGCAAATGATGCGGAAAGAAAAGTAGCTTGCATCGTAAGCTACACTGAAAATATGGGGGCCCGCGAGAACAGTGACACGATGCTAAGTTCAGCTGAATGTGTACAAAAAACTGTAAGATAGTACCAAAAAGTATTCTTTTCTTTTGGTAGATATGTCTGTGCTGAATGCGCATGCGTTACATGCGACTCACGTGTAGAGATATATTTCAGTACATAATTTTCTGCAGAAACTCATTAAGGAGATACTAGAGATTCATCACCGACAGCAAACGAAGGGTCATCGTGGAAGGAGATTGCGTGATGGTGGTCATCCCTTCGAGAGATAGCACACTTTGAAAATTTACTAATGTAGTGACTTATACATTTTTTGTCTCCGAATGATGTAACTTCTTGAAGAAATAATTATTTTTGTGTAATTGTTACAAAAACAAACAATTTAAGACGAATATGCTGCATTTCCCTTCTTAATTTTTTCCCAGTAATAATGACAGACTGCTACAGTGTGATACACACAGGTTGACAGTTGCTGAACTATATGAAAATAAACGTAAGCCAGTTACAAACTACATCGTACACATACTTTATTCAACATGTAAACGACACTACAGATATTCGGATTTAGGTTACATGTTCGATATGCCTGCCACCATTGGCGATGATGTGGCACAGACGAATAGCAAAATTCTGCATCACCCACTGAAGTGTCGCAACATCGATGCCGTCGATGACCTACTGAATGGCTGTTTTTAGCTCAGTAATGGTTTTGGAGTTGTTGCTGTACACCTTGTCTTTAATGTAGTCCCATAAAAAGGAGTCGCTTGTTTCAGATCCGGAGAATATGGCGGACAATCGAAGCCCATGCCAGTGGCCTCTGGGTACCCCAGAGCCAGAATGTTGTCCTCAAAGTGCTCCTCCAGGACATCACTCTACTGCTTCGATGGGGCCGAGCTCCGTCTTGCCACATCTTGTCCGAAACATAGTCACTTTGTGTTATGGGGATGAAATCATCTTCCAAAACCTCTACGTACCGTTCTGTAGTCACCGTGCCATCAAGGAATATCGCACCTATTATTCCGTGACTGAGTATTGCACATCACGCAATCACCCGTTGAGGGTTATGAGACTTCACGATCGCGAAATGCATATTCTCTGTCCCCTAAATGCAGCAATTTTCCTTATTGACGAACCCACAAAATGAAAGTGGGCTTCGTCGCTAAGCCAAATCAAACCATGCGCATACTCATCCCCGTCATGCCCCGTCGCCAACCGGTGCATTCTGAACGTCCTGACGCAATCCGTTCAGAATTTATGACGATTTTATCTCATATAGTTCAATAATGATCGCCCTGAGCGACGTGCACATGACAAGCGACTGCTCAGACTGAACGTGCAGTTTAAGGGTTAAATACTTATTACCTACAGGGAGCCTGAGTTTCCATCTTATATCTCAAATCCACTATCAGCTCAGTTCTCGTCACGTTCGTTCGTCGACGACCCTGGTACTGTGAAACTTTCCTTAAGCCACTCAAAAGCTCTGGCTTGGATGTGGATCGTTTCTTTTATAGAGTGATTCGGGTGTAATCTGTAATGATTTCTTGAGTTCCACATCCTACTCCTCTCTGGGATAAGTATGATTTTTGAAGTAGGAATACCGTCAACTAATTACTCCTCGTGGGGAACCTAGTGCCACTAGCATCAGATAAAATACCTACTAGGAGAGCAGTCAATTTGAGTTTTACCTAGGATGATCTTATGTGGCGTTAAAGTTCTTTTGGTTTTGGCAGTCATAATGCTTCCTTTCTGTCCTCGGAGTCTTTCGCGACGGCATACATGAATAAAACGTTCTCGGTTTTCAAGCCGCGTCAGTTCAAATAAAATCTTCGAACTTTCAATAACCATTTTTGCCATCGTCGTCAGGAGTTCACTGACTGCCGGGTCTATGCTACGCAAGTTCACGGAGCTTCGTACTCCAGTGTGTTGTAGGGTGAGCGGATCACGCCTTTCCTATGCCTGGATGTATTGGAAGTTGTCCTCTCGTCGGAATCTTCCTCACGCTTGCGTTTCTTCTTTTACTTCATCTGGCTCATGTTGGAGCGTGCCTTCACTCCAGCAACAGGTGTGGCCACCTTGTGGTCGGGCGCCAGTGCACTTGGTTTCCCAAGTCTAGGACTTCACTGACTAACGGGGCTGCTACGGTTTCTCGCTTATATGGGCATCATGACATCATCAGCAGCCAATCAGATAGACCCAATGTGGCGCGCGCGCTTAATTCGCCCCGGGCAGCTAGCGGAGCTGTTGCCCGTGGCAACGCCGGTGACGTCAGGTGGCGCCAGGGTCAGGAACCACGTTTGAAACTGCCGCTCCCGCGCCTAGAAAACGGACATAAAACACTGTTCGAAAATACAAAAGTGTTTGCTCATGCATCAACATATTGGGAGTCCGTTATAAAAGAAGCGGCCGATATTTGTTTAAATAACAACAATTTCAACAGAGACCAGTGGTACACACTCAGTAGGACATGGGGGCGGGCGTTGGACTTCGAAAGAAAGCAAAGACATATGCGCAACGCGGGAGCGGCAGTTTCAAACGTGGCGCTTGCCCCTAGCGCCACCTGACGTCACCGGTGCTGCCACGGGCAATAGCTCCGCTAGCTGCCAGGCAGTCAGTTAACTCATGACGACTATGGCGGAGATGGTCATCGAATGCTCAAGGATTTTATTTGAATTGACGCGGCTTGAAAAGTGAGAATGCTTCCTTTCTTCTGACTCATGTTTCATGTCACACATCGTGTTAATAATGCTGGAATGACTCCCTGTGTAGCCGAGGAATATGCCTTCGATCAAGAAATTCTCTTTTGGTTCTTAACATTTGCTCCGATCGTGAATCCATTCATTGATGGTTACAATGTTTATGTCTGTATTTATACGGTCCTTGTATCGTCAGATAACGATGCAACGATTTGGCAGCTAGGTCAACTACTTCGTAGCGTCACTTGTCGCTACTTTTCTGAGTGATTCTGCGCATTAGTAGAGCTAGTATTTGGGGACAGTACTTTCTCCCAAAGTGAATGAGGTTTCCCATCTCCTTTTTGTCAAGCGAAAATCTGCGAATTTCTTTCAAAAGACCACAAGATGGTCTCGCGGTTCTAGGCGCGCAGTCCGGAACCGTGCGACTGCTACGGTCGCAGGTTCGAATCCTGCCTCGGGCATGGATGTGTGTGATGTCCTTAGGTTAGTTAGGTTTAAGTAGTTCTAAGTTCTAGGGGACTGATGATCTCAGACGTTAAGTCCCATAGAGCTCAGAGCCATTTTGAGGTGAGGGTATCATCTGGAGTGTCCCAGGGAAATATGGTAAGTCCGCTGTCGTTTTCTATCTACGTAAATGATCTTTTGGATAGAGTGGATAGCAATGTGCGTATGTTTGCTGATGATGCTGTGGTGTACAGGAAGGTGTCGTCGTTGAGTGACCGTAGGAGGATACAAGATGACTTGGACAGGATTTGTGATTGGTGTAAAGAATTGCAGCTAACTCTAAATATAGATAAATGTAAATTAATGCAGATGAATAGGAAAAAGAATCCCGTGATGTTTGAATACTCCATTAGTAGTGTAGCTCTTGACACAGTCACGTCAATCAAATATTTGGGCGTAACATTGCAGAGCGATATGAAGTGGGACAAGCACGTAATGCCAGTTGTGGGGAAGGCGGATAGTCGTCTTAGGTTCATTGGTAGAATTTTGGGAAGATGTGGTTCATCTGTAAAGGAGACGGCATATAAAACACTAATACGCCCTATTCTTGAGCACTGCTCGAGCGTTTGGGATCCCTATCAGGTCGGATTGATGGAGGACGTAGAAGCAATTCAGAGGCGGTAGGTTTGATCATCACGCGAGTATTACGGAAATGCTTCAGGAACTCGGGTGGGAGTCTCTAGAGGAAAGGAGGCGTTCTTTTCGTGAATCGCTACTGAGGAAATTTAGTGAACCAGCATTTGAGGCTGACTGCAGTACAATTTTACTGCCGGCAACTTACATTTCGCGGAAAGACCACAAAGACAAGAGAGATTAGGGCTCGTACAGAGGCATATAGGCAGTCATTTTTCCCTCGTTCTGTTTGGGAGTGAAACAGGGAGAGAAGATGCTAGTTGTGGTACGAGGTACCCTCCGCCACGCACCGTATGGTGGATTGCGGAGTATGTATGTAGATGTAAATGTAGATGTAGATGTAGAACTTAACCTTCCCTCCTTTTGTTATGTAACATTTCTTTGTCACTATGTTGCGAAAGCGAGAATTTCAGAATTTCAGGAACACATTTCGTAGTAGAACGGCCACTGACGCTCAGTAATTGATAGTGACTACGTTAGCGGAGGTGCGTGACAGGACGGAAAGGGCGTAGGCGGCGGCGGCGACAAAGGCCAGTGCCGGGCTGTGAGGCGGTTGATGGATGAGCTACACGGCCGCCACATCCGCCGGTAACGGGCGCTCTATAGGCTACATGCCGTCCGTTGTGCGGTGCACCGTGCCTCTTGCTCGACAACACCGTCGTTGTCTTCCGACACCGTGTTACAACGCGGTCGGGACGAGAAGGCACAGTGCGGGTCCCTTCACAATGAGGACCCACCGTCGCTTAACGGATCACGAAGAGAATCGGCAGCAGTAGTAGAAGGTGAAGAAGAAGACGATTCATTTAAATTGTTTTGGTCAGTTGTACAATTATAAGAAGAAAACACGAATAAATAAATACCTTTATTCATCTTCAGCTTAATCTCACTTTGTCACTGTGCACAAGTGACAGCATTCCTTTTGTATTGGATCAAACCACTGTTGCGATGTATCTATGACCTCTTCTATTGCAACTAGCTTAGCTGTCCGATGTGGTACCACACAGTATTTCAGTGGGATGTTGTTGTTGTGGTATTCAGTCCTGAGACTGGTTTGATGCAGCTCTCCACGCTACTCTATCCTGTGCAAGCTTCTTCATCTCCCAGTATCTACTGCAGCCTACATCCTTCTGAATCTGATTAGTGTATTCATCTCTTGGTCTCCCTCTACGATTTTTACCCTCCGCGCTGCCCTCCAGTACTAAATTGGTGATCTCTCGATGTCTCAGAACATGTCCTGCCAACCGATCCCTTCTTCTAGTCAAGTGGTGCCATAAGCTCCTCCTCTCCACAATTATATTCAATACCTCCTCATTAGTTATCTACCCATCTAATCTTCAGCATTCTTCTGTAGCACCACATTTCGAAAGCTTCTATTCTCTTCTTGTCTAAACTACACTCCTGGAAATGGAAAAAAGAACACATTGACACCGGTGTGTCAGACCCACCATACTTGCTCCGGACACTGCGAGAGGGCTGTACAAGCAATGATCACACGCACGGCACAGCGGACACACCAGGAACCGCGGTGTTGGCCGTCGAATGGCGCTAGCTGCGCAGCATTTGTGCACTGCCGCCGTCAGTGTCAGCCAGTTTGCAGTGGCATACGGAGCTCCATCGCAGTCTTTAACACTGGTAGCATGCCGCGACAGCGTGGACGTGAACCGTATGCGCAGTTGACGGACTTTGAGCGAGGGCGTATAGTGGGCATGCGGGAGGCCGGGTGGACGTACCGCCGAATTGCTCAACACGTGGGGCGTGAGGTCTCCACAGTACATCGATGTTGTCGCCAGTGGTCGGCGGAAGGTGCACGTGCCCGTCGACCTGGGACCGGACCGCAGCGACGCACGGATGCACGCCAAGACCGTAGGATCCTACGCAGTGCCGTAGGGGACCGCACCGCCACTTCCCAGCAAATTAGGCACACTGTTGCTCCTGGGGTATCGGCGAGGACCATTCGCAACCGTCTCCATGAAGCTGGGCTACGGTCCCGCACACCTTTAGGCCGTCTTCCGCTCACGCCCCAACATCGTGCAGCCCGCCTCCAGTGGTGTCGCGACAGGCGTGAATGGAGGGACGAATGGAGACGTGTCGTCTTCAGCGATGAGAGTCGCTTCTGCCTTGGTGCCAATGGTGGTCGTATGCGTGTTTGGCGCCGTGCAGGTGAGCGCGACAATCAGGACTGCATACGACCGAGGCACACAGGGCCAACACCTGGCATCATGGTGTGGGGAGCGATCTCCTACACTGGCCGTACACCACTGGTGATCGTCGAGGGGACACTGAATAGTGCACGGTACATCCAAATTCATCGAACCCATCGTTCTACCATTCCTAGACCGGCAAGGGAACTTGCTGTTCCAACAGGACAATGCACGTCCTCATGTATCCCGTGCCACCCAACGTGCTCTAGAAGGTGTAAGTCAACTACCCTGGCCAGCAAGATCTCCGGATCTGTCCCCCATTGAGCATGTTTGGGACTGGATGAAGCGTCGTCTCACGCGGTCTGCACGTCCAGCACGAACGCTGGTCCAACTGAGGCGCCAGGTGGAAATGGCATGGCAAGCCGTTCCACAGGACTACATCCAGCATCTCTACGATCGTCTCCATGGGAGAATAGCAGCCTGCATTGCTGCGAAAGGTGGATATACACTGTACTAGTGCCGACATTGTGCATGCTCTGTTGCCTGTGTCTATGTGCCTGTGGTTCTGTCAGTGTGATCATGTGATGTATCTGACCCCAGGAATGTGTCAATAAAGTGTCCCCTTCCTGGGACAATGAATTCACGGTGTTCTTATTTCAATTTCCAGGAGTGTATTTATCGTCCACGTTTCACTTCCATACATGGCTACACTCCATACAAATACTTTCAGAAACGACTTCCTGACATTTAAATCTATACTCGATGTTAACAAATTTTTCTTCTTCAGAAACGCTTTCCTGGCCCTTGTCATTCTACATTTTATATCCTACTTCGACCATCATCAGTTATTTTCCTCCCCAAATAGCAAAACTCCTTTACTACTTTAAGTGTCTCATTTCCTAATCTAATTCCCTCAGCATCACCCTACTTAATTCGACTACATTCCATTATCCTCGTTTTGCTTTTGTTGATGTTCATCTTATACCCTCCTTTCAAGACACTGTCCATTCCATTCAGCTGCTCTTCCAAGTCCTTTGCTGTCTCTGACAGAATTACAATGTCATCGGCGAACCTCAAAGTTTTTATTTCTTCTCCATGGATTTTAATACCTACTCCGAACTTTTCTTTTGTTTCCTTTGTTGCTTGATGAATATACAGATTGAATAACATCGGGGATAGGCTACAACCCCGTCTCACTCGCTTCCCAACCACTGCTTCCCTTTCATGCCCCTCGACTCTTATAACTGCCATCTGGTTTCTGTACAAATTATAAATAGCCTTTCGCTCCCTGTATTTTACCCCTGCCACCTTCAGAATTTGAAAGAGAGTATTCCAATCAACATTGTCAAAAGCTTTCGCTAAGTCTACAAATGCTAGAAACGTAGGTTTGCCCTTCCTTAATATAGCTTCTAAGATGAGTCATAGGGTCAGTATTGCCTCACGTGTTCCAACATTTCTACTGAATCCAAACTGATCTTCCCCGATATATATGACCCAATACCTTCCACCACGGTCGAAAATGCTTGCTAAATACACTCTTATAAAAAAAGGGAAAAAGTGCAACAAAGGACTTATCCGAATGGGACGGAAACCGGTAGATGGAATATACCGGTACAGGCAAACAAACTATTATACAATAAAAAATGATTTATTCACAAATCTATCAAATCAACAGCCCCTTTATCCACGTCTGGCCTTAATGCAAGCAGTTATTGGGCGTGGCATTGATCAAGAAAATTGTTGGAAGTCTTTCCGAGCGATAACGTGCCAAATTATGTCCAATTGGCGCGTTAAACCGTCAAATCCGATATCTGGTTATAGGGCCCTGCCCATAATGCTTCAAACGTTCTCAATCTGGGACAGATCCGGTGACCTTGCTGGCCAAGGTCAAGCAGTAGAAACTCTTTCCGTGTGCGTGCGGGAATTACCTTGCTGAAATGTAAGACCAGGATGGCTTGCCATGGAGGGCAATAAAACAGTGTATAGAATGGAGTCGTCGTACACCTGTCCGGAATGTCTCCAGACGCGTCTTCGGCCTGGAATCTCATTGACTTTAGTATCATTGTGTTTAGTGATAAGTCGCGCTTCAAACTGAGCCCGTATGACCAGCGAAGACAAGTGTGGAAACGTCACTGACAGCGCTGCAATATCAACCTGACTGTGTCTACCATATGGTCCAACATCCAGGAATGATTGTCTGGGGTGTGATTTCTTTCCAAAGCAGGATCGCTTTGGTTATCATTTGCGGCACACTTAAAGCACAGCGGTACGTCAATGATACTCTACGCCCCGTTTTGTTGTCCTTCACGACAGTCCATCCTGTTATTAGTCTAACAAATGTTCCTGCTACACTTATCCCTTACCGCCAATGCTTTCCCTTGTACTGGGTAGTATTATCTTACTGCGACTGAAACAGCTGTTACGCCTGGTTTTCTTAGAAAGATGCTGAAGCTGGTACTGTGGTGTCATCCGGAGAACGAGGTCCCATGTCATCGTTGGTACGTTACGACAGAACCACAAATATGGACAGCTGCTGCCTGACGTAACAGCGAAAGAGAGACGTCGGCGTAGGAGTAGGGGATGGTGGGGATATAGAAATTTCTGGATTTGTCTGTCACTTAACTCATAAACCCCTAAAAACGGCGTAAAATTGCAGGAGTTCCAGCGGCCATTGGTTTAAAAAAATCGACCGCAAGGCGACGGTTGCGTGGAAAGACACTGGCCTCTCCGACGGCCAGACGCTTGACGCCACCATGTGTGTGGGCGGGCCAAATGGCCTCTCGGCTGAAAGCCTAATTGCTCGTCGGCATTCCCGACCCCGCTTACATTGGCAGCAGCGACCTTTTGTTCTCGAAGGACACATGTAGTGTGCGAGAACCCGCGTTTACAAAACAGGGAGACGCCCTGTCGGCCTCTGTTCGTGACAGCACTTGTTACGCCTTACTTCAGACCATCAGTCGCACGGTAGACACCGCCATGTTGCGATTCATGTATTCGTTACTAACGCCTTGGAAGCAACCATGAAGAGTTACGTCCGACTTTTGTCAAGTCATTCGGTGTAGAACGCTCATGACAAAGCTGGCCGTGCTTAAGAAGCGAATATTCGGTTTGCAGCGCGAGAGATCAGCTTCGTTGTTTCATCAGTCTTAAATCGGTAGTCTTTTGTCGTGTTGCTCCGGTCCATGTGCTATCAACGTGTTTCTAGTCATGGTTCTTTACCTTAATTTGCGTTCCGAATCCTGGAGCTCGTCTTAACTAAGCTGTATCAAAATTCTCTCCAGGTACTGGAATAGTTATCGTTATTAATTTCGTATTTTATGCATTTTCAGGCAATTGTGACTTGGGCCAGAGCAAGTCTGTTGATCGCCCGTGTCGTCCGGAATTGTGGACTGGTTAGACATCATCTCTTTAAGTCGAGACTGCCTCTCATTTACGAGAATATATCTGCTTTCGCTTTAGCTGCCTGATACTAGTCTGTAGGCTTCGCTGTTCTCTTCATTAATCAATTAATTTCAATCAGAAATCGAAATTTCTGCAGTACCTGAAAAGAATCCGACGCCACCACGGTCTGGAGAGCAGCAGAACATCAGGTGAGCTCCTTAAGATGGTACGGCAGACGGTGACAAATGGTTCAAATGGCTCTGAGCACTATGGGACTTAACATCTGAGGTCATCAGTCCTCTAGAACTTAGAACTACTTAAACCTAACTAACCTAAGGACATCACACACATCCATGATCGAGGCAGGATTCGAACCTGCGACCGTAGCAGTCGCGCGGTTCCAGACTAACGCGCCTAGAACCGCTCGACCACCCGGCCGGCTCAGACGGTGACAGCTTGAACTAATTTATTTCTTTTACTTCAATCCTTCCTAAGCTGAAAAGACTAAAACAAAGTTACAGCCTGCTGACTGAAACGTTTCGCCATCCGTTCCATACAGCCCCAGATATTTTTTATGATATTAAGATATGGTGCTTTAGGGGCAGTCGAAATGCAGTGCGCTGTTGTCTTTAGCTGAGAGTTCGTCATACCGGTAAGATAAGCGTCCTGCCTTGTGAACATTGCTCTTGTTGTAGAAGACAAGAATGCCCACAACATTCTCCTCTTGAAGATGTAGAAGAAAGGGCAACGCTATGTCAATGAAATTGTTGGAATAAATTCTGGTTCGTTCTCAAGGAATCATGAAAGAGTACCCCAAAGTCATGGTTTGAAAAACACTCCTAAAACATCACAGAGTCATCTCCTCTCAGAAGCACATTCTCCAAACTGCGGATTAAATGCCTAATTGAAAAGAGGCGAAATTGCGCCTAATCGGACTAAACTATACAGTTCCTGAGAGCTACATTCCGCTTTCTGTGTTGTTTGGCCAACTGAAGACATGCATTATTATGTCCAGCAGTGCGCAATGGCCCTTTATGAGAGTGATAGGACAACAGGGTTCTGGACCCACTCTGCATTGTTGCCTAATTTATTCAATATGGCGAATCCTAGATGGCGGCGATAACTTTGGCAACATCGCAATGATGTCACGGTGGGAAGTTCAAATCTTCGCGTGAAAACCGACCAATTGGGCTACCTCCACTAACCTAAAACCCTCCACTCCCCTCCCCCCTCAACACGTTCCAGAAAATGGTGGGAGGTTCTAATCTTAGCAGGGAAAGAAGATCAATTGGACTACCTCCACTACCCTAAGGAAATGGAGGTCACTTAGGTTACCTCCCCTGACTTAAGTCATCCAGCCGCCACCTCTTCCTTGGAATTGGTGGGGAAAGTACTCGGCCTGTGATATGTTGCTGGATAGGATGGACATAAGACTTTATTTTGCATGGAGTGTTCCTTTAAACAGTTTGAGGCAGTATCTCCAACCAATGTGTCCACCATGAGGTCGAGAGTCCAACTGACCTAGTACACAGTACTGCCACCAGAAAGTGGTGTTGTCCCATGGTGGTCTGGGGAAAAATGGCGGGAAACGGACTCAGCCTGTGCTGGGCTGCTGGATAGGATAGGTGTAAGCCTTTATTTTGCATTCAATGTTCATTTAAACAATTTTAGGCAGTAGCTCCATCCAGCGTGTTCAACGTGAGGTCCAGAGTCTAACTGACCTAGTACACAGTACTGCCACCGGTGGGCACTGTTGTCCCATGGTGGTCTGGGGGAAAAGTGGTGAGAAAAGGACTCAGCCTGTTCTGGGATGCTGAATAAATGGTACAAATGGCTCTGAGCACTATGGGACTTAACATCTGAGGTCATCAGTCCCCTAGAACTTAGAACTACTTAAACCTAACTAACCTAAGGACATCACACACATCCATGCCCGAGGCAGGATTCGAACCTGCGACCGTAGTGGTCACGCGGTTCCAGACTGAAACGCCTATAACCGCACGGCCACACCGGCCGGTGGATGCTGAATAGGAAGGATTTATTTAACGATGAATTTCACATTGTTCATTTATTACACTAATATAAAACACTCACTCTGACGTGCTTTGGGTCCAACTACATAACATACAGACCTGCTAACTCCTCCTGAATTACCGAATTAATGCAGTACACTGATGTACAGACATGCAAACAGTGCATGTATAATGCTCTGTAAACTTGCTTGCTAATTCTAAAGTATATCGAAAAAATGCATTGCACAACCTACAGACCTGTTCACAAAATAATGTAACAGACATGTTCACTATGCATAAAACTGTCAAAATAATTCATATATAATGCTCTGCTAACACTCTCACAACGCTTAAACACCGGAAAATAATGTACTACACAGCCGGCCGCGGTGGTCTAGCGGTTCTAGGCGCGCATTCCGGAGCCGCGCGACTGCTACGGTCGCAGGTTCGAATCATGCCTCGGGCATGGATGTGTGTGATGTCCTTAGGTTAGTTAGGTTTAAGTAGTTCTAAGTTCTAGGGGACTGATGACCACAGATGTTAAGTCCCATAGTGCTCAGAGCCATTTGAACCAATGTACTACACAAACACTCATCACAACTAATATCGATTTTTTACTATCGTTATGAAATTGGACCAAAAGTTATCAGCTAACTCTTCCCTACAGAGGTTCCAACTCGCACATGCTCCAACGCCGCCATCTCCGGACATGATCCATCACCGGATAAACGAACTTGGGCGTGAGCTATTGCTCTCATACTGCTACCACTTACAGCCAACAGGTAAAAGACGCATCTATTTTTGAGTATATAGTTACAATTCTTAACTGTTATACTGACGTCACATGCCTGTGTAAATAGTAACCAATTCCCCTTCCGGATGCGCACGTGTTCACCTAACAACAATGGTTGAGACAAAGCTGTGAGTCCAGTGCTGAGAGAAATGTTTGCATAGCGAATCACCATCGCAGATGCAGCTAAAAATTTCTCATTGTTACACTGACGTCACATGCTAAGTCCCCTCTGAACACGCTATAGGTATCTGTTGCAATGCTACCCAGAATATTATAGGGTGCATTCTGCCTTGCAGTCCTAACGGGACATGCGTGACACCTCCATCCGCGTATGTGTTTACAAAGACACTGCTTGTACCTGCCGGTCCAGAGCAGGCCTAATTGCCAAGTGAGAGATCTCTGCATAGTGACCCACCCATGCAGGTGCACTAAAATGTTCCCATTGTTATACTGATATCTAAGGTCTATGTAAATAACAGCAAACTGGATATAAAAATCTTTTGCAATGCTTGCCAGAATAACATAGGATGCATTCTTCCCAATGCTTCTAATGGCAGAGCCTGTCCATCACATATCTGGCTCTCACAGAAATTGTAATATGTTTGCAGAAATAGTTGACGGTCGCTTTTGTTGTTGTTGTTGTAGGGCCAGCCGCTGTGGTCGAGCAGTTATAGGCCCTTCAGTCTGGAACCACGCAGCTGCTATGGTCGCAGGTTCGAATCCTGCCACAGGTATGGATGAGTGTGGTGTCCTTAGGTTAGGTTTAAGTAGTTCTAAGTCAGGGAGACTGATGACCTCAGATTTTAAGTCCGATAGTGCTTAGAGCCATTTGAACCATTTTGTTGTTGTAGGAGCTTTCAAGATGTCACAGCTTGTCTGCGTGAAAAATAGCCCTGAATAATACTAATTGCATTCTTTCTGATGATCCTAAAGGGACAGCGCTTCCGTCACTGAATTTACCAGTCAAAATGCTGCAGCTGCTGGTGTAGGAGCACTGTCTGCCATTGTTTTCTGCAGACGAGACTTCCAGCTGCAAAACCATGTTGTACAGATCGCCATATTGCACAGACAGCTAAACCAACCAAAGTGGTCTGCATCTCATCAACTACATCCCACATACCATGCCACAATGCAGCACTGACAGAGGAAATTGCTGCCATAAATGCGGCCCATGACTGAAGCCATAGAAGCGTGTGTCAGCCAGTGGGAGACCAGCCAGCCGTGAATGACCCCCTACCCCAGGAAGATATGAGTGGGTGGAATTCGAATGCTGTCAATACTCCCAGTATAAACACTCGTATTGAATATTTTCAAATTTCCACAGACTATACCTGTGACAAACTCGGTCCCGCAGGCAACTCAACACAAAATGAATATTAGTTCACTATTTACCCATCAAGGGGGAGCTGCGAGCTAAATCGTCATAAGTTTTCTCACACTCTCTGAACCAGTGTGCAAAAGATGGGCAAGCCCCACCTCAGAAAAAAGGCATCTGCTGCAATGCTGTTTCTGGCCCCATCCTGCTTGCTTGCTGCTGTGCTTTCTACGGTGACCTCCAGACTCACAAAAATGTTGGGAACCGGACAGATATTTACGGTAACTACATTTAAATATTAGAATTGCTGCTGCAGTCTGACACCAAGCAATGTACTGGCATTGTCTCCTCTTGACTGCAGTGGTTCTGGAACAAACGTCAGTATCCATAGTGCACATAATTTTTGACGTAAAACAAATCTTCCTTTCCCCCTTACAGCTGTCAATGTGGTGAATCAATACGTCCCTCATGAAAGGACACACAGTAGCGACTACCAGACGCTCGTACATACAAGGTGTGATTCAGAAGTTTCAAGACTGATTCATTTCTGAGTAGGGGAGCGTGCCCGGGCCAGTTCCGCCAGGTGGGGGAAGTAGTGGAGGGTCTCAGGGAACGAACTGACACTGTGGCAGTTGCCTCCAGAACCCTGGAGAGTGTGCATCGCTTGCAGCATGTCATTGACCTCGGCTGAAAATTGGGAGAGGAGCACTTGGAGCAGCACTTGGAGCACTGTTATGTGATTAAGTTTTGCATGTGACCGAACAAAGCCACCACGGAGACTCTCGGTATGATCAAAGTGGCCTTTAAGGAAGAAGCCATGTCCCACGCAATGGTTTTCATATGACACAAACGTTTCAACGATGTCCATGGGAATGTTGAAGATGACGACCACTCTGGGAGACCATCATCAAGCCGAAAGGATCAAAATGTGGAGAGAGTGCAAGAACTTTTAAACAATGACCGTCATCTTAGTACTAGATTAATTTCCGTTTAACTGAGTCAGAGTATGGTGTGGAGGATTGAGATGGAGAATTTGATGATGCGACTAGTGTGTGCCAAACTGGTGCCAAAAGTTTGGTCGGTGGATCAGAAGAAATGGTGCATGACTGTTTGCCAGGAAATGCTCCAAAAGTTAAATTTTGATCCAAACCTTCTGGAGAAAGTGGTTACTGGTGATGAGACCTGGTCTACATATACAATCCTGAGTAGAAGCATCAAAGCTCAGAATGGCACACTGCTTCCTCGCCAAAGCCCAAGAAAGCTTGCATGGACAAGTCGTGTGTGAAGTGCATGCTGATTGGTTTTTTTTTTATGGTAAAGGAGTGATCTCAAGGAGATTGTTGCTCGTGGGCAGACTGTCACAGGTGACTTTTTCACTGGAGTGCTCCTCCGCTTGAGGGACTGAGTTCGCCGCGCCCGCCTGGCGATCAAGGGCGATTGGATTCTCCACCACGACAACGCGCCCGCTCACACCGAAGTTTTGGTCAAGTTCAACGTGACAACACTGCCGCAGCCACCCTACAGCCCCGACTTGGCTCCAAGTGACTTTTTCCTCTTCCCCCGAATCAAGCAGGGCCTAAAAGGGAAGCGATTCGGCTCCATCGACGCCATCCAGCAGGCTTCGACGAGAGTCTTTGACAGCATGAAGCCCAAGGCCATCCAGAAGGGCTACAAACAGTGGAAGACGCGCTGGCAGCGCTGTGTTGATGCTGGGCGCCGACAAGGCATGCTCCATTCATTCATGAGACATGGAACGTAGGGGTCTACTTCTGGTCAGCTGCAGATTAAATCAGTAATGGTGCTGCAGGATGGGTTGGTAAAAGACAGTGCAAGGGAATCTTTCAGTCTCTAATTTTATCCTAAGACTGCGAGAATGCCCTGTGACTCGCTCTGCATAGAGACAGGTCGTAAATTATGCTCTAAGCTCAAAGTGCTAGAAATATGTAGATTGCTGCCTGGTATACTTATATGATTTATTGATTCGAGAATTAACAATGAGTGGGCGTTCTACACAGTCATCTATCTACATTCGCAATGATTCTCGCAATGAGGATGTTCGGTTTAGCAATGATACTGAAATTGGAAAGCATACAGTCGCATCATTGGTTGGTGTTGAAATTACTGTGAGACTGCTAAAATTGTTCACACCATCAACTGTGATGCTTGTTATTACAGCACATCGACGGTGTCTTTTCCATCCCATCCATCCACTGCTACACTGTTCGGTACCACATAATGATTGACTGACATCGCTTGTTTGAGATGGATAAAGAGTTTTGGTGGATGGGCAACTCCTTCCGGGGGTGGCTAGCAATGAAACAGTGATCGCATACATGACTGCAATATAAGGAACCAATCGAAATGGAACACAGAGTCATCAGGATTGTCACTAAGACAGATGAGTTAAATGTAGAGGTCGTCAATCACCTTTGGAGAGTATTTTGGCAACGCTACACAACGCTGCCAAACTATTACAGTTTCCTTATGTTGTAACTGTCTTTTATTTAAAATCATCTAGTGTTTGTTGTATGTTATGGTAGCAGCAGCACAACATGATTTACACTGTGTGACGTCCAGTTTTCGTGAGAGACAATGGATCAGAACTTGTTAATGTCAGTTTAGAACCTGACACAGACCTTGAAGTTGTGGTGGAAGAAACAAAATGTATAGCAGTGTACAAAGCCTGTTACAGTAGAAAAAAAGCAATGTTGCAAACAAAGACACAGGGTCACAGGGAGCGTCTCTTGAGACATAGTATCGTTTGTGGGACACGGTCATCCTCCTGCGCCGGCCGAAGTGGCCGTGCGGTTAAAGGCGCTGCAGTCTGGAACCGCAAGACCGCTACGGTCGCAGGTTCGAATCCTGCCTCGGGCATGGATGTTTGTGATGTCCTTAGGTTAGTTAGGTTTAAGTAGTTCTAAGTTCTAGGGGACTAATGACCTCAGCAGTTGAGTCCCATAGTGCTCAGAGCCATTTTGAATCATCCTCCTGCACTGCTGGCAATGCAACTTTAAACTGGTCTGTGCAATAGATCAATACCTATATATTTAATAGGATGTTCACATGTGCTCAGTGTCAGCACACAGACGGTATTTGTCTTCGATATATGGTAGGAGAGAGATACAGTAAAAATCTTATTGAGTTCTCTATCAGATGAAGTTAGTGGAGCTTTAATGACCATCATCAGATCTGTTTCATAAAAACAAAGCCCTTAATGTACTGTAGCCGTAATGGCATCGTCAAATGTTAAATGCGGAATCAGCAGTTTTTATGAAACAGATCTAATGATGGTCATTAAAGACCGAAACCGGTAATCTGTTAAACAAAAAGATTGTGACCATAGGCGAAAATTAAAGGAAACTTATTAGAATGAAAATTTTGTAGCAACCGGAGAACAATATTCATTCTCAGCGGAGAAAACTGTTCAAATGTCAAAGTGTTATGGGACCGTTACTTTTCACAAAATGCTTAAATGACTTAGTAGACGTCGGACGTCGAAAGTTCCATGATGTTTTTCGCGGATGATGCTGTTGTACACAGTGAAGTCGCAACGCTAGAAAAGGTCGCGAAATGCAGGAAGACCTGCAGAGGGTCAATGCTTGGTGGAGTTAGTACCAATAGATCAACAATATAAACAAATGCAACGTACTGCATATATATAGACCCAAATACCCGTTATGGTACGATAATAAGACTGCAGAAAGATCACCGGAAGCAGCTATTTGCATAAATTATCTATGAGTATGCGTACAGAGAGATTGAAAGGGGAACGACCGAATAAAATTAATCGCGGGTAAGGCAGATGCCAGACTGAGATTCAATGGAAGAATCCTCAGGAGATGTAGTCCGTCAACAAAGACATAGCTTACAAAACACGCTTTCGACCAATATCTGGGATCTGTGCCAGACTGGATTGATAGAGGAAATAGGAAAGATCCACAGGAGAGCAGGTGCAGTTAGTAGGCACCGAGATCCTCAGCAAGTCCATTGGCATTAGAAGTGTTCTGCATCACGGTGCGGTTTACTTTTAAAGTTCTGAGAGCATACGTTCGTAGAAGAGTAAGTAAAAATGGCTCTGAGCACTATGGGACTTAACATCTATGGTCATCAGTCCCCTAGAACTTAGAACTACTTAAACCTAACTAACCTAAGGACATCACACAACACCCAGCCATCACGAGGCAGAGAAAATCCCTGACCCCGCCGGGAATCGAACCCGGGAACCCGGGCGTGGGAAGCGAGAACGCTACCGCACGACCACGAGATGCGGGCGAAGAGTAAGTAAACATATCGCTTACACCCACGTATATCTCTGAATAAGACCATGAAGAGAAAATAAGAAAGAGATTCAAACCCACGCGGAGGCTCACCAGCAGTCGTTCTTCACGCAAACCAATGGCAACTGCCACAACAAAGGTGGGGAGTGACGGTGGTATACATAGTACCCTCCACCACACACCTCAAGGTAGCTTGCGGAGTATACATGTAGAAGTAAATGACGATGTTACTACGAGGTAACTTGAATGTGAGTGAGATCAGCCAAAGGAGTCTGCTGCAAATACCACATCCCAATACGTTTCATCCTTACCACATTTCCTTCGCCAACAGTTTCAAGACAGCGACTTTCAAAGTCAGTTACAGTTTTCCGAATTGTCAACGAAAACTGCAAAGTGATGCGGCGTTTCTACATAAGATTTTGTTTACGGTTGATACTTCATTAACAAAACAAGGGCAAATCAATCTCTGCGCTGCTGGTAAGTTGAGCAACGTCCCTTGAAGAGAGAACTGGACAAACAACGTCCTTCGTCTGTCAATGAGTGGTGTGAGATTTACAGGAATCACACGATTTTTCAGTGTTTTATTGACGGGACATGAAATAGCCACAAGTATCTACAGTTGCCATTACATATGTTGCCGCAGCTATTGCACGACATAACACTGAAAATACGGCAAGGCTTGTGTGGTACTAACATGACGAATGTCCTGCACATTCCACACAGATAGTTAAAGTCCTTCTTAACAGAACATTTGGAGACCTTTCGGGAAAAAGAAGGATCATAAGGGAGATGTAGATTTACGTAACAAATTTATATTTCCAGATATACAGTCCTCATGAAGAGGTATTTCCGATACTTTGCTCATTTTAGAATGTCATATACGCTTGATCACCTTTCGTACCTATTTGAGCAGAGTAGTGCGAGCGCATGCTCTTTCTGCCTTTCTGTATCTCTCTCTCTCTCTCTGGTGAAACACTGCTGGAAGAGACATTTTCTGGTCCTCTTGACATGAGAAACACACATGATTGTTAGTATTAAAACCTTAGATGACTGTGTAAAGTACAAAGATGCTCTGGAATCTGTTACGAGGGTAATCCCAAAAGTAAGGTCTCCTATTTTTTATAAGTACATGGACCTGTTTATTTCTACAATGGTTTATATCAGTTTACAGCTTGAACATATAGCTATTTTTCGACATCATTTCCATTTCTGTCGATGCATTTTTGTAGACGCTGTGGCAGTTTTTGTATGCCCATGTCATACCAGCTCGTCGCCATGCTGTTCAGGAAGTTATGAAACTCTTCTTTCACCTCATCGTCGGAGATGAATCTCTTTCCAGCCAAATGTTCTTTTAAGCAAGCGAACAGGTGATAGTCACTGGGCGCCAAGTCAGGACTATACGGTGGGTGGGTGATAAGGTTCCACTGAAACTGTTGCAGGAGGGCAACGGTTTGCCGAGCGATGTGCCGGGCGTTGTCATGGAGAATGTGTACGCCCTTGCTCAACATTCCTGTTCTCCGGTTCTGAATTGCCCGTTTGAGTTTTTTCAGAGCCTCACTGTACCTGTGAGCGTTAATTGTGGTCCCAGCGCTTCAGCTCCGACGACGAGGTGAAAGAAGAGGTTCATAACTTTCTGAACAGCGTGGCGGGGAGCTGGCATGACATGGGCATACAAAAACTGCCACAGCGTCTACAAAAATGCATGAACATAAATGGTGATTTGGTGATTATGTCGGAAAATAGCTGAATGTTCAAGCTGTAAACTGATGTAAACCATAGTAGAAATAAACAGGTCTATGTACTTACAAAATAATAGGAGACATTACTCTCGGGATTACCCTCGTATATCACTGACATCGGTATTTGTTAAAAAAATACAAGTGGTACTACCAGATTCCTCTATTTTCTTGAGCTTTCAAGTAAAAATCTTCGCAGACGAGACACGTTTCTACTCACCTACAGCCCTGTGGAGATGGTATCACTTAAGATGGATTGCTAAGATGGATGACTGTTACGATCTTACATCACGTGGCGTCCTGTTTTTTGGCGGCACGATCGTGCACTTCCCACCGAGTGGTTAATACGTGATTAATGTGATCACAACCAACGTGCAGTGCGGCATTTGTAGCTGGTAGTGGAAGACCGCAGTTTTTAATGAACAATAGGAAGGAATACCGTACCTCAATACCACACTCACAACCACTATTTTTAATACGTGTATAGTTTTAACGTAATAATCGACACAGCGACACTCACAAGAAAAACACGTGTATCCATCCCGGAATCTTCGCTTAATGTTGGTTATCTTGTTATTGTTTGGTACTACCAGGTGCACGTCATTGGGGAAGTCTTC
Organism: Schistocerca piceifrons; assembly: GCF_021461385.2. Classification (NCBI taxonomy): domain Eukaryota; kingdom Metazoa; phylum Arthropoda; class Insecta; order Orthoptera; family Acrididae; genus Schistocerca; species Schistocerca piceifrons. The sequence continues at coordinate 237,649,672 of NC_060140.1, forward strand.
TGCTCACCACAGTGTGTGGCACTTGCTAGCTCAGTGTGTGTTTAAGGACTGCTGGATGATGTTAAGTGCTTATTTTGTAGTACATTCCACGCAAGATTCAACGCTCTCGGTTCAGTATTCATTGTAGCAAGCCTTAGTTCATACCACGAGAGTCAGTTTATACTTATTTATCCGGAGATTTCTTTGATTTTAGCACAGTATCTGCTGTTTATACTGGTTGAGGTCACAATATTCGTTTTAAAAGCTTAAAACTGCATCCCTTACACGATGTGAGGTGAAGTCTGTCGGTACTATATTCGTTGTAGCAGGTATAAGAATCACACGAATATACGATAGTAATACTTCATGCAGCATATGAGTGTTTGTGGTTATTCATGAGCTGAGATTACAGCAGTCGAGCTGTTAAGAATGACAACACTTTCGGCAGACGCACAGTGTGTTACTCCACAAGGAGCAAGTGCGCTGTGTTAAATTTCTTCACCGTCTATTCATCCACTGTCTACACCAACATCCCTAAATGATTGTGTGTGCGAATTCTTTCCAGAAGATGTTTCAAAAATCCACGGATGTACCTAGAGCGTTGTTAACAGGCATTTTACTTACGTGGATGTTCCTAGAGGTGACATGATATGAGGCATCCTGTCTCATCCTGCCACAGTATACAAGAACACACAGACGCATACCAAAAGCTGTTAATCAGTACAGGGAACGTCTGAAACCTCTACCAGAGAACCTCCGGACGGTTTACATGAGGAGGCGGAATAAACGCATGCGATATCGGGATACAACCGAATGCAGCGGCGGAAACTGCCTTCCATCTGTCAGGGGGTAGAACGGGCTGATCGGCGTACGGTGAGACGAGTAGTATAAAGATCCGAGTGTATCTCATTTACGCGGGACGTATTATTTCAATATTTTTTCCTGCATAAAACTGATTTTACTTACCCCAGGGCTGGCACGCGCAGAACGTTTGAAAGCGCACCGCTGTTCGTCTGTGACGGCTAGTCAGGCGTTTCGCTCTTTTTCGGGGGACCAGCCTTCCCGAGAAATCGAGAAATACGTTTACCATTGTGCAGGGAGCGTCCTATTCTGTAGACTTTTGTCCATTTGTGACTGATTTGCGCAGACTGAAAACAGTATATCACAACCAGAGAATGGCTCTCTTTGTGTACTTTATCAGCGACAGTGTAAAACAGGCCTGTATTTTTACTACGGTGAGGAGGAAGGGATGGGGTGCGGGCAGTTTGGAGATAAGACTGATTCTAAGCTGGTTAGTCCGTGACCGCACATTGAGGTGAACACACGTGCAGCTGCCGCCAGTCCCTCCTGATGCGATCTTGTGAGGTCAGTTTTCGTGGTACATGTGTTATTACAATACTGTTTCCTTCTTTTCTTTTTTCTTTAATTTGTGGTAAAGTCTTATATGACGAAACTGCTGAGGTCATCGGTCCCTAAGCTTACACACTAATTAATCTAACTTCAACTAACATACGCTAACAATGACACACACACCCATGCTTGAGGGGGGATTCCAACCTCCGACGGGGGAAGCCGCGCGGACCGTGACAACACGCCCTGGACCTCGAGGCTATAATGTTTTTTGTTATTCTCAATATGCATGTTATGTTATGACCCGTTGTTTACGAGTTACGCGTTTTTCACGACAATTTCGATGTGTAATTAGAACAGTGAAGCAATTTCCATCAGTTCTGATAGTGTGTATTGGCTTTCCTACACTCCAGTGATAGCTTACTGCCATATCCCTTCTTACCATGTATCAGTGTTAAAGTTACTCAGCAGCTATACCAAGGTGGCCTCTCGTAGGGCAGTGGAATGGGACAAGGCTGTCGAGATATAAAGGGAGCACAGTTTGTTTGAATTTCGAGCACCAGGGCTGCAAGGTGTTTGTCGAGTAGGGGCCACAGCAATGAAGCGGGAGGCGTCTGTAGCAAACAACCGCGTCAAACAGCAAGACACACATGCGGTCGGTAAAAACGGGCGATGATGGGCGTGCTAAACTGTGAATTGAACGGCCATTTCAGAAGCGCGAAGTTGTGAAACAGATCTCCAGTCCATCCCACTGCACCACCATTATTTTCTGAAAACTCCGGACTCTCTGTGACCAAAATGGTACTGAAAGAGAGGATGACAGACTAAAGGCCGAAATACTATATGTCTTTTTCCAAAGCTGTTTCACAGAGGAAGACTGCACTGTAGTTCCTTCTCTAGATTGTCGCACAGATGACAAAATGGTAGATATCGAAACAGACGACAGAGGGATAGAGAAACAATTAAAATCACTCAAAAGAGGAACGGCCGCTGGACCTGATTTGATACCAGTTCGATTTTACACCGAGTACTCGAAGGAACTTGCCCCCCTTCTTGTAGCGGTGTACCGTAGGTCTCTAGAAGAGCATAGCGTTCCAAAGGATTGGAAAAGGGCACAGGTCATCCCCGTTTTCAAGAAGGGACGTCGAACAGATGTGCAGAACTATAGACCTATGTCTCTAACTTCGATCAGTTGTAGAATTTTGGAACACGTATTACGTTCGAGTATAATGACTTTTCTGGAGACTCTGTAGGAATCAGCATGGGTTTCGAAAAAGACGGTCGTGTGAAACCCAGCTCGCGCTATTCGTCCATGAGACTCAGAGGGCCATAGACACGGGTTCACAGGTAGATGCCGTGTTTCATGACTTCCGCAAGGCGTTCGATACAGTTCCCCACATTCGTTTAATGAACAAAGTTAGAGCATACGGAAGAATATCAGACCAATTGTGTGATTGGATTGAAGAGTTCCTAGATAACACAACGCAGCATGTCATTCTCAATGGAGAGAAGTCTTCCGAAGTAAGAGTGATTTCAGGTGTGCCGCAGGGGAGTGTCATAAGGGCCGTTGCTATTCACAATATACATAAATGACCTTGTGGATAACATCGGAAGTTCACTGAGGCTTTTTGCGGATGATACTGTGGTATATCGAGAGGTTGTAACAATGGAAAATTGTACTGAAATGCAGGAGGATCTGCAGCGAATTGACGCATGGTGGAAGGAATGGCAATTGAATCTCAATGTAGACAAGTGTAATGTGCTGCGAATACATAGAAAGAAAGATCCATTATCATTTAGCTACAATATAACAGGTCAGCAACTGGAAGCAGTTAATTCCATAAAATTATCTGCGAGTAGGTATTAGGAGTGATTTAAAATTGAATGATCATATTAAGTTGATCGTCGGTAAAGCAGATGCCAGACTGAGATTCATTGGAAGAATCCTAAGGAAATGCAATCCGAAAACAAAGGAAGTATGTTACAGTGCACTTGTTCGCCCGCTGCTTGAATACTGCTCACCAGTGTGGGATGCCTACCTGATAGGGTTGATAGAAGAGATAGAGAAGATCCAACGGAGAGCAGTGCGCTTCGTTACAGGATCATTTAGTAATCGCGAAAGCGTTACGGAGATGATAGATAAACTCCAGTGGAAGACTCTGCAGGAGAGATGCTCAGTAGCTCGGTACGGGCTTTTGCTGAAGTTTCGAGAGGAGTCAAGCAGTATATTGCTTCCTCCTACGAATATCTCGCGACCATGAGGATAAAATCAGAGAGATTAGAGCCCACACAGAGGCGTACCGACAATCCTTCTTTCCACAAACAATACGAGACTGGAATTGGAGAACCGATAGAGGTACTTAAGGCAACCTCCGCCACACATCGCCAGGTGGCTTGCGGAGTATGGATGCAGATGTAGATGTAGATGTAGATGTAGAAAGTACTCCCCCTACGCTTGTCCTTCCATTCCTCGTGTAGGAGGCTACAGACACAGTCATCAGCTATTAAACTCCTCTATGTCCGACACCAACATGTCAGTTGAACACATTTCCCGTCTAAAATAAAGGTAGTACCTTCCACTCCAGCCTTTTTCCCGCCAATTCACAAGCGGAGTAGATAGACTTATTTCGACTTGTAGGTAAAAGGCTCATCCTATGTAGAGTTACTGCTTATTTTGAGTACATCTGCTACTAATTTCGAGTAGTATTGCGATTTTTTTTCCTGCAGGATAACACCAGTTGTATGACATCGCCAGTTTTCGAACTGTATTACGATTTTAGGCGCTTGTTGTGTAGCATTACGCATATAGATGTGTCATTAGTACCGATCTATATCCTTAATTGCGTAATTAGGATCGATCTTTACTTCAGTTTCCCGCACAAAATAAATTAAGTACCACCTGACCTCACTCTCCTGCAGCTGGACAGAGACTGACCGTTCCCTGCCATTTCCGGTGGTGGGTTGGCAGTGGGGCGTGGGTGACCTCATAGGAGTGGGGGAGAGGATAGGGGGAGTCCAGCAGTGCCCTCTGGTGGTGGTATTGTGAATCAGGGCTCCAAAACGTGAAATTTGCACCATTTTTTAATTTGATGCTATTTTCTGAAATTGCCGCCATTTTTTAAATTTGTCCTCTTTTGAATTTGCACAATCAATTTAATTAATTTGCATATGAATTTAGTTGTGATGTCGCCACGTCTGCATCCCAGGGGGAGAGGAGGTGGGAGGAACACCCAAGAAGAGCCGCTGTCTTGCGTAAATTTGGCAACAGTGCATACTGGGCCAGCATGAAGTTTGGCTCTCTACTTGTCCTGTGCTAGCCTCTTCATCTGCAGGTGTTGGAACCTAGATTAATCTGAAGCAGCCTAGGTCTCCCCCTACATTTTACTCCACACACTTCCCTCAGTTGCCAAATTAATTATTCTTGATGCCCTGGAAATGTCTGATCAGTGTATCCATCCCTTGGGCATGCTCTTTTCTCACTGATTCGATTCAGTACCCGTTCATTAGGTGTCTTACCTACTCATCGGAAACATCCTTGTGTAGCATCGCATTTCTAGAACTTCTATCCTCTTCTTGTCTCAACTAGTTACCACCCACGTTCACTTCCATACAGTGATACACTCCCTACAGATAAGTTAGAAACCGACTATCCCTGACATTTTACCGGTAAAGTAACAAATTTCTCTTTTTGAGGAACAGTATTCTTGTTATTGTCAGTCTGCATTTTATATCTTCTCTACCTTTTCTATCATCAGTCATTCTGCTGCCAAAATATCAAAACAGTATACATAACATTCTGCTTCTGATTACTTAATGTGATTACCCCAGCTTCTGCTGACTTAATTTGACAATATTCCGTCACCATTTATTACTGTTGTTCTTGTTCGTATTGTAAACTGATTTCAAGACAGGACCCATTCCGTTCAAATGATCTTCAAAGTCCTTTGCAATCGCTGACAGAATTACAATGTCATTGGCAAACTTTAAAATTTTGTTTATTCCCACTACACTTAAATTAGGAACCCCCTATCCCATTTAGAAGCCTCTCTTTGGCTTCCTCTACTGCTCGCTCTTTGTACAGATAAAATAACATTCCTTTCTGAATTAACCACTATGTTGGCCTTGATGCTTTTCCAGACGATAACATGTTGGCTTGGATGACATGGAATGTAGCAGAGAGTACAGAATTTCTTTCTCAGGTTCCTTATGGGACTTCGGTGCCAGACAAGCCGTTTACTCTGTCTACAAGAAGAAGGAAGAAGCTCAATGTAGACGAGTATCTTTACATATGGGCCAAAGTAGAGAATAGAAATTGTAAAATAAAGATCACTGGTGACTATGTTCTATTATACACAGTAAATTTCCTTCTTTCCTCTTTCCTTATCTCTCTGAATTGTAATGGCACTCTACTTGTGTACAGGGTGAATCACTACAACTTGCACCGCAAATACTGAGGAAATGGAAAGTACTGTTGATGTGCGGTTTTCACAGAATGGATCCGTAGTCAGGGTCTCGCATTGTTAGCCAGTAAACAGTTTGTAATAATACATAGGAATTGCGTTTTCTGACAAACATACACATTTAAATGGAACACATACACATTTAAATGGAACACTTCCTCTTGATATCAACAAACTAAAAGTAGGATAAATCAAAATGTTGTTAGTGTTTGTTGCAGGATTGTAGTGCGAGTCGTTTGCGAGATTTCGTATTTTCCAACATTCCCACGCCGACACTTGCACAATACCTGCTCTAGCACACACCAAAGAACAACACAAATGTGTGCGCTAGTTATGTGGTATTCTAACCAATAACGAGAGATTTGACTATCACGGGTTGTGTTCAAATGACCACCGGCAGTGGCAATACATACTTCCAGCCTAGTGTGGAACGACTGCTCCACACATGCTAGCATTTCAGCGGAGATGTCCAAACAGGCTGCAATAACACGTCGTTGAATGTCATGAGGACTGGTTGTTATGTCCTTATAGACAGTGTCTATTAGCTTTCCCCACAGAAAAAGTCTACAGCCGTCAAACTTGGGGAACAGGCCGGTCAAGGTAAAGGTCTACAGCGTCCAATCCCACGATTTGGAAACAATTCGTGAAGGCATGCTGTGGTGCTTCGTGCACTATGGGCTGGACGTCCATCATGTTGGTACCACGGGTTCCTCTTAGTCTTAAGAGGAACGTGTTCCATCATCCGTGGAAGATGGCCTGTTACTTATACGCATTCAAACCTGGGAAACAGGCCGGCCAAGGTACAGGTCCACAGCGTCCAATCCCGCGATTTGGAAACAATTCGTGAAGACATGCTGTGGTGCTTCGTGCACTATGGGCTGGACATCCATCATGTTGGTACCACGGGTTCCTCTTAGTCTTAAGAGGAACGTGTTCCATCATCCGTGGAAGATGGCCTGTTACTTATACGCATTCAAACCTGGGGAACAGGCCGGCCAAGGTACAGGTCCACAGCGTCCAATCCCGCGATTTGGAAACAATTCGTGAAGACATGCTGTGGTGCCTCGTGCACTATGGGCTGGACATCCATCATGTTGGTACCACGGGTTCCTCTTAGTCTTAAGACGAACGTGTTCCATCATCCGTGGAAGATGGCCTGTTACTTATACGCATTCAAACCTGGGGAACAGGCCGGCCAAGGTACAGGTCCACAGCGTCCAATCCCGCGATTTGGAAACAATTCGTGAAGACATGCTGTGGTGCTTCGTGCACTATGGGCTGGACATCCATCATGTTGGTACCACGGGTTCCTCTTAGTCTTAAGAGGAACGTGTTCCATCATCCGTGGAAGATGGCCTGTTACTTATACGCATTCAAACCTGGGGAACAGGCCGGCCAAGGTACAGGTCCACAGCGTCCAATCCCGCGATTTGGAAACAATTCGTGAAGACATGCTGTGGTGCTTCGTGCACTATGGGCTGGACATCCATCATGTTGGTACCACGGGTTCCTCTTAGTCTTAAGAGGAACGTGTTCCATCATCCGTGGAAGATGGCCTGTTACTTATACGCATTCAAACCTGGGGAACAGGCCGGCCAAGGTACAGGTCCACAGCGTCCAATCCCGCGATTTGGAAACAATTCGTGAAGACATGCTGTGGTGCTTCGTGCACTATGGGCTGGACATCCATCATGTTGGTACCACGGGTTCCTCTTAGTCTTAAGAGGAACGTGTTCCATCATCCGTGGAAGATGGCCTGTTACTTATACGCATTCAAACCTGGGGAACAGGCCGGCCAAGGTACAGGTCCACAGCGTCCAATCCCGCGATTTGGAAACAATTCGTGAAGACATGCTGTGGTGCCTCGTGCACTATGGGCTGGACATCCATCATGTTGGTACCACGGGTTCCTCTTAGTCTTAAGACGAACGTGTTCCATCATCCGTGGAAGATGGCCTGTTACTTATACGCATTCAAACCTGGGGAACAGGCCGGCCAAGGTACAGGTCCACAGCGTCCAATCCCGCGATTTGGAAACAATTCGTGAAGACATGCTGTGGTGCTTCGTGCACTATGGGCTGGACAGCCTTCATGTTGGTACCACGGGTTCCTCTTAGTCTTAAGAGGAACGTGTTCCATCATCCGTGGAAGATGGCCTGTTACTTATACGCATTCAAACCTGGGGAACAGGCCGGCCAAGGTACAGGTCCACAGCGTCCAATCCCGCGATTTGGAAACAATTCGTGAAGACATGCTGTGGTGCTTCGTGCACTATGGGCTGGACAGCCATCATGTTGGTACCACGGGTTCCTCTTAGTCTTAAGAGGAACGTGTTCCATCATCCGTGGAAGATGGCCTGTTACTTATACGCATTCAAACCTGGGGAACAGGCCGGCCAAGGTACAGGTCCACAGCGTCCAATCCCGCGATTTGGAAACAATTCGTGAAGACATGCTGTGGTGCTTCGTGCACTATGGGCTGGACATCCATCATGTTGGTACCACGGGTTCCTCTTAGTCTTAAGAGGAACGTGTTCCATCATCCGTGGAAGATGGCCTGTTACTTATACGCATTCAAACCTGGGGAACAGGCCGGCCAAGGTACAGGTCCACAGCGTCCAATCCCGCGATTTGGAAACAATTCGTGAAGACATGCTGTGGTGCTTCGTGCACTATGGGCTGGACATCCATCATGTTGGTACCACGGGTTCCTCTTAGTCTTAAGAGGAACGTGTTCCATCATCCGTGGAAGATGGCCTGTTACTTATACGCATTCAAACCTGGGGAACAGGCCGGCCAAGGTACAGGTCCACAGCGTCCAATCCCGCGATTTGGAAACAATTCGTGAAGACATGCTGTGGTGCTTCGTGCACTATGGGCTGGACATCCATCATGTTGGTACCACGGGTTCCTCTTAGTCTTAAGAGGAACGTGTTCCATCATCCGTGGAAGATGGCCTGTTACTTATACGCATTCAAACCTGGGGAACAGGCCGGCCAAGGTACAGGTCCACAGCGTCCAATCCCGCGATTTGGAAACAATTCGTGAAGACATGCTGTGGTGCTTCGTGCACTATGGGCTGGACATCCATCATGTTGGTACCACGGGTTCCTCTTAGTCTTAAGAGGAACGTGTTCCATCATCCGTGGAAGATGGCCTGTTACTTATACGCATTCAAACCTGGGGAACAGGCCGGCCAAGGTACAGGTCCTCAGCGTCCAATCCCGCGATTTGGAAACAATTCGTGAAGACATGCTGTGGTGCTTCGTGCACTATGGGCTGGACAGCCAGCATGTTAGTACCACAGGTTCCTCTTAGTCTGAAGCGGAACGTGTTCTATCATCCGTGGAAGATGGCCTGTTATTTATACGCATTCAGTTTTCTGTCTACGAAAAACGGGTCTACGAGCCGATGGTTCACTATCCCATACCACTCGTCTACACTCCATGGTTGCTGACGTTCCACCAGATGAAGCCGATAGGGATTGTCAGTAGAGCAATAATGTATATTTCGACTGTTTGCCTGGACAGGATTGGTAAATGTGGCTTCATCGTTAAACAAGGGACATGAGACATTGGAGTACCCTGCCTTAATTGCAATGCACAGAAGTTAACGCGATTCTCATAATCGCTCCTTGCAGCTCTTAATGGAGAGAGATGTAATAGGAGTGGAACCTAAGTCGATGGGAAATGCGTATCACACTTGCCTGACTCATTCTACTTCCTCCTGCAGTGGCGCGGTAAGAAGAAAAATGGAAAGAAGATTCGGTGTAATGTCCCGTCGACATCGAGGTCATTAGAGACGGATCATATGCTCGGATTATGGCAAAGAGCAATCAGTAAAGGAATCAAAAGAAAAATTTCGAGTAGGTATTAAAATCCAGGGACAAGAAATAAAAACTTTGAGGTTCGCCGATGACACTGTAATTCTGTCAGACACAACAAAGGACTTGGAAGAGCAGTTGAATGGAATGGACAGTGTCTTGAAAGGAGGATATAAGATGAACATCAACAAAAGCAAAACGAGGATAATGGGATGTAGTCTAATTAGATTAGAAAAATGAGGCACTTAAAGTAGTAAAGGAGTTTTGCTATTTGGGGAGCAAAATAACTGATGATGGTCGAAGTAGAGAGGATATAAAATGTAGACTGGCAATGGCAAGGAAAGCATTTCTGAAGAAGAGAAATTTGTTAACATCGAGTATAGATTTAAGTGTCAGAAAGTCATTTCTGAAAGTATTTGTATGGAGTGTAGCCATGTATGGAAGTGAAACATGGATGATAAATAGTTTGGACAAGAAGAGAACAGAAGCTTTCGAAATGTGGTGCTACAGAAGAATGTTGAAGATTAGGTGGGTAGATCACGTAACTAATGAGGAGGTATTGAACAGGATTGGGGAGAAGAGAAGTTTGTGGCACAACTTGACTAGAAGAAGGGATCGGTTGGTAGGACATGTTTTGAGGCATCAAGGGATCACAAATTTAGCATTTGAGGGCAGCGTGGAGGGTAAAAATCGTAGAGGGAGACCAAGAGATGAATACACTAAGCAGATTCAGAAGGATGTAGGTTGCAGTAGGTACTGGGAGATGAAGGAGCTTGCACAGGATAGATGCATCAAACCAGTCTCAGGACTGAAGACCACAACAACAACATGGCAAAGATGGGGAAGGAAATGGCAGTGTACTTTCAGAGGAACCATTTCACCATTTGCATGTAGCGATTTAAGGAAATCACAGAAAACCTAAATGTGTAGGGGAGGGGGATTTGAACCGTCGTTCACCCCATTGAGAGTCCAGAGTGCTAACCGCTGCGCCACCGCGCTCGGTGGCTTAGGGGGTGGTGGGGGGGGGGGGGGGTGCAGCTAACGTCCATGTCAAATGCAACAGCAGCAAGAACATTAATTTCCCCCTCTTCTGTCGTCACTTGTTTCCTTCTGTTACGTCGTCTAGGTGCGACACTAGCACTTTCACGTAAGAAGTTGAAGAGGTTGATAAATAATTTCCGAAATGGTTGATGTCTATTGGGATATCTTGGTGCATATACCGTACCAGGACGAACCGCACTCTTCCTAGACTCTTCACACACCATAAACATGTGGCTTTTTCTGTATTGGTAAATCCCATCGCCCACTCACGACCTACTGCTAGCATTATCACACACTAACTGACTAGCAAGCCGCAATGCACTCAAGGAGGACACAAGCACACTGTAAGCAAATATAATAACACCGTAACTAGCAACCACGAAGATTGAATAGCACATACCAATTGTCGCTGTGGAAGCTTTTCAAAATAAGATATCTCCTAAACGACTCGCTCTAGAATCTTCCAACGTACAACAATGGTGTTCTAATTTACTCCACTTTGAGTCTGTTAATGTCAATAAGCATTGTTCCATTTAAAAACTGTATACTTTCACAAAAAATACTGCTTCTACATATTACTTAAGCGTTATTACAATCTATTTATTGACTAATAATATAAGCCCATGACTACCTGAGCATTCTGTGAAATCCGCACATCAACAGCAGTTTCCATTTCTGCAATATCTGTGGTCCAAGATTTATATGATTCACAGTGAATAGCTTTTCACTGCGTGTTTTGTAGCCGTTAAGATAAGATTAGATATTTTAAAGGCAACCCGGACTTTTATCGTGAAGTATTAGTCCCTACGCTCTACTCTACCAAAGAGTGCCTGCTTGATGTGGTACCTGTAACTACGGCAGGTACTTTAGCAGACTTGCAGCGGCACTGGCCACTACGAATAAACTATTGATTGATTGATTGCTCGCACATCCCCAGAGAGCGTTCCGTAACTGCGAACCAATTATGGCTTCCCAGGCCATTAGGATAGGTTCATAATTCATGGCGAGGATGTCGCAAGATCTGCGTTAGCTGTTACGGTAAGCCGTCATACAAGAACGGAAGATAGCACAACAATTGCCAGCGGTGTACTTGCACTTGCAAGGAACCTGGTTTCTGTCAAATTGGCTGAGCACTCTCGCCTCCCAATTTATTGGGCCAGAATAGTTTTAAGGCAACATCTCTCATACTATAATTATTTTTGGTCATCAAAGTGACCATCACAGAAGCTTCTTCGTTTCAAGAAAAACGCCAGGAACGCAGAGATATATTCGGGGAGGTAGTGGGACGTTGGAACCAGCTAAGTAACGGCAACCTAAGAGATCTGGAGAGTCGTCGTCCCCCCCCCCCCCCCCCCAGAACTAGACGGTAAGACAGACTTAACTCTTTGTAGGATTGGCTGATTAGTGTGACAATAGAATATAGTGTCCATCCTGACAGTCTGCTGTTTCCTTACTGCGACTAGATTTTTAAATGGAAGAGTCGCTCACCCCCACTTTTGTCGGTGTCCTAGAGCAGGCAACACGTAACGTTGGTTTCCATCACAGAGGAAGTCGTGGAAAGCCGCCACCCACCACCGGCAGGGCACAACACGGTGAGATGCTACAGCCTACGTAAGGTAGCTGCCCCGCTGATCTTCGCTGTTAACATTTTTCTCTCTCGCTCGTCTCAATCTTATATGGCCTTCACTGATTAAATTTTTGGTCACTTTTATTTTAAATGATGCTTGATAACACCTGAACTTGATACCGAACTGTAGTGAACTCTTTCCTAAAGATTTCGATGTTTAATATTTGTTTTCGGTTCCCAATTAAATACTGAATGCGGAATACATCGCGATTAGGGAGTAGAATTTTGGCTTTTCGCATTGTTATAAGGGGATAACGCCCTTCCTGTTCACCTAAATCCCCATGATTACCTTCGATTAATCAGTGTTGAAAGTCACTGCTTGATCCACTTGTAAAATGTAAACTTTCACAGCCAGAAATTTACCAATTAATAAAACGTTCCGGGCTCTTAAACCCAACGATTTGTCCCTATCTGCAGAGGACATCGCAGGAGATCGAAGCTTCTTGGAGTGTCGGATTCACACACAGGCTCGCTACTGACTGCAGCGAAACTACGTTTTCACGTCTTTCCGCGTATTGTAGTGACGTCACATCTTTTGAAAACCCGAAGCGCAGCTGGCCGTTGTCGACTGCCGTCGTCCGCAGTTGATATTAGCCTATGATGGAAGAGTGGTACACATCCTCTGCAGTACCGAAATACAGATGTCACTCAGTTTAGCGTCGACCTCCTTCATACTGAAATCCCTGGATGTTTCATACTCCCTATGACCTCTCTTTATAACCTTTCATGGTATCCCCTTGCGGTAGCCAATATTTGAGTCCTGTCAGAATGAGTGTGACAGTCTTCTTGCTACAAAGTACGCTCCACTGATCTGCCAATCTCCCCCCTTCTGGAATTTCCCTTGTGCTCTTCTAGTCAGTCATTTTTTGACCATCTTTTTGTAACACTCACATACACCGCCCCACAGATGCAAAGGATCCTATAAATTCCTCCTTTTTCCAGCGGTAGACGAGCTTCCCTGGCAAATTTTAAATGATTTTGTACCTTCTGGGTAGTTTTGTAGATTACCGCCGTATTCCGCTTTTCAGGATCTTTCCTATGTGGTCAGTAACGTCCTTAATGAAAGGTAGAAAAGCTTTCGATTCCACAAGTGCTTGTGCATCGTTATGATTTTTGCACGATGGTCTAAAAGCTCTTTTGACCTCAGCGGACGAATAAACATTCTTGGGCTGTGCATTGATGAGATGTTTTAATTCCGCGTCAAGCAGCTCTGGTTCGAACACTTTCTTGCTCTATCAGCCAACGTTTCTGTAGTGCCTCACTTTTATCGTGGATGGTTGTTCGATCCCCGATGTAAGTTACGGTCTGAGTTCGTGAATTTTCGGTAAACCGTGTGGCCTACATTTCCATCTTCTTTCTTGAAAACTAGCACGTAAAGAAAAATTAATCTTCCGCCTGCCTCTTCATCTATAGTAAATTGGATCTTCCGATGAATCCCGTTGAGATGTTTGTAGAAACAACATAGTTTACACTGAAGGGTCAAAGAAACTGGTACACCTGCTTAATATCGTGTAGGGCCCCCACGAGCACGCAGAATTGCCGCAACACGACGTGGCATGGACTCGAATAATGTCTGAAGTAGTGCTGGAGGGGAACTGACACGCTGGAGCACAGCATGTTGCAAGGCATCCCAGACATGCTCAATAACGTTCATGTCTGCGGAATTTGGTGGCCAACGGAAGTGTTTAAACTCAGAAGAGTGTTCCTGTAGCCACTCTGTAGCAATTCAGGACGTGTGGGGTGTCGCATTGCCCTTACGGAATTAGCCAAGTCCGTTGGAATGTACAACGGACATGAATGGATGCAAATGATCAGACAGGATCCTTACGTATGTATCACCTGTCAGACTCGTATCTAGACGTATCATGAGACCCATATCACTCCCACTGCACACGCCTCACACCATTACAGAGCCTCCACCATCTTGGACAGGCCCCTACTGAAATGCAGGGTCCATGGATTCATGAGGTTGTCTCCATACCCGTACACGTTCCTCCGCTCGATACAATTTGAAACGACACTCGTCCAACTAGGCAACATGTTTTCAGCCATCAACAATCCAATGTCGGTGTTGACGGGACCAGGCGAGGCGTTAAGTTTTGTGTCGTGCAGTGAGTAGCTAAGCATACACGAGTAGGCCTTCGCCTTCGAAAGCCCCATATCGACGATCTTCCATTGAATGTTTCGCACGCTGACACTTGTTGGTTCCCAGCATCGTAATCTGGAGCAATTGGCGGAATTGATACACTTCTGTCACGTTGAACGATTCTCTTTAGTCGTCGTTGGTCCCGTTATTTAGGTACGTTTTCGGCGACAGCGATGTCGGAGATTTCATGTTTTACCGGATTCCTGATATTCACGGTATACTCGTGAAATGCTCGTACGGCGAAATCCCTACTTCGTTGCTACCTTAGAGATGCTGTGTGACACAGTTTGTGCGCCGACTATAACACCACTTTAAAACTCACTTAAATCCTTATAACCTGTCATCGTAGCAGCAGTAACCGATCTAACAGCTGCACCAGACACTTGTTTTATGCACGCGTTGCCGACCGCAGCGCCGCATTCTGCCAGTTTACATATCTCTGTATTTGAATAAGCATGCCTATACCAGTTTGTTTGGCGCTTCAGTATGTCTTTGACACGTCTCCACATAACAAACGTATAATCCACGTACCGAAACCAAATATTCGCCTTGTTGTAGGCAGTTTCCATTGATTACTCCTCGAATTTTTCCACAAAGGAATTCGCTATAACTGGACTTAAAGGGCTTCCCACACCACGCCATCCGTCTGTTCACAGAACCCATCCTTCCATTTTAAATATGTGGTTGTGAGGCAACAGCTGAATCGGATGTTTCTTTCCGATGTTGCAGAACTGTTTAAATATTGCCTGAAAACCACGTATTACAAACGGATCGATGAGCTCTATGAACAGACGGATGGAGTGGCTATGGAAAGTCCCTTAAGCCTAACTACAGCAAATTTCTTTCTGGAAAAATTCGAGGAGCAAGCTGTGGAAACTACCAACAAGAAACAGAATATTTGGTTCCGGACAGTGGATAATGCGTTTGTTTTGTGAAGGCTTGGCAGAGAGGAGCTAGTTCGTTTCCACAAACGTCTCAACGAGATTAATCGGAAAATTCAGTTTGCCATGGACGAAGAGGCAGGTGAAAGATTAAATTTTCTTGATGTGCTAGTTTTCAAGAAAGAAGACGGAAGTATAAGCCACACGGTTTGCCACAATCCCACGCACACAGACCGTTACGTACGTCGGGAGTCGAACCACCTCCCACAACAAAAGCGGGGCGCCATTGAAACGTTGGCGCATAGAGCAAGAAAATGTTCGAACCAGAACTGTTTGACGCGGAACTAAATCATATCAGAATGTATTGCTCAAGAGTGGTCTTTCGTTCGCTGAGGTCAAAAGAGCTTTAAGACCACCGCGCAGAAATCATACCGATGCACAAGCGCTTGTGTAATTGAAAGTTTTTCTGCCTTTCATTAAGAACGTTACTAGACGCCTAGGAGAAATCTTAAAAAACTGAATAACGCGGTAATCTACAAATCCACACAGCAGATACAAAATCACCTAAAATTGGCCAAGGATGCTCGCCGACCGCTGGAAAAAGCAGGAATTTATAGGATTCGTTTTATTTGTGGTGTACTATGAAAAGAAAGTCAAGAAACGACTAGAATGGAGGATATTGATAGTTCAGCTGTTTCGGAACATGTTTTGCAGTCAGGAGACCACCAAATTCATTTTCACGGGATTCAAGAATTGGGAGCCACAAGCGGATACCGTGAAAGACTATACAGAGAGGCCATAGAGATTGTAAGGCACCCCAGGAATTTCAATAGGAAGGAGGAGTACGTGATTCTGGTGTTGAAGTAGATGTGTAAGAGTCTTCCACCATGGGGTGACAGCAACAGCGGACGACGACAGGCGACAAAGGCCAATTTCGCCCGTGTATTCAAAACTTGTGACGTCACGCCACTGCGCATAAGCACACGTAAACGGAATTTTGATGCAGTCAGTAGCTGGTCTGAGTGTGAATCGGACACTCAAAGAAGCTACGATCCGAGATGAAAATAGTTCCCAAAATGGAGACGAAGCTTTGGATTTAAATGTGAAATCGATTTGACCACGGCAGTTTAATAGCGCGGAGTTTTATTAATTTCTTGATTCACACCTGCAAGTAAGATTGAGTCAGATATTTTCAGTGTGACAAGACATATCACCGTCGCTAGATGCCATTTGTCAGAGGGAACGGTGGGCAGGCGGGGTGTAGCAATACAAGCGGGTTTCCCAAAAAGATCCATTGTGTAAGCCGCCAGGAAAGTGACCGCGGGTACTGTCTGGTGATTCAAGTGGAGAACTGCAGACTGCGCGGAAACGTTGCCAGAGTTCATGTGCTTTACTCTGGCCCCATCTAGAGACTTTTCAAAGTGAGATCGAAATGGCTGGTATTCTGTAACCAAGACTTACAGGAGGGAGTAACTCAGCGTGGATCGTTCACTGGGTAGCATTGCTACTTGAGCCCATGAATGACAATATGATACGGTGGAAAGTTCAGCATCAGTGACAAGACAACAGAATGAGGAGCTTACAAAGTGTCTCGTTTTGTGGGAAGGTATGTGAGGTACCTCTACTAAACTTCTGCCCTGGAATGTTCTATGGCACAGAACCACCCTTCAGTAACACTGGCGTGAAATTAAACCTAACGGAATATTTATACGAAAATTACTAATTTGGACCCCACTGAACTTTCCCTGTAGTGACGTGCACGGTCGGATATCAGCTACACTTTCTGTGAATATTTTCTCAAACACACATACAACAAAACATTCGGGACAAAAATTGGTCTTTCATATTAAATCTCCATGAATAAATAAAACGTGATCGTAGTCACCTTTGTATTAACATGGACTAAAAAACAATTATCCAGCTGGATTCACATACCTTTGAATAAATTTACTTATGGCTTTCGCAGGTCTAGATGACCGTGACGGCAGTACCCTCGGCTTCTTTTGACAGATTTCCTGAATCAGTATAGTGGTCGTAAAAATGGTCCACATGTTTTTCAGTAATCGTCATGCATGAACCTCCAGCTTTTGGAAACTCATAGTTATGCAGTAATGATACGATACAGGCTCTCAAATACAAAAAAAAAGTTGTTCAAATGGCTCCGAGCACTAAGGGACTTAACATCTGAGGTCATCAGTCCCCTAGAACTTAGAACTACTTAAACCTAACTAGCCTAAGGACATCACATATCCTGTCCGAGGCAGGATTTGAACCTGCGACCATAGCGGTCGCGCGGTTCCGGACTGAAGCGCCTAGAACCGCTCGGCCACAGCTTCAAATACAAAAATTTCATTTCATGTGCTTTGGCCTCGACTTGACAGTTGGTATATTAACAGGAACGACTCCTGCTGTTCACAGCGTGTGATTTATAAGATCCCTACTCTTGGTCTACAAATTCATTTGATGCTGCATGATGAGTCGCTTTTCAGAATGACTCGCACTCTTCATATTACCAATCTCAGTACTTCACGAAAAAGAAGCCAACCACCTCCACATGTACTCCGATGTGGGGCGCCTTGCAAGACATACTCTATAAATGGGTTCCTAAGCTATACCAGCGACGACAAAGCTCAACAGCTGAGATTGCGTCAGATACGTAACCAGGGCGTGGACACAAAACAAGGACCAGCGAAAACATAACTCGGGAAAACATGCAGCTTAGGTGTGGCCAATCACATCAGTACAAACGAACATCAGTAACGCTAAGAACAAGCAAAAAAGTTGACCAATTCTAGGAAAAAAAGACCTGTACTCTCTGAACTGGGAGTAGGATGACAAATGTTCTGTCTCCAACAGACATCAAAAAAGGTAGAATGGAAGGAGCACACCTCCATGTCACTTAGTTTCATTGCAGAAATTATTCTTGTGAATCTCCAACACATTTTCTCATTTTATTTATCAATATAGTAGAAATAGCAAGCAAGTATGGAAATTATACATTACAATCATATTCTTTCGAACTGAATGACTCACATTCAATTAATTACAGCAACCCTTGGATGACACAAATCATTAGTCAACGGCAAACATGTTCTTAGACTAAAATCGCTACTAAACAAACTAAACAACAAATTAAACAAAGTAATCCTATCCTAATTTGAGTCCGTAACAACAACCCGTTAATGATATGCTGGGTTCTCATTACGGTGCTCGTCTGACGGATTTTGAGATCGCACCTCTAAAATTTCTTCTTCCTGATGTCTCCTATACCGATCTCCCCTGTTTCGCTTGAAACTCCGATTGTTGTTCCTCCAGTTGTTTGTTCACTCAGACCGTCGTACTTCTGAATGCTGTTGCGCATAAACATGTGCTTCTGATGATTGGTCTCTGTTGATTTTCTCGTATAGTAGTCTCTATCTGACGACTCGTGAAAGTTTCCATTATGATTCCTTCTCTTTTCTCTCGTATTTAGTGATTCATAGGTGAACTCCGTCTCTCTGAGAAAACTTTTAATTCCCTCAAATTATCTCCACATCTTCCCACAAGTACTCGTTAATAATTGAATTGTAATTTCATGCAGCAGAAGCGGATTATTTCCCTTGTGTTACATCGTTCGTCCCAAAATTGATTCTTCTTTACTAATGATCAAAGAGTTTCACAGGGTTTCTTAATCGCAATGATTTTACATCCATACACATCACTGTCTCTTCTTGCCTTCTGTCCTGAGTCTCACGTGCGCAACAATAATGAGGAAAGCATCTCTGAATTCTTATGCATTCTACGGGTGGCTGCAATACCCCACATGTTCTCGGCTACCAGCCCTTCCCTATGTCTTCAGATAAATTCTAATTTGTATCCTAAAAGCGAAGAAGGTAGCATCTGTCTATCAAATTCAGCTATCCAAGGCTTACGATGTAATGTATTGAGACTGTCTCAATATTTACAGAAACTCTCCATGTTCAAATACGTGCCAATTCCTAAGGGACCAAACTGCTGAGGTCTTCGGTCCCTAGACTTACTCACTACTTAAACTAACTTATGCTAAGTGCAATACACACATCCATACCCGAGGGAGGACTCGAAACTCAGGCGGGAGGGGCCGCGCAATCCGTGGCATCGCGCCCTAAACTACGCGGCCACTTCGAGCGGTAAAACTCTGAACAGAGACATATCATTACTTGTAGTCGTTATTTTTCTTGCTTCTGATAGGTGTATTTCTTCCATATTATGGGTGACCCAATTAAGCACAAAACTGCTATTTCCTTCCAAACTATCTTCATCGCTAATCTGTGAAACACATTTCTTGATTAGCACAAAATTGTGTGACGGATTGGACTCAATCACTGAACTGGTGGTGCAGTAACTTGTGGTAACACGTAACAGTTGATCGACATACTGTGGATTCTACTAGCTTTGTTGGCGAAACTGATCGTCCTATTCCTTGTTGAAATGTTTGTGATGCTGACTACAACATCAATATATCTGGAATCTACTTCTGCTTCATCTCATTTTCAGTACTGATCTAATTTCTACCTGGAACCATTACTTTAACTTGTCACGTCTTTTTCTGACAGGTGCGGGTACCAACATCTTGATCCTTGTCATAGTGTGTACAATGCACGCCCTTCACCTGTGATCAGTATCTTTAGGTATCTCCTGGTGGTCCATCTCTTTCAGATAACGGCATTTCACCTTATATGCACAGATCTCGCGAAATGACTACCGATATCCCCACACCTCGATTTAATGGTACGAAATACGACACATAAGGTAGGAGAAGTTCAACGCCTGGGTTCCTTTTAAGGTTACTGACATCATATTTCTTATTAGAATTTACACCAGACTGGCTAAAAATAAAAAATAAAATAAGAAGAATTTCAATCTCCACTTACTTCTAAACAACCATGAATCCGTTGAAAGAAATTCACCTCCACTGTTTAGTTCTTACACCTACAATTCGTTTTTGATCACTCTTATACCGATTCTGCACCTGCACAGAAATATTTCATCCGGATATGGAATTTTCTGCAGCAAATATGACAAACAACAAAAGACCTACTGTGAAATTCACTCGCATCAATGCTCGCTCATCATCTGTTGGTGTGCTATGACTCTCTTACTGTCCTTATTTCTTTCTGTGCGGAGTGCCTGTACGGTCTGCACAAACCTCGCGTCTTGTATGATTACTTGGCACTCCAGGGCCAGTCAGATTACACTGTATACGTTTCGTACGACTTAGGGCTTTCCTTACACTGGCTTAAATCCAGTGGAACTTCTTGTGGATTTACCTGACGTGAGACACTAGATACTGTAACGTAATTGTGCTACTAACGCGCCAGAAACAACAAAAATGTTTATGACTGTTTTCCATTTTCCCTCAGAAAATAAATCTTATTCACCCAACAAATGGTTCAAATGGCTCTGAGCACTGTGGGACTTAACTTCTGACGTCATCAGTCCCCTAGAACTTAGAACTACTTAAACCTAACTAACCTAAGGACATCACACACATCCATGCCCGAGGCAGGATTCGAACCTGCGACCGTAGCGGTAGCGCGGTTCCAGACCGTAGTGCCTAGAACCGCTCGGCCACTCCGGCCGGCTATTCACCCAACACTTGAATATATATACCACACTTCAGAAAATGAACAACGCTGTTATCGACGCCGTGAACAACCACAACGCATGTAACAAAAACCATAGACCACGACACTCACAAAAATTCGCGCCAGCAACTGTAAATACCGCGGGTCTAAATGGTCACAATCCTGTAACATAAGTAAACTAACTGGTAATTAAACTGAAATTTTCTGACTTTAAATCTGTTCTGCATAAAAAGCTCAGTCCAGCCAGGTGTTGAGTTACTCAACATTATTGACCTGACTGCATCACAAAAAACTCCAAAAAAAATTCTGAAAATGCTGACAGGGAATGAGAATTTATGTAAAGTGTCTCGTTTAGTGAAAGGTATTTGGGGTACATCTATTGAACTTCTGTCCCGGAATCTTCTACGGCACAGAACCAGTCGTCAGTTACGCTTATGTGAAATTAAACGCAAAGGGATAGTTGTACGAAAACGAATAATTTGATCACCTGGTATTGAACCTGTAGTTGACACAATGTATAACACTCCAAAATAACTCCTGTTGTGTCCTACATAAATGTACCATATTAATAATACATCTTTTCACATAACAAATGACACTCAAGAGAACAATAGATTTATTAGAAAAACAATAACGAACTTGGATATGAACAGGCATAAACAATCTTCATTATATGTAAGCTCCTGCTTAATGAAATGAAGTACTCGTATGACCGATGTATGGTTGGCAAGGTGGGGAGTGGTGGAAAATCAACTTGGACTTTCACTTTAACTACGGATGCTGCGAAATGATTGACTGTTTCGTCCGACTGTGATTGTGAACCGTGAAGCTGTAGGCTACCGCGATGTGTATAAATCGGACAGCGACTGTTGATGTTCGAAAGAGCACTCCGTGGATGGTGAAACTGCGCCTTAAAGGTTCGTAATGTGCTGCAGCCGTGGGTGCCTGCAATGCTGCAAACTAGGTATCTCCATCTACTCGTCTCGTTCCAGGATCCACCACCGAATCTCCGTATTGAATCCAGATGTATGATCAGCCTCGCCTTGCAGCCAACATCCGACCGAATACACACACCAGGCCAAAAGTCAACTTGAATACACTCGCGGCCAGAGCCAGAATCTATTTCCCTAACTTCTCAGTCTCTCCGCAATCACTTCCAAAAATACCCACTGCAAAGCACTCTAGAAAAGCTAAAACAACCAATCACAACGCAGCAGCGCTACTCTAAGCCAGTTGCATAATTCTCTGCTGTCAGTAAAGCTTCCCTCCAGAAAATGGGCAAATTCCGTTCCTCTAATCATATTGCTTTCTATCACGTAGAACGAGCACCCGCAAGCACGTCTTAGTAGAATAAAAATGGAGATCGTACCTCATTTTTCCCAAAATCTCAAAAATCGTAAAATTACCTGAAATTCTCTCCAAATTTCACACAGAGAAACGACCCATTTCATCAAGCATTTTCCCTATTTTAAGCATTTTATTTTAATTTCCTAAGAAAATAAGAAAAATTAATTCAGTTTATTACGATTATTTCACATTTTTCTTTTTTAAAAATAAAATTTTTGTAAGAAATTACGAGATTCAGTTAAATCGTATTTTATATTTTTATCAATTGCGGGGTGGATGCTCACCCACACTGAGATTCCATAATGAATCAAGCATAAAATATCATTAGTAATCGATATATTTTTGTCTTCAAGTAAGGTATGTAATGTAAAGTAAGTCAGGTAAGAATTTTAATCGAAAACAGCACCAGCTCCATTCACACTAAAAATTCCAAATCATGAGATTCATTATTATTATTTGTAAATTTCTTCATTTTGTTGTATCTTAGTTTAAGCTTTTCATCCATAAAAACTTGAAAATCTTAGCCAGTTATTACATCCAAATATCTGTCTGATAAAATAATTTTAAATTCGTTATTGAGCTCCACACAAATTTTTTCTCCATTAAAATCCCAAAACGCATCGTATACTTTCAAATAATCATGTGGTGTGTCTAAGTTCCACATTTCTTGAGGAAATATTTTATATCTATTGTTTTGCAAATATATTGTTCGTAGCATAGCATGATCGTAAAGGGATGAATCTGCTATCTCCTTGTTATCACAATTAATCTGAAACACAACAGAAATAGAATAAGGCATGTCACATTCTACCGAGTTGTAGTAATTCGTTATTCATGACTCGAAATTCTTCCTACCATTCCATCCAGTGTCTTTAACAGTTTGCAATTCATAAAAAGATATCGGTATTACGATTTTTCATTATAATCTTTCTCGCTTCTAAGGATAAGGTTCATATTTAACCATAGATACATGAATTTCTGTGCTTTCTGCTACAATCTTATTTTCACTTGGCAGGGCATGTGTTACTTCAACTGCAGTTTCGTTGTAATCTGCCCATCGATCAATAGCTACTCAAGCACTTGAAGTCATGTAACAATCACAGTTAGATCCTCTTCCCGCACCACTATTTTATAATCTTTAAAAAATCTACCAAGTATTTTAAGTGCATAAAGCACTCCATCTTTCTTCTTCTTTATTTTACCGTTGGTAAGTACATGTCCTTCCATACAAATTTTATAAGCAAGAGATGAACTTCAATTTAATACAACTGATGATGAATAAAGGGATGTTCAATTACAGAGAAAACATTAATACCTTTCTTTATGGTTACAATGTCAAATAGTTTTTCAACATAGTTATTGATTAAATTCCATCGCATATTTGAGTACTAAATATGGAGAAAAAATTTTATGGAGCTGAATATTGAATTTAAGATTATTTTGCCAGATATTTGAAACTAAGATTTTCAGTTTATTGCACATGGGAAGATCAAACTGAGAAACAATAGAATTAAGAAATTTAAAAATAGCAATAATGAAATTCATAATTTGGAATTTTTGTTGTGAATGCAGCTGGTGCGGAATTCCATTGAAACTTTTACCTTACTTACCTCACCTTACCTTACCTTCCTTACTTTGTTTTAAGGGAAAAATATATTGATTACTAATTGCACTTTATCATTTGTTTATTACGGAGTCTCAGGGTGGAACAGGCGTCCACCCTGGAGTTATTAAAAGTACAAAAAATTATTTAAGAAAAACTTCAAAAATTTTATTTCTTCTTAACTGAACAATGTCTCATAACTTCTTACAAAAAAAATTATTTTAAAAAAAAGAAAAACATTAAAAAAGTATTTTTTAAAAATCGATTCGTTTCACTTATTTTCTTAGGAAATTCTAAATAAAATGAAATGAGTAAGAGACTGGTATATATCCCTGAAAATGATCAAAACTTTTGAAAAAAGGCGAAAACGCTTGAAAAATGGGTTATTTCCTGCGTTTCCCTTGGTTATTTAATAGTAAAATTGAAAATGGGGATTGTGGGTAATTTTTCCCGAAAAATCGGGAAAAACTGTGAAATTTCGAGGAATTTTATGATTTTGGAGATTTGGGGAAAAATAGGTTACAATCTGCATTTTCGTTCTACTCGTCTTCAGACGTCAGCGTCGGCATCCCAAAGGAGGTACAGTTCCTCTTCGTGTACGGGAAGCAGCTTAATGGCTACGTGAATCTAAGAAACGCAGTGGCTGTACTGTCAGCGATGTGTCGGGCATCCTGCCATTCCAACCCATTTTAGCCACCATGGTGAAATGTTTTCACGATTCTAGCGCTTATGGATCTCGCAATAAGGTCCACCATGAAACATCAGGTTGATACCTGAAGAACCTGAAGAATGTACTGACCTCGACAAGGAACAATTATCGCGACATCGCTTCATCGCGACTTGGCTAAATAAGGTGTGAAAAACTCTATTGCAAGCGTCTGGCACAATGTACTGTGACCCACTAAGGGCACTTGTCTGACCATGGCTAGAGGACCCCGTGCTGTTCAGTCCGTGCCCACCAGCGAGCGTTTTTCTGTGTGAAAGCAGTGACTAACGGTCCCAGTCGCATTTGCTATACGTGTCACTTCTGAATCACTCCATGCAATTAGCTACCAATAAACTCAACACACAACCACTGTCAACTCACTTTAAAAACATAATATCTGTCATAGTGTCATCCTAACTCATTAAATGAGTGTGTCCGCATGAAATGAATCAATAAAGTGAAAGCGTCCAAAGGACTTCCCGCCTTTCAAACACAGGATGGTTAAGGATAGAGTGGAGGAAGAAGGAAAAACTCACCAGTGGATCCATTCAAGAGATCATTCAGAGTTCTTTAGGACAGATCATTCTGGGAGCTTTTCAGAGAGATCTATGGAGATTTACTGGGAGAACTGAGAGAGATATTTTGTCACTGAGACTGTCATCTGGAGAAGCATTCAGATGCTCGGGGTCATTCCGGGGATTCTTCCGGAAGACTTTGGTGCAACTTCTTACTAAATGAGTCGCATGCTTTTTCTAAAATAGTTCTGATTTTGCATTTTGGAGGCATGCCACTCCGTTGTCTGCCCGCTTCACAGACTGAGTCTGATTCCGGCATTCATCCGGACTTCTATTGTCAGTTTGGGATAGCGTCAATTTCCATTACGGGTCGGATTCGGTTTGCTTTAGCTCGAACGTTTGGATCCACAAACTTGTAACTGTGTTCCGGCCACCAGAGCTAAAACTCTAAATTTGATTTGTATACCGCCTCTCCAATCTAATTACTGCAGATAACAGACACCGCATGTCCACCAGGAATCAGCGAGGCGCCGCTTCGGCCAGAACAACACTGCTGCGACAAGTATGGAGTGGTGGTTTTGCCTGGAGAGCAATTAGCTAGGATGCAAGTAAGAAGAGACCGGGTAAGCTGACCTGTGCGTCGTATACGAAGCCGCTGGTACATGGGAGTGTGGGGACAAAAGCTGCTGGCTGACATTCAAATGCTACACGACACCACATCGGCTTGAAGGGAGATAGACACATGATGCAAACATCATGCCAGCAGCCCACGTATTCGTGCATCACCGATTCTATCATATGGTAAAATAAAATGGATATCCCTCCATATGCCTAAATGTCGAGTCGTATCAGTTGTCAATCAAATCGGCCCTGACAGTCCTACATTTATGATCTGTGCAAAGCAGTAAAACAAAATACTATTCTATGACATTTTCCTACAATAATGACGAAACAATACCCTTAAAATTTTAGCAGTTTATCCTGAAATAAATTTGTCCCCTAGAATATCAGGGTCTTACTTCATATGCTTCGTTCCTCTAGTTGCAGTAGCGTACAAACGCTTACTGCAGTGCCAGACAACTTGCGTGATGTTCACAACTAGAGTACATGCAACCAAAGAAATTAAATTTAGATCTACGTTACTCTTCAACATGAGATAGATAAAGCGTCATAACATACCAATTAGTTTATTGAACTGAGTGAAAGTGTAGGTCACCCTGTCGTTGTCAGGAACTTGTTCTTCACACTGGATGTATGTATGTTTGTCAATTAGTGATTACAGTGGTGGTGTTCTTCATTATAACAGGGCCCAGAAACACCATCTGGATGATTTGATTTTGGGAAGAACCATCGGAAAACTGGAAGAACAACGAAGTGCGACGAGCACAGATCAGGATTTTGGCAGTGCTCATAACATTGTTTCACGTCCACGGGAAGCATTCCGAACCACAGGCACTGCTGCCTGAAGGAGAAGAGTTGGTCCACCGTGGTCATCTATAGTAGCATATTACCGCCATATTGTGCAGCAGGCAAGAAGGGACTCACGTGAAACCATATTTAAAAGGCCCACAAGACACGGAGTGTAATGTGGTAGTCTCTTTGCCCGACGACCAGTACATTGTGTTCTGTTGACACCTGCATATCGGCGGCAACGTGTGCGATGGTGCCAAGAGCATAGGGACTGGATCAACGAGGAGTGGGATCACGTGCTCTTCTCAGATGGGAGGGGATCTATTTCAGGGTGTATGCATAGACAAAGAAAAAAAATTCCCGGATTTCTCGGTTGAAAATACAGTTTCTCTCGCGTGAAAATACATTCTTCCCCGTGTTATGTGAGGGTATACTTTTCCTCAGCACTGTAAAACTCATCAGTCGTTTGAATGTTTATGGTTTTATACGCCGACGTAGAATTTCCCGGCACTTTAGAAAAAGAAACTCGGGGGGGGGGGAGGGGGGAGGTCACGTTTTGGAAAGATCTTTCATGTGCAGCAGCAACATGTACGCTTCATATTTTCGTGTTACGAAGATATAAGTTCGAATTCCATTAAACACCGCATGTTACTTTCCAAGGCATTGAAATCGAGATTGCGACGCGCTTTTGTAAGCCAATCATAGCTCATGTCGTGTGATCTCGCCAGCTCATGACAGCATAGGACACGTGATGTAGTCAGCCAATAGCAAGATCACAATGTAGCACAAACACACAAATAAGAAAAGTTGATGGTTTAAATTAATATACATAGTGTTGCTACAAGAAAAACAGAGGTTTCACGTATAATCGTAGTCTCGAAGATAACTAAGCTGCAAGAGAAGCTAAGCTTCCACATATAATGTTGATCTTTTTTGCGCGTGCTACACTTTAAGATATATCACACAAATGTGCCAGTAAAATTTTTAATAACGGCGTAAATGTCTGATGTTCTGTGCTCGAAATTCTTCTAGATGGTCGTCCTCAAAGAGTTGATTTTTAATTGAGAGTCAAACGCTCTGTGACTTAAGAAATTCAGCGTACTTTTTCTTGAGTACCAATACTGTATTATGTTTGGTTCTTTATAACGGCATAATGCCATGCGAGCTAGAAGATGGAAAACGTGCACTTGAAATGCAGTGAACAGTTGAAACTAGCCAACAGTGTGAAATTAAACACTTCGTTTCAAATAAATTGACTGCCTCAGCGCAAAATATTAATAAAAGCCAAATATCTTTGTCAAAGCGACAAGAATAATTTCATTGTTCTGCAAGGTGATTAATGCCTGACTGTCAGAAAGGTGGAAATAAAACCTGAAAATAATAACATATTTTAGCCTTCAGTAATTATGTGAACGTATTTTTATTCATTTGATAGCTCCCGGCCACAGAAATCCGTTTTGTTTTCATTTGATGTGAGAGTAATAAATGAAGAGGAAACAGCAAAATCACTAAACGTAAACACAGGTCACGTGGCGACTACCCATCTCCCCACCAAAACTGCTCTGTGCATCAGCCCCGGATCTACGATATTTCAGAACCGGGAAAATACTAAATAGTGGCGCCAAGCACACATCCGTAGACAGAAGCGGGAGAAGGTACTACCCATACGCGACTCAACTGCACATGCACAAGAACCCACCTGGAACTGCTCAAGCGAATCTAATGTCAACAGCTGTCATGTCACGCTCATCGGAGGCAACTTGTCGTTATGAATCACTGCATTGTCTTTCTAAAGCCTTTGACACACTTTGCTGTAGGCAGACGCTTGTATGAGCACTATGTCTTGTTGTTGTATATGGCGGATTTCCTTTGCGGCTTAAGTTTTTTTTTCGTTTTTTCTTCCTCTTGTTAATGTTTTGTTGCTGCAGTATTATCCTGCAGACGCAGGATACGGTATTGGAGTATTGTTGGAGTATTGGTTCTTACCAGTCAAAATCACAAAAATTTAACTGAAAACTAAAACAATGACACATTCCCGGAATTCTAAAAAATTCCCGGGTTTTTCCCGGTTTTCTCCCGGATGAAAAAATTCCCGGGTTTTTTCCCGGATCTCCCGGTTCGTATAACCCTGCATTTTTCATAGTGATTCTGGATGTACCCTCATACCTGAAGAGGTGAGGACACATAATATAACCACTAACATTGTCCATCATGATCATTTTGGTAGTCCTTGTTTTATAGTGTGGCGAGGTATTATGTTGCGTGGGTATACTGACCTTCAGATCTTTGAAGACGATATACTAACTGGTAAACGTTATTGTGACACTGTACTACTTCCCCATGTGCGTCTTTTTAGGAGAGTATTCGGTCCTGACTTCAATTTTATGGATTGCGTGATCGTATCGAACAGCCCCGGTGGAGGAGCTCTTGGTCCGTGAGGACATTCGGTGAATGGACTGGCCTGCCCGTCCCACGGATGTAAATTCGATCTAGCACGTGAAGAATACGTTGGGGAGATGTATTGTATCATGTCCAGATGCCCCAGCAGACACACAGCAGTTGTCAACAGCGCTTGTGCAAGAATAGAACGCGCTATCAGGACAACTTCTGACCAATCCTGTAGCACTGGAGCACTTTGCAGAATAGACATTGGTGACTGTGATGATCACACACTCTTTTAAGAACCATATCCCGCCTTTTGCAATGTCCAGGGGGCCATCATAAATCGTAGTGACTTTGGTGTAATTATTGTCTTTAAATAAAAAGTTACTTTTGTTCGTCCCGTTGTGTATTTCATTCCGTGATCTTCCGTACTATACTGCAGCGGCGCTCTCTTTGTATGATCCAAATTTCATCGAGATATGTTGTTTGCCAGTGACATACCATGCGAATGTTTTCCGCACCAGTGTATTTTAGGATATTGTAGTATATCTTTTTTGTACAAAAGATATGGAAATAATAAAAAAAAATCATAACCGCTAATGTCACCAGACCATTCGAAAATGCAAGGAAGTTGTCATTACTGATGACAAATTTATGAAGTAAATTTCTTCGACCCAAGTTTCTGTCAAGGAAACATTTTTCCAGAATTGCGTTATAAGTAGTTTCTATCTTCCAGTTTCTGCTAATTTTTTTATTTTTTATTTTTCCTTTTTTTTTGGAGGTTTGCCATCGTTCTAAGGAAAATTCTAGAATTGAAAACACCCTCCCAAATGTTTTCAATAGGGACTCCCTGTGTCATACCACCAGTTCTCCTGCCATTTGGTTGAAAGGCCCCTAACTCTACTCATTGCTCGAACAGCATGCTCTACCCAGAGGATGTAAAGTACAAAACAAATAAATATAGACTAGCATTGCTAAGCAACGTGATTCTGCCACTGTAGATGTATTATACTTTCGACTTGCTGTGTGCCCGGCACTGCATGGGTATGTATTTAATCCAATCATCTATTAGTCCATCTCCAATCTCCCCCTCTTTTTCCCCTCCACCCTCTGTCCACTTCCTCCTGCCCCTCTCTCTGTCCATCTGTTATTTTCCCCTCTGTCCATCTCCATCTCATCTAATTCCATCTGCTCTTTCCCCTCAGTCCATCTCTTCCTCCCTCCTCTATGTCCATTTACTGTCCCCACTCTATATCCTGCTCCAAGTCCACCCCTCTCCTCCCCCTCTCTAAGTCCACCTCCTTCTCCCACCTCTTTTTGTCCTTCTCTTCCTCCTCCTCTCTCTGTTTTTCTCTTGCTCCCCGACTCTCTGATACTCTCCTCCTTCCCCTTCTTTCTGTCCATCTCTTCCGCCCTCCTCTCTCTCTGTTCTTCCCTTTCTCTCTGTTTCCCCCTCTCTCTTTTTCTGTCCATCTTCTCCTCCACTTGTCTCTGTCCGGCTACTCCTAGCCCTCTATGTCCGTTCATCTCCCCAATTCTTCCTCCACATTATCATTCCAAACCGACTAGGAGGTTGCTGGTTCTTACCCCCATAGTATTTTGTTCCAAACGGTAAGTAACATATTTCCAGAGGTTTAGAAGGAGCTTTTTACCTTTGGCTTTACCTCACTTGTCACACATATCTTGCACATGTATTTAACATATTTCACCTGTATCTCTGGAGAATTTCTTCCTGCAGTTTCATTTTCACACATCTTATTGTTTATGACATCATATATCCTAAACTACGTGTAGCCAAATGATATTATCGCGAAACTTTTTTTTTTTTTGAAAGAGAATATTCTGATTATCGAATGAAATGCTTTGTTAAAACTTCCCTTTTATGATTGTTAAAAGCCGTGGCTTAATTTTCTCAGGGCGCTATCGCCAGAAATATGATACGTATTCCAACATGAAGACATGCGTCTTATTCCTGATGGATTAAATAAATCATTCTTTAATATTACGTGATAAGCCAATTAAACACAACGCTTAATTATTTTTCCTGTGAGGCTTGATGCCCCAGCATAGCTGCCTATGTACGATGGCAGCGTACACATTTATAGAAATTACTCTTAATAAAACTATAAAAAATGGTTCAAATGGCTCTGAGCACTATGGGACTTAACAGCTGTGGTCATCAGTCCCATATAACTTAGAAATACTTAAACCTAACTAACCTAAGGACATCACACACATCCATGCCCGAGGCAGGATTCGAACCTGCGACCGTAGCAGTCGCGCGGTTCCGGACTGCGCGCCTAGAACCGCGACTCCACCGCGGCCGGCAATAAAACTATACCACTGGCCAAAAATGAATTGGAAAATACTACAAGACGCCGTTTTGTATTTATTGAGATTATTCTTTTCAGTACCTTTAGCATTAAATGACTATTAAAGTAGTTTATATCGTTTTTTATCATTAATGGCGTTGCTACAACAATGAGCCTATACAAAATGGTCAGGGCAACGTTTAATTATTAGGTAACTAAATCATGGACAGGAAAGGTACTTCCTACTGACAGAAACACAACTTTTATAAGCAGCAGTTTCATAAATATTCAAAACATTACTAGTGTTACTACAGATAATTGTAGTAGTTACAGACCGTGAAAAATTTGCGTCTGTCAGCTAGATCATCAGAACCAAGAAGACAATAAAACAAAAAACGTTCATCCCTTTTGTACAAAATGACAAAGATACTACAAATTAATATTCTGAGAGCGCATATAGAGCTTCCATTGTTGAGTATCGATAACTTAATTTATACTGTTTTTTTCTGGAGGCTAAGCTATAATATAGTTTTGCAGATTCATCCAGTGGCATATGTGGATACTGCCTGCGGAATATGTTGCAAATACAGGTGGTAGTATAAAGGTAATAAATTAAAAGATCATGCAAGAACAGCGAAAATGTGGTAAACGATAAACCTTTTTTTTTTTCCTTTCATCATTTTGTGGAGAATGTCATCGAGAGGGTTTGAAATATGTGTAAAATTGTTTGCAAGTCACTAATTCCTGTCGTTCAAAAACACTGGTTCAATATAGTATGACTATTAGGGCACCGTGAGCTATATTTTTTTGACGACAACCTACATAGGAAGAAACGATCATCATAATAAAATAAGGGAAATTAGACCTCGCACGGAAAGATACAGGTGTTCGTTTCCTTTCGCACTCTGGTAGAAACTGCAATAATAGAGAATTATTGTGAAGGTGGTTCGATAAACCCTCTGCCAGGCAATTAAGTGTGATTTTTCACAGTATCCATATAGATGTAGATGTGGATGTCCCTTTTTTCACCTCCACTCTTTGAAAAGTAGATGTTTCTTATTTCCTCTGTGAGTCTTTCCAGACAGTGAGAGATAGGTGTATCAAGTTCGGTTGAAATCGATCCTGTGATTTAGGAGATGTGGAACATCCATACATATATACAGTTTCATCATATGTACTGATTCATAAGCACTCCGGTCTGTTGTCACCAGTTTATTACAAGAATCTTTTCTGAAAGTTCTCGCGATAACGCATATAGAGCGAGAGCCAGGGTATATTGCGTATTAAAAATCAAAATAATAGAAATACGACATGCGTTCAAAATTGTAACGTCGAACTTGTAATATTTTGAATGTTGTATAAATCTGATTGACACGATTGTTGTGTTGATAAAATGCCTAAAAGCGTATGTGAAACTTCTGTCATATCGTATATTTAATCTATTGTCAGCCGTCAAACAGTTTTTTTTAGACTCGATGATTATTTATTTTTTATAAAAACGTTTTAGAGAATTAGTATTGAACTATACCATCACAACCGAATAAATTGCTGTAAGTTTCGTGTGTCCAGCTTTTATTTTGAATTGAGACTCACCAAATGCAGTTTCTCATTTCTAAAACTTTACTGTACTTTATGACGGTTAATTGTAACACTTTGCGAAGTGTGTTTAAATGTCTTTATTCAAACTCAATAGGTGTCGGTGAGGCAATGCACCGTCCTCAGTCTCCTCTGTTGACAAAAACTGGACCTATAAACACGTTTTCAATACTGGTAGGGGATGCTCAATAAATGATAATTAACGGTAGTATCTACCGCCATGTATTTAAGTCCTTAATTCAAATGCGACCGATTTCGATGGCACACCGAACCGTCATCAGGCACCTCTATTTGCATAAACTGGACCTATCACCAACTTCCCATACGACCGTAACAGCTGTGGATTATGAACAGGTCTTCGGACGCCGAGTTTGATTTTTATCCCCTACCAGTATTGAAAACTGGTTTACAGGTCCAGTTTTTGTCAATAGAGGAGCCTGAGTACGGTGCATTGTCCCTCCGACACCTGTTGCGTTTGAATAAAGACATTTAAACAAACTTCTCAAAGTGTTACCATTAACCGTCATAAAGTTAGTAAAGTTTTATAAACGAGAAACACTGCATTTGATGAGTCTACTATGAGTAACACAAGGCTTTACAAGTGATATAAGCGTTTCAAAGACCATCAGTCAGACACTGAAGAAGACGAGTGTTGTGCACACCCAAGCACATCATCAACCAGCGAAATCGCGGAAACAGTGAAAGAAATACACTACTACCCATTAAAATTGCTACACCACGAAGATTACGTGCTACAGACGTTAAATTTAACCGACGGGAAGAAGATGCTGTGATATGCAAATGATTAGCTTTTCAGAGCATTCACACAAGGTTGGCGCCGGTGGTGACACCAACAACGTGCTGACATGAGGAAAGTTTCCAACCGATTTCTCATACACAAACAGCAGTTGATCGGCGTTGCCTGGTGAAACGTTGATGTGATGCCTCGTGTAAGGAGGAGAAATGCGCACCATCACGTTTCCGACTTCGATGAAGGTCGGATTGTGGGCAATCGCGATTGCGGTTTATCGTATCGCGACATTGCTGCTCGCGTTGGTCGAGATCCAATGACTGTTACCAGAATATAGAATCGGTGGGTTCAGGAGGGTAATACGGAACGCCGTGCTGGATCCCCGTATCACTAGCAGTCGAGATGACAGGCATCTTATCCGCATGGCTGTAACGGATGGTGCAGCCACGTCTCGATCCCTGAGTCAACAGATGGGGACGTTTGCAAGACAACAACGATCTGCACGAACAGTTCGACGACGTTTGCAGCAGCATGGACTAACAGCTCGGAGACCATGGCTGCGCTTGCCCTTGACGTTGCATTACACACAGGAGCGCCTGCGATGGTGTACTCAACGACGAACCTGGGTGAACGAATGGCGCCAGCCGAAGTGGCCGAGCGGTTGTAGGTGCTACAGCCTGGAACCGCGCGACCGCTACGGTCGCAGGTTCGAATCCTGCCTCAGGCATGGATGTGTGTGATGTCCTTAGGTTAGTTAGGTTTAAGTAGTTCTAAGTGCTAAGGGACTGATGACCTCAGAAGTTAAGTCCCATAGTGCTCAGAGCAACATGAACTTTTTCTTCTTTTTTTTTAACTAATGGCAAAACTTCATTTTTTCGGATGAGTCCAGGTTCTGTTTACAGCATGATGTAGGTCGCATCCGTGTTTGGCGTCATCGCGGTGAACGCACATTGGAAGCGTCTATTCGTCATCGCCATACTGGCGTTATCACCCGGCGTGATGGTATGGTGTGCCATTGGTTACACGTACCGGTCACCTCTTGTTCGCATTGACGGCACTTTGAACAGTGGACGTTACATTTCAGATGTGTTACGACCCGTGGCTCTACCCTTCATTCGATCCCTGCGAAACCCTAAATTTCAGCAGGATAATGCACGACCGCATGTTACAGGTCCTGTACGGGCCTTTCTGGATACAGAAAATATTCGACTGGTGACCTGGCCAGCATATTCTCCAGATGTCTCACCAACTGAAAATGTCTGGTCATTGGTGACCGAGCAACAGGCTCGTCACAATACGCCAGTCACTGCTCTTGATGAACTGTGTTATCGTGTTGAAGCTGCATGGGCAGCTGTACCTGTACACGCCATCCAAGCTTTGTTTGACTTAATGCCCAGGCGTGGTTGTTCTGGGTACTGATTTCTCAGGATCTATGCACCCAAACTGCGTGAAAATGTAATCACATGTCAGTTCTAGTATAATATATTTGGCGAATGAATACCCGTTTATCATCTGCCTTTCTTCTTGGTGTAGCAATTTTAATAGCCAGTAGTGTAATTATGAACGATAGCTGAATCACAGTCAGAAAAGTCGATGATAATGCTGAGATATCATTTCGCTCGTGCGTCCAGATTTTCTGTGACAGCAAAATTTATACCAAAACTGTTGAATTTCGAATAAAAACATCGGTGAATGCAAGTTTTTCAGGATAGCTAGATGAAGTAAAATATGATGAACTGCCGAAACGTCTCATTACAGTTGATCACACACGAGTTTACGGGTATGAGGCAAAACTAAGGAGCAGTAATCTGAGTGGAAGTAGTGTACATCATCAAGAGTTCGACAAATCCGGTCAGATGTGAAGGCTGTGCTAACCGTGTTCTTCGATTTCAACGGCAAAGTTCACCATGAGTTCTTAGCAGAAGCTCGAACGATCAAAAACGAGAAAAACTTGTAAATTCAACTTCGTATGCGTGAAGCAGTCCAAGAAAAATGGCATTTTTATTCTTCGTTGCTTTTTCGTGTATTTTTCGTTAAAAATAAGAAAGCAATGTTGCCCGAGCTTCCATATCTCCCGTACAGAGTCCTATGTGACATTTTTCCGTTCGAAAAAATAATCCAAAGGCTATCATTTTGCAAGCATACATGAGATTAAAAACTCGTCAAGTGCTAGTAGGACTCGTGTTAAAAATGAATAATTTTCCGTTTTTTCCCTTGCTCGTAATGTGGAACCTTGCTTCTTGCCAAATTTCATGGTTCTAGGTCAAACGCTACAGGTTTTGATGAGTGAGTTTGCGAGTGTCAAAATGTGTAACATAAATGGCCGTATCTTTTGAGTGCACTGACACAGAAACTTAAATGTCTTACACCGCCAACCAATCAAAGTCCTCAGTAAATCACAAATTTGAATCTGATGCGTCTTTCCATTCCTGAGAAAAGGAATCTTAACAGACGGAAGAGAGACGGTCGGATAACAAATGACGAAAAAATATTTTTTCATTGCGATAAAATTAAAAATCAACAGATTCGTATTTTTTCTTCACTTTTCCTGGGAAACCTTGTCTCTCGTCAAATTTCAAGATTCTAGATCAACGGGATGTACTCTGGAAGTTTTCATGAGTCAGCCTGCGAGTGTCCAAATATGTTTCATAAATAGCCGTACCTTATGGCTTCATTGACTTACAAACTTACACTCAGACACCGCCAAGAGATCGTAGATCTCACTCATACACCGCCAAGAGATCGTAGATCTTAGTATGCGACATAAATTTCAACTTGATTCGTCTATCTTTTCCTGAGAAAAAGATGTTTTAACAGTTGGACAGACAGACGGACAACGAAGAGAGCCTACAAGGATTCCGTTTTTTACGATTACAGTACAGAACAGCAAAAACATATCGCTGAGAAAGCTAAAAGCTGTCCCAAAGATCATGTTCCAGAAGTGTTTCGGCGATTGGAATTGGCGCTGAAATAAGGGTACAGTGTCTCATGAGGAATAACTGAAGGGGACAATATTGATGTAGGCGAATAAATAAAATTATTCTCCTGCAAGATCGCTGTGATTACCGAAGTCTACAAATAGTATGTCGCACAATAAAAGAGATGTGGGTGACTAAATAACACGTGACAAACAAAAGGACAACAACAGTGCACCAGGGTGCATGAAAAAAATTACAGCAGGTGGTGAACATCTGTGACGAAAATCGCGTTATCCTCACAGCAAAACCAGCGTAGTTATTCTGTATTCCAGAAACGCGGAGAGAACAAAGGCATACTTGTAGGAAGCTGTCGCCGCAATGTTCAGAGTCTCACCTACTCGCTGTTCCGAGAAACCAGAGGGGCGCAAGTCAGGCTCTGCACGAAGATACCTGCGGCGAGGATTCTGGTCTGTGGCGCCGCTGAAAGTTCTCCACTGCTGCACACAAAAGGCAAAGCTGGCGCCCCGCCCACCCGACAGCTGCTACCGTCTTCGCACGGATATTTGAGTTCCGGGGAAACGTCTGTTACTTGTATTGCGAACAGTCCCAGCTGTGAGGGGATCATGCAAGATTATTTAAAAGCTTCCGAAATATTAGACTGGTGCATAAGTTCGTAGTGTTATTGTTTTGAGAATGTTGTATTCCGGTTGCTATGAGTTTCTACATCGATTGTCATTTTTTATTTATAGTTCATTGTTGCTATTTGAGTTTACATATTGTCATTTTGTGATCTGGAGGTAGGGTGTGGAGCTGTGGACGCTAGGCTTGGCTCTGAGCACTAGAACTTGGAACTACTTAAACCTAACTAACCTAAGGACATCACACACATCCATGCCCGAGGCAGGATTCGAACCTGCGACCGTAGCAGTCGCACGGCTCCGGACTGCGCGCCTAGAACCGCGAGACCACCGCGGCCGGCTGTGGACGCTAGAAAATCGAGTGACAAAAGAAGAAATCGGAACGTTCTTGGCATAATCTTAAATGGTTTTCTCGTTTTAAGGAGGACCGTCTTGACATTAGTAACTCTCCATGTTCAGGACAACCTACGGGGTTTGATGAAGATCATTTACACTCATTAATTCACAGTGATCCACCGTCAGTGTACTCAAGAACTGGAAAATGTGATGAACTGT
The DNA here is from genome assembly GCF_021461385.2 of Schistocerca piceifrons. Taxonomy (NCBI): domain Eukaryota; kingdom Metazoa; phylum Arthropoda; class Insecta; order Orthoptera; family Acrididae; genus Schistocerca; species Schistocerca piceifrons. The sequence goes on from NC_060140.1 coordinate 237,687,317, forward strand.
GGTCATTTCACCATCGTGCGACATTTGCATGCATTGGGGAAGGTTAAAAAATAGGGTATATGGGTACTGCATGATCGAAGCCAAAATCACAAATATCAACCGGTGGTCATATCTACATTTCTGCTTTCCCGCTATGGGTTGGTTCGTGAGCAACAAAAACCACTTCCACCGTGTATCTTTACTTGTGGCGAGAAATGGTATCTCTACACTGACAAGTCATGAGAAAGAGAAATGTACATAAAGAGGTGGCGTTAGTATCTCGTAGACTAGGTATAAAGGACTAATGCTTTGGTGGAGCTATGATTTGTACTCAGATCATTCATATTTAATGGTTTCCGAAGTGATTATGACCGCATGGCAGGAATTAACAACTTTGAATGCGTAATGATAGTTGGAATTAGACGCATGGGACATCCAATTTCGAAAATCATTATGATATTCAATATTACGAGATTCACAGTGTCAAGAGTCTGCCGAGAGTACCAAATTTCAGGTGTTACTCCTCGCCAAAGATAACGCAATGGCTGATGGCCTTCACTTGCCGACCGAGAGCAGCGGCATTTGTGTAGAGACGTCAGTGCAAACACACAAGCAACATAGTGTGAAATAACCGCAGAAATCAATAGAGGATGTACGACGAACGTATCCTTTAGAATAGATCGTTGAAATTTAATGTTAATGGGCTATGGCAGCAGGCGATCAACGCGAGTGCCTTTGCTAATAGCACGACATGGCTTGCAACACCTCTCCTGGACTCGTGACCGGATCGGTGGGACTCTAGATGACTGGAAAACCGTAGCCTGCTGGTGGTAGGGTCTGAGTGTGGCGCAGACTGCAATGCACTGTGCAAGCTAGTGATAGCTTCATAATGGTGTGAGCTGTGTTTACGTGGAATGGACTGTGTTTTCTGGTCGAACTGAACCGACCATTGACTGAAAATGTTTATGTTCGGCTCTTTATAGACAATTTGCAGCCATTCGTGGATTTCATGTTCCGAAACAACGACGTCATGTCACTGGGCCACGACTGTTTGCGATTGGTTTGAAGAACATTCTGAACAATTCGAGTGAATGATATAGCCACCCAGATCGTCCGACATGATTCCTATCGAACATTTATGGGAGATAATCTGGAGGTCAGTTCGTGCGCAAACTCCTGCAGCGGCAACATTTTCGCAATTATGGACTGTTGTAGGAGCGGCATGGCTCAGTATTTCTGTAGGGAACTTCCAGCGACATGTTGAGTCCATGCCACGTCAAGTTGCAACATTAGGCCGAACAAAAAGAGTTCAACACGATAGCAGGAGGTATCCCTTGACTTTTGTACCTCAGTGTGTACCAACATAAGAAAAAGAAAGGAACGGTTAAGCCGAAATAGAAGAGTCTCTGTACAAAGACAAGAGTGCGTCCGCAAAACATAATGTTATGCACCTGGTGGAACAGCGACGGTGTGATGTACGGCATTACGAATTGCTTCCACGAAATGTAAACATCACTGCTGACATTTGTTGTTAACAGCTGAGACATCTTGCAGAAGCTGTCCAAGAACAACGACCAGGAAGACTGTGTGAACTGATGCTGTACTGTCAGAAAACACTATACAGGTGTTGGGTTGGAAGTCATTCCTCACTCACCTTACTCACCTGGTCTCGCGTCCTTAGATTTTCACATTTTCCGCTCTGTCTAATTAACCTTCGAGGAAGTTTCTGCCCGGATGAAAATGCGCTCCGACCATGGCTGGACGAGACCATCACCTCAAAACCACGTTACTTATACAGTCGCGGAATCAAAAAGTTACCTCAGCGTTGGCTGACTGTTGTAAATAGTGAAGGAAAATCTATTATTGGTGACTAAATTCTCTGTTATGTGTATCTGTTGTGTTTCTTATACTTATGCAAAAACACTATGAACTTACACACCAACCTATAATACATCAGGACATTGCCGTCCATAGTTAAATGTATAGATTATTACTACATTATGTTGACAGGTAGTGGTAAATCGTTTCGGTTTTTCCAACTATTCTAGCAATACTTGGCGATGTTTGAGTATTGTAATGTGTATATTCTCCGGAGTGAACATAGAACGAGGAGAATCCATTTTCCTTTAACTATTTTGGCAGAGTCCAAAAGCGGCGAGTAAGCAAATTCTGTTTGCTAGTAGTTGTTCAGCATGATGGCATCTGATGTTGCTCGATTTCTAGTCTTTCAATTTCTGTAAGTCTATTGTACTCTGATTTCATGACTCATTTTGTTTTGCTCACACCTTTCTGCTGTGGAGCCATCGTACAACGGCCGCATGAATCAGTACCGAGAATGTTAAGAAACAGCTGTCAAACATATTCGGTACTACGTTACCACATTATACGTGCTATAAAACAAGGAAACAGTTCAATACAACGCAGTACTGCAGATACTGACACTCTGAAAACATTTATATCGTCCTCTTGAGGCGTTACCCCACGTCTCGTAATGAGAGAAGGATGAGGCCATTCTCAGAGGTGCAGCAATAATTTAATAGTTTACAAATGAGGAATTTTAGAACAATAGAAGACCTGCGACGTGGAAACCGCTACTGAAGATGGGTAATTCTACGAAATGCACAAAGTAGTGGGTCACAAGAAAATTTTCCACTTTTATTCCACAATTTACCTTATAAAAAATCAACCCTCTTGCAGTTTATTTGGATATCTGCGTTGTGTTAAGCCAATAAATAGTCTGTCAGACGACATAGTCCACAAACAAAAGCAGATCAGATCCGCGCAGTTGTAATTGCATACCGACAAGAAAAGATCGGAATAAACGTCTCTGGTGGGTTCAGCCGACCCCCGGTTCAGCCACTCAACTGAAAAGTAACTGACGAAAGAACACTAATTATGTCCGATCGTTCGTGTCCAAACAATCCGCCGCCAACCTCGCCTATTTTTATTGCTGTAACCTTTAAAATGCATAACATAAAGGATTAAAAGACAAGGTAATAGCTTGAATCAATAACGGAGCCGACACAAGAGATAGATTTAAATAACATCAACTGAACAAATATAATTACTACTACGACATTTACATCTGATTAGCTCTATCTCCAAATCACAAAATGTGACTACACAAGAAGAAGATAAAAGAACAGCGCTACTTCGTTTCTCCTCAGCGCTCTTCATTTCGCCTCAGTGGCTTTCAGTTCACCACTTCTACAACTTCTGGAAGTTTCGAGATGGTAAATGCAAGCTTTGAACGCATATCAAACTCGTGTTCTCCTTTGCAATTAAAATATTCCTTTGTACACATCATTACATTATCTACTGTGAGAATAAAAAACATGAAATGTTTTATCAGCCACATGAACTATTTTAGTTACCGTGTGAACGGTGTACAGTACAAACACTGAAAGGCAGTACGGGTGGAAGTTATCTTGCGAATATTATTTTCATGTTACCTATTAATGAGGAAACACGGAGTGTAGAAAAGGAAATGATGATGATTTGTTAGGGAAACTTTAGAAATATAGTAAATTCTTACAAGATGTTCAGGATAATCACATCGTTGATTAGTATTCAAATGAAAACAAAATCAATTTTTACGTTTCAGTACTCGATGAGAATTCAACAATTAGTCTAATGTTCTTGGGTCATTTATCGTTTTGAGTTTTCCGTTCCACCCCAACTGGAATCACCTCGCGTTAAAAAAAGAACAAGGAGAAGAAAACCGACGGAGCTAGGGACACCGTAATGGGTTCTATACTTCCAGTGCTTTGACTCAAAATTTTACATTGAGTAACGTTTTCATGAGTTACAATCATGCTTTATTATACACACAGAACCTCAGGTTTTATACACTCTTCACTGTTCACACTCATAAAAAGGTTCGTTCATAGAGTGTTCAAAATTGTATTCTTTCCACATATAAATTGACTAATGAAGTACGTAATCATTAACGTTTAACTTTTCTTGTGAAAGTTTAGTTCTCTAGAAACATTTTGCACGTAACAGTGAAATGATGCCATGTCAGCTGTGGTGCGAGGGCGTCATCAAGCACAACCGCCGCGAATGGCAGCTGCCGGTCGCTGCTCAGGTCGGATGGCTTGATGTTCTTGAAACCGGTCGTCAATAGATACATGAAATATTTGCAGGAGCAGCGTCAGTTTTTCATTCAGACTTGACGCGCGACGCTGCCCTGTGATAAAGTTGACTGGTATATTCATGTAACAAGCAAACAATGCTTTTCACATATGTGTATGCATATTTGCTCTCTTGCATGGCCAAAATCAGTTGAGACATGTAGATTTTTCACATAAGTTGGTGCTGTCTGATGGATGCAACGCGTAACATACACTACTGGCAATTAAAATTGCCAAACCAACAAGAAATGCAGATGATAAACGGGTTCTCATTATATATTATACTAGAACTGACATGTGATTACATTTTCACGCAATTTGGGAGCATAGATCCTGAGAAATCAGTACACAGAACGACCACCTATGGCCGTAATAACGGCCTTGATACGCCTGGGCATTGAGTCAAACAGAGCTTGGATGGCGTGTACAGGTACAGCTGCCAATGCAGCTTCAACACGATACCACAGTTCATCAAGAGTAGTGACTGGCGTATTGTGACGAGCCAGTTTCTCGGCCACCATTGACCAGACGTTTTCAATTGGTGAGAGATCTGGAGAATGTGCTGGCCAGGGCAGCAGTCGAACATTTTCTGTACCCAGAAAGGTCCTTACAGAACCTGCAACATGCGGTCGTGCATTATCCTGCTGAAATGTAGGGTTTCGCAGGGATCGAATGAAGGGTAGAGCCACGGGTCTTAACACATCTGAAATGTAACGTCCACTGTTCAAAGTGCCGTCAATGCGAACAAGAGGTGACCGAGACTTGTAACCAGTGGCACCCCATACCATCGCGCCGGGTGATACGCCAGTATGACGATGGCGAATACACGCTTCCAATGTGCGTTCACCGCGATATCGCTAAACACGGATGCGACCATCATGATGCTGTAAACAGAACCTGAATTTATCTGAAAAAATGACGTTTTGCGATTCGTGCACCCAGGTTCATCGTTGACTACACCATCGCCGGCGCTCCTGTCTGTGATGCAGCGTCGAGGGTAACCGCAGACATGGTCTCCGAGCTGATAGTGCATGCTGCTGCTAGGGTCATCGAACTGTATGTGCAGATGGTTGTTGTCTTGCAAACGTCCCCATCTGTTGACTCAGGGATCGAGACGTGGCTGCACGATCCGTTACAGCCATGCGGATAAGATGCCTGTCATCTCGACCGCTAGTGATACGAGGCCGTTAGGATCCAGCACGGCGTTCCGTATTACCCTCCTGAACCCACCGATTCCATATTCTGCTAACAGTCATTAGATCTCGACCAACGCGAGCAGCAGTGTCACGATACGATAAACCGCAATTGCGATAGGCTACAATCCGACCTTTATCAAAGTCGGAAACGTGATGGTACGCATTTCTCCTCCTTACACGAGGCATCACAACAACGTTTCACCAGGCAACGCCGGTTAACTGCTGTTTGTGTATGAGAAATCTGTTGGAAAGTTTCCTCATGTCAGCACGTTGTAGGTGTCACCACCGGCGCCAACCTTGTGTGAATGTTCTGAAAAGCTAATCATTTGCATATCACAGCATCTTTTTCCTGTCGGTTAAATTTCGCGTCTGTAGCACGTCATCTTCGTGGTGTAGCAATTTTAATTGCCAGTAGTGTATTTACAAATAAGACTGTTCTTCTCAAATATTTCACATGAAACGTTTAGTTGCTTAGGAGTCACTTAAATGTTAATCACTAAGAGCAAGCGAATGTCAGTGCAGGGTAACGGTGTTTGATTCGCATTTAATTCAATCACATTCAGTTTACAAGATACAGGTCGACAGCTGAGGTTGGCGTGGCATTATTGATACCCGCTGTTTGAGCAAGAAGTTGGTTTATGTCCGCTGCTTGCATCGGTATCTCGTTCTTTGTGAGTGCGAGTGTTGATCACCAACTGCAGGATATACAGAATACAAGGGGCGTCATTGCATTCAGCGCTCATTTCCACGTCCCCACCGGCTCATCAGACTGAGTACGCAGGCGCTGTGGATTTTCAGTTGTCTTTTTTAAATGTCTGCTTCCGTGCAACACTCAGCATCTTCGCTTGCCTGAGCGTGCCACATACTACTTTGTCTTGTCAAAGTGGAATAAAAATAAGATTAGATTTACATTCAAGAGACCGATTTTTATAACTTCATGTAGGAATTTATACAAAATCTCTGGAAGTCCCACAGATTGAAAAACCTTACAATACTTGAGGCAAGGAATATTCTCGAGAGTTTTTTTGTGCTACACAGAATACTGTCTCTTATGATGTTCCTTTACAAACCATTTTCTTTTTGTTTAATCTTTTATGGCCATAATTGGCTTCTACCAGTTTTGCATTCTTCTGCAAAGAATTCGTGTTATTATTTTGCATCAATGGCTTATTAAACTGATAGTTCGGTAATTTTTACACCTGCTAGCAACTACTTTCTTTGGAATTGGAATTACTATATTCTTCTCGAAGTCTGAGGGTATTTCGCCTGTCTCATACGTCATGCGTAACAGATGGAAGAGTTTTGTCATGACAGGCTCTCCCAAGGCTATCAGTAGTTCTGACGGAATATCATCTAACCCTGGAGCCTTGTTTCGCCTTAGATATTTCAGAGATTTGTCAAATGCTTTCCGCAGTATCATATCTCATATCTCATCTTGATCTATGTCTTTTACTTTCTACAATATTGCTTTCAAATTTACCTCCCTTGTATAGACACTCTATATACTCCTTCCGCCTATCAGCTTTCCCTTCTTTGCTTAGGACTGCTTTCTCATCTAAGCTCTTGATGTTCATACAGTTGCTTCTTTTTTCTCCAAAGGCCTCTTTAATTTTCCTTTAGATGGTATCTGCCTTCGCCCTAGTGAAATCTGCTCCTATATCCTTACATTTGTCCTCTAGCATTTACGGCTTAGCAATTTTGCACTTTCTGTCCGTCTCATTTTTTAAAGGTTTGCTTTCTATCTCGCCTGCTTCATTTGTTGCGTTTTTAAATTTTCGCGTTTTATCAAAAAAATGATTCAAATGGCTCTAAGCACTATGGGACTTAACATCTGAGTTCATCAGTCCCCTAGACTCAGAAGTACTTAAATCTAACTAACGTAAGGACATCACACACATCCATACCCGAGGCAAGATTCGAATCTGCGGCCGTAGCAGCAGCGCAGTTCCGGACTGAAGCGCCCAGAACCGCTCGGCCACAGCGGCCGGCTGCCTTTCAGCAGTTAAACTCAAAATATTTTGTGTTATCCAAGGATTTCAGTTAGGCCTTTTCTTTTTACCTATTTCATCATCTGTCGTCTTCACTACTTCATCTCTTAAAGCTACGCATTCGTCTTCTACTGCATTTATCTCCCCTTTTCTAGTTAACCGTTGCCTAATGGTCCCTCCGAAACTCTCAACACCGACTTGTTTTTTCAAATTATCCAGGTCCCATCTGCTAAATATCACTTCTATTATTCGGCAATTTTGCCTTTATAATCCACAGCACAATTTTGTGTGCGACAGGATTGTCCCAGTATCTTGTCTTATTAATGTAGTGATCGAAGTATTTTCTCAAGAGATGCTTTTTAGGGCTATAAACTTCTGGGTTAAAAACGTCCTTCCAGAGAGGCTTCTGGACAGCTCCTAACCAAAACTTAGCCAGGAAAGCGTTCTAAATCTCGACATATGTGGTACGTTTATCAGCAGCAGCAGTTGCCCATAGGGCCCCTTCGCCCTAAATATATGCTGAGACAAACTGAACCCCCCTCCCCCACACCTCCCCCAACCAGATCTAGTCAAGACACCTCTAACTGCCTTTATGAACACAACAGGGTGTGAGGGTTTCTTTTCAGGCGAATATAAGTGAAACTGGCGACGCTTTAGTAGTCTTTCTTCGAGAAGTTTCGCCGCTAACATGGGTGCTGCCACCACAGATTCATTCACATATTCTGAAAGGGGAGTAAGCGGTCCTGCTTCATTCCAGTAAATGCGGCGTTGAGGATTACCCGACTCATACGTTTAACGAATGTCTGTTGCTTCGAGCTCGCTGCGATGTGGCTGTGCCGTAACCTCGCGGTGCAAGCCCGTGACTTGTGCCAGTCAGGAATGTGGCGATTCAGTACACCCTATATACATGCTAGATCATTTTCAATGGTTTCACCCACAGCACCGGATTCGGTTTCGAGCTTCTGCATTAAGTCGCAGTATGTTTCCACTCGATATTTAACTTTTCGTTGACCTCTTTGTCAATTTCTTCCAACTACTTAGTAAGTTCCTTGGAAAATCTTTGATCATGATCGTCTAAGCGCTTACGACCAACTTCCTCAGGATCGGGTACTAAACTCTCAGTTCTCTGATACAGCTGGTGTACAGTGGTTTTCTGTTGTTGACTGCACCGTCTGCAGTGACCGTACACTGCTTTTTAACTTCTTTCTGCCTCCGGTATGACGTGGTAAGTTTACTTAAGTTTCGAGATTTCGATAGAGATACTCGACAAACCGGTATCTATGGGAGCGGCTATTCCTTACCTCGCTAGGCAGGTGTGGTATTAATTTGCACGGTAAACTGTTCGTCCCGTTCTGCTAGAGTATTGCTTATTTGCATGGCAAACTATTTGACATGCTAGTTGCAGCGTCCATTTCGCTGTCGCGCTTATTAATCATTATTGCGGTTTTCTTAACTAACATTGTGAATGGATCTGTATTATCAGTATTTCCTCACTAGACACTGCTTGTAGGTCTGACTGTTTCAGAAATGAGTCGGTTCACTTTCTTTCTTGCCGGGTAAACATTACTACCGACATCGGCCATTAGGTTCAATAGTCATTTGATTTTTCCGTTGGTATGTATTCCGCTATTTTGGTCATTATGTGGGAATATCAGTGTTACTTGGAACTGACTTAAAATACGAATTACAAACTTTACGATTACGCCCAGCAAAAATTATTTATAATTGCTTTTGAACAAGATGGAAGCTAATTTTTATGACTGCAGAAAGTCATCTAACGTCCATCTTATTTGTGCATTGCCGAAATGCTGACATACTGGTCACGACCTTTCATAACAATGCGATTAACAGAATTCCGTGTCTCTCAACATATAACTTACTATCATTTAATTTGAGCTGTAAATTGCTCAATGAGATATTTTATAAAAGGAAAACAACGTGACTCATGATATGCAAGCAATAGACAAGGATATCTCTTATGTTTAATTTCTCTTTTGTCTTCCACGATGTGTTACCGCTCCTGATACCATACAATAAAATTTCTTCTTTATATATTTTTCTTAATACGTGTTTCGTTCCAACGCTCTTCCTTCATATGTTATAATATATCGCTCCAGCAGAAACAAAAACGACACAAGATGTAACGAAAAACAATAACAGAAATTACCAGACAATTTTCGAGCCCTACGTCGGAGGACACATGAAGCGCTAGCCCACGTCTCCCAATGAGAGCCACATGAGGCGTTTCTCAAAGGTGGGGCAAGAATTTAACAGTTTACGCGTGGGCCAATTTAGAACAATAAAATACCGGCGACATGGAGGCAACCCTCATTGTGAATGGATAATTTTACGGACAAGTTCGCAGTGTCGTGCGCTACAGGAAAATTCCCCGCTTTTATTCCACATTCTACCTTACAAAAATCCACCCGCTTGCAGTTTATTTGCAGACCCGCATTGTATTAGGCAACTGAATCAGCTGACAGACGACAGTGTTCGGAAACAGAAACCGATTAGACCCACACAATTTATACTGCAAAATGTTGCACACCGATCGGGATAAATATCTCATGGGGGTTGAAAAGTAATTACCGAAAGGACGCTAATTATGTCCGAACAATCCGCCGTCAACCTCGCCTATTTTAATTACTGTAACATTCAAAAACGATAACGTAAAGGATTAAAAGACAAGGTAATAGCTTCAATCAATAACGGAGCCGACACAACAGTTACATATCCTTTATCGAACAAAATATAATTGCTGCTACGGCAATTACTTCTGCTGAGTTGAAGATTCACACCACAAAATGTGATAGCACAAGAAGACAAAAGAACAGCGGTCCTTTCATATTCAGTGGCTTTGCATTCGCCACTGTCACAACTTCTGCAGTTTTCGGCATGTTAAATTCAGTTTTTGAACATATATCAAAATCGTGTTCTTCTTTACAATTAAAGTATGGTTCTCCTACTCACGCATCGTTACATTATCAAATGTGAGAATAAAGATTAGAGCAAAAAAATAATCAAACGTTTTACTATAATACAACATACCTTAAGGCCTTTGTGTCATTACGCACTGTGAAAAGTAAATTGACAGCAGTTAACATGCATTGTCAAACACAAAACTCTCCTTTGAACAGGTCATGTTGGTGCATCATACTTGAACAAAGCTCAGCTGTATACTGAAGGCACTTGCCTTGCCTTCGCCTACCAAACGTAGTACTATCCTATGACGAATGTATCACAACACCCACGTGTGCTACTATCTATCGCAAAATCTTTGAACCTTAAAGTGGGAGTTATAAAATAAAGTGTCAGGATTGTGAAATGGAGAACGTGAGGCAAACTGGAAGAAATATTTAAGTACAGTTTACAGAGCTGTCAACGAGAAACTTTTTCAGTTGGTTTTCAAATTTGTCATCGGTGTGTCTCTGAATTTTTTTTATTACATTTAGTTAACGATTAAAAATGTTGGTGACAGAGTTGTACAACCAATTTTGTCGTAAAGGCAACCTTAATGTTGAACAATAAAAGTCATTTTCTCTTCTGATAGTATAACTACGTACATCATGGGTCCTTTGAACCGTAGAGGGTTATTTACAACAGACTTCATGACAGAATAAGTATAGTGTGAAGTAGTAGTCAAAATGCATAACTTCTGAAACGGCTGTCTGCAAGTTGATAGTGAGTCAACACCACGTATTATTTTTGAGTGATGAAGATTTTCTTTCTTAAATACGAGTTGTCGCAGAACATTATTCCACAGGGCATTACAGAATGGAAATACGCAAAATATGTTAATTTACTGACTTGTCCATCCCCTAGATTTGCAATGTTTAGAAGTGGGAACGTTCCTAAATTAAATAACTTAACGAGTACCAAAATATATTTTTTTTCCACTTTAGGCTAAGTTCTTATCAATATCAACAGCTTCATCCCAGTTACCATTCCACCATGTGTTACATTTATGTTGCTGTGGTTTAGTTCTTATCAATATGAACAGCTTCATCCCAGTTATCATTTCACCATGTGTTACACTTACGTTGCTGTGGTTTCTCTAGATGCGCAGAACTGACTGTGTTGCATATTTTTCGATCTGAGTATGAGACTGTTTTCAGAAAACCGATAAATAGTACTTTTCAGAACATTATTTACCATACCTTCTATTTCTGTATGTATGTTTTGATTAATTAAAACACTAGTGTCGTCTTCAATAAGAACAAATCTACATCTACATCATACTCCGCAAGCCAACAAATGGTGTGTGGCGGAGGGTACTTTCGGTATCCCTCCAACCCTGTTCAACTCGCGAATAGTGCGTGGGAAGAATGACAGTCGGTAAGCCCCTGTATTGGCTCTAATTTCTCGAATTTTCTCCTCGTGGTCAATACGTAAGATGTGTGCGTGTGTGTGTGTGTGTGTGTGTGTGTGTGTGTGTGTGTGTGTGTGTGCGTGTGTGCGTGGGGGGGGGGGGGGGGGGAGTAATACGTTGTCTGACTCCTCCTGAAAAGTGCTATCCCGAAATTTTCATAGGAAATCTTCCTGTGATGCACAACGCCTCTCTTGTAACATCTGACAGTGGAGTTTGATTAGCATCTGCGTAACGCCCTCTCGCCAGTTAAACGATCCCGTAACGAAACGTGCCGCTCTTCGTTGGACCTTTTCTATCTCCTCTATCAGTCCTATCAGTCCTACCTGATAGGGATACCAGACAGATGAACAATACTCAAAAATCGGGTGAACAAGCGTCTTATAAGCCACTTCTTTCGTGGATGAGCTATATTTCCTTGAGATTCTTCCGATGAATATGAGTCTGGTGTCTGCTTTCCACACTATCTGTTTCATATGTTCATTGGACTTAAGGTCGCTCTGGACAGTTACGCCTAGATATTTTACGCCAAACGCTGTTTCCAGCTGTTTGTCATCAGTATTGTAGCTGTACAGTAGTGGATTTCTTTTCCTGTGTATGCGCAATACGTTACATTTATTTACGTTCAAGATCAACTGCCAGAGTCTGCACCATTCATCAATTCTCTGCAGGTCGTTCTGCAAATTCTTACTATCTTCTGGCATTTCTACTTTGCTATAAACAACTGCATCATCTGCGAATAGCCTTAAAGAGCACCCAACGCTTTCTACTAGATCATTTATATACACTCCTGGAAATTGAAATAAGAACACTGTGAATTCATTGTCCCAGGAAGGGGAAACTTTATTGACACATTCCTGGGGTCAGATACATCACATGATCACACTGACAGAACCACAGGCACATAGACACAGGCAACAGAGCATGCACAATGTCGGCACTAGTACAGTGTATATCCACCTTCGCAGCAATGCAGGCTGCTATTCTCCCATGGAGACGATCGTAGAGATGCTGGATGTAGTCCTGTGGAACGGCTTGCCATGCCATTTCCACCTGGCGCCTCAGTTGGACCAGCGTTCGTGCTGGACGTGCAGACCGCGTGAGACGACGCTTCATCCAGTCCCAAACATGCTCAATGGGGGACAGATCCGGAGATCTTGCTGGCCAGGGTAGTTGACTTACACCTTCTAGAGCACGTTGGGTGGCACGGGATACATGCGGACGTGCATTGTCCTATTGGAATAGCAAGTTCCCGTGCCGGTCTAGGAATGGTAGAACGATGGGTTCGATGACGGTTTGGATGTACCGTGCACTATTCAGTGTCCCCTCGACGATCACCAGTGGTGTACGGCCAGTGTAGGAGATCGCTCCCCACACCATGATGCCGGGTGTTGGCCCTGTGTGCCTCGGTCGTATGCAGTCCTGATTGTGGCGCTCACCTGCACGGCGCCAAACACGCATACCACCATCATTGGCACCAAGGCAGAAGCGACTCTCATCGCTGAAGACGACACGTCTCCATTCGTCCCTCCATTCACGCCTGTCGCGACACCACTGGAGGCGGGCTGCACGATGTTGGGGCGTGAGCGGAAGACGGCCTAACGGTGTGCGGGACCGTAGCCCAGCTTCATGGAGACGGTTGCGAATGGTCCTCGCCGATACCCCAGGAGCAACAGTGTCCCTAATTTGCTGGGAAGTGGTGGTGCGGTCCCCTATGGCACTGCGTAGGATCCTACGGTCTTGGCGTGCATCCGTGCGTCGCTGCGGTCCGGTGCCAGGTCGACGGGCACGTGCACCTTCCGCCGACCACTGGCGACAACATCGATGTACTGTGGAGACCTCACGCCCCACGTGTTGAGCAATTCGGCGGTACGTCCACCCGGCCTCCCGCATGCCCACTATACGCCCTCGCTCAAAGTCCGTCAACTGCACATACGGTTCACATCCACGCTGTCGCGTCATGCTACCAGTGTTAAAGACTGCGATGGAGCTCCGTATGCCACGGCAAACTGGCTGACACTGACGGCGGCGGTGCACAAATGCTGCGCAGCTAGCGCCATTCGACGGCCAACACCTCGGTTCCTGGTGTGTCCGCTGTGCCGTGCGTGTGATCATTGCTTGTACAGCCCTCTCGCAGTGTCCGGAGCAAGTATGGTGGGTCTGACACACCGGTGTCAATGTGTTCTTTTTTCCATTTCCAGGAGTGTATATTGTAAACAGCAACGGTCCTATCAGACTTCCCTGCGATGTTCCGGATATTACCTTTACATCTGTCGATTTAGTTCCGGTAGGAGCGATGTGTTGAGTTTTATCTGCAAGGAAGTCTTGAGTCCAATAGCAAGCCTGCTCCGATGCTCCGTAAGATCGTATTTTCTTCATTAAACGGCAATGCAGGACGGTGTCAAATGCCTTACTGAAATCAGGGAACATGGCATCAACCTGAGCGTCGTTGTCCACTGTGCTGTGAATCTCATGGAGGAACTGAGCGAGCTGTGTTTCGCAGGCTCTCTGTTTGCAGAATCCATGTTGATTTTTATAGAGGACATGTTAATTTTCCAAGAACGTCATAATTCTTGAGCATAAAACATGTTCCATAATTCTACAACAGACTGACGCCACCGATATAGGATGTGTCTTACGCCCTTTCTTAAAAACGGGAATGACCTGCTGCGTTTTTTGTTTTTTTTCCAGTCGTTAGGTACCTTTCGTTGCTCAAGCGATCTACGATAAATTACTGCTAGAAGGGGAGCAAGTTCTTTCGCATAATCTTACAGATATCTCATGTGGTTCTGAAGTCTTTCCACTACTAAGCTATTGTAGCTGCTTTTCAATCCGCGATCGGTTATCTCAGTATCTGCCATTTTGACGTTCGCACGACGATTAGAAGGAGGGACAGTGTTACGATCTTCCGCGGTGAAACGATTTGGGAAGACTGAATTCAGTATTTCGGCCATCTCTTTGTTATCTTCCGTTTCGGTGCCGGTGTGGTCGCCGAGAGAATGAATAGATGATTTTGACCCACTTACTGATTTTACGTACGACCAAAATCTCTACTTGTTACATATCAGACGAAATGTCGTTTACATACACGAAAAACAACAATGGACCTAATATTGGAGCTTGTGGAAGCCATCAGAGATTTCTGCCTATTGAGAACAATCTCCGCTCCTCACATTCGTTGAACATGAAGTACAACAGTTAGCCTTTTTTTTTTTTTTTTTTTTTTTTGAGATGACATTCATTGGTTGGCTATACCATCAGTTCCATAAAATCTCTATTTATCTAGGCGAATATTGTGGGTCATACATTCAGATGCCTTAGATAGGTCAGAGAAAATCATTTTCGATATTTAATGCTTGCTAAATGTTGTGTTGGTCGTTCAAATGGCATTCACAGCTGAGCAACTATTCTGAAATCTAAACTTTTCTTTACTGGTGATATTGTTGCTTAGGTGGGTTGCTGTTCTAGACTGCATCACCCACACACTAATTTTGGAAACTGATGTCAGTAGTGTAAGGGATCGGTGTTACTGACATATCTTCTATCACCTTTCATACTGGGGTTTAACAATGGCAAATTTTAACCTCTCTCTGGAAAAATAGCCTCAACGCATTACGTATTTTAGGAACAGCAGTGCTTATTATAAGGCAACAAGTCTCTATTGGAAACATCATCAAATTCAGATGAGCTTTCTTTTTCGGAAAATATATGATTTTCTTAACTTCAGAAGAAGGAGAGGGTGAGACATCCATATGACCGAATTGTACATGAATCGCTTTTGAAACATATTCTTTTGGTTTTTGTCTTGATCTGTTTGTTCCTGCACATTGTGTTTTTTTCAAAGATTTGATATTAAACATACCTGCTACCTGAGACTCTTCATTTATGGTCTTTCCATTTCAATCATTGGTGCTGTTATCCTGTTCTGTGTCCTCTTGTGTAGTCTCAAGTGGTACATCAATCTTGCCTCTCCTGTGTCTTTAGCTTTTCTAAAGCCTAACTGATCATTCTCCAGCAGATCCTCAAAGGCACACACAGTCAATCTCAGCGTAGTGCTGAGCCGTGTGGATGCCAGACGTGTAACTTCCACCACTATGAGAGAAATTTGACTTCCTAGTGCCGCTAACAACAGATAGCTAAAGAACGCAGAGGTCCTCAGCTGATGTTGCTGGCGTCAGCTTAATGGCCAGCCCAGCTTTCGGTCAGCTACCGCTGTAGCCGAAAGAATCGTCGATAATGGTACAAGGGAAGGGAGGTCCCGGCTGCCTGCTGGACTCAGCGGTCACGCCCACCGACGAGCAGCTTCCAGACACAGCTCGGCGGGCTGCGCCAGTTCATTCTGAACGACCTCATACGGAATATAACCGTATCTCGTGACATTATTTCCACTTTCGAAATATATACTTGTCTTGGTGTTGTAAGCGCTACTACATGTTAACTGTTTCAGTTCGGAGTTCGTTGTAGTTGTGACACCGGTATTAATGTCCTGAAAACATTCCTCTTTGTATAAAATTTAACGCATGAATGAACAACAGCTCATTCTTATCACTGTCAATGAAATTCGAGGTAATAAGCTTTCTTTCGAGCTGCCACAGAATATGTAAAGGGTGTATATAGCATGAATCAAAGGAAACTACCTCACAACCTAACTCTTCAACGGTTTTAACGCAATCTATAAGTGTAAATTCGTCTATTCTTGTACAAAAGACGTTGAAACATCCCCGTAAAAAAATTTACAGATGACTGTGATGGTAAACTTCTAATGTTATTTGATTTTCAAACAGCTGAGCAAAACTGAACGTACTCAGACATTTCTCTCTTTACTTATTCTGATCGACACTAAACTGACACAATATTTTTAGCGCAACGCAATCTGACTTTCAATAATCCCTACAAAAGAATGGCCGTAACTAACAATAATCTATACCTTTCATGAATCACTTACCTCACAAAAATCTTCGTTACTCGAACTACTGCAATACAGCGAGCGCCAATACTCCAGCTAAATAAAAGATTCTAACTACTGAAGGCAGTAACTACTGATAGGCATATAGTTAGCAAATGAGAGATTTTGATAGAGAACAAACAATGTATTTACCTTAATAGTGTACAAAACTCATAATATATATGTATAATTTGTGACATCCAGTTTGGCAAATTTCCTTTTTCTGACGGACATACGTGCAGCTCGTCCGCTCATTATAATAGCTCAAAATTCTGGCGGCTCACCTCCAACTGCCCAACGCTACAATAGAGAATATTCCAACAATGCCAACCAGCCACAGGCTGCACACAGCACAGACAGTGATTTTCATACAGAGAGCTACGTGGCGTTACCAACATAAAAACCTAAACAGCCTACTTACAACGCGTGCACTGCAGATCTGACTGGACCTTGTAAGGCATCAACACGTGTCTTATAGTTCTGAAACCGCCGGCCGGTGTGGCCGCGCGGTTCTAGACGCTACAGTCTGGAACCGCGAGACCGCTACGGTCGCAGGTTCGAATCCTGCCTCGGGCATGGATGTGTGTGATGTCCTTAGGTTAGTTAGGTTTAAGTAGTTCTAGGTTCTAGGGGACTGATGACCTCAGATGTTAAGTCTCATAGTGCTCAGAGCCATTTGAACCATTTTAACTGAAACCTATCTTGCTTGGTTGAAAATTTACGGGTAAATGTGGACATACTCCAACTGTTGAAGGAAAAGTTTTCAGCACGACTAATTCTTCTGAAGCTAGATCATTTGCAGTAAGCTGTGCTCGCACCGGCTACTAATGTGAACAAACGCTAGACGACCAGTACAAAAATAAACATAAAAGGTAGTAACTTTTAAGAGATGTCTTCAAGAGAAAATACTTATCGATAAACTTGACATTAACATGACATATTATTCAATATATGTGCAAGAAAGTTTACGAGTAGAAGATATATATGCCCTCCAAGATGCCATGTGAATCTACACTACCACACACTCACAAAAACGGAAAAGTAGCCCCATAGCGAGTGAAAACTTAAACTAAAAAGCGACTGCTATTTGCAGCTGACTCAAGTAAATATAAACAGTGATTCCCGTTAAATCAAGCAAAGAATCAATTCGAACAAAGGCATGACCTCACACACGTGACTACAAATTAGCAAAGCTGAAAAACATGTGAAATAGAATTACGCCAATGCAACGCCAACAAGAAACGCTCTCACCATAAGTCCTGAATGCCGCGGCTTAGAAACGCCCGTCTTCATAACAGACAAGACAAAAACGTGTGAACGAATCGACATCGGGTAGCTCGCTGTTCACAGCTCCACGCGGCGACCACGGGAGGAGGGTCCTCACATGGTCCTACTCGAACTCGAAAATCTGCACCATGCAACTGGATTTGCTAATAAGGCTAAACCGCTAATAAGGCTGCACCGTACAAACAGAGATATGACTTTCGCAGCAGACGAAAACGTGGACTATATAGTCTTTGAGTCATACCAATGACTCACAATTCACGTATGGATGCGTAATGTCAAACATTTTTCTGACAGTGTTCCGTGTGTCCAATCCATTAACGGAGTAAGGATTTGTTATGTCTTTCATCGTTAGTATATTCTCTGGCTGCGATGCTGTATCGAAAATGTAACCCAATAAGATTTCTAAAAATACGAACTTAAGTTAGAACAATATAATTAAAAATGACTATAGTGTAGTTACTCGAAACAATACACCTTGTTGCAGGTACAGAATGATACAAAAAACGCATAACTTAAACACTAAACAAGGAAATAATTTCATTTTCGTTGAATTGTTGTCCTCTATTCTTCAATTATGCATATCACGTTTAGGATGTCATTTCTATACGCCAATTATATTATAGGAACGTTCCTCGTATTCTTAACAAATGGCACAATCGAAATATAGACCTTTAGTTCATGTAGCAGTCTTTCCACTTTCATGGGCTATCAACCTATATTTGACACCTAATTACGACTTGTGTTAGAAGTGCGAGAAATATAAGTGATATTTGCATTACAAATATTTTCCCCTGCCAGAGGTATGCCTGAAAATGTGTGTGTTTCCTGAAACATGGCACTTGCAGAGCAACAATGAAGGAGAATAATATAGCCCAGATGGAATTGTTTGCTTACTAAATAAGAAAACACCAATTTGCCATATTTCACAACGTTTCGTTTTGCTCTGGCTTCGCATCCATTATATTAAAACGGGACTACAGTTGCAGACGGGTGTAATCAGCCAAAAAAATGTTAGATAAGGCAATTGTATTTACTGTTATATACGTAGTTAATGTACGAATTATGCTTATACACTCCTGGAAATGGAAAAAAGAACACATTGACACCGGTGTGTCAGACCCACCATACTTGCTCCGGACACTGCGAGAGGGCTGTACAAGCAATGATCACACGCACGGCACAGCGGACACACCAGGAACCGCGGTGTTGGCCGTCGAATGGCGCTAGCTGCGCAGCATTTGTGCACCGCCGCCGTCAGTGTCAGCCAGTTTGCCGTGGCATACGGAGCTCCATCGCAGTCTTTAACACTGGTAGCATGCCGCGACAGCGTGGACGTGAACCGTATGTGCAGTTGACGGACTTTGAGCGAGGGCGTATAGTGGGCATGCGGGAGGCCGGGTGGACGTACCGCCGAATTGCTCAACACGTGGGGCGTGAGGTCTCCACAGTACATCGATGTTGTCGCCAGTAGTCGGCGGAAGGTGCACGTGCCCGTCGACCTGGGACCGGACCGCAGCGACGCACGGATGCACGCCAAGACCGTAGGATCCTACGCAGTTCCGTAGGGGACCGCACCGCCACTTCCCAGCAAATTAGGGACACTGTTGCTCCTGGGGTATCGGCTAGGACCATTCGCAACCGTCTCCATGAAGCTGGGCTACGGTCCAGCACACCGTTAGGCCGTCTTCCGCTCACGCCCCAACATCGTGCAGCCCGCCTCCAGTGGTGTCGCGACAGGCGTGAATGGAGGGACGAATGGAGACGCGTCGTCTTCAGCGATGAGAGTCGCTTCTGCCTTGGTGCCAATGATGGTCGTATGCGTGTTTGGCGCCGTGCAGGTGAGCGCCACAATCAGGACTGCATACGACCGAGGCACACAGGGCCAACACCCGGCATCATGGTGTGGGGAGCGATCTCCTACACTGGCCGTACACCACTGGTGATCGTCGAGGGGACACTGAATAGTGCACGGTACATCCAAACCGTCATCGAACCCATCGTTCTACCATTCCTAGACCGGCAAGGGAACTTGCTGTTCCAACAGGACAATGCACGTCCATATGTATCCCGTGCCACCCAACGTGCTCTAGAAGGTGTAAGTCAACTACCCTGGCCAGCAAGATCTCCAGACCTGTCCCCCATTGAGCATGTTTGGGACTGGATGAAGCGTCGTCTCACGCGGTCTGCACGTCCAGCACGAACGCTGGTCCAACTGAGGCGCCAGGTGGAAATGGCATGGCAAGCCGTTCCACAGGACTACATCCATCATCTCTACGATCGTCTCCATGGGAGAATAGCAGCCTGCATTGCTGCGAAAGGTGGATATACACTGTACTAGTGCCGACATTGTGCATGCTCTGTTGCCTGTGTCTATGTGCCTGTGGTTCTGTCAGTGTGAACATGTGATGTATCTGACCCCAGGAATGTGTCAATAAAGTTTCCCCTTCCTGGGACAATGAATTCACGGTGTTCTTATTTCAATTTCCAGGAGTGTATAATGTAGTTAATGTACGAGTTGGTAGAACTGTATTATCTTGGTGGTCACCATGGGCTGTTACCTGTGACATGTCGAGTGTAAACAAAGCAAATTGATAACGTTCTGGAAAATTTTGTGTATTTTCGTGTCGTCGTTGTATATAAAAATGTTTACAAAGTAATAGCAGAAGAGAGTTGAAATCAAAAGCAGGATAATAATATGGAACACAAAGATATATTTCTGTTTGTGTCCATTTTGCGAATAGCTTGACATGTGTCTGAGGTATCTGTCAGGTGCGTGCAATAACTTTTTAAGTTTCAAGAGGTCATACAAATGACAGACGCTGAACGTTAAAGTTAAAATCTTTATAAACTCCAAGAATAAATATTGCACAATAAATTCAGTTAGTAAAGCAACATTTCCAGCGCATTGGTAACATGTGATTCTACAACCCACAGTCTCATTACTACAACTCCAGTTTCACAAAATCAGTTAGTAAAGCAACATTTCCAGCGCATTGGTAACATGCGATTCTACAACCCACAGTCTCATTACTACAACTCCAGTTTCACAAACCAGAGGGAGCTTCTCATTTATATTTTAATCTCTTTCGGCGATGTGTTTACATAAATGAGCTGGTTCACAAAGGCACAGCAGATGCTTAGCGGCGTAATGAACACGAACCATTATTCACGTAATTCTGTTTGTACAATCTCATTGCGAAAATGACTCCCAATGCCCACTTCCTTCATAGTGGACGACCTTGAATGTCTACATTTTTCTTTTCTGATTCTTTTATATCATTTCCATTATAACATTAAGCGACTGTCTTAGTATTATTAATGTTTTATTTATCATCAATTACTTCACTGGAGTTCTAAAACGGTGACTAGCACTGTTAACCATAAACATATCACAGAACGATAATTTTCTCTAGCCGAAATAAGCAAATAAGGCACGAAAAAGGAGGATTCGTTTCTGTTGTACCTACAGAAGAAACTGTGCCAAACTTTGAAACAATGTCTCTTGCACCCTTGAGCGGGCACATCTGTGTATAAAGTGTGCCACTCACAAATGGCATTGTTTAGTACCGTTCCATTTGTTGTTTTAGAGATGTGAGCCCGTATCTATTCCTTCATTACTGCTTCGGGTAAAACAGTAACAGGTTGAGTTGTCATACCTCCAAGTGAGTAACAGTAATATAAAATAAACAGCAATCTAGGAGAGAAAAAATTTACGATCTATGTAAAAAAAATAACCAAGTTCCGAGCTAGCAGCTCAAACCCACACTCATGGAGATATCTACAAGATAATTAGAAATCAAATAAGAGGTTGGCAGGTATCTGATGCAATTACGCTGTTTAATGCTTCGAGTGGCTCATTACTATGCTGTAACACTTGTGTGCGGCAATACAGTGAAAGATTTATTTTATTATTGTTTAAGTAAATAGCGATATTGCTCGTATAATGTTAGTTTATTTTATTGTTGTTAAATTAAACTAGCATAAAACTGTAATTTTGATCATCCACGTTTACTTTGGTAACATAAAGACAGCTATACTCTACATGTATACAAAGGGCACCGCTTGCCCACTCATGTTACGAAAAATGGCACGGCCACTCTAGTGTTAAAATAGGATCAAGCTTTAACTAAAACATTTCAGTTGACTTCCAATAACGCAAATATAGTTTGTCATTATGTTGTTGATGATGATCAAAGACTGAATATCTGTCATACAGCTTCCCATAGCCACATTTTGAGAAACTGATACATCACAAGCGACTACCTCTATCTTTAATCTTTGTTTGCAGTGTTCCTAAAGAAGTGTCTGTTGGGATATCTTTTATGTCTGTGAATTTCGGCAGTACCTTTTATTTTTTCCGCTTCCTCAGTCCATGGGTTGTTCTGGCATAACCACAAGCACCGGAATGAAGATAAGGAATCCAAGAAAATAGAAGGCAGTGGAATGACGTCGGCCAATGGTGAGCTGATTAGGACTGAAGCACGACAGGAGACATCTCTGCAAGAGGAGAATACAAGCACCGCTAATGCCAGCCTCGGCCGCTCAGTATCGGGAGAGTATATGGACAGGCTAAGCAGAAAAGTTACGGTAGCAGTTATTAGTGATCCACAAACTGTGTGACAAACTTGCATGAATATTGTATATAGCAAAGGACCCTGATTTATATAGCATGTCGCCCATCGCTTGCGCTAACACGGTGTAAATACAAGCTAAGTATCGTCAATCTTCTTATTTGTAATAAAAGCCAGCCGCGGTGGCCAAGCGGTTAAAGGCGCTACAGTCTGGAACCGCGCGACCGCTACAGTCGCAGGTTCGAATCCTGCCTCGGGCATGGATGTGTGTGATGTCCTTAGGTTAGTTAGGTTTAAGTAGTTCTAAGTTCTAGGGGACTGATGACTTTAGAAATTAAGTCCCATAGCGCTCAGAGCCATTTGAACCATTTTTGTAATAAAAACTACTGATGTTATTTGGTTGAATTGTTTCATAGCATTCCGAGAACGCAGCATCCCTTAGGCACCCTATACGAGAAGAATGGGCAATACCCCACACTTGGCAATGAGTATCCGACGAACCCAGTGCCCGATGGACACAAACTTTATAGCTGGCGCCTTAATTTTCTCTTGTTTATACTTTGCAGGGGCTTATTTGCTCCAACAGTTACTTGTCGTTTTTGCTAATGTGTTTTCAGGATGGTGTTGCAGAAATTTCTTTGCCTTTTTTGTCTGTTTGTTACATTTGTCTTCCAACATGCCCACCCCATCTGTCCCGCCCCCGCTCAGGCACCGCAGCATAGATGCCACACAGCTAATGCAGATGTTTCAGTTCCACACACAGCACATTTCTGCACTACTCAACACAGTGGAGATGCTACTGGCGAACGCTGTGCGCCCGATGGAACGAGCACCACCTACAACAGCTGCTATACCACCTTTTCGACAATTTCGTGATCAGGAGGAGGAATGGCTCGAGTGGTTGTCCCAATTTGAAGCCCACGTCATCGCCCACAATGTACTAGGTATTGTGATACTTCCCTATCTATTATCAACGGTAGGAAGTGCACTGTTCAGATTAATTAAAAAACTCTTTCCTAACGCTACTCTGAGTGAACTTGCACATGATAGTATTATAAACTCGCTAACAAACTATTATGACCAACAAGTGAATGTGGTAGGAGCTATATATCAGTTCTTTAGTTGCAAAAAACAGCCAGAACAAACTTATCGCGAGTGGGTAACAGATTTGCAAGGTATGACAAGGAAATGCAAATTCAAATGTGCTTGCAGTGCTTTATATTCAGATGTTATGTTGCGTGATGCGATCATGTATGGTGTGCCTGGTGTCAAACTCAGAGAACAGATTTTGAAACAGTGTGATCAGAATTTTAAGGCAAGTAACCACTGTCAGGGCTAAAGGCCTTTAACACCCAAAATGGCAATTATTAAAAAATTTAACAAACATACATAAAATACGGACAGCAAATAATTTTTGAAGATAAGCCAATGTGGTCGCATCAGCATTTTAAAGCAAGTAACCACAATCACGGCTGAAGGCATTTAATGCTAAAATGGCAATTGCAAAAAATTTTAACAAATATATTGTCAAACAGCGAATAGCATAGCGAAAGTTAATTTTTTTAAAAATACGAGCAACAGATCACCAGACAGGTACGACAAATGATGGTAACTTAATAATACAATAATAAAATAAAACACAAGGGCCAATGACAGACGGTGCTCCAGAAATCAACCTCTGAGTAGGTCACACCAAAAACGCTTTCGCGGGCAAGGAGAAAGTCAGCCAAGAGTTGCATTCAGATCACAAGATGGTAACTCGGACTAGTGGCAGTGTAACGGGCGACTGATGATACTGTTGGTGGTGCTACCTGACATCCAAACAAACAAATGCAAGATGTAAAATTACGCCAAAGCTGGAACCGGTGGTCTGGGGTCTGCCCACAGATTATTGTGCTTAGAGCGCCCGGAACGAGAAGGAATGACTACCACTAAGGTAGAAGAATGCCACTCAACCTACAATCAAGAAGATGTCAAACTTACACGCCTCACCAGAGAGCGGTGGCAAGGCAAGGAAATGTACACTGCCGTTACATACACTAACCACAGGGCGGGTAACTAGGGTGTTAGCGGCCACAAGACAAAAAAATATCGCTGGCTGAACTTAACAGTGTAAGAAGCTGAAAATAGTAAATAGTAATGAGAAGCTCAGGAAGGCTAATCAGATCCGCCTTCCGCCGGTACTCCACTCGCTGCTTTTCGCCTCGGCGACACTACGAGCAGCAACACGAACCCAAGCCACTGGAGAATCGCGAGATTTCACAGTGGTGGAGGTTTCTCTACGCGAATTCCAATGCACTCAAACACTCAGGATCCGGTTCCAACGAGGTCGTGCACTCTCGTGCCCACTGCCCTTCGATCCGGCAGTCCATACACGCCGCCAGCGGTTTCGGCGTGTTTTTGCTCTGCGCGGACCTCGCTGCTCCTGTGTCCCCAACCGAACTCCACACTCACACCACATGGAACAAGCACGAGTTCGCCCCAAAGATGAGGCAGCGGAACTACATATCGATAAGTGCCACTGCTGCCACTGATGTCATTAGCGGACAGGCAACCTTCACGAAACCGAGTGACGCCAGTGAACACGAGAAGAAGACAAATAACGCAACCATGCCAACTAAACGATATGGTCTGGCAGAAACCTACACACGGCACCAATGCGAGCCGCAGCACTGTTCAAACATGTCGACAATTCGAGCACCCGCAGGCACTGGCAGGAGTGTACTAGAAAAGTGAAGAATTTCCACTGGGAGACGTGTAAAAGAAGCCGCGTTCATAAGAAGATGTTTTCTGCACGGTAAGAACGTTCCTTATAAATCATGGCTGCCAGCAGAAACTGCTCTCAAACATAAGAATGTCGAGCCCTCATGCAGGGATAGCAGTTACAAAGAAGTGTTGCGTGGCTGGTATCACAACTTTGTAAAGCAGAAAAACATCGGAAAAAAGTGCCGCCAAGGCTGGTGCAATAGTAAGAAAGACGCCAGTTCCCGAGTCACGCCGAAGTTTTCCTTTGCATGATAGGAAATTTCCAAGTTGCACGGAGACGCGTGGTCATGACACGGCGATCAGTCATTAAGCGGCATTGCAAATTTGGTCCGCCATTGACAGAACCCAGTGGAAGAAAGAGTATTTGAGTTTAGAGATGAAGGAGGAGTCAGTGAGACAACCCAGAAGCAAAAAGATACGAAGGCTCTTCCATCCACCTCATCGTCCGCTTTCTGATACCGTGAAACGCTACTTCGGCTATGGCGACACACGGTGGGCAGTCATCTCGTAGACCGTACCTGGGCCTCGCCGTAAGGCCTCAGAACGCCGATGAAAGCCGCTGACTGGCAGCCGCCGCTATGACTATGAGTCGACGCGTCGTCCCGACGTAGCGTCCACTCCCGATTGCAGTACACGACGAACGATCACGATTAATGGTGAGATGATTCGTCCTCAACCGCCCGCCCCCTCCCCCTCCTTCCCATTAATAACTGAGCAATGCCCACGCCCAGTGTAATCGACCCTGACATTTCCTAGTTTGTGAAACTTCCTGGCAGATTAAAACTGTGTGCCCGACCGAGACTCGAACTCGGGACCTTTGTCTTTCGCGGACAAGTGCTCTACCATCTGAGCTACCGAAGCACGACTCACGCCCGGTCCTCACAGCTGTACTTCTGCCAGTATCTCGTCTCCTACCTTCCAAACTTTACGGAAGCTCTCCTGCGAACCTTGCAGAACTAGCACTCCTGAAAGAAAGGATACTGAAGAGACATGGCTTAGCCACAGCTTGGGGGAGGTTTCCAGAATGAGATTTTCACTCTGCAGCGAAGTGTGCGCTGATATGAAACTTCCTGGTAGATTAAAACTGTGTGCCCGACCGAGACTCGAACTCGGGACCTTTGCCTTTCGCGGACAAGTGCTCTACCATCTGAGTTACCGAAGCACGACTCACGTCCGGTCCTCACAGCTTGCCCCCTTTCAGGAGTGCTAGTTCTGCAAGGTTCGCAGGAGAGCTTCTGTAAAGTTTGGAAGGTAGGAGACGAGATACTGGCAGAAGTAAAGCTGTGAAGACCGGCGGTGAGTCGTGCTTCGGTAGCTCAGATGGGCAGTCGGCTCTCAGCCGTGGCAGCGTGCGGACGGCCCCGCGCGCCGGCCAGTGCTCCGCTGCAGGCGTTGTTTACTTCCGCGTCGTAGCTTTAAGGCTTGTGTCCGTCCACCGTGAACAACATGTCGAGCGCTTACCGCCGTGCGACCCTTAAAGTTTCCTTCCCAGCTGAACATGCGAGACCTCGTGCCATGAAGTTGAAACGTTCATACGTGAAAAAGTTCGTTTAGATCCTAACCACGTTATCGGAATCCATTTTTCGACCACGAGTAGTGTCGTTTATATTAAAATGACAAACACCGAGGTGTGTGAAGATGTTATTCGCCGCCGTGGCAATGGACTTAAGTTCAAATACTCTGATGGTCACGTCGGAGCTGTAACACTTGAACTCGCAGAGTACGGTCAACGCACGATTAGGGTGTTTGAGCTACCTTTTGAAGTGCCGAAGGACGAAGTTGTCTCTGCGTTACAACGATACGGTAACGTCATCGGTTACGTAGAGGAAAAATGGCAAACCTTCACGACCTACCATGTCCTTAATGGTGTGCGTCAGGTCAAAATTGAACTGAAAAAACATATACCATCATACCTGACAATTTGCGGGGTGCGAGCCAATGTCATGTACGACGGCCAACCCCGAATATGTGCCGGTTGTGGACAAGAAGGCCACGTCAGATCCGCCTGCATGCGACGCCGCCTGATCCAGACGCCGGTCGGCGAGGAAGCATCCCCAGCGGTGATCACTCAGATCGCTGTCACATATCCCAAGGTTGCCAAGGAAGGTAGCACCTCTACACAGGGTCTTCCGGCTGCGTTGACGTCGTCTGATCAGGTAGATGCAACCGCTACTGAGATTCCTTCTGAGGTGCCACAGACGCCAGATCCTGACCTGCCGAATCTTCGCGGCACTGGCACTGAAACTGCTACTGAGATGGACGTTGAATCGGGAGTGGTACCTACTTCTGCTTTCCTTCAGACTGGTCCGGAGTCAGACGACATTTTCGAAAACAAGGGTCGACACGAAAGAGAAAAAACGTAGCCGTACACTCCCTGATGAATCCATTCTACGGATGGATACCAGGGATGCAGACCCGAAGATGGAGGAAAAACCGCTCTTTGATGACCAAAAGTCTGATGCGAACGACCCACCACAGACGACCACTGGCAACGAACACCCCTCCTTACTGCCGCCGTCGCCCCCACAGGTCGACGTTGAAGACAGCCTATCCGCTGAGCCGAAAACTACGTCTCCTCTCAGCGTGGATGACGTGCACAGCCGATGCGCTACCGCAATATCAGTCTCCTGGGCAGACGACGTGGAGATCGAAGGGACTGGGGTGGATAGTGCTGATGATGTGGCGCCCCCATCGGTTGCGCCCGCGCCCGCAAACTCTCCACAATAGCAACCTCTTCAGCGGACCGGCACGATCGACGACCTCTCGCTCCTGAAGAAGGAGCGCCACCTGTACCTGTGGGACTCCAACACCAGCATTATCGTGTCGCAACGATTAACCTCGCGACCATTCGCGCGCCCCACAAACTAGCGCTGCTCCGCGATATGTTTCATGATGCGGACATAGATATTGCGCTTTTTCAGGAAGTGCATGTCGCCGATTTTTCACCACCACATGGTTTCACGGCGCATCTTTCTGCCGCTTCGGACACCGGTAGTGGTGTTGCCATCATCTTACGAGAAGGTCTTCCTGCCGAAGATGTCCTATACCTCCCCAACGGCAGAGGTATGGCCCTTACTCTCTTTGGTGTACGCATCGTCAACATTTATGCGCCGTCGGGCTCCAGCTACCGTCGTGAACGCAATGCCTTCTTCGCGAATGAAGTTACACCCCTTTTTATGGGACCACACGATGACTGGGTCATGGGTGGAGACTTCAACTGCACCCAGCGACCTCAGGATCAGTTTCCGCTTCACTCACCATGCGCAGCTCTGGAAGCAGTCACGCGGCTACAATTTGTCGACACGTGGAGACATGTTCACGGTGATCTTATGGGCTTTACGTACTACACTGCGCACTCCTCTAGCCGACTGGATCGCATCTACATCTCGCGATCCCTAATACAACGCCTCGTGATGACTGGGTGTTGTGTGCTGTCCTTAGGTTAGTTAGGTATAGGTAGTTCTAAGTTCTAGGGGACTCATGACCATAGATGTTAAGTCCCATAGTGCTCAGAGCCATTTGAACCATTTTTGAACCTAATACAACACACTCGACAGGCTGAAATCTGGCCTGTTGCTTTCTCAGATCATGAGGCTTACTTCTGTGACGTTGTTCTCACAAGACAGGCAGTATGGCACGGACGTGGTCTATGGAAACTGAACACGGCACTTCTTAATTCACCTGACTGTCGACTTCTAATAGAAGAAACTTGGATCACATGTAATAGACGCCGTCCCACGTATACGTCTACCATATACTGGTGGATCCAGTGTGCAAAACCTGCTCTTCGACAAACTTTGATCCGGTATGGAAAAATGTTGTAGCCTGGAGGAAGAGCGCTATGGACTTTTACTACAGGATCCTACGAGAATGCTCCACGATGCCAGCCTCCCCTGAGCGCCATACAAGGATGAACCAAGCTAAGGCACAAATCTCCAATCTCATGCGGAGGCATTTGGAAGGAGCGTTAGTACGATCTCGTACTGCTGATCGCATGCCTCATGAACATCCGTCGATGTACCATCTCATCCAAGAACGCCAAAATCGACGCCAAAAATTGATTCACGTCCTAACAGACCAAGAAGGGCGTCGATACGTAACCCAATATGCAATAGGGAATGTGCTTCACGCCCACTACCAGCAGCTCTACGCCGCAATTCCACATTCCCCAGAGTTGATTGAGGAAGTCTCACAGCTCAACTTCGGTGGTATCCCAGGAGATGCGGCGATTGACTTGATGTCAGAGATGACATGATGAAGTCCGCGATGCGATCCGGGCAGGAACCATCAATCGCTCCCCAGGACCCGACGGTCTTCCCCTCGAATTTTATCGCACCTTCCGTGATTTTAGAGTCCACCTTCACCTCCATCTGTCGGGAGCTGATGTCTCCGGAAGTACCTGTGCCGGACGCTTTAATGGAAGGAATTATTATTCCTGTACATAAACCGCATGGTGGCAACAATATCAGTGATTATCGGCCCATCACCCTCCTTAAAAGTGATATGAAAATCTTCACTCGCCTTTTGGCGGCACGGCTTAAAAACGTTGCCCGATATATTGTGTCGTCAGACGAAGCATCTTTGGGAGGGGATAATAATATCCGCACGGCTTTATGCCGCTACAGGGATATGATCGCCGTTACCCAGGCACAACGCCTGTCTGGGGCACTTGCGTCTTTGGACTTTAGTCAAGCTTTTGATAGGGTTGATCATTCGTTCCTCACGGCCGTTCTCCACCATATGGGTTTCCCAGTCGCCGTTATCACCGTAGTGATGCGCCTTCTGCGGGGTGCCTCATCCAGGATTATGTACAATGGCAGACTCACTCCTCCGATAAAAATAGGTCGATCCGCACGTCAAGGTTGCCCTCTCTCAGCGATTTTGTACGCCTTTGCCTTGGAACCCTTGCTATGTGGACTATGTGGACTAAGACAACGTTTGGTAGGGTTGTCCATAGATCGCTACCGATTCCATGGCCTATGCTGACGATGTAGTCATCTGTTTACGTAATGCTGACGAAGTTCGAGCTGTTTTGACGTGGGTAGCGACTTATGGTGAGGCGTCGGGTAGCTCTAAACGTACGTAAGTCACAAGTTATGTTCATTGGCACGGGGCTTCCCGTGGAGTGCGTTACACCTCTCACCACCGTTGATACCATTCGCTGTTTGGGAATAGATTTTTCATCTGATCTCCGGCGTTCAGCCACCATCAACTGCCGGCGCCTCCTTTTAATGATCAGAGCAGGTCTTATGGACCATTGTCTTCGATCCCTAGATATTCTCCAACGAGCTCGATATGTAAATATATATATCGCATCCCGAGTTCCCCATGTAGCACAAGTTCTACCTTTCCCGCTTACTGTGACACGTCGTATGTCGGCAGCGATGGCATCTTTCGTCAGCTCTGGGCTGTTGCTCAAAGTTAACTATGCAACCCTTACTCTTCCCAGTGAACGAGGTGGGATAGGTCTGTTTCACGTGCCGGATAGAGCTCGCGCCCTATTTGTCAGCTCCCAGATGACGGTATGGACACGTTGCCCAACGAGCCTCACTGGTCTCCTCCTGTCGGCATATTCGCCGGTCTCACTGTCAGCCCCAGTGATGATCTCAGATGTTCCGGCCCAGTTCCATTATATACGATACTTCTTTCTTGAACTCAGTTATCTACGCCTCACCTTAGCAAGACAACTTTTACTCAAGACAAAGGCAGTATACAATGTCCTCTAATTAGGTCGTCCACCTAACCCGATTGAACAAAAGTTCCCCCAGGTTGACTGGCGTCATGTATGGCGCGCGGTGTTCGCCTGTTACCTTGACACGAATGTTCAATCTATCTGGTACCTAACTGTCAATGGTAAGCACATCAACCAATTTCGCCTTCATCGTATACACCTCGCCCAATATCCTCTATGTTCCACGTGTGGAGTGCCAGACAATGATGAACATCGGTTTGTTTGCGGACCGGCGGCGGAGGTTTGGCACTTGGTTCGTCGTATTGTGGCTTTTCTAACGCGGGACATTCCGGATCGGATTACTCCCCTTTCATTATTATTTTCAGAAAGTGACTATTTTCCTCGGACAAAGACCAATGCTGTGAATTGGATTCGCGGACATGCCATTCACTACTTATTTGGACAAACTGTAGACCCTGTACTCGATTTTTGGACATACCTCAATGACCGTCATTATGTCGTTGTCCGTCACCCAAAATACAGACAATTTTTCTCAAACTTCCTTGGGAGAGCTTTCCACGACCCGCCTCGCAGCTGGAATGTGTTAAGCCAAGAGAGAGGAAGGTTTCCTGTTTGAACCAATGAACATTTCTGAACAATTTAACGGAACACATCAATTTCGAGAAGACGTGGTTCAAATGGCTCTGAGCACTATGGGACTCAACTGCTGAGGTCATTAGTCCCCTAGAACTTAGAACTAGTTAAACCTAACTAACCTAAGGACATCACAAGGCAGGATTCGAACCTGCGACCGTAGCGGTCTTGCGGTTCCAGACTGCAGCGCCTTTAACCGCACGGCCACTTCGGCCGGCCGAGAAGACGTGACTCAACATATTACCAGCGGGGCGCAGAAAGCCTCTGATCAATTACACAACAAAATGAAAAACAAAGAACAAGAAAGGAAAAGAGAAAAAAAATAAAAAAATAAAAACAATAAAAATATAAATAAAATTCAGAAAAATGAAGATTTTATTTTGTTTGTAAGGATAGCCCTAACCTTGATTTCCCATATTTCCCCTGGTATATAGGTAGCTCTCTGGAGTAGGTTTAGCCAGGAGCCAACGCCTGAAGTGGACCAGATTTTTTTTTTTGTCATAGGATGAAAAGTGGCGGTGGCACTTAGGATATTTTTTGTAGTTCCAAAATAAATAAAAAAATAAAAGAAAAAAATTTTAAAAAAATTAAAAAAGATGGTAGAGCACTTGCCCGCGAGAGGCAAAGGTCCCGAGTTCGAGTCTCGGTCGACCACACAGTTTTAATGTGCCAGGAAGTTTCACATCAGCGCACGCTCTGCTGGAGAGTGCAAATCTCATTCTGGATTTCCTGATTTGTTTCGTGTAAAAAATATTGAAATAAATACATTTATTTCATGTTTTAATCATCTAAGTAATCTGTTCTATTCATACATCAACCTCTTAATCTCGTAGCCTATTGTGCTTGATTTCATGTAGTTACTGATGTCACTAAAATGTTGGCTCCTAACATGGGACTATCTTATTACTCATCTGTACGTCACTTGACGTCAGACAGTAGAGAAGAAATCTAAATTCATGACATTTTTGGTGTCCAATGTGGGGCGATCTCGTCAGTAACTTGCATGCTACGTTATATCAAAAACAGTTTCTCGATTCACTACATTGTGGCACACAACGTGGGGTCTACCTCGATAGTCATCTGCATGTCATTTCACGTCAGACAGCAAAGAACAATTCTCAGCTCACTACATATTTGGTGCCCAATGCAGGGCGATCTCATTAAAAATTCGCATGCTATGGGGTATCACAAACAATGTCTTAATTCGCTACAAACTTTAAAGTATTTCCAGAGTTTGTCATTTCGTGGAAGTTCTTGATTATAATGAAAAATACTTTTGTCAAGCGACTTTTTTAAATCTGCCAATAAAACTTTTAAACGAATCTGCATTAACGCAATTTACCATTTTCCAATCTTTCTCATTCACTAGATAAAGCTTTACAACTGTAATTTAGAAGACAGGCACATTACGGTTACTCATTGCACCTGTAGTTCAGCTGTAGTTAAATTGGCGCTCAGTAAATGAGACGCGCCTTTTTAGTAGCTTCCAATAGCAGCAATAGTTTTCTAAGCGCTAGTCATTCGCACCGGTAAGCCAACAGATAAAAACAAAAAAAAATTAAATTTTGGATTTCAAGGGTCTTTCTTTCATACGACCATAAATCACTTAAGGCGTTGTCATAATTCCTGTCAGAGGAAGTGTGAAACAGAGCGTTATGATTTTTGAAGAGAAAGTAGGTAGAATCTGGTTTTCTTCATTAGGCGACTCAGTACACTTTCTTGGAAATCACGCAGCCAGATTAACTTCTGTTTTGATTCATTGTTTGCAACCTTTCAGACTATCCAAGCGAAACAACTGTTAATTCAAAATCAACAGTATCTCACAACAACCCAATAATTTTTAAAGTAATTTTCTACGTGCAACTAGTAATAGAAAACATCGGTTGCAGATGCTATTCAAGAGATAAAAGGGTTGACACAGGTGAGGAAGTGGTGGCGGGCCACATCAAGCCAGAAACATGACTGAAAAAAAAGAATGTGTACACTCGAAATCAAACGCTACATATTAGGCACTTTTACCGTAGACTTCACCAATTGTGCAGCACCGTTATACCCAAAATTAACATTCTTTGTGGTCTGTTTTCCACTGAAAATATTTTTCATCATGTTTTCTAATGAAAATATTTTTCATCATGTTTTCTACTGAAAATATTTTTCTTCATCTTGATGACTCATAAATTTTAAATCAGTACTGGTGCTCTTTAAACAAAGTCAATCAAAATCGAATTTTGGTAGATTACTGCTGCATGTTATATACATATTGTATCAAATAAAGACCAAGATTATCCAAGAGCACCTTTATTTAACAAAAGAGAACATCTTGTATGTTTACACTACATTTTTATTTAAACTCACAGTATAATTAACTGATGGATCATACGAAGTTCTGGTCTATTGAGGGAGCAATAGAGTGATGATTTTAGGATGCAGAGGGGTGTTGTTATCGTTGGTTGATATTCGTCTCTCTCTTTCTCTTCCTGCCCCCCCCCCCACTCCTCCCCACTCTTTCCCTCCCACCCCCCCTCTCTCTCTCTCTCTCTCCTTCTCTCTCTCTCTCTCTCTCCCTCTCTCTCTCTCTCTGTGAATGTGCGTGAGTGGGTCCGCATGTGTGTGTATGTGTGTGTGTGTGTTAACGACGCGTGCGATCTAGCAGATAAAAATCGTTTTGTCCTCTCACATTCAGCTGCATTAGTGAATGAATTTCTAGTAGGTATAGCTATCCATCACACGATCTAGCCAGTAAGAATTTCTACAGAACGTGTGTAGCATGTACTGGGTAAGTGGATTGCTACCCGGTAACCGCCAACACACACTCTACTAGATAACCGAATGCCTCTTTTTCTGGAATGAGGTCATAGCGCTTTCATTACACCCTCTCTACATCACTGCCATGTTTCTATAGCGGCTAGGATCAGTCATATCCACTGTGATTTGTTTCACCGTTGCAGAGCTTCTCGTTTTCGTCATTTCATTCAGATGTGTACTTTCGAATCCATAAACATGCTAAATACTTGTTTGTACAGCAGTTTAAGCAGTACTTTCTGCCATAACCCTTCCGACATAGTGGACAGAAAACTTATGTTCATTCTCAGATCTTCATTATACTCTGAAGAATCAAAGAAACTGGTACACTGGCCTAATATCGTGTAGGGCCACTGCGCAACACGAGGTAGCATGTACTCGACTAATGTCTGAAGAGTGCTGGAGGGAACTGACATCATGAGTCCTGAAGGCCTGTCCATAAATCCGAAAGAATACGAGGGGCGGTTATCTGTTCTCAATCGCATGTTGCAAGGCATCCCAGATATGCTCAATAACGATCATGTCTTGGGAGTTTGGTGGCCAGAGTAAGTGTTTAAACTCAGAAGAGTGTTCCTGGAACCACTCTGTAGCAATTCTGGACGTGTGATTCACATATCCACACATACATCAGTATCATCACATTCTTCCTGTTTCCTTTTTTTCGATTTTCCACGTTGTTATGTGGCATCATCAGACGACTTGTATTCAATAAACCTCTTTTCCCTGCGTCAGCTGTTACTTATTCGAGTGTTATATCATGCCACATGTTTATTGTACACTCTTAACACCAGAAATGTGAAAATCCTTCACGTTCCACTTGCATTTTCCGTACTTATTACTTTACTTTCTCCTCTGCTGTATTTTTCTTTTACATCTAGCCATCTGGAGAACATCATTTAGAGGCTGATTAATGACCCTTTTATTTCGATTCACTTAATTAATTTTCCAATCGTAAATTAATTTAGACTACAACGATAATAGACAGTATATCTGTATTACAAAATTGACAGCAAGAGTCCTTATGTCATATCCTATAAGAAAATAGGAATACGGTTAAGCTACTTTGAACAGAATAGTGAACGAATCATCATAGGCAAGACTGACACGAAACTAACACCAACCACAACATTACAAGTTTATACGTCAACCAGCACTGCAGTTGATGGAGAGATTGAAAGAATGTATGATGAGGTAAAAGAATTTATTCAGATAGTTAAACGAGATGAACATTTAATTATGGTATGGAACCATAACTGGGTAGTAGGAAAGGAAGACAAGGAAAAGTAGTAGGAGAATATGGAGCGAGGAAATGAATGAAAGAGGAAGCCGCTTGATAGAATTTTGAACAGAGCATAGTTCAGTCATCGCTAACACTTGTTTCAAAAATCGTGAAAGAAGGACGTACACAGGGAAGGAACCTGGAGACAGACTTCGGAACCTGATTTTAAACTGTAAGACATTTCCAAAGATAAATGTCAACTCTGACAACAATTTATTGGTTGTGAAGTGTAAACTCAAATCGACGACAATCCCAAAAGGTATGGAGTTACGAAAATGGGACATGGATAATTTGAAAGAACCAGATGTTGCTGAGAGCTTCAGATGGAGGTGACGATTGCTGAAACGGGGGAAAGGAATACATTAGAAGACGATTGGGTGACTTAGTGAGATGAATTAGTAAAGAATGCAGAGGATTAAATGGGTACAAAAACGAGGTCTAATAGAAATCCTTGGATACCACAGGATATAATGAATTTAACTGATGACAGAAGAAAATATGAGAACACATAAATGAAGCAGCCAAAAGGGGACACAGGTATAAAAAGATTGACAGAATGTGCGAAACTGTTAAACAGGAATGGCTAGAGGACAAATTTGAAGATTCAGAAGGATACACTGATCTGCCAGAGTATTGTAACCACCTCCTTAGTATCGACATGAACCTGTCCAGGCGATAGCAGCGTCACCTGGCAAGGAATGACTGCTAATCAGACACACGCACGGTGCAAGTAGTATAAGTGAGCGTACTGGCAGTGTGTAGAACTGGGAAGGTGCGCGATCTATCTGAGTTTTACCGAGGGCAGACTTGACGGCGTAGAGGCTCGCCACGAGCTTTCACCAACTTCGAAGAGTGCTGTGATGAGTGTCTTCAACAGGTGGCGAAACCAAGGTGAACCAACTCGAGACATCGTGAGATTAGGTGGCCGTCCCTCATCACACACACGGTGCATGTAGTATCAGTGAGAGTGCTGTCCATGTTTAGACTGGAGAAGGCACGCGGTCTATCTGAATTTGACCAAGGGCAGACTGTGAAAGGCCGAGGGCTCGGCACGAGCATTTCGGAAACTGCAAGACTTGTCGGGTATTCTATGAGTACTGTGGTGAGTGTCTCCAACACGTGGCGAAACCAATGTGAAACCACGTCCAGACGCAGTGGGGTTCGGCGACCAGCCTTTATTACAGATGTCAGACGTCGTAGGCTGGGCAGACTGGTAAAACAGGACAGGGGAGAACTAACATTAGACGTCACTGGTGGCCAATGTACAAGTGCGACTGAACACACACTGCATCGAACATTCCTAACGACGGGTCTTCGCAGCCGACGACCCATGCGTGAGCCAATGTTAAAACCACGACATCGGCAACTACGACTGAAATGGGCACGTGACTGTAGGCACTGGATGCTGGCATAGTGGCAGAGTGTTATATAGTCTGATGAACCCCGATACCTTCTTCATGATGCCGGTGGGAGGGCGAGAATCTGTCGCATCTAGAGGAACATCTCCCTGACACCTGTGCTGTGGGATGGAGAAAAGATGACGGTGGCTCCATTATGCTCTGGGAAACATTCACATGGGCATCCATGGATCCAGTGGAGCTCATGCAAGGCACCATGATGGCCGAGGAGTATCGGCCTCTGGTTGCAGATTACTTACACCCCTTCATGACAGTCATGTTCACCGACGGCAGTGGCATCTTTGAACAAGATAATGCGCCATACCACGAGACCAGGAGTGTGATGGAGCAGTTCGAGGAATACAGCGGTGAGTTCCAATCGATGTGCTGGCAGCCAGCTCCTCAGAACTGTACCCGATCGTACGCATCTGGCATGTGATTGAACGTGGATTCAGAGCTCATTGCCCTCTACTTGGAATTTACGGGAATTAGGTGACTTGTTTGTGCAGAGGTAGTGCCAGCTCCCTCCAGTCACCTGCCGAGGCCTCACTGCTTCCAATCCACGACGCGTCACTGTTGTTATCCGTGCCACATTTGGAAATACCGGCTACCAGAGAGATGGACATATTGTTCTGGCTGATGAGCGTATATCACAAGGGGAAGGATAGACACCACCTACCGGAAATTTCGAGACAGGTTTGGAGAAAAGAGCTCAGACGGAAAACCAGTACTAAGCAAGGAAGGGAAGCCTGAAAAGTGGAAAAAAATGGCTCTGAGCACTATGGGACTTAACTTCTGAGGTCATCAGTCCCCTAGAACTTAGAACTACTTAGACCTAACTAACCTAAGGACATCACACACATCCATGCCCGAGGCAGGATTCGAAACTGCGACCGTAGCGGTCGCGCGGTTCCAGACTGTAGCGTCTAGAGCCGAAGAAATATTTAGAGGGACTGTATAACGGAAATGAACTTGCAGGCAGTACTGTAGAAATGGAAGGGGAAGTAGAGGAGGATGGCTCTAAAATGGCTCTGAGCACTATGGGACTTAACTTCTGTGGTCATCAGTCCCCTAGAACTTAGAACTACTTAAACCTAACCAACCTAAGGACATCACACACATCCATGCCCGAGGCAGGATTCGAACCTGCGACCGTAGCAGCCCCGCGGTTCTGGACTGCGCGCCTAGAACCACTAGATCACCGCGGCCGGCAGAGGAGGATGAGATGAGAGATATAATACTGCGAGAAGAATTTAACAGAGCACTGAAATATAGTTGCTTGGTTGATTCGGCGGAGACGACCAAACAGCGAGGTCAGCGGTCCCATCGGATTAGGGAAGGATGGTGAAGGAAGTCGGCGGTGCTCTTTCAAAGGAACCATCCTGACATTTGCCTGAAGCGAATTAGGGAAATCACTGAAAACGTAAATCAGGATCGGCGGACGCGTGTTTGGACCGTTGTCCTCCAGAATGCTGGTCCAGTGTATTAACCACTGCGCCACTTCACTTGGTAGCACTGAAACATATAAGCCGAAACAAGGCCCCTCGATTTGACGATATTCCCTCAGAACTACTGACATCGTTGGGAGAGCCAGACATGATAAAACTATTCAATCTGGTATCCAAGGTGAGACAGGGGAAGTACCGTCAGACTTCAGGAAGAATGTAATAATTTCAATTCCAAATTAAGTAAGTCGTGACGTTCGAGGAGCTATAGACTGTCGTTTTAATAAGAAGGTTCCAAAATACTGATAAGAATTATTTACAGAAGGATGTAGAAACTAATAGAAGCCGATCCCGGAGAAGATTAGTTTCGAATCCAAAGAAATTTAGGTACACGCGAGGCAATATTGACCCTGTGACGTCACATAGAAGGTACATTGAAAAAAGGCGAACCTACGTTTATAGCATTTGTTGACTTAGAGCTTTTGGCATTATTGAATGGAATATACTCTTTGATATTCTCCACCGGTTAAATACAGAGCGAAAGGTTTTTCTCAACTTGTATAGAAACAAGACAGCCGTTATAAAAGTCGAAGGGGATGAAAGGGAAGCAGTGAATGAGAAGGGAACGAGACACAGGTGTAGCCCAACCCCAATGTTGTTCACTCTGTAAATAAAGCAACTAGTAAACGAAACTAAAGAAAAACTGATAGAGACGAAATTGTAATTCTGTCACAGACAGGAAAGGATGCAAGGGCAGCTGGACGGAGTGGATAGTGTCTCGAAGTGACGATATAAGATGAACATTAACAAAAGCAAAAGAATGGTAATGGAATATAGGCGAATTAAATCAGGCGATGCTAAGGGAGTTAGCTTAAGAAATGAGACATTAAAAATAGTAGATAAGTTCTTAGTTGGGCAGTAAAATAAATGATGGTGGTCGTTGTAGAGAAGAAATAAAATGTAGACTGTCAATGTGAAGAAAAGCGCTTCCGTATAAGAGAAATTTGGTATCACTGAATATAAATTTAAGTGTTACGAAGTCTGTTTTGAAGTTCTGGAGTGTAGCCATGTATGCAAATGAAACACGGACGATAAGCCATTCACACAAGAGAATAGAAAGTTTTTCGATTTAGTATTGGAAGAAAGCGTGACAGGGTGGGAAAGGGGGGGAGGGAGGGTGAATTGTGCAGAAGGACCAAGAGATGAACACGTAATAACGTTAAAATGGATGTTGGTTGTATTAGCTATCGTCAGATGAAGAGTCTTGCACAGGACAGAGCGCTTGGAGAGCTGCATTAAATCAGTTTTCGGTGTGACGTCACAAAAACGTCGCATCTTTTCTGCTTATTTCACAGTATTAGGTATCAACGACTAACTCTCATGTTTACTTCGGTTAATATTATAATAGTATTAGATTCAATTACCGATTCGTATTTCGTTCACTCCAAACTCTGGGAACGCTAAGTTCCCAACTGTCATAGAAATTTAATTTTCCACTGGCCTTAGTAACACACGTGTTGTGAAGAGGATCATTTCTACACTGCTTCTTCCTATATGAATAGTTTAATGAAAGTAACTGCCCAGTAACACACACAATTTGCCTGTTTCCGATGATTCTCTTGTCAAATAAAAATATACGTAAAAAGTTGCCTGTATTGGGTTACGGCTCCGTAATTTATTAATACAAATAACTGCTTTGTGATGCAGTGGATCATCCTTTTATGTCTTACGCAGCCACATTTGTGAGCTTCGAAACATATCCGCGTTGTTGGACGTTGTAATAATACTAACTGTGTGTCTATATGCCGAATTATTACAGCCATGAAAATAGCAAAACTGTTTAGTTTAATGTAGAAACAATTTTTAAGAGTAATTGGTTAAATATGTGTCTTACATAAGAGGGCGGACAGGTATTATTTCGAAATAACAATCAGATTTTATAATGAAATAATCAACAACATCAAATCAAACAACATTAAGGAACTCGCACGCATTTTTAGGGTCTACCCAGTAGAGTCGAGCACTAAATATGGGAAAATGTTCTGCTAGCCTCAAAAATTTTTAACTTATGGCGCGAAGGCACAGCTGAGCTGATTGGTCTGTGAAGCAACCAAAGACAATGTATGTAAATCTATGATTACGGATGCATCACTGGTCTTCATTAATCGTGTGCGGAAAGAAGATGCCACCCAGAATGCCTGCCATATGACAGCAAAAATGTCGTTATTGTCTGTTGAAACACGTATGTAACGCAGCAGCGATGGCGAGGCATTGTAGCATCTGTGACCAGAGAGTATGCGCTTGACCGCGCGAGTGTTGCGAGCGGTTCTCAGTGTGTTAGTAGTCAGTCGTTGCGAGTCTGTCAGTTCAGTCGTTGCGAGTCTGTAGCTCTGTCTAGTTGAGAGCAGTACTCAGTCTGTAGTCGTCATGCAGAGCGGTCGGTCAGTAGTAGCAGCCCAGTGCGGTTGTGTGATGTAGGCGGTCGGCAACACTGGTCAAGACGAGGAATAAGGTATACTGTTAATTAATATAATCATTAGATAATGAAAAATTTTATTTATTGTAATTATTCTCCAACAAGTCTCCCAATAATAATTTTTTTATTTCAAAAGCATTTTCTCAAAAAATTAATTTTTTATTGAACTCAAGATTTCGTTGCACTTCCCATTTCATTCCACTTCTTTTGAAGAAAAATTCCACTAAAATCACAAAAAAGGAGAATATTATTATTTGCAATGCAGTTCCTCCAAGCGGTGCGCAACAACAAGAGCAGATATGTGACATCCATTTATTCTGAGGTAAGACTTTAATTCTGATTGTTTTACACAGGGCCAAAGACCGATATTTCGGTTTAATTGAATTTTTTTGTCACTGAATGGACTTTAATTTTTTGAAGGATTTATATTTGAGTCAGATTGCGAATTTCACATTTTTGTTGCCATTGTCAGTACATTTCATTGTGGGCAGGTTACGCTTAGAGCAATGTCCATCAGCATTTCTAATTAGTATCGTCCTTTCTTTTAAAATTTTTGTGGGGAGGTTACACTTGGCTCCCATTTCTATTAAGTATTGCTTTATTTTCTTTAAAAATTGCGGTGGGGAGGTTACACTTGGCGACACCCAGTCCAGGATCGTATTTCGTTGAGAGTCTTTTGAACAACAGTCAGATATCTGCTCTTATTTGCTTAGATATAATTAGGATTTGGCGCTACGCTTTTATTAACTTGTGACTTTCTTTCAACAGGTCAACGGCAATTTGCTGCTTTGTTGTATTTGTGTGTTGCTTTTGCATTGTGCTTATTTGTTTTGTGAATAATTGTGACTATTGCAAAAATGCCGCGAAAGACTGTGAATAGTGTATCGCGAAGTATTGTGAATGAAATTACCGACTTAAACAACGTGACCGATAGTAATTGTGATACGCAACGTAATGATGACAATCCTGCGTTCACTAACAATCAGTGCATTCCAACCACTAATGATGACTT
Source organism: Schistocerca piceifrons (assembly GCF_021461385.2). Taxonomy (NCBI): domain Eukaryota; kingdom Metazoa; phylum Arthropoda; class Insecta; order Orthoptera; family Acrididae; genus Schistocerca; species Schistocerca piceifrons. The sequence continues at coordinate 237,729,284 of NC_060140.1, forward strand.
TTACCTTAATGATGAACAAACGAACTCAATTGTCTCGTCTGTTAATTTAACAATTGATGACGCAGAACGCTCTATTGTAATGAGCGCTGCCCAGCTTAACACATCCGATTCGGAAAACTCAAGCAATGTACAGACAAATCTGTCTAATGAAAATGAACAGATCACACAAAGTAGGACGGATTTATTTAATTCCGAAATAGGGACTGACAGTGTATGTTTAACTGGCAAACCTTTTTGTAAATCTCAGAATAACCAAATGGTTGCAGAAAACGAGACAATTCCAGATCCACCACTAAACAGTACAGATAATATAAACGCTAATTTTGACTTGGTACGAATTATGACAAGTTTGATACAACAGCAAAGTGAGAAAATGGACAAAAAATTTAATAAAATTGATGAAAATTTTAAACAACTTAGGGAAGATAACAAACACTTAAATGAAAAACTTGACAATAATGACGAAAATTTCAAACAACTTAGTGAACAAATTACAGCCGTTGCTGCGCAGTGCCATGACACTAAGGAACAGTTGCGCGTGGAAATTGAGGCTTGTTCACAAAAAAATAGCGAAGAAATAAAGTCTGTTGCGCAAGAATTAAGGGAAATGCAAACAGCCGCGACAAATACACTCAGAGACGAAATTAGCGGAGTCGCCAAACAGTGCTCTGAAAAAGCTACACAATTACGGGACGAGTTTAGAGCAATGACGGTAGAACTTTCGCGCACTATGGACGCAAAGATAGACACGAAATTCGAACAGCAGAACACTCAGATTAACGAGCGCTTTAATCAGCACATACAGAACAGTGATACGCGTTTCCGCAGATTTATTCAGGATCAAAACAAAGTAAAACGACAAGTCATGGAAACAATCACTGCACAGAGACAAGAGGACAAACGTAAAATATTCGCGAAAGCGAAGACGTATGTAGACAATAATATTACTACAGTGTCCGACAAAATTAATACCATAGAACAATTGAACGCGGAATTACGGGATGAAATTTCTGACCTTAAATCAAAAACAGATACACACACAGTAAATATTCAAACAGTGACAGATAGATTCGAACAGTTAGATCTAACACAGGATTGTGATGTTATCAAAGCTGATGTTAAAAAACTGAGCGAAACTACGCGCAAGTTGCAAAAACAGATTAATGCGTCTGATTCTAAAACCGATGATCAGGTTAAGATATTGACTGAAAAATGTGATGAATTGGCCAGTCGTATTGATGTTATCGAAAATGCTAATGACAATAAATCAGACGATACTGCACCGGTTTCATTTATCCAAACGCCTGAATTTCAAAATTTACAGCAGACTATTAATGAGATCGATTCATCTAACAACACGTTACGTAGGAAATTATCAAATTTACAACAAGAAGTAACAGAAATGAAAAACACTTCTGTTAATAATACACAACAGACGCCACTTTATGAACATGTGTCAGACTCACGCAGCGCGTATAATTTGGGTAATCTGCAGAGAGTACGGGACTTAGATTCCGAACAACCACAGTTCAATAGATACTCTTACGATCCTGAACCTGTTCCATCATGCAGAGATGATAACTTCGACTACAAACATTTTCTGTCAGTGAGAAAGTTTAAGGTTTTCAAAAACGATAGAACGCAGATTCACCCACTGGATTGGATTCAACAGTTTAGTTTTGCTCTTCCACCGACTTGGCCTGTAACACATAAACTTGAATTTATTTGCAGTTTTTTGGAAGGCGAACCGGCAACTCGTATGAGACCGATCGCGAGACAGTGTTACTCGGTAGAGGAATTTCAGAATGCTTTTCTGTCAGCGTACTGGTCGAAGACGACACAGCGCGGAATTAAAGACCAACTAATTAGTTTGCCAAACTATGAAAACTCAAATTTTCCCAGTGTAACGCAATTTTTTGAGCATATGGTACAACAAAACCAGTACCTAAGTGAACCGTACAGTGAATCCGCACTTATACAACTATGCATCTCTAAATTACCACGGTCATTACGAGTGTCACTTCTAACGGGCCAGCAAAAAGAAAACATTTCAGCATTCAGAGATCTTTTACAGCTCTTGGAAGTACAGCAATCTGATTATTCTTTTGTAAACAAAAACTTTTTGAGTAACAACCAAGGTCAACAACAGTACTACAATTATGATCAGGGACGTAATTCCAATCGGAAAGATAACAGACGTTTTAGGAACGACAATTACCAAAACTTTAATAACAGGCAAAATTCGAATTATCAATACCGTCAAAATTTTCAGCAACAGGAACAACACTTTAGTAACAATAGAGGTGTTTCACAACAACAACATCAAAACCAGCCGGTTAACATACCTAACCAACAATGGAATACACAAGGTCAACCAGGCTTTAATGTTTCGCCGCGTGGACGTATAGCCCCTGGTCCAACAAATAGTAACGTACGTCAGCAAGGAAACAACTACGTACAAAGAAGACAGTATTTCAATTCCTATCGTAATGCACCGTATAGGAATGACTATTACGACAGACGTAAAAATAATGAAGACAATTTTCAGCGAACATCTAACAACAGTCGGTCATACCAACAGCAAAATCATACGCAAGAACATATTCTCAGGAATGAACCCGACAGTAGGTACCATCCAGAGCGTAACACGCCTGGAAGAAGTAATAGGACAGTTCAAATAGTCGAAATGCCACAGAATCCTCCTAATAATAATAACACGTCAGATAGAATCTGACTAAATACTGCACAGGACGCATCTTCTAATAACACAAGCACTACCTTAGACACGCAAAATGTTGTTCACGAAAATGTAATTACTTTTGACGACATCAGAGACACTCTTTTACAGGAAAGACCAGTTATTCAGAAAACCATTTCACATCCTGTTATCGAAATTAAAATTGGTTCATCGAAATTCTCAGCAGTAATCGATTCCGGATCACCTATATCAGTAATTAATGAGGAGACTTTCAACGAGTGCAACAAAGAGAATACTTATCCGACGTTACCTTTGGGCAAAACAAAAGTGAAAGGAGCAGTATCGAGTAAAGGTGTAGACGTTAAATTACAAACGCATTTATCATTTTGTATTGGAGGTCATACTTTCCACTCAAATTTTTGGATTGTTCCTTTATTGACAACAGACATTATTTTAGGCACGAATTTTCTGGTACAACACGACGCAGTTATCGATTTTCAGAATTCTTATTTAATGTTAAAGGATGAAAATATACAATTGGCCTTAGAATTTCAGCACTCTTTATCTGCGGAAGAACAAACAATTAACCGCACAGAGGTCATTTCCGCAACACGTAACATAGACTGTAATCCCACATTGTTCACGGATACGTACGTACATAACTATAATACTCCAGACGAAGCTGACTTCGACGTAATGCAATTGATTTCTGATAAGGTTAAAGAGAGCAGTGCAACTACAGACGACGAGCGAACGCAATTACACAAAATTCTTTTACAGCAAGCTCCAGTTTTCGACAACATTCCTGGTACTATATCCGGATTTATGTATGAATTTCAAGTCAAACAGCACGATACATTTAAAGCAAAGCATTATCCCATTCCATATATTCACAGAGAACAAGTTAAAAAAGAATTGCAGGATATGCTTGATCAAGGAATTATAGAACCAGCAGTTAGTCCGTACATAAACCCACTACATATTGTTAAGAAAAAAGATGGCTCACTTCGCCTTGTACTTGATTCACGTCACATTAATGACATTATTATTAATGAAACAGACCGACCACAGACATTAGAGGAACTTTTACAGAAATTTCACGGCACTGCTATTTATTCCACATTAGATTTGAAATCGGGATTTTGGCAAATTCAACTTCATCCGAATTGTAGAAAATATACAGCTTTTCTCTGTTTCGGCGACTGTTATCAATTTTGCAAACTACCGTTCGGCTTAACTATTTCTTCTGCAGCTTTTATTCGCGGTTTGAACACAATACTTCCGACAGAAATTAAAGACAGAATTACGACGTATGTAGACGACATTCTTATCGCAGAAGCTAACTGGTCTGAACACAATGTGATTTTAGAACGTCTGTTACAAACTTTCCATGCACAAGGACTTACAGTTAATCTTAGTAAATCGCACTTTGGCAAAACTTCTATAAAATTTCTTGGACACGTAATTTCAGCAGAAGGCATTGCACCTGATCCGGAAAAACTTCAAGCTCTACGTGACATTACTGTTCCTACGACAAAGAAGCAATTACGCAGTTTTTTGGGCTTAATTAACTTTTTTCGTAAATTTATTCACCATTCTGCTTTAGACACGCCTAGACTATGCCAATTAACAGGTAAAAACAGTATTTGGTCTTGGGATAAGCAAGCACATTCTGAATTTGTGAACCTGAAACATGCTTTGTTGAATGCTCCACTTTTATCGCACCCAGATCTTACCAGAAATTTTTCCATTGCCACCGACAGTTCCAACACCGCTTTAGGCGTACACATTTTTCAGGAAATAGAAGAAGATGGCTCTACAGTAATTAAAAACATCGCATTTGCAAGCCGCATTCTGTCACCTGCTGAGCGAAATTACTCCGTTACAGAACTTGAAACATTATGCGTTGTATGGGCTTTTACGAGATTTAGGCACTTTCTTTATGGCAGACATACCACCGTTTACACAGACCACAGAGCGATACAATTTTTACTCTCGGCTAAATTTACTCATGACAGATTAAGCAGATGGAAACTTTATTTACAAGAATTTAATTTTACGATTGTCCACATTCCCGGCACACAAAATGTTATAGCAGACGCACTATCGCGTTCTCTCGGCAACAATCAGCAAGACGTAGCAACCAACTTCTGCAAAACAAATTTTAGTGTCATGTACATTCAGCAAGTTGCATTTGAAAATTTTATTTCATCGTCATTGCAGGACATAGCACAAGAGCAAAATAAAGACAACGTGTGGAAAGAAATTAAACACCTTTGGCAAGATAGAAAAAATGTTACGATTAGAAACCATTACACTGTACGCAATGACATTCTGTTTCGCCGCTCTCATCCTGACAGAAACAATTGGTTATTATGCATTCCTGACGAACTGGTTAACAAACTAATTTGGTACACTCATTTAAGTTACGCACATTACGGAGCACGAAAATGTTTTCTTATACTGAGACAGAACTGTTATTTTACTAACATGGAAAAACGTATACGACGAGTTTTAGCGTCTTGTAAAATTTGCCAGAAAGCTAAATCAGACACCACTTCACATATTCCTCCATTATATCCCATTATACCTGTTAAATTAAGACACATGGCCGCTGTAGATATTTTTGGTCCGATTCCCAGAACTAACAGAGGTTTTTGCTACATATTTGTCGCTGTTGAGCTCACTTCAAAATTTGTTACTTTCACTCCATTACGCAAAGCTACTGCTAAAACTGTTTCAAATGCATTTATAAAACATTTTCTATCTCATGTAGGGCATGTAATGAAAGTAATTTCCGACAATGGATCACAATTTCGTAGTAGTGTATGGACACGCATGTTACGAGCTAGAAACATTTCTCCGATTTATATATCCAAGTACCACGCTTCTTCGAACCCCTGTGAAAGATTAATGAAAGAAATTGGTAAACTGTGCCGAATATACTGCCACAAAAGACATATTGATTGGGATACACACATACTCTCATTCCAAGATGTAATTAATTCCATTCCAAATGAATCCACTATGCTATCTCCGACTGTTATACTGAAAAACGTTGAACCACCGAACAAAATTAAAGAATTGATAGAATTTCCCAAAAGTCGTCGCCTACGACACCACGAAATAATTGACATTGCGCTGAAGAACATCAAACGTGCCGCAGAGCGCCGGAGAAGACAGCAAAAACAGGTTTGTAAACGCCGAGACTTTCACGTTGGACAGAAAATATTAGTGCGTACACACTATTTATCCAGCAAATTAAAAGGTAAGTGCAGTAAATTTGAACTTCTATACGCAGGTCCATATCGGATTCGCAGCATCCCTCACCCCAATGTTGTACACGTCGAAACTTTGAGAACCAGAAAATCGAAAGGCAATCACCATATATCAAACATTAAACCGTTTATTGAGTGAAACCACTGTATGATTCAACACACTATGATGCCATTTACTAATGCAATTATTTCACGTGACTAATTATTGATGATTATCGTATTTTTTCTTGGCAAGTGCCCGGCAAGGTAAGGTTAGCAGGTCGCTTTTCTTGTCGTCACACATCAGACCATGCATATTTTTCCAGATGAATTTACACATTTATGACTATTTCTGCAATTATATTTATGTGACTACTTATTGATGATTATCGTATTTTTTCTTGGCAAGTGCCCGGCAAGGTAAGGTTAGCAGGTCGCTTTTCTTGTCGTTACACATCAGACCGTGCACATTTTCCATTTTTTTTTGTGTGTATGACTGTACTCCAGTTTTGTTTGTATGCACTATGAAATAGTTAAGATATAACACACACCAGTCGACTTTGACATTTTTTTTGCCTTATGACATCTCAACATCGTGACTGTTTCACATTTTTTTTTGCTGCTGCATTGTATTATTCTGTGTATAATTTTGTTTTTGAACACTGTCAATGTTTTTGACATATTACGTTTTCTGTCATGTTATGCTGTATGGCTAATTGTGTCACCATAAACCAGTCATTATTTAGTGGGTATATGATTTAAATGCAAGACATTAATCTCTGTTCATCAATTTCAGAAAGAAATGGTGCGTGTAAGAAATAAATTCAACAGAAATGGGAATTTCACCTACGGAATAAACGAAAGGAGATGCAATAACTTTATGAGGAAGAGTAAATGGATCAGGATTAACAAACATTAACAAGAATATACTATACTCATCGAAGAATAGCAGTCTTAACTAATTTTTTCTTTCAGAATACAAGGTGATTGATGCAGGCTGTCAGAGAGAACTACACATCTTAGTTTTAGTGATGAAATATGCTAGAGATAAGGAATAGTTATGTAATGAGTAATGAAGTGATTTTTTGCAGATGATAGTGAATACTGATGAATAATGATGAAGGAAATGGTATTATGAATAATGAAGTTTTTCTTTACAGGTGATGATAATGGTGAAGTTATGATGATATGGATAATGAAGTTTTTTTTTTCTTTACAGATGAGGATAATGTTGAAGTTATGTATTTATACTACGTAGTTATTTAAGTATTTGTTGCAGTTTGCTTTGACAGCAGGTGTTATATTGCATAGTAGGATGACGGAAAGTTTTGGAAAGGACAGCTATGGAACACATTTTATACACATTTCACTACCTGTTAATTCGAAGTTCACTACTTTTCAGCATAGTGTGCGTTTCTTCTTTCAGGTCAATAATCCGTTTTTGTAATTTTTCCAGGAGAAGTTTTTTTCATGATACTTACTAAACCTGTTACTTATTATACCTGTTCTAGTACTTGCATTTTTATATTTTTTACCCATTTGTGTTTATCATTTATAAATGTGATCACATATACTGCCTTGTTACATAACCTTGCTACAGCTGACTCATGACGAATGACGTTACTATCCTCATTTGCAGCAATAGGTCAAAAGCAAAAAGTGTTATGCCTCAGCAATTAATTATCGATCGCAACGCAATGCATTGCTACCAAAAAAAATGTATTACCAGTCGCACATAATGTCACTAGTTTATGATAATTCTGAATAATACTGATCAACTCTGAATAGCATGTCACTTGAATAATGACCACTTAATGAGACTATATTCAAAATAATGCTTTGTCACTAGCTAATAACTGCCACTGTTTATTGTAATGATACTACGTATAATGCCTGTGATTACTAATGATTTGACTGTAATTAACTGATTTTTAATAATGACTTCGTAATAATCTGAATAATACTGAATGATGATTCTATTCAATACTTGCTGGCCACTGAGTGCCAATAATTAATGTCACTCCACGAATTGTTATTAATTATGCCATTGATTAGCTCTTGTTTCCAATGTTGATACTTTGTTGTTGGAAATGAATGTGACTGTTTCATAATGCTTTGTAATTAGGAAAAGACTAGTGATTCTTAATAGATTGGAATGACACATAATTAATTAACTATGGTACTGTTTAATAATGCTTTGTAATTAATTAAGGCTAATAATTCTTACTATATTGAAATGACAAATGATTAATTAATTAACTGTAATTAGACAAATGATTAATTAACTGTAATTAGACAAATGCTTAATTAACTGTAATTAGACAAATGATTAATTAACGACAAATGATTAATTAACTGTAATTAGAAAAAGGCTAATGATTATTGGAATGACAAATGATTAATTAACTGTAATTAGGAGAAGGTTAATGATTCTTAATTATACTCTGTAACTGAAAAGAATGCGATTATTTCATAATGCTTTGTAACCAGGAAAAGAAGGCTACTGATTCTATGTACAACAATTAATGAACATTTTTCTGTAATACTACATACTTGGTACAGAAATGTTCAATAACTGGGCTATGAATGCCACAAACTACTAATTAAGTCTGTAATTGTCAATATTATGTGACTTGATGTCCTTCGCCTCATAAGCTGACTACCCTGAATTACTGCAATGTCCATTTGTCCTGTTTATCCTAGTGATCATGGAGCACTATCTTTGGTTTTGCACTAATTCTACGTTGGTGTGCCTTGTAAGAGTGTGGTGTTGACACGACATGCTGTCCACCACCGTGAGCAATGAAGACGTTATTATGGTCCCACTGTTTGGTGTACCTAATGTACTGCCAAAATGAAAACATGGAACATTACTACGACAGTTCAGTGTCTTTGCTACACTGATAAATTCTGATGGGAAAAGATCTTCAAGTTGTGTCACTTGGTGTTGTACTTCTGTGGAAAGATATGGACTTTCAGAGCAGCTGTGTGCAATCTAAAGTGCTACAACCATGATGCAATCCTTCCCTTTCCTATCCTGATTCTTGTCACATAAAGAAAAATTTTTTTTGGTAACATCATTTATGTTCATAGGTTATACATTTTTCGATTCGCTGAACTCCAATGCGAGTACACTTATGTCACTTGTCAACATAATATTTTTGCCAGTCTGTTTATTTGTTCTGCATATGCTAAAGAATTTTTTCAGTGTCTGTGCACTTTGTTATCTGTCAAATAATTTGTATATACTTTTCTGATTTGCTACTATGTTTTGTACTCACATTTTGTCTTTGTCTGATATATTTTGTACTTAGTGCGTGTGCACAACATTTACTTTATGTACTACATCTAATTATTCTTGCCAGTCTGTTTATTTGTTCTGCATATGCTAAAGAATTTTTTCAGTGCCTGTGCACTTTGTTATCTGTCAAATAATTTGTATATACTTTTCTGATTTGCTACTATGTTTTGTACTCACATTTTGTCTTTGTCTGATATATTTTGTACTTAGTGCGTGTGCACAACATTTAAATATTCTGTAAGTTGTAGAATTTTGTTAATTAAAGAAAAATTTTGCCGCGCTTGGCAAGTCCAAATGACTCACCATCGCTGCCAAATTTTTGCCCCCCCCAGTGGAGGGTTATGAAACACGTATGTAACGCAGCAGCGATGGCGAGGCATTGTAGCATCTGTGACCAGAGAGTATGCGCTTGACCGCGCGAGTGTTGCGAGCGGTTCTCAGTGTGTTAGTAGTCAGTCGTTGCGAGTCTGTCAGTTCAGTCGTTGCGAGTCTGTAGCTCTGTCTAGTTGAGAGCAGTACTCAGTCTGTAGTCGTCATGCAGAGCGGTCGGTCAGTAGTAGCAGCCCAGTGCGGTTGTGTGATGTAGGCGGTCGGCAACACTGGTCAAGACGAGGAATAAGGTATACTGTTAATTAATATAATCATTAGATAATGAAAAATTTTATTTATTGTAATTATTCTCCAACAAGTCTCCCAATAATAATTTTTTTATTTCAAAAGCATTTTCTCAAAAAATTAATTTTTTATTGAACTCAAGATTTCGTTGCACTTCCCATTTCATTCCACTTCTTTTGAAGAAAAATTCCACTAAAATCACAAAAAAGGAGAATATTATTATTTGCAATGCAGTTCCTCCAAGCGGTGCGCAACAACAAGAGCAGATATGTGACATCCATTTATTCTGAGGTAAGACTTTAATTCTGATTGTTTTACACAGGGCCAAAGACCGATATTTCGGTTTAATTGAATTTTTTTGTCACTGAATGGACTTTAATTTTTTGAAGGATTTATATTTGAGTCAGATTGCGAATTTCACATTTTTGTTGCCATTGTCAGTACATTTCATTGTGGGCAGGTTACGCTTAGAGCAATGTCCATCAGCATTTCTAATTAGTATCGTCCTTTCTTTTAAAATTTTTGTGGGGAGGTTACACTTGGCTCCCATTTCTATTAAGTATTGCTTTATTTTCTTTAAAAATTGCGGTGGGGAGGTTACACTGTTTGGTGGAGAGTGTACGAATCCGAACCACTTACATCAATTCGACTTTAAGTGAGGTCATATGATACAGTTCTCTTTGGTTATGCGTGATCTATCATTTATTTGCTCAAAATTATTACATTCTTCCTCTGCCTTGATTTAATTAAACTTGAATTCCGGTCTTAATAAATTCAATTAATACTGTGAAATCAGGACAGACCAGCTCTGTTTTGTTAACTGATTTAAACTGCTTTAAGTCAACATTACACTGAGGCAGTGTGAACCAACTGTTTTATCTTTAAATAATCCAAAGTGACATAAAGATCTTGGGTTCAATTTACTACGTCAGTGACTTGTTTTAAAGACCACTATGAAGAGTAACAACTCTAACTCACACACACACATACACACACACACACACACACACACAGAATGGCGAACTTGTAGAATCTTGAAGCCCTCGCTTCTTTCCGTTCCTCACACGAGCTCATTTTTAGTCTTAGTTACTAGACGAGTTTTCAGTATATCTAGATACTTTTCTGGGATGGAGAATGTAATGAGTTTTCTATTAAAGAAAACAAACAGTCGGTAAACTAATTAAAGACCATACCCCAGGCGCCTTAGCGTAGATGTACGCGCAGCTCACCATTATGTTTTTGATCTTTGCAGGGAACAGCAATCACAGTCGTGTCTATGAATGACGCAAGAAATTGGAAATTTGTGGTAAGTTCCCATGGGACCAAACTACTGTGGTGATCGGTCCCTAGGCTTACACACTACTTAAACTAACTTACACTAAGGACAACACACACACCCATGCCCGAGGGAGAACTCGAACCTCCGACGGAGGGGAGAACGATGCAAGACGTGGAACCCTGGCGTTGTGGAGCGATACAGGAAAGTGAGCACATGGAATCTGTGTGCTGGAATATGTTCTAGTACGTTTCCATAATTGGACATTCGGTTTCCAGAAAATATAAGACATAATGTGATAATGAAGATACCCGTCATCCAAGAGTTTCGGGGACGGAAGATAAATGACACTGTATTAAGTATCACTATTACCGGCGACAGCAAATAAAGGGAAAAAAACACAATAATTTGACGTTGAAATTAAGAGTCTGACAGGGATGTTACTAACGCTAAATTAGTGTCTGTCACCGTACGCGTAAAGACCAAAACTGTCACTTCGGCTGGCCCATGGTAATAAATACGGGAAAGAATCGCTTCTGTGACACGGCGAAGTTATGTGGTGGGTGGCTGGGGGTACAGAGAGAACAATGACCGCAGGAATTGCTGCCAGGATTGTCATCTAGCACAGCCCCAACTTGCTGTACACTCCATCTGTACTGACTGTAAAAGAGAAACGCAATACCCTCACGAACTGCGTTCGGCGCCACCATGATATATAATGTGCATAGCGAAGGGTTGTAGTGCTAGCGATTCATTCGTCACCATTATCAGCGATCAAATGGCAGAGGCCTGTCCGTTCACACATTGCATCGACTCCGTAGGCAGTAATTGCGCTTTTAGGGGCGAACTTTCAATATGGAGTACAACCTTGCTCCACCGACGAGTATCCAATCCTGTTGAACAGCTCCAGTCATTTGAATGATGTCGCATTGTGGGCCTGCGGGAAGCTGCATGGACGTATCGACGGACTGTTGCACATGTTCGGCCCAGTGTGTGTGTGTGGTGTGTCGCTGCTTTCAGTATTGGACTTTGGAACATTCCACACAAGTTGACCAGGTTCTGGACTACAGACGCACTGCAGTGCAGAAGCACATCATGATCTAAGCATTGTGCGAACAGCGGTGGCAAACCAAACATCATCCAGGGACGAGGGCATACGTTGCACCTGCTGCGACACAAGTGGCCACTGGGAACCGCCTGTTTGCAGCAGGATTAGACCGTGTGTGCCTCTGTCCAGGCTACCACATCGCCAAGCAAGGCTACTCTGGTGTCATGAAAGAGTTGACAGGAGATTCGGGTGGCACTCTCTTGTCTTCAGCGATGATTATAGATTCGGTCTGAATGTGAACGATGGACAGAAACGTGTATGGCGTGTACTTGGCGAGCTGTTTATTCCAGAGTGTATTCACCCACAATACACAGTTCCCATCTCCCATCCCAGTCTTCATGGTGTGAGAGACAGTTACAGCTCGTGGCCGCATTTGGTACTTTTGCAGGATAGAGCAACCAGTGTCCGCTACATTTCACAGGCTGTTTGCCCCGTGCTACAGCCATTTCTTCGGCAGGAAGGGGATGTGCTTTTTCAGCAGGACAATGCACATCTACATATGGCTGGTGCGACGCAACGTCCTCATCGTGATGTACAACGACCGTCCTGACCAGTGAGATCGCTAGATTCTCGCCATTTGAACACGTATTGAACACGATGGAGTGGAAAATTGCTAGTTCTCCAGGACCTGCAAGAGACATTGTGGACTTGAAATAATTGGCGCAAGATGCTTTGGACACTCCACCATAGCATGCCATTCGTCACCTTCATGATGTCCATCAACACGTGAATGGTCAGCGCGGCAAAATGCCATGCGAGGGGCCCGGATTCTATTCTCGACTGCTTCGTATATTTTCTCCGCTCGGGGACTGGGTGTTGAACTGTCTTTGTCATCACTTGATCCTCAGGGACACGCAAGTCGCCGAAGTGGCTTCAACTAAAAAAATTTGCAGTAGGCGACTGGTCTACCCGACGTGAGACCCTAGCCACTTGACGTTTGCATGCGAGAATACACGTCTGCGTGGTGGGGGTACGGTGTGTATCCAAGTGATTGTTTGGGCACCTGTTAGATTAACATGTGTATTTCATTTGGTCTGAATTCCTACGGTGATAAACTGTCATCCCCTTGTCAATTAAATGACCTTGTCATTGAGGGTGTTGTATCTTTTCCGGTAGTGTATAACAGCCGTTAGGTTGTAGATATTGTAATCACCACACTTCTGTGTTGACATTTACTAATTATCATACTTCAATCTCTATCTGAGCGCGGCATTGCATAACAAATAACGGGGTAAGGAGCGTCAGCGGCAAGAATGAAATTATATTGTCACAAACATTTCTTTTCATGAACAATAGTGTTTAAGACCATGTCTACTAATCTTTACAAAACACTATTACAAAATGATGAAATTTTTAGTTTGTGGGGCGTTCAACTGCGCGGTCATCAGCGCCCGTACAAAGTCACAATTTTTTCACAGTCCAGTTTTTTTCAAAGTCAAATCTATACACTGTCCCAAATGATGAGGTCAACACAAACGCCCAGTCTCTGGGCAGGGAAAATCCCCAACCCCGCCAGGAATCGAATACGGGACCCCATGATCCAGAGGTAGCAACGCTAGCCACTAGACCACGAGCTGCGGACTATTACAAAATGCTAGACTTCTTTCCTTTACCACTAATGAAATAAAATGATGAGATGCACATTAACAACAAAAATGTTCTGACTGTCGTTACCAGGACTTTAATCGTGACTAATAAGAGACAAACAGAACTGGCAGACAGAGGTTGCATGTCATTTACTGGGCAATGGTTGGCTGCCGTCGCCTCAGCTGAATGCGTTCTGTAGTCATCTGTCAGCATCTACGGGTGGCGGGTTGGATACAGAGGCAGCACATGTCTTTTGGAAGCGGCCAGAGTTGGATGTCCAGCGTTACTGAAGTCCAGAATCAAAGTGGAACATCTCAAGGACGTCAGGGTAAAGCTGGCTGTAACGTCCTAAACGTTCACGTGAGGGTTGCAGCTGGACGTGTGCATATCGGGCACATGTCACCGAAGTTCTGTTTGTCCGAGTGGCGTCTTCTACAGACATATTGCTCATGCACAAGTTTCCCGCGATCGCGCTTCCGTCGACAATTTGGCTCTCTGAATCTGCCATAGGAATTTATAGGTCTACTTTCAGGTAACGAGTACGTAATTTTAAGGGATACCAGAATGTATTCCCTGTTGCGATGTTTTGACTCAACACTTAACACATCGCTTATATAATCACAATTGTATCCAAATTTAATGATGGTTAAGCACTGTGTGGTCGTATCTACTATTGTACAATGCGCTACATTTGCGTATATGCTTCATTCAACTTTATCGAAAATGACGCATCGCACAAAAAATGTTGTAAGTAAAAACTTAGTAAAGGGAACATCTATCTGCGCTATAAATGGCGACCTCCTAACCACCCCTTCTGCGTGTACGTGGTCAACTTTGTATTTTCAAATGGAAGTTCTCCATTTTTATAGCATATTAGTGTTCTTCGCCAAAAAATGCGTACGTTTTACAAGAACCATTGCTTCCCATTCGTGGTAGACGACGCTGTAATCGACAAACATCAACTGTGCCTGTTTATGCAATTAAGAACAAAGACGTTTGATTGTATTTCATTTGCGATAGAAATTAAACATTTGTGTTCGAACGGTTGATATTGATATTCAAACATTACTCCAGTGTTGCAAATGTGACAGTATAATATAAATAGTACGGCTAGAGACTGACATTTCTGGAAAATAAGCTACTTGTACGGTAACATAGTTTTATGTTCCCTGCGTGGTTGATTGTGGTGAGTCTCCAAACCATCGGAATACTTAATTTCGGTAGCCGCCACCGAACCTCTCCATAAGGGTGAGTTTCCATCCAAACGCCGTAATTCTCACGCGGGCAGCTACGCGGCTTTTGACGGAATACAAACCACAAACATTGTAATAGGGTAACATGTCCATGAAGTGATGGTGACAGGCATATATTCTATGGATACTTACCGGAATCAAACGCAGGCAAGGGGACTCTCCGATATCAAGCATGCCGATGGGAACTTACACCCACATCGTTGTCCCTGGTTCACGCTAAACGTAATTTCTAACCAGGCATGGAAATGTCTATCCATATTGTATTGTAAAATCAAATTTGCAACACTACAATAAATTACAAACATATCTATCAACCGTTAGAGCACAAACGTTTACATTTACATCGTACATTAAATGTAGAATCAAATGCCTCGGTTCTTAACTGGGAAAACAGACACACTTGATATTTGGCGATTACAGCACCATCTACCACGAATGGAAAACTATGGTTTGAATGAATCGCACACATTTTTGGCGCAGAATCCGAGTATGCAAGAAAATGGGAGGCTCTCTTTTGAAAACACACAGCTGACCCCGCCCACGCAGGAGAAGTGGTTAAGAGGTTGCCAGTAAAAGCACATATAAGCGTCCCTTTCATCAATATAAACTTTCCACCTACAACATTTTCTTCGTAGGATGCGTCGTTTTCGAGATATTTACTTGTCTCAGGTTGACACAAACACCCAGTAAATAGCCGGCCGCTGTGGCCGAGCGGTCCTAGTCGCTTCAGTCCAGAATCGCGCTACTGGTACGGTCTCAGGTTCGAATCCTGCCTCGGGCATGGATGTGTGTGATGTAATTAGGTTAGTTAGGTTTAAGTAGTTCTAAGTCTAGGGGACTGACGACCTCAGATGTTAAGTGCCATAGTGCTTAGAGTCATTTTGAACTCAGCACATAAAGGGGAGACAAATGAAAACAAGAAAGATAGAAAAAAGAAAGAAACCCGTATATTTTATTTCAAAAGTACTCGCCATAACCGTTAATACAGCTAGCCCACTGTGAGACAAGAAGGTCAATGCCTTCCTCTAAAAATATTTCCGGTTGCCTATATAACCAAGATCGTACCCATGCGTGCACGGTCATTAATGTCTTTCTTCAGGGCTCCAAAACACGAAAATCACATGGAGAGTGATCGGGGCTGTATAGAGGATATGTAAGGTCTTGCTAGCGAAACTTCTTTAGCCTAGCGGAAACATGTGGGCGAACTCACGTGAAAGGAAGTTTAGGCTACGCTGCAGATAAATGAGCACTCAAAATAAAGAATAATAATAATAATAATAAAGAAGATTACAGTTTCAGAAAACGGGACGCTTTATTTTTTTTTAAAAAAAAAAAGAAGAAGAAGAGCTTCCCAAATTGAGCAAGTCAGTATCGCGTTGGATCACTATTTCCTCTTCATTACACAAGCAGTTATTCTGTTTGGCATTGATTGTTGGATTGTTGGATGTCTCCCCGAAGGATATCGCGTAATTTCTGTCCAACTGACGCGTTCGCTCGTCAAAATTTCGAGCTGGCTGGATGCCCCTGCTTGTAATGCTCCAAACGCTCTCAACTGGGAGGAGATTAGGCGACCTTGTTGGCCAAGGCAAGGTTTGGCAAGCACAAAGAGAAGCAGCAAAAACTCTCGTGTGCAGACGAGCATTATCTTGATGAAACGTATGCCCAGGATTGCTTGCCTTGAAAGACAAGAAGAGTGTCGTGTAATATTGTCTGCGTACCACTGTGCTGTAAGGGTGCCGCGGTTGACAACCAAAGAGGTCATTGTTGCCACTTTACTAGATGGTAGACGAACGGCACATTCAACCTTTAAGTTGCCACTAGACATTCATAACAAACCAAACGCTATGTATAACATTAGGAAAAGATCGGAATGGCTGTAGTGTTGCAAAAGAGCTCAATTATAATTTGGGATGAGTATACTATATGTCACAAACTTTCGCTCGAAGCATTTGACAGAATTATGCAAGATTTGAGAGTCAACGATAAACCTTCGGTGCTACTGTCTTACTACTGTCTGGTGACTTCCGGCAGATATTACCAGTCACTCCTTGCTCTAATTTTGCCGATGAAATTATAGCATGTTGAAAACAATCGTTTTTATAGAGAAGTGTCGAGACACTTTGATTGACCATGAACATCCGAGTGCAATTGCAAAATGATCAATCGGTACATGTATTTTCTGAGCAATTGCTGGATATTGGAAACGGCGCAATTAAAATGCATCAAAATAGACAATATATCAGATTTCCAGACAATTTATGCATTGTTGTTGAGACAAAAAGTGAACTAATTGAGTCTTCCCGGATATATTGAATAATTACTTGGATCGCAATTGACTCATTAAGCGTACTATTTTGGTAGAAAGAAATGTTGATGTTGACGGAATTAATTTCCAGATACAATAGTTGTTCCCCGATGATTTGATGTCTTTTAAATCAATCGACACAATTGTTGATGGAGACGAAGCCGTAAGTTTTCCAACTGAATTTGTAAATTCTCTGAATACACGAGGAACGCCACCACACAATCCTCGGTTGGAGATTGGTTCACCGATTCTTCTTCTCCATAATATAAACCAACCTAGATTATGCAACGGTACACGTTTGGACATCAAAAGGATCACCGGAAATGTTGTCGAAGCAACCATTTTGACAGGAAAGTTTAAAGGAAAAATCTTCTAGTTGCCACTTATTCCAATGATACCGTCAGAATCTCCAATACCATTAGAAGGTTTCAGCTTACGATTCGTTTGGGTTTCGCGATGACCATCAATAAATCTCAAGGCCAAACAATGTATACTTGCGGTTTGGACTTGGAAAATACGTCGCCTGCTCGCATGTGGTAAGACCATCAAATTTATTCATGTTAGCAAAAGGCAGGTTAACCAAAATATTGTACTCCAATTAGTACATAATTGAAAATTTTAAATTGGAATAATTTAAAATAATGGGAATAAAGTTAGAAATCACTGTTATCTATCTCACTTCTAAAATTCAATTTATATGTGTTGGTAATTTATTAAGTATTTTGTAATTAAGTCATTGATTACAAGCTACAGTTGAATATGTGCCAATCACTTTCAAATTTTGGCATAACGTTTCATTCTCAGTTCTGTATGTTTTAAACTCGGCTATACTATTTTAGCTTTATTAGTGAATATTAATTTGATTGTATTAAAAAGATGAGAACCTTTTTAGGAAGAAGAACATTTGATCATAACATCATGATCTTACTATGCTAGAGAATAGCCGTCACGTGCTAGTATCAACGAGAAGTTTTCAGAGTAAAATGGATGTGACTCGAGTTCTCTATACCACTGAGTACTGCGGCTCGAAATGGTTTTGCAGCGAGCAAAACGTAAAGTAGAGGGAACTAAGTCATTGTTAAACAAAAAGTAAGACGAGCCTTCCAATTCAAAATACTATAAAAGGATGACATTTTATTTAAAAAGTCCTTTAACTTAATTGTAATGCATTCCTACCGCCTACATATACGAAACGTGCCTAATCATGGTACCAAAATTTAACAAAGTTGGTTCGTCATCCACTAAGTTTTCGAGCGTGGGACACTTATAACCTGGAAGCGAGGAATGAAGTGAGCTAATGGATGCCCAAATTTCTCGGAGGGTGAGAAGGGAGAAGGGAGAAGTGGATACTGGAGTGTGAAGTAGGCCAAAGGAGAAACGAAAGAGACAGCTAGTTTCCGATCAAATATGCAGTATTGCTGTGCATCAACAACGAAGACTAAAACATCGAAACTACTCGCACTGTCTGAAACTAACACAGTAGCCACTGCTGTCGATAGACCACTTCTTGTAGTCGTCTTCCATAGTGTCGACTACAGAGACAGGACCCCAATCCGTACGCATATTCGTCCCTGTCATGAGTCTTGTTACGTATGCTCAACATTATTTCACTTCACAGTAACACTTTTTCCTCTTGAAACCACCCCTGGTGACGAATACAGGCAATTCTTCATAAATTAAGGAAAATCATTGACAGCAATAGGTAAGGAGAACGGCAGGCAAAAAGCTACGTTCTTTGGTATGTAGTACTGCAGGGCCCAAGCCATACTAGTCTTTTGTCAAATTCGCTTAGAGCAACAATATTTCTGCATCCTCTGAACACAAATTAGACCGAACGATGTGTCTGTACCACCGGTACCTGATTTATATTTGCAATCTGAAAGACATAGAATTCTTTTTTGTAATTATTCAAGAGAGAGGCTTGCCTTATCAGCGTTGATCATCGATACCTGTTACTGGAAAATAATCCACTGTATTAATTAGCCACTACAAACTTGACTTTCATTTAAGGAAACGTGGCTTCCTTAGTCTTTATTTAAGAACTGTGCGTGCATCAGCATTGAAAATGACAGATTCAGAGTAGGACTCCCACATTACATCCTTTGTTGTAATATCAAATCGGAAGACAGTCACATAGATGAGCAGTGCATTCCAACCGGGCTTCGTGTTGTGAGAGTAAACACTGATCAATATGTGCATATGACACAATTATCATACTGTACACATTACACACGATCTGCTTACTTAACCTCCACGGATCCTGAGGACAAATTACCGCAGTTGATCCTGCACCCGGTAAGCTGTACAACATGCGTTCTATTACTGCAGCTAATTTACCGTGGCTCTAGGCGAAAAGCGTTGACGCCTGAAATGATCCATCTCCAAATAATATACAAAAATTAACTTTATCACAGGAAAATAATTACATTTGCGCAATTATTCCGAAAGCTAGAGTACAAAAAGTGACTGAGAATTCCACACAATTATCATGCAACCATGATTATGTTATCCTCTTGCTGCTTTTGCTATGTGTTTGTTAAAGAAAATAATGAGAGTGTACAGTAAGCTTGAAGTTTAGAGATCAGAGTGTACTTCACGCTAGTTTCGAGAGATTATAATGTCATTCTGTAATATTTGCATGATGATTACGTGAACATTTAGCGATTTCCGAAAGTCGATTTTGTGTGTACTGTGCGCGTATGCAACAAATTGGCTATGTTCGTCAGTGAAAATGGACTCGATAAGCAATCTGAGCTGTCAGTAATTGGAATCTAACCTGCATAATACAGTGTGTGTGTTGTAGGAGCGTCAGTTTCACTGTCATTTAAGCCCTCAACAGATCGTTATGTGAAAAACTTAAAACTAACATTTGGATAAGCTATCTGACTGCGTATTTGAATAAGAATTTACTAGTGATACAATATCTGCCTTGTGCAACGGGATTTTCTGTATTAGAGTACATGACATGTTGTGGAGTGTCAGTGTCTCTGTTTTGGCCCTAAGTTTTGCACTCACCTATTTAGATGACTGCCTTTTTCCATGTGGTTTACAGCAATGCGCAGCAGCTTGCAGCAGCAGCTTGTAAAACTTATCGTTACTAAGAATGAATTTAATAAAAAGGAGTTTGCTTGGGTCCTGTTAACTACTAAATAACTGCAGAGAAGGAATTTTATCAATTAAGTTTATTTAAAACTTCAGAACGATCATGAGTAAATATTAATAATGACAGTGACAAATGACATAATTATGTGTCAATAATGGCTGAGTGCCAGATTAACAAATTATTTCAGTTTCAAAGTTGCATTATCATTAAGTAACCACAGCATATGTTTAGATGTGAAGAATAATAATAATTATTATTTGGAGAATAAGGAGGCTTCTTTCACTAACAAGCAAAAGATGGGATTATTGCAAACTCGGACTAACAATAACGAGACTAACCCTGCAATTGCTTTTGCCCTATGCTTGCGAATTTCACCTTGAATTCCATCTTCAAGCGTAGTTAAGCCATCTAAATCTCTCCTAGCTATGTAAATGAAGTCAGGCCTTGAGTGTTGTAACATCTGCCATCATCGACGTGAATGCAGCGTGACACGTCTTCTGTCTCCGAGCTCTCGACACTACTACTTCCACTCTCGCAGACAGACCTCGTCTCACAACAATGTTTAGAATCGCGCTCTCATGGTTCGCCCTCGGATTGTTACTGTCGATATATAAGTGCTTACACAATGCAAATGTGAAAAATGAAATGAAGTCCCACGCTTCTTTACAGAGCGTAGGGGAACGATGCGGGAGACCCGCACCGCCTTACTAGGCAAGGTCCTAATGGAGGTGGTTTGCCGTTGCCTTCCTCCGACCGTAATGGGGATGAATGATGATGATGAATACGACACAACAACACCCAGTCATCTCGGGGCAGGAAAAATCCCTGACCCCGCCGGGAATCGAACCCGGGACCCCGTGCTCGGGAAGCGAGAACGCTAACGCGAGACCACGAGGGGCGGACACACAATGCAAATAATAGCGTTTAATTGGACATATCGTTTTATTTAATGAAGAATTCTGACACAATCCTTACAGTACTCCGTCCCTTCATTCATTATGAGTTCGTGCGGATAATGAAGAAACGACAACAGCGCTATTGGAAGTGGTGGACTTCGTACGTAAGAAAGAGTTCGTCGTAATTTTTCCAGTAAGTTGTTTTCTTCTGCTGCTGCTTTTGTTATTTTTGTCATTACTGTTCTTGTAGTCCGAAGACCCGTTGATACTGCTATCCACGCTAATCTATCGTGTGAGAGCCTCTTCATATCTGCACAACTATTGCAACCTGCGCCTAGTTGAACCTGCTTTCTGTATTCATCCCTTGATACTTGGGTGCTTATGGAGTATCTTCTCAGTTGTGTGACTAGGTTCGCAATTTACTGTCAGATCACATTTCTCAGTAACTGACGGAAAGTCATCGAGTAAAACAGAAGTGATATCTGGCGTTTACCAACGAAGTCTTATAGACCAACTTCTATTCCTAAATTTTATAAATGATTTAGAAGACATACTAAGCTGCTTTTTGGTTTCCCAGCTACAGCTGATAACGTAAAGCAATCGATCTTGTATGTTATCGAAAGGGTGCAAAAAAAGGCAGCTCTTTTTGTATTATCAAAATACAATATGATACGCGAGTTGCAAAGACGTTCTTCGTTGCGGCGAGATCTATTTACGAAATTTCAGTCACCAACTTTCTCTTCCGAATGCGAAAACATTTTGTTGAGCCCAACCTACATGGGTAGGAATGATCATCAAAATAAAATAAGAGAAATCAGAGCTCTAACAGAAAGGTTTAGGTGTTCGTTTTTCCCGTGCGCTGTTCGGGAGTGGAATGGTAGAGAGATAGTATGATGGTGGTTCGATGAACCCTCTGCCAAGCACTTAAATGTGAATTGCAGAGTAATCATGTAGATGTTATCTGATAATATGATACGCATTCAGAAATCGATCATTTACTTGTATGTTAAGTAAATAATCAGCACCAACAAAGTGCAGACTCAGGGAGTGTGTAATCTTTCACATACTGTAATACATTCCAGCTGCGTTTCCCTTGTATGCCATAGTCAAGACGGATGGGGAGACTGAAATCTCTGATTTTATATATTTTACAATACAGCCGCAAACCTTAATCACTTACATGCAACATGAATTACTTGAAGAAATGCATCTGTGAGTCATTGGCTGTACAAATACACCTGTTAGAAAGTACTCACAAAGTTGTACAACGATGAAACACGACGACATTATCTTCAAATCAACTCTAATCATTGTTCATACAATTTCTCCATAAACTCAGATCAACCAAAATTATTTTGTCTGGTAGGAAGTCAATACTGTACAAATGTAATCCTTAGCTATTAACAACTGATTATTTCAGACCCTAAGAGCCGTATATCACAAGCTGAATGTCAAAGACACTACTGTCAAAGATTAACATGAAAATAAAAATAGAAGGGAGCTGTCATTACGTCATAAACCTGGAGCCGATGTCCGCAATCTTAACCAGCCCAAAACATTAGGTTCACCGCATCTCTCCTTGTTCATAATTCACCTAGTGATACTTCCCGTGACGTCACTCTGACGTGCCTGTGTCCACTTTACATCGTGTTGAGTGCATTGACTGTGTGGAGACGTAGTTATTTCATCAAAAATGCTAGCTTGCGTTTTTTACGGGTGTGCTAAACGATCCGATCGTAATCTAAAGCTTAAAGGAATCACATATCATTCGTAAGCGGATCAATTCAAGCAATTTTCTTTTGTATACATGAATTATTGTTGCACTGTTTACTTTTATTGTAATGGTTTTTTTCTGTCATTTGACTTTAGATTTTCCATATGTTAGTGAATATCCGTTCTTCGTATAATTTCCTGTGATTTTCATTGCTTTCCAAATCTCAAACACTCCGACATACAAGCTACACTGTACCAACGGTCTCATTCCTGCGCAACAATTGGCTCCGCAACGGTACTGATTGTTGGGGCAGCATCTGATGCCCTGAATTTCTCTAGTCGATAATTATTATTCATTGTTCACATTTCCTCCCCTTTTAAAAAAAGATTCTGGCTAGAACAGCAGGAGCCAGCAGTCATGTGTGCCTGAGTGTCATGTGTCTGATTGTATGAATGTGCGTGTGATGTGCCTCCTATCTGAAGAAGGCTTCGGCTGCAAATTTATGTAAACACTTTTTTTGTCGTGCCTGCCTTGTGCTCGGCGTGTGAGTTGCGATCTAACCGTTTCACAGTGTAGTTATTCCCTCATGAAATTTATTGTAAATAATCCACTGAACTTCAACAGGAACAATGATATACATTATTAAATAGCAGAAGAAAAGATTGACTTTCATTACGACACATTAAGGTTGTCTGTAGCACAAACAGGGGTTCACAGTGTCGCAACCAAAACCTTTGATCACTCACTCTTTGACATACAATGCCCGAGACACAGTTGAAAGTAAAGTGAAAATGTTTTTCTTTGATAACATCTACTCTGTGGAAGATTATCTGTTATTATAAAGTGTAAATAGTGATGGCTAGGAATTATTGACTAACATCGGTCTGTCATTTATTAAAAAAACGCAAAACCAATAAATGATGAGCATGGAGGCATATTTACAAAAAAAATTGATGTCATTATATAATGACTCGTTCCATTTCATCACGATTTATCGTGAAAATGGAACATGGAACATGGAACATGAAACTAAGCAGCTAACTATTGGTATATCGCAAAGCATGGTATAGACTATGAAAACCTCAAGATGTGCAGACTCAGGGAGTGTGTAATCTTTCACATACTGTAATACATTCCAACTGCGTTTCCCTTGTATGCCATAGTCAAGACGGATGGGGAGACTGAAATCTCTGATTTTATATATTTTACAATACCGCCGCAAACCTTAATCACTTACATGCAACATGAATTACTTGAAGAAATGCATCTGTGAGTCATCGGCTGTACAAATACACCTGTTAGAAAGTACTCACAAAAAGTAAAATCAAGCAGATGATCAAAGTAGATGTATATTCCCACGGTGCAATGTTTGGTTATTCCTGAAAAACTGACAGAGTTACTGCCGAGAAATATTCCGGGGGAAAATGTGAACAGGTTACTATTAGAAAGCTAGGCCTACATCTTACACAGGTTAGGCTATCATTACTAAAAAAGTTAATCTCACACATGTTGAAGCAAAATGTCCATTTTAAAGAGTCTTAAGCGTTTGAGACCATTCTCTTAATCCCATTTATAGCATTCCGCAATGCTGGAAGATGTTTAAAAATTATATCGTTCTTTTTTTTTAACCTGTAAGTTACTGTTATTGACCACACACTGAATGACGCGTCATAGGCAAGATTTCAAAGTGAGAAGATGAGTAAACTACCGTGAGAATAATGCACTGACCATCTAATAAAACAATAACTCTATTGTGCATGGAGGTTTACTTTTACGCAGTTTTGTTTCCTTGACATTTCAATAATCGTTCGCTTTGTTGACATGCACAAGGTACGATAGCATGGTTTGCTTCTTTCCTCACTGCACACGTTTATGGGCTAGCAAAGGACACATAGGTAAGTTTGTTGCACACGTGAACATTAAAAATAGTGTGCATTCGAGTTGAAAGCTGAAAATGTAGCGAACAAGAAGCAGTACCGATACCATTTAGCAAACAAGCATTAGTTTCGGAGTTCCAGTTTGATTTACTATCGACGCAAATACAGTAAAAGTGGAATTAAATGCATTACGAAAGTATGCTTTTAAAATCACTTCCTTCTGTTTGTGGTTATGCGAAATATACAAGCAAAAACAAGTTACGTGAACGAGGCCCAATTGGCGTATTACTAGAACAAATACACATTCAAGAACAGAAAAACGTTTGAAATTGCTTTCTTGATACTATATGCTCTATAACTTTTAGTATTTAAAACAGCTATTGCGTGCCCACAACAAAAGTAATGAACAAAAACCAGCAATCCCTGCCCACTCTGACTTCAAAACAACATAGGTGTAAATCTGAAGTGCCACTTCCCTTCTTTTTTTTTTACCTCTATGATGATTACGAAAAACAATAGTAATCTGCAGTTCAACGAGTATAGATCGTATGTCCTAGTCAAGTTTGGCAGGCATCAGAGCTTTGTCGACAAATATGGTTCCCAGAACTGCGATGTACAGGGTGCCCATGAAGTAAGTATCCACTTTCATTTTCCAGATGTGCTACAACAAAATGAACATTATATTTAGAGAGAATAGCTAATACTGTTCAAAATGTCCACCTTCATTGGTAACACACTGTTCCCATCGTCTTGTGGTTGCACTGTAACATTTCAGCGGTTATTAGCAAGCATACCTCTCGTATTCGCAGTTCAGTTCATTCAAATGTGGCACCCTAGCAGCTTAAACTCGGTTCTTGATGAAACTCCAAGCAAAAAAGCCCAGGAGAGTGAGGTCGGGGAACAACCAGCCCACACGCGCCTTCAGTTCTCCCTATCTACCTGTTAGGAAAGGGCTCGTTCAGGTAGTCCCGGACAATGTTTGTATAGTGTGGTGGTTGATACATGACAGAGGCAAGGATACCAACCTGTTGCAACTGTGGCTCCAAGAACAACTGCTGCATGTCCAGGTAAGTTGCTCCGGTAATTGCCTTTTCAGCAAACATAAACGTCCCATAGATCCTATTTTTTATGAGACCAAGCCACACATTGAGTTTGGGAGAGGCCCTTAGTCACTCATTGAATTCATGGGGTAGCTCCTTTGCCCAGATCCGGCAATTGTGTTTGTTGACGACGCCGCAGATATGAAATGCAGCCTCGTCCCTGAACATAACATGTCTCATCAGGTCATACTAGGGACATCCTCCCGATGCTTTCTCTCAAACAGCCCGTGGACCTCAGCATAAGTTTCGCCAAGTAAACGATGTTCGAGAATTGTGATTATTTTGGCAATTGTTAACATTGTGACGTCTCTTCACGGTACCTGTAGCAGAAATAACCCACATGTAGGTTTTCCGCAAAATGGATACTTACTTTATGGGCACACTGTATTTTTCGAAGGCAGTAGTGACATTACATCTAATCATAAATATCGCATGGAAACAAGGTTATTTGATGTGTTTGGACATAAATTATGTGATTAATCTCTATGAAGCAGTTACTAACCTGTAATAATATTTCTTAAATGGTAGTGACTATTCAGATGAAATAAAATTCATCTCATGCAAAGCGTGCACATATACAACATTATCCTAAATATATGACAATTACAACAGTGTATATGATTCTATCAGAAAACTGACAACAAATGATAAGTAAAATAATCAATCATTATAACAAATTCCCCCCATGAACCATGGACCTTGCCGTTGGTGAGGAGGCTTGCGTGCCTCAACGATACATATAGCTGTACCGTAGGTGCAACCACAACAGAGAGGTATCTGATGAGAGGCCAGACAAACGTGTGGTTCCTCAAGAGGGGCAGCAGCCTTTTCAGTAGTTGCAGGGGCAACAGTCTGCCCTTGTAACACTAACAAAAATGGCGTTGCTGTTCTGGTACTACGAACGGCTGAAAGCAAGGGGAAACTACAGCCGTAATTTTTCCCGAGGGCATGCAGCTGTACTGTATGATTAAATGATGATGGCGTCTTCTTGGGTAAAATATTCTGGAGGTCAAATAGTCCCCCATTCGGATCTCCTGGCGGGGACTACTCAAGAGGACATTGTTATCAGGAGAAAGAGAAAGAAAACTGGCGTTCTACAGATCGGAGCGTGGAATGTCAGAGCCCTTAATCAGGCAGGTAGGTTAGAAAATTTAAAAAGGGAATCTATTGGTTATGAACTATAGATTAAAACAGAAGAAACTGCAAAAAGGTGGGAATTTAACGGGATGGGACCTGGATAAACTGAAAGAAACAGAGGTTGTACAGAGTTTCAGGGAGATATAAGGGAACAATTGACAGGAATGGGGGAAAGAAATACAGTAGAAGAAGAATGGGTAGTTTTGAGGGATGAAATAGTGAAGGCAGCAGAGAGGATCAAATAGGTAAAATGACGAGGGCTAATAGAAACCCTTGGGTAACAGAAGAAATATTGAATTTAATTGATGAAAGGAGAAAATTTAAAAATGCAGTAACTGAAGCAGGCAAAAAGGAATACAAACGTCTCAAAAATGATATCCACAGGCAGTGCAAAATGGCTAAGCAGGGACGGCTAGAGGACAAATGTAAGGATGTAGAGGCTTATCTCACTAGGGGAAAGATAGATACTGCCTACAGGAAAATTAAAGAGATCTTTGGAGAAAGGAGAACCACTTGCATGAATATCAAGAGCTTTGATGGAAACCCAGTTCTAAGCAAAGAAGGGAAAGCAGAAAGGTGGAAGGAGTATATAGAGGGTCTATACAAGGGCGATGTACTTGAGGACAATATTATGGAAATGGAAGAGGATGTAGATGAAGATGAAATGGGAGATACGATACTGCGTGAAGAGTTTGACAGAGCACAGAAAGACCTGAGTCGAAACAAGGCCCCCGGAATAGACATTCCATTAGATCTACTGACAGTCTTGGGAGAGCCAGTCCTGACAAAACTCTACCATCTGGTGAGCAAGATGTATGAGACAGGCGAAATACCCTCAGACTTCAAGAAGAATATAATAATTCCAATCCCAAAGAAAGCAGGTGTTGACAGATGTGAAAATTACCGAACTATCAGTTTAATAAGTCACAGCTGCAAAATACTAACACGAATTCTTTACAGACGAATGGAAAAACTGATAGAAGCCGACCTTGGGGAAGATCAGTTTGGATTCCGTAGAAATGTTGGAACACGTGAGGCAATACTGACCCTACAACTTATCTTAGAAGAAAGATTAAGGATAGGCAAACCTACGTTTCTAGCATTTGTAGACTTAGAGAAAGCTTTTGACAATGTTGATTGGAATACTCTCTTTCAAATTCTGAAGGTGGCAGGGGTAAAACACAGGGAGCGAAGGGCTATTTACAATTTGTACAGAAACCAGATGGCAGTTATAAGAGTTGAGGGGGTATGAAAGGGAAGCAGTGGTTGGAAAGGGAGTGAGGCAGGGTTGTAGCCTCTCACCGATGTTATTCAATCTGTATATTGAGCAACCAATAAAGGAAGCAATGGAAAAGTTCGGAGTAGGTATTAAAATCCATGGAGAAGAAATAAAAACTTTGAGGTCCACCGATGACATTATAATTCTGTCAGAGACTAGGAAGAGCAGTTGAATCGAATGGATAGTGCCTTGAAAGGAGGGTATAAGATGAAAATCAACAAAAGCAATACGACAATAATGGAATGTAGTCGAATTAAGTCGGGTGATGCTGAGGGAATTAGATTAGGAAATGAGACACTTTAAGTAGTAAAGGAATTTTGCTATTTGGGGAGCAAAATAACTGATGATGGTCAAAGTAGAGAGGATATAAAATGTAGACTGGCAATGGCAAGGAAAGCGTTTCTGAAGAAGAAAAATTTGTTAACATTGAGTATAGATTTAAATCTCAGCAAGTCGTTTCTGAAAGTATTTGTATGGAGTGTAGCCATGTATGGAAGTGAAACGTGGACGATAAATAGTTTAGACAAGAAGAGAATAGAAGCTTTCGAAATGTGGTGCTACAGAAGAATGCTGAAGATTAGATGGGTAGATCACATAACTAATGAGGTATTGAATAGAATTGGGGAGAAAAGGAGCTTGTGGCACAACTTGACTAGAAGAAGGGATCAGTTGGTAGGACATGTTCTGAGACATCGAGGGATCACCAATTTAGTATTGGAGGGAGACCAAGAGATGAATACACTAAGCAGATTCAGAAGGATGTAGGCTGCAGTAGGTACTGGGAGATGAAGAAGCTTGCACCGGATAGAGTAGCATGGAGAGCTGCATAAAACTCAGAACTGAAGACCACAACAACAACAACATAACAAATTACATTGAAGATCAGTGAAGATCACTGTAGGACTACGTAGTTCAGCTGCCTTCAATATTATCAGTGAAATCTATGTGGTCAGGAACATCAATATTCAAGCTCTAAAACTTCAGAGAAATTATCTAAAAAAATTATATTTTAAATATTTCTGTTCATTTAAAATGTCATCTTTGTTAACAGAGCTATTGATATCTGTCAACCTTAGCTATAACATACCACCTATACGCTTTGAAATGTAGATTCTTGTAGTTTTCGATAATCTTTGACAATACTGTTTTTGACATACACTTTGTGATTTATACCTGTTTGGGTTTGAAGTAATCAGTTGTAACAGATAAGAGTTACTTTTTATGCAGCATAGTATTTGTATTAGCCAAAATAATTTTAGTTCAGCTAATTTTCTAGAGCGAATGTATAAACAAATGATTGGATTTGATCTTAAGATAATGTATTCATGACTCATCATCATTATACAGCCTTGTAAGTACTTTTTAACTAATCATTCTTCACAGATGTGCTTGTTTTGTCTGAGTATACTACATATGTTTTCTTCCTATTTCTGTATTTTATAGTTCTCCTGTGAAGATGGTTATTTAACTGAAACCACCAGAAAATAAAGGCGTATTTGTAAAACTGATGGCTCAGAGATGTATTTCTTCTGTAAACAGTTACCTCATAAAATTTCTGATAACATGATTTAATTTAAGTTTAACAAACTATATAGGTTGTAGAGTTCCTGCTGATAGAGTGGTGGGAGGAGGGGCGCGGTGGAATAGCTAACTGTGTATCTGTTCCACATTCCTGATCCTGAGCGCTCAAACCATAACTCGATTCTCCTTCAGGTAGAACTTTCAGCAGTAGATCCTTTGCTTCGTTTCTGGATTTTCAGTCGTCTTTTCCTGTTTGTTCTCTATATTACGAGAAAGGGATCAATCATGAACATACTTCAACAAATAGAGAGATATTCACAGGCACAAGATAAATTTGCTGAACAAACCGATCTCAAGCACAAAAAATGTAGTGAAAACTTTATTGATATCGTAAAGAAGGAAAACGGATAAAATAAAGAAACCAGAGATATTAAGTAGCATGTGTCCATGGTAACAGCACAACAACATAAACGACATACAACAAAGATATAATACCAAGGAAACATCTAAAATAATAGACCAGCACAAAATTATTACATAAAAAGCAAAAATAATAAGAATAAAATCTAAAAATGTCAACAAAAACGAAGCGAAATTTCAGGTAAAAATATAATAAGAACATAACTTAAAAAAATAATCAAAACATTACCAAATTTCCACATATTACCAACTTCTAGTGGTAACTATGTAAACGTGTAATATAGCTGGTCCACTGTCGTCTAAGCAGTCAAGAGGGAAGAACACTGAAAAACTCATAAATCTGTATCTAAAAGTCAGATGCAGCGCGACAACAAAAATCCGAGTAACGTCTGAATACAAAGTCCAAAAAATATAGCATATGGCAGCATCGATACTACATATAAGGTAAAAGGACCAATCGAGTGTATAACATTTTTCCAATCATAGTTACAGTTTATAATATCGTGAGCATCACCTATTTATGTTGGGTTAGATAGAGCAGCATTCAGTCGTAGAATTAAGTTGCTTTAATATGACATTTATAGTCACAACGCAGATCAGATTTCGACCTGTGTCAGGTCATTATCAATGCTAAAACAAATACAAGAGTATATATTACAATGTGATTTACAAAAGTTATAAGTCCATCACATCGTTGTCTTTTAATGTTAACATTACATACCAGTGCGGAATTGTAGCAGTTGTTCGTGCTCAAGTGAATGCTTACACAGTTCAACCATTACTGTCGTAAAATTATATGTTGGTTTCACAGTACACATCGGTTTTGCGTATGGCGCCCTCTATTAGCTGCCCCTGAAGTTTACAGTTTTGACGACATTTTTGTAATATTTATGTTGTATAGTAACTAAGTAGTAACATGGAATTATTATGAGTAAAACTATGTAAAATTACAATTCTTATTTTTTTCTCATGTCTGTTGTGTGTTAGATGTTTAAAATTACTATAGCACGTAACAGTGACAGTTTACGCCTCATGGGCCAAAATTAATTATAAAACTGATATGGCTACGTAAAGTACGTTATAGGAAGTATTGCGTATTTTGTCGTGTTGGGACCTGTCTTAACTTAATTAGTTGTTACTTGACAAAAGATATAACCTGAACTTTATTTACAAAATGCACTTTGTTGGCGCTAGTAGCGCCTGTAAGCATCATTTCAGTATGTCGCACTTAGTGGCCGAGAAATAAGAACAATATGATAATGCGTGATCTTTTGAACACTTATTTTGAAAAATGACAGTTTTACGTATTAATTGTTGCTAATAGTTACCCTCATGAGTTTGTGTGTTATTCTAATGCAATAAGTTATGTAAATATAGTATTATGTTTTTACTGAACACCTCACAATGACAATATGCCGAAGAGAGCTCATTGTGATTTACGCAATAAAAATCATGTAGATGGCAGTGAAACTGGCATGTCTTTATTGCAACCGTGTCACTGCAAGACATATTTTGCACTTCAGAACGCAAAGAACAAAACTTAGTACATGGTTATTCCTCCACTTGTAAGTTAATTCTGCCTGGCAGCAACATTTCAGTAACAACTCCCTGCCCGTATTGCTTACCAGAAAGAATAAAACAGACGTATGAACGGAGGATACATGCGGGCCATTACAAGGTGTGGAGTACTTATCAGAACACCATGCGCTTTCGATGCACCCTGTGGCACGCTGCGCCGCCAGTCGGCAGTAATTAGCCGCGATCCATCACGCTCGCCACCCGCTCTGGGCCTTGCGCTGTGGGCTCTGGGATCCTGACCGGGACCAGGCCCTAATGAGCCCCGTGGGGCTGGCCGCTCGTTACTGTGATACCACATCATCCCTCACTTAGCCCTTTTTATTCTCCGCGCGTTCCCACACCCTCATGTCCCTCGCCTTCCTCCTTCTCTAACAAGGCTAACTTTCCAACGCTGCCGTTAAAAACGTCGTGCGAAAATAAAGCAGAGAAAGTAGTCAGAGGAAATGCAAAAAAAAGCGGCTTACGCGCCGGAAGTGGGCCTTTCCTCCGTAGCCACCCCCAGCGGCAGCAGCAGCGGGCTCACCCCAGAGGCGCTTCGCTTCTCTTCGTTTGAACTTGCGGCGGCTGGCCGTGAAATTTGTGAAGGGTGCGTGGCGCCGCGAGACGCCAGCGACTTTGGTGAGGGTCGGAGGGTGGCTCGAGGAAAGGGGGGGAGGGGGGGCTGGTGAGGGGGCTTCCGGCTGCCCCGCCCTCGCGTTCAGAGCGCAGCACCGTCGCCGTCACAGGACGGCTGTCTGTCACCCGCGTACCCAACTTTAAATTACATTTGCATAATCCTTCCTCACCCCCACCCCTTCTAACAGACGAGAGAATTTTCCGGTCGCGTTCACCCTTAGGCCTGAGCTGGCCCGTAGCGGCCCTTTCCGTGGCCGAGAGGAAAGAAAAACATAATAGAAAGAAACTGCAGGCAGGAAGGGAGGACAGATCTCGAGGGTTTTGAATTCTCTCTTAGCTGTTATTAAGTCGCAGGTAAAGGGCAGAGTCTATGGTAAGGCTATTCAGGAATCTGCAAGCCACATGAGG
Organism: Schistocerca piceifrons; assembly: GCF_021461385.2. Lineage (NCBI taxonomy): Eukaryota > Metazoa > Arthropoda > Insecta > Orthoptera > Acrididae > Schistocerca > Schistocerca piceifrons. Next base: position 237,762,332 of record NC_060140.1, read on the forward strand.
AGACAGATTTCAATCCTTGTGCCGGCTGTTGCCTGCAGGTACGACTGTAGAGCGTAAACTCACACCAAAGTCGCTGAGAACTGCAGTAATAAAAATCTGGAGATAGGATAATAAAAGCACATAAATTGGAATAAATGAAAATTTGAGGTTATTCAATGAAAAAGTACTCAACAATGTAGATCCCTATAAAAGTAGCCATTTGTTGAGGTATTTCGTGAAACTCCTTGTCGCTGAATTCTTATGTTCGAATGTATCAACAATTTTTGCTGAATAAAGTCACGTTGTACTCACAAGAGAAGTACCTCAGCTTTAAGAGGTTAAAACCAGTGACATTAATTTTTAGAAAATGGAGATGTGGTTTTTTACCATGCATCAGAGTCATTTATCTACACAGCTCTACATTTCTGTACAATGAACTTTTGAAGAGAAACGAATCTAAAGGCTACACAAGACCAAGTCGCTGAAGAAGCAATACCGCGCAACAAACAACGATTATGACTACCAGACTCACAATACCAAAGAGCAAGGAATCACTTATTACAGAGTTTCCTTTTTGTCGTAGAAGATCCTTTTATTTCTTGAGTAATCTCTTATTCTATTGTAGACTTTACTGTAACCTGCATTACATTTCAGGGAAAACATCTTTCAAGTAAAGCATAGACTGTTATTGATAAAGTGTTGTAATTTTCATCCATGTCACGGACACTGTGTATAACGCTACAGTTCACGTACTTCAGAAGTTTTCTGAAATGTTATTTTGGCTTACTTACAATCCTGAACTCATATTTAGTAGAGTTTTTGTTCCTGGTCAGCATTAAGATTTAACATAAGGCACTGCATGTAATAGTCTGAGAGGGCATTGAGTACCGGTTTTATAAGATAATTTTCTTCTTTAGATCCTTCTATAAAGATATTAGCTGTAGCACGATAATATTACTGACTGAAAAAAAATTTTTTGTGGGAGGATTTTTAAGAAAGTCTGTATGAAAATCACCAGCAACCACTATTTCTTAGTTTTTATTTTTAAAATACGCAAATAGAGCTTGAAGATGATTTATGCACACACTGAAATTGCTACTCGTTACACGCATCGTATCAAAAACAATTTATTACAAAATTCTGCTTCTGTCGCATATGCTTCCATATGCAGTTCTAAAAAAAACTTATCAATAACTATGTTCTTAAATTTATGACAGTTTGTTATGAAAGTAGCGACTCCTCTTCCATTCTCTGGTTCTGTTTTACAGATGTGAGATGCTACCCTACATCATGTAACATTTAACACTTCCATATCACTGGTCACATGATCTCCAGAGAGGTACATTACGCCAGCTCGGTTTCACTACTCTTAATTCATCAAAGTAAAAAGAGTACGTCATTAATAGTACTCCTCATTCCTTGCATAATACCATACAACAAAGACAGCTGGTTTTCACACTGAGATGTAACTGGATAGAAATGAAATCTCTGGGGACTGTCGAATATTTTAACCCCAAGAGCTGTTTGTACTGATGCATTACGGTATAATCACATTGTTCAGTTTGTATCAGTTCTAACTTCTCTTAATACTTTCTGATTTCATTATCCTTAAAAATATGTTTTTCGGATGCCTGTGACAATTGATATTTTACCACACATGACAGTGCCTGTCCCCTTCGTTTTATTAGCTCAGTCGGTTTACTTTTCCCTTTCTTACTGAAGTGACTGCCATGCCTACTACAATGCCACCTGTCAACAGAATCAGGAGGAACGATGTCAATATGTGACCCTGCAGATCTAACATAAGCAGGGCCTCGAACTTCAGATTATCTTCCTAATGGAACAGTTCAAATGAGCAAGGTCCGAGTGACGCAGAACAGATAGAAGTTCAACATTGATACGTCACGATACTGTCACTATCTCTACCATGTCGAACACAACACTGTCCTAAGGATCTCTGTCAATACTAATGCATGCTCATCCACTGTAACCAATGTGTCTTCTTTCGTGAAGTCCCTAGACAGTGACTCTGTCACATAACCCATACTAAGTTAGGATCCAAAAAAATTGCGAACCGGTGTTCAGGTCGTAGTTCATCCTATAAAGGCTAGCCTACACCCCTAGCACGACTGCTGTCTAACAACAAAACTTTCTTTCTCTTTACTGTCTCCCGTAGATTTATATGTTTCATTTATTGCTGAAAGTTTGTTGTGGTCTGCCAACACTGAAATAAGTGTGAGGTTCACCTGTTTCTTACTGAAGCAACAGATCAAACTTCTTTCTCATATTCACCGCAAACCTATTAAAAGAAGTTATACACCCGTTCGTTCTGTAACTCGTTGCCACTTTCCACCGTTATTTACTACAAGCTAAATAACTTAGAAGAAAACCACAAAACTATTACAGCGCCAACTATCACAAAGCGAAAAAAGTGGTCCAACTAAAACATTCATATTTCTTTACGTACTACACGAATATGTAATAAAAAATAGGGGTTCCCGTTTTAAAGAACGCAGTTGGTATCCATTTGACCCATGGCAGCGCCATCTAGCGGGCCAACCATGGCGCCATCTGCTTTCCCCCTTCAAGCTGGACAAGTTTCGTCCTTTGTAGTTTTTTCGTTTGATGCTTATTTCGTAAGATATTTGACCCGGTCACTGTCAATAGACCACCCTGTATAGCCATGGCTACACATTTCAGGCCAATACATTCAGGAACATGTCATAACACTTTAATTTATATTACATTTTGACACATTCCTCTTGTTCAGAAAGGTTTTTCTTGCTGCAGCCAGTCTGCATTTGTTATTTTGCTGCAGAAAAAGCAAAACTCATCTTCAATTTTCGTATCTCACTACCTAATTCAATTCTCTCAGTACCACCTGATTTAATTCGACCATATTCTATTGCAGATATTTCCCTTTTGTTGATGTTCACCTTGTAATTTCTTTTGAAGACAATATACACTCCTGGAAATTGAAATAAGAACACCGTGAATTCATTGTCCCAGGAAGGGGAAACTTTATTGACACATTCCTGGGGTCAGATACATCACATGATCACACTGACAGAACCACAGGCACATAGACACAGGCAACAGAGCATGCACAATGTCGGCACTAGTACAGTGTATATCCACCTTTCGCAGCAATGCAGGCTGCTATTCTCCCATGGAGACGATCGTAGAGATGCTGGATGTAGTCCTGTGGAACGGCTTGCCATGCCATTTCCACCTGGCGCCTCAGTTGGACCAGCGTTCGTGCTGGACGTGCAGACCTCGTGAGACGACGCTTCATCCAGTCCCAAACATGCTCAATGGGGGACAGATCCGGAGATCTTGCTGGCCAGGGTAGTTGACTTACACCTTCTAGAGCACGTTGGGTGGCACGGGATACATGCGGACGTGCATTGTCCTGTTGGAACAGCAAGTTCCCTTGCCGGTCTAGGAATGGTAGAACGATGGGTTCGATGACGGTTTGGATGTACCGTGCACTATTCAGTGTCCCTCGACGATCACCAGTGGTGTACGGTCAGTGTAGGAGATCGCTCCCCACACCATGATGCCGGGTGTTGGCCCTGTGTGCCTCGGTCGTATGCAGTCCTGATTGTGGCGCTCACCTGCACGGTGCCAAACACGCATACGACCATCATTGGCACCAAGGCAGAAGCGACTCTCATCGCTGAAGAGGACACGTCTCCATTCCTCCCTCCATTCACGCCTGTCGCGACACCACTGGAGGCGGGCTGCACGATGTTGGGGCGTGAGCGGAAGACGGCCTAACGGTGTGCGGGACCGTAGCCCAGCTTCATGGAGACGGTTGCGACTGGTCCTCGCCAATACCCCAGGAGCAACAGTGTCCCTAATTTGCTGGGAAGTGGCGGTGCGGTCCCCTACGGCACTGCGTAGGATCCTACGGTCTTGGCGTGCATCCGTGCGTCGCTGCGGTCCGGTCCCAGGTCGACGGGCACGTGCACCTTCCGCCGACCACTGGCGACAACATCGATGTACTGTGGAGACCTCACGCCCCACGTGTTGAGTAATTCGGCGGTACGGCCACCCGGCCTCCCGCATGCCCACTATACGCCCTCGCTCAAAGTCCGTCAACTGCACATACGGTTCACGTCCACGCTGTCGCGGCATGCTACCAGTGTTAAAGACTGCGATGGAGCTCCGTATGCCACGGCAAACTGGCTGACACTGACGGCGGCGGTGCACAAATGCTGCGCAGCTAGCGCCATTCGACGGCCAACACCGCGGTTCCTGGTGTGTCCGCTGTGCCGTGCGTGTGATCATTGCTTGTACAGCCCTCTCGCAGTGTCCGGAGCAAGTATGATGGGTCTGACACACCGGTGTCAATGTGTTCTTTTTTCCATTTCCAGGAGTGTACATTCAGTTTAACTGTTTTTCCAACTCTTTGCCATCTGTAACAGAATTACAATGTCATTGTGAAAGCTGGAAGTATTTTTTTAAACCTCGTTTCCAAATTTCTGCCTTGTTTCCTTTCCTCAATGCACATATTCAATAGCATCAGGGATAGTTTCTACCCTGCCTCACTCCTTTCTCAACCCCTGCTTTGCTTTCAATGTCTTTCGACTCTTACAACCGCAATTCGATCTTTAAATAACTCTCCCTCCTAGTATTTTTCCCCTGCTATCTTCCTAATGTCAAAAACTGTATTCCAGACAACACTGTCGAAAGATTTCTCTAAACCTACCAATGCTATAAAAATAAGTTTGTCCTTTTGTAACTTATCTTCTAGGATAAGTTGTTGAATCAGTATTGCATCACATATTCCTACATTTCTCCGGCTATGGTCGGCTTCTACCAGTCGTGTCAGTATTTTGCAACCATTACATATTAAACTGATAGTTCCCTGAAACTCACTTCTGTCAGCATCTGCATTCTTTGGAATTGGAATTATTATGTTTCTCTTATAGCCTAAGGGTTTTACCCTGTCTCGTATGTCTCGCACCATGTGAAATAGTTTTGCCATTGCTGGCAAGTAATCTCAATAATTCTTAGTGAATATCGTTTACCTCAGCAGCCCTGTTTCGACTTAGGTGTTCCAGCCCTCTGTTAAATATTACTTGCAGTATCGTATCACCCACGACATTTCAATCTACTTCCTCTTCTCTTTCCATAATACTGCCTTGAAGCTCATTTCCCTTCTATAGTCGTTGTACATATACCTACGACCTTTCAGCTTTGCCTAATCTAATCAATGAGACAGAAGCACCCCTTTCAGTCCAACGATGAGGATATCTGTTGTTGACATGCTCCAGTAACTTAATGTTCAACAAGGCTGCTGCACTGTCGCAGTCAATCCACATCCTCTAGTGGACAACAAGAGATAGAATCAAGAACAATTATGGCCGAAAAACTATTCCGACACATCTAAAATGAATATTAAGTAACGAGAAACATTCAAGTAGTACGGCACTAAATGAGACACTGTTACTAAACCTTGTGTAATTCAGTCTCATGCTGCTTGAAGTATACATTTACAACCTTCGTTCCTGTTGAAAAAATACGCTAACGGAAAAAGCATTGCAACACCAAGAAGTTGTGCAAGATAAACCAAAGTTGGTATGCGTGTTTCTACACATGAAAGACGATATCTGTAGAAATTTCATGTCAGTCGCATACGAGTAGCGCCACTTTGAGGGTGCGGATCAGGTTTGGTTTAAATACACGTTGTAACGGCCGTGAGCGTTAGTTACCTCTGATATTGGACGTGTTGACCTCTTGTTAGTGCAAAATGCCTTTCAGGCGTCAAAGACGCCTTTATCAACACCTCACCCAGTTTGACCGATGTCATGTAATATTGCTACGAAAATCTGGATGTTTGTTCTGTGATGTTGCAAAAAGACTCGGCAGAGATGTAGCTACTGTACATGACAGCTGGCAGCAGTGGTCATGAGAAAGTCCGGTCACAAGAACACCGGGCTCGGGATGGCCACGTGTCACTACCGAGAGAGAAGATCATCGTTACGGGCGTATGGCTCTGGCGCATCGCACTGCATCTGCAGCAGAATTCGAACAGCAGTTGGCACCACAGTGAGTCAAAGAATTGTTAAAAATCGGTTACCTCAACGACAGCTCCGAGCCAGACGCCCCGTACCGTGTGCTCCACTGACCTCAAACCAACGCCAGTTGCGACCTCCATTGTGTCAAGCAAGAGCTCAATGAAGGGAAGGGTGGAGGTCTGTTGCGTTTTCTGATGAAACCTATTCTACCTCGGTGCCAGTGACGGTGTTGGTCAGAAGGAGGACAGTTGAGGGCCTGCAATGAGTCTGTCTGCACCATAGACAAAATGGACCTACACGTGGTGTTATGGACCCGGGTGTCATTTCGTATGAGAACAGGAGCACTACCGTGGTTATTCCACGCACTATGACTGCAAATTTGCACGGTAATCTGGTGATTCGACCTGATGTGTCGCCATTCATGAACAGCATTCAAAGGTATGTTTTCCAGTAGGATAATCCTCGCTCACATACCACTGTTGTAACTCAACATGCTCTACATGGTGTCGACACGTTGCCTCGGCCTGCTCGATCATCAGATCTGTCTCCAACCGAATACATATAGGACTTCGTCGGACAACATTTCCAGCGTGATCCATAACCAGCATCCATCCCACAAACCGATATCCGGCACCTATGCAACTCAATGCGCTCATGTTTGCATGCTTGTATTCAACTTGCTGGCAGTTAAACCGGTTATTGATGTACCAGAATTTCACATTTGCAATAGCTTATCTCGCACTTAACCTGTGCGCTTGCAACATTAATTATCTAAATATGTTACCTAGACAGAAGTTTTGCAGAAATTTCATTACATTTATTATTTTTTGGTGTTGCGACATATTTCCGTTTGTGTATTTGGATGAGTGTCTTCTACCCCCTCTATACAACTGACTTAAAATCGCGGGGATTCACTGCAAGCATCCCCCCCCCCAAAAAAAACTAGTAACACTCTGCAGTTAGTGTCAGTCTGCAGTCGTCGTTGCTAATCTGGAAAGGAAAAATAAAAAGAAAGGGATGACCTCGTTTTCTTTCGTTTACTTATGTCAAGCAACTTTCTTCTGTGTTCCATGGGTGAAGACATTTCTGATAGGCACAATAAGTGATTTAACGGTTCAAACACCGACAGCTGTGATCGAGCCCAGCAACTGAAACCATGACGCAGTTACTGGTCAGTGCCCTACCAGTTCAGGAGCATCAGCAGACGTGCTTTCCGGAACCGGCGCTTCCGCGTGAGGGAAGTCACACGGACTCTGTCGCAAGAGCAACTGACCTACCGATTACGCTGCACCAGCCCATCGACCACGCTCCAGACGTTTCGACTCGGCCTTCCGCAACTGTCAGTACGTGGAAACGGGACTGAAACCAGCAGAACCAGGTCGTCAGCAGGTCGTCACAGCTGGGCCGTCTGATGACGCAGAGCCTGTGTCGGTCGTTGCCGCATGTACATGCAGTCACCACCGGACCACGAACCGCTGCCTGAGTGTCCAGCCTGGGCACAGGGACGTCGCCTCGCTGACGCACCGGTAACCCACAGCCGTGAGCCGCCATCCGCCAGCATATTGTGGTAGCCGAGCAACCACTACCGTCCAAGGGTAACGCCTGCGTCAATGACGCCCGTACCAGTGTGCTAATTTCCTAGGTCACCTCCAGTCGCCTCAAGTCTTTCTGTTTCAGAAGTGCTGAACCATGTCTGTGTTCATCAATAAAGTGCCCTGTCAACCAGTTTGCTTGCTTCGTCGCCTCTGTTACAATACTGATTGCAGGATCCCGACTGGACCTGGAAATGGTCATCCAGCAAAGCCTTGATGAGATGGAGGCGCAAGTTTTCAAGTAAGTGCAGCCAACAGTTGTTTTATTTTGCGTCTCTCTCGTTGTGTTCGTCCTGTTCTTTCTACTTTTGGCATACCAGACGCTTGTGGTGGTATCTGAGCGAAATTGTTGTCCCTGAGAAAGTAACAACCGAACAGACAATTCAACATCTACTAAATGAGGTAGTTAAGATTAGAGCTGACAGTGAAGTGTTTTGTAAAGAAGTGAATCGTTTGAAGGGTGAAAGAAGGGAAGGGTAATCTTCGCGCTTGTCCTCATCTATCCCTAATGCCAACACAGCTTCATTACTGACACCATTTTGCGGTAAAGCTGGGGAAGATATTTTTGTATTCGTGCGTAGTTTGCATACGGCCGCGAAATTAGGAAACTGAAGTGATGAACAGTTGTTAATTATAGCATGTTTAAAATTGGTAGGAGATGCGAGGGCATATGTGATGTGCAATGAGAAACTGTGGTGCGCTCAAGCCTTTGCCGACTTTCGGGAAGGTTTAATGGATCGTTACAGAAAGAGGAAGAAGTCGTGATATTATCGTCGACAACTTAATGGGCCGCACGGGGTAGTCGGGCGGTCTGAAGCGACTTCTCACGCTTCGCGCTGCTACTTTCGTCGGAGGTTCGAGTCCTCCCTTGGCATGGGTGTGTGTCTGTTGTCCTTAGCGTAAGTTAGTTTAAGTTAGATTAAGTAGTGCGTAAGCCTAGGGACCGATGACCTTAGCAGTTTGGTCCCATAGTTCTTACAACAAATTTCCAATTTTCCAACTTAATGCTCAAATGTTCAAATGTGTGTGAATTCTTAAGGGGCCAAACTGCTGAGGTCATCGGTCCCTAGACTTACACACAACTTAAACTAACTTATGCTAAGAACAACACGCACACCCTGAAACGTCCCCTTAGAAAAATTATACATGACTGTGCTTAAACTGACACAATATTTTTTAGCGCAACGCAATCTGACTTTTAATAATCCCTACAATAGAATGGCTCTGACTAACATTAACCTATACGTTTCACAAATCACTTACCTCACAAAAATCTTCGTTACTGGAACTACTGCAATACGGCGAGCACCACTACTGCCAGCTAAATAAAAGATTCATACTACTGAAGGCACTAACTACTGATAGGCATAGTTAGCAAATGAAAGATTTTGATGGAGAACAAACAATGTATTTACCTTAACAGTGTTCAAAAGTCATAATATATATAGCAGTTCATGACATCCATTCTTACAAATGTACTGTTTCTGATGGACACACGTGCAGATCATCCACTCTCAAAAATCCGCCATCTCACTTCCCCACATCCACCACTGCTGGCGGCTCACCTCCAACTGCGCAACGCTACGCGCTGTTAACATCCAGCTGCCCAACACTACAATGGCAGACAACAATGCAAACTCGCCACTGACTGCACACAGCACAGCCCGTGATTTTCATACAGAGCGCTACGTGGCGTTACCAATAAGAAAACCTAAACAGCCTACTTACATAGCCCCCATGCTCCCCACAAAAAATTTTACAAATTTTGTTGGGCACTGGCCAATACATATTTGTTAAAATTTTTTTCACAATTACAATAACAAAGAAATCAAATGCACACACTTATTGATACAATGTTGGTCAAAAGCTAAAATTTTCTCACAGCCCATAATGACAGTCCTGATCACCCATTACAGTAAAATTGCAGTGTTTTTTTTTTCAATGTCTGAGCAGTAAAAGAAGATGCACACGAAAGTAGTGGATTTCCATGCAGTCTTGAAGAAGTAGTGTTGTCCTTCCAACGAAAAGACAGTGCTAACTCTTGACATGCAGACACGCAATGGGCCACAACAGAGCAAACCCACCGCAGAGTCAGTCGAAGTTGTGAAGAATATTGGTAGGGAGGTCATCACAGAGTAGACCTACTGTAGTCCTGGTAGAGATTACGATATTGGTGGGCCACCAGAGGTGCAGATCCACTGCAGTCCTTGTAGAAATAATGGTATTGGTGGGTCATCAAAGATGCAGACCCACTGTAGTCCTTGAAGATATAGCCAGCAGCCATCTGTTGCGACTGTGCAGGTGCCCAATCACCATCGAAGAGTCTTGTGGACAATATAGCAAGTCCATAACCACCACTTGTGCACTCACAATGTTCTTTTTTTTTTAAATGTCCTTAGAACCAGCAATGCTGTTATCCAGTCCCTTGCTGAATTATTAACACATGTGGAAACACTATCACTCCCTACTTCTCACATATTGTCCATATACTATGACCAACAGAAACGTGTGCAGTGAAATGGAACCTACAAGTTAATAATATGATGAACTGGTGTCAATTACAATTTTATAACATAAGAATACAATTACAAAGGTGCAAAATACATCATTAAAGAACATAACAATACAGATAACTTTTGTAGTACAAGCATTACAAAAGAATCAAAATAACATATACATCAGTATTACAGGAATTATGACATGAGTACATACATAAAAGATCAGAATAACTTTCGAAATATCAACTTCACACATGAGCATTAAAACAGAACAGAATAAATAATGTATAAACATCTTTACAAAGAAAATACCATATTATCAGAAAAATTCTACCACATAACTCTTATTAGCTAAACACATTAAGACAGGAAAAACACAAATTCACATAGTGTAATAACACAAAAATACAGGACAGGGTTTGTTTTCAGTGTGACATTTGGTACTGCAGTCCACCACAAAACTTTATTCCATATATCTTTCCGCTAATTTCAACATTTGTTTCCACCAAAAAAATTCTATCCAAGCATGCTTTCTGTATTTATATGTTCACACATTCCTTACCTCATTATTTATTTTCCATTATCTTACCTCATCATTTTTTTCCATGAAAATCCTACCTTAACCTGTTATCCCTAAACCCTACTTTTTTGGTTCATATCCTCTTTCAAAATTCTTTTTTGGCCAAACCATTTTCTTATAGCTTCTCAATGCATTTCTTCCAAGTCATCACAACTCGTTCTCTTATATGGCCTACCCCATCTTAAGCTAACTTAAATCTACTGAGCTCGGATGCTAAACTAAGGGACAAGGCAATGCAGCAGCACAAAACAATTAATACAAACAGAAATTAAAAAAATGCAAATTGGCAAAGCTAGCAGCAGTAAATGTAATAACTTATATCTAAACATGACGTCGCACAAGCAGAAAAAATATTACAGTAAAAGTGACCATGTTTAATACCTATGTCACATCTTAACACTAGAGTGATGCATCACAAAAACTTACTCTGCAAGAAAGTTACCTAGTCATTAAAAAAATTATTTATGCAATTCCTGTGAAGGGAAATGTCTATTTGTGCTCTTTTTTCTAAGCAAGTACATCATAAACATATTCTTTACTGGGTCTGTAGACAGAAAATAGTGATATTAGTATATCTATTAAATATTATAATAACCAATGCTGCAGTGGAGCTAGAAACTAGATATTAAAGAAAATGAGCAAATATGTACAAAGGATGGCATGAAACATCATTCATTACCCATATGGCATTTCATAAGGTAGTAAAAAAATCTCTCAACTACAAAGACAGTAGTCATAATCAGGTGTATAGACATAAAAATATTTCTCGTCATTTCATTAGGCATTTCAGTAAATATCATAAATTAAGAGCTCCACAGTGTTATCATATGTTTTCAAGTTTGAGCGTGTCGTATTTGCAATGCTTTCTACAAAGGAATGTCAGTAGCGAGGATAATGGCCCCTTTTTTTTCCACCTGTGCCTCTGAAAGGCACACACTAATGGCTTTTTTCCAGGCGACTGTCATGCAGCTGGGTGCCCATGACTCATTACGTGAAGGTGGTCACTTAACTTTCTTACTGAAATATTTACAACACCAGTTTGCACTTCAGTGACAGTCTCATATAAAATTTCACAGGTCGAGAATTTGCGTTGCAAATGTGTAGAAACAAAATTCTATGAATATAACAGTGTTCAATAAGTTTTCGTCGGCATTGTGATACATTCACACATTTAGACACATTCATAACTCTTAAAGTACGATTCTTGGTTTCCAACATCCTTTTCCACAAATCAGAGTCCCTAACCACTACTCATTATTCATATCCGTATTCGTCGACACTTCTTCAATATTTCATCATAATAAATATGTAGCATAATCAAATTCCTCATATACGGTAGCATCATCTTATTGATCATAAACATAGCTCAACAGCATAATACACATCGTCGGCATAAAAATAACATCATAACACCTCAGTCAAATCTCAAAAACGTCGTAGCTTCCTCCAACAATTTCAAACCCAAAAAAATATTCTCAGCTCATTTCAATAGTGTCATCTAACTCAAACGTACTTCAAAAATCATGATCCCACACCAAATACATCATTCAAAGCTCTCATAATATCACAATGGTTCCGAAAAAATGTGAACAGTTCACAAAGTACAGACAAAATACAATTTCATAAGTGTGAAGTTACCCAACTGTGTAATTGCGTGAACATATATCACTGATGTAGTAAAAAAAATGTTTATCTCTCAGTTAAATGATCAGATAGCTGTGTAATTTATGTGTTAGAGAAATATGGTACCGATGTGTAAAGTTGTATAAGCAAATACCATATTACCTAGGGCTCCTTGTGCTTGCCACACATGTGGCACAAAGTAGGCGTGTACCCCCTGAGGATTAACGTTGTTATACCCTCAGGGGTTACAGATTACAGAAATGGCATGAAATGTGTCATGGAAAACTTTCTTTGTAATTCAAAAATCTTTAAAAATAAATGTTTTATGTACAAAATTAATCACTCAAATACGTGTACTGCGGCGCTAAATTGTGCATCTTGTTGTAACATAATCTGTGTCATTACTTGAGGGTAAAAAATGTGCCAATTGTCGTAATTATCGTCGTCCGTAAGCAAAGTTCTGTAGAAGTCAATGTACTTACCTCGTAATAAACGAAGTGAATTGCTATGCGTATAGATATCGTAGTTGTTACGCTTATTGCCGTGATGAAGTAAGTCCTGTACTGTAACGTATTGTTGTGCTACAGAAAAGGCTGTCTCATTGTAGCTATACCACAAAAGTTACTATTAAAACATGTTTTCCTTTCCCGAAGAATTCAGAAAAACTGTGCAGATATAAAATAGCTACATCACAAAAGCAACAATGTAAATTGTCACTCATTAGTAGTGTCGTGATATAATCGTGTAGCTGTCACATAAACTAACCACTGTGTCATCTGGTATCTCTCAGAAAGTACTTTAAATCCAGAATGTATTTTCAAGTAAACCAAAATGTTGCATTAAAATCTCATTAGCAGTATATGTTTTAAGTATGTAAGCCTTATAATCATTACGTAATCGTGCAACTAACAAGCAAGAATGTACACACACACAGTAACACTGTGTCCTCTGTTCACTATCACAATGCAGTGGTAATTACTCTCTCAATATGTTGCCTAGGTTCTAGATTGGATAGTTAGCTTCAAAACATTGTTTCATGTTAACAGTTTCTACGTCTGACAAAGCATACTAGTAACGTGAAGTGAAAAGTTTTATGGCAAAGACTAAGTTGAAAAGCAGATTATCGTTCAATAAACGGTTAACATGTGAAATGTGGTGAAATCCTTTACTCTTCCTACTATGCAGAGCTCCAGCTTCAACGGAATTATCATGTGGTATATGGTACATCGGTAAAGAATGCTCAAATTTTTCTCAGGGTTTAGCGTCATTTTTCTCTGAGCCAGCCGGCGCACATGGCTGCCTGCGGTGCGAGTCATTGTCTGCTATCTCTTTGTTGGCATGCGTCGTTATTGGGATTAGGAAACCTAACTCCTACAAATTCACCTCGCCGAGAGGGCACTGCCGTGTTTGAATCCCGCCAGTTGTGATGAAATTCAGGTCTGTCGTTTTGTCGGTAATTTCTGTAGTTTCTTTCTTGTCGGTTAAGTGGTGGAGAACTTCTCCCTGAATCGTAACTGCACGGTGGACCGTTGCGACTGAAGTTATTCTGTCTCCCTTGATAATAATTGTTCTGGTTCCCATATTATATATTTCTATGGTTATTGTTGTGACTTAGCAAGACAGCCAAGTCACAACGAGAGGAAGCCGAAAGGCACGCGTTAAGCTCACGCAGATTGGCGTGAGGTCTGGAACAGTTAAAAGGAAATAAGAACTTAGAAAATGGACGCAGTTGCGGTAATACTTAACTTTAATCCACATTTGTAGAACATCGCTCTTGATGATACATGCTTCACAATATTAATTATCAAAGCTATGGCGCCTTGCTAGGTCGTAGCCAATGACTTAGCTGAAGGCTATGATAACTATCGTCTCGGCAAATGAGAGCGTATTTGTCAGTGTGGCTTCGCTAGCAAAGTCCGCTGTACAACTGGGCGAGTGCCAGTACGTCTCTCTAGACCTGCCGTGTGGTGGCGCTTGGTCTGCTATCATTGACAGTGGCGACACGCGGGTCCGGCGTATACTAATGGACCGCGGCAGATTTAAAGGCTACTACCTAGCAAGTGTGGTGTCTGGCAGTGACACCACAGTTATCTCTGTCATATTCATTACTAGGGAAATGCGATCTTTCTCTGTAACAATTACTCTGTAAACGGTTGTCATTCGGGTGGTGTCTGTTTTGGTCACGATTTACGTTGTAAGAATAGCCTTGTCGTGTCCAGTTATTACTTCTTTCATCGCGGAATTGTGACGGATGTGACCTCAGGAATCCGAAATGACAGGACACAATCTTGCAAATACTGTAGATTCAGGTTTTGCGTCTTCACCGTTTTCTCAATTAAGTCAAGACACATTTTCTGCTCGTCAAAATGTGAATGTTGCCGGTGCAAATGCACTGCCGAAAAGCATAGAGGAACAGATTCCAGACACTAATACATTATTATTGCAATTAATGCAACAAATGAAACAAAGTCAGAGACAAACACAGCAACAGTTAGACACAATGGAACAACACCAGAGACAAACACAGCAACAGTTAGACGCAATGGAACAAAATCTTCAAAAGTTAGACACCATGCTTGAACAAACACGTGAAGATTTAACTACTGAGTTACATAAAATCGAATCGAAATGTCAAAAAGTCTGTAATGACGTAAAAGCACAAATTTGTGAGCATTTCCAACCTATTTTTTCGCGTCATGAAAATGCATTACAGAATCACGAAGCAGCCATAAAGGAACTGCAAACTATTTTTCATGAAAATCACGACACCTTGCGAGCTAAAATTGACTCAGTTGCATCTACCGATTCGGTTACACAACTTGCAAAAACTCAGGAAAACTTAAAGGACACAGTACATACGATTTCAACACAAATGGACACTCTGAAACTTGGTTCAGAAAAACACACTGAGGAAATAAGTTCACTATCGGAGAAAGTAGCCCAACTTTCGGATCAGTTCACTAACTTATCTACAAAGGTGGATGATGATCTGAATGACACAAGACCTGTAGCCTTCACTGACACAGAAGAGTATGAACAAATTAAGAAATTCAAACAAAATCAGAATCAAATTAATACGCAACACAAAAGAGAAATTCGGGAAGTACAAGATCAGTTGGCACAAGTAATACAAGAATTACATATTTCAGAGGACACTCGCGTTCCAATAAGGGAAGAGGGACATAGAAATACGGAACAGCCACAAAATAATAACACGGCGCATTTCGGATATTATTAAAGAAATTGGAAAGGTGCAACGAATTTTGAAATGGAACTGCCGAAACGACGTAACAATGACCGACATGCGATTCGCTGACACGATGATTTTGACTATAAGCTGTTCATTACTACACGTAAATACAAAACATTTAAGAATTCTGGCAACGATATTCATCCACAAGCGTGTCTTCATCAATTCTCTCATTGTTTTCCTCTCAACTGGTCATTGGAGCACAGGTTAGAATTTATGTGTGGCTACTTAGAGAATGAACCTGCTGTAAGAATGCGATCGGCCATTCACGATTGCCACAGTGAAGGAGAATTTTATCATGCCTTCCTCTCAACATATTGGTCTCAAGCCACACAAGACCGAGTAAAACATAGCATCATAATGATGAAACATTTCGAACAATCTGAATTTTCCAGTCTTGTGAAATATTTTGAAGACATGTTGCACAAGAATCAGTACCTGTCAAGCCCTCACAGCCCCTCATAACTCATCCGTATTTGCTTAATCAAATTGCCTGAACATTTACGACATATTATTTTGGCAGGACGTTGCAAAGACGACATTGAAGCCTTTCAGGGACTCTTACAAGAATTGGAAATCGACATTGACAATCGCGGGACGCGAAAACAGGAACAACAATAATACTTGGTGCAAATCTACATGCATGCCACAACTGTTTTACTGTACAACAATGAAAAACTACAACTACAAAGGAAATTCTCTCTATAATTACGCGCTAGTAATAAACAAAAAAATCTGAAGATTCCAGTGAGGTATCCTTGACTAAGGGTCGACATATGAAACGTCCCCTTAGAAAAATTATACATGACTGTGCTTAAACTGACACACAATATTTTTTAGCCAACGCAATCTGACTTTTAATAATCCCTACAAAAGAATGGCTCTGACTAACATTAATCTATACATTTCACAAATCACTTACCTCACAAAAATCTTAGTTACTCGAACTACTGCAATACGGTGAGCACCACTACTGCCAGCTAAATAAAAGATTGAAACTACTGAAGGCACTAACTACTGATAGGCGTAGTTAGCAAATGAAAGATTTTGATAGAGAACAAACAATGTATTTACCTTAACAGTGTTCAAAAGTCATAATATATATAGCAGTTCATAACATCCATTCTTACAAATGTATTGTTTCTGATGGACACACGTCGAGATCATCCGCTCTCAAAAATTCGCCATCTCACTTCCCCACATCCACCACTGCTGGCGGCTCACCTCCAACGCAACGCTACGCGCTGTTAACATCCAGCTGCCCAACACTACAATGGCAGACAACAATGCAAACTCGCCACAGACTGTACACAGCACAGCCAGTGATTTTCATACAGAGCGCTATGTGGCGTTACCAATAAGAAAACCTAAACAGCCTACTTACAACCCGTGCCCGAAGGAGGACTCGAACCTCCGGCGGGAGGGGCCGCGCAATCAATGACATTGCGCCTCTATTCACGCGGCCACTCCATGCGGCTCCAGCTTAATGGTGTAGCGCAAAAACAGGGGTATTCGATAGAAGATTGTGTGGATCGCATCAGGCAAATCATTGTCAATACGTATGAATGAACGAATGATGATCGTGCCAATAAACCAGCTTTGCAGGAGGAAGAGCAATAGGTGCTTGATGCGTTTTTTGTGGAGCCTGCCGTCCGAAATGTCACTGAAGTGCACATGCAAATTACAAGAATCCTGGACGAGGCAGTGACAACTTCGATTGCTAGATTCTGTAACTAGAACAAGGGAAAAACGGGTAGTGTTTGAGGCGTAGATTGTGTGGTGTTCCGGACCATATTTAACGTATCCGTGCGAAATCACAATGTCAGAGGCACAAGCAAGTGCAAACATGGGGGAATCAGCGTAACACTCGCGGCCCTGCGTTAAACCATACAGGGGGTGGTGCGGCCTCTGTGCAACGCTCACAGTAAGTTCGGCTACTGGACATCCGATGCAAAATCAGTGGCAGATATTCGTCAGCATGAAAGAAAGTCGTGTATGTTATTGTTGGATACAGGATCACAGGTGCCCGTGGCTAGCCAGAGTATATTGAATGCAGTGAACTTAAACCCACACGCTGTAGGAAAAACGGGGTGTCTTGTAAACGTGTGAATTCTCTCGGTTCCTCGTTGTTGGATTTCCGAATAGGGTGGATAGTCTTCCGAATATGTTTCAAAGTTCTGTCTTCCGTGGGCGTTAGACACGACGTCATTCTGTGTTTGGACTTCCTGAGTAAACTTCACGCTAAAGTCTATCTGCATCAGCGCAAGGTCGAGCTGGATGGTTGTCGTAACGAACACTCGAGAAGTCGGATAAGCTATTCAAACTGCATACGTGGTCTCTTAGGATCGACTCGTGGCGTACGATAATGAAAGGTACAGAAAGTTGGTCTATGTGATTGAGCCGTGCATGGCTCGCCGTTCCGCCATTTGGTATTTTACACCCTTTTTTAACGTATTTCCATCTCACCACGTTTATTTAAATTACTGGCGTTTCTGAGTTGCTGTTTTGCCTGACCGTCATCGGCGCTAATAGCGCGTATCGATATATCCCCTCTGATAGGATCTTTGCTCGGCTGCTATTACTTCTCAGTTGTGATCTGTCGTGGAGTCAGTCGGAACGTGCGAGGAATTCGGATAGTGAGTTGGGCCCTGGCAGTCAGTTGCAACGCATCTGGAGCGCAGCCCGTGCCAGCCAGTTGCCGGCTTGCAGCAGCAGTGAGCCCTGCGTGGACATCGCCCGCCCGACCGTTGCCGCCACGCATCAGTTAAGCCGGGCCTGACTTTTGGTGGATTGTTGGTCGGTCGGCTGGTCCGAGGGCATCTCCGTGCGGCTTAGTCGACTGGGCCGCTGGCGGTCTCTGCGCAGTATCGGAGTCTGGGTGGCGCTGTCCGATCGGTACGAGCATCGTCGCTCGCCGACGCAGGACGTGAAGGTTGAGTGGTTCTGAGCATTACGTGGTCGATTCCGACGTTGCTGTTGAGCAGGTTTTCCTGTGAGCAACAACGAGTGAAGTGTTCGAGATAGCCGCAGCCAGGTGGAATTGATTAAGTTAATTTATCCATAGTCAAGTGCACCAGCGGAATTTTCTGCCTTGTGGCTGTTAGTTTTCTGGTTACCTGCCCTGGCCGCTAACATAGTTTTAGGTAGTGTCTTTTCATCACCTGAAGTTGCTGCCCAACATGGTGTGTAGTTTTGGCAGCTCAGTTCACATACGCGTTTGTTTGGGGATAGTGATACTTGTAATTTTTTTTTTTTGGGGGGGGGGGGGGGGGGAGGGCTTGAATTCTAGTGTACTCCGTCGTGGTAAGCAAGCGGTTGGTCGGTCGGTCCGTGACTGTACTTTAGTTGGGTTCACACGAATTAAGTGTAGTTGGACTCACCACCTGTCGCGCCTAAGTGCACGAGGGGCAGACCGATCCACTGGACACTCCTGAGTGCTGTTCTCTTAATTATCCTTTTGGCAGTGTTAATGTTGTAATTTAACTGTATTTTATACTTTTAGTTTTGCAAGGTTAGTTGTGGGCCTTCGGCCCTGGAAACATGTTCTCAGAGTTTCCTTCAAGTCCAAACATTATCGCCTTCTGCTCTTGAAAGGTTATTGTAATTTCCTCAGAAAGCTTTCACAAGTTATTGTGAGCCTTCCGCTGTTGATGTTGCAAAAAGGAAATTTTAAACTTAATGTATTGTTTTACCGATTGTTGCAATATATATATTTCCTTAATTTGTAGAATTTAACTTTGCGACTTTCAGCCATCTTATTGCGTTTGTTTATCTCTTTCTGTGTACCTTGTGGGCCATCAGCCCTGTTAGCTTCTTAAAACACTGTGACCTTCTGCCGTCAGTAATCATCATAATATATTTGGAATTTTGAAGATTTAATCACGCGGCCTTCAGTCGCTCCGCATGCTGGTCTGATATATGTATACGATTTATCTTATTCGTAAATTTAACTGTGTGTCATGTCTTTTCAAAATTGAACTTATTCTAGAGCAACTATTTGGAGGTAATCAGCATCGAAGCAAATTTAATTCTTTCAAAAGTGTATTTGTGAACTAAATGGTAATAAATTACAATTGTGAAATGAACTCGACCGCAGCTCCCTTGGCCCTTTCCACAATCCTAATTACCTGTTAGCCCTGCGTGATTTAGGGGGCTATCAGTGACGATAAGTGCTGTAATACTGTGTGTGTGGTAAACTCCTTGCCAGAGAACAAGGTAAGGGATCAGGTGCAATGTTTTGTACGAACAAGTCTGTCATATGTGTAAGAGTTAGATGGAAGGCGAGTAGTGCCCGTCAGTAAAGAAAATTTTGGTTGAGTGGAGGCGAAGCCATCGACAGAAACCCTGATAGCTAACTTAGGGATTTTAGAGGCTGCATTACAAAGAGATTCCAATGCAGAATATCAAAAGCTGTGACATTCTGTCGATTTAACTGCATTGACGGGAAAACTGTCAGATCTGAAAGGACATGACAGTGTAGATATGGAGGAGGTAATATAATAATATGCAGGATTGTTTAACCCACCTGGACCACTATCAGCTACACCTCTGGTACAACACAGAATTCCCACTAGGAACGAGCTGCGAGTATAATAGAAAACATACCGTGTTCCCCACTACTTTCAACCGGCAATGGAGGAGCTGTCACCCGTGGTATTCCCCCCTTTCAGGCATGGGTGTGTGTGTTGTCCTTAGTGTAGATTAGTTTAAGTTGGATTAAGTAGTGTGTAACCCTACGGACCGATGCCCTCAGCACCCTTGGTCCCATAGGAACTTACCATTAATTTCCAAAAAAAGAAAATAAATTAAGAAATCAATCGGCCTTTGGCGGTGGTGAGGCCCACACACCTTGTTTGCGTCTCCCCTGTTGTGCTGCTTGCGAGCGAGCTCGCGTTTGTTTACATCGGCGTAGCGGCTTGTTCCAGAGTACGACTACATTGACCATCATGGCATTTTATTATCGCCAAGCCACGATCAAATTAACTTTTCACGAACGACCGAAGACATATGAAGTTGAACGTTTCATACGGGATGAAACGTTCTCGAAATACATTTTTCGATCCTCAGTACTACTGTGTACACAAAGCTGGCGAATGACGAGCTGAGCACCGACGTTGTGCGGCGCCCTGCTAACGACCTCAAGTTTCGATACTCTGACGGACATATAGGGGCTGTAGTGGTTGATCACGCTGGTTTGGGTCTCAGAACGTTGCGGATTTTCTAATTCCGGTTTTAAATACCGTCGGACGCTGTGGTGGCCGCTTTTAACCTTACGGCAGCGTCGTCAGTCACGTGGCTGGAACGTGGGAAACGTTCGAATCGGACTGTGTCCTCAATGGCGTCCGTGACATAAAAATTGAACTACGGAAACATGTGCGTGCCTTCCCACTTGGTTATTGCCAGCTGCAGGGCTGTCGTCATGTACGATGGCCAGCCACGCACCTGTCCAGGTTGTGTTCAGGAAGGCCATGTCCGTTCTGAGTGTCTCCGGCGTACACTGGTTCAGATGATGCACTGCCAAGGGGGAACGGACCATGAGAAAAAGGATGAATAACCAACGAAAGGATAAAACTGTACGAGTCGGGGCGTGGAATGTCAGAACCTTGAATTTGGTAGGGAAGCTAGAAAATCTGAAAATGAAAATGCAAAGGCTCAATCTAGATACAGTAGGGGCCAGTGAAGTGAAATGGAAAGAAGACAAGGTTTTCTGGTCAGATTACTATAGGATAATATCAACTGCAGCAGAAAATGGTATAAAGGGAGTAGTATTTGTCATCAACAGGAAGGTAGGGCAGAGAGTGTATTACGGTGAACAGTTCAGTGATAGGTTTATTCTTAAAAGAGTCGACAGCAAACCAACACCGACAACCATAGTTCAGTTATACATGCCAACGTCACAAGCTGAAGATGAAGAGATAAAGATGGTATACGAGGATATTGAAAGAGTAATACAGTACATAAAGGGAGATGAAAACCTAATAGTCATGGGGGACTGGAAGGAGTTGTAGGAGAACTAGTAGAAGAAAACGTTACAGGACAATAAGAGCTTGTGACAAGAAATGAGAAAGGGAAATACTAATTCAATTCTGTAATAAATTTCAGCTAGTAATAGAGAATACTCTGTTCAAAAATTACAAGAGGAAGAGGTATACTTGGAAAAGGCCGGGTGATATGGTAAGATTTCAGTTAGATTACATCATGGTCAAACAGAGATTCCGAAATCAGATTCAGAATTGTAAGGTACACCCAGCAGCAGATATAATTCGATAAAAATATAGTAGTGATGAAGAGTAGGCTGGAATTTAAGAGATTAGTCAGCAAGAATCAATACGCAAAGGAGTGGGATACAGATGTACTAAAAAATGACGAGAAACGCTTAAAGTTCTCTAAGGCTGCAGATACAGCAATAGAGAATAGTCCAGTAGGCAGTACAGTTGAAGAGGAATGGAATCTCTAAAAAGGGCAATCACAGAAGCTGGAAAGAAAAACACAGGTACAAAGAAGGTAACTGTAAAGAAACCATGGGTAACAGAAGAAATACGTCAGCTGATCGATGGAAGAAGTAAGTACAAAAATATTCAGGGGAATTCAGGAATACAGAAATACAAGTCGTTGAGGAATGAAATAAATAGGAGGTGCAATGAAGCTAAAACGAAATGGCTGCATGAAAAAACTGAAGAAATCGAAAAAGAAATACTCTCTTTCAAATTCTGAAGGTGGCAAGGGTAAAATAGAGGGAGCGAAAGGCTATTTACAATTTGTACAGAAACCACATGGCAGTTATAAGAGTCAAAATGGTTCGAATGGCTCTGAGCACTATGGGACTTAACTTCTGAGGTCATCAGTCCCCTAGAACTTAGAACTACTTAAACCTAACTAATCTAAGGACATCACACACATCTATGCCCGAGGCAGAATTCGAACCTGCGACGGTAGCGATCGCGCGGTTCCAGACTGTAGCGCCTAGAACCGCTCGGTCACTCTGGCCGGCTATAAGAGTCGAGGGACATGGAAGCAGTGGTTGGGAAGGGCGTGAGACAGGGTTGTAGCATCTCCTCGATGTTATTCAAAGTGTATATTGAGCAGGTAGTGAAGGAAACAAAAGAAAAATTCGGAGTAGGTATTAAAATCCATGGAGAAGAAACAAAAACTTTGAGGTTCGTCGATGACATTGTAATTCTGTCAGAGACAGCAAAGGACTTGGAAGAGCAGTAGAACGGAATGGATAGTGTCTTGAAAGGAGGATATAAGATGAACATCAACAAAAGCAAAACGGGGATAATGGAATGTAGTCGAATTAAGTTGGGTGATGCTGAGGGAATTAGATTAAGAAATGAGACACTTAAAGTAGTAAAGGAGTTTTGCTATTTGGGGAGCAAAATAACTGACGATGGTCGAAGCAAAGACGATATAAAATGTAGACTGGCAATGGCAAGAAAAGCGTTTCTGAAGAAGAAAAATTTGTTAACATCGAGTATAAATTTAAGTGTCAGGAAGTCCTTTCTGAAAGTATTTGTATGGAGTGTAGCCATGTATGGAAGTGAAACAAGGACGATAACTAGTTTGGACAAGAAGAGAATAGAAGCTTTCGAAATGTGGTGTTACAGAAGAATGCTGAAGATTAGATGGGTAGATCACATAACTAACGAGGAGTTATTGAATAGGATTGGGGAGAAGAGACGTTTGTGGCACAACTTGACTAGAAAAAGGGATCGGTTGGTAGGACATGTTCTGGGGCATCAAGGGATCGTCAATTTAGTATTGGAGGGCAGCGTGGAGGGTAAAAATCGTAGAGGGAGACCAAGAAATGAATACACTAAGCATATTCATAAGGATGCAGGTTGCAGTAGGTACTGGGAGATGAAGATGCTTACACAGGATAGAGTAGCATGGAGAGCTGCATCAAACCAGTCTCAGGACTGAAGACCACAACAACAACAGTCGGAAGACCCGACTCAGCATACAGAAAAGTCAGGACAACCTTTGGTGAAATTAAAAGCAAGAATGGTAACATAAGAGTGCAACCAGAATTACATTGTTAAATGCAGAGGAGAGAGCGGATAAATGGAAAGAATACACTGAAGTCCTCTATGAGGGGGAAGATTGGTTTGATGTGATAGAAGAAGAAACAGGAGTCGATTTAGAACAGATAGGGTATTCAGTATTAGAATCAGAATTTAATAGAGCATTGGAGGACTTAAAATCAAATAAGACAGAAGGGATAGATAACATTCAATCATAATATCTAAAGTCATTAGGGGAAGTAGCAACTAAACGACTATTAACGTTGCTGTGTAGAATGTATGAGTCTGGCGACATGCCATCTGACTTTCGGAAAAATATCATCCACTTAATTTCGAAGACTGCAAGAGTTGACAAGTACGGGAATTATCGCACAATTAGCTTAATAGCTCATGCCTCCAAGTTGCTGACAAGAATAAAATACGGAAGAACGGATATGAAAATTGAGGATGTGTTAGATGACGGTCAGTTTGGCTCTAGCAAAGGTAAAGGCACCAGAGGGGCAATTCTGACGTTGCGGTTGATAATGGAAGCAAGACTAAAGAAAAATCAGGACACGTTCTTCGGGTTTGTCGACCTACAAAAAGAATTCGACAGTGTAAAACGGTGCAAGATGTTCGAAAATCTGAGAAAAATAGGGGTAAGCTACAGGGAGAGATGGATAAAATGCCGGCCCATGTGGCCGAGCGGTTCTAGACTCTTCAGTCTGGAACCGCTCGACCGCTACGGTCGCAGGTTCGAATCCTGCCTCGGGCATGGATGTGTGTGATGTCCTTAGGTTAGTTAGGTTTAAGTAGTTCTAAGTTCTAGGGGACTGATGACCTCAGATGTTAAGTCCCATAGTGCTCAGAGCCATTTGAACCATTTGAATGGATAACATACAATATGTACAAGGACCAAGAGGGAATAAAAACAGTGGACGACCAAGAACGAAATGGTCGGATTAAAAAGGGTGTAAGACAGGGATATAGTCTTTCGCCCCTACTGTTGAATCTGTGCAGCGAAGAAGCAATGATTGAAATAAAAAAAAGATTCAGGAGTGGAATTGAAATTCAAGGTGAAAGGGTATTAATGATACGATTCGCTGATGACATTGCTATTCTGAGTGCAAGTGAAGAAGAAGTACATGATCTGCTGGATGGAATGGACAGTCTAATGAGTACAGAATATGGATTGAGAGTAGATCAAATAAATACGAAAGTAACTAAAAGTAGCAGAAATAAGAACAACGAGAAACTTAACATCAGGATTGATGGTCACGAAGTAGATGAGATTAAGGAATTCTGTTACTTATACAGCAAAATAACTAATGACAGACGGAGCAAGGAGGACATCAAAAGCAGACTAGCACCTGACAAGAGGGCATTCCTGGCTAGTAACAAACATAGACCTTAATTTGAGGAAGAAATTTATGAGAACATACGTTTGGAGCCCAACATTGTATGATAGGGAAGCATGGACTGTGGGAAAACCGGAACAGAAGAGAGTCGAGGCGTTTGAGATGTGGTGCTACAGATGAATGTTGAAAATTAGGTGGACTGGTAAGGTAAGGAATGAGGAGGTTCTGCACAGAATCGGATAGGAAAAGAATATGTGGAAAACACTGACAAGAAGTAGGGACAGGATGGTAGGACATTTATTAAGACATCAGGGACTGACTTCCATAATACTAGAGGGAGCTTTAGAGGGCAAAAAGTGTAGAGGAAGACAGAGATTGGCATACACCCAGCAGACAACTGAGGCGTAGGTTGCAAGTGCTACTCTGAGATGAAGAGGTTGGTACAGGAGAGAAATTCGTGGAGGGACACATCAAACCAGTCAAAAGACTGATGACTCAAAATAAATGGAGGAGTTCGTAGACAAACAGCTTTGGGGTAGAATCATAGAAGAAAGTACCAGCCCTTAGTCAGCTCCTATAGTAACAGTGCCGAAGCAGTCCTCAGACAGGAAAAACGGTAACAGTTTCTGCTGCGATTACAGATTTCTATATCAGCGAACAGTCACCGATGCACAACCCATACCTAATATCACGCAGAAGCTAGACAATTTGGGCAGTGCCGTTATTTCACGACGTTATATTTACATATTGCTATCACCAATTAGAACTAGCATGACAGGATAGAACTAAGACAGCATTATCGTCCTATTTGGATGCTTCAGTATCGTCAGACACCTTTCGGTCTGAAATACACGCCGTCGACCTTTGGACGCTTATTACACGGAGTTCTACGAGGCTGTAAACCAAAGCAATGCCTGGTATATCTAGATGACTTAATAGTGCACTGCAAGGACATCAAGGAGCACATGGTGCATCTGTGGGAAGTATCTGAATGGTTGCATGAAGCACTGCTGATGCTCAGCACTGAAAAGTATCACGTATCACTTTGTATTGCAGCAGGCCCACTATCCAGGTCACATTAATTCCCAGGACAGGATATGTACCGACACTAGGTTTGTGCAAGCACTAAAAGATTTTCCAACGCCTAACACGTTGAAAGAAGTACAGTTATATCTCGGAAATACGAATATATATAGAAAACACAAGCTGCGACACTGTCGCAAGTAAAACAGTGACCCGTATATACAATAAGTTTCCTTTAATTAACGTCTATGGTTACAAACTTTTTATTAACAGATTACCGGTTTCGGTCTATAATGACCATCATCAGATCTGCTTTATAAAAACAAAGTCCTGCAGTACAATAGGACTGTTTTTATAAAACAGATCTGATGATGGTCATTATAGACCGAAACCGGTAATCTGTTAACAAAAAATATGTGACCATAGACGTAAATTGAAGGAAATTTATATACAAAATACATTCCAAAATTTTCAGAGGTAGCAAGACACCTTACAAATTTATTAAAAATGGTGTGAAATTTAGATAGACTCCGGATTGTCAAAATGGTTCAAATGGCTCTGGGCACTATAGGACTTAACATCTGAGCTCATCAGTCCCCTAGAACGTAGAACTACTTAAACCTAACTAACCTAAGGACACCACACACATTCATGCCCGAGGCAGGATTCGAACCTGCAACCGTAGCGGTCGAGCGGTTCCAGACTGAAGCGCCTAGAATCGCTCGGCCACATGGGCCGGCATTTTATCCGTCTCTCCCTGTAGCTTACCCCTATTTTTCTCAGATTTTCGAACATCTTGCACCATTTGACACTGTCGAATCCTTTTTCTAGGTCGACAAAGCCGATGAACGTGTCCTGATTTTTCTTTAGTCTTGCTTCCATTATCATCCGCAACGTCAGAATTGCCCCTCTGGTGCCTTTACCTATCTAAAGCCAAACTGACCGTCATCTAACACATACTCAATTTTCATTTCCGTTCTTCCGTATATTATTCTTGTCAGCAACTTGGAGGCATGAGCTATTAAGCTAATTGTGCGATAATTCCCGTACTTGTCAACTCTTGCAGTCTTCGGAATTAAGTGGATGATATTTTTCCGAAAGTTAGATGGCATGTCGCCAGACTCATACATTCTACACAGCAACGTTAATAGTCGTTTAGTTGCTACTTCCCCTAATGACTTTAGATATTATAATTGAATGTTATCTATCCCTTCTGTCTCATTTGATCTTAAGTCCTCCAATGCT
Organism: Schistocerca piceifrons; assembly: GCF_021461385.2. Lineage (NCBI taxonomy): Eukaryota > Metazoa > Arthropoda > Insecta > Orthoptera > Acrididae > Schistocerca > Schistocerca piceifrons. Next base: position 237,789,509 of record NC_060140.1, read on the forward strand.
CTATTAAATTCTGATTCTAATACTGAATACCCTATCTGTTCTAAATCGACTCCTGTTTCTTCTTCTATCACATCAAACCAATCTTTCCCCTCATAGAGGACTTCAGTGTATTTTTTCCATTTATCCGCTCTCTCCTCTGCATTTAACAATGTAATTCTGGTTGCACTCTTATGTTACCACTCTTGCTTTTAATTTCACCAAAGGTTGTCCTGACTTTTCTGTATGCTGAGTCGGGTCTTCCGATTGTTGTTGTTGTGGTCTTCAGTCCTGAGACTGGTTTGATGCAGCTCTCCATGCTACTCTATCCTGTGCAAGCTTCTTCATCTCCCAGTACCTACTGCAACCTGCATCCTTATGAATCTGCTTAGTGTATTCATCTCTTGGTCTCCCTCTACGATTTTTACCCTCCACGCTGCCCTCCAATACTAAATTGACGATCCCTTGATGCCTCAGAACATGTCCTACCAACCGATCCCTTCTTTTAGTCAAGTTGTGCCACAAACTTCTCTTCTCCCCAATTCTATTCAATACCTCCTCATTAGTTATGTGATCTACCCATCTAATCTTCAGCATTCTTCTGTAACACCACATTTCGGATGCTTCTATTCTCTTCTTGTCCAAACTATTTATCGTCCTTGCTTCACTTCCATACATGGCTACACTCCATACTAATACTTTCAGAAACGACTTCCTGGCACTTAAATCTATATTCGATGTTAACAAATTTCTCTTCTTCAGAAACGCTTTTCTTGCCATTGCCAGTCTACATTTTATATCGTCTTTGCTTCGACCATCGTCGGTTATTTTGCTCCCCAAATAGCAAAACTCTTTTACTCCTTTAAGTGTCTCATTTCCTAATCTAATTCCCTCAGCATCACCCAACTTAATTCGACTACATTCCATTATCCCCGTTTTGCTTTTGTTGATGTTCATCTTATATCCTCCTTTCAAGACACTATCCATTCCGTTCTACTGCTCTTCCAAGTCCTTTGCTGTCTCTGTCCCCTAGAACTTAGAACTACTTGAACCTAACTAACGTAAGGACATCACACACACCCATGCCCGAGACAGGATTCGAACCTGCGATCGTAGCGGTCGCGCGGTTCCAGACTGTAGCGCCTAGAACCGCTCGGCCACTCCGGCCGGCTCAGTTTTACAGTGCGCGGCTCGCGCTCATGTCGTTTATTGCTCGTCATCTTGTTTTTGTGGTTCTATCCCCTCGTTTTTCGTTTAATTCGATTTATTGGCGTCACTAGGTTGCTGGTTTGCTTGCCCGTGAGTGGCAGCAGCGGCGCTTATCGATAAGGCACGGTCATAGTATCTCTGGAGCGACCACTAGTATTTCCGGGACGTCGTGTGTCTGGAGTTCAGTTGGGGACGTAGCACCAGTGAGGCGCGGACAGCCAGTACTTGCCGACCGCTGCCCACACACATGTACTATCTGACGGAAGGAGATTAGAGTGGGGTCAACTGTTGGTTGGTCGTTCGGTCGGTCGTCTCATCGGCCTACGTGTATTTGGTAGGCCGACCGCTTATGGAAACTCAGTGTGTGTCGACTTGTGATTTCTTCTTGTTGTTCCACAGTGATTGGTTTTAGGATTGTCTGAGTTCTTGGTGCAAGTGTTTACATGGAACTGCGTGTAGCTTCTGTAATTTCCAGTGAGCGGTTATGAACGCTGTCTGCGTACTGGAGTAGGCAGTCGTTTGGTTGCGACAGAGCAGCGAAGAAGTCTCCGCCGCGTTTGGTGAATTGATTTGATTGTTCGTTGGTTCTTCAGCCGTCCCTAGCTCGTGCTGCCAACCAATCATTTAACATTACGCTTGGCTTCCTGTCTCACCTATCCTGTTCTTAGAGTTTCCTCCCCAGTCCGACCCTTGGAACACTTCTGAGCACCACTGTTCTGTTGTTTGTCGCAAGTACTGTGCCAGCCCTTCAGCCATGTATTAATTTTGTCTGTTCTATGTGTAATATATGGCCTTCAGCCGAACCTTGTGTGTAATATTTTAAGATTAGGCCTTCAGCCGTGTTTTTTTTTCACATTCTTGTTTGCTCTGTATTTAGGCCTTCAGCCGCGTTTGTTTTAAAATTTGTGGCTTTCAGCCGTAATGTGTAAATTCCTGTCTGTAAGGTTTCTCTTTAACTATCTTGAATTCTTAAAATGGCCTTCAGTCATACTGTGTGAATGCTTATCTTTAGGTTTGTACCGGCTGGGGTGGCCGAGCGGTTCTAGGCGCTACAGTCTGGAACCGCGCGACCGCAACGGTCGCAGGTTCGAATCCTGCCTCGGGCATGGATGTGTGTGATGTCCTTAGGTTAGTTAGGTTTAAGTAGTTCTAGGGGACTGATGAGCTCAGAAGATAAGTCCCATAGTGCTAAGAGCCATTTGAACCATTTTTTTTAGGTTTGTCTTTAATTATTTTGAAAAATTGTTTGGGCCTTCAGCCGTCAAGATATTTCAAGTTTTCTTAAGATGTTTTCTGTTGTACTGTGTAAATGCTTGTCTTTAAAGATTCCCTTTTATTATATTGAAATATTGGGCTTTCAGTCGAAGAATTGATTTAAATTTTCCTTAAAATTGCTTTTAGCCGAAATTTGTAAATGCTTGCTTTTAAAAAATTTCTTTTGCTTATTTGATATATTATTTGGGGCTTTAACCAAGAAGATATTTTAATTTTACTTAAGTAAGGCCTTCAGCCGTTCTTCTAAATCATTGTGTTTAAAAAGGAATTATTTAAATCTTATTATTGAGAAGTTACTTGGGCCCTAAGCCGTGAATTGATCCTGGTTGTCTTAAAGAGAACTCTGTGCATTGATTTTCGAGGATTAAAGTTGTGTGTTCTTGTGTAACTAACAGTAACTGATCTTGGGCCCTTTCCACAATCTGATCCGCTCTGTCCTGCGAAACCAGATGTCGCAGAGTTACCCAACTGCATGTACGTCGACCACTACGTTTCATCCGCTATTTCAAATATTGCCATACATTTAAATAGGATTAAGATCGGCTAATTTAATGAGAGAGTGAAGGTGCGATGGAATACGTGAGTCTTCGTCAAACTAGGAAAGCAAGCGAGCAGCTCTCTTCTGATCTTGGCAGAAAGGAGTGTTGACACCCTGCTCAGTGAGAAGATGTAGAAGGAAGGGTAGAAAGTGGTCAAAGAGAATGTTAAAGTTAACATTCTGGTTTGTACTCATGGAGACTGAAACAAGTGCGCCAAAGTCACGGCACGAAATAGAAGAAAAAAATCACAGAACCATCTCCGATATGAACCCTGCACACGCTGCAGGTAAACGCTTCTTTGAGGCGTCGGTGCATTCGCCGTCTCTGTGTTATTTTATCCATTCATTTTTATCCATTCACTATGTGCTGCTGTGTGAAATGACCTTCTACGAGGTACTGAACTCTAAATATTCACTGCCAGTTGTTCCCTTCGGAATGTTGGTGCCGAAACTTGTTGAGATCGATAAGCATTCACTGACATAAATAATTTGTGTTGAGTTTGAAACCGTTTGTCGTTAAGGAGACGTGACATTCATTTGCTGTCTCTGGCGATTAGGATCTTTATACCCTTGCTCCTACACCAAGCTATGAGGCTACGAATGGTAGACCATTCCATGTAAATACGTCGAACAATTCGTGTTGATACACCAACATATCGGCCAACTTCTTTCACAAAGTGGTAATGAACACCACCAAACTTGATAGCTCCTTTCTACCTTTGTGACAGGTCTCTACGTGGATCCATCTCACTGCGCTGATTCTATACCCAGCTGACACATACACACCACTCCGCTGCCACGATTTAGCTAGCGGTGGAAGGTCACGTGACAACTTGGTGCCATTTGTATATCATCTGCACTACTTCAAAGTGACCAGTGTTCTCTTTTATGGAGTGGTATATTTTTCCCTATAAGATTACATTTGGTAGCGGTTGGCCGATTTTTGAACAATGCTCGACAACAGAGATGAAGAGCAAGGGAGGATTAGTTCAGCTCCGTCGCTAATATTGAATGGTGATGTTAGGTTTTCGTAAAACCATCTGATATTTCAGAGCCTTACTGCCTGCTTACACCTTCACGCACCTCGGTGCACGTTCCTCTTCGGTTGCACGCCTCGAAACTACACCGAGCCACGGGCCACCTGCAGGTACAGCTGCTAAACGGATTATACAGTTATTGAGGGCAGATCACAGCGCTATACGGTTTGTGGCTGCGGGCTATCGACAACTAGTTTAGGCCCCGGCAAATCAGATTACACCCCAGGCCTGTGTCCGGCGACAGACAAGCCGCAGACGTAACTGGGACTTGACCAGCGCTGCGCAAACTCCATGCTGCATGGCCACAACAGGGGCAGCAAGTACGCCGCCCGTATCTAGTGTACAAAGAATACGTATCACAGTTGAAGTTAACCGAACCTCGCTGATTGTTAAGTTCCATTTCTAGTGGGCTCACTAACTATACATGATGTCTCTTCTAAAAGTCATCAGGCTCATTTCCTATGGTGTTTCAGCAAATATCTGCAAATGCAGAATGAGATTTTCACTCTGCAGCGGAGTGTGCGCTGATATGAAACTTCCTGGCAGACTAAAACTGTGTGCCTGACCGAGACTCGAACTCGGGACCTTTGTCTTCCGCGGGCAAGTGCTCTACCAGAAGAGCTTCTGTAAAGTTTGGAAGGTAGGAGGCGAGATACTGGCTGAAGTAAAGCTGTGAGTACCGGGCGTGAGTCGTGCTTCGGTAGCTCAGATGGTAGAGCACTTTCCCGCGAAAGACAAAGGTCCCGAGTTCGAGTCTCGGTCGGGCACACAGTTTTAATCTGCCAGGAAGTTTCATCTGCAAATCCGTTTTTGCGTTATATAGTTGGAGTCAGCCCAAACAAATAGCTGTCACTACGTCTTTCATGCGATTCCCAGTGTTGACGGAAATCGTCAGTTTCCTTCCCATTACAAACAAAAATATTTTTAAAACGGAATTTTAAGTGCCCATTCGATAGGACGGTCCCAGATTAGTCCAGTGCGATATTTGTTTAATCGATATGTGCGAGGACTGCTCAGAAAGTAATGCACCGCATTTTTTTCTCAACTGAAAACAACGCTACGAATGCGAAATGTTACGTATGTATTATTCGAAGTCTCCTGAGTGAGCACGCCAAGTTTCCGTCATTTCTGACAGGTAGTGTAGCTACACGACAGTTTCAAAATGGCATCTGTAGTTGATGTACGTTACAAGCAACGTGCCGTCATTGAATTCCTCACTGCAGAGAAAGAAACTGTGGGGAATATTCACAAACGCTTGTGCAAAGTGTATGGAGCATCTGCTGTCGACAGAAGTACAGTTAGTCGCTGGGCACGAAGGGTGACGTCATCAGAAGGCGGTTCGGCGGAGCTCCACGATTTGCAGCCGTCGAGGACACCATCCACGGCTGTCACACCTGACATGTTGCAGCGAGTTGATGTCATTCGCGAGAACAGACGCATTACGGCTCGGTAATTGGCACTGCATCTGTCAGTCGGCAAAGGGAGTGTGGATGCAATTATCCGTACTCTTGGATATTCAAAAATGTGTGCAAGATGGGTCCCGCGGTGTCTAATGGTGAATCACAAATCGCACGGCAAAAACATTTGTTATAACGTTTTGAAGCTCAGGGGAAGGCCTTCTTGACCCGGATTGTGACAGGTGATGAAAAATGAGTTCACCATTTTGAACCCGAAACGAAACGACACTCGTTGGAATGGCGCCATTCTGACTACTCAAAGGAGAAAAAAATTCAAAGCAACTTCTTCCGCTTCCGCCAGTAAGGTCATCATCACTGTGTTTTGGGATTGCGAAGGTGTGATTCTCATTGATGTGATACCAAGAGGCGATACCATTAATTCAGAAGCATATGTCAATAAATTAGCAAAACTCAAGACGCGCTTCCGGCGACTTAAGCTCCACAGTGAAATGTCCCCCTAGAAAATTAAGAATGACAGTGCTGGGAAAATTCTTACGCTGTTTGATACACAAACAGCTGAGTAAAAGTCAACGTACTCATACAGTTTTCTTTATATTTATTCTGACGATCACCAAAGTGACGCACAATATTTTTAGCTCACCGCAATCTGACTTTCAATAATCCCTACAAAAAAATGGTCCTGACTGACAATAACCTATACCTTAATCAATTACCTCACAAAAATCTTGGTTACTCAAATTACTGCAATACAGCGAGCGCCAATACTGCCAGTTAAATAAAAGTTTCTAACTACCGAAGGCACTAACTACTGATAGGCACAGTTAGCAATTGAAAGATTTAGATAGAGAACAAACAATGTATTTACCTTAATAGTGTTCAAAAGTCATAATATATATATATATCAGTTCATGACATCCAGTCTTACAAATTTCCTTTTTCTGACGGACACATGTCTAGATCGTCCGCTCATAGTAACCTCTCAAAACTGACATCTCTCTCCCCACGTCCATCAATGCTGGTGGCTCACCTCCAACTGCCCAACGCTACGCGCTGTTCACATCCAACTGTCCAACGCTACACAAGCGAATATAACAATGAGTCCAACCAACTACAGACTGCACACGGCGCAGTCAGCGATTTTCATACAGAGCACTACGTGGCGTTACCAATATAAAAACCTAAACAGCCTACTTACAACAGCAATCCAGGACATTTGCTGCAGCACGATAACGCTCGGCCCCACACACGCCTCAGAACCGCTGAACACATCGCAAAACAGGGTTGGACTGTGTTACCCCATCCACCTACAGCTCTGACGTAGCCCCTCGGACTTTCACTTGTTTGAGCCATTAAAAGGATGCCATTCGTGGAAGACAATTTGAGGACGACGAGGAGGTGATTCACACAGTGAAGCACTCCCTCCGCCACCAGGATAAGGATTGGCACCGACAGGGCATACACGCCTGGAGGAAGGCCACAGAACGGGACGGAGATTAGTGGAAAAATAGGGTGTGTAGATAAAACACCATTCCTTCGTGTGTGTAATTCTCATTACGTTCAGTAAAAATGTTCAAATGTGTGTGAAATCCTATGGGACTTAACTGCTAAGGTCATCAGTCCCTAAGCTTACACACTACTTAAACTAAATTATTCTAAGGACAAACACACACAACCATGTCCGAGAGAGGACTCGAACCTCCGCCGGGACCAGCAGCACAGTCCATGACTGCAGCGCCTGAGACCGCTCGGCCAATCCCGAGCGGCTGTTCAGTAAAGAATTGTAGAATAAATGTGGAGCATTACTTTCTGGACAACCCTCGTATTAACAGAGACTGTAAAACTCGAAGAATAACCAGTACTTCAGCAGCGACAGCTACCTGCCACACTTTTGAACAATCTACCACTCGACCCCGGGGGAGAAGTCATCCTCAGTGCGGCCAGTACACAGGGCAGCCACAATGGTGGACCAATCAGGAGTCACCTGGACGTTGCTTGGATATCCATGTCCGATCCCCCACGGCGATGTCGATTGGCCACAGCCTCAAGCACAGCCTGAAGCTGTGAGCGAAGGGTCGCCAGCTCAGCTCGCATTTGAAGACAGCAATCACAGACCCTAATTACACTAAAGATGACAAAAAGACACTGATCAGCCTGAATTTTGTGAGCACCAACCCCCTATCGATATAAACCCGTCCAGGCGATAGTATAGTAGCGTCACCTGGGGAAATACGACTGCTAGTCAGACACACACACGGTGCATGTAGTGTCAGTGAGCATGGTGTCCATGTGTAGAATGGGGAAGGCACGCGATATATCATAATGTCTTTAAGAGCAGATTGTGATGGCCCTGCGGCTCGGCACGTACAGCCATACTAAAAGTATCCGAACGACCTGAATTGCATTTCGCCTGATTCGCATGCAACCGGCATAACACAGCTGTCTAGCAGGTCCTCTAATTGCCCCATGGTACAGTCGTTTGACTATTGAATATGGTTCCAACATGTCACCACTAGAAAACACTGCTCTGTATCGCAGTAACTGGTGGTGGTGGTGGTGGTTAGTGTTTAACGTCCCGTCGACAACGAGGTCATTAGAGACGGAGCGCAAGCTCGGGTTAGGGAAGGATTGGGAAGGAAATCGGCCGTGCCCTTTCAAAGGAACCATCCCGGCATTTGCCTGAAACGATTTAGGGAAATCACGGAAAACCTAAATCAGGATGGCCGGAGACGGGATTGAACCGTCGTCCTCCCGAATGCGAGTCCAGCGTGCTAACCACTGCGCCACCTCGCTCGGTCGAAGTAACTCAAGATGTAAAGTAATACCACGATGCTACAAATATCAGGGAACACCTTATCACAGATAAGACTGTCCTTAGGGCTTGTAAGCTCACATTTATTACAATAAATGACATACGTGAAATGTTACCACTCTCATTATTACATCAGGTAGGTAATTCACGTAGTAAGTTCGTCGTATTCATGATTTCCTCCTGAAAGTAACATACAGTACTTATTATTTAACACAAAATGACATTAAAAATTTAAGTTATTCGCGAGCAGCTAGTTGAGAATATGTATGATCTACAAGTGACACAACGAAACGTCTCGCTCTGCATATGGATTCAAACCCAGGTCAGGCAAACTAAGCAAAGATTTCGAGACTGACGCAAACTGTCATTTCCGATAGGGCATACAGAGAGTGATATACCTCGATTTTAGACAGTATCAGTTAGCAAATATCAACTTTAAATTACATAACGCAAACATTTTTAACGGACGTGAATTCGTCCCCAGCATCTCTTGTCCCTGTTAACGATCTACGAGAGATGTTAAATATTGCTTCTTCACAAGTAACTTACATGAAAGGCCGTGAGGCAAAGCTTTGTGCTGGACAGGGTTTCGAACCCAGAACCTAATCGGATAGATATCGGAACACAACCTACTGTGACATATCGGATTTCCTTGGCAGTAGCTAGATGTTTTAACTGAAATGACGAGAGGAAACAATGCAACGTATGTTTGGAAACTCTGTGATCGACGAGTTACTTCCTTGTGTGCACGGAATTAAGCCTCAAATTCGCTTGATTTTACCTGTCATTTCCATTGAATAATCTCAGTTATTATCGCTTGAGGTGTAACAAAAGATTGTAAACTTACGGTTTTCAGCCCAGGAAAGTCGTTGCAGGTGGAAATCGCAACTAATCTCGACCTTTAAATAGCGGTTTATGAGTTCTAGCCACTATTGGTCTCGTAAGAGGAATATCGTACACCTACCTCTTCGCCAGCTCTGTGGTAGCGTGCTGACCTGTGAAAAAGCGTCTATTGTGGTTTGCAGTTCCAATCTCACTGACTTCAACCTTTTTACCCCTTCTGTGAAAGAGCTACAAGCAGACAGATCAAACATGAATAAGGAAATTGCAAGAAAATACTTTCGGCTCATTGTGTAATGGTGAAAAACTTACAATGCTGCACAACAGGTAACGCCTCTTTCCGTTGCTGACAAGCAAATTTTGGGTTTCTAGAAATACGTAACTATATTTATGAAATGCTACATTTGCATACCTCTTGAGTATGACACAGCACACCAATTAAACACAGACCCAATCAAAATGTAAGTGAGTAGTATTTTACTAATTCGTGTCGATAGAGGCATACTTGTGTACAGATACTCAGTTTTATTAAAACAGACTTTCGTCGTAAGGTTATCGTGGGTAGTTTTATTTCATTTCTTATAATACAGTGCACAATTTTCGTAAGGTTCCCTTTAGTGTTGTTGAAACAATAGTAAACATGAGAGCGAAATTAATCGTCAACGATACATGCGAATTCTCTGATGTTATCATCTATAACAGTCTGACGAAGCACATGCAGTTTATCGATTGCATGCATGTAGAAAACTTGTTCTGGGTTAAAGCTGTCAAACAATGTTCGAAGAAGAATAAAATGCCACTACCACACGACAGCTAATGTAGAAAATACTTTTCTGACGTATTTGGGCACGATGCGGTCTCCCCATACATAATACAAAAGCTTCGAGATGCATCTGCTGCCTGGCTGTCTATTAAACCTGAAAAGAACAAAATGTCACAGAAGTTAGCCCTTTTTCCACATGCGACTATTTTTTGTTGAGAAGTGAAGGGAATTATGTTCAAAGTTCCATTAGATTGGTAACTTCAGCAGACAGCAGCATTGCGTTTTAAAAAAAATTTGTAGTAAATGTATTCGAACTCGCGACATCTTATTTATGGTGCACGACACTTACCATTACGCTACTAGCTGACACATAGCTACAACACCTCCAGAGCTGAACAACAATTCCTCCAGAACTTCTGCATACCACAACGCTGCGAGATAATGCAAATGGCCGGGTCTAGCCTTCTGAGAGTAACAGTTACAGCTTTTCTGTTGCGCTGCATGACGTTCTTTTACAAACAGATAGCGCAATAGAATAGCTCAAGTGGAAAGGAACACTTCGTATTTAAATTTCTGCATCCTATACTGTAGGCAGTTCCGTGTAGGTGGCAGTTACGTGATTTCATTTCGGTGATTACAAAATAGAGTCGAATGTATGCACTGGGCAGCCGAGGCAGCTAGTTCATGGTGATTCGGTCAACCAAGCAAATGAATTTACTGAACATGCTGCAACGGCGTTACGATAGAAAAATGAGTCGCAGAAAAGAGGGTTTGGTGGTCTGTTGGACTGATGGTAATTACTTATACTAATGGTGTGGGTTCGATTCCCACTTCTGTCAATGATTTTAGATACGGTGAGAAAGATTCCATTCTCTTCTGACTACACCAAGTGAAGAAGATATAATGGCAGTGTGGTCTGAAATTCACATTAAAGATGATATTACTTCTCTGGCAAGTAGACGTTGGGTTGAACCACAATAAAGTCAGGAGTGGCGACATGTAGAAACTCTATCACCAGTAACCTTCCTTACACTAATTATTTATTTCTAGTGACGAAACAAACTACACTCCTGGAAATGGAAAAAAGAACACATTGACACCGGTGTGTCAGACCCACCATACTTGCTCCGGACACTGCGAGAGGGCTGTACAAGCAATGATCACACGCACGGCACAGCGGACACACCAGGAACCGCGGTGTTGGCCGTCGAATGGCGCTAGCTGCGCAGCATTTGTGCACCGCCGCCGTCAGTGTCAGCCAGTTTGCCGTGGCATACGGAGCTCCATCGCAGTCTTTAACACTGGTAGCATGCCGCGACAGCGTGGACGTGAACCGTATGTGCAGTTGACGGACTTTGAGCGAGGGCATATAGTGGGCATGCGGGAGGCCGGGTGGACGTACCGCCGAATTGCTCAACACGTGGGGCGTGAGGTCTCCACAGTACATCGATGTTGTCGCCAGTGGTCGGTGGAAGGTGCACGTGCCCGTCGACCTGGGACCGGACCGCAGCGACGCACGGATGCACGCCAAGACCGTAGGATCCTACGCAGTGCCGTAGGGGACCGCACCGCCACTTCCCAGCAAATTAGGCACACTGTTGCTCCTGGGGTATCGGCGAGGACCATTCGCAACCGTCTCCATGAAGCTGGGCTACGGTCCCGCACACCGTTAGGCCGTCTTCCGCTCACGCCCCAACATCGTGCAGCCCGCCTCCAGTGGTGTCGCGACAGGCGTGAATGGAGGGACGAATGGAGACGTGTCGTCTTCAGCGATGAGAGTCGCTTCTGCCTTGGTGCCAATGATGGTCGTATGCGTGTTTGGCGCCGTCCAGGTGAGCGCCACAATCAGGACTGCATACAACCGAGGCACACAGGGCCAACACCCGGCATCATGGTGTGGGGAGCGATCTCCTACACTGGCCGTACACCACTGGTGATCGTCGAGGGGATACTGAATAGTGCACGGTACATCCAAACCGTCATCGAACCCATCGTTCTACCATTCCTAGACCGGCAAGGGAACTTGCTGTTCCAACAGGACAATGCACATCCGCATGTATCCCGTGCCACCCAACGTGCTCTAGAAGGTGTAAGTCAACTACCCTGGCCAGCAAGATCTCCGGATCTGTCCCCCATTGAGCATGTTTGGGACTGGATGAAGTGTCGTCTCACGCGGTCTGCACGTCCAGCACGAACGCTGGTCCAACTGAGGCGCCAGGTGGAAATGGCATGGCAAGCCGTTCCACAGGACTACATCCAGCATCTCTACGATCGTCTCCATGGGAGAATAGCAGCCTGCATCGCTGCGAAAGGTGGATATACACTGTACTAGTTCCGACATTGTGCATGCTCTGTTGCCTGTGTCTATGTGCCTGTGGTTCTGTCAGTGTGATCATGTGATGTATCTGACCCCAGGAATGTGTCAATAAAGTTTCCCCTTCCTGGGACAATGAATTCACGGTGTTCTTATTTCAATTTCCAGGAGTGTATGTAGGGTCACAGGACACTTATTCCATCTTATATCTGAGCTTCTGTATGTCGATAAAATTGGTTCTGAACTGAGAATGCAACTCAGACCGCCCTTAACGCGGAATTTGATCCCTTCGTGACAATACAGCTCGGCTACAATTTGTTGTTTGTTCAAAAATTGCAGATTCCTTAACATTTCCACATATTACGCGAAAATGGTTCGAATCCTGGCCCGGCGCTAAAGATTTCATTATGTATTATCAAGCACTAGCATGAGAACACCTTTCAGCTGGTGGATGTTGTTGTTGTTGTTGTGGTCTTCAGTCCTGAGACTGGTTTGATGCAGCTCTCCATGCTACTCTATCCTGTGCAAGCTTCTTCATCTCCCAGTATCTACTGCAAAATACATCCTTCTGAATCTGCTTAGTGTATTCATCTCTAGGTCTCCCTCTACGATTTTTACCCTCCATGCTGCCCTCCAATGCTAAATTTGTGAGACCTTGATGCCTCAAAACATGTCCTACCAACCGATCCCTTCTTCTAGTCAAACTGTGCCACAAACTTCTCTTCTCCCCAATCCTATTCAATACCTCCTCATTAGTTACGTGATCTACCCACCTTATCTTCAGCATTCTTCTGTAGCACCACATTTCGAAAGCTTCTATTCTCTTCTTGTCCAAACTAGTTATCATCCATGTTTCACTTCCATACATGGCTACACTCCATACAAATACTTTCAGAAACGACTTCCTGACACTTAAATTTATATTCGATGTTAACAAATTTCTCTTCTTCAGAATCGATTTCCTTGCCATTGCCAGTCTACATTTTATATCCTCTCTACTTCGACCATCATCAGTTATTTTACTCCCCAAATAGCAAAATTCCTTTACTACTTTAAGTGTCTCATTTCCTAATCTAATTCCCTCAGCATCACCCGATTTAATTTGACTACATTCCATTATCCTCGTTTTGCTTTTGTTGATGTTCATCCTATATCCTCCTTTCAAGACACTGTCCATTCCGTTCAACTGCTCTTCCAAGTCCTTCGCTGTCTCTGACAGAATTACAATGTCATCGGCGAACCTCAGCATTTTTATTTCTTCTCCATGGATTTTAATACCTACTCCAAATTTTTCTTTTGTTTCCTTTACTGCTTGCTCAATACACAGATTGAATAACATCGGGGAGAGGCTACAACCCTGTCTCACTCCTTTCCCAACCACTGCTTCCCTTTCATGCCCCTCGACTCTTATAATTGCCATCTGATTTCTGTACAAACTGTAAATAGCCTTTCGCTCCCTGTATTTTATACCTGCCACCTTCAGAATTTGAAAGAGAGTATTCCAGTTAACATTGTCAAAAGCTTTCTCTAAGTCTACAAATGCTAGAAACGTAGGTTTGCCTTTTCTTAATCTTTCTTCTAAGATAAGTCGTAAGGTTAGTATTGCCTCACGTGTTCCAACATTTCTACGGAATCCAAACTGATCTTCCCCGAGGTCCGTTTCTACCAGTTTTTCCATTCGTCTGTAAAGAATTCGCGTTAGTATTTTGCAGCTGTGACTTATTAAACTGATAGTTCGGTAATTTTCACATCTGTCAACACCTGCTTTCTTTGGGATTGGAATTATTATATTCTTCTTGAAGTCTGAGGGTATTTCACCTGTCTCATACATCTTGCTCACCAGATGGTAGAGTTTTGTCATGACTGGCTCTCCCAAGGCCGTCAGTAGTTCTAATGGAATGTGGTGGATAATAATTTTTATTTTTAATGTATTTTCATTCGTTGCCAACACTAACGATATCTGACGTTTTTGACTCCCAGTGGGACACAGAACTATTTGCGAGATCACTGTAAGTTGAAGATAATATTCCGAGTTGCTGGTGAAGAAAAATTCGGTAGCTGACGTCTCTTTGTGTGTAGTCAACAACGACATGTGCGGGACTCTATTCCCAGTGAGCACTGAACTCTTCGACATATTATTTCTAGTTCAAAAATGCTCACTTGTCGCTCCTGGTGCAACAAACCCATATCTAACGTTCGTTTTCTCTAGAAAATAACAGCGATAGGTATCGGGTTAGAGTCCTGGGAAGGAAAAAATTAATGTTTCGTCTCGTCATTTCAGTTAAAACATCTAGCTACTGCCGAGAAAATCCGTATGTCACGGTTGGTTGTAGTTCGATATCAATCCGATTAGGTTCTGGGCTCGAAACCCCGTCCAACACAAGGCTTTGCCTCACGGCCTTTCATGTAAGTTACTTGTGAAGAAGCAATATTTAACATCTCTCGTAGATCGTTAACAGGGACAAGAGATGCTGGGGAGGAATTCGCGTCCGTTAAAAATGTTTGCGTTATGTAATTTAAAGTTGATATTTGCTAACTGATACTGTCTAAAATCGAGGTATATCACTCTCTGTATGCCTGATCAAGAATGACAGTTTGCGTCAGTCTGGAAATCTATGCTTAGTTTGCCTGACCTGGGTTTGAATCCATATGCAGAACGAGACGGTTCGTCGTGTCATTTGAAGATCATACGTATTTTCAACTTACTGCTCGTGAAGAACTTAAATTTTTAATGTAATTTTCTGTTAAATAATAAGTACCGTATGTTACTTTGAAGGGGAAATCATGAATACGACGAACCTACTACGTGCATTACCTACCTGACGTAATAATGATAGTGGTAACATTTCAGGTATGTCATTTATTGTAGTAAATGTGAGCTTACAAGCCTTAAGGACGTCTTATCTGTGACAAGGTGTTCCCTGATATTTGTAGCATCGTGGTATTACTTTACATCTTGAGTCACTGCGATACAGAGCAGTGTTTTCTAGTGGTGACATGTTGGAACCATTTTAAATAGTCAAACGACTGTACCGAGGAGCGATTAGAGGACCTGCTAGACAGCCGCGTTATGCCGGTTGCATGCGAATCAGGCGAAATGCAGTTCAGGTCGTTCGGATACTTTTGAGCATTACTGTACATTTCGAAAACTGCACGACTTGTCGGGCATTCGAAAAGTGATGTGGCAAGTGTCTTCGACATGCGGCCTAACCGCCTAAGCAAGGTGAAACCACGTCCAGACCTAGTGTGGTTGGGCGCCCCCCCCCCCCCCCCCATTACGGATGTCGGACGTCGTGGGCTGGGTAGACTGGTAAAACATGACAGGCGACGATCTATAGCGGAAACAACATCAGACCTTAAAGTGGGGCAGAGTACAAGAGTGTCTGAACACACAGTGCACCGAAGACTATTAACGATGGGCCTCGGTAGCCGACGACCCATGCGTGTGCCACTTTAACAACATGACGTCGGCAACTGCAACTGAAATGGCCACGTGCCCATCAGCACTGGACTTTGACGTACTGGCAGAGCATTGAATCGTCTGATAAATCCCAAGACCTTCTTCATTAGGCTGATGGGAGGACATCTGTCGTATTCCAAGGGAACAGCTTGTAACCTCCACCTCGCTTATCGACCTTAATGACAGTGAAAAATTAAACCGCGTGTACCTAATGGAAATTTGGGAAAAGCAATCGTCACCGAAGTTAATCTGTCGGTAAAGAGGGAGGAAAGGGTTACATCTAAATGAAAGGAAAAATTCAAATGAAACTGGGGGAAATTAATTTTGAAAAGGGGTAAAGTTAATAAAGAAAGTAAATGTGCAGCCGTTACGTTAACAATTAACTAGCGGTAATTAGATATTTGAGATTTGGGGGAAATCACGGTCGCCAGTCCTAACGACAATTACTATAGTAACTGAAAAAAAGGGTTATTACACATATAATTAGCACTAGAAGCGTGGCAACTGAAGGTTGACACGTGTAGTGTGAAAACTGAAAGTTTGTCAGAAGTAATAAATTTCGCTACACTCTAACTTAATTTAGCAAAAGAATTAATAAAACCGGAAAATCGAAAGTTAATTTAGTGACTGAAGTTAATAGTGAGCTTTCTTTCTGAAGCACATCGAAATTCAGTAAAATACGGTTAGTCTTGGACTACCTCAACAATCATTTCAAAAGCTACTTGAATTTACGCAATTTAGAAATAAGAGATTTAACTTTGAACTTGAATTAAATGATTCTGAACAATTAACAATAGTAAAATTTAGTACATGCCAAGCTGAGCTGCAGTCACAGGTAAGCTAAAATACGGTAACAAAACTCGCACTATTAATTTGTTCTTGTGTAATCTAAATATTGTAGCCAGCTATGAATACCTTAACTGAACTTTGAAATTAAAGCAGTGAAATCGAATGATGCTGGCGTTTGAATTTCAACGACACTCGGGTTCATTCCGGAAAAGGAAGGGACCCTGCTTGGTAATGCAATTGGGACAATGGGCAACAAAGGTTCATGCTACGTTGCTGTAATTTAGTTAAGAAAATGGAACAGTTTGAAAAGCTGAGGTCTGCCATACAGTTCTAAAACTTTACGTGCTTCCAGTCTTCCTTGCTGGTTGATTGAAGGTTTGAAGCCGTCGATCGAGGAGGTGGCGACAGTCACTCGTTGTCGGCCGTCGCTGTTGCAGAAGCTGGATGTGGCGCGCCTTCTTCTCGACACTGTCACCAAGCGAAACGGGCTCTTGATGTGCGCCAGCTAATGCTTCCCGTCCGCGAAACCGTGTCAGAAACTGTCATAGCAAGTCGAGCGCAATTACATGCTGCCCAACGCCGAAAGCGCGGCATCTCGCGGGAGCGTCACACAACACACCTGCTCCACTGCACCACCCCAGCCAGACTCCCCCTCTGCCCGCGCTCCACGCGACAGAGTTCACACTACCAAAGATCCTACACACGTTGGTTCTCCACACGACCTATCGATGTATTCGTTCGATAGCATAGTTTTCCCTAGGCCAGACCCAGCGTATAAATACAAATAATACTCACAAAACAAACCAACATAAATGCATATATATATATATATATATATATATATATATATATATATATATATATATATACAAACAGTACAACAATTACAATATATAAAGACACAGAAATGTCATATCTTCAGGTAACAAAATAAGGAAAAAAATTTATAGTGCAGCAGATGGAAATAGGAGGATATGCATTTCCGGCGTTACACGTGCCCCATATTGTCTGAGGATCTTCGTGTAACCTAAACAGACTCAGAAAATGTCCCAAAAAGGAAAAAAAACACCGGAAATGCATATGCTCAAAACATCAAGAAATTTAGCATTAGGATAATTAACCATAAACCAATTTTTAGACCACAATAATTGAATGGAGACACTCCTGATCTTATTCCACTCTATCATCTTACACAAAAGAAAACAGGTTGACAACATATAAAAATTCATAGAAAACATAGAAAATGGTTTAGCTATTCAAAAAATCAAAATTCTTAACAGTATCAAGAAAATTACTACTATTTACAAAATTAATCAGAGTACATGGTCATAAAAAACAGATATATCAAAATACGCAAATTAATAATTAATTACATAGAATACACGTTCTACGTAACCTTTTCATAATTAATATTCTCGTCATGAGAGTCCACTTAACGCTAAACAAGAAAATAATATACAGCAAAAACATAAATATTGACAGCAGAATTCTTTCACATCAGCTGTCCGGGAAGAAAAACAACTCCGCCTTCTGTACTCGCAAGTACCCGACAGCAGCACAAGAGCCAACAGCGGTACAAGAGCCGACAGCGGCTCCGCCTCGCCAGTATTGTTGCGCCCGCCTGTGCGGCACACTTGATCTCATTCGCCTGTGTAACGGCTTTCCCAGAACGTCCGTTTCACTGAATTCTTTCGGAAAAACTCACTCCCGAGTAATCTCAAGGAGTCCATTAACACTATCACAGTGGATAACTCAACACTGTCCATCATCACACGCATGTACTAGCCTGAAACTTAAAACAGCGTCTAAGTACATCGGCAATGACTAGTAAATCACACATTCATGAAATCTTACAGCTAGTTACAAAATCATATTTACATTCCTTAATCTACTGTGACTCAGCTGAAAACTTAAACTAGCAGCTTGGATTTTTCAATTGGTTTATAATGACTCTCTCTTAAATCATTTAGTAGAAATTAATTACTTATTAATTACAACTTCTTTAATGTCCTCTTGGTCAGGCAAAAGCATGGCAATCTAGCAAATCGTTTAAATCTTACACTCTATATTTACATACTGTACAAATTACCCATTCTGTGGTATTAATCAATCTTAGGTTGGTACAATTTCAAGTCTACAATGTTCCGTATACCTAATAGTTTTCGGGAGCTTTGATACTCTAAGCAATAAGCATTTGTTTGAGGTATACCAATGTCTTTATATGGTCCATTATGAACAACCTTAAATTTAGAGATTTCGTTGTCTATCTCGCTCGATTTCTCATGAGCTTTTACAAGTACTAAGTCTCCGATTGCAAACTTAGCAAAACGCGCTTTAGCGTCATGACGACGTATGCGAGCATCGGATTTTAGCTTCATTACTTCTCGCAAACGATCTTTTTTCACACCAACATTAATGTCAATCCGTGGAGGGAATTTGATTATCTCTTCCACTAAACTTTTACTTCTATCATCCAACAGGATTTCCTCTGGAGAAAATCCCGTAGATTCATGTCTCAAGGTGTTCATAATTTTCTCAAATACTGCTACATATTTGCCCCATGCCCTATGGTTGTGGTGGCAATAGGTATGGCAAATTCGGCCTAGCTGGCGCAGGCCTCGTCTTTGTTCGTGTGTTACGTTTGACACACCGTCTACAATACTTTCCAATTCACTTTCTACACTTTTGTCAATGCCGAGATTCCTCACGTTACAGTAGTTCAAATTTATACCTACGTCAATACCATCCGGCCAGTTAACAATGTGTATAGGCTGGTATTGCCTATGCACACCGTCTCCTGCCTCGTCAAAACTAACTACTGTTGTTTTACCTTGTGACGTACATATCAAAGTTTTGCTTTCGCAATTAATCACTGCACGGTATTTTAATAGCCAATCTAACCCGATAATTACTTCCGTAGTTAAGTCTGGCACGACGACAAACTCTTGTTCAAATTGTGCCCCACATATCTCGAAGTTGACAAAAATCTGTTTTGTGACCGGTTTACTGGCCTTCCCAGTAGCACCGATAATTTTCACTCCTGTTACTGGCATAACTACGATGCCGGGTCTGTCTTTCAGTAACTCAAATATTTTCCCAGATACAGCACTCAATTCTGCACCGGTGTCAATCAACACGTTTAGTTCTAGGTCGTGCATATTAACAGACACTACTATCTGTCTACACTTGTCCTCGACTGTTTCTTTATTTTCCCACAGTAAATCCTCGTCTATATCCAGGTCATTCCAGAAAAAAACCATCCGGCTTTGATCCTAAATCCGGCTTATCTGGCGGCCTTTTCAGCCTTGTTCGCATACAGTTTTAATTTCAATACGTTTGTCCTGAGACTTAGTCTGTAGCTTCGCCTCCAATACCAAAACCTTTTCCTGTAACTCGTCAACTAGTGAGTGTTGCTTTGCTATCAATTCATTAATTGTCACCTTTGTTGATTCCTCTTTGGTCAGATTGATCTCATCTGCCAATCTACCTGGAGGACTGTGTCCAGTAGCATCTGCAATTACTTCCTCTGGATCTGCACAACCCATACTGCTATCGTCCGACCGTATAACGTCAGCTCTAACCTCATACACGCTGTGATCTACGTGCTTTTCTACCAATCGTGTCCGGCTATCACTAAAATTTTCATTATCTTTTTCCTTAATAATCTCGCAATGTTTAAACTGGAGGTTTGCGTCGGATGGGTCGGCTACTTCTACCACTATAACTTTCGGTAAAGTCTGCCGGTTAGGGCCAGAACTTTCCGTTACTACTTCAACATCCAACTCCTGCGGGACGAAACACGACGAATCTTGCTCGTGCTCCCCATTAACATCAACTATTTCTAGTAAAGTCTGCCGGTTAGGGCCAGAACTTTCTATCACTTCACAAATACTAACTTCCTGTGGGACGAGACGCGGCAAATCCTGCCCGCGCTCCCCATAAACACTTCTCCCTTACAGGCCCCTATAATCTCTTAGTTCGGCGTATAAGCGACCGAACTGCCTTAACCAGACCTCATCCCTCTCTGCATCCCCTCGCTCAATGACGGACGTGTTATCCGACATCTGATCTTCTCTCAACAATTGCGAATCATTCTTAAACTCAATCTCCATTTCCGCTGTGGGTGTTACAGCTGCCACTTTATAATCGTTTTCCGGAACACTACTTAAATTGTTCTCACTGACAGTGAATGTATTTTCTACTGCCGTGTCTACAGCTGATCTACTACTTGTGGGCGCACTCCTTTCTCTTAACACTGGCACACTCTCCCACAGTTGAATATTCCATGCGGAATTTTCGTAACGACGACACCTGGGTTTTCTCCTGTTATTGGGCCTCCAAAATTTCTCCACGCCCGGTCGGCCCCTCATCGGCGCGGCTAATGGTTTCCCTGTCTCGTCCCAGCAGATGCGCTCCCCGGATGCTGCTGAGGCGGCTGATCACACCCTCTGGCGTTATAACTATTCTGCGAAGCCCGTATCACGCTAGTATGATACTGGTTTCCGTCATTCCTGTTATTATTTGCATTGTACCGATTGTCATTACGGCCCGAACCACTATTGTTATTGCTGCCAAGATTGCGGTATGCATTATTCCAATAGTTATCGTTGTTGTGGTTGCTGTGGTACCCGTTGTTGTTACCACGGCCTCTACCACTGTCGCGATTATTGCGCCAATTGTCCTCGTCCTCAGCTCTTTCCAGGAAATCATTGATTGTCCTGTAATTGCTTCCTACGTAGCGTTTTGTATCATCTGGAAGCTTCTTGTAGAGTTCCCAGACTATTTCGGATTCCGTGCGGCGATCACGCAAATATTCCAACTTGCGGATCCAGCCCTCACAAAACTCCTTCATCGAGCCGCGCGAATTCGCATCGAAAGGCCGCGATACGACAAATTCGCGCCAGACACTTTGCTGTTTTTGCTCTGACCAGTATTCAGCCAGAAACAAATTTTTAAACTCGTCAGAAGTCAGGTTCGTAATGCTGAGGTTTAAGCCCCAACGCTTGGCATCACCAGCCAACACATCAATAACCGCATTAATTTTTCTCTCATTAGTCCATGATCTGGGTAAAACTCTTTCACAATTTTTAATGAAATCCGTCGCGTGTATACCGCCTTTCTTCAAGGTGTCGAACCGCTCCTCTTTCGTCAACAATTCCGAACTGTGTGCACAGATTGGCACACAGCTCTGTTTTTCGTCAAGTTTCTTTTCTAATTCCGAAAATTTCGTAATTACTTGGCAAGTGGTTGTCGCAAGCGTTTCCACTTCCCTCCTTTTCTCTTCGCAGGTATTAGCCTGCTTCCTCACTTTGGTATCTACTTCGGATACTAAAGCCTTTAAAGTTTTCTCCTTCTTTTGATCCTCTTTTTTCACTAATTGAATTTGTTCCGTCACCTTATTCTCGATGATCGGAGCAACTGCTTCTCCTACACTTTTCTCGATTCTGCTAATTTCGGAATTAAAACGAGTATTTATGCCCGCAATTTCTGCCTCAACGCCTATCATTTCCTGTTTAAGATTACCGATTTCGGTATTAATCACAACAATATCTTCTTTGATTTTATCAACTTTTGTGTTAACAACTCCAACATTGTTGTTAACAACATTAATAGCTTTGTTCTGATTGTCTAGCATCCGTTCAATTTTTTCAGACCGAACTTCTTGCTTGGCAGCCTGAGCTTCTTGCTTGGCAGCCTGAGCTTTAATTTCTGCCGATTGACTCTTGATTTCGTTAGTCAAAACATTCAATAAATCAGTTAAATTCCCGGAAACTACCGGTTTTACTTCTGTAGCGGCTTCCACTTTAATTGTCCCCCCGTATTCGTTATCAAGGGATTCAGATTTGATTTTCACTTCCGATTCCGAAACATTTTCTAAAGTTTGGAATTCCATTTCTGCTCTTTGTTGTGTTTCGGCGGTCGCGTCTTTCATGCTAGCCGCCTGCCCCTGAACAATGGGTACCGCAGTGCGCGTTTCCCACTGTTCGACCGATTGTTCCGTATCCAAGTCTACCAAATTTTGGTAATAGTTGCCTTCACTCATTTTGATAATTTTCCATATAAATGCCAAATCTCAAATCTAGTTACGATTCCTCACACTAATATTCTCGCTGACGTATCGACCATTTCGTAACCAGTACTTTGTTACGATATTTGCACAATGCAAAATTCGTGTCCAGAACAACCTCAAATCCGAAGATTGTCCTGTCACCAGGTCGCAATGTGTAACCTCCCCCTCGCTTATCGACCTTAATGACAGTGAAAAATTAAACCGCGTGTACCTAATGGAAATTTGGGAAAAGCAATCGTCACTGAAGTTAATCTGTCGGTAAAGAGGGAGGAAAGGGTTACATCTGAATGAAAGGAAAAATTCAAATGAAACTGGTGGAAATTAATTTTGAAAATGGGTAAAGTTAATAAAGAAAGTAAATGTGCGGCCGTTACGTTAACAATTAACTAGCGGTAATTAGATATTTGAGATTTGGGGGAAATCACGGTCGCCAGTCCTAAGGACAATTACTATAGTAACTGAAAAAGAAGGGTTATTACACATTCAATTAGCACTAGAAGCGTGGCAACTGAAGGTTGACACGTGTAGTGTGAAAACTGAAAGTTTGTCA
Source organism: Schistocerca piceifrons (assembly GCF_021461385.2). Lineage (NCBI taxonomy): Eukaryota > Metazoa > Arthropoda > Insecta > Orthoptera > Acrididae > Schistocerca > Schistocerca piceifrons. The sequence goes on from NC_060140.1 coordinate 237,812,557, forward strand.
GAAGTAATAAATTTCGCTACACTCTGACTTAATTTAGCAAAAGAATTAATAAAACCGGAAAATCGAAAGTTAATTTAGTGACTGAAGTTAATAGTGAGCTTTCTTTCTGAAGCACATCGAAATTCAGTAAAATACGGTTAGTCTTGGACTACCTCAACAATCATTTCAAAAGCTACTTGAATTTACGCAATTTAGAAATAAGAGATTTAACTTTGAACTTGAATTAAATGATTCTGAACAATTAACAATAGTAAAATTTAGTACGTGCCAAGCTGAGGTGCAGTCACAGGTAAGCTAAAATACGGTAACAAAACTCGCACTCTTAATTTGTTCTTGGGTAATCTAAATATGGTAGCCAGCTATGAATACCTTAACTGAACTTTGAAATTAAAGCAGTGAAATCGAATGATGCTGGCGTTTGAATTTCAACGACACTCGGGTTCATTCCGGAGAAGGAAGGGACCCTGCTTGGTAATGCAATTGGGACAATGAGCAACAAAGGTTCATGCTACATTGCTGTAATTTAATTATGAAAATGGAACAGTTTGAAAAGCTGAGGTCTGCCATACAGTTCTAAAACTTTACGTGCTTCCAGTCTTCCTTGCTGGTTGATTGAAGGTTTGAAGCCGTCGATCGAGGAGGTGGCGACAGTCACTCGTTGTCGGCCGTCGCTGTTGCAGAAGCTGGATGTGGCGCGCCTTCTTCTCGACACTGTCACCAAGCGAAACGGGCTCTTGATGTGCGCCAGCTAATGCTTCCCGTCCGCGAAACTGTGTCAGAAACTGTCATAGCAAGTCGAGCGCAATTACATGCTGCCCAACACCGAAAGCGCGGCATCTCGCGGGAGCGTCACACAACACACCTGCTCCACTGCACCATATACACTCCTGGAAATGGAAAAAAGAACACATTGACACCGGTGTGTCAGACCCACCATACTTGCTCCGGACACTGCGAGAGGGCTGTACAAGCAATGATCACACGCACGGCACAGCGGACACACCAGGAACCGCGGTGTTGGCTGTCGAATGGCGCTAGCTGCGCAGCATTTGTGCACCGCCGCCGTCAGTGTCAGCCAGTTTGCCGTGGCATACGGAGCTCCATCGCAGTCTTTAACACTGGTAGCATGCCGCGACAGCGTGGACGTGAACCGTATGTGCAGTTGACGGACTTTGAGCGAGGGCGTATAGTGGGCATGCGGGAGGCCGGGTGGACGTACCGCCGAATTGCTCAACACGTGGGGCCTGAGGTCTCTACAGTTCATCGATGTTGTCGCCAGTGGTCGGCGGAAGGTGCACGTGCCCGTCGACCTGGGACCGGACCGCAGCGACGCACGGATGCACGCCAAGACCGTAGGAACCTACGCAGTGCCGTAGGGGACCGCACCGCCATTTCCCAACAAATTAGGGACACTGTTGCTCCTGGAGTATCGGCGAGGACCATTCGCAACCGTCTCCATGAAGCTGGGCTACGGTCCCGCACACCGTTAGGCCGTCTTCCGCTCACGCCCCAACATCGTGCAGCTCGCCTCCAGTGGTGTCGCGACAGGCGTGAATGGAGGGACGAATGGAGACGTGTCGTCTGCAGCGATGAGAGTCGCTTCTGCCTTGGTGCCAATGATGGTCGTATGCGTGTTTGGCGCCGTGCAGGTGAGCGCCACAATCAGGTCTGCATACGACCGAGGCACACAGGGCCAACACCCGGCATCATGGTGTGGGGAGCGATCTCCTACACTGGCCGTACACCACTGGTGATCGTCGAGGGGACACTGAATAGTGCACGGTACATCCAAACCGTCATCGAACCCATCGTTCTACCATTCCTAGACCGGCAAGGGAACTTGCTGTTCCAACAGGACAATGCACGTCCGCATGTATCCCGTGCCACCCAACGTGCTCTAGAAGGTGTAAGTCAACTACCCTGGCCAGCAAGATCTCCGGATCTGTCCCCCATTGAGCATGTTTGGGACTGGATGAAGCGTCTTCTCACGCGGTCTGCACGTCCAGCACGAACGCTGGTCCAACTGAGGCGCCAGGTGGAAATGGCATGGCAAGCCGTTCCACAGGACTACATCCAGCATCTCTACGATCGTCTGCATGGGAGAATAGCAGCCTGCATTGCTGCGAAAGGTGGATATACACTGTACTAGTGCCGACATTGTGCATGCTCTGTTGCCTGTGTCTATGTGCCTGTGGTTCTGTCAGTGTGATCATGTGATGTATCTGACCCCAGGAATGTGTCAATAAAGTTTCCCCTTCCTGGGACAATGAATTCACGGTGTTCTTATTTCTATTTCCAGGAGTGTATAAAGACACAGGAATGTCGTATCTTCAGGTAACAAAATAAGGAAGAAAATTTATAGTGCAGCAGATGGAAATAGAAGGATATGCATTTCCGGCGTTACAAGCTCCTTGACACCTACGCTACAGGACGAAGACAGGCTGACGGCGGCGTCACATTGTTCTGGGAAACATTCTCGTAGGCATTCATGTGTCCAGTGGAGCTCATGCAAAGCACCACGATGGACAAGGAGTGTCATACGCTCCTTACAGACCATGTACAGCGCTTCATCAAGATCGTGTTTCCCGATGGCAGTACCGTTTTCAGTAGGATCATGCACCATGTCACATGGCCAGGAGTGTGTCGAGTGGTTCGACGAAGTCAGTGGCGATTTCGAATTGATGTGCTGGTCCCAAGATTGCTAGATCTGAAACCGGTCGCACACGTCTGGGTGTGGCTGAACTTGGCGTCAGAGGCCATCGCCTCCCTCCCCGAAATTTACAGGAATTGGATGACATGTTTGTAGATGTGGTGGCAACTCCCTTCAGCGACCTCCCAAGGCATCATTGCTGTCACTTTTATAAGTGGCAAAGGTGGACATACCGGTTATTGGACAGGCGGTCATAACGTTCTGACTGATCAGTGCATACTCTAAGCACTTATTAAAACGTGGAACTTGATCTAATAAGTACACAAACACGCAATAAATTTAAAAGTTTAAGCTAAAGAGCAAACAGGAAGTTAAAATTAAGTAGCTTATTATTAGAAGCTCTGTCAGCTCACAAACGAAACGGTGTGCTTCGATCCGCTGCTGTAGGGACGGAAGCTACCACTCCATCTGCAGAGAGTAGCACCAGTACCCGGCCCTTCAGACAAAAGCAAACGACTGTCGCGATGCAAACAGCGGTGCTATGCACTGCACAGTTAGTAAAACGCGGAACTGCGCCTGAAAATGCATAAACAGCCAGAAATTCAAGAGTTTAGACTAAAGGGCGCACAAGTAGGTGAAAATAAGACGCTCCTTATCAGGAGCTGTGTTACCTCACAAATTACTATGTTTATGTTCATACGTACAAAAAGTCGGTATCACTTCAGCACAACCTTAATTTATTATCTAGAAGGGAAACAGGGTAAAAATTGGTCGAATGGACGTTACCTAGATTTAGAGAAATTTTACTAAGATCTGTACTACGTTACAACAGCACAGATTCTGCAAATAAACGATCCTACGGTGATCGCATGTTCCTTCACTTTTTGGAAAACCTAGATTTAGAGCGTCTAGCTTCTCCCTGTTAACCGTCTTATTTAGCATAAATCTGCTCGAAGCAGAGCATTTGGCATAAATAAGTAAATCATCAAATCTGCTTCCTAATAATAATTCAGCAGGTAAGTTGCTTCAAGGCACACATTAATAGTTTACTTCTGATAGACAAATATTTCAATTAGTTCCTCATTGCAGTTAAATCTGAACAGTACTACGATATTACCAGAAAAGACACTCGATGAGATTTAACTGAGTATTTTGTTCAAACAAGCATCTGCTCATTGCGCTGAAAGAAAAAAAATACATAGTACATCCTGTTCCACGGCGTTATCATCTAATCATTCCAACACAGTTTCAAAAAAGGTGATGACTAACCACAGACTTTGTGAGCTTACCGTCACATATTGCTTCGAGATACTGATTCATTGTAGTGACCACAGTTTTGTGTTTAGGTTTATTTAGGGAATACTGGGCACACTGGCAAGGGGGAAGCTTTACGTTTTCCTCACTGGTGTGATCTCTTGGTCCTCCTTATCGGCTGGAGACGGTCAGTGAATCTCATAGGGAAGGGCGAAGGTTCCTTGGGAGCTGGGCAGTTTTCTCAGAAGTAAGGCTGCAGGCTACTTCGTGCTTTTGTCTGCAGGGCCGGTGCCTCTCCTTCTCTTGAGTGGAAGGCACTGCGCCGCCATTGCCATTCCCAGAGAATAACTGTGCACGAAATTTTGCCTTTTGTGTTAAGACTTCGAAGCACGAGACACCGCCCAACCAGCGTGCGAACGTCCACTGCTTTCACTCCGAATTTGCTTAGCAAGAAAAAGCAGACAAATCGATGAGACAGTGCTCCAACCCCAAACTTTTATTTTTTATGCCAAAAGTAGGAAGTTTCAGTAGTGTTCCCCCATTTTTTCATGAAATAAGCGATAGTCTCGTCTATCGCATTGGCAACAGCTTTGAGTCATCCCTTCCATATAGAGCTGGGTGTTGTGGATCAAGCTTTGTTATTCCTCGTCATTCGATCGCCGATCGCCTCGCTGATTTGAGGGAAACATAAGTTTCGTAATTACTGTAGCGTGATCCATATTCTGAGCAGCTCGTTACTTGCTTAGTTTCCCACGTAAATTGTGTTGCTGCATTTTGTTGTACATTATGGCATGTTGTTGTATTTTTAACTATGATGTGGCAAGCTGCCCAGGTGAGCGTTTCTCTATACGGTTTTCCATATTTACGTATTGTTATACCTGCCCATAGTGTTAGCATCTGAACTGAGTCTTATAGAACTTAGTTGTCTTTTAATTTTTGTCAGTCGTTAGAACAAATAAATATTTTACTAGTCTTGACTTACATTCCTTGATCATTTACACGGCCCGACAACTTACCCATGGTTAAGAGACCCACTAATAATAAGCAAAACTTGTTGCACACCCACGCTTCTTGTAAGCATTATGACGTGTTATCCTTGCGCGCGGTGGCCAAACTCAACCACCATTTATATTAGGAATTCAGAGAAAAGAAGGATTATTGTGCTAGCTCGTCTCGTATTAGTACAGATTTGTCATAACGGGCACTGCACTTACGACCCTCGAATCTGATCCATAACTAGAACCCAACTTTCAACTCCATTTTTTACTAGCTGAAAGGGTAGAATCCATTCATTACCACAGACCACAACGCACATGGTCCATTCCTGCATGTATACATCTGTGAAATATAAATATTAAAAAAAAAAAAAGAAACAGCGGATCATCTGTAGTGGCTCTGTAAATGTAATATTTACGTATGTGGGATGGCCGCGGTGTGTTTTCTGTTTGCTGTAAGTCTACTACCAGGGCCAAAATTATGAGAGGCAGGACACCCTAACATATGGTCATAATGTCCAATGTTTTCCACAGTTAGAATGCTTACAGGATGGAGTGAATTTTTTTGCCTTTCTGACAAACTAGTAAAGGAGATCTGAGCAAGTCTCAGACAGCGAATTACCTATCATTTATTCTTTTAAGGAGTCATAAATCTGGAGGCTGCAAAGAGATAAGTTAGGACGCATGTATTCAGCAATAATCTTGATTAACTAACATGGATCGACAATACTTTTTTGTGATAAAGAGCTAGGACAGCATCTGTACACATTTTTGCAGTCGATTCTTGAAACGTGGCGTTAAGATGAGTTTATTTTCATTGTTTTTATACTTTAGTTCGTTAATGACACAAGTGCAATGAAAACCAAACAAGTTAAAGGACTTTCACCATGGACCATAAGTAAACTAGATTTTTGCAACGTGCAGGTGGGTCTGCTTCACCAGATCATGACAAAAATCCTGAAGTGAATCTTGTAATCCATAATAATAGAGATTTATCTCCAAAATACGCATCGGAAGTAAAACCTGAAATACGGCCTGTCAACGAATATTATTCATAAAGTCCTCTGGCTCTCAAAAAAGTGTAGCACCTAGAATGGGAGGAGGATACGAAACGTAACTTCATTTATACAGAGCTTGGCATATGAGCACTCTCTTCATTGTGAAGTTTCAGCCCCTCCGGTCTGGATGCGTGCATTGAAAGGATTAGGATGGTTGTCATAAAGCCTATGTATCCTCTGCTGCCGAGGCAAACTGGCCCATAATTGTCGCAACTGGTCGTTGATATTCTGGATATTGGCTCTTGGGACAGAGTTGACGTGCGTTTTGGTTCAAATGGTTCAAATGGCTCTGAGCACTATGGGACTTAACATCTGAGGTCATCAGTCCCTTATACTTAGAACTACTTAAACCTAACTAACCTAAGGACATCACACACATCCATGCGCGGTTCCGGACTGAAGCGCCTAGAACCGCTCGGCCACAACGGCCGGCTCCGTTTTGGTCCCACATATATTCTGCTGGGGACACATCTGGGGATATTGCTGGCCACAGGAGTACCTCAACAACTCGCAGACTGTTCATAGAGACACGTGCGATGTGGCCACGAGCATTGTCCTGTTGAAAAATGGCACCTGCAAATAGTCGCATGGGAGGTAACACGTAAGAAGGTAGATCTACCGTTGTGCTGTCAGCGTGCTCTTAATCGCTAGCAGCTGTGACGTGAAATCATACCTGCATGCTGCCAAAACCATGATGCCGGGAGTAACACCACTGTGCCTTTCCAAGGCGTTGGAAGAATGGCACGTCTCCTGAGGACGCGGCATTACTCGCCGAGGTTGATCATACGGGGTAGTGCAGAACAGTGATTCATCGCTGAACACAGTGTGACGGCATTCGCCAGCAGTCCATGCTTCCTGGTCAAGGTACCGCTCCAGACGCAGCCGTTTGTGTTGTGGTTTTAACAGCAGTCTACTCTTCGGACGGTAATTCACTAGTCTGGCTACCGCTAGTCTTCGGCCATTGGGGCGAAATGACACAGAATGTTGCAAGGAGTCCAGTACTTCATGGCAGGCTCAGATGTGAATGAGTTACAACGTACTTGGTGCAGAATAAGGCAAACTCTCCATTCTGGTGGTCAAATGTGCTCGATTGGAACCACTGCGATGAGCATATTCGCCCCACGTTCCCAAGCAGTCGAAATTCACACCAGTGTCACGTCCAAATGCCCCATAACTCTGGATATTGCACGATTCGACCATCAAGCCAAATGGAGATCCCAAATGAGGCCTCTTTCAGGTTCTTATTACGCTATCTCATTTGTGTGAGCAGGATTCCGCGTCCTTCACGGCGATCACTTAACATCTGATGCTATTCACGCCCGGTATACACACTTTCAAATTTTAAAGGTGGCAGGGGCAAAATACAGGGAGCGAAAGGCTGTTTACAATTTGTACAGAAACCAGACGGTAGTTACAAGAATCGAGGGGCACGAAAGGGAAGCAGGATTGTAGCTTGTCCCCGATGTTATTCAATCTATATATTGGGCAAGCAGTAAAGGACACAAAAGAAAAATTTTCAATAGGGATTAAAGTCCAGGGAGAAGAAATAAAAACTTTGAGATTTGCTGTTGACATTTTAACCATGTCAGAAACAGCGAAGGACTTGGAAGAGCAGCTGAACGGAATGGACAATGTCTTGAAAACAGGATATAAGATGAACGTCAACAAAATCAAAACTAGGATAATGGAATGTACTCGTACAGAATCAGGTGATGCTGAGCAGTTAGATAAGAAAACGAGACTCTTAAAGCAGTAGATGACTTTTGCTATATGGGAAGCAAAATAGCAGATGATGGTCGACGTAGGGATGACAAAATGTAGACTAGCAATGGCAGGAAAGTCGTTTCTGAATAAGAGAAATCAGTTAACATCGAGTATAGACTTAAGTGTCAGGAAGTCCTTTCTGAAAGTATTTGTATGGGTCCGCTATGGCCGACTTGTCAAGCTCCCTTTGTTCTATATGGCGCTTGTGCTCAGTACAACGCTCCGCAACCGAGCGAATTGTTCGTCCAATATGCATGCTGCCACATTCACAGGATACACCACACACACTGGACACTCAAATCACAAAAAGTGCTGGCTCATGCGTCTACATATTGGGACTCTGTTATAAAGGAAGCGGCCAAGATTCGTTTAAACAACAACAATTTCAACAGGATCAGGGGCACACAGCAGGGGATGTGGGCGGGAGTTGGACATCGAAAGAAAGCAAAGACAGACGAGCGACGCAGAAGCGACAGTTTTAAACGTGGAGCCTGCCCCTGGCGCCACCTGACGCCACCGGTGCTGCCACGGGCAATAGCTCCGCTAGCTGCCGGGGTCGACTTACGCGCGCGTGCCACATTGGGTCTATCTGATTGGCTGCTCATGATGTCATCATGCCTATATAAGCGAGAAACCGTAGCAGCCCCGGATGTCATAAGGTACAAAGATAAATATGTGGTGCAGTGAAATTTTGTAGGATCACATACTTTAACTAGTCCATCTACACAGTATCTCCGTTTTTAGATATTGAAATGCTAACGCTACATTTAGGAATAAAACAAGTGGAATTACTTCAGTGTAAATGCGATGTAAGATTATTTAACTAAGATAAACTGTGTGACATATTAACTAATGAACTACATACAAATTACAACAACTGTTGATACAAGAAAATAATATTAAAAATAAGCTTTGTTGACATGCTCCAAGGGTGTGATGACTTAAGTCCACTGAAGAGCCAAAGAGACTGACACATCTGCCTAATATCGCGTAGGGCCCCCGCGAGTACGCAGAAGTGCCGCAACAAGACATGGCATGGACTCAACTAACGTCTGAAGTAGTGCTGGACGGAACTGACACAATCCTGCAGGGCTGTCCATAAATCAGTAAAAGTACGAGGGAGTGAAGATCTCTTCTGAACAGTCTGTTGCAAGGCATCCCAGATATGCTCAATAATGTTCATGTCTGGGAAGTTTGGTGGCCAACGCAAGTGTTTAAACTCAGAAGAGTGTTCCTGGAGCCATTCTGTAGCAGTTCTGGACGTGTGGGGTGTCGCATTATCCTGCTGGAATCGCCTAAGTCCGTCGGAATGCACAATAGACATGAATGCAGGTGATCAGACAGCATGCTTACGTACACCCCACACCATTCAGAGCCTTCATCAGCTTGAAGAGTCCCCTGCTAACATGCAGGTTCCATGGATTCAGGGGGTTTTCTCCATACCCGTACACATCCATCTGCTCGATACATTTTGAAACGAGACTCGCCCGACCAGGCAACATGTTTCCAACCAGCAATAGTCCAGTGTCGGTACTGACGGGCCCAGGCGAGGCGTAAAGCTTTGTGTCGTGCAGTCATCAAGGGTACATGAGTGGGCCTTGAGCTCCGAAAGCCCGTTTGGATGATATTTCGTTAAATGGTTCGCGCGCTGACACTTGTTGATGGCCCAGCCAGCAATGTGCGGAAGGGTTGCGCTTCTGTCACGTTAAACGATTCTCTTCAGTCGTTGGTCCCCTTCTTCCAAGATCTTTTTCCGGCCGCAGTGATGTCGAAGATGTGATGTTTTACCTGATTCCAGATATTCACGCTACCCTCGTGAAATGGTCGTACGGAAAAATCGTGTCCCATCTGTCACGCGCCGACTATAGCACCAGGTTCGAACTCACGTTGATAACCTGCCATTGTAGCAGTAGTAACCGATCTAACAACTGCGATAGACACTTGTCTTATATAGGCGTTGCCGACCGGAGCGCCGATTCTGCCTGTTTACATGCCTCTGTATTTGAATACGCATGCCTATATCAGTTTCTTATCGCTTCAGTGTCATTCTATTACGAACAGGTAAGATATGCCAGTGACATTAAGTTGGAACAGATTCTTGTTTATCTGTCTGATCTCATTTGTGTATTACTGTTTATTCTAAATAGTTTAAGTCGTTCAATATTTTAATGATTATACTATTCACGTAGTACGGATAAAGAAGGAGTACCTAACGCGCTGTGGTGTAATTTGGACATGAGAAGCAGCGTCATATTCCCTCAGAAAAAATATTCTTTTCTCTTCCCTCTCCATCGCGTCCTCAGAGCCTTCCTCGTGGTGCTCTAAGAGCGGCATTAAATCTTGAGAGACGACTCCATATCTTTGCTGACAAAAACTTGACGGGAACATCTGTCTTTTCCGCTCAGCAGAACGTCTCTGGCGCTTACGTAGCGAATGCATTTACTCTGTGGGCTCTCCGTGGAGGGCGCCTGTCTTCAGCTGCAGCGTCCGGCATCCATCTAGAGCGGAGAAACGAGGCTCGTCTTTCGTAGAGCGACCATCAAAATAATGCTGTGTCTTGCCATCCATGAAGAAGCTTTACTCAGACCGAACACATAACAAATACACATATTCAGCGTTTCCTGCAACATTTCTTAGCTCGAGTACACTGTTTCAGTATCGAATAACATTTATGTGTTGTTGCTACACAATTAGTCGGTCTTCGTTTTACCAAAAACGTCAATTAGATACGTAATTAACGTCAGAAGGAGTACCAGGACCATTGTGACAATAACAGTTTTTGCTCATCAGTCTGCATTCCACCTGCAGGTGTATCCTTGTTACAAAGTAACTCGTCACATTAGGAGATAAACAGCTTCCACATATTCGATATGACAAGTAACTTTTTAACAAGCATAAAAACGGAAACTGGTAATATGTGAAAGACTTTCGTGTTAATAGACTGCAGTTATTGATATATTTACACATTTGCTTTCCTTTTCTCCGAAATTCACAGTGGCGGCCAGTTGAATACTTGTACTTTGGAAACTATAAAAAAGATAACTAAGACAGATGATGAAAACCAATGGGAAAAATCATTACTACTTCAGTGGCAGCTACATTGAAGAATGTGTCTTCCTTCTCCAAGGAGTACCTGCCAGTTATTCTTGAATTTCTTGTCACATATAGGGTTTTAGGAGTATAAGTGCAGATATTCGTACTGATGACTGAGGACAGTATACTGAACAACATTATATCAGTATTTACTTCATTTACAGAAACATAGTTATTATGAGTACTATGATTTTAAGTTGGTTGGTACCTCCAACTAAGTGTGGCACGAGCAAGCCGTTAATGTCTATTTTCCCATGGGCAGCAGATCAGACATTCAAATAAGGAGGCATGGATGCAAGACAGACAGTCTGTACTGACAGGCGTAGTCCACATAGACGCCAGTTACGACGTGCAGGAAACATCACGTAGTAAACTATGTGATGTGTTTGCGGGAAGACTATTGGACGCAGAGAAAAAAAAAACTAATGCAGTGAAGTGGGTTCATATTGCGGTCATAGTTATCACGATATCAGTATATTAAGGAATCACAATTCCTTTCACGAACTACAGTAGCTGAATTCGCCCCAATATTTTGTCCATTCTCCTAACTTCGTTTTTCTTTATTGCAAACCAACAATGACCTTAGTATTCTTATTTCTTACACTGATCTCATGTAGCCTTCAAATTTTTCTTATAATTCCATTTTTCATGTTATTAATCTTTCCTTATCTTCCCCCAATCTAGTTTTTTTCGTTTCTACACAGATGCTGTTTTCAGTACCTTTTTTGTTGCTAACAGGAACAGAAGACGAGTGTCACCCGTTATCAGTCACAATCGATTTAAATCATAAAAGTAATCGCTGCTGTCAATGAAAGCTGACATTGCAAAGAGAATTGCATTCAATGAACATTTGCACTCAGGTACCTCGAAAAGGGGCTATTGCTCACACCGGTACGTTAGGCTACACATCTCCAATACTGGATTGTTGATAACTGGATGCTTGTAGCGAGGTTTGAAAAATCGTGATATTGTCTCTTTTGAAATAATTAAAGGCGTCAAAAGCAATGACGGCCCAATAACACATTTAACACACACTTTTTTGCCTCTGAGTTTAGCTACATAGGCAGCCCAAACTTATAGTGCTGCACGCCCGTCGAAAGGATTAATCTATGAGAACTGTAAAACAAAATTCATCGACATGATGAAGAACAATGGCTCCTTGAAATAAACGTCTATAGACAAACACACACACACACACACACACACACACACACACACACACACACACACACACACGAGCTTTACGATTATAATTGAAAATTGAATCTCAACTTTTAAGACGAATTCCACAAGCAGTTTATAAATGTATATATTCACTGTAGTCAAAAAGGAAATTCTTGATTCATATGTGCAAGTTCCGTAAGTAGCTAGTTTGATTCTCTTCTGCAAAGAAAGTAGCTGAAGTAGATGTGGTTGACGTTCTCAAACAACTTACACTCTCATTACGATGATGGTATGATGTGTTGATGGTACCAGCCATGGTTGCATTTCAAACTGGCAATGCTCCTTACAAACTTTATCTCTTTCTCTGTGCTAGTTGAGTGGCAATTCACGGTCCACTTTCCAGCACACCATTGGACATTCGGTAAATGTCAGAGGTTTTTTTTTGTACTAGGCACGATTATGTAGACCTTCGGTCTTCACTCCCTTGTTCCATTCGCTTTTGGCCACGTGTGTAACTACATCAAGGAGAGAAGCAGCTGGAATTCATCACTTTTGTATTCTATTCGTTGTTGCGTCCTTCGACAAATGACCATCTTTCTCATTCCCTACAAACCAGCGTGGCCACTGATCCTCACAACAGACATCTCCGTACACGTTCAGTGCGCATCTGATGCTGCTGCATCTATTCGTTATGGGAGACAACAACTCTATTCGCCCTTACCAACTAATATTAGTGTCCGCACCGCGAAGTGTTAGCCCGTCATTATTACGATATGGTTAGCTGCTATGTTCATGCCGCATCTTAGCGAGCTTTCAATTACTAGGAGTTCAGCCGTCTAAATTAAATTCACACATCTTTCAGTAGGTGAAGTAGTTCAATCTTTATGTGTTTAATATCTGCATAGCCACAGCCTAAGGAGTCCTTGTATTTAGATCTGACGGTATACACATGCGCGGCACATGACCATTCTTCGAGAGGGCTTTCTAAATTACTATTACACTACTGGCCATTAAAATTGCTACACCAAGACAAAATGCAGATGATAAACGGGTATTCATTGGACAAATATACTAGAACTGACATGTGATTACATTTTCACGCAATTTGGGTGCATAGATCCTGAGAAATCAGTACCCAGAACAACAACCTCTGGCCGTAATAACGGAGTTGATACGCCTGGGCATTGAGTCAAACAGAGCTTGGATGGCGTGTACAGGTACAGCTGCCCATGCAGCTTCAACACGATACCACAGTTCATCAAGAGTAGTGACTGGCGTATTATGACGAGCCAGTTGCTTGGCCACCATTGACCAGACGTTTTCAGTTGGTGAGAGATCTGGAGAATGTGCCGGCTAGGGAAGCAGCAGAATACTTTCTGTATCCAGAAAGGCCAGTACAGGACCTGCAACATGCGGTCGTTCATTATCCTGCTTAAATGTAGGGTTTCGCAGGGATCGAATGAAGGGTAGAGCCACGGGTCGTAACACATCTGAAATGTAACGTCCACTGTTCAAAGTCCCGTCAATGCGAACAAGAGGTACCCGAGATGTGTAACCAATGGCACCCCATACCGTCACGCCGTGTGACACGCCAGTATGGCCATGACGAATACACGATTCCAACGTGCGTTCACCGCGATGCCGCCAAACACGGATGCGGCCATTATGATGTTGTAAACAGAACCTGGATACACCCGAAAAAATTACGTTTTGCCATTCGTGCACCCAGATCCGTCGTTGAGTACACCATTGCAGGCGCTCCTGTCTGTGATGCAGCGTCAAGGGTAACCTCAGCCAAGGTCTCCGAGCTGATAGTCCACGCTGCTGCAAAAGTCGTCGAACTGTTCGTGCAGATAGTTGTTGTCTTGCAAACGTCCCCATCTGTTGACTCAGGGATCGAGACGTGGCTGCACGATCCGTTACAGCCATGCGGATAAGATGCTTGTCAACTCGACTGCTAGTGATACTAGGCCGTTGGGATCCAGCACGGCGTTTCGTATTACCCTCCTGAACCCACCGATTCCATATTCTGCTAACAGTCATTGGATCTCGACCAGCGCGAACAGCAATGTGACGATACGATAAACCGCAATTGCGATAGGCTACAATCCGACCTTTATCAAAGTTGGAATCGTGATGGTACGCATTTCTCCTCCTTCAAGAGCCATCACAACAACGTTTCACCAGGCAACTGCTGTTTGTGTATGAGAAATCCGTTGGAAACTTTCCTCATGTCAACACGTAGGTTTCGCCACCGGCGCCAACCTTGTGTGAATGCTCTGAAAAGCTAATCATTTGCATATCACAGCATCTTCTTCCTGTCGGTTAAATTTCGCGTCTGTAGCACGTCATCTTCGTGGTGTAGGAATTTTAATTGCCTGTAGTATATATATATATATATATATATATATATATATATATATATATATATATATATATATATCGAAGGTACTCATAAGCGCTGTGTTATATATACATATACATAAAGTTATATACATATACCTGTGAGCTGTTAGCATCGCATATATATATCGTAGGTTCTCATAAGCGATTGCAGAGTGTCTATGGAGATCCGGCGATGAGCAAAAGCACGGTGAGTCGTTGGGCGAGCCATGTGCCATCACCGAACAAGGTCACGCCTGCACAACTGGACGTCCTCGTTGTAGTTCTGACACACTCATCTACCTGTTGAGGTACTCAAAAATGTGTGCTAACTGGGCTCCTCACTGCCTAACCGAAAACCATAAAGAACAACGAAGAATAACCTGTGCGGAGTTGCTTGCGCGTTATGACGCTGATAGTGACAATTTGTGCGACGAGACATGGATTCATCACTTCGAATCGGAAGTGGCACCTTACCATCTCTCCTCCTGAGAAAAAGTTGGAAGTGGCTGCCTCAGCCACTAAAGTCATGGCGACGGTCTTCTGAGTCTCTGAAGGGGTTACTCTGTTAAATGTCCTCCCTCATGGTCCAACGATCAACTCTGAAGTGTATCATACTGTCCTCATGAAACTGGACAAACGACGTGAGCTTGTTCATCTCCATAAAAATGCCAATGAACGGATATTATTCAGAACTTTAGACTGGTGGTCACACTAATGTAACTGGAGAGTGTGTTTTTGCACCATCGCAAGAGTTTACTCAACAGCAGCTCTCGCATCCCGCACTAGAGCAGAGAACCATATCACGTCCGTGACTTCTTCTCTACAGTTCGGCAGCGCATCAGTGGAGTACTTTAGCAGCAGTGTAACGGTCGACACCGGCGGACGGAGTGTGGGATCAGTCGCAGCAGCTCGCGGTGTTAGAGGATACAACAGGCACAGAACGCCGCAGACAGGAACCGCAACGGCAATCGCGGCGCCGCCAGATAGCAGCATCGAGCAACCGACGCCGCCCGGTCATTAATCAAGCCTGGGAACGGCGGCGCTCAGTCCCAGATGGCGATGCAACCCGCCTCCCTCACTCCCTTCTCTTTCCTTTCTCTTTCCTCACACACTCCATTTTCCTTTGTTCCTTTGAGTACGTTTTTTTCTGCAGCATTTTTGTATTTGTGTTAGTCCTCCCTGTTTTTCCTTTCCTCTTGATGGTGGGAGAGAAGTGGAGTGTTTGCAATCCGAGCGTGGACTCGGAGTACAGCAATGTCAGTAGTGGCAAGGTAATTCATTTTACTGCGCGGGAACTGTCAGGGCACCGCGTTAGCCCAGAGTTAGTGACTGGTTTCCGACAGAAAGGATAACAACAGTGATGGATAAGAAACCCTGTGTATTTTTCACAATGGTATTACGTCAAAGACTGAAATAACTGGGCGGGTTGTGTTCAACGTATTGCTATCAGCTTTGTTGCATGCACTGTGGCGTGCTGACCTGACTGCCTGTAATTACGAGGGGCTTTCAATAAATAATGCAACACACTTTTTTTCTGAAACCGGGTTGGCATTATTCAGGATTCCAGTACACCATATTATTCTGCACTCTTCTGGCTACAAAACTCTATTTTTCAGCACAATCTCCGTTCGATGCGACGGGCTTATTCCACCTTGCTGGGAAAGACTGTCTGCCGCATGGTACGCCTCTAATGGTCGACATCGAGGCCAATGTATTTCTGCGTCATCCACGCTCTGCTTCTCGCGGAGTGCATTCTTCGTTCAGTCAAACAGATGGAAGTCAGAAAATGCGAGATCCGGGCTGTAGGGTGGATGATGAAGAAAAGTCCAAAGAAGTTTTGTGAGCTGCCCTGGAGTATTTCGGTCTCATCAACAGAGACGTCCAGTTTTGCATCGAGGTGCTTGATTACGATCCGTCGAACAACTAGAATGAGTTTCCACATGTTTTCCGAGCGAGGTGGTGCAGTGGTTACACACTGGACTCGCATTCGGGAAGACGACGGTTCAATCCCGCGTCCGTCCATCCTGATTCTGGATTTCTGTGATTTCCCTAAATCGCTCCAGGCAAATACCGGGATGGTTCCTTTGAAAGGGCACGGCCGACTTCCTTCCCTAGTCCGATGAGACCGATGACCTCGTTGTTTGGTCTCTTCCCCCAAACAACCCAACCCAACCCACATGTTTCCAACACTGCAGAAGTCACAGCTGCTTGCGGCCGGCTGGCATGCAGGAAATCGGATTGGTTTGTGAGACACTGTTGCGATGATGACAGGCGGCTCGCCCAACGACTCACCATGCTTTTGTTCACTACTGTGTATGTATAGACAATCTGCAAGCGCCTAAAAATATCTGCAGTTTTGTGGTTTTCAGCCTAAAGAAACTCGACAGCTCTCTGTTTCGAACGCACCTTAGTTACAAACAGCATTTTTAAGGCTACATAATATAGTGCCGCCACCGATCAGGGAAACTTTAGGGGCTGAAGTGGAAATATCGCACGATGTTCCATAACAAATTCTGCATTTTTCAACCGAAAACACACGAACAAAATATTTTGCACTAGTTATTGAGCGCCCCTCATATTTATTATTTCTGGAACGTTTGTATATTCCGTAAACTGTGATGCTTGTACAACTATCAGCACTCTAGAATATCCGATGTTTGTACAAGCAGCTGAACTCACGGTCCAGCAGTTCAGTTCTGTTCTGGCTGTACGTTGGTTTCAGTTATAAACGTGCTTTCGGTTACGATGTTGTACTTCACTGACGACGGCACCTTCGGATTGGGATTTAATTGTGGTTTCGGCGTGACAATATTATTAAATTGTGACTAAAGATTCTTCTTTGCGTCGAGAATCCGATGACAGACGTTGAGTAGAAGCGAATCCCACAGCAGAGAAATGCTAGTTCACACATATACTGCCGAGTTCCTTCGTCAGGTGAGTGGCCATGCAATGGATTGCAATTATGCTGAGAAGCTGCCTCAGATTTTGTCTTTTAGAGATTCAGAATGCAAATCTTCTCCAGGTTTCTTTAAGTATACCATATCCTGCTGAAGCCAGACATTGGTGATTAGGTCCCATATAGCTGTTCCAAATAGCCACATAAATTTTCTACGTGATTAATAAAGAGCGATTGTGAGTCCATAGAGAAGTCATAGGTGCATGAGCGTTCGTAAAACCATTAAGGTGTAACCTTGTGAAAATGAGTGCTGTCATCTTGGAAGATATGGGTATCCACAGCATGCTCATCATGAAGATGTAGAAGAGAAATCAAATCTTCATCAGCGAAAATGTTTAAAGAAACTTTCTGATTCACATCCATCACATCTGGAATCAGTAAGCCC
The DNA here is from genome assembly GCF_021461385.2 of Schistocerca piceifrons. Lineage (NCBI taxonomy): Eukaryota > Metazoa > Arthropoda > Insecta > Orthoptera > Acrididae > Schistocerca > Schistocerca piceifrons. The sequence goes on from NC_060140.1 coordinate 237,830,261, forward strand.
AAGTAATGTCATGAAATAATGTTATGAAACAGATGATAGCTTTTGTCAGCGGTGCAGGTCCACATGACTCACTGGTACCGGTCCAACACCGACCACAGTGTTCCAAAGTGACTAGTGTGCTCTTTTACGGTAAGCAATGTGTTTAAGACTATATTCGGTGAGCTTATTTGCTTGAGAATCTCAAAATTTTCTAATCCAATCGAGAAACTCATAATTTTTCGTGGAAGAGAAAGGGATATATAGTAGAAGGCAATCCTACAATAAAGAAATACTGTTTCAGACATCGACTGTAGAGCTGCATTCATCAGATCAGCGGCTAAGGAATGGAATGTAATAATGCTTAGGATTGGAAGATGAAAAAACTGGGAAAATATAGCTAGTGAGCCATCCAGTCAACTGGACCAATGGGTTCAATTCAGATAATGGTTGCAATCATGTTGGGAGATGGACCTGCTCTCGAGAGCAATTTTCTGAATTTTCGCCTTAGAACATCGCATCACCTGAACCAATTAGAACGGCTTCCCGTAGTCTTCGATTTGGTGGGAAAAATGAATTTAAAACCCACTTCTACAATTCATAAGAACACACTATATTGACACGTGTAATATTTATGTAATTTTCAATGCTTCATATCGTTGCTGAGTGTGTTACTGGTTACTAAAACTTCGATGTCTTGAGCAGTGGGATATTATGCCGGATATCAGCTTCATTCTTGCACGTTATTTCGACAACTGACTCGTTATCTTCATCAGGTCCACCTGAGACTCTTCATCGAGTCGCTAGTCCTGTATGTCGAGCATTTCTTGCTCGACATGTTTGCAGATTAAACTTTAAAATGTTGTTCCTGCTGCACTTCTCGATGTGGTGTTATGTATCACGCGACTTGTTGGACTGGCCTCAGGTAGTGTGAGGATGACTGTCCTCATGCTGCAACAAGACTGCCTTCTGGTTTCATGGAGAGTTTACCTTAGGCTGTTGCGGAGAAAATTATTCTTGCAGCAACTCAGACAAACGTGTTGTACGCCTCTGGTGTGGCTAGTGGCCCAGTTCTATGAAGAGCCGACTGCGGGGACTGCTCCGATTTTTCGTGTAATGCACGTGCACTCTCCCGGTTTCTGTCCCACAAAAGGGGACTTCCAGTGTCTTCGTGCAGCAGACGAGTTGAATATAGCCTCGGGAGGCGCAGACAGAGTTTCAGAGCTCGGTTCTGCAACTTTCTATAGCTCCGCCATGTATAAGTCAGCGGCCTTCCCTTGCACCACGACCTCTTAATCTAACAGTTGTCTGGCTAGTGTTAGGTAGAGTGTAATGCTGTGGTGCGGCAGCAGCAACGATCGGGGGGTAAACAGCGGATACAGGGCATGTAGGCACCCAAGTGCTCTATTTCTGGAGTCACGAAAATGTGGGGCCTAAGTGTGCCTTTGGTTGAAGATCACCCCGAAATATATCGCGGTTTCCGCCCACGAAATGGGACCTCCCATGGCGTTTCCAGGCGGCAGATATGGCGATAGCTTCCTTCGAGTGAACACTAATGCTTGGCTCTTGACGGCATTAAATTTAAGTCGCCGCTAAGTCGTTCATGCTCCCTTCGCGTCTCAACTGAGTTGTGGGCGACATATCGTTGTACGGAGGTTCATTTTGCAGGCGTAGAGAGTCAGCCCTGTACGCACCACCTTTGCATCAGTAGTGAACTGGGGGTACAGCAAGAGATCAAGAATCGAACCCTGCGGTACTCCTGCACGTAACTGCCGTTCAGTGGATAACCCTTCGTCTGCCCTCATATGAAACGTCCTCCCAGCAAGGTAGGATAGAAGGAGGACCACCTGTGACGTCACCATCCCATGCACAAAGAGTTTGCACCCGACGCCATTGTGCTACACGTAGTCGAAAGCCATGGAAACGTCGAGTAACACTGCTCCAGCGTAATCCCTGATTTCCAACGCTCTCATTTCCAGTTCCACAGTCTCAGCAGCTGGTGAGAGATTTAGAAGTCACTCCGAAACTCATACTATCCGTCTCCTATGTCATGCTTCACGTATAGCAAATGCCACACCTTCGAGAGGTACAGAAGCAGGCACAAGGGCCGGTAACTGGCTACCTAGCGTTGGCCCTTATCGGTTTTCAGGATAGCAACCACTTCCGCATGTTTGCAAGGGAAGGGGTAGACTCCCGTCCGAAGTAACTGATTGAAAATATCAACTAATGGCCGTCGGACCCCCGGTGGAAGATTCTTCTGCAGGTGGCTGTTGATGCCACCGCTGCCTCCTGCATTCCTAGCGTTCAGAGAACGGAGCGGAAAAGCGAATTCTTCCGCCGTGATCGGCTGTATGACGCATCTTGTGTACTGGCGGCCAGGGAGGTAGACAGTTGATCTTCAGCCTGACAGTTGTGATTCTTATCGACGATGTCGGCCACCGGCGTGAAGTTGTCCCCGAATGCGTCGGCCAGCACGCTGGAGTCGTCGCCTACCTGCAGCGGCAGAATGCGCTGCCAGCGGCGCAGGAAGCCTATGACGTCTCTCCAGACGGTGCCATCTTCAGATTTTAGCGTGGACACGAGGTCTGCCCGGTCCTGGTTCCTGTGCTTCTCTATGGCTGCCTGAATCTCCCGCATCATGCGGCTGATGCGGGGTTTCGTGTTTTGACGAGTGAGTTGTCATTGATAGAACAGCCGATGCTTCTCGGTGGTAGGTTGACTATAATGGGAAGTGCGTCAGCTTGTGGAGGACTCTGCACTCAGATTTTTGGATTGTGACCCTGTGGCAAAGTGGACAGGAAGACTAGTGCTCTCTTGAAGGAAACTGGTATGCCTGACAACTGCGATCAAGAGCGCCAGTTCCACTTAGACTCTACGGGCTGCCAAAATACACAAAGATGGCGCACCATTGCGCCCAGTTGTCAGCGGTTGGCGCAATAACGCACCCAGCAGCCAAGTATTTGAAGTTGCTCCCATGAGTGGCGAAGTGTATTCACCACATCTGCAACTAGGGGGCTTCTTGTAATGTCTCAAGCAACTACCTATCATAGAATCTCATATAATGGTCAGTTTTTATGCGGTATCCATGTTCACTATTGTGCCACTGAAAGGCTCATTGGAACTGACTGCAGAAAAATTTGACGATGCTCTATTAGACCTGTTTAGGCATATACTGACCTCAACGTATTTTCTCAGAAGGTGTAGCCATGGGCAGTCCTCCATCTGCAGTGGTTGCCAATATGTTCATGGAGAGATTTGATCAGGAATCATTAGAGGCAGCTAGATATACATGGATGCTACCTTTGTGATCTGGCGTCAGAGTAGTCTCAATGAGTTCACCATGGGACTGGAAAAGGATGGCTAGTTGCATTTTCTTGATGTACCTGTCAAAAGGAGAGTAGATGGCTCGTTTGGCCATAGTGGGTATCGCAAGCAGCTGTCACCGCTGAGTGCAGAAGAACGGAGTTCTGAAGACATTAGTCCACAGGGCACACACCTTGTTCGACCCAGAGAGTTTTCTACGGTCAGTGTTCTGCAATAATGGACACACAGCCAAACAAATTCAGAAGGCCCTTCAGCCAGCCTCTCTGCCATACGATCTAGAGGAAGAGCAAGATGAGGCCAGGACTGTGGTGTACCTGCCCCGTGCACGATTTGTTTCTGCCAGAATCAGCAGCATTATCAAGAAGTACAACATCAAGTGTGTGTTCTGCCTACCTTCCAAAATAGGAGGCCTACTGGGAAACGTGAAGACGACCCGAGACTACGAAAACCAGCAATTTACAATATACCTTGTCAATGTGGCATTTCGTACGTTGGCCAGACAATTAGAACAGTAGCCATCAGATGCAAATAACATCAGAGGCGCACCCGACTAAGACAGGGAACTTAATAAGCCATTGCTGAGCACTATCTGGAACGCAACCATTCAATGAAATATGCTGAAACAGCCGTTCAGGAAAAGACACCCAGATACTGGGACAGTGTTATAATAGAATCCGTAGAGATAAGGGTGACGCGAAACCTCATGAATCGTGACACTGGGTACCCACTCAATAGAGCCTGAGATCCTGCCCTGGAGTTACTGAAAATGCAATGGGGCCAGAAGCACATATCCAAAAAAGAAGATCCGAGGGTGTGGACCTGGGAAAGGAACCGCAGATAGAGCACCAGGAGCACCAGACTGAAGATATAACATTGCTACTAACGAGAGCGGACCGCAAAGGGAACACCTAGCACCGCACTGGACTGAAAACGGAACGCCTGCGTGCAGACAGGTACATGGTACAGCAGATGAAACACCAAAGCTCGGCTTCGCGCACTGGACCTAAGATGGAACGCCTAAGGAAGTTTCTAGTGGCAGCGGACGCAGAGAGAACACCTGGAAGCCCAACGCATCGAAAACGGAATGCCAGTGCACTGACAGGCACTCGGATCAAAGAGCTTACGCCTAAGGACGCTGCTAGCTGGAGCAGACCTCAGACGGAACGCCTGGAACGTACTATGGAGGGGGGAGAACGTAGATGTAATTACTGGACCTGTTCCACTCGACGAGCAGAGCCGAACTAGAATACCACTAAGTTAATACTACCAGCTGAAAAAGTCTATGCCCTTCTGCACCCCACCATCTCCCTCTGAGATGGAATGAAAGACCAAAAAAAAGTCTCAGATAGCATCTCACAAAGATAAAGTGTCTCGTTGTCTAAATATCGTGCAAGAACGATACTGATTTCAGCAGAATATCCGACGCCTCATGATGTCAACAGATAACCAGGAAAGTATGAAGAATGACTAAAATTTTGTCACTCACTAATAGCCAGTTATGAAATCTACTAATTGCATACTGTACAAAGAAAGAAAATGTTATTGTCATAATTTCAATTCCGCACTTTTTTCCCTTTTTTTTTTTAAGGTTTTCATTCCCTACTCGTGACTGCAGGATGGACTATGGGGGCATTTCGTTCTTTTCAGCCAAATACCGCAGGCCAAGAGTGGTGCAGAGGGAGTGCCAATTACGAAAGTTTGGGAGGGAACTTCCGGGTCCGTCATTCAACTGGCAACCAAGGCAAATATTTCTGTAATTTCGAGTGTGAGAATTTTCCTGTACAAATAGATTGGTTCATCTTCCTCTTCTTCTCCTTCTTCCACTTAAAGGAGTGTGTGTTGGCATGTACCAGAGCCAAAGGAATTTAACAAAACTTTTATCTCCATCTCTTAATCGTCGTCCTAGATCTCGTTTTCTAGTTTAGTTAAAATGTAACGCTTGCTATGACAGGCAGTCAGGTGGCATCTTTTTGATGTGGTCATATTATTTTTATTTCGTTTTTACTGTTTGGTGCCAAATCTCTTCATTACTCTTTTAACGCGTAGTTGCTGTCTTATGTCTTCAGTTCACGCACTCTCAGTGTTTAGGCTTCTGTACACGATCAAATTTATTTGTCAAATTCACTTTAGTGGATCCACAGGTTTGTCAAACAATGCCGTGTACGATCCGACTAGCTTGTGAATTTAACCTCACTTTTGTAGCTGACATGTATGCTGTATTTTGACACTAGTGCACGAATTGGTAAAAATGCAAATAAAGCATTTCTAGCATTGACGCTGGTACAGCGTTAAAAGAAGAAGAAGAAGTAAAAGAAGAAGAAAATAAGCCAGTATTCCAGGGAATGGTTGAAAATCGGAGATACAAACTCACATGAAAAACTGTTAAAGAAAATGTTACCTCGGAACATGATGACTACATCAGGATACCCCGTATTGACAATGAAACTTTTAATGACTTGCTCGGGGCTACTTCGTCCTGCAGAGATACATATTTCTTTTGTGAATCATTTTACTGGACAGGTATAAAGGACTACTAGAACATTATATATTTATGATTAAAAGATATTTTTATAGTGTGTAAGCTTAAAATATAGATAACTCTGGAAATATCTCTGTTAATTTTTTTTCTGTTGTCTAGCTACCTTCTATGGCTCACTGATAACCTCGGGGCTGAGCGTCTGTAAGCTCCAACTTTCTCTTCTTACTTCGTTTGTTATCTGTTCTCCCCCTAACCTCTATCGCACGGATGCGTGTAATTTTGTAAGTTGGTTTGGATAACAACAGTTGCCATCGAACAGATATATGTTTGGTAACTTTTCATTTTTGTGTCACTAATGCTGCATGTTATGTATTTTTAGTAGCCCAATCTTTCGACCTGTCGATGATGTTCTTTTACCTAATCAGAAATGGCTGGCTTTGACGTGATCTGTTTAGCCGCCATTACGGCCATATAGTTAAGATAACTACTGACTGTAGTAACTATATACAGCCTACTTGTACAAAGTACGATCCGCCAGTGCGAACAAGACTGGTGTATCTGAAATACCTAATTATTCTACGGGGTCAGAAAAGTTAATTAAGCCACCTACTTCTAAACCACAATATTTTGTGTTTTATTTTTCAACTGTTGATCTGGGATGTCAATGTAACATTTCGTTACACTGGTGACCGACAGCAGGGCAGTAAATGTGAAAAACATAATTGTGAAATACATGCAACGTTATTCAAACAGATTTGCAATTTAAGACTGTTTAATTTTGTATTGTAATCATATGATGTGCATGAGAACTGAACACACGAAGTTAACTGAACTAAAGCAATAAAATACAATAGAAACTCTAAAACTGGTAAAATACAGAAGAAATGAAATAGTTAATATCACGATATTGTCGTCTACAACAAAACAAGATAAAGCATTGTTTCACTCATTCGATAATAAACGGTAGTATCACCTTATGTACTAGAAAAAACCGTTTATTAGAATCCTTTTCTGTTCGCCGAACAGCAAAATGATGTAATGTTTTGGATCATAAACAAAGTGCTAAAGTTTTGCTTTTCTGTGTATAAAATTAGCTGTATAACGTCCAATGAACTTGCAGATGACATTATTATGTCGAGGAAAACGGCAACAGAATAATATGCCACAAACAGTGACAACAATTCTTAAAAACATGCTTTGACGTACAATAAATAAGATCTAAAGACCCCACTGGTGATGGCGACATTTACAAAATTACAATAACGTTTTTGCATCACTCCAGACTCACAGTTCCCATATTGCTGGGAATAGAAGAGGCTGTACAAGTTTGTATATGTTGTAACCTCCCCACAAAATGTTTCACCGCAACCTCTCAACAGAAAATATTAACATAAATAATATTCACGTTTAGTGTAACCTCAAAACAGAAAAATTCCTAAACCTTTCAACAGTAAAAAATTATAATTATGTCGTTCATATTCAGTGTAACGTCCCAACAAAAAAAATAAATTCAGTAACCTGGCGATAATACAATGTAACTAACCTCTCAATTAAATTGTCACTCACTTATAACTTTTCAATAATTGACTGTAAATTTAACCTGGTAAATTTTGGACATCAGCAGTGCTGTGTCATGGCCCTGAAAGATCATTCTGAATAAAAAAGAGAAAAATTGTTACCTCAATGAAGTCGCCGGATAACGCATATATATCTGCTCTTAAAATACTGATTTCTGGCACAGCCCTGTGCAATGCTGGCCGATAGATTTGTCATTTATGAAAGGAAGCAACTGATTTTTCTTTTGCAACAATCAGGATGATCATGGATGGGAGAAATTACTAAATTCTTTAAATTGAAATGAATGGTTGTTAAAAGTTACTTTTTATGAGAAAGATTATTATTACGAGATTTTTAAAACATTTACATGGGACTTGAGATGACATTACTACATATGCGCGAGGCATCGCTGCATCGCGACCAGCCGAGCCAACATGATACACCAGACCAGACCAGAGCAGACATAATGTTCTGTAATACTCCATACATACTACAGAAATATTTAGTAACTAGGCAATGAGTGCCAACAATTACTCAAATCGGTTGATAGACTGGTGTAATTCTCAATGATGACTAGCATAAGACTTAATGTCCCTCACCTTCTGACCTAATTCACTGAAATGTTGTATTAATGTTAAATGTTATCATTTTAGTAGTACATTAGGTATACCAAACAGTGGGACCATAATAACATCTCCATCTTTCAAGGTGGCGGACAGCATGATGTGTCAACACCACATTCTTGTAGAATCCATGCTCTTTCACCAACGTAGAATTGGTGCAAAAACCAAATATAGTGCTCCATGATCATGAGGATGGACAGGACAAACGGATATTGCAGTAATTTCTGGTAATTAGGTCAGAAGGTGAAGGACATTAAGTCTTATGCTAGTCATCATTGAGAATTACACTAGTCTATCAACCGATTTGAGTAATTGTTGGCACTCATTGCCTAGTTACTAAATATTTCTGTACTATGTATGGAGTATTACAGAACATTATTGATAAGTCATCTGATGACAGTAAATATTGGCACTCATTGGCCAGTTACAAACCATGTGTTATGCATTATTGAGAAGTGATCATTCAAAACAAGAGTTAATTAATGGCATAGCATTTACATAATTCATCTAATTAAAGTAATCATTGGCATTCATTGGCCAGTTACAAACCATTTTTATGCATTGTTCAGAAGCATCATTCAAAACAGGACCTAATGAGTGTAGCATCAAGCTACTGGTATTCATATATGACATGATGTGAGTGACATAAGACAAATTTTAAATATAAGAAACAGTGGCATTCATTGGCCAGTTACTAAACATATAACAAGTATTGAATATTACAAAACATTTTTCATCATTCAAGTGACATACAACATATTTAAAATAATTATTGGCATTCATTGGCCAGTTACAAAGTATTCATATCGTTTTATAAAACATGATTCAGTATTATTCAGAAGTCATCATTCAAGTGACATAACAAAAATATTATTTACAGAAGTTATTGGCATAGCATTTATGCATTATTACAAAACATCATTCAGTATTACTCAGGACTCATCATTCAAGTGACATAGGACATATTTAAAATGTAACACACTGTAACTATTAATCAATGTCTGTGGTTAGAAAGCATCATTCAGTATTACTCAGAACTCATCATTCAAGTGACATAGGACATATTTAAAATGTAACACACTGTAACTATTACACAAGGTCTGTGGTCCAATAATACATAGATATAATGGATTCAATACATCTGAGAAATTTGCATTACATTTAGAACTAGAAATATCTCTTAAACTAGTAGCATTATTTGGTTGTATGCTGGTAATAGCTGGGACTGGTAAAAAAAAAATTTTTTTTTAGTGGTAGCAATTCATTGCGTTGGGATCGATAATTAATTGCTGGGGCATGAAAATATTTGCTTTTGACTTATTGCTGGATATAAGGATTAGTAACATCATTCGTCATGAGTCAGTTGTAGCAAGGTTATGAAACAAGTAGAGTATATGTGATCACATTCATGAATGACACACACAAATGGGCAAAAAAATGCAAGTACTTGTACAGGTTTAATGACTAACTGCATATAGCACATTAATTTCATGAATAGCTTCTCCTAGAAAAAATACAAAATGGATTATTGAGCTGAAAGAAGAAACGCATATTATGCTGAAAAGTAGTGAACTTCGAATTAACAGGTAATGAAACGTGTACTCAATATGTATGTACTCTAGCTGTCCTTTCCAAAACATTCAGTCATTATACCATGCGACATAAGACATACTGTCAAAACGAACTGCAACAAATACTTAAATAACTACATAGCATTTCTTAACTAACAGTAAATATACAAACTTCATCATTATTCTCATCTGCAAAGAAAAACTTCATTATTCATATTACCATAACTTCATTACTATCATCACCTGCAAAGAAAAACTTCATTATTCATATTAGCATATTCTTCATATAATTATTCATCATCATTTATTATCATCTGCAAAAAAGACACTTCATTATTCATATTACCATTTACTTCATACAACTATTCATAGTATAGAGTTTCTTATTTCTAGCATATTTCATCACTAAAACTAAGATGTGTAGTTCTGTCTGACAGCCTGCATCAATCGCCTCGTATTCTGAAAGAAAAATAATTAGTTAAGACTGCTATCATACGATGTGTATAGTATATTCTTGTTAATGCTTGTTAATTCTGATCCATTTACTCTTCATGACATGGTACTGCATTTTCTTTCGTTCATTCCGAAGGTGAAATCCCCGTTTCATAGTAATCCACTGTGGTTTGTTTAATTTATTTCTTTTAAACGTTATTGCTTTCTGAAAATGATGAATAAGAAACTTCCTGGCAGATTAAAACTGTGTGCCCGACCGAGACTCGAACTCGGGACCTTTGCCTTTCGCGGGCAAGTGCTCTACCAACTGAGCTACCGAAGCACGACTCACGACCGGCACTCACAGCTTTACTTCTGCCAGTACCTCGTCTCCTACCTTCCAAACTTTACAGAAGCTCTCCTGCGAACCTTGCAGAACTAGCACTCCTGAAAGAAAGGATATTGCGGAGACATGGCTTAGCCACAGCCTGGGGGATGTTTCCAGCTGTGAGTGCCGGTCGTGAGTCGTGCTTCGGTAGCTCAGTTGGTAGAGCACTTGCCCGCGAAAGGCAAAGGTCCCGAGTTCGAGTCTCGGTCGGGCACACAGTTTTAATCTGCCAGGAAGTTTCATATCAGCGCACACTCCGCTGCAGAGTGAAATCTCATTCTGGAAATGATGAATAAGGATTAACATCTTGCATTTAAATCATATACTCATTAAATAAAAACTAGTTTCTAGTGATATAATTAAGCATACAGCATAGCATGACAGAAAACGTATTGTCAAAAACATAGACAGTTTTCAAGTGCAAAAAAAAAAAATTGTACACAGAGTATCATAATGTAGTAGCAAAAAAAAAAAAAAAAGTAAAATAGTCAAGATATTGAGATCTCATAAGGAAAAATGTCAAATCAACTGGTGTTTGTTACATCTTAAGCATTTCATAGTGCATACAGAGAAAAATTCTACTACCGATAGGAAAACAATCATACATACACAAAAAATCGAAAAATGTGCACGGTCTGATATGTAACGACAAGAAAAGCGACCTGCTAACCTTACCTTGCCGGGCACTTGCCACTAAAAAATATGACAATCATCAGTAAGTATTCATATAAATATAATTGCATAAGTGGTCATATAAAAACCAGGAAATGGCATTACAGTGTGATAAATCATAAAGTATGTTCATTCAATAAAGGGTTTAATATTGGAGACATGGTGATTGCCCTTGCTTTTTCTGGTTCTCAAAGTTTCGACGTGTACTACATTGGGGTGAGGAATGCTGCGAATTCGATATGGACCTGCGTATAAAAGCTCAAATTTACTACATCTACTCTTTCCTCTGTTGGATAAATAATGTGCGCGTACTAGTATCTTCTGTCCAATGTGAAAGTCACGGCGTGTACAACCCTGTTTTTGTTGTCTTCGTCGGCGCTCTGCGGCACGTTTGATGTTGTTGAGTGCAATGTCAATTATTTCATGGTGTCGTAGTCGACGAGAGGTAGGAAAGGATAGTAACTCTTTAATTTTGTTAGGTGGTTCAACATTTTTCAGTGTAACAGTCGGAGATAGCACAGTAGATTCATTTCGTATGGAGTTAATTATATCCTGGAATGAGAGTATGTGTGTGTCCCAATCAATATGTTTTTGTGGCAGTATATTCTACATAGTTTACCAATTTCTTTCATTAGACGTTCACAAAGGTTCGAAGAAGCGTGGTACCTGGATATATAGATCGGAGAAATGTTTCTTGCTCGTAACATACGTGTCCATACAGCAGATCGAAACTGTGGTCCATTGTCGGAAATTACTTTCAATACATGCCCTACATGAAATAGAAAATGTTTTATAAATGCATTCGAAATCGATTTAGCAGTAGCTTTGCGTAACGGAGTGAAGGTTACAAATTTTGAAGTGAGTTCAACAGCGACAAAGATGTAGCAAAAACCTCTATTAGTTCTGGGAATCGGACTAAAAATGTCTACAGCGGTCATGTGTCTCAATTTAACAGGTACAATGGGATGTAACGGAGGAATATGTGAAGTCGTGTCTGACTTAGCTTTCTGGAGATTTTACATGACGCTAAAACTCGTCGAATACGTTTCTCCATGTTGGCAAAATAACAGTTCTATCTCAGTATAAGAAAACATTTTCTGGCTCCATAATGTGCGTAACTTAAATGAGAATACCAAATTAATTTGTTAACAAGCTCGTCAGGAATACATAATAACCAGTTGTTGCTGTCAGGGTGAGAGCGGCTAAATATAATGTTATTGTGTACAGTATAATGGTTTCTGATGGTAACATTATTCCTATCTTGCCAAAGGTGTTTAATTTCTTTCCATACGTTGTCTTTGCTCTGCTCTTGTGCTATATCTCGTAATGATGCCGAAATAAAATTTTTGAATGCAACTTGTTGAATATACATGACGCTAGAATTTGCTTGCAGAAGTTGGTTGCGGTGTCTTGCTGATTGTTGCTGAGAGAACGGGATAGTGCGTCTGCTACAATATTTTGTGTACCGGGAATGTGAACAATTGTAAAATTAAATTCCTGTAAATAAAGTTTCCATCTGCTTAACCTGTCATGTGTAAATTTTGCTGAAAGTAAAAACTGTATCGCTCTATGATCTGTGTAAACGGTCGTATGTCTTCCATAAAGAAAACGCCTGAATCTCGTAACTGCCCATACAACACATAATATTTCAAGTTCTGTAACAGAATAATTGCGTTCAGCCGGTGACAGAATGCGACTCGCAAAGGCGATATTTTTAATTACTGTATTACCGTCTTCTTCAATTTCCTGAAAAATATGTACGCCTAAAGCTGTGTTAGAACTGTCGGTGGCAATGGAAAAATTTCTAGTAAGATCTGGGTGTGATAAAAGTGGTGCATTCAACAAAGCTTGTTTCAGATTGACAAATTCAGGATGTGCTTGTCTATCCCACGAACAAATAGTGTTTTTACCTGTCACTTGACATAATCCAGGGATGTCTAAAGCAGAGTAATGAATAAATTCACGGAAAAAGTTAATTAATCCCAGAAAGCTGCGTAATTGTTTCTTCGTCGTAGGAACAGTAATGTCACGTAAAGCTTGAAGTTTTTCCGGGTCAGGCGCAATGCCTTCTGCTGAAATTACATGTCCAAGAAATTTTATAGAAGTTTTGCCAAAGTGCGATTTGCTAAGATTAACTGTGAGTCCTTGTGCACAAAAAGTTTGTAACAGTTGTTCAAGAATCAGATTGTGTTCAGACCAGTTAGCTTCTGCAATAAGAATGTCGTCTACATACGTTGTGATTCTGTCTTTTAATTCTGTCGGAAGTATAGTATTCAAACCGCGAATAAATGCTGCTGAAGAAATAGTTAAACCGAACGGTAATTTACAAAATTCATAACAGTCACCAAAACGGAGAAAAGCTATGTACTTTCTGCGGTTCGGATGGAGCTGAATTTGCCAAAATCCCGATTTCAAATCTAACGTGGAATAAATAGCAGTACCATGAAATTTCTGTAGAAGTTCTTCTAGTGTCTGTGGGCGATCTGTTTCATTAATAATAATGTCAATTACGTGACGCGAATCAAGTACGAGGCGAAGTGAACCATCCTTTTTCTTAACAATATGGAGCAGGTTTATGTACGGACTAACTGCCGGTTCAATAATTCCTTGGTCAAGCATAGCTTGCAATTCTTTCTTAACTTGATCTCTGTGAATGTATGGAATAGTATAGTGTTTGGGTTTAAACGTGTCGTGCTGTTTAACTTGAAATTCATACATAAAACCGGACATAGTACCAGAGATGTTGTCAAAAACTGGAGCTTGCTGTAAAAGCATTTTGCGTAGTTGCGTGCGTTCGTCGTCTGTATTTGCACTGCTCTGTTTAACTTTATCAGAAATCATCTGTATATCGTCATAGTCGGCTTCGTCTGGAGTATTATAGCTGTGTACGTACGTATCTGTGAACAATGTGGAATGACAGTCTATGTTACGTGATGCAGAAATGACCTCTGTACGATTAATTGTTTGTTCTTCTACAGATAAAGAGTGCTGAAATTCTAAAACCAGTTGTACATTTTCATCCTTTAACATTAAATAGGAATTTTGAAAGTCAATAATTGCGTCGTGTTGTACCAGAAAATTCGTACCTAAAATAACGTCTGTTGTCAATAAAGGAACAATCCAAAAATTTGAGTGGAACGTATGACCTGCAATACAAAATGATAAGTGTGTCTGTAACTTTACATCTACTCCTTTACTAGATACTGCACCTTTTACCTTAGTTTTGCCTAATGGTAACGTAGGATAGATATTCTCTTTGTTACATTCGTTGAAAGTTTTTTCATGCAAAAGTGTGTCTCGGATGTCGTCAAAAGTAATAACATTTTCGTGAACATGATTCTCTGTGTCAAAAGTATTGCTTGCGTTGCTGGAAGATGCAACCTGTACTGTATCTAGTCAAATTCTTTCTGACGTGCTGTTATTTGCGGGAGGATGCAGTGGCATTTAGACTATTTGTACTGTTCTGTTATTTCTTCCTGACGTATTACGTTCGGGATGATATCTACTGTCTGGTTCATTCATGATAATCTGTTGTTGCGGATGATTCTGCTGCTGGTAAGACCAACTGTTATTAAATGTACGCTGAAAATTGTGCTCATTACTTTTACGTCTGTCATAATAATCATTGCTATACGGCGCGTTGCGATAGGAATTGAAATGATGTGTCTTCTGTACGTGCTCATTTCCTTATTGCTGTGCGTTGCTATTTGGTGTGGCCGACGCTACACGTGTAGGCGGCGAAACATTAAAGCTTCGTTGACCTTGCAGACTACATTGTTGGTTAGGTATGCTAACCGGCTGGCTTTGATGCTGTTGCGGGGAAAACCCTCTACTGTTGCCAAAAATGCGTCTGCGATAGCTGAAAATTTTGTACATACTGATGATTAAAATTTTGTTTGTTCTTAAAAATACGCTGGTAGTTCCTGTCATTTCGGGAGTCTCTAATGAAAACTGTCACTTTCAGTAAAACTTCTCATATCAGGTTTTCCTTACTTATTCTTAATCCTAGTTAGATGGATAGTTGAAGAGCTGTTTTTATAGATATAAAGGATAGTAAAAGAGAAGGCAGCAGTGCAGAAAACTAAAGATGAAATAGCACTACTACGGCTTGGGGCCCTGTGCACGCTACAGCACATATTCATCGAAGTGTAATGAATCCACTGAAGCGACTTACGCGCTGCTAATAAATTTTAGTTTCTGAATTACAGGCAATACCGGTGAAAATTCAAAAGCAAACTGTTGTATCCAGGCCAATTCTAGTTTCTGCATTACAGGCCAAGCTGATGAAAATACAAAAGCAAATTGTCGTATCCAGTCCAAAGGCTGTATTTGTGTTCTGTCACTTTTAAATACCTTAAATTTTTTTACGGATAAAAATTGCTTGTAATCAAAATTATCGTCTCTGAATATCTGAACAGGTTCAGGATTGTATGCTAATCAGTTTGTCTGTGACTGTTCAGAATCTGAGTCACGTACTCTCTGTAAATTACCTAAATTACACTGGCTGTGTGAGTCTGACAAATGTTCAGAGAGTGGTGTATGCTGTGATGTGTTAAAGGCTGAAATATTTTTCATCTCCGTCACTTCTTGCTGTAAAGATGACAATTTTCTACGTAATGTATTATTGGACGAACCTATCTCACTGATCGTCTGTAAATTTTGGAATTCGGGTGTTTGATTAAGCGAAACTGGTGACGTATCGTCTGATTTGGTGTCGCTATTATTTTCGATAACATCAACACGACTGGCCAATTCATAATATTTTTCAGTCAGTGCTTTCACCTGGTCATCGTTTTTAGTATCCCAAGCATTAATTTGTTTTTGTATTTTACGTGTGGTTTTGTTCAATTTTTTAACGTCTGCTTTGATGGCATCGGAATCCTGTATTACTTCCAACTTTTCAAGTCTGTTGGTCATTGTCTGAAAGTCTGATGTGTGTGTGTCTGTTTTTGTTTTAAGATCGGAGATTTCATCATGCAATTCGGTGTTCAACTGTTTGATTTCGTCTGATACTGTAGCAATATTGTTGTCTACGTATGTTTTTGCTTTCGTAAACAATTTACGCTTATCTTCCTGTCTCTGTGCAGTAATTGTTTCCATGACTTGTTGCTTTACTTTATTCTGTTCCTGTATAAATTTACGCTAACGCGTTTCACTGTTTTGTAGGTGGTGATTAAAACGTTCGTCAATTTGGCTGTTCTGTTGGTCAAATTTCGTGTCTACTTTCGCATCCAGTGTGCGTGAAAGTTCTGATGACATTAATTTAAACTCGTCGCGTAACTGTGTTGCGTTTTCAGAACCTTTTTTAGCGACTGCACTAATTTCATCTCTAAGTAATTTCGTTGTAGCTGCTTGCGTATTCCTTAAGTCTTGTGCAATCTAATTTCTTCGCTACTGTTCCTAGCACAAGTCTCAATTTCCTCACGTAATTGTTCTTTAGTATCATGACATTGCACGGCAACAGCTGCAATCTGTTCAGTAAGCTGTTTGAAATTGTTGTCTTGTTTTTCATTCAACTGTTTGGAATTGTTGTCTAGTTTTTCATTAAGTTGTTTGTTCGATTGATTAAGGTCGTCCTGTTTTTCATTCAACTATTTGAAATTTTCATTAAGTTGTTGTTTGAAATTTTCATTAAGTTGTAGCAATAATGCCATAACTTGATCCATGCCAATATTACCTACTCTATTCACTGTGCTGTTTAATAGCGTACCTGCAATTGTCACGTTTTGCGTAACCATTTGGTCATTTTCTGATTCTTGAAAAGGTTCGCCAATTGGATGTACACTATTGGTCACTACATCGGAATTAAACAAATCTGACATATTTTGAGTACATTGTTCACCTTCGTTAGAAACAATTATCTGTTCGCTACGTAAATTTTGCAAATTAGGTGCGTCAAACTGGGCAGCGTTCATTGTAACGGAACGTGCCGCGTCATCAATTGTTACATTTACGGTGGACATAATTGAATTTATTTGTTCATCATTAGGATCAAAATCATCACCAGCAATCGGCTCGCACTGATTATGTGTAATTAGGGGATTATCACTATTACACTGAGTGTCGCAAGTATTATCGGTCAAATTATTCGAGTCGGCTATTTCACTCATTGCACATCGCGATGTACTGTTAACAGTTTTTCGCGGCATTTTCTCAGATCAAAATTAAGCACAAATTCAAACACAGACAAAGCAAAATTGGAACAAATACAATTACAACAAAGAGCAATAAATTGCCGATGTTCTGTGAAAGAAAGAGTGACAAATTAGTAAATGCGTTGCGCCAGATGCAAACAACATTTAAGTAAATAAGAGCAGATATATGACTACTTCTCAGAAATTCACAAAGAAATACGATCCTGGCAGGGTCGTCAAGTGTAACCTCCCCACAAAATATTTCACCGCAACCTCTCAACAGAAAATATTAATATAAATAATATTCATGTTTAGTGTAACCTCAAAACAGAAAAATTCCTAAACCTCTCAACAGTAAAAAATTATAATTATGTCATTCATATTCAGTGTAACGTCCCAACAAAAAAGTTAAATACAGTAACCTGGTGATAATACAATGTAAATAACCTCTCAATCAAATTGTCACTCACTTATAACTTTTCAATAATTGACTGTGAATTTAACCTGGTAAATTTTTGACGTCAGCAGTGCTGCGTCATGGCCCTGAAAGATCATTCTGAATAAAAAAGAGAAAAATTGTTACCTCAATGAAGTCGCCGGATAACGCATATGTATCTGCTCTTAAAATAATGTTTTCTGCCACAGCCCTGTGCAATGCTGGCCGATAGATTTGTCATTTATGAAAGGAAGCAACTGATTTTTCTTTTTCAACAATCGGGATGATCATGGATGGGAGAAATTACTAAATTCTTTAAATTGAAATGAATGGTTGTTAAAAGTTACTATTTATGAGAAAGATTATTATTACGAGATTTTTAAAACATTTACATGGGACTTGAGATGACATTACCACATATGCGCGAGGCTGCTTTTATCTTATACAATAATACTCAGGATCCGGCATCGCTTCACCGCGACCGGCCCAGCCAACACGATACACCATACCAGACCAGAGCAGACTGCAGACTAGCAACAACTTACTGCTACAGCTACACAGTTCGTACTGCAGTCAACACTGCTCTCTGGTCAGAGGTTCTCCTACACCTTGCATATAGCAGGCAGCGCATGAGCAGTATATCGAAATTACATCTGCTCGGACCTCTTACAATGTGGTACTGTAGCAACTACTCCAACGATTATTCTAAGTGACCGTGGAACTAAGGTTAACGTTATATCCCGAACATTATTTAGTGAAATCAGTAATGTTCAAAGATTACCTACATCCACTGTATAAAGTTGCAGAATAAATCAAAATCTTTCCAAGTGTAACCGCAGGTAGACTTGAATGAAGGAAATATGATGATCGATTATAATTATCTTTTGGTAAAGGAATTAATAAAAAAGTGTATTTTTGGTACTGAGTTTCTTTAACACAGAAATATAAACATTGATCTTCAATTGGGAAACCGTGGCCTGTAGATAGAAGAGACGGATTGTGCTGTCGACTGGGTTAGGATAAGCAGACACCTTGGCAAGTTTTGTCGAAATATATGGAAAAAGGTTATCCCAAATAAATATTGGGTGATCAAAAAGTCAGTATAAATTTGAAAACTGAATAAATCACAGAATAATGTAGATAGAGAGGTTCAAATTGACACACATGCTTGCAATGACACGAGGTTTTATTAGAACCAAAAAAATACAAACGTTCACAAGATGTCCGACAGATGGCGCTTCATCTGATCAGAATAGCAATAATTAGCATAACAATGTAAGACAAAGCAAAGATGATGCTCTTTACAGGAAATGCTCAATATGTCCACCATCATTCTTCAACAATAGCTGTAGTCGAGGAATAATGTTGTGAACAGCACCGTGAAGCATGTCCGGAGTTATGGAGAGGCATTGGCGTCGGATGTTGTCTTTCAGCATCCCTTGAGACGTCGGCCGATCGCGATATACTTGCGACTTCAGGTAACCCCAAAGCCAATAATCGCACAGACTGAGGTCTGGGGACCTGGGAGGCCAAGCATGACTAAAGTGGCGGCTGAGCACACGATCATCACCAAACGACGCGCGCAAGAGATCTTTCACGCCTCTAGCAAGTTTTTTTTTTTTTGTTCTAATAAAACCCTATGTCATTCCAAGCATGTGTGTCAATTTTTACCTCTCTATCTACATTATTCCGTGGTTTATTAAGTTTTCATATTTATACTGACTTTTTGATCACCCGGTAGTTGCTCATAAGTAATCTGGTACCAAGTGCCACGGGTTTCGAATCTGCGCCAGACGGCATGGACCACAATTACCATTAGAGACCTCTGCAGCCGTTGCGCTGTAAGCCGTGGCTGCGTGCATCCCTGACCTGCATATAACGTGAGGGCGCCATGGTGCAGCATGTGGTCTCAGCAGCTAATAGCGACGAACTCTGTCCTCCATTTAACTGCCTGACTCTCACTCAGCGTGGACGCCGATGACACTGCCTTCCTTGCCCTTGCCCCCACCCTGCAGCGTTCCCAACACCTTCTCCAATCCCATCTTGACCGGTTCACCGCTTGGTGCAACCAATGGTTGCTTAAGGTCAATCCTGCCAAATCCCAGGCGATCATAGTAGGCAAAACCACTCCTACCTTCCACCTCCTCGACTTCTGCATCACCAACTATGGCCGTCCTATCGCACTCACCCCCACCCTTAAGTACCTAGGTGTCACCCATGACCGTCGCCTCTCCTGGACCCCCGACCTCTGGACAATCCAAGCCAAGGCACGCTCCCGCCTCTGTCTCCTCAAACTCCTCTCTGGCCGAATTTGGGGTCTGGACCCCTCTACCATCCTCCATACCTATTAATCCCTCATTCGCCCTATCCTTTGCTATGCCCACACTGCCTGGATCTCCGCTCCCCCTACCTTCTACACATCCCTTCGGAGCCTGGAATGCCATGCTCTTCACCTCGCCTATCGCATCCGTCTCCCCCACGCGGATCCTGTACGGTCTAATTCCCTTCCCCCACCTCCTCCTTTTCCTCGAACGGATATGGATACTCTACACCTCCCGCAAACTCAATCCTCCTCAGCCACTGGTCTCTCCCATCCTCTCCCATCCCCGCCTGCTGCCGCGCCTATATTCCCACATCCCACCAGGTCTTCATCTCTCCACCCTCCTTATCCTCTCCCAAGGTGGCTTCCGCCAGCTCCCCCTCCCTGATGATGTCCTCCTCCCCTCCATCTACCCCTCCTATCAACTTTGATCCTCCCCTCCCACTTCCTGTGTCTTTTCCTTTGGGCACCCTCCCTCTTTTCTCTCTCCTTTTCCCCCCATCCCCCTTCCTCCACCCATCTTCCCCCGGGCTTCCCCTCCCCCTTCCTCCCTCCCCGCAATCTCCCCTGCCCGTTGCATCTCTGCTCTCCCCTCTCCCACCCCCCCTCCTCCTCTCTTGGCAGATCCCCAGACTCATACACGCTCAGTGGACATTCGCGCACTGGAGATCATCACCATCAGTGTCTAGTGTGAGTGCCTTCGTGTTTGCGTTTAGTGTTCTTCCGCCGTCACGCCACCACTGTGAAACGTCCCCTTTGAACAATTCTACATGACTGTGCTAAAACTGACACACAATATTTTGTTAGCGCAACGCAATCTGACTTTCAAAATTCTCTACAAAAGAATGGCCCTGACTAACATTAAACTATACCTTTCACAAATCACTTACCTCACAAAAATCTTCGCTGCTCAAGCTACTGCAATACAGCGAGCGCCACTACTGCCAGCTAAATAAAAGATTCAAACTATGGAAGGCACTAACTACTGATAGGGATAGTTAGCAAATGAAAGATATTAATAGAGAACAAACAATGTATTTACCTTAATATCATCACAAGTCATAATATATATATCAGTTCATGACAAATTACAAACCTCCGCCATCTCTCTCCCCACATCCACCACTGCTGGCGGCTCACCTCCAACTGCGCAACGCTACGTGCTGTTCACAGCCAGCTGCCTAACAGTACAATGGCGAGTATTACAACAATGTAAAGCAGCCACAGACTGCACACAGCACAGTCAGTGATTTTCATACAGAGGTGGCGTTACCAATAAAAAACCTAAACAGCCTACTTACATAGAGAAAACATAAACAGCCTACTTACAGAGAAAACATAAACAGCCTACTTACATAGAGAAAACATAAACAGCCTACTTACATAGAGAAAACATAAACAGCCTACTTACATAGAGAAAACATAAACAGCCTACTTACAGAGAAAACATAAACAGCCTACTTACATAGCCCCCATGCTCCCCACAAAAATTTTTACAAATTGGTTTGGGCAGTGCCCAATACAGATTTGAAAAAAATTTTTCATAATTACAATAACAAAGATATCAAATGCACACACTTATTGATACAACGTTGGTCAAAAGCTAAAATTTTGTCACAGTCCATAAAGACAGTCCTGATCATTCATTACGGTGAAATATAGTGTTTTTCTCAAAGTCTGAGCAGTAGAAGAAAATGCACACAGAAGTAGTGGATTTCCATGCAGTCTTGAAGAAGTACTGTTGTCCTTCCAACTGAAAGACAGTGCTGACTCTTGACATGCAGACAGGTAATGCTCCACAACAGAGCAAACCCACAGCAGAGTCATTCGACGTTTTGAAGAATATTGGTAGGTAGGTCATCACAGAGCGGACCCACTGTAGTCCTGGTAGAGAGTATGGTATTGGTGGGCCACCAGAGGTGCAGACCCACTGCAGTCCTTGTAGAAATAATGGTATTGATGGATCATCAAAGATGTAGACCCACTGTAGTCCTTGAAGAGATGGCCAGCAGCCATCTGTTGTGACTGTGCAGGTGCACAATCACCATTGAAGAGTCTTGCGGATAATATAGCAAGTCCATAAACCACCACTTGTGCACTCACAAAGTTTTTGAAATTGTCCTTAGAACCAGCAATGCTGTTATCCAGTCCCTTGCTGAGTTATTAACACACGTGCAAACACTAACAGTCCCTACTTCTCACATATTGTCCACATACTATGACCAACAGAAACGTGTGCAGTGAAATGTAACTAACAAGTTAATAATGTCATGAACTGGTGACAATTACAATTTTATAACATAAGAATACAATTACAAAGGTACAAAATACATCATTAAAAGCATAATAATACAGATAACATTTGTAGTACAGGCTTTACAAAAGAATAGAAATAAACATATACATCAGTGTTACAAAAATAGTGACATAAGTACATACATAAAATAATGAGAATAGTTTTCGAAACATTAATTTCACACATGAACATTGAAACAGAACAGAATTGTAAACAACTTTACAAAGAAAATAACATATTATTAATGCAACTTATATTTGAGGATAACAGTATTCCTCCTCATAGTGAATATAGCTTAGTATTAGAAGAGAAAAAAAATTCTATGAAACAGTACACAGAGACAGGAAGAAAACAAATACTCAAGGGTACACAAACACATAGTGGGATAACACCAATAGGAAAGGACAGGGTTCGTTTTCAGTGTAACATTTGGTACTGCAGTCCAACCCAAAACTTCATATATCTTTCCTCTTATTTCATCCTCTGTTTCCACCAAAAAAAATTCTATCTAAGCATGCTTTCTGTATTTATATGTTCACACATTTCTTACCTCAACATTTATTTCCAAGAAAATCCTACCTAAACCTGTTTTCTCAATGCATTTCTTCCAATTCATCGCAACTCATTCTCTTAGAGGCTACCCCCTCTTAAGCTAACTTAAATCTACTGAGCTCAGATGCTAAACTAAGGGACGAGGCAATGCAGCATCACATAACAATTAATATAAACAGCAATTACCAAAAAATTGGAAAATTGCAAAGCAAGCTACCGTAAATCTAAATTAACAGATAAAATGCAAAATTACAACTAATATGAGCCAATGTGCAGCAACATGAAAAATCAATGAGTAGTAAAATTGGCTTAGCAGAGTAACACAAATTAAAGTTCAGTAGCACTATGTCTGGCAAACAGCAGCTTATATCTAAACATGACATAGCTCAAGAAGAAAAAATATTACAGTAAAAACAACAATGCAGATAAGGGAAATGTATATTCACATCTTAATGTCTATGTAATTAAAGTGGTGCACCACAAGAAGTTATTCTACCAAAAAGTTACCAATTACTTGAAAAGAAAATTATGAATGCAGTTACTAGTTCCTTCTTATTGTTCTTTCCTTTCCAAGTGCTCCTTTTTTAAAGAATGTGGATCATAAAATAATTATTTAATAGATCTGTTGACAGAAAGTGTTCACATTAGCAAATGCATTTTATTTTATAAAAGCAATGCTGCAACACAGCTGGAAAACAGATGTCAAATGAAATAAGCAACTATGAAAAGCAAAGCATAAAAATATCATTCAATAGTCATGTGGCATTTCGTAAGTTAGTAGAAATTCTCTCAACTCTCATAGAAAGACGCTTGTCATAATCAGGTGTGCAGATGTAAAAATATTTCTTGTCATTTTATTAGGCATTTCAGTAAATATCGTAAATTAAGAGCTAGTGTAATCATATGTTTTCAAGTTCGACCGTGTCGTTTTTGCGATGCTTTCTCTAAAGGAATGACAATGGCCAGGATAATGGCCTTCCCTTTCTTTTTTTTTCTTTCTTCCTGTGCTCTGAAAGGCACGCGCTAATGACTTTTTCTCCAGGCGTCTGACACAGCTGGGTGCCCGCGACGCATTACGTGCAGGTGGTCACTTAACTTTCGTACGGAAATATTTACGACAGCAATTTTCGCTAAAATGACGGTCTCACATAAAAATACTTCACAGGTCAAGAATTAGCGTTGCAAATCTGTAGAAACAAAATCCTATGAATATAACAGTGTCCAAAAAATGTCCAGTGGCATTGTGATACATTCACACATGATTCACACATGTCATAACTCTTAAAGTACGATTCTTGGTTTCCAACATCCTTTTCATAAATCAGAGTCCCTAAACACTACTCATTATTCCTTACCTCATTATACATATACATATTCGTCGACACTTCTTCAATATTTCATCGTGAGAAATACGTAGCATAATAAACATTCCTCAACAACATAATACACATCGTCGTCGTAATAATAACATCATAACACTTCAGTCAAATCTCAAAATCGTCGTAACTTCCTCCAATAATTAAAAAAATTCTCTGCTCATGTCAAAAGTGTCATCTGCCTCAAACGTACTTTAAAAATCATAATCCCTTTACCAAATACATCATTCAAAGCTCTCATAGTATCACAATGGTTCCAAAAAAATATGAACAGTTTACAATGCACAGACAAAATACAGTTTCATAAGTGTGAAGTTATCCAGCTGTGTAATTACGTAAACATCTGTCACTGACGTAGTAAAAAAATGTTTATCTCTCAGTTAAATGATCAGATAGCTGTGTAATTTGTGTGTTAGAGAAATATGGTACCGATGTGTAAAGTTGTATAAGCAAATACCATATTAGCTAGGGTTCCTTGTGGTTGCCACACACATGGTACACAAAGTAGGCGTGTACCCCCCTGAGGATAAATGTAATTATGCCCTCAGGTGTTACAAATTACAGCAATGGAATGAAATGTATCACGGAAAACTTTCTTTGTAATTAAAAAATCTTTAAAAATAAATGTTTCAAGTACAAAATTAATCACTCAAATACGTGTACTGTAGCGCTAAATGTGCGTCTTGTTGCAACATAATCTGTGTGGAAGTGTCGTAGTTATCGTCCTCCGAAAGCTAAGTTCTGCAGAAGCCAATGTACTTACCTCATGATAAACAAAAGTGAAATGCTTTGCGTATAGATATCATACTTATTACGCTTATTGCCGTGATGAAGAAAGTACTGTGCTGTAACGTATTGTTGTGCTACAGAAAAGGCTGTCTCCTTGTAGCTATACCATAAAAGTTACTACTAAAACATGTTTTACTTTCCAGAATAATACAGAAAAACTGTGCAGATATAAAACAGAAACACCGCAAAATCAACATTGTACATTGTCACTCATTAGTAGCGTCGTGATAAAAATCGTGTAGCTATCACATAAACTAACCACTGTGTCGTCTGGTATCTCACAGAAAGTACTTTAAATCCAGAATATATTTTCAAGTAAACCAAAATGTTGCATTAAAATCTCATTAGCAGTACCAGATATAATGTTATTTTTCTCGGAGCCAGCCGGCGCACGTGTATGCCTGCGGTGCGAGTCATTGTCTGTCTCTTTGTTGCCGCACGTCGTTACTGGGATTAGGAGGCCTAACTTCCACAAATTCGCCTTGCCGAGAGGGCCCAGCTCTGTTTAAAGCTCGCCAGTTCTGATGGAATTCAGGTCTGTCGTTTTGTCGGTAGTTTACACAGTTTCTTTCGTGTCGGTCACGTGGTGGAGAATTTCTCCCTGAATCGTAACTGCGCGCTGAACTGTTGCGTCTGAAATTATTCTGTCTCCCCTGGTAATAATTGTTTTGGTTCCCATATTGTCTGTTTCTCTGATTGTCTCTGTGATAGTCATTACCACGGAGAGGTGATCTTTCCCTGTGGCAGAAGGAATAGGCCTAGAACTAAGTCTGACAGTTTTGTGGTGAATGTCAAAAATAAGTTTGACCTGTTGCTTCAGTTAGAAACTGATGAGCCTCAAGCAGAGGTAGGTGTAGACAGGACACAACAAACTTTCAATAGGAAATTGAAAAAGAATGTAGGAAAGTCATCGAAAAGGAAGAAAGTTTTGCCAACGGTTGTCATACGGGTGGTGTCTGTTTTGGTCACGATATGTGTTGTGAGAATAGCCTTGTCGTGTCCAGTTATTATTTCTTTCATCGTGGAATTGTGACAGATGTGACCTGTAATTGTTGTGCTCCTGTTTCCGCGTTCCCCAATTGTCAGTGTCAATTTCCAATTCTTGTAACAGACCCTGAAATGCTTCAATGTCATCTTTGCAACGTCCTGCTAAAATAATATGTCGTAAATGTTCAGGCAATTTGAGTAAGCAAATGCGGATGAGTTCTGAGGGGCTGTATGGGTTTGAAAGATATTGATTCTTATGCAACATGTCTTCAAAATATTTGACAAGACTGGAAAATTCAGATTGTTCAAAGTGTTTCATCATCATGATGCTATGTTTTACACGGTCTTGTGTAGCTTGAGACCAATATGCTGAGAGGAAGGCATGGTAAAACTCTCCTTCACTGTGGCAATCGTGAATTACCGATCGCATTCTTACAGCTGGTTCATTCTCTAAGTAGCCACACATAAATTCTAATCTGTGTTCCAACGACCAGTTGGGAGGAAAACAATGAGAGAATTGATGGAGCCATGCTTGTGGATGAATGTCGTTGGCAGAATTCTTAAACGTTTTGAATTTACGTGTAGTAATGAACAGCTTATAGTCAAAATCATCGTGTCGGCGAGTAGCATCTCGGTCATAGTTACGTCGTGTCGGCGATTCCATCTCAAAATTCGGTTTACCTTGCCAATTTCTTTCATAATTACCGAAATGCCCTGTGTTATTATTTTGTGGCTTTTGCATATTTCTAAGTTCCTCTTCCCGTGTTGGAGCGCGAGTGTCTTCTGAAATACGTAATTCTTGTATTACCTGTGTCAGCTGATCTTGTACTTCCCGGATTTCTCTTTGGTGTTGCGTATCAATTTGATTCAGATTTTGTTTCAGTTTCCTAATTTGTTCGCTCTGTTCTGTGTCATTAAAGACTACCGGTTTTGCGTCATTCAGATTATCATCTACCTTCGTAGATAAATTATTTAGCTGATCCGAAAGTTCAACTAC
Organism: Schistocerca piceifrons; assembly: GCF_021461385.2. NCBI lineage: Eukaryota > Metazoa > Arthropoda > Insecta > Orthoptera > Acrididae > Schistocerca > Schistocerca piceifrons. Next base: position 237,857,170 of record NC_060140.1, read on the forward strand.
TTTCTCTGATAATGAACACATTTCCTCAGTGTGTTTTTCTGAACCAAGTTTCAGAGTGTCCATTTGTGTTGAAATCGAATCTACTGTGTCCTTTAAGTTTTCTTGACTTTTTGCAAGTTGCGTAACCGAATCGGTAGATGCAACTGCGTCAATTTTAGCTTGCAAGGTGTTGTGATTTTCATGAACAATAGTTTGCAGTTCTTTTATGGCTGCTTCGTGATTCTGTAACGCATTTTCATGACGCGAAAAAATAGGTTGAAAATGCTCACAAATTTGAGTTTTTACGTCATTACAGACTTTTTAACATTTCGATTCAATGTTATGTAACTCAGCAGTTAAATCCTCACGTGTTTGTTCGAGAGTTTGTTCCAATGAGTCTAACTTTTTGAGATTTTGTTCCACTGTGTCTGACTGTTGCTGTGTTTGTCTCTGGTGTTGTTCCATTGTGTCTAACTTTTGAAGCTTTTGCTGTGTCTGTCCCATTTGTTGTATTAATTGTAATAACAATGCATTGGTGTCTGAAACATGTTCCTCAGTGCTTTTCGGCAGTGAATTTACACCGGAAACATTCACATTTTGACAAGCAGAAAATGTGTCTTGACTTATTCGAGAAAACGGTGAGGATCCAAAACCTGAATCTACAGTATTTGCGAGATCGTGTCGTGTCATTTCGGCTTCCTGAGGCGAGCTATTGCCGACCGGTCGATCGATAATGCTTCCCTCTTCACTAATTGTTTCACTGCCCACGCCATTGTTTGACGCCCGCTCCATTTCCCTGTGCACAGTTACCAAATTACTACTTTGAACATTAGTAAATTCATTACTCGGCGGCGCTGATAAGCTACGCTCGTCATCACTATTATTTCTCAGTTTAGTTTGGAGCCTAGTGTTACGTTTTTCACACGCCATTATTGTCACAGTATTTCACACGACAACACAGAAAAACACAATTTGAAGATCAAAAATAAGAGAACACATTAACATAGCACTGAAAATAATATCTAGTTAATTGCAAGCGCAGCTGCGAAATACTTGGTGCAAATCTACATGCATGCCACAACTGTTTTACTATACAACAATGAAAGACTGCAACTACAAAGGAAATTCTCTCTACAATTACGCGCTAGCAATAAACAAAAGCTACACTAAATACACAAACTACAAGAAAAAATCAGAAGATTCCAGTGAGGTATCCTCGGCTAAGGGTCGACATATGAAACGTCCCCTTTGAACAATTCTACATGACTGTGCTAAAACTGACACACAATATTTTGTTAGCGCAACGCAATCTGACTTTCAAAATTCTCTACAAAAGAATGGCCCTGACTAACATTAAACTATACCTTTCACAAATCACTTACCTCACAAAAATCTTCGCTGCTCAAGCTACTGCAATACAGCGAGCGCCACTACTGCCAGCTAAATAAAAGATTCAAACTATGGAAGGCACTAACTACTGATAGGGATAGTTAGCAAATGAAAGATATTAATAGAGAACAAACAATGTATTTACCTTAATATCATCACAAGTCATAATATATATATATCAGTTCATGACAAATTACAAACCTCCGCCATCTCTCTCCCCACATCCACCACTGCTGGCGGCTCACCTCCAACTGCGCAACGCTACGTGCTGTTCACAGCCAGCTGCCTAACACTACAATGGCGAGTATTACAACAATGCAAAGCAGCCACAGACTGCACACAGCACAGCCAGTGATTTTCATACAGAGGTGGCGTTACCAATAAAAAACCTAAACAGCCTACTTACATAGAGAAAACATAAACAGCCTACTTACAGAGAAAACATAAACAGCCTACTTACATAGAGAAAACATAAACAGCCTACTTACATAGAGAAAACATAAACAGCCTACTTACATAGAGAAAACATAAACAGCCTACTTACAGAGAAAACATAAACAGCCTACTTACAACTGTTCACCTGTGCCATCGCAGTCGTCCGTGTTTTGTGCGCCGTGTCAACAGGTTTTAGTGGTTTTTCTTGTCCAGTGTGAACGGCTTCATGTATCTTGTTTTTCGTGTCTACAGTTTTTTACCCACCATTTTTATTGTATTATCTGTACCTACTTTATGTCATTTATTGTATTACTCGCAGGTGAAGAGCAGCGTATTATGCTGCTGACAGCCCACCTTTGTACAAGGTGTTTAAAATAACAACAAAGAAAAAAAAATCTCAGCGAGGCAGTCTAATATTCGTCTGAGTCTACCGACATCTCACCTATAGACAGCATTTCACACTACTTTGTTTCCGTGTATGAGAGGGCGTTGTGGATTCGTGAGGTTGTCGCTCGTGACCCCATTGTTTCTTGTGTGTTGTTGTTCGTGAGGTATTGCTCAGTCGTTCGTCATTGTTCGTGTCCGTCCTTTCCCATTCATTTGTTTGTTCACGGGCCGCTCCCATTTGCCATTTGGTCCCGCCGCGCTTCCTTCTCGGCAAACCTGAGACCGTTGCAGTCGCAGTTACAATAAATAATCCTTCTGAAAATGTTATGACATATGGAGATAGTAACGGTATTTGTAAGAAAGTATTGGAAAGCACTAGAGTTTCTCGACAGCAACAAGAAGAACCTAAAAAGGTACTGTTAAGATATGTTTGTGTGTTTCATAGCCAGGTGTGATTAGTATCTTTTTTTTTGGTCATCAGTCTACTGACTGGTTTGATGCGGCCCACCACAAATTCCTTTCCTGTGCTAACCTCTGCATCTCAAAGTAGCACTTGCAACCTACGTCCTCAATTATTTGCTTGACGTATTCCAATCTCCGTCTTCCTCTACAGTTTTTGCCCTCTACAGCTCCCTCTAGTACCATGGAAGTCATTCCCTCACGTCTTAGCAGATGTCCTATCATCCTGTCCCTTCTCCTTATCAGTGTTTTCCACATATTCCTTTCCTCTCCGATTCTGCGTAGAACCTCCTCATTCCTTACCTTATCAGTCCATCTAATTTTCAACATTCGTCTATAGCACCACATCTCAAATGCTTCGATTCTCTTCTGTTCCGGTTTTCCCACAGTCCATGTTTCACTACCATACAATGCTGTACTCCAGACGTACATCCTCATAAATTTCTTCCTCATATTAAGGCCGGTATTTGAAATTAGTAGACTTCTCTTGGCCAGAAATGCCTTTTTTGCCATAGCGAGTCTGCTTTTGATGTCCTCCTTGCTCCGTCCGTCATTGGTTATTTTACTGCATAGGTAGCAGAATTCCTTAACTTCATTGACTTCGTGACCATCAATCCTGATGTTAAGTTTCTCGCTGTTCTCATTTCTACTACTTCTCATTACCGTCTTCTTTCTCCGATTTACTCTCAAACCATACTGTGTACTCACTAGACTGTTCATTCCGTTCAGCAGATCATTTAACTCTTCTTCACTTTCACTCAGGATAGCAATGTCATCAGCGAATCGTATCATTGATATCCTTTCACCTTGTATTTTAATTCCACTCCTGAACCTTTCTTTTATTTCCATCATTGCTTCCTCGATGTACAGATTGAAGAGTAGGGGCGAAAGGCTACAGCCTTGTCTTACACCCTTCTTAATACGAGCACTTCGTTCTTGATCGTCCACTCTTATTATTCCCTCTTGGTTGTTGTACATATTGTACATGACCCGTCTCTCCCTATAGCTTGCTCTCTCGAACAGCTTGCACCATTTTATATTGTCGAACGCTTTTTCCAGGTCGACAAATCCTATGAAAGTGTCTTGATTTTTTTTTAGCCTTGCTTCCATTACTAGCCGTAACGTCAGAATTACCTCTCTCGTCCCTTTACTTTTCCTAAAGCCAAACTGATCGTCACCTAGCGCATTCCCAATTTTCTTTTTGAATCTTCTGTATATTATTCTTGTAAGCAGCTTCGATGCATGAGCTGTTAAGCTGATTGTGCGATAATTCTCGCACTTGTCAGCTCTTGCCGTCTTCGGAATTGTGTGGATGATGCTTTTCCGAAAGTCAGATGGTATATCGCCAGACACATATATTCTACACACCAACGTGAATAGTCGTTTTGTTGCCACTTCCCCCAATGATTTTAGAAATTCTGATGGAATGTTATCTATCCCTTCTGCCTTATGTGACCGTAAGTCCTCCAAAGCTCTTTTAAATTCCGATTCTAATACTGGATCCCCTATCTCTTCTAAATCGACTCCTGTTTCTTCTTCTATCACATCAGACAAATCTTCACCCTCTCTCCTCTGCATTTAGCAGTGGAATTCCCGTTGCACTCTTAATGTTACCATCGTTGCTTTTAATGTCACCAAAGGTTGTTTTGACTTTCCTGTATGCTGAGTCTGTCCTTCCGACAATCATATCTTTTGCGATGTCTTCACATTTTTCCTGCAGCCATTTCGTCTTAGCTTCCCTGCACTTCCTATTTATTTCATTCCTCAGCGACTTGTATTTCTGTATTCCTGATTTTCCTGGAACATGTTTGTACTTCCTCCTTTCATCAATCAACTGAAGTATTTCTTCTGTTACCCATGGTTTCTTCGCAGCTACCTTCTTTGTACCTATGTTTTCCTTCCCAACTTCTGTGATGGCCCTTTTTAGAGATGTCCATTCCTCTTCAACTGTACTGCCTACTGCGCTATTCCTCATTGCTGTATCTATAGCGTTAGAGAACTTCAAACGTATCTCGTCATTCCTTAATACTCCCGTATCCCACTTCTTTGCGTATTGATTCTTCCTGACTAATGTCTTGAACTTCAGCCTATTCTTCATCACTACTATATTGTGATCTGAGTCTATATCTGCTCCTGGGTACGCCTTACAATCCAGTATCTGATTTCGGAATCTCTGTCTGACCATGATGTAACCTAATTGAAATCTTCCCTTATCTCCTGGCCTTTTTCAAATATACCTCCTCCTCTTGTGATTCTTGAACAGGGTATTCGCTATTACTAGCTGAAATTTGTTACAGAACTCAATTAGTCTTTCTCCTCTTTCATTCCTTGTCCCAAGCCCATTTTCTCCTGTAACCTTTTCTTCTACTCCCTCCCCTACAACTGCATTCCAGTCGCCCATGACTATTAGATTTTCGTCCCCCTTTACATACTGCATTACCCTTTCAATATCCTCATACACTTTCTCTATCTGTTCATCTTCAGCTTGCGACGTCGGCATGTATACCTGAACTATCGTTGTCGGTGTTGGTCTGCTGTCAATTCTGATTAGAACAACCCGGTCACTGAACTGTTCACAGTAACACACCCTCTGCCCTATCTTCCTATTCATATCGAATCCTACACCTGTTATACCATTTTCTGCTGCTGTTGATATTACCCGATACTCATCAGACCAGAAATCCTTGTCTACCTTCCACTTCACTTCACTGACCCCTACTATATCTAGATTGAGCCTTTGCATTTCCCTTTTCAGATTTTCTAGTTACCCTATCACGTTCAAGCTTCTGACATTCCACGCCCCGACTCGTAGAACGTTATCCTTTCGTAGATTATTCAATCTTTTTCTCATGGTAACCTCCCCCTTGGCAGTCCCCTCCCGGAGATCCGAATGGGGGACTATTCCGGAATCTTTTGCCAATGGAGAGATCATCATGACACTTCTTCAATTACAGGCCAATGTCCTGTGGATACACGTTACGTGTCTTTAATGCAGTGGTTTCCATTGCTTTCTGCATCCTCATGTCGTTGATCATTGCTGATTCTTCCGCCTCTAGGGGCAATTTCCCAACCCTTGGACAAGAGAGTGCCCTGAACCTCTATCCGCTCCTCCGCCCTGTTTGACAAGGCCGTTGGCAGAATGAGGCTGACTTCTTATGCCGGAAGTCTTTTGGTCGCCAATGCTGATTATTTATCAAAATTTAGACAGTGGCAGGGATCGAACCCGGGACCAAAGACGTTTTGATTATGAATCAAAGACGCTACCCCTAGACCACGGGTACCTATCAGCATGATATAGAAATCAAACCACGTGAAAAACATTGTAAAAAAAAGACATACTTCATTACACAGTCGAAGTGAGAGTCAATCAGCGAAGGAAGTAGACAAATGCTAGAGTCGCAATTCACTGATACTTTGGCATCTCCATATTGGAATCCACTAGTTAAAGTGGACAGGAATGTATGCCTAGTGTTAGCTCCTAGACCAATCAATCAAATTATTATACTTGTGTGAATGTGTCCACAAAATCTCAAAGAACAACTGCAAAACATTCATGGAGTTAAGTTCTAATCTAGCATCGATCTCAGGCCTGTTTATGGCAAATAGCACTTTCAGGACAATCCAGAATGGATGCAGTTGGAAGATCTTATCAGTATCCTGTGTTATTTTATCTGTCTATATGTTGGCTCCAGAGTTTTCATCAGTGCACTTGATACTATGCACGGACCCAATTCATGATGTTGATGACATTCTCATAGCCAACCCACCTGGCAAGAACACTTAGAATGGTTGGAACAAACATTGCAGAAAGTTTTGTCTTCAAGTATTATGGCCAATCTATCGAAATCAAAATTTGTTAGGGATGAAGTTAAACTTTTAGGACATATAATTTCTTCAAAAGGGATAACCCCGCTTTCTGATAAAATGAGTGCTACAGAAAACTTTCTAATTCCCAAAACCAAGAAACATTTAAAAGATTTCTTAGAATTATCCTCGTTCTTACATGTTTCATCCCTCATCAGACATTAAACAGCAATGCTTTGTTGAGTTTATTAAAGAAAAATGCACAGTGGTTTTGGATGAATCAATGTCAGAAAGATTTTGAACCAACAAAATATGATTTAACAGATTCCAGAGTATTACATCATCTGGATATGATAAAAGATTTTTGTACTGCCTCTGACGCCTCATATTATCTGTTTGGCAAACATGTGGCAGTTTATTGCAATCACCAAGCTTTAAATTTATCGTTGTCCTGCAAATCATTCCATATCGTCTGCCATGTTCAAATACATTTGTTCGGTCATGTGATTTTCAAATTATACATGTAAAAGGAAAAGACAGTGTTATAGGCGATGCCTTATCACGACTTCTGCAAGGTCTGCCAGGATTTTCGGACCTTGCGGAACAGGGCTCTAAATATAAAATTATGTTTATGAAGAACTGTAACTACAGGCAATATTTTGGGGTACGTGCAAATATATGAAAGGGTTACAAGATAGTAACCCCAGGTGGAAAAGAATAAAGTTACTTCTCATGCAAGCAAATAATACTAAAGTACATCAACACTACAAACCTCATAAAGACTTTTTGTTCTATGGAAGAAATGTTCTCACTGTTATGTCGTGTGTTTGTATACCTCTTGCATCTAAAGATGCTCTGATCTGGCATACACTATGCATGGGGACACTATGGGCCGAAGAAATACTGTAAGAAACTTAACCTGTATTCTTCAATAAAATTCTTCAGGGTATCAGACCGCATCGTCATAATTTAAAATGCGCCAACGTTTCGGCCAGATTTGCAGCGAGCCTTCATCAGGGCCTTACGTTAACTGCTAAATGAACACACTTGGTTCCTTAAATAGCTGCACGAGAAAACCGTGTCGTTACTTGATTGGCTGTAAAAGGAGGAGGAGGAGGGGTGAAAGGTATGCTTCATTGGTGTTTCCTTTATTATCTGTCATTGGCTGAAATAGCTGTTTTCTATTGGTCTTTATATTAATCCACCCCATTGGAGGAGACGGACGAATAGCGAACAGGTGATGCCTGTGACGTCACACTGTTTCCATGCTGTCCAGAAGCCGGCTGCGGCGTGCCATTGCTTTGTGTGCTCGCGACCACTACTGCGGCTCTCCGCGTGTCTGCATGGGCCGCCAGGCTCTGCCGCCGCTCCGTAGCCCTGCTATTGCAGGCAGCCAAGACCTCGGAAGCTTGTACCCGTCCTCTCTGTTCATGTTGGTGGGTCTTTTGGCTATTTCTATCGCCTCTCTAATCTTTCTTTTGAAAGTGAGAGGCTGTTTCGCCAGGACGCGGGCTTCTTGAAAAAATATTGGTTTCCCGCACTCGTCTACGTGTTCCGCCACTGCTGAGTTAGTGTGTTGTTTCAGGCGGATATATCTTTCATGTTCCGAGAGCCTTGTGCTAATCGGACGTCCCGTCTCACCTATGTAGACTAATCCACACGCACAACCAATTTCATACACGCCAGCTGTGTGTACTTTGTCAACTGCATCCTTGGTAGAACCGAGCATGTCTGATATTTTGTTTCTGCTTCGGAAAATTGGTTTGATGTCGGCTTTTCGTAGAATTTTGCCAATACGTTAGGTGACCCCTTGTGCATATGGTGACACAGCAATGCTCTGTGCCTTCTTCTCCTCTTCCCTATTAGTCTTCTCCCTTGTCGACATGGTGCTGTCTATCATCTGCTTCCCATAGCCATTAGTTCCGAAGATGGACCTGAGGCGTTCAAGTTCTGTCTTCAGATGTTCTTCGTCGCTTATCCTGTACGCTCTCTTCGTTAGCGTGTGCAGGGCGGACTTCTTCTGCGTGGGGTGATGGTGGGAGGAGGCGTGAAGGTACCTGTCCGTATTGGTTGGTTTCCTGTACACTTTGTGGCCAAGTTTACCGTCAGGTTTTCGATAAACTTCCACGTCGAGAAAAGGCAGCACCCCATTCTTCTCTGTTTCCATTGTAAACTGAATTTTCCTATGCTGTTGGTTAAGGTGCTTGTGGAAGTTCTGTAACTCCTCTTCTCCATGGGGCCAGATGACGAAAGTATCATCGACATAGCGAAGCCAACAATTTGGACGTAATGGTGCGGACTGGAGGGCTGTTTCCTCAAATGCCTCCATGAAAATTACTGCTGCGATAGGCGATAGGGGTGAGCCCATAGCTACACCGTCAGTTTGTTCATAAAATTGACCTCTCCACTAGAAATAGGTGGTCGTCAGACAGTGGCGCACAAGCTCACATATATCAGGTGCCACGCGTTCTTCTAGGATGTTCACAGTATCCGACACTGGGACATTCGTGAATAGGGATTTGACGTCGAAACTAACCATCAGATCTTGGTCCGTAACACGCATTTCCTTTAGGAGAGACACGAAGTGAGTGGAATCCTTAACGTAGGACTCGGTTTGATGCACTAGGTGTCGGAGCCTAGGTGCCAGTTCTTTCGCTAGGTAGTAGGTCGGCGAATTTATACTGTTTACTATGGGCCTTAAGGGGAAGTCGGTTTTGTGTACCTTCGGTACGCCATATATCCTTGGTGCCTGTGTCACTTGCGGGATGAATCTTCTGTCCTTGTCGAAGTTGATTCTAGAGTGCTTGAGCAGTGCCTGCGTCGTTTTGATTACCTTGGCCGTCGGATCTCCCTGAAGTTTCTTGTAGATAGATTCTGCGAGAATATCTTCCATTCGTTTGTTATAATCAGTTGTGTCCAAGACTACAGGGTCGTTGCCCTTATCTGCCTGTACCACTACTAAGTGGGGGTTGTCCCTGAGTTCCTTGATGGCATGGTATTCCTCAGCGTTGATGTTTTGCTTCTGTGGCTTTGCTTTATTCAGAACTCTTACTGTTTCCTGCCGGATCTTCTCAACCTCGGCCTGTGGCAGATGACGTACCAAAGCCTCTACGGATTCTATGATATCTTCTTTTGTAACTCGCTTAGGTGCGACTGCGAAATTCATCCCCTTGGGCAGAATTGCTGTGGTTGCTTCGCTCAAGGTGTGGCTGGAGAGGTTGACCACTGTCCGTCGCCTGTCCAGCGTCAATGTTTCGTCCGTGGCTTTCTGTTGTAGTTTGTCGTACTTTCTCATCTGGCGGTTAGTAATACTATTGCTGGACCTTGATGCTTGCTGAAAGGTTAACCTGTCGACTTTATCCCAGTCTTCCATCTGAAGTTTTCCGGCCAGAAATAGGTGCAGATCACACAAATTCCTGTTGAGAGCATCGAGACTTATGCGGATGTGGCGGATCCTTTCCCGTAGCAATGCTTTACTGGCTTTAACACAGATATTCCTCGCCTTGTTCGTTTTTATGTGAGACGTCAACCGCAAAGAATACGGCACAACACTCGTGTCTCTGCATCTCTTCAAAAAAGCAAGGTCATTCAGCAGTTTACGTCTTTTTAAACGCAGTGCTTCTAACTTCTTGATGTTTGCGTGGATTTCCTGCCCATACAGGTTGGTTAAATGTAAGCGTAGGCTTCCGCGACCGTTGTCTTCTTCAATAAAATTCTTAAGGGTATCAGACCACATCGTCATAATTTAAAATGCTCCAACGTTTCGGCCAGCATGCAGCTAGCCTTCATCAGGGACTTACGTTAACTGCTAAATGAACACACGTGGTTCCTTAAATAGCTGCACGAGAAAACCGTGTCGTTACTTGATTGGCTGTAAAAGGAGGAGGAGGAGGGGTGAAAGGTATGCTTTATTGGTGTTTCCTTTATTATCTGTCATTGGCTGAAATAGCTGTTTTCTATTGGTCTTTATATTAATCCACCCCATTGGAGGAGACAGACGAATAGCGAACAGGTGATGGCTGTGACATCACACTGTTTCCATGCTGTCCAGAAGCCGGCTGCGGCGTGCCATTGCTTTGTGTGCTCGCGACCACTACTGCGGCTCTCCGCGTGTCTGCATGGGCCGCCACGGCTCTGCCGCCGCTCCGTAGCCCTGCTATTGCAGGCAGCCAAGACCTCGGAAGCTTGTACCCGTCCTCTCTATTCATGTTGACGGGTCTTTTGGCTATTTCTATCGCCTCTCTAATCTTTCTTTTGAAAGTGAGAGGCTGTTTCGCCAGGACGCGGGCTTCTTGAAAAAATATTGGTTTCCCGCACTCGTCTCGGTGTTCCGCCACTGCTGACTTAGTGTGTTTTTTCAGGCGGATACATCTTTCATGTTCCGAGAGCCTTGTGCTAATCGGACGTCCCGTCTTACCCATGTAGACTAATCCACACGCACAACCAATTTCATACACGCCAGCTGTGTGTACTTTGTCAACTGCATCCTTGGTAGAACCGAGCATGTCTGATATTTTGTTTCTGCTTCGGAAAATTGGTTTGATGTCGGCTTTTCGTAGAATTTTGCCAATACGTTCGGTGACCCCTTGTACATATGGTAACACAGCAATGCTCTGTGCCTCCTTCTCCTCTTCCCTATTAGTCTTCTCCCTTGTCGACATGGTGCTGTCTATCATCTGCTTCCCATAGCCATTAGTTCCGAAGATGGACCTGAGGCGTTCAAGTTCTGTCTTCAGATGTTCTTCGTCGCTTATCCTGTACGCTCTCTTCGTTAGCGTGTGCAGGGCGGACTTCTTCTGCGTGGGGTGATGGTGGGAGGAGGCGTGAAGGTACCTGTCCGTATTGGTTGGTTTCCTGTACACTTTGTGGCCAAGTTTACCATCAGGTTTTCGATAAACTTCCACGTCGAGAAAAGGCAGCACCCCATTCTTCTCTGTTTCCATTGTAAACTGAATTTTCCTATACTGTTGGTTAAGGTGCTTGTAGAAGTTCTGTAACTCCTCTTCTCCGTGGGGCCAGATGACGAAAGTATCATCGACACAGCGAAGCCAACAATTGGGACGTAATGGTGCGGACTGGAGGGCTGTTTCCTCAAACGCCTCTTGTATGGGCAGGAAATCCACGGAAACATCAAGAAGTTAGAAGCACTGCGTTTAAAAAGATGCAAACTGCTGAATGACCTTGCTTTTTTGAAGAGATGCAGAGACACGAGTGTTGTGCCGTATTCCTTGCGGTTGACGTCTCACATAAAAACGAACAAGGTGAGGAATATCTGTGTTAAAGCCAGTAAAGCATTGCTACGGGAAAGGATCCGCCACATCCGCATAAGTCTCGATGCTCACAACAGGAATTTGTGTGATCTGCACCTATTTCTGGCCGGCAAACTTCAGATGGAAGACTGGGATAAAGTCGACAGGTTAACCTTTCAGCAAGCATCAAGCACCAGCAATAGTATTACTAACCGCCAGATGAGAAAGTACGACAAACTACAACAGAAAGCCACGGACGAAACATTGACGCTGGACAGGCGAAGGACAGTGGTCAACCTCTCCAGCCACACCTTGAGCAAAGCAACCACAGCAATTCTGGCCAAGGGGATGAATTTCGCAGTCGCACCTAAACGAGCTACAAAAGAAGATGTCATAGAATCCGTAGACGCTTCGGTACGTCATCTGCCACAGACCGAGGTTGAGAAGATCCGGCAGGAAACGGACAGAGTTATGAATAAAGCAAAGCCGCCGAAGCGAAACATCAACGCTGAGGAATACCATGCCATGAAGGAACTCAGGGACAACCCCCACATAGTGGTGGTACAGGCAGATAAGGGCAACGACCCTGTAGTCTTGGACACAACTGATTACAACAAACGAATGGAAGATATTCTCGCAGAACCTATCTACAAGAAACTCCAGGGAGATCCGACGGCCAAGGTAATCAAAACGACGCAGGCACTGCTCAAGCACTCTAGAATCAACTTCGACAAGGACAGAAGATTCATCCCGCAAGTGACACAGGCACCAAGGATATTTGGTGTACCGAAGGTACACAAAACCGACTTCCCCTTAAGGCCCATAGTAAACAGTATAAAGTCGCCGACCTACTACCTAGCGAAAGAACTGGCACCTAGGCTCCGACACCTAGTGCATCAAACCGAGTCCTACGTTAAGGATTCCACTCACTTCGTGTCTCCCCTAAAGGAAATGCGTGTTACGGACCAAGATCTGATGGTTAGTTTCGACGTCAAATCCCTATTCACGAATGTCCCAGTGTCGGATACTGTGAACATCCTAGAAGAACGCGTGGCACCTGATATATGTGAGCTTGTGCGCCACTGTCTGACGACCACCTATTTCAAGTGGAGAAGTCAATTTTATGAACAACTGACGGTGTAGCTATGGGCTCACCCCTATCGCCTATCGCAGCAGAAATTTTCATGGAGGCATTTGAGGAAACAGCCCTCCAGTCAGCACCATTACGTCCAAATTGTTGGCTTCGCTATGTCGATGATACTTTCGTCATCTGGCCCCACGGAGAAGAGGAGTTACAGAACTTCCACAAGCACCTTAACCAACAGCATAGGAAAATTCAGTTTACAATGGAAACAGAGAAGAATGGGGTGCTGCCTTTTCTCGACGTGGAAGTTTATCGAAAACCTGATGGTAAACTTGGCCACAAAGTGTACAGGAAACCAACCAATACGGACAGGTACCTTCACGCCTCCTCCCACCATCACCCCACGCAGAAGAAGTCCGCCCTGCACACGCTAACGAAGAGAGCGTACAGGATAAGCGACGAAGAACATCTGAAGACAGAACTTGAACGCCTCAGGTCCATCTTCGGAACTAATGGCTATGGAAAGCAGATGATAGACAGCACCATGTCGACAAGGGAGAAGACTAATAGGGAAGAGGAGAAGGAGGCACAGAGCATTGCTGTGTTACCATATGTACGAGAGGTCACCGAACGTATTGGCAAAATTCTACGAAAAGCCGACATCAAACCAATTTTCCGAAGCAGAAACAAAATATCAGACATGCTCGGTTCTACCAAGGATGCAGTTGACAAAGTACACACAGCTGGCGTGTATGAAATTGGTTGTGCGTGTGGATTAGTCTACATAGGTGAGACGGGACGTCCGATTAGCACAAGGCTCTCGGAACATGAAAGATATATCCGCCTGAAACAACACACTAACTCAGCAGTGGCGGAACACGTAGACGAGTGCGGGAAACCAATATTTTTTCAAGAAGCCCGCGTCCTGGCGAAACAGCCTCTCACTTTCAAAAGAAAGATTAGAGAGGCGATAGAAATAGCCAAAAGACCCACCAACATGAACAGAGAGGACGGGTACAAGCTTCCGAGGTCTTGGCTGCCTGCAATAGCAGGGCTACGGAGCGGCGGCAGAGCCTGGCGGCCCATGCAGACACGCGGAGAGCCGCAGTAGTGGTCGCGAGCACACAAAGCAATGGCACGCCGCAGCCGGCTTCTGGACAGCATGGAAACAGTGTGACGTCACAGGCATCACCTGTTCGCTATTCGTCCGTCTCCTCCAATGGGGTGGATTAATATAAAGACCAATAGAAAACAGCTATTTCAGCCAATGACAGATAATAAAGGAAACACCAATGAAGCATACCTTTCACCCCTCCTCCTCCTCCTTTTACAGCCAATCAAGTAACGACACGGTTTTCTCGTGCAGCTATTTAAGGAACCAAGTGTGTTCATTTAGCCTAACCACCATCACATGGAGCTCATCCTCCACCCCACTTCCCGTCCTTGCTTCTCTCCCTGTCCACCCCACCCCTGCGCCACTTTCGGCTGTACCCACCCCCAACTCCTCTTCCCCTATCACTGTCGCCCCATCGACAGCTACTGACTTTCCGCCGCTCCCCGCACCGCCTCCGACAGGCTCCAAGCCAGCACGGATCTCTGCTCGACGTTCCACAGTCTCAGTGACACCCACGCCCCCACCGTCTGCGTCTTCCGCTGCTCAGGGTGGTCCTGCCCCCCGCCATCTCCCCCTGCAACCCGTCCCCCTGCCCCCTCCCCACCCAGTGGTGCGCACGAAACCTTCCAAGCGCCCGAATGCTGACCCTTCCCCCGAAGTCTCCTCCAAAAAAACCCCCAATCCCCGTGACCCACCCACTCCCATGGACGCGGCCCCGACCCCCGCCCCCGCCACGCCTGCCACCCACACCTTTGTCCTCTCCAATCCTGACCCTCAATTCCTTGATGCCCGCTCCCTCACTCTCGCCATCTGGAAATACTGCCCCAATGCTCCCATCTCCCAACTGATTCCTCGCAAGGACTCGGTCCTCATAAAATCCCCCAAATGCTTCCTTCCACACCGACCTCCTCTCCCGCATCCCTCGTATCCAATTTGGCCAACGTGCAACCCTCACCCCCTACCACACCTCGTCCTCTCCCCGTCAGCCTCAACCTCCCCAACGTCCGCCGACCTTCACCGCTGTGATCACGAAGCTTAGCCCTGTGATCACGGAGGCTGAGGTGTTGGCGGAACTCAACTCCCGGCCCGACATCGAAATCCGCTCGGCCCGTCGCATCTTCAATGATGCCGGGCCGACTTTTCTCATGCGGATATTCACTGAATCCTCCTCCTCCATTGACCGCCTCCTCACCGAGGGAGCCCTCATCTACAATCAGCGCCATAAGGTGGACCCCTCCCGTTCCCCAGTCCAATCCTACCGCTGCCAACGCTGTCTCACCTACAACGACCACGTTACCTCTGCCTGCAAGAACCCCCCTACTTGTCCCCACTGCAAAGCTTCCCACTTCCTCAAGCATTGCCCCAACCTCACCTCTCCCCCCTCCTGCAACACTTGTAATGAACCCCATCCTACCTACTCCTCGAAGTGTAAAGCGAAACCTCCACCAGTAACCCCTGAGCTCACCATCCCTGTTCGTCCTGTTGATGACCCCATCCACCCCAACAACTCGCTCCGCCCTCCCCCTACTGCTGAGGACATCATCCGTTTCACCACCATTGTGCTCCAAAACATCCACCCCTTCCAGCGCTCCCACACTCTTTCCCAAATCGCCCTCGCTGCCCGTTCCATCTTCCATCTTACCACCTATGCCACTTACTCCCACAACCAGGCCCACTTCACCTTCACCCCCCTCACCACCCTCGTCTAACTCTCCACTCCCATGGTACAACAACCGTACCGTATCCTGTACCACAACGTTCGCTCCCTGCCCACCCACAAACTCCTCTTCCTCCACACCCTACGTCAGCACTGCGTGGATGCCTTCGTCCTCAATGAAACCTTCCTTCAGCCCCGTATCTCCGTCTCCACTGCCCCTTACACCCTACATCGCACCGATAACCCGTACCCTCTGGCACATGGCGGAGTTGCTATAGGCCACCTCAAGCACCTCCCAGTCTGGCCCCAACCTCTCCTTAACAATCCTGCCGAGCATCTCACCCTCAGCCTCTTCTTCCCCGCCCTTACCATCACCTGTGCCACCATTTATGTCCGCCCTCGCACCCCCATCCCGTACGATTTCCTGGCCCACATTGACCGCACCTTCTCCACCTACGTGATTGCCGCCGACCTCAATATCCACAGCCGTGATCCTGCCGACCTCCGGCGGTGGCATCAGTTTCTCACCACTCTCCAGGGAGACCTGGTTCCCCTGCCCCAGCACACCCGGCCCGAATCCAACACCACTCCTGATGTAGTCCTTGCCTCTCCCAACCTTCTTGGGCGCATCACCGCGGATGTCCTTGACCTCATTGGCAGTGACCATGCTCCTGTCCTCCTCACTATCTCTACCGGTCGCCATCCCCGCCACACTCCTTGCCCTGACGTCCCTCCTAAACTTGTCCATGATTACTCCCGTGCCAACTGGGATGCCTACCGGGATTCCATTCACACCCAGGTTGACAGCCACGACCTTACCCTCCAGTTTCCTGATGACATCTCTCGCACTGCTGCCTTCCTGCACCAGACCTTGTCTGACGCCGTCGCCACCCATATCCCCACCAAAGCCATCCACCCTCACCGCCCTGCCCTGCCTCCAGAGGCCGTCCTTCTCCTTCGGGAGTCCCGCCGCCTCTACCGCTCTTTTCTCCGCACTCGTGACCGGGATACACTTACCCGCCACCGCCAATTACAGCGACACATCCGCAACCTGCTTGTTGCGAAGAAACGCCGAGCCTGGCGCCAGACATGTACACACCTCAACACCACGCTCCCTATCAACTCTTCCAAGTATTGGTCTGCTTTCCACCGCCTTACTGGGAACCGCCCCACCCCCCCAGTACCCTCTCCTCCTTAATGACCGTCCCTTTCCTGACAACCTCAGTAAGGCCAACCACTTTGCCTCCCACCTCTCTGATGTTTTTTCCATCCCAGATGATCCCCACTTTGATTATTCCCTCTTCCCTGATGTCATGGACCGTACGGATACCTCTGTTCCTCCCCTTGCTCCTAGCTTCCAGTACTTGGGCCACACCCCACCATCTGCACTTAACACTCCCATCACTACACAGGACATCAGCCTCACACTCCGCACTAAACGCAACACTGCTCCCGGCCACAACTGCGTTACCTACCGCCACCTCAAACACTGCCCTCCCTCCTTCCTTTCCCTCCTTGCCGCCCTCTACAATGTCATCCTTGCCACTGGCTTCTATCCCGACCTGTGGAAAACCTCCCGTATCCTGATGTTCTCCAAACCCAATAAGCCTCCATCTGATGCCTCTTCCTATCGTCCTATCTGTCTCACGTCGGTGTTCAGCAAGCTCTTGGACTCCATCCTTTCCCGGCGCATCCATCTCCACCTCCACCAAAACCACCTCCTCCCAAACACCCAATGTGGCTTTCGACCTTCCTTCTCTGCTGATGACCAACTCCTCCGCCTCACTCATCTCCTCTCCCTCCAGCTTAACTCCCATTGCTCCGCCATTTTTGTCTCACTTGACCTTGAAAAGGCCTACGACCGTGTCTGGCATCCCGGTCTCCTGTTTAAACTCCAAACCTACGCCCTTCCTATCAACTACATCCGTCTGGTGGCCTCCTTCCTCTCCCGCCGCCCCTCCTACGTTACCATCCATCATGCCAATTCCCGCACCTTCTACCCCTCTGCCGGTGTGCCCCAGGGCTCTGTCCTCTCCCCTCTCCTCTACCTCCTGTACACGGCAGATATGCCCCAACCCCCCCCCTCCAGTGCACCTCTTGCAATATGCTGATGACACCACATTCCTCGCCCTCGCTCCTACCCTCCAACGGTCCCAACGCCTTCTCCAGAATCACCTTGACCTTTTTGCTGCATGGTGTAACCAATGGCTCCTGAAACTAAATCCTTCCAAGACCCAGGCAATCATCGTAGGTCGTACCACTCGCTCCTTCCGGCTCCTGGATTTCTCCCTTACTGTCTGCGCACGTCCTGTCCGTCTCACCCCCACCCTCACCTACCTTGGCCTCACCATTGACCGTCACCTCACCTGGATCCCTCATCTCCGATCCATCCAATCCAAAGCCCACAACCGCCTCCGCCTCCTCAAACTCCTCTCTGGCCGGACATGGGGGTTGCACCCCTCTACCATCCTCCACACCTACAAATCCTTAATCCGTCCCATCCTCTGTTATGCCAGTCCTGCCTGGATATCTGCCCCCCCCAAATTCTATCAGTCCCTCCAGATCCTTGAGCGTCATGCACTCCGCCTCGCCTTCCGTATCCGCCTCCCGTCCCCCACGCGGATCCTCTATGATCTCATTCTTTTCCCCCATCTGCTCCTATTCCTCGAACATATCCGCATCCTCTACACCTCCCGCCGTCTTGAACCCCCTCACCCCCTGGTTGCTCCTCTCCTCTCCCATCCCCGCCCCCTGCCACGCCTTCACCGTTGTGTCCCCCCTACCCTCCATCTCTACACCCTCCATCTCCTTTCCCGAGGTGGCTTCCGTCAACTCCCCCTCCCGGATGATGCCCTCTCTCCCTCCATTTATCCTTCCTATCAACTCTGATCCTCCATCCCCCTCCTTTCCTCTGTCCTTTCCCTGGGCTCCCTCTCCCCCCCCCCACTTCTGTCCTGTTCTTCCCCCCACTAAACCTCTCCCTACCTCCCTTCTCCCCCCCCCAGTCCTTTTGTATTCCCCTCCTCTGCCTACCCCACTCCCTGTCGCGTCTGCCCCCCAACCCTCTTATGGGTCCTCATCCTCCTTCAGCTCCTTTCCCGGCTCCCCCCTTCGCTTTTACTCTCCTTTCCCCCCCTTTTTCGTTTTCCCATCTTCTGTCCAGTTTCCCCCCACCTGCTCTCGACTGTGGTGTCCCATTTGCCAACTTTTTAGTGCAGTGTTCCAGTGACTATTCAGTGTTGTTTGTCTTTCTCGTGTTGCGAACAGAAACCATGCTGTCGCTCGGTGTGAATTTTATTTCCTTTGCGAACAGAATCCATTCATTTAGCAGTTAACGTAAGGCCCTGATGAAGGCTAGCTGCAAATCTGGCCGAAACGTTGGCGCATTTTAAATTATGACGATGCGGTCTGATACCCTGAAGAATTTTATTGAAGAAGACAACGGCCGTGGAAGCCTACGCTTACATTTAACCTGTATTGCTATTTTTCGAATATGTCACAGTGCACAGTGCAGAGTTCAATTTCCGCATATTGATGAACGTGTTCATCTAATACCTTTGAGCGGTGTATATTCCATTGGCGATGTCCTCTGTTTGTCTACTCCTATGCATAATCCGACGGCATGAGTTCGCTACTATCTATTATCATTCGTCTGAAAGCCTCTTGCACGGTTGCAGGACGGTCATGGCTGCTGTTGTTGTGACCATTAGCCACTAGATGACTTGTCACTGGCCGGTATACTTCATCGTTATGTCATACTCTCAGAGACTGTGTCCACGTCCACACTGAGGACGCTACCGCTTTGGTAGGAACATAAACAGTTCGCGGCATTTGTCTGTGTCTTTTTAGTGTTGAGCTCACTTCCATGCATCGGTAAGGTTATAGCTGCTACCCCAGTTGAAGTTGTTCTTGCATATTCTAATTTCTACTGCTTCTTCAGTAACAGAATCCTTGTATGTAGAAGCGTGCAATAAGATTTTAGATTCATTACTCTCTTTGTGAGTCTGTGCTCTGCAGTCTGGAATATTGTTAAAATCTCTCGTGTTAGTAGTTAATTGGATGCAGCCTTTTTGGTGTTAATGGGAACAAAACACATTGGTTTACAACGAGAGAAAATAGCTGCTGAACGCTAGTCAGCAATGTACAATGGAACAACTGTCTGTACCAGAAAGAAGCAGCCTAACAGGGGTGTGTGACTTGGTGGCAACCCAGACCCACCTGTTGGTGCTGTGTCAGCAAATACTAGACTTGTTAACCTTACCTGTAGTGCAGTTGTTAGTATGCTGCACTCCAAACATATGACCCCTAATAAAAACAATTACTCTGACACAACAGTGCGCTAGGAGAGGTTAGTGTACTATACTTCATCTGAACAGGCGTTGAAGGCTGAAAGGTACCAACCGACTTCTGTGTCATGCTCAGCCCATAGGTGTCACTGGGTACGA
Organism: Schistocerca piceifrons; assembly: GCF_021461385.2. NCBI lineage: Eukaryota > Metazoa > Arthropoda > Insecta > Orthoptera > Acrididae > Schistocerca > Schistocerca piceifrons. Next base: position 237,877,172 of record NC_060140.1, read on the forward strand.
CTATGGAGGGATATATGGTCCGCACACCACCCTCACAGCAGTTGTCAGTTTATGAGGCTGGGTCAGAGGTTAGTATACCAGCAAATAACGAGCAAACGCAACTCATAAAATCTTCATACATTGTTGTGGCCCAATGTTCTCCAATTTGGTAGGTGGACAATCGTTTACAGTAATTATGCAAAGTTACAAGCATGTTTACCAGAATTCACGGAAGCCACGGGACCGCAACTGCTTCTGATCAACACGGTACTGCCATCTCGAATGAAAAAATTACTCGCCTGCGAATTTACAATTCTAAGTTGCCACAACATTGCTGCACTGCGCGGCATATGACTTACACTCTGAACCATGCTGGATTTAAGACCAAAACGCAAGTATAGTTTTGGATCTGCTGCCAATAGTAATACAATATCCTCCAAGACAAGGAAGATAATCTAAACCTATCATCATGACCAAGACGTCAGCATGGACGATACTGTCACAATACTGAGGCAGTAAACAGCTAGACAGTCACATCACCCCGCTTACTGCCATTATTGGAGTGATATCACATGGCATAAGCATTGCTGACTGTCTGTAATCATTTTTGTGAATTGTCACAATAAAAATATATGTTATCGACACCAGTCAAATTCACTGTGTACGGAACTGTAATTGAGTATACGTTTTTATCTTCACATGATCAAAAACAAAGCTTATTATATCGCAGTGGCGGAACTTCATTCGTTACACGTCCGATTTCTTCCAGACAGTGGCTGCCATGGACGCCCATACCCAGAGGCAAGGGAAGGCCGTCCCCCCTCACCCCCCCTCCCACCGCCCCTATCTCTCATGAAAAGGAAAAAAAATATGGTGTAATAAGAAACTTCCTGGCAGATTAAAACTGTGTGCCCGACCGAGACTCGAACTCGGGACCTTTGCCTGTTGCAGGCAAGTGCTCTACCATCTGAGCCACCGAAGCGCGACTCACGCCCGGTACTCACAGCTTTGCTTCTGCCAGTATCTCGTCTCCTACCTTCCAAACTTTACAGAAGCTCTCCTGCGAACCTTGCAGAACTAGCACTCCTGAAAGAAAGGATATCGCGGAGACGTGGCTTTGCCACACCCTGGAGGATGTTGCCAGAATGATATTTTCACTCTGCACCAGAGTGTGCGCTGATATGAAACTTCCTGTCAGAGTTAAAACTGTGTGCCGGACCGAGACTCGAACTCTGGACCTTTGTCTTTGTCGCCTTAAAGGCTTCCTTGACTGACATCGACTCACCACGTCCTATCTCAAAGGTAACTAATGCTCACAAGCGTTATAGCGTGTATTTAAAGCAAACCTGATTTTCATCCTCATAGGGGCGCTAGTAGCGCCACTGTTGTGCAATCTGAAAAGACACTATCTTTCAGATGTAGAAGCATGCCTACCAACTTTCGTGTCTGTCACACTGCTCGTTCTTAGTTTTGGAATTTTTTTCGTCATTGTACTTCAGACAGCTTGATAAGCCACGTATTGAAAGGAGAAAAAAACTGTAGGAATTTTGGGAAAAGAGCTAGTGCCTGAAAGGGGACTATATTAAAAAATCCCGTTATCTTTGCGAAAATGCTTACTTATTGAACCATCCATATATGGCTTTCAAATGTCTTAAACAGTCATCGTTAGAAAACCCTAAGAAAATTAAAACTGCTAAGTCACAACCCGGACATACTGATCGCATTATAATTAATGCCGAAAACTGAGACAGGTAAAATATACGATAAAAGAAGAAAGGACATTCCCGTAAACATCACTCCACAAATGAGCCCTTTGCGACAACATTGCAAAAGTGAGATTGAAAGTTATCCTGACATGCGACCCCACAATAACAGTTATCCTGACATGGGATGCCACAATGAAAGTTAATATGTTTGGGGGCTATATAAAAATGATTGAGAATGTATGCAAAATCATGTTTACTGATAACATTTATTTTCCAAAAGCAAAGACGAGCATGATCATGCTAAACACGTCATGATAAAATATAGTAAACAACTAACAGATGGCTTAAGACCACAATGGACAAGGACCCTGGGTGGCAGAAGTGAGTCGGGTACTCTGGCCCTAAAGATGTGGCTAATACAATCTGAATTAATCTGACGCTGAGCTGGACTATTCAAATCTACAGAAGTTTATATTGGTGCAGCTGAGACCAAGTAGCTATTGGGATTTGCATGCCCTGACAAAGGCTAGAGCAGCAGTACGTTACTCTGTTTACTTCGTACAGCGATGTAACTTTCAGCTGGCAAGATGTGTACGGTGGAGGCGAGGCGTAATCTAGCGATCAGGCAGACGGATCGCAATTTACTCTCTACCAGAGTCCTGAAACCATGGTAGATTTCAGTGCGTGGCACAACCGTTCACTGGTTGTACCAAGGACCAATTCGGCTCACTTATACGACAGTGCACACAAGGATACCAAACATCAAGTCTGGTAAACACGAAACAAATAAGTGTTCCCTCGTCAAACGTGTAGTCCGAGATGTTTGAAGTCACACTGTCGGTACAGTAAGAACTTCACCTCAGGCTCCGCAGGTCCCAAGTACCAACCACACATTCCAGAGCTTCGACTAGAAGATGCTTCCAGACCAAAGCCCAGAGTCCGAGTGCCTCGCACCTCTCCCGATAAAAAATTCTGTTTTCCCTCAAAGTGCATGAACAACACTGCCTTTACCCCATCTTGAGCCAATCACAGGGATTTAGAGGCACTAAATCTCCCCTGCTACACGACAGCACAAACTCATGTCAAACCAATGCAAGAGTTAAGAAACCTGCATCTCGGGGAAAAAGAAAGAAACCGCCAGTTACTGGCTTTATTAAGTTTTCACGGTGAGAGAAGAAGTTTTTCTCTGAAGTCGGTTCGCTTCCCACAGCAACAAGCGAACAGATACAATCTTAAAGATCTTTATCTAAACTGCCTGTGCCTTGGAGCATGTTAGGCCTAGCTATGAGGTGTCGTAAAGATTCTATCTCTAAACTTTTCTCAGGCGCCAGAATTTCTTATACAACTGACGCGGCCAATGGAAATGGGTCACAGACCTATTTGCAGTGTCGGCGAACACGAAAACTTGAGAATTTTTATTAGGCATGGCACTGCACACAATGCCCAGTTTACGACCCCACTGTGTTGATGCGTCCCTTCAGTCTGTTGCCCCAGCCCAGCCTTCGGCTGGCGCCAATGTAGGTATAGCGGCATTGTCCTACTGGAGACCCATCTCAACTAGGGGGTGCTCTGTCTGCCCTGTGCAGTTGTGGGCCTGTCCGGCAAGATTTACTGAGGGATGGGCTCGCCGCCACTTGCTTTCAACTTCCAACATGCCATTTCTATGAACTAAGAACCATAACAATACCTGATGCTTTTAGTGCCCTACCAAGCTCCATCAAAGCCTGCTCAGGCCATTAACCTGCTAGAGTCTCACTCAAGCTGTGTAGCATTGTAATAAAATCTTTATGAAAAATAGGTGAGAGGGTAACTTGTCCTCTCTCAAGGCTATGAGCTGCCACTGACATAATTGTGAAACATTGTAATAGTTAGGTCAAATTTATTTGAAACCTCAACTTCCCGATCAAATCTCACCCAAGTCCTACCTCAACAAGAAACCCTACACCAGTTCAGCACAATAGATGATACAATTTCTGTGCAATTGTACCTGTAAAAGACGGCATTCATCATGTCGCTCTCGAACTTCAACGCAAGACTACTCGTCTCTGCAAAGAGTTACCAAATGTTTCAGACACCTCCATGTCGTCTTGTAAATCTTGGTAACACTGTACAATACTACAATACACCGCTCCATTTCCTCAATGATACCAAAGGAAGTGCTGCACACTTCAATTTTGAGATGACGCCAGATAGAAAAATCCAGAGGATTGAATTCATGGGATCTTGCAGATCAAAATTCAAGCCCATCGTGACCTACTCATCTTCGACAACGGTGACGCTTTAGATGTAATTTTGAAGCAGCAGAAAAATTAGTTAGTTGTCGTCTGGCGTATTTTGCCCCTTGCAGTTAAACGTTGGCTAATACCCACATTTCTTATGGAATGCAGCCACTGCTTGACAAAATATTTCTGTGAATGGTTGTTCTCCGAAAGTGCGATACAGTATACACAGGCATTATTTTTTGTCAGTGTTTTTGTTGTAACAAGATACCTGGTTTTTTATAACAAGGCAGACGCTGTAACTATAAGGTTTTGGAGTCCTAGCTACTCATTTCTCTTCAGGCAATTCCAAATGCTATATTTCCGCAAATCCATGCACTTTCGTATGTGGCAAGGGAAACTGCACCGTTTTCTACATCTACATCTACGTCTACATGGATACTCTTCAAATCACATTTAAGTGCCTGGCAGAGGATTCATCGAACCCGCATTCACATTTCTCTATTACTCCAATGTCGTATAGCGAGTGTGGAGAGAACGAACCCTATATTTTTCCATACGAGCTCCGATTTCCCTTATTTTACCATTGTGATCGTTTCTCCCTATGTAGGTCGGTGTCAACAAAATATTTCCGCATTCGGAGGAGAAAGTTGATGATTGGAATTTCGTGAGAAGATTCCGCCGCAACGAAAACCACCTTTGTTTTAATGATGATAATAAGCCATTTGGCATGTCTCTTTTCATCTGACGTGAGAATCACACTCTACTAAGAGGCCAATAGGGGACAAAATATTACAATAATGGATTAGAAAAGCAAACTGGACTGTAGTGGCTGTACATACTGACCTCTTAAGTTCGTATCTGAATTACATTTAACTTGGTGAGGATTTTCCTTCTCTTTGTTTTCTGAGAGTGAGCGGGAACGGGGCACACACTGTATATTGAATAGACAAAGCACTGCCTGACGTATCAAAGAAATGGGCCCGAGTAGCCAGCAGGGATTCTGGCATTCGCACAGAGCAGCTGCCGTGAGATGTTGATTCAGTGAAAGTTGCGCCGCAAGGCGAGATCTGAGGGGCCAGTTGATAGTTCGTTTGTGACTCGTCTGTAAACTAGCGGCCGAGCAGGGCTGAGGGAAGGAACTTTTATCAGCAGGAGACCAGCGCTCTGTCATGTTCTGGAGAAGGCCTTCAGCAGATCACAATCTAGCACTTCCCTGAAGAAACACAGCATGCTGCAGAATAAGAGCCTTTCCTCAAGCAGAATTTTTTACTTTCTGAGGAACTCTGAAATGAGGCTGCCTGCTGGACACGAAAAAGTACGACTGGAAAAAATGCTTTTGACGTCATGGAGACAGATCATAGGAAGAAGTTTGAACTTAAAGCAATGCGTGTTTCTTGCTAAGATTTTTGCACAAGAAGCAATCATGGCATTGGCAGGCTGAGTATTCCTACACAGTGATTGGTTGACATGTCCTTTTTTATGGGAAAGAAAGAGCAGACTGTTCGATTCAGCAAGAAAAACTGAGAGTTCACATGGGGACAGATAAGAGTGTGCGTCTGGGAGCTCGACGTGGATCTTGATGTGGAACGGATCTCTGTGAGCAGCCAACCAGGGGGTTCAGAGTTCATATCAGCAAAAGCATGACGCTTATCCTGTACTTCAGAGAGACAGTAGTGACAGAAACGCTTCCCACGCCTCATGCTAATAATTTACGTTGAGCTTTATTAGCAGCACTGGCACCTTAGGACAGTCATTGATCAGGATTTAGACAGATCATTGCAGTTATCCGTGTCTCAAGCAGTGCTCTGGTAGATGCATGCATCTCAGGCTAATGATCAGGCGAACAGTCACTGTGTTCGTTTAGTTAGAAATTCGCGGGTAATATTTAAAAGGTCAGTTGCGTCTAAGCTTTGTGCCTTTTAACTGAGTAAATTAATGTCATCATTTACAACTTGTGTCTGTTAATCCCTTCATTTAATCAGGTTACCTTCCAGTCGAAAAAGTGGGTGCACTCGGCGACTGTTATGTGGCTTATAAATTATAGAGTGCAGCAATCAGTCGTCCTTTTTTAGATTTCGGCTAGTGGCTAGTCATTCTCAATGCACTATTTTCTATTCTCAATGCATGTTAGTCCCTGGGACTTCATAAGCCTTCAGTTAATCTCATTTTTAATGGTATGCATGTCTCTACTTTGTATTAATAGCTAGGGCCATAATTCTTCGTATTAGTCATTCTGGCTGTACCCAGTAATTCAGCTTGGGTTCTAAAGGTGTGTCTGGCTCTTAATTAATTTTCTGGGTCGGGGTACCCATTTAAGGCACATGTGGGGTTTAGCACAATCACTTATTAAATGTGTTTTTTTTCTGAAAATTAGTTGTTGAGTCTTTTCCGTCTCATTCATCCAAGTTGCTAACAAGAATAAAATACAGAAGAATGGAAAAGGAAACTGATGTGTTGGATCACAATCAGTTTGGCTCTCGGAAAGGTAAAGGCACCAGAGATTGCGATTGATAATTAATTCAAGCGAGACTAAAAAAGCAAGACACGTACATAGACACGACCTGGAAAAAGCGTTCAGCAATGTAAATTGGCGCAAGATATTTGAAATCCTGACAAAAATAGGGGTAAGCTATAGGGAGAGACGGGTAGTAATACAATATGTACAATAACCAATAGGGTATACTTGTAATAAGAGTGGACGACCAAGAAAGAAATGATCGCATTAGAAAGGGTATAAGAGAGGGATGTAGTCTTCCGCCCCTACTGTTCAGTCTGTACATCGAAGAACCAATGATGAAAATAAAAGAAAGCTTCAGGAGTGGAATTAGAATTCAAGATGAAAGTATATCAATGATGCGATTGGCTGATGACATTGCTATCCTGAATAAAAGTGAAGAATTACTTGATCTGCTGAATGATATTGACAGTCTATTGAGTACAGAAAACGGATTGAGAGTAAATCGAAGAAAGACGAAAGTAATGAGAAGTAGCAGAAATGAGAACAGCGAGAAACTTAACATCAGGATTGATGGATACGAAGTAGATGAAGTTAAGGAATTGTGCTACGTAGGCAGTAAAATAACCAATGACGGACGGAGCAAGGAGGACATCAAAACCAGAATAGCACTGGCAAAAATCGGCATTCCTGGCCAAGAGAAGTCTGCTAGCAACAAAGGAAGGAAGGAATTTCTGAGAATATACGTTTGGAGCACAGCATTGTATGGTAGTAAAACATGGACAGTGGGAAAACCGGAACAGAAGAGAACCGAAGCGCTTGAGATGTGGTGCTACAGACAAATGTTAAAAATTAGGTGGACTGATAAGGTAAGCAATCAGGAAGTTCTGCGCAGAATCGGAAAGGAATATGTGGAAAACACTGACAAGGAGAAGGGACAGGATGACAGGTCATCTGTTAAGACGTCAGGGACCGACTTCCATGGTACCAGAGGGAGTTCCAGAGGGCAAAAACTGTAGACGAAGATATTGGAATACAGCCAGTAGATAAATGAGGACGTAGGTTGCAAGTGCTACTCTGAGATGAAGAGGTTGTCACGGGAGAGAAGTTCGTGGTTGGCTGCATCAAAGCTGTCAGCAGACCGATGAGTCAATAAAAAAAAGTAAAAAAAAAAAAAAAAAAAACAGAACCGAATCTGTGTTTACAATGCGCAAATAATTCGAAATAAATCGTTGCATTTTTCTGAACCTGTTTTTAGTGTAAGGCTTCTTTTCCAACCTTCATAGCACCAGTTTCGATCTGTATATTTGCCCATACAATGATTTTATTATGTGCACAACAGACAGCCCACTGTTTACAAGTAAAATTGTTAGATCTTCGAGCGAAAATCTTTGTGGTATTCATCAGTTGTACAGCAAGTACTGGGTTCTGGAGGATTTATGGTGACTGTCTGTAGTGAGTACTGATTAACTCTGTTGCAAACAGGCAATGTAAATGGAAGATGCCAGGTAGATATTAACTGCATTATCGCCCACATTGCCTAGTAAGAAAAATTTCGTACTTCGACAGAGATTGGTATATAACAAACACTAAAGGTAATACATTAATTTATTATCTTGTTGTCACAGAATCAGCATCCAGCACCACGTGGCGCAAAATATGACGTAACTTCTGCAGTCTGCATCTGAAGATGAGCCTGAAAAGGCTGGACAATTCGTGGAAATAAACAAGTATTTCATAAGCGACTGGTCGCTGATATATTACATGATACATAGATGCCGTCTCAGTCTTGATAATGAGTAACTTGGGCTTCCTCAGCAGATAAGACACATTTATGATACACTGGGGTTTACCGGCTGTACAGTTATATAACATGTCTCATGAAACTAATACATCGACGTTCTTGCTTAACCATCTGCGGTAACGCCTCCCACATAATATCCCATAATTTTTTTGCTGTAGAATAACACGTCTTCCTACTCCGTAAGTCCTCCAAGTGATGTGCTACATGCTTCTAAGCCAGTACCGTTTCTGTTGAAGTGTTCTGTACTATTCTCGCTTCTTGCGCCCTGACTGCGTGCGAATGTAGCTCAGGTTTCATTTCGCGCGTCGACCACAGGCAGACATCTCGGATAATGAAGTACCTGCGAAGTTGTGCATCGGAGCTCGCGAAATGGGGTGTCGGGGGCAGAGATAAATGGCCCGTCTCACGGCTGCTCCCCGAGCTGGGCGCCGCTTGTTTCTGCTCGTGCGCTAATGGAACATTATTTAATACGACGTCTCAGCTGAGTTATGAGGAAAGTATAGAGGAAGTAAGTAAAATATGGGACTCTTCCCGCCAAGCGGCAACGGTACGGAGTTGTGAATTTGCGGTGGACAAATATTTGGGTGTCACATTGTCAAATGGGCCGTTGCTTAAATACGAAATAATATACAGGGTGTTTGTTTTAACTTGAGACAACTAAATACTTCGTAAACGACGCGACGTAAGAAAAAAATATTCTAGGTGAAAAGTTAATACTAGTCAAGGGGATATTTATCGGGGCTACAACTGGCCACCTCCTAACCACTCCTCCTGTGTGGACGAGGTGAACTTTGTACTTTCAAATAGGAGTTTCTCTCCCCCCCCCCCCTTTTTATATTGCATATTTGGATTTCAAGCCATAAAAACGAACAGTGTTGTCAAATCATTGTTTTCCATTAGTGGCAGGTGGCTCTGTAATCGACAAATGTCAAGTGAACGTGTTTTTGGAATTAAAAACCAACACATTTGATCCTACATTTCATTTACGATGTAAATGTAAACCTTTGTGCCCTAACGGTTGATATTTGTGTTCAAAATTTACTTCAGCGTTGCAAATTTGACTGTACAGTACAGTACGTTTAGCTATTTTAATGTCTGGTTAGGAACTACGTTTACCGTGATCCAGAAACAACGACGTGGATGTAATAGTTTTCTATTCCCACTCCAATGAAATCGGTGAATCTTGTTGTCCCATACCACTGGGGTGCTGCTTGATATCGATGAGTCCCCTTGCCTCTCATGATTGAGGTCCTAGATTTCGGTGAGTATCTATGACAGATGCGCCTCTCACTAACATTTCACGGACATTTTACTCATTAAAGAAGCTGTGTTTGTATTCCGACCGTAGCAGCTTGGCAGTCAGTACGAGAGTTACGACAGCTGGACGGAAACACAGATCGAAATCAGTCACCCCGGTAACGGGTTTCGAGGGCGGCCACCGAGATCAAGAATTCCAACAGTCTGGCGATTCATCACAATCAAACTCGTAGGCAACAGAAAACTACGGCACTATACAAGCAGCTCATTTGGCAAAAATGTTAATGTCAAGCCATATTATTTGTACTGTACAGTTGTATTTGCAACATTCAAATAATGTTTCAACATCAGTATCAACCGATAGGACAAAAATGTTTACATGTACATCGTAAAGTAATGTATAACCAGATTCGTCGATTCTTAACTGCAATAACAGGCACACTCAATATTTGTCGATTACACCGCCATATACCACAAATGGAAAACAATGTTTACATGGACATCGTAAATAAAATGTACGCTACAGGCCTTTAAAATCGCTACACCACGAAGATTACGTGCTACTGACGAGAAATTTAGCCGACGGGCAGAAGATGCTGTGATATGCAAATAATTAGCTTTTCAGAGCATTCACACAAGGTTGGTGCCGGTGGCGATACCTACAACGTGCTGAAATTAGGAAAGTTTCCAACCGATTTCTCATACAGAAACAGCAGTTGACCGGCGTTACCTGGTGAAACGTTGATGTGATGCCTCGTGTAACGAGGAGAAATGCGTACCATCACGTTTCCGACTTTGATAATGGTGGGATTGTAAGCCTATCGCGAATGCGGTTTATCGTATCGCGACATTGTTGCTCGCGTTGGTCTAGATCCAATGACCGTTAGCAGAATATGGAATCGGTAGGTTCACGAGGGTAATACGAAACGCCGTTCTGGATCTCAACGGCCTTGTATCACTAGCAGTCAAGATGACAGGAATCTTATCCGCATGGCTGTAACGGATCGTGCAGCCACGTCTCGATCCCCGAGTCAACAGATGGGGACGTTTGCAAGACAACAACTACCTGCACGAACAGTTCGACGACGTTTGCAGCAGCATGGACTATCAGCTCGGAGACCATGGCTGCGGTTTCCCTTGACGCTGCTTCACAAATAGGAGTGCCTGCGATGGTGTACTCAACGACGGACCTGGTTGCATGAATGGCAAAACGTCACTTTTTCGGATGAATGCAGGTTCTGTTTACAGCATCATGATGGTCACATCCTTGTTTGGTGACATCGCGGAGAACGCACATTGGAAGCGTGTATTCGTCATCGCCATACTGGCGTATCCCGCGGCGTGATGGTATGGGGTGCCATTGGTTACACGTCTCGGTCACCTCTTGTTCGCATTGACGCCACTTTGAACAGTGGACGTTACATTTCAGATGTGTTACGACCCGTGGCTCTACCCTTCATGCGATCCCTGCGAAACCCTACATTTCAGCAGGAGAATGCACGACAGCCTGTTGCAGGTCCTGTACGGGCCTTTCTGGATACAGAAAATGTTCGACTGCTGCCCTGGCCAGCACATTCTCCAGATCTCGCACCAATTGAAAACGTCTGGTTAATGGTGGCCGAGGAGCTGGCTCGTCACAATAAGCCAGTCACTACTCTTGATGAACTGTGATACCGTGTTGAAGCTGCATGGGCAGCTGTACCTGTGCACGCCATCCAAGCCCTGTTTGACTCAATGCCCAGGCGTATCAAGGCCGTTATTGCGGCCAGAGGTGGTTGTTGTGGGTACTGATTTCTCAGGATCCATGCACCCAAATTGTGAAAATCGTGAAAATGTAATCGCATATCAGTTCTAGTGTAATATATTTGTCCAATGAATACCCGTTAATCACCTGCATTTCTTATTGGTGTAGCAATTTTAATGACCAGTAGCGTACAATCAGATTCGTCGATTCTTAACTGCAATAAGAGGCACACTCAGTATTTGTCGATTACAGCGCCATATACCACAAATGGGAAACAATGATTTGAGAAAACCATACGTATTTTTTGGCGTAGGACCTGAATATGCAATAAATATGTTGGGTCGCATGTGAAAATACAAGTCCACCCCGCTCATGCAGGAGGATCCGTTACCAGGTGGCCAGTTGTAGTACAGAGTCCTCTTTACTAATATCGACTTTTCACTTTGAAAATTTGTTTCGAAATATTTGTCTTAAGTCCTGTATATTGTGTGACTTTGCCTGTAAATCAATGCACACAAATGTGATTCAAATACTTGGTAGAAAAGTCTAACTAGAATGTTTCTTACCATAGCGGAGTACTCGATGAAACCACTGTAAATGTCACACATGCTGTAATGTTTTGCAAGCATTGTTAGCTTTTTACATCATCAAAAGGCATCAGTACTTTTTGATATAATTTACTGTATTCATTACAGATGTCACCCATAACAATTTTACCTTCCACAAGTTCGTGACCTGTCAGTTAAACTACGTACATTCCTTGATATTTCACACTGTGTTCTACCAACCTATCCCTCCCTTTAGTTGTGAGGTAGAGCTCTTTGCTTCCCTGTTACACTGAGCATCTCTCCATTAGTTTCCAGTCTACTCGCCTAATTTTAACGTTCTCGCTCACCATCACCTTCCAAAAGCGTTTATTCTCTTGTTTTCTCTATCGTTTATAGTAAAATAAATGTTTTGTGACTTCCAGCCTTGTAAAACTCCCGATCTCACACTAATCTGATCCCACTTCATAACGTTCCAGCATCGAAAAATATGGCCACTGGGAATCGAACCCGGTACCACAGCGTTAGGAGCCAGAAACGTTAACCAGTAGGTCATAAATAGTTCATAAAACCATTTTACTGACTGAAGACTTCAACAACAACAGAAAAGCCAACTATTTTATCAATTACCTCCTCGGTGAAAGCAGTATTCATTACTAGAGCTATGTGGCGCTGTGTATAGTGAAAGACGTGCTGTCTGTAGATGAAACCCATAAAAATTTAAGACAAAATATATGATAATGTCCAATTTCAATGCCAGAAGAACACCATATGTCCCAAAGGACTATAATAAAGATGTCAGCTGCTTCATGTATCTAGCAGTCCTAGGTGTCCTTTTAGCTAGCGACAATATATGTGCCAATGTATTAGGGAAAGGATTAAACCTAGGAAATGAATATATTTTGCATACTTAGAGATTTTTAACAACTTTCTAATCCAAAGAATAACAAAAATTAAGTGTAATTCCCTTATCTAACAGTTGTTATATGTGGGTCAGAAATTTGGGTGATGACGGGAGGGGATGTTACCAACCTAAATTATTACAATGAAAAATTCTGAAAAGGAATTATGGAGTAGGGCGAGACAGACGGTTGAAGAATAAAATATAACATAAACTACGTCGACTTATACAAGATATACACTCATGTTTATCAAATCTCAGAGAATATGCTGGATATGACCTGTGTAAAAGAAGACAGACGACAGTATGTCCAAAAGAAAAATGAAAGAAAGGCTGTTTTCCACCACTAGAATGGGATTGGCAATGAAGTGGATTATTTTGCCAAAATTAGACGAAGGAGGAGGTAAGGAGAGAATGGAGATGTATGGAGGCAGACTGTATAGGAAGCCGAAGACGATGATGGGCTGTAGCACCAATTAAGGAGCAGAATTACTTACAATAGTAGGTTAATTTATTACCAAATTAGAGTACATGTCATAACAGATTGATCATAAGAACACGAAACTCGTACTTGGAGAGCAAGGCGGGGGTCATAGCGGTCTTCTTGGTAACTAACAGCCGTCTCGTTGGAGTGAACGATCAGCCACAATAGCCTGGACAACTCGTTGGATATTAGTCAGCACTGTTCTCAAAAGCAAGTAAAAGTTCTAAGTAGACGGGTGAAACCTCAAGTTCTCCTTTCAAATTTTGAGTTATGTTAAATCGCATGTAAAAACCTTCATTACAGTGCAGCCTCTCCAATGCAGCGTCTTCACCACTAATAAAACCAATTTATTACTCCATTTTCTTTTTCACGTGTTTATTTAGACCGTTCTTTCAGCGCTGTGAACTTGAGCAAAGGACAACGAACTATACTCAGCAATGTTGCAGACTTGATTGCAGTGTTATGAGTCTGAGTTATTGCCTTTTGTTACCCTTGAAGCATGTGCCTGTTCGAAACAGAAAGTCTTCCTTTCTTACGTAAGTAGCTAGATACGGTCTTTGAGAGAGCTCTTGACAGCGTTGTTAATAACTGCTCCGGTTTCCTCCTCCATTTTCGTATATTCCATATCATTATTAAGTGTTTAACCTATGGCTCCTCTTTCGAGAACAATATGGAAAAGGTGATGATTTCTTTTAGGTATGCAAGAAAATTTTCTTTCGCTGTAAAACGCCCTTTGTTAAGATTACTTTGTATCATAAAAAGGCTTAAAATACAAGAAGATTTTTGCTTCCCGAATGACATTCAGTTTAAAAGAAGATTTTAGTTTCCAAAGCAGCCTGGTTATTCAAGCCGCTTTGTTTCTGAAAACAGTTAATAGTTGAGGAAGCATTTTATTTTATAAAAGAGATTTTGTTGCAAGTGGTATTTCAATATCAAGATAATTTTTGTTTTCTAGATAACTTCAAGAAGATCTTAGTGAATGTTCTTGAACATACAGTTGGTGAGAAAATCAGGTAAACTAGAATGGGAAGATGGAGAGCCAAAATTTAAAAAAAAAAAAAAAAAAAAAACGGAGAAAAAATGCAAGGGCGCACAGTGGTTGTTACTACACTGGCTTGCATTTGGGAGGACGACGGTTTAAATTACAGCTCAAACCCCTTATCTAAATTTTCTGTGCCTTTAAATATCGTAACCCTATATATGACACTGCATAAAAAATTTGCTTTACAGTTAGATTTTCGAGTAAATCGTGTTTCCTCGTGGTACACTTAAATTTGCTTTACAGTTAGATTTTCGAGTAAATCGTGTTTCCTCGCGGTACACTTAAATTTATTTCTAATAATTTAGAAAGAACTAATTTCTTGCAGTTGTGAAGACATTATCAATTGGGGAGATATTTTTTTTCTTTTCTTTTGACTTTTATGTCACTGCAATATAGAATCATTGCACATACCTTTACCGGATCATGTGTTTTGTTCTACAGTATGAAATAGAACTCTGCATCACTTTTATTACTTTATGCTAGATATTTATTATAAACATGTTTAATGCTAGGCAAATCAATACTTCGGTTCGACGTAACATTTCTGGTAATAGCTTTACTAAACGTAACGATTGAAATGCAGAGTGAATGATTGTCCAACAGTGAATGTGCATGTAAGAGAGTTCACGAGTAAGCAAAAGAGTAGGGGGTCGGTTTCATGTCAAAATAAAATGTATCGACGTATTTGCCTGCCGGTTGACAGAGAACATCTCGATAATGTAATCGAGAAGAATGACAGTGAATATGCTTTATTCACAAAGCAAGATACGTCAACATGCCTACAGCGTATCATGACTCAGAACGCACAGCTGCATTTGACTCTCCCATAGATATCCCTCCGCTCTTTGCCCGACGATGCGTGTTCCTATAGATATCCCCACTAATGTACGTCAAGTTCTCCTGCACACTTACATTCCAAATACTGTACAAACTTCATATTTCCATGAAATTTGTGTGAAGGACGTATCAGATTGATTCAAATAATGCACGTTTCCTGAAATGCTACAAACTACATTGACAATGATAAGTGAGTAAGTCGTGATTGTTGCTTGGCTCGACCAAGTTGGGTGCTATAACGTGAATTGCAAAAACTGATGTTTAAGAAAGGACATTTCAGCATCAAACATGCTATTCATTTGCTGGCTGGCTACTTTCGGCCTCTGCTCATTTTCGCAAGCCACCTATTACAGAGAATAAAATTTGTTATGAGTGTATGTGTACAGTGTGGATAATGAAAGTATCTATGTCAAGAATAGTTTGTATAGTAACTACGAACATATTCGTATTTACGGTATGCTAGGACAGTTCTGTTTATGTCAGCACACTCAAATGTGTCTCATATCTGTGTAGTTACACCATACAGTATTTTATTAATGTATGCACATTATGTATATTTTTCATGATTCTTGTACTTCCATTATACAGCATGGTGTGATCTGCATGACTATAATATTGAATACACTATGAAGAATTTGTTCTTGCTAGATTACACCGTGTATCGTGCTGATTTATTTGTCGTAGGTTTATCATTAATTTTGACAGATGTTGA
Organism: Schistocerca piceifrons; assembly: GCF_021461385.2. Lineage (NCBI taxonomy): Eukaryota > Metazoa > Arthropoda > Insecta > Orthoptera > Acrididae > Schistocerca > Schistocerca piceifrons. The sequence continues at coordinate 237,892,860 of NC_060140.1, forward strand.
TGTAAAGACCTTATTATAAGGTCTTAAATAATCTCTGACACATTCAGTTTATGTTGTAATTGTATACATTCCTAGAGTAGAAGTATCTCTGGAGTGAGCATTGTGTTCTGCGCATATTTGCAACACTGAAGGCGAAATAGTCGCGTGATCACGGTGCGACGCTGTTTAAGGCCAATTCATACTGACCGTCACATCGCGACAAAACATTTCACAATGCATTTCGACAGGTGGCATTCACACAGTCCATCACCAGACCGTCCTGTCACTTCACGGCACGGCACGGTGAGGTTTCTTGAGAAGGATGTCTTGAAAATGTCCTAAGTTAACATATTTTCGCTCCGTTTGCTCATATTTTTAATAATGGAGTTTGTGCTTTTGTTTCTTCGTAATCTTTATTTTATTGTTATGCTTTGTTTTCGTGGCAAATTGTAAATTTTCCGTGACGACTTGGATGTTTTTTTTTTTTCCATTGAGTGTTCTTACAAAAGCGATATCGGGTATCTCAAAGCGAAAAATTATTTAGGTTCTACAATAACAGAACAGAGCTGACCCCTACAATGTGAGGGTGTTTCGCAATTCACGTACACGCTTCTAGAAGTTGTAGAGGCAGTGAGTACATGATATTCTAAATAGGAACCCATGTCCGGAAACGTCATTCAACGACACTGCAGAGCGTCGAAGTCATAGGCGCCGGAGCCCGTGAATGTATGTGTCTACAGGCTGACTTGGTGATGAAGTTACAAACTTTCTAGAATGATGAGACCAATAAGTATCAATTTGAGTCAAGAGTCCCCGGTTTGGAAACGAACGAGTCGATAGACACAAGCGAAACTTGTACCAGTACTGTTTTTGCTAAGAATGTACGGTATGCAACAGTCAGAGATGGTAGTATGAACCAAGATAAGAAAAAACATGCTCTAAACACGGACTGCAAACCTGAGGAGTTATGAGCACTTGTTCATTATAGGAGCTGTCTTTCACACTTACAACAGATGAAAAATGCTCATAGTTCCTCAGGTATACATTTTAGAGCCCGTATTTACTACACATCTTTTCCATGTTTTGGTCCATACTACTACCACCGAAAGTTGCATACCATAAATTCACTGCAACAACAGTATTGGTACACGTATGCGTTGTCAGGGGTATCAGAATGATTTTCACAATTAACTTTCGACTCGTTCGTTTCCGGACCAGGGAACCTTGCCCCAAACTGATATATGTATTTATCTATCCCCATCATCCTAGAAAGTCTGTAACATCATCACAGAATCGCCCTGTATATACCACATTTACAGGAGCCGGCGCCTACAACTTCGACGTTCTATAGCGTCGTTGGATGACGTTTCCGGACACGGGTTCCTGTGTAAAACTTGATCTACTAAGTCCACTCGACAACCTCTTGACGTGTATAAATGAGTTGTGAAACACCCTATATATAAATAAGAATATAAGTTAACCAAGCAATTTTCATTACACAAAATTTTAAGTGAAAAGATCAGCATTAATGACGGAGAAATATTCAGTTATATATGACGTCTCTACATCTACATCTACGTGATTACTCGACTATTCACAGTAAAGTGCCTGGCAGAGGGTTCAACGAACCACACTCAATCTGTCTCTCTACCGTTCCACTCTCGAAAGGCACGCGGGAAAAACGAGCACTTAAATTTTTCTGTGCGATCTTTGATTTCTCTTATTTTATCGTAATGAACATTTCTCCCTATGTAGGTGGGTGCCAACAGAATGTTTTCGCAGTCGAAGGAGAAAACTGGTGATTGAAATTTTATGAGAAGATCCCGTCGCAACGAAAAACGCCTTCGTTTTAATGACTGCCACTCCAGTTCACGTATCATATCTGTGGCACTATCTCCCCTATTTCGGGATAATACAAAACGATCCGCCCTTCTTTAAACTTTTTCGATGTCTTCCGTCAGTCCCAACTGATGCGTATCCCACACCACACAACAATACTCCAGAAAAGGGCGGACAAGCGTGGTGTATGCAGTCTCTTTAATAGACCTGTTACACCTTTTAAGTGTTCTGCCAATGAAACGCAGTCTTTGGTCTGCTCTACCCACAACATTATCTATGTGGTCGTTCCAATTTAGGTCATTTGTAATTGGAATCCCCAAGTATTTAGGTGAATTTACAGCCTTCAGCTTTGTGTGACTTATCGCGTAATCGAAATTTTTGCGAATTTCTTTTAGTACTCATGTGAATAACTTCACACTTTTCTTTATTCAGGGTCAACTGCTACTTTTCGCACCATGCAGATATCTTATCTAAATCATTTTGCATTTCGTTTTGGTTATCTGATGGCTTTCCAAAACGGTAAATGACACTATCATCTGCAAACAATCTAAGACGGCTACTCAGATTGTCTCCTATGTCGTTAATATAGATCACGAACAATAGAGGGCCTATAACACTACCTTGAGGAACGCCGGATATTACTTCTGTTTTACTCGATGATTTTTCCGTCTATTACCACGAACTGTGACCTTTCTGACAGGAAATCACCAATCCAGTCACAGCTGAGGTGATATTCCATAGGCACGCAGTTTGTTTAGATGGCGCTTGTGAGGAACGGTGTCGAAAGCCTTCAGGAAGTCTAAAAATATGGAATCAGTTTAACATCCCCTCATTTCTCACGAGTATAAAGGGCTAGTTGTGTTTCACAAGAACGATATTTTTTGAATCCTTGCTGTCTATGTGTCAATAAATCGACGTTTCTGATATGGGCCTGTAATTCAGCGGATTACTCCTACTTTCCCTTTTTGGGTACTGGTGTAACTTGAACTGTTTTCCAGGACGTTCTTAGTTATGTCAGAAAAAAACATAATGGATAGGGAAAACAGGCTGTACAGCTACTTTTTTTTTTGTATGTTTACATTTTTGCTAGCAAGTAAATGTCAATCGTTTGAAATGTTCTTTCACTTCTCAGCACATTACCAACCAAAATTGATCAAAAACATATGTTACGGCGTTTGCTTTGGCTATTAAAAAACTTTGGCGTTGTTAGTTCCCCAGTCCGATAGTACGCTCTGACTTTTTGTCTCGTGGATGGTGACTCTCAACCTCACTTTTATCTTGCACTACTAGGCTAAGAAATCTGACGCGACGTGTTATAACCAACAGTGAGAATATACCCTGACGTGACGGTGTCATTGTGTGATGCCCCTTCAGTTTGCTCTTGAAAACTACGACCCAAGTATATTCCAAGGGTTAAATGCAGATTGTTGTAGTGTCTACGCAGCGCCTGTATCAAATCCACAGCACCTATGAAGGGACTCTGTCTGTAATAGCGATATAATGACATTCAAAATTTATAGGACTTGTTATGGACAAAACAGCGCCATACCGATGTCACGTGACCATGCTGGCAATGTCTGTTGACTACACAAAATCAGTTCTGCGCATCTGAAAGCTCACTCCAGAGGTATTTCTACTTTATCATTATGTACAGGTTGAGATATAGTGTTCCATGACATCACAGTAGTGTAATAAATTTTCAACCCTATTCACCACTATTTAAAGTGTGTGGGAAATGTCGGAATCATTGCAGACAAAACAACTGTGTGGGAAGTGTCTGGGAAATGTCGCAATCATTGCAGCCAAACAACTGTACCGTGAGAATACTGGAGGAAAATATTTTGGAAAGGTCTAAAACGTCGGACAAAAGTGAAAATCGTAACATGCCTGGAATGTCGGTAGATAAAGAACAGGAGCCATAAGATAACAGCCTCCACAGCGATGCGTCGAAGCGACGATTGAAGACTTCGCTGGATTTATGTTTATAGCATTTGACCGAAGATGATCTGATCACATCATTAAGTTCCTCGGTAATAACCTAAGAACACATTCAAATATCAAATAAAACACACCAGAAAATACTAGATATTTTACCCGAATATACGTTTGTGTGCGAAGAAGAGTTGATTCGGAACGACGACGTGGCTGAAGAATGTGAATACGCAGACGTGAATGGTGGCATTTCGTCACGGGTTGACTATGAATCCGCTGCCAAAAAAGTGAAAGGAGATCCAGAATCCGTCCCGATGGATTACAAAATAATGGCGGTTAATCTTGCAAAAACACATCCAAAGTGGAGGTTGAAGAGTCTGCAAACAAAAGGTGCATCTCTCTTGTAGCAGTGCGGGATATGAATATTTGGGTAGAACATATTAAAAAGGGTGGAACTCGGAACGACAAATATCACACAGTTGGTTCCTGGACGCATGATCGAGTCGTAGAAGCACGAAGCCATAACCAGCAAGACACTACTAGAAATTTGCAACAACGCGCTCTTGCAGCTGCGAGACAGTTCCCACACTTGCAATGTGCGTCAAGGGGTTTAAACAAACGCATAAAATTCGACAGAGAAAAGGAGACTGCTACTACTGAGGATACCCTTGCTGTGACAGAGAATTATCGTTGCCAGACTCGAGCTCTTATCCCCAACTACGACAAGCAGTTCGTTATCAACACCGATCAGACAGCTAAGCCAGACGTCTTATTTGTCTGCGTCAATCACCATACTCTTTTCACTGTCACGTATTATACACTACTGGCCATTAAAATTGCTACACCACGGAGATGACGTGCTACAGACGAGAAATTTAACCGACAGGAAGAAGATGCTGTGATATGCGAATGATTAGTTTTTCAGAGCATTGACACAAGATTGGCGCCGGTGGCGACACCTACAACGTGCTGACATGAGGAAAGTTTCCAACCGATTTCTCATACTCAAACAGCAGTTGACCGGCGTTGTTGTAATTGCCTCGTGTGAGGAGGAGAAATGCGTACCATCATGTTTCCGACTTTGATAAAGGTCGGATTGTAACCTATCGCGACTGCGGTTTATGGTGTCGCGACATTGCTACTCGCGTTGGTCCAGATCCAATGACTGTTAGCAGAATATGGAATCGGTGGGTTCAGGAGGGTAATACGGAACGCCGTGCTGGATCGCAACGGGCTCGTATCACTAGCAGCCGAGATGACAGGCATCTTTTCCGCATGGCTGTAACGGACCGTGCAGCCACGTCTCGATCCCTGAGTCAGCAGATGGGGACGTTTGCAAGACAACAACCATCTGCACGAACAGTTCGACGACGTTTGCAGCAGCATGGACTATCAGTTTGGAGACCATGGCTGTGGTTACCCTTGACGCTGCATCACAGACAGGAGCGCCTGTGATGGTGTACTCAACGACGAACCTGCGTGCACGAATGGCAAAACGTCATTTTTTCGTATGAATCCAGGTTCTGTTTACAGCATCATGATGGTCGCATCCGTGTTTGGCGACATCACGGTGAACGCGCACTGGAATCTTGTATTCGTCATCGCCATACTGGCGTATCACCTGGCGTGATGGTATGGGATGCCATTGGTTACACGTCTCGGTCACCTCTTGTTGGCACGACCGCATGTTGCAGGTCCTGTACGGGCCTTTCTGGATACAGAAAATGTTCGACTGCTGCCCTGGCCAGCACAAAAAATGGTTCAAATGGCTCTGAGCACTATAGGACTTAATGCTGAGGTCATCAATCCCCTAGAACTTAGAACCTAACTAACCTAAGGACATCACACACATCCATGCCCGAGGCAGGATTCGAACCTGGGACCGTAGCGGTCGCGCGGTTCCAGACTGTAGCGCATATAACCGCTCGGCCACCCCGAGCGGCCTGGCCAGCACATTCTCCAGATCTCTCACCAATTGAAAACGTCTGGTCAATGGTGGCCGAGCAACTGGCTCGTCACAATACGCCAGTCACATCTCTTGATGAACTGTGGTATCGTGTTGAAGCTGCATGGACAGCTGTAGATGTACACGCCATCCAAGCTCTGTTTGACTCAATGCCCAGGTGTATCAAGGCCGTTATTACGGCCAGAGGTGGTTGTTCTGGTTACTGATTTCTCAGGATCTATGCACTCAAATTACGTGAAAATGTAAACACATGTCAGTTCTAATATAATATATTTGTCCAATGAATACCCGTTTATCATCTGCATTTCTTCTTGGTGTAGCAATTTTAATGGCCAGTAGTGTAGGTTTACATTTGTATCTTCTCTTTCCACGCTGCCAGTTCAATCGACATATGACCGAACCCTAGAACACCAAGGGTTGAGCGAGGTGGCACAGTGGTTAGCACACTGGACTCGCATTCGTGAGGACGACGGTTCAATCCCGTCTCCAGCCATCCTGATTTAGGTTTTCCGTGATTTCCCTAAATCGTTTCAGGCAAATGCCATGATGGTTCCTTTGAAAGGGCACGGCCGATTTCCTTCCCAATCCTTCCCTAACCTGAGCTTGCGCACCGTCTCTGATGACCTCGTTGTCGACGGGACGTTAAACATTAACCACCACCACCACCACCAAGGATCGAAAGTGGTGTGCATAAAACGTAAGTATATGAAAAAAGTAACACACTCCTATACAGCACAATATGCTATGAGTCTTTCAGAAAAACTATTGCCACGTGTTTACATACGCCTACAGTAGAGTACTGGCTCTTTTGGACCTAGGGTTAAAGAGTCAGTAGATGCGTATGCAGCAAAATATACAAGTGTTATCATCACTTCTTTGAAATCCGGTAAACTGACAACAGACTTGCACAAAAACTATTTAGCTGATGTGATGAAGTCCTACGTGCAAGGGAATAAATGTCTTCTGTTGACTGACTCGTGGGAAGGGCAAACGAATCCACAAATATACGACGAACTGTTCCCAAATGAAGGTGGATTGCCAACGTGTAGTATCATAGTAATTCCCTCAATCTCCCCTTCCCCCACATGTACGCCACTAGTTCAACCCTACGATGTATGTTTTTATTGCCAGGTGAAAAAACTAATAAAAATGTTAAAACTGCACTTACCTCATCGAGAAAGAAGAGGGAACCACTTTCCGAGAAGCCTGCATCAAACTACATTCCATTACATACCATCAGCTATCCTCGTACGTATTCCGCGACATGCTGCGTTACGCATGGTTCTTTGCTGGACTGTGCGATGAAAGAAGTTGTTTTCAGAATGTCAATCAAGTTTGTTTTTCTATGGAGACATTAAAAAGACTACGTCACTGCTAAAAGGCGGCGTTTATAACATGCACAAGATGCGGTCAACATTATTGCTTCCCCTGTTTCATTGATGAACATCACTTCGGTACATGTAACTGATCAGTTGCAAAAGAATGGAAGTACCGATTTACGTACACGACGTTCCCGTGTAGACGTTAACTACAATCCCTTTTTAAATGCTTTAAGTCCCGCACTATGCCTATACTTTTTGTGCTTATATAAATTAATGAAATAACCAATATGATGTTGCGGTTAATTATGATGTCGGTAGTGTACGCATTGCCAAGGAGCACCAAAATATCTGCCCCCGAGCGGAGTCGAGCCTGCGATCCTTTCAACGCGAATCCGATATCCTACCGCTTTTTTTTTTTTTTTAAGTCTAATTTTGTTCGTTAATGTTCGTTGCTTTTGTTCGGGGCGGACGTTCCATGGCATCCGTTGATGTTCGTTGTTGATCCGTTCACTCAGTTTATTATTATTATTATTATTATTATTATTATTACAGAGGGCTACTAACTATCCGACTGAACATGCTGAGCTAGCGTGCCGGCTTATGACCTTAGATGTTTTCAACCCTAAAACCCCACAAAAAGGCTTCCTAAACATACGCTCACAGGGTTCAAATGGTTCAAATGGCTCTGAGCACTATGGGACTCAACTGCTGAGGTCATTAGTCCCCTAGAGCTTAGAACTAGTTAAACCTAACTAACCTAAGGACATCACAAACATCCATGCCCGAGGCAGGAATCGAACCTGCGACCGTAGCGGTCTTGCGGTTCCAGACTGCAGCGCCTTTAACCGCACGGCCACTTCGGCCGGCCGCTCACAGGGACAATTGACAAGATGCACCTGGTGATAGATCTGTATCAAAACTCCTTTTATGTCCTAAACTCTTGGCCATCTGCAGCTCCCACTTGGAGCACTTCCTTGTATCGCCACGCCCTACATGTACCATAAATTTGGACAAATCAGGCGATGACGAGTAGGCGTCCTCTCCTTGTTAGCAAAGACAGGTTACATGAACTTTGCTGTTGGTTTTTTAAGGACGTATATTTTTTGCGATGCATAGAAAGTGGCACTAGAAGTTAACTGAATATATTCAGCTTGTATAATCAAAGTTAATTGACTTATTCAACTTTCGTAGACCTGTCTTCCTCAGTTTCGTGTAATATTGCGCTATAATGATAATTTTTACTTACGGACTGTCTGGCAGCAACTGAATAAAACACAATTTTAGTAACATATGCGTTTCGCCTCTATTTTCTGCAAGACATCATCAGTGGCAGATTGCGTGGACAATTTCTTACATATTACGCTCCTGTTGCATTTTTGGTGTTGTTCTTTTTCTTATGAATGCCAAATGAATGAAAACCAAAACATTCCATTGAAACAAGCCTTCAGTTCATAGTGCTGTGGAATGTGGGGGAAAAAACTGCAAATTGGCATTCATAAGAGGAAGAACAACATCAAAAATGCATCAGGAGCGTAATATGTAAGAAATTATCCACGCAATCTGCCACTGACGATGCCTAACAGAAAACAAAGGCGAAACGCGTATGGCACTAAAATTGGGTTTTATTCAGTTGCTGTCAGACGGTCCATAAGTAAAAATTATCAATATACCGTTAATTGACTTAACGATTACGGCTAATGGTGCTTGAATATTACATTCAAGACATTAGGTTACAGCGAAGTTACACAATATCGCTAATTGATAGAAGTCAATGCTTCATTGTTTTAAGTAACTTTCTACAGCTTGCGACCTATGACAATGAAAAATACGCCGCAGTTTAAGCCATCCCTTATCTCCAGGCCCGATAAAACGATCCTGTCCAATAATATTCATACAAATCAGTACTAAAGAGGAAATAAAAATTCGTTTGAGACTTCATCTCACTCCGATAAACAAGGTCACATTTGTCAGTTGAAGAGTATTCTACGAAAGAAAGCAGCATACTCACGTCTTAATGCATCATATAGTGAGACTGGGTACCTGAAGGTCATAAAAATAGAGCACCCTCATTCGGTGGTACCCATAAGGACAGAAAAAATGCACACAGCAGTTGTATATTAAAAAAAAACTGGTTCTCTTTCGGTCCCTTGTCATTCAGTTAAATGAGGGTCTACTGTACAACTGCTCGCTTCCTACTAGCGAAAGGCTTTGTGTTGTGTACATAGTTCCGCGTAGTCAGCGCGTACACAACTTTCCCACTAGAGCGCGCCCCGCTAAGCACAACAGCGCAGGCGCAGCGCTCGTCCGTCTCCGCACTACGAGATGGCGCTGTCTTAGAGACAGACCAAATTCTGCTTCTGCCGATCCGCGTATTAATATGTAACGCAGCCAATAAGATTGCTGCTAACGTAGAACCTTTTCTCCTCGCGTATCATACTCGCGCAGTGATACCTGAACGCGCGAGGTATTATAATGAGTGTGCAGACCTTCGATTAGTCAGTCTACATTAGTCTGTACGAGTCTGCATTTGTCTGAATTAGCCTGTACCAGTCTGCATTAGTCTGTACCAGTCTATAGCCAAGTTTCAGTCTGCAACTAAGAAGATTATCATATTCCTGTACATAGCCATGAAGATAAATGTATAGACACTTTGTCAAGTATCAGAGATATGTGAGAATAAGATTAACGAACAAAGACCAAAGGAACTTTAGATTGAAAATCGTAAACAGCATCCAGAATCAAGTTATGTAATGTCTATGCTTTTTATTATTTTTATAAATGTGTGTGAAAATTAATCAAGTTCTGTTTAAAGTTGGTCACCGTCAATCTGCTACTCTAAGCATGCAAGTGGCATTTCTATCGTCTGACCTAACGGCAGAAGATAAACACGCCACGATAAGACCACGAGACATGTTGCTGACACTCACCTACTTCGCTAGAGCGACAAGTCAAATAATGTGATGGTGTGTGTACCGAAGGTCCTATAGTACGCACACCACACTTTGCTTATCACTTCGCAAGACGTATGTGACGAAGAGCAGTATTGATTTTATTTGGAGGCGAAATTAATTTCTCACGTGTCTACTCAAGCGCTGTAACAGCGCGGCGTCGCGCCCGAGAGGAAACTCATCAGCGCCCTAGCTCGAGTATTTCTGGAGGTAATTGGCTGCGAACTGGCAGCCGTCGCCAGCGGTAATTTTCTCGTCCTGTTGCGACGCCGCAGCTCCCGTGCGATTGAGATCGCCGAGAACCACTCCGTCGGTATCAAGTTACCACTTGTACACAGGATACCAGCGGCCACTGCCCTCATTAAAGGTGAAAAAGTGAGTGTAGGCATTCATTTCCTTTACGCTGGCTTGTACTGCGGTGACTGAAGTCACGGGATACCTTCTAATATCGTGTCGGAGCTCTTTCATCCGGCATAGTACAACAACTCGACTTGGCATGGACTCAACAAGTCCTTGAAAGTCCTCTGCAGAAATATTGAGCCATGCTGCCTCTATAGTCGTCCATACTTGTGAAAGTCTTACCTGTGCAGGATTATGTCTCACAAAAGTTTGATGGGATACATGTCGGGTGACCTGGTTAGGCAAATCATTCGCTGCAGTGTCCGAATGTTCTTCAAACCAATCACGAAAAATTGTAGCCCGCTGACATGTCTGGGAACATGATGTCAAAATGGCTCTGAGCACTATGGGACTTAACATCTGTGGTCATCAGTCCCCTAGAACTTAGAACTACTTAAACCTAACTAACCTAAGGACATCATACACATCCATGCCCGAGGCAGGATTCGAACCTGCGACCGGAGCAGTAGCGCGGTTCCGGACTGAGCGCCTAGAACCGCTAGACCACCGCTGCCGGCGAACATGATGTCCATGAATGTTTGCAAATGATCTCCAAGTAGCCAGACATAACCATTTCCAGATAATGATCGGCTCATTTAGATCAGAGGCCCCAGTCCAGCACATGTAAACACAGCCCACACCATTATGGAGCACCACTAGCTTACGCAGTCCCTTCTTGACACTCCTCTCCATAGCTTAGGGGGGTGGAGCTCGGATGGCGTGTACAGGTACAGCTGCCCACGCAGCTTCAACACGATACCACAGTTCATCAAGAATAGTGACTGGCGTATTGTGACGAGCCAGTTGCTCTACCACCATTAACCAGACGTTTTCAATTCGTGAGAGATCTGGAGAATATGCTAGCCAGGGCAGCAGTCGAACATTTTCTGTATCCAGAAAGGCCCGTACAGGACCTGCAACATGCGGTCGTGCATTATCCTGCTGAAATGCAGGCTTTCGCAGGATCGAATGAAGGGTAGAACCACGGGTCGTAACACACGTGAAATGTAACGTCCACTGTTCAAAGTGCCATCAATGCGAACAAGGGGGACCGAGACGTGTAACCAATGGAACCCCATACCATCACGCCAGGTGATACGCCAGTATGGCGATGACGACTACACGCTTTCAATGTACGTTCTCAGCGATGTCACCAAACGCGGATGCGACCATCATGATTCTGTAAACAGAACCTAGATTCCTCCAAAAAATTGACGTTTTGCCATTCGTGCACCCAGGTTCGTCGTTGAGTGCACCATTGCAGGCGCTCCTGGCTGTGATGCAGAGTCGAGGTTAACCGCAGTCATGGTCTCCGAGATGATAGTCTATGCTGCTGCAAACGTCGTCGAACCGTTCGTTCAAATGGTTGTTGTCTTGCAAACGTCCTCATCTGTTATCTCAGGGATCGAGACGTGGCTGCACGATCCGTTACAGCCATGCGGATAAGATGCCTGTCATATCGATTGCTAGTGATACGAGGCCGTTGAGATCTAGCATGGCGTTCCGTATTACACTCCTGAACCCACCGATTCTATATTCTGTTAACAGTCATTGGATCTCGACCAACGCGATCAGCGATGTCGCGATACGGTAAACCGCAATCGCGATACGCTACAATCCGACCTTTATTAGAGTCGGAAACATGATGGTAAGCTTTTCTCCTCCTTACGTGAGGCATCACAACAACTTTTCACCAGGCAACGCCAGTCAACTGCTGTTTGTGTAAGAGAAATCGGTTGGAAACTTTCCTCATGTCAGCACGTTTTAGGTGTCACCACCGGCGCCAACCTTGTGTGAATGCTCCGAAAAGCTTATCATTTGCATATTACAGCATCTTCTTCCTGTCAGTTAAATTTCGCGTCTGTAGCACGTCATCTCCGTGTTGCAGCAATTTTAATGGCCAGCAGTGTATGTGCGTATTGCTATTGATAAAAAGATTCCGATAGCAGTGGATTGAATGGCAGGAGCAGATATCTACAGGGTAATACCGTGATGATGTCGCACATTCAGGGATGACGGAAATAGGAATATTTTGAGGCAAGGAATCCTGGTCCGGAAATGTCGAAAGTTATAAGTGAATATCGTTCTGATACCTCTGTCAATGGAACACATGCACCGGTACTGTTGTTGCCAAAATTGTAGGGTAGGCTACTTTCAGAGATGGTGGTATGGACCAAAAGAAGAAAATAGTGCTTAGTATACATGGACTCTAAAATGCATATCTTAAGAGCTGTGAGCGCTTGACATATTCCCTACTGTAAAACAATTCTCTTCTGCTGAACAAGCACCAATAGCTCCAGAGGTATGCGTTTTAGAGTGCGTATTTACTGTACGTTCCTTCTTAATTTATAACATACTATCTCCTCCAAAAATATGAAAACCAAAGGGGTTGCAATATAAGAGACGAACAGACGCTCGTAGCTCTTAAGGTATCTATTTTAGAGCCGATGTTTATAGTTTAGTTTACTTATGTCATGTTCCGTAGATCATTTTTATGGTTATTTTATCGATAACATGTGGAACAAGTCACATTACGAGATATATACATATACACACATGAATAGTGCTAATATTAATATTACTGAAATTTTTAGTTCTACACATGCAATTACATTTAGAGGTAATTTTTTTTTACCAGTTCTGAAACAGTAACTGCTCCATGGAATAGAAGGAGTTGTCCATAAGAAATGATTTTAAGCTAGATTTAAAACTTGATCTGCTGCCTGCCAGACACTTTATGTTGCTTGGCAAATGATCAAAGATTTTTGTTGCTGAATAATGTACACCTTTTTGAGCAACTGACAGCTTCAATAACGGATAGGAAAGCTCATTTTTCCCTCTAGTATTGTACGTATGTGAACATCACTGTTCTTCGCGGATTAAGATGGATTATTTGTAACGAATTTCGTTTGCGAGTATATGTACCCTCAGGGTGCAGTTAAAAATCTAACTCCTTGAATATGTGCCTACATGACGTCCTTGGGTGAACAGCACTAATTATTCTCACTGCTCTCTTTTGTGCAATCAGTACTTTATGTCTAAGTGGTGGGTTACCCCAGAAAACTGTTCCATAAGACATTATTGAGTGGAAATATGCAAAGTACGTTAGGAGGCTGATCTATTTATTACCAAGATTAGCGATTATACGATGAGCAAAAGAAACTGAACTTAATTGTTTGAGTTGTCATCAATGTGAACACCCAGAAATTTGGAGAAATCTACCCTGTTAACTGAGACCTGTTCATATGCTACATCAATTGTCGGTATGACTCTATTTGGTGTACAGAACTGGATACAGTGAGGTTTTTTTTGTTTTTTTTTTTTTCAAAATTAAGGGAGAGTCCATTTTCTGAGAACCACTTGATAATTCTTTGAAATACATCCTTAACAATATCTTCAGCTGCTTTATATGGAATGGGATTTATTATAACACTCGTGTTATCTACAAAAAGTATTAGTTCTGCTTGCTGAACGTTTAGTGAGAAGTTATTCACGTGTATAAGGGACAGCAGAGGACCCAAAATTGAATCCTGTGGGATTCCCTTTGTGATAACTCCCCATTCACTAGTATTTACCACCCTCCCAACATTATTTGTGTTATTCAGCACGACTTTTTGCTTTCTGTTCGTTAAGAATGATTCAAAACAGCTGTGTGTATAGCCTTCAATTCCATGAAACCCGAGTTTTTCTAAGAGCGTGTCACGATCCACACAGTCAAATGCCTTGGCAAGATCACAGAAAATACCAGCTGGCGATAATTTGTTATTTAGGGCTTGTACTATTTGATGGGTAAATGTGTAGGTAGCTTTCTCAGTCGAATAACCTTTCCGGAATCCGAACAGTGACATGCTGAATAAATTATTTTCACTTAAATGTGAGACTACTCTTGGATACTTAACTTTTTCGAATATTTTAGAAAATGAAGTCAGCAATGAGATTGGTGTATAATTATTTAAGTCACTGTTGTCCCCTTTCTTGTGAAGTGGTTTGACAACTGTGTATTTCAAAAAATTCCCTGTGCCAGGGAAGCATTACATATATCACTAAGGACTCCACTTATTAAATTAGAACAACATTTCAAAATTCTGTTAGAAACTCCATCAACACCTCATGAGATCTTGTCTTTTAGTATATTTATAATTCCCTTAATTTCAGTGGGGGATGTTGGTGCTATTTCTAAAGGCCTTAAGTCCTGGGCAATGACATTTTTAACATATTTTTTTGCTTCTTCAACTGAACCCTTTAACCCTATTTTTGCTGCTACATTCAGAAAGTTATTGCTAAACATACTTGCAACTTGTGAATTATCACTCACATCATCATTTAGCTTTATTGCTATGGTAAGCTGTGCACTGTCAGGCTGCCCCATCTCCCGTTTGACAATATTCCATATAGTTTTGATCTTATTATCCACATTATTAGTTTCTGTCAGAACACTTAAGCTTCTCGGCTTTTTAATGACTTTCCTTAAAATATTACAGTTTCTTTTGTAGTAATCAAGTAACGTCGGATTCTGGCCTGTCCATATACTTCCCTCTTCCTCTTACAAGATATCTTAATTCCCTTGCTAATCCATGGCTTACTTCATTTTTAATGGCTTTTAGGATAACGTTGATACTCTCACATATTGAAACATTTATGGTGAAATAAATTGAATTTGGCATCAGCATTATTTTCCGTTTATACTTCATCCCATTCTACCTCTTCTAGGCTGCTCTTAAAACTCTGTACCCTGTTCGCATCAATAAGCCTCCCTGCCTGAAGCCTGTAAGGTGCTATATGTGTTATTTCCATTAACTGTGCATCATGATCAGATAGGCCATAACAAATGGATACACATTAATTGTTTCTGCCTGAGTACTGTCTATGAAAATGTTATCGATAAGTTATCTACTATCCTGCTGCAAACGAGTTGAAAAATTTACAACAGATACTAGATTGAAACAACCAAACAAAGATTATGGGTCATTTTTCTTATGCGTGTCTTTTAAGAAACATACATTAAAATTACCACAAACCACTAATTGCGTCTTTTTGTCTGACAGTGTAGCTCAATAATGCCTTTAGATTTTTCATGGATAGCTGAAAGTTACCTTGAGGGGATCTGCAGATGGTTGCAATTGCTACAAAAGTGTATGGCAGTAGCAACTCACAAGCATATGCTTCAAGGATCTGATCAACACAAAAACTATTTGCTTTAATATTTTTGACTTTGCGTCCAGTTCTTATATAAGTAGCAACTCCTCCTTTTTCCATGTTGACTCTACATGAATAAGATGCTAATCTGTAATCCCTTAAATTTTACTTCTCCATCCCTGCGGTTACATGGTGTTCACACACAAAACATATATACCTTCAGAATTTACCCCATTTTATAGGCATACAAGAATCACATCTATCTTATTTTTTAATCCTCTAATGTTGTCATGAAATAAACAAATTTTATTTCTTTGGATATTGCTACAGACATTATGGCACTGTTCTGTTTCAATCTCTTTCAGTACTCTCTGTCTGTAACCTGACTCTAAGATAAAAAAAATGGCTCTCTCTGATTCCAGGAATCACAGGTATTTTATCTTGTGTGCCCCCTTTCATTTTCTGCAAGAAAATCAATTAATCTATCCTTCCTCCTCCTATTCAGGAGCAGGTCATGAGTAGTTAACCCCACCTCCCAATTGCATCACCACGAACCCCACACGAGTGAGCTGTTGCTGCTGCTATTACATCCTGGTCACGCCTAATACTACTTTTTTACTTGTTTCGATCCATATTGTCACCTCTGAAAGTTTCCTACCCTAAAATCTTAGCAATAACAGTATCGATGCATGTATTCCACTGTCAGAGGTATAAGAACGACTTCCGAATATAATTTTCGACACCCTCGTTTCCGGAACAAGGTCTCTTAGCTCAAATTGATGCATTTATCCTTGTCGTCCCTGAAAATTTGTAATATTATCACTTTATCACCCTATACAATAAGGTAGTGCAGCAGTTATGCTGAAATGGAAAATATACCTTAGCGTCTAATAAAACCTTGACAGTTGTTGGTAAATATTTCGGGTAGTATCGCCGTGATTCATAAAACTTCTTCGTTCCTGACGTTTCGTCCAGAGCTGCGATGGACGTCTTCAGACGCGGTGCTAGCTCTTCTGAGAATTCCTTTTACCTTAGACAATCGGTGAAAATAACTGACACAAGAAAGATACGCTGTAGAAGTAATAAGGAGATAAAAATACTGAAAAATAACGTTACAGCGTATCGTTGGAGGCGCTTTATGAAATCTGAGTATTTTCTCAAACTCGATCTAGTTATTGTGGGGCCACAATTATCACCGGTGTCTCTTCGTACCATTTACCCTCGTATCAAACATGAAGGATAATGGCATCATTAACATCTAGACCTCTCTAAAAAAGTTCGTCCTCGTAAAGAAAAACCCAAAGAGTTGAAGCTCAGATTTCGCTTGCAATTATCAAAACGTCTGACGCTGATGCTATGACATAAAATTTAATTTGGAACAAATATATCGCCCCTTTGTGTCACTGGTCTGCAAAAGCCTATCGTTTCCTTAATGGGAAATGGGAAACGTCTGCTGTGACAAATCCGTGCAAACAGTCGACGCACATGACTTCAAGTAGTAACCTGTACGTCTATGACAGAAGCAGAGGAGCGCATGATACTTTTATTTAAGGGCGTTTCTAAGTTTACAAAGTAATAATCGTGTTAGTTTCGTTTTTATGTATCGCTTTTCGCTCTGCGTCAGAGTGCTTTATTGGATTGGCTATAAACTCAAATCGTAGAAATGAGGAACTCAGCTAAAATATTGTTTGCTATAGTGAATGTGTACATAATATTTATTCGTGATATAGATGTATAGATTTTTATTTCTTCATAAAGTGTGAAAGTCTCCCATAAGTCCAACCCCTCGTCCAAGTCGTGGGAGATGGGCAACGGCACAAAGTAGGGGACTGCCTATAGGGGCGATGTACAGCGGGGACTTCGTGTGCCCCAGGACCGCTACGGTAGCTGGGAAGGCCCTATGGGAACCCTGAAACGTGACGGCTAACGGGGCTCTGGTGAAGCTGCGATAGGCCTAGCAAGCCAGTAGTGGATAAATCAACTGCTTTTAAAAAGGGAACATGCCTCGGATCACGGAACGGATTTAAAGGAAACCGACCAAGCAATGTAAAAGGATTACGAGATGGTTTACGACTGGGCACCTTAAACGTAAGGACTCTAACTGGGAAGTTAGAAGAAATTGTAGAAATGATGGAAAGGAGGAAATTGGACATCTTGGGACTTGCTGAGACTAGGTGGAGAGGAGTTGGTGAAAAACCACTAAGTAAAGGATGTAAACTGTACTGGATAGGGAATGAGAGGGGAAGAAATGGAGTGGCAATAGTGGTCAGAGAGGGTCTGCAGGAGGAGGTGGAAGGTATCAATGATCGAATGATAAAAGCCAGAGTACGAGTGAAAGGAAAAAGCATTGAAATCATCCAAGCATATGCCCCACAGGTGGGGTGTACAAAAAAGGAGAAGGAGGAATTTGAAGATGACATGCAAAAGCAGCTAAATGGAGGTAATCAGATTATAATAGGGGACCTCAATGCACATGTTGGCACAGACAGGAAAGGATTCGAGGAGATAATGGGACCAGAGGGCTGGGGGAACCGAAATAGAGAAGGAAAATTGTTCCTGGAATTCTGCAAGAGGAATGGGCTGGCGATCGCAAATTCCTGGTACAAGAAGAGAAGTAGCCACAAAATAACTTGGTACAGTGGAGACTGGTCCCAAACTTCAGTAGTATACTACGTACTAGTGGATAGGCAGATGATGAGCAGCCTCACAGATGTTAAGGTCATTCCATCTGAGACCTTAGACAGTGACCATCGGCTGTTGGTAGCCACCCTGAGAGAGAAAAAAGATAGGAGGGCAACAGATATACAGGAGAAAAGGTTGAAGACATGGATGCTGAAAGAGGATGAACGGAGGACCCAGTACCAGACACTGATCAGGAAGAGGCTGCCAAAGGAAGATCAGAGAACAGTGGAAGAAGAATGGGGAGATTTTAAGAGGGCTCTAGTTGAGGCAGCTGAGACTGTGTGCGGAAGAACTAGCACAAAGAGGAGAAGTAAGGAAACCCCTTGGTGGAACAACATATGTAAAGAGGCAGTACTTCGAAAGAACAAAGCCTTCAGAGAATGGTTCCAGAACCGAACAGAGGAAGCTAGGGTAAAATATAAGGAAAGCAAGAAAGCGGCACAGACCATAGTAAGGGCGGAGAAGAAGAAGTGGATGGAAAAATGGACAAGAATGTTAGAAGAGGACAGTGAAGGGAACAAAAAAGTACTTTACACCATGGTAAGAAATAAGAGGAACGACAGAAGCGAGTGCCTGAGGATCATGGATAATAATGGAAGAGTTGTGGAAGAAATGCATGAGCTCAAAAAGATTTGGAAGGAGTACTTTGAAGATCTGTTGAATGCCGCCAAGCGGGTAACTAACAGCGATGGAGAGCCTAAGGCAGCAGACGATTATAATAGTGGGGAAATTGATGATCTAACTTGGAATGAAGTGGAAGAAGCCATAAAGAGGATGAAAGGGGGCAAGGCACCAGGTTGGGACGAAGTAACAGTGGATATGATACGAGCAGCAGGAGAAGTAGGAACCCAGTGGCTATACAGAGTGCTGAGGGTGGTGTGGAAGGAGAATTCCTGAGGATTGGAAGAAAGGAATTATAGTCCCGATCTTCAAGAAAGGGGATAAAAGGAGATGTGAGAACGACAGAGGAATCACCCTGCTATGCCACTGTGGAAAAATCTATGAAAAGATCCTGGAGAAGAGAATAAGAAGCAGTATTGAAAGTAGACTGCAAGAGGAGCAGTATGGTTTCAGACCGGGAAGATCAACAACGGACCGCATATATGCGGTAAGGCAACTGAAGGAAAGGCACTATGAGTACGGGAAGGACTTAATCATGGCCTTTTTAGATATTGAGAAGGCGTATTACAGTATCTGTAGGGACAAGCTCTGGGATGTGCTGAACGCATAAAGGGATAGATGAAGAGATAACACGAAAAGTCAGAAAAATGTATGAGGGAAGTGAGAGTTGTGTGAAAGTGGGGAGGGAACGTACTGCATGGTTCAAGCTGGAAAATGGGCTGCGACAGGGAAGTGCACTTTCGCCTTTATTGTTTATTATTGTTATGGATGAAATCCTACAGCAAGTATCAGATGCAATTGGAGATCATAAAATGAAAGCAGTGCTTTTTGCCGATGACCTGATGTTACGGGGAAATTGCGAGAAGGAGGTGCAAGAGCAGTTAGATGTATGGGAGGCAACGGCAGCACAATATGGAATGCATTTCTCTGCAAAGAAAAGTGAAATAATTGTCACAACAAGGAAGAAGAATAGGCCAAAAATGTGGATATAACTTGTGGAGGGGAAAAACTACAAGTGGTAGAGAACTTCAAGTACCTGGGAAGCATGATTGAAAGTAAGGGGGGAAACGCAATGGAAATAAATGAAAGGTGCAGAAAAGCAGGGCAGTTCTACAAATGCATTAGGGGGCTTATTTGGAGCAAGTAGGAGCCACAGAAATCCAAGGGAATTATATACCGAACCTACTTTGTCCCCATATTGGCATACGGAAGTGAGACATGGGTAATGCACAAAAGCGACAAAAGTAGAATACAGGCTAGTGAAATGAAGTTCCAGAGGAGCAGGTTGAGTGTAACAAGACGAGACAGATTGCGAAATGTGTATGTGAGGGAAAGACTAAAGGAGGAACCAGCACAGGACAGGGTAGAAAAATCAAGACTGCAGTGGTATGGACACATGAAGAGAATGGATGAGGGAAGAATTCCAAAGAGGATGTTTGATCTGCAACTGGAGGGGAAGAGGCCCAGAGGAAGACCAAGAGATAGATGGGTGAAGGGACTGAAGGAATGTGGGACGAGAAGAGGAGAGAACTGGACGAAGGTGGAAGAGGGGGAATGGTGGAAAGACAGAACACGATGGAGAGGCTTGTGTTCCCGACAGAAACTGTCCAAGATGACGATGATGATAAAGTGTGAAAGGGTTTGCCATTTGTTCACTATCAGCTTTCCCTTATAACTTGGATATACGGATGGTAGTCGCATTTACTTTGAATCACAGACAGCTCTCAACGTCATCCTGCAGCGACCATCAACGTAAAAAAAAGAAGGGCGGCGTCCTTACGTTACAGACTTAAAGCCAATGTCCGCTATTTTAACTAGCCCAGAACATTCAGCTCAACGCATTCGTACCACAATAGTTCACCGCGGTGGTACTTTCCCGTGACGTCACTATGACGTGTCTGTGCCTAGTTTCAACAGGGTTGGGTGTTTTGATTTTGTGCAGACGTAGCTGCTTCACCAAATATTCCAACTTGCGTTGTTTACGGGTGTACTAACTGATACGATCGTAATCTAAAGCTTACATGAATCACATTTCATTCGTAAGTGGAGACGACTAAGCAATATTTTCTTTTTTATACATAAATTATGGCTGCACTGTTTACTGTTATTGTAGTAGTTTTATTTCTGTGATTTGACTTTAGATTTGCCCTATTTTACTCAGTGTCCGTTCTGTCTCTTTTTTCCTTTGTTTTTCATTGCCTTGCAACTCGAAGACGCTCCGACGTCTGAACAACTCTGTATTAGCTTCTTCGTCCCGGCACAACACACGGTTAAGTTACTGCTCTGATTGTTGGGTCAGCATCTCATGTCCCAAATTCATCTCACCGATAGTTATTCATGGTTTACATTTCCTTCCTCTTTCGAAAAGCTTCTAGCTAGAACAGACGGAGATAGCGTCATGTGTGTGTGAGTTTTGTGCGTCGTAGTAGTAGTAGTAGTAGTAGAAGTAGTAGTAGTAATAGTAGCTTTATTCATCTGTAGGTGAAGAGAGGGTGTTTCTAGAAAAAGAAAAAAGACGGAAAAAACATAATTTGAAGGTGTTATGTGGAATGTTGGATGTTTTATAATCATTACTGTTAGTACTTATTTGTATAACATTTTTTTATCAAACCCCTACTCTGTTTTATCTAAGTAATCCTTCAATGTATAAAATGTATAGCATAACAGGTACTTTTTAGCTGCCTTTCTAAATAAGTGTATTTTTGCAGTTTCTTTAATTTCTCTTGGTAATTTATTGTACAGTTTTATCCCTTGATAGAAAATGCTGTTTTGAGTTTTATGTCTATTTTTTCTTCGTAAATGTAAGTTGAGTCTATCTGTTGTTGCATGGGCATGGACAGAGCTGTTTATGCAATGTTATTTTTGATACGTACAACTGACTGGTAAATGTATCCACATGGAGCAGTTAAAATCCCCAGTGTTTTGAACAGATCTTTACAATGAGCTCAACTAGTATTTTTGGTTATTATTCTTATGGTTCTTTTATGGAGTTTGAAAATTGTGTTCATATTTTGTGCATTTGTTCCCCAAAAACGAATGCCATAGCTAAGAATTGAGTGTACATATGAATAATATGTAACTAAAAGACACTGCATGCTACACACTGATGATAGGATTCTAAGGGCATAACATGCTGATGACATTCTGTTTGCAAGTACCTCCGTATGTTGACACCACATCAACTGAGAATTAATATTCATTCCCAGAAATTTTTCATTTGTTACACAATCTATAAAGGTTCCATCCATATTTAATTTAACGTTGTCATTTTTCCTCTTCATACTGAAATTCATGACATTAGTTTTCTTTATGTTCAGTGTCACTATATTGTTATTGACCAATCATAAACTTCGTCGAGAGTTTCATTTGATTTCTCAGCAAGGAGTTCTCTTGTTTTCTCAGTGACTATAATATTGCTGTCATCAGTGAAGAGAATTTTTTCACCATGAGTAACACTACTGGGAAAGCCATTGATGTATATCAGGAACAGTATTGGTCCTAATATGTTACCTTGTGGAACCCCTATATTAATGTATTTTGGTTCTGATAAGTGTTTTACTAAATTTTGAGATCTATCTTAAATATGTGTTATCTCTTTGTACCCTATCTGCTAGGTATGATCGAAACCAGTCATTAGCTACGTGTCTTATTCCTAATGCTTCTAACTTATTTAATAGAATCTTTTAGTTGGCTGTAACAAACGCGTTAGAAAGATCCACTCATCTTTACCAAGAGCATAAGTACAACTTTTGTCAATTTTACTATGACTGACGCCATGTTTTTGCCACTATGGAAACCAAATTGTTATTCGCTCAAAAGATTATATTTATTAAGGTAATTCATTAATCTGTCTTTCATAATTGCTTCTATTACTTTTGAGAATGGTGACAGCAGGGAAATGAGCCTGTAATGCCGGCCGCGCTGGTCACGCGGTTCTAGGCGCTCAGTTCGGAGCCGCGCGACTGCTACGGTCGCAGGTTCGAATCCTGCCTCGGGCATGGATGTGTGTGATGTCCTTAGGTTAGTTAGGTTTGATTAGTTCTAAGTTCTAGGGGACTGATGACCACTGATGTTAAGTCCCATAGTGCTCAGAGCCATTTGAACCATTTTGAGCCTGTAATTTTCTATATCTTCTGCATTACCTTTCTTAAGCAAAGGTACAACTCTTGCCTGTTTAACTGCTCTGAAAATGTCCCTGATGTGAAGGATTCATTCATTATATTTGTTAAGGGGCCTTATATAAGCCCGATGCATTGTTTCAGTACACACTTTGGTGCTTCATCTAAGCCTATTGACTTTTTATTTTTTAGTTTTCAAACAGTTTTATTAACTTCAGTCTCTGTGGTTGGAAGTAACATTATTGTATTAGTGCAACATTATTTACAGTTGTTATATTTATTTTGGGGAATTTTTACTCTAACTTCTCTGCAATACTTGAAAAATGCTCGTTTACATAGTTTGCTAAGTGTTGTGGATCATTTATTACCCTATCCCCTCCCTTAGCAGTATGTTAATCAGCATTTCTTTGCCTCTCCCTGCTTCCTTTTTCAATAACATTCCAGACTGCTTTGCTTTTATTCTCTGCATTATATGTTATTTTGTCATTAAACGACTTTTTAGCAACAATTGAAACGTCCCCTTTGAACAATTATATACGACTGTGCTTAACCTGACACACAATATTTTTAGCGCAACGCAATCTGACTTTCAAAATTTCCTACTAAAGAATGGCCCTGACAAACATTAAACTATACCTTTCACAAATCACTTACCTCACAAAAATCTTCGCTGCTCAAGCTACTGCAATACAGCGAGCGCCACTACTGCCAGCTAAATAAAAGATTCAAACTACTGAAGGCACCACTCTACAAGTAGAAGTATCTCCTGAGGATTGTTTGGTGGCTTGGTGCCTATAAACAAATCCTTAATAACAGTTGCATTCAGCAATGAACCAAAGCACACACCTGGTTTTTTTGCCAAACATCTTAAAATTCTCCACCCTACAGTGATGTTTCGGGGATTCTCACTGTTGCGTACAAGGTCTATTCCTGCATGCAGTACTGCTACCTGGTCTTCTGAACTTAGTTCATTGCCATTGTCAAGTAATGCATCCACCACATTTTCGAGGACATTTTGAGGGAAACAACTGCTCAGCATATTTTTCAAGGTGTCCCGTATCATGATGCCTGTGCATCCGTAACTGGATAGAGGACAGAAGTGATGTGAAGCAGTTTCGGTGGCAGAAGTGCCCTCCAGCAATCTAAAAAGCACAACGCCATGATCCGACGAACAAAAGCGACGCACGGCACCTCAAACGCGAAATCAACACTACAATGGCGAGTATTACAACAATGCAAAGCAGAGACAGACTGCCCACAGCACAGCCAGTGATTTTCATACAGAGGTGGCGTTACCAATAAAAAAACCTAAACAGCCTACTTACATAGCCCCCATGCTCCCCACAAAAAATTTTACAAAATATTTTTGGGCAGTGGCCAATAATGATTTGAAAAAATTTTTCATAATTACAATAACAAAGAAATCAAATGCAAACACTTATTGATACAATGTAGGTCAAAAGCTAAAATTTTTTTCACAGTCCATAAAGACAGTCCAGATTGTTCATCACTGTAAAATTTCAGTGTTTTTCTCAAAGTCTGAGCAGTAAAAGAAAATGCACACGGAAGTAGTGGATTTCCATGGAGTCTTGAAGAAGCAGTGTTGTCCTTCCAACGGAAAGACAGTGCTGACTCTTGACATGCTGACAGGTAATGGGCCACAACAGAGCAAACCCACAGCAGAGTCAGTCGTAGTTTGGAAGAATATTGGTAGGTAGGTCATCACAGAGCAGACCCACTGTAGTCCTGGTAGAGAGTATGGTATTGGTGGGCCACCAGAGGTGCAGACCCACTGCAAACCTTGTAGAAATAATGGCGTTGGTGGGTCATCAAAGATGCAGACCCACTGTAGTCCTTGTAGAAATAATGGCGTTGGTGGGCCACCAAAGATGTAGACCCACTGTAGTCCTTGTAGAGATATTGGTACTGGTGAGTCATCAAAGATGCAGACCCACTGTAGTCCTTGTAGAGATGACCAGCAGCCATCTGTTGCGATTGTGCAGGTGCACATTCACCATCGAAGAGTCTTGCGGAGAATATAGCAAGTCCATAAACCACCACTTGTGCACTCACAAAGTTTTTGAAATTGTCCTTAGAACCAGCAATGCTGTTATCCAGTCCCTTGCTGAATCATTAACACACGTGCAAACACTATCAGTCCCTACTTCTCACATATTGTCCATATACTATGACCAACAGAAACGTGTGCAGTGAAATGTAACTAACAAGTTAATAATATCATGAACTGGTGACAATTAGAATTTTATAACATAAGAATACAATAACAAAGGTACAAAACACATCATTAAAAACATAATAATACAGATAACGTTTGTAATAATAGGGGCTTTACAAAAGAATAGAAATAAACATATACATCAGTGTTACAGGAATTATGACATAAGTAAATACATAAAAGATCAGAATAACTTTCGAAGTGTCCTGTGTTATTATTTTGTGGTTGTTCCGTATTTCTAAGTCCCTCTTCCCGTATTGGGGCGCGAGTGTCCTCTGAAATACGTAATTCTTGTATTAACTGTGTCAGCTGATCTTGTACTTCCCGGATTTCTCTTTGGTGTTGCGTATTAATCTGATTCTGATTTTGTTTGAATTTCCTAATTTGTTCGCACTCTTCGGTGTCAGTGAAGGCTACAGGTCTTGTGTCATTCAGATCATCATCTACCTTTGTAGATAAGTTAGTGACCTGATCCGAAAGTTCGGCTACTTTCTCCGATAGTGAACACATTTCCTCAGTGTGTTTTTCTGAACCAAGTTTCAGAGTGTCCATTTGTGTTGAAATCGTATCTACTGTGTCCTTTAAGTTTTCCTGAGTTATTGCAAGTTGCGTAACCGAATCGGTAGATGCAACTGAGTCAATTTTAGCCCACAAGGTCTCATGATTTTCATGAACAATGGCTTGCAGTTCTTTTATGCCTGCTTCGTGATTCTGTAATGCATTTTCATGCCGCGAAAAAATAGGTTGAAAATGCTCACAAATTTGTGTTTTTACGTCATTACAGATTTTTTGACATTTCGATTCCATGTTATGTAACTCAGTAGTTAAATCTTCACGTGTTTGTTCAAGCGTGGTGTGAAGATTTTGTTCCATTGCGTCTAACTGTTGCTGTGTTTGTCTCTGGTGTTTTTCCATTGTGTCTAACTTTTGAAGATTTTGTTCCACTGTGTCTAACTTTTGCTGTGTTTGTCTCTGATTTTGTTCCATTGTGTCTAACTTTTGAAGCTTTTGCTGTGTTTGTCCCATTTGTTGTATTAATTGTAATAACAATGCATTGGTGTCTGAAACATGTTCCTCAGTGCTTTTCGGCAGTGAATTTACACCGGAAACATTCACATTTTGACAAGCAGAAAATGTGTCTTGACTTATTTGAGAAAACGGTGAGGATCCAAAACCTGAATCTACAGTATTTGCGAGATCGTGTCGTGTCATTTCGGCTTCCTGAGGCGAGCTATTGCCGACCGATCGATCGATAATGCTGCCCTCTTCACTGATTGTTTCACTGTCCACGCCATTGTTTGACGCCCGCTCCATTTCCCTGTGCACAGTTACCAAATTACTACTTTGAACATCAGTAAATTCATTACTCGGCGGCGCTGATAAGCTACGCTCGTCATCACTATTATTTCTCAGTTTAGTTTGGAGCCTAGTGTTACGTTTTTCACACGCCATTATTGTCACAGTATTTCACACGATAACAAAGAAAAGCACAATTTGAAGATCAAAAATAAGAGAACACATTAAAATAGCACTGAAAATAATATCTAGTTAATTGCAGCTGCGAAATACTTGGTGCAAATCTACATGCATGCCAAAACTGTTTTACTGTACAACAATGAAAGACTGCAACTACAAAGGAGATTTTCTCTACAATTACGCGCTAGCAATAAACAATAGCTACACTAATTACACAAACTACAAGAAAAAATCAGAAGATTCCAGTGAGGTATCCTCGGCTAAGGGTCGACATATGAAACGTCCCCTTTGAACAATTATATACGACTGTGCTTAACCTGACACACAATATTTTTAGCGCAACGCAATCTGACTTTCAAAATTTCCTACTAAAGAATGGCCCTGACAAACATTAAACTATACCTTTCACAAATCACTTACCTCACAAAAATCTTCGCTGCTCAAGCTACTGCAATACAGCGAGCGCCACTACTGCCAGCTAAATAAAAGATTCAAACTACTGAAGGCACCACTCTACAAGTAGAAGTATCTCCTGAGGATTGTTTGGTGGCTTGGTGCCTATAAACAAATCCTTAATAACAGTTGCATTCAGCAATGAACCAAAGCACACACCTGGTTTTTTTGCCAAACATCTTAAAATTCTCCACCCTACAGTGATGTTTCGGGGATTCTCACTGTTGCGTACAAGGTCTATTCCTGCATGCAGTACTGCTACCTGGTCTTCTGAACTTAGTTCATTGCCATTGTCAAGTAATGCATCCACCACATTTTCGAGGACATTTTGAGGGAAACAACTGCTCAGCATATTTTTCAAGGTGTCCCGTATCATGATGCCTGTGCATCCGTAACTGGATAGAGGACAGAAGTGATGTGAAGCAGTTTCGGTGGCAGAAGTGCCCTCCAGCAATCTAAAAAGCACAACGCCATGATCCGACGAACAAAAGCGACGCACGGCACCTCAAACGCGAAATCAACACTACAATGGCGAGTATTACAACAATGCAAAGCAGAGACAGACTGCCCACAGCACAGCCAGTGATTTTCATACAGAGGTGGCGTTACCAATAAAAAAACCTAAACAGCCTACTTACACAATCAGTACCTTCTTATAGATGTTTTTGTATCTATGATAGAAATTTAAGAATTCTGGATCATTGCGACTGTTTTTCATGGAACTGAGGTGTTTAAGTGTTTGGGAGTACTTCTTAATACCTGTTGTTATCCATCTGTTTTTGTGAGATGATACAGACATGCATACGTTTGGAAATGCCTTTTCAAAGTTCAATTTAAACACTGCGGAGAATTTAGAGAATTTCATATTCACATTGGTTTACTTACGCACTTCATCTCACCTTTGCTTTTCCAGCTTATTTTGAAAAATCTTTTATTTTGATTTCTGATAGATGTCGTTTGTAGTCTTGTAGTTTAGGGAATGATTCAATGCCTCATTTTACTGTAGTTATTTGTCAGCCATTGTAGTAACCCTTGTTGCAGTGTTGACCAATAGGGACATGCCAAAACTTTGAAAGATGTTTATGAAGGTGCTGCTGGATTCATTTATGATATTTGTGTTGATGTTAATGTCCCCACACAGAATTATGTTGACCTTTGTACTTGAGACTTTATCTAGAACTTCTGTTAATTTATTGAAAAAAGTGTCCAAACTACCACGGGAGATACATACACACATAAAACGATTATTTTCTTTGTGACATCAAGCCCTGTTAATTCAATAACTGATATTTCAAAGTGTTTGTCTTCACTTACTGTACCGAGGTCACGTCTTGATTTGAAATGTTTCCCTTTTCTGATATAAATGCATGATCCTCCACCCCTTGAAGTAGTTCTGCAGTAAGAGTTTGCCCTTCCATACACTGATAATACTACATGTTGGATTTCTCTGTCTCTACACCAGTGCTCAGTAACACAAACTACTGTGCAGTTCAAAGTTTGGAGATCAACTTCTAATAGTTGTATTTTATATTTTGTTGATTGCCTGTTTTTATGGCGGATTGTTAAGTCTGCGAAATTCCCCATGTTACTCATTCCAATGGTGTGTTTTTCTTTGTGACATCTGGTATGTGCGATGTTTGAAGTCTTAAAATTTGTCTTGTGAGTGATTGTTCCAGTATTTTTTGAACTGCTGGAGATACTCTTAGGTCAAGGGAACCTGTTGTCTGGATTTATCCTAAAAAAGACCTACTTTTCCTACCTATGACAATAGATGCTTGACCATGTGTGGTCCGAGATACACCTCCTATACTTTCATGAATCAGCTGTACCAATCTTCCCTTCCCAGTCCTGTTTAGGTGTAGACCATGCCTAGTGAAACCCCATCTCTTGATAGTTCCTACGGGCACTGGGCAAAATAGGCCATCCTCAGAGCCATCCCAAACGCCACATTGATTCGCCTCACAGTTCCATCAAGGTGTGACTGATCATGACGCCGGAACAGCTCAACAAAGTGTATGTTGGTGCCATGAGTCAGGAAACCTATCTTGTCCAGGTCACCACCTATGTCATACACCTAATCCCTGTCCAAACTGTTTCTGCCCCACCCACTATCACTACATCGCGTCAGACATGTCACGTAGGACGTCATCAATACAACCCGACAAAGAGGGAGGAAACACGACCTGTGCAGTGTATAGAGGCCAATCGGCACGTTGGAAAGACCAACGAGGTAACCTGTCCATCGGGGAGAGGGAAGGGAGCGAGATAAACAACGGGAAATGGTCACTATCACAAAGGTCGTCGTGTGGCGACCAGTGTAATGAACGGAGGAGAGAGAGAGAAGAAAGAGAAAGATCAATGGCAGAAAAGGTACCATGACTGGCACTGAAATGAGTAGGGGAGCCATCATTAAGAAGGCACAAGTCGTG
Source organism: Schistocerca piceifrons (assembly GCF_021461385.2). Lineage (NCBI taxonomy): Eukaryota > Metazoa > Arthropoda > Insecta > Orthoptera > Acrididae > Schistocerca > Schistocerca piceifrons. Next base: position 237,922,396 of record NC_060140.1, read on the forward strand.
GTCTGCAATAAACTGGTCTATGAGAAGACCTCGTCTAGATGGAAAGACACTGCCCCACGAGGGATGATGAGCATTAAAATCCCCAAGGAGGAGGAAGGGAGGAGGAAGTGGCTGAAGAAGGGCAGTTAAGGCAGCAGGTATAAGAGTCCTGTCAGGAGGGAGATAAAGATTGCAAACTGTGACCGCAGAGTCTAGGTGGACCCTAACAGCAACCGCTTCCAATGTAGTTTGAAGAGGAATCCACGTGCTAGCAATGTCTGTACGGACCAACGTACAAACACCACCAGAAGCCCGCAGGGGTCCGACCCGATTTCGACAGAAAACACGGAACCCACAGAGGGTCGGTGAGTGAGGATCAGTAAAATGAGATTCCTGGAGAACCACACAAGCTGCAGAGTAAGACGAAAGAAGGGATTTCAATTCCGGAAGATGACGATAGTATCCATTACAATTCCATTGCAGAACCACAGAACGATGAGTTAAATGGGGGCTGAACACGCTATAGCCAGTCATCCCGCCGGATCCCCACCCGTCACCGACAAGGAAGGGGCGACATCCATGAACGACAGGTCAGAATCCGGTTGCGAAGTCGGGGAAGGGATCTCTGGTGACACCAGAGGCTCTTTGTCCCGGGACGTATGTTTCTTCTTTTCAGGCTGAGATCGAGGAGGGCTGTGTGGCATAAAGGAGCCAGCTGCAGCAAGATCAGGAACAGAAAGAGACTGGGTGACCTGGGTGCCGACAGACCGCGGCTCTCGTGGTCGTCGCGCGGCAGCAGACCTTTGGCCTGGAAGGTGCCGGGAAGGGGCATCCCGGGAGAGGCGCCCTTGACTGGCAGACGCCGAAGGAGTGGGACACTTCTCCGGCTGGGGAAGGGGAGCAGCGCCCAGAGGAGAAGGTGTGGGAGCCGCAGGGGAGGGGGGGAGGAGAGGGGTCCGGGATGGGGGTAAGGAAGGGGGAGGAAGGGGTGAAGATGTAACCAAGGCGTAACTAGATGTCATGGACACAGGTTGAAGATGTGTACATTTCTTACGGGCCTCTGTGTAGGTTAAACGATCGAGGGACTTATACTCCTGTATCTTATTTTCCTTCTTATATACTGGGCAATCTGGTGAACGTGGAGAATGACTACCATGACAATTTACACACGCAGGAGGGGAAACACAGGGACTCCCCTCATGGAGTGGACGCCCACAGTCACCACAGAGAGGGGCCTGTGAACAATGGGAAGACATGTGTCCAAAACGCAAGCACTTAAAACACCACATAGGAGGTGGGATGTAGGGCTTCACATCACATCGATAAACCATAATCTTAACTTTCTCAGGGAGGGTATCCCCTTCAAAGGCCAGGATAAAGGCACCAGTATCAATGCGATTGTCTTTAGGACCCTTCTGGACACGCCGAACAACGTGAACACCCCGCCGTCCGAGATTGTCCCGAAGTTCCTCATCAATTTGAAGGATGAGATCCCTGTGAAAAATCACACCTTGTACCATATTTAGAGACTGGTGGGGGGTAATGGACACAGGAATTGTGCCAAGATGGGTACAGGCACGAAGGGCTGCAGATTGGGCAGTTGAAGCAGTTTTGATCAGCAACGAACCCGACCGCATCTTGCTCAGGGAGTCCACTTCGCCAAACTTGTCTTCAATGTGTTCCACAAAGAATAAAGGTTTGGTATTGGTGAAAGTATCTCCATCAATCCTGGTGCAAACTAGATAACGGGGAAAAGGTTTCGCCCCTAGCCGACGGGCCTGACCCTCTTCCCAGGGGGTAGCCATGAAGGTAAGGCCGAAGGGGCAAGAGAAGAAGCACTTGAAGAATCAGTTCCACGCAGAGAGACGGCCGCAGAAGAACGGCCAGAGTTCTGGACCCGTATGCGTTTCATTTGCATAGCGTCCGCCCTGATACCATCCACTGCGATCAGGGGCTCTCCTCACGGGCGCCACCCAGCCACAGCAAGGGCTGTCTGGCACGGCGGCCATTGCCGGGAGTTACGATGCTCCAGGATGACGAGCAACCACTCCAAGGCATGCATGAGGAGGTCACAGCTCAGGTATCAGAAGTGTGATCCCAGTGTGTTCAGGGGGTTCAACCAAAAGGGTACATAGCGACCCCACCACACGGGCTGGCTACTGTGCTGGCTATGCACCCTAGCATCAGACAGCGACGTGAAAGAAAAGGTGGAATGTACTAGGAGGGCGCACGTCGGAGACACTAGGTAAGGTGCTCTTCCCCAAATGGCTCACACTACGGAGGACAAATTTTGTAATGGAGGTCAAACCTCAGAAGGGGACCAAGGAATGCCAAAAGGAGGAGATGATTACGCAACAAACCCGCATTGTAAAACCAACAGAACCAGGAGGATAGCGGGGGCCAACATAAGCAAGGACACCAAGAGAGGGAGAGGAGAGGCCGACGGGAAAGGAGCAAGGAGGGGAAAGGAGCGGAAGAGGAAGGAAATGCAGCCCTGGAGAGAAAGAAGGCTGCAATAGCTCGTGGCCTCGTGCTCGCCACGCACGTATCCACAATAGAGCTGTGGACCCCCTGGGGGGACACCACGAAGATAACGTGCTACAGACGCGAAATTTAACCGACAGGAAGACGATGCTGTGATATGCAAATAATTAGGTTTTGAGAGCATTCACACAACGTGCTGACATGACGAAAGTTTCCAACCGATTTCTCATACACAAATAGCAGTTGACCGGCGTTGCTTGGTGAAACATTGTTGTGATACCTCGTGTAAGGAGGAGAAATGCGTACCACCACGTTTCCGAGTTTGATAAAGGTCGGATTGTAGCCTATCGCTATTGCGGTTTATCGTATCGCGACATTGTTGCTCGCGTTGGCCGAGATCCAATGACTGTTAGCAGAATATGGAATCGGTGGGTTCAGGAGGGTAATAAGGAACGCCGTGCTGGATCCCAACGGCCTCGTATCTCTAGCAGTCGAGATGATAGGCATCTTATCCGCATGGCTGTAACGGATCGTGCAGCCACGTCTCGATCCTTGACGTTTGCAAGACAACAACCATCTGCACGAACAGTTCGCCGACGTTTGCAGAAGCATGTACCATCAGCTCGGAGACCATGGCTGCGGTTACCCTTGACGCTGCATCACAGACAGGAGCGCCTGCGATAGTGTACTCAACGTCGAACCTGGGTGCACGAATGGCAAAACGTCATCTTTTCGCATGAATCTAGGTTCTGTTTACAGCATCATGATGGTCGCATCCGCGTTTGGCGACATCGCGGTGAACGCACAGTGGAAGCGTGTATTCGTCATCACCGTACTGGCGTATCACCCGGCTTGATGGTATGGGGTGCCATTGGTTACACGTCTCGGTCACCTCTTGTTCGCATCGACGGCACCTTGAACAGTGGACGTTACATTTCAGATGTGTTACGACCCGTGGCTCTACCCTTCATTCGATCCCTGCGAAACCCTACATTTCAGGAGGATAATGCACGACCGCATGTTGCAGGTCCTGTACGGGCCTTTCTGGATACAGAAAATGTTCGACTGCAGTCCTGGCCAGCATATTCTCCAGATCTCTCACCGACTGAAAACGTCTGGCCAATGGTGGCCGAGCAACTGGCTTGTCACAATAAGCCAGTCACTACTCTTGACGAACTGTGGTATCGTGTTGAAGCTGCATGGGCAGCTGTACCTGAACACGCCATCCAAGCTCCGTTTGACTCAATGCTCAGGCGTATCAAGGCCGTTATTACGGCCAGAGGTGGTGGTTGTGGGTACTGATTTCTCAGGATCTATGCACCCAAACTGCATGAAAATGTAATCATATGTCAGTACTAGTATATTTGTTCAATGAATACCTGTTTATCATCTGCATTTCTTCCTGGTGTAGCAATTTTAATGGTCAGTAGTGTATGATTCGGAGAGCTGCTGTCAGCGAGCTCAGGCTCAGACATCGAGTCAGCCTGCTGTGTGTCGACAAACGGCGGACGCCGATACTCGCCCGTGTATGTTCCCGTTATACTGCAGCCAGGTGGGCGTATCTTGTCCTCCACTCCCACCACCACGATATCCATTCTGGTTATCATTGTCATTACTAGCCTTCATATCTTCATTTATAAGATCAATAGAATCGAGCAACGACAAGAAGTATTCTAGATTAATTTTTGGTACTTGTCCTAGTTTGTCTCTAATGTGAAGTGAAATTTTCCTTTAAGAGTGTATAGAACATCACTAAGATCCACGGATTCATCCCAAAAACTAGCCTTTTTTATGTAGTTCACGAAATATTTTCGTAAAGTTCCCCGCCTGATCTTGTATGGGTCTAGACTAAATACTTTCTTTCTTAATCTTTCTTGTACACAGAGCGACGAATATTACGAAAAAAATGCATTTTCAAATTCTGCTAATGTGTTACAACTCTTTGTCGTCTCGCATGCCGAAAGCTCGGCCTCACCTTTTGTAAAATCTAATACATACTCGATCTTCTGTTGTTCAGACCAAGCTTTAGGTAATGCACTCCTATTTTTTTCGGGAAAAAACTGGATGAACAGATTTCTTTACTGGGTGGAACACCTGCAATTGGGTTTTTTGTTCTAGTATAACTCATGAAAGTGTCGTGTCTGCCCCAAATTTCGTGTAACAGCGTTTTGTAGTATTATGTATGTGCTACATACTGTTGCTTGTGTACATAAATTTGCAGATGTTAAAAAAATCTGCCAACCAGTTGCAAACCAAAGGTTTATTTAACCCTTGACATAGGTTTTGATATTTACAAAAATATCTTGTTCAGAAGGAGTGGTCCTCGTTAGTCATATGGTGGTAAATTACATTAGCTGAAGGTGATCGGCTCTTCAGTTTCTGTTCTTTGATGTACAGAAGGGTTAGCTGTCGTGTTTGCTACTTCGAAACTAGTATTTCCCACGGCTGTGACGTTGCGTCACTTGGCGTTACATTGCTACCGCTACCCTGAACATTTTCGACGTTAGTCTAGGGCAGGTGTCTCCAAACTTTCTAGTCCATGGGCCACATTGACTCCTCCACGAAGTCATAAGGGCCAAGATCTACATAGTGGAATTAAAGCACCCTAGCACTCCATGATCACCGTAATGTAAGGCTAAAGGAAAGATTAAACCGCAAAAATCTAGGGTTGTGGGAATAACTAGCACTGAAACGAACTACGATTTTTATTTAATTACATAATTTTGATTGTTGGACGTACCTGACCAAAATTCTGGCGTATTTTCTTCTGGCGAATTTCACCGACGAAAAAGTATGTCACTGCACATTCTTTACGAAAGCTTCCTGCAAAGTTAACGAAATTTCAAATCATTGTTAGCAACACTATTACTGCAAGACATTGCATTGTTATTTCAAGCGGCGCAACGATGAGTTTAGTTATGTAGTCTTTTAGCGAGTAGCAGAGCCAGAGTATATATTTGATAGTTCTGTTGCGTGATTTTATCTATGTTGAGAGTGTCTCACGAGTTTTTAGTGTTTTATGCTCTGTACTAGTAGGTGAGACGGCGAAGTGTGGGACAATTCAAAGTTTGAATTCGAAGAGACAAGGAAAATCTGAAAATCGAAATACGTATAGCACGACTTGAGTATTTTTTCACTGTATTTTTTATTGGAACTACAGAGTAATTGTGAGTATTTAATTTAGTAATTAAAGTAACTTAAAAAACTCATTCCATTTTGTTTAGGCAGACTATTCCCTAGTATTAAGTAGCACAATTTAATTTTCACGTTACAATCTTGTGTGAAGTTCTGTACAAATATGGAAAAGAAACGAAAGGTTGACAGTGAATGTAGACCTTTTAAAGAGCAGTGGGGATGTCAATATTTCGTGGTGGAGTCAAGCAACAAACCAATGTGTATTATTTGCAATGAAGCAATATCAGTCTTCAAAGAATACAATATAAAACGTCATTATGAGACTAAGCACTCTCAGAAATACTCCAGGTCTACAGGATGCGAACAATTAGAAATGTATGAGTCTCTGAAATGCCAGCTAAAAACCCAGCAGTCGCTTTTTAAGAAAGTAAATGCTGAACAGCATGCAGCAACTCGTGATAGTTTTCGTGTGGCTCATTTGGTAGCGAAACAGTGTTAGCCATTTACCGACGGTGACTTAATTAAGAGCTGCATTATTGCAACAGCAGAAGAAATGTGCCCAGAAAAAAATAATTTATTTAAAAACATAAGTTTGTCGGCAAAGACTGTGGCTCGAAGAATAGATGACATGGCACAAAATGTATCAGCACAACTGCGTGACAAAAATCAAGACTTAGACTGGTTCTCTTTGGCCGTGGATGAGTCAACAGATATATCAGATACTGCTCAAGTACTACTTTTTATTCGAGGGATTGACAAACATTATGAAGTATATGAAGAGCTCCTTGATCTTCACAGTATTCACGGGACGACCACTGGCGAAGATATTTTTCAAGGAGTTGAAAGGGCAGTTCAGAAAAACAATCTTCAGTGGAACAAATTAAAATGTGTTACAACTGATGGTGGCAAAAACATGTGTGGGAAAAATAAAGGTGTTGTTGCTCTCCTTTCTAAGGCCGTAGAAAATGACGGTGGCTCAAAACCATTAGTAGTGCATTGTATTATTCACCAACAGTCGTTGTGTGGAAAACATTTAGATATGTCAGAAGTTTTAAAGCCAGTTATTTCAGTTGATAATTATATCGGATCCCCTGCACTCAGTGATCGCCAGTTCCACGAGTTTCTTGAAGATATTGAGGAAAGCGACTTGCCATATTATACTTCAGTGCGCTAATTTAGCCGCGGTAAAGTTCTCACCCGTTTTTTTTAACTCCGAACAGTAATTGAATTTTTTTTGAACGAAAGGAATCCCCCTCTGGCTGAGTTACGGAACATTGAGGAGTTATGGAAGCTAGCATTTTATACAGACTTAACTAAACATATGAATGACCTGAATTTAAAATTGCAAGGTGAAAATCAGCTTCTGCCTGATTTATACACGCATGTTAAGTCCTTTCGACAAAAGATTGCTTTGTCTCAATCTCAGTTGAACAAAGTATGCTTCATGCATTTTAATACATGCCAAACATTAAGTAAGCAAATTGAGATTCCATTTCCTATAACTTTCGCAATTGAGGTTTTGGGCGCTTTAAAAATTAATTTTGAAGCACGTTTTTCAGATATCGATGCAAATTCGAACGATATCAAGATATTTCAAAATCCCTTTGACGCTGATATACACTCCTGGAAACTGAAATAAGAACACCGTGAATTCATTGTCCCAGGAAGGGGAAACTTTATTGACACATTCCTGGGGTCAGATACATCACATGATCACACTGACAGAACCACAGGCACATAGACACAGGCAACAGAGCATGCACAATGTCGGCACTAGTACAGTGTATATCCACCTTTCGCAGCAATGCAGGCTGCTATTCTCCCATGGAGACGATCATAGAGATGCTGGATGTAGTCCTGTGGAACGGCTTGCCATGCCATTTCCACCTGGCGCCTCACTTGGACCATCGTTCGTGCTGGACGTGCAGACCGCGTGAGACGACGCTTCATCCAGTCCCAAACATGCTCAATGGGGGACAGATCCGGAGATCTTGCTGGCCAGGGTAGTTGACTTACACCTTCTAGAGCACGTTGCGTGGCACGGGATACATGCGGACGTGCATTGTCCTGTTGGAACAGCAATTTCCCTTGCCGGTCTAGGAATGGTAGAACGATGGGTTCGATGACGGTTTGGATGTACCGTGAACTATTCATTGTCCCCTCGACGATCACCAGTGGTGTACGGCCAGTGTAGGAGAACGCTCCCCACACCATGATGCCTGGTGTTGGCCCTGTGTGCCTCGGTCGTATGCAGTGCTGATTGTGGCGCTCACCTGCACGGCGCCAAACACGCATACGACCATCATTGGCACCAAGGCAGAAGCGACTCTCATCGCTGAAGACGACACGTCTCCATTCGTCCCTCCATTCACGCCTGTCGCGACACCACTGGAGGCGGGCTGCACGATATTGGGGCGTGAGCGGAAGACGGCCTAACGGTGTGCGGGAACGTAGCCCAGCTTCATGGAGACGGTGGCGAATGGTCCTCGCCGATACCCCAGGAGCAACAGCGTCCCTAATTTTCTGGGAAGTGGCAGTGCGGTCCCCTACGGCACTGCGTAGGATCCTACGGTCTTGGCGTGCATCCGTGCGTCGCTGCGGTCCGGTCCCAGGTCGACGGGCACGCGCACCTTCCGCCGACCACTGGCGACAACATCGATGTACTGTGGAGACTTCACGCCCCACGTGTTGAGCAATTCGGCGGTACGTCCACCTGGCCTCCCACATGCCCACTATACGCCCTCGCTCAAAGTCCGTCAACTGCACATACGGTTCACGTCCACGCTGTCGCGGCATGCTACCAGTGTTAAAGACTGCGATGGAGCTCCGTATGCCACGGCAAACTGGCTGACACTGACGGCGGCGGTGCACAAATGCTGCGCAGCTAGCGCCATTCGACGGCCAACACCGCGGTTCCTGGTGTGTCCGCTGTGCCGTGCGTGTGATCATTGCTTGTACAGCCCTCTCGCAGTGTCCGGAGCAAGTTTGGTGGGTCTGACACACCGGTGTCAATGTGTTCTTTTTTCCATTTCCAGGAGTGTAGAAGCGTTACCCGCAGAACTTCAGTTTGAAATTATTGATTTGCAATGTAGCGACATTTTTTAAGAAAAACATTCAAAGTCAACATTACTGGAATTTTATACGTGTCTTCCATCCACACAGTTTCCATATTTACAGACATTTGCCCGTGGCATTTTTTCCGCTTTTCGCACTACTTATTTGTGAGAAAAATCTTTCTCCGAAATGAAACATCCAAAAGGAATTTACAGATCAAAATTAAGTGATGAGCATTTGAAGTCGCTTGTGATTATCTCTACCAGTAAACGTGATCCACAACTGGAGGTAATTATGAAAGGAAAGTTACAGCTACATAAAAGTCACTAATTATAACTAAGATGTTAAATTTCTGTACGTGAATACTCTGACATTGTAAGTTTTCAAGATATAAATTAATTACAGTTATTTTTATACATCAGTTGCAATTAAAATATCCAATATCATTATGTACACTAGATATTGTATTTTCTTTAAACTGCCTTTAAATAAAAATATTTTATACGATTTACTTGCTGTGTGTGTTTTACAACGTAATCAAAAGAAAGTGAAACCTCGCTTAAGCAGCATCTTCCATAATGATTGATTACTAAGGCTAGTCGCCGAAGTGGCGTCCATTTGAAAGACTTGCACCAGACTCGTGACTAGAATAAAATGCAAAGAATTTTTTTACTTAAAATGTTTTCGCCAAACTAGTCTGTTAACCGTTTTTATTTTTCATTATAGCACGGAGAATGGTGTGTCTGTTTATTATGGATAACCACAAGTTTAACCATGACCTTCTGCTTTGTAAAGATAGAGCTCCGACAATGTCGCGGTGTATTGGTCGCGATAGGCCGCGAAACTCAATTGTTGGCAGTATAGGTACCACCTCAAATATTTGGCGGGCCGGATACCAGGGATGTCCGGCCAGCTAACACGTGCCGGTTTGCCAGCCCTCGCGGGCCGGTTTCGTCCCACGGGCCGTAGTTTGGAGACCCCTGGTCTAGTGTACAGTACCTGAAGTATTCTTATCCTCTGAATTTTCCATGGTTGTTGTTTCATATTTAGTTTTAATCATAAGAACAAGTATGGAATTCCGAACTTAAATAACCTCTTTCTTATACGTCTTCATTTTCACTACGCAAAGAGTTCATAGATGTCGCATTGTTGCAACTTACTCATGACGTAAGAAAAGAAGGGAGATGGCACTACAGACTTATGTTATACGTTGTTTTGAAGCCATAGTGGGCCGGGCCTACCGTCATCTTAAAGAGCCCAGACTTTAGCAGACTATTGTTTACAATTGCTTTTTGTTCATTATTTATGTTGTGTGCATGCAAATGATCTTATAATTACTAAAAATTACAGGGCTTACGTGAATAACATAGTATCAGGAAGGCAATATCGAACGTTTTTCTGTTCTTGAATGCACATTTGCTCTAGTAATACGGTACATTTGGCCTCGTTAAAGTGACATGTTTTTTTTATCATTTAGTTTATCATTTAGAATAAACATGAAGAGAAAGCTGTGATATGAAAAGGATACTATCCTAATCCATGTAGTTTCACTTTTTGTGGTGTGCGTACTGTAAGACCTTCAGTACACACACCATCAGATTATTTGACTTGTCGCTCTAACGAAGTAGGCGAATGTCAGCGATATGTCTCGTGGTCTTATCGTGGCGTGTTTATCTTCTGCCGTTAGGTCAGACGATAGAAATGCCACTTGCACACTTAGAGTAGCAGATTGATGGTGACCAACTTTAAACAGAACTTGATTAATTTTCACACACATTTATTAAAATAATAACAATCATAAACCTTACTTAACTTTATTCTGGATGGTATTTACAAGTGACAATCTGAAGTTCCTTTGGTCTTGGTACGTTAATCTTATTCTCACATCTCTGATACTTGACAAAGTGTCTATACATTTCTCTTCATGGCTATGTACAGGAATATGATAATGTTATTAGGCGCAGACTGAAACTTGACTACAGACTAATGCAGACTGACAAATCGGAGGTCTGTAGACTCGTTATAATACCTCGAGCGTTCAGGTATCACTGCGCGAGTGTGTTCCGCGAGGAGAAAAGGTTCTACGTTAACAGCAATCTCATTGGCTGTGTTACATGTTAATACGCGGATCGCCGGAAGCAGAATTTGGTCCGTCTCTAAGACAGCGCCATCTCGTAGTGCGGAGACGGACGAGCGCTGCGCCTGCGCTGTTGTGCTTAGCGGGGCGCGCTCTAGTGGGAAAGTTGTGTACGTGCTGACTATGCGGAACTATGTACACAACACTTTTACTGTATTTGTATCGATAGCAAATGAAGCTGGAACTCCGAAACCAATGCTTGTTTGCTTACTTACACAGCTTCAAAAATGGTTCAAATGGCTCTGAGCACTATGGGACTTAATTGCTAAGGTCATCAGTCCCCTAGAACTTAGAACTACTTAAACCTAACTAACCTAAGGACATCACACACATTCAAACCCGAGACAGGATTCGAACCTGCGACTGGAGCGGTCGCGCGGCCCCAGACTGTAGCGCCTAGAACCGCTCGGCCACTCCGGCCGGCCTATACTGCTTCCTTTTCGTTACAATTTCATCTTTGAGCTCGTATGCACAACATTTTTAATGTTCACGATTGCAAAAAACATACCTATGAGCTCTTTGTTAGCCCATAAACGTGTGCATTGAGGAAAGAAGCATGTTATGCTATCGTTTCTTGTGCGTGTCAACAAAGTAAACGATTATTGGAATGTGTACACGTACACGAAGCAAGCTGGCATTATTTACGAAACAACTACGTCTCTACAAAGTCGAAGCACCAGATTTTATTTGGGATACGATTACGAAAGTCAATAGTTATTCCCTACGGTCGAATCTGGGCCTGGGCACGTCGGAGTACCGTCACGGCGAAGTATCAGCGCAGTGAACGATGAAGGCACAAATGTGGTGAACTTAATATTTTTGGGCAACATGTGATAGCAGACGTCGGCTTAAGTTTGTGACGTAATGACAACTCCTTCCTTTTTTTTTATCTCAATGGACTTAATCTTTGCACCTGAAAAATATTTGCCAGCGGGGGCGGCCGAGTGGTTCTAGTCGCTACAGTCTGGAACCGCGCGACCGCTACGGTCGCAGGTTCGAATCCTGCGTCGGGCATGGATGTGTGTGATGTCCTTAGGTTAGTTAGGTTTAAGTAGTTCTAAGTTCTAGGGGACTGATGACCTCAGAAGTTAAGTCCGATAGTGCTCAGGGCCCTTTGAACCATTTGAAAAATATTTCTTTGCGAAATAATTGCGTCAAGAATTTTTCCTCCATCCTGTGTTACATTTACGTGACGAAAAATTACTGCAAAAGTAATAAATTTTGAAACTACTAGAAAAGAAACCAAATTCTATGCGTTGTACACAATGGGTTTCAATAAAATCAGTTCCAATTTCACATTTATGTTAAAGAACAATTACGAATGAGTACTGTTGTTCTTCATCTGATGTGCTGTTTTAATACCATTGGGAAAATACCTCAGAATCGGCTTTTTTCCAAGTTTTTCATTTCCGATTTTACTGTTTCAGACTTTTGGAAGACGTTTCCCTTTCACTGTAGTTTGCTTGGCGTCATGCACTCAGTTGTATACAGCATGAAACGAACAAACATATTAAGTTGACAGGAATGTAAGGAATAACAAGTGAGAAAAATGGCAGGTAGGGAACTACTAGTTTTCAATATATGTTTACACTCCAGAGTTATGACAAAACCACAGAATTATCATCAATATTTTAGTAAAACGTAAGGCCATTGCCAGTCTAGAGAACAGTTTCTTGTGAATTTAGCTAGAGCCAAGCGGATATTGTACTGTGTATTGCACATATGTATATAATTAATACGATAAATATGTATACATTTATACCGTGTAAACGGTCGCCAGTGTAGAATCTCCTTCGGTGTGATTTGCGTTCACTGATGGTGATAGAAAAATTGTAGTAAGAAAAAAAAATAATTTAAAAATATTGAAAATCCATACGCCCACAATTTGTGCACGGAATTGTGCATGGAATCGTTAATCGCAGCACACACATAGGATTTACATTAACAAGAGAGGTACGAACTGGTTATGTGCCAAAGCTGTATTTCATGACTATGGGTAGTTGTACAACCTAGAAAAAATATACCTGTCTCGCTTTAGATCGGAATGCAGGAGGCTTCTCTGATAATCTGACCTGGAGAAAACTATTATTCCTTGTATGTTTTTATCATGAAATCGGTTAGTTAAAGACTGCAAGCCCTTGAAAAGATTGAGAATTATACTCGATTAATTTTCACGTTCTACGCAAGCGGCCATTTTGACACTGTCCAAGCCAGCCAGGACTCAATCTGTTTTCATTTACCTGCTTTTACGGCCTCTAAGAAGAGCTAAACTCCTTCGCCTTCTCTACAGTAAAAGGTGCCACAGGACAATAATGATTGTTTACACCGTTTTCTTCACTTGAATGGTTATTATTAAATAATGAACGGACATATTCTCGTCTTCCCAAATCCTATTCAACGCTATAAAGTGAAGATACCGGAATGCGCAAAAACAAGATCAACTGTAACATTACTATTGTTTCTCTTCAGAGCTATAATATTCCATCTGGCACCGAAATTATTTATTGTATCTCTTCAATGGTTGGACGCAGGAAATAAAACTAAGAGCAAAACATCAACACTGTCTTGGAAATTCTCAAATGTTTCTGTAGCGCCCTACAAAAACTAATAACTGAAGAAAACTATATCAAATACAAAAAGCCGAAAATGAAGGAAAACTACTAAACAAGCTATAAACGAATAAACAGTTCTCTGCCCTCAAAGAACTGTCAGACATCATCCCACATACAACCCCAACTTCGCCTCGCCACACACACACACACACACACACATACACACACACACGCGCTCGCGCGTTAACGCACATATCCACACATCCACACACACAAACACACACACAATATGGCAGATACACCTCACATAGATTCAAAACTCCCGTCCAAATAACACTCAACTGTTCAGGTGTCCGCATTTGTTCCTATAGTTTATAGACAGTGACAGTGAAATTTAAGTTGCATGCATTCGCTGAGAAAAGAATTGGGAAGGCAGAAAAAGAAAGTGAAACATCTTGCAAACACACCCACCCACCCAAGCCTCCCCCCTCCACACACACACACACACACACACACACACACACACACACACACACAATCTTCCGCAAAGAATTAGTTAATGGTAGACACAACCATGGAAATAATGGTTGCCGATGATAATCTGTGAAATAAAACAACAGCAATAAATAACAAAAAATTCCAGGAAATCCACAGCTCTTTGTAACGAAGTATAGGTACAAAACTTTGTTTTTCAATATGTAAAAACTGTCATGAAAACTCAAACTTTTACGAGCACAAGTGGTAAAGAGCATTTTTCCTATTTTATAGAAAGATAATTAAAAAAAACTGATGATGCTGAAACTTCAGTGAAACACGTCTGGGAAATAAAAAGGAAAAAGAAAGTTGTGTTTTGCTCAAGGTGGTAACTCTCGAAACACAAATCTATAGGAACTTTTCTTCTAGTTTTGACCAATGCTACATCGTGTTGAAATACTTGACACTTTTTTTTACACTCTCTCTTTTGAGCTAATAATGTTCGAAGACAGATGAAGGTTAGCAAAACCAGCCAAATGAAATATTCGTACAGCAATCTAAACAGCCTTAGGTTCATTGCAACTGCTGATCAAAAAACTCCAGAACTTTGTCGACAAAATTTTTCTACGCTTACCTTTTACTTAATGTACAGTCCCCTTCGAAATACTCTTCTCCACAACTGATACACCGCTCCCAACGCCGTTTCCACTTCCGGTAGCAGTCTTGGAATGCCTCTTGCTGGATCGCGCGAAGTGCCGTCTGCAAATTTTCTTTTATCTCGTCTATCGTTGCAAATCTTCGTCGTTTCAAAGGGGGTTTCAACTTTGGAAATAAAAAAAGTCCCCAGGGGCTAGATCTTGAAAGTATGGACGACTAGGCAGCAGATTGATTTCGTTTTTTGTGCAATAGACACGAACCAACAGGGTAACGGCCTGAAATATGGCGAGGCAATTCATGGCTCTTGTATCACGATAACGCACCCGCGGGAGCGTCGCTACACGTCCCGATAGTACCATCGCAGTTTGTCCCTGTAGCACCAATTATTGATGAACTAATAACTTCAAAGTCAAATAAAGCTATCAGCATGACTTTGACATTTGACCTGACGAGCTTTTTTTTTGTCTCGGAGAACCTTTCTCGACCCACTGTGAAGACTGAAATTTGGTCTTAACATAATAACCGAAGACCGACGTAATGATTCCCTTAAGGAACATCCAAGGGCGTCCTGAACGACGGTCATCTTGAACTTCCGTCCGACCATTTTTAAACTGTGAACCATTCGTAACACCGAGTACGGCTTGAGCACTCATCCCCGTAGGGTTTGGTGTGTCTCTGTAAAGGTTTTCTGGATCGAAAAATTTAATGCTCTTCTAATTCTGTCATCTCGAAATTCGCAAACTGTGAGACACAGCGTTCTACCCAATACAGCACTGAACAGTAACTAACAGACATGCAACAATGAAACTTCCGGCAGTTATACATTAAATATGGGCGTGTGCAAGGATGCCAACCGTGTTTCGCTCCAACACACCATTGACGGGAAATTACGAATGTTTCGGAATTTTTTGCACGGACCTGGTACCAAGAAACGACTTAAGAGGGGTAGGACGTCAAACGGGCCGACTTGGAGCAGGAGAGGCATCACAGGACATTTTAATTTCCAGTGTCTATACTTTTACAAATAAATTCATAAAACTTTGTCAGCATCACCAGGAAGGATTGAGGGTTCACACTCATTGCAGTGGAAGTTCGAAAACATAACAAAATAATTTTTTTTTACGTGTGAAATTTCATCATTTTTTCACTTACTAATGGCAGCATTTGTTGCTATAGGTACACTTTTCTTCATAAGTTAGAGAGATTCTTCGATGAATTTTGCACAGCATACATACCATACTTACAGGTGTATGAAACTCTAGAATCTATTTAAGTTATGAAAAAACGAATGATCTGTTGTATTTTAAACTTCATGTTTAGATAAAACACAAATTTTGTAGTTAATTACCTCAATTTTTACCACAGTTTTTAATAGATTTGGAAAATTCTAGAGTTTCATACACCTTTAAGTATGGTTTGTATGTTGTGCAAAATTCATCGAACCATATCTCTTACTTATGAAGAAAAGTGTACCTATGGCAACAAATGCTGCCATTAGTAAGTGAAAAAAAGATGAAATTTCACAAGTAAAAAAAATTACTTCGTTATGTTTTCGAACGTCCACTGCTATGGCAATGAATTCTGGATCCTTCCTGGTCATGCTGACAAAGTTTTATGAATTTATTTGTAAAAGTATAAACAGTGGAAATTAAAATGTCCTGGGGTGCCTGCCCTACTCCAAGTCGGCCCGTTTGACGTCCTACCCCCCTTAAGGAAAAATAGAGTCTGACTTTTGCTCTGCATCTTCCTCACATCCCAAGAACCTCACTAAATGTGTAAACATTGCCTATGCTGGTCCCAAGGAATCTGAGGCGAAAGCTATCGTGAATACATCTGACACAACACTTCTACCATATTTTGATTTATTTAGCTAACAACAGATGAGCGATTCTTGTCATTTTTATTACTTATCGTGCTTGCAGACCTATAGGGAAACGAATTCAGGTATATTACTAACAACTGCAGCTCTGATATTCTTGAAGAAGTGGTGCGTTCCGATTTGTAAGTTCAGTCACTATTTTAGAAACACCAGCTCTCCCATTCCAGTGACAGTTTCGAATCAGGAGACTGGTGGGAGGTGGGGGGGGGGGGGGGGACAAGCAGTGGCAATTTTCTCGTCAGTCTTCAACAGGACCCACTTTTCAGATCCAACAGTGCATAATACGATGCCAATGAGCCTACGACTTGATAGACTGAGCTTGGTTGATCGATTCTTTAGCCTCACATAGGGAAACCTATCTGTGTAGTAATGGATTTCTTATGCTATTAAGCTTGAGCAGTCATCAGTGTGTATTACAACTCTTTTTATTTCTTCTAAATATTTCTTGTCCTGGACTACAATTAAACTGGCTGCAATTATCCTGAAACAGTCAGAAACCATAACAACCGTTTTGTTCTTAGATAATTGTTATATATTCATTGGCACCAGTAGACAAGTTTATGAACAGCATCTTTACATTCACATCATAAATTCAGAAACACAGGTAATTAATTTTTGTGCTCTCTCGAGTTCTCTGCCGCTGTAGAGACACTAACGCCACACATTGATCAAGGTGCCTTGAAGATGGCTGTAACTCATCTTTTGAAACTGCGGCAACGGCTGGAAAGCTATTCTAATGATCGAATATTCGAGAATGTTTAAGCACAAGAACTGCCGTAACACTGAGACGCTCCTGTCGTAATGTAAATATTCAGAGCCTTCTAATAATTACAGTTCCACTAATTTGCAAGTCAATGGCGAATCGGAATTTCAGATTTGCCCCGTTCAAAGACGTACATTCGACAGGTTGCAGTAAAGTTCTCACTGCAAAGGCGAAGCGAATTCCTAATTTATATAATTAATATGTGCATATACATAATCTGGTTTGTCAAACGACCCTTTCCAGTCTTCTTGTGGGATAAAAGATCATAAACTGAATAAGTTCTCCTTGTACCGTGTTTGCCTGGATAAATTTTAATCCTGTCGCAAAACTGGTTAAGGAAATATCGTTTCCTTAACTATGATTCCTGCTTTTTTTCAGTTTGTAACCACATTATTACTCTACTTTCTAGTTCTCTTTCTGTTTCTGTCTCCATTTTGAGATTGTTCTCACTTCATGTGCGCACTTTTTCTTCCTATGTCACTATTTTTTCGATTACATCGCTAAATGTTTATAGAAATACAGGGTGTTCAAAAATGTCTACCCTGATGCAAAACAGTGTAACTCTTTATTGGATACAACAAATGAAAAATGCGGTGTACCACATATGGTTCTACTCATTAAGTTTCGAATATTAAATAAACATTTAATGCGGGTAATACACTTCAACTTTTAAATCACTTGAACATCTGGACCTCAGGTAGCAACCGAAATATCAAGCCGGTGTTCATTCTCTTACCACACATTCTGCAACATGTCTGGTGTTATAGTGTTAATGGCGTCTCTGATGCGTTGTTGCAGTGTCACAGTATCAGGCACTGTTGATTTGTACACAATATCTTTCACATACTCCTAAAGAAAGAAATCTAAGGGGGTACTGTCAGGTGATCTCGGTGACCATGAAATTGGGCGTTCTCTGCCTGTCCACCTGTTGAGAAATATTTCATTAAGAAAATCGCGAACTCCTAGACCCCAGTGAGGGGAAGTGCAATCTTACTAAAGGATGACTTGTCTTGCAATTACTGCAGCTGTCGTACGACGTAATTCAGCGACATGTCTAGGTAAACATGTTAACTTACGTTGCTCTCAAGGAAGTAAAATGGGCCAATCACTCGATATTAACCCACACCAGACATTAACCTTTGGACTGCCCCGAATGTGTTCTCGTACACATGAGGATTTTCTGATCCCAGGATCCGGACATTATGGCCGTTAACTGAGCCACAAACATAAATTTAGCCTTATCGGAAGAAACATAAGCGCTTTAACAAATCATTATCCTCACCCAAGCCGTTCAGCATGTCCAGTGCAAATTGTTCAAGTTTTGGCCGATGATCTACTTGTAATTCGTGAACAATTTGGACCTCGTACACATTCAATTTAAGACCTTTGTGGACTTTACTCGTTGGCACTTGAACCTCCTACGAAGCTTGTCTAATTGATTTCTGTGGTGACCTAGTGAATGTGGTTTGAACTGCCAGCACAGTCTGCACCGACACAGATGGTTTGCAGCTGCTTGTCTGTTTCTGCACCAACCCCAGTGCTAAAAAAGTTTCCGTCCATGTTCTGATTAACTTGATATCAGGTGCTTTGCATAATGGAACACAAAATTTAGCTGCACAGTAATGAGTGGTTTGGTTTCTGATATCCACACAACACAATGAGATTTCTCCTGGGGGGAAAACATTTTTGCGATATAGCTCACACACCGCTCCTTGTGGCGGAAGTGTTTTGAGTGAGACACAGCTATACAGAAACTTCATGGGTTCCCTAGCAGAACTGTAATAAGGAACAAAGATTATCATCATAAATATAATTTTATTTCACCTTTACATCAGGGTAGACATTTATAGAGACCCTGTATGTTCATTTGTATGAATATATCTCACTGCGAAAACTTATGGGAGTTGTCATAAAGTTTTAACTATCACCTATACAAAATTAAGTTACACACTTAATTTTTGTTTGTTTGCGGGCAAGTGTCTGTAGTCCTCATTCGCTTTAAAATCGCCAAGCCACAACCCCAGCTCGCCGCTAGAGAATCCAAAACAAAATAGCTCAGCCTATTCCATGTTATCAATCGGGTGCACCATTTTGTTGTCATGCCCCAAGCAGCGTGCTACAATATTGTGGTGAGTGGATTTCCATGTGCACATGTATCGAAAAATAAACGAAAGATCAATTACGTAGTAGCTCCACATTCTCGATGTGATAATTATTTTATGTTTACCCTCGGTCTGAACAGTATTTCACTCAAATCATAATACTAATTTCTCTCTTGTATTTCATGACTCTATACGGGGCTCTTTACTGTCTAAAAGAAACATCAAACACTTTGTTTTTTGTTAAGTTATAATTTTCTTTTACTGATGATTGAAATGTGTGGTCATTTATTTTTTATTTATTAGTTGCTGTTTTTATCTGCACCTTCTATACTCATGTATTTCATGTTTTACACTTACTACTACTGTTATTATTCTTCTTGTCCTTCTTCTTTCACTTATTGTTACTAATATCATTATTATTATTAGGTACCATTACAACAGTATTTTCAGCTATGGAGTGTGACTGATTCACTTCGCTAATGTTAGTTAGGTTTAAGTAGTTCTAAGTTCTAGGGGACTGATGACCTCAGAAGTTAAGTCCGATAGTGCTCAGGGCCCTTTGAACCATTTGAAAAATATTTCTTTGCGAAATAATTGCGTCAAGAATTTTTCCTCCATCCTGTGTTACATTTACGTGACGAAAAATTACTGCAAAAGTAATAAATTTTGAAACTACTAGAAAAGAAACCAAATTCTATGCGTTGTACACAATGGGTTTCAATAAAATCAGTTCCAATTTCACATTTATGTTAAAGAACAATTACGAATGAGTACTGTTGTTCTTCATCTGATGTGCTGTTTTAATACCATTGGGAAAATACCTCAGAATCGGCTTTTTTCCAAGTTTTTCATTTCCGATTTTACTGTTTCAGACTTTTGGAAGACGTTTCCCTTTCACTGTAGTTTGCTTGGCGTCATGCACTCAGTTGTATACAGCATGAAACGAACAAACATATTAAGTTGACAGGAATGTAAGGAATAACAAGTGAGAAAAATGGCAGGTAGGGAACTACTAGTTTTCAATATATGTTTACACTCCAGAGTTATGACAAAACCACAGAATTATCATCAATATTTTAGTAAAACGTAAGGCCATTGCCAGTCTAGAGAACAGTTTCTTGTGAATTTAGCTAGAGCCAAGCGGATATTGTACTGTGTATTGCACATATGTATATAATTAATACGATAAATATGTATACATTTATACCGTGTAAACGGTCGCCAGTGTAGAATCTCCTTCGGTGTGATTTGCGTTCACTGATGGTGATAGAAAAATTGTAGTAAGAAAAAAAAATAATTTAAAAATATTGAAAATCCATACGCCCACAATTTGTGCACGGAATTGTGCATGGAATCGTTAATCGCAGCACACACATAGGATTTACATTAACAAGAGAGGTACGAACTGGTTATGTGCCAAAGCTGTATTTCATGACTATGGGTAGTTGTACAACCTAGAAAAAATATACCTGTCTCGCTTTAGATCGGAATGCAGGAGGCTTCTCTGATAATCTGACCTGGAGAAAACTATTATTCCTTGTATGTTTTTATCATGAAATCGGTTAGTTAAAGACTGCAAGCCCTTGAAAAGATTGAGAATTATACTCGATTAATTTTCACGTTCTACGCAAGCGGCCATTTTGACACTGTCCAAGCCAGCCAGGACTCAATCTGTTTTCATTTACCTGCTTTTACGGCCTCTAAGAAGAGCTAAACTCCTTCGCCTTCTCTACAGTAAAAGGTGCCACAGGACAATAATGATTGTTTACACCGTTTTCTTCACTTGAATGGTTATTATTAAATAATGAACGGACATATTCTCGTCTTCCCAAATCCTATTCAACGCTATAAAGTGAAGATACCGGAATGCGCAAAAACAAGATCAACTGTAACATTACTACTGTTTCTCTTCAGAGCTATAATATTCCATCTGGCACCGAAATTATTTATTGTATCTCTTCAATGGTTGGACGCAGGAAATAAAACTAAGAGCAAAACATCAACACTGTCTTGGAAATTCTCAAATGTTTCTGTAGCGCCCTACAAAAACTAATAACTGAAGAAAACTATATCAAATACAAAAAGCCGAAAATGAAGGAAAACTACTAAACAAGCTATAAACGAATAAACAGTTCTCTGCCCTCAAAGAACTGTCAGACATCATCCTACATACAACCCAAACTTCGCCTCGCCACACACACACACACACACACACATACACACACACACACGCTCGCGCGTTAACGCACATATCCACACATCCACACACACAAACACACACACAATATGGCAGATACACCTCACATAGATTCAAAACTCCCGTCCAAATAACACTCAACTGTTGAGGTGTCCGCATTTGTTCCTATAGTTTATAGACAGTGACAGTGAAATTTAAGTTGCATGCATTCGCTGAGAAAAGAATTGGGAAGGCAGAAAAAGAAAGTGAAACATCTTGCAAACACACCCACCCACCCAAGCCTCCCCCCTCCACACACACACACACACACACACACACACACACACACAATCTTCCGCAAAGAATTAGTTAATGGTAGACACAACCATGGAAATAATGGTTGCCGATGATAATCTGTGAAATAAAACAACAGCAATAAATAACAAAAAATTCCAGGAAATCCACAGCTCTTGGTAACGAAGTATAGGTACAAAACTTTGTTTTTCAATATGTAAAAACTGTCATGAAAACTCAAACTTTTACGAGCACAAGTGGTAAAGAGCATTTTTCCTATTTTATAGAAAGATAATTAAAAAAAACTGATGATGCTGAAACTTCAGTGAAACACGTCTGGGAAATAAAAAGGAAAAAGAAAGTTGTGTTTTGCTCAAGGTGGTAACTCTCGAAACACAAATCTATAGGAACTTTTCTTCTAGTTTTGACCAATGCTACATCGTGTTGAAATACTTGACACTTTTTTTTACACTCTCTCTTTTGAGCTAATAATGTTCGAAGACAGATGAAGGTTAGCAAAACCAGCCAAATGAAATATTCGTACAGCAATCTAAACAGCCTTAGGTTCATTGCAACTGCTGATCAAAAAACTCCAGAACTTTGTCGACAAAATTTTTCTACGCTTACCTTTTACTTAATGTACAGTCCCCTTCGAAATACTCTTCTCCACAACTGATACACCGCTCCCAACGCCGTTTCCACTTCCGGTAGCAGTCTTGGAATGCCTCTTGCTGGATCGCGCGAAGTGCCGTCTGCAAATTTTCTTTTATCTCGTCTATCGTTGCAAATCTTCGTCGTTTCAAAGGGGGTTTCAACTTTGGAAATAAAAAAAGTCCCCAGGGGCTAGATCTTGAAAGTATGGACGACTAGGCAGCAGATTGATTTCGTTTTTTGTGCAATAGACACGAACCAACAGGGTAACGGCCTGAAATATGGCGAGGCAATTCATGGCTCTTGTATCACGATAACGCACCCGCGGGAGCGTCGCTACACGTCCCGATAGTACCATCGCAGTTTGTCCCTGTGGCACCAATTATTGATGAACTAATAACTTCAAAGTCAAATAAAGCTATCAGCATGACTTTGACATTTGACCTGACGAGCTTCTTTTTTGTCTCGGAGAACCTTTCTCGACCCACTGTGAAGACTGAAATTTGGTCTTAACATAATAACCGAAGACCGACGTAATGATTCCCTTAAGGAACATCCAAGGGCGTCCTGAACGACGGTCATCTTGAACTTCCGTCCGACCATTTTTAAACTGTGAACCATTCGTAACACCGAGTACGGCTTGAGCACTCATCCCCGTAGGGTTTGGTGTGTCTCTGTAAAGGTTTTTTGGATCGAAAAATTTAATGCTCTTCTAATTCTGTCATCTCGAAATTCGCAAACTGTGAGACACAGCGTTCTACCCAATACAGCACTGAACAGTAACTAACAGACATGCAACAATGAAACTTCCGGCAGTTATACATTAAATATGGGCGTGTGCAAGGATGCCAACCGTGTTTCGCTCCAACACACCATTGACGGGAAATTACGAATGTTTCGGAATTTTTTGCACGGACCTGGTACCAAGAAACGACTTAAGAGGGGTAGGACGTCAAACGGGCCGACTTGGAGCAGGAGAGGCATCACAGGACATTTTAATTTCCAGTGTCTATACTTTTACAAATAAATTCATAAAACTTTGTCAGCATCACCAGGAAGGATTGAGGGTTCACACTCATTGCAGTGGAAGTTCGAAAACATAACAAAATAATTTTTTTTTACGTGTGAAATTTCATCATTTTTTCACTTACTAATGGCAGCATTTGTTGCTATAGGTACACTTTTCTTCATAAGTTAGAGAGATTCTTCGATGAATTTTGCACAGCATACATACCATACTTACAGGTGTATGAAACTCTAGAATCTATTTAAGTTATGAAAAAACGAATGATCTGTTGTATTTTAAACTTCATGTTTAGATAAAACACAAATTTTGTAGTTAATTACCTCAATTTTTACCACAGTTTTTAATAGATTTGGAAAATTCTAGAGTTTCATACACCTTTAAGTATGGTTTGTATGTTGTGCAAAATTCATCGAACCATATCTCTTACTTATGAAGAAAAGTGTACCTATGGCAACAAATGCTGCCATTAGTAAGTGAAAAAAAGATGAAATTTCACAAGTAAAAAAAATTACTTCGTTATGTTTTCGAACGTCCACTGCTATGGCAATGAATTCTGGATCCTTCCTGGTCATGCTGACAAAGTTTTATGAATTTATTTGTAAAAGTATAAACAGTGGAAATTAAAATGTCCTGGGGTGCCTGCCCTACTCCAAGTCGGCCCGTTTGACGTCCTACCCCCCTTAAGGAAAAATAGAGTCTGACTTTTGCTCTGCATCTTCCTCACATCCCAAGAACCTCACTAAATGTGTAAACATTGCCTATGCTGGTCCCAAGGAATCTGAGGCGAAAGCTATCGTGAATACATCTGACACAACACTTCTACCATATTTTGATTTATTTAGCTAACAACAGATGAGCGATTCTTGTCATTTTTATTACTTATCGTGCTTGCAGACCTATAGGGAAACGAATTCAGGTATATTACTAACAACTGCAGCTCTGATATTCTTGAAGAAGTGGTGCGTTCCGATTTGTAAGTTCAGTCACTATTTTAGAAACACCAGCTCTCCCATTCCAGTGACAGTTTCGAATCAGGAGACTGGTGGGAGGTGGGGGGGGGGGACAAGTAGTGGCAATTTTCTCGTCAGTCTTCAACAGGGCCCACTTTTCAGATCCAACAGTGCATAATACGATGCCAATGAGCCTACGACTTGATAGACTGAGCTTGGTTGATCGATTCTTTAGCCTCACATAGGGAAACCTATCTGTGTAGTAATGGATTTCTTATGCTATTAAGCTTGAGCAGTCATCAGTGTGTATTACAACTCTTTTTATTTCTTCTAAATATTTCTTGTCCTGGACTACAATTAAACTGGCTGCAATTATCCTGAAACAGTCAGAAACCATAACAACCGTTTTGTTCTTAGATAATTGTTATATATTCATTGGCACCAGTAGACAAGTTTATGAACAGCATCTTTACATTCACATCATAAATTCAGAAACACAGGTAATTAATTTTTGTGCTCTCTCGAGTTCTCTGCCGCTGTAGAGACACTAACGCCACACATTGATCAAGGTGCCTTGAAGATGGCTGTAACTCATCTTTTGAAACTGCGGCAACGGCTGGAAAGCTATTCTAATGATCGAATATTCGAGAATGTTTAAGCACAAGAACTGCCGTAACACTGAGACGCTCCTGTCGTAATGTAAATATTCAGAGCCTTCTAATAATTACAGTTCCACTAATTTGCAAGTCAATGGCGAATCGGAATTTCAGATTTGCCCCGTTCAAAGACGTACATTCGACAGGTTGCAGTAAAGTTCTCACTGCAAAGGCGAAGCGAATTCCTAATTTATATAATTAATATGTGCATATACATAATCTGGTTTGTCAAACGACCCTTTCCAGTCTTCTTGTGGGATAAAAGATCATAAACTGAATAAGTTCTCCTTGTACCGTGTTTGCCTGGATAAATTTTAATCCTGTCGCAAAACTGGTTAAGGAAATATCGTTTCCTTAACTATGATTCCTGCTTTTTTTCAGTTTGTAACCACATTATTACTCTACTTTCTAGTTCTCTTTCTGTTTCTGTCTCCATTTTGAGATTGTTCTCACTTCATGTGCGCACTTTTTCTTCCTATGTCACTATTTTTTCGATTACATCGCTAAATGTTTATAGAAATACAGGGTGTTCAAAAATGTCTACCCTGATGCAAAACAGTGTAACTCTTTATTGGATACAACAAATGAAAAATGCGGTGTACCACATATGGTTCTACTCATTAAGTTTCGAATATTAAATAAACATTTAATGCGGGTAATACACTTCAACTTTTAAATCACTTGAACATCTGGACCTCAGGTAGCAACCGAAATATCAAGCCGGTGTTCATTCTCTTACCACACATTCTGCAACATGTCTGGTGTTATAGTGTTAATGGCGTCTCTGATGCGTTGTTGCAGTGTCACAGTATCAGGCACTGTTGATTTGTACACAATATCTTTCACATACTCCTAAAGAAAGAAATCTAAGGGGGTACTGTCAGGTGATCTCGGTGACCATGAAATTGGGCGTTCTCTGCCTGTCCACCTGTTGAGAAATATTTCATTAAGAAAATCGCGAACTCCTAGACCCCAGTGAGGGGAAGTGCAATCTTACTAAAGGATGACTTGTCTTGCAATTACTGCAGCTGTCGTACGACGTAATTCAGCGACATGTCTAGGTAAACATGTTAACTTACGTTGCTCTCAAGGAAGTAAAATGGGCCAATCACTCGATATTAACCCACACCAGACATTAACCTTTGGACTGCCCCGAATGTGTTCTCGTACACATGAGGATTTTCTGATCCCAGGATCCGGACATTATGGCCGTTAACTGAGCCACAAACATAAATTTAGCCTTATCGGAAGAAACATAAGCGCTTTAACAAATCATTATCCTCACCCAAGCCGTTCAGCATGTCCAGTGCAAATTGTTCAAGTTTTGGCCGATGATCTACTTGTAATTCGTGAACAATTTGGACCTCGTACACATTCAATTTAAGACCTTTGTGGACTTTACTCGTTGGGACTTGAACCTCCTACGAAGCTTGTCTAATTGATTTCTGTGGTGACCTAGTGAATGTGGTTTGAACTGCCAGCACAGTCTGCACCGACACAGATGGTTTGCAGCTGCTTGTCTGTTTCTGCACCAACCCCAGTGCTAAAAAAGTTTCCGTCCATGTTCTGATTAACTTGATATCAGGTGCTTTGCATAATGGAACACAAAATTTAGCTGCACAGTAATGAGTGGTTTGGTTTCTGATATCCACACAACACAATGAGATTTCTCCTGGGGGGAAAACATTTTTGCGATATAGCTCACACACCGCTCCTTGTGGCGGAAGTGTTTTGAGTGAGACACAGCTATACAGAAACTTCATGGGTTCCCTAGCAGAACTGTAATAAGGAACAAAGATTATCATCATAAATATAATTTTATTTCACCTTTACATCAGGGTAGACATTTATAGAGACCCTGTATGTTCATTTGTATGAATATATCTCACTGCGAAAACTTATGGGAGTTGTCATAAAGTTTTAACTATCACCTATACAAAATTAAGTTACACACTTAATTTTTGTTTGTTTGCGGGCAAGTGTCTGTAGTCCTCATTCGCTTTAAAATCGCCAAGCCACAACCCCAGCTCGCCGCTAGAGAATCCAAAACAAAATAGCTCAGCCTATTCCATGTTATCAATCGGGTGCACCATTTTGTTGTCATGCCCCAAGCAGCGTGCTACAATATTGTGGTGAGTGGATTTCCATGTGCACATGTATCGAAAAATAAACGAAAGATCAATTACGTAGTAGCTCCACATTCTCGATGTGATAATTATTTTATGTTTACCCTCGGTCTGAACAGTATTTCACTCAAATCATAATACTAATTTCTCTCTTGTATTTCATGACTCTATACGGGGCTCTTTACTGTCTAAAAGAAACATCAAACACTTTGTTTTTTGTTAAGTTATAATTTTCTTTTACTGATGATTGAAATGTGTGGTCATTTATTTTTTATTTATTAGTTGCTGTTTTTATCTGCACCTTCTATACTCATGTATTTCATGTTTTACACTTACTACTACTGTTATTATTCTTCTTGTTCTTCTTCTTTGACTTATTGTTACTAATATCATTATTATTATTAGGTACCATTACAACAGTATTTTCAGCTATGGAGTGTGACTGATTCACTTCGCTAATGTGCTTGCTTTCTTCTTCTCCCAAAACCTCTTCTTCTTCACGATGTGGTTTTTCTTACGTTCTTCTGCCCTTGCATACTTAAATGTAACACTTGGTTCAGCATTATTTATTTATTTAACTTAATGTGACTACAGCCAGGAGTCTCTTTCTTACATCGGACAAGGTTCACACACACAGTAGATTTTTTACATCCTAGTTACCTAAAAAATAGGAATTTTAATATGATAGGTAGTCAGTGACGTTCCGCACTACACTGCTTCCGTCAACAGATCTATTTGTGATCGTGTTTCCAAGTTACTGCTATGTTAGTGACAATTTGTGAACAGTGACCAAGGGAGCCACGGAAATTGAAACACATCAGCGCATCACAACGAGACTGCCACACCAGAAGAACAAAGATGACCACACCATTTACGAAAAGACTACATAACATCAGTATGACATTATTGTAAAGTTGTTTTTGTAATGTCATTTAGCGTGAAGATGAGGCACTACCTCGAAACATGTCGCTAAGTAAATAAGTAATACAATAGTTGACAAAGTTTGTGACTGGTAGAGGTAACATAAAAAAAACCTTTACGTATATAAATTGGTTATATTACGTAGATACTCTTACGATACGACCATATTGTATGGATAAATTTACTTAAAAGCTTACTATATTGCAAGCTGATTAATTTGCACAACAAATTACCAACTGTTGAAAAAAATACATTTTATTAATATCGTTTATCTTATTATTCCTGTTATTGTTCGTTTAAAGTATACAATAATAAAAACTGAAAATTAAAATATCGCCGTAAGAGAAACTCAAGTGAATAATTTTGGCTCAAATCGCTGAAACAACCAATCCGTACGAAAATACACGCACTTGAGCTTGCTTTGTCCAAAAATATATTTCCTACAAGAGAGCACAGTGGTTTTTGAAAAAAAAGCAGTAAAATATTTTCTGTTGGTTAGAAATAAGGTGATCTTTTCTCTGACAATTATTTTTCAGCAATTTTCAGATTACTTTAATTTTCTGCGTGGTCACCGATGGAGCTTTAAATGCTCAATCAAACTGTATATCTTTTGCACAGGGCTGGGCGTAATTCTCCTTTGGTACATGTTTTGTTCTTCACGTCCAACGAAACGATGATCAACTGTAAATACCAATATTTTTTATTATGTCAAGATGCAGGGCTTAAAGTGTGACGCATTTCTATAAAACTCTGATTCATGTGCAGACGCGTGGTTTCTCTGACGTAAAATTTTCGCAAACGCTTCTTGTAATTATCGTAAGAACATTTTTTTTATCTCCTGTATCACTTCAAACCGTCGCAGCACGTGCATTGGCGTAAAACAAGATTTTGCGTGCATTTTATGTGTAATCTTAGACAGATGTATCGTGGCAACCGATGAGGCTTTCACAAAATAGGACTGTCTTTAACTACATGTCTACCTTCTTACAGAGTTTGAACCGATTCACACAAGTCTGAAACGTTGACGTAGCACTCGTAAAACCTCACAAAAACGTGTTTTTTCCACCGAAAATCCGAATTAAACCAAATTTTTGAAAGACAGTTTTCAATTTTATCGTAAGAACGCGTATTTTTAGTTTTCGGAATCACTTCAATCGTTTCCGCGCATTCAGCTCACTTAGAATGAATTGTACGTGCTACATTTACCTCGACTTTACATCATCGTGTCTCGACAACGGGTAAAGATTATTGGCTGAAAAACATTTAGTTCTTTATCTATTTATCTACCGTCGTGCAAAGTTTGGACCGATTCGTACAAATTTAAACAACAGAAGTGTCGCGCTTCAAAAACCTTCCAGAAAGACGTGTTTTTGGTCATAAAATCCAAACAAAGTAAGTTCTTTTAACGCTTAAACTCATCTTAAACAAAGGTTCGTTACACCGTTGGTCCAAATTTTAACAATCAATGCCGCTCCAGTCCGGAGTAATTGAAGGGTAACTGATATTGCCCGTAAAATTCGAAAGGTGCACATATAAATGGTGTTATAAATTGAGCATTAATTTCACCACAGTTAAAATCTTTTGCAAAATGAATTAATCGATTAGCCCAATCTCCCTTTGCACTACCTCCGGTTCGTCGTTCATACCTTGCTTAATATAGCATAACAGCTATAGTAATACTAATATTCTTCTGGGCTGAACCAAAAACTTTTTACCCTATGTTCCTAACATAAATAGGAACCAAGACCCGCCGAAACCGCAATGCTGCATGAGGCCCTTCCATACGTATTTGTTACAGTGTTTCCATGCTGTAATGATGATGATAATAATAATAATAATAATAATAATAATAATAATAATAATAATGACAATAATAACAATAATGATACTGGTAGATTTATGCGTGTACAGGACAGATGTTTTCTGATGTAGCGAGTTCTGAGGAAAAGAAATGTAAGGAGAGTGCACCACCTAAGAATACCGGGAAATGATGAAAATCTGGTTGCAAAGAAGCACGTACAGGGGTAACGTTGCGAGCAGTGACAGTGGTAGTCATTATTGTTGCTTCAGTAGTAATAGTCATCTGAGGCTGGGATGTTATTCAGATATCTAATATAATGTGAGTCGGGCTCCTGCTACCCGGAAGGACTTCAAAAGTGGCTGAACGATGGAGGGTAGTGCATGGAGAGATGCTGATACCGCGTTGCACATTGCAGTTACGTCTTCAGCCCAATTTATTCATCTGTTAGTATTCCTAGCCCCTTTACTGAGGGAAAGAGGTTGATATTTGTCCCATTTAGTATTAAATATCGGAGGGGTGCCCGATATTTCGGGTTAATGAACCTAGATTGAAGAATCAACACCGCATGGGTTTTGGATGCGTTAAGCTTTAACCCTGTATTATGTGCCCATTTTGATAGTGCGCACAGGTCGATGCTGAGATTCTGGGTAGCTGTCTTCACGTTTCTTGGTTTTGCACTTACAATGGTAGGCCACGACGCTTGGAACGCGGATTTACTGCAAACTTCGTACACTCGTAGTACTCCATGAGGACAACAAAATGTGTATGCAATAGCGCGTACTTCTCAAGCGTTACTGAGAAAATCGCAAGATAATTTCGGTCGTTAAATATATATCTGTACGTGGCCATTTTCATCATAAAACGGTGGCAGCCGACTGGTTAGCGTTCAAGCCCCGTAACCGTTGGATCGCTGTATCGGGTCCCGTTCGTTAGTTTTTTTTATTTTATTTTCAACACAGTCATTTTTACTGTTTGTATTACAATTGATATAATGAGAAAAATACGTGTAATCGGATGAACTTTTATTAAATTAACAATGTTACTTGGCAGTCTACGAATTTTTATTATCACAAATAATATAATTCTCATAACTATCGACTAGTAAACGGCCAAACGCATAAAGTGATACCATAAAATATGTGCTTGTCCATGTCTTCAAAATTGTTCGTATTTAATCGAAAGAGAACGAGAAATTACTTCTCGTGAAGACGCTATTAAAATACAGTCGATACTACATGACCAATTAGCAGCGCTGATATTTAAGGAAATGCTGCGTTATGCATGGCTTGCTTACAAATTATCGTCTGAAAGAGAGGTTTTTGACAATGTTAACGAGGTTTGTTTTGGCACGAAAAACCTCAAAAGACCTTGCGTATGCGGAAATATAGCATTTATTCAATACAGCTGGTGCCGTTTAACTTCATGTTTTCCATGTTTTAACTGTAGATTTTTTCACAACCTTTTGGAATGTCTTTATTGTACCAATATTCGGGTCCACATTGTTGAAGCAAAGTATTACCCTAATGCAAATTACACTAAGTCCAAGTCGCTTTGGGTCGTACTGACTAGCTGGGCACTGCTATAGAAACAGTTGAAACCTGATTGCCTAGGCTGGTGCCGTCAAACTCGCCTTCAGCAGCTCTCTAAATAAGCTCCAAGTAGTGAAAAGCCAAACGAACAACAACTTACTCCCGTGGTAGTGTGCAAAAAGTATAGAGGCAATTACACTAATGAAGTGTGGCTGTTTTTTACACAGGAAAACGTCACTTTTGCACTTTACCTCTCGTGACACACGCGAACAGCAAGGTGTCGTAATATTCTGGATCGAAAACAAAGTGCAAAAGTTTAGTTTTTCCCTGTAAAAAGCAGCCACACACCATCCAACGAACGTGAGTACACGAATAGCTAAGCAACAGCTAAATACACATCAAAATAACTGGTTTCCACTATACTACCACAAACCCAAGTGTATACTGCTGACATACGAAGTTCACCTTTGAGTATTGTTTACTAACAGCCGATCACATTGTTGCAGATGACATGATGTTCCCTAAGTAAAAAAACGGCAACAGAAAAAAAGAGCACAGAAAATATGTCACAAACAGCGCCAATAATT
This sequence comes from Schistocerca piceifrons, assembly GCF_021461385.2. NCBI lineage: Eukaryota > Metazoa > Arthropoda > Insecta > Orthoptera > Acrididae > Schistocerca > Schistocerca piceifrons. The sequence goes on from NC_060140.1 coordinate 237,954,330, forward strand.
GCTTAAAACATGCTGTAGCATACATTATGTAAGGTAGTATGAAAATATCAATATAAAACTATTTTTCAAAAGACGATTTGTAATAATGTTTTACTGTGTTTGTACAACCATACCGTTTTCTGCATGTTTTAGATTTAAAAAAACCCACTGATGACGGTGATAGTTGTCGCCGAAACTAGTTTGGGATAATAAAGAAATAAACGAATAACAAGGTGTTTTGCATCAAGGTGGACTCAATTTGTGATATTACTGTTTTTCTATGCAAACACGGACCAGATGGAAGATTTCGAAGATAATACTTTTTATTTACTTTTAATTTATTATATCACGCCCTTCGATTGGCGTAATACATATTTAAATTTTGAATTAGCAGATCGTTAAAAATGTCGACAGCAATTTGGATGTTACAGCTGCCCTGTGGAAAATAGCGATTTTGTTTGTATATTACACTTCGCACGTTGTATGGTTGCAAAATACTTCTCGTTAGATACACTTCCGTACCGTGCATCGTCTGGCGTCGTGCTTAATGTTTACAACACCATAACTCCTGAACTATGTGTTGTACAGTGATATAATTTTATAGGTACCGTCGGTGGCATATGTGGAGACTTGTTGCAAAGTGTGTTGTGAATGGAACAAGCAGCAACGAAGTAATAAATTTAAACGTCATGCACGATGCGCATCTTTTCACGCATCACAATGTTCATGATGTCACATTTCCTGAAGTATGTGTCGTTCAATGATATAATTTTTTTACTTACATTTATTGGTATATGTGCATACTGTCTGTAAAATGTACTGAAAATATATATAGTAGTAAAGAAGCAATTAATTATAACCTGATGCCTCACCTGGTACTTCAACTCCATGAATAGCGGAAACGCAGTAAGCGATAAACATACTACCTTTCATCATTTCGTAGGGGTTGTCAGCGAAAAAAATACCACATGTGTTTCAAATTATGTATAAAGGTTGTTGCAACCTGCTAAGTGCTCTCATTCTCAACTACTGGACGCATAATGTCTGGGAATTCACGTGTCGCAGGCTACGCTTCTTTTTCACCACCAGCCCCACCTCTTTGATAGGTAAATAGTCCTTAAATCCACAGCGCTTGTTGCCCAACAATAAGATATAAGTGTATTAAGTTTGGTTGAAGTCGGCCCAGTGGTTTACGAGGAGATGTTGAACATACATACAGATACACATACATACAGAAAATTTTATTTTCAAGGATTACTACTGCATGTTTTACCCACAGTTAATAAATTTGGTAGACGGGAGTGACATATAAAACGAATGAACACAGAACCACTGATTTAGATGGAGCACAGAGCTACTGTATACATTGGATGGGCTCACATCTGATACTGGCCATTAAAATTGCAACACCAAGAAGAAATGCAGATGATAAACGGGTATTCATTGGACAAATATATTATACTAGAACTGACATGTGATTACAGTTTCATGCAGTTTGGGTACATAGAGCCTGAGAAATCAGTACCCAGAACAACAACCTCTGGCCGTAATAACGGCCTTGATACGCCTGGGCATTGAGTCAAACAGAGCTTGGATGGCGTGTACAAGTAAAGCTGCCCATGCAGCTTCAACACGATACCATAGTTCATCAACAGTAGGGACTGGCGTATTGTGACGAGCCAGTTGCTCGGCCACCATTGACCAGACGTTTTCAGTTGGTGAGAGATCTGGAGAATGTGCTGGCCAGGGCAGCAGTCGAACATTTTCTGTATCCACAAAGGCCCGTACAGGACCTGCAACATGCGGTCGTGTATTATCCTGTTGAAATGTAGGATGTCGCACGGATCGAATGAAGGGTAGAGCCACGGGTCGAAACACATCTGTAATGTAACGTCCACTGTTCAAAGTGCCGCCAATGTGAACAAGAGGTGACCGAGACGTGTAACCAATGGCACCCCATACCATTACGCCGGGTGATACACCAGTATGGTGATGACGAATACACGCTTCCAATATGCGTTCACCGCGTTATCGCCAAACACGGATGCGACCATCATGATGCTGTAAAACAGAATCTGGATTCATCCCAAAAAATTACGTTTTGCCATTCGTGCACCCAGTTTCATCGTTGAGTACGCCATCGCAGGCGCTCCTGTCTGTGATGCAGCGTCAAGGGTAACCGCAGCGATGGTCTCCGAGCTGATAGTCCATGCTGCTGCAAACGTCGTCGAACTGTTCATGCAGATGGTTGTTGTCTTGCAAACGTCCCCATCTGTTGACTCAGGGATCGAGACGTGGCTGCACGATCCGTTATAGCCATGCGGATAACATGCCTGTCATTTCGACTGCTAGTGATACGAGGCCGTTAGGATCCAGCACGGCGTTCCGTATTACCCTCCTGAACACACCGATTTCATGTTCTGCTAACAGTCATTGGATCTCGAGCAACGCGAGGAGAAATGTCGCGATACCATAAATCGCAATCGCGATAGGCTACAATCCGACCTTTATCAAAGTCGGAAACGTGATGGTACGCACTTCTCCTCCTCACACGAGGCATCACAACAACGTTTCACCAGGCAACGCCGGTCAACTGCTGCTTGCGTATGAGAAATCGGTTGTAAACTTTCCTCATGTCAGCACGTTGTGGGTGTCGCCACCGGCGCCAACCTTGTGTGAATGCTCCGAAAAGCTAATCATTTGCATATCACAGCATCATCTTCCTGTCAGTTAAATTTCGCGTTTGTAGCACGTCATCCTCGTGCTGTAGCAATTTTAATGGCCAGTAGTATATATATATATATATATATATATATATATATATATATATATATATATATATATATATATAATATTTTATTTGTTATTGGTGTTATATTTACTCAGGACTGTAATTGGTGTGTGCTTGTATGAGCATATTACGGAAGTTTCTTACAACCATAACTCTGTTTCGTCATTTAGGATGTCAGTCGTGGATGCACATTTGTATCAGTTTCAATTTCTCGAAGTAGGTTAATACTTTTCACCTTTGTTGTCCAGGTGAATATAAGTATCTGTATGTTATGGGCTATGTCTAGGTGATCGAAGTGAGCGACGGGAGACGTGGGGCGGTTCATGTTTTCTGTTGGTGGCGAGGCTCTGCTTCCCAGGAAAGACGTCTGTTCTCGCCGAGCTCTGGTTCACAAGAGAGGGAAAAGACTGTGCTCAGCTCTGTAGAACCACCCTTCGCCCACATACATGAGCTACATACGATGCTCGCTACTGGTTAAGCCGATGGCGTGAACTAACTAGCAACTTCAGCAGAGGGCTGAGGGCGTCTCTTGTCAGAAGCTTTAACAGGACAGAGCTGTCTCGGTTCTGAAAGGCAGGCAGCTTGGTCACGTTGGCACAGCCAAAATTACTATGGAAGAAAATTTGTAACGACTGGACAATGCTTTTTGAAACAAAAATTTTTAAATTGATTCCCTAAAATTTTCCTTGAATGGCTGCCAGCCTGTACACTCCTTCCGCCTTCCATAAGATTGCCGACTCACATTGCTTACAAAAGTACGTCAGCCACTCACTAGAAGCACGGTTTGCCCAAGTAGGGGCCTTATATACTTGAGTAGGGGGTTGTTGTTCTTCTTGTTGTTGTGGTCTTCAGTCCTGAGACTGGTTTGATGCAGCTCTCCACGCTACTCTATCCTGTGCAAGCTTCTTCATCTCCCAGTACCTACTGCAGCCTACATCCCTCTCAATCTGCTTAGTGTATTCATCTCTTGGTCTCCCTCTACGATTTGTGCCCTCCACGCTGCCCTCCAATACTAAATTTTTGATCCCTTGATGCCTCAGAACATGTCCTACCAACTGATCCCTTCTTCTTGTCAAGTTGTGCCACAAACTCCTCTTCTCCTCAATCCTATTCAATACCTCCTCATTAGTTATGTGATCTACCCATCTAATCTTCAGCATTCTTCTGTAGCACCACATTTCGAAAGCTTCTCTTCTTGTCCAAACTAGTTATCGTCCATGTTTCACTTCCATGCATGGCTACACTCCATACAAATACTTTCAGAAACGACCTCATGACACTTAAATCTATACTCGATTTTACCAAATTTCTCTTCTTCAGAAACGCTTTCCTTGCCATTGCCAGTCTACATTTTATATCCTCTCTACTTCGACCATCATCAGTTATTTTGCTCCCCAAATAACAAAACTCCTTTACTACTTTAAGTGTCTCATTTCCTGATGTAATTCCCTCAGCAACACCCATCATCAGTTATTTTGCTCCCCAAATACCAAAACTCCTTTACTGCTTTAAGTGTCTCATTTCCTGATGTAATTCCCTCAGCAACACCCGACTTAATTCGACTACATTCCATTATCCTCGTTTTGCTTTTGTTGATGTTCATCTTATATCCTCCTTTCAAGACACTGTCCATTGCGTTCAACTGCTCTTCCAAGTCCTTTGCTGTCTCTGACAGAATTTCAATGTCATCGGCGAACCTCAAAGTTTTTATTTCTTCTCCATGAATTTTAATACCTACTCCGAATTTTTCTTTTGTTTCCTTTACTGCTTGCTCAATATACAGACTGAACAACATCGGGGAGAGGCTACAACCCTGTCTCACTCCCTTCCCAACCCCTGCTTCCCTTTCATGTCCCTCGACTCTTATAACTGCCATCTGCTTTATGTACAAATTGTAAATAGCCTTTCGCTCCCTGTATTTTACCCCTGGCACCTTTAGAATTTGAAAGAAAGTATTCCAGTCAACATTGTCAAAAGCTTTCTCTAAGTCTACAAATGCTAGAAATGTAAGTTTGCCTTTTCTTAATCTAGCTTCTAAAATAAGTCGTGTGGTCATTATGGCCTCATGTGTTCCCATATTTCTACGGAATCCAAACTGATCTTCCCCAAGGTCGGCTTCTACCAGTTTTTCCATTCGTCTGTACAGAATTCGCGTTAGTATTTTGTAGCCTTGACTTATTAAACTGATCGTTCGGTAATTTTCACATCTGTCAACGCCTGCTTTCTTTGGGGCTGGAATTATTATATTCTTCTTGAAGTCGGAGGGTATTTCGCTGTCTCATGCATTTTGCTCACCAGATGGTAAAGTTTTGTCAGGATTGGCTCTGCCAAAGCTGTCAGTAGTTCTAATGGAATGTTGTCTACTCCCGGGACATTGTTTCGACTTAGGTCTTTCAGTGCTCTATAAAACTCTTCACGCAGTATCATATCTCCCAATTCATCTTCACCTACATCCTCTTCCATTTCTGTAACATTGCCCTCAAGTACATCGCCCTTGTATAGACCCTCTATATACTCCTTCCACCTTTCTGCTTTCCCTTCTTTGCTTAGAACTGGGTTCCCATCTGAGCTCCTGATATTCATACAAGTCGTTCTCTTTTCTCTAAAGGTCTCTTTAATTTTCCTGTAGGCAGTATCTATCTTACCCCTAGTGAGATAAGCCTCTACATCCTTACATTTGTCCTCTAGCCATGCCTGCTTAGCCATTTTGCACTTCCTGTCGATCTCATTTTTGAGACGTTTCATTTACTGCATTTTTATATTTTCTCCTTTCGTCAATTAAATTCAATATTTCTTCTGTCGCCCAAGGATTTCTACTACACCTCGTCTTTTTACCTACTTCATCCTCTGGTGCCTTCACTACTTCATCTCTCAAAGCCACCCATTCTTTGTCTACTGTATTTCTTGCCCCCATTCTTGTCAATTGTTCCCTTATGCTCTCCCTGATACTCTGTAAAACCTCTGGTTTAGTCAGTTTATCCAGGTCCCGTCTCCTTAAATTCCCACCTTTTTGCATTTTCTTCAGTTTTAATTTACAGTTCATAACCAATAGATTGTGGTCAGAGTCCACATCTGCCCCTGGAAATGTCTTACAATTTAAAACCTGGTTCCTAAATCTCTGTCTTACCATTGTATAATCTATCTGAAACCTGTCAGTATCTCCAGGCTTCTTCCATGTATACAACCTTCTTTTATGATTCTTGAACCAAGTGTTAGCTATGATTAAGTGCGTGCTCTGTGCAAAATTCCACCAGGCGACTTCCTCTTTCATTTCTTACCCCCAATCCGTATTCAACTACTACGTTTCCTTCTCTTCCTTTTCCTACTGTCGTATTCCAGTCACCCATGACTATTAAATTTTCGTCTCCCTTCGCTATCTGAATAATTTCTTTTTTTTCATCATACATTTCTTCAATTTCTTCGTCATCTGCAGAGATAGTTGGCATATAGACTTGTACTACTGTCGTAGGCGTGGGCTTCGTGTCTATCTTGGCCACAACAATGCGTTCGCTGTGCTGTTTGTAGTAGCTTACCCGCATTCCTATTGTTTTATTCATTATTAAACCTACTCCCGCATTACCCCTATTTGATTTTGTATTTATAACCCTGTATTCACCCGACCAGAAGTCTTGTTCCTCCTGCCACCGAACTTCACTAATTCCCACTATATCCAACTTTAACCTATCCATTTCCCTTTTTAAATTTTCTAACCTACCTGCCCGATTAAGGGATCTGACATTCCACGCTCCGATCCGTAGAACGCCAGTTTTCTTTCTCCTGATAGCGACGTCCTCCTGAGTAGTGTCCGCCTGGAGATCCGAATGGGGGACTATTTTACCTCCGCAATATTTTACCCAAGAGGACGCCATCATCATTTAATCATACAGTAAAGCTGCATGCCCTCGGGAGGGGGTATCTATTATATCTATTATAAAATTTTCTTTAAGTGAGAATGGATTACATGTATTTCAGGTTTCATTAGATAAGTAAAGAGTAAAATATTAAATATTCAACCGATATCATCATAGGCATAATTGTAAAATTATGATTACGGTAAAGTAATGGAACAAACTTTGAAGAAATCAAAGCAATTTCTTTTGATAGGTTAGTGTTACAGTTCTGAACACGGTGTAGCAAAGAGTAGATGCTGGCCGAACTGAATCAGCATTGATCTTTTAAGTGTTTACATACGTCCCTAGAAATGTGCAGAAAATTGTGTTGTCTAGTGGATATTAATTTTGTAGCTAGTATCAGTGCCAAAATACGAAATACGTCATCAACATAACAAAATACTTAATTCTCTAAACATCAATGTATTTGGGTGACAATTATAATAAATGAACCTACTGTAAGACGTTAACACCAAAGGTGGATTATAAATCGGTCAAAGTACAGTTGGAAAAGAGTAATAACAATGGGAAAAGCTTGATACATCATCCATCTGTTATTTACGGGAAATAGTTGAACAAAGTTCCACTGGCTACAAAATATTAACAGTTCCAATAGAGTGCAGAATTCAGCTAGCAAGTGGAAGGAATGGTTAGACCAAAAAACTCATTACTGGATCCTTAGCAATGTTAACTCATGTTAAAATACAGAAGCAAAATCTTTTATTATGTTACATAGCAAGTCTTTGGAACAGCAAAATTTCTATGTGTCAGATTCAAGCAGATGTTGATATCCTTAGAATGCCAGCAGCTTATACTCTAACATAACAGTGGTGAAGTACAGTAACAACAACAAAACTACTCATGAAATATAAGTAAAGTGTTCTGCAGGGAGGGGTAAATCTGGTTTTAAGATTTAAAGAGGATTCAGAATTGTTTCGAAGGCAAGCATAATTCAAAACTGTGAGCTCACTTACTTATCAGTTATACGAGTTCATCAATGGCAAGACCCCAAGAGAAAGGTACTGGTTGGACACTGCAACAAGAGAAGAGCGATAGCTCAAAACTGTGGATGTAAAGATGAGACAGAAAAATTTGTGCTGACAGGAGGGTTCAGCCGAAACTACACCTCTTTGGCATCGGAATAGAGAAAGGATAGCCTTGTTGAAAGAGCAGGAGGATAAGAATCGGACAAGAGGGCATAAATATAAACTGAGCAGACATCGATGGCGATTGCCCACCGAAATCGACAAAATGGAGAATCGTGACTTTGCCTTACCAGTGGCGCCTTCTCAGTAGCTTGAAGAAACTGTGTCATCATAAATTACTATCCGACTCATGTTGTATGTGCCACAGGAAGGGAATACAAAATTAAAATAACAAAATAATGTAAGAACCTTCAAAAGTATCAGTAAGGAAGTTAAAAGAACTTTTCTCAGCTGGCTGTTACATGACAGAAAGATTAATTGTTTAGTGGAATTAGTCTATACAGAAAACTTTCAAATTTCTAATATTAAAGTGCTTAGACCTGTATACAGGTGATACTCTCCATAACTTGATTAATATTTACAAATGTGGTTCTACAATATATTAAATATCTTGAAAATTAAGTTACCTTCTCAGTATATAAGTTTCAAGAACAAAATATTGGGTAATCAAAACAAAAATAGAGAATGGAGTAGTTCGCAATCAGTATTGCAAGTAAAGAACATTCTAAAGCTTGTCAAGCAATTGCCACCAGCTAAACCATTTGGGAATCACTAAAGAGTGTGGTACGAATAAGAATAGTAAAAATAATAATAGTAATGGTCTTAAGTGCTAAGTATTGAAATGTTCTTGAGGATGGCTTGCCTTCTGGAGACAACATTTTTTGGGCTTTGCACAGTAGGCGAAATATATAATTACAATAAAACTATAGAATTTAGATATCAAGTCAATGGAATGATACACCATAAAACACACATACTAGATCTCAGAGGTACTGATCCATATCACCCAAATGTACTACCTTCAGTTACCCTAAAATAACCCATATGTTTGTAGATGGTGGAAATATTTCCAATAGTTTCAATCTGTAGTCAGAAATGAGAGTCTACTGTTGCTTTAATAACTGATTCATTACATATACACAGTGCTTACCCCTGCAATGGGTGCAATAAAACTATACAAGTCCTAAGACAATACGTTTCACAAACACTTTTAAAATAAAACTTACACCAATAATATTCCTCAACACAGGTGAGAACCCAAAAAGTCTTCCTCTGAAGCATTCTTGAGAGGTTTAATCACAGCTTCTGCATAACTACATTAAAGGCTGCACATCATGTAAAACAAGAAGAAAAGATGTAACTCTTCGCTTAGGAACATCTTAAATTACCTTTTGGAGTAATTGTCCTTATGCCCATCACTTAGTTAGAACGATGTAGTTTCACATGTAGATAAATTAGGAAAAACTAGCCCACATATGATGTTGTAGCTAATTCCAATCCCAGAAGAACTTCCAGGAAGTCCTTCTCCCTCCCCCCCCCCCACACTAGTAAACCCAATAGTGCAGCAATTGAATATTACCTCCACCTACACCATTTACTGTACAGTCAGGTGGATTCAAAATTTTTATATCAAGTATGTCCTGAATTACTACGGATACCTGAAATTCTATATCTAATTATAATTTGCTCAGACTTCCTCCTACACAAGTGGTTAAATAATATTCTTTCAATGAATCCGCATAGGGGTGTCTTGTGCTTAAGTTTACTAGGAACGCTGCACTGTGGCCGTATCATTTCCTATTTCCCTTAACGCTGGGGTGCGAGCCCCACCCTGTGACCACTTCCTCTGTATTTGTGGAAACCTGTACTGGCTTTCCCGTTCAGAGTGTACAGTTCGTTTGCACTTCTTACAGTGCTGCTTTCTACAATTCTGTTGAATATAGCCAGGCTGACCGCATTTATAACATACCATAGTAGTACTAAAACTTGCTTTCTTCTCGTTTGGCTTGGTCACTACGTCACTGTCAGCCAAAGCTTTTGCAGTTGCTACTGCCTCGTTTATAGTTTTTGGAAACTTCATGCACACTTCACGTGATACCTCAGCAGGCAAAGCCATAAAAATATATCTACTGTCGTTTGGCCTCCCCCGCTACAAACTGTCCCTGTTGGTGCTGTCATCATCTATCAGTTCATATTTTGTGCTAGTGTATAATTTCCTAATACGATTTACAAAATATTCCACCAGTTCTGCCTATCTTTGAGCTATCTCATTAAGTTGTCGCGAATAGTACATAGATATGTTCGTGTCTCAAAAACGCTCAACCATTTGCTTCCGCAAGTCCAGGAGGGGTTGATTATTCTGCATCGTCCTGTGATACATCACGAATTCTTACTAACTTCAACATAGCCATACTTAACAATTGTTCTTCATTCCAATTCCCTGATTTTGTAGTTGTATGTAGTTAGTAATATATACCCTTTCCAGATTTACCCAAAAGTTGAGTTAATGAGGCAGTGGTGGCAACCAGGACAGGTTGTGGCTTGACTGTTGTTTTCTTTACTCCATTAGCCGTTTTAGCTCCATACATAATTTCACATTATCAACTCGGACATGAGCTACCTGATGCAACAAGAGCTGTGTCACATCTTCCGAGGTAGAGAAGTTCTGCCTTTGTGCAGGAAATAGCCGTGACACAGCTGTTAATTAACACTGTATTACTGACACATAACTTGGGGTGTAGAAGAAAGCCCGTATATGGTGATACCATAATGAAAGGTGTCTAAACACTAAGGACACTACACTGAATCCAGGATATTAACAGCTCTTGTCCTATACACGTTGTGCCACACTCGCTCTGCAGTAGCCTTGGCGGATCTCGATGAACACTGACTTCACAGCGACTCCAGAGCTGCCAGGTAGAAGCGTCACAGTGAAGGGGGTGTCGGCTCTATGACCCACCATGGCTGGCCGCTCTGGCTGGCCTCTGATAATTCCTTTGGTGGTGCCAATCTTGGAACCCCCGGTGTAAATTAGAGATGACACCGTAGCAAGTGCTGAATTGCTTCCTGAGATGACACTTTTTCATTTGCTGCCATTATGCCCATTTACTACAACCAGAAGCATTCAGTTACAATGAAAAGAAAAAAGGAAAGACAAGAAACAATCTTGCCTGAACATTTTCAGTGAACATCACTGCTGCACTGCCAGTGCCATCACTACCTTCGGTATTTCAATCATTCCAACGTCTTTTCTGATATCAGTTGTGTAGGGTGTAGATGAGAGTGAAAGTGGGGTTCTCTGGTGGAGATGTGGTAATAGATACAATTAACTGATTTTCTTGTTGAACAAGGTTAGAAGATGCTTGTATCTGGGAAGCTGGCATCATGCAGCGAGCGACGAACCTTCAATTGTAATGGCCTGGAGTAGAGATGCCAGTGTCAGCCCTTCTCGCTCACATGGCTCCACGGTGAGAGACCTTGATTAGCTACATATTCCAAGCTGCCTCACAATTTTGTGTCAGTTGGCAGTGCCTCAGGCCTCAAAACTTCTAGCGGAGTGCGCCGACATTCAACCCAGTGGTAGCCAACAGTGTTGCCCAGGATCAGTCCATGGACCAATGGCTGGAAACGACAGTTGGCTGTTGTGCATCCCAGTGGCTCAGGGGGAGAGGGGGGAGGGGGTGGACTTAGTGTGACCTTTGGCTCATCCAAGCTGCAACTGGATTATCAGGTTAGTGATCGTCTCAAAATCGCAGGAGAATGTTGGTAGCCTTGTGGCGAAAGTCTGCACACAGCAATCGCCAGATCTGAAACCCAGCTGTACCCATTATGAGCCTGATAGGATGGCTAGCTTTATAGATGATGCTTATTTGTTTAATAACGTTACAGAATGACCCACTGCCTTGGTAACTATGGTGGATCGTTTGCTATTAAAAATTAGTAATAAGCACCAGCAGACTCTTCTTCCTTTTCTACAGCTTTTGTTAGGCTTGTTGTTATTCTATTTTTTTTTTACATAATGACACTGTTAACCAAAAACTTGTAATACATGAAGCACGTTTTGGGAAAGGAAAAATTTGCACTATATTCTTAAGAAGAAAGGGGAGATTTAGAAAATAAAAGAGGTCCCTTTACCTGGCTATTTCAAGTGAGAGGGCTTCAGTAAATATTGTCTCACCTGAATTAGCATATTGTATTCTACTGTTATTACTATTGTATGTATATATGCCATGAGATTAACTCTACTTGCTAGATATATGAGGTTTAACATTACTATTTGTCACTAAAATTACGTCCTCCATTTGCCCGCGCCATAAGCGGGAGAGCACACTCGGAATGGTGACCTCGAGCTCCGTCTCCTCAAAAGACACTTCTCACCTATCTTGGGTATTGGTGTTTGTGCAGTTAAGTCTTACGATATTGCATATGTAAGTTTACGCATAATACCATAAAATCGGACAACATCTTAGTGTTGTGTGTTTGTATGTTCAAATGTTCAAATGTGTGTGCAATCTTATGGGACTTAACTGCTAAGGTCATCAGTCCCTAAGCTTACACACTACTTAACCTAAATGATCCTAAGGACAAACATACACACCCATGCCCGAGGGAGGACTCGAACATCCGCCGGGACTAGCCACACAGTCCATGAATGCAGCGCCTAAGACCGCTCGGCTAATCCCGCGCGGCAGTGTGCGTTCACACAGTATATGTAGCACAATTGGTGATGCGACAACGACCGTCAGTAATCAAGAACAATCTGGTCCTGACTGCTGGGTGACATTAAGAGGTAGCAGAATCACACTCAAAAATGGTTCAAATGGCTCTGAGCACTATGGGACTTAACTTCTGAGGTCATCAGTCCCCTAGGACTTAGGACTACTTAAACCTAAGTAGCGGTCGCGCGGTTCCAGACTGTAGCGCCTAAAATCGCACGACCACTCCGGCCGGCGAATCAGCGGAACCCATTGCGACCAGATAAGACCTACTTTTCATTTATCACCAGCTGACCCGTAAGTACCCAAGTAAAGGCATCCCCATCACCAACCCACGTTCCTGACTTGTCCTAGGGAATACTACCAACTGCAAAAATAAACCTACCTAAATACTAATACCGACTGTAGCCTACTGGCGTCAATCAACCAGCAAATTAATGCCCAACTTGGTCAGAGGTACATGACAGTCTAATCCTGCTGCACATCAAGTGATATTGCAAATTTACCCGACACTCAATGCTTGTGGAAGGGACTTCTCCATAACAGTTCTTGTTATTCTCATTGCGCTAGCAGTCATGTACTGTTGTCGGCGTAAATATCTCACACTACCCACATTCGCCACCATGCAACGTCCAAGAACAAACACAGCTACTCACTACCCCCAGCTCTCGCAACAAGCCTGTGACAGAACCTGACGACCATCATGAGCAGCTACCAACACGTTCCAAAGAGTGGTTGGATTACAGCAGCATGAACAATAATGAACCCTAACTCTGTGACTTCCTTTCCATCAAAGGCTAGAAACACATTTTGGGAGTATAAAAGGTATAATTCCGCGTAGACTTTACATACTTTCATCTGCTGGATCCAAATATCTACGTGAACATTTTATTTTGTTGTACGATTGTATCCAAATCAGACCTTTAGTGGTAATAAACAATCACCTGCAGCGCATATTCTTTTCCACAAAGACTAGTGAACCAGGAAGCTCCGTCGCCACTTACTGATAAATACTGCCGTCGACATGCTCAAAAGAAGCAGCTGTGTGCGTCCATCGGCTGGGATAGCGTCTGTTTGAAGAACAGGTCCTGCTGAATGCAGACAGACAACTGCTAGTCTTCACTTATGCTTTATATGCTGCTGAGTAAATGTACTGAAATGGCCATAGCCTACGTGAGATGAAATCCGCGTAAGACATTTTTGGCCGGGAGACCCTTCTGGTGTTGTTTCTGCCGCCTAGTGAAAGCTTTTTGTGTGATACCACTTCGGCGACTTTCGCGTGGACGCTGATGAAATGATGATGAAAACAAAACACACACACTCATCCCATAGCGGAGAAAATTACTGAACCCAGGACCCCTTGATCGAGAATCAGCAACGCTACCTACAAGTTGCTGACCATGCTAGGCTACGCTGTCGATTGTCATTTTTAATCTCTAGTTCACTGTTGCTATTTCAGTTTACATCTTGTCATTTGGAGGTACTGAGTGGAACTGTGAACGCTAGAAAATGAAGTGCCTAGTGGAGAAGTCGGAACATTTCCGCAATATTATACTGTTTGAGTTGAACAGAGGCGTGACAGCAGCAGAGGCAGCCAGCAAGAATAAGGCTTTCTCGCTTCAAGGAGGATCGTTTTGGCATTAGCGATTCTCCACATTCGGAAGGGCCTTAGGGGTTTGATGAAGATCATTTATAACCATTAATTCACAATTATCTACGTCAGTACACTCGAGAGCCGGCAAATGTGATGAACTGTGATCATTCCACCATCGTGCGACATTTTCATGCAATGTGGAAGGTTCAAAAATCGGGTGTATTGGTACGACAACCTCTAAACAAAAATCATACTCGTCAATTGGCTCGTGAACACATCCGACCGTTCATATTCTGTATCGTTAATGCTGACGAGTAGTAGTGTCTTTATGCTAAATTATGGTAACATAAGGAAAAGAAAGAAATGATTGAGCCCTTCAAAACAGCTACTCCCCGTACAAAAACCCGTGCGCATCGACAAAAGATTATGTTTTGCATCTGGTGAAACAGAGACGGTGTGGTGTACTTACGAATTGCTTGCCCGAGATGTAACTCTCACTGCACACATTTATTATTTTATCTATGCACCAACCCAGTAATATGCGAGTTTATTTTTAATACGTAAATAAAGCCATTCCTAGAGATAAACTATGGTGTGAGTAAGTGGTGGCTATTGAATGTGTCCATCGTTTATAATAAGCAGCACACTTAAAGGACTGACTGTAGTTCCATGGCTGCAGAACGAGTGGTAACGAGATGGACTGAAGACAAGAAAGTGATAAGAAGAGTGAGCAAGGCTTCTTCCAGCTCTGACGAATAGACGGTTGACAGCACCTGAAATCTAGCCAGAAGTTATGGGAAGACGTCACCGCAAACAGTCAGGGACAAATTATTGGACGTTGGTTTGAGGTCTGGAGTTTCCATGTGTCGTTTACCACAGACACAACACCACAAAGACCTTCCTTATGCATAGCCAGAGTCAACGGTGACAACGACGAGGAGAACACGGCAAGGGTCATAATCCGACTTTCCAGAAACTTCACTGAACGGAAGAGGGTTCAAAATTAGCGAATACATGTGTCGGTTTATCCGTAGATACTCAACAGTTTGTGAGAAAAAGACGTTCACAGTTTCCCAGATATTTTCGAGGCACTTGATATACCTTTTAGCGCGCGATATCGTCAGACGAAATCGTGGCACAGTGGTTATCACCGCGACTTCTTACGTTTGGGCCCAATGTTTTACCTTTATTTTCTTTTTTCATTTATACAACCATTGCTGTAGTAGATTATTACACGATTCTTTTCCAGTGTATATTGACATAATGTTGTCGTTTCGTCTACTAACTGAATGTCAGATGAATGAAAGTAAAACTAGATTCCTAATCAGCTGCAAGCGCTAGTTTTGTGAAAGTGATCTATTATGCATGGTTTACCGCGAAATTTTTGCCAACGCACGAAATCTTCACCAATGTTAACTGCGTTTCTTTCCCGGGTGATATTCATACGAAGAAATGTCACTGTGGCAAACCCGCCTGCGCGCGATGCTCGTAGAGTTCGGAGTATCTGTGTTTTGAATGTTTTTATAATCGGTATCATCCAAGGGGATGCACCAAATCTTCCTGAAGAATAAACATATGAATACAATGTAAGAATTGATATAAGACTTGTTACGAAAATGAAATATCAGAATACGATAATTTAAAAAGTTTGTAACACCTTAACATATCATACACACATATATTGTATAATAAATGTGTGACACTTACAGTGATGGTTCAAATGGTTCAAATGGCTCTGAGCACTATGCGACTTAACTTCTGAGGTCATCAGTCGCCTAGAACTTAGAACTAATTAAACCTAAGTAACCTAAGGACATCACACACATCCATGCCCGAGGCAGGATTCGAACTTGCGACCGTAGCGGTCGCTCGGCTCCAGACTGTAGCGCCTAGAACCGCACGGCCACTCCGGCCGGCACTTACAGTGAAATTCAGTTGTAATTTTACAGTTAATGTTACACCCTTGTAACTTAATTTGATAAGAAACACAAGGGTATATAAGTGAAAAGAATAAAAATAAAATAAATAAAATTAGTTGTCAGGTTTCGAACACGGGGTGCAAAATTAAGAAACCACGACAGTAATCACTTTTCTTCTAAATGCCAAGAAAATCGGTTAACTCAATTTTTTTAATCAGGTTTAACAAAAGCAAGGTAACAGGACTGCAACATTCGAACAGGGAAGGGCTTCTATACTTCATCCAAATCCTTGACGATGAAGTACTAAAAATAGCATATTGGTAAAAAGCTCACGATAGCGAGGCATCCTATGCCGTGTCCAATGGGCCGTAACTATATACTGGTAAAAGGCTCAAGGGTCCCGATCAAACCAGCTCCCCACCATATAATGAACATGATGCCCTACAAGCCACATCACTCTATTGTTCTTCGTTCTGGGAAAGAAGGATAAAGTGGGGCGCACGAGAATCTCATTGCAGATTACTGCTGCTGTCGTCCTGGCAAGAAAGGCCAATTGACGGTGGAGCCAATTCCAATGTCTGCGTCCGCAGGTGACCAAACGATGCCAATGTATGCGTTTCGTGACAACGACTGCATCGGTCCGTCTCACTAAGGTTGTAACCTCCCCACAAAAATTTTAAAAGACAATATTATTTAAGAATGCTAATGGACATTGCGCTAAGTGTAACCTCTCCACTGAAATTTTAAAGACAGAAATAATAAATGAATAGGAGCCAAGAAGCAATATCGTCCCCACAGAAATATTTAAATAAAAAATATAATAATAAATGGGACCCAAGAATAACCTCCCTGCAATGAAATGTACTGACAAAGGCAACAAAAATGTGAAATTCGCAATCTGACTCTGGTGTAAGCTCCCACAAAAATAATGAAAAACAATTCAGTGCTAATGAAACTTCAGTGACAATGAAAATTCAATTAAACCGAAATATCGGTCTTTGGCCCTGTGCAAAAATCAGAATTAAATTCTTACCTCATTGTAACTGCTAGTCAAATTTCTGCTCTTATTCTTGCGCACCGCTTGGAGGAACTGCATTGCAAATAATAATATTCTCTTTTTTTTTTGTAATTTAAGTGAAACTTTTCTTTAAGGGAAGTGGGACGAAATCGTTAGTTCAATTAAATAAAAAATTTTTTTTGTAAAATTGCTTTTGAAATCAAAATTATTATTGGGGCACTTGTTGGAAATTAATTACAATAAATAAACTTTACATTATCTGATGATTACTTTAATTAATAATATACCTCAGTCACCCTCTTGACCAGAATGCCATGTCGACGCTCGCCGACTCCTCACACACACACAACTCCACTCGACTGCTATTACCGACATACTGCACGCAACTGAACTGAGCTGCTGCTACCGACAGTGTGTACTGGCCTACTGCTACTCGCATACTCCACGACGACTACTACTGTACTGCACGCAACTGAACAGAGCTACTGCTCGCAACACTCGCGCGGTCAAGCGCAGACTAACCACGATAATAGGCTCTCTGGTCAAAGATTCTGCAATGCCTCGCCATCGCTGCTACGTTACATACGTGTTTCATAACCCTCCACTGGTGGGGGCAAAAATTTGGCAGCGATGGTGAGTCATTTGGACTTGCCAAGCGCGGCAAAATTTTTCTTTAATTAATAGACTTCTACAATTTACAGAATATTTAGATGTAGTACATGAATTAAATTTTGTGCACATGCACCGAGTACAAAACATTTCAGACAAAGACAAGATATGAGTACAGAACATAGTAGCAAATCAGAAAACTGTATATAAAAATTATTTGACAGATAACAAAGTGCACAGGCACTGAAAAAATTCTTTAGCATATTCAGAACAAATAAAAAGACTGGCAAAAAAAAAAAATCATGATGACAAGTGACATGAGTGCACATGCACTGGAGTTGAGAACATACAATGAGTAAGAAATGACATAAGTGCATACGCACTGAAGTATTGATCATTCAGAATGAGTACAAATCATATTGAAAAATGAGAAAAGTGCACAGGCACTTAAGTTCAATAGAAAACATATTAACACCTAACATAAGTGCACATGCACTGTAGTTCAGAACATATCATCAAAATAAAAAAATGTATATACAATATAAAAGACAAGAGTGTGCATATACTGTACTTCAGAACAAATCAAAAAAATGTCTTTAGCATTTTCGCAATAAATAAACATAATGGTAGAAAATCATGCCGACCAGTGACATAAGTGTACTCGCACTGGAGTTCAGCAAATCGAAAAAAAAATGTATAACCCATGAACATAAATGATGTTAGCAAAAAATGATTTTCACTATGTGACAAGAATTAGGATAGGAAAGGGAAGGATTGCATCATGGTTGTAGCACTTTAGATTGCACACAGCTGTTCTGAAAGTCCATATCTTTCCACAGAAGTACAACACCAAGTGACACAACTTGAAGTTCTTTTCCCATCAGAATTTATCAGTGTAGCCAAGACACTGAACTGTCGTAGTAATGTTCCATGTTTTCATTTTGGCAGTACATTAGGTACACCAAACAGTGGGACCATAATAACGTCTTCATCGCTCACGGTGGTGGACAGCATGTCGTGTCAACACCACGCTCTTACAAGGCACACCAACGTAGAATTAGTGCAAAACCAAATATAGTGCTCCATGATCACTAGGATAAACAGGACAAATGGACATTGCAGTAATTCAGGGTAGTTAGCTCATGAGGTGAAGGACATTAAGTCACATAATATTCACAATTACAGTCTTCATTAGTAGTTTGCGGCATTCATAGCCCAGTTATTGAACATTTCTGTACCAAGTATGTAGTATTACAGAAAAATGTTCATTAATTGTTTTACATAGAATCAGTAGCCTTCTTTTCCTAGTTACAAAGCATTATGAAATAATCGCATTCTTTTCCAGTTACAAAGCATAATTAAGAATAGCATAATTAATTAATCATTCCAATACAGTAAGAATCATTAGCCTTCTTCTAATTACAAAGCATTATGAAACAATCACATTCTTTTTCAATAACAAAGCATATCATAATTAATTAATCATTTGTCATTCCAATAGTAATAATCATTAGCTTTTTCCTAATTACAAAGCATTATTAAACAATCACATTCTTTTCCAGTTACAAAGTATAGCATTGAAAACAAGAGTTAATTAATGGCATAATTAATAACATATTCATGGAGTGACATTAATTATTGGCACTCAGCGGCCAGCAAGTATTGAATAGAATAAAACATTGTTCATCATTCAGTATTATTCAGATCATTACGGAGTCATTATTAAAAATCAGTTAATTACAGTCATAGCATTAATAATCATGGGCATTATAAGTAGTCTCATTACAATAAACAGTGGCAGTTATTAGCTAGTGACAAAGCATTATTTTAAATATATACTTTTTTTGGTCTCATTAAGAAGTCATTACTCAAGTGACATACTATTCAGAGCTGTTCAGTATTATTCAGAATTATCATAAACTAGTGACATTATGTGGGACTGGTAATACCTCTTTTAGCAATGCATTGCGTTGGGATCGATAATTAATTGGTGAGGCATAACACTATTTGCTTTTGACCTATTGCTGCAAATGAGGATAGGTAACGTCATTCGTCATGAGTCAGCTGTAGCAAGATTATGTAATAAGGCAGTATATGTGATCACATTTATATATGATAAACACAAATGGGTAAAAAATAAAAATGCAAGTACTAGAACAGGTATAATAAGTAACAGGTTTAGTAAGTATCATGAAAAGCTTCTCTTGAAAAAAATACAAAATGGATTATTGACCTGAAAGAAGAAACGCATACTATGCTGAAAAGTAGTGAACCTCGAATTAACAGGTAGTGAAATGTGTATAAAAATGTGTTCCATAGCTGTCCTTTCCAAAACTTTCCATCATCCTACTATGCAATATAACACCTGCTGTCAAAACAAACTGCAACAAATACTTAAATAACTACATAGCATAAATACATAACTTCAACATTATCCTCATCTGTAAAGAAAAAACTTCATTATCAATCACTTCATTATCCATATTATCATAACTTCATTATTATCATCACCTGAAAGAAAAACTTCATTATTCATAATAGCATATTCTTCATCATTATTCATCAGCATTCATTATCATCTGCAAAAAATCACTTCATTACTCATTATACAACTATTCCTTATCTCTAGCATATTTCATCACTAAAACTAAGATGTGTAGTTCTGTCTGACAGCCTGCATCAATCACCTTGTATTCTGAAAGAAAAAATTAGTTAAGACTGCTATTCTACGATGAGTATAGTATATTCTTGTTAATGCTTGTTAATCCTGATCCATTTACTCTTCCTCATAAAGTTATTGCATCTTCTATCGTTTATTCCGTAGGTGAAATTCCCATTTCTGTTGAATTTATTTCTTACACGCATTATTTCTTTCTGAAATTGATGAACAAAGATTAATGTCTTGCATTTAAATCATATACCCACTAAATAATGACTAGTTTATGGTGACATAATTAACCCTACAGCATAACATGACAGAAAACGTAATGTGTCAAAGACATTGACAGTGTTCAAATGCAAAAATGTACACAGAATAATACAATGCAGCAGCAAAAAACGTAAAACAGTCACGATCTTGAGATGTCATAGGGCAAAAAAAATGTCAAAGTCAACTGGTGTGTGTTATATCTTAACTATTTCACAGTGCATACAAACAAAACTGGAATACAATCATACATAAAAAAAGAAAAATGGAAAATGTGCACGGTCTGATGTGTAACGACAAGAAAAGCGACCTGCTAACCTTACCTTGCCGGGCACTTGCCAAGAAAAATACGATAATCATCAGTAACTAGTCAGGTGAAATAATTGCATTAGTAAATGGCATCATAGTGTGTTGAATCATAAAGTGTCTTCATTCAATAAACGGTTTAATGTTTGAGATATGGTGGTTGCCTTTCGATTTTCTGGTTCTCAAAGTTTCGACGTGTACAACATTGGGATGAGGGATGCTGCGAATCCGATATGGACCTGCGTATAGAAGTTCAAATTTACTGCACTTACCTTTTAATTTGCTGGATAAATAGTGTGTACGTACTAATATCTTCTGTCCAACGTGAAAGTCGCGGCGTGTACAAACCTGTTTTTGCTGTCTTCTCCGGCGCTCTGCGGCACGTTTGATGTTGTTCAGCGCAATGTCAATTATTTCGTGGTGTCTTAGTCGACGACATTTAGGGAAGTTTACTAATTCCTTAATTTTGTTTGGTGGTTCAACGTTTTTCAGTATAACAGACGGAGATAGCATAGTGGATTCATTTGGAATGGAATTAATTACATCTTGGAATGAGAGTATGTGTGTATCCCAATCAATATGTCTTTTGTGGCAGTATATTCGGCACAGCTTACCAATTTCTTTCATTAACCGTTCACAAGGGTTCGAAGAAGCATGGTACTTGGATATATAGATCGGAGAAATGTTTCTGGCTCGTAACATGCGTGTCCATACGCTACTACGAAATTGAGATCCATTGTCAGAAATTACTTTCATTACATGCCCTACATGAAATAGAAAATGTTTTACAAATGCCTTCGAAACAGTTTTGGCAGTAGCTTTGCGTAATGGAGTGAAAGTAACAAATTTTGAAGTGAGCTCAACAGCGACAAAGATGTAGCAAAAACCTCTGTTAGTTCTGGGAATCGGACCAAAAATATCTACAGCGGCCATATGTCTTAATTTAACAGGTACAATGGGATATAAAGGAGGAATATGTGAAGTGGTGTCTGATTTAGCTTTCTGGCAAATTTTACAAGACGCTAAAACTCGTCGTATACGTTTCTCCATGTTAGTAAAATAACAGTTCTGTCTCAGTATAAGAAAACATTTTCGTGCTCCGTAATGTGCGTAACTTAAATGAGTGTACCAGATTAATTTGTTAACCAGTTCGTCAGGAATGCATAATAACCAATTGTTGCTGTCAGGATGAGAGCGGCGAAACAGAATGTCATTGCGTACAGTGTAATGGTTTCTAATCGTAACATTATTCTTATCTTGCCAAAGCTGTTTAATTTCTTTCCACACATTGTCTTTATTTTGCTCTTGTGCTATGTCCTGTAATGACGATGAAATAAAGTTTTCAAATGCAACTTGCTGAATGTACATGACACTGAAATTTGTTTTGCAGAAGTTGGTTGCTACGTCTTGCTGATTGTTGCCGAGAGAACGCGATAGTGCGTCTGCTATAACATTTTGTGTGCCAGGAATGTGAACAATCGTAAAATTAAATTCCTGTAAATAAAGTTTCCATCTGCTTAATCTGTCGTGAGTGAATTTAGCCGAAAGTAAAAATTGTATCGCTCTGTGGTCTGTGTAAACGGTGGTATGTCTGCCATAAAGAAAGTGCCTAAATCTCGTAAAAGCCCATACAACACATAATGTTTCCAGTTCTGTAACAGAATAATTTCGCTCAGCAGGTGACAGAATGCGACTTGCAAATGCGATGTTTTTAATTACTGTAGAACCATCTTCTTCAATTTCCTGGAAAATATGTACGCCTAAAGCGGTGTTGGAACTGTCGGTGGCAATGGAAAAATTTCTGGTAAGATCTGGGTGCGATAAAAGTGGAGCATTCAACAAAGCATGTTTCAGGTTCACAAATTCAGAATGTGCTTGTTTATCCCAAGACCAAATACTGTTTTTACCTGTTAATTGGCATAATCTGGGTGTGTCTAAAGCAGAGTGATGAATAAATTTACGAAAAAAATTAATTAAGCCCAAAAAACTGCGTAGTTGCTTCTTCATCGTAGGAACGGTAATGTCACGTAGAGCTTGAAGTTTTTCCGGATCAGGTGCAATGCCTTCTGCTGAAATTACGTGTCCAAGAAATTTTATAGAAGTTTTGCCAAAGTGCGATTTACTAAGATTAACTGTAAGTCCTTGTGCATGAAAAGTTTGCAACAGTTGTTCAAGAATCAGATTGTGTTCAGACCAGTTAGCTTCTGCGATAAGAATGTCGTCTACGTACGTCGTAATTCTGTCTTTAAGTTCTGTCGGAAGTATTGTGTTCAAACCGCGAATAAAAGCTGCAGAAGAAATAGTTAAGCCGAACGGTAATTTGCAAAATTGATAACAGTCACCAAAACATAGAAAAGCTGTATATTTTCTGCAATTCGGATGAAGTTGAATTTGCCAAAATCCCGATTTCAAATCTAGTGTAGAATAAATAGCAGTACCATGAAATTTCTGTAAAAGTTCGTCTAGTGTCTGTGGTCGATCTGTTTCATTAATAATAATGTCATTAATGTGACGTGAATCAAGTACAAGGCGAAGTGACCCATCTTTTTTCTTAACAATATGCAGCGGGTTTATGTACGGACTAACTGCCGGTTCAATAATTCCTTGGTCAAGCATATCCTGCAATTCTTTTTTAACCTGTTCTCTGTGAATATATGGAATGGGATAATGTTTAGCTTTAAATGTATCGTGCTGTTTGACTTGAAATCCATACATAAAGCCGGACATAGTACCAGGAATGTTGTCAAAAACTGGAGCTTGCTGTAAAAGAATTTTGTGTAATTGCGTTCGTTCGTCGTCTGTAGTTGCACTGCTCTCTTTAACCTTATCAGAAATCAATTGCATTACGTCGTAGTCAGCTTCGTCTGGAGTGTTATAGTTGTGTACGTACGTATCCGTGAGCAATGCAGAATTACAGTCTATGTTGCGTGTTGCGGAAATGACCTCTGTGCGGTTAATTGTTTGTTCTTCCGCAGACAATGAGTGCTGAAATTCTAAAGCCAATTGTACATTTTCATCCTTTAACATTAAATAAGAATTCTGAAAATCAATGACTGCGTCGTGTTGTACCAGAAAATTCGTACCTAAAATAACGTCTGTTGTCAATAAAGGAACAATCCAAAAATTTGAGTGGAAAGTATGACCTCCAATACAAAATGATAAATGCGTCTGTAATTTAACGTCTACTCCTTTACTCGGTACTGCTCCTTTCACTTTTGTTTTGCCTAAAGGTAATGTCGGATAAGTATTCTCTTTGTTGCACTCGTTGAAAGTTTCTTCATTTATTACTGATATCGGTGAGCCGGAATCAATTACTGCTGAGAATTTCGATTAACCAATTTTAATTTCGATAACAGGATGTGAAATGGTTTTCTGAATAACTGGTCTTTCCTGTAAAAGAGTGTCTCTGATGTCGTCAAAAGTAATTACATTTTCACGAACAACATTTTGCGTGTCAAAGGTAGTGCTTGTATTATTGGAAGCTGCGTTCTGTACAGTATCTAGTCAGATTCTGTCTGACGTGTTATTATTATTAGGAGGATGCTGTGGCATTTCTACTATTTGAACAGTTCTATTACTTCTTCCAGACGTGTTACGCTCTGGATGATACCTACTGTCGGGTTCGTTCATGAGAATAGGTTCTCGTGCATAATTTTGCTCTTGGTATGACCGACTGTTGTTAGATGTACGCTGAAAATTGTTCTCATTATTTTTACGTCTGTCGTAATAGTCATTCCTATACGGTGTATTGCGATAGGAATTGAAATACTGCCTTCTTTGTACGTAGTTGCTTCCTTGCTGCCGTACGTTACTATTTGTTGTATCAGGGACTATACGTGCTCGCGGCGAAACATTAAAGCCTGGTTGACCTTGTGCATTACATTGTTGGTTATGTATTCCAACCGGCTGACTTTCATGCTGTTGTGGTGTAAAGGTCTATTGTTACCAAAAAAATGCGTTTGCTGTTAATTTTACACATACTGATAATTACGATTTTATCCGTTATTAAAATTCTCGTGATTCTGGAGTGCCTAATGAAAATTGTCACATTCGGTAAAAATTTGTCTTATCGGGTTTTCATTACATATTCTTAATCCTAGATAGAGCAATAGTTAAAGAGCTGTTTTGATAGATATAAAGGATAGTAGAAGAGAAGGCAGCAGTGCAGAATACTAAAGATGAAACAGCACTACTACAGCTCGGGGCCCTATGCTCGCTACGGCACATATTCATTAAAGCGTAATGAATCCCCTGAGGTCAATTACGCACTGCAAATAAATTTTAGCTTTTGCGTTGCACGCAATAGCGGTAAAAATTCAAAAGCAAATTGTTGTATTCTTGCTAATTCCAGTTTCTGCATAATATGTAATGCTGATGAAAATACAATAGCAAATTATCGCCTCTGGTTCAAAGCTAGTTTCTGCATTACAGGTAATAGCGGTGAAAGCATAAAAACAAATTGTCGTATACACCTCAAAGCGTGTACCTGTGTTCTGTCATTATTAAATTCTTTACATTTTCTTACAAATGCAAACTGCTTATTATCAACGTTCTCGTCACTGAATTTGAGAACACGTTCGGGTTTGTGTGAGAATTTGTTTGTCTGTGTCATTTCGTACTTCAAGTTACGTAGCTTTTCAGATTTTAAGTCGCGTGGCTTTTCGGATTTTAAGTCGCGTAGTTGCTGTAAATTGCTCACATTATACACGCTGCGTAAGTCTGACAAATGTTCGCAAAGTGGCGTCTGTTGTGATGTGTTATTAACTGCAATGCTTTTCATTTCTGTTACTTCTTGTTGTAAACTCGATAACTTTCTACGCAACGTGTTATTAGACGAACCGATCTCATTAATTGTCTGCTGTAAATTTTGAAATTCAGGTGTTTGGTTAAATGAAATCGGTGCAGTATCGTCTGATTTATTATCATTATTACTTTCAATAGCATCAATACGACTGGCTAATTCATCATATTTTTCAGTCAGTATTTTTGTCTGATCATCGGTTTTAGTGTCAGTGGCATTAATCTGTTTTTGCAATTTACGCGTAGTTTCATTCAGTTTTTTAACGTCAGTTTTGACGACATCGCAATCCTGTGTTAGTTCTAATTGTTCGACTCTGTCGGTCACTGTTTGAATATTTACTGTGTGTGTATCTGTTTTTAATTTAAGATTGGAAATTTCGTCACGTAATTCTGTGTTCGATTGTTTGATGGAATTAATTTCGTCGGACACTGTAGCAATATTATTGTCTACATACGTTTTTGCCTTCGCAAACATTTTACGTTTGTCTTCTTGTCTTTGAGCAGTGATTGTTTCCATGACTTGACGTTTGACTTTATTTTGATCCTGAATAAATTTGCGGAAACGCGTATCACTGTTTTGTATGTGCTGATTAAAGCGCTCGTTAATCTGAGTGTTCTGCTGTTCGAATTTCGCGTCTATCTTTGCGTCCACTGTGCGCGGAAGTTCTACCGTCATTGCTTTAAACTCGTCGCGTAATTGTGTAGCTTTTTCAGAGCATTGTTTAGCGACTGTACTAATTTCGCCTCTGAGTGTTTCTGTTGCAGCTGTTTGCATTTCCCTTAATTCTTGCGCAACAGACCTAATTTCTTCGCTGCTTTTTTTTGAACAAGCCTCAATTTCCACGCGCAACTGTTCCTTAGTGTCATGGCACTGCGCGGCAACGGCTCTAATTTGTTCACTAAGCTGTCTGGAATTGTCGTCTAATGTTTCATTCTGTTGTTTGAAATTTTCATCAATTTTATTAAATTTTTTGTCCTGTTCACTAAATTGTTGTTGTAGCAACCTTGCCATAATTTGTTCAAAGCCAAAGTTAGCGTTTATACTCTCTGTGCTGTTTAGTGGTGGATCTGGAACTTTCTCGCTTACTGTAACCATTTGGTTATTCTGAGATTTAGAAAAAGGTTTGTCAGTCGGATGTACACTGTCAGACATTATTTCGGAATTAAATAAATCCGTCGTACTTTGTGTATCCTGTTCATTTTCATTAGACAAATTTGTCTGTACGTTACTTGAATTTTCCAAATCGGGTGTGTTAAGCTGGGCAGCGCTCATTACAATAGAGCGTCCCGCGTCATCGATTGTCGTCAAATCAACAGAGGACATAACCGAGTTCGTTTGTTCATCATTAAGACAAAAGTCATCATTAGTGGTTGGAATACACTGATTGTTAGTGAACGCAGGATTGACATCATTACACTGCGTGTCACATGTCCTATCGGTAAAGTCGTTTGAGCCGGTAATTTCGTTCGTAATACTTCGCGATACACTATTCACAGTCTTTCGCGGCATTTTTACAATAGTCACAAATATTCACAAAACAAATAAGCACAATGCTAAAACAACACACAAATACAACAGAGTAAACGAATTGTAGTTGATCTGTGGAAAGAAAGTCACAAAATTAGTAAAAGCGTAGCGCCAAATCCTAATTATACTTAAGCAAATAAGAGCAGATATCTGACTGTTTTTCAAAAGACTCTCAACGAAATACGATCCTGGACTGGGTGTCGCCAAGTGTAACCTCCCCACAAAAATTTTAAAAGACAATATTATTTAAGAATGCTAATGGACATTGCGCTAAGTGTAACCTCTCCACTGAAATTTTAAAGACAGAAATAATAAATGAATAGGAGCCAAGAAGCAATATCGTCCCCACAGAAATATTTAAATAAAAAATATAATAATAAATGGGACCCAAGAATAACCTCCCTGCAATGAAATGTACTGACAAAGGCAACAAAAATGTGAAATTCGCAATCTGACTCTGGTGTAAGCTCCCACAAAAATAATGAAAAACAATTCAGTGCTAATGAAACTTCAATGACAATGAAAATTCAATTAAACCGAAATATCGGTCTTTGGCCCTGTGCAAAAATCAGAATTAAATTCTTACCTCATTGTAACTGCTAGTCAAATTTCTGCTCTTATTCTTGCGCACCGCTTGGAGGAACTGTATTGCAAATAATAATATTCTCTTTTTTTTTTGTAATTTAAGTGAAACTTTTCTTTAAGGGAAGTGGGACGAAATCGTTAGTTCAATTAAATAAATTTTTTTTTTTTTTGTAAAATTGCTTTTGAAATCAAAATTATTATTGGGGCACTTGTTGGAAATTAATTACAATAAATAAACTTTACATTATCTGTTGATTACCTTAATTAATAACATACCTCAGTCAGCCTCTTGACCAGAATGCCATGTCGACGCTCGCCGACTCCTCACACACACAACTCCACTCGACTGCTATTACCGACATACTGCACGCAACTGAACTGAGCTGCTGCTACCGACAGTGTGTACTGGCCTACTGCTACTCGCATACTCCACGACGACTACTACTGTACTGCACGCAACTGAACAGAGCTACTGCTCGCAACACTCGCGCGGTCAAGCGCAGACTAACCACGATAATAGGCTCTCTGGTCAAAGATTCTGCAATGCCTCGCCATCGCTGCTACGTTACATACGTGTTTCAAGGTCAATGCGAAAATGTCGACCGTTGATGTGGAGAAGGTTATGAACGACTTGGTACCACGAGGACCTCACTTCCATCGGAAAAATAGATAGGTTGAGATTGGACCAATCATCCTAATCCGTCTCTGGCCACAGGAACTTCACAGAGGAAGCGCGATTTGGCAACGCCCAGCGACATCACAGCGTTTTGACAGAGAGATGAAACTGGGGAAGAATATCTACCTTCAAAAAAAAATTCCCCTACGTGCCATAACTTGTTATCTATCCTACCAACATCCACTGGTGCGGTTTCAAGCTCGCAGATCGGAGACAGGCAAAAAGGCGGGCTGTAAGTGATTGGGGGACGTGAAGACGGGTTAAATCAGCACATCGATGAAATAAGGCGAAGCTTTGGCATGAATATCAAGGAGACCCAAACCTCCCATCAGCCAGGGTCTCGCCATAACCTCATAGCGCACCGGACAAACTTAGTCTCGCCAGATAAACTTACTCGATAATCGTTGTAACTTGCGGGACATCTTCGCCGGAAGTGGAAACATTTGGGCAAAAAGGCTTTACTCAACACGCAAGTTTTCAAGGTCTGGACCTTATGAGGTAACGAGAGGGAGCCACGCTCGTGTTCAAGGACTGCTCCATGAATCCTGCCCGTGACGGACTTCCAATTTAACGTAGCCATCTTCATCGGACAACGATCACAAATAACAGCCAACGATCGATGGCGGGCGACTGCCACAGTCCGTGGAATCTCAACCGCGTCAATTTCCCGCAAATTGAATAATCTAGTCTGTGCTCCAGTAAGACGACAAAATGCATCCAAAATGTCCTTGAGCACTGGTATGTTGTCATGAGTACGAAGAAGTACCACAATGTCATCGACATACGAGCGAACGATGAACCTATCTTCCAGTAACGACCAGCCACGCAATCGAGCAGATATGGATTCCAGAAACAGCACGCATAACGACGTAGATAGGGGACTCCCCTACAGGACACCTCGACGTATTTCTATGGGAAGTAAGACGACCGTTCACGTCAATAGACGGCCGGATATCAGTAATTAGAAACTTGAATCTCCGTCGTGCAGCATCATTAAAACCAGCAGCCGTCAACATTCGCAACAGAAAATCATGACTAACTCGGTCAAATGCATGATTAAAATCAATGAAATGTAAATCTCCCGACACAGGAACAGTGGAAGCAATCGAGATGAGATCACGAGGTTTAGCAACGGGAAACACGAGAGTGCGACAACTTCGATAACGCGCGATAACGTCAGGAAGCAAAACCGACAACGGACTATTTACCGCTAGCGCTACGATTTTATAATCGCAGTTGAGTAGTGTTATTGGTCGGACCTAATCCACGCACAGACGCCCGTCTTTCTTGGAATTAAAACAATTTTTCAGACTTTGAAGTAGGGCGGGATGTGTACCCGTTGCGCCACTTCATTCACCATAGACATGATCGTATCTTATATCAAAGGCCAAAACCGACTATAAAATTCCTTGGAAGGTCCGTCTGAATCCGGCGATTTGAGGGAAGGAGAGCGAACAGCAGTGTAAGGTGCCTAACAGCACGGTAATAAGC
Organism: Schistocerca piceifrons; assembly: GCF_021461385.2. NCBI lineage: Eukaryota > Metazoa > Arthropoda > Insecta > Orthoptera > Acrididae > Schistocerca > Schistocerca piceifrons. The sequence goes on from NC_060140.1 coordinate 237,984,143, forward strand.
TGCTAAAACTCCTCTTGGAGAGCTGGTGTAACTACATTATCAAGGAGGGAAGTAAAATCAGCAGATGTGTACCATCTGATGCTACTCCAGTGTAAATATCGGTAAAATACCGGTAAAGTTCACGCATTATATCAGGTTGAGATGGCCACTCACGTCCATCTATAGAACGAATGGTTGTGCGACACATCCTTTGATATCGCGTTCGAAGCCGAATACATGATACAGAGAGACCAACTCATCCTGGAGAATAGAAAGTGGCTGGGAACGCGAACGGAGATCATCTAAGGTAGGCGCTTAAGTTCCAGGAGTTTCGCCGTCACGCGGTGAACTTTCGTAACTCTTAAAGGGACATCTCTAACACTATCGTAAATATCACGAAAAACCGCAGAATAAAATTCCCCAGTCCTCCTGATTTCAGCCGCTTTACAAGCGCTAAAAGGCATGAGGGCAGTGTGAAGCCGAGGTTTGGCGACAACATCCCACCATTCCATAATTAAGAGTCAATGCACTTGAGAACGGCTTACCCGCCCGCACATGGCAACGATGGTATTATCCAGAGAGGGGTCCGCCAGATGTAAAATATAAAGCTACCAAATCGGGTGAGAGAGATGTACCTGCTGCGGGACGTGGTTAAGAGTCTCTGAAACAGCACAGCTGTCACTGAAGCTGATAGGAGTACCATCACTTGCCAAAAGTTGGCTACATAAGGAAGCAGACAAATAAAGACGGTCCGTTGAAGTAGCTGTGAAATACGTAAAATGCACTAATTTGGGATGTCTTCAGATCCAAGCATCCTGTAACCTCACCAACACCAACGTATCATCAAGTTCACCTAACAGCTTTAAGTAGGAGACTGATTAACAGGACGTAAGATGTACACTATTGGTCATTACAATTTCTACACCAAGAACAAATGCAGATGATAAACGGGTATTCATTGGACAAATATATTATACTAGAACTAATAAAGCTAGTCATTTGCATATTACAGCATCTTCTTCCTGCCGTTTAAATTTCGCATCTGTAGCACGTCATCTTCGTGGCGTAGCAATTTTAATGGCCAGTAGTGTAGTTTAAGTCTCCCCCCATCAAAACTTTTCGCGGGCTTTGACGAAGTAAATAAATGGCATCTTCCTTATAAAAACGGGAGCAGTCATATGTACGACCAGATCCAAATGGTGTATAAAGAAAAATTAAGGCGAGATCGAAAGAACGACGCCCTATGCTCCAACAGTCGTCCAGCGTTTCAAAGTTCGTCAATGTCATATGGATGAGAGTTTACTAGTTATCGGGAGCTAGCTCTGAGCACTATGGGAATTAACATCTGAGGCATCAGTCTCCTAGACTTAGAACTACTTAAACCTAACTAACCTAAGGACATCACACACATCCATGCCCGAGGCAGGATTCGAACCTGCGACCGTAGTGGTCGCGCGGTTCCAGGCTGTAGCGCCTAGAACCGCTCGGCCACCCCGGCCGGCTTTAGGTATATTGTGGAGCCTCTTAGGCAGGTGGCGCTCAGGGAAAGAAAGCCAATGTGTACTCAGTATGTCTGCCGGGCGGCCTCATCCGAGATGTGAAGGCGGCCTTGCCTGCCGCTATCGAGCGCTCAGGATGTAGTCGTCTGCAATTTGTGGCTCACATCGGTAGCCACGACACCTGTCGCATGGATTCTGAGGCCAACCTTACTTCATACAGGCGGCTGGTGGAAGTGGTCAAGGTCGCGGACTTCACGCTTAGGGTGGAAGCAGAGCTCACAATTTGCGCCTTTGTCCATACAGTTGATCAGAGTCCTTTGACATGGAGCCACGTGGAGGGTCTCAACCAAAGGAGTCGTCTACTCTGCGAAGGTCTTGGCTGCCGATTTTTAAATTTGCGTCATCGATTGGGGATTTGTAAGACTCCCCTTGATAGGTCATGGTTGGACTGCACAAGGGAAGCAGCTACTCCGGTAGCAGAGTAGTCGTGGAGTGCACATGAGAGTTTTGTCGGTTAGGCAGTAGTTTGAGGTACACTGATGAACACTCGCCAGTTGATATGCAGCAAGGGAAGTCAGACCGCGCTGAGAGTAAAGACACTTCGACTCTCAAAATTCGATTAGTAAATTATCGAAGCATTCATAAAATAGTTACCCAATTTACTGCCCTCCAGGAAAGTTCTGACACTCAAATAATTCTCGGGACTGACAGCTGGCTAAAAACCCGAAGTGGAAAGCAATGAGATATTTAGTGAGTCGTAGAACGTGTATCGGAGAGACAGATTAGAGGCCATAGGCCGGGTAGTGCTCATTGCACTCGACAAAAATATTGTCTCTACTGGGGTCAATGTTGAGTGAGACAATGAAGCTATCTGGTCGCGTATAACACGTCTAGGTGAAACAAAGTTAATTGTTAGGTGTTTTACCGGCCGACCGATTCTGCTGTGACAGTTCTAGAGTCATTCAAAGGAAGTCTACGGTCAGTAGCGCGTAAATACCCAGGAGCGACTTAAACCCACCGAATATAGACTGGGATGTCTATGTACTCATTGCAAGGAGTACAGACAGACAGTCGTGCAAAGTACTTTTGAACGTTTCCTGAAAACTATTTTGAGCATCTGGTTCGGTAGCCCACATGCAATTGAAATACCTTAGGCCTTGTAGCCACAGACAGACCGAACCTTATCGACAGCGTCAGTATAAAAACAGAGATTAGCCATCATGATTTCATTATAACAACTGTGGTTACGAAAGTTAATATATCAGCTAAAAAGGTTAGAAGAGTGTTTCTGCTAGAACGAACAGACAAGCAGCTGTAACATCTCCCTTAGGTAGTGAATTGACATCACTTAGTCCCAGTGACATGGACATAGAATAATTATGGGCAAGGTCTAAGCAGATTGTAATTGTAATTTGGAGGATTATGCGTCTAGTAAGTGTATTAAGGATGGAAAAACCCACCAGGTTTTAATAACGAAATTCGGAAAATGATGAGGGAGGAGAGGCTCGGTACAAAAGAGAACGCGCAAAAACGATAAGCAAAGGCTAGTAGAGATTTGTACCTCTGTGATAAGATCTATGTGCGAAGCATACAACAGTTATTACCGTCGTACCGTAGCAAAAGATCTGGCAGAGATATCGAGAACACTCTGGCCCTACGTAAAATCGTTAAGTGGGTCTAAGGCTTCGATCCAGTCACTTGTCGACCAGTCTGATGGTGATGTTCGGCTTGTAGGGCGCTCAACTACGCGGTCATTAACGCCCGTACAATGTCCCAATTTTTTTCACACTCCAATTTTTTACGCGGTCAATCTAGCCACTATCACGAATTATGATGATGATGGTGGTGGTGAAATGATGACGACAACACAAGCACACAGTCTATGAGCAGAGAAAATGCCCAACACGGCCAGGAATCGAACCCGGGACCCCATGATCCACGGGTAGCAACGCTCGCCACTAGACCACGAGCTGCGGACCAACCAGTCTGATGTGGCAGTTGAAGATAGCGAAACGAAAGCAGCAGTTTTAAATTTCACGTTTAAGAAATCGTTCACTCAGTAGAATCATACAAACATACTGTCGTTTGACCATCGAATATAGTTCCATGTGGACGATTTAGTAACAAGCATCCCTGGCGTAGAGAAACAACTGAAAGAGCTGAAAACAAATAAGTCACAAGGTCCGAATGGAATCCCAATTCGGTTTTTCAAAGAGTACTCTACAGCTCCGGTCCTTTACCTGGCTTGTTTACGTCGCGAATCTCTTGTCCAGCACAGAGTCCCAAGTGACTGAGAAAATGCAGAGGTGACTCCTGTATATAAGAAGGGCAAAAGAACGACCGGCAGTATTACAGATTAGTAGTGTCCTTAACATGGTCTGCTGCAGAATCCTTGAGCACGTTCTCCATTTGGATATAATAGATTTGCTTGAGACAGAATCTTACGTCCACTAATAGGCACAGTTTTAGAAAGTGTGCCTCCTGCGAAACTCAGCTTTTTGTTTTCTCACATGATATACTGCGAACTATAGATGAACGGCAATAGTCAGATTCCATATTTCTAGATTTCCGGAAAGCGTTTGATACGGTACCCCATTGCAGGTTGTTAAAGAAAATGTGAGCATATGGAATATGTTCACATATTTGTGAGCAGCTCGAAGACTTCATGAGTTATAGAACCCAGTATGTTGTCCTCGACGACGTGTGTTCATCAGAGACAAGAGTATCGTCAGGAGTGCTCCAGAGAAGTGAATTAGGACTGGTACTATTCTCTGCATACACAAATGGTTTGGCGGACTGGGTGGGCAGCCATCTGCTGTTGTTTGCTGATGATGCTGTGGTGTGTGGTGAGGTATCGAAGTTGAGTGACTGTAGGAGGATACAAGATGACTTTGACAAAATATCTAGTTGGCGTGATGAATCACAGGTAGCTCTAACTGTAGAAAACGGCCAATTGACACACAGTCAACATGGATTTAGAGAACATCGCTCTTGTAAAACACAACTAGCTCTATATTCGCATGAAGTGTTGTCTGCTATTGATAAGGGATTTCAGATTGATTCCGTATTTCTGAATTTCCGGAAGGCTTTTGACACTGTACCACACAAGCGGCTTGTACTAAAATTTAGTGCTTAAGGAATATCGTCTCAGTTATGTGGCTGGATTTGTCATTTTCTGTCAGAGGTCACAGTTCGTAGCAACTGACGGAAAGTCGTCGAGTAAAACAGAAAGTGTTATAGGCCCTTGACTGTTCCTTATCTACATAAACGATTTGGGAGACAATCTGAGCAGCCGTCTTAGGTTGTTTGCAAATGACGCTGTCGTTTATCGACTGATAAAGTCATCAGAAGATCAAAGCAAATTGAAAAACGATTTAGAAAAGAAATCTGAATGGTGCGAAAATTGTCAGTTGACCCTAAATAACGAAAATTGTGAGGTCATCCACATGAGTGCTAAAAGGAATCCGTTAAACTTTGGTTACACGATAAATCAGTCAAATCTAAAGACCGTAAATTCAGCTAAATACCTAGGAATTACAGTTACGAACAATTTAAATTGGAAGGAACACACAGACTATGTTGCGGGGAGGCTAACCAAAGACTGCGTTTTATTGGCACGACACTTATAAAATGTAACAGACCTACTAAGGAGACTGCCTACACTACGCTTCTCCGTCCTCTTTTAGAATACTGTTGCGCGGTGTGGGATCCTTACCAGATAGGATTGACGGAGTACATCGAAAAAGTTCAAAGAAGGGCAGCACGTTTTGCATTATCGTGAAATATGAGATACAGGATTTGGGCTGGAAATCATTAAAAGAAAGACGTTTTTCGTTGCGACGGAATCTACTCACGAAGTTCCAATCACCAACTTTCTCCTTCGAATCCGAAAATATTTTTTTGGCACCGACCTACACAGGGAGAAGCAATCGCCACGATAAAATAAGGGAAATCAGAGCTCGTACGGAAATATAGGTGTTCGTTCTTTCCGCCCGCTATACGAGATTGGAATACTAGAGAATTGTGAAGGAGGTTCGATGAATCCTCTGCCAGACAAATATGATTTCCAGAGTATCCCTGTAGACGTAGATGTGGATCTAAGTTAATGCGGATAAAGCATCAACAGTGTCCTGCTTCACAAAGTCACGTCGTTTAGGTATCTGGGCGCATTGTTCCAAAGCGACATAGAGTGGAACGATCTTGTGAGGAGCATGGTAGGGAAAACGAATGATCGACTTCAGTTTACTGGGATACATCTAGGATGGTGTGGTTCTTCTGTAAAGGAGACGGCATATACGAAGATAGTGCGACCTATTCTTGAGTGCCGTTCGAGTATTTAGGACCTGTACCACGTCGGATTACAGGAAGATATCGAAGCAATTGAGAGGCGGGCTGCTAGATTTGTTACTGGTAGGTTCGAACCACACGCAAGTGTTACGGAGATGCTTCGTCAACTCGAATAAGAATCTCAGGAGGGAAGGCACCATTTCTTTTTTTTTTTTTTCGAGGAAAGCTATTGTGAAAATTTAGAGTATCGTCATTTGAAGCAGACAGCGGAATGTTTCTACTATCTCAGACATATATTGTGCGTAAGGAACACGAAGATACGAGAAATTAGGGCTCATGCGGAGGCATATAGATAGTCGTTTCTCCCTCGCACTATTTGGGAGTGGAACAGGAAAAGACATGACTAATAGTGGTACAGGGTACCCTCCGACACGAGCCGTACGGTGGACTGCAGATTACCCAAGTAGATGTAGATATATATATGTGAATGAATATCGCCTAACCGGCACCCGCCAGGTTAGCCGAGAGCGCTAATGCGCTGCTTCCTGGACTCGGGTAGGCGCGCCGGCCCCGGATCGCATACGCCCGCCGGATTAACGACGAGGATCGGTGTGCCGGCCAGCCTGGATGTGGTTTTTAGGCGGGTTTCCACATCCCTCTAGGTGAATATCGGGCTGATCCCCACGTCCCACCTCAGTTACACGACTCACAGACATCTGAAACACATCCGCACCTTTCCATGATTTACACTAGATGCAGACAGATGGGGTACTCTGATTCCGTCCCGGGTGGTATGGGGTGGCGGCAGGAAGGGCATCTGGCCATCCCTTCACATTAACATGCCAAATCCGAGTTAACATGCCGAATCCGAATTAACCACGCCAAATAGAATATCGTCTAACCGGCCGCGGTGGCCGAGCGGTTCTAGCCGCTTCAGTGTGGAACCGCGCCACCGCTACGGTCGCAGGTTCGAATCCTGCCTTAGGTTAGTTAGGTTTAAGTAGTTCTAAGTTCTAGGGGACTGATGACCTCAGCAGTTAACTCCCATAGTGTTCAGAGCCATTTGAACCATTTGAATATCGTCCCTATAAAGCACGACCATACCTGTGGAACTTTCCAGCACAACATTAAAAAGACATAGAATGCCACGGAGAGAAAGTACTCCAAGTAACACTGTTTTCAAACACACAACAGCAGCTTGGGAATCATAAACAAACTGTCGTAATGCAGCAAGCCGTAAGGGAGAGCTTTTCATGTGAACATTTAAGGTAAGTAACGCGTACGCCTGCAGTATTTAACACATTTAAGGCATTAAACTAGAACTAGAAAAGAATTTACGCACCACGTCCTGCTCTCCACAACATCAGCAGTCGGCGGAGACAGCATTTGAATCCTTTCCCAAGGAAGGTGCGGATTCCATGTCTTGTTTTTCTTCGGAGCAACGCCGCACGCTGAGATTGTTTCACACCACTCGGTGACAATATAATTCTTGACGCGCAAGGGTAGAGGGTTCATAAGGTCTGCTGCGCGGAAGGAGGGGAAGTCGTCCCCACTCCATTCAGCGGAATACTAGAAACACAACCGGGAGTGAAAGAACATCAGATAAATAAGAGACAAACAATGCAGCGTCTGAAGCTGACTGCACCATCTGACTACCCGGAAGAGAATCCGCAGTGACCTGCTGCTTCATCGCATCAGGCTGAGGAAGGGATGACATTCACTAGAGCTCTTAAAAGGTTGTACAGCAGATGATGTCCTCGTTAAATCATCGGAACCTATCGGAACAGGTATTCCTACGGATGTAGGAGAGGACTCAATGCAACATTTATTTCAACATCAACAGAACTAACGTGGTAATCCTCGGCGAAACAAGAACTGCAGTTAACGGCAGTATTGAAAGCATCACCACTGGAAGAAGCACCTCCGACCACCACCTTCGAGGAGGGGTGAGACTAGGGAAGGATGACTTCAAAATTTTCACCATCCTGAGTCTGCCGGCGTTTAAGTCGTGCTGCCGGTGCCGGCACCGTAATGGCAGCAGGGGCCGCTTTTGAACGTGCCGGTAACGGTGGAAAGTCGCGCGGAATGGGTGGAAATGTGTCCCCAGTGTCCCATATAGCTGGAGAAGTCTGACAGCAGAATGTGAAGACACTAATTAAGCAAATATCAACTGACGACATTCTTCATAGGACGGCTTTAAGACCGTAACACGCCACGGACAATTGGATCTGAGTTGGACCTTTCATTACAAGGGAAGCAGGTTCCTTCTTACCTTGCGTACGGAACATGAACCCGATAATCACAAACATTCAGGTGTGAAAGAATATTCTTTTGAGCACACATTTCTACGATTCGGATACCGCTGCAACACTGCAAGTGTTCAGAATGAGATTTTCACTCTGCAGCGAAGTGTGCCCTGATATGAATCTTCCTGGCAGATATTGCGGAGACATGGCTTAGCCACAGCCGGGGCACTTGCCCGCGAAAGGCAAAGACCCCCGGTTCGAGTCTCGGTCCGGCACATAGTTTTAATCCGCCAGGAAATTTCATATCAGAGCACACTCAGCTGCAGAGTGAAGTTCTCATTCTGGATACATCCCCCAGGCTGTGGCTAAGCCATGTCTCCACAATATCCTTTCTTCCAGGAGTGCTAGTTCTGCAGGTTCGCTGAAGAGCTTCTGTTAAGTTTGGAAGGTAGGAGACGAGGTACTGGCAGAACTGAAGTTGTGAGGACGGGTCGTGAATCGTTCTTGGGTAGCTCAGATGGTAGAGCACCTGCCCGCGAAAGGCAAAGGTCCCGAGTTCGAGTCTCGGTCCGGCACACAGTTTTAATCTGCCAGAAAGTTTCACTGCACGCGTTGTTGAGCACACCAGCGTTCCATCAGCATATGCCGAACGACTCCATAAGGAAGCAACGCCGACATAAGAAATCGCAGAATTGAAGCTGTGAGGACGGGCTGTGAATCGTGCTTGGGTAGCTCAGATGGTAGAGCACCTGCCCGCGAAAGGCAAAGGTCCCGAGTTCGAATCTCTATCCGGCACACAGTTTTAATCTACCAGAAAGTTTCACTGCAAGCGTTGTTGAGCACACCAGCGCTCCATCAGGATATACCGAACGACTCCATAAGGAAGCACGCCGACATAAGAAATGAATCGTTCATGTCGGGTGGAAGGCTGTAAACTCTAATACTCAATATTTCTGCAGGGGGACTTCCAACGACTTCTTGAGGCAACGCCGAGTCCATTTGGTACACTACTCCGGGCGGAAAAAGGTCCTACACGATATCGGATGGTATTCCATGACTTTAGTCACCTTATCTTTACGTTCATACTCGTTAGGTCAATTCTTATGCAACCATTTTAGATTTTTTCCTTGTAGTACTCGCTGTACCAGACACATGTTTTGCCGTAAATTAGTGTGACACGTTTTGATTGCAAGCCAAACCAATTCTATCGAGCAAACACTAGACGTGCACTACACAGTAGATGTAGCGCATCTTTTTAAAAATTAATAGCATTGTCGCTAACTTTCCGAACTGCATCAACTAAATTTTTTGTCTCCCATCCGAAACGAACTGCGCGGGCCGGAAGGAACGATAAGCCAATTACCGCCAGGGGGCTGGCATAGTGGCCGTCCGCTCCTAACGAGAGATTTTGCAATTATCGCGACGGATAAATATTTCCCTCACTCCATTACGAGCTGTCTCAGTTTTTTTTGCAGCACGCGTCACGGCGTCAGTAGCAGCGAATAAAGACTTTACTGTTTTAGATTTCTTTTTAATGCTGAGGTAAATGGTTATCCGTAACCCGTTCCTCCTGCCGAGTGAATTAATGAGCTTTTAACCATTAGAGTAGAAATATCGTCATAATTCCATTTTCCGGCCCCAATTTATTCGCCGGCGCTGCTCGCTACGCCCCTTCCTGTCGCAAGTAATTTTCGTGCTTTGTCGCACGTTTTCAACGACCTACAGAAAAGGGAAGCTTTTTGTAGTAGTGTTTAACTCGTGTCGAGTGTCCTTTACGATCCTCCTCCCGATTTCATGCCACAACGTTTCTGTCTGCACCATAAAGTACTTTAGACACTAGTCGCCTACATACAACAGCTAACTTTCAAGTTCAATACCGCAGCACTTCAATACCGTTCAAACCAGCAAATCAAAAAAACCGTTCCTTTGTTCTCGTTATTAGCTCGTGAAATACTTTCTCGTCTCTGAAATTACAGTACTCTTTCGATAGTGGAATTTGGCTTTATAGGCTCCATCGGCAGGGAACAAAATGAAATCATGTCAACTTCTAGAGTTACAAAGCATTCAAGCATGATATTGTATGTTCATTCAACCGTGCAGCAAAAAAGAATGGAGGGAAAAGTCTAAAGCTAACAACGACGTTTCACAGCTTTAATCTACAATTTGTTTGTCTTTCTCAAAAGATTTCTTCTTGCAGAACAGTGCGACGCGAAATGAGTGAGCTGATCAGAAAACATAGATACTTATGCAGCGTGATTACAAAATAGTCCCTAACGAGGGACTAACAGTCCGAAAACTGGCTTAGCAAAATTAAGCTCAGTTTACATGCTTAAACCCTTAAAGAAAAACAAAAGAACAAAAGACAGTTCCGTTATGTGCAGTCTTCATTGCAGCAGGCTTTATTCGTGCAATACTCCAACTAGTTTTGATGCCCTTGTAATAGATATGTTCAAAGATTGCAGCTACTTTGTGAGTGGCTCTGAGGCATATGTACATTTGCACAAAACTGATTTGGAGTAGAAGTATTTTAATAATTTCTTCGACTAATCAACTAGCGTTCATATGGGCTGCAATATGGTAAATTTTTCCAATTATTAATCGTTTATCGAGTGGATCCAAAAAGTGTGAAGAAAAAAACTATGTCAGCAATTATAAACGAAATAGCCTCTGGCCTCAAGGATGGTATCACAACTGTTTTATTACATCATTGATTTCGGGAATACTATTACCATCTCCAGGTGCTCCTATTCACATACCAAAAGGTTTCAAAAATTACATTACATCAAAACATATACAACATAGCAGCAGCTCTCGTAATAATAGGTTGCATGTTGTCAAACCTACCGACATAAGAACCGGTTGATGTTTTTGCGCTGAAGTCACAATACAATTGGAATTACTATCACTCATAGCACAGACCAATTGTTAAGCTGCTAAAATTTTCTGTCTTTGGAATGTTAGTTTTATCACATGTTCTTGGTAACTAATATACAGATTAATTTAAACCAGTAGTAGTGAGTGTGTGTAACCACTCTACAAACTACAAACACATCTGGTGGTAACAACAAGAGTGAATATTGATTCGAAAGCATACTGAGGCATAATGAAAAACTATTCTATGCCAAATGGGCTACATATTCAAAGCATGAATGTTCACCTACAATAACGCCATACGATAAAATAGAAATTGCTAAAACCACTAGAATTATCATGTTTGACTTGTGGTGTAATTATTCATAATCATTGAAAAAATATTAATAGAATGGTATTTTCTACATTACGTGTTGAACGTTGTTATGCAATGTTGATATTCAACTTTTGATCTAATATTAAAGAACATTAACAGTGTGAGTATCATTTCTGCAAATATAACATATTTATGGAACTGAAAACATTACTATAAAACTAAATGAACATTATTCTGGAAGGGCGCCGAGACCTAATGGCTCAGACTCCTGTAAGAGCAGGGTCTAATAATAACGTCCACTGTGTATAGTTGACCATTATAAAATATATGGGGGTAACGATCTCAGAAACTGGATTGCAAATGTTACTGGCCTATAAATTAAAATGGAAATTGAAAATAAACAACCTTAAGTGCACATCTAATGGATATCAAGTATTATTTTTCCCGCTTGCTGTTATTGGCTTAATATTTGCTATGGGCTATGAGTCATTGTAATTCCATTTATGTTTTGACTTAAGTGCAAGATCTTTAGCCTGATCTGATGACTAGTAGGCTTGACAACTTACAGCACATACTTTACAAGCAATTCCGTGAGGTTGTGTATGTTTCTATGTAAGGCAATTTTTGGAGACGTTTTGCTACATGCACAGCTGCACCTCAAGATGGGAATGGAATTCCCGAAATCGGTCATGTAATTAAAAAAGTAATAAAATAATCATTATACACAGAGGCTGTCTTATTTGTAATTGTTAGTCATAGATGTATGTGATCCAACAATCAACTACAATGGATAGTCAAGACAATGTTGTTATTATTCTCATTGCAAATTGGAAGAATGATACTGCAATAATCACTATTTATGATGTCCTTATTTACAGTGATGGAAAAGAAACATAATTCCAAAAAATAATTAATGTAGAGTAATGCAGTTTCGGGACTATGTTTGTCTAAGCGACATATTTAAGTCATGAAACTTCCTGGCAGATTAAAACTGTGTGCCCGACCGAGACTCGAAGTCGGGACCTTTGCCTTTCGCGGGCAAGTGTTCTACCATCTGAGCTACCCAAGCGCGACTCACGCCCGCTCCTCACAGCTTTACTTCTGCCAATACCTCGTCTCCTACCTTCCAAACTTTACAGAAGTTCTCCTGCAAACCTTACAGAAGTAGCACTCCTGAAAGAAAGGATATTGCGAAGACATGGCTTAGCCACAGACTGGGGGATGTTTCTGGAATGAAATTTTCACCTTTGCCTTTCAGTTCCGCTGTAGAGTGAAAATTTCATTCTGGAAACACCCCCTAGGCTGTGGCTAAGCCATGTCTCCGCAATATCCTTTCTTTCAGGAATGCTAGTTCTGCAAGGTTCGCAGGAGAGCTTCTGTAAAGTTTGGAAGGTAGGAGACGAGGTACTGGCAGAAGTAAAGCTGTGAGGACGGGCCGTGAGTCTTGCTTGGGTAGCTCAGTTGGTAGAGCATTTGCCCGCGAAAGGCAAAGGTCCCGAGTTCGAATCTCGGTCCGGCACACAGTTTTAATCTGCCAGGAAGTTTCATATGAGTGCACACTCCGCAGTAGAGTGAAAATTTCATTCTATTGAGTCATGAACTTTGCAAGATCACAGGTTACTGTAAACACGAAATAAGCCGTTGCAAATGTCACATGCTGGTACATTAATAACCGGTGTGAAAGCCAGAATTTTGAATACGACTATGCAAAAATGCCTGAATTGCGTCGTACAGGTGCCGAATGTCAGTTTGTGGGATGGAGTTCCATGCATGTTACTCTTGGTCGGTCAATACAAGGACAATTGATGCTTATGCACGACCCTGTAGTTGTCGTCCGATGATGTCCCATATGTGCTCAACTAGGGAAAGATCTGACGATCTAACAGGCCTATACAGCACGTCGACACTCAGTAGAGCACTTTGGACTACAACAGCGGTATGTGGGCGTGCGTTATCCTGTTGGAAGGTACAATCAGGAATACTGTTCATGAATGGCAGCAGAACAAGTCGAATGCCCAGACTGACGTACAAATTTGCAGTCAGGGGGGGGGGGAGGGGGGGAACCTGGTTATGACACGATATCGCACCGCAGACCATGTTTGTCTAGACAGGTTGGAGGTCCACAACTGACCAACACACGGCCATCAGTGGCACTGAGGCAGAATCACCTTTCATTAGAAAACACAACTGACCTCCATCCTGCCCTCCAATGAGCTCTCACTTGCGACAATTCAAGTCGCAGTTGGCGGTAATATGGGGCAGGTGGAGCACGCTACTCGGCGTCTGGCTCGGAGCTGTCCTCGAAGTAACCGATTTGTAACAGTTCGTTATGTCACTGTGGTGCCAACTGCTCCTCAAATTGCTGCTGCAAATGTAGTTCGATGCGCCAGAGCCACACGCCGAACACGATGGTCTTCCCTCTCGATAGTACCACGTGGCCGTACGGACCCCGGTCTTCTTGCGATTGTACATTCTCGTAACCACCTCCGTCAGCAATCATGTACAGAGCCTTCATTCCTGCCAAGTCTTTCTGCAATATCGCGAAAGGAACATCCAGCTTCTCGTAGCCCCGTTGCACGACCTCCTTCAAACTCACTGAGGCCCTGATAACGTCGTCGTCGTCACCTTAAAGGTATTCTTGATTGACATCAATTCACCATGTCCAGTGTGAACGATCACAATCTTTATAGCGTATATTCAAAGGAAACCTGACTTGCATCTGCATAGTGGTACTACTAGGGCTGCTCTTATGCGACTGTTATGAAATTTGAGTACACATCGTACTTCATATGTAGATTTAGTTTATGTTGCACACTTTCTTCTTGGGGTTTCGATTTTTTCCGCCGGTGTGTTTTGCGTTAGATGGTTTTTTAATTTCGGTTTAACTATCCTGACTTCGATGAGCTCAGTATCATACAATGAAATGAATCCGTACTGCTATATTCGATGGACATGATGCTTATTATATAAGGACAGTATGTTACCTTATATTCTGCTGTTTTATTCTCAAGCATTTGGCGTTGTTTATATCAATGCAAATGGTTCTGAGCACCATGGGACTTAACATCTGAGGTCATCAGTCCCCTAGAACTTAAAACTACTTAAACCTAACAAACCTAAGGACATCACACACATCCATGCCCGAGGCGGGATTCGAACCTGCGACAGTAGCGGTCGCGCGGTTCCAGACTGAAGCGCCTAGAACCACTCGTCCACACCGGCCGGCTTATATCAATTCAATATTATGCAGTTGTAAGTAGACTACATGTTAATTTGCTTTATGGTATAATATAGTAACAAAAATCGGTTGCAGAGTTACACAGATAATGTCTGACCAAATTGAGTGGTACTAAGAGAAACTATCATTTGAAGGGCTTATTTCAATAGTGGTACAAGTCCATTACCTGGACTTTTCTGTCTATAATGCTTCTGAAATTAACGAGCCAAACAAACAGCAAGAAAGGTTCATCTGTAGCAAGAAGCCATATGCTTGAATATTTCTAGTATCTCAGCTGCAGATTTTTCAGCGCTCATTTAACTTTAGGACTCTGTACCTCAATATGAATAAAAATGGACTTTTACCACTATTGAAATAAGCCCTTCATTTGTTCTCTGATCTTTTTCAGATGGAGATGCCATAACTAACGGACAAATTATGACTTACAGAATTGCTCTACTATGAAGTGATGATAGACTTCCATTAATATGAATTGTTAAATGGCACCATAAATCTGTATTTACTCCAAAACGGAACGTAAATGCATGATCTCAACACCACGGGCCTCATGTGGCTGTCCTCTCGTCTCTAGCCAGTGACAGCGTAGCTAGCACTAGACACACAGTGTCAAAGTTGATATAAATAGACTTTAAAAGGCAGTTAAACCATACTTTGTAAGTAATACATACTATAGAACAGTTGATTACTTAGATGATAAAAGTTACATTTCACAAAAAAGCAACGTACATGGATTAAAAAAAAACTTTCATTCTGAAATATGCTTTGACAGTACAATGAATGTTATTGTAAAATCAAAAATACCCAAGGTATTTGATCTTCTTTCATCATTATGAGCTTAAAATGGCCTTTATTAAGGAAGTCAGCTAATGCCGTTTCTCTGACAAATAAATGGTAAAGTATGAAAAGTGCTATCATTATAGTCCTGATTTGAGCTGTAGAGGCGTCCAAATCTGTTGTGTGACCGTGTGTTAATACATACGGTTACGACTGTTGGGATGTGACTGAATAATATGTTAACGCAGAATAATTCATTTACAAATGTTTAAAATTTTTAAAATTTCGCTCAGCGAGCTAAGAGCCGAGGAGGCTAGTTCAGGGCCGGTGTGCCAATCAGGATGTCAATGAGCCACAGCACCGATGTACCGGAAGGCAGGGCACCAAGAAAGCATTGCTGCACAACCTCCTAGTGAGGAAAGCAGAAGCACAAACGCCGCAGTGCTACATAACAGGGTACCATGAATTAACACTCCATAACTTCAGCTCAAGGGCACTACTGCATAGTCAGTTGCCGGCTGTTAATGCACCAGCATTTCATATTTCCAGTGACTAATCTCGCCTTACATTGACCAATGATCTTGCAGTGTTAATCGTTTTAATATGATACCTAGAGAAATGTATTCCCAAAAATTCATTACTCTACACTAATTATTTTTTGGTGTTGCGATTTTTTTTTCGTCATTGTATATCATCACAAAAGGTAGTAAATTAAGATGATGGGATATGGATAAATTAAAGAAGCCAAAATGGTAGAGAGTTTCGGAGAACGTATTAGGCAACGTCTACCTGAAGCAGGGGAAGAAAGACGAATGGGTGGCTCTCGGAGGTGAAATATAGAAGGCAGCAGTTGTTCAAATATGAATAAATAAAAGGCCTAGTAGATGGTCTTGGATGAAACAGGAAGTGTAATATTTAATTGACGAAATGAGAAGACATAACAATACGTCAAATTAAGGTGGCTAAAAAAAATGTAGATGTCTATAAGTAGAGGTTGGTAGAAAATGCAGAATGACTAAGCAAGTATGAATATAGGACGAATGCAGGGCTATAGAAGTGTTCATAGCTAGGAGACAGATAAATGCAGCCTACAGTAAAATTAAAGAGAGCTTTGGAAAAGTAAGAAACAGCTGTACCAGTATCAAGAAGGTCAGATGGCAAGTCAGTACTAAGCAAAGAAGGCAAAGCTGATAAGTGAAAGGAGTATAAGAGTATACACGATGAACATTAATAAAACTGTCAAACTCCACCGACTGATTCCTGACTGGAAATGGAGGAAAAAAAGGTCCTATGAAAATGTGTCTGGAAATGCATCATTGTGTCGTTGTCATGGTAGATGTCACTGACGGAGAACACCTCCTCTGAGCACGTACCGCGCGTTCATTGTGTGTTTCAGGCTGTGTGATGGACGCAGCAAACGGTAAGCAGCAGAATGGTCAGATATTTATGTCGAGAAAAGTCGCGACAGTGATTGTGTATGGCCAATCAGATGGAAACGGTAGAGAGGCAGACGGCTATACCAAACCAATTACCTTTACGGGCACCAACCACACCATGTTGTTGTTGTTGTTGTTGTGGTCTTCAGTCCTGAGACTGGTTTGATGCAGCTCTCCATGCTACTCTATCCTGTGCAAGCTTCTTCATCTCCCAGTACCTACTGCAACATACATCCTTCTGAATCTGCTTGGTGTATTCATCTCTTCGTTTCCCTCCACGATTTTTACCCTCCACGCTGCCCCCCAATGCTAAATTTGTGATCCCTTGATGCCTCAGGACATGTCCTACCAACCGATCCCTTCTTCTAATCAAGTTGTGCCACAACCTTCTCCCCAATCCTATTCAACACCTCCTCATTAATTAAAGGATCTACCCATCTAATCTTCAGCATTCTTCTGTAGCACCATATTTCGAAAGCTCCTATTCTCTTCTTGTCTAAACTATTTATCGTCCATGTTTCACTTCCATAGCCGGCCGTGGTGGCCCAGCGGTTCTAGGTGCTTCAGTCTGGAACCACGTGACAGCTACTGTCGCAGGTTCTAATCCTGCCTCGGGCATGGGCGTGTGTGATCTCCTTAGGTTAGTTAGGTTTAAGTAGTTCTAAATTCTAGGGGACTGATGACCTTAGATGGTAAGTCCCATAGTGCTCAAAGCCATCTGAACCATTTTTTTCACTTTCATACATGGCTACACTCCATACAAATACTTTCAGAAACGACTTCCTGACGCTTAAATCTAAACTCGATGTTAACAAATTTCTCTTCTTCAGAAACGCTTTCCTTCCCATTGCCAGTCTACATTTTATATCCTCTCTACTTCGACCATCATCAGTTATTTTGCTCCCCAAATAGCAAAATTCCTTTACTACTTTAATTGTCTCATTTCCTAATCTAATTCCCTCATCATCACCCGAGTTAACTCGACTACATTCCATTATCCTCGTTTTGCTTTTGTTGGTGTTCATCTTATATCCTCCTTTCAAGACACTATCCACTCCGTTCAACTGCTCTTCCAAGTCCTTTGCTGTCTCTGACAGAATTACAATGTCATCAGCGAACCTCAAAGTTTTTATTTCTTCACCATGGATTTTAATACCTACTCCGATTTTTTCTTTTGTTTCCTTCACTGCTTGCTCAATATACAGATTGAATAACTTCGGGGAGAGGCTACAACCCTGTCTCACTCCCTTCCCAACCACTACTTCCCTTTCATGCCCCTCAACTCTTATAACTGCCATTTGGTTTGTAGTAGCTTACCCGCATTCCTGTTTTTTTTATTCATTATTAAACCTACTCCTACGTTACCCCTATTTGACTTTGTATTTATAACCCTGTATTCGCCTGACCAAAAGTCTTGCTCCTCCTGCCACCGAACTTCACTAATTCCCACTATATCTAACTTTAACCTATCCATTTCCCTTTTTAAATTTTCTAACCTACCTTCCCAATTAAGGGGTCTGACATTCCATGCTTCGATCTGTAGAACGCCAGTTTTCTTTCTCCTGATAACGACGTCCTCTTCAGTAGTCCCCACCCGGAGATCCGAATGGGGGACTATTTTACCTCCGGATTATTTTACCAAGAGGACGTCATCATCATTAACCATACAGTAAAGCCGCATGCCCTCGGGAAAAATTATGGCTGTAGTTTCCCCTTGCTTTCAACCGTTTGCAGTACCAGCACAGCATGGCCGTTTTGGTTAGTGTTACAAGGCCAGATCAGTCAATCATCCAGACTGTTGCCCCTGCAACTACTGAAAAGGCTGCTGCCCCTCTTCAGGAACCACACGTTTGTCTGGCCTCTCAACAGATACCCCTCCGTTGTGGTTGCACCTACGGTATGGCTATCTGTATCGCTGAGGCACGCAAGCCTCCCCACCAACGGCAAGATCCATGGTTCATGGGAACCACACCATACAACATTTGAAACTCTTTCCGGATCACTGATCCTTTTAGTCAGACGGACGTGCTGGGAAGCGGCGTACTATACGTACACCAGATTTGAAGAACAGGCTTCTACAGGATATTGAGATGAACCATAGCACAAGGCCCATTCAAGTGGCCCACCAACATGGTGTAGCCAAAGTACGTTTATGTGTATCCTGTATGGCAACCGCTACTACCCCTATCACCGGCAACCCCATGGAGCTCACTTTGAGAATCAGTTGTGACACGGACGCTATGCAGCTCTGTACCGTGTTCTCGTGTTCTGGGACGATTTGTTGTTGTTTCACTCGCACCGTCCATTTTCACACACATGTTCATAGGTCCGTTTTTCCTCAATTTCCAGTCAGGAATCCTTCCATGCAGTTTGTCGGTTTTGTTAATGTTCACTCTGTGTAGGGACTATATCAGGGAAATGAAATTGACAGCAATATTATAGGAATTAAAAGAAAAGTAAGTGATGATGATATGTGAGATATAATAATGTAAGAAGAATCTGACATAGCATTGAAAGACTTAAATCTAGATCAGGACTCTGGATAAGACAACATTACCTTGAAATTGTTGAGTTTCTCAGGAAAGCCAGCAATGAGAAAATTATTCCATCTGGTGTGGAAGATATATGAGGCAGGCCAAATTTCTTAGATTTATGGGCGAATGTAATAATACCTGTTCCAAGGAAGGCAGGTGCAGACAGGGGTGAATATTACCGAACTATCATTTAAATAAGTCATAGTCGCCAAATACTGACATGAATTATTTGCAAGAGAATGGAAAAACTGGCAGAAACCCAACCCTGGGTGTATCAGTTTCGGTTCTACAGAAATGTGGGAACATGTGAGGTAATACTGACCTTACGACTTATTTTGGAAGGCAGGTTGAAGAAAGGCAAAGTAACGTACATAGCATTTGTAAATTTAGAGAAAGCTTTTGATAATGTTGTCTGGAATATAATCTTCGAAATTCTGATGGTACCTGGGGTAAATACTCGTACAGGGAGAGAAGGGATATTACAACCTGTATATAGCTCAGATTGCAGTCATAAGAATGGAACGATATTTAAAGGAGGATCATAGGTTGAGACAGAAATGAGACAGGGTTCTAGCCTCTCCCCAGTATTATTTAATCTGCACATTTAGCATGCAGCAAAGGAAACCATGGAGAAATGTGGAAATTGGAATCAAAGGTCAGGGAGAAGAAATAAAAACTGAGATTTATCGATGACATCATAAATCTGTCACAGGCTGTTAATGGCTTGAAAGAGCGGTTGAATAAAATAGACATTGTTTTGAAAATAGGTTACAAGATGAACATCAACAAAAGTAAAACAAATATAATAAAATAAAGTAAATTTAATCAGCCATATCTGAGGGAATTAGATTAGTAAGAGAAGCATTGGAAGTAGATGAGATTTATTATTTTGGCAGTAAAATAACTAATGATGGCCAAAGTAGAGGCACTATAAGTGCAGGCTGGCAATAGCAAGAAAACGTTTTTGAACAGAAATAATTGTGTTTTCTGTAGCTATTTGTCTGTACAGTAGCCTTATGGGGCAGTGAAAAGTACAGAGTGAGCATTTCAAACAAGAAGAGAACAGAAATAGTCGAATTGTGATGCTACGAAGAATACTGAAAATTTGATGTGTAGATAGAATAATGAATGATAAGGTAACAAATCGAATTGGAGAAAAATGAATTTATGGCACAATTGGATTAAAAGAAGGGATCAGTTGACAGAACACATAATCCAGCATGAAGGATTGGTCAGTTTAGCAATGGAAGGAAGTGGGAAGAGAGGGAGTAAATTGTAGAGGGAAACCTAAGAAGAAAACAGCTTCAAAGCTCAAATGGATATAGGTTGAAGTATTTGTTCAAAGATTAAGAAGTTTGTAAGGGGCAGATTAGCGTGGAGAGCAGCATTAAAGCAGCCTTCAGACAGGAGACAACAAAAACAGCAACAACAACAATGTAGCAACAAAGATTTACACTTAAGATTATCATAACGTACATAAAGGATTGTTATCTGAACGCAGTTGGTAAGTTCAAATTCATAATGGAAATTCAACTGATTTCATAGGGAACCTGACAACAGTGCAAAGTAAGCATATGAATCGAGACCTTTTTTCAGTAGACTTAATTACGCAGGATTCTGACTCAACAAAAGATCAAAGCAACATGAGCAGCTAACAGTTATTTCATGTCACTAATTCTACTGATGATATTATCTCATATCTTTAGTTAATTATGGTCTAAACTATTGCTTTTGTGCTAATCATCAGGGTCGCCACTGTATAAACTAAAAGTAATTTCTCATGCCCCCTGTAAAAGAATATACACTGATGAGCCAGAATATTATGACCACCTACCTAATAGTTGTTATATCCCACTTTGTTATGGATGACAGTGACAACGTGTTGTGGCATGGAAGCAATTAGGCCTTGATTGGTCTTTCACACCACATTTGCGTGCACAAACGACCTAATTCCCATAAGTTCCAGGGATGGGACGGGACGATAAGCTCTAACGCCATGTTCAGTCACATTCCAAATCTGTAATGAAGGGTGGTTGCCCAACCCCATAACATTTAGACATGGTTTCACTATGTGCTAAAGACACACACCATAGTACATCTCAAACAGTTGACAAGTCATGCATTTCCGAAATGCTCATGCCATCTAAGATATCATATAATCTGAGTCTTGCATCTGATGTAGTGAATTCTGTTATAAAAATGCTTATAGCTGTGTTATTGGATTTTCGTTCATCTTATCAGTATCTATATCAATACTTATATCCTCTTTTACATATTTTATATAAATCTTATCAGTTTCAAATGTTTGGAGCTAGTTTGCAATTAGAGTTCGAAACACTATTTGATATCAGTTTTCAACAAGTTTCATTTATTTCTAAAATTCCACACTTCGGTAGATATCTAAAATTTTGTATCCTTTGTTTATAGCTTTATTTACTTTATGAGTTGTTCAAATTCCAATTTCTTTAATCATCATTGTGATTACATTTATTTATTCTTTCTTCTGCACCTCTTACACATAAGGGAAACAGCAGGTTTTCACTTTTATCAATATTTGTTTGTACAGGTAAAACAGGATGATACAATCGTCTAAGTGGCACTTTTCTACATTTTATAAGCCTATTATATATCATAATATTTTGGTATATATATTTTTGTTGGTTTGATTGACCTACAATAGAATAATCATAAAATTGTACTGTCAGATAGAGATTTCACACATTTTTTTGAGTTAACGCTATCTGCTTTAGCTCTGTCTTTTATTGCATTTGAGCAACCCCATAAAAAGCATATCTTGGATTCAGTGGTTTGACAACTTCAGGTAACTGTTTTAATTTCCTAAGTTTTTATATGCTGCTGAGCTGATCCAATTATATTCCCATATCTCTACTAAACTATATCCCGAATTTCGTATTTCTGCATATCCTTCAAATGTTTTTTTATATAAATCATCCACTGATTCTCAAATTGCGTTTCTTCAGTTTTAAACATTTTTACAACCATGCCAAAAACAGCAAGGTATTGATAATCAGTATTGCTTTCTTTAACAAAAACATCTGTTTCAGCTCCTGCTATATTTATTTCCCACCTTTAAGAGCATGTTGAATATTATTATTGTTTAAACTATTTAACCAAGCTACATATTCTTTATTATAATTTTCCTTTTTTCTTTATCCAGTACAGCAATTTTCCTATTACGTAAAAGATTATATATATATGTAGCCATACAAACTCCAGACATTGTTAAATAACAGAAGGGATCTATATCAGCTATTTATAGGAACCGTTTTCTTAGTTCTAGACAACCTCTTCTTAATATACTTACATCAGAACTACAGTATTCATTAATTTCTTTCTTCATATTGAACACACAATTTGCCATTTGACCAATATTCCACTATCTTGATTATACATGGTGTCAACACAATAATATTAAGAATTGATCCTTAGCAAATTTTCATTTTCTGGTGTACAGAATAAATGTGGGAAGTAACCTTCCTTTAACGTTTTAAAGAACATAGTTCTTACTATAGGAAACAGCAATCTATAATTATTGCATAGTTTTTTATTGTGGTGACCGGTTTTGATTTTATTATAAGATCATTTTCAGACCATTTATGTCTGCGAGAGGCGGTGGCACATGGCAACCCTCTTTCTTGTGGCTGGTAGTGTATTGCCAACATTTATTTTGTGGTAACCGTTTTCGATCAGTTTTTGACCAGCCTCAGAACCTCATATCGTGATGGTAGGTGTTAAATGTAAATGTCGTGTGACTAGGGCTTCCCATCGGGCAGATTGTTTGCTGGGGGAAGGTCTTTCGATTTGACACCAACTTGGCGACTTGTGCTTCGATCGGGATGAAATGATGATGATTAGGACAACACAACACCCAGTCCCTAAGCAGAGAAAATCACCAACATAGCCCAGCAGTACACCACCAGCCACAAGCAACGGGGTTGCCATACACCACTGCCTCTGGCAGACATCCATGGTCTGAAGAAGATTTTATAATAAGAACGAAACAGGTCACTACATTAAAAAATTTTTGTGATCAAGACTGCTTCCAGTTTATTTATAACCTTTCTTTAATTCTCTACAATCAGATGTTTTTGGAGAGTCGTTAAGTTTTTCTTGTACAAAACTGCTGCTGCTATAATTTTAGGCCTAATTGCGTTATCTCCAATAACATTATTTCAGTTCCTCTATAGATAGTATATGACTTTATTGTGTTTTCAACACAGTACTTCAGAATGAATTGTGATTCATAATTGTTAGCACAACGAGCAATGAATGTATAAGCATTCTGTTTATTAGATATCATTAACTTACAAAGCTAATCATTTCTTTTAAATTTTTAAACAGTATCACCATTAAAATTGCGAACTTTTATGACATTTAGAATTTGTATCATGTTACTTGTTGACCTTCATAATCAGACCACATGTATATTTCATTGTAGGGGATCCATTATTATAGCACTTGAACTGTTTTTCTGTAGCTATATTACAGTACTTTGAATATTCAAAAATTTAATAATTTTTTAATTCTCCATTAACATAACAGCTTCATTATGGACAATATTTGACTATACATTTTTCACTAAATTTTTCTTCATATGCATCACCTTTTTGTATTGAATGTAACCTTCATGATTTTTAATTTCTACTTCTACTTTTTTATGGATTTTTCTTCAATTTTGAAAGCCACATATATGTTCTCTATATCTAAAACAAATCCTTTTACATTCTTCACATTTATAAGCTATATCACAAACTTCTTCATGATCATTTAAGCATTCTTCATTACAACAGAATCTGTTAAATTTTTCACAATATATCTTATTTTCCACAGTATTTTCTTCTGTACCATTTCATTATATATATATATATATATATATATATATATATATATATATATATATATATATATATCTTGCATTTATGTTCGTTTTTGATGTTGCATTTATCACAGAAATATGATGATCCTAAGAATACTGACATACTGTTAGTTATATTTAAATGGTTGCAATTTTTGTACAGATATATTTTTATGGATTTTTCAGGGCCAAGATACATAACTGAATTGAAATTTTCAGCAAGTACAATATTTATTTAAATCTCCAGTAGTTGTTCAACAGTTGTAACGCCATCTAGAGGAAATCCTTCTTCGTTTGCTACAACATACTTTGGTTAATTCTTTTTGTAATTTATATTTATCTCTTCCAACTTTCATAAGTTCATGAGTTGTAGTTCTCTGTCTAGAATGAAATCTGTGTGATATTTTCATGCTACTATTATTGCTGTAAAGCAAAATAGCTTATCACTGTTATTAATCTAGTAGTATTACTAGATTAGTATTTTTATCATCAGCTAAATTTATTATTTTATTAGCTTTGGTACCTCTTGGAACTGCTAATATTTGAATATTAAATGTAGCATTTAGTATAACAATAGGCTCATCAGATGTTACTATATCCCTGAGTTTATTGCATAAAATGTGAACATATTCTTTAGTATTATTTGTGGCCTTATAAGCATTGGAAAAATGGATTAAACCTTTTTGGGTTCATTATTGTTATATTCAACTTAGCTCTTCTTCTAAAATTAGTTTTCTATTTACCTACTTCTAACATAGAATTAAGTGCTTTCATTATATAATCTGTTTCCTCACTAATGGTATCAAGTTTACTATTATCATCATCGTTTTATAGTCAACAGACAAAGCTTTAACTTTTCATTAAATATATATTTATTTCTTTAACCTCAAATAAATCGTTTTTTTGACAGTTTGTTTCCTCTTTCTGGCTCAAATAGGTTAATACTGAATGGATAAATTTGTTCCAGTCTCACTATTTTTTCTTGTCTTGGTGGTCAAGATTTCCAAAAAGATTATCATGAAATCTCAAAAAATAATATATATTAGTACACATGTTTGTCTTGTTTTAATCTTGTGGAATAATTCTTCATGACATCCAAACTCTTCTAAAATAATTGAACCAATTAATTATGATTTCTTTACTTTACTGGAGCTTCTAATACCACGATTTTGCCTTAGTTTTAGGGTCACATACTATCATATTATTGACAGTCCATGTAAAAATAGGAAAACTGTGTGATATAATTAAAGTAATTAATTAATATTTTCTTAACCTGTTGTAATTAGTTAAATTTTCACACTCTGTGACTCACCACACTGTCTACATTGAACAAATTTAGACATTACATCTGATAATATTCTCAGATTTATAATAACGTTACTGCACCTCTTGTCACTTACAGTAAATTAGTTGTAACTCTCTTGAAATGGTGAGAGATTCTTTGATGATGCACTTGAAATTACAATTAGAAACATCGTTGCCAGGCGACATATTCTCTTGTACAGAAAGCTTTCTAAACTTGTTTCCTCTAAATTTTCGTTTCTTGCAAATGCCTTTACATTTTGTCATCTTCAATAAATACAACAAAACACACGTAAACAAGCACTGCAAACGTAAGTATAACAACTCGCAATCACACTTGAACAAAACTAACAGCGTGTTTGAATGGGTGTTGTTTACAAACAACAAAAACAAAAGAATACCAACTGTTGCATTTCAAGGATAGCCAACACACTTGGGAGTAAAAAAGTTCCCAAATGTGCAATATAGGGGATATAAAGATCTAAAATATATGCAGAAAAGTGGGTGACAGAAAAGTGGGTGTGCCACATAAACACACATGGTAGGAAAATGCTCTTTAAATGCTCAAAAAAAATTTTCATCAAAATCATTTTCAGAGTACTTAAATAAAACCTTAACCTATCGAAAACCGAAAATCGATTTTTTTCGACCTGAACCACGGTGTGGTCCCCTTAAGTTAATGTAATGTAAGTTTGAGTTTGTACTACAGCTTGTATGGGTGGTTTTTCGACAGGAAACCACTGGCGCTGTACTTACTTTTGTGATTAATTTTCTAATTGGAAGTGAATCTACTAAATTTTAGGTCCAGTTCTGCTTGCAATTTAGGACTGTAATGTGTTTTAGAGATTATGTGTGTCTGGAAGTTTCCAGACGTCACCCATTTTTCTAATCAACTGTCTTTTTAATGAAGAATTTTCAACTGATTTGTATTCACAGGTACCTGAGGAAGAAAGAGCCTGAGTATGCTTCTTTGAATGTTGATCACAACAGTAAAGGTATGCCTGCCATGATAAATACACAAACAGGATTGTTTACATCATACAAATTAGCAGCTGAGCATGACTTCTCTGAAGAGGCTGGAGTAACTGTTGATGTAAACTGTGCATCTGCTGTGGAAGTATTTCGAGTTTTTTTTTTCTATGGGAAATTATAGGAGGTTGATATCTGTGTTTCAAAGTGAACCACCTCCATAAAACCATCGCTTGTTTACTTTTTGACAGTTTCTTACTGTGTTTTATTGCTTATGATGACAATAAGTGTTACTTTTGTGAAAAAATTTAAATTTTTTTTTTCTTGTTGTTGTGGGGACTTGGAGAGTTACGGGGAGAATACAACCAACGGGAGACCGATTCTGCTCATTTTTCGCATGATTGTAATTTATATTACCAGACAGTTATCCCAGTTCTTGGTCCATTGTACCAACTGCAGGTTGCCTGTCTCGTTGGATGGGGTTGCAGGGGCAACAAGAAAATTTATGTTCAGTATTTCGCATAATTATTCATCAAATTTAAAAATTTAAAATCCTGTAAGAATCTACTCATTCAGAAGCATAATGTCATGTTAACAGCTTAACACAGTAAGACAAAATAATATTGCACTTAGAAACTGTGGATAGATTCTCAGCCAGCGTAACTCATGGCGTGGAACTTGCCGTGACTATATTCATCCAGCTTTTCAGATTGAGTGAAATTCACAACTTCCAACAATTTTACACATAATTTCAAATCTTTATGAAACACCCCACCCTCTCGCCACGCAATGAAAGGAAGAAAGTTCATCTCTTGCAACATTTTCACTGTTTATCCATTAAAAGTTCACCATCAAGCATGACGTTTTAATTTATTACCTCTTTACTACTAACTCTATTCGCAATACAGGATAGAGAAAAACTGTCTCTCGAAATTTTAATCCTGGATTTCTGATGACAGTAGGAACCAAAATTACTGATGTTGTGTAGGTCGACAATGCACAATTTTTAAGGTGAGTTGGAAACGAAATTTTCGAAATTTTTTCACATTTTCGGGTTTTTATCTCATAAAATTTGCAATTTTCCGAATAAAATGACATTTATGTCACTTATAAACTATCGCACTGCTGACACGGTCGCAGGTTCGAGTCCTGCCTCAGGCAAGGATGTGTGTGATGTCCTTAGGTTAGTTATGTTTATGTAGCTATAAGTTTAGGGGACTGATGACCTCAGATGTCAAGTCTCGTAGTGCTTGGAGCCATTTGAACTTATAAACCCACATGGGAAGTATTTTATTTTATTTTCTTAAATAAAATCTACACTGGTAGAAAATGTTAAACTTTTTGTGTGCATTCCTTCAAGATATAATAAAATCTGTAATTTTTTTATATAGTAGGCTGTGGATTGTTGTGTTATAAAGGTCGTGTCCAGAAGAGGATCGGCACAAGGTTGAGGAAGTTGAAACAAAGTTTGAGAGACAAGGAATTTTCTGATGGTAAAACCATAAGAGAAAGGCTGACAGACAAAATTATTGATGAACTACAGCAGTATTATGGGATGGCCATTATAAATAATACTGAGGACTTGTTGAAAATGTAGCAGGCAGTATTGGCTACCCTCTTTCACAGACTGTCAACTGGTGAAAACCCAGTACACCACCTTCGCCCTCCTGGACCTGATCCATGGTGCAATTACTGCAATGTCCAGTACTCAAACAGTTCATACAGCAACAAACATTTTATCCCATCAGCAGTCACGGATATCATACAACCTATTTACAGAGACCTGACAAATCCTGAATTACTAAAGAAGTGTCTGCATGTTGAGACTTAAAATCCCAGTGAGTCGTTCAATAATCTTATATGGAGTCGCTTACCAAAAAAATGTTTTTGTTGGAATAAAGACACTAAAGAGGGGGGGGGTCAGTGATGCTGTTATTGCTTTTAATTATGGTAACATTGGTAAGGTGAAAGTGCAACAGTATATGGGAATTAATCCTGGGTTCGCATTGGTAAAGCTGTGTGTGCAGCACAGTTGTGCACTAAAGAGTCCAAAAAGAAGAAAAAACTTGGAAAAAGATCAAGTGGCTAATTTACAGCATGGTGCAGGGTGCTTCTGGTGCCTAAAATAAAAAATTAAGCATATACTAAGTGAGTTACAGTCTTTTGAAACTTTAGAAGCCGTTCCTGAAAATTTACATTTTCTGTTGCATTTTTTCCTGAATATCAGTAACCACTTCCAGTGGAGTATTCAAATTTTCAGGGAGTAATAATATACATATCCTGAGTCTACTGAACTAAAAGAAGAACATGATGTAACGTACAATTAAAATTATTTAGGATAACGTACAAAAAACTACACAAAATTTTAACAGTGTAATTAAAAAATTGTATTTCCGAAATCAGTGGCTGAAATATAATCATTGTAGTTTAGTAGACTCAGAACATACGGTTTAATGTCCTGAAAAAGTTTCATGTCAATGGCTACAGTGGTTCCTAAAATACAGGGAATCCAAGTCACTAAATATAACATTGCGAGATAGGGCGTTCCAGCTCTCCTTAAACTACGGAAACTTGGCACCACGCGCTCCGATTGGCCGCAGGATTACCCTGTTGCCAGATGCTCTGGACAACGCATGACCGCGAATACCTTGCCTGCCGGAGATCGTGATGTATCCACGTCTGTGTGAACCAACAACCATAGCGCTGCCCGTCAACCGACGAACGGCAACAGGGCAATCCCACGGCCAATCGGAGCGCGTAATTTTGGTTCCTACTGGCATCACCCATCCAGGGTTAAAATTTCGTGACACAATTTTTCTCCATCATGTGTATTTTACAAAAGTTATCAACATATAGCACTGAATGTAACTGCAAATTATGTAATTGAACAACGTATTGTTCAGGAGATGTGACTTCATGAACACTGAGATGCGTGAAAAAGTAGCTTCTGTCTAAAGCGGTGCCCAAATTACCCAGACTACATTCATTCAGCGTTTGATAATGAGAACATGCAGCGACATCTAACAAACTTGAAACATAGTTTTTTTTCGAAACTATTTCTCACTCATACACTTAACGTAAAATACTTAACAAATTAACTTAGCTGTAAAGTAGTCAAACATCTGAAGCTGTTTTATACATGAGATTTATATGAATGTGTGGTACTGTTCTTTTGGACATTGCCAGAAGAACAGACCTCATGCAGCCATAAAAATGATTCGCCTAGATGGGCAATGGATCCACCTTCTTCAGTGCGGATGTACAAGTACGTCGACCTCTTGCAGGACTCTCTAAGTTGAGGGCGTGGAAGAAATGAACAGGGACTCCGGATAGGTGGCGCTCGGTGGGAATGTGGGTCGCCTGTGAGGCATGCTGTAGTCCGCGGAGTTACCATGTCGCCCAGATGGCGCAGTGGATAGCACATCGGCCTAGTAAGCAGGAGATCCCTGGTTAGAATCCTAGTCCGGTACACATTTTCGCTCGTCTCCGTTAATTCCGCGTATTATGTTCCGATGCAGGTGACATCAGTAATTTCTTCCCTTTTCTTTCTCCCCCCCTCCATCCCCCCCACTCCCAATCCACCTGCAATAAGCATATGATTCTCATTTCTCTTAAGAGGAAGTGGCCGTAAGTCAGCTTATTCACGTTGTAATACTAGGACAGTTTTCCAGAAGGCTCCATTAACTATTTACAGTGTTGCGGAGTAGCACCCATGATGTAGGGATAGCGTTTTTGATTAGTAATCAAAATGTCATGGGTCCCCTGTTAGAAACCCGTCACCACTTAAATTTCGATTAATAATCAGCATTAGCAGCCGAAGACTTCCGTTGTAAGAAGTGCCTCTCATTCTGCCACCGACCTTGTCAAAGAGAGCGGAGGAGCAGACAGAGAGTTGGGGCACTACCTTGTCCTTGGAGTGGGGTGGATACTACGAGGTGCATTCAAGTTCTAAGGCCTCCGATTTTTTTTCTAATTAACTACTCACCCGAAATCTATGAAACTGGCATTACTTCTCGACGTAATCGCCCTGCAGATGTACACATTTTTCACAACGCTGACGCCATGATTCCATGGCAGCGGCGAAGGCTTCTTTAGAAGTCTGTTTTGACCACTGGAAAATCGCTGAGGCAATAGCAGCATGGCTGGTGAATGTGCGGCCACGGAGAGTGTCTTTCATTGTTGGAAAAATCCAAAAGTCACTAGGAGCCAGGTCAGGTGAGTAGGGAGCAGGAGGAATCACTTCAAAGTCGTTATCACGAAGAAACTGTTGCGTAACGTTAGCTCGATGTGCGGGTGCGTTGTCTTGGTGAAACAGCACACGCGCAGCCCTTCCAGGACGTTTTTGTTGCAGTGCAGGAAGGAATTTGTTCTTCAAAACATTTTCGTAGGATGCACCTGTTACCGTAGTGCCCTTTGGAACGCAATGGGTAAGGATTACGCCCTCGCTGTCCCAGAACATGGACACCATCATTTTTTCAGCACTGGCGGTTACAAGAAATTTTTTTGGTGGCGGTGAATCTGTGTGCTTTCATTGAGCTGACTGGCGCTTTGTTTCTGGATTGAAAAATGGCATCCACGTCTTATCCATTGTCACAACCGACGAAAAGAAGGTCCGATTCATGCTGTCGTTGCGCGTCAACATTGCTTGGCAACATGCCAAACGGGCAGCCATGTGGTCGTCCGTCAGCATTCGTGGTACCCACCTGGATGACACTTTTCGCATTTTCAGGCCGTCATGCAGGATTGTGTGCACAGAACCCACAGAAATGCCAACTCTGGAGGCGATCTGTTCAACAGTCATTCGGCGATCCCCCAAAACAATTCTCTCCACTTTCTCGATCATGTCGTCAGACCGGCTTGTGCGAGCCCGAGGTTGTTTCGGTTTGTTGTCACACAATGTTCTGACTTCATTAAACTGTCGCGCCCACGAACGCACTTTCAACACATCCATAACTCCATCACCACATGTCTCCTTCAACTATCGATGAATTTCAATTGGTTTCACACCACGCAAATTCAGAAAACGAATGATGGCACGCTGTTCAAGTAAGGAAAACGTCGTCATTTTAAGCATTTAAAACAGTTCTCATTCTCGCCGCTGGCGGTAAAATTCCATCTGCCGTACAGTGCTGCCATCTCTGGCACGTATTGACAATGAACGCGGTTTCATTTTAAAACAATGCGCATGTTTCTATCTCTTTCCAGTCCGGAGAAAAATAATCAGAGGCCTTGGAACTTGAATGCATCTCGTACCAACAGCAGCAGAAAATGGAATACTGGGAGTAGGATTCGTTACGAATAGGAGGGTAGGGCAGAAAGGGGGTTACTGGGAACACTTTTAGTGATAGTGTTGTTCTTAACAGAATCGACAGAAAACCAACACAGACAACGACAGTTCAGGTATACATGCTGAAGGTGAAGAGCTAGAGAAAGTGTATGAAGACATTGAAAGGGTAACACAATATGTAAATGGAGATAAAAGTCTGGGGGACTGGAATGCAGTTGTAGGGGAAGGAGTAGAAGTAAAGACTAATCGAGTTCTGTAATAAATTTCGGCTAGTAATAGCGAATACTCTGTTCAAGAATCACAAGAGGTGGAGGTGCCCTTGGAAAAGTCTGGGTAATACAGGAAGATTTCAGATTAAATCATGGTCAGACAGATTCCGAAATCAGGTACTGGATAATATGGCATACCCAGGAGCAGATATAGACTCAAATCACAATGTAGTAGTGATGAAGAGTAGACCGAAGTTTAATATATTAGTTAGAAAGAATCTATACACAAAGAAGTGGGATACAGAAGTACTAAGGAATGACGCGATACACTTGAAGTTCCCTATGGCTATGGATACAGCAATAAGGAATAGCTCAGTAGGCAGTATAGTTGAAGAGGAATGAACATCTCTAAAAAGGCCACTCACAGAAGTTAGAAAGAAAAACATAAGTACAAAGAAGGTAACTAGGAAGAAACCATGGGTAGCAAACGATATACTTCAGTTTATTGATGAAAGAAGGAAATACAAAAATGATCAGGGAAATTCAGGAAGACAGAAATACAAGTCACTGAAGAAAGAGATAAATAGGAAATAGGAAGTGCAGGGAAGCAAAGACGAAGTGGTTGCATTGAAAATGTGAAGAAATAGAAAAAGAAATGATTGTTGGAAGGACTGACTCAGCATATAGGAAGGAAAAATTAACCTTCAGTGAAATTAAAGCAAGGCTGTTAAATGCTGAGGAGAGAGCGGATAGGTGGAAAGAGTACATTGAAGGCCTCTATGAGGGGGGAAATTTTTCTGCTGTGATGTAAGAAGAAACAGGAGTCGATTTAGAATAAATAGGGGACTAATATTAGAATCAGAATTTAAGAGAGCTTTGGAGGACTGAAGATCAAATAAGGCAGAAGGAATAGATAACATGCCATCAGAATTCCTAAAATCATTGGAGGAAGTGGCAACAAAACTACTATTCACGTTAGCGTGTAAAATGTTTGAGTCTAGAGACATACCATCTAACTTTCGGAAAAATATCATCCACACAATTCCGAAGACTGAAAGAGCTGACAAGTACAAGAATTATCACAGTCACCTTAACAGATCATGTACTCAAGTTGCTGATAAGAATAATATACAGAAGAACGGAAAAGAAATTTGGGGATATGTTAGTGATGATCAGTTTGGCTTTAGGAAAGGTAAAGACACCAGAGAGGCAACTGTGACATTGCATTTAATAAAGGAAGCAAGACTAAAGAAAAATCAAGACACGTTCAAAGGAAAAAGCGATGGACAATGTCAAATGGTGCAAGATATTCGGCATTCTGAGAAAAATAGGGGTAAGCTGCAGGGAGAGACGGGTAACATACGATATGTACAAGAGGGAATAATAAGAGTGGAGGACCAAGAATGCAGTGTTCGGATTAAAAAGCGTTTAAGACATGGATGTAATCTGTCGCCCCTACTGTTTAATCTTTACATCGAAGAAGCATTGATGGAAATCAAAGAAAGGTTCAGGGGTAGAATTAACATTCAAGGCAAAAGGATATCAATGATATGATTCGCTGATGACATTGCTTTCCTGAGTCAAACTGAAGAACAATTACACGTTGTGCTGAATGTAATGACAGTCTAATGAGCACAGAATGCGGATTGACAGTAAATCCAATAAAGACGAAAGTCATGAGAAGTAGGAGAAAATTAACATTAGGATCGTTGGTCACGAAGTAGACGAAGGAAAGGAATTCTGCTAGCTAGACAGGAAAATAACGAATTACGGACAGAGCAAGGAGCACATCAAAAGTAAACTATCACTAGCAAAAATGGCATTCCTGACCAAGAGAAGCCCACTAGTATCAAACATTGGGCTTAATTTAAGGAAGAATTTTCTGAGAATATACGTTTTGAGCACAGCGTTGTAGGGTAATAAAACATGGATTGTGGGACAACCAGAACAGAAGAGAATCGAAGCATTTGAGATCTGGTGGTAGAGACGAATGCTGAAAATTAGGTGGACTGGTTAGGTGAGGAATGAGGAGGTTCTGTGCAGAATCGGAGAGGCAAGGAATATGTGGAAAACTCCGACAAGGAGAAGGGACAGGATGATAGGACATCTGTTAAGACATCAGAGAATGACTACCATGGTACTAGAGGGAACTGATTAGGGCAAAAGCTGTAGAGGAAGCCAGAGACAGGAATATATCCACCAAATTTATTGAGGATTTAGGTTGCAAGTGGTACTCCGGGATGAATAGGTTGGCATGGAAGAGTAATTTGTGGAGGGCTGCATCAAATCGTTCAGAGGACTGATGACTCAACAAAAAATGTTGCGTAAGTGTTTTACTTGTTGATTTCATATAAATTAGGATTTAGTTGTGGAGATTTATACCACCTTCTTTGTACGTTGAACTGTGTGGCCATTGTTTAGTTTGCGCTGTGTTATGCTAGTAGTATAGGTTTGTTAATCTTCTGGGTGCGATACATTCTGTTTCACATGTTTTCTTGTTATTTAGCAGCAAACAAATAGTTGTTTCTCTAAACATTTCCACTGGATTAAGAGGCGTAAGTAATTATTACAGCTAACTTTTCCTCCACAGATTTAAAATGAGTGTTATTTTTTTGTAGACAGTATGATGTGCTATCCTCTATCAAGTTATTGCTAACAGTATGTGTTCTTTTTATGATGAATATTAAGTCATTGAATTTATGTTTCTGGTCTACAGCACCACAGTTTCCAAGTATAGTACATTACTTATCCATACAATAAGTGTCAATTTAGATATATCCTCCTGATAATGATTAATTAATTGAATTCATAATTGGCTCACTTCTCATTCCTGTTTCATTGGACAACACTCAAATTTTTAAAGTGGCCTTCTCGCAGTAGTAGTAGCAGGAATATCTACATCTACATTTATACTCCGCAAACCACCCAACGGCGTGTGGCGGAGGGCACTTTACGTGCCAATGTCATTACCTCCCTTTTCTGTTCCAGTCGCGTATGGTTCGCGGGAAGAACGACTGTCTGAAAGCCTCCGAGCGCGCTCGAATCTCTCTAATTTTACATTCGTGATCTCCTCGGGAGGTATAAGTAGGGGGAAGCATTATATTCGATACCTCATCCAGAAACGCACCTTCTCGAAACCTGGCGAGCAAGCTACACCGCGATGCAGAGCGCCTCTCTTGCAGAGTCTGCCACTTGTGTTTGCGCTATCACGCTTACCAAATAACCCTGTGACGAAACGCGCCGCTCTTCTTTGGATCTTCTCCATCTCCTCCGTCAAACCGATCTGGTACGGATCCCACACTGATGAGCAATACTCAAGTATAGGTCGAACGAGTGTTTTGTAAGCCACCTCCTTTGTTGATGGACTACAATTTCTAAGGACTCTCCCAATGAATCTCAACCTGGTACCCGCCTTACCAACAATTAATTTTATATGATCATTCCACTTCAAATCGTTCCGTACGCATACTTCCAGATAGTTTACAGAAGTAACTGCTACCACTGTTTGTTCCGCTATCATATAATCATACAATAAAGGATCCTTCTTTCTATGTACTCGCAATACATTACATTTGTCTATGTTGTCAGTTGCCACTCCCTGCACCAAGTGCCTATCCGCTGCAGATCTTCCTGCATTTCGCTACAATTTTCTAATGCTGCAACTTCTCTGTATACTACAGCATCATCCGCGAAAAGCCTTATGGAACTTCCGACACTATCTACTAGGTCATTTATATATATTGCGAAAAGCAATGGTCCCATAACACTCCCCTGTGGCACGCCAGAGGTTACTTTAACGTCTGTAGACGTGTCTCCATTGATAACAACATGCTGTGTTCTGTTTGCTAAAAACTCTTCAATCCAGCCACACAGCTGGTCTGATATTCCGTAGGCTCTTACTTTGTTTATCAGGCGACAGCGCGGAACTGTATCGAACGCCTTCAGGAAGTCAAGGAAAATAGCATCTACCTGGGAGCCTGTATCTAATATTTTCTGGGTCTCATGAACAAATAAAGCGAGTTAGGTCTCAGACGATCGCTGTTTCCGGAATCCATGTTGATTCCTATAGAGTAGATTCTGGGTTTCCAAAAACGACATGATACTCGAGCAAAAAACATGTTTTAAAATTCTACAACAGATCGAAGTCAGAGATATAGGTCTATAGTTTTGCGCATCTGCTCGACGACCCTTCTTGAAGACTGGGACTACCTGTGCTCTTTTCCAATCATTTGGAACCTTCCGTTCCTCTAGAGACTTGCGGTATACGGCTGTTAGAAGGGGGGCAAGTTCTTTCGCGTACTCTGCGTAGAATCGAATTGGTATCCCGTCAGGTCCAGTGGACTTTCCTCTATTGAGTGATTCCAGTTGCTTTTCTATTCCTTGGACACTTATTTCGATGTCAGCAATTTTTTCGTTTGTGCGAGGATTTAGAGAAGGAACTGCAGTGCCGTCATCCTCTGTGAAACAGCTTTGGAAAAAGGTGTTTAGTATTTCAGCTTTACGCGTGTCATCCTCTGTTTCAATGCCATCATCATCCCGGAGTGTCTGGATATGCTGTTTCGAGCCACTTACTGATTTAACGTAAGACCAGAACTTCCTAGGATTTTCTGTCAAGTCTGTACATAGAATTTTACTTTCGAATTCACTGAACGCTTCACGCATGGCCCTCCTTACGCTAACTTTGACATCGTTTAGCTTTTGTTTGTCTGAGAGGTTTTGGCTGCGTTTAAACTTGGAGTGAAGCTATCTTTGCTTTCGCAGTAGTTTCCTAACTTTGTTGTTGAACCACGGTGGGTTTTTCCCGTCCCTCACAGTTTTACTCGGCACGTACCAGTCTAGAACGCATTCTACGATTGCCTTGAACTTTTTCCATAAACACTCAACATTGTCAGTGTCGGAACAGAAATTTTCGTTTTGATCTGTTAGGTAGTCTGAAATCTGCCTTCTATTACACTTGCTAAACAGATAAACCTTCCTCCCTTTTTTTATATTCCTATTAACTTCCATATTCAGGGATGCTGCAACGGCGTTATGATCACTGATTCCCTGTTCTGCTCTTACAGAGTCGAAAAGTTCGGGTCTGTTTGTCATCAGTAGGTCCAAGATGTTATCTCCACGAGTCGGTTCTCTGTTTAATTGCTCGAGGTAATTTTCGGATAGTGCACTCAGTATAATGTCACTCGATGCTCTGTCCCTACCACCCGTCCTAAACATCTGAGTGTCCCAGTCTATATCTGGTAAATTGAAATCACCACTGAAGACTATAACATGCTGAGAAAATTTATGTGAAATGTATTCCAAATTTTCTCTCAGTTGTTCTGCCGCATTTCCATGTGAGAATGTGTCGTTAATATCCAAGCTTAAATTAAGTGAACATCCAAGAAATACACAAGGTCCATCGATGAGGGCGTGGGCTGCAACACTCTTCACTGGAATACGGTTCTTCTTGTCTCCTGATGTTGTAGTAAGTTCAATGTTTTCCATATTTTTGTAAACTGTTGTGCGACGACGACGTCGGTATTTCCTGTACGGCATGTTGGCGGCGTTCAATGCAGTTGCCTAATGAATCTGTATTTATATGGATTAAAGGTAAAGGTGTATGTGAATATGTAAAATTTGTATCAGATTGTACTCTATATTTCCATAATTAAAGATCTGTAGCGTCAGCCACTAACCGGACAAGGGTACATCACGAACCAAGGGCTCAAGGATGGAACAGTTTTAAAAAATTTATAAAGCATAGTGCCACACTGTCCTTAAAACTTTCAAGTCCAGGTACACTAGAAACTCCACTACCACATCTCACTATGGCAACAGTGAACCATACATTTCCATGTTAATAATGGTTATATTAATAATACTAAAATACCCTCTGTAACAGTTGTTCATTCTTACAAACTAGAAAGTTTACAGGCTTTGTACATTTTCTTTCAATAATGTTGGATGGTATAATGTTCTGAGACACTCATCTTTAAGAAAAGGAGTTGTCATAGTTCAAAAACGTGTTGTAGGAATAATTTGCAATGTTAACCCACGATCAACTTGTAGACATCTGTTTCAGGACATAGGTATTCTGACTACTGTTTAACGCCATATTTATTCCCTTGTGAAGTTTGTCTAAATAATCTCCTGCAATTCAAAAGGAACAATTATGTACATAACTGCTTCATCCACATTGAGCTTGTCTTTAACATAAAAAGGGATGCACAATGCTGCAACAAAAATTTGTAATCACTTGCACAATGATAATTGTCTGTCAGACAGTAAAGTTAAATTAGAAAAGAAAGTTCCTCCTTCTCTTCTACTGTTCCGTAGAATAATTTCTATTTATGTAGTACGTACAAGGTGGTGGGTAGGAATTACTAGTTTACATCTATATTTTTTTAAAAAATTGTAAATGGTCAGGAGGTAACCATTTTTATACATAACCATAAAATAACTTTGTACATCATTAAGAGTAATAGAACAACAATCCGTGAAAGAAAAAACTGGCCATCTAACTTACCTTTTTACCTCTTTATTTCCTCTGTTTAAAAGATCATACTTTTTTCGCTGGATTAGCAACACAAATTTTGTCACCTCTTACGAAAGATAATATCCAGTAGCCAAATGTGCCGTAACACTTTCTGCGGAATTGTATTAAATATTTAAATACAATAGTGTACGTTAATTTGCATAAAAAGTTGTTTCGATTACTTTGACGACCAAACAGCGGACTAAACTCTGTGGTTTCAATAACTGAACATAATGAAATCCGCTGGGACAAAATCTATAGGCAAATAATTACATTATACGTTTTTCAGTCTGTAGTATTCGTCTAATGATTAAAACACACGATACATTCTTTATTAATCCTCAGTATGAAAGACACGCATTGTTTGTCGTACAAAAGTTGCCCATAAGGAATTATTCTGCTTTATATAACTCTGACAGCTCTTCGACTACAATACATCACGCCAAACACATTTATCGTTATAGAAGACAGCAGCTGTGCACCTTGAATCAAGAACTCCACGTCATAACATTTGATCAACCAAGAGCTGCAGTAAGTCTAAGCATACCTGAGTATTTGTGTAACTTATTTGTTATTAACAATTCTACAACGTTATTGCAAAGTTTCATGCATTCCCTCACATCACTTCGTAAAACGAGAAATTTCATTAATTTTTTATGTGATTTGTGTCGAGCATTCTGTGTTAGCCATTGGTGTTTCACTGGAACTGGGAAATATTCCAACAAATTTCTCTAAATAAATTTTAAGTTATGCGTCGTAAGTAGGGATTCTCTCTCAAGACTTCCGAATGTGATCGTTGTTACTGGTCAGAAGAACTGCGCTGTCTATCTTTTGACATTTATAATAAGCTACCACGAGTCTGCTAGTGTAGATCTGTTCAGCTCGGTTGCAAAAGCATAGTAAGAAAATCATAAACAGGGAGTTGAACATGTTAGTCACATACTACGGTGAAATCCTGACAAAAATTTCTCTCGTTGCACGAGAATTACTTAGGAATGTATGAAAACTGATTGCAGCAAAACACTAAAGCTGGTCTATTTGCACATTGCAAATCAAAATTTCAAATGAGTTGTGGCTCAAATAAATGGACGTGGTGTGTACAGTCCGAGTAAACGCAACGCCACTGCTAGCATCTCTAAGCTAAAGGAATGGGGTGCTGTATTATTTGACAAGAGATGGGAATATTAAGATGCTGCTAACTTGCTCCTACAGCTTAACGAGCAGGTGGCTCGTTTGCGGGCCATTGATATGAAATAGACCCAGATTGAATCTGTGCTGCAGTTTAACGACCGCTGATGCGGTACAACAGCCACCTTGTATGTATTTTTCCACAATCTATTAAGGAAATAGTGGGCAGGTCTTCAAACGTCGCCGCATAAAAAAAAACATACAAACAGTTAAAATACGATTACACACAGATCAAAAGTTTGCATGATTCACAGACAGACGGCATCCATGACTTGCACCCCTTGTATTAAAGGCGACTGTGGCCATAGGACGGGTATCCGGCCACAGAGTTCAAACAAAAAATAATATTTACCAATTCATGAAAAAGAGCTGGCCCCGTAGGAAGAGATAAATGCTAGGTAAGACGATTTAATATTAAAATTTGCTGAGTATAAAGGGTCCGAAACAGAACTGAATGTATATTCTACGATGTGATCTGGAAGGTGCTCAGGAATACTTAATCGCAAGTTTAGTACAACCTTAACTGGAATGGAGCACAGCATGTCTCAAGCTGGAAGGTATAACATGTCTGACAATTCCTGGGAGACAGTTTATAGAATCAGTTGCAATGCTAGTTATAATCCAGGCCCAGCTGCCATACCATACCCATTGAACAGAAGATGTTCATTTTCTACGTTCGACTGAGTCACTGGAGAGTGCTGCCGTCTCTGGAGTTATTTTTATCTTAGGGATAGTGGTCAGCAGCCCATCTGTCCAAGGGCGTATAAAGGGACACCCACGCCTGCAGATCAGTTGTGAATCGAGACTTGGTCGGTCGGCTGTCGTAGCTCGTGGCTCGCGTGCCTCGTACGCTAAATGATTATTTTGTATTGTTTAATTTATCCATGTTAATATTTTAATTTATGCATATTATCTTAACTGTGAATAATAAGGGAATCAATAACATATCTCGTCATTCATTAGAATGTAAATGGATTTTACCGTCCTTCTCAATGGTTCACATTTTCGTATGTGGGTGCAAACACAAGAGATAATGAAATATCTTCCTAAACTTAATGAAGCGTTTTCCTAACGAGGAAAAAGCTGTGATGAGGACGAAGAGGAGGCAAGCGGTATACTGGCAACAAACCTCCAAGTAAGTAATTTATTTAGATCACAGATTCATATAGAGAATGCGGGCCCCGATCTCCGCAGTGTTAGGTTTGAAACGAACATCTAAGTCAGACGGCGAAAGTTAAGCCGAGTCTGTCAATACGCATACTGACATGGAGCCGAAAGTTGCAGTTCTTCTCATTTAGACACTACTGTTCGTAAAAAGTGAAACATTCAGAAGCACTGACCTGCAACAGGCCACGATAAGACGTGTAGAATAACGGAATCATAATAAGTGATTTAAGTTTCAGAGAGGTGGCTTGAACATAGGCTCAAGTGTGCCCTCTTTTGAGCGACCAGACAGGTCAGTGTTACACAGTGTCCAATCTATGCAGAGCTGTCCTATGAAGTGGAAACGTGTAACCAGGTACCACTATGTCTCGACGACATCAAATGGTGGCATATTGTCATGTCAGTGCATTCGAACGGGGAAAAATGATTGGTCCCCGGGAGGGGGGTCTATCGTTACATGACATTTCGGCTCGCACAGTGTGCCGTCAACGGCGACGATAATAACGTCGACGAGGCACTGCAGAAGTACGTTAACACACAGTGAACGTTGCAAGCCAACGCCTGGCGAGCCCCAAGAACAAAACATACACCACGTCGACGTTATTATCGTCGCCGTAGGCTGCACAGTGTGCCTCTGCGTAAGTCTTTGAAAGCAATAAACAGTGATCTTACTGAGCAATTCAATAAGCAGCAGCTTGTTGGTGGTCCAAATGTTTTTCGTGGACTTCGAATGTAGTTTACCTGTGATATATCAGCTGTCTTTGAAGGCAGTACATGGTTGACCTTGGGCATAGTCTGGGGGAATCATGCAGATTATGGTGGCCTTGAAGAATTCCCCGACGCAAATATTCTTGCCTGGAAGACCTGGAGTATAATCGAGACTACAAGATTACTAGCTAAGATACTTTATGGTACTTTGTTTCCAGAGAAACCATTTGTTTTGTCTGCCAGAAGAAAGAAGAAGCTCAAATCTGACCTGTTTATTTGGGTCAAAGTAGACAATAACAATTGTAAAATAAAGATTGTAGGTGATTGTATGTTGTACTATGGACAATAAACTTCACCTTGAACTCAAAAAGTGTTTCTTTATTATAAAGTTGACCTTCAACCCAAAAAAACTACACACTCATCTTGCCAAAAGCCGAGAATCGATTCTTCTTGGTGTTGCAGCTCTCAGGGGCACTCTAGGATGCACTCTGTGTCTCAGGGGCATTCTGGGATGCTCACAGTGTCTCAGGGGCACTTTCTGAGTGTTGGAAACGTGCTTTTGTATGTCTTCCTTAGCATGGGCGTTCTAGGGACTTTGCCCTGCCCACTGGGAGTTCCAGCATGCGGCGCTCTAGTTTTACATCCTGCTTCAACTGTGAAGCACGTGTGTCACCAGCGGAGGGAAGAGGGTTGTGCACAGTGGCGAGAGGGTACTGGACGAGACAATGTGACCACATCACAAGATGACCACCGTCTTGTCCACTTGGCCGTAACGGAGAGAACAGCGTCTTCCACGGTGTTGGCGCGATGTCGGAGCACTGCAACGGGTGAGGACATTTGCGACGACGTTCTGACAGCTTCTTATGGAGGTTTGTCTTGTGGCATGCGTGCCATTGCTTCGGCTTCCACTGACAGAACCCCACAACATCGCAGACTGCAATGGGCACTTGAACGCCGACACTACAGTTTTGAGAGGCAAAACGTCGCGTTTTCGGACGAGTTTCACTTCAGCTTGGCGTCCAGTGATGGGCACGTAAGTCTTCAACTCCGTCGTGGTGAATGCAGTTTGGCAGACTATATTGTTGAGCGACGTAATGGACGAACGCGTAATGTGAACGTTTGGACCACCTGTAACACGCGATCTCGCCTCCTACGTCTTGTAGGCAATTTGAACAGCTACTGCTGCATCAGTGAACGGTTCGTTCACGTCCTCCGGCAGCTCAGGTTGACCCTTCGTGGATGCGGTAACAAACTGCGTGGCAGAATATTCCCCAATAGCACATTCAGGCACTCTTTGATGCCGTGCTATGACGTCTAGCGGCTCTGATTGCAGCACATTGTGGCACTACTCCCTACTGAACTACCACAGTCACAGAGCACGTAGAGTCTGTAAATCTAATCATTTCTACATCTACATCTACATTTATACTCCGCAAACCACCCAACGGTGTGTGGCGGAGGGCACTTTACGTGCCACTGTCATTATCTCCCTTTTCTGTTCCAGTCGTGTATGGTTCGCGGGAAGAACGACTGTCTGAAAGCCTCCGTGCGCGCTCGAATCTCTCTAATTTTACATTCGTGATCTCCTCGGGAGGTATAAGTAGGGGGAAGCAATATATTCGATACCTCATCCAGAAACGCACCCTCTCGAAATCTGGCGAGCAAGCTACACCACGATGCAGAGCGCCTCTCTTGCAGAGTCTGCCACTTGAGTTTGCTAAACATCTCCGTAACGCTATCACGCTTACCAAATAACCCTGTGCCGAAACGTGACGCTCTTCTTTGGATCTTCTCTATCTCCTTCGTCAATCCGATCTGGTACGGATCCCACACTGATGGCAATACTCAAGTATAGGTCGAACGAGTGTTTTGTAAGCCACCTCCTTTGTTGATGGACTACAATTTCTAAGGACTCTCCCAATGAATCTCAACCTGGTATCCGCCTTACCAACAATTAATTTTATACGATCATTCCACTTCAAATCGTTCCGCACGCATACTCCCAGATATTTTACAGAAGTAACTGCTGCCAGTGTTTGTCCCGCTATCATATAATCATACAATAAAGGA
The DNA here is from genome assembly GCF_021461385.2 of Schistocerca piceifrons. Taxonomy (NCBI): domain Eukaryota; kingdom Metazoa; phylum Arthropoda; class Insecta; order Orthoptera; family Acrididae; genus Schistocerca; species Schistocerca piceifrons. The sequence continues at coordinate 238,027,610 of NC_060140.1, forward strand.
TTCTTCTTTCTATGTATTCGCAATACATTACATTTGTCTATGTTAAGGGTCAGTTGCCACTCCCTGCACCAAGTGCCTATCCGCTGCAAATCTACCCGCATTTCGCTACAATTTTCTAATGCTGCAACTTCTCTGTATACTACAGAATCATCCACGAAAAGCCTTATGGAACTTCCGAGACTATCTACTAGGTCATTTATATATATTGTGAGAAGCAATGGTCCCATAACACCCCAGTGGCACGCCAGAGGTTACTTTAACGTCCGTAGACGTCTCTCCATTGAGAAGAACATCCTGTGTTCTGTTTGCTAAAAACTCTTCAATCCAGCCATGTGTAATGTCATGTCCATAATCGGTGAAGTAAGTGCTACTGTGATTACATCTCTCTGTCTTGGTGTTTCACTTTTCCCGGACAGTACGTCCATATTGATTTCATGTTTGGTGTTCCATATTGTGCCGCTTTGTACAACTCTGCGTATCGACCAGGGTTTTGCTATCAATCAGTGTCTATCGCCTTTTTTCCTTAGGGATGGAGCCGCAAGGCGACGTGGCAAATGGGAAAGGAGCCACTGAGTGATGACAGCAGAAAGCGCGTTTGGCACGTTGTGGCGAGTCCCGGTGAACCGGGGCACTGTGTTGACTTTTCTGAGTGAAATTCTGATGTTGTGCTCCCATAAGCTGTCGAGCATCACCGTATGGTCTGATGTTACAGAGCCGAAACTGTATGAAATCATACGCTACGTGGATTTTAGAACAGTAATACGAAGATGAATTGCCACTAGCATGGGTACTTTTGGTTGTGGCCGGCGGTTGATACGAGATGCATTGTTGGGCATCCTGTTGTCACTTAATTTTTAGAACACTGTCCGATGTGGTTGTGCAATGCAGTTTCACGGCTTCTGAAGGTCTGCTAACGGCAGTGCAAGTGCGTTGCTGTAGTTGAGCGCTATACTGAGTTCTTGTGTGTAAATCTTCCATCGTCCTGTTCGAACTGGGAGCTGGGAGGACGAACATCTCCGTAGCATGAGTGGCGGACTGTGGCTTCTTGAGCAATTAGGTGCATGACATGTTTGGGAACGGTCTAACTCAGAGGCAAGTTTATGGATTTCTACTGGACACGCAGTCTCATCTATGGTAGATACGTTGAGTAAATCACAATCTGTTAAGAGGGTTGATTGAAATTTAATGCCTCCACCTTCGTAACTCTTCAACAGTTGGCAGCATTGGTATGCGGCAGGTACTGGCTTGTTCCGTAGTCTCTTCTCTACGGCTCCAGTTGTCGGGAAGCCTTAGCATTGAACGGTTGTGTTGTTACAGTATAAAGTATGGAAACCTGCGCAGACGATCGGTCACTGCGATTTAAGCAACGTGCAGTCATCGAATTCTTGACAGAAAAAGTGTCAGCTCAAAGGAGATTCGCCAGAGAATGAAAGCATTTTATGGTGACTGTGTTCATGTGAGTACTGTGCGTCACTGGGCGAGTAAGGTTAAAGATGTTGAGGTGGGAACATCTGACCTGCGTGACAAACAAAGAGTTCCACGTCCTGTGACAGCAACCACTGAGTTTCACAAGCAAAATGTTGACAAATTGATTCAGGACGATCGTCGTATCACTCAGTGAGAAACTGCAAGCACAATCGGCATTTCAGAAGAACGTGTGGATCACGTTATTGCTTTCCTTTGTTATTGGAAGATCTGTGCGTGATGGATACCCCGGATACTGACTCCTGAAATTAAAGCGCCCGTACTTGAAATTTGGCAGGTTGCATAGGGGCTTAATTAATTACAATGCAAATAATTTTAATTTTAGTCGCTGTCTGTCCGGTTACTCAGTCTCGTAACCGGTTGGCCCTGAGTAGTATTAGTACGCAATCTGACTGCATAGAATAACAACAAAGAATGAAAGGAAGCTTCCGTTAACACAATTAATGAATTAATTCCCCAGCAACTATAAAAGCTACGAAACAACAAAGCACAAGTGTAACTGTTCTGTGTGTGGAAGTGTGATTCAACGTACACATCTGGCACGGTTCTTCCTCAATAAGACAAGATATTTTAAATACCATTTACACAGAATTAATTAAATAAAACTGAAATACTATAATTGCACATAGAAACCCGAATTACAGTCTAATATATGAACACAAGCCAGATGCTTTGTTGACTGAACCTGTGACCAAGAGGCATTGTTAGTTAGAAAATTTAAAAAAAAAATAAAAAAAATGTTTTTTACCTTCATATATATTGACTAAAAATACACTCTGATCATTACAACATCTCCATTCGAACAACATCTGCTGTCTAGCCCATCAAAACAACTGCACACGACATGGCCTCAAATAGTACAGCTATCAACATCCTCTCAGCAAAGCACTAACCACCACAACTTCTGAACAAGTGCTGCCAGTGGAGGCGGCGGAATAAAACTCTTTGGCGCGATCTCTGGCGCTGTGACTCAGTGTAGCCACTTTTCAAGGTACTCCTCTCGCATTACGACAGTGAAGACGCACAGTACTCACATCAACACAATCACCATAAACTGCTTTCATTCTCTGATGAATCTCCTTTGGGGTGACACCTTCTGCTGTCAAGAATTCAATGACTGCACGTTACTTAAATCGCACTGATCGACCGTCTGCGCAGGGTTACATACTTTCCACCGTAACAACACAACCTTTCAATGCTAAGACTTCCCGCCAACTGGAGCCGTAGAGAAGAGGCTACGGAACAAGCCAGTACTTGCCACATACCAATGCTGCCAACTGTTGAAGAGTTACGAAGGTGGAAGCATTACTTTTCAGTCAAACCTCGTATACTGAAGTCTTATGTATGTAGTTGTAAACATTGTTTTACTAATATGAGGTGTGAGGTATTATTGGTCTTTTAAGACAGAGCCACCTCTGGTAGTTCATTAATTTTAAGTTGGTGGGAGGGAGGGGGGCGGGAGCCAGCATCGGAATTTACGGTAAGGAGAATTTTACATGATATTGGTCTAAAGTACTGGATCAACTGTTCTCAGAAATGCTGCTGTTTACCCTGGAGGGACAGATTATCCTAGAAGTAAGCTTTTCACAATATTTTCATGTCATGCTTTCAATTTGTGGTTTCAATGAATTAAATGAATTGCACTCTATAAACTTTCTTCCTGGATAGTTCAAAAGTACCTTTAATTCTGACGGTAGCATCTGATAATATTTGCACGTTGTGATTTCACTTTGTTCTTTCAAGTAATTAAATGGACGTCATTTTGAACCTCGATCCTGGTTAATTCAAAAGTACCTTGAATTTCTACTGCACAGTATTATATACAGCAGTTACCAGATTCTTTTACTTTACACATTTGAAACTAGGCGTCATATTCCATAGTTAGATTTGGAATAAGTCCACATCCAAAACGCTACAACCTAACTCATATACTAGTGCCGTAGCCGAGGGTACTGTTACCAATAAGTGACGTGAGGCTGTAACGTTTCTGATGTCGTTTATTCTTAATACAATTATGGAATATGATCTCTGGATTTATATGTTGTAACAGAACCTATTAAAGGCTTTACTTTACCGAAGTATGCGATACCCTCCAAATTCAAACAGTTTAACGAGTATTTATGATTATAGAAAAGTTATTGTGTATGTTAACAATGATTGCATAACATGTCTCCATAAACAGTCAACCCATTAAATGATACTGAATAACTGACCCACACAAAAGTTAATATCACTTGATCACTGATACAGCAAATGTCATCATGTAAAAACACTAAGTTCATCTTAAATAATTAATATTAAGTACAAAAAATAGTGGCCAACTTACGTATTTTGGATCTCCTTAAATAAAAATCACCCAGTGAAACCTATTTGTTCGCTAGGAGCGTTTCCACTCAGTATTCATGTAAACTCTCCTATTTTAGACGAAAACCAATGTAATTCTTAATAATGCATGTTACTTACTTATTTATGCAAATTAGAGAAGTCAATTGACAAACTTCTAAAAAACGGCCTTTTTGTACCAAAGAATTATTCTGTCAAGTCAACAATCTGTCTGTCATTTTAATAACATGTTAAATTATGTCACTTGATGTAAATTAATAACTTTTCTGCATAAATTACGATAACAGATGTACATGTGACTTATAAACTATACCTCTTTTTAGTAGTTATTTGACAAGGTTATAAATGCAAGCAGCAAGAAGGGTTGAGGGGGCAGTCGGAATGTCACTTTGGTAAAGTGTGTTTGTGTCTTATTGTTCGAAGTGGATAAACAATGCAAAGAACATGTAAAAGAAGTACTACTTTGTGTTGTGTCATTGTCTTTGGTGGACAGTGGAATTAAGATGGCTATCAGAGTAATAAATATTTGAAGTTTAAATATTTGTTGGTTTCGCTCGTTATTTATCATCAAAAACACATCAAAAACACAGGACCTCATCTTTTTACCCCTAGACAACCGGATTTAGAGCCAGCATCAGCATCGAGACACAACAGCTATCCAGCAAGCAGCAGCGATTACCACAATGCATTTTAATGGCGTCAACCTAACATCAAGTCCTAACAAGCTCCGTAAATGGGAGTGAAATAGTGCGATTATAGCAATATCTACGACTAGGCGACCATTACAATGTGTACAGTAAAAAACCTGATAATTGCAGTATATAAGATGTAATATCAAACATGTGCTTGAAAATTACTTATGTTCAAAATTAGCTAATCGCGCTATTGAAGTAAAGCACTTTTACGCTACAGCCTACTACGGACCGCCTTTGCTTTTATGTTTTATTAATATTACACACTTGGTAGTACAATTAATCTAATTTCTCCGAAATGCTCAAAGTTAATAGGGAGGTTATCATTTTTACATTTTGCCAGGTGAGAGGGAAACAGACAGTTTGCAACACTATAACATTTCTTTCTTTTCACAAACGACAGAATCGCAGTCTTTCAGTAAATTCATGGTTTTGCTGGACCTTAGGTCATTTAGTTTGCCACTTCCACAGGAGCAAACAATTAAACATCAGTTTGGTAGGAAGCATTTGGTTTTCTGGCACAACCTCAACGTCTCGTGCGACATTTTTATTATGCTTTTATAAGAAGTGACATTCACTTCTATCCATCATATACGGTCCTTACAAAATATAAGCGTTTATGTTTTATTACTTTTGTTTAGTCCAGAATAGATACAGAAACAAAAGAAATAAAGCGCAGTATATTAGAAAAGTCGGTTAAAGAGAAAGCTCTTGTAGTGAGTTAGATATTAAATTTCTCTTTTCTCAAAACCTTCTCCATTCATCAAGTTTTATTTCAAGGACCAACTTTCAAAAAAAGTAATCACCATTTTTTTTGTATTCTTAAAACAACTGTAACTGAGGAAAGAAATGTAGGGTGACCATAAATGTTTACCCTGATTTCAAGATTAAATGTTAATTATATTTATGATCACAACGTTAGTTGTTACAGGCCTACTAGGAAACCCGTAAATTTTCTGTATACCTGTGTGTCATTCAACAATTTCGCCACAAGGAACGTTGTGTGAGTTATATCATAAAAATGGCTTCTCCCTCCCCCAGGGGAAATCTCAATGTGTTGGGTGGCTGGCAGAAAGCAAATCACCGATTACTGTGCAGCGAAAGTTAGTGTCCCATTATCGAAAGAAGACGCCTGATGTCAAGTTACCCAGAACATGGATGGGACCTTTTTTAGCAACGGGGTCGGTTCACGGCCAAGCACCTGCGGACCATCTGTTTCGGATGAGACTGTGCAGGTAGTTCAAACCACCTTCACGAGGTTGCCACGAAAATCGATTATACAAACGTCATGGGAGTTTCAAGTACCAAAGAGTACAGTGCATAATGTGCTTCGCAAACGTGTTAAATTGCATGCTTACAAGGTCCAAATTGTTCAAACATTACAACCAGTTGATCACCGAAAACGTGAACAGTTTGCAGTGGATATGCTGAATCGTTTGGGTGATCACAATGATTTCTTAGATCGTGCGTGTTTTTTCCGATAAGGATACAATTCATGTTTGTGGCTCAGTTAACTGCTATAATGTCTGGATCCGGGGACTAGAAAATCCTCATGTCATACAAGAACACATTCGGGACAGTCCAAAGATTAAAGTGTGGTGTGGTGTTGGTTGCTCATTTTACTTCCTTGAAAGCAATGTAAGTGTATATGTTTACCTAGGCATGTTGCTGAATTATATCATGCTCCAGCTACAGGATAAGCAAAGCTCTGCCATATTTCAGGAAGACTGAACTCCCCCTCATCGGCCTGTAGAAATCCACGGTTTTCTTAATGAAACGTTCCTCAGCAGGTGGACTGGCATAGACGGCTCTATTCCGTGACTTTCGAAATCATCTGACATTATCCTCTTCGATTTCTTTCTTTGCGAGTATGTGAAGGTACTGTGTACAACAGTAGTTCCTGATGTTACGACATTGCAGCAACGCATCAGAGATACAATTAGCGCAGTCACACCAGACATGTTGCATGTGTGGCATGCGATTGAGCGCCAGCTTGATATTTTGGGTGTTTCGAGAGGTACAGATGTTGTGACGTAAATGAAATGCATTAAATGTTCATGTAAGGTTCAAAATTTAATGAGTAGAGCTGTATGTGGTATAACGCAAGTTTCATTTACTATATCAATAAAGAGTTAAAGAATTTTGTTAGCAAGGTAAACATTTATGTACATCCTCTATTAGCTGCTTGCATATATCTTTCGCTGGAACCAAACGCTGTACAGTACTGCATCATTTTAATAAAGAAACCCTTACTGAAAATACTAAAATGAAGATAAACTGAACAGTACTTCACAGGTCTGCTGAATATGGATGTCTCCAATAATCAGCTGATCGAGATGTTGGTTCCACTATAAGGATGTCATGTACGGTATGTATCATCCATGGTGTAGGGCAGTTTCACTCGTACCAGCATATTGTATGACATTAAATATAATAAAGTACATGAACAGCAGAAAATCGCATGCCCTTTACTGACGAGAGCATTAAGCCTACATAAGACATCCATTTATGAGAGCGTTTTCTTGCTACAGAGACTGTCCTGTCGGGTAGTGCTTCACAGAAAAACAGGCAGCAGAGTTAAACCCGGCTTGACGCTCCCCACGCTGTCCATGGAGCCGACGACGGTCAGCGTCTAGTAGCCTGGTGACGTCATTGAGGCGACACCGGCTCTGTCAGCGAATGGTTGAGGAAGTCGCCGTATTTGGACACGTCGGTGTACACGCTAGGGTAGCCTGGCAGACCGCAGTAGTAGCCAAAGCTGACGACTCCGGCAAGTGAACCGTTACACACGAGTAGCCCACCACCATCTCCCTGTACACAGAATGAAGTCGTCATTCTAAACCAAATATACAGTCCTTGAGAAAAAGTACCGAATCATCCATTATCTCCAATATCTATTATATACATCACTATGAGACACTAATTAACCTGAAAGGCGCTCCATCACATTAATGGTTATAATAATATTTTAGATGGTTTTAAATAAAGCAACATCTAAAGTAATTTAAGGAGCTGATCTGCAGTCGTAGAAAGGTATCCCATAACCACAAATTCACATAATAACTGAACATACAGTTTCCATTCTTTTCCATCAATGCAGTACTAACACAGTTTAATTATTTCTCGTAGAATATTCTCGGGTACGAGTATTACTATAGTTAAATTGTTACCTTTTCATAAAGTTCAACAAGAACGACACACAAAGAAGGAATTATCCATACGTACAGACAAACAAATTATTACAGTTTCAGAAAAATTGGATCATTTATTCAAGAGAGGGAGCTTTACAAATTCAACAAGTCAGTATCCCATTGGTGCACCTCTGGCACTTCGGCTTGGCATTGGTCGATAGGGTTGATTGATGTCCTCCTGAGGAATATTACGCCAAATTCTGCCCAATTGGAGCGTTAGATCGTGCAAATCCGTAGATGGTTGAAGGATCCTGTCCATAATGCTACAAACGTTCTCAATCACAGAGAGATCCAGTGCCCTGCCTGGCCAAGGTAGGATTTGCCAAACACGAAGACAAGCAGTGCAATCTACCTCCGTGTGTGGGCGAGCATCATCTCGCTGAAATGTAAGTCCAGGATGGTTTGCAATGAAAGCAACAGAATGAGGCATAAAATATCGTCAACGTATCGATATGCTGTAAGGTTGCCGTGGATAGCAACCAAATAATCCTGCTATGAAAAGAAATTGAACCTCAGACCCAAACTCCATTTTGCCAGGCCCCATGAAGGGGTGGCAGACACGTCTCCAGGCACGTCTTCGGCCTGGAATCTCACTGACTAAATTATTTACAGTGCTGAGTCCCGCTTCGAACTGAGATCTGATGACCAGATGACCAGCAAAAACATGTCTGGAGACGCCCCGAACAGCGATGGGATACTAGCTTGACTGTTGTCCACCACACGTCTCATCAGTCAGGAGTAATGGTCTGGGGTGCCATTTCATTTCCTAGCACCACCTCTTTGGTTGTCATCCGTGACACCCTTACAGCACAGCAGAACGTCAGCGATATTCTACGCCCCATCATGTTGCACTTCACGGCAAGCCACCCTGAGCTTACATTTCGGCTAGATAATCCCAGCCCCCTCTCCCCTCGCACACTGCGAAAGTTTCTACTTCTTGTCTTTGGGCATGCCAAACCATACCTTGGCCAGCATCGTCGCCGGATTTCCCCCCAATCGAGAAAGTTTGCAAAAAAAAAAAAAAATAAAAAAAAAAAAAATGGGTGAAATCTTATGGGACTTAACTGCTAAGGTCATCAGTCCCTAAGCTTACACTCTACTTAACCTAAATCATCCTGAGGACAAACACACACACCCAAGCCCGAGGGAGGACTCGAACCTCCGCCGGGACCAGCTGCACAGTCGATGACTGCAGCGCCCAAGACCGCTCGGCTAATCCCGCGCGGCGTAAGATTGCAGCTTTATAGGCAGGGCTCTCCAATCATCTCGGAATTCTGACGATATAATTCTCCAATTGGACAGAATTTGGCATGATATCCCTGAAGAGGACATGCAACAACTCTACCAATCAATGCCAAGCCGAATAACTGCTTGCATTAGGGCCAGAGATGGACCAACACTTTATTGCGTTGGTCAATTTGTAAAGCTCTTTCCCATCACTAAATCATCCACTGATTTTCTGAAATTGTAATCATTTGTTTATCTGAATATCTACCGATTTCCGCCCCATTCGGATAATTCTTTGATGTGCGCCGTGTTTTATGGCTTAGAGTGTATACACTACCGGAAACAAATTAGCACACCTTGAAACATAGTGTCTATTTTGATCCCATGGTGGCATATGCCACATTGAGGATGGTAGATGTTCTGATAATAGTTTTAGCGTCGTCCGCCTGCACATAGCGCAGCGACAGAGCTACCAGAGTGCGATCTGTGTTTACCCTTTAATAGGGAATTTTCACATCCAGAAGGTTCATATGCGTGCAGTAAGCAGGCAATCACGTCACGGGGACGCACTCCTGCTCTCTACAGCCAACTGAACGAGTGAACGAGTTTTAAAGGTGTCAAATTGTTGCCTTTCGTGTGACAGGATAGTCCTTTGGGAAAATCTCCGCACAAGGTGGATGTGCTGCGTCAATCGTGCAATGATACTGCTATCAGGGATCGCCTGTACGTCCCCTCAACGGTAGATGATGTTCTGGACGTCCACGCAGCATAGACGCCCGCCAGGATTGTCGCGTTCTAAAGGCAGCAGTGGCCCATTGTACAGCTACCGCAGGTCAGGTAGCAGGGTTTGTGAGTGTAGACGTAACAACACGAACTGTTGCGAAGCGGTTATTAGCAGTGGCAAGCACACCTCTATCCTATCTTCCATTAATGCAACAGCCTAGACGAGCGTGGCTCGACCGGTGCCGTCAGAGCATCACTTGACAGATGGAATGGCACGCAGTGGTTTTCAGCTATGAAAGCAGATTCTGTCTGCACGCAAGTTCAAAATGGTTCAAATGGCTCTGAGCACTATGGGACTTAACATCTATGGTCATCAGTCCCCTAGAACTTAGAACTACTTAAACCTAACTAACCTAAGGACATCACACAACACCCAGCCATCACGAGGCAGAGAAAATCCCTGACCCCGCCGGGAATCGAACCCGGGAACCCGGGCGTGGGAAGCGAGAACGCTACCGCACGACCACGAGCTGCGGGCTGCACGCAAGTGATTGTCGTTTGCACGTAGGACGTGGACCTGGTGAGCGCTGTCTCGTAGAGTGCACTTGTCCAAAGCACACTCGCCCCATCCCATACCCTAAGGTCTGGGGCGCGATGCGTTGCAACACATGATCACCTTTGATGTTTCTGAAGGGGAAGCTAACCAGCGCTAGGTACATGCAGACTGTTGTTAGATCTGTTCTTTTGCCATTCTTGCTCGCCCACACACTGCCTGTGCAACTCAACGTGTCCTGCAAGACGTGCAGGAACTTCCCTGGTCAACACTATCTCTGGACTTGTTTCCAATCGAGCATGTGTGGGATATGATGGCGCAAGACGTGACGCGTGCGACTCGTCAACCAACAGGTCTCACAGAACTGCGTGAACAGGTCGAGCAGGCGTTGACTAACGTATTCCAGGAGATAATTCACCATCTATACGATCAACTGGATGCTAGAGTCAGCACCTGCATTGCTACCCGTGGTACCTCAAAACCGCGTGTGCTACTGATCTGAAAATTTAATCATTTCATGTACTCCATGTGTACTGTTGCAACAATAAATCTTGAGTGATCTGGAACGTCTAAAGAGGATACCAGATTTTTTCCAGCAGTGTATTACGGAACTGCGAAACTAATTACCACCACAACTTAAATGGACTAAATTTGTAAAATGTTTTTCAGATAATGTAACTCACTAATTGTGTATGAATGCATGGTTTCGCGGTGATATGAATTAATAAAATTTTCTCGGGCTTCCAACCACATCAGGTGGTTAAAATCCCAAAAGCTTTCGACCGAGCTCTCCTCAGTCATTTTCAAGTAGTAGGTCTGACGCGGCTGGAAGCCCGATAAAATTTTATTAACTCCCTAAGTGTCTTTGTTGAGTCAGTTACGGTGTCTATAACAGTGACGCTCAAGCAGATTTTAGGAATTGGGTCAGAAAACTGATATAGGTAGCATGATTTGGGTAAATGATTGTATGCATCCCTAAATTAAACTATATTGATGAAGCACCACGCAAAAAATGCTAGCGGGTGTCACAACATAAAAGGAAAAAGGAAATTACTTTGAGACGATGTTTTGAAACGCTGAGTCGGCGTCTGCAAGTATTCAGTGCTTTTAGCCTCAGTGTTTGATGGTTCAGACATGGCTCTTCTAGTAATTGACAAATACTATGTAGTACTGTTTAATCAAGCCACTTTCTTAGTAGCAGAGGCAACGGCCAATCGAGACAATAATTCCACGTATCTGTGGAAGTTTCCGTCTTGTATTCAAATGAAATGAAATGATCGTGTGGCATTGCTGATTGGGAGGACCCAACCGGGGAAGTTCGGCCGCCGAGTGCGAGTCTTATTTCAGTCGACGCCACATTGGGCAACTCGCGAGCCGGTGATGAGGATGAAATGATGATGAGGACAACACAACACCCAGTCCACGGGCGGAGATAATCTTCATTCCAGCAGGGAATCGAACCCGCGCCCGCTGCATAGGAGGTAAGCACATTACAATCCAGCTAAGCAGGCGGACGTCACGTATTCAAACCGGTATGCATTTACTACAATGGGTGAATTCAAACCACTGCTTGGTCGACAATTGGCACGCCGTCGACGCTTCGTACACCTTCCCCATTGGCGCGCTTTTACCTCCTTAACACAGAGGGGCTCCGCTCCAGTTTTTCTTGTCACATCGCTACAATTATATTGATCCTATACATGCACCAGTAACCATATACACTGATGGGAAAAACTTCGCAACACCAAAATATAGTTACTGTAAAGTAATGAATTTTCGTGAATACATTTGTCTAGGTAACATACTGAAGTGATTGACGTTACAGGATCACAGATTAATGTAAGCGCAAGATAAGCAATTGTAAATATGAAATGCTGGTACATTAATAACCGGTGTAACCGCCAGAATGTTGAATGCCAGTACGCAAAGGTACATTCATTGTGTTGTACAGGTACTGGATGTCACTTTGTGTGGTGGAGTTCCATGCCTTTTGCACTGGGTCAAGATAGGGACAGTTAATGCTGATTGTGGATGACGCTGGAGTTGTCGCCCTTGATGCTCTTTATGTGCTGGTTTGGAGACAGATCTGGTGATCGAGTAGGCAAAGGCAACATGTCGACACCCTGAACTATATGTTGGGTTACGACAGCTGTATGTGTGCGAGTGTTATCCTGTAGGAAAACACCCCCTGAATGCTTTTCGTGAATCGCAGCACAACAGATCGAATCATCAGATTGATGCACAAATTTGTGGTCATGGTGCGTGGGATAACAACGAGAGTCTCCTGCTGTCATACAAAACCCCACGCCATACCATAAGCGCAGGTATAGGTCCAGTGTGTCTAGCATGTAGATAAGTTGCATTCTGTCCTCCAACTGGCCTGACACACTGCCATCACTGGCGCCGGGACAGAACCAGCTTTCATCAGAAAACGCAACAGACTTCCACCCAACCCTCTAATGAGCTCTCGCTTGACATCACTAAAGCAGCAAATGGCGGTGGTTGGGGTCAGTGCAACACAAGCTATACGGCATCTGGCTCGGAGCTGTCCTTCAAGTAACCGATTTATAAGCGTTCGTTGGATCACTGTGGTGCCGGCTGCTGCTCAGATTGGTCCAGCGGATGCAGTACGCTGTGCCAGAGGCATAGGCCGAATACGGTGGTCTTCTCTCTCAGTAGTGTCACGTGATGTCCGGAGCCCGTCTTCTAGCGACAATACATTCCTTTGACCACCGCTACGAGCTGTCGTATACAGTGGCTACTGCCGGCCGGTGTGGCCGTGCGGTTCTAGGCGCTTCAGTCTGGAACCGCGTGACCGCTACGGTCGCAGGTTCGATTCCTGCCTCGGGCATGGATGTGTGTCATGTCCTTAGGTTAGTTAGGGTTAAGTAGTTCTAAGTTCTAGGGGACTGATGACATAAGAAATTAAGTCCCATAGTGCTCAGAGCCATTTGAATCGAACAGTGGCTACATTCGTTCCCAGAACTGCAGAAAGAACATTCAACTTCTCCTAGCCCTATTATAAGATCTCGTTAAATGTCAGTGAGGTGCTGACAATGGCGTCTTTGTCGCCCTAAAAGCATTCTTGACTAACATAAACTTACCACGTCCAATCTCAAGGCCAACAAACGCTCACGACCATTACAGTGTGTATTTAAAGCAATCCTGATTTGCATCCTCACAGTGGCGCCACTAGCTCCTCTCTTACACGATTGGCACGAAATGTGAATAGACATTATCTTTCAGATGTAGAAACACACCTTTCAACTTCCGTTTATGTCTCACAACTCCTTGGTTTTGCAATTTTTTTACCGTCGCTATAGTATTTTCACAAATTATAGGTAATAGCGAATAGTGCAGTAGTAGCGGTAAGGACAGTTAGTTTTCTCAGTGGTTGCAGTCCGTAATTAACAACAGTAGCCACTGTGGCAAGGTTAAACAGTAATATGTTAGCTCTAGTAGTACATGTAGTTTCATTACATGCCGATGTATAGAAAACAGTACTAAGTTTTGATAGTAGTAATTTGAAAGAGAAAGTTCAAATTATAGGTAACAGGAAGAGCTGAAGAAACAAACTGTTAAATAATAAATGATCTATGGCTATGTCTGCGGAAAGTGTACTGAAGAAGGAATACATTGTGTCATCATCTACTTGAAGATTCTATGACAGAAGTGGGACACAATTCGTGAGTACTATGAGGACTTAACACGGTGAAGTGAAGGGACTATTATCTATATAAGGACAGTAGGCTCACCTGGCAGGAGTCTTCGTTCCCCATCCCTCCAGCACACAGCATTCCTTCCAGTACGAGCAGCCTCGTGCGGCAAACCGCTGTGTCTGTCACGTTCACCGTCACGTACTTCAGCTGCTCTGTAGTGGGCCCATTCTGCAGAAATAACACATCAAGCTTATAGCTGCACACTGTAGAACACCACAAAGACAAAACATTAAGACTGTGCAGTTCATCGACCTTTTCCAAGCGTAAGTCGTGCAAGAAGTGATCCACAGACCGATACGATGTTTGAAGCTTCCTGGAAGATTAAAACTGTGTTCCAGACCAGGACTCGAACCCGAAACTTTTCTCCTCTACCGATCGAGCTATATAGGCGTCATTTATGACCGCCTCTCACAGCTTTACTTTCAGGACTGGTAGTCGCGCAAGGTATCGTGCCTATGGCTGGCGCTATTGCAAACGACAGCGGCTGTGTCAAAGATATTGCGTCGGCCGTTATGGCATAGTTGTTCTAGATGCTTCAGTCTGGAACCGCGTGACCGCTACGGTCGCAGGTTCAAATCCTGCCTCCGGCATGATCTACATCTACATCTACATGATTACTCTGAAATTCACATTTAAGTGCTTGGCAGAGGGTTCATCGAACCACAATCATACTATCTCTCTACCATTCCACTCCCGAAGAGCGCGCGGGAAAAACGAACACCTAAACCTTTCTGTTAGAGCTCTGATTTCTCTTATTTTATTTTGATGATCATTCCTACCAATATTTTCGCATTCGGAAAAGAAAGTTGGTGACTGAAATTTCGTAAATAGATCTCGCCGCGACGGGAAACGTCTTTGCTTTAATGACTTCCATCCCAACTCGCGTATCATATCTGCTACACTCTCTCCCCTATTACGTGATAATACAAAACGAGCTGCCCTTTTTTGCACCCTTTCGATGTCCTCCGTCAATCCCACCTGGTAAGGATCCCACACCGCGCAGCAATATTCTAACAGAGGACGAACGAGTGTAATGTAAGCTGATTCTTTAGTGGACTTGTTGCATCTTCTAAGTGTCCTGCCAATGAAACGCAACCTTTGGCTCGCCTTCCCCACAATATTATCTATGTGGTCTTTCCAACTGAAGTTGTTCGTAATTTTAACACCCAGGTACTTAGTTGAATCGACAGCCTTGAGAATTGTACTATTTATCGAGTAATCGAATTCCAACGGATTTCTTTTGGAACTCATGTGGATCACCTCACACATTTCGTCATTTAGTGTCAACTGCCATCTGCCACACCATACAGCAATCTTTTCTAAATCACTTTGCAGCTGATACTGGTCTTCGGATGATCTTACTAGACGGTAAATTACAGCATCATCTGCGAACAACCTAAGAGAACTGCTCAGATTGTCACCCAGGTCATTTATATAGATCCGGAACAGCAGAGGTCCCAGGGCGCTTCCCTGGGGAACACCTGATATCACTTCAGTTTTACTCGATGATTTGCCGTCTATTACTACGAACTGCGACCTTCCTGACAGCAAGTCCTTAGGTTAGTTAGGTTGAAGTAGTTCTAAGTTCTAGGGGGACTGATAACCTCAGATGTTAAGTCTCATGGTGCTCAGAGCCATTTGGACCATTTGAAAGATATTGCGAGGTCACGTGACCTCTCTGATATGTTATCTGAAGAATGTGAAGTAACGGACAGGTAGCGAACGCAGGTAGACGTTCCGACTGGAGAGACAGTAGTGGCTTTACGAGTCGCTAAGGCGGAAACGCTGCCGAGAGCAGGATGTTAGCTGATGGGGGAATGCACATGGTTTCTGCGCCGTCGAACAGTACCACGTTTCGCTGCATTGCGGTAACCAGGCTATTGGTTAACGTTTTCTCGTGTTGCAGTGCTTTTCGAGTGCTTCCTGGACTGGAGAAAATCATTCCAGATACATATTGCGGCGTACGGCTGAGCCTCCCTGTGCTTGTGTGTTCACAAGGAAGTAACAGTCATATTCAACAAGCAGTGAGTCCATGCCGCGTGGAGATGCTGCATTATATATATACACTCCTGGAAATTGAAATAAGAACACCGTGAATTCATTGTCTCAGGAAGGGGATACTTTATTGACACATTCCTGGGGTCAGATACATCACATGATCACACTGACAGAACCACAGGCACATAGACACAGGCAACAGAGCATGTACAATGTCGGCACTAGTACAGTGTATATCCACCTTTCGCAGCAATGCAGGCTGCTATTCTCCCATGGAGACGATCGTAGAGATGCTGGATGCAGTCCTGTGGAATGGCTTGCCATGCCATTTCCACCTGGCGCCTCAGTTGCACCAGCGTTCGTGCTGGACGTGCAGACCGTGTGAGACGACGCTTCATCCAGTCCCAAACATGCTCAATGGGGGACAGATCCGAAGATCTTGCTGGCCAGGGTAGTTGACTTACACCTTCTAGAGCACGTTGGGTGGCACGGGATACATGCGGACGTGCATTGTCCTGTTGGAACAGCAAGTTCCCTTGCCGGTCTAGGAATGGTAGAACGATGGGTTCGATGACGGTTTGGATGTACCGTGCACTATTCAGTGTCCCCCGACGATCACCAGTGGTGTACGGCCAGTGTAGGAGATCGCTCCCCACACCATGATGCCGGGTGTTGGCCCTGTGTGCCTCAGTCGTATGCAGTCCTGATTGTGGCGCTCACCTGCACGGCGCCAAACACGCATACGACCATCATTGGCACCAAGGCAGAAGCGACTCTCATCGCTGAAGACGACACGTCTCCATTCGTCCCTCCATTCACGCCTGTCGCGACACCACTGGAGGCGGGCTGCACGATGTTGGGGCGTGAGCGGAAGACGGCCTAACGGTGTGCGGGACCGTGGCCCAGCTTCATGGAGACGGTTGCGAATGGTCCTCGCCGATACCCCAGGAGCAACAGTGTCCCTAATTTGCTGGGAAGTGGCGGTGCGGTCCCCTACGGCACTGCGTAGGATCCTACGGTCTTGGCGTTCATCCGTGCGTCGCTGCGGTCCGGTCCCAGGTCGACGGGCACGTGCACCTTCCGCCGACCACTGGCGACAACATCGATGTACTGTGGAGACCTCACGCCCCACGTGTTGAGCAATTCGGCGGTACGTCCACCCGGCCTCCCGCATGCCCACTATACGCCCTCGCTCAAAGTCCGTCAATTGCACATACGGTTCACGTCCACGCTGTCGCGGCATGCTACCAGTGTTAAAGACTGCGATGGAGCTCCGTATGCCACGGCAAACTGGCTGACACTGACGGCGGCGGTGCACAAATGCTGCGCAGCTAGCGCCATTCGACGGCCAACACCGCGGTTCCTGGTGTGTCCGCTGTGCCGTGCGTGTGATCATTGCTTGTACAGCCCTCTCGCAGTGTCCGGAGCAAGTATGGTGGGTCTGACACACCGATGTCAATGTGTTCTTTTTTCCATTTCCAGGAGTGTATATATATATATATATATATATATATATATATATATATATATATATCTGTGTGTGTGTGTGTGTGTGTGTGTGTGTGTACATTTGAATTACAAAAAACAAATAAGAAAAAAAAGTTGCATGGCACGAGACTCGATCCGGCGACCTTCGGATTACGAACCCGAGCGCGTACCGCTGCGCCACGACGCTGTAGGAAATCATTAATCGTAGAGAGCATTTCACAGCAACGGTTTCTTTTAACTCGATTTTCTCGACAACGCTGAGAAGTGCATCTTGGTGCTTTGCCACATTACACCTCTGGCCATAAGTTTCTATTATGCGCAGTATGAATCGAATCTGAATTTCACAACTGGCGGCCTCCCCTTGTTAGAACATGTGTGAACCGTGTATCGACTCGTGCGACACCTTGTATTTAGATTGCATTGGTTTTCCTTTTCTTCCCCTGACATGTTTGTTTGATATGTTGTCTGTCATTAAGTGGCTGCTTAGTTGTCTTTTCCCTCGGCTATCGATAGCTGCGTTTTTGCTTCCGGGAAACTGCTACGGAGGAAGTGAGATCTTTGACCTGTGGTAACTTCGTGTGGTGGCGCGGAAGTAGGGGCGTGCTCTCAGAGAGTGTGGTGGACACGGGAGGGCAGTGTGGCTCGCCAGCGCGTACCAGGCGTGGTCGGTTGTACCGAGTCGCCACGTGAAGTATGTCGGTTGTGTGTAACGGGCGGGTCGATTTGACGGAAGAGCTCCCCGCGGGTTGGTTAAATACAGAATCGCCCCACGAGTAGTTGCTGTTCATTTCACCTTGGTGAGACCGAGAGAGGTGGCGCAGTGGTTAGCACACTGGACTCGCATTCGGGAGGACGACGGTTCAATCCCGCGTCCGGCCATCCTGATTTAGGTTTTCCGTAATTTCCCTAAATCGCTCCAGGCAAATGCCGGGACGGTTCCTTTGAAAGGGCACGGCCGACTTCCTTCCCCGTCCTTCCCTAATCCGATGAGACCGATGACCTCGCAGTTTGGTCTCTTCCCCCAAAACAACCAACCAACCAACCTTGGTGAGACGTTAACAAGCTTCTTTAAGTCCTCCGTTTCAACACTGGAGTTTAAAGAGGAGACACCTAACATGAAGGAGCGGTCACTACCCGTCAACGTTTGCAGAGAAGACGTGAACTCCGTTGACAGAGCGTGTTGGCGCGTGACCGTGGCGTGTTGGGTACAATGGCGACGCGTGCGAGGTCGGATGTGTGGATCCTTGCCATCGGAGGTCGTGTACTGCCTGTTCGAGCATAATTGCAAGTTAAGTTAGTGGAAGGTTCAATCAGTAAGTAATAAGTTCGCGTAACCAGTGTCTCTTCGGCCTTGTGGCCTCCGGCGATCGGGTTTCCTGTCCCCGGCACCGGTGTAATTGAAGACAGTGATCTTTCCTCCTCCTCTCGTTACTGCCCGATGGGAGGTGTAGTTTTGGCAGTTTGTTTCGCTATTCTGTCGTGTGTTATGAGTAAATTCATGCTTCTTGTTGGTTGATCATGTGGTCGCTCATTCAGGACTGTGGGGTGTAATGTTTCCTTGCACGAGGTTAGCTCTAATTCTGTCATCAAGTTAAGCCATCTTATTACAAGTTTTCGGCTAACTAAAAGTCGGTGCAGTGACCAGCCTGAGAGTGGCAATTGTGTTTACGGGCGTATTTAAATTGGTCAGTATTCTGCCTAGCCTGAGCATCCCTGAGTGGGTGATTTGTGGCCGCCATACACGGGTTCGTCGTATCTGCTACGTTCTAATGATATTCCAGGACACTTTGTTTAAAAACTTTTTTTAAATTCCTCCATTCCTTTATTGCCATTAATCGTGTTTTTGCTGAGACCTTTGATTTTTTTTTATGGCAGTGTTGGTAGCTTCACTGCCTCACCGTATTTTATTAACAAAGTTCTGTATTTAGTTTAGTAGCCTGTTTACTAATGTTCTTTAAATTTTTTAAACTGTTGTATTGCTATAAATTACTTGATTGCCGTGAGCGGCGTGTTTTGAAAGCTGTTATTGCCGTACTGCTAGCTTCTGTGTGTGTTTTTTAAGAAATTTTTAAACTGTTGCATTGCTATAAATTAGTTGATTGCCGTTAGCGGCGTGTTTTGAAAGGTTGTTTATTGCCGTACTGCTAGCATCTGTGCTTTTTTTTAAAAAAAATGAATTTTTTTTAAATTGTTGTATTGCTATAAATGATTTGATTGCCGTTAGCGCCGCGTTTAAAAGGCTGTTTATGGCCGGACTGCTAGTTTCTGTAAGATATGAATAAAACATTTGTGTGTGAAAATCTCAACTCGACAGTAAACTACTAGAAATTTGGCCCCGTTTCCCAACTTGTGGTGTGGCTTGTAGTAACCGTAACCACTGTGTGTCAATGTGTCTTCTGTATTTACACTAGGGGGAACTGTTTTAAAGTTGTTGAGACGTTATGGAAATTTTTCTGAGCTTTTGCAAGGTATGCACTGTTAAAGATATTGGCCAGTATCTGTGAACTGCAGTGTTACATTGATGTCAAAAACTTCTTGCCTTTATATTTTGTGAGTAATGATTTTCTGTTCTGAATAACATAGATGTATGTTAATTTGGAGTGGTGGAATGAATATTTTTTTGTATATATTGATTAAACTGATGACATGAGGGAACCTTTGGTTGTATTACTGTTGGAACATCTCAATATGACACAATAATTTGGTTATGGTACTTGTATTAACTAACAGCACCGCACAGAGAAGAACTTCTGTCAAGTTTGGAAGGTAGGAGATGAGGTAATGGCGGAAGTGAAGCTGTGAGGGCATGAGGCGTGCCTGGATAACTCAGGCAGATGTTTCGGATTCGAGACCTGGTCCGAAACACCATTCTTATCGAGTCTTAAACGAGTACGCACTGAACTGCAGACTGAAAATTTATTGTGAAAGATGACATACCCCAATTTGAACCAAGACTAAAGTTGAACTTGACTGATATTAACACCATCTCTGTGTCAAACCGAGGACTTTCCGCTTTCTTCTGTTTCGTATGACTGTCATGATTATTTATCTCTTTAAGTCATCTAGATGCAATTCAATAACAATATTAAAATATCTGAAAGTATCAGGTAGAAAAGAAAACCAGTTATGCGCTATATTCATCCTCTTTAATCGGTACGTTATATATGGTTAGTAATTATGTTTGTGTACACAGCATGTTACCTATTTATACTGTCTCCTTTTCGAGATGCTTGAAGCGATTTTTTAATGTCCGCTCGTTGTCTGGACTACAATCTCTCTGTTACGCCTATATCATAGATTAGCTTCAGTTCAAGCACCAACACAAGTCAGACCAGCTTACAGTTGCATAGAATACAGACGGAGACTACGTATTCGGTCTTCGGTCATGGACCCACGAGATGACTAAGTGAGTGGTATGACTGAGGTCTAAGCAGGGGGGCCACTTATTAGGCCTTTACCTATAGACCCTAAAAAGCCAAGTGAGTCGGTCCTCTCACATGCGCCTGGTTCCGATGTAGGCGAAACACAGCAGAAATTCCCTCACAGTGGATAAAATGATGAGTAGGTCACACAGTTTAGAGTACAGGCACACGTTACATCACTTGCGCGACGTGAAGGCGACGGGTAGGACTGTGGCTCCAGACAGATCGGATCTCAGGCATCTGGAGAACATCATACCATGGCTCACAAAAAGTGGTTATGACATCAGTCTCCTGTCAAAATATCGTATATCAAAATGTGATTATCATCTTAGCTAGACACCGGAATAAAACCTATCGGTCATTTCCGCTGCTGGTGGAATTTCTGACTTTACATTGACATTGTCCTCAACCGTACAAGGTATAAATGACGGTGTCATATAGTTTTGAGACAAATTTTGGTCTGCTCGTACCAGGCGGATTTTGAGTAGCTGCAGTCGTTTTTAATGGATAGAATGTTGCGTAACTAGGTTTTGTGTCTTTTTCTGGGCGAATGATAGCTGATGTCTACGTCATGAAATTACGTGGTGGCCATGTGATATGAGTAGGACAACCAACTGTTTCTCAGCTTACAAACTGGAATGTATTTGTTTAAAATGTCTAATATTTTGTCCATTAAAATATGTATACTGAGTAACCCCTTACCTGTCAAACAAATGCTGACCCCCAACAATTTTGTAATAGCAGATGGGGCTGTGACGGAACAAAATCAGCTGCTGCAAAGGTAATTTAAATGTGGTATTTCATCCTACCATCGAACAAAGCATGAAGAGATGCTTCTACAAACGGGCTATCTTTATTTTTCATCAAGTTTTAACAACAAATTCTTCGTCATTTATCGTAGTCACAGGTGTGTAAATTTCGTATTTTACTGAATTCTGCATAAACTGTTAAATGTGTAGGGTCTGAGGGCAGGACAGAAGAGAAAGACCTTTCGTTAGTCATTTGTGTTATAAATGTGACTTGTACATATTGTAAATGGTGGTTCACTTTCTAAATTTTGACACATATGTTATTATTGTAAATTGTATATTTTGTAAGTGGTGGTCCATTTTCTATATTTTATGTTCCTTGTCAGTTCTGGTGGAGAAACTGAAGTCTTATAACAGTCATCGAGCAGCATTCCGTGTTGGACATCCACACTATGTGGACTGATCTTATGGGTAAGTTCTATGTTGGAGAGCTGGTAGTGTGCTTTTAGTTGTGAAGCGATTTATTATGTGCGGTATATGGCCGCTCAGTAATTGAGTACTTTTGGGCAACATGGCTGTGGAGAGAAGCAGCGATTAGTATGATTAATCAATAATTCAAAAACAGTCTTAATCGCATTTATTATTATTATACCGCCAACCAGTTTCAACCCGTCGCAGGGGTCATTTCATCTCCTGGGCGTTTACACCATTGGTCGACTGCTGGTGGTGTCACTCCTGTCTACATAACGGCAGGAAACTTTATGTTATGTAGACAGGAGTGACACCACCAGCAGTCGACCAATGGTGTAAACGCCCAGGAGATGACCCCTACGTCGGGTTGAAACCGGTTGGCGGTATAACAATAATAATAAATGCGATTAAGACTGTTTTTGAATTATTGAACTGAGCATTTGTTAACACTTAGATAAATCACGAATCAAATGGGATTTAGAATCAGTGAATCTGCTGGAACTTTAACTTTTTGCAAATGTTACGCGATGTACAATGTTGAACTTTGATTATTTTATATTATTATTATTATTATTTACGTTATTAAATAGACTGCGAGAGTCTCCTCACAATGACGTGAATTCTGATATGTTGACCGCCATTAAGTGAATTTTAATTGTTTCTGAGTTGCCAAATATTTTGCGTATAGTCAGCACTTCAGATTGTATTCAATGGATCAGCTACCACTTTAAATACACAATCATGCGAACGTTACTGAATTTTATAATTTCTGAAATTTTTTCAACAATATTTGTAGGATCACCGTTGTAATCCTTTCGTGGTTGATGGCACACAGATACCCCACTAAAGTGGAATGCAGCTCTGATGGTTAGGACGTCTGTTACTGATATATGCCTAACGCTAGCATGTGGCAACGTCTTTTCGGAACTTGGAGAAAAATACTATGGACCACACGATGGACATATAGAAGGGTGCAAGCGATCAAATGGGATGGCATGTGCATTTAGATGATACAGTGCGTCTTTTTCACGAAAATCAGATCAGATCACCATCCTCTCCATCAAAAGAACGTCTGAGGTAAACTGTATGTTCTTACATATCATAGACATTGTTTTAAAACATTACTACACTCCTCATAGTTCTCCTGGTTTGCACATAATTTGTATGTAGTAGGACGTATATGCCCCAGACTACTTCACAGAATGTAGAAAACATTGCTGTGTGGTATGTTAAAGACATTTTCAAATGTTATGTTGGAAAGTTGAGTATCACATTTTATATTTTTCATTGTAAGGAGAATAAATGTGTTTTGGCACTGCACTGATTTGTTATATTTTGTTTCATAATTGCCATCCTGATAAAATCATTCTAAAGTTAAAAATCTAACTCTGAAAATTGTAGATTCACATGAAAACAGAGGTCTCGTTATATTCGCTCAGATTAATAATTTTTTGTGGCGAAAGTGCATTATTTATCACAAAGGAAGACAGTTTTTGACCTTTTATTTTTCATATATATGGAATATAAATTTTAACTGTGAAAAGGTTAAATCATCTGCTTTTACTTATTGAATAAATCATCAGTTCATTATAATGTAAATATTTTGGTGTTGGCTGCAATAATTGTTCCAGAGAATTTAACTTTTCTAATATATTATTATTATATATTTTAATGCATCTTACACTTGTTTAAATTCACTGTACATCCTGATGCTTAGATAAGCTTTGACCAAAGGATCGCAAGGTAGCTACTGGACATGAAAGCAGACATATACAGTTCGACTCTACAGAAGTACTGATTTACTATTCCAGATATATCGCCCAACTTTTTCTAGTGCTCCATCTCGTCACAGGAATAATTTAAGTAAACAGCGCTAGTGCCAGTCCGTCGAAGGTGGGGCTTTTCTCCCCTGGGATAATGAATTCAATCACTTTGAAATTGCAAATGTTTTTCTCATTTGAGATTTAAATTCATTCTTCGTGGTCCAAGTACTAAATCGAAGACATAATAGATAGTTTTGCGTGGGAGTCGCAAGCTACATACTTTTCAGCAGTTGTGTGCATAAAAGTGGCTATCAGAACTTAGGCAAGGGGAAGAAGACGGCGACGGATGGAGATTTGCTGCGTATACAGGGTGTTACAAAAAGGTACGGCCAAACTTTCAGGAAACATTCCTCACACACAAATAAAGAAAAGATGTTATGTGGACATGTGTCCGGAAACGCTTAATTTCCATGTTAGAGCTCATTTTAGTTTCGTCAGTATATACTGTACTTCCTCGATTCACCACCAGTTGACCCAATTGAAGGAAGGTAATGTTGACTTCGGTGCGTGTGTTGACATACAACTCATTGCTCTAGCATCAAGCACATCAGTACGTAGCATCAACAGGTTAGTGTTCATCACAAACGTGGTTGTGCAGTCAATGCAATGTTTACAAATGCGGAGTTGGCAAATGCCCATTTGATGTATGGATTAGGGCGGGGCAATAGCCGTGGCGCGGTACGTTTGCATCGAGACAGATTTCCGGAACGAAGGTGTCCCGACAGGAAGACGTTCGAAGCAATTGATCGGCGTCTTAGGGAGTACGGAATATTGCAGCCTATGACTCGCGACTGGGGAAGACCTAGAACGACGAGGACACCTGCAATGGACGAGGCAATTCTTAGTGGAGTTCACAATAACCCTAATGTCAGAGAAGTTGCTGCTCTACGGGGTAACGTTGACCACGTCACTGTATGGAGAGTGCTACGGGAGAACCAGTTGTTTCTGTACCATGTACAGCGTGTGCAGGCACTATCAGCAGCTGATTGGCGAATGGTTCATCCAACAATGTGTCAATCCTCATTTCAGTGCAAATGTTCTCTTTACGGATGACGCTTCATTCCAACGTGATCAAACTGTAAATTTTCACAATCAACATGTGTGGGCTGACGAGAATCCGCAAGCAATTGTGCAATCACGTCGTCAACACAGATTTTCTGTCAACGTTTGCGCAGGCATTGTTGGTGATGACTTGATTGGGCCCCATGTTCTTCCACCTACGCTCAATGGAGCACGTTATCATGATTTCATACGGGATACTCTACCTGTGCTGCTAGAACATGTGCCTTTACAAGTACGACACAACATGTGGTTCATGCACGACGGAGCTCCTGCACATTTCTGTCGAAGTGTTCGTACGCTTCTCAACAACAGATTCGGTGACCGATGGATTGGTAGAGGCGGACCAATTCCATGGCCTCCACGCTCTCCTGACCTCAACCCTCTTGACTTTCATTTGAAAGCTCTTGTCTACGCAACCCCGGTACCAAATGTAGAGACTCTTCGTGCTCGTATTGTGGACGGCTGTGATACAATACGCCATTCTCCAGGGCTGCATCAACGCATCAGGGATTCCATGCGACGGAGGGTGGATGCATGTATCCTCGCTAACGGAGGACTTTTGAACATTTCCTGTAACAAAGTGATTGAAGTCACGCTGGTACGTTCTGTTGCTGTGTGTTTCCATTCCATGCTTAATGTGATTTGAAGAGAAGCAATAAAATGAGCTCTAACATGGAAAGTAAGCGTTTCCGGACACATGTACACATAACATATTTTCTTTCTTTGTGTGTGAGGAATGTTTCCTGAAAGTTTGGCCGTACCTTTTTGTAACACCCTATATAGCACTGATAGCAACAGCTGAGACATCAGCCACAGGTATCCCATCAGATTCTGCGTCTTCAGCAACGGCTACAGCTCTCGAGCAGTCGCTAATGACAGAGACACAGAATCTTCAAGTTAGGCTTGGGCAGCAGCTCCACCTCGGCAACAGAAGAAGAACACAAGCAATTAACAAGGCTGATAGGTATCAAAGTCAGAAGCGTAAATATGTGTGTATTCGCGGGTTTACCACCAGAATTAAATTTTCGCATGACTAAACGATCATCAATGTTGCTCGATCTAATAGTTCTAAATCAGGGCAGTGAGTTTTTATATTACAGAAGACATGATAGCATGGTTAAGGCAAAATTTAAATTCTAATATGTAAGGAAAATGTTATGAAATAAATTCTCAAACGGAGAAATTATATTTGGAGCTTACACACAAACCTCCAGATGTCAACCACTCAGATCAGTACCAAACATTATACTTCGATAGAGTATCAAACATAACACTGATTTAGTTAGTGATATGTGCTGTCGTCCAGCAGAACATGCGTAAACTATAAGTAGAAGTGACACCAGAACTACGGTGCTCAGGAGAACAATATCTGTGAGTGATTATTTTGTAGATATCGGTTGGGTCAGTTGGAAGAGGCTGAGGTTATCACAGCAAAAGTTCCCCGTTCAAACCACATTGACGCCAATTTTTTTTAACTGTTTACACGTGGCACTGTTATACGAGAGAACATTTTCCTGACATGTAAAACAACTTTTCGTAGCTTGTAGCAATGTTCCTTTGCCAGTCTGTTTTCGCTTCGTTAGTTGAAGGTCACAAACTTGTAGAGTATATCTGTATAGATAGATGTGGTGTTTTGTCGGACACGTGCGACACAACACCAAACCTGTCTATACAAATGTGCTCTATAGGTTTGCTACTTTCAACTAACGAAGCACAAACAGACTACCAAAAGAACATTGCTACAAACTACAAAGCCGCGCGGGATTAGCCGAGCGGTCTTAGGCGCTGCAGTCATGGACTGTGCGGCTGCTCCCGGCGGAGGTTCGACTCCTCCCTCGGGCATGGGTGTGTGTGTTTATCTTTAGGATAATTTAGGTTAAGTAGTGTGTAACCTTAGTGACTGATGACCTTAGCATAAGATTTCACACACATTTGAACATTTTTGAACAAACTGCAAAAATTTTCTTCGAATTTCAGGAAAGTGTCTTCCCATATACCAGTTTTAATCGTAAACAGTTAAAGAAAGCCCTTTAGTAGGGGGGTTTAAACGCTTGACCTTTTGTACAATGACCTCACGCTCCATCGGCTCACCCACTGAAGATCTTCGATGCCACACTTCATAGATACACTTTTCCTGTGCTCCGTATTTCTGTATTTCTGGTGTTACTTTCAACTACAGTTTACGCACGTTCTACTGGACGACAGCACATACCACGAACTAAATCAGTGTTTTCCTTGACACTACCGAGAGACAACGGTTGGTATCATTCTGAGGGTCTGGTGTCTGGAGGTTTGAGTATTAGCACAAAATATGTTACATCCCAGAATGATACATGGGGTGAATGTGAAAATTTTTAAAGTTTCCCCAGTCAGTATCCAAGCTAGATTGGAAATCAAGGCAGGCTAGTAAGCAATACATAGGCTGGAATGACAACCCGGAAGAAAAGCCCATATTACAGGCAACACTCAGCTAAACTGCCAATGACAAACTTAGCTAGAGGACAAAGGTGTCAAGGCACCAAGGTGACCTCATGGAGAAGACAGTGTAATGTCTTTCTGTTAAGCAGACACTGTGAAGCAACAACATGTAAGTCATATGCAAGAATGGTTTTCAGCACGCAGATGCCGCAGCAGTATTTGAACTGAAAGCCTGAAGAGTGAGCTGGGACACCATGGTATGATGTAGACCAGGGCTTCCCAACGTGTGGTCCGCGGACCTCTTAGGGGTCCGCCGGCTCTTTCTAGGGGGTCCGCGGCCACGTTTCACCAAATCGTGTAAAATAATGAGTAAAATTATTGAATAAAAATGTAAAAATCAAATTCATCACTTTTTTCATGTGAAAAACATGTGTACTTTTACTTCAGGTCGTATTTCCAAGCAGCCTTTGCGGTTCATAAGTGAGTACGCATACGCAGTTTAGTGCCGGAGAATGCGGCTTCTCTGATCGACCGTTTCGCAACAATACTGGTGTACTTTGTGCGCCGGCTCACGGCGCTAGATGCGCTCAAACCTTTTACGCGTGAGCGGAGCAAGCTTTGTCGACCAATCACAGTGCTCGCTGGCACGTATGCAGCCCCAGGCATCATTAAATGTTAAACTTGCTTTGCCAGTGCGCTACCTATTTCATAAGTCGATTTTTGACCTTCAAGTTGTTTTCATTCATCTCTAAACCAAAGACTATTGATACTTCGGGGGGGGGGGGGGGGGGGGGGATCATTGGGAACATGACATATGACATGACACATGCATTAAGAAGCTTTCAGTTCAGATGGCTTTCGTTCTGAAATTTAAAGTTACTGTGCTCTTGACTGACTAGGGGTCCGCCATGGATATTCGACTGAAGAAGGGGTCCACCAGCTGAAAAGGTTGGGAAGCCCTGGTGTAGACTATAGAGTGGTGAAGGGTTTAGGAAATCGGGTCACATTTGGTCGTCTTTGTGACATTATAACGTCATCAGCATAGATCAGCTGGTGCAAATACTCTGTCTCCCACAGTTTACTTCTCGGTTTGGAGTTAACCAGCCCTTGCGTGGGGTCTGTGACCCTCCATCAGCAGCACACCTGGATGACTGCAGTCTAGGATTCTACAACACACACAGCCGGAAGGACTTAACTGCAGTAGCCTTCTGCAGCCTCACTAACGCCTTCATTGGTGAGAAGATTCGGGTATCTACTACCACTGGTTCCCTGGAGGTCTAACTGATGGTACCTGATGAAAAGTGGGACTATCGGAGAGTGCAACAGCTACTGCCCTCCAACCTGCACTACGAGCGGACATCAGCGTCGCTGGCCATTCCCTTGATGCGGGATCATGACACAACTCTTCATGACTACAGCCACCTCACATGGAGCTCTTGGTTGCCTTTCCGGGACGCAGTCTATGACGTCAACGAGAATGCCCTGGTAACCTCTGGCCGACAGAGACTTTTGGGCAACACCGACCGAGCTGCGGCTAGCTGACTGTGATGCTGTAGGGTGTTGACTACACACCTCGATCACCACGGCAGCCAAGTGTGCGTAACTGCGAAACACGCTGGCGTCAAGCATACCGGCGTGGCCAGAACCCTTCTGCTCGCCTTGCTAGTAGTGTATTCTATGTAAAACATTCTCGGCTTTCTTGCCGCGTTAATTCGGGATAAAATCTCAAGCTTCCGACGATAGTCTACATCATCGTCAGGAGCAACTGACGATGACGATGGAGGCTATCGTCGAAAGCTTGAGATTTTATCCCGAATTGACGCGACGGGAAAACCGAGAATGTTTTACATATAAGTGCCGTCGCGAAAGACTTCGTTGTCAAGTGTGTATTCTGATAACAATATCTTATTCACGCCTTCGGATGTTCGGCAGATCCGCACCACCACACTTCACTCCATGCCATCCTGGCAACATAGAGGCCATAGTTCCGACCCCGTATAAGTAGAAGAGACATGAGTTAAATTCTCAAATGAAGGCATTGGTAACTAAGAATGAAACTCAGTGTACGGAAATCGTTGGTTCTCTTACAGGATTTTGGAAACTCGAAATCAATTCTTCCATTAAAAATATCGAAACTCAAGGAAACCATAGGCACAGAGGCATAGAGTTAAAGCAGGAGGTTTACCAGAGTTCAAAAATGGCCCTGAGCACCATGGGACTTAACTTCTGAGGTCATCAGTCCCCTAGAACTTAGAACTACTTAAACCTAACCAACCTAAGGACATCACACACATCCATGCCCGAGGCAGGATTCGAACCTGCGAGCGTAGCGCTCGCGCGGTTCCAGACTATAGCGCCTAGAACCGCACGGCCACCCAGGGCGGCCGTTTACCAGAGTAATAAGAAATGTAGCGATGTGGAAGGCTGCGAAATAAAGTATCATAATATTTAGGCGAATAGTTTTTGAGACACGGATATGTTCCTGTATCGTATTCGTCATTCGAAGCGGCGTTGTCCAATGCGACCCACGTTGTGGTGCACCTGTAATCTGTACCGCAGCAGATCTGTCTCTGCAGAAAACCTGGAAAGTCTACTCTCTTCTGGCGATGCGCCAGATACAGAAAATTGACACATATTAGTAGACAGAGCATCTCTACAATTTTCGAATCGTAATACTTCGGCAAAGAGCGCACCATTAGGTGCAACCATGTCAGAAGATGTAGATAAAGCATCTTGCTGGCGTTGTCGCATCGAATTGTACTGGAAACAAACTCCAAAGTTGAAATACGCCATACAGTACGATTCTTGTGGCCAAGATGGCGGTGTAGGGACCAAAGGGAATGCAGCGTCCAAAAAATGGTGTCAACAATTTGACCAAAGCCGCTCAGACGTGGGTGATGCTGATGTGGAAAGTAGTCCATCATCATCGACCACAGACAAAGTCTCGGCAGTCCAGGAAAAGATAGTCAGCAATCGCAGAGTGGCTTTCGCGGACATTGCTGAGCAGACTCGCATCTCGATAGGCGGTGCGCACCCCATTGCCAGAGGTCGTTTGCAGTACCAGAAACTGCCAATCTGTAATTAAAGACACAAGGTCTACGGTGTCTCTGCATTTAAGTTAGGGTTACCTAGTGGACGACAATGATTTACTAAGGCATATCATAACGGTCGCTGAGATATGGAACCATCACTTCACATCCGCAACAAACAGAGCCTCTATGGAATGGAGAGACATCTACTCGCTTCCGCCCAACAAATGCAAAGTTGTAACGTCAGCACAAGGTCACGGTCACCATTTTCGTGGCCCTTGAAGGAGTCGTGTGCGCAGAGTTCATGGCAAAAGGCATATCCATTGAAGCCAATTCGTACTGTGCAAAACTGACATCGCCGCGTAACGCAGTAAAGAACGCAGCGCGTGGAAAATTTGCAGAGGCATTGTTCTGCATGACAACGCAACACTCTTCACTGAGCTGACAAAAGTCATGAGGTACCACTTAACATCGTGTCGAACTTCCTTTTGCCTGCGGTAGTGCAGAAAATCGAGGTACCATCTACTCAACAAGTCGTTGGAAGTCCCTTACCGTCATAATTTCGGAAGTGTTGCTGGAGCACGAACTGAGCTCTCGATTATGTCCGATAAATGTTCGGTGGGATTCATGTTAGATGATCTGGGTGGCCAGATCATTTGTTCGAGTTGTCCAGAATGTTCTTCAAAGCATCCGCGTGCAATTGTCGTGCGGTGGCATGGTGCATTATCACCCATATGGATCCCATCGCTGTTTTGAAGTCAATGAATGGCTGCAAATGGCCTCGAAGTAGCCGAACGTAACCATTTGTAACCGACGATCGGTTCAGTTAGACCAAAGGACACAATCTATTACACCATTAAGGAGCCACCACCAGCTTGCACAACGCCTTCTTCACAATGTCGATGGCTTCGAGGGTTCTACGCCAATCTCCAACCCTACCATCATATTTTACCGACTGAAATCGGGCTCATATGACCAGGCCTTGGTTTTACAGTCGTCTTGGGTACAAGCGATATGGTTACGAGCCAAGGAGAGGCGCTGCAGTTGATGTCGTGCTGTTAGCAAAGGCAATCCCGTCGGTCGTCTGCTGCCGTACCTGCTGTCGGTCGTTAAGTGAAGGCCGCCGTCCACTGACATTCCCGTGGTGAGAGGCAATGCCCGAAATTTGGTGTTCTGGGTACACTCTTGACACTGTGGATCTAGAAATATTGAATTCCCTAACGATTTCTGAAATTGAGTGCCCCTTCCATCTAGCTCGAACTACCACTCCGCGTTCAGGTCTGTTAGTTCCTGTCGTTCGGCCATAATCACGTCGAAAACCTTTTCACATGAATCACCTGAGTACAAATGACTGCTTTGCAAATGCACTGCACTTTCATACCTTGTGTATGCGGTATTACCGCCATCTGTATATGAGCATATCGCAGGAAGAACATACGTTGGGTGAAAGATTTCCCAAGGATGACGACGATCACACAGAGGTTCTCGAACTGGTTACGTTCTATTATCCAGGAACAAATGGCTCTGAGCACTATGGGACTTAACTTCTAAGGTCATCAGTCCCCTAGAACTTACAACTACTTAAACCTAACTAACCTAAGGCCAGCACACACATCCATGCCCGAGGCAAGATTCGAACCTGCGACCGTAGCGGTCGCGCGGTTCCAGACTGTAGCGCCACCCCGGACGGCTATCGAGGAACAGAACAAACGGTAGAATCTTCTGACCGTTATTGAGATTTGGCGACTACGTCTGAAAGTAACGTCACGTATTTGTGCCACTTTCAAGTCAAGTGAGCATATTCTGTAGAAATTATATGGCCTGCTACAATATTGCGTAATTTACTTTTTGAAGTCCTCTCGGATACAAATTAACAGAGAATCAGTTACTTAAAGAAAAAGCACTGCTCTACCACTTACACCATTCCACTACTACTCTTATCTAATAATTGATAACAATTTTTTGTAACTCTGCACTTTAGCACCGACCTATATACCAGTAAAGTTAAAAACATCTTTAAGATGGACATAAAATATTAACAACTTTCTCGATGTACTTTGCATTCACTTAGATAGGAATCAACAGATTTTACATACAATACAGTGCGCTTATCATACTCATCCAAGGAAATAATTGCGACAGATGGTAAAACCACAGTATACTCACCACAGCAGTGACACCCCAGCCGCTTACGTTGCACAGCGTGTTCGCCGCGGGAGTGCTTTCCGAGAATCCGATGGGCTGCACTGTAGGTCCCAAGGGTAGCTTCTCCTTAGTCTGCAATTGCATCACATAATTCAGTTACTAACTAGAAAACAAGAGTGGAAAAACTTAAATTCATAGTTGTTTTCTACATAGCAGGCACTTAAAACGTATTGGGAGAAACAAGTAGACAGTACTGATAAATACGAATCGAACGAACGTGATGTACTCTTATGAAGAATGACTAAAACAAGATCTATATAAGGGGTACGAAAAACACACTATTCGTCTCCGAAAAGAATGTACTAAAACGAATTTAATTTGCTTGCATAAAACTGCTGAAAGTGCAACATTTTACTTCGAGAAGATATAAAGCTAAGATGGTTATTCCAAAATGATGGAATAAATCTAATACTGTTCATTCGATTTTACTCAAAATCGATGTATTAACAGAGCACCAGTTAATGGGAATAAATAGTACCACATCCAGTTCCATTTAGAATATGAAAGTACAATTAAACACTTCATGAATTCATGAAGAATAATTTTGACTCTGTATTATACGAACGCCTCTATCCCCTCCTCCTTCCTCTCCCCTCTCCCCTCTCCCCTCCCCCCCCCCCTCGTCCGCCACCACTGACTGACACGCACTGACTTACTGGAAACCTTATTTCGTGTCCTCGAATCGTTTACGAAATATACTTACGGAACTAAATTGCAACAGCAAAGAGGAGTTGTGCGACATAAAACAAAAGTTGGTGGGCAAGTTTCTACATCTGAAAGGTGACGTCTATTCAAAATACGCGCCAGTCGTATAAGATTGGCGCTAGTAACGCCACTATGAGGATGGAAATCAGGTTTTCTTTAAATACACGCTGTGACCGTTAGTTACCTTTGAGACTGGACGTGGTGAGCTGACGCTAGTCAACAACACCTTTAAGACGACAAATACGCTATTACCAACCCGTCACTGACAGGTGCGTTTGAACGAGGTCGTGTAATAGGGCTACGAAAAGTTGGATGTTCCTTCTGTGATAATGTAGAACTTGGCAGGAATGTAGCCACTGTTTATGACTGCTGGCAGCGGTGGTCACCCAAATGTACGTCGCAAGAAGCCCGGTCTCGAGACGGCCACGTGGCAGTACCGGGAGGGAAGATAATCGTGTACGGCGTATGGCTCTGGCACATCGTACTGCATCAGCAGAAGCATTTTGACCAGCGGTTGGCACCACAGTGAAACAACGAACTGTTACAAATCGGTTAGTTCAAGGACAGCTCCGAGCCAGACGCCCTGTGGCGTGCATTCCACTGACTCCAAGCCACCGCCATTTGCAGCTTCAGTGGTGTGAAGTGAGAGCTCATTGGAAGGCAGGGTGGAGGCCTGTTGTGTTTTCTGACGAAAGCTGTCTCTGTGCCAGTGATCGCCGTGCATTGATTAGGACGTCAGTTGAGGGCCTGCAACCATGCTGTCTGCGTGTTGCACTCATCGGACGCACACCTGTAGCTATCGTCTGCGGTACGATTTCATATGATAGATGGAGCACTCTCGTGGCTACCCCAAGCACTCTGACTGCAAAATTGTACGTCAATCTGGTGATTCGATCTCTTGTACTGCCATTCACGAACAACATTCCAGAGAGTGTTTCCCAACTGGACAACGTTCGCCCTATAGCGCTGTTGCAACCCAACGTGCTCCACACAGTGTCGAGCTGTTGCTTTGGCCTACTCGATCTCCAGTTCTGTCTACAATAGAGCACACATGGGGCATTATCGGATGACGACTCTACCTTCATCCACAAACAGCATTAATCGTCCATGTGCAGACCAACCAAATGCAACAGGCATGGAACTCTATCCCACAAGCCCACATTCGGCATGCTTGCATTCGACATTCTGGCGGTTACATCGGTTGTTCATGTACCAGCATTTCATATTTGCAATGACATATCTCGCGCTTACATTAACTTGTGATCGTGCAATGTTAGTCACTGAAATATGTCACCTAGGCACATGTATTGCCGAATTTTCATTACTCTACATTAATGGTGAGTGTTCTTCGGAGGTGAGGGTATCATCTGGAGTGCCCCAGGGAAGTGTGGTAGGTCCACTGTTGTTTTCTATCTACATAAATGATCTTTTGGATAGGGTGGATAGCAATGTGCGGCTGTTTGTTGATGATGCTGTGGTGTACGGGAAGGTGTCGTCGTTGAGTGACTGTAGGAGGATACAAGATGACTTGGACAGGATTTGTAATTGGTGTAAAGAATGGCAGCTAACTCTAAATATAGATAAATGTAAATTAATGCAGATGAATAGGAAAAAGAATCCTGTAATGTTTGAATACTCCATTAGTAGTGTACCGCTTGACACAGTCACGTCGATTAAATATTTGGGCGTAACACTGCAGAGCGATATGAAGTGGGACAAGCATGTAATAGCAGTTGTGGGGAAGGCGGATAGTCGTCTTCGGTTCATTGGTAGAATTTTGGGAAGATGTAGTTCATCTGTAAAGGAGACCGCTTATAAAACACTAATACTACCTATTCTTGAGTACTGCTCGAGCGTTTGGGATCCCTATTAGGTCGGATTGAGGGAGGACATAGAAGCAATTCAGAGGCGAGGTGCTAGATTTGCTACTGGTAGCTCTGATCATCACGTGAGTGTTACGGAAATGCTTCAGGAACTCGGGTCGAAGTCTCTGGAGGAAAGGAGGCGTTCTTTTCGTGAATCGCTACTGACAAAATTTAGAGAACCAGCATTTGAGGCTGACTACAGTACAATTTTACTGCCGCCAACTTACATTTCGCGGAAAGACCACAAAGATAAGATAAGAGAGATTAAGGCTCGTACAGAGGCATATAGGCAGTCATTTTTCCCTCATTCTGTTTGGGAGTGGAACAGGGAGAGAAGATGCTAGTTATAGTACGAGGCACCCTCCGCCACGCACCGTATGGTGGATTGCGGAGTATGTATGTAGATGTAGATCCTTTTTTCGTGCTGCTATCTTTCTTCTGTCGCTATATTTTTGATGGTCACAATATGGGGAACATGCTGTGTATATGCGGAGTGAGTCCGAACTCGCAGGGGTTCTGCCGGATTGTTTCCTGAGTGTTTTTCATTTAAGAAACCTGTGGTCTTCAGTGGATCATTGTAGTATAATTCTTTCCGTTCGTTGACCCAGGCTGTGCTAAGATGAAAACATTTGCTTGTCAGAGCATACCTACACCGTAATTAACACGTCCCATGTTTGCAAACAGTTTTAGACAACTCCTAATTTAAGAAGAACAGTTGTGGGAACTCATATCACACCAAATAGATGCAGCTCTTTCATTAATTCCTAGAATTTACTGTTGGCTCTTTTCACTTTGTCTCCATCTTGTAATTGTTTTTCGGTCACGACACTTGTTACTGAGGTCTCATGAAATTTGTCACATCATGTCGGTGGTAGAAGAGACATCAGTGCCGACAACAGTGAAAAAAAGCTTATTTTATCTCCATCATACGTACACGTAGCGTACAGATACACGTAATAAATGCGGCAACTAGTAAAACATGAACATTAAACTAAGTAACGGGAACGGTTGTTCCAGTTTAAATTCTGCCCTATATGACGATCGAATGTATGGTAAAAAGTACCACGATATGTGAGCATTCTGCTATAGTGAGGTCCCGGTGCGAGTTAGACGCTTTTGAACTTCGGATGATTATCAGCGCAAGACGCATGAGTCATAGTATAACGACGACTACACAAGAACTTAGATTTCCTACATCAGCAGTGTCCAGTAGGGTTCTTCAGCATGGCACTAACAATGTTTCCATACGCGTAAACTGAGTCACAGGGCGACCACAAGTGCTTAACGAACATACGTCATGCCGCCTCCCCAGAATTATCCGGTTGTTGGGCATAGGAGTGTCGTGATAAAGTTAGTGCGTGGAAATTGGAGGGTCGTGTGTTAGAATCCCAATCGGATCACGAAATATTAAAGCTTCCCTTTCACCTACCTTCACTCCTCAAGGACGGTATTTCACGTTGAACCGTAGATACTGGGGTCGGTTAGGGACACGCAAGTTGAGTGAAACACTTGCACCAGGCCATTGTGTCACACAGTATTCCATTACTATAGCCATAGGAGACTATCGACTCTCTACAGTGCGTCAGATCGTCCACGATTTGAACGTGGGGCGTTAGGAACCTATTTCTGACAAGACTGTACTGAGACAAATGCACTGCATAGACTTCAGCAGCAGTGGAGCGACTCACTGTTACATCGCATGCAGTATTTTGCATGATTTTGTTCGCCACTCTTTGTATAGGGCACCGCCTAGATGAATTCTATTCCTGCAGCAGCATCACTGATCACAGAAGTCAGCACTGTCTCCCACTGTAAAAATGACCCACAAACATATACTATGTGACCAGAAGTATCTGGATACCACTATGTTATTTGGAATTGACCTTTAGATGTCATTAGAGTCTTATCTGCCAGTATAAAAGGAGACGGGAGTCCGGTGTTGCCAGCAGAGAAGCAATAAAAGCAGGAGAGATCAGTCAGTTCGAACAGGGACTACTCGTTACGTGTCACCTGAGTAACAAATCCATCCTTGTAAAGCTGCCCAAATCGACTGTTGCGCCACATAAAGGCATCCTGGGCAAACCTCAAATTTTTTAAGTCTCTCCCAGGCCAGCGCAGAGTCAACCCAGGGCAAGCTCGTGCACAACATCTATATCGGATGCACGAAATCCGGTACTGCAACAAGTGTGGCACAGAACGGTGGCCCTGGCAAAACATCATTCAGTCTAGGTGTTTTAACATTCTGCGTGGTGTCTGTTGTTCTATATCGTGTCTCCCTACCACTTTCGCGCAACGACGCTCTGAGCGTGTTTTTTAGGGAATTGACTAGTTTGAACCTGG
This sequence comes from Schistocerca piceifrons, assembly GCF_021461385.2. Classification (NCBI taxonomy): domain Eukaryota; kingdom Metazoa; phylum Arthropoda; class Insecta; order Orthoptera; family Acrididae; genus Schistocerca; species Schistocerca piceifrons. Next base: position 238,065,118 of record NC_060140.1, read on the forward strand.
GACCTGTTGCTGGTAAGGAGACGCCAGACTACACATGACATGTAGAGTTCAGAAGAGTTCAGTGAGACTAGCGATGATATAACCAATACTTAATGATTTCAGCGTCAGCTCCACTGCACTCCCTGTAAAAGAATCTTAATACTAACTAAATTTAGTGGAAGGGGTTCAAGGCTTTCCTATTTTTAGTTAGCTGGTAAAATAATGTCGAAAAAGTAGTTAAGTTTACCATTGGAAATTTTATTCTACTCACAAAACATTGTTTATAAATTGCACTACTGATAAAAGGAAATGTTTTAATACAGGATGGTAAAAGCCAACTGCGTTCAACAAAAATGAGGACGAATATTCCCTGAATGGGCTTCCAAGTTCTACAATGGATCGAAGGATGACCTATGCCATATCACATCTATAATCTAGGTTTAAATTAAGTTTCACAAAAGAGAAAACTATCAAAATGGTCTACAGTGACCCTCAATTATCTTTAATTACTCATCTAACTTGTCGTAAATTACAGTGGCTGATGTGGCTTCTCAATAACTATATAACAGAAAAATCATGGCGTTTCAGATTCTTACTTCAAGTGGCAAATGTGAACACCATGAGCTTTAATTGACGATCGACACTAGTATTACGCAAAAAGGGGGTGTAACAGATGAGACTTCTGCAGTTCTGAGTGAAGCTTTGTGCGCTGTTATGCGGCATCGCGTGCGTTCATTACCTTGTCGGTGTTTGTCAGGGGGCGGCAGGCAGCACAGCTCCGCTCACCTCGCCGTCTCGGAAGCAACTCTCTCCTAACTTCTCCTTACTACAATTTACCGAAGTTGGTTTAAAAAAACTATCTGGCTGTGTTTTCATCTGACCAATCAGGGTCTCAATGTTAACCTTAAGTTCCGCCTACAAAAATTCTGTCTATCCAATGAGAAACGTTATACTTTTCGTGGTGGGGCAATGTTTTTAAAGTTTGCGACGTAACAGAGACGCGAATAACTCTCACTCTAAAACTTGCAGCTGGTGTGGTCCTTTTAGTGTTATCGTAAGATCTATACTGTTCTTCTGGAGGGCTCTATCTTTAACATGGGCTGGGGGGTGGTCCTGACGTAACAGACGTGAAAAAGTCTCACGCTAAAACTTGCGGCTGGGGTGGCCCTTTTAGTGTTATCGTAAGATCTATACTGTTCTTCTGGAGGGCTCTAGCTTTTAACATGGGCTGGGGGGTGGCCCTAGCGGTTAGCTGGCGACGTGGGTGTCCGTCCCTTATCGTAGGGCCTTCTAGCTTAACACGGTTCTGCTCTCGGCTTCTGTTCTCGTTTCTCCCCCCGGAACTGCGCCTGTCTCACGGTGGGAAGGTGTGATATGCATTTAGGCATTCTTGTGTTAGTCTGTGGCATTCCATTTGCTCACTCGTTACTGGTATTACTTTGGTTAATTTAATGTCACGATTTATTCAGAGCTATGTGACATACTACTGGATTTGCTTATCATGTCAGGGTTTTCATGGAAGGTGTTGGATTTGCCTGACACTTTACAGTGTCTGAGGCGTAAATTCAGCAGTACGACCTGAATTAGAAGGGAGCATGACGCCACTCTGTCAACCGTGTGCTCTTGAGTACCAGTACATAACTCATTCACAAGAACGACTTTCGACACACTGACCCTGCAGAAAGTGAAAGCGTGAAATGAAAGGTGAGGAGACTGTGGCGTGGCGAAGAGCTCTGTCAGGTATATTAAACCAGGCCACATTCGATGGCCCTCACCAGAGGACAACGTCATTGTTTCCAAAAGACAGCTACAAATACCTACTGATGCTGAGACCACGAACTACCAGATCAATGTACAGTGATGGATGAGCAAGACGGCTGCGGCGTTAGGGAAAGAACTAGTACAACAGGAGTAGAGAAATTACGTTACTGGTTAAGAAATCATATTCAGTTACATTTATACTTAATTTATTATACACAACGTATTTCGAACCTTCTGGCTCCATCATCACCTGCCAGCTGGTAGCACTGCATATTTACTCTGGAAAAGAAGAAAAGAACTAACCTCAAGGTGCGAATGGCGATTCATTTTTTGGACAAAGCTACATGTAACCCAGGAGATGCCACGCACAAAGCTGCTGTGCGTCCCATAAATTAGCAGTTCACGGCACATTCATCTTACCTTAATTAAAGGCCTATTCATCATCATTGTCCGAGTTTTGTTAATTATGCACACATAAAATAATGTTTCATGAGGCACAATCGTCGTGACTTTACCTTTTACATGTAAGGCACTGGACCCATTCTTGATTTCTTTTTGATGGTTGCGTCATTTCAAGCAGTAAATATACTCATGTTCAGAGAAAACACAGTGAATGACTGGAGATAGCAGGTTCATATTCACAGGACATGTACTTTAGTATGTTCTGTGGAAATAATTAGCATTTGAAACATGTCGGCACGCAGGTTCACTGTGCAACACCACCTACCGTTAAAATGTGTCTGCTGACTCGCTTTCGCTATAAACCGAAAGTAATGCATCAGTATGACTTGATAAGAAGTGCAGGATGCCTCGCAGACGTATGGGCGAACTGTACCATCAGTTCAGTGAAATTGAAAGAAGGATCATTATTGGCAAAGGAGAATGTCAGGCATCCATCCCGGACATTGCTGCTAGTGTGGGACGAATGGTTCACGGAAGGCTGTAGAACACGACGGGATGGGTCAAGTCACACCACGAAGACCAGCCCCGAGAAGATCGAAATTTCATCCGAATGGCATTGCCGGGCGGATATGCGTCCTACTCGGCCCTGGAGCAACAGTAGGGAAAGTGTAACGCATCATACACTATCAGCGGTGACAGTCCGTCGCCGTTTATTACGGCATGGGTTACGTGCGCGTCGTCCACTTCTCGACCTACCTTTGACGAAGACGGCAACGGTGTATGGAACGACATCGCTCGGTACAGGAATGGCATCAGATAGTGTTTTCGGACGAATCCAGGTTTTGTTTGTTTGGAAACGATGGTTCGTCGCAGACTGGGGGAGCGGCATCCCAGTGATTGCCTTCGCACAAGACATATAGCACCAACTCAAAGCCCTATGGTGTGGGGTTCTATTGGGTGCAACCACAAATCACAGTTGGTTCGTGTCCAGGACACTATGACCAGTGTGACATATGTGAATGACATACTGCGACCTGTAGCCATCTCTTCCTGCACAACACCCCAGACGCCACTTCTCACCAGCTCAATGCACGACCACATGTTGCCTCCTTTGTGTCACAGGATGTCTGCCTTTTGCCCTGGCCCGCCAGATCACCAGACTTGTCGCCAATCGGAAATGTGTGGGATATGCTGAAATAATGGGTGCAGCACTGTGACCCTTTGCGAACCACCACTGACGAACTTTGGAACCAGGTGAATGCAGCATGGATGGCTATACCACAGGAAACCATTCGCGTCGATGCCCCCATGCATGGAACAAGCTAGCATGGCCCATGGCCGACTCTGTGCCACAGGACACATGCTGAACCGAGATGACCAAAATGCTAATTATTTCTGCAGAACATACTAGTGTGCATGTCAAGTGAATACGAATGTCCTCTCTCTAGTAGTACAAGGTGTTCTGTTTCTTGTGAACATGAAACTACAAAGGCAATTTTCAGCATTTTCATCAAACTGCTGCAGGTTTTAAGTTAAAGGAAGAAGAACTGGAAGGGGCACTTGTTGAGATAGGAGTGCTTGCCAATAGACGCTTTGGAATTATTAGTTTGTGAGAGGGGAGTGATGGGATAGACGACGTAAAGGGAAATGGAAATTACACAGACTTCAAGAGGTTGGCAGAGGACTGGAGAGCATGGAGAGTCAACGCGTGAAAACCTGCCTTTGGGATGAACACTAATGATGACGTCAGAGGTAAGCCTGTCCACATTTTTTCTCGTCATTGCTTTTACCAATTTCTTGTCATCATCATTCCTTGCTCTCATGGAATTAATTCTTTCTGATTGAGATTCTTTAGGTTGAAATAACAATTTCTACCATTTATTCTAGTGTGTCTTTATTTTTTTAGACTGCGTTTATAACTGCCGTTGTCTTGAACTTCTGTTCTTGGAATATCACTTAGGATGGCAATGCAAAACGGTGTCCCAATAGAATTAGGCAAAGTTCCGCCATAATCGTGTTTGAATTAGTTTTAAAACTACACTGGTAACTTTTAGGCTTTCAGATTATACAAATGTACCTTGTAAAGTACTGGGTGAACCAAAAGTCGTTTAACTTCTGAAAATGCACTAATTCACATAATAACGGAGGTACAGATCTAAGAATTGACAAAGCTTTCTCAAGTAAACGTGGGATTTTATTGCAACCGAAACCGAGTGCTAAAACTGGCCAACAGATGGCGCTGGACAGCAACACGCCAATGACGCAGCATGAGAATCGTGTGTAAAATCAGCTGCAGGGGGGAGAGGGAGTCATATTATCCCTAGAATGGCTGATAAACACCTGCTGGGAGGTACGACCTTTATGCAGGATAACGCTCCATCCCGTACTGATACAATTGTTAAAGATGTCTTGCGTACATCGTTCGGTGAGCTACCACGTCGTGGTTGGCCTCCCAGGTCCCCAGGTAGTGGGGTTACCTGGAGTCGCAAGTCTACCGCGAACTTCGACCTCTTAGGTATGCTAAAAGACAACATTCGATGGCAATGTCTTAGCATACCTACTTATATTCTGTACAATGCTGTTCGTAACATTGTCCCTCGACTAGAGGTATTGTTGATGAATGACTGTCGACATGTTGAGCATTTGTTACAAAGATCATTGTCTCTGCTAAAAATCATTTGTTATGCTAATTATTGCTTTTGTATCATATGAAGCGTCATGTGATGATAATTTTGTACACTTTTTTGGTTTCAAAAAAACCCCATGTCATTTCAGGCATGTGTGTCAGTTTTTACCTCGCTACCTACATTATTCCGTGGAGTACTGAATTTTCAAATGTTAACGGACTTTTGGGTCATGCTGCAGAATAATCTCCTGTAAACGAACATATATTTATTTATATAGCTCTAAAAGGTGTGCTTCCAAGGAGCTTCGGTATTTGAGTAAGAAAATTTATTAACTATGCATAAAAGCACAAATATGTTCATCGCATTAAGATGTTCATTCAACTGCTTCTGTAAAATTTGTAATAGCCCTCAGTAGACAGCAGTACTAATCTTACAGTGTCGGTAGCGCTCTAGCAAGAACGGTTCCCGAGAAAAGTGCTCTGCCTGAATGTGCTCTGTGCGGTCTTCCCTGTTTCCTGTAGAAAGAAATTATTTGTGGGTTTCCACAGGGCCGATCTGCAATTCAACTACTATTGTCCACTGATGCGTCTTTATTTGACGGGAACACTACCATCAACAAGTCAACCTCAGCTCTACTTGTACAGTCGACAATGGATCTAGTAGGGCTCTCGATTGTCATTTATAAGTATGTAAATCAGAGTGCCGTCCTAATTAGAATAGGTCAGTCACCTTCAGTCAAAATTTAAGCTACAAAAACTGTTGTGGAAATTTAAATCGCCATTTGTCTTTGACGGAAACAACTTGCTGCATGGGTGTAGATTATTCTAGATCATGTAAAGTCAAGTAATGCCACTTAATAGGTATAGAAAGCGTTTCAACAATCTACAACAGCGCCTCATTTTTTTTTTCTTTATTGTATTTCAATTCCCCATCGGGGCGGGCTGGCAGCAGCATATGCGCTGCTCTTCAGCCGAAAGACATAGAACAAAACAATAGAAGACATTTAAAAACAGCAAAGGAGAGAAGAAGGGGAACATAGATATAAAAAAGGGGGAACATCATGGAAGGCAATGGACAAAAAACGGGGTGACTGTAAAATGGAGATAAAAAACTGTTTAAAAGTAGCACACACAAAAAGCCACACACTGCGACGATTAAAAGAACACAAGGCACAGTATGACTGGAGCATAAAGGTGTTGACGGATGGCATAAGCGCCTCATGCAAACTTGCCAATCATATACCACTATTATCCATTCTCTCTCTCTCTCTCTCTCTCTCTCTCTCTCTCTATATATATATATATATATATATATATATATATATATATATATATATATCGTGGTCCATTGATCGTGACCGGGCCAAATATCTCACGAAATACGCGTCAAACGAAAAACTACAAAGAACGAAACTAGTCTAGCTTGAATGGGGAAACCAGGTGCCGCTATGGTTGGCCCGCTAGATTGGCGCTGCAATAGGTCAAACGGATATCAACTGCGTTTTTTTTTTTTAATAGCAACCCCCATTTTATTACATATTCGTGTATTACGTAAAAAAAATTCGAAAATTTTGTTGGACCACTTGTTTTCGCTTTGTGATAGATGGCGCTGTAATAGTCACAAACGTATAAGTAAGTGGTATCAAGTAACATTCCGCCAGTCTCTGAAACAGAGTTGGCTGCCAACAAAGGCAGTACGCATTCTTTTCCAGTTGCAACTGGTTTCCGGTTCAAATGGTTCAAATGGTTCTGAGCACTATGGGACTTAACATCCGAGGTCATCAGTCCCCTACAACTACTTAAACCTAACTAACCTAAGGACATCACACACATCCATGTCCGAGGCAGGATTCGAACCTGCGACCGTAGCGGTCGAGCGGTTCCAGACTGAAGGGCCTAGAACCGCTCGACCACTCCAGCCGGCTCTAGTTTCCGGCAGTGCCCAATAACGAATTACGCGCATGCACTGCACTACTCCAAGAGTGAAAGTGAACTGATGCTTTATTGTGACACAATGATAGAAAGCCATCGTATGACATATGTACGAAATAGCAGTGCCTATGTTATCAATAAATACGATGCAATAACGTATTACGCACAACTCTGTATCACTCGGACAGTGGAAGTAGTGCTACGCAATGTTCCTTCGTGCAATAGTGTCTACGTGATTCAAGGACTTCAAAGAAGATCGAATTGTTTGTGTCAAGCAAGATGGGCTTGATGTTTCAGCTTCTGCTGAGACTGATGTCGACATGAACACAGCTGCTCTCATTCTCCGTGAGAATAGGCGGATAACTTTACGTAAACTCAATGAACTATTGAGGATTTTATATGGCACTTTTTTATGATTATGCATGATCATTTCCATATGACCGATATTTGTGCCCGGTGGGTGCCGTGTTTGATGACTGCTGAACAACAGGCTGTGTGAATGGAAACAAGCCGTGAGGTTCTGTCTCTCTTTGCTGATGGAGGAGATATATTTTTGGAATCGATTATCACTGGTGATAAGTCATGACTGCATGATTTTGAAGGGAAACGAACCGGCACAGTGTGAAAATCGCTAGGTTCTCCAATACCAAAAAGGGCGACAGTTGTTCCCTCTGCAGGGTAAGTGATGATCACATTTTTTGACTGTCGTAGAATGATTTGCTAGCATGCAGATCCCTCTCACACTACTGTTACACCAGCATACTACACGTCAATATGCGCTAAATAGAGGAAACACATTGCACAGAAACGATCAGAACTATCTCAGACAGAGTGGCGACTTCACAATGCAGTCAGTTCAACAATACCTGAGTACCGCATCCATCTTACAGCACCGATCTCGCACCCCGTGATGTTATTCCAATCAATAAAGCCAAAGCTTCAGGACATTCGATTTAAGAACTTTGACGCAGAGCTCAAGAAAAGTGAGGCGATTCCCAAGGAGACAACGAAGTATGGCCTGCAGTATGTGTTTGACGACTGTCAGAGACGCTATAAAAAGACGCTTCAAGTAGGAGGGGAGGACTCTGAAAAATAGCATGCAAACATTGAAATGCAGTGATAAACATCTGCGAAATAAATCAGTCTCAGTCATTGTTGATCAGTCCTCGTACTTACAAATTCCACTCGATGAAGACTTACACCGTATAGCAGCGCTAAAAATGCCCTTTCGCCTTTACTGTTAAATTATTGACATTCGTTATTGTAAGCAATTTTTCAACAGCTCACCTACCTGTCCCCTACATGACAACTATCTGGATGATATCATTGTCACTGTATCCACTGTAATCTTTGCATACGTAGGGAAAATATTAGTAATCTGGCTTACAACCTTTGAAAGTATCTATTTCTCTGAAGAGGCATTGAGAACCTAGATCATATTCTAAGTAAAGAAGGCGTACTTCAGATTGAATAATGCTGAAAATTTCATGTTCAGAAAACTACAAAGAACTTCAGTTCTTCTAAGATAAGATAAAATATTATCTTCTCCACCTCATCCACTTACCCCATGCTTACAAGGATTTTCGAAATGGTGACAACTTTCCAAATGGAGTTCCATTGATTCTAAAATAGACGTCTGTGCTGTTTAAGGTGACATGCCTACTCCAGGTTAGACTGCAGTTTCATACATAACATGTCCGTGAAAAAAGTTGCTAGCGAGAGAGTTGAAAAATTGGCAATGATGTGACCGAATAACTTTCAAGATAGATGAAACGGTACACATGACTGGTGTGTTAAGAGTAATGAGACAGGCCAGCATAAACGTACCCTGACAACAGCGATATCGTTCTGGTTTGTTGTGCGGATGTATTCGGAGTGGACAAAGACTGCGGACACAGGCACCCTCGTTCCTGACGAGATGTGCACGCTGCCCACTGAGACGCTCAGCAAACTGGCGGGTATCCTGTAACATCACGCGTCCAGGAGACGCACCATTAGTTACATTCATATCTGCGTACATAACCTGCAAAGCTCTTTTTATGCAATTTGAATAACATTTGCTGTACTTACCATGCAGTCAGCATCATATTAACATGAGGAAAATACAGATGTAGTCCACTATTGGCGTTTAAAATTGGTACACCAAGAAGAAATGCATATGATAAAAGGGTATTCATTGGACAAATATATTATACTACAACTGACATGTGATTACATTTTCACGCAATTTGGGTGCATAGATCCCGAGAAATCAGTACCCAGAACAACCACCTCTGGCCGTAATAACGTCCTTGATACGCCTGGGCATTGAGTCAAACAGAGCTTGGATGGCGTGTACAGGCACATCTGCCCATGCAGCTTCAACACGATACCACAGTTCATAAAGAGTAGTGACTGGCGTGTTGTGACGAGCCAGTTGCTCGGCCACCATTGACCAGACCTCTTCAATTGGTGAGAGATCTGGAGAATGTGCTGGCCAGGGCAGCAGTCGAACATTTTCTGTATCCTGAGAGGCCCGTACAGGACCTGCAACATGCGGTCGTGCATTATCCTGCTGAAAAGTAGGGTTTCGCAGAAATCAAATGAAGGGTAGAGCCACGGGTCGTAACACATCCACTGTTCAAAGTGCTGTCACTGCAAACAAGAGGTGACCGAGACGTGTAACCAATGGCACCCCATACCTCTACGCTGGGTGATACGCCAATATGGCGATGACGAATAAACGCTTCCAATATGCGTTCACCGCGATGTCGACAAACACTGATGCGACCATCATGATTTTGTAAACAGAATTTGGATTCATTCGAGAAAATGACGTTTCGCCATTCGTGCACAAAGGTTCGTCGTTGAGTACACCATGGCAGGCGCTCCAGTCTGTGATGCAGCGCCAAGGGTAACCGCAGCCACGGTTTCCGAGCTGATAGTCCATGCAGCTGCAAACGTCGTCGAACTGTTCGTGCAGATGGTTGTTGTCTTGCAAACGTCCTCATCTGTTGACTCAGGGATCGAGACGTGGCTGCACGATCCGTTACAGCCATGCGGATAAGATGCCTGTCATCTCGACTGCTTGTGATACGAGGCCGTTGGGATCCAGCACAGCGTTCCGTATTACCCTCCTGAACCCACCGATTCCGTATTCTGCTAACAGTCATTGGATCTCGACCAACGGGGGCAGCAATGTCGATACGATAAACAACAATCGCGATAGGCTACAATCCGAAATTTATCAAAGTCGGAAACGTGATGGTAAGCATTTCTCCTGCTTACACGAGGCATCACAACAACGTTTCACCAGGCAACGCCGGTCAACTACTGTTTGTGTATGAGAAATCGGTTGGAAACTTTCCTCATGTCAGCACGTTGTGGGTGTCGCCACCGGCGCCAACCTTGTGTGAATGCTCTGAAAAGCTAATAATTTGCATATCACAGCATCTTCTTCCTGTCGGTTAAATTTCGCGTCTGTAGCACGTAATCTTCGTGGTGTAGCAATTTTAATGGCCACTAGTCTATTCTTCAAAGTCACCGGTGAAAAATTGTGTGAACAAGTCTCACAATTTTGCATTGATAGGAGCCACAGAGCAGGATGCAGAACCCAGATTCAAGAAAAAAAAAGAGTGACCAAACGTGAAGACCTAACATGTGAAGGAATGAGAGCATTAAACAGCGCAATCACTCAGTTCTGGGTGTCCGCAGCTCGTGGTCGTGCGGTAGCGTTCTCGCTTCCCGCGCCCGGGTTCCCGGGTTCGATTCCCGGCGGGGTCAGGGATTTTCTCTGCCTCGTGATGACTGGGTGTTGTGTGATGTCCTTAAGTTATTTAGGTTTAAGTAGTTCTAAGTACTAGGGGACTGATGACCATAGATGTTAAGTCCCATAGTGCTCAGAGCCATTTGAGCCATTTCAGTTCTGCGTGCAGAATACAGAATGTATGGACCAGGGATGGATGGATAATCGCAAAGATAGCTACGGAAAAGCATTCCGCGAGTAACTTTACCGATCTTAGAAGCTTAAGTTGTGCAAGGCCAAAGTGATCTTTTGTAAAGAAACATTTCATTTTGTATAATTTTTCGTTGAAACCAGTGTCCTGTTATCGTCAATTATTTTCTCAGGTTTACTTTTAGCACTAGTTATTGTCCATATTCATTATTTACAGTATCAATATGATCTTTATTTCACTACTACTTCACTAGTCTCACGGGATTTTGATTCGGATGATTAATTTATTGCCAAAACCAATGAAGCGACAAAAGTCATGGGGTACCTCTTGATATCGTGTCACCCGACGTAGTGTAGCGCCTCAACGTGGCATGGACTCAGCAAGTTCTTATACGTCCGCTGCAGAAATATTTAGGCACACCGCCTCTAAAGCCGTCCATAATTGCAAAAGTGTTGCCAGTGCAAGATTTCGTGCATGAACTGACCTCCTGACTATATTCGATAAGTATTCCATGGGATTCATTTTGGGCGATGTGGGTGGCCAAATCACTCAGTCGAATTGTCCAGAATGTTCTTCAAACCAATCTCGAACAACTGTAGCCAAGTGGTGTGGCCAATTATCATCCATAAAAATTCCATTTTTGTTTGTTGTTGTTGTGGTCTTCAGTCCTGAGACTGGTTTGATGCAGCTCTCCACGCTACTCTATCCTGTGCAAGCTTCTTCATCTCCCAGTACCTACTGCAGCCTACATCCTTCTGAATCTGCTTAGTGTATTCATCTCTTGGTCTCCCTCTACGATTTTTACCCTCCACGCTGTCCTCCAATGCTAAATTTGTGATCCCTTGATGCCTCAAAACATGTCCTACCAACCGATCCCTGCTTCTAGTCAAGTTATGCCACAAACTTCTCTTCTCCGCAATCCTATTCAATACCTCCTCATTAGTTACGTGATCTACCCACCTTATCTTCAGCATTCTTCTGTAGCACCACATTTCGAAAGCTTCTATTCTCTTCTTGTCCAAGCTGGTTAATGTCCATGTTTCACTTCCATACATGGCTACACTCAATACAAATGCTTTCAGAAACGACTTCCTGACACTTAAATCTATACTCGATGTTAACAAATTTCTCTTCTTCAGAAACGCTTTTCTTGCCATTGCCAGTCTACATTTTATATCCTCTCTACTTCGACCATCATCAGTTATTTTGCTCCCCAAATAGCAAAACTCCTTTACTACGAGGTGCATTCAAGTTCTAAAGCCTCCGATTTTTTTTCTCCGGACTGGAAAGAGATAGAAACATGCGCATTGTTTTAAAATGAGGCCGCGTTCATTGTCAATACATCCCAGAGATGGCAGCACCGTATGGCAGATGGAATTTTACCGCCAGCGGTGAGAATGAGAACTGTTTTAAATACTTAAAATGGCGACGTTTTCCTTACTTGAACAGCGCGCAATCATTCGTTTTCTGAGTCTGCGTGGTGTGAAACCAATTGAAATTCATCGATAGTTGAAGGAGACATGTGGTGATGGAGTTATGGATGTGTCGAAAGTGCGTTCGTGGGTGCGACAGTTTAACGAAGGCAGAACATCGTGTGACAACAAACCGAAACAACCTCGGGCTCGCACAAGCCGGTCTGACGACATGATCGAGAAAGTGGAGAGAATTGTTTTGGGGGATCGCCGAATGACTGTTGAACAGATCGCCTCCAGAGTTGGCATTTCTGTGGGTTGTGTGCACACAATCCTGCATGACGACCTGAAAATGCGAAAAGTGTCATCCAGGTGGGTGCCACAAATGCTGACGAACGACCACATGGCTGCCGGTGTGGCATGTTGCCAAGCAATGTTGACGCGCAACGACAGCATGAATGGGGCTTTCTTTTCGTCGGTTGTGACAATGGATGAGACGTGGATGCCATTTTTCAATCCAGAAACAAAGCGCCGGTCAGCTCAATGGAAGCACACAGATTCACCGCCACCAAAAAAATTTCGGGTAACCACCAGTGCTGAAAAAATGATGGTGTCCATGTTCTGGGACAGCGAGGGTGTAATCCTTACCCATTGCGTTCCAAACGGCACTACGGTAACAGGTGCATCCTACGAAAATGTTTTGAAGAACAAATTCCTTCCTGCACTGCAACAAAAACGTCCGACAAGGGCTGTGCGTGTGCTGTTTCACCAAGACAATGCACCCACACATCGAGCTAACGTTACGCAACAGTTTCTTCGTGATAACAACTTTGAAGTGATTCCTTATGCTCCCTACTCACCTGACCTGGCCCCTTGTGACTTTTGGATTTTTCCAACAATGAAAGACACTCTCCGTGGCCGCACATTCACCAGCCGTGCTGCTATTGCCTCAGCGATTTTCCAGTGGTCAAAACAGACTCCTAAAGAAGCCTTCGCCGCTGCCATGGAATCATGGCGTCAGCGTTGTGAAAAATGTGTACGTCTGCAGGGCGATTACGTCGAGAAGTAACGCCAGTTTCATCCATTTCGGGTGAGTAGTTAATTAGAAAAAAAATCGGAGGCCTTAGAACTTGAATGCACCTCGTACTTTAAGTGTTTCATTTCCTAATCTAATTCCCTCAGCATCACCCGACTTAATTCGACTACATTCCATTATCCTTGTTTTGCTTTTGTTGATGTTCATCTTATACCCTCCTATCAAGACACTGTCCATTCTGTTCAACTGCTTTTCCAAGTCTTTTGGTGTCTCTGACTGAATTACAATGTCATCGGCGAACCTCAAAGGTTTTATTTCTTCTCCATGGATTTTAATACCTACTCCGAACTTTTCTTTTGTTTCCTTTATTGCTTGCTCAATATATAGATTGAATAACATCGGAGATAGGCTACAACGCTGTCTCACTCCCTTCCCAACCACTGCTTCCCTTTCATACCCCTCGACTCTTATAACTCCCATCTGCTTTCTGTACAAATTGTAAATAGCCTTTCGCTCCCTGTATTTTACCCCTGCCACCTTCAGAATTTGAAAGAGAGTATTCGAATCAACATTGTCAAAAGCTTTCTCCAAGTCTACAAATGCTAGAAACGTAGGTTTGCCTTTCCTTAATCTTTCTTCTAAGATAAGTCGTAGGGTTAGTATTGCCTCACGTGTTCCAACATTTCTACGGAATCCAAACTGATCTTCCCCGAGGTCGGCTTCTATCAGTTTTTCCATTCGTCTGTAAAGAATTTGTTTTAGTATTTTGCATCTGTGGCTTATTAAACTGATAGCTCGGTAATTTTCACATTTTTGTTTGGGAACATGAAATATATGAATAGCTGCAAGTGGTTCAAATGTTCCAATGTGTGCGAATCCCTAAGCGACCAAACTGCTGAGATCATCGCTCCCTGGACTTATACACTACTTAAACTAACTTATGCTAAGAACAACACACACACCCACGCCCAATGGAGGACTCGAACCCCGGCGGGAGGGGCCGCGCAATCCGTGACATGGCTCCTCTAATCGTGCGGCCCCTCCGCGCTGCTGTAAATGGTCTTCAAGTAGCCAAACACAACTACTTCCAGTCAATGATCGGTTCAGTCCATGTAAATACAGGCCAAACCATTATGGGAGTACCACCAGCTTGCATAGTGCCTTCTTGATAATTTGGGTCCATGGCTTCGTGGGGCTGCACCACACTCGAACCCTATCAACTGCAAAACTGTGAACATAGCTGCTAAGGTTCGGTGACCGTGTCAGAATTATATTAGAACAAATAAGCCCTCGGTCACAAATATTAAGTCCAAATTGACCAGGTTTCGACGCTACTATGAGCGTCGTCTTCAGTATTAAACTAACTGTTCTAAAACATAATAGGTATATAAGAGATTAATAAACTAAAGTGTGTACTGACTGGAAACAGATGCGGTATTTACAAGTCACATTCTAAAAAAATCTAAGCCGGCAAGGCGACGTCATGAAAAGTTGTAAATAAGATAAGATGGCGTGCCGCTAAGGGCTGCTCGTACCGGAGTGAACACGGGTTGCAACAAAACTGAGGTGCCCACGTTAGGAAGTGTTGGCAAGTGAACATGATGTTGCTACGAGCGCCATCTAGTAGGCGCAGAAACAACTACGCTACTGTGCATTCAAAATTAGACAAATGAAATTGTAATGAAGCTGATTCAGGCATAACGTAAGCACTAATAATAATAAGATGAAGTTACATATTTATCTGCTTTAAACAGATATACATTTTGTGACGTAAAAAACGTCAGTTATGACATACAAGAAAACAGCAAAGGCGTAACAGGAAAACAACATTTCGGCAAATTGCATGAGGAAATTTGAATCAAAGATCAAGCAACTGCTTTATACAGTCGAAAAAGTTTTTATTTCGGAGCTGCAGCTGTTCGTTGAGAATGAGCCCATCATGACGAGATAGATGTTTGAAAATCTCCAATTCCTCTAAAACATCTAACCTACGCCCCTTCTTTTCGGTATGCAGAATATTGCTATCGCCAGTGGCTTTAGGCATGTGTCCAGTAATTAAGAGATGATCGGCAAAGGATGAATTTAGGGGATTGGTGCCGTTTTTTCTCGAAAGATGTTCTTTATATCTGATGGTGAAAGCACGTCCAGTTTGCCCTATATAATAGGAGGAGCAGGTACCACAGACGATCTTATAAACGCCAGAATTTTCTGTAGGGGAGCGAATGGATTTCAAATTATGAATGAAGATTGTTGTTAGTAGAGAAGGCAACATTGCAGTTGTATTTGTTGCGAAGCATGCGCTGAATCTGATAGGAAATGGGTCCTACGAAAGGAATAGAAAAACTTTTTTTTTTTTTTGGGGGGGGGGGTTAACTTCAGCGCGTGAGGTGTTGAGCGTAGTAGTTCTTGCTGTTTTCTTTTTGAGGATGACTTATTTGTTCTAATATAATACCTACCATCTGCTTTTCTCAACTGAAATCTGGACTCATATTGTAACACCATAACTCTAGTACTCTATTGATTTATTTTGCTTTTGTTTATTTAATGTTACTTCGTTGAGCTTCTGTAAATGTGTTTGATTGAATCGATAACACAGAATTGTATACTCCTTTCTTTGTTAAAACTTTGATGTCATGATTTGATTCTATGCAATGTAGTGTATCTGTTATTTAAATTCTTTGTCCCATTTGGAGGAAACAAACCTTACTCTATATAATTGTAATTTCTGTGTGAATAATTTTTTGTAGAAATGTCGATATGTGCAAATATTCTGTTTTATTTCATGTGTTTGGTTGCTGTTATGTAAACTGCTGATCCTCACTTAGGGTTATTAGTTAGTTTGTATGTAAAAGGCGTAGTGGTTCCCCTCGGGAACGGAACTGTGTTGCGCGCGCAAATTGTGGTTGGCCTAGGTAGAAAAGGTGGAACAAGAGTCAGTCGGGGACGAGCTACGAGTCGGGGACGAGCTACCAAACTGTGCACTGCCATGTAAAAGATGCATATTGTGCTTTTTCCGAGAGAGGCTTTTTCTGCTGCTTTCCAATGCCTCGGATGGATGGATAAATAGCTGGAACTATTCTGGAATTTGTATCTATCATCGCCACCAAGAACTGACAGAGTCCAGCAATTCTACCTGCAATTCCACCTACCAACATGCAGTTGCCACCACATTGCGCAATCATTGCATCGGAAAGCTACAATGATGTACAGTGAAGGATCAGCTTAATGGATGTGTTAGTGTGCTCAAATATAGGGTAATTTATATCTGAATTTATGTACCTACCTTGATTTTTCTCCTCATCATAACACCTCTCAGGTTCCTCTCCGTTTGAACTAAAGTGATATCCGAGTGTCCTTATTGAAAGAACATTAAAGGCCAGTGTTTTGCTAATTGATGCCTCTTGAACATAGTTAAAAGAAAGTTAAAGTTAATGATGCTTGATAAAAATAATTTTCCTAGTAAAACTGCTTATTAATGTGTTGTTGCCAACTTCAAATTAAAAGTTCTTAAGACTGAGGCTTATAAAGTTTTGCTTAATAAATGATCACATTACTGCCTGTTGTAAATCGCAGAAGGTGAGTCAGTTTCTTACATATATGTTAATTTTGTGTCTCACGGTAGTAAAAGTGGAAAACTGCAGTTGTGAAACGTTATATACTCATGTTTGCTAATTGTTTGTCTCTCTTGTGTATTAGAAGTGCATATTAATAGCATAACAGGATCCACAGTTTGTCTATTGTGTTAATGCTCGGTAAGAAGTAACGGAAAGACCACTAATTAGGAAAACGATAATATCTTTATTCAAATGATAGTGAGAAGCAACCTGTTAGTGGATTCCAATTAACTTTCATTTTAAATAGTAAAGTATTTAACTGAGAGAGACTTAAACTATATCCAATTAATGATTCTGCATTGAGTAGTAATAATAACGTTATAAAGACCATTCAGTTTGTGTAAGCCCTGAAAGTAATAGTGTGTTTCGGTATCTGTTATAATTTTGCAAATAGTTTGTGCTGCTCTAACTGTTAGTTTCAATCTTACCGTAAACATATGTGTGTGTCAGAGTTCATTTCACTCACGTGTGACAAAGTATAGGTTGTGTTTATCCGTTAAAATTACTAACAATTATTTTCTTGAACGAGAATGTTAATCATTCTCTTGCCTAGTTAGGCTGGCGACCGTTTTCTTTATACGTTAAACAGTGCAGATAGGCAAAGTTTTGTTTGTTACTGTTCAAATATTTACGTAATTCTGACTTTCATTTCCGATAAGCCACCTCCGTTAGGTACAACACAGTCAACATAACAAAATTCCTCTCAGTGGGTAACACTGCTCTGTTGCTTTGTACCATAATGCTGTAATAAGACAGTTTTATTTCACAACCTGCCTCCAGCTTCGAGGTTATGGTATAGCAGTAGCGGACAGGAGTGTTATAATATGACCAGGTCACTGTTTCTCAGTCACCTGGGGCCCAACCATTATGGTCACCAGCCCAGGGGCGGTGCAGGTGTTTCCGTGCTGTTAGCAAAGGCACTCGCTTCGGTCGCCTGACGCCAGAGTCCTCGAACGTCAAATTTCGCCACACTGTCGTAACGGATACGTTCGCCGTACGTCCTACATTCGTTTGTGCGCTTATTTAACGCAGTGTTGCTTGTCTGTTAGCACTGACAGTTTCGCTAAAACGCCGCTGCTCAGTCGTTAAGTGAAGGCCGTCGGTCACTGCGTTGTACGTGGCGAGAGATGATGCCTGGAATTTGGTATTCTCGGCACACTCTTGACACCGTCGATCTCGGAATATTGAATTCCCAAACGAGTTCCGAAATAGAATGTCCCATGCTTCTAGTTCCAACTACTATTCCTCATTCAAGTCTGTGGCCATAATCATGTAGGACCCGTTTTCACATGAATCACCTGAGTGCAAATTACAGCTCCGCCAATAAATTACCGTTTCATATCATGTGTACGCGATACTACCACTATCTCTATACTTACACATCGGTGTCCCACCATTTTTATCGTTTCATTGTAATCATTTTATTCATTAGTGACATAATCTCAGGCATACGGTTTCTCTGTTGCTCTTACTGTTTCCTTTATCATTATTATTTTCAGTATAATCACCCTTTTATTACCATTGTCTCTCATCGTGACGCTGTTTTATCGATCTCTACAAAACTTACGAAACTTCAACCTTCATGCTCTGTGCCAGACAAGTATACCTGATCTTGAACTTTCACGCTCTGTGCTAGATAAGTGCACCTGATCTTCAGCTTTCCACTCCTCTGGTTTCTTTCTCCCGCTTCCTACCTGTATTTTAATGAACCGTGCGCCTTCCTTCTCCGCTGCCCGTCACATTCCGCAAGGCTATGGGTTATGAATGACTCTGGGGCAGCTATTCCTCCTACCTGCCGCCTAAAAGCGGAAACAACTCCTGATAGCTCCACTCTACAGCTCGCTTACACAAATGTGCTGTCCTTATCGACCCCCTCAATGAGTTCCACTGCATATTTTAGGACCTCAGCTATCATATCACATTTCTATCGGAGACATGGCTGAAGCTGTGTACTCGTTCAAGTTCTGTGAGTCTTAACCTTTAGAGTTTTATGAGACGTGATAGATGTAACAGAGGATTGGGCAGTATGGCAGCATACCTACGCGCAGATTTGTTCCCCATGGTCGCGCTCACATCTAAAAGAGGAGACAAGCAACCTGAATATGTGCTCATTGAGATTAAACCACACAACAGAAAGTGTCTCACCCGTGCAATACTCAACCCACCTACAGTTGGACAGCCCTCTAGCTTTGAATCTGCGCTCTCATGTCTGGAGTCTTTGTATGAACATGTAATTGTAACTGGAGATGCCAACATAAATTTGCTAAACAACAGCCCTTCTGTATCAAACTTCACGCAAACATTTTCCTGCTCAAACCCTGCACTGGTTCCACTTGGGCCTGCTCACCATACAGCTGACGGTCGTACGTTTATTTTCATATTCACAACCAAATCTCGAGATAGAGTACTTGCACCGCTCATATTTCTGTACCTGGCTTGTCTGCTCATGATAACTTGCCCGTTGCAGAACCCAAAGAACAAACCGCTAGTGGCGACTTTTAGAGATTTTAAGCGCGTGAATATCTCTGAGATTATAGCTAACGCCAGCGATATTTCTTGACTGACAACGGCAGGAAATAACTTCGAAATAAATAATGAAGTTTCCAACATCACAAAGAGACGCAATAATTTATACGACAAACACGCTTCTCGACAAACAGTAAGACTAAGGGGAAAACCTGCAGCATGGCTTACAGACCACCTCAAACACTCTATGAATGTCAGAGACTCAGAATACAAGACATACAGATGGTACACGAGCTTTGATAATAATCATCTAACCTACAAGCAACTACGTAATCAAGATAGTCAACCCATAAGGAATGTGAAGTTCAGGTATTCTCACTAGCTAACTGAGGAATTTCACAGATCTGCCACCCTGTGGAATAATTGTGATGTCTAGAAACAAGCAAACCCAAATCTTTAGTCGAACCTATAGTTCTTACTGAGGATATAAATGAGTATTTCGCCACACCGATATACTTACTTGACCAACGCACGAGATCGTAAACCATCGATTTCCTTAAAGTATTAGTGACTGGTACAAGCG
The DNA here is from genome assembly GCF_021461385.2 of Schistocerca piceifrons. Classification (NCBI taxonomy): domain Eukaryota; kingdom Metazoa; phylum Arthropoda; class Insecta; order Orthoptera; family Acrididae; genus Schistocerca; species Schistocerca piceifrons. Next base: position 238,084,864 of record NC_060140.1, read on the forward strand.
AAAAATTATTTCTGCAGCGGGTAAGCCCTAACACGGTACAGAAGTCAATTGTGCAAATTCGTTTGGCAGCAGTAGGGCACGATAATAAAGAGTGTTTGAAAAAGAGCTCCCTAGTTCTAAGTATAAATTTAATTTTTTTTTTTAAACATAGCTGCACAACAGCAACGGTTCCACGTAATAAAATTATAAACAGCCGACCAGTTGCAATGGATAAAGAATTCTTTACCTAGGTTTCAACAAATTTAAATTTGTCTTCTTCAGACAGACTGGCCGCAGAGTAACTACGCTGGCCGATTACACTCAGTCGGTTGTGAGCTCTGCAATATCCATGTACTAATTTATATTTACGTGACAAACCCTATTTTTAGGGCTATATTTTAATTTTGACAAATGGATCTGTGCAGACATTTGTAAAAACGGCGATGATACATCAGTCCATACTAATGTAAAATTGTAAGTACCAGTCGTCGTTCTCATATTTTTGTAATGCAAGAGCTCTCTTATTTGTGTTAAAATCTATTCTTGACTTAAGTTTCATACCTTTCTAATGTAAGCTATGATGTCCATTGTCCTTAGGCCACCTTCTGAAGAAGACAAATTTAAATTTGTTGAAACCTACGTAAAGAATTCATTATCCATTGCAACTGGTCGGCTGTTTATAATTTTATTACGTGGAACCGTTGCTGTTGTGCAGCTATGTTAAAAAAAAAAAGTCCACATCACACACTTGCTAGGCGCCTCCATTTTAAAATTAAAGATGCTTTCACATTTGAAAATAATTTTTCTGTTAAAAATAGTAAGGAATTAATTAACAATATTCAAACTGTGAGATGTACACCTGACACTAGACTGGTGTCCTTTGACATCGTCAGTTTTTATACAAATGTCCCGGTTGATGAAACCATAGCCCTTGTAAAAAAGAATCTTCTCAAACATAAAAAACTAAGTGAAATTCAGATTGCGGAACTGATTGGTTTGCTTAAGGTCGTTTTAAAATACAATTATTTCACGTTTAATGGGAAAATGTACGTGCAACCAGATGGTCTAGCAATGGGTAACCCCGTCGCCGGTATTTTAGCAGATGTTTTTATCAACGCCCTGGAAATAACGTTCTTCAATTCAAGTTCAGAATTACGCCACAAAATCCGCTATTATGCACGTTATGTTGACGACATTATCATTGCTTTTGATGGTACTGATCATGAGTTAGAGCTTCTCTTCAATACTTTCAATGGTTTACATGAAAAGATTTCCTTCACAAAAGAACTTCAGAATGAAAAAGGTGAACTTAGCTTCCTCGATTTAACAATTTCTATACAGGATAGTTCCTTCAATTTCAATATCTTCCGTAAGGAAACGTATTCAGATAATGTCATCCCTGCTGACTCAACTCATCCAAAAGCTCATAAACTGCCGTTTTTTCATTCTGCCATTCACCGAATGGTAACTACTCCTTTATCACCTGCTGATCAACAAAAGGAATTGAATGTCATCAAAGCGATTGCGGCTAGTAATGGGTACAATCAGAATATGATCGATTACTTGTTCAATAAGAAAATTTCCCAAAACTGTTCGACTTTGAGCAACAACCTCCCCACTGATAGCAAAGAAGCTAAAAAATTTATTTCCATTCCTTTCTTGGGTAATATATCGTATAGGATTAAACGTCTTCTAAAGAAAAGTTTAAAAAGAAATATTGTACATTCAGTAGAGATTGCCAGCGATTGGTTTTCCAATTCAGGTGTTTACAAATTAACCTGTAATAACTGCCCTTCATATTATATTGGTCAAACAGGCAGAGCTGTGAAAACAAGATATAAAGAACACCTATTAGGTAAAAAAAGGAGCGAATATACACAGCTCTACTTTTGCTGAACACCTCTTGATAGCCGGCCATACACCTAAACAGTTAGAAGACACGGTTATCCTACACAGACAAGTCAAAGGGCGTAGACTAGATCTGTGGGAAGAGTTAAAAATTTTTAAACATCTAGAGCTCAAAGACGGTAATATACTGAACGACCAGTTGAACCTTGCTTGTAGACAATTTTTCGAAGGCTTTAAACCTGTGCTGTTTATGGTATAACATTAATGCTGGTAACCTCAGTGGTCTATTTTCTCAGGAAGCTATGATGCACTTTCAAATCTTTAAGCTCACTACCCTTTATGTAATGTGGTTTTCTCACGATGTATGGCTGCCACTACATCGGCCCTTATGTGATTTTGTCTGGCTCTAAAACGTTGGTTCCCTGCGAATGTGTATTAACTGGATTGTGGACCAGGGTTCGTAATTCTGTATTAAGAGCCATTATTGTCAATTTTATATGCCGTGTGTGGGCTTCACTAATATTGTAATGTAATTTTTATATTCTGGCTGTATATGCCACTGTACGTAACTCTCTCGGCGTAAGTGCCACCTGCCTTTTTGATGTATAACTACATTAATTGTACCAAGGCTCCCATACTGTTATAACGGGAGTGTTAAACGATTTCCTTCTTTTTATTGTTACTTTATCTAAGGACGTTATTAATACTGATAATTTACACGTTGCTTTTGTACGCCAATCGGCACATGGTTCGCGCCATGAGCGCCACCTGCCCTGGCCGCTGAGTAACTACGCTGGCCGATTACACTCAGTCGGTTGTGAGCTCTGCGATATCCATGTACTAATTTATATTTACGTGACAAACCATATTTTAGGGCTATATTTTAATTTTGACAAATGGATCTATGCAGACATTTGTAAAAACGGTGATGATACATCAGCCCATACTAATGTAAAATTGTAAGTACCAGTCGTCGTTCTCATATTTTTGTAATGCAAGAGCTCTCTTATTTGTGTTAAAATCTATTCTTGAGTTTCATACCTTTCTAATGTAAGCTATGATGTTCATTGTCTTTAGGCCACCTTCTGAAGAAGACAAATTTAAATTTGTTGAAACCTAGGTAAAGAATTCTTTATCCATTGCAACTGGTCGGCTGTTTATAATTTTATTATAAATTTAATGGAAAAATTATTGAAAATTACATCAATAAGCACATATCACGAAAGAGAATTGACTCAAGTTTTGTTATACGTTAGTAGACGTCAACGTGGGATCCATTTGTTACCCTGCAAACGTCCAGACGGTATTCCAGTTCTCGCCACGTATTCACCAACATTTCAGGTGTAGCTGTCCCAACCGCCGCGACGATTCTTTCCTGTAAATGACGGATGTCTCTGATCTTTTCACTGGACACAACATTTTTTATGTGGTTCCGAAAGAAAAAGTTCAGTGGGGTTAAGTCTGGGCTTCGTGGTGGCCAAAGTATTGGGCCAGCCCTGCCTATTCACCTTCCTGGAAAATGATTGTCAAGAGCTGCACGCACATGCTTACTGTCAAGAGGTGGGGGCGCCATATTGTTGGAAAAACAGGATTTGTACAACAACATCTTCAGCAGTTCTCGGTCTGCCTGTTTCCTTGAAAGAGTTTAGCCAATGACGGATAGTTTTTGCTGTAGGTGGTTCACCATCATACTGACGTCTAAAATTACGTTGCAGTGTTATAACTGACTCAGTTTTCACAAGCCAAATAACACACTGTGCTTTCTGTTGCGTAATACACATTGTCGCTGAGTTGTTCTGCACTGCACTGCATGCACGCCTGGAGTGAACTGATGGAACAGAGGAAAAAAACAACACTGGTGCCGTCTCAAGGACAAGCAGACCTGCCAACTGCAGGGGAGCCAAACTTGGAGAATTGATGAATCAAACACCACAAACTAGAATAGTGTACGTCACTTTGTACAGATTCTAGGACACATTTAAACTAGGGAGTTCTTTTTCAAACACGTAGTATAACAGCATAAATGATCAGTCTTCTCGTCGACCCTCTTCTGACCAAAATAACAGCCATTTTTAATCATTCTATAGCCTCCAGCTTCTTTCCAACAGCCTGAAATCAGGGATTCATAAAATCATTGTCCAAGAAGGACTCTGCCAGACAGACCTCAGCCTGCAGGCTCATTTGCATTCTACCAGTGTTATCCACAGCTTTAGAACACGTAGTCTACAAATAGCTTTTTAATTATTTAACATCAAACTTTTAGATGAATACTAATCCCATTTTCAGCAAAATCACACCATCACGACTGCTCTTATAACGTGACAGACGAGTTGAAACAAGCTATCAATAAACAACAGGCGACTATTATGTGCTTTTTGGATTTAAGCAAAGTTTTGGCACTGTACTGTGGTTCATCTCATACCTTACATCTCGCCAACAGTGTGTATTGATTCGAACAGAAACGTCACAAAAGAGAAATGTAATATCAGGAGTCCCACAAGGATCAGTATTGGGTCCATTTCTCTTGTCGTTATATGTTAATGATGGTCCAGGGACTGCAAGTCCAACAAACCTGTACACAGCAACTGAGTATGTAAATTCCGATTTATTTGTCCAAACAGCAATAGCACAGAGCATAGGTCTGAAACTTAACCAATCTATAACTAGTCGTTCACCAAAGACTTATTACCCCTCAGTTCAGAGAATCTCTTCCACCATTAATCCTAAATGGCCCTGAAAACTCGTTTCTTCTTCCTCACAGAACTTGAGGATAATTTTGGGTAATCATTTAGACCGAACTGAACACACAATTGCAGTCTGCAAGAAGAGGTGCTAGCGCCGCTTCACTTACGACAGAAATATTTTTCGAGAGAAGCACGTAGAGACACTAATAATTCCCACACTTTGCGATGGCGATGCTTCTGTCCAAGTACCTTCGTACGAGAGTTCACATATGCTGGAACTGACAATGTGTGCTTGTATATGATGCATCTGTGACGTACGCTTTTTCGGCCATATCACAGAAGCTTATCAACAGTTACCACAGATATACGTCAATAAGTGTACTGACTATCATGCTCTATGTTTGCCATGTCGTCTTCTCAGTCATTGCACTTCTTCTTATTTGACTTCAACTGTTACTCTAATGCTGATCAGTGCACCAGAAATTCCTTCTGTACCATTACAAAGCATGTTCCCTAAATCGTTTTGTGTATCAGGAACCCGACTTCGTAGCAACCTACCAAAAATATCAGAGAAATTAAATTAGTTCAAATCCTCAATAGACAGCTAATGCTGCACCTTATATCACAATAGCTATCTCTCCTCCATTCTGTGCAGCTCATTCTCGTCAGTCCTTCTCCCTCAGAACTTTTGCCTACCCCTTGTTGATAGGATTCTCTATTTACATTCACTTCCTTCCTGACAGCCACTATCACTGTCATTTTGTATATGTGGTGTCTGTTCTTTCGAGCATCTCCGGAAGAACAGAGACAATTTTGATGCAGCAGCCACTATAATTAAGACACAAATGAATTACAGACATTGGCTGCGAGTGGATACTGATGTAAATCAATCGAGAAAGTCCAAAATATGTACTGGATCAGGATACGAACCCAGGTCTCCTGTGTATTAGGCAGTTGCTAAGACCACTAAGTCATCTGTACAAAGTGGCTATCGCCCTCGCACGGACTGCCCTAGCAACTTATCATCCCATTATTAATGTAGTGCCTCTTTCCCATTACTCTCCCGACACACATCGGCTGTGAGTGGACATTTCAGCTTTCTCCACTTTCTTCATCCACTCAGCTTTTTGGACACGGCTTCAAACGTGCTAAGCTAATCTACATCATCCTAAATACACATTATTGTTGCTATTATTATTATTATTATTTCTTTCCTTTCTCAGACGTTATGTCTGGTTAAAAATGGAAAGTGACGTGGACCTTGATCAAGCGTGACATCCTTTTAACTGTACAGTATATGTTAAATTGCATTTAGGAACTTTCGGGTAATTGAACATGTATCAAAAATTACAATTTTTGTAGTTGTATATATACGTTTGGATGTAGCTGTATTGCGTTGATGTACTGGTGGATATTGTGTGGTATGACTCCTTTAGTTGATAGTATAATTGGTATAATGTCAACTTTATCCTGATGCCATATGTTCTTGACTTCCTCAGCCAGTTGGATGTATTTTTCAATTTTTTCTCCTGTTTTCTTCTGTATATTTGTTGTATTGGGTATGGATATTTGAATTAGTTGTGTTAATTTCTCCTTTTTATTGGTGAGTATGATGTCAGGTTTGTTATGTGGTGTTGTTTTATCTGTTATAATGGTTATGTTCCAGTATAATTTGTATTCATGATTCTCCAGTACATTTTGTGGTGCATACTTGTATGTGGGAACTTGTTGTTTTATTATTTTATGTTGTATGGCAAGTTGTTGATGAATTATTTTTGCTACATTGTCATGTCTTCTGGGGTACTCTGTATTTGCTAGTATTGTACATCCGCTTGTGATGTGATCTACTGTTTCTATTTGTTGTTCGCAAAGTCTGCATTTATCTGTTGTGGTATTGGGATCTTTAATAATATGCTTGCTGTAATATCTGGTGTTTATTTTTTGATCCTGTATTGCAATCATGAATCCTTCCGTCTCACTGTATATATTGCTTTTCTTAGCCATGTGTTGGATGCGTCTTGATCGATGTGTGGCTGTGTTAGATGATTCTGGTGCTTGCCATGTAGTGTTTTCTTTTTCCAATTTACTTTCGTCTTATCTGTTGATGTTATGTGATCTAAAGGATTGTATAAGTGGTTATGAAATTGCAGTGGTGTAGCCGATGTATTTATATGAGTGATTGCTTTGTGTATTTTGCTAGTTTCTGCTCGTTCGACAAAGAATTTTCTTAAATTGTCTACCTGTCCACAATGTAGGTTTTTTATGTCGATAAATCCCCTTCCTCCTTCCTTTCTGCTTAATGTGAATCTTTCTGTTGCTGAATGTATGTGATGTATGCTATATTTGTGGCAGTGTGATCGTGTAAGTGTATTGAGTGCTTCTAGGCCTGTATTACTCCATTTCACTACTCCAATATTGGTATAGCATAAGTATTTATAGCTTTTGTCTTGTTTCTTGCTGTCAATTCTGTTTTTAGTATTTTTTTTTAGTCTTTGCCTGTATTTATCTTTTAGTTCTTCTTTAATATTTGTATTATCTATTCCTATTTTTTGTCTGCATCCTAGATATTTATAGGTGTTTTTCCATCGTTCTATGCAGTCGCTGTGGTTATTGTTATTATTAATATTATTACTATTACTATTATTATCAGAGTCGGTTATTACTGTTATTTTTCTTATTGGGAATTTTGTAATATTTTTGGTATGTTTTACTCATGGTCAGATGTAAGAGAGGGCTGTAGGGCCGTAATATGGTCAGAATAAATAAGCATTAAATAAATATTCCATTACTAATACATGTAATGACTACTACGAATTTTATCTTAGTAGCACAGTTGCTGATAATTATATATGCATGATCCAAGCTCTTAAAAATCCCGTGACTATATTCTAACTTCTTGTATCTTCTATTGTATGAACAGCAGTGCAGTAGCAACAGTGATGAATTGCCGTTTCAGTTTGCTTAGCCTGTTGGATGCTGATAGGCATATCACTCACATGAAAAATTACGTCATTTAAATCATCTTCTGATGCTGAGTCGTATGAACAGGGTTAAAAATCTCTAGCATCTATCCTGCAGAGCTAACTGAGGAAATTGGTGTGATGCACACAAATCCTGGCCACAGAATTTTACCACGTGTCAAATCCGTATAACGCAGTCCTCTGGGGGGAACAAGTTGTAGTACTGGCAGTGCTTCTGCCATCATGTTAGCAGTGCGGGGTAGCCGCGCGGTCTCAGGCTCCTTGCCACGGTTCCCGTGCTCCCCCTGTCGGAGGTGCGAGTCCTCCTTCTGCCATGGGTGTGTGTGTTGTCCTTAGCGTAAGTTAGTTTAAGTTAGATTAAGTAGTGTGTAAGCCTAGGGACGGACGACCTCAGCAGTTTGCTCCCATAGGAACTTATCACAAACTTCCAAATTTGTCATCATGTTTCTTCTCACTCTTCTTTCGATGTATTTCGCGCTCTCGATTTAAGGCAAGGGATGTCATCGGCCGCGGTGAAATCAGAAATAAGCAAGTGTCTCTAAAGCGTTGCGTCCCCTGCAAGCAGGTGCACACACTCGTTCTTTTAGTGGTCTTGGAGCGACGGAATCCTGAGTTGCATACTGCTGTAGTTCAGCCACTATCGGCATGAATTTCGTAATATGAGCGTTGTTGTGGCCCCATATGCCTTAGGAGTTGAAAGTTGATAGTACACTTAATGAGTCTAGTGCGAACGAGATCTTGTTCAGTCCAAGAAGAGTAACTCACTGCAGAGTTTCTACGATCACCTCTCTGTGTTATGCTTCAACATGGTTCGACAGAAGGAATTGTTTGCTCCAATTGGAGACAAGTACAAACGAAGATATTATCCAGATGTGGTTCATCAATAATTTTCTACACATTAGTGAGTACACTATCTGCCAGGAAAGTGAAGTACCTAGAACACATGGACGATTGTCAATACCATCAGCGGGTATGCAAATAATTAGAGATGCAATTTTTTGTGGGCATTAGCGCTGTTCGCTTTAGTGTTGTTACAGGGCCTGGTAGGGTGTAAAAGGGGTGTGAACAGAGTCAGACGTTGAGAGGTAACTGTGAAGACGACGAAGATGCCGTGTAATCGCGTGAGACAGCGTTAGCACAACCTGACAGTTTCGAAGGGGCATCATTCTCTTTCTGGCTGGTCGAGTCGTGCAATATCCAGATTTTTGAGGCTTTCGGATGTGACAATGGCCCAATGCTGGACTGTATTGGAACACGACGCTGGGCTAGAGCACCAAGCACATTGTAACTCCTTCACATCTCCGTCTGCTATTCGAGAACAAGTGATGGAGTTCCTTCAACATCCTTCACCATCCTGCACCATTGGTCAGAGATTGCGAAACTAGGGAATAACCATGCTGTTAACAATACCAGCTGTCTTTAGAGTGGTTCTATCATTGTATAGCATGAACTACTGATGAACGGCGACGCATTGTGATCAGTGATGAATCGCGGTTTTGCACTGTCCCAGATGATAATCGTCGGCGAATTTGGTGGCGACCTGGGAAGAGTTCCCATTCTTTTTGAGCGGCACAGAGGTCTTACTCCTGGCGTCATTGAGTGGGCGTCTCAGTCCGGAACCGCGCGACTGCTACGGTCGCAGGTTCGAATCCTGCCTCGGGCATGGATGTGTGTGGTGTCCTTAGGTTAGTTAGGTTTAAGTAGTTCTAAGTTCTAGGGGACTGATGACCACAGATGTTAAGTCCCATAGTGCTCAGAGCCATTTGAACCATTTTTTGAGTGGGCGTCTGTCGGACATGACTTCAGTCTACGGTTCTTGATGTCTGAGGGAACTCTGACGGCACGTCATGGGCATCCTGCGTCCTCGTGTATTACCTCTCATGTAACCATATCTTGTTTCCATTTTAATCTGAACAATACTTGTCCACGCATGGCAAGTATCTCTATGAAATGTCTGCGTATTGTTGAGGTAGTCCTGTGCCCTCAGGATCCCAGATCTGTCCCCGACAGAACACATGTGGGACCAGTACGGACATCAACTATACCCCTGTGCCACATCCTACATATCAAGGATCACAAGTATTAAGTGCTTTACATGCTCAATGTCAAATATTTAAAACATTAACTCATTGGTAAAGTAATTAGACTTTTGAAGCTGTTTTTTATATGGGAGCTCGGTTCATTAAAGAAACAGGGGGGGGGGGGGGGAGTTGGGAGTAGAGGGGGCAGTGGATGACTTGCCCATTAAAGCGAACATCCACTCCTCATCAAAATACTTGTGAAGACGTTTAAAAATCATTAGCATATTACTCCTCCCATGGCGTCATTTAAGTGAAACTAGCTTTCATATACTTATCTTAATGGTATGACAACAACTCTTAGAAGATTCTCTTACGGCAATGAAGCAGTAGGAAAAAATTCAGTTGCTCTATATCATGGCTTACCCCAGAGTAAGGTCGCATAGGACTCCGACTAAGCAGAATCACTATTGCAAAACCTGTATATTGTTAGGGCCAAAGAATAATTTTAACCTCTTTTACTAAATGTAAGCTAATATTTTGGCTGGTTGAAAAATTTATTAATTATGTCTTCTTCTTCTTCTTCTTCCTAGCTTCATCCCGTGACGACGGGCTTAGTTTTATTATTCTGTGGTATTTCAACAATTTATTTTCACTATATCATCGGATACCCTTCCTACTGTCACAGTAGTTAACCTGAGGGAAGAAGGGAAACAACAACATCTGTAAGTGAATCACGTAAGGTTTCTTCTGTGCGGTTGTGGTGGTACACTGGTCTGTCAACCATTTCCTCTAGCAAGTGGAAATCAAAGAAGGTGATGCCCTTAAGAGTATCTGACTTCATCCTACTAACAGCCTTAAATCAAATGGCCAGTATGAACATCGACTACTTAATGCTTATCATGGGGCTCGATCATAGCAGTCAGACAAGCCCCAAGTTTGATTCATTGATTGAAATGTATTCCGCATTAAAGATTTATAAACAAAACGGAAAGCCAGTATCAAACACCCAAATTGGGAGGAAAGACTGAACAGCTATTCACACGTGATCAAGTATCAGTTAGAAATAAACGTTACAAAATGATTTAAAGTGAATCCCTAAAGGGCTGAGATGAACGCGAGAGGTAAATACTACCGATGAGATATAACAGTGGAGCACTAGCCTTCATTATTCTCGTCCTGAGCGCTGGACCATTCCAAGCTATTCTTCCGAAGGGCTGACTGTGCACAGCCAGTCTGCAAACCTAGAGGGTACCGCCGTTAACATTTTACTGCACATCATGGCACACAGTGCAGCAAATGCTCTTCATAATCACGCTCAATTGTTTGTATGCAATGCCATTAAATTTTTGACACAAGAGGCAATCGAGGAAGCAAAAATCTCATAGTAAAGTGTGCTTGGAAGGGTTTCAGGAACTACTAGCTATTCCTTTCGCCTAATAAAGAGAGAAAAGAAGAAGGTGGAAAACATGAGAAATCCCTCCCGAGATTTCACTGCTGCGGAAAGCCGCAGAGGAAGGAAAATAAAGTTTTATTATTGTGTAATATTGCTGCACAGGTTGCCGTGGGACTGATACATCACTTCCACACGACACATGTTGTTTACTGTACACTATCAGTATCGTAGTGACATGCAACTGATCAATAGTTCATCTTTAGCTACATGTAGTACTTGTCGACACAGTTAAGGAAATGGGCTATTCCCGACACTTCATAAATTCACTATACGATAGAAATAAAATTGTAATTTCACATTACATACAGTTTTAATGACCTCAATAAAATAGTTTCGTACACCTATATGCAAAATATGTGTTTCAGTTATTATCTGACACACGCAATATTCATTTTAATTATTTTTCGAAGAACTTAATCATTTTCTACATCTCGGATTTGTTTCGAAATCTTCCTATTTAATTTTACTTCCTGTTTCTTTGATACATCTTGTAATCTTAGATCTTCTTAGTAGTCGTAAGTCATACGATGGTCTTGTGATTTGTCATACAACACACTATTTTCTCGGCCAGTTTTACTTTTAAAAAAAATGCAGAATTTGTTGTAGGACTTCGTGGAATACTCCCGCTTCACCCCCTATAGTTTCATGAAGTTCCGATAGTTGGCGACGCTATACGTAGCCTTAAAAATGGTGTCTCTAACGGAGATGCTTTCCAAGCAGGGAGCTGTCACTCAGTTTCTTTTGGCGGAGAAGCAGTGCATCGCAGATATTCACTGGCGCTTGCGGAATGTCTACCGAGATCTGGCGGAGTACAAAAGGACGGCGAGAGTTGGGCGAGGCGTCCGTCATCATCGCAACAAGGTCGCGCAAACTTGTCCAGGTCCCGCCTGCCAGCCAGCCACGCGCAGCTGTGACTCATGCAGTGTTGGAACGTGCGGACACTCTCATTCGAGGTGATCGACGGATCACGTTCGCTGCCCAACTGGACGTCTCTGTTGGTAGTGCTGACACACTCGTCCAGCAGTTGGGGTATTCAAAGGTGTGTGGCCAGTGGTTCCTCACGCCTGAAAGAAGGCTGTACAGAGCAACGACGGGCCACCTGTGCGGGATTTCTTGCGTATTACGAGTCTGATAGTGACAACGTTTTGTCGAACATCATCACAGGTGATGAAACATCGGTTTATCACTACCAACTGGAACCAAAACTCAAAGCATGGAGTGGCGCCACACCACTTTTCCTCACAAGAATAAGTCCAAAGCTGCACCCTCAGCCGGTAAAGTAATGGCAGCGTTTTTCTGGGTCTGTGAAGGAGTTACTCTGTTTGATGTCCTCCCTCGTGGTGCAACTATCAACTCGGGAGTGTACTGTGCTACCCTCAGGAAATTGAAGAAATGACTTATATTTTTTGCTCAATGAAGGATGCGCACTGTGGGAAGCAGTACATGGCAGATGGAACGATTAATTGAGGCAGCAAGACGTTGTTTCTGACGTCGACTGATAGAGTGGTACCATGCAGTCATACAGGCCCTCCATCGAGCAAGGTGGCGCAATGGTTAGCACACTGGAGTCGCATTCGTGAAGACGACGGATCAAACCCACTTTCGGCTATCAAGATTCAGGTTTCCCGTAATTTCCCTGAATTTCTTCAGGCAAATGCCGGGATGGTTCCTCTGTAAGGGTACGGCCGACTCATTTCCCTACCCTTCCCTAACCCGATGGGACCGATGACCTCACTGTTTGGTCCCCTCCCCCAAAATCAACCAACCAACAGGAACTCCCAAAAAGGTGATGGAAAGCAGTTGTATTGAATGAAGATTATGTTGAAAAATAGCGTTTTGTAATCAGAAGAGTGGGGAGTAATGTGGTGTATTGGAGTCCTGAATAAAACCAATCTGCTTTCCGAATAAAATATGTTGCATTACTTATGGAACGCCGCTCATGTATTGGTGGGAACGAGAAGTAGTTGTTGACGTAAACTGCGAGTGTAGTGATATTTTATTTTACTTTCGTAACCCTTATTTTGAAGAGAAACAATTATTTTTGGACATGTGGAATAATCGGGAACGGAACGCCCGACACAGGACGGGCCGCAGAGAGCTACCACAGATGGCGACCAAGTCGGGCACGGACGTCCTAGGGAGCACCAAGGAAGAGACAACACATTACAGGCAGCGCCAGGCGGGCGCGGACGGCAAAGAGAGCACCCAGCGCCCACTGGGTAAAAATACTGGACAAGATCCTCCAATACGGCAGTCTCAGGTAGCGCCTGAAGAAGGCAACGAGTTACATGGCCGAAATATTGTGCCAGAGCGACACAAACATCCGGCAGTAGACCCGATTATTCCACATGTCAATATCTCGCCGGGAAAACCTGAAGAGTTAAAACTACTTTTGGGTTTATGGAACTACTGTGACTGTCTCTAATGAAAATGTCCTGAATTTGAAAGACAATGTGGAAACATGAAAATTACTACATGTTAAATATATCCAATAAATCAACAGATCAATGTATTTTAACCACCAGTAGCTTTTATCTGAAAATCAAAACCTGGATCACTTTACCTAAACGCAAATTATTCTTTCAGGTAACCACGTTTTCATCTGGGAGCAATAAGAAGCACATGAATAATGAAATTTTTATTGTTCAAACTGCTTTCTCATACATCTTGGCATCGCTACGCTAGCTTTGCCACCACTGAAAGGGTGAACAAGATTTAAACACAATGAAAAACGTTTCTCAGGTTCGAACATTTAATTGTTCTATACGTTGTTGGGATGGAAGACCGTCACAGTTTTTGTGCTCTTTTAAGGACTAAGATTGCAGTACTTTAGTGGATCTTTTTTTCTGGTTTGATGCAGCCTGCCATGAATTGCTCTTTTGTGCCAAACTTTTCATCTCAGAATAGCTCTTGTACCCTACGTCCTTAATTATTTGTTGGATTTATTCCAGTCACTGTCTTCCCCAAACGTTTTTTCTGAAGGTAACCTCCTCAGTCCGTATCTTATCAGTCTATTTAGTTTTCAACATTCTTCTGTAACAACACATCTCAAACCGTTCGTTTCTATTCTGTCCCTGTTTCCCCACTGTTCATGATTCACTACCGTATAACACTATGCTCCAAACGTAAATTCTGAGAAATTTTTTCCTCAAATTAAGGCCTATGTGTGATACCAGTAGACTTCTCTTGGCCATCAACGCCATTTTTGCCTGTGCTACTCTGTTCTTCATGCCCTCCTTGCTTCGTCTTTCATGAGCAGCTATCAGAATTCCTTAAATTTGTCTACTTCGTGATCATCAATATTAATGTTAGGTTTCTCGCTACTCTCATATCTAGTGCTTCACATTACTTTTCTCTTTTTCCTGTTTACTCTCAAACCATGTGCAGTACTCATTAGGCTGTTCATTCCATTAAGCAAAACCTTCACTTTCCTTGAGGACAGCAATGTTATCAGCGAATATTTCCATTGATATCCTTCCACCCTGAATATTAATCCCACTCTTGAACGTTTCTTTTATTTCCGCCATTGCTTTTTCGATGTATAGATTAAACAGTGAAAGACTGCATTCTTGCTTAGCAACCGTTTTAATCTGAGCACGTCGTTTTTGGTCTTCCAGTCGTATTTTTCATTCTTGGTTCTTGTAAATACTGTATATTACCAGTCTTCCCCTGCAGCTTACTCCTATTTCTCTCAGAATTTCGATCATCTTACAGCATTTTGCGTTTTCGAAAGCTTTTTCTAGATCGCAAAATCCTAGGAACGTGTCTTGATTTTTGCTCAGTCTTACGTCCACTATCTACCGCAACGTCAGAAGTGCCTCTCTGATGCCTTTATCTTTCCTAAAGTCAAACTGATCGCCACGTAACGCATCTACAGTTTTTCTTTTCCACTCTTCTGTATATTATTTTTGTCAGCTGCTTGGATGTACGAGCTGTTAAGCTGAGTGTGCTGTAGTCCTCACACTTATTTGTCCTTATGAAGAAAAGCACGTGTGTGCGTGGGTGTTTGAGAGAGAACGAGAGAGAGAGAGAGAGAGAAGTGAAGCCTATCTGAGTCTGAGGTTAACTATTATCAAATCTCAGGCTCACCCTTCAAGCCCAGTGCCAAATTTAGTAGAATCACCAACACTTTAACTGATTGGTCCAAGCAATGAAGTGGAGGGTGGCAACTCACATAATGAAGGAAAGCATAATTGCAATCTATGAGAGTAAATTTATGTTTGTCGTTGCTAAAAAGATACATGGCTTTTATTTTCCAGTAGGCACAAAAGTAAAAATGAATGTAAGATCTATGAACAACATTATGTCTGGTTACGGAAATGTAATGTGTATGAGTTGGAGACTGAAATGGAAAACGGATCAGAAACTGTATCAAACGAATGGCCATGGAGACCACCTGGTGAACTAATGTAACACACAATCATTAGAGACATGCAAGAAGTTTGTCTCCATGAGTGAACAAAGTTACTTTTTCTTTACACAGTATTTACAACTGAGAAGAAAAATTAAGGATACTTTTTTGCAACTAATGAGCACGTATTTTCCCTTCATGTCAATAGTGCGTTAGTGTTTGTAGTCTACTTTCCTCCAAATAGTATCCTGAAATATCCCAAAAAATTTCAGCCCTCTAGCTCAAATAGATTTTTTGTGCATAAAGTAAACATGTTAGAAAATTTAATTCTCGGGAACTCCAATTTTATATTTGATCTTTGACTCACCTCTCTTGTCCCTAATACACTCCAGTTGCACAATTTTCTTAATTTACATGTTCCTCATCTTCTCTCTTCCTTTTCTTCTTTCTCCTTGACATTCTCGTGTCTTCAGCTGCCTCAAGGACCCACTTTGCAGCTTCGACCACTCTCACATAATCATTTGCCAACAGTAATGGTCTCATATTAAACCCAGAGTATATTCCTATCAACTACAGAACTTTACACGTGCCAACTTCCACACATTAAAACTAATTACGGGCGTAATAACTTTCGTGAGTGACAGAATAGCAGAAACTGAAACTGCAGATAAGTTTATAAGAATAACAACACTCGAAAACCAAAGATAGACAAAGGAAACACAAAAGCAAAGCGTATTCGCTGTCAGGGCTATCACTTTGAATAAAAGTTTTATAGGAGTCTAACCACAACACGACATGTGAAAGCAGGGGAATTATGGCTGTGGACACACACCGAGAGGCCTTTAATCTCATTTTTCAACAACCTCATGATGCCCAATTCAGTTCTTTTAACCACCACATTTTGTTCGAATCAAAAACCTCTAAATATCGATTTAAGGTGAAAAACAAAAAAAATCGGTTTTTGAAGCTGATTCACTGGCTAATTACCTTACAGTCAGTTGAATTGGAACGTATACAAGAGTGCCGAAGAAAGCTTGTAATCAAATATTCATGCTCCACAAAATAATTCTATTGCGAAATGTTTTGGTATTTTCAGTTGGTACATGCAAAGAATATGTTTGTCAAGCAGAATGCAATAGCGTTCTCTGCTTTCCCACTTATTTACGTAGAGTTATACCTTAGATTTTGAAACCAACCATAACAAACATTTTCCTCCGCTATTGTGGGTTTTTGTGTCCAAGTCTCTTACAGCGTGATATGAGGTATAATGTGGTTAGTTAAGCTTTCGCTACTTGAGAGTGCCCTCATGAAAAACGAGTGATCGTAGGACAGAAAAACTTCGTGGAAACACTTTTAAAGACAAACGGAAGAGACATAACGAATAAACCTTTGAAATAAATATGTTTTAATTTCCACATGAGAGGGTAACATCTGTTAAATGCGTACTATCTTTACGTTCCAGGTTACAGAAGTTTGCATCCACGACAGTATGGAGCCGCACTAGAGGTACCATTTCACAGTTGTTCGCAGCACTTTTCGAACGGTGGACCATGGAACGTTGAGCTGTCGTGACACAGATCGTTCGCTGCTTGAACATCGCATATTGCGTCCAGCATTCTCAGCCGTGGCAACAGTTAAGTTCTTCTACAGCTTGTGGTGCAACTGGCCGTCGATTTCCCACGAGCAAAACACATATCGCGAGTTAATTCGAACTTCTGAATCATGATCTTCAACCCCGGTATGGAATGAAGGTCTGTCTGTATTTCCTTAATGTACGACAAATAATGCGAAGAGCAGCAGCATTACTGACATTGTTTTGATAAAACAGCCTTACGAGTAAAGACTTCCTCATCTAGCTCCAGACCCATGTTGACTGTCTGCAACTGTAATACACACTGGTGTTTGTGTTTCATCACCGGCGTTTAATGGCAAGTCATGAGTTCATGACACTAACAACGGGAAGGCCTCAGACACGGCCAACCGATTCGGCTCAAATTTTGCAGGTCGCTTGTGTCCAACCTAAAACGAAGGAATCTAAGATATTTCGGGTCAACATCCACGCAATTTTGAGAAAATCATCCCTAAAGGTTATGACGCGCAATCGACTCAAAATTGGAGGGATCGATGGATAATTGTAAACAGAGAATTTTTCATCATCTGGTATGGGGTCTGCAAACGCAAACTTTTCCAGAAATCGGGGAAAGAATCTTTTACAACTGCCGCTTCTGTACCCTCATGGTAAATACTTTTCGCCGTCACTGGCGATAGCGCAATGGCCAAGTCGCCGGCACGGTAGCTCAGCGTGTTCGGTCAGAGGGTTAGCTGCCCTCTGTAATAAAAAAACTGAGTTAATCGATCAACAACGAACTTAAAACGGATGTCTTATGACGTCCACCCCGAGCAGATGCAACGGACAAAAGCGAACAAAATAAAAAAATAATTTAAAAAAGAAAAGGTAACTGGCTGGGAATCGGAGAACCCGGGTTCGAATCTCGAAGAAACCTCGCTGATGTTATCCTTTTCGTTTGTGTTTTTCCATATCTCAATTGATAGGGATAGGAGGGTTAATAAGGTAAGTAAATCTATAAGGAATGATAATATTAAGGTAGGCAAAATAATTTCCCAAACGCCGTGTGTTAGTAAAATATTAAACTTTTAAGCCTTGTCACATGAAAACAACTCCGAGTAAGAGTGCTGCGAATTCCTCACGAGGGATCACAGATAGCCAACCGTGCGACGCTTGTTTACACCGAGGCACGGGACGGAATGCACGCGGGGAGAGTTATGTTGTCCCAGTTGCCTCTTCGTCATATCGTAGTTGTGAACTTGGAAGAGTGAAGGTGTCCATCACGAGCCTTATATAAGTCAATCGGAAAGAGTTGTTTTCCGTCATTAGGCTGCCGCGAACCTCGTGGATACATGTAGTGATTTTTCCGTCGTTAATGCGCCGAATGAAATTCGTTTTGTGAATGAATACAGTGTTTTTCCGTAAGTAACATATGACGAGTACTGTATGTAGTTTGTAGCTCGTCTGTTTATGCCGTAGTAACTAGTCATTGTTTATTGTGTCATATCTTTCTGGTGCATAATCTGAATAATGGAGGATGTACACCCTTCGACTAGCGCTGTAATATATAGTTGGGAGCCTGTCACAGACGATGGCAAGCGGGAAGTTATCGACGCTGTGTTTTGGTTTGTAAATGTGTTGCAAGACAGATGCATTATCAATGCACTACCGGAAGCAGGCAGTTCTATTTCTCGGCGTTCCAGATTGATAGGAGCGGCTATCGTCGAGCGATTTTTTGAGCTGACGAACGAAATGACTTTTGTTGATACTGAAGTAGTATACCATGAAGACGAAGCAAAATGGCCATAACACTTTGGAAATCTCCACGTCACTGGGAGTATGTGCTTGATCTGTTCCCGATGAGTATTACGAACCGGTTACTAAACGATTGAACTACGGCGCTATACCCCTTGAAGTAAATGTAAAGGCGGTAGCGCTAGCCAGGACTCATCCAAATTGGAACTTACAAACACTGCAAAATAATGGAGCAACAACAGCCCTGAAAAGGAAGAAGGACTTGAAATTGTTAAAGGAGGGACAAGATACGACAAATACCAGGCGACAAATAAGTGGACATACGACAGATTTGGCGAATCTCATTGTCGTAACGAGAATGTAACAACGAGAATACTTCAGGAGTGGGCTGCAGGTGCAGCGCTTCAATATACGGCCAACAAGGATTTTACGTTTGCTGCATCATTATCTTGGGCAATAAATTTCAAATCGGAGTATGAAATTCGTCAACGGCACGTCACTAAATACGTCTCTCATAAGGAGGTACAAAATATAGCAGATATACAGAAAGTGGCGGCTCTTTTCAGCACGCAAACAGCGTCACTTATGACCGGTTTTAATCGTGATTACGTGATCAACACCGATCACACAGGATGCGAGTATCGGGTGAACATTCGACGCACGTTATCGCATAAGGGAGAAAAACGAACCCTTGTCGCAGTTGGTAGTAAAAACAAACTAACACATTCGTACACGGCGCAATATGCCATCACAGCCTCTGTAAAAGTGTTGCCTAAGGTTTTCCTGTGTTTACAAGAAACGAATGTTACATTTGGTCCTCGGGTTATAGAAGAGGTGAATCGTTTAACCGACTCATTGAAAAATGTTTACATTACCTGCTCCAAATCCGGAAAACTGACGAATGCGATTTACAGAACATTTCTTGAGAACGTTTTAAAACCATACGTTTCTGATACCAAGTTTTGTCTAATATTGGATTCCTGGAGTGGACAATTTAATACTACAATATATGACACAATGTTTATGGATGGCGAGGGTCAGCCGACGTGCGCAGTAAAAGTAATACCGCCAAACTGCACACCTGTATGCCAACCGTGTAATGTTTATTTCTAACGTCAGGTTAAAAACTTTATTTCCAGGCTTCAGAATTGCAGTGTGCTTCTGGAAACCCAGCGGGAATTGCACAACCGCACGGATGCAATAACTATTCACAGCATAATTCATAACCAACTTTCAGCACCGATTTTTCAGGCGATGATATCGTATGCGTGGCATGCATCAAAATTAATTACCGAAAAAGACATATTTTTAAATGTAAACCAAGTTTGTTTTCCGCCGACTCTTCGGAAGGAACAGTGTAGCTGTCGAAAGATTGCATTCATTAGATGTTCTTGTAGCCGTGAATATATTTGTTTCGAATGTTTATATGACAAGTACCATCCATCTAGTTGTTCGAAGAAAAGTGAGGACTCGTAACGGTGACTGGAAGAGCCATTGTAAAGTGACCTGGAGTATCATTTTAGTTGTTTACTATTCCAAGAGGTTTAAGAATTTTATTTGCTTACCTTATTATCATCATTCCTTGTTGATTTAATTACCTCATTAATGCTCCTATCCCTATCAATTGAGATATGGAAAAATACAAACGGAAAAAATAACGTCCGCGAGGTTTCTTCGAGATTCGAACCCGGGTACTCCGAATCACCGCCAGTTATCTTGGCCGTTGCGCTATCGGTGCTGCCGGCGGGTAAGCGTTTACCATGTGGGCACAGACGCGGCAGTTGTAAAGGTTTCTTACCTCGATTTCTGGATAGTATGCGTTTTCGGACCCCATACCTGATGGTGAAACATGCTCTACTTACAATTATCTATCGATCCCGCCATTTTTGAATTGGTTGCTCGTCATAACCTTTAGGAGTGATTTTCTCAAAAACTCGGGGGTGTTGACCAAAAATATCTTAGATTCCTTTGTTTTAGGTTGTACACAAGCGACCTGCCAAATCTGAGCCGAATCGGTTGGCCGTGTCTGAGGCCTTCCCCTTGTAAGACTACCAACGACACAAATCCTGCAGCGCACATCCCGAACATCACTCCTATAAAGTTGGGTACCATTACGGTAAACTGTTTTCCGTCTACACCGGCGCAAATAGCGTAAGTTTAATTATAGCCACCCTGTACAAGTAGACCCGCATCTGCACTGACAAAAAGGCAGGCGGGGGGATGGTGGTCGTGGGTAGTCAACTGTGATCCTCCACCACGCGATAGGGAAAGTGGAGTTCGACCGCTGAAACCTATGCTAAAACGTATATCTCGCATAAGTTGGTACCTACAGCAAGGGAGTCTGCGAACGATTATATTAACAACTTATGCGGTACGGCCAATAATTCGACAACCATAGACGTTCAGATTCAACAGTCTGTCACTAGAGCACCGATAGAGAATATATGCAAAGCAAAACGTGATAGACAACATGCTGCCAAAAATTGCCCAGGCAGTAGCCGTCACTTTCTCCATACCACTATTAATAATTCTAAAATAATATATTGTACAGACATCTCATTATTATTGTCGTTATTGCTAATATTATTATTATTATCGTCATTATGCAAATTATTATTGTTATTGATATAAAAAGGCCCATCTAAAACTGCGCAAATTAGTAGCAGTAGTAGTCGCACCACTTGATGTGTAACGTCAAAGGATAATCAACAATGTTTCAGTGGGAGCATGTAATGAATAACTGGCCAGGTGCCAGTCGGACTCGTGATCAGAGGGTTCTGCACAAACTCAAATGTGTATATAAGGAGTCCTTACATCCCAGGAATGGAGAAACTCGACGATTTGTGCCTATTATCGACACTGATACTGGAAATGGAGTGTGAAGCCCAGAAGGCAAACAGTCAAGCTGTCTCCCCTTCGGAACACTGGGTTGGAATCATGTAGCTGTCCAACGGAATGCATTCCTGCACTGGTGCCACGATATTTTATGCGAGATCTACCTAGTCTTTTTCATATTCTTCATTTATGCATGGCTACTGAATATCATGTTGCTGAATCTATTTCTAAAGTCCTACGAATTTGGGTTGGTTTAATAATTCAGACCCACATTTCTATTGAGACGCTTGCTGAAAATCTAGAGTTCGTTCATGGCTGTCTTATGAAACAAATGCCTTTTATAGTTCTGTACTGAAATTAATCATCCAAATATTGGGTAGTTAATAATCTCTTTATGAACGAGCTATTACTAACGCTGCATTTGTGCTTTTGCCATATCATAAAAGGTGAAAAATTTCGAAAATTGGAAGAGCAATCATGTTTCATCCGACTTCAACATCTGCTAACAGCGAGGGAAAAAGTAGTGGTCTTCAGAAGATGTGAACAAGCAGCATGATCATTTCCATCGTCATCATCACCATTTCCTTTGGGACTTTGTCCTGCTTCAACGCAGGGTCGGCCGTGTTACTACGGATTTGGCAGTGTTAGTTGCGGAGGGTGGCCGGATGCCCTTCCTGCCGCCACCCCGAACCCCTCGGGATGGAAATAGTGTACCCCAGCCGTCTGTGTCTAGTGCAAGCCTGGAAATAGTGCGAACGTTTTAAAATGTCTGCGAGTCGCGTAACTGAGGCGGAACGTGGGGACCAGCCCGGTATTAACCTAGCGGGATGTGGAAAACCGCCTAAAACACACATCCAGACTAGCCGGCGTACCGGCCCTCGCCAGTAATCCGCCGGGCGGATTCGATCCGAGCCCGGCGCGCCTACCCGAGTCCAGGAAGCAGCGCATTAGTGCTCTCGGCATCATCAAGTCTAAGAAATTGTACGGCAATGTCATAAACAACTATGGCTTTGAATCCATAAATACTAAACTGTAGAGACATATTACGCATGGACATCATATTTCCAGAATATCACAGAAGATGATTTATAAATAAAGGCGATGCGCATCTCGTGAAAAATACTCTTTAATTGCAGTAAGCTTAAGGAGGGAAAACTAATAGACCTAACAATGGAAAACATGTAACAACTGGTACGGAAAATGGCCACGCTAACAAACATATCATTAAAAAACCAATGTGTACAGCCCAGAACTGTAATATAAAGTACATTTAATGTGTTTCATGTACAAAAGCCTTGAGGATGCCCTTATCCACCAGAAATACAAATGGTTGATTATGATGATGATACAAATATCTGCTTCTAAAGCTGAATCTTCCCCATTTTGCATCCATTTGTAACGAGGGGATTTAACGCAAAGCCAAGGTTTTATAAATTTTTCAACTGCCTTTTCGTTTATTTCATTGGAACTTTCTTGCATTTCACTCCATTACTAAGTCGTGCTTAAAATAATAATTATTGATGTGCGCATGTTTTAGTGTTAACGCTCTGACATGTAGACAGTATTAATTCAGTTACTTTGTACCTTTTTCCATTCTCTGCTGAACGAGATTGGTTATTTTGACCAGTTACTTCGAAATTTCAAGTATCCTGTCGTGCACTGGTATTGCTGATTGTTAGTGGTCATTGGGAAACAAAGGCCGAGTCTGTCGAAATGTTTCGGGTCATAATTCTTTTGGAAGAGTTATTTGGTACCTATTTTTTTGTATTCTCAAAATTAATTCGAACAAATGTGGATCTTGTTACGTAGACGAGACGATATCCGATTGTTGCGATTCTACAGTATGGTTGAGTCGAAACTAACGCCTGTGTTAGACTTGTCTTAACTCACGGTTGGCTAATTTAAGTTAAAGAGCAGTTTCACATGCAGTTGAGCTCCAAATTTGTGAATATATCACACAGCATAAATGATCAGAGTCATAATGTATTACATCAAGGTAAATATGTTTATCAAAGGGACGTTACGCCACATTATTTCATCACGAATAGATTATGTATCACCTCAGACTGTTGCCTGTGAGAAGACAGTTTAGAAAAGAAAGTTATAAGCTTAATTGCTCACAAGACACAGTTAGATTAACCACGATAAACAGAAGGAATTGTCTATGGTTTTCTTGAAGAAACCATTCCAGCATTCACCACAAGTGATTTCAGAAATTACTAATAGTGAACCTAATTAATGAAGACTACAGGGAAACATACTGTTGGACACAAGTGGACATCTTGCATTTGCAGCACTAATCAATAACGTACTTGATTTTAAACTCTAGTTTTCCTTCCTTGGCATTATCCCGAAACCACCAATATGTAACTGGGTTTGTTCCGTAATAGTGTACTATGCTCTTTATGTCATAATCGTAGATATATCACGCGAAAAGTAATTGAAGTTCTCAAAATATTTTGCATCCCATTGTTTACAGTTAGAAATTCCACAAGGGCGTTTATGTAATTGTAATATTTGTGTTAACATGGAAGATAACGCGTAAGCTACCAGTTTGTGGACAAATCTATAAGATAAATAGTGATAAATGGAAAGAGTGTTTGGGATTTATTCACTCACATGTCTCCGTTGGTGTAGAGGACACAGTGGGCTGCCGTGACGAGATTGTTAGCGTCAGCGATGGTGGCGCCACAGAACGGCCGACTGCTGCCGCTCAACCACAGTCCAGCCTGCAACAGGAGTGCATTTGAAAGTGTAAATCACAACATTCTTGTAGAAATACTGTAGATTTAAATATTTGACGGCTCAGATTACAAATAGCTTGTGTTATTCCAGGAAAAACAATGAAGACGAGGAGGTTTCTTTGACCAGAAGCGTAAAGTTGTTTCATTTGTGCCATAAATAGTAGATGTGGTTCTTTCGCAAATTACACAATTATTAAAATCACTACCGAGAGAAATAGAATTAAGGAGGAAATTGCAAGTCTTGTATTTAAATAAATTACAGACAAATGTTCATGGACTTACTTAAAAGATAGATACAGCACCTTGGATCAATTTGAGTCATTACTAGAAATTCATAAATGTGTTTCGGTATTTAGGTTTAACAGAACTTGAATTGAAAACACATTTTAGAGCTCCAGAGAAAAGTCCGATCAGCCACTTTCGCAGTTCATGTTATGGCAAAACGTGAAGAGGAAGGAACTGGGATGGTACCAGACTTCGCTTGGTTTCAGTTAGTTACTTATGTGAAGTTATATTCTAGGTAATTCAGGTTTAAGATAAAGTTTTCATTGCATATATATAATACTAAGTGCCCACCTATGGCCATTTTTAGACATCTAGTTAAAGATTTTGGTACTTTAACAAAAGCAGAGCAGCGCATACACTTTGTGTGACAAAACTGGTTAATCAAAGGTCGTTAAACGACCGTTAATAAATTTATTGTTGTTGTATTCTCCTAAGATTTGTGGCTAAATTGATAGGTCTTGTGAAATCTCTAGTTTTGAGCCCTTAAAATTTCCATGTGTTGGAAATGTTGAGAGAGTCCAGCTGCAGGCTTTACACGTTGGGTGGTCAAGTTGCGGATATTCGAAACGTTTCCCCAAATTCTCCCAAAGATTGTTTTGCCGCATGATAAGTCCGCTTCAGGTAACGGTGATCCCAGGTTGGTGACAGCAAAGCGCTGTTTTAGAGCTGTGCGAACTATGAGAGGTCCCTGGTGGATAGGCAGAAATGTCCACGGACTTTCCTAGAAGCCTATGCAGATAATGAGCCACTTCTTTTTCACCGAGCACAGAATGTGAAAAAAGCTGAATTTTGCGCCCAGACAAATTTTCAGCCAACCAAGGTGAGAGCCCGTCCATTACCAGTCGCTAGTCAGTTTACGATGTATAGCAAGCGCTTTTTGATAAAATTCTGCGGGGGTCCCTCGCCTTTCGGAAGGTGCGGAGAAATTCTCGGTTGTCACGGTCGCAAAACTCGTGAATCTTCCGGTCTGAATCCAACCGGTGGCATTTAGTACCGGGATGGAACGTGTCAGGAGACGACACTTGGTGTTTGTACTGCGCGGCGACGGTTCGCTGTAGAGATATCAAGAGGTGTCCGGTCCCATCCTGGTGCTTCTTTCGCTACTTTTTCTGTAAGAATCGCTTTTAGCGTTTGTGGTGTTTTTGCTCTATGCAGCTCACAATATGAGTCTTTATTCCACAATGTGAGTTGCCTCTTTGTAGAAATTTATTATACCATTAATAGTTTCGGGCTGGAACCCATAGTCAGATGGTAGCGTTGACTTCTTTCAAGATTTACAGTTGTGTCTTAAAGTATGACGAAATTTTCGTGCTAAATAGTTTAGAAAAGATTTTACTATTTAACTAAGGAAACATTGTTTTTAGCCTTGTTTCGCAATTTATTATTAATGTTATTGCACAACCTAGGTTTCGGGTTATAACCTCATTTTCAAGTACATTACTGATTCCCAAAGCTGACAATACATAGATGAACATGATGACAAGGCAAAGATAATCTCAGCTTCTTAGGCATCGATCCATAGCTTAAGGTACACTTACATCAATGGCCATTTTTAACAAACTGCATCCATCATTACACATTCACCAATTATACTACAATGACCGGACTGAAGCTATGCATCAGCTAAGACATTTTTAACTACGATGGACTAGGGTCCGAAGTTTTTCTTCTATCCTGGGGTTGTGATCTCATCTAAGAGAGGTGAATAATTGAATTGGGTTTGCTCGTTTAGTAATATGTGTGGGAATATACACATTTGTTTTTTTAATTTCTAAAAGTAGGTACCGTTACTGATGATGTTTGTCTTCATATGCTGCAAACATCGATTTACCTGTCATCCGAGAGGTGTTAGGAAATCTACGCCTTTAACTACAACTGGATAGTGTTCCGTCTCACTACCACAGCGATGTCAGACCCTACTTAGATAATAATCTTCCTGGACAAAGGATAGATCGAAGAGGTTCAAATGGTTCCAATGGCTCTGAGCACTATGGGACTCAACTTCTGAGATCATTAGTCCCCTAGAACTTAGAACTACTTAAACCTAACTAATCTAAGGACATCACACACATCCATGCCCGAGGCAGGATTCGAACTTGCGACCGTAGCGGTCGCTCGGTTCCAGACTGAAGCGCCTAGAACCGCTCTGCCACTACGGCCGGTGATGCCGTTCTGTTTCATTAACATTGACTGTATACATTTTCCTGGACCCCTCTCTAGTTTTACAGAACACAAATGTAAAACTTGCGAGAAATCAACGCCACCACATAACGATGGGCTCAGACCTGGAACTAGAAATGGTTTAATAAAATCCTTTCAGAAAATTTTTGGCTGGTTGCTTTATTACCTACAGTGTAATTTACAAAGTGCTTTCAGAATTAATAAGCAATTTCTCACACTATTGATTGATGTAAATAATTTTTTTGTAATTCCACGCCCATTAATTTTTATCCTCGATAAAGAGAACTGAAACTGTAGTTCATCTTGATCTGAGAAACATTCTGAAGTTAAACAAATTAATGTTTAATTTTTAACGGCATCATCATTTTGTCTTACAACTGTCTGATGAGGTGACCTTATAATCTTAATAAATATGGCCAGTCGGTTTTATATGACTGAATTGTAATCTCGCTGTGACGGTGTTCCAGAGTAAATACACTCCTGGAAATTGAAATAAGAACACCGTGAATTCATTGTCCCAGGAAGGGGAAACTTTATTGACACATTCCTGGGGTCAGATACATCACATGATCACACTGACAGAACAACAGGCACATAGACACAGGCAACAGAGCATGCACAATGTCGGCACTAGTACAGTGTATATCCACCTTTCGCAGCAATGCAGGCTGCTATTCTCCCATGGAGACGATCGTAGAGGTGCTGGATGTAGTCCTGTGGAACGGCTTGCCATGCCATTTCCACCTGGCGCCTCAGTTGGACCAGCGTTCGTGCTGGACGTGCAGACCGCGTGAGACGACGCTTCATCCTGTCCCAAACATGCTCAATGGGGGACAGATCCGGAGATCTTGCTGGCCAGGGTAGTTGACTTACACCTTCTAGAGCACGTTGGGTGGCACGGGATACATGCGGACGTGCATTGTCCTGTTGGAACAGCAAGTTCCCTTGCCGGTCTAGGAATGGTAGAACGATGGGTTCGATGACGGTTTGGATGTACCGTGCACTATTCAGTGTCCCCTCGACGATCACCAGTGGTGTACGGCCAGTGTAGGAGATCGCTCCCCACACCATGATGCCGGGTGTTGGCCCTGTGTGCCTCGGTCGTATGCAGTCCTGATTGTGGCGCTCACCTGCACGGCGCCAAACACGCATACGACCATCATTGGCACCAAGGCAGAAGCGACTCTCATCGCTGAAGACGACACGTCTCCATTCGTCCCTCCATTCACGCCTGTCGCGACACCACTGGAGGCGGGCTGCACGATGTTGGGGCGTGAGAGGAAGACGGCCTAACGGTGTGCGAGACCGTAGCCCAGCTTCATGGAGACGGTTGCGAATGGTCCTCGCCGATACCCCAGGAGCAACAGTGTCCCTAATTTGCGGGGAAGTGGCGGTGCGGTCCCCTACGGCACTGCGTAGGATCCTACGGTCTTGGCGTGCATCCGTGCGTCGCTGCGGTCCGGTCCCAGGTCGACGGGCACGTGCACCTTCCGCCGACCACTGGCGACAACATCGATGTACTGTGGAGACCTCACGCCCCACGTGTTGAGCAATTCGGTGGCACGTCCACCCGGCCTCCCGCATGCCCACTATACGCCCTCGCTCAAAGTCCGTCAACTGCACATACGGTTCACGTCCACGCTGTCGCGGCATGCTACCAGTGTTAAAGACTGCGATGGAGCTCCGTATGCCACGGCAAACTGGCTGACACTGACGGCGGCGGTGCACAAATGCTGCGCAGCTAGCGCCATTCGACGGCCAACACCGCGGTTCCTGGTGTGTCCGCTGTGCCGTGCGTGTGATCATTGCTTGTACAGCCCTCTCGCAGTGTCCGGAGCAAGTATGGTGGGTCTGACACACCGGTGTCAATGTGTTCTTTTTTCCATTTCCAGGAGTATAGGTATCATTACTAGTAATATTTTCGATTAACGAGGAAAGGTAATTGTTTCAGTCCACCTTTTTTATTTTATTTCTTAATTTAAGTAATTATACACCCTGTGCATTTCACTTAGCAGCTTGCACCTACAAGGGGTAGAATTGTTTGTTGACTTAATCATGAAATGAGGTGGCAAGTGTGGCAGGAAATTGCATTTATTTGCTGCCGAATCCCATTCGACTCACATACACCGCCACAAACAATACGCAAAAAACCTGACAATATTACAACTATTCTGAAATTTCTTATTTATAATCGATTCTAGTTCTTAAGACATGTTTAAGTCCATTGTTACAATACTCTAAGAAAAGATCTATTCTATTAATATTCATTAAATTGAGAATCTAAAATCGTTATTCTCTTACCGAATGTTATATAATATTATGATTCCTCCTCTTACTTAACAGGAGAATAAACATCATTTAGTTCTAAAATTCACAAAGACATGAACGACGACAAGTGAGGACGAAACAGGTTCAGATGGTTCAAATGGCTCTGAGCACTATGGGACTTAACATCTGTGGTCATCAGTCCCCTAGAACTTAGAACTACTTAAACCTAACCAACCTAATGACATCACACACATCCATGCCCGAGGTAGGATTCGAACCTGCGACCGTAGCAGTCGCGCGGTTCCGGACTGCGCGCCTAGAACCGCTAGACCACCGCGGTCGACGACGAAAGAGGAAGGATGGTTTCATCGAGTATTTGTCATATCGAGAACGCCCAGAGGAACTCGCAGGTAAGAGGTGCTACAGTGCTTGATGTTGAAAATGGCGTTATACAGCGGCTTAGCCAAACCAAGGAATTCTTGCTCCCTAACAGGTAGCCGTGACTATACGCCGGTACTAGTGGATTAATTTCCTACCGAAGAATCTACAGCTGACAGAACTTTAGGAGATTACTACTGGCCTGGTTGTTAACCACCGCTTATGACAGATCTACATGTTCCCCTACTTTGCTTCACGCCATGCCATAATAATCTCCAATTTCGCGTTCCCTCCGCTTCAGCAGAGCATTCGTCTGCTGTTTAGTGCATCAGCTGTTTTTGTTACTGAATGCATGCCGCGTAAGTGACTGAGTGGTTAGTAAAGAATGTAGTTTTCCTAGCACAAGAATATAGATATCATAGGTACTTCTGATATGCAAGAGATTCATAGCCCAAAATGTTGACTACTTGCTTACAGCCTGAGAAAAGAAGTGAGGGGCACAAAAAATGTATTTCTTTTTATTAAAAAGGAACAGCACAACAAATTTTCTTGAAAGTGAACAGCTATGAACATGTATTCACAATACTGAGCCCCATAACATAACATAGAAAACCCGATCAAATTAAATCTCGTGGATTACATTCAAGGTAGATGTTATTATATCATAGATGTATCACTGTAGTTTTAAGAACTTTTAATTTAAAATCTGAATAAATATAACTCGATCTGTCTATCTCCCCCACGCGACTGCCACCCACACTACCCTCCCCGCATGCCCCACAACAAAATATATCGATATAGTATTTTTTACCAGACAGCCTATGTGACATAACCGTGTATATTTTATATTATTATAACAGGGCTGCATTTACGTATAGGCCAGTCACTAGCGTAGCGTTTGGTTCATTGTTGAGTTCACCTGGAGGGTGACTGCGAATGTCGCCGGTTGCAACTGCTTTGCATTTATCTTTCGAATCCATTCATGTACAACAGTGCTTGCTAATGTTGATGTTACTACCCCTGAGGGTTAGTGGAGCTTGTAAAACGATTATATGAACAACATTTCCCTCACATAGTCCAGCCTCTACGTACATACTTTGTACTTCGAACCAAGCTTCTACGACAGTAAAATTGAGACATATATGTCACGTATGCTTCAATATCTCATGAAAATCCCTTCTTCGAGCTGTAGGTAGTACCCACAATAGACCAGAAATTGCTTTGTTATTCACTTCGCAACGATAAACGAAATGACTGACAGCACAACACAACAGTAACTCTGTAATGGCTAGTACACTGCTGGGGTACCTACTCGGTATTATTATTATTACTATTAGTTCAGTGCTCAGAGAGAAACCTCTGGCAGCCTGGAGTCTTCCAAATTCCGTCAGTTCAGAAGCAAAAAGTTCAGCTAACAAGAGAGTTACAATTTCAAAGTTAAATTCAGTCGTCAGCTGCAAATTTATTTTTATTTTGCTTTACCGGTTTCGACAGGTTAGTTTTTCATCTTCAGAGCCGCGCGGGGTAACCGTGTGGTCTGGGACGTCTTATCACTGTCCGTGCGGCTCTCCCCGTCGGAGGTTGAGTCCTCCTTCGGGCATGGCTGTGTGTGTGTGTGTGTTGCCCTTTGCGTAAGTTCGTTTAAGTTAGATTAAGTAGTGCGGAAGCCTGGGGACCGATGACCTCAGCAGTTTGCTCCTATAGCCCTTAACACAAATTTCCAAAAAAAATGGTTCAAATGGCTCTGAGCACTATGGGACTTAACATCTGTGGTCATCAGTCCCCTAGAACTTAGAACTACTTAAACCTAACTAACCTAAGGACATCACACACATCCATGCCCGAGGCAGGATTCGAACCTGCGACCGTAGTAGTCGCGTGGTTCCGGACTGAGCGCCTGAACCGCTAGACCACCGCGGCCGGCACAAATTTCCAAATTTCATCTTCAGAAGCCTATAAAATTAGGGATATTATAAATCTTTAGACCTTGGCTCCATTTTATGTTAAGTATAAATATCAGATTACAGAAAATTCAGTATCTTCTTCATAGAAGCACAGTGCCATAATGAGTCCAAAAATGTATATGTTGTATCTGATTACTGTAAACACAAGTTGACAGTTTAAAGTAACTGAATCACATCTATGTACATGACAAGTTGTTGTGCGAGCTCCATGTAACTAAGATATATGAAGTAGTTATATACAATAAATTTGAAAAAAATGTGGCAAATACACTTCTGGCCATTAAAATTGCTACACCAAGAAGAAATGCAGATGATAAACGGGTATTCATTGGACAAATGTATTATACTAGAACTGACATGTGATTACGTTTTCACGCAATTTGGGTGCATAGATGCTGACAAATCAGTACGCAGAACAACCACCTCTGTTCGTAATAACGGCCTTGATACGTCTGGGCATTAGTCAAACAGAGTTTGGATGGCGTGTACAGGTACAGCTGCCCATGCAGCTTCTACACGATACCACAGTTCATCAAGAGTAGTGACTGGCTTATTGTGACAAGCCAGTTGCTCGGCCATCATTGATCAGACGTTTTCAATTGTGGAGAGATCTGAAGAATGTGTTGCCCAGGGCAGCAGTCGAACATTTTCTGTGTTCAGAAATGCCCGTACAGGACCTGCAACATGCGGTCGTTCATTGTCCTGCTGAGACGTAGGGTTTCGCAGGGATCGAATGAAGGGTAGAGCCACGGGTCGTAACACATCTGAAATCTAACGTCCACTGTTCAAAGTGCCGTCAATACGAACAAGAGTTGACCGAGACGTGTAACTAATGGCACCCCATACCATCACGCCGGGTGATACGCCAGTATGACGATGACGAATACACGCTTCCAACGTGCGTTCACCGCGATGGCGCCAAACACGGATGCAACCATCATGATGCTCTAAACAGGACCTGGATTCATCCGAAAAAATGACGTTTTGTCATTCGTGCACCCAGGTTCGTCGTTGAGTACACCATCTGAGATGCACCGTCATGGGTAACCGCAGCCATGGTCTCCGAGCTGATAGTCCATGCTGCTGCAAACGTCGACGAACTTTTCGTGCAGATGGTTGTTGTCCTGCAAACGTCCCCATCTCTTGACTCAGGGATCGAGACGTGGCTGCACGATCCGTTACAGCCATGCGGATAAGATGCCTGTCATCTCGACTGCTAGTGATTCGAGGCCGTTGGGATCCAGCACGGCGTTCCGTATTACCCTCCTGAACCCACCGATTCCATATTCTGCTAACAGTCATTGGATCTCGACCAACGCGAGCCTCAATGTCGCGATACGATAAACTGCAATCGCGATAGGCTGCAATCCGACCTTTATCAAAGTCGGAAACGTGATGGTACGCATTTCTTCTCCTTACACGAGGCATCACAACAACGTTTCACCGGGCAACGGCGGTCAACTGCTGTTTGTGAATGCGAAATCGATTGGAAACTTTCCTCATGTCAGCACGTTGTAGGTGTCGCCACCGGCGCCAGTCGTGTGTGAATGCTCTGAAAAGCTGATCATTTTCATATCACAGCATCTTCTTCCTGGCGGTTAAATTTCGCGACTGTAGCATGTCTTCTTCGTGGTGTAGCAATTTTAATGGCCAGTAGTGTAGTTCTAATACATAAAAGGAATTTTCACATTGTATAAGAGATACTGTGTAATCAAAATAGTGTCTGTCTTTTAAAGTTAGTTGATCATTCAACAAACCTTTTGAATTTTGGTGGGAATGTTTACATATTTCAAATTCTTCTAGAAGGTTCATTTTGTACCCCTTGTCAACAATATGAAAAATTACCAGGTTAAGCAAAGGTGGAGTAGAAACACTGTATTTTCTGCAAAATTCGACTTATATGAATTCTCGCCACCTTTTTTGAGTAAATGTTCATGAAAGCGAGTCTTAAATGCCCTCCCTGTCTGTCTACATAAAAACTCGGACATACATTACACTGTACTTTTATAAAGCACTGATTTAACAAATTTGTCAGCTGGAGGTTTCTCATTGTGCTGTTTTCAGCTCTGTCTAACTTACAGGATTACTAGTTTGTATCCCACATAATAGCAAAACTAGTTTGGGAGCCAGTGGAGCGTATTCAAAGATTACTGTGACTTCAGTGGTTATTCTCTTCCCGTAGTCCGAGTATAAACCATTTAAATCCACCATTACCTGACATAAAAGTAACCCTCTAGTCAGCCTCTACCATCTTCGAGATCCTACTGTAACTTATTCTTGTCGTTTGTTTGCACTGAATAAGGGAATTAGTCTATAACAGTTAAATCAACTAACTAATGTGGTAACAATTCCCAATGCTAAGCTGGCCAGAGTGGCCGAGCGGTTCTAGGCGCTACAGTCTGGAACAGCGCGACCGCTACGGTCGCAGGTTCGAATCCTGCCTCGGGCATGGATGTGTGTGATGTCCTTAGGTTAGTTAGGTTTAAGTAGTTCTGTTCTAGGGGACTGAAGACCTCGGAAGTTAAGTCCCATAGTGCTCAGAGCCACTTTGAGCCCAATGCTAACTGCCGATGAAGGAGTGGAACAGGACGCACATCTTCAGTGGAAGGAGAGACGCTTAGTAAACATTATGTGTATGGATATTACACGTTTCGTTTCTGCCTTAGCATTGGCCATTAGTACTGTGGTATTATATATCGATATCATCCCACAGGCCTAAAAGTTGGCAGCGGAAATGCAAGTTGCTGTCAGACGTCGATAGCGCTCGCGTCGGATCCAGCGGACCCAGCGGAACACGCCCGCTGAGCCACGCCTCCAGAGGTTCTGGACTACGAGAGCCCTCTGCTGCCGCAGTACAGGATGGCCGGCGGCAGCCCGCAGCCCTCTCACGCATGGAGCCTGTTTGCTATGTGAAGCTACGCAGACGCCGCCCAATCGCCGCTCGGACTCCATCGTTCATACTTTAGTAAAGGAAGTGTCATCCTTACCGACATTGATAGCTCGCTTCATATGCTTGGAGAAATACCAGTTAAGTAAATCTGTTTACTGTGTTAATTTGTTCGCTTATCATTTCTGCATCTGTCCAGCTTTCATTCAGTGACAGCTGCTGCTCCACACTGAAGCTCAGCTCTCCTTACCATTGTGTATCAACAAGTACACCACAAGTACTACATTAGTTAATTACATACAACACCCTTGGGCATGGATGTGTGTGATGTCCTTAGGTTAGTTAGGTTTAAGTAGTTCTAAGTCTAGGGGACTGATTACCTCAGAAGTTAAGTCCCATAGTACCTAGAACCATTTGAACTATTTCAACATACAACACCTACCAGAGTCAGGTTACCTCACTATAACTCTTCCATCAGCATATACATAGAGTGAAATATCTTTTGTGATATGTTTGGCCCTGGAGCTTGGAAGTGGTGCGTTTCCATACACTAGCCATCGTTCAAAGTGATTCGTGCTCGATTCCACCTGCAAGCTGCCATAGGGAGTAATTCGGATTTAGAAACATAATGCATGTATTTTATGCATGAAGTGAGTTTTTACTTACTTATTTTTTATTACGTAATAGTGCAACGTTGTTCATGATCTTGGGATGTGACATATCAAGCGTCACCACTATTACTCTACTACCAATCTGCGCAGTTCTAAATGGGCTAAATGGTAATTCATCGCTAATAATAATGACTTACATAATAATAATAGCAGTAATGAAGTATCTGTATGATAAGTTATTTCAGAATTACTAATAGCAGTATGCGGTGTGTGACAGCTCTGACCTGCTATAGGAGGCTAAATCACATAATTTGTGAGAACGATGGAATACCCACTCAAAATGGAAAAGTGTGCTTTTCATGATTAAGCTTCGACTTTCCAGTCTGTTCAAGTACGTTCATTAATGATCAATAGAATTTTAGCTTAGCCTGTTTCCAGAAGAAGATTAAAAGTATTGTTTTACAAACATGAATACTGTAACAGTCAGCAGAAAACAGGTGAGATTAGTTCCTTATTAAAAAACAAACACTGTACAACAAAACAAGAAAATTAGGACGATCCCCGAGAAACCCCCAACATTAAGGTTAAGTGTGAAAAGTAAAATTATTTATTTTTGTTTCCTTTTCGAGGTTATTCTGGTTAATCCCCTATGTCGTGTCTCTCTCTCTCTCTCTCTACCCAGTTCCATAGCCACACTTCCTTTCCAAGAAGATGATTCGAATCCTAGAGGGCGAGCAGTTTTCCTTTACCAGCGCTCAACTCAAAAGAGGGAGAGGGAGACAATGGTACACAGTTCCTCGTCAGTACCCCGATAAAAATTTCGAAACCCTCATGGCGTCTCATGCAGTGAGGATATAGAACACTTGATGGTGATGCGTCCAGGAGAAGTGGTCAACATTCTCTGATGCGAGAGTTAACACGGGTTAAAAATAACAGTTAACACGGGCTAAAAAATGCGTACCTTAAGTGAGCACTTCTTCGTCTTCGATACTGTTGAACAAACACTTCCTTATTATGGGTGGAGCCAAGACAAGAAAATATGTCCAGTAAATATGGACTCTGAAATGCATACCGTAAGAGCTATGAGCACATTTTCAGTAGCACAGATGTGTCTCGCAGCAGCGAAGATGAACAACCCATATCTCTTAAGGTATACGCTTTAGCGGTAACGTTTACTTGTCTTCATTTCCATGGAAAGTAAACAAGTTGCAAGTGTAGAGATTTACTTCATAATATCGAAAGTGAGGCAGTTTTCATAGCTCTTAAGGTATGCAGTTTAGAGTCAATCTTTACTAGACATTTTGGCTTCAAATGATCGTTACTGTCATATTGCCATTCCTCCTGAGACAACATGTATGAGAGAATTATGCTACGGCCGGCACCGTGATTCGCTCTCGCTTTAATCTCTCGTTGTTATCAACAACATAAACGTAACACTACACTCTACATGTGCCCAAAACACTAACCTGCACTAAACAGTTACGTTTTACATCTGACATAGCTAGCGAAGTACTATCAGCTAGAAATGCCTGCACTAGCCAACAGCCACTCCGAAATGATAGTTCCTTCGCTCTTGCAGGGCAGTTCGAGTCACTCGTTGCACAGGTCGACTGACGCCACTCACCTGGTAGGGGAAAGCGCCCTCTGGTGCGTAGCTACCACCCAGTATCCGGGACTCGGCCGCTTTTGTCGAAGACGTCGCATTCACTGGAGCGACGTTGTCACGTGCAGGAAGGCTTCGCAATGTTGTCGCAGCATCTGTGAAAGACATTCCATCAGATATAATGAGATGAATTTGAGGCTCCACGCCTGTTATAGATCACCAGATGTCGAAGTTGTTAAACTAAAGCTAGCACGAAAGTAGACCGTTTGATTTTTATTTCACCGGGTAAAAAAACAGTGACGGAAAAAAATAATCACAAAAGCGAGAAGTATTTGGGTGACATAAACGAAGGTTGGTAAGCATGTTTCTACATCTGAAAGACGATATCTATTCGAATTTCGCGCCAGTCGCATAAAAGTGGCGCCAGATCACACTGTCAATGAGAATTTGGGATTTGTTAGTGTATCAATGCAGACAGTCCAAAGTGTTGCTACAGAACAGAACAGTAAAGGCTAATAATTACAAAAATTTTGTTAAAACTGACGCACATTGCCACAAGCAACTTCAAGTCATGTCAGAGATAGAAGCTAGAGGAGGAAGCAAGCCAGTATGTCGCAAATGAATCAGGTCGACTAGATTAGATTAGATTAGTTTTTCGTTCCATAGATCCGTGCTGAGGAGCTCCTCGTGGATGCGGAACATGTCAATTTTTTTTAAAGCTAAAATAACAATACTAATAGTATGAAAACATACAATGCATCATTTGTTTCTATTGAAAAATTCGTCAATGGAGTAAAAGGAGTTGGCCACTAGTAAGTCTTTCAGGCTCCTTTTAAACTGATCTTTATTTGCAACTAATTTTTTTATGTTTGCTGGCAAATTATTGAAGATGAGTGTTCCTGAATAGTAGACCCCTTTTTGAACTAAAGTAAGTGCTTTTAGGTCCTTGTGCAGATCGTTTTTGTTCCTGGTATTGTATGTATGAATTGAGCTGTTTGTTGGAAAAAGAGATGCATTATTTAGGAAAAATTTCATGAAGGAGTAAATATATTGAGAGGCAGTAGTTAGTATACTCAGTTCTTTCAAAAGGTTTCTACAGGACGTCCGTGAGTTTACTCCACAAATAATACGTATTACATGCTTTTGGACTCTGAAAACTTTTGTTTGACTTGAAGAATTACCCCAAAATATTATACCATATGACATTATGGAATGAAAGTAGGCAAAGTATGCAAGCTTTTTCATTTTTATGTCGCCTTTGTCAGCTAACAATCGAACTGCAAACACGGATTTGTTAAGGCGTTTCTGCAGTTCTGTGGTGTGCTCCTCCCAACTGACTTTATTGTCAAGTTGTAATCCCAGGAATTTAAGACTGTCAACCTCTTCTATCTGCTCTTCTTCATACTTTATGCATATGCCGGGTGGAAACCTCTTACAGGTTCTGAATTGCATATAGTGAGTCCTTTCGAAGTTTAATGTCAGTGAGTTGGCTTTAAATCATTTATTAATACCCATGAAAATATCATTAGCAGATCTTTCTAGAACTACATTTGACATACTATTTATTGCAATACTTGTGTCATCTGCAAACAAAACGAACTCTGCTTCTGACGGTGTAACTGATGAGAGATCATTAATGTACACAAGAAAAGGCAAAGGCCCTAAGATGGATCCTTGTGTGACACCACATGTAATTTCTTCCCATTCTGATTATGACTGATGACTTAGTCCCTTGCACTGACACCCTTTGTTTCCTGTTTGCAGGGTATGAATGGCTCTGAGCACTATGGGACTTAACATCGATGGTCATCAGTCCCCTAGAACTTAGAACTACTTAAACCTAACTAACCTAAGGACAGCACACAACACCCAGCCATCACGAGGCAGAGAAAATCCCTGACCCCACCTGCAAGGTATGACTTGAACCATTTTGCAGCACTGCCCGTGACACCATATAATTCTGATTTATTTAAAAGGATGTTGTGGTTCACACAATCAAATGCCTTTGACAAAT
Source organism: Schistocerca piceifrons (assembly GCF_021461385.2). Taxonomy (NCBI): domain Eukaryota; kingdom Metazoa; phylum Arthropoda; class Insecta; order Orthoptera; family Acrididae; genus Schistocerca; species Schistocerca piceifrons. The sequence continues at coordinate 238,123,273 of NC_060140.1, forward strand.
CGCAGAAAATACCTGCTGCTTGTAATTTGTTATTTAATGAATTAAGTACATTTTCACTGTAGGTATAAATAGTCTTCTCGATATCAGAACCCTTCAGAAATCCAAACTGTGTTCTTCATAATATGTTATTTGTGGTCAGATGGTTGAGAAGCTGCCTGTACATTACTTTTTCTAAAATTTTTGAGAATGCTGGCAAAAGTGAAATCGGTCTGTAGTTTGATGGTATCTTTATCCCCTTTCTTGAATAAGGGCTTAATATCTGCATATTTTAGCAGGTCAGGAAATGTCCCAGTTATAATTGACTGGTTACACAAATAACTTAGATTTGTACTAAACTCACAAGAACATGGCTTAATTAACTTTGTTGATATTTCATCATAGCCGCCAGAATGCTTTGTTTTTAAAGATTTTACTGTGGCAGTTACTTCTTTTGGTGAAGTGAGTGACATATTCTGGTACCTGAAGCTATTTGTAAAGGCTAGTTTCAGATATTCAAGGGCATTATTTACTGATCCTGACAATCCCATTCTATCAGTAATGGAAGTACTTGTTAAATAGATTTGCCACACTATGCCCATCGGTTACTAATGTGTCATCTACCCTTAATGCTATTTGCTCCTGTTCCTTTTTGGTTCTACCAGTCTCCTGTTTCACTATATCCCATATTGTTTTTATTTTGTTCCCTAACATTACTATCTTCCTCTCGTAGTGCATTTGTTTAGATGTCTGAATTACTTTTTTTAATATTTTACAATATTCCTTGTATTTAGCTAAATCATCAGCATTGGAGCTATTCTTGGTCGACAGATACATTTTCCTTTTTGTCTTACAGGAAATCTTTATTCCTTGTGTAATCCATGGTTTTATTATAGACTTCTGTTTAATTTGAGTAACTTTTAGAGAAAAACAATTTTCAAACATGGTACTGACATTGTTCATGAACGTGTTATATTTTTCGTTCATGTCATGAGCACTATAAACATCTTCCTTCTCATATCTTTGAGCAGTTTTCTAAAACACTCAATTTTTGGTTGATTGGCTACTCTCTTGTACTCAGATTTAGCAGTCTTGATAATCTGCTTAGAATTTACATCTAAAATAAGGAGCTGCATGTCATGATCTGACAGTCCATCTATTACAGGTTTTATGATATGATTTTGTTCCTTCGATGTGTCTATAAAAATGTTTTCAATGGCTGTCCTTGAGGATTTAGTGATCCTAGTTGGAAAGTTTAGAGTGTGAGTTAGATTGAAAGACAACATTACTAACTGCAGTAAATGTTTACTGGAAGATTGCATTAGAAAATCTGTATTAAAGTCACCAGCAATAAAAATTTCTTTGTTTCTTCCTGTTAAATAACCCAAAAGAGCTTCTGGATGATTTGTGAATAGATTACAATTTCCTGCAGGTGCTCGGTAAATAGTTACTATTATATAGGATCTGTTATGGAACTCTACTTCTGTTGCACATGATTCTAGATGCTGCTCTAAACAGAAGTTATCAATGTCAATGTTCTTGAATTTATGGCAGTTTTTAATAAATGTGGCAACTTCCCCTCCATCCACGTCTACTCTGCAGAAGTAGGAAGCTAGCTTAAATCCTGAAATGTCTAACATATCTATACCAGTGGTCACTTGATGTTCAGAGAGGCAGATTATGTGAATTTGGTTAGATGAATTCATTTCATCAATACAAATGAGTAGTTCATCAACTCTATTTCTGAGTCCCGCGATGTTCAGGTGTAATAAAGATAACTGATACTGCATACTAATGGGATTTTGGCGAAGATGAACTGGCAGTTTCTGATTGCCTTCTGTTAAACATTGTTTAAATGGGGGCTGTATGCAAAAATCTGACTCCTGTTCATCTGTTTTCTCGTACTGTGTCTGCCAATCTCTCTCAAAACTCGTTTTCTTTCCTCCTTCCCTATCCAAAAAAAGGCATTCCCCAGACACCTTTGACCACTGGTATTTTACACTTGTGACAATGTCCCCCCTTAAGTTTTTTGCAATCAACCCAGACAGTTTTCCCTTCCCTTTCCTACTGAGGTGAAGGCCATGCCTAGTGTAGTCCCTCCTATCGATAGCATCCACAGGAATCAAACCAATATTGGACCCTATATCCGTCCTAAGCAGCCACTCCAAGTTCACCCTCCCGACGGAAGAGTTCAAATGAGGCCGATCATGGCGTCTCAACACAGACACAAGTCCCACACTCGTATGCTTCGTTGTTGATGCTATCTTCACCAGGTCACTCTCTATGAAATATTCAGAGTCCCTGTTAATACTATTTCCCGGACCACCCACTATAACCACGGCATCCTCCTTTGTGAAATCCTTGCATAAAGAACCTACATCCTCTGTTACCTGACCCAGATCTGCACTAGGCTTGAAAGCGTTTGTGACCTGGTACTCTGGACATAGATTTTCCTGCAGTAGTTGGCCAACATCTCTGTCATGGGGCCGGCCGCGCTACCGCTACCGCTACGGTCGCAGGTTCGAATCCTGCCTCGGGCATGGATGTGTGTGATGTCCTTAGGTTAGTTAGGTTTAAGTAGTTCTAAGTTCTAGGGGACTGATGACCTCAGAAGTTAAGTCCCATAGTGCTCAGAGCCATTTGAACCATATGAACCATCTACCATGGGAGCTACCTAACAATAGAACTTTCTTTCTCTTTACAAATTTCCCTACCTTTTTCAAGTCCTTGAAAGCTTATTGTGCCCTTTCTGCAGATTCAGCTACATGAGGCTCATCCGATTCTGACTGAGGCAACAGGTCAAATCTATTTTCAAGATTTATGACAAAGCTGTCTGATGCTCTCCTTAGCCTGTTCCCCCTATTACCCGTTGCCATTTCCCACCTCTGTTCACCCTTCTCCCTCTTTAACCTGTACAGATCCTCCTTTGTCTTGTCTAAGTCATCTTGAAGATACCAGAGTTGAGCGTCATTTAGTGCCTATTTCCCACGCCACTACATTCATCCCAATGAAAGAAACTACAGCACCCATCAACTGAGGAACTAACGATCCTACGGCATGTCACACACTTCTCACTCATGGTAAAAACAGAAATCGGATAAACTGATTTAAGTACTGACTAAAATGTAAACAAAGGACCCTAGAAACTATTCAGGCAGATATAAATAAATTGAAAGAGTACTGAATAAAAAAACTGGTGATTACATATAAGTTTAAGTCGCTGTTTACTTACGATACGCGTGCGTGAAATTAAGCCTAAAATCCGTGCTATAAGCGCGAGAAGGAAAATAAACTTCTTAGCCCGTTTGATCTTCTTTAACACTTCACTAACACTTCCACTAATGTAACAACACTTATATTATATTTATACCAACTGGAAACGTTTACCTATAAGTTTAATTCACTGCTTACTTACGATTCGCGGGCGTGAAATTAGGCCTAGGATTCGTGCTACAGGCGCGAGAGGAAAAATATGACAACTCGTTAGCTCGCAAGGCATGTTGCAAGAAACTGTATCTCTTTCACAAGAGCACATAGCGAGGGAGTCACACAGCAGTTAATAACCTGTTAAGTCAATGTAGCAGAATATAAAGAGAACACATTCGTTTATTACGAATAGAATCTTGCGCCGTATCCTCGTTCTACCTCCCTTTAAATACTCCAGCTCTCGTCATGAATTGATCATTGGGATCGTTGACATTCACAGCAATTGCACTCGATTTCATGACTACGATACTGTAGTGAATCTACGTCCTAATGGTCGAGCACAGTCTATGAACTAGTCGAAAGTGTACTCAAGATAATGGCCTTCACATGATGAACTTCATGCTGCTGACGGCAGCTGAAGGATAAACTGGCTGTTTACCGACAACACCACATCACACTTTGCTGTCAATACCGAACTTCAACGCAGAAACCAGCAAGAGGGTCTCTTGGGGTTCACGTTCCTGTTCAACACTCAGGCAGCTTTGGATGCTGAAACCTAACAGCGGTAGGAAGAAGATCAACATCGCTGCTTCTCTGTAGACAACACGATACTCCCCGCATCCTTTTATAATGGCGGGTTCACATCTCGTGACATCTTGTGGCCGGTTTCGCATTACGCAGAGCTGTCCGAACACGTTTGATCATATAGTGTAGGTTCCATCAACAAATCACTATGTTTACTGTCTGTTCCTCTCACTTCTACTGTTACTTATGGGTAGTACATGCGTCCTGTACCTACAGAGTTACCCGAGCGAGGTGGCGCGGCCGGCCAGAGTGGCAGTGCGGTTCTAGGCGCTACAGTCTGGAAACAAGCGACCGCTACGGTCGCAGGTTCGAATCCTGCCTCGGCCATGAATGTGTGTGATGTCCTTAGGTTAGTTAGGTTTAATTAGTTCTAAGTTCTAGGCGACTGATGACCTCAGAAGTTAAGTCGCATAGTGCTCAGAGCCATTTGAGCCATCGAGGTGGCGCAGTGGTTAGCACACTGGACTCGTATTCGAGAGGCTTCCTGCTTTAGGTTTTCCATGATTTCTCTAAATCGCTGACATCCGTTGTGGCCGAGCGGTTCTAGGCGCTTCAGTCCGGAACCGCGCTGCTGCTACGGTCGCAGGTTCGAGTCCTGCCTCGGGAATGGATGTGTGTGACGTCCTTAGGTTAGTTAGGTTTAAGTAGTTCTAAGTCTAGGGGACTGATGACCTCAGATTTTAAGTCTCATAGTGCTTAGAGCCATTTGAACCCTTTTGAACCTAAATCGCTTCAGGCAAATGCCGAGATGGCTCCTTTGAAAGGGCACGGCCGATTTCCTTCCCCATGCTTCCCTCATCCGCTGGGATCAACGACTTCGCGGTTTGGTCCCCTCCCACAAATCAACCAACCAACCTACAGAGTTAAAACTGCAGTATTGATGACCCATTATCACAGAAACGTTAATATATAGAGACCTGAATTTTTTAGGCAATATGGTACAACTCTTTGTCTAATTTCTGAACCAGATTCAGGATATGTAGACAAATAATTATATTTAGTTACGAATTTTTTTTAAATTGTGTTCAATTTTATCTTTAAAAGCTCCACTTTTTTCCTCTGTAAGTAAACATCCGTTAGAGATTGGTGTATTTTGGTGATTCAATACCTGAAATGTACTGAGAGGCGATATGGTGCAAAATTAGGTTTTGATATCTGTAGTAGTCCCTGAGATAACTGGACATACGTTTTTTAAACAGTTGTTTACAGGACATCAACTTAAAATTTTGATATCAACTCACATATGGAGGCATGGCAGCCCCCAGAAACAGCCAAGCCCATAATTAGCATTTTGTATATCCTGCTCATGATCATCCTAGAAGCCTAGACTTTTCCTTTCGTTCTAGCCTCTTGCTTCGGCAGTCATTTCTTCTGCTGCACTTTGGGCTCCCATAATTCTTTTGCTCTAGTATCCCAATTCTTCCTTGTTACCATCATTAAACTTGATGGCGGCATGACAAACACGCAGATATAAAGTTTCCATTCCAATAAACACGTTTTTTTTTGTTTTCTATGAGGCTCTAAGTGACTTTATTGAAAGACTCCTTCGGGCTTTGTATTCAACAATGGAGATATTTGGAAAGAAGATCAGGATGAGTTAACTCTCTGTACAATAGTTAATAGCTTCTGTCGCCGGCTGTTTGCGTAATTTGTTTGTCTGTACCTGCTGCCTGCACTATGCTGTACTTACAACATGAATCAGCACCCGGTGCGCAAAGATTATTTAAATGGATATCATCAGTGAACAACTTGTGGAAGAATATAGCACACAATGCTCTTTTCATTTCCTGTAGGTCATATGGGTAGTACCTCATTGCCATTCCTTAATAATGGTGGAGTTTTTATCTGTAACTCTTCCTTTACAATTTAGAGTTTATTGCCTTTACAATTCAGTACTTACAAAGCACATATGGAATACAGCCACTTCTGTTTATACTGTGTATCCAACCTCTTAACATGAATATTAAATCAAGGAATAAACAGTTGAAACTAGCAGCCTTGTAGACTGAATACTTCCAGAATTGGAATAGTGAAGTAAATCAATGCAGAACGACTGGATTTCTACTACGTTTGTACTACAAACTTTGAAACGATGATAACTACACTTCCAGTCTGAATTATTCGAAAAATAATACATCAAATTGTTGAGGAGAGACAAAATATTATCAAGACCCGTTTCACCATCATTATTCCCCTTAAGATTTCAGATGTAAATAGCTTCTAGATCGACCTGGAATAAAATTTGTAAACCTAAAATATATGTTCTCATCACAGTGTCAACGACGGTGAAAATATTCTTTCGTTTACCTGTATAGTATGGTACAACAGTGTGACTACCTTCAGGGGAAAAGTACACTCCTGGAAATTGAAATAAGAACACCGTGAATTCATTGTCCCAGGAAGGGGAAACTTTATTGACACATTCCTGGGGTCAGATACATCACATGATCACACTGACAGAACCACAGGCACATAGACACAGGCAACAGAGCATGCACAATGTCGGCACTAGTACAGTGTATATCCACCTTTCGCAGCAATGCAGGCTGCTATTCTCCCATGGAGACGATCGTAGAGATGCTGGATGTAGTCCTGTGGAACGGCTTGCCATGCCATTTCCACCTGGCGCCTCAGTTGGACCAGCGTTCGTGCTGGACGTGCAGACCGCGTGAGACGACGCTTCATCCAGTCCCAAACATGCTCAATGGGGGACAGATCCGGAGATCTTGCTGGCCAGGGTAGTTGACTTACACCTTCTAGAGCACGTTGGGTGGCACGGGATACATGCGGACGTGCATTATCCTGTTGGAACAGCAAGTTCCCTTGCCGGTCTAGGAATGGTAGAACGATGGGTTCGATGACGGTTTGGATGTACCGTGCACTATTCAGTGTCCCCTCGACGATCACCAGTGGTGTACGGCCAGTGTAGGAGATCGCTCCCCACACCATGATGCCGGGTGTTGGCCCTGTGTGCCTCGGTCGTATGCAGTCCTGATTGTGGCGCTCACCTGCACGGCGCCAAACACGCATACGACCATCATTGGCACCAAGGCAGAAGCGACTCTCATCACTGAAGACGACACGTCTCCATTCGTCCCTCCATTCACGCCTGTCGCGACACCACTGGAGGCGGGCTGCACGATGTTGGGGCGTGAGCGGAAGACGGCCTAACGGTGTGCGGGACCGTAGCCCAGCTTCATGGAGACGGTTGCGAATGGTCCTCGCCGATACCCCAGGAGCAACAGTGTCCCTAATTTGCTGAGAAGTGGCGGTGCGGTCCCCTACGGCACTGCGTAGGATCCTACGGTCTTGGCGTGCATCCGTGCGTCGCGGCGGTCCGGTCCCAGGTCGACGGGCACGTGCACCTTCCGCCGACCACTGGCGACAACATCGATGTACTGTGGAGACCTCACGCCCCACGTGTTGAGCAATTCGGCGGTACGTCCACCCGGCCTCCCGCATGCCCACTATACGCCCTCGCTCAAAGTCCGTCAACTGCACATACGGTTCACGTCCACGCTGTCGCGGCATGCTACCAGTGCTAAAGACTGCGATGTAACTCCGTATGCCACGGCAAACTGGCTGACACTGACGGCGGCGGTGCACAAATGCTGCGCAGCTAGCGCCATTCGACGGCCAACACCGCGGTTCCTGGTGTGTCCGCTGTGCCGTGCGTGTGATCATTGCTTGTACAGCCCTCTCGCAGTGTCCGGAGCAAGTATGGTGGGTCTGACACACCGGTGTCAATGTGTTCTTTTTTCCATTTCCAGGAGTGTATTTAATGAAGAGTTGAAAATCGTGATCTTTCTGGTCTCTCACTTGCGCAATAATATGGAGCGTAAAACTGGGGGAACGACACCAATGCTACGCCTCTTTGGTTCACTTGTAACAGCTCTCATTGTCATGGCTTCATCTCAGTGCTACACTGGAGGACGTTAAAAGTTCAACACCCAAAAAGATTACAAATAATATTATTTTACAGAATATACACCCTGAAAACAAATACTTACTACGAAGGACTTATCCGAATGAGGTGCAAATTGGAACACGTGACCTACATATACAGACAAATAAGTGATTACAGTTTCAGAAAAATTGCATGATTTATTCAAGAGAAAGAGCTTCACAAATTGGGCAAGTCAATAACGCAATGCTCCAGTTATTACACTTGGCATTGATTGCTAGAAATATTGGATTTCCTCCTGAGGGATATCGTGATAAATTCTGTCCAATTGGCGGATTAGATCGTCAAAATCAGGAGCTGTTGGATGGCACTGCTCATAATGCTCCAAACGACCTCAGTTGTTAGGAGGTTGGTGTCGGGGGAATGAGATATCCGTCAACCTTACTGGCCAATGTAGAGTTTGACAAGCAAGCAGTAGAAATTCTCGCCGTGTGTGGACGGACATTATCTTGCTGAAACGTAAACCTAAGGTGGCTTGTCATTAAGGGCGACAAAACGGAGCACAGAATGTAATCGACGTACCGCTGTTCTATAAGGACGTCGTGGATGACAATCAAACAGGTCGTGCTAAGAAAAGAAATGGCACACGAGACAATCACTCTCGGTTGTGAAGCTGAACGGCGGGCGACAGTCAGTTTGATACCCCACCGCTGTTTGGGGGTTCTCCAGACACGTCTTTGCTGGTCATCGATGTTAGTTGGAAGCGGGACTCATCAACTGAAGACTGTATTCTGCCTCAGTCAATGAGGCTGCAGGCCGAGCACGTGTCTGGAGTCGTCCCAGACAGTAGCAGGATACGAACAAAAATGGCTCTGAGCACTATGGGACTTAACATCTGTGGTCATCAGTCCGATACGAACATGACAGCCGCTTGCAATACGGCCTGGCAAAAACGAGTGATAGTCTAGATCTCCACTACATTTCATAGCAGGATGCTATTTTTTGTCATCCGTGGCACCCTCACGGTAATGCGGTACGTCTACATCTACATCTGCATCTACATGGATACTATGCAAATCTCATTTAAGTGCCTGGCAGAGGGATCATCGAACCACCTTCACAATTCTCTATTATTCCAATCTCGTATAGCGGGCGGAAAGAATGAACACCTATATCTTTCCGTACGATTTCATATTTCCCTTATTTTATCTTGGTGATCGTTCTTCCCTGTGTAGGTCGGAGCCAACAAACTATTTTCGCATTTGGAAGAGAAAGTTGGTGATTGGAATTTCGTGAGAAGATTCCGTCGCAACGAAAAACGCCTTTCTTTTAATGATGTCCAGCCCAAATCCTGCATCATTTCTGTGACACTCTCTCCCATATTTCGCGATAATACAGAATGTGCTGCCTTTCTTTGAACTTTTTCGATGTACTCCATCAGTCCCATCTGGTAAGGATCCCATACCGCGCAACAGTATTCTAAAAGAGGACAGACAAGCGTAGTGTAGGCAGTCTCCTTAGTAAGTCTGTTACATTTTCTAAGTGTCCTGCCAATAAAACGCAGTTTTTGATTATCCATCCCCGCAACATTTTCTATCTGTTCCTTCTAATTTAAGTTGTTCGTAATTGTAATACCTAGGTATTTAGGTGAATTTACGGCTTTTAGACTAGATTGATTTATCGTGTAACCGAATTTTAACGAGTTCCTTTTAGCACTCATGTGGATGACCTCACACTTTTCGTTATTTAGGGTCAACTTCCACCTTTCGCACCATTCAGACATCTTTTATAAATCGTTTTGCAGTCTTTTTTATCTTCTGATGACTTTATTAGTCGATAAACGACAGCTTCATCAGCAAACAACCGAAGACAGCTGCTCAGATTGTCTTCAAAATCGTTTATATAGATAAGGAACAGCAAAGGTCCTATAACACTACCTTGGGAAACGCCAGAAATAACTTCTGTTTTACTCGATGACTTTCCGTCAATCACTACGAACTGTGACCTTGTAACCTCCCAACAGAAAAGTTCCGTAACCTACCAATAATACAATGTGACTAACCTCTCAATTAAATTGCGACTCACTTATAACCTTTCAATAATTGACTGTGAATTTAAACTGGTGAATTTTGGACGTCAGCAGCGGTGCATCATGGCCCTGAAAGATAATTCTGAATAAATTGAAAATTCTTACCTCAATAAAGTCGCCGGATAACGCGTATATATCTGCTCCTATAAGAAATTTTTCTGGCACAGCCCTGTGCAATGCTGGCCGACAGATCTGTCATGTATAAAAAGAAACAACTGATTTTTCTTTACAATAATCGGGATGACCATGGATCGGAGAAATCAGTAAGTTCTTTAAATTGAGATGAATGACTATCAAAAGTTAATTTTTTATAAGAAATAGTATTATTAAGAGATTTTTAACAACATTTACATGGGGCTGGACATAACAATAGTACACATGCGCGAGGCTGCTTTTACCTTATATTATATCGCTCAGGCTCCGCCATCGCTCCACCACGACCGGCCCAACCAACTCGATACACACGACTGCTCGCTAGCAACTACTTACTCCTACTGTTACACAGATCCTACTGCAGTCAACACTGATCTTTGGTCTCAGATTCTCTTATAGCTTACATATCGCAGGTAACGCGTGAGCAATCCGTCGAAATTACATCTGCTCGAGTGCGCTAGCAACAAATTCCTTAATCATAGACCTCTTACATAACCCTCCACTGGGGGGCAAAAATATGGCAGCGATGGTGAGTCAATTGGACTTGCCATGAGCAACAAATTTTTCTATAATCTATTTAATTAACTAAGTCTACAGTCACAGAGTATATACATTATTGATAAGTGCAGAACATATTAAGAAATGAAATAGAGTGCACACACACTGAGTTCAGAACATATTAAGAAATGATAAAATGTATACGCAATGAATACAAAATATATTAACAAATTACATAAAGTGCACATGTACTGTAAAACTCTTTAGCATTTTTACATGAATTAGACATATGAAGGAGTGAAATAAAGTGCACACGCACTGTAGTAGTCTTTAGCATATTTACATGAACTGAATACATTAACAAATGAAATAAAGTGCACATGCACTGTAAAAATCTTTAGCATTTTACAAGAACTGATTACACTAAGAAATGAAATAAAGTGCACACGCACTGTAGAAGTCTTCAGCATTTTTACAAGAAATGGTTACATTAAGAAAAGAAATAAAGTGCACACGCACTGTAAAAGTCTTTTGCATATTTAGGACAACTGATCATATTAACAAATGAAATGAAGTGCACACACACTGTATAAGTCTTTAGCATTTTTTTTACAGGAACTGAAAACATTAAGAAATGAAATAAAGTGCACACACATTGTAAAAGTCTTTACCATTTTGCAAGAATTTAAATATATTGCGAAATGAAATAAAGTGCACATGCACTGCATAAATTTTTACCATTTTCAAGAATTTAAACATATCGAGAAATGAAATAAAGTGCACCCGCACTCTATATGTCTTTATCATTTTACAAGAATTTAAATGCACTGTATAAGTCTTTACCATTTTACAAGAACTAGGAAACGAATGGGAAGGATTGCATCATGGTTGTAGCACAGTAGGTTGCACATAGCTGCACTTAAAGTCCATATCTTTCTACAGAAGCACAACACCAAGTGAGACAATCTGAAGTTCTCTTCCCTGAAGTATTTATCAGTGTAGCCAAGACACTGAAATGTTGTATTAATATTCAATGTTATCATTTTGGTAGTACATTAGGTACACCAAACAGTAGGACCATAATAACATCTCCATCGTTCGAGGTGGTGGACAGCTTGGTACGTCAACACCACATTCTTGTAGAATCCATACTCTTACATCAACGTAGAGTTAGTGCAAAAACCAAATATAGTGCTCCATGATCATGAGGTTGGACAGGACATACGGATATTGCAGTAATTGGGTCAGATGGTGAAGGACATTAAGTCTTATGCTAGTCATCATTCAGAATTACGCTAGTGTATCAACCAATTTGAGTAATTGTTGGCACTCATTGGCTAGTTACTAAACACTTCTATGTATGTATGGAGTATTACATAACAGTATTCATAAGTCATCTTATTACAGTAATTATTGGCATAGTATTTATGCATAAGTCATCTCATTACAGTAAGCAGTGGCATTCATTTATGCATATGTCATCTTGTTACAGTAATCAGTGGAATTCATTTGCCAGTTACTGAACATGTAGTAAGTATTGAGTATTACAAAACACTATTCATAACTCATCTGATTGCAGTAATTATTGACATTCATTTATAGAGTACAACAAAATATTATTAAGAACTCATGTCATTGCAATAATTATTGGCACTCATTGGCCAATTACAATGTATTCATTTAGTTTTACAAAACATTATTCAGTGTTATTCACAAGTCATCATTCAAAACAAGAGTTAATTATTGACATAGCATTTATGCATAAGTCATCATATTACAGTATTCATTGGCATCATATCTCATTACAGTAATTACTGGCACTCATTGGCCAGTTACAAAGGATTTTTTATGCATTATTCAGAAGTCATCTTTCAAAACAAGAGTTAATTATTGGCATAGCATTTATGCATAAGTCATTCATTATAATAATCTTTGGCATACCATTTATGCAGTATTACAAAATATTATTCATAACTCATCTCATTACAGTAATCATTGGCATAACATTTATGCATTATTACAAAACATCATTCAGTATTACTCAGAACTCATCATTCAAGTGACATAGGACATATTTAAAATGTAACACACTGTAACTATTACTCAAGGTCTGTAGTCCAATAATACATAGATATAATGGATCCAATACATCAGAGAAGTTTGCATTATATTTAGGACTAGAAATATATTTTCAACTGGTAGCATTATTTAGTTGTATACTGATAATAGTTGCGACTGGTAATAATTTCTTTTTTTTTTTTTTTTTTTTGCTAGCAATGCATTTCGTTTGGATCGATAATTAATTGCTGAGTCATTAAAATATTTGCTTTTGACTTATTGCTGGAAATAAGGATTAACAATGTCATTCATCATCAGTGAGCTGTAGCAAGGCTATGAAACAAGTAGAGTATATGTGATCACATTCATGAATGATACACACAAATGGGTAAAAAAATGCAAGTATTAGAACAGGTTTCATAACTAAGTGTTTATAGTATATTAAAATCATGAAAGGCTTCTCCTGGAAAAAATATAAAATGGATTATTCAGCTGAAAGAAGAAATGCATATTATGCTGAAAAGTAGTGAACTTCGAATTAACAGGTAATGAAACGTGTACTCAATATCTATGTACTCTAACTGTCCTTTCCAAAACATTCAGTCATTATACTACGTGACATAAGACATACTGTCAAAAGGAACTGCAACAAATACTTAAATAACTACATAGCATTTCTTAACTAATAGTAAATAAATAAACTTCATCATTATCATCATCTGCAAAGAGAAACTTCATTATTCATATTACCATATTCTTCATATAACTAGTCATAATCATTTATTATCATCTGCAAAAATAGACATTTGATTATTCATTATTCATATTACCATTTACTTCATACAGATATTCATAGTATAGAGTTTCTTACTTCTAGCATATTTCATCACTAAAATTAACATGCGTAGTTCTGCCTGACAGCCTGCATCAATCGCCTCGTATTCTGAAAGAAAAATATTAGTTAAGACTGCTATTATACAGTGTGTATAGTATATTCTTGTTAATGCTTGTTAATTCTGATCCATTTACTCTTCATGACAAGGTATTGCATTTCCTTTCGTTCATTCCGAAGGTGAAATTCCCACTTCATAGTAAACCACTGTGGTTTGTTTAATTTATTTCTTTTACACGTCATTGCTTTCTGAAAATGATGAATATGGATTAATATCTTGCATTTAAATCATATACCCATTAAACGAAAACTTGTTTCTAGTGATATGACTAAGCATACAGCATAGCATGACAGAAAACGTATTATGTCAAAAGCATAGAGAGTTTTCAAGTGCAAAAAATGTACACACAGTCTCATAACGCAGTAGCAAAAAATGTAGAATAGTCAAGATATTGAGATATCGTAAGGAAAAATGTCAAAGTCAACTGGTGTTCGTTATATCTTAAAGATTTCGTAGTGCATACAGACAAAACAGGAAAACAATCATGTATACACGAAAAAATGAAAAAATGTGCACAGTCTGATGTGTAATGACAAGAAAAGCGACCTGCTAACCTTACCTAGCCGGGCACTTGCCAAGAAAAAATATAATCATCATCAGTAAGTGGTCATATCAATAACTGGAAAAGGCATTACAGTGTGATAAATCATAAAGTATGTTCATTCATTAAAGGGTTTAATATTGGAGACATGGTGATTGCCTTTGCTTTTTCTGGTTCTCAAAGTTTCAACATGTACTACATTGGGATGAGGAAAGCTGCGAATTCTGTATGGACCTGTGTACAGAAGCTCAAATTTATTGCATCTACTCTTTCCTCTGTTGGATAAATGGTGTGTACGTACTAATATCTTCTGTCCAATGTGAAAGTCACGGTGTGTACAAACCTGTTTTTGCTGTCTTCTCCGGCGCTCTGCAGCACGTTTGATGTTGTTGAGTACAATGTCAATTATTTCATGGTGGCGTAGTCGACGAGATGTAGGGAAGGATAGTAATTCTTTAGTTTTGTAAGGTGGTTCAACATTTTTCAATATAACAGTCGGAGATACCATAGTAGATTCATTTGGTATGGAGTTAATTACATCCTGGAATGAGAGTATGTCTGGATCCCAATCAATATGTCTTTTATGGCAGTACATTCTACACAGTTTACCAATTTCTTTCATCAGTCGTTCAGAAGGGTTCAAAGAAGCGTGATACCTGAATATATAGATCGGAGAAATGTTTCTAGCTCGTAACATACGTGTCCATATAGCAGATCGAAATTGCGGTCCATTGTCGGAAATTACTTTCAATACATGCCCTACATGAGATAAAAAATCTTTTACAAATGCATTCGAAATAGTTTTAGCAGTAGCTTTGCGTAACAGAGTGAAGGTAACAAATTTCGAAGTGAGTTCAACAGTGACAAAGATGTAACAAAAACCTCTATTAGTTCTGGGAATCGGACCAAAAATGGCTACAGCGGCCATGTGTCTCAATTTAACGGGTACAATGGGATGTAACGGAGAAATATGTGAAGTCGTGTCTGATTTAGCTTTCTGGCAGATTTTACATGACGTTAAAACTCGTCGAATACGTTTCTCCATGTTCGCAAAATAACAGTTCTGTCTCAGTATAAGAAAACATTTTCTGGCTCCATAATGTGCGTAACTTAAATGAGTATACCGAATTAATTTGTTAACAAGTTCGTCAGGAATACATAATAACCAGTTGTTGCTGTCATGGTGAGAGCGGCAAAACAGAATGTTATTGCGTACAGTGTAATGGTTTCTGATGGTAACATTATTCCTATCTTGCCAAAGGTGTTTAATTTCTTTCCACACGTTGTCTTTGCTCTGCTCTTGTGCTGTGTCTCGTAATGATGACGAAATAAAATTTTCGAATGCAACATGTTGAATATACGTGAAGCTAAAATTTGCTTGGCAGAAGTTGGTTGCGATGTCTTGCTGATTGTTGCTGAGAGAACGGGATAGTGCGTCTGCTACAACATTTTGTGTACCGGGATTGTGAACAATTGTAATATTAAATTCCTGTAAATAAAGTTTCCATCTGCTTAACCTGTCATGTGTAAATTTAGCTGAAAGTAAAAACTGTATCGCTCTATGATCTGTGTAAACGGTAGTATTTCTTCCATAAAGAAAATGCCTAAATCTCGTAAATGCCCATACAACACATAACGTTTCAAGTTCTGTGACAGAATAATTGCGTTCAGCAGGTGACAGAATGCGACTTGCAAAGGCGATGTTTTTAATTACTGTAGTACCGTTCCTGAAAAATGTGTACGCCTAAAGCTGTGTTAGAACTGTCGGTGGCAATGGAAAAATTTCTGGTAGGATCTGGGTGTGATAAAAGTGGTGTGTTCAACAAAGCTTGTTCCAGATTGACAAATTCAGACTGTACTTGGCTATCCCAGGGCCAAATAGCGTTTTTACCCGTCAATTGGCATAATCTATGGGTGTCTAAAGCAGAGTAATGAATAAATTTACGGAAAAAGTTAATTAATCCCAAAAAGCCGCGTAGTTGTTTCTTCGTCGTTGGAACAGTAATGTCACGTAAAGCTTGAAGTTTTTCCAGGTCAGGCTCAATGCCTTCTGCTGAAATTACATGTCCAAGAAATTTTATGGAAGTTTTGCCAAAGTGCGATTTGCTAAGATTAACTGTGAGTCCTTGTGCACGAAAAGTTTGCAACAGTTGTTCAAGAATCAGATTGTGTTCTGACCAGTTAGCTTCTGCAGTAAGACTGTCGTCTACATACGTTGTGATTCTGTCTTTTAATTCTGTCGGAAGTATGGTATTCAAACCGCGAATAAACGCTGCTGAAGAAATTGTTAAACCGAACGGTAATTTGCAAAATTGATAACAATCACCAAAACAGAGAAATGCTGTGTACTTTTTGCAGTTCGGATGGAGCTGAATTTGCCAATATCCCGATTTCAAATCTAATGTGGAATAAACAGCAGTACCATGAAATTTCTGTAGAAGTTCTTCTAGTGTCTGTGGGCGATCCGTTTCATTAATAAAAATGTCATTGATGTGACGCGAATCAAGTACGAGGCGAAGTGAGCCATCTTTTTTCTTAACAATATGGAGCGGGTTTATGTACGGACTAACTGCCGGTTCAATAATTCCTTGATCTAGCATAGCTTGTAGTTCTTTCTTAACTTTTTCTCTGTGAATATATGGAATGGGATAATGTTTGGCTTCAAACGTGTCGTGCTGTTTAACTTGAAATTCATACATAAAACCGGACATAGTACTAGGAATGTTGTCAAAAACTGGAGCTTGCTGTAAAAGAATTTTGCGTAGCTGCGTACGTTCGTCGTCTGTATTTGCACTGCTCTGTTTAACTTTATCAGAAATCTTTTACACAACGTCATAGTCGGCTTCGTCTGGTGTATTATAGTTGTGTACGTACGTATCTGTGAACAATGTACAATGACAGTCTATATTACGCGATGTCGAAATGACCTCTGTCCGTTTAATTGCTTGTTCTTGTGCAGATAAGAGTGCTGAAATTCTAATGCCAGTTGTACATTTTCATCCTTTAACATTAAATAGGAATTTTGAAAGTCAATAACTGCGTCGTGTTGTACCAAAAATCTTGTACCTAAAATAACGTCTGTTGTCAGTAAGAGAACAATCCAAAAATTTGAGCGGAACGTATGACCTGCAATACAAAATGATAAGTGTGTCTGTAATTTTATATCTACTCCTTTACCAGATACTGCTCCTTTTACTATAGTTTTGCCTAATGGTAACGTACGATGAATATTCTCTTTGTTACATTCGTTGAAGGTTTCTTCATTTATAACTGACATAGGTGATCCAGAATCGATTACTGCTGAAAATGTGTATGATCCAATCTTTACTTCAATGACAGGGTGGGAAACGGTTTTTTGTATAACTGGTTTTTCATGCAAAAGTGTGTCTCTGATGTCGTCAAAAGTAATAACGTTTTCGTGAACAAGAGTCTGTGTATCAAAAGTATTGCTTACGTTTCTGGAAGATTCAATCTGTACTGTATCTAGTCAAATTCTATCTGACGCGCTATTATTTGCGGGAGGATGCTGTGGCATTTCGACTATTTGTACTGTTCTGTTATTTCTTCCTGATGTATTAGGTTCGGGATGATATCTACTGTTTGGTTCATTCATGATAATCTGTTGTTGCGAACGATTCTGCTGCTGGTAAGACCGACTGTTACGCCGAAAACTGTGCTCATTACTTTTACGTCTGTCATGATAGTCATTGCTATACGGCACGTTGCGACTGGAATTGAAATGATGTGTCTTCTGCACGTAGTGATTTCTTTGTTGCTGTGCATTACTATTTGTCGGAGCCGACGCTATACGTGTAGGCGGCGAAACATTAAAGCTTGGTTGACCTTGCAGACTACATTGTTAGTTAGGTATGCTAACCGGTTGGTTTGTTGCTGTTGTGGAGAAAAGCTTCTATTGTTACCAAAATGTGTTTCCTGGTATTAAAATTACGTTGGTATTTCTTGTCATTTCGGAAGTGTCTAATAAAAACTGTCACTTTCGGTAAAACTTGTCATATCACGTTTTCTTTGCTCATTCCTAATCTAGATAGATCAATAGCTGAAGAGCTGTTTTGATAGATATAAAGGATAGTAGAAGAGAAGGCAGCAGTGCAGAAAACTAAAGAGGAAATAGCACTACTACGGCTCGGGGCCCTGTGCACGCTACGGCACATATTCATCGAAGTGTAATGAATCCCCTGAGGTCACTTAAGCGCTGCAAATAAGTTTTAGTTTCTGCATTACAGGCCAAGCCGGTGGAAATGCAAATGCAAATCGTTGTATCCAATCCAATGGGTGCATCTGTGTTCTGTCATTATTAAATACCTTAAATTTTCTCACGGACGGAAAGTGCTTATAATCAAAATTATCGACTCTGTATGTCTGAGCAGGTTCAGGACTGTATGACAATCTGTTTATCTGTGACTGTTCGGAATCTAAGTCACGTACACTCTGTAAATTACCTAAATTACACTGGCTGTGTGAATGTGACAAATGTTCACAATGTGGCGTATGCTGTGACGTGTTAGGGGCTGAAACATTTTTCATTTCTGTCACTTCTTGCTGTAAAGATGTCAATTTTCTACGTAATGTATTATTGGACGAACCTATCTCACTGATTGTCTGCTGTAAGTTTTGGAATTCGGGTGTTTGATTGAACAAAAATTGGTGACATATCGTCTGATTTAGTGTCATTGTTATTTTCGATAACGTCAATACGACTGGCCAATTCATCAAATGTTTCAGTCAATGCTTTAACCTGATAGTCATTTTTAGTGTCACAAGCATCAATTTGTTTTTGGATTTTACGTGTGGTTTTGTATAATTTCTTAACGTCTGCTTTGATGGCATCGGGATCCTGTATTAATGTAATTGTGCAAGTCTGTCGGTCACTGTCGGAAAGTCTACTGTGTGTGTGTGTCTGCTTTTGTTTTAAGATCACAGATTTCATCATGCAATTCGGTGTTCAACTGTTTGGTAGTATTGATTTCGTCTGATACTGCAGCAATGTTGTTGTCTACGTATGATTTTGCTTTCGTAAACAATTTACGCTTATCTTCCTGTCTCTGTGCAGTAATTGTTTCCATGACTTGTTTCTTTACTTTGTTCTGTTCCTGTATAAATTTACGGTAACGCGTTTCACTGTTTTGTAGGTGGTGATTAAAACGTTCGTCAATTTGTCTGATTTGTTGTTCAAATTTCGAGTCTACTTTCGCATCCAGTGTGCGTGAAAGTTCTGATCACATTAATTTAAACTCGTCGCGTAACTGTGTTGCGTTTTCAGAACATTGTTTAGCGACTGCACTAATTTCATCTCTAAGTAATTTAGTTGTGGCTGCATGTGTATTACTTAATTCTTGTGCCACAGATCTAATTTCTTCACTACTGTTCCTAGCACAAGCCTTAATTTCCTCACGTAATTGTTCTTTAGTATCACGACATTGCACGGCAACGGCTGTAATCTGTTCACTAAGTTGTTTGAAATTGTTGTCTTGTTTATCATTCGACTGTTTGAGATTTTCATTAAGTTGTTTGTTCGACTCATTAAGGTTATCGTGTTTTTCATTCAACTGTTTGAAATTTTCATTAATTTTTTGTTTGAGATTTTCATTAAGTTGTAGCAATAATGCCATAACTTGATCCATGCCAAAATTAGCAACTCTATTTTCTGTGCTGTGTGATGGTGTATCTGCAAGTGTCACGTTTTGTGTAACCATTTGGTCATTGTCTGATTCACGAAAAGGTTTGCTAACTGGATGTGCACTGTTGGTCACTACATTGGAATCAAATAAATCTGACGTACTTTGAGTATATTGTTCAACTTCGTTAGAAACAAGTATCTGTTCGCTACGTAAATTTTGCAAATCAGGCATGTCAAACTGGACAGCGTTCATTGCAACGGAAAGTGCCGCGTCATCAATTGTCGTTAAATTTACAGTGGACACAATTGAATTTGTTTGCTCATCATTTAGATTAGAATCATTACTGGTGGTCGGTACGCACTGATTGTCTGTAACTGGAGGATTATCATCAAGACACTGAGTGTCGCTAGTATTATCAGTCAAATTATTCAAGTCGGCTTTTTCACTCATTGCACATCGCGATGTACTGTTAGCAGTTTTTCGCGGCATTTTCACAACTCAAAGTTAAGCACAAAATCAAACAAAGACAAAGCAAAAATGGAACAAATACAATTACAACAAATAGCAATAAATTGCCGATGATCTGTGAAAGAAAGAGTGACAAGTTAGTAAATGCGTTGCGCCAGATACAAACCCCATTTAACATTAAGTAAATAAGAGCAGATGTATAACTGACTACTTCTCAGAAATTCACAAAAATACGATCCTGGCCGGTTGTCGACAAGTGTAACCTCCCAACAGAAAAGTTCCGTAACCTACCAATAATACCATGTGACTAACTTCTCAATTAAATTGCGACTTACTTATAATCTTTCAATAATTGACTGTGAATTTAAACTGTTTAATTTTGGACGTCAGCGTCAGCAGCGGTGCGTCATGACCCTGAAAGATCATTCTAAATAAATTGAAAATTCTTACCTCAATAAAGTCGCCGGATAACGCGTATATATCTGCTCCTATAAGAAATTTTTCTGGCACAGCCCTGTGCAATGCTGGCCGATAGATTTGTCATGTATAAAAAGAAACAACTGATTTTTCTTTAGAATAATCGGGATGACCATGGATTGGAGAAATTAGTAAGTTCTTTAAATTGAGATGAATGATTATCAAAAGCTAATTTTTTATAAGAAAGAGTATTATTAAGAGATTTTTTAAAAACATTTACATGGGGCTGACATAACAATAGTACACATGCGCGAGGCTGCTTTTACCTTATATTAATTCTCTCAGGCTCCGCCATCGCTCCACCACGACCGGCCCAGCCAACTCGATACACACGACTGCTCGCTAGCAACTACTTACTCCTACTGTTACACAGATCCTACTGCAGTCAACACTGCTCTTTGGTCTCAGATTCTCTTATAGCTTACATATCGCAGGTAGCGCGTGAGCAATCCATCGAAATTACATCTGCTCGAGTGCGCTAGCAACAAATTCCTTAATCATTGACCTCTTACAACCTCTCTGACAGGAAATCACAAATCCAGTCACATAACTGATACGATATTCCATAAGCACGCAATTTCACTACAAGCTAATTGTGTGGTACAGTGTCAAAAGGCTTCCGGAAATCCAGAAATACGGAATCGATCTGAAATGCCTTGTCAATAGCACTCAACACTTCATGTGAATAAAGAGCTAGCTGTGTTTCGCAGGAACGATGTTTTCTAAACCCATGTTGATTGTGTGTCAATAGATCGTTTTCTTCCAGGTAATTCATAATGTTCGAACACAATATATGTTCTAAAACCCTGCTGTATATCGACGTTAACGATATGGGCCTGTAATTTAGTGGATTACTCTTACTACCTTCCTGAATAATGGTGTGACCTGTGCAACTTTCCAGTCTTTGGGTACGGATCTTTCGTCGAGCGAACGGTTGTATATGATTCTTAAGTATGGAGCTAATGCACGTCGACAATATTCTACTCCCCGATTTCTTGCCCGTCATGGTAAGTCATTCTGGGCTTGTACTTCAGCAAGATAATGTTCGCCCGCGCACGGTGAGAGTTTCTACTGCTTGTCTTCGTTTTCTCCAAATCCTACCTTGGTCATCAAGGTCGCCGGATCTCTACCCAATTTAGAACGTTTGGAGCTTTACGAACAGCGGCCTCCAACCAGCGTGGCATTTTGAGAATCTAACGCGCCAATCGGACAGAATTTTTCACGATATACCTCAGGAGGGCATCCAGCAATTCTCTCAACCATTGCCAAGCCGAATAACTGCTAGCATAAGGACCAGAGGTGGACCAACACGTCATTGACTTGCTCAATTTTTGAAGCTCTCTATCTTGAATAAATCATTCAATTTTTCTGAAATTGCAATCATCTGTTTGTCTGTACATCACATCTCCCAATTTCCCTCCCATTAGAATAATTCCTTCTTGCTGCGTGGTTTCTTATGTCTTAGAGTGTACAACAACTGCATACCAATGGACGAACAGGTCACTAAAAAAATATGAAGTGAAAATGTGATACAGGAGATCAGACACAAAAGATCGGAGACGCATGCTACTAATCTGTGTACGTTTCGAAAGCATTCAGTTAGGGGCGGTCAATTTCAGAGAGCGAACCATATGAGTACACATAAACTATTTGATCGAAAGAATCCTGAGTAATGCGTAATTCACTACTAAATGTCGTGAGCAGGACACGAGTGTTGTGTTGTCAGTAGAGAAGCAGTAAAAGCACAATCTGTCGGTCAGGAAAGTTCAGTGACTTATAACATGAGCTGGATGGATGTCATACGAGAAACAAATCCATAAGGGACATTCCAACCCTTTTAAAGCTGGGCAAGTTGACTGTTGGCGATATGACTGTGAAGTGGAAACTCGAAGGAACAATTGCAGCTGAACCAAGACCTGAAAAACCTCACGTACTGGCGGAAAGGGACCATTCAGCATTGCAGAGAATGGTTGTAAGAAATCGCGTGTAGGCAACGGAAGGAATCAGTTGCTAGTTGCAAACTGCTACCAGCAATCCAGCTAGCACAGTGACTGTGGGTAGGGAGTTACAAAGAGTGCGGCACAGTGGTCGAGCAACTCCTCATTAGCTACCCATTTCTGTAGTGAGTGCTAAGCGATGCTTGAGGTGGTGTAAAGAGAGACGCCACTGGGTAGTGGATGACTGGAAACGAGTGATATGGAATGATGAACCACGCTATACCTTGTACCAATCCGATTGAAGGGCTTGGGTTTCGCGAATGCCTGAAAAACTGTACCTGGCTTCATACACTGTGTGATTGAAAGTATCCGGACACATGGCTGAAAACGCCTCAGAAGTTCGTGGTGCCCTCCGTCGATGTAGGCCTGTTCTGTAATAGTGCCCCGCAAAACAACTAGGGGTGCAAGCTCCTCCATGAAAAACACGACCACACCATGACACCACCGTCTCCGAATTTTACTGTTGGCACTACACACGCTGATAGATGACGTTCAACGGGCATTCGCCGTACCCACACCCTGCCATCGGATCTCCACATTATGTACCGTGATTCATCACTCCATACAACGTTTTTCCACTGTTGAATCGTCCAATGTTTACGCTCCTTACACCGAGCGAAGTGTCGTTTGGCATTTACCAGCGTGATGTGTGGCTTATGAGCAGCCGCTCGACCATGTAATCCGAGTTTCTTACCTCTGTCACTGTCATAGTACTTCTACATCTACATATATACTCCGCTAGCCACCAAGAGGTGTGTGGCGGAGAGAAAAATTCGCGCCTAAGTCATATTTCTCTCATCTGTTCCACGCGCGGATCGCACGAGGGAAAAACAACTGTGTGGACGGCTCAGTACGAGCTCTAATTTCCCTTATCTTTGAATGGTGATCATTATGCGATTTGAAAGTTGGTAGTAATAATATATGCTCTACATCATCTGTGAAGAACGGATATCGGAATTTAGTTAGCAGCCCCTTTGTTTAGCGCGCCGTCTATCTGCAAGTGTGTCCCACTTCAAACGTTCTATGAGATTTGTAACGCTCTCGCGATGGCTAAATGTACCAGTCACGAATCTTGCCGCTCTTCTTTGGACCTTCTCAATCTTTTGAATCAGACCCAGCTGGTAAGGGTCCCATACAGACGAACAATACTCTAAGACTGTACGAACTAACGTATCGTAAGCTATTTCCTTTGTTGAAGGACTGCATCACTTCGGGATTCTACCAATAAACCGCAATCTAGAGTTCGCCTTACACGTTACCTGTGTAATCTGATCATTCCATTTGAGATTATTTCGAATAGTGACAACCAGATACTTGTCGAATGTTACCGCTTCCAAAAACTGGGCACTTATTTTGTACTCGTACATTAATGGGGATTTTCGCCTTGTTATATGGAGAAGGTTAGACATAAAAATATTGAGAGGTAACTGCCAGTCATTATACCACACATTTATTTTCTGCAAATTCTCATTGATTTGCTCGCAATTTTCGTGTGATACTACTTTCCTGTAGCCTATAACATCATCGGTAAACAGTCTAATGTCGCTGTCAATACCATCAACCAGATCGTTTATGAAAATCGTAAAAAGCAGCGGACCTATTACGCTGCCCTGGGGCACACCTGTAGTTACGCTTGTTTCTGTTGAAGTTACCCCGTTCAGAACGACATACTGCTCCCTGTCTGTTAGAAAACATTCTATCCATCCGCATATGTCATCTGATAGACCGTAAGGCGCACTTTTTGGAGCAAGTGACAGTTCGGAACTGAGTCGAAAGCCTTTCGAAAGTCGAGAAATATGACATCAACCTGGGAGCCGGTATCTAGAGCCTGTTGTATGTCATGCACAAAGAGGGCCAGCTGTGTCTCGCATGACCGCTGTTTCCTAATACCGTGCTGGTTTCTGCAAATGAGCTTTTCAGAGTCTAGAAAGGTCATTATGTCTGAACACAAAATATGTTCCATTATTCTACAACAAATCGATGTCAGTGAAATTGGCCGGTAATTATGTGCATCCCATTTTCTACCCTTCTTATAGATTGCTATGACCTGGGCCTTCTTCCAGTCCCGCGGAACTTTCCACTGTTCCAATGATCTCTGTCAGATGATGGATTAGAATTGTCCTACATTTGTAGCGTAGTCAACATAAAATCTTACGGGGATACCGTCTGGGCCAGATCCCTTCCAGGCGTCTAAAGATTGTAATTGTTTTACAATCCCAAATACACTAAGCACTATGTCAGCCAGCCTTGCGCTTGTTCGATAATTGAAAGGGGGAATGGTGCTGCAGTCCTCTACCGTAAACAAGTTTTTGAAAGCTAGGCGTAGAATTTCAGCCTTCTGTTTATCATCATCAATTACATTACCCGTGCTGTCAGCAAAAGAAGGTATTGAATTATTTGTAGCGTTCATAGATTTTACGTACGATCAAAATTTTTTGTGGTTATTTTTAGAATCTGTAGATAAAATATTACTTTCAAATTCGTTAAAAGAATCTCTCATTGTCCTTCTGACAGCTGCTTTCAGTGCTTACAGTGGATCCTGATGCAGTTTGTAATTCCTGTGTGATGTCTGCCTATTAAACATTACGACACTCTTCCGACGGTCTCTGTCAGTCAACAGAAGAGGTCGGCATGTACGCTTTTGTGCTGAACGTGTCGCTTCACGTTTCCACTTCACTGTCACATCGGTAACAGTTGACCGAGGGATGTTTAGGAGTGTGGAAATATTGCGTACAGACGTATGTCACAAGTAACACCCTATCACCTGACCATGTTCGAAGTTCGTGAGTTCCGCGGAACGCCCCATTCTTCTCTCTCGAGATGTGTAAATGACTACTGAGGTCGCTGATATGGAGTACCTGGTAGTAGGTGGCAGCTAAATGCACCTAATATGACAAACGTATGTTTTTGGGGTGGCCGGATACTTTTGATCACATTGGGTATGTAGCGCCAACAGTGTAGCATAGAGGAGGTGGTGGTGCACTATGATTACGATGTAGCCCATTATTGCGCTTAAGAAAATGCTAAATGCGGAAGGATATGAAAGCACTTTATAACTCTGTGTATTGCGTAAACGAGAGGAACGGTTCTCAGACGATGATTGTTTGTATCTGCATGACAGCGCACCCTGACATAAAACGACGTCTGTGAGGCAGTGGGTTGTGGACAATAAAATTACTGAAACGGACTACGCTGCCAGAGTCCCGACCTGAAGGCAATGGAAAACGCCCGAGCTAGAATGTCGACATCGCTCCATGCCCCCAGCGACCAAAATCAACTTTCTTGGTTTCGGCTCCTTAACAAGAGTTGACTGACACTCCTGCACAGACGTTCAGATACACCACTGAAAGTGTCCACAGCAGAGTTCGAGCCGTGATAAAGGCCAAGTGTGGACATGCCCCATGTTAATCTCCACTAACTGGAGGTCGGAGTCTTTCAGAATAGCGTACGTCTGCAATCGTTCTTGCAACTGCTCAAAGCGTTTCTGTGCGTCGCTTTCCACGAGGTTGTGCAGGAGGCCTGCTGCTTTTTGCTTTCATTTGTGTACAAGAACGCATCTGTAGTAAACTGCTTGTCAATGGCAGCTAATAAGGCCAATTTTGATGAAGGACACAGTTCGATGTTGTCAACCACAACTGTCCATTACAACAGATATGTATCTTCAACCACATCTTAAAAAAATTGGCTCTGAGCACTATGGGACTTAACTTCTGAGGTCATCAGTCGCCTAGAACTTAGAACTAATTAAACCTAACTAACCTAAGGACATCACACACATCCATGCCCGAGGCAGGATTCGAACCTGCGACCGTAGCGGACGCTCGGGTCCAGACTGTAGCGCCCAGAACCGCACGGCCACTCTGGCCGGCCCACATCTTAACCACAATAGTTATTCCTGAGGCCTGGTAACAGGGTCTGGCTGAGCCACTATCTAAAAAGAACGTTGCCACAACATCCTCTGACTACCAACCCATTTGCATTCTTCCTGCACTGCCCAAGGCATTAGAATATAAATTCCGTGATCACGTAACAAACTACCAAACTGCCAACAACCTACTAGACGAATAACAATCAGGATGTCAAATCAAACACCTTTAAGCTGCCTAATTTCGAAATTGTTATTTTATTTGCTACCAGTTTCGGCAATTTACTAGGCCATCTTCAGGTCCCTGTATACAGACAACAATGTTAACAATGTGAAACAGATCACCAAAAAGATGAGTGGTGCAATTCTTATATACACTGGTAATGTGTAATAACATAACGGTACCAAGCAGTACAGGAAGTTACATAAAGCTACAGATAAATTAAGGAATGAAGTAAGGGAACAGTTTCATGCTGTAACTTTCTGTAACTTCCTATACCGATTGATATTGTTATGTTATTACATATTACCCGTGTATGTAAGACAAGCAACAACCCCATTTTTGGTAATCTATTTCATACCGTTATCATTGTTGTCTGTACACAAGGGCCTGAAGATGGCTTAGTAAATTGCCGAAACTGGTAGCCAAATAAAATAACAGTATGGAAATTAGATGTCTGAAAGGTGTTTGATTTGACATCCTGTATCGAACTGCTCAGCCTCGCAACCATCTCTTAAAAGACGGATATACAGAGAATAACAAGCAGGTTTCTGTAAACTTAGCAGGACAACATCTGCCTTAATAAAGGTAACAGATGACCTGAAGCTTGCCACGAATGTACAAAAGGTGTGCTTCTAAGACTTCAGCAAAGACATTGACTCTGTCGACTTCGACATTTTATTTGCCAAACTTCGTAGCCTAAATTTCTCGCCAAATGCAGTGCATGGTTTCGCTCCTACCTGACGTCTCGCAAGCAATGGTTCATGCTGGACACCATAAGTCACATAGGAGGCCGGTGGTAATAGGGGTCCCCCAGATTTCGGTATTGGGTCCTATACTCTTTTCATTGTATATCAATGATGTGAAATCAATTTTGTCCTACTGCAAATACCACATGTTCGTTGACGACCTTCATTTGTATTTAAGTGAAAAACTAATAAACCTGAACACAGCAATCGACAATCTCAATACCGATCTGTGTGCACTAAAAAAATGGGTGCGCGGTACAGGGTTAAAGGTCAACCAGCCTAAAACCCAAAAGGGAATGGCCGGTCCTTCTAGGCTCATTAGGCAGAAATATCGGTAACCCCGCCATCCTTAAGCCCAGATGGAACAAATATAAATTTGTCTTTCTTAGCGAATAGTCCAGGAGTAAAACAGATGAAAATCTAAATTGGGCCTACCGCGTAACTGAAATGTGGAAGAAGGCATCAGCATCTCTTCATCTCCTACAAAAGTATAAAAGCTCTTCCCTATTGACCTGAAACAGAAACTTGTACAAAGACTTATACTTCCAATTATTCATTACAGCGATGCTATCCTTCAAAAGCTTTCTCAGGAAAGCTCACGACGACTGGAACTGATTATGAATGGCTGCGTTCGTTGCCTGTGGTTTTCGACTCTTTAATCACAGTTCACTATCATATGACCATCTATCTTGGCTGCATGCAGACAAGAGCTGAGGTTTCCATACCCTCTGTCTTCTCTACTGTCTTATTAATGTCCACTGTCCCTCATATCTTCCGTCGACCTTAACGTTCTTGTCTGAACAACGTGGCAGAAACGCCTTTTCGCACCTGAGCAAAATCCTGTCTGTCCCACTCCATCGACAAGTCACTTTCTCGAAGTTCTTCTCAGTACCAGGAACGCTACTCTGGAATAATGAACTAATTAATACCGGCAGTACTTCTACCGCTGCTGCTGCTGCCACTAATAGCGATAATAGTAATAATAAGAATGATAATAACAGTAATAATGACAATGGTAACAATAATAAAAGCGGCAGATATTAAGAGAAATTGACAGGTGTATTATTTATTCACATTGTCACTATAGGCACTCGAGTAATTTTAATACTATTTGTCATATTAAAACCGTTATTTCTTTGGTACCTATGACGTAAAAATGCACTGTATGTGTAAAACTTTGGGCCGATGCAAGAGAGGGCATGATGGCCCTAATCAGCTAACGTTAAACGAATAAATAAACCAGACAGCCCTGCCGTAATAACCAATGCAAGTACACCGTTGGTTATTAAATTTGCAACACTATAGGCACTTAAAAATGCGACGACTACCTTTTCTTTTCGACGTATGTAATCCATCCCGAAAAGAAGTGATTTGAAAAATATGGTTGGTTGGTTGTTTCGGGGAAGGAGACCAGACACCGAGGTCATCGGTCTCATCGGATTAGGGAAGGACGGGGAAGGAAGTCGGCCGTGCCCTTTGAAAGGAACCATCCCGGCATTTGCCTGGAGCGATTTAGGGAAATCACGGAAAACCTAAATCAGGATGGCCGGACGCGGGATTGAACCGTCGTCCTCCCGAATGCGAGTCCAGTGTCTAACCACTGCGCCTGAAAAATATGAGTTCGACTAATGGGTGAGCATTGTTCGTCGCTTGGGAACTGTTAACGAGTAGGATTGACGCTGGAGACATAAATATCGAAGGATGAATTGCAAATTCCAAGAAAACGCATTCCATTAAAAGTCGTGTGAAATAAGATTTCCTCCGACATACATACCTTGAAATGAACATGCTGGTTAAATTAGGTGAGTTCGAGATAATACAGAAGTTTAAGGTACTAGAGGGTTGTGGGAATAATAGTAATAACACATGAAACTAATCGTATGAAAAGTAGATGCCAGAACGACATCTATTGGATGAATTCTCAGAAAGCGTAGTCCACCCACGAAGGAGGAAGCTTACAAGGAACCCCTCGTGTGTGGAGTCGGAAGTTCAGTCCATAGTAAGTCTCATTTTAAAGTTTTGTATTAACAATTATGACAGGAAAAATATTGGTTAAAATGGCTCTGAGCCCTATAGGACTCAACTGCTGAGGTCATCAGTTCCCTAGAACTTAGAACTACTTAAACCTAACTAACCTAAGGACATCACACACATCCATGCCAGAGGCAGGATTCGAACCTGCGACCGTAGTTGTCTCGCGGTTCCAGACTGTAGCGCCTAGAACCGCACGGCCACTGCGGCCGGCGGAAAAATATTGGTTGCTACTGACTCACCTTGTGCATCAAGAGAGCGACAGAAAGTGTATCCGGGTGGTGCAGACCCAAACCTTACATGGGATGTTGCGAGGAGCGCGTCAGAACTACCCATTACATTGATTAAATATTACATTGAGTATCGAACACAATAAAGCCAACTTAAGGCTATCGTTTTCATTGTGTAAGATTCTGCGATTCTCTATGGAAATAAATAAGCACTCAGATATAGATAGTAACAATCAGAGGGCGAGCGCGATTCTAAGCATTCTTGTGAGACGAGGTCTATCTGCGAGAATAAAATTTAAATAGTGTTAGTCGAGAACTCGGAGACAGAAGACATATTACGCTGCCCTCAAGTCGATGATGGCAGATCTTACCACACTCAAGGCCTGCTTTCATTTATATGGCCAAGAGAGAAATAGATGACTTAACTGTGCTTGAAGATGAAATTCAAGGTAAAATTCGCAAGCTTGGCGTAAAGCGCAATTGCAGGGTTAGGCTCGTGATTGTTAGTCCGAGTTTGCAATAATCCCATGTTTTGCTTGTCAGTTAAAAAGCCTCCTTATCCTCCAAATAATTATAATTATCCTCCACACCTAATTCATAAATATGCTGTGGTTATTAAATGTTGGTGTAAGAAATTGAAATAATTTGTTAAT
The DNA here is from genome assembly GCF_021461385.2 of Schistocerca piceifrons. Lineage (NCBI taxonomy): Eukaryota > Metazoa > Arthropoda > Insecta > Orthoptera > Acrididae > Schistocerca > Schistocerca piceifrons. The sequence continues at coordinate 238,153,785 of NC_060140.1, forward strand.
CTGGCACCCAGCCATTATTGATACTTATAAGGTCATTGTTTGGCATTTCGCCATTATTTATACTTGTCCAACTATTATTGGTCATGATGATTTCTGAAGTTTTTAAATACATTTAATTTATGAAATCCCTTCTTCCAGGTTACTTAGTAATTAATAGGACTCAATCAAACTCCATTTTACGAAATTAATTCTTAGTAACGATAAGCTTTAGCCGCTGTTGCTGCATGCTGCTGCGAATTGCTGTAACCACTTGGAAAAAGGCAGTAATCTGAAGAGGTGACTGCAAAACTCAGGACCAAAACAGAGACACTGACACACCACAACATGTCATGTACTCTAATCTAGTAAATTCCGTTGCACAAGCCAGATTCTGTATCACTTGTAAATTCTTATTCAAATACACAGTCAGATAGCTAAGGTATTCATTGTTACAGGTTCATTTGTTCCTGTAGTTTTTCATATTCAAATACGCAGTCGGGTAGCTTATGCAAATGTTAGTTTTACGTTTTTCATGTAACGATTGTTGATGACTTAAATGACAGTGAAACTGACGCTCATACAACACGCATAAAGTGTTATGCAGGTTAGATTCCGGTTACTGATAGATCAGGTTGCTTATCGTGTCCATTTTCACAAACATAGGATTTATTTGTTGTAGGTACGTTACAATTTATGTTTTGCACTTCACAGAACGGACATCGTCGACATTCCAGAAATGTTCAAAACAAAACTATTAACTTGCACCATGAACACCGAATGGAAAATGGCGCGCCGCAGTGATCATAAATGTTCGTACCACCAAGATATAAGGCAAAATCCTTGGGAGTTACAAACTTTGCAGGAAGTTCAGCTAGACATCCACTCTTAGAGAAGGCATATAGAACCATATTGGTGTAAAGGAGTGATGAGCATTGACTGAATGTGATGACATGCAACCAAATGCGAGACAGCCTGTCGTTGAGCTTATCGTGAAACTAGCTGGCATTTACTTTAAGCCGTAGCTGCAGATAATGTTTTTTATAGACACGGAAAAAAACATATAGAGGCTGAATTTGTCCAGATGGTATAAACTGCAATCTCGCACACTTTTCAGGAGGGATAGTTTGCTCTCAAGGAGTATGGTTTTTGTACACAGACGAGGAATCGAGCAAAAGCAAGTTACTTTGACCAGCTATTAGACAAAAGCAGTGTTCTGATACGCCCATTTCCCCATTCTTGCTTGCTGTGACGTAAGTACCACCTACCGCCCGTGCAAGATTACACACACGAAAGAGAATCGTAGGAGGCAAAGCACCTCCAACGTCTCGCAGCACAATAAATAACTTTCCAGCCAATTTACCATTCAGATTAACAGTCGGCATATTGTATGCGAATTTGTTAAGGCACTGATGTTAGTTGATCTTGATACAACTGTCTTGGTACTTCTAATTTTTATGGTTCCTTTCGTGTATATTTCCTCTTCAAATCCCGATTGGTCGGAGATGAAAACAAGTTCCTTACTCTACAATGGCATAGTTTATCCCATCTTCAAATTTTCGGGCCGGTTCCGCAGTTTGCTAAGCGTCGTTAAGTTGACGCTTTGTTTGAAATTTCGCTATCTTACTTCTTCCAGTTCTGTAGCATTGTTTAAAGTTATACAAGCATCCACTCTTACATTGTAATATGCGTCGCGCGCAATTTATTGTGCATAACTTAGTAGGTCATTGTCATGCACGTCCTGTACATCTACATCTACATCTACATCTACATGGATACTCTGTAATTCACACTCAAGTGCCTCGCAGTGGGTTCATCGAACCACCTTCAAAATTCTCTATTATTCCAATCTCGTATAGCGAGCGGAAAGAATGAACACCCATATCTTTTCGTACGAGCTCAGATTTCCCTTATTTTATCGTGGTGATCTTTCCTCCCTATGTAGGTCGGTGTCAACAAAATATGGTCACAATCAGAGGAGAAAGTTGGTGATTGGAATTTCGTGGGAAGATTCCGTCGCAACGAAAAACGCCTTTCTTTTAATGATTTCCACCCCAAATCCTGCATCATTTCTGTGACACTCTCTCCCATATTCCGCGATAATACAAAATGTGCTGCCTTTCTTTGAACTTTTTCGATGTACGCCGTCAGTCCTATCTGGTAAGAATCCCACACCGCGCAACAGTATTCTAAAAGAAGACAGACAAGCGTCGTGTATGCAGTCTCCTTAGTAGGTTTGTTACATTTTCTAAGTGTCCTTCCAATAAAACGCACTCTTTGGTTATCCTTCCCCACAACATTTTCTATGTGTTCCTTCCAATTTAAGTTGTTCGTAATTGTAATACCTAGGTATTTAGGTGAATTTACGGCTTTAAGATTAGACTGATATATCGTGTAACCGAAGTTTAACGAGTTCCTTTTAGCACTCATGTGGATGACCTCACACTTTTCGTTATTTAGGGTCAACTGCCACTTCTCGCACCATTCAGATGTCTTTTTTAAATCGTTTTGCAGTTTGTTTTGATCTTCTGATGACTTTATTAGTCGATAAACGACAGCGTCATCTGCAAACAACCTAAGACGGCTGCTCAGATTGTATCCCAAATCGTTTGTATACATAAGGAACGACAAAGGGCCTATAACACTACCTTGGGGAACGACAGAAATCCACTTCTGTTCTACTCGATGACTTTCCGTCAATTACTACGAACTGTGACCTCTCTGACAGGAAATCAAAAATCCAGTCACATAACTGATACGATATTCCATAAGCACGCAATTTTACTACGAGCCGCTTATGTGGTACAGTGTCAAAAGCCTTCCGGAAATCCAAAAATACGGAATCGATCTGAAATCCATTGTCAATAGCATTGAACACTTCATGTGAATAAAGAGCTAGTTGTGTTTCACAGGAACGATGTTTTCTACGCCCATGTTGACCGTGTAAATTGTATCGAGCATTCTTGAAACGCTCAAACACCAGTTTTTGTAGCAGTTGTTATCCTCCCTTGAATATCCATAGTTTTCCTTATGGACTACATGGTCATATTGCTGCGGATCTCTGTTCATAACCGTTTTTTTTAACTATGCTACGGATGATCTTCCATGCCCCTTGGACAACGATTTTCCTCTGCTAAGTTTCACTGGTGACGGGATTTATGGCTCCCTGTCAAACAAGGATGACGTATGACGATCTACATAGCTCGACACCTGTTTCAATATCACTCTCACTTGTTGAGTACGTATCGTCATCAATGTACACTGTCTGCAAAGTGTACCACTTACTCATCTTGCAGAAACGCTAATATTTCATCTACCACTTCTTTATCATTTTGCGAAATTCCTTGGATTTCTTTCTGACGAAATGTCAACTTCGACAACTATTGTTGCAGATATAATGCAATGTCTGCTTTGCTTATGGTTGCCATCGTTCTGATTTATATCAACAGCACTAGCACTCTCGCACTGTCGTGAGTTACTCTTCGATTAAGCAGTTAGCTATGTTCCGTAGCCACATACTGTGATCATCATTGGGTAGCATCAGTATCGGCTTCCTCTTGCCATTTGCAGCCAATATTGTGGTTGCGTGGTAGGCAATATGTTCGGCGTCGAATTCCGTGAACCGTGTTAACCTTTTGCGACCTCGCACTCAAGGGGTTTCTTGTTGAAAACAAACCTTCCTTCGATAGGTATATGCATATTTTTCGTCAGTCTGAGACTCTTACAAGATGCGACTGGTAGATAAGTGCGAATGTGTCACTAAATGCTCATTCAGCAGCAGTGGAAGACTCTACAAATGAGGCGAAGTACACCATGGAGTGGTTTCCTGTTAAAATTCCGAGAGCGTGCGTTCCTAGAAGACTCAACCAACATATTACTTCCTCTTACGAATGGCAGATTTAAACGAGGCTCTTTTAACAATGACCACAAGGAAACTCTGTCTCGAATACTGGCACGAAATCCAAAGAGAATCTGCTCGTATGTAAAGTATGCTAGCGGCAAGACGCAATCAATGCCTTCTCTGCGCGATAGCAATGGAAATTCTGTAGACGACAGTGCTACCAAAGCAGAGTTACTAAACACCGCCTTCCGAAATTCGTTCACCAATGAAGACGAAGCAAATCCAGAATTCGAATCAAGAACAGCTGCCAACATCAGTAACTTAGAAGTAGGTATCCTCGGTGTAGTGAAGCAACTTAAATCACTCAATAAAAACAAGTCCTCTGATCCAGGCTGTATAAGAATTAGACTCATTTCAGAGCATGCTGATGCAATAACTCCATACCTAGCAATCGTGTAGAGCCCTTCGCTCGACGAAAGATCCGTACTCAAAGACTGGAAAGTTGTACAGGTCACACCAGTGTTCAAGAAAGGCAGTAGAAGTAACCCACTAAATTACACGGCCATATCATTTACGTCGATATGCAGCAGCATTTTGGAACATATGTTGTTTTCGAATATTAGGAATTACCTCGAATAAAACGGTCTATTGCACACAGTCAACACGGATTTTGAAAATATCGTTCTTCTGAAACACACACGGCTCTTTACACACAGTAAGTGCTGAGTGCTATGGACAAGGGTTTGCAAATTGATCCCGTATTTCTAGATACACTACGACTCGTAGTGAAATTGCGTGCTTATAGAATATCGTCTTAGTTATGTGAATGGATTCGTGATTCCCTGTCAGAGAGGTCAAAGTTCGTAGTAACTGACGGAAATCCATCGAGTAAAACAGATGTGATTTCTGGCGTTCCCCAAGGTAGTGTTATAGGTCCTCTGCTAATCCTTGTCTATGTAAACGATTTAGGATACAATCTGAGCATGCTATTAGGTTTTTTTCAGATGAAGCTGTCGTTTATCGTCTAGTAAACTCATCAGAAGATCAAAACAAATTGCAAAACGATTTAGAAAAGATATCTGTATGCTGCGAAAATTGCCAATTGACTGTAAAGAATGAAAAATGTGAGGTTACCCATGTAAGTGCTAGAAGCAATCCGTCAAACTTTGGTTAAAAGATAAAACAGTTAATTCTAAAGGCCATAAATTCACTAAATACCTAGGAATTACAATTACGAACAACTTAAACAGTAAATAAAACATAGAATACGTTTTGAGAAAGGCAAACCAAAGACTGATATTATTGGCAGAACACTTAGAAAATGTAACAGATCTACTAAAGACACTGCCTACACTAAGCTTGTCCGTCCTCTTTTGAAATACTGCTGCGCCGTCTGGGATCCTACCATATAGGAATAATGGAGTACATCGAGAAAGTTCAAAGAAGAGCAGCACGTTTTGTATTATAGCGAAATAGGGGATAGAGTGTCACGGACATGGTACAGGATTTGGGATGAACACCATTAAAACAATGGCACTTTTCGTCGCGGCAGAACCTTCTCCCGAAATTTCAATTACCAACTTTCTCCTCCAAATGCGAAAATGGTTTGTTGACGCCGACTACATAGGGAGAAACGATCATCATAATAAAATAAGGGGAATCAGAGCTTGCTCGGAAAGACATAGATGTTCGTTTTTTCATTGCGCTGTTTGGGAGTGGAATAATAGAGAATAATTGTGAAGTTGGTTCAGTGAACCCTCTGCCAGGCACTTAAGTGTTATTTGAAGAGTATCCATGTAGAGGTTGATGTAGATGTACATCTCTAAGGAACACCACCGACGGAAAATTGGAGATATTCGAGGTCGCACGTAGGCTTAGCAACAATTGTTCCTCCCGCACGCCATTCGCAACTGGAACAGGAAAAGAAGGGTGAGGCAATGTTACACAAACTAATCTCCACAGCACACCAGAAGGTGGAATGCGGAGTATAGAAGTAGGTGTAGACATAGTCGCTGTAAACGAATGGCGAAGTGGCTGCTTTCCACAGGTCTCGACCGGTTCCCTGCCTCAGTCTTGTTCGTTCCAACTTTGTCGTCAGTCTCTAATTATCTCGTTATGTACGCGGTGCAAAAAACGAATCTTCCTTTCGACTAAGTTATTGTGAGGACGAATAACAAGGGATGAGTGTAGCATCTCACAAATGCTCTGTTTTCTAAAATGTAAATTTCTCTATTATTCGCTAAGCATCTATATGTGCAAGAGTAGGCGTGGAATTTATTTGTTACTCACTGGTTGGGCTCAACGTCGCCACTGAGATGACAAAGAGTGAGGCCAGTGTCCCCCACATACCGACAGCCAGCTTGACTCTCGCTTTCAGTGTGGTCTGATTACAGAATGGTGCGGCCTCACCCACAGCGATGTGTAGCAACTATCTCTATTACAGATAAGATACGTATGGATGTCTAATTCCAATTATGTACACCTGTCACTGTATTGCACAGCATTTCAGGCAATACCAGGGGGGAGGGGGAGGGGGGAGCATTGGCTACTGAGTTGGGGCGAGGCCGTCTGCGATAATATCGAAAAGTAATTTATTCAATCTAAGATTTTGAGATAGGTGCTCGAACAAGCTCGAGTCTTCATTCACGCACCACATGCTGTTTTTATTAAGTCTGATATCGTTACGACGAAAGTACATCAACTAGTTACATTTCCATACATGCAGAAGAACTGATAGACTGGGCGAGATTAGGCAATAGAAATTTGTAAAGCCATCAGAATTACATTTAACTATTGTATTGTACTGTATGTTAACCGGGGTCCCAGAAACGACGGAGAGGCTCCGTCCCCGCCGCAGCCACAGTGGTCCACAACCCCACGACGACTACCGCAGTCCACTTCACCCCTCCGCCGCCCCACACCGAACCCAAGGGTTATTGTGCGGTTCGGCCCCCGGTGGACCCCCCAGTGAACGTCTCACACCAGACGAGTGTAACCCCTATGTTTGCGTGGTAGAGTAATGGTGGTGTACGCATACGTGGAGAACTTGTTTGCGCAGCAATCGCCGACATAGTGTAACTGAGGCGGAATAAAGGGAACCAGCCCGCATTCGCCGAGGCAGATGGAAAACCGCCTAAAAACCATCCACAGACTGGCCAGTTCTCCGGACCTCGACACAAATCCGCCCGGCGGATCCGTGCCAGGGACCAGGCGCTCCTTCCCGCCCGGAAAGCAGTGTGTTAGACCGCATGGCCAACCGGGCGGGCTACATTTAACTAACTTAGTTATATTTAACTAACTTAGCTTAACTGGTAGTTCCTCTCCTATTTTTTAACCAATACCGATGTCAATGACATAACACATTCCAGATTATCCTTGCACTTTACAAAGTCAACTTAGCTTTTAATACATACACTCCTGGAAATTGAAATAAGAACACAGTGAATTCATTGTCCCAGGAAGGGGAAACTTTATTGACACATTCCTGGTGTCAGATACATCACATGATCACACTGACAGAACCACAGGCACATAGACACAGGCAACAGAGCATGCACAATGTCGGCACTAGTACAGTGTATATCCACCTTTCGCAGCAATGCAGGCTGCTGTTCTCCCATGGAGACGATCGTAGAGATGCTGGATGTAGTCCTGTGCAACGGCTTGCCATGCCATTTCCACCTGGCGCCTCAGTTGGACCAGCGTTCGTGCTGGACGTGCAGACCGCGTGAGACGACGCTTCATCCAGTCCCAAACATGCTCAATGGGGGACAGATCCGGAGATCTTGCTGGCCAGGGTAGTTGACTTACACCTTCTAGAGCACGTTGGGTGGCACGGGATACATGCGGACGTGCATTGTCCTGTTGGAACAGCAAGTTCCCTTGCCGGTCTAGGAATGGTAGAACGATGGGTTCGATGACGGTTTGGATGTACCGTGCACTATTCAGTGTCCCCTCGACGATCACCAGTGGTGTACGGCCAGTGTAGGAGATCGCTCCCCACACCATGATGCCGGGTGTTGGCCCTGTGTGCCTCGGTCGTATGCAGTCCTGATTGTGGCGCTCACCTGCACGGCGCCAAACACGCATACGACCATCATTGGCACCAAGGCAGAAGCGACTCTCATCGCTGAAGACGACACGTCTCCATTCGTCCCTCCATTCACGCCTGTCGCGACACCACTGGAGGGGGGCTGCACGATGTTGGGGCGTGAGCGGAAGACGGCCTAACGGTGTGCCGGACCGTAGCCCAGCTTCATGGAGACGGTTGTGAATGGTCCTCGCCGATACCCCAGGAGCAACAGTGTCCCTAATTTGCTGGGAAGTCGCGGTGCGGTCCCCTACGGCACTGCGTAGGATCCTACGGTCTTGGCGTGCATCCGTGCGTCGCTGCGGTCCGGTCCCAGGTCGACGGGCACGTGCGCCTTCCGCCGACCACTGGCGACAACATCGATGTACTGTGGAGACCTCACGCCCCACGTGTTGAGCAATTCGGCGGTACGTCCACCCGGCCTCCCGCATGCCCACTATACGCCCTCGCTCAAAGTCCGTCAACTGCACATACGGTTCACGTCCACGCTGTCGTGGCATGCTACCAGTGTTAAAGACTGCGATGGAGCTCCGTATGCCACGGCAAACTGGCTGACACTGACGGCGGCGGTGCACAAATGCTGCGCAGCTAGCGCCATTCGACGGCCAACACCGCAGTTCCTGGCCAACACCGCTGTGCCGTACATGTGATCATTGCTTGTACAGCCCTCTCGCAGTGTCCGGAGCAAGTATGGTGGGTCTGACACACCGGTGTCAATGTGTTCTTTTTTCCATTTCCAGGAGTGTATAATCATATGTGTTTCCCATGTCTAGAGAGCCATAAAAAGTTTGATCCACCTATTTTCACCTCCAGTTGCACACAGCACACACGCCAATCGATGTTTTCTCAACTACATAAAGACGGGAAATGTGCAGAACTGCAGTACAAGTAGTCCGTTAGTCAGCTTACATGGGAGGGAATAACTGTACCGATGCCATTTGGACCTTCTGTGATACATCCACTGGGTTGTAGGCGAGAGTGGACGATGATTGCTATGTGAGAAACACTTTAAAAATGCAACTCTGGATTAAAGTCATAAGAATTGTACAAAATCCTATGACCCGTTATGCTGACTTTTCCGAGCTGCAGTGATATGTGTTCTGGTAGATATGTTGTCTGTGATTTGGAATCAAGTCTCTTGCATTGGATATGGAGGTGTCTTTTAATGATTACAAACACTAGTAATCATATTTTTGGTACTCTCATATCTCAAAACTAGTCACCTTTTTCGAACCAATCTGCTAACGACCCTATACAGCAAAACGCCAACATATTTTTAAACGGTCCCTCTGCATTTTGTAACTGTTCCTTAGTCTCTGTCCCGCCCTCGCCGCAGTTTTTGTCCATGTGTTTGTCCCACTTTAAGCTGGCACTAGCAGAAGTCGTAGGGCGCTATACCTACCACCTTCTGAAAACTGTGGAGAAACATGGTGAGCTGAGTTAATGCGATAGGACCATGTTTTGACCGCTCGATGGAAATGGAACAAATTGTCCAATGTGTAAGGCTGGCACCAAACAAAGCTTTCTCCTGCAACATGAGGTAGCAGAAGAGACAATATGAGCAGTTCTGGGAACTGGAATAAGGATCATATTTTGCAACTGCATTGCAGTGTGTCTCCAAACTACATACAGGTACTGTAGTCTGAAAGAGATCTGCACCCCTCAAGGTACATTCATGTCTGTCATCCAAACATTCTCTCTATCATCGTTGTTTTGTGCCAACAAAACAGAGAAGAATTATGATCTTCCAAAAACTCCAGTAATGTCGTCTGACAGTGAACTCAATAAAACTTTACCTCATCTCCGACATATCGAGAAACAAATACCATTAGGGTGTTGATATTTACCATTTGTGGTGTTTCCATTAAACATATGTATATTGGTCCACTGGAGCCAGTGGTGAAAATCACTTGCACAGACACTGTTCTGTAGGAGGACCATATTCCAAAGATTATCAATCGCAACTGAGGGTTGTTGTGTTGTTGTTTGATACATTGTTTTTTCTTGTATAACACATCCAAGCAGTGTATGTCTACAGCTTTGTACACTGCCATACATTTTGTTTTATCACGATGACTATGAGATCTGTTGCAGGTGCTAAACTAATATTTACATGTTTCGATCCACTGGCACTCACAGATAAGTAGACATTGCATGGTGTAAATTATGCTGCTGCTCCCACAACACACAGGATGACTGAAATAAATGTTAGAGGCAGTGTTTCTTATTGACAACATGTAAAAACTGGACAAGTTTGCATCATTGTGAGGTGATTCTAGCCAGGTGCCGGAAGGTGACTGATGACCTCTACATTTAAATGGCCCTTTCACAGTGACAGGGTAGCAGATGGCTCACTGTTCCGTTTCGATTTATTCCTCATATTACAGCCATGTACTCGATCACTGGTACAGCGCTGGCCATCCCCAAGAAGGTGTTGCTCCCAATGGGACTCTCTCTCTGTCTGAAACAAGTGATGTCAGTCAATCAAATGATTCAAATGGCTATGAGCACTATGCGACAACTTCTAAGGTCATCAATCTCCTAGAACTTAGAACTACTTAAACCTAACTAACCTAAGGACATCACACACATCCATACCCGAGGCAGGATTCGAACCTGCGACCGTAGTGGTCGCGCGGTTCCAGACTGTAGCGCCTAGAACCGCTCGGCCACACCAGATGGCTCGGTCAATCATCATGTGGTAATCAGCAGCATACCAATGGATGGATGGCATGGAAAAGACACTGTTGATGTACTGTAATAAGCATCACAGTTGATGTGCAATCAGTTTTAGCAATGTTACCAGTTTTTCTGTACTTCCAACACTGACCAGTGGCACGGCAGCATGCTTCTCAATTTCTGCATTACCGCTAAACCACCCCTCCACTACTTTGCAACTACCACATACTAGATTCTGATTGTAGATAAATGACTGTGCATTACGTCCATTCATTGTTAATTCTCGAACATATTTATACCAAAGTATACCAGACAGCGTCCTATACTGACCTACATATTTCTAGCACTTCTATCATAGCGCATAATTTGCGATTACGATTGCCCATTTTTCCCTATGCGGGTGGTAGTCACAGAGCATTCTCGCATTCTTAAGATAAATTTAGAAATTGAAAGATCTCCTCTCATTGTCTTTGACCAACCCTCCTTGCAACACTGTCACTGATTTAATTTCCAGCTGAGCAGAAGTAGGAGGCTACTATACGCACTACATTCCACATCTCGTGAAAGAACAGAGCAAACTGAGTCCATAACTAGTGTTCAGCGCAAACTTTTCTGCGCCAGTCTTACTTGCTGCACCCATCCAAGTGCAACAGATCTCTCCAGATGTGCTTATGTCCATGACAGTAGCACCCCTTATCTGTGTATGGTAGATGTGAGTGTGTTGCGATGATATAACAGACTTTTAAGAAGAAAGATGTGGTTTTATTCGTGAAAGAGCTCTAGACAGACGGCGTTTGAAGCATTTTACGTGAATCAACTGCTCTATCAATTCTAAAGTACTGTTCTGGTGCCTGGAGTCAGTAGTAAGAAGGTATTGCTAAGAGAGTAATGATCATAGAACAAAACCACATGCACTCCTAAGATTACAAGGTTCTGCACTTAAACTTGCTATAATGTTAAATACATGTGCAACATCTGACATCCATCCACCCGGAAATTTTTCTTTGCCACTCACTACGGTGACAAATTTTAGGACGATAAAACTGCTTCCTTCCACACCAAAGAAAAAAACACAAAGTCTTTGTGATACACGCACAATATAGCTTTCCATAGGTGTACAGGGTCCACTGTTCAATGTGATCATTATTCACAAATAATACTATGCTCGCATCAGCCCCATAAAATGATCGTCAGCAACGGAGAATGCTTCTTACAAGAAAACAAACGCGTAGCAGCTGTGTTTGACATGTGAAATTACATGCCATGCTGCTACTAACTCTGTAAACAGAACATCTGTAAAGCAGTTGTATGCACGGATATTGCAGTACCTCGCAAACCCCTGGCACTAGAATTACGGTAGTTATGAAAGCCCCAGGACGCAGCAGCGGTTAGAGTATGTCGTGCAAATCTTCGTTCATCTTGAGGAGGGTGCCGAAACAGGTTTCCATCGATGGACATGTTTCATCAAAATTCAATTGGAAGTCCTCTGATGACTGTGATATGGAGAGGTTTGCTGTTAACTACTGCAGGTAGACATTTCTCTAAGTCACACACGGAACACACAATTGTATACGAGTCGAACGCAGGTTATGCCATACAACTGATACACCCTGAGAGAGCAACGGGAAAAAATGGTTAAATGCGCGATAAAAGGCCTGCAGCAACATCTCCCTCCCTCCACAATGCATCATAAGTCTGCCATTGAATCATACTTAGTTACAACCCCATCTCAACCAATCACTCCATCCACTTTCTCTAAATTTGTTCCAACAGATGCCGGGATGGCTCCCGTAAAAGGGCACGACCGATTTCCTTCCCCATCCCTCCCCAATCCGAGCTTGTGCGCCGTCTCTAATGACCTTGTTGCCGAAGGGACGTCAAACAGTAATCTACTCCACCACCTCGTCATCATCTTTTTGTCATCCTTTAGCGCAGATGCAAGTCAGTTTAGAGGCATACGGTTCACTTTTCAGGAGATCATCAAAGATAGTGGTCAATTTGCGTGTATCACTGTTACCCCGATAGACATGTTCTCATTTCCACTGAGTGGTCAAAACATGGTCCTGTCGCATTAATTCAGCTCTCCACGTTTCTATGCGGGTTGTGGAAGGTTGTAGCTATGGCACTCTTTGATTTCTGCTCAGTTCCGACCTAAACTGGGACGACCACATGGACAAAGCTGCAGGGAGGTGAGAGTGCCACAAATATGATTCACTATTGACCGTGATCATTAAAAGACATTTCCATAGGAGCGAATGAAAGCACTTGGTTGAATGGAGAGACCCGATTCCAAATCGCAGACAGGATATCTGCCAGAAAGCATAGCACAACAGATCTGAAAAACCAGTGTGTTAGTCATGGCATTTTGCACATTTCTCAAGACCTCAATCTAGCGTTGCATTTTTTTTAACGGATTCGTCACATAACACACAATCTACTGTATGCGATGATTCTCAATCAACCATCATCCTCGCTCACCTATAAACCATTGGATATATGGCAGAACCTCTGAAATAGTGTCGAGATGGAATAAGCTACGATACTGTTTGTTAGTGTGAGAAATGCCTACTGACAACACGAGGAAACTTCAAATATCGGCTTAATACCATATTCCTTAGCCGGATAAGGTTCTGAATTCGGTGAGAAAGGTGATTTTTTATTACGAGCTTGCACCGCCAAGGACAGGCACCCACGCTTTCGGCCTGTTAATAGAAACCCCAGCGATCACCATTGCATGGGGGCTTATTTATTTAGAATGCAAATATTTTTAATTTTAGTAGCTGTATGTACGATTACGAAGTCTCGTAACCGGTTGGCCCTGACTAGTATTAGTACGCAATCTGACTGCATAGAATAACAACAAAGAATGAAAGGAAATTTCCGTTACCACAATTAATTAAGTCCCCAGCAACTATAAAAGCTACGAAACAAAAACTACGAACAACAAAGCACAAGTGTAACTGTTCTGTGTGTGGAAGTGTGATTCAACGAACACATCTGGCACGGTTCTTCCTCAATAAGACATGATATTTTAAATACCATTTACACTGAATTAATTAAATAAAACTGAAATACTATAATTGCACATAGAAACCCGAATTACAGTCTAATACATGAACACAAGCCAGATGCTTTGTTGACTGAACCTGTGACCAAGAGGCATTGTTAGTTAGGAAATTAAAAAAAAATAAAAATAAAAAAAATGTTTTTTACCTTCGTATATACTGACTAAAAATACACTCTGATCATTACAACATCTCCATTCGAACAACATCTGCTGTCTAGCCCATCAAAACAACTGCACACGACATGGCCTCAACTAGTACAGCTATCGACATCCTCTCAACAAAGCACTAACCACCACAGCTTCTGAACAAGCACTGCCAGTGGAGGCGACGGAATAAAACTGGCGCAATCTCTGCCGCTGTGACTCAGTGTAGCCACCTTTCATATGCCCCTCCTCCACGGGCTAGAATTTAATGATATTTTTGCCAGCATTGGTGGTGAAAATACCACCAAATTCGTAAAAAAAAATACAGTGAAACGCGTACGTTTCATATGTTTTCATTACCAGCGATGGCGAGGCATTACAGAATCTCTGACCAGAGTTATTTATCGTGTCTAGTCTGCGCTTGACCGCGCGAGAGTTCAGTTGCGAGTAGGATGTTGGGTGTAGTGAGTCGCGAGAGGAAGTAGTCAGCCGACGGTAGTACTGAGCGGGCGTCGGCATGGGTCGCCGGCGTGCGCCCTTTACATCTCTGGTCAAGGTTCGGGACGAGCTATATTGTTAAATAAGGTAATGAAGCAGTATTGCGCACATCTGATAATGTAATGTATGTTAATTGTAATTAATTTGTTCAAGAAATGCCCCAATAATAATTTTGTTTTCAAAGCAATCGTTTTTAAGAAAAGAATCATTCCAATTGAAACAATATCTCCTATGTTTTTCCTCCCAGAATCAATTTATCAGATTAATTGTTGCACAGGGCCTAAGGTCAGCGATGCTGCCCTATTATTGTGGGTCTAATGATTAATCTTGATTTCTTAATTTTTGTGTTGAGTTTACATTGTGCCATTATTTTTCAATGTTTTTGTAGCGAACGTACAGTCGCTTTTATTTCAATTTGACGATGTTTTGTGGGAGCTCAACAACATTTGGGTAGTTATTATTCAGTAATCTTGTGGGGAACTAACTTCTGGCACGTTTTCATTATCATAGACTTTTCTTACATTTCTGCGAGGAGGTTACGTTTAGCACGATGACCATAAACATTTAAAAATAAATCTCCTTCTATTTCTGCGGGGAGATTACACTTGGCGACATCCGGACCAGGATCGTATTTCTATGAGAATCTTCTGAAAAGTAGTCAGATATCTGCTCTTATTTACTAAAATATAATTAGCATTTGGCGCAACGCTTTTACTAATTTTGTGACATTCTTTCCTCAGATCATCGGCAATTCGTTGCTCTTTGTTGTATTTGTATTTGTTGGATTTTGCATTGTTTTTGTCTCATTTGTGAATAATTGTGACTAGTGCAAAAAATGCTGCGAAAAACTATTAATAGTACATCGCGAGGTGTAATGAATGAAATTACCGACTTAAACAACTTCACCGATAGTACTTGTGACACGCAGTGTAATGATGACAATCCTGCGTTTACTGACAATCAGTGCTTTCCAACCACTAATGATGATTTTTATCTTAATGAACAAACGAACTCAATTGTGTCCTCTATTAACTTGACGACAATTGATGACGCGGGGCGCTCTGTTGCAATGAGTGCTGCCCAGCTTAACACACCCGGTTTGCAGGATTTACGTGACGAGCAGACAAATTTTTCTAATGAAAATGAACAGGATACTCAAAGTAGGACGGATTTATTTAATTTCGAAATAGTGACCGACAGTGTACATTCGACTGGCAAACCTTTTAGTGAATCACAGAATGACCATATGGTCACACAAAACGTGACAATTGCACATACACCACCACACAGCACTGAGAATGCAACAGCTACTTTTGGTTTGGATCAAATTATGGCAATATTGCTACAATTTAAGAACGAAGTTAATGAAAATTCCAGGCAACAGAATGAAAAACGAGACAATAATAATGAAAATTTCAAACAACTTAATGAACAGATCAGACAACAGAATGAAAAACAAGAGAAACTAAATGAAAAATTAGACAACAATTCCAGACAGCTTAGTGAACAGATCAAACAGCTTAATGAAAAACATGACAGCCTTAATGAAAAATTAGACAACAATTCCAGACAGCTTAGCGAGCAGATTACAGCCGTTGCCGCACAGTGTCATGATACTAAGGAACAATTACGCGAGGAAATTGAGGCTTGTTCAAGAGAAAGTAGCGAAGAAAATAGATCTGTTGCTCAAGAATTAAGGGATATGCAAACAGCTACAACAGAAACACTTAGAGAGGAAATTAGCGCAGTCGGTAGGTAAACAATGCTCTGAAAAGGCAACACAATTACGCGGCGAGTTTAAACTACTGACAGCAGAACTTCCTCTCACAATGGATGCAAAGATAGACGCGAAATTCGACCAACAGGACACTCAAATTGACGAACGTTTTAATCTTCACCTACAAAACAGTGATACGCGTTTCCGTAAATTTATACAGGAACAGAATAAAGTAAAACGACAAGTTATCGAAACAGTCACTGCACAGAGACAGGAAGACAAACGTAAATTGTTTGCGAAAGCAAAAACGTATGTAGACAACAATATTGTTTCAGTGTCCGATGAAATTAATACCATCAAACAGTCGAACACAGAATTACGTAATGAAATTTCTGATCTTAAATCGAAAACAGACAAACACACGGCAGACTTTCAGACAGTGACCGACAGACTCGAACAAATAGAACTAACACAGGATTCCGATGACATCAAAGCTGACGTTAAAAAATTGAACGAAACCACACGTAAAATTCAAAAACAAATTAATGCTTGTGACATTAAAACCGATGATCAGGTAAAAATACTGACTGAAAAATATGATGAACTGGCCAGTCGTATTGACGTTATTGAAAGTAATAATGACAGCAAATCAGACGATACCTCACCGGTTTCATTTAATCAAACACCTGAATTTCAAAATCTGCAACAGACAATCAATGAGATCGATTCATCTAATAACACCTTACGTAGAAAATTGTCATGTTTACAGCAAGAGGTAACAGAGATAAAAAATGTTTCAGGATTTAACATATCACAGCAGACGCCAGTTTGCGAACATTTGTCAGACTCACGCAGCGCGTATAATTTGGGTAATCTACAGAGACTATGCGACTTAAAATCCGAAAAGCTACGCGACTTAAAATCTGAAAAGCTACGTAACTTGAAATCCGAAATGACACAGACAAACAGATTCTCACACAAACCTGAACGTGTTCTCAAATTCAGTGACGAGAACGTAGATTACGAGCAATTTTTATCTGTAAGAAAATCTAAGGAATTTAATAATGACAGAGCACAGATACACGATTTGAACTGTATACGACAATTTATTTTTGTATTTTCACCGCTATTACCTGTAATGCAGAAACTAACTTTAAACTGGATACGACAATTTGCTATTGTATTTCCATCAGCATTGCCTATAATGCAGTAATTGGAATTAGCAAGAAAACAACAATTTGCTTTTGGATTTTTACCGCCATTGTCTGCAACGCAAAAGCTAAAATTTATTTGCAGTGCGTAATTGAGCTCAGGGGATTCATTACGCTTTAAAGAATATGTGCCGTAGCGTGCATAGGGCCCCGAGCTGTAGTAGTGCTGTTTCATCTTTAGTTTTCTGCACTGCTGCCTTCTCTTCTACTATCCTTTATATCTATCAAAATAGCTCTTTAACTATTGCACTATCTAGGATTAAGAATATGTAATGAAAACCCGATGTGACAAATTTTTACCGAAAGTGACAATCTTCATTAGGCACTCCAGAACTACCAGCGTAATTTTGATATCAGATAAAATTTTAATCATCAGTATGAGTAAAATTAACAGCAACCACATTTTAGTAACAATAGACGTTTTTTCACCACAACAGCATGAAAGTCAGCCGCTTAGCATACGTAACCAACAATGCAGTCTACAAGGTCAACCAAACTTTAATGTTTCGCCGCGTGCACGTATAGTCTCAGCTACAACAAATAGTAACGCACAGCAAGCACTAAAGAAATAATTACGTGTAGAAAACACAGTATTTCAATTCCTATCGCAAATGCGCCGTATAGAAGTGACTATCATGACAGACGTAAAAATAATGAGCACAATTTTCAGCGTACATTTAATAATAGTCGATCTTTTCAGCAGCAAGAACATCAGCAACAACACGTTATTATGAATGAACCAGACAATAGGTGTCATCAATAGCGTAATACGTCAGGAAGAAATAACAGAGCAGTTCAAATAGTGGATATGCCACAGCATCCTTCCGTAAATAACAGCACGTACGATAGAATTTGACCAGATACAGTACAGGTTGCATATTCCAGTAACGTTAGCAATAATTTTGACACGCAGAATCTTGTTCACGAAAATGTTATTAATTTTGACGCCATCCGACACACGTTTGCATGTTAGACAGAATCACGATATATGTAGACGACATTCTTATTGCAGAAGCTAACTGGTCTGAACACAATGTGATTTTAGAACGACTGTTGCAAACTTTTCATGCACAAGGACTTACAGTTAACCTCAGTAAATCGCATTTTGGCAAAACTTCTATATAATTTCTTGGACATGTAATTTCAGCAGAAGGCATTGCGCCTGATCCGGAAAAACTTCAAGCTCTACGTGATATTACTGTTCCTACAACGAAAAAACAATTACGCAGTTTTTTGGGTTTAATTAACTTTTTTCGTAAATTTATTCATCACTCTGCTTTAGACGCACCTAGATTATGCCAATTGACAGGTAAAAACACTATTTGGTCCTGGGATAAGCAAGCACATTCTGAATTTATGAACCTGAAACATGATTTGTTGAATGCACCACTTTTATCGCACCCAGATCTTACCAGAAATTTTTCCATTGCCACCGACAGTTCCAACACCGCTTTAGGCGTACATATTTTTCAGGAAATTGAAGAAGATGGCTCAACAGTAATTAAAAACATCGCATTTGCAAGTCGCATTCTGTCACCTGCTGAACGAAATTATTCTGTTACAGAACTTGAAACGTTATGTGTTGTATGGGCTTTTATGAGATTTAGACATTTTCTTTATGGAAGACACACTACAGTTTACACAGACCACAGAGCGATACAATTTTTACTTTCGGCTAAATTTACTCACGACAGGTTAAGCAGATGGAAGCTTTATTTACAGGAATTTAATTTTACAATTGTTCACATTCCCGGCAAACAAAATGCTGTAGCAAACGCACTATCTCGTTCTCTCAGCAACAATCAGCAAGACATCGCAACCAACTTCTGTAAAGCAAATTTCAGCGTCATGTACATTCAACTAGTTGCATTTGAAAATTTCATTTCGTCGTCATTACAAGACATAGCACAAGAGCAGAGTAAAGACAATGTGTGGAAAGACATTAAACACCTTTGGCAAGATAGGAATCATGTTACCATCAGAAACCATTACACTGTACACAATGACATTCTGTTTCGCCGCTCTCATCCTGACAGCAACAATTGGTTATTATGCATTCCTGATGAACTAGTTAACAAATTAATCTGGTATACTCATTTAAGTTACGCACATTACGGAGCCAGAAAATGTTTTCTTATACTGAGACAGAACTGTTATTTTACCAACATGGAAAAACGTATACGACGAGTTTTAGCGCCATGTAAAATCTGCCAGAAAGCTAAGTCAGACACAACTTCACATATTCCTCCATTATATCCCATTGTACCTGTTAAATTAAGATATATGGCCGCTGTGGACATTTTTGGTCCGATTCCCAGAACTAATAGAGATTTTTGCTACATCTTTGTCGCTGTTGAACTCACTTCAAAATTTGTTACCTTCACTCCGTTACGCAAAGCTACTACTAAAACTGTTTTGAAAGCATTTGTAAAACATTTTCTATTTCATGTAGGGCATGTGTTGAAAGTAATTTCCGATAATGGATCACAATTTCGTTCTGCTATATGGACACGCATGTTACGAGCTAGAAACATTTCTCCGATCTATATATCCAAGTACCATGCTTCTTCGAACCCTTGTGAACGATTAATGAAAGAAATTGGTAAACTGTGTAGAATATACTGCCACAAAAGACATATTGATTGGCACACACATATTCTCATTCCAAGATGTAATTAATTCCATTCCAAATGAATCCACTATGCTATCTCCGTCTATTATACTGAAAAATGTTGAACCACCTAACAAAATTAAAGAATTAGTAACATTTCCTACATCTCGTCGACTACGACACCATGAAATAATTGACATTACACTGAACAACATCAAACGTGCCGCAGAGCGCCAGAGAAGACAGCAAAAACGGGTTTGTACACGCCGTGATTTTCACATTGGACAGAAAATATTAGTACGTACACACTATTAATCCATCAAAGGAAAAGGTAGGTGCAGTAAATTTGAGCTTCTATACGCAGGTCCATATCGAATTCGCAGCATTCCTCACCCCAATGTTGTACACGTCGAAACTTTGAGAATCAGAAAATCCAAAGGAAACCACCATTGGTCAAACATCAAACCTTTTATTGAATGAAGACACTTTATGATTTAACATGCTATAATGCCATTTTGCTAATTTTATGATCACTTATGCAATTATATTCGCATGACTAATTACCAATGATTATCGTATTTTTTCTTGGCAAGTGCCCGGCAAGGTAAGGTTAGTAGGTCGCTCTTCTTGTCGTTACACATCAGACCGTGCATATTTTTCCAGATGAATTTACACATTTTATGACCACTTATGCAATTATATTTATGTGACTACTTATTGATGATTATCGTATTTTTTCTTGGCAAGTGCCCGGCAAGGTAAGGTTAGCAGGTCGCTCTTCTTGTCGTTACATATCAGACTGTGCACATTTTTTTCAGAGAAACTTACGTATCTTATGAATAATTATCCAATGTTATCTAGTGACATATTAATTTTATTAAATTTTCTCTCCATTAAAGTCTTTAATTCTCACCTCTATTAACTACACAACATACAAGCTGAACACAACGAACGTCACATTTTTTTTCTTTCTTAGGTATATACGATTGTTTCATGTTTTGTTTGTATGCACTATGAAATAGTTAAGATGTAGCAAACACCAGTTGTCTTTGACATTTTGCCTTATGATATCTCAACATCGTGACTACTTTACTGTTACATTGTGATACACTGAGTACATTTTTGCCTCTGAACACTATATAAGTTTTTCACATATTACGTTTTCTGTCATGTTATGCTGTATGCTTAATTATGTTACCATAAACCAGTCATTATTTAATGAGTATATGATTTAAATGCAAGACATTAATCTCTGTTCATCAATTTAAGAAAGAAATGATGCGTGAAAGAAATAAATTAAAAAGAAATGGGAATTTCACCTTCGGAATGATCGAAAGAAAATGCAAACCTCGTGAGGAAGAGTAAATGGATCAGAATTAACAAGCATTAACAAGAATATACTATACACATCGTAGAATAGCAGTCTTAACTAATTTTTTCTTTCAGAATACGAGGCGATTGATGCAGGCTGTCAGACAGAACTACACATCTTAGTTTTAGTGATGAAATATGATAGAAATAAGGAATAGTTGTATAATGAGTAATGAAGTGATTTTTTTGCACATGATAATGAATGCTGATGAATAATGATGAAGAATATGCTACTATGGATAATGAAATTTTTCTTTACAGGTGATGATAATAATGGAGTTATGATAATATAGATAATGAAGTGATGGATAATCAAGTTTTTCTTTACAGATGAGGATAATGTGGAAGTTATATATTCATGCTATGTAGTTATTTAAGTATTTGTTGCAGTTCGCTTTGACAGCAGGTGTTATATTGCACAGTATAATGACTGAAGGTTTTGGAAAGGACAGCTATGGAACACATCTTTATACACATTTCACTATCTGTTAATTCGAAGTTCACTACTTTTCAGCATAAAATGCGTTTCTTCTTTCAGCTTAATAATCCATTTTTTATGTATTTTTGCAGGAGAAATTATTTATGAAATTAATGTGCTATAAGCAGTTGTTCATTAAATCTATGTCATTTATGAATGTGATTATATATACTCTACTTGTTTCATAACCTTGCTACAGCTGACTCATGACGAATGACGTTACACGTTTTCATTTACAGGAACAACCCAGAAGCAAATTTTTTCTTTTTCTCTTCTTGCTTTTCCCTATAAATACCCAAAGCAATGCATTGCTAACAAAAAAATGTATTACCAGTCCCAAATAATGATACCAGTTTAAGAGAGCTCTGATTAGCTCTGAATAGTATGTCACTTGAATAATGAATGCTACTGATTACTGTATTGAGATGACCAATGAATAATTAATAATGCTTTGTAACTGGGAAGTGAATGCTGCTGATTACTGTATTGAGATGACCAATGATTAATTAATAATGCTTTGTAACTGGGAAATGAATGCTACTGATTACTGTATTGAGATAACCAATGATTAATTAATAATGCTTTGTAACTGGAAAATGAATGCTACTGATTACTGTATTGAGATGACCAATGATCAATTAATAATGCTCTGTAACTGGGAAATGAATGCTACTGATTACTGTATTGAGATGACCAATGATTAATTAATAATGCTTTGTAACTGGGAAATGAATGCTACTGATTACTGTATTGAGATGACCAATGATTAATTAATAATGCTTTGTAACTGGGAAATGAATGCTACTGATTACTGTATTGAGATAACCAATGATTAATTAATAATGCTTTGTAACTGGGAAATGAATGCTACTGATTACTGTATTGAGATGACCAATGATCAATTAATAATGCTTTGTAACTGGGAAATGAATGCTACTGATTACTGTATTGAGATGACCAATGATTAATTAATAATGCTTTGTAACTGGGAAATGAATGCTACTGATTACTGTATTTAGAAGACCAATGATTAATTATCAACATTATTCTGTAATACTATGTTATTGACTACCTCCTGTTTTAAGTAATGACTTCTGATGATTTGTAATTAGGGAATGAATGCCAATGTTCTCTGTAAAATGTTCTCTGTAAATCGAATGTCTTCTATGATTTGTAATTAGAGAATGAGTGCCAATGTTCTCTGCCAAACAATTAATGAACATTTTTCTGTAATACTACAAATATGGTACAGAAATATTCAATAACGGGCTATGACTATTAATGTAATTCCCAATGAAGACTAGTATGTGACTTAATGTCCTTCACCTTCTGACCTAATTACCCTGAATTACTGCAATATCCATTTGTCCTGTATATCCTCTTGATCATGGAGCACTATATTTGATTTTTGCACTAATTCTACGTTGGTATGCCTTGTAAGAGCGTGGTGTTGACACGACATGCTGTCCACCACCGTGAGCGATGGAGACGTTATTATGGTCCCACTGTTTGGTGTACCTGATGTACTGCCAAAATGATAACATGGAATATTACTACGACATTTCAGTGTCTTGGCTACGCTGATAAACACTTCTGGGAAAAGAACTTCGGATTGTCTCACTTGGTGTTGTACTTCTGTGGAAAGATATGGACTTTCAGTGCAGCTGCGTGCAACCTAAAGTGCTACAACCATGATGCAATCCTTCCCTTTCCTATCCTAATTCTTGTAACATAGTGAAAATCATTTTTTTGCTAACATCATTTGTATTCATGGCCTATACATTTTTTCGATATATTCTGAACTACAGTGCGTGTGCACTTTTATCATTTTTCTAACATGATTTCTACTTATTGATTTGCTGCTATGTTTTGAACAACAGTGCATGTGCACTTATGTCACTTGTCAACATGATATTTTTTGCCATTATATTTACTTGATGTGCGTGTGCACTTATGTCATTTGTTAATATGTTTTGTACTCACATTTTGTTATTGTCTAATCTGTTTTGTACTCGGTGCATGTGCACCACATTTACTTCATGTTCTACATCTGAATATTCTGTGATTGTAAAGTTAATTAGTTAAAAAAAATTTTGTTGCCCATGGCAAGTCCAAATGACTCACCATCGCTGCCAAATTTTTGCCCCCCCAGTGGAGGGTTATGAAACGCTTACGTTTCATATGTTTTCATTACCAGCGATGGCGAGGCATTACAGAATCTCTGACCAGAGAGTTATTTATCGTGTCTAGTCCGCGCTTGACCGCGCGAGAGTTCAGTTGCGAGTGGGATGTTGGGTGTAGTGAGTCGCGAGAGGAAGTAGTCAGCCGAGGGTAGTACTGAGCGGGTGTCAGCATGGGTCGGCGGCGTGCGCCCTTTACATCTCTGGTCAAGGTTCGGGACGAGCTATATTGTTAAATAAGGTAATGAAGCAGCATTGCGCACATCTGATAATGTAATGTATGTTAATTGTAATTAATTTGTTCAAGAAATGCCCCAATAACAATTTTGTTTTCAAAGCAATCGTTTTTAAGAAAAGAATCATTCCAATTGAAACAATATTTCCTATGTTTTTCCTCTCAGAATCAATTTATCAGATTAATTATTGCACAGGGCCTAAGGTCAGCGATGCTGCCCTATTATTGTGGGTCTAATGATTAATCTTGATTTCTTAATTTTTGTGTTGAGTTTACATTGTGCCATTATTTTTCAACATTTTTGTAGCGAACGTACAGTCGCTTTTATTTCAATTTGACGATGTTTTGTGGGAGCTCAACAACATTTGGGTAGTTATTATTCAGTAATCTTGTGGGGAACTGACTTTTGGCACGTTTTCATTATCATAGACTTTTCTTACATTTCTGCGGGGGGGGGGGGGGTTACGTTTAGCACGATGACCATAAACATTTAAAAATAAATCTCCTTCTATTTCTGCGGAGAGGTGGCAACAGACAAAAATAAAAGATAATATTAAATAGTAAATATCACATAACTAGATAAATTTTGGCTTTGCACTGACCCTTCAATAACCTAATATATGAAATACAGTAAGGAATACAAATGCTTGCATACATGTGATTTTACATAATAGTTTACACAAGTATCATGTGGTTAAACAATTCAATCAATAGCGTCGGCAATGACGAATAGGTGCAGGTAAGAGTCTCATAACATTTCATAAACAGTAAATATACAAAAAATCAGTTTATACAAATATTCACATAAAATCTTGTCAATAGTTCAATAAACAAGTAGCACTCCTCAGAGTAGTTGACAGTTCCAACAGTAGCACCCAGCAATGGTCAACAGCTGCAAATAGCAGTCTCATAACATTTCATCAGCAGTATTTAAACAGCTCCAACAGTAGCACCCAGAAATGGCGAGCAGGTGCAGACACCAACAAGTGACCTTATTTCAGTAGAAGCAGTTCCATCAGTGGCACCCAGCAATGTTGAACAGGTGCAGACACCAAGAAGTGACATCATTTCAGTAGAAGCAGTTCCATTAGTGACACCCAGTAATGTTGACAGGTGCAGACAGCAACAAGTGACATCTCATCACTGGTTGAGCATTTCCAACAGTGGCACCGAGCAATGTTGAGCAGGTGCAGACAGCAACAAGTGACATTATTTCAGTAGAAGCAGTTCCATCGGTGGCACCTAGCAATGTTGAGCAGGTGCAGGTAACAGTCCATAATGAAACTTCCTGGCAGATTAAAACTGTGTGCCCCACCGAGACTCGAACTCGGGACCTTTGCTTTTCGCGGGCAAGTGCTCTACCAACTGAGCTACCGAAGCACGAGTCACGACCGGTACTCACAGCTTTACTTCTGCCAGTACGTCGTCTCTTACCTTCCAAACTTTACAGAAGCTCTCCTGCGAACCTTGCAGAACTAGCACTCCTGCAAGGTTCGCAGGAGAGCTTCTGTAAAGTTTGGAAGGTAGGAGACGAGGTACTGGCAGAAGTAAAGCTGTGAGTACCGGTCCTGAGTCGTGCTTCGGTAGCTCAGTTGGTAGAGCACTTGCCCGCGAAAGGCAAAGGTCCCGAGTTCGAGTCTCGGTGGGGCACACAGTTTTAATCTGCCAGGAAGTTTCATATCAGCGCACACTCCGCTGCAGAGTGAAAATCTCATTCTGGAACAGTCCATAATATTCACTATCACTAATTAGACATTTCATCAGAGTTCATTAGCATAAATTAAACATTTGTAAGTGGCACCCATCAATGTTGAACAGGTGCTAGCATGAACAACAGTTTGAATGCACAAACAATTGCTTTTACAAAATTATTATCAATGCTCTTACACTAAACATAAAAATAATAATAAACACAGAAATGATATCAGATAATTGTCGTATTAAAGATTACAAATACACAAATATCAGTAAACCGATAATATTTATGGGTGTCAGTGCAAGCCACAACAAACAAGTAAAATTATATTTAGGAGACAGGTCGGTGCCAATTATTTGGGATTATGAAAGGAAAACACACAAAATACACTTACTCATCTTTCATCCACATGAAGTACTACTGTGTAATTGAATAGTGTTAACTGTGTAAATGCAAGTCTGTCAAGGATTTGATGTTCGACATGTGTATCAAGTAGTAGTGGCAGCAATGTATAACAGTCGATAATAGTTAGTCAACGTCATAGTCATCATGTCAAGACCAATGTTTGCCAAGCCAAATCAAATGTACGGTTGCTGAACAACTGTCAATGTGGCAAGATATGCAAACGCTTCCTCTCTCCAAAAAAAAGTATATTCTGCTTAGATTTAACAAAATGTGTGTGTAGACAATCTTCCTTCTACTTGAGTGTTCTAGTCTGCCATCTTCATCCTCCTTGTTCCATATAGACCAACAAAAAACTATGCTCCTCACTTACTTTACCTCTTATCCACCAAAACTCCAATAATCATCAGCATCACATAATCTCAATCCTTCAATAATACCTCTTACATCGATACATATAAACCTTATCATCAATATCATTTACCTTACCTCTTGTCCACCAAAACTCCAATAATCATCAACTTCACACAATCTCAATACCTCAATAATACCTCTTCAATACGTCGATACATATAAACCTTATCACCAATATCATTTCACTTCCATAACAACTCTTTCCTCTAGTCAGTCTCCTCGAACAAGTACAGATAAAATCCTAGTGCAAACTTCAATTCATCATCCCATACAATCTGAAGACCTAATGTCGACACACAATCTCTGTGTAATCCATCTGACCCAAATCTCCTACTCATTATGAATTATAAAATACATTTTGGTTACCTTGCCCATCATTAAATAAAAGAAATGCATACATGACCTCTAACAGCATTTAGCTTGAATAACTCTCAGTAAGTAAGTACGAGTACGGAGTGTGAATGATCGTAATATTTCACAGTGTGTACACCACTTCAAGAATCATGGCAAAACAGAAGCAAACATGTGGAGTATTTCTTGTGTCAAGTGTCACTTGCTATTTCAATTGCTCACGAAGAATGCAGTGTAATAACTGTCAATGGTCTAAACCTAGTGTTGGTATGTCATGTCGTTAGCTTCCTTCCTATTATCATAAATTTATACAGCTTCCATAAAACCTCCAGCTCATGTGACTTCAATGAAGTTTCTTGTACTAATGTCGTTCGTCGAATTATAGCAGTTCATTTTCTTATCTTAAAAATATAAGGCACTGAGCGTAAGCAAAACATGCAATAGCGAGTAAATATACCAGTGGAGAACAAAATGCCAACAAGTGGATGCAGCACAATTCCTTCAACGAGGCTCTGCCAAGCGAACAACCTATAATTAATACCGTAGTGTGACCTAAACTCCATGTTCGTACACCGCATATCAGCATTTCTATATACCAAATTAAAGAGTAGTTATGACAACAAACAGAAATGTATAAATACGCAATCCATACGCAAAGCAGGAAATATGTATCTTACATAATACACAGGTCATTAGCATCATATCAGCATAAGCAAATAAATGTTCATATGTAATCTTAATAAGTAAACATGAAGGCGCAAGCAGATAAATCACAAAGTATAACTTACATACATAACCATATCAGCACAACTAATCAGGTGACAATTATAATTTAAATAAATAAGCACAGCAGGCACATAATAGAAAAATATGGCATCAGTGAAAAAGCAGTGCAGCCAAGCGATGCATAATATACACAAGTAACAACCCTGTTCATTAATCAATCATTGTCAATATCAGTTAACACGAAGTATGAATCACGTAATAGCGAGCAGCAAATTACGTCTAAAGTACGTACCAAGTGGAAATATGTTACCTGAAAAATAAACTCAATTAATAGTTACCTTTTTAGTTTATTACTTTCTTCTTCGAAATTACATTCTTCCTGAAATTTTCTCGATAGCAAGTCCTCTTAACGTCGGACACACACAGAATTTACCTGAAGTTCTTAAATATTTTATACAACCGTATCCTGAAAAATACTGAACGTTAATAACATGATTTATCAAGTCACTATAGCTTTATATTGAATTTAATCGGAGAAATTGGACTGTGTATTAGTTTACGGCTGTCAGTGCATTCGCACTGAGCGCTCGATCAGCTGTAGGTACGCGTGACGTAGGAAGTAATTGTCTGCGGTCAACGACTGCCTTGTGCGGCGTGCAGACTTGTCTGTTGCTTTGAGTATGTGCCGCCGCCAGAACACGGCGCGGTATCCTTGTACTCCTCGTGTGTTTACATATAACCGTTAGTTTCTCAAAAGTATGTCATTCCACAAAAATTTTAACGTTCGATATATGATGTATTCCCTTAGAGCGCCGAGATTTAAGAGTTTCTACTTCGACAGTGTTATCATGAATGATTTTGCGAACCCTATATGGACCGTTATAAAGCAGAAAAAATTTGCGACACAAGCCTTTTCCTTTGTGAGACAAACGGTGAGACTTAATTAACACCTTTTGACCAACTGGCAAGGTTTTTAAACGACCAGGACGCTTAGCTGATTTCTCTCTTCTAGCAGCCGCAGACGCAATATTTTATAGAGCCAGGTTAACAACTTCAGAAATGCCGCAGTTTCGGTGAAGGCGGAAAAGGAACGATTTCAGAAATGCGATTTGTCGGTGCTTTGTTTTTTAATATCGATATAGGCGGTAAAGAAGTTGAATTTCATTCAGAATGTTTTGAAAAATATGAAGATACTGATCCCACGTTCTGTGATTCTGATGACAATAAAGTCGACACAATTTATTGATTTCCTTCATCCATCTCTCTGAAGCATTAGATTGAGGGTGAAAAAGTGAAATGAAAATTGGTTTAATCTTACGACGCCGTAGAGTACAAAGCCAAATTTTAGAGCAAAACTGTGATCCATTATCTGATATAACCTTATCAACATGACCCACTTCTTTAAGAAAATGTTTGATGAAAGCATTAGATACTGAACGAGCTGTTGCTTTGCGTAAAGGTGTAAAACACACATATTTTGATGTCAATTCCACTGCTACCAAAATGTACGCAAAACCATTAGTAGAACGAACCACTGGACCGAACAAGTCGACTGCAGCCATCTCCTTTAATTTCGCTGGAATGATAGGAAACAACGGCGCTCTGTGAGAAATAGTTGGCAGCTTAGCCTTCTGACATAATTTGCATTTTGCAAGAACAGATCGAATACGTTTTTCCATATTACTGAAGTAGCAATTTTCTCGTAATTTATGAAAGCATTTTCTGGGTCCAAAGTGTGCATAACTGAAATGTGTATACCAAATCAATTTATTAACCCACTCATCAGAAATACAAACTAACCAAACAGAGTTGTCGACCAATTTTCGTTTAAAAAGAATATCATTGCGAACTAAATAATACTGTCTAATCGCTACGCTTTCCTTTCTCCTCCACTTCTCCTTAATGTCCTTCCAGATTGGATCCTTATTTTGCTCCTTAGCGTTCTCCTGGAGCGAAGACGAAATAAAATTTTCAAACGCAACACCTTGAATATACATCAAACAATAACTGTTTTCTTTGCAGTCCTTTTCAGCACTTTGTTTCAAACCCATAGGTGCACGTGATAAAGCATCAGCAATAATATTTGAAGAACCCTGTATGTAAACAATACTAAAATCAAATTCCTGTAGATATAGCGCCCATTGTGACAATCTTCCATGTGTTAATTTTGTTGACATAGGAAATTCCAGAGCTCGATCTCGATGATCGGTGTAAACCTTAGTATGTCTGCCATACAAAAATATTCGAAATTTTGTGAAAGCTCATATAACAGCCAACGCTTCAAGTTCCGTAATCGAATAATTCCTTTCTGATTTAGAGAGAACACGACTTCCAAATGCAATAGTTTCCTGTACTACAACGCCGTTTTCTTCTATCTCTTGAAATAAGTGTGCACCTAGGCCTTTGTATGATGAGTCCGTCGCCAAACAAAAATCTTTAGATAAATCCGGATGTGAAAGAAGTGGAGCAGCAACTAAAGCATTACAAAGTTGTTAAAATTCTGATTGAGCTTCCTCATCCCAACACCAATTAGAATTCTTTCCAGATAGTTCACATAAACGAGGTGTGGCCAAATCGTCCAATCTAACAAAGCGTCTAACAAAATTACAGACACCAAGGAAACTACGAACATCACGTTTTGTGGTAGGAACAGCATAATTACGAATAGCGTCTAGTTTCTCTGGATCAGGAAGAATACCTTCTGTAGAAATAATGTGACCAAGAAATTTCACCTGAGAACGACCAAATTCAGATTTTTCCAAGTTCACTGTAATGCCAACTCTTGCAAAAATATGTAATAATGAATCCAAAATTTTGTTATGCTCACTTCAAGAACGTTTAGCAATAAGAATATCGTCAACATATGAAGTAATATTGTCACGAAGATAAACAGGTAAAATTTCCTTTAAACTACGAATGAATGCTGCAGAAAATATAGTAAGTCCAAACAGTAATTTCCGAAATCACTTTTGGGTAAAATAGTCATATCCGGTTATTCTTTACCGACTCTCTGGATAGATTGATAGTTGAAGAGCTGTTTTGATAGATACAAAGAATAGTAAAAGAGTAGGCAGCAGTGCAGGAAACTAAAAGGGAAATAACACCACTACAGCTCGGGGCCCTGTGCATGCTACGGCACATATTCACTTAGTGTAGTGAATCCCCTGAGGACATAAATAGCCACTCATAAATTCCAGTTTGTGACTTAGTGGCCAATTTGGTGGAAGTGCGTACATAAATTGATCTAACCATGAACATAGATGTATGTCATTCTTAGAATTGCGAAAAATCTTAAATTTCCGAACAGTTAAAAAGTGTTTATAGTCAAAGTTTACGCCTCGTGGCGACAAAGACCTACCGCGTCTGTCCCAGTCCGAATGTCAATTATTGTCAAAATCGCGCGCCTGGCGCTCTCTTCTTGCATCTCGTAAATGAAATAAATTATTTTCTTCAAAGCCCTCTGCTATCTGTGATTCTAAATTTCTTCTGCTGTCTTTTCCTACGATTTCGCCTTCAATTTGTTTGACTTGCTTTCGTAATGCCTCAAATTCCCTTTTAACACGTTCATTAAATTTTCCCTGATTTTCAACATGTTTATTTATGTTCTGGTACTCTTCTGTTTCTGCAAATGGCAATGGAGCTGTATCATCTGAATCTCTGTCCCCATGTAAACTAAGATTTGTCAATTTATCTGAAATCTCCTCAACTCTTACCGATAAGTCACCTATTTTTTCTTTCTGTTTATTAAGTCTTCCGTAAGTGTCGCGACTCGGGTTTCAGTATTGACACATTTAGTAGTTAACTGTTCATATTGTTGTGTTAGGTTATTTATTCTGTCAATTGGTACGGATTCCTCGATTCTCTCAAATATTTCTCTCTTATTGTGTGCACGTTGAATATTTAACTCTGAAAATTTTTGTACTATCACGCGATCTCTTTCTTCCTGTTCTCTATCCTGTTCCTTTTTTCTGGTTTCTATTGAAATTAATCTATTATTGTGAGCATTCAAAATCGGTTGTACTTCTTCTCTAATTTCATTCTTTAATTCATCTTTCATGTTTTTCAAACATGTCCCTATTCGTAAGTCTAACCGTGTTTCCATTGTTTCCATATCTGTTTTAATTGTTCCTATTTGTGAGTCTAACCGTGTTTCCATTGTTCCCATCTCAGTTCTAATTGTTCCTATTTGTGATCCCTCTGTTTTTAATTCAGATCTTAACGGTGTTTCCATTGTTCCCATATCAGTTTTAATTGTTCCTATTTGTGATCCCACTGTTTTTAATTCAGATCCCAAATTTAATATTGCACTCATCAACTGCTCCATATTAACTGGTTCGAAATTCTTTTCACCCCTAACATTTCCCGCAAAACGAACTTCTTTCGTCATAGCAGTAAAGCTATCTGTGTTCGATACTATTCCAGAATCTTCTGTCGTTAATCTCGTATTCTGAAAATGTTTTGATTGTGAAAAATTTTGAACTGGTTCCGGACTATTTTCCCGACTTATTAAACTGTTTTCTACTTCATTATTCATCATACTGTTCTCCTGCGTTGGCGACTTCGCCATGTTAACAATTTCATCATTCTCACTATCCATCATTTTTGCCTTTTTCATCGATGGCGTAATCATTTACAAAACATACAAACTCGTCACTATACGAAAATTACACACAATATGACACTTTATCACCAGCAATACCATTCACACGAAATGCTTCCCTCAAACACGATTAACGAACAATTGAAATCTTCATAATTGCACAAAATTGTCAAACGCGTATACAAGACATCAAAAATTAAATTCTGCAAAAATACCATTAGAAGAAAGACAAGACAACTACAAATGTTCATTACCAAATCTACACATGCAATATAGACTACAATTACTAAACTACAAATTACTACAACAATACTACTGTCTGCTATTTTTACTATCAAAAGAATTCCAAGGGACGATCCGAAGCAGCGGTCGCCACGTGGGTGGGGGCTTATTTATTTAGAATGCAAATATTTTTAATTTTAGTAGCTGTATGTACGATTACGAAGTCTCGTAACCGGTTGGCCCTGACTAGTATTAGTACGCAATCTGACTGCATAGAATAACAACAAAGAATGAAAGGAAATTTCCGTTACCACAATTAATTAATTAAGCCCCCAGCAACTATAAAAGCTACGAAACAAAAACTACGAACAACAAAGCACAAGTGTAACTGTTCTGTGTGTGGAAATGTGATTCATCTTACACATCTGGCACGGTTCTTCCTCAATAAGACAAGATATTTTAAATACCATTTACACTGAATTAATTAAATAAAACTGAAATACTATAATTGCACATAGAAACCCGAATTACAGTCTAATACATGAACACAAGCCAGATGCTTTGTTGACTGAACCTGTGACCAAGAGGCATTGTTAGTTAGGAAATTTTTAAAAAACAAATAAAAAAATGTTTTTTACCTTCGTATATACTGACTAAAAATACACTCTGATCATTACAACATCTCCATTCGAACAACATCTGCTGTCTAGCCCATCAAAACAACTGCACACGACATGGCCTCAACTAGTACAGCTATCGACATCCTCTCAGCAAAGCACTAACCACCACAACTTCTGAACAAGCACTGCCAGTGGAGGCGACGGAATAAAGCTCTTTGGCGCAATCTCTGCCGCTGTGACTCAGTGTAGCCACCTTTCACCATCTACATTCATTGTTTCGCTGTTTTTGTGGAAGACCACTTCATTCGGAGGCAATACCATATCTCGATTTATAAAGCTTGTTTGGTTTTTAAGATGGATATCGCTAGCGATGATTGTGTGCGCCTTTTTATGCAGGGTGACTGTAACATAGACGTTGCAACCGTGTTTTTAATAGCTGGTCGCTTTTAAGACGGTTACGCCTGTCTTCCTAAGACACACTGGAATCACTCGCAAGAAGAACCTATGAGACACGTCTGTCCATCGCGGATTTTCACTCAGTATTGTTTGGTGTCATCAGCATTCCCGTTATTGCCAAAGTATTATACTTAGTAGAGGATGTATGACAGATTCGCTGTGATCAACAGGCTTATAAAGCAGGTGTTGGGGTGTAAAGTTACTGTGGTCACTGTTCTAACATGCACAGAGAAAATGCCTATGACTTGTCGTAAGGGGAGGTATGGATATGACGTGGAGAATTGCGATTTCAACGTAGCGATAACCATAAGGGGGATGAAGGACTTTATGTGAAAAATTGTCTTCAGTCACAAGGAGGATACAGATATTTGTATTTCCAGATCCACAACCGTCAGGAGCGGGTATTTTCGATACTTCGCTCATTCTCTAAAATCACCATATTAGCCTTATTATTTTAATATTTCACTGTAATTACGCTTTTAAATATCTCGCTGGTTTACTAGGAGAGTTCTAGCTGGCGTTCGGGTACATGGCAGAAGTAAGCAGTTGCTAAAACGACTTAACGTTCCCAGCTTAAGGTATGAGCTGTCGTGAACCACCCGAACTGGAGACACAGGATACGAGAAAGCAGCTGACCTAACCGTGTCGCCCTTAGGCGGCTCAGTAGCGAACTAGTACTCAGTATGTGTTTGGCAGCCTCCGTATTGTGAGTATTCTCGGCGAAAATTTGAGAAGGTTCAATATGGGTGAGTGTTTGCGCGGGAAAGTTAATCCATCCCGCGTAAATTGACCGGCTGACTGCTTGTACTGCCATTCTACACATTTCCTGTCTTTAATTAGTTGATAGAACGTCGATTGTGATGTGTGTTGTGTGCATCTAGATGGTGAAAAACAGGTGGTTCTCTAGACATGAGAAACACATAGGATTACAAGTATTAAAGCGGTAGTTTGTAAACTGCAAGGATGATCTCGAATCTGTTATATAATTGCCATCGGTATTCGATAAAAAAATACGAGTGCAACTACCAGCTTCCACTATTTTCAAGTTGACACGTAAATATCTATGCAGACGAGCTAACTTTCTAGTTAGTCAGTGGTTTCCAGCATGTCCCACGTAATAACCTCGCTGAAGTTTCAGCTTTCTAGAGGTATAATTACCACTCTTTATCTTAGGACTTACACTGTGAAGGCGATTGGTAGCATACTGCTATGTGGCTGATATCGAGAACTATCGCATAAATGGTATGATATTCTGGCAAACCATGTGAAAATACGTATGCTCTTGTAATTCCAGAGTCTGGAGATAATTGGAACTTGTTGCAGGACCTACGGCAGGAAGCAGGCCATATCGGAAACAGTACCTTTAGTGGACGCCTTTGTGGTGGGGGAACCAGCCCAGCCTTTGCACATCAGTTCGTAGAGTGACCACTGTCCGCGGAGGGCGCTCTCATCGTGTATCAGGCCAGTGCGTGTGGGGGGCAGTTGACCAGCGACGAGTGGCCGCGGTGGTGACTGACCGACGTCGTGGGAAATATCTAGTGCTGCGACCATATACGGTACATATGTTTCTCTTTTCGGGGGGGAGGGGGGGGGGGGGAATCTGTCTGTTTTTGCGGCATATGTAAAAGTGTCCAGAATCCACAAGTGATGAATTTGTATGGTGCAGGATGTGAACTGTGTTTACTACACCGATATGGTATGTTGATACAATCGATAGTGGTGTTGTAGCCTGGCTGGCTGGCTCGAGACCGCTTTCACGCTGAAAACTTCAAGCTTTAGTCCACATAGCAGAGCTGTGTAAATGAGTAAGTGTCTTTGGCTGTTGTTTCTGTATTTCATTATCTGTAGATCACTTTTCTAGTGTTTAGTTTCATTGGAATAGTACTACTGTATGTTTTTCCAGCCATTTAGATTACTTTGCCGCTGAAATTCTACTAATTTGCCCATCTACAGAGAGTGGTGGACAGTACTCCCACACTGGCAGCAACAATTTGGTGGGTAAATTTAGTAAGAACCAATCAGAATGCTCCATTCACAGGAAGTTCCGTTACATTAGAGAATCACACGACATCCTTTGTGCAGGGCATAGGAGCCTCTACAGGCTGGCTCGAACAAGACTGGGACAAGGTATCTACGGAAAGTTTCGTGATGTCAGAGAGTCACGTGATGTCTTCTTTGTTCAAGTATTCACAGACAAGTCCAAGCAGACCAGCCTCCTCTGGTTCGACAGATGGGATGCTGTCACCCATCTCTCATTGTGGCTTTAGAGCATCTCCAGAACACAATTTATAGGACATCGAAAATTCACAGAGTTTCGAATTATGTTTGAGTTTATTTTTTGCGCGTTCTCTTGTGGGTTTCGAAATATGTCATGATCTTTTAGATATGTAATTGCTCTGGTTTTACTGTCTGTCCTTAGATACCAATGTGCTTTGAAAATTGAGGAAAATAAGAAATGAGAGCCTTAACATCCCTGACTCCAGTAACAAATATAAACTAAGCCCACTCAGCGTTTCAGTAAAGTGATGAACACCACAGCAGCTGTAGGACTATAATATTTCTCTCTCTGGCAGTGCAATCAAACAAGCAGCTAAAACTCGAAAGTGGTGAGCGTCTTGTTTAGGGTTACAGGGATATTTATTTCGACTTCCAAATATCGTCGTTTAGCCGTGTAATATCAGATATTGCGGCTGATATCGGTTTCGCGATCTATTTCCCACAAAAAGCGCCAAGTGTATCAGGGAGGAAAGTTTCAAGGTTTCACAAGTATGCCACGATCTTTTTGGAGTCAGTGTTCAGTCGTGTTTCGAGTAGTAGTTTTGTGACATATATTCAATGTGTGAAGCGAACTGTTTAACTAAAATTTTTTGTGGTACATCTTCTGAAGCAGCAGCATTTGCAGGGTTCTGTGACAACTTCAAGATATGTATGTGACAATATTGCGCACATTGCTTAAAACGCCAGACTGAACAAGTCTTGAAACATTTCATATACGATGACAAGGGGTATCCGTGTGCCACAAAGAAAGAATGCGTGTCAGTGAGGAGGAAGGCTGTGGGTATTTCCAGCACAACAGGATGTGCTTAGCTTTTCCGCGATGCGGTTGCCAGTGGCCAGTGGCCAGTGTGGAGCAGTCCCGCGCACGGAACGCGAGCGAGGAAGTTTTTCATATATGTTCAGCGTGATTTGTAACAGTGTAACTATGTGGTTTCTTTTGCTATCGAAATAAAAAAAAAGTACCGCAATTGTTTAACATCGTCAAAATTGTTTAAACCCAAAGTCAGTTTCGAAATTTCGAAGTGTTTTGCGATTTCAGAACTAAGAAAGGAATATGCTTAAATAGATTTTTTAAACAATGCCTTGTGCACGCTGTATATTAACCTGCCGTCATGAGGATCTCCCAGTCCTATATCTAGACACACACTGAAAGAATTCCCACAATTTTTTCCCGAGGCTGCCTTGGGTTACATCATGGGAGGGGAGGGGGAAGGTCAGTAGCACTGTATGGTGATGGTGTTGTGAACTAGGAAAGTTAGCCTCTGGGCCTCAAGATGAACACCCTGGATCGATTTACCATCTAGTCGTCATCAATGGCAACTCAAATTGTTTAAATAAAGAATGTATGACACTGCATCCAAAATAATATCTTACATCAACCATATCCATCAGCCCAGCACAGACTGAGTCCTTTTCCCGTCAATTTACAGATAGGGGAAGGAGGGTAAGTGGGGAGGTGGGCCAGAGTTTCGTTTTTGGAGGTAGCCAAATTGACCTATTTTCGAGCCAAAATTTGAACTTCCCTCCATGGCGTCAGTGCGATGTTGCCACATCTATGCCCACTATTTAGGATCCATCATCATGAATAAATTTGGCAGCAATGTAGAGTGGTGTGGTGTCCCTGCTGCCCTACTACTGACTCTTCGGTTTCGAAAAGTTGGGAGAGGTATTACATCTGTCTCTGTTGTAGGTACTGTCCGCGAGAAGAAAGCTTTTAGCATTAAGAGCAGGGTTCACAAGGGACTCGGAGTCAGTCAGCAGTGGACCAGATCAGGTCTTCCAGCAGGATAATTGACACCTGTCTGTATGGGGATCGGATTCCGGCAGCTGCAGAAGAGGCTTGCACACCAGCATCCACCTTCCTGTGTCATAGGGAATGGATCGGCGTTGTGCAAGTGCTACTTGTCACCACAGGCTGGTGCACATCCGTCATCGAAGAGTTCACTGCTGGGATTGCGTGACTCACCATAGCTGTCACAACTGGGCCGTGTGCATAGGGGCCGCGTCATCAGTGAAACAGAGCGGCAAGTGAGTGGAATTCAACGTGGACACCTGTACCACGTGAGGCGAAGGAAAATAAAATGCTTACAAATTGCTGGAGCATCTCTCTGCAGCTATGAGCAGCTGTAAGTCCCCCCCTCCCCCTCTACACACACACACACAAACACACACACACACACATTCTCCACTCCAGCATTCTCGTACTTCTGGTGACTTCATCTGGTGTTGTAGAAGCGGGCATTGTCTTCGCAGTACAGTGCTCGGATCCAACGTCCACATAATCTGTAAGAACCATTCGGATACAGCAGTCACAAGATGTGGGGTATGATAAACAGTTTTGTTTTGGAGGTACGGGAAGTGCAGAGTTACGTAACTGTTGTTCTTTCACAGTCTCCTGAGATAGGACTCAAGATTCCTAGGTATCTGTAAGATGCAGCCACTGTAATTTGTGAGTCACTTTGCGCCTTGAACGGAGTTTGCGGCGCTAGAGTGATATATTTGTCGTTGTTTCGGCCATGAAGCGAATAAATGTTTGAGTCTAAGTGGAAGGACGTAAGAATTAAGGGTGGTTTTTTCTATGTTGTATTTGAGGGTTTTATTATATTAAGTGTGAATAGTATTGGCACGACAAGGTGGAGGAGTTTTCCTTTTTCTGGTGGTGCGATGTGTGATATGACATGGTGAAGTGTGAAATCGGCAAAATGGCAGAGTAAAGAACACAAGGCTTGTCGGAACCTGAAGCGGTGCGGCTTTTATTGGAAAAGGTTGCTCTGTTAACAGTGGATAATATGCATTTAAGTAATCGGTTAGCAGCCAGAGGCGAGCAGTTGTCGTTGCCTCAAGTGCCACAGCAGGAGATGAATCCGGTTGGCGCAGGGTTGATTGTGCCATTTTCAGGTACAGTATCAGTCGGTGTGCATTCTTTTGTAGAGGATCTCGAAGCGTCGGCTGTGATAAATGACTGGACTGATAATCAATTGTTGTAAGTGGATAAGATGCGGATAGCAAGAAAAGCTAAAACGTATGTGAAGTGTTCTGAGACCTTGAGAAAGGCTACAGGGTTTGAGCAGTTGAAGGAATGGTTATTGCATATATATATATATATATATATATATATATATATATATATATATATATATAATAGCTCATGTTAATTTCAAGAAAGGTTGAGTATGATAGTAAAGGGGCAAGGGGAAACTGTTGAGAAATTGGCAGACTGGATAAGAGAGACGACCAAGCACACTTATGAACTGGGACAAATAAGGTTCTGGTACAAGAGGCCAAGCAGAGGACACTGGATGTCGTTTGGAGGGAGTTGCCAGCGAATATGTCTACAAAGGTGTGTGAAGGGACACTGAGCACTGAGGGATTTGTACTCTGCTATTCAGTTAGCAATTCACTGTGGGTAAATATACATAGCATCAGGGGTACGTGATAAGCAGAAAATGTTTTGTACTAGCATAAGGTGTTATGTGTTGTACGAGGCATGTCCAGAAGCAGTGTTGCCAGCCACCAGGGAATGGAGGCACAGGTGACAATCAGCAATGTGGAGACTGGAGGGATGGATTTGGTAATGTTAAGCAGTCATTAAACGGCAGGGGGAGACCAAGGTTCACCTAAAGGAGTTCCCATTTAATTTCAGTGCTACAAGTATGTAATCAGAGGTGGCATGTTCAGTGGTAGGATTTATAGGAACCAGAAATTTTAAGTTTTTGTTGGACACAGAGCGCATGTGTCCATGGCTAGTAAGGTCCTACTAGGTCAAAGAAAGTTGAACCCACCACATTACTCGTTGCAGGGAGTGGAGGGTGGGGAGGTCACATGTTGGTGTCAGTGCATGTCGATTTTAGAATAGGAAAAGTTCAATTTGATCAGTGCGTGGAGGTTGTACCACATGTGAGCAAAGGCTATGACATGATCCTAGCAGTAGATTTCTTTTTGCAGCACCATGTCAACATTGACCTTGAACAGCGAATTGTGAAGCTTAGTGGAATGTTATTTCAGCTAGGGTAAATCATTGTCAATGCAGAACTATTGCAAGGGTCGTTCAATGTAATGAGCAAACCAATTGAACTGCGTACATCAGCATTAAGGTTCAGTTTGCATGGTTGTGTGTCTAGTAGCACCGGAAAGTCGCTTTGGATGAATGTGAAGTCAAGTCTAACTGCGGGTACAGTGTGTGTTGTCTAACCGTTAGAAGATAATGACGTCTTGGATCCATTACGCTGTTTTGCAAAACGTAGTATTGTACGCACACAGGAGGGGAATTACAGGCGAATAGTTCCCATGAATGTGGATAATTATGGCGTCATGTAATGAATCTGAGGAAAGGGATGTTGAAAGCGAATTTATATGTTCCAGATGAGTAGGACTGGCGCACAAGGGTCCCCGTAATGAACAACCACAAGTCATAGATAGAACTACATTACCTAAGAAAAGTGAGCATTTGGAAGGAATGGAGAAGGAGCAGACAGAAGAATAGGCTATTTTCCTATGATAAAAATGTGGTTCGGATTATTGTTATTCTGATCGATTATCATATTTAAATAGCACTTACAGTCCATATTCTCACAAAATATCTTTTATTTTTATGTAATTAAAACTCAAAAAATCGTAAAATATCGTGATCTGGTCACGTGTTCGAAAGCGCTCGGTTGTTGGCTGAGTAAGATGAAGTCACAGACTAGTAGTAAGACGAAGCTATACGTTCGTTATAGGAGCTTTAGCCGAAGCTATGAAGTTTTTACCTACCTTTTCCTCAAACAGCTTAGCTGTTTAGTAATCGAAAACGCAAATACGACATGTAAGTAACAATAGGAAGTCTGTAAGCTGATAGTGGAAGCCTTGCAAAAGTTGATGCATTTATAGTTCACCAATTTAGAGCGGCGATATGTGCTACTAAGGACATTCTTTTCTCTGCTCCCACCAACATCATTGAACCCACTCAAAACTAAGGAACTGTAGAACTTCTGAAAATGGGTCCGTATATCGTAACTAGATTGTCGACTGTCAGTCATGAGCTATGACCCAAAGCATAATAAAATTATTCTTGGCAATATTTAGCGCTGGTTTCCTTCTTATAAGACACTCAACAGAGCAGTTGCTTGGGACAGTCGTTCAGTGGCAATAGTTCCGTTTCAGCGGCGCTAGCGAGTGGCCGCTGTTAACTGTTGTACTGCACTTCCGTGTTTACATCGCTGTACTTATGCTTCGCCGAGTGCTGTCCGTCCGTTAACCTCCGTGTTCGTTCCTATTTCTTGTGATGTGATAGCTGTTTCTGGTCTTGCTGCTGCTAATT
Source organism: Schistocerca piceifrons (assembly GCF_021461385.2). Lineage (NCBI taxonomy): Eukaryota > Metazoa > Arthropoda > Insecta > Orthoptera > Acrididae > Schistocerca > Schistocerca piceifrons. The sequence continues at coordinate 238,194,946 of NC_060140.1, forward strand.
GGAATTTCGGTTGTTTAACCGAAATTGGGTCGCTGGATTAACCATGGCTACAAACCTCAGGAAGAACACTCTGGTATTTGCTTTTGACAAGGAATCCCGTCCTGTTCAGCCGACATCCCTGGAAATAGATGACTGGATTACACAGGTGATTGGTCTCAATTCTGAAACCGTCCATACATGGCAACTGGATCAGGAAAAATACTGTGTTTTTGTCAAGTTAATCAGTGCTGCGACTGTTGATAAAGTGTTGCGAAAGTGGTGCTATGAAGTAGATTTTGTGCATTGAAATGGTTACAAAAGTAAGGTTTTCATCTATAGAGCGGACGTTCATTACAAAACCGTTTGTGTCTTGAATCTTCCCATTGAAATTGAAAATGATAAGATTAAGGAAGCTCTTTCAAACTACGGGGACGTAAATGAAAGATGGTCGCCTCGCTTTAAACTGCAGTGTTTCAACGGGGTCCGCTGTGTAGACATGGACGCTAAGACGAATATTCCGTCTCACAAAACTGTTTGTGGGTATAAGGCACAAATTGTTTACACAGGTCAGGAGGCTACATGCCATATATGTAACGAAACCGGCCACTTCAGACAGGAATATCCGCGGCGAACTGTTGTTCTTAAAAGTAGTTTGATACAGCGTCAGAACCTTACCTTAAATGATCTGTTGCCAAAGGATAGCCCGGATCAACTGGTTGAGGATGTTAACGCAGCGGGCCAAGCTGATGTCTGCCTTCACGATAACAGTCAATTTCCCCCGTTAACAACAAAGGGAAACTCTGTTACCACTTCTCGTGAAACTGAAATGCAACCGAAAAAACGACCTCTGGAGACAACTGATAGTTGTTCAGAGGAAGAGCTGTCGTGTCCCACTCCCTCACTTCGCAAGCAAAAACAGTGCCATGAGTAGGCAGAGGAACAAATGCGAATGGAAACTGATGAACAGAAAGATAATACACATACGGTAGCAGAAAATGAGAGGGGTGTAATCAGCATTAATTTGCAAGAAACAACAGGTGCAGTAGACGATTGTAAAGATCAGCAGCTATCCGTTAATAAACAAATTCAGGAAGAGGTTGCAAAACTGTAGTCTCCATTTGTTTCCCTCGATCAGGAAGTGAGTGAAATTAATAAAGAACGAGGAAGTGGTGGCCAAACTGAAATCACGGTCAACACCTCAGGGCAGGCGCCGGCAACCGAAATTGCGAAAGCGTCTGCTGCTGCTCCAGATAAGCCGAGAAGTAAAATACCGACGCAGCCAAATGAGAATGTAGCTCGTAACCAAGGAAAGGGAAAATCCGATAGGGGCGACCCAAGCCCAAAGAATGTTCGGTCCAAAACGGTCCTACACGAATCACTGGAGGAAAAATCAGAAAGTTCACCAGGAAATCAGTCTGCTTGCGGTACAAGAGAAAACATCAGAAGTAGAAAAAATCGTGACAGTAATTAATAAATTGATTGAAGTGTTATTCCAAGTTCAGCCTTCCGAGAAAAGTGTTACAGCTTAACTGAACCCTGAACCACAGGAAACTAAATTAGTTCATCAAAACAACTACGTAGTGACAGCACAATGACGCAATCTTGTTCTGTCACCACTATAAACATAAATAAAATTACGAGCGGTTTGAAGTTATCGGCCCTTAAGGAATTTTTGTACGAATCCGCGACTGATATTGCCCTATTACAAGAAGTTCTAATTTCGGATTTAGTAATTCTCGGTTTTGTCACTTACATAAACGTGTCTCCCGAAACAAGTGTTGGAACAGCGGTTTTGGTGAGGGAAGGGATTACAGTAAGCGAGGTTCAAAAAGGTTTAATGGCTCTGAGCACTATGCGACTTAACTTCTGAGGTCATCAGTCGCCAAGAACTTAGAACTAATTAAACCTAACTAACCTAAGGACATCACACACATCCATTCCCGAGGCAGGATTCGAACCTGCGACCGTAGCGGTCGCTCGGTTCCAGACTGTAGCGCCTAGAACCGCACGGCCACTCCGACCGGCCAGTAAGCGAGGTGGAACGGCTGGAATCCGGAAGGGGAATAGGACTAAATATCTATGATATGACTATCATCAACTTGTACGCCCCTTCAGGAAGTTCTCACCGAGCTGACAGGGCATGTTTCTTCAAAGATGATCTGATATACTTGTTAAGGAAAACTCCAAGACAGTTATTACTTGGAGGTGATTTTAATTGCGTTTTAAATCGAAAGATTAGTACCTAATTTTAATTTCTCAAGTGGACTAAAACAACTAGTTAGTGGTTTAGAATTAAAGGATATATGGGAAATCAAATACCCCTCCATTGTTGAGTTCACTTATGTCACGGCAACATCGCGTAGCAGGATTGATAGATTATACATTTCTAAAAATCTTGAAACTTCCGTGACAAAAGTAGAAACCATTCCTACGTACTTTTCAGACCATTCAAGTGTCTTAGCTTACATAAATCTAACAAGACAGCCGGTTCGCCGATTCAAGAATCAGTGGAATTTGAACACTTCCTTGTTAGTAAATCATGATTTAGAAGGCCTGATTAAAGAAACGTGGGCAATACGCCTGCGTTCTCGTAGTAGATATGCCACTGCTATTGACTGGTGGGTTAAAATGGCAAAGCCAAAGTTGAGGAAGGTTCTTATTCAATACAGTGCCCAGAGCGCAAGAGAAATGAAATGCACTATAGAATATTACTATTCCGTTTTGAGAGATCTATATGATCAAGTCTCAGCAGGTGCCTGACTTCGAATAGCAAACATCAAAAAAGTCAAAGCCAAGTTACTTAATATTAAGAGAAGTCAAATGGAAGGGTTGAAAATAAAATCGAAGGCAAATTCGGTGTCAGAAGATGAAACTACGTCCCTATATCATTTAGTGAAGCATACGAAAAACAGGAGAAGGACTTTTATTGATGAAATTCGAACAAAACACTGTACGATTCTCAGAACGGAGCAGGGTATCATGGATGAAATTTATCACTATTATTGCGAGCTATGTTCTGTACATCAAAGTAGTGATGCTTCCTTGGAAGAATTCCTTGACATACTAGCCTCGCAGCTGACAGAAGATGACAACGAAAATTTTCTCGAGGTTGTCAGTGAAGAAGACGTGTATGAGACTCTGTGCGCCTCACCACCAAACAAATCCCTAGGACCGGATGGTCTGTCAGCAGAGTTTTACATCCGTTACTGGCCAACAGTAGGTGCGAAAATCACGGACATTGTGAATGAGGTTGTTCAGGGTAAAATGATTCCGACTAAGTTTAAAGAGAGCAAAATTGTTCTGGTACCAAAAAATAATGGAATCAAAGATTTAAATAATTTTCGTCCAATTTCACTTCTGAATTCTAATTATAAATTAATAGGTAGAATAGTAAACAAGAGAATTTCTTGCCTTACAGATAAAATTATAAGTCAACATCAGAACTGCGCGCAAGGCAGAACCATTTTTCAAAATCTACCAGAAATCAGGGATATCATTGCAATAACTTCTGTAACAAACATAAAGTGTGCTTTATTATTTTTAGATTTTCATAAAGCGTTCGATGTAGTAAATCATGAATATCTTCTATAGACATTGAAGAAAATAGGTTTCAACGATAGTGTCATACAGTTGATTAAGAACATAACAACTGGAATAAATGCTAAAATACCAGTGAATTGTCAACGATCCAGGCCAATGCAAATACAACGAGGTGTTCCTCAAGGAAGTCCTCTGTCCATGTCGCTCTTCGCCATTTCGCTGGAACCTTTCCTCCGACATGTTCATGCTAGATTAAAAGGCTTAACATTATTAGGAAATAAAACAGTTATAAGAGCCTATGCTGACGATATAGGGATCATTACAAGGAATAATGACGAGGTAACCACGCTAGCAACATTGATTGATTCGTACTGTAGAGCATCTGGAGCCAATGCAAACGAAAAAACAAGTAAGATGTTAAATCTCAGAGGTTTTGATAATATCAACGTCGAGTGGGCAAAATTAGTCCGACAACATAAAACACTTGGGATCACCCTGACAGCATGTCCCATGAAAATGACGACTTTAAATTGGAAAGTTGCAGCAGATGAAGTGCGAGGAGTCATTATAGAGAATTTAACTCGATATATGAACCAAGTTCAAAGAACACATTATATCAACCCATGCATCCTTGCTAAAGCTTATTATACTGCCCAGCTGTTTCCATTACCGAGAATGATAGCGAGGAGAATAATGTCCAAAGTCACCAGCTTTTTGTGGAGAGGTGAAGTGTTCAGAGTACCTTCTAAAGTAGCCACATTAGATCCTAAAAATGGTATGCTAGGATTAACTGATATAACGGATAAAGCCTCTGCACTTTTTATCAAAAGGCAAGTTAATTTAATAAGAGACTCGCGAGAAAGCATAACCAGCCAACTTTTCGAGACCATTAAACCTCGAAGCCTGCTTCCCCCGATTGACGTGCAGAATATCAACAGTCGCTTACATATTCTCACTTAGAGACATGATTAGGGACTACTACCGGATGCACCGCCTCATCAGTTAAAGATACGTTGAGTAAATCACAGTCTGTTATATTGGACTCTAATGTATGTAGCTGTAATCATTCGTTAATAGATGTTTTACTAATATGTGGCAAAGTTGTTGTTGGTTATTTTACAGCAGACTCACCTCTGGCAGTTTATTAATGTAAACTCGGGCGGGGGAAATGCGGCTTCGGAATTTATGGTATGAAGAGTCTTATGTGTTTTTGGTTTTAAAGTACTGGATCAGCTGTTCTCGGAAACGAGTATGTAACATTCTCTTGTCCCTTTATAGGCTGCTGGTTGCTATGGAGTAACAGCTTATCCTAAGAGTCAGCTTTTGATAATATTTGCATGTACGAATATAGGTTTCAATATGTGGTTTCATTGAATTAAATGGATGTCACTATGAACATTCTTTCTGGTTAATTCAAAAGTACCTTGAATTTCCACAGTAGCTGCTAACAATATTGGCACATTGTGATTTCAGTTAGTAGTTTTAAGTAATTAAGTGAGTGTCACTAGGAACTTCTTCCTGTTTAATTCAAGAGTACCTTTGATTTCCACTGCGCAATATTATCTACCGCAGTTATCAGATTCTTTTGCTTTACAGATAAAACTAGACGCCATATTCCATAATTACATTAGGAATAAATCCACATCAAAAACATTGCAACCTCACGTCGCATATAGGTACTGTATCTGATAGTACTGTTACCAATATTTGACACGAGGCTGTAACGTTTCTGATATCGTTTATTCCTAGTGTAATTATGGAATATCATTTTTGGTTTTACACGTGCAAAGGAAAAGACTCTGACAATTGCAGTATATAATATGTAATATCAAACATTTGCTTGAAAATTACTTATGGTCGAAATTCACTAATCGCGCGATTTAAATAAAACACTTTTACGCTCCCCCCCATGAACCATGGACCTTGCCGTTGGTGGGGAGGCTTGCGTGCCTCAGCGATACAGATAGCCGTACCGTAGGTGCAACCACAACGGAGGGGTATCTGTTGAGAGGCCAGACAAACGTGTGGTTCCTGAAGAGGGGCAGCAGCCTTTTCAGTAGTTGCAAGGGCAACAGTCTGGATGATTGACTGATCTGGCCTTGTAACAATAACCAAAACGGCCTTGCTGTGCTGGGACTGCGAACGGCTGAAAGCAAGGGGAAACTACAGCCGTAATTTTTCCCGAGGGCATGCAGCTTTACTGTATGATTACATGATGATGGCGTCCTCTTGGGTAAAATATTCCGGAGGTAAAATAGTCCCCCATTCGGATCTCCGGGCGGGGACTACTCAAGAGGATGTCGTTATCAGGAGAAAGAAAACTGGCGTTCTACGGATCGGAGCGTGGAATGTTAGATCCCTTAATCGGGCAGGTAGGCTAGAAAATTTAAAAAGGGAAATGGATAGGTTGAAGTTAGATATAGTGGGAATTAGTAAAGTTCGGTGGCAGGAGGAACAAGACTTCTGGTCAGGTGACTACAGGGTTATAAACACAAAATCAAATAGGGGTAATGCAGGAGTAGGTTTAATAATGAATAGGAAAATAGGAATGCGGGTAAGCTACTACAAACAGCATAGTGAACGCATTATTGTGGCCAAGATAGATACGAAGCCCACACCTACTACAGTAGTACAAGTTTATATGCCAACTAGCTCTGCAGATGACGAAGAAATTGAAGAAATGTATGATGAAATAAAAGAAATTATTCAGATTGTGAAGGGAGACGAAAATTTAATAGTCATGGGTGACTGGAATTCGAGTGTAGGAAAAGGGAGAGAAGGAAACATAGTAGGTGAATATGGACTGGGGGACAGAAATGAAAGAGGAAGCCGCCTGGTAGAATTTTGCACAGAGCACAACATAATCATAACTAACACTTGGTTTAAGAATCATGAAAGAAGGTTGTATACATGGAAGAACCCTGGAGATACTAAAAGGTATCAGATAGATTATATAATGGTAAGACAGAGATTTAGGAATCAGGTTTTAAATTGTAAGACATTTCCAGGGGCAGATGTGGACTCTGACCACAATCTATTGGTTATGACTTGTAGATTAAAACTGAAGAAACTGCAAAAAGGTGGGAATTTAAGGAGATGGGACCTGGATAAACTAAAAGAACCAGAGGTTGTACAGAGATTCAGGGAGAGCATAAGGGAGCAATTGACTGGAATGGGGGAAAGAAATACAGTAGAAGAAGAATGGGTAGCTTTGAGGGATGAAGTAGTGAAGGCAGCAGAGGATCAAGTAGGTAAAAAGACGAGGGCTAGTAGAAATCCTTGGGTAACAGAAGAAATATTGAATTTAATTGATGAAAGGAGAAAATATAAAAATGCAGTAAGTGAAACAGGCAAAAAGGAATACAAACGTCTCAAAAATGAGATCGACAGGAAGTGCAAAATGGCTAAGCAGGGATGGCTAGAGGACAAATGTAAGGATGTAGAGGCCTATCTCACTAGGGGTAAGATAGATACCGCCTACAGGAAAATTAAAGAGACCTTTGGAGATAAGAGAACGACTTGCATGAATATCAAGAGCTCAGATGGAAACCCAGTTCTAAGCAAAGAAAGGAAAGCAGAAAGGTGGAAGGAGTATATAGAGGGTCTATACAAGGGCGATGTACTTGAGGACAATATTATGGAAATGGAAGAGGATGTAGATGAAGATGAAATGGGAGATAAGATACTGCGTGAAGAGTTTGACAGAGCACTGAAAGACCTGAGTCGAAACAAGGCCCCCGGAGTAGACAATATTCCATTGGAACTGCTGACGGCCGTGGGAGAGCCAGTCCTGACAAAACTCTACCATCTGGTGAGCAAGATGTATGAAACGGGCGAAATACCCTCAGACTTCAAGAAGAATATAATAATTCCAATCCCAAAGAAAGCAGGTGTTGACAGATGTGAAAATTACCGAACTATCAGCTTAATAAGTCACAGCTGCAAAATACTAACACGAATTCTTTACAGACGAATGGAAAAACTAGTAGAAGCCAACCTCGGGGAAGATCAGTTTGGATTCCGTAGAAACACTGGAACACGTGAGGCAATACTGACCTTACGACTTATCTTAGAAGAAAGATTAAGGAAAGGCAAACCTACGTTTCTAGTATTTGTAGACTTAGAGAAAGCTTTTGACAATGTTGACTGGAATACTCTCTTTCAAATTCTAAAGGTGGCAGGGGTAAAATACAGGGAGCGAAAGGCTATTTACAATTTGTACAGAAACCAGATAGCAGTTATAAGAGTCGAGGGACATGAAAGGGAAGCAGTGGTTGGGAAGGGAGTAAGACAGGGTTGTAGCCTCTCCCCGATGTTGTTCAATCTGTATATTGAGCAAGCAGTAAAGGAAACAAAAGAAAAATTCGGAGTAGGTATTAAAATTCATGGAGAAGAAATAAAAACTTTGAGGTTCGCCGATGACATTGTAATTCTGTCAGATACGGCAAAGGACTTGGAAGAGCAGTTGAATGGAATGGACAGTGTCTTGAAAGGAGGATATAAGATGAACATCAACAAAAGCAAAACAAAGATAATGGAATGTGGTCTAATTAAGTCGGGTGATGCTGAAAGAATTAGATTAGGAAATGAGGCACTTAAAGTAGTAAAGGAGTTTTGCTATTAGGGGAGCAAAATAACTGATGATGGTCGAAGTAGAGAGGATATAAAATGTAGGCTGGCAATGGCAAGGAAAGCGTTTCTGAAGAAGAGAAATTTGTTAACATCCAGTATTGATTTAAGTGTCAGGAAGTCATTTCTGAAAGTATTCGTATGGAGTGTAGCCATGTATGGAAGTGAAACATGGACGATAAATAGTTTGGACAAGAAGAGAATAGAAGCTTTCGAAATGTGGTGCTACAGAAGAATGCAGAAGATTAGATGGGTAGATCACATAACTAATGAGGAAGTATTGAATAGGATTGGGGAGAAGAGATGTTTGTGGCACAACTTGACCAGAAGAAGGGATCGGTTGGTAGGACATGTTCTGAGGCATCAAGGGATCACCAATTTAGTATTGGAGGGCAGCGTGGAGGGTAAAAATCGTAGAGGGAGACCAAGAGATGAATACACTAAGCAGATTCAGAAGGATGTAGGTTGCAGTAGGTACTGGGAGATGAAAAAGCTTGCACAGCATGGAGAGCTGCATCAAACCAGTCTCAGGACTGAAGACCACAACAACAACAACAACGCTACAGCCTACTACGGACCATGTTTGCTTTTATGGTCTATTAATACTACGCATTTGACAGCACAATTAACCTTATTTCTCCGAAATGCTTAACGTTAATGCGGCGGCTATCGATTTTACATTTTGCCAGGAGAAAGTGAAACAAACAGTTTGGAACTCTATGGTGTTTCTCTTTTTTTCACAAACGACAGAACTGCAGTGTTACAGTGAATCCCTGCTTTCGCTTCACCGTGGATCATTTAACTCGTCACTTCCAAAGTAGCAGAAGATGAATTATCAGTTTGGTTGGAAGCATTTGGTTTTCTGACGAGTCCTCAAGGTTTCGTGCGATATTTTTATTACGCTTTTACAAACAATAACATTCACTTCTAACCATAATATCCGGTCTTTACACAAATTAAGCGTTTTTGTTTTATTACTTTTGCTTAATCCAGAAGAGATACCGAAACAATATCCAGAAAAGAAGTATAACACGAGGGTTGCCCAGAAAGTAATTCATCGTATTTTTTTCTGCAACAATTCTTTATTGAACATAATGAGAATCACATACACGAAAGAATTGTATTTTATCTACACACCCTACTTTTCCCCGTAATCTCCATCCCGTTCTATGGCCTTCCTCCAGCGCGAAACAAGGGCGTGTATTCCGCGTCGGTAACAATCCTTGTCATGGTGGTTCACTGTGTGAATCACCTCATCATAGTCCTCAAAACGTCTTCCATGAATGGCATCCCTTAATGATCCAAACAAGAAGAAGTCAGAGGGCGCTTGGTCAGGCTTGTAGAGTGGATAGGGTAAATCTGTCCAACCTTGTTTTGCGACGTGTTCAGCAGTCCTTAGACTTGTGTGAGGCTGAGCGTCACCGTGTTGCATCAGAACACCTCCTGGGTTGCTGTGGCGCCGATGTCAGCAGAAGCGCATCTCGGGTTTTGTTATTGTGTTGACATATGTTTCTGAATTAATGATACATCAATGAGAATCACAATTTCACAGTCCCTGAACACGGTGATCATGACCTTACCGGAAGAAGCAATTGCTTTAAATTTTTTCTTCTGTGGGAAGTGGGAATGGAGCCATTCCATCGACTGTCGTTTTGGTTCTGGCTCAAAATGGTGAACCCGGGTTTCATCAACTGTCACAATCCGGGACAATCAGGCCTCTCCCTCAGCTTGAAAAAGTTGCAACAAATCAAGACAAATGTTTTTTTCTGTGCGATTTGTGATCCACCGTTAGACACCGCGGGACCCATGTTGCACACACTTTTCAATATCCAAGAGTGCGGATAAAAACACCCACGCTTCCTTCGCTGATTGACAGATGCAGCGCCAACTGCTGAGTCGTAATGCGTCTGTCCTCGCGAATGACAACATCAGCTCGCTGCAACAAGTCAGATGTGACAGCCGTGAATGGTCTCCCCGAAAGCTGCAAATCGTGGAGCTCCGGCGAACCGCCTTCTGATGATCACACCCTTCGTTCCCGGTAACTAACTGTACTTCTGTCGACAGCATTTGCTCCATAGACTTTGCACAAGCGTTTGTGAATATTAACCACAGTTTCTCTTGTTCAAAAATAGTTCAAATGACTCTGAGCACTATGGGACTTAACATCGATGATCATCAGTCCCCTAGAACTTAGAACTACTTAAACCTAACTAACCTAAGGACATCACACACATCCATGCCCGAGGCAGGATTCGAACCTGCGACCGTAGCGGTCACGCGGTTCCAGACTGAAGCTCCTAGAACCGCAAGGCCACACCGGCCGGCTACAGTTTCTCTCTTTGGGGTGACAAATTCAATGATGGCACATTCTGTGTAACGTACGTCACCTACAGACCCCATTTTGAAACTGTCCTGCAGCTACGCTATCTGTCGGAAGTGACGGAAACTTGGCGTGCTCAATCAAATAATACATACGTAACGTCTCGTATTCGTAGCATTGTTTTCGGCTGAGAAAAAAAATGCGGTGCATTACTTTTTGCGTAACCCTCGTATATTAGAGAAGCTGGTTAAAGAGAAAACTCTTATAGTGATTTTGATATTAACTCTCTGTTTTCTCGAAATCTTCTTTATTCATCAAGTTTTAGTCCACAGTACCAACTTTCAAGACCGTAGCGGTCGCGCGGTTCCAGACTGTAGCGCCTAGAACCGCTCGGCCACCTCGGCCGGCTATTTTTTTTTTCTGTATAGCTGTGTCTAATTTAACACTTTCGCTACAAGGAGCGCTGTGTGAGCTATATCGTAAAAATCGTCCCCCCCCCCCCCACACACACACACAAGAAAGCTCAATGTGTTGTGTGGCTAGGAGAAACATGAATGGGAACTAACCCACCCCCCCTCCCCCCCCCCCCCCCACAAACACACACACACACACACACACACACACACACACACACAGGAGAAAGCTCAATGTGTTGTGGAGCTAGGAGAAACAACATGGATGGGAACTATTTTAGCAACGGTGTCAGTTCAGAAACGGACAAGCAGCGGCAGACCGTCCGCTTCGTGCAGGCGATTCAAACCGCTTTCACGAGGTCGCCACCGAAATCGGTAAGACAAGCTTCGTGGGATCGTCATGTGGCAAAGGGTACAGTGCATTAAATGGTTTGCAAACTTCTTAAACTGTATGTGTACAAGGTCCAAATTGTTCGGGTATTCCAACCATATCATCGCCCAAAACGTGAACAATTTTCAGTGGTCATATTGAACTGTCTGGATGAGGACAATGATTTCTAGAAGCATGTGTGTTTTTCCGATAAGGCTACATTTCATGTTTGTGGCTCAGTTAACAGCCATAATGTCCGGATCTGGGGATCAGAAAATCCTCATGTCGTACGAGAACACATTCTGGACAGTCCCAAGGCTAAGGTGTGATGTGGCTTAATGTGTGATCGAGTGATTGGCCCATTTTACTTCCTTCAAAGCAATGTAAGTATGTATGTTTACTTAGACATGTTGATGAATTATGTCGTTCCCCAGCTACTGGATATGCAAGGCACTGTCATCTTTCCCCCTCTTTGGTCTCTGGAAGTCCACAGTTTTCTTAATGAAACCTTCCTCAACAGCTGTACTGGCAGAGACGGGTCACTTACATAACACCCAAAATCACCTGGCATTGCCCTCTTGGATTTCTTTCTTTGGGAGCATATGAAAGATACTGTGTACACAACAGCAGTTCCTGACATTATAACAGCAGCAACGCATCAGAGATACCATTAGCACAGTCACATCAGACATGTTGCAGAATGTATGGCGAGAGATTGAATACCGGATTGATATTTTGGGTGTTAGCAGAGGTGTAGACGTTGCAGTGATTTAAATGTTGAAGTGTATTATCAGTTTTAAATGTTCATGTAAGGTTCAAAACTTAATGAGTAGAGCCATATGTGGTGTAACGCACGTTTCATTTATTATATTCAATAAAGAGTTACATTGTTTCGATAGCAAGGTAAACATTTATGTACAGCCTGTATTAGCCGCTTGCACATATCTTTCGGCGCACAATTGTAATAAAGAAACCCTTACTGAAAACACTAAACTCAAGAGAAACTGAACAGTACTCCAGTCAGCTGATCGAGATGCTGGTTTCAATATAAGGATGTCATGCGCAATATGTGTCGTCTATGGGTTAAGGCAGTTTCACTCGTACCAGCATACTATATAACATTAGATGTAATACAGTACATTAACAGCAGAAAATCGCATTCCCTTTTACTGACGTGAGCATTAAACCTACACAAGACATCCACTTATAAGAGCCACAGTTTTCTTGCTTCGGAGACCATCCTGTCGGGTAGCAATTCACAGTAAAACTGGCAGCAGAGTTAGACCCGGCTGGCCGCTCCCCACGCTGCCCACGTGGCTACGATGGAGCCAATGACGGTCAGCGTCTGGTAGCCTGGTGACGTCACTGACGCGGCGCCGGCTCTGGTCAGCGAATAGTTGAGGAAGTCGACGTACTTGGACACGTCGGTGTACACGCCAGGGAAGCCTGGCCAACCGCAGCTGACTCCAAAGCTGACGACTCCGGCAAGTGTACCATTACACACGAGTGGTCCACCACTGTCTCCCTGTGGAGAAGAATGAAGTCGTCAGTCAAAACCAAATATGAATAAATTTTAAGACGTGTATATTTCTATTGTCTATTGTCAAACCACAATTTATGAAAGTTGTTTATATTTTATTAATAGGATTAAGTAGGAGTAATTAATATTTGTCATGTTGGAAATAATTGTGGTAGCAGGGAATGTCTGCACGAAAGTATTGTTGGCAAGAGAGACCGCAAATTGATGTAATTTTAAACGGGGCGGGAGAGACCGCGTATGGATACATTTTAAGAAATGAGCGCGAAAGACCGCGCATTGATACATTTTGTAATCGTAGCAGGGATTGTCTGCACCAGAAAGCATTGTTGGCAGGGGAGACCGCACTTTAGCGTTCGTAGGAAGTCAGCAGTAAGCGAGATGTGAAGCGAGGTGGTAGCAGGTCTGAAGCGAGAGGCTGAGCCAGTAACAGTAAAAAAGGTAAGGAACAGTTTTGGGTTATTGCAGATAACGACACATTCTATGTTTCGTCGAAATAATCCGAAAATCACTTTTAATAAGCAGCAATTAAATTTGTATGCGAAGACTGAGAAAGAGAAAAAATTTCAAAGGGCAAATTTCATTTGTTATTATTAGGCAAGAGACAGAAATCGTGTTTCATAGATTATTGTAGAAGGGAAGGTTTCGTAACAAAAGAGATATAGAGGAGACGGGAAGGTTTCAAAATTCCATCAGGAAAACTAAAGAATTATATTTTACCTCTAATACTGATTAGCTCCAATAACATTTCAGAAGGTTTCAAATAAAACAACATCTAAACTAACTGATGAAGTTAATCTGCAACCCTACTTTCTTTAGAAAGACTTCCCATATCCACAAATTCACATAACAACTGAACATACAGTTTCCACTCTTTGCAAACAATGCAGTACTAACATAGTTTAATCGTTTCACATAAATGTTTCTTAAGTGCGAGTATTACTGTCAGAATGAAGCTACTTATAGTTTAATTGTTATCTTTTCATGAAGTTCAAAAGTGACCCTACGCACCACGAAGGAATCATCCAAATGGGAGGCAAATCGGTTGATGTTATGCACATGTACAGACAAACAAATTATTACAATTTCAGAATAATTGGATGATTAATTCAAGAGAAAGAGCTTCACAAATGGGTCCTCGTTGGTCCACCTCTGGGACTTATGTAAGCAGTTATTCGGCTTGGCATTGGTTGACAGAGTTATTGCATGTCCTCCTGGGGAATATCGTGCCAAATTCTGTCCAGTTTTCGCGTTAGAGAATCAATATCCCGAGATGTCTGGAGGCCCCTGTCCATAATGCTCCAAATGTTCTCAATTAGATACAGATTGGGTGGCCTTGCTGGCGAAGGTAGTGTTTGGCAAACACGAAGACAAGCAATAAAAACTCTCGCCGAGGTTGGCTTGCTATAAAAGGCAACAAAAGCGGGCGTTGAATATCGTCCAACGCATCGCCATGCTGTAACGTTGCCGCGGATAGCAACCAAAGGACCTGTTATGGAAAGAAATGGCACTTCAGGCGCTAACTCCTGGTCGTCAGGCAGTATAGAAGGTGACAGGCACGTCTCCAGAAACGTCTTTGGCCTGGAATCTCACTGACTGGAGTAGAATTGTTTTCAGTGATGAGTCCCGCTTCGAACTGACCCCCAATGAACAATGAAGACGTGTCTGGTGATGCCCTGGACAGCAGTGGGATATTTCCTGACTGTCATACCACCGTCGTACTACCCGACTGCCAGGAGTCATGGTTTGGGGTGCCATTTCATTTCCTAGAAGGACACCATTGGTTGTCGTCCGCGGCACCCTTACAGCACAGCGGTACATCTACGATATTATACGCCCTGTTATGCTGCTCTTCACGGCAAGCCATTCTGGGCTAATATTTCAGCACGATAATGCTCGCCCACACACGGCGAGAGCTTCCACTACTTGTCTTCGTGCTTGCCAAACCATACTTTGGCCAGCAACGTTGCCAGATCCCTCCCCAACTGAGAACGCTTGGAGCCGGTAGGACTCACTACCGCCGGCCGGTGTGGCCATGCGGTTCTAAGCGCGTCAGTTTGGAATCGCGTGACCGCTACAGTCGCAGGTTCGAATCCTGCCTCGGGCATGGATGTGTGTGATGTCCTTAGGTTAGTTAGGTTTAAGTAGTTCTAAGTTCTAGGGGACTGATGACCTCAGTAGTTAAGTCCCATAGTGCTCAGAGCCATTTGAACCATTTTTTTGACTCACTACCATCTCGGGATCTGGACAACATAACGCGCCAGTTGGACAGAATTTGTCTCGATATCCCTCAACATGGCATGCAAAATATATATCAATCAATGCCAAGCCCAATAACTGCTTGCATAAGGGCCGAAGGTGGACCAAAGCTTTACTGAGCTGCTCAATTTAATTGCTCCCTCAACAGGACATGCGAAATATATATTAATCAATGCCAAGCCCAATAACTACTTGTATAAGGGCCAGAGGTGGACCAAAGCTTTATTGAGTTGCTCAATTTAAATGCTCTTTCCCTTCAACAAAACATCCAACTTTTTTACTGAAATAGTAATCATTTATTTATCTTCCATGTCGATAGGTGTCATTTGAGTATTAATCGATTGTACAATAACGTCATATCTTTGCTCTCGAGCTGTTACATGTGAGCGAGCAGCGATGTTGTACGCTGTATCGCAGGGTTAGCTTATCATCTTTGGTGTGCGCGTAGGCGCAGTAGCAGATAGTGGTTTGCTGTGTTAAAGTGAGGAAGTAGTTGTAATGTTATGTTCCAAATCCAAAGTCTCAATTTATCGATCTGCTTAATCAAGATGAATATGTAATAGTAACTGATCTGAGAAGGAGGAAGTGTAATGGAATCTTTTATTTACGTGAAGAGGAATTATAAGGTAATTTTTTGAAGTCACTCTTATTATTGCAGTGCCATTTTACACCTACCTTAATCTTAAAATTACTAACTGATCATGGTTTTTTCAAAAGTAGAAAAGGAACTAAGTGTGTTCGGAAAATACTTCGATTTGCAACTAACAGAGAACTCATTGCACCTCACGAGTGTCTCGGTGCAGATAGAGTAATTTGCAGCTTTAGTATAGCAGCGTGCAAGACAGAGCAGTACTGCAACGCGTTATCCAGATTTGCACAGAATAGAGATAAAGACTAAATGTTTTAATTTTTTTTTATTCAATCAGGTATAACTTATGTCATTTAGAGACAGTTAGATTTTTCTGGGATCTGTGATCACTTTTGCAAAACTGATTATCGTAGGTTTTATGTCAAAATTCATTATTCAGACAGTTCATACTGTTCAAAATTCTTGCAGTCAGATTATTCACTTTACCAGTATTAATGGCTTCCCTTCTCATTGCACCAGTTCAGTCTTTCATTACTATTCGTTATTACTTCCGCACAGCTCTTATAATTCGAAGCAGAGTACGTCAGTCATACTTTTGTTATCTAAAGACATCTTTCACTTAGCGATATCCTTGTACAGTACGGGCGACGTAAGAATATTTTGAGAAACAGACAGAAATTGTGTACTGCTCTGTCTTACTTACTCTTATAATTATGGCGCAACGCGAATTCGTCTATTAACATTGTACATCTTTCGTCAAATTTGGCATCTATTGTTCTCGAATTTGCCTTATATTACCATACCACGTAGTATGTTTGTGAGTAAAGCGCGCACTACTATGAATTCGCAAAAATCTGATTTGCAAAATGCAACCGACAGCAGCAATACCTTTGCTGGTCATTCTGTTGCTAGTTCATACTAGCCATATTTCTGAGGTGGTAATGCAAGACGCTGTGTCTTTGCACCCAGATAGTCAATGCACGAACATTGTAGACACTCTTGATCCTGGCGTGACTCCGCATTCTAATAATAATGTTTGTGGTAATATTAATATTTTACTATCTGTGTATAGTAATTGCACACAAATAAATATGGAAGATTCACTCCCTCTGACAAAATCCGACACCCAGCCTCGACTTTTCCGACAATTCTGTTACGTAACAGCGTTCTCTGACAACCAACAATTCACTTCTTTTTTCCTCAGCCGGATTTTGAACGCCTGTTGGAAGCTATTGAGACATTGTCTGACGAAAATAATAAACCTTTTGTGGAACAATCCACTCGTTTTGCTGAAGAACTTAAAGAAAAAAAACAATACAATTACGAAACGTTTTGATGAACACTCCACTTGTTCTGACGAACTTAAAAACAGTAACGAATCCCTTACAAAGCATTTTCAAGAACTTAATGACAAATGTTCCAAAAATCATGAATCTCTTGCAGAACGTTTTGATGCTCGGGCTATTCATTTGGAACCGCTTAATCACAAATTCAAAGAACATAAAAAATCTATAACGCATTCCGTGACAATCAGAAAGCGCTCTGTGACGAATTAAAAGACAGCCACTAAAATTTAACAGACCGTATAAACAATGTTTCAACGTAGGTAACGAATGTCACATTTCTTTTAAGCGAACTAACTATAGTTCATGACAACCTTAAGCAGTGTGTTTCAGACAGAGAAGTAGCCGTTGATGAACTACTTAACACCATTTCTGAAACTCAACGACAAAACACAGCCCTACTTATTGCTAAAATTAGAAAGTCCGTAATAAGTGAAATTGTTGCTACTGTGCCAAAGAAAACGCGTAGTTATGCTGTACAGTTACAGGCCCTTAAAGCTGATACTACTAAAAATCCACGAGCAATACGACAGTCTCAACGCGGAATATGTTGAACTCGCCGACACAGTAGGGCAATTAAAATTAAACCACGACAATCAGTCTGAAGGCACACAGCCAGTACACTTCACTGACCCTGAAGAATATCACTCACTTGAAAACTTTCGAGAGGGACCAACGAAAATTAATTGCCAAATCAAATAGGAACTTAATAAAATTAATGCTCGCCTTTCTATCAGAACGATTCCAAGGACTACTCACATAATTTTGCCACTCATTGTACCGATCAGAATATAGAACATTCTCCGCAACCTCAGCTGACTAAACCGGCCAGAGAAATAGACTTTTTACAACACATGACAACTCTCGCACCTTTTTCGACTGACAGCATTCTTTTGATAATTTTAGAACCGATGGATTCGACTGCAAGCATTTTTTATGTGTCAGGAAATACAAAGTGTTTGGTAATGGTTCTAATTGTCTACATTCCTTGGACTAGATTCAGCAATTCACCTTTTCTTTGCCGCCAAACTGGACTGCGTCTCATAAATTAGAATTTATTTGCAGCTTTTTGGAGGGGGAACCGTCGACGAGAATGCGACCCGTTGCACGCCAGTATTTTTCTGTTGAGGAATTCCAAAGCATTTTCCTCGCAGCATACTGATCTGAGACGACACAGCGTGCAGTAAAAGACAGATTAGTTAATTTACCAAATTTCAACAACTCCAATTTGAGACATTAACTCAATACTTTGAATACATGGTACAATAAAACCACCATTTAACTGAGCCATCCACCCCGTTACGTTTGATTCGCCTCTGCATTTCAAAACTTCCAGGAAATCTGAAAAGTGCGTTAAGAAGAAGTCAACAAACATCTAACATACATGCGTTTCGTGACGTTTTACAATTACTTGAAATTCATCAGTCATTTTCTCAGCAAAAGAGTAATAACAAATTTTCTAAAAACACTCGTAATTTTCACTACAAACACAATGGTGGTCATTTTGGTACGTTTTTCAATCGTAACAAGGATGACTATTTTGGGAACGAAAGACGTAACAAAAATTTTGGCAACAAGAATCAGAACTTAAATGGTAATGAGCAACGACATTTTCAGCAGAACCAAAGTCTTCCTAATGGCTACCAACAACTGAATCACAATTTTCAAAAGTCTAGTCAGCAATATGCTAATGCAGGACAACACATGTCAGCCTTTGCCGCAACACCTGTCACAGCAGCAATCATTTTCGCAAAACAATTCTGGCAATAATTTTGTCCACAGGAACAATTTCCGTAGCAACAGACAGCAGCCGTACCAGCAAAACTCGTATGCCAATGCCCAGCATTTTCAAGGTCACAATGGGAATAAACATGGAAATAGAAATATTAATCATAATTACAGGAATAAAGGGTACTTTAAAAACAGCCAGTCTTTATGCTTAAATGAACCAGATTTACATTTTCATCCGCAGTAAGGTAATCAAAACCATTCAGAACGTCAGTGCACTTTTCAAGTCACTGAAGTCGCATCTGCCAATGCACCTAACAGAAAAAAATGTTCAAATGTGTGTGAAATCTTATGGGACGTAACTGCTAAGGTCATCAGTCCCTAAGCTTACACACTACTTAACCTAAATTATCCTAAGGACAAACACACACACCCACGCCCGAGGGAGGACTCGAACCTCCGCCGGGATCAGCCACAATAGCGCCTAACAGTACAGACGCTACGCAACAGTGACTAGCCGAAGGCGCGCCAACACAGGGTACTTCGCATTCTGCACATACTATAGAGCATACGATCCGCTTAAAATACATCAGGAATTTACTGTTACGTGAATGTGAACATCCTCTGAAACATTTTTATCTTCCTGTTAATACCATTCAAGTTGGCAAACACGTATTAAAAGAAGTTCTGGGTTCTCGTTCTCCCATTACTGTCATGAGTGACGCAGCATTCATCCGCTGCAATTCTGATGATTCTTGTCCGATGTTACCTCACAATAAAATCAAAATAAATGGTGCTGTACCTGATAAAAGCGTTGAAGTCGAATCTCAAACTCACTCACAGTTTTCCACGCGAAGTCACACATTTTTCGCCAACTTCCTTATCGTTCCATTATTAACAACTGAAGTCATTCTGGGCAACGATTTCTTAAATAGACATGAAGCACTGCTGGATTTTAACAATTCTTGCATTACGTTACAAAACGACGACAGTACGATTTCTTTAAATTTTGATTAGAGCCTCCCTAGAGAGGAACAAGACATTAACCGCCTGCATTTCCTTTCTTCAAACAGAAATATCGACTGGTACACCATAGAATTTCATTCAGCTGACACATTCTATGAGCACAAAGATGACGACTCTGTGATATGGATTACTACTGGTCTGATATCACTACAGTCTGTCTATTTAATCTCATAACATTGATTTTGCACTTATATTTCGATTTACAATGCTGTTATTCAGGAGAATTTTTTACCATTTATCTGATGCTATCCATACCCTGTTGCTTTCATACATTTTTTGTCTACTGTCAGAAGGAATATTGGCTCATATCTACAATTTCCTTTTCTTAGGATCTATTGTGATTGCAAGTATTTTTCGTACAGTATTGAATGTTTTATACTTATGGCTATGGAGTGTTTTTCGTTTGGGAGACAATTGATGTCGAGAGAACAGGGAATGTTATTTTGGTAATTTCAGATGAGTTGTTTTACGAAGTTTATTGTATATTTGTGATTTGGCGATGACATGTAATGAGATGTATGATTATGATTTATGTGGCTTACATATATGACGACGTATTATGTGAAGTTACTGATGAAATGATGACAATGAATAATATTGAGGTAATGTTTAGGGCTTAGGGACCCCGTTTTTCTTGAAGTCGATTTTTTTTCACATGATCACATTTCTGATTTATAAGTATAAAAGATGAGTTTGGATCAGTCGTGGCAGGTTGACAATAGTAACTGTTCTACAGCTATTTGTTACTAAACTAAAGTTTCTTTTGTACAATATGCAGTTCACACTTTTTTGGAGTTTTTTTTTATGCAACTGTGGATATATTTAGTAATTTTTTTTCTTTACTCTATGAGAGCTACACAACAGACTACAGTAATGTACATATCCGGTCTAATTACTACTATATACCATGACATTTTTATCTTGCCTAGTAATAATCTACAGCATTATCTTGACTATTTGTTCTTGTGGAAGCTATGATTTTCTCATGTGTACTGATGAAATAAGAAACACATACACAGCTTTACAGACAACATACTCGCACAAATGATATTACTACACCTAATTTGTGTCATATCATTTTCCATACTCATGCTTTGTCTTTTCAAGAATGCTGTATGTAGGTCATACTATGCTTTATTTGTCTTACATTTAGGGATACATTCTGGAGTACAGTTTGGTTATTACCTATTACAAATGTCAGTTGTATTATAGAGTAAGGCTCATGTTTTCTTTGATGTTTACGGTGAACCTTAGTCTTGAAGGTCTTTTTTTGTTTTTTGTTTTTTTTTTTTACCACTAACACATTGTAATCCTTAGGATGGATAGGATGTGTGACTGCTGTGTACGGACGCAGGAGGAGCTGGCCACTGTTCGCGAACAGCTGAGCGTGTTGATGGCCGCGGTCAGCCGTCTTCAGGCTGCTGCCTCGGAGTGTAGCGGCAGTGGGGAGTCTGGTGCGTCGCATGGTACACCCCAGCTTTTACATGCTTCACCCACTGTCCTGCTGTCGAGACATCTTCGCGTGTACCGGGCGGCGGGTGAAGGAGCCCCTTAGGAAAATAGCGGAAAGGTCGGGGAAGAAGTCCAGCGTTCACTCTGTCTGCTTGCCGGGGGGTCTCATCCCAGATGTGGAGGAGGCTCTGCCGGCGGCGATAGAGAGCACTGGGTGCACCCGACTGCAAATTGTTGCTCATATCGGCACCAATGACTCCTGCCGTCTGGGTTCAGAGGTCATCCTCAGTTCGTACAGGCGGTTGGCGGAATTGGTGAAGGCGGAAAGCCTCGCTCGCGGGGTGAAATCAGAGCTAACTATTTGTAGTATCGTTCCCAGAACCGATCGCGGTCCTCTGGTTTGGAGCCGAGTGGAAGGCTTGAACCAGAGGCTCAGACGATTCTGCGGAGATCTGAGGTGCAAATTTCTCGACCTCCGCTATCGGGTGGAGAAATGTAGGGTCCCCCTGAATAGGTCAGGCGTGCACTACACGCCGGAAGCGGCTACAGGGGTAGCGGAGTACGTGTGGAGTGCACATGGGGTTTTTTTTAGGTTAGAGAATCCCCTCCCTAGGCCCGACAAGACGCCTCCTGAGACGCAGCAAGGTAGGAGTAGGCAAAATGCAACAGGGAATAACAATATTAATGTGCTAATAGTAAACTGCAGGAGCGTCTACAGAAAGATCCCAGAACTGCTCTCATTAATAAACGATCACAACGCCCATATAGTACTAGGGACAGAAAGTTGGCTGAAACCAGATGTAAATAATAATGAAATCCTAAACTCAGATTGGAATGTATACCGCAGAGACAGGTTGGACAGTGAAGGGGGAGGCGTGTTTATAGCGATAAGAAGTGCAATAGTATCGAAGGAAATTGACGGAGATCCGAAATGTGAAATGATTTGGGTGAAGGTCACGGTTAAAGCAGGCTCAGACATGGTAATTGGATGTCTCTATAGGCCCCCTGGCTCAGCAGCTGTTGTGGCTGGGCACCTGATGGATAATTTGGAAAATATTTCGAGTAGATTTCCCACCATGTTATAGTTCTGGGTGGAGATTTTAATTTGCCGGATATAGACTGGGAGACTCAGACGTTCATAACGGGTGGCAGGGACAAAGAATCCAGTGAAATTTTTTTAAATGCTTTATCTGAAAACTACCTTGAGCAGTTAAACAGAGAACCGACTCGTGGCGATAACATATTAGACCTTCTGGTGACAAACAGACCCGAACTATTTGAAAAAGTTAACGCAGAACAGGGAATCACCGATCATAAAGCGGTTACGGCATCGATGATTTCAGCCGTAAATAGGAATATTAAAAAGGGTAGGAAGATTTTTCTGTTTAGGAAAAGTGACAAAAAGCAGATTTCAGAGTACCTGTTGGCTCAACACAAAAGTTTTGTCTCAAGTACAGATAGTGTTGAGGATCAGTGGACAAAGTTCAAAACCGTCGTACATAATGCGTTAGATGAGTATGTGCCAAGCAAGATCGTAAGAGATGGAAAAGAGCCACCGTGGTACAACAACCGAGTTAGAAAACTGCTGCGGAAGCAAAGGGAACTTCACATCAAACATAAACATAGCCAAAGCCTTGCAGACAAACAAAAATTACGCGAAGCGAAATGTAGTGTGAGGAGGGCTATGCGAGAGGCGTTCAATGAATTCGAAAGTAAAGTTCTATGTACTGACTTGGCAGAAAATCCTAAGAAATTTTGGTCTTATGTCAAAGCGGTAGGTGAATCAAAACAAAATGTCCAGACACTCTGTGACCAAAATGGTACTGAAACAGAGGATGACAGACTAAAGGCAGAAATACTAAATGTCTTTTTCCAAAGTTGTTTCACAGAGGAAGATTGCACTGTAGTTCCTTCTCTAGATTGTCGCACAGATGACAAAATGGTAGATATCGAAATAGATGACAGAGGGATAGAGAAACAATTAAAATCGCTCAAAAGAGGAAAGGCCTCTGGACCTGATGGGATACCAGTTCGATTTTACACAGAGTACGCGAAGGAACTTGCCCCCCTTCTTGCAGTGGTGTACCGTAGGTCTCTAGAAGAGCGTAGCGTTCCAAAGGATTGGAAAAGGGCACAAGTCATCCCCGTTTTCAAGAAGGGACGTCGAGCAGATGTGCAGAACTATAGACCTATATCTCTAACGTCGATCAGTTGTAGAATTTTGGAACACGTATTGTGTTCGAGTATAACGACTTTTCTGGAGACTAGAAATCTACTCTGTAGGAATCAGCATGGGTTTCGAAAAAGACGGTCATGTGAAACCCAGCTCGCGCTATTCGTCCACGAGACTCAGAGGGCCATAGATACGGGTTCACAGGTAGATGCCGTGTTTCTTAACTTCCGCAAGGCGTTCGATACAGTTCCCCACAGTCGTTTAATGAACAAAGTAAGAGCATATGGACTATCAGACCAATTGTGTGATTGGATTGAGGAGTTCCTAGATAACAGGACGCAGCATGTCATTCTCAATGGAGAGAAGTCTTCCGAAGTAAGAGTGATTTCAGGTGTGCCGCAGGGGAGTGTCATAGGACCGTTGCTATTCACAATATACATAAATGACCTTGTGGATGACATCGGAAGTTCACTGAGGCTTTTTGCGGATGATGCTGTGGTGTATCGAGAGGTTGTAACAATGGAAAATTGTACTGAAATGCAGGAGGATCTGCAGCGAATTGACGCATGGTGCAGGGAATGGCAATTGAATCTCAATGTAGACAAGTGTAATGTGCTGCGAATACACAGAAAGATAGATCCTTTATCATATAGCTACAAAATAGCAAGTCAGCAACTGGAAGCAGTTAATACCATAAATTATCTGGGAGTACGCATTAGGAGTGATTTAAAATGGAATGATCATATAATGTTGATCGTCGGTAAAGCAGATGCCAGACTGAGATTCATTGGAAGAATCCTAAGGAAATGCAATCCGAAAACAAAGGAAGTAGGTTACAGTACGCTTGTTCGCCCACTGCTTGAATACTGCTCAGCAGTGTGGGATCCGTACCAGATAGGGTTGATAGAAGATATAGAGAAGATCCAACGGAGAGCAGCGCGCTTCGTTACAGGATCATTTAGTAATCGCGAAAGCGTTACGGAGATGATAGATAAACTCCAGTGGAAGACTCTGCAGGAGAGACGCTCAGTAGCTCGGTACGGGCTTTTGTCAAAGTTTCGAGAACATACCTTCACCGAAGAGTCAAGCAGTATATTGCTCCCTCCTACGTATATCTCGCGAAGAGACCATGAGGATAAAATCAGAGAGATTAGAGCCCACACAAAGGCATACCGACAATCCTTCTTTTCACGAACAATACGAGAATGGAATAGAAGGGAGAACCGATAGAGGTACTCAAGGTACCCTCCGCCACACACCGTCAGGTGGCTTGCGGAGTATGGATGTAGATGTAGATGTAGATGTAATCCTATGTACCTTAACTGTTACAGACCCACCTTGTGCTTGTAAATGTTTGCTTTTTGCCACCATCTTACATAACTTGTTAAGGAGTGAGAGATCTATATACTTCAGCAGCTTAGTACAGTCAGCGTGGTACATATGGAAGTAAATGGTAAGCGTTCAGGTAATAGTAATGTGGCTGACACCTTGGAAAACCATGTATCGTGGTTTTGCAACTCATGAATTTTCGAAGTTTGTACTAATCCATTTTAACAGATCTTCCCAGGTTGAGAATATGTCAGGCACTGCCTCTGTCAGCAAATTGTATGATGTTAATGGAATTCTGTACGTGTTTTCTTCCCCACAGGTTTACATTTTTGATTTGCTTCTTATATAAGTTTACTCATTATTTCAGCCAAACTTTTCATGTTGCCATATTGACTGATGCACGATGAATGACTATTTCTTTCCACAGGTACTTTAGGACTAGTACCCTATACAAACTTTCCTTTTACTCCTCATGTCATATTTGTTCCCATAGTTAGTGGAGCTCCGATTTTTCCCTTGTGTTTTTACTATGCAGAGATAGTTCGCCTAGATATTAGCATAAATATTTTTATGTTGATATAGAGATGTTTTTGAAATCATATGGAAAGTGTCTTGTCATAAAGCAACTATCTTTGCACACTTCTATGAATGTATACAACAACTATTTTATAGCACTGTGTTACTCATGTGACTGAATGTGACATGCTTTGCTCTTGATAACTATTTTTCACATGCCACCAGTATAACTTTGTATGCAATGATCCTGGTCATACTGCAACTATGTTTTCACATTACACTGGATGAAACGGGATGTTCCCATGCCATTTGTGTGTACTGTGACATATTGGAATTTATGTATATTATTTTCTTGCTGATATTGCTACCCCGATTATTTGCTTAGTTTTATGCCACTTCTTTAGTGTTAAGATGTGCTGTATTCCGATATTTTTTCTCTTTAAGGTCAATGATTCTTGTCACACAGCAATTAATTTTGCACATTACTCTGACATGTGGACTTTGCAAATACTTTGGAAAAACTGATTGTTTGCTTAGTTATAAACCATTTTGTTAGTCTTAAGAAGTACCGAATTCTGGTATATTTTGCTCTTTAAGGCAATATCTTTCGCGTTTTGTTTCTTGATGTACCATATTTGCTTTTTTCACCATTGTATTTCATTGCATGGACATACCCTCTTGTTGTACATGAAGTGTTGCACTTTATTTGCACTTTGCACAGATACTGAAATATTTTGACTGGAATCAGCTATTAGCTCTCATATTTTATTTACTCAAAGACTGTAGACTCTTATACCCTGCCTTGTGAATAGCCTGTTCTGCACTTACGGCTATACATATTGTGGATGTTCTCGTTGAGACATGTTTGTAACGAGTGGCTAGGTCCTTGTTACTGTGTGGATGGACTATTTTTAGCTCATTCTGAGCCTGTTACCTCCTCATTAGTGCCACTACCAAATTTTTCTGATGTCAGAGCCAGTGGGACTGCAAGATTGTCCTCCACTGATCAATTATATCAAACATTTCTGATATCAGTGTCACTGGGACTGCAAGATTATCCTGCACTGGTCAATTATACCATATATTTCCGATAACTGTGCCAGTGAGACTGCAAGATTGTCATTCTGCTTTTCTAATAAAATACATAATGTCATTGTCAGTGGGACTCTAATATTTTCCCACAATGTGTTGTATACTCATCCTATGCAGTTATGGTTGACAGTTAATAACTAGTCCTACTGCTCAGAGGACACCTTTTGTGTCATTTAGTTCACGTGTATGTTGTAACCTGTTAGGGTAATGAACGCTTTCTTTGTACTTAGGACACTATATATATATATATATATATATATATATATATATATATATATATGCTACTGCTTCTATTTTTCTCCCTGCACCAACAATCTACACATCTAATGTAGTGTGCACTACAAGAAGTTTACCCTAATATTCAACAAATACTCTACTTGTAACAAAATGTTTATGTGCAGCAATAATGTGTACTTATTTTCTGTCAGTTTATATGTTTATTATTACCTGTGTACTCATCTATTGTATCTTTACACTTTTGTACCCACATTTCTACGTATTTTTATCAGTATATTGTTTCTGTAAAGTAAAATTTTCCAGTCTCAGCAATGTTACTGGCTTCACCTCGCCTGTGAAATTTTGGCCCTCCGGACCGAGCGGTAATAATAGGTGTCATTTGAGTATTAATCGATTGTAAAATAATGTCATATCTTTGCTCTCAAACTGTTACATGTGAGCGTGCAGCGATGGTGTAAGTCGTATCACAGGTATCTTTGGTGTGCGCGTAGGTGCAGTAGCAGATAGTGGTTAGCTGTGTTAAAGTGAGGAAGCAGTTGTAACGTTATGTTTCAAATACAAAGTCTCAGTTTATCGATGTGCTTAATTAAGATGATTATGTAATGGTAACTGATCTGAGAAAGAGGAAGTGAAGAGGAAT
Organism: Schistocerca piceifrons; assembly: GCF_021461385.2. Classification (NCBI taxonomy): domain Eukaryota; kingdom Metazoa; phylum Arthropoda; class Insecta; order Orthoptera; family Acrididae; genus Schistocerca; species Schistocerca piceifrons. Next base: position 238,222,118 of record NC_060140.1, read on the forward strand.
TATAAAGTAATTTTTCGAAGTCACTCTTTTATTATTGCAGCGCCATTTTACACCTACCTTTCTCATACAGTTTTTAATTGATCATGGTTTACTCAAAAGTCGAAAAGGAACCAAGTGTGTTTCGAAAATACTTCGATTTGCAACTAACAGAGAACTCATTGCACCTCACGAGTGCCTCTGTGTAGATATAGTAATTTAGAGCTTTAGCATAGCAGCGCGCAAGGCAGAGCAATACTGCAACGCGTTATCCAGATTTGCGCACAATAGAGATAAGGACTAAATATTTTGAACTTTTTTTATTCAACCAGGGCCAACTTATGTCATTTAGTGACAGTTAGATTTTTCTGCGTTGTGTATCAGTTTTACTTCTGGGATCTGGGATCAGTTTTGCAAAGCTAATTATGGTAGGTTTTATGTCAAAGTTCATTATTCAAGCAGTTTATACTGTTCAAAATTTTTGCAGTCAGATTATTCACTTTACCAGTATTAAAGGCTTTCCTTCTCATTACGACAGTTCAATTTTCCATTACGATTTGTTATCACTTCTGCACAGCTCTTAGTATTCAAACCAGAGCGTGTCAGTCATATTTTTATTATTTAAAGAGAACTTTCACATGTTAGTTTTATTATTTAAAGAGAACTTATTTTTATTATTTAAAGAGAACTTTCACATGTTAGTTTTATTATTTAAAGAGAACTTTCAATGTAAATCACATCTACCGATTTTCGTCCCATTCAGATAATTCCTTCGTGATGCGTCGTTTTTATGGCTCAGAGCGCTTACGCTGCTGGAAAAAATTTAGCACGTCAGGAAGGATAACGTCGACTTCGCTCAGATGATGGTATATGCCACCTGGAGGATAGTAGATTTACCGATAATGGTATCAACGTCGTCCACCATCAGATAGCGTAGTGGCTGAGCTACCAGAGTGCCATTTATGTCTGCCCTTTAATAAGGAATGCTCACAACCAGAAGTCTCAGGGTGGTACAAGTGTGTGAAGGAAGCAGGCAACCATGCCACAGAGATGCACTCGTGCTTCCTATAGCCAACTGAGCAAGTTTGAAAGGGCTCAAAACGTTGCCTCTCGAATAAACGGAGGGTCCTTTCGGAGAATCACCATACAAATTGGACGTGGTGCGTCTGTTGTGCAACGATGCTGATTTCAGTGGTCACGTGCACTTCCTCGCAACCATAGATGGTGTTATGGACGTACACCCAACACAGACGCTCGGCAGTATTGTGGTATTTGGGGCAGCAGTGGCAGATCTTACAACTATCAAAGTACAGATAAGAGGACATGCGGGCACAGAAGTGTCAAAACCGGTTATTAGCAGTGGGACTATGGACATGCAAAGCTCTATCCCGTCTTCCACTCCCGCCACTGGATCGACGTGCATGGCTCAACTGGTCACCTGGTACCGTCAGAGGATCACTTGGAATGGCGCGCCGTGGTCGTCAGCGCTGAAAGCAGATTCTCCCAGCTCGCAAGTGATGGTTGGGTAGCGCTGTGTCATAGAGTGCATTTCTCCAAGACACACTGCCCCCCCCCCCCCCTGACCTTATGGTCTGGGTTGCAGTGAGCTACAATACTCGTTCACCTTTAGTGTTTCTGGAGGGGAAACTAACCAGCGCTCGGATCATGCAGAATGTTGTTAGACCCGTTCCTTCGCCTGTCTTGCGAAAGGAAGGTGATGTGCTGTTCCAGTAGGATAATGCTCGCCATTCGATGCCCGTGAAACTCAACGTGCTCTGAAAGATGTGCAGTACGATCTCTGGACTTATCTCCAGTCAATGTGTGGGATATAATGGAATGAGAAGTGACTCATGCAACTCGTCAACAAACAACTCTTATAAAACTGCGTGAACTGATCGAGCAGGTGTGGCCCAACGTACCGTAAATATGTTCATCATCTGAACGATCGACTGCATGCCCAAGTCATCACCTGGATAGCCGCCCTTGGAGGCGTATTAATATGCTATTTCAGCATGGGTCGATACCTGCACCTCAGAACCGCTTGTGCTACTGATCTATAAATGTAATCATATCATCTACTCCATATGTACCATTGCAACAATAAATCTTAAGTGAAGTGGAGAGCGCTAGAAGGGTGCACCAATTTTTTTCTCAGAAGTGTATTACGAAATTGCGAAACTAATTACCTCCAGAACTTACCTAGACTCAATCCTTAAACTGTTTTCCAGTGAATATATCTCTCTGATTGTCTTTACTGAGATAGTTACAGAGATTTTAATAGTAACGTTCAAGCAAATTTTAGGAATCGGGTCAGAAACATATTACAGGTAGCATGATTGGGGTCAATCATAGTCTATATAAATCTATATGCACTATGTTGATAAAGCACCACGTAAAAAATACTGACCAATGTCACTTAAAACACCAAAGGTAAAAATAAATTACTTTGAGTCTATGTTTCGAAACGCTGAATCGACGTCGGCAAATATTACGTGCTTTTAGCCTCATCGTTTAATGGCTGCTCTGGTAATTAACAAAAACCACTGTTTCGGCATTCCAATTCTTTACCAGTGGAGGCAACGGCCATTCGCGACAACGATTCATCGTAACTGCGTGTTTCAGCCTCGTGTTCCAACTGACATCGATTCACTAGAATGGCTGACTGCACACCAGTGTTTCGTCATCCGTTGGCACGGTCTCGACGCGCCTTCCGCCTTTTCCATTGGCGCGCTTTTTTCTCCTTAACACAAAGGGGCTTCCCCTCAGTTTTTTCGTATCATATCGTTACAATTATATCGATTCTATACATGGACCAGTTCAACACACACTGGCGGAAAAACGTTGCAACATCAAGAAATCATTAATGTAGGGTAATGAGATTTCAGGAATATATTTGCCTAGCTAACATATTTAAGTGATAAACATTGCAAGATCACAGGTTAATGTAAGCGCGAGATAAGCCATTGCAAACGTGAAATGCCGGTACATTAATAACCAGTGTAACGCCAGTATGTTGAATGCAAACGTGCATGCACTGTGTCGTGTAGGTGCCAGATGTTACTTGATGGGATGGAATTTAATGCCGGTTGTCACTTGGTCGGTCAATGCAGGGATGGTAAATGCTGGGTCTGGACGATGGATGATGCTGAAGTTTTCGACCGATGATGTCCCTGATGTGCTCTATTGGAGACACATCAGGTGATCGAACAGGCTAAAGCAACATACCGACACTCTGAAGAGCATGTTCGGTAACAACAGCGATATTTGGGCGTGCGTTATCCTGTTGAAAAGCACTTCCAGGAATGCTGTTCATTAATGGCAACACAACAGGTGTGTGACGTACAGATTTGAAGTCAGAGTGCGTGGGATAACCACGAGAATCTCCTGCTGTCATACAAAATCGAACCCAACTTCGCGCAGGCCCTCATCTGGCCCCGTTTTTAGCAACACACGGCCATCACTGGCACCGAGGCACAACCAGCTTTCATCAGAAAACACAACAGACCTCCACCCTGCCCTCTAATGAGACCTCACTTGACACCACTCAAGTCGCAAATGGCCGTGGATTGGGGTCAGTAGAATACACGCTGCATCTGACTCATATCTCTCCTTCAGGTACATCTACATCTACATCTACATCCATACTCCGCAAGGCACCTGACGGTGTGTGGCGGAGGGTACTTTGAGTATCTCTATCGGTTCTCCCTTCTATTCCAGTCTCGTATTGTTCGTGGAAAGAAAGATTGTCGGTATGCCTGTGTGTGGGCTCTACTCTCTCTGATTTTATCCTCATGGCCTCTTCGCGAGATATATGTAGGAGGGAGCAATATACTGCTTGACTCCTCGGTGAAGGTATGTTCTCGAAACTTTAACAAAAGCCCGTACCGAGCTACTGAGCGTCTCTCCTGCAGAGTCTTCCACTGGAGTTTATCTATCATCTCCGTAACGCTTTCGCGATTACTAAATGATCCTGTAATGAAGCGCTCTTCTATCAACCATATCTGGTACGGATCCTGCACTGGTGAGTAATATTCAAGCAGTGGGCGAACAAGCGTACTGTAACCTACTTCATTTGTTTTCGGATTGCATTTCCTAAGGATTCTTCCAATGAATCTCAGTCTGGCATCCGCGTTACCGACGAACAACTTTATATGATCATTTCATTTTAAATCACTCCTAATACCTACTCCCAGATAATTCACAGAATTAACTGCTTCCATTTACTGACCTGCTATAATGTAGCTAAATGATAAAGGATCTTTCTTTCTATGTATTCGCAGCACATTACACTTGTCTACATTGAGATTCAATTGCCATTCCCTGCACCATGCGTCAATTCGTTGCAGATCCTCCTGCATTTCCGTGCAATTTTCCATTGTTACAACCTCTCGATATACCACAGCATCATCCGCAAAAAGCCTCAGTGAACTTCCGATGTTATCCACAAGGTCATTTATGTATATTGTGAATAGCAACGGTCCAACGATACTCCCCTGCGGCACACCTGAAATCACTCTTACTTCGGAAGACTTCTCTCCATTGAGAATGACATGCTGCGTTCTGTTATCTAGGAACTCTTCAATCCAATAACACAACTGGTCTGATAGTCCATATGCTCTTACTTTGTCCATTTAACGACTGTGGGGAACTGTATCGAACGCCTTTCGGAAGTCAAGAAACACGGCATCTACCTGGGAACCCGTGTCTATGGCCCTCTGAGTCTCGTGGACGAATAGCGCGAGCTGGGTTTCACGCGATCGTCTTTTTCGAAACCCATGCTGATTCTTACAAAGTAGATTTCTAGAAGTCATTATACTCGAACATAATACGTGTTCCAAAATTCTACAACTGATCGACGTTAGAGATATAGGTCTATAGTTCTGCACATTGCGCCGGCCGGTGTGGCCGTGCGGTTCTAGGCGCTTCAGTCTGGAACCGCGTGACCCTACGGTCGCAGGTTCTAATCCTGCCTCGGGCATGGATGTGTGTGATGTCCTTAGGTTAGTTACGTTTAAGTAGTTCTAAGTTCTAGGGGACTGATGACCTCAGATGTTAAGTTCCATAGTGCTCAGAGCCATTTGAACCATTTAGTTCTGCACATTTGTTCGACGTCCCTTCTTGCAAACGGGGATGATCTGTGCCCTTTTCCAATCCTTTGGAACGCCACGCTCTTCTAGAGACCTACGGTACACCGCTGCAAAAAGGGGGGCAAGTTCCTTCGTGTACTCTGTGTAAAATCGAACTCGTATCCCATCAGGTCCAGCGGCCTTTCCTCTTTTGAGCGATTTTAATTGTTTCTCTATCCCTCTGTCGTCTATTTCGATATCTACCATTTTGTCATCTGTGCGACAATCTAGAGAAGGAACTACAGTGCAGTCTTCCTCTGTGAAACATCTTTGGAAAAAGACATTTAGTATTTCAGCCTTTAGTCTGTCATCCTCTGTTTCAGTACCATTTTGGTCACAGAGTGTCTGGGCATTTTGTCTTGATCCACCTACCGCTTTGACATTGGACGTGGTTAGCTGATGTTAATCAAGAACGCCTTTAAGGGAACAAAGACGCCATTGTCAATACCTCACTGGGTTTGAACGAGTTCGTGTAATAGGGCTACGAAAAGCAGGATGTTGTTTCTGCAAATTGCAGAAAGACTTGACAAGAATGTAGCCACTGTACATGACTCCTGGTAATCGATCTCTAACCGTTCGTTGTGTCACTGTGGATGCAACTGCTCAAGTTTCTGATGCAGATGTTCCTCCCTCTCGATAGTGCCACGCTTCCTGTCTTCTTGCGACCGCGCATTCTCATGACCACCACCACCAGGAGTCATGTACAGTGGCTACATTCTTGACAAGTCTTTGTGCAATTTGCAGAAACAACATCCAGCTTTTCGTAGCTCTATTACACGACCTCGTTCAAACTCATTGAGGTATTGACAATGGCGGCTTTGTCCCCTTAAAGGCGTTCTTGATTAAATTCAGCTAACCACGTCCAATCTCAAAGGTAACTAACGCTCATGACCGTTACAGCGTGTATTTAAAGCCAACCTGATTTGCACCCTCATAGTGACGCTACTAGCGCTACTCTGATGCGATTGGCATGAAATTTGCGTAGACATCTTTCATATGTAGAAACACGCATTTCAACTTTCGTTTATGTCGAACAACTCCTTCGTGATGTTGCGATTTTTTTCTGTCAGAGTAGCATTTTCTCAGATTACATTAAGTACATAGACATAGTTCGTAAATAGTTACTAAATGTACACCGGTAAAACATTACCTACTAACGTCTGAAAATTATGACTCACATAAAACGTCGGTGTTACAGAGTGGCAGGACGCACTTACGGACTGGCAAGTGGAATATAAAACGCAAAAAACTGTTTGAAATGTATTTCTATTACATATAGTGGATAGTAATTCTAGGTAATAGTGCAATAGTAGTGGTAAGTACAGTTAGTTTTGTTAGTGGTTGCAGTCGTGATTAACAACAGTAATCACTGTGGTACGGTAAATAGTAATATGCTAGCTGTAGCAGTAGATGCAGTTCCATTAGATACCGATGTACAGAAAACAATACTAGCTTTTGATAGTAGTAATGTGAAAGAGAGATTTTAAATACAAACAAATTATTAAATAATATTTGCGTATTTCTGTGGGAAGTGTGCTGAACATGGAATACATTAGCCATAATCTACTCGAATATTCAGTGACGGATGTGGGAAACATTTCTTGACTACTATGAGGAATTAACGCGTGTGAATCGAAGGGACTATTATCTGTAAAAGAACAGTAGACTCACCTGGCAGGAGTCTTTGTTCCTCTCCCCTCCAGCACACAGCATTCCTTCCCGTACGATGCTCGTGCGACAAATCCCTCTGTTCGTCACGTTCACCGTCACGTACTTCAGCTGCTCTGGAGTGGGCCCATTCTGCAGAAATAAGACATCAAGCTCATAGCTGCACACTGTAGAACACCACAAAGACAAAACATTAAGACTGTGCAGTTCATCGACCTTTTCAAAGCGTAAGTCGTGCAAGAAGCGATCCACAGACCGATACGATGTTTGAAGCTTCCTGGAAGATTAAAACTGTGTTCCAGACCAGGACTCGAACCCGAAACTTTTCTCCTCTACCGATCGAGCTACATAGGCGCCATTTATGACCCCCTCTCACAGCTTTACTTTCAGGGCTGGTGGTCGCGCAAGGTATCGTGCCTATGACTGGAGCTATTGTAAACGACACCGGCTGTGTCAAAGATATTACGAAGTCAGGTGACCTCTTTGATATGTTATCTGAAGAGTGTGAAGTGACGGACAGGCGGCGAACGGAGGTGGACGTTCCGACTGGAGAGAGAATAATGTTTTTACGAGTCACTCAGACAGAAACGCAGTCGAGAGCAGGGTGTTCTTAGAGGAATGGCACATGGTTTCTGTGCCGTCTAAGAGTACCGCGTTTAGTTGCACTGCGGTAACCGGGTCGTGGGTAATATTTGCTGGTATTGCAGTGATGTTCTAGTGCTTGTTGGACGGAAGCAAATCTTTCGAGACAGATATTGCGGGGTACGGCTGAGCCTGACCGTATATGTGCGTTCACAAGGAAATAACAGCCACATTCGACAAGCATTGCTGCGCTGGGGTCGCTCTCATGTGATGGTTGTCGAGTTGTTTTTAAAAGGGCGATGTTATGATGTTGGGATCTGAGATCGGAGGCTGTTATACGATACGTTGCCGTTATACATCACTGACTTTTTGCTGGATACGCTTTTGCTTGCGCATCTTAGTCTAAATATTAATGCCACCGTAATACTTATGCTGAACAGTAATTATTTCTGCTTGCTCAGAGATACACAACGATTACGGAGGTTCGACCGAGATCGTGTTATGAATATTGCGGCGCTTATCTAGTTCACGAATACATAGAAACAAAGATCCTTTATCATCTAGCTACAATATAGCAGGTGAGCAACTGGAAGCAGTTATTCCATAAATTATCTGGGAGTACGCATTAGGAGTGATTGAAAATGGAACGATCGTATAAAGTTGATCGTCGGTAAAGCAGATGCCAGACTGAGATTCATTGGAAGAATCCTAAGGAAATGCAATCCGAAAACAGGGGAAGTAGGTTACAGTACGCTTGTTCGCCCACTGCTTGAATACTGCTCAACAGTGTGGGATCCGTACCAGATAGGGTTGATAGAAGAGATAGAGAAGATGCAACGGAGAGTAGCGCGCTTCGTTACAGGATCATTTAGTAATCGCGAAAGCGTTACGGAGATGATAGATTAACTCCAGTGCAAGACTCTGCAAGAGAGACGCTCAGTAGCTCGATACGGGCTTTTGTTGAAGTTTCGAGAACATACCTTCACCGAGGAGTCAAGCAGTATATTGCTCCCTCCTACATATATCTCGCGAAGAGACCATGAGGATAAAATCAGAGAGATTAGAGCCCACACAGAGGCGTACCGACAATCTTTCTTTCCACGAACAATACGAGACTGGAATAGAAGGGAGAACCGATAGAGGTACTCAAAGTATACTCCACCACACACCGTCAGGTGCCTTGAGGAGTATAGATGTAGATGTAGATGTAGATTTCCTTGTTTCCTGTTTGTGACACAAAGTAAAACTGTGGTCACTGATTTGTATTGTCATGGCTGACCTAAAGCTTATCAAGTAAACGAATTGCTTGTGTTAAGGCTGAGGTTTCATTGTAGATATTTCTAAGGTGAGATGAGAAGTGTTGAACTTCTTGCTGGACTTCATTGTGATCTGTTTGAACTATTGCGCCTCATCTTATAAGATTTTGTTACGTACCTGGGCGAGATTTAAAAGTTACTGTCACGCAGTATGCGCTACTAATAGTTATTGCATGTATATGATCTAACGCCGTTAGCCTGTGTCTAAAGTATGTATGTTTCAGGTAACGTACACGCATTTCATTTCGAGATCCACAGTGTAAAGAGTGAGCCAATAATACCAAATTTCAGGCATTACTTCTCATCACTAACAACGCAGTGGCCGACGGCATTTACTTAGTGATCGAGAGCAGCGGTGTTTGCGTAGAGTTATCAGTTCTAACACACAAGCAACACTGCGTGAATGATTGCAGTAATCATGTGCGACGTAAGACGAACATATTCGTTAGGACAGTGCAATGAAATTTGGCGTTAATGGGCTGTGGCAACAGACGACCAACGCGTGTGCCTTTGCGTACAGCACAACGGCTGTTGCACCTCTCCTGGGCTCGGGACCATATCGGTTAGAGTCTACACGATAGGAAGAGTGTGGCGTGGTCTGATGAGTTCCAATTTCGGTTGGTAAGAGCTGATGGTAGAGCTCGTGTGTGGCACAGACCCCACGAAGCCATGGACCCAAGTTGTCAGCAAGGCACTGTGCAAATCTGGTTATGGCTCCGTAATAGCGTGGGCTGCGTTTACATAGAATGGAATGGGTCCTCTGGTCCAACTAGACTGGACCGATCACTGGCTGGAAATGGTTATGTTCGGCTACTTGTAGACCTATTGCAGCCATTGCTGGAGTTCATGTTCTCAAACAACGATGGAATTTTTATATGTAACATTGTGCCATGTTACCGGATCAGAACTGTTCGCGACTGGTTTGAAGAACATTTTGGACAGTTCGAGCGAATGATCTGGCCACCCAGATCGTCCCATATGAATCCCATCGAACGTTTATGGGACATAGTCGAGAGGTCAGTTCGTGTAAAAAATCCTACGCTGGCAACAACTTCGCAATTTTGGGCTGCTATAGAGGCACCGTGGATCAATGTTTTTGCAAGGGACTTCCAGCGACTTGTTGAGTCCGTGCCACGTCGATTTACCGTACTACGCCAGCCAAACGAGGTCTGACACGATAGTAGCAGGTATCCCACGATTTTTGTGACCTCAGTGAATGCTTCTTGTTTTAAAACTTGTCTCTACTATAATTACATTTGAGGAAACTGTTTTAATGTATTTGAGACATTGTGGATTTCTTCCTGAGTTTTTACATGATAAGCACTGTTAAAGACATTGGCCAGTATCAGTGAACTGCACTGTTACACGGATGTTAAAAACTTCTTAGCTTGATATTTTGTGAGTAATGATTTTCTGTTCTGAAGAACATATACACTACTGGGCATTAAAATTGCTACACCACGAAGATGACGTGCTACAGACGCGAATTTAACCGACAGGCAGAAGATGCTTTGATATGCAAAATGATTAGCTTTTCAGAGCATTCACACAAGGTTGGCGCCGGTGGCGACACCTACAACGTGCTGACATGACGAAAGTTTCCAACCGATTTCTCATACACAAACAGCAGTTGACCGGCGTTGCCTGGTGAAAAGTTGTTGTGATGCCTCGTGTAAGGAGGAAAAATGCGTACCATCACGTTTCCGACTTTGATAAAGATCGGATTGTAGCCTATCGCCATTGCGGTTTATCTTATCGCGACATTGCTGTTCGCGTTGGTCGAGATCCAATGACTGTTAGCAGAATATGGAATCGGTGGGTTCAGGAGAGTAATACGGAACGCCGTGCTTGATCCCAACAGTCTCGTATCACTAGCAGTCGAGATGACAGGCATCTTATCCGCATGGCTGTAACGGATCGTGCAGCCACGTCTCGATCCATGAGTCAACAGATGGGGACGTTTGCAAGACAACAACCATCGGCACGAACAGTACGACGACGTTTGCAGCAACATGGACTATCAGCTCGGAGACTATGGCTGCGGTTACCCTCGACGCTGCATCACTGGCAGGAGCGCCTGCGAGGGTGTACAAAACGACGAACTTGGGTGCACGAATGGCAAAACGTCATTTTTTTCCGATGAATCCAGGTTCTGTTTACAGCATCATGATGGTCGCATCCATGTTTGGTGACATCGCGGTGAACGCACATTGGAAGTGTATATTCGTCATCACCGTACTGACGTATCACCCGGCGTGATGGTATGGGGTGCCATTGGTTACACGTCTCGCTCATCTCAGGATAATGCACGACCTCATGTTGCAGGTTCTGTACGGGCCTTTCTGGATACAGAAAATGTTCGACTGCTGCCCCGGCCGGCACATTCTCCAGATCTCTCACTAATTGAAAACGTCTGGTCAATGGTGGCCGAGCAATTGGCATGTCACAATACGCCAGTCACTACTCTTGATGAGCTGTGGTATCGTCTTGAAGCTGCATGGGCAGCTGTAGCTGTACACGCCATCCAAGCTCCGTTTGACTCAATGCCCAGGCGTATCAAGGCCGTTATTACGGCCAGAGGTGGTTGTTCTGGGTACTGATTTCTCAAGATCTATCCACCCAAAGTGCGTGAAAATGTAATCACATGTCAGTTGTAGTATAAAATATTTGTCCAATGAATACCCGTTTATCATCTGCATTTCTCCTTGGTGTAGCAATTTGAATGGCCAGTAGGGTAGATATATGTTAGTTTGGAGGGATTTTTATTTTCGGAATGAATAGATCATTTTTATATTCGCTGAATAAAATTAATGATATACGAGAAACTTTGATTATACGCCTTCTTAATGTCTCCATAAGATACAGTATTTTGGGGTAGGGTACTTAGATTAACTAACGGCACCGTACACAGAAGAATTTTTGTGAAGTTTGGAAGGTAGGAGATGTGGTAATGGCGGAAGTAAAGCTGTGCGTGCGTGATGCCTGCCTGGACAGCACAGGCAAACGTTCCGGATTCTAGACGTCGTCCGGCAAACAATTCTTATCAAACTGGCAGATTAAAACTGTGTGCCGGACCGAGACTTGAACTCGGGACCTTTGCCTTTCGCGGGCAAGTGCTCTACCAAATGAGCTACCCAAGCACGACTCACGCCCCGTCCTCACAGCCTTACTTCTGCCAGTACCTCGTCTCCTACCTCTCAAACTTTACGGAAGCTCTTCTGCGAAACTTGCAGAACTAGCACTCCTGAAAGAAAGGATATTGCGGAGACATGGCTTAGCCACAGCCTGGGGAATGTTTCCAGAATGAGATTTTCACTCTGCAGCGGAGTGTGCGCTGATATGAAACTTCCTGGCAGATTAAAACTGTGTGCCGGACCGAGACTCTAACTCAGGACCTTTGCCTTTCACAGACAAGTGCTCTGCCATCTGAACTACCCAAGCACGATGAGTCTCGGTCCGGCACACAGTTTTAATCTGTCAGGAAGTTTCATATCAGTGACCACTCCGGTGCAGATTGAAAATCTCATTCTGGAAATTTTTATCAAGTCTCAGAGGCCAGAACACTCTACTGCAGACTGAAAATTCATTGTAGAAGATGGCACTTGACTTACGTCATAACCCAACCTAAACAAAGATTAAAATTGAACGTGACTGATATTAACACCATCTCAGTATCAGACCGAAAACTTTCTACTTTCCTTTGTTTCCTATAACTGTCATGATTACCGATCTTTTAAAGTCATGTAGATGCAGCTGAATAACAAAACAAAATATGCGAAAATAACGTGTAGAAAAAACGGTTATATGTAGTATTCATCCTGTTAAATGATATGCTGTCGTATGTTATGCCTGGCTACTAATTCTGTTTGTGTGCACAGCATTTCAACAACTGACACTGTCTCCTTTTTGAGGTGCTATAAGCGATAGTTTAACATCTGCTCGTTGTCTGGGCTGCAACCAATCTAAACATCACAGTCTAGTTGCAGCTCAAGAATCACCACAACTCAGACAACCTTACAGTTGCATAGAGTACAGAGACAATAATTAGATCTTCAGTCCTGGAACCACAAGATGACTATATGAGTGGTACGACAGTACTGCCGCAATATGGGCAGGCGCCCAATATTAGGTCTTTACCAAATGTTGAAAATGTTCAAATGTGTGTGAAATCATATGGGACTTAACTGCTAAGGTCATCAGTCCCTAAGCTTTCACACTACTTAACGTAAATTATCCGAAGGACAAACACACACAACCATGCCCGAGGGAGGACTCGAACCTCCGCCGGGACCAGCCGCACCGTCCAAGACTGCAGCTCCTTTGAGCACTCTGCTAATCCCGCGCGGCAGGTCTTTACCTGTAGAACCTAAGAAGCCAACCGGGTCCTCTCTCATACACCCGGTTCAGATGTGGGCAAAACACAGAAGAACTTCTCTCGCAACGCATTGAGATAATGACTAGATCTGTTGTCACACAGTTTAGACTACAGGCACACGTTCACTTGCAGCACTTGAAGACGACATCTAGCACCGTGACACCAGACAGATTGGATAATACGCAGCAATAGAACATTAGGCTTTGGTTCACAGAACATGATAATGACATCAGTCACTCCTCAAAATATCGTGTATCAAAATTTAATCGTGAACTTAGCTAGACACCTATCGCTTACTATCCCTCCTGGTGAAATTTCGGTCATTACATTGGCATTGTTCTCTACCGTTTTAAGGTGCAAGCGATGGTTTCATACAGTTTTGAAACAAATTTTGTTCTACTCGTACCAGGCGACTTTGAATGGCTGCAGTCGTTTATAATGGGCAAAATACTGCCAACTTGGTTTTGTTTCTTTTTCTGAGCGAATGATACGAGATGTCTACGTCATGAGATTACGTGGTTGTCACCTAGTACGAGGTGAACAACCAACTGTTTCTCAACCTAGGATGTATTTGTAATATATGTCTGATATTTTGTCCAATGTATTGCGTAATTCCTTACTTGTCAACCAAATGCTGGCCCTAAAAATTTTATAATAGCATGTAGGGCTGTGACGAAACAAAATCGTCTGCTGTAAAGGTAATTTGAATGTAATATTTCATCCGACTAACGAACAGAGCATGAAGAGACGCTTCTGCTGAACAGGCAACCTTTATTTTTTATCGTGTTTTAACAAAAATTTCTTCGTCATTTATCGTAGGCATATGTGTGCTAATTTCGTATTTTACTGAATTATACATACACTTAGGATACTGTGTAGGGTCTGAGGACAAGCCAGAAGAGAAAGACCTTTCGTTTGACATGTATGTTACGATTGTAACTTGTATATGTTATAAATGATGGTCCATTTTCTATATTTTGACAAATGCGTTATGATTGTAGCTTATACATATTTTAAATGCTGGTCCAATTTTTATATTTTGTCTTCCTTGTCAGTTCTGGTGGACAAAATGAAGTCATATAACAGTGATCGAGCAGTAAATTGTGGTAATTCTGAGTCGAGCAGCATTTTGTATTGTACATCCACACTATGTGGACTGATCTTATAGGTAAGTCGTATGTTGGAGAGCTGGTAGTGTGGTTTTAGGACCTGTAAAGTGACTGATTATGGATGGTAAATGGCCGCTTCAGTAACTGAACATTTCTTAACACTTAAATAAGTTATGAGTCGAATGGGAGTGTTGGAACTTAAACATTTTGCAAATGTTAGGCGCTGTACAGTGTTGAACTTTGATTATTTTATGCTATAATTATTCTTATTATTATTACACACGTTACAGACTTTTTATCAGACCACGCGAAAAATTCATGACTACTTGTTCTGCCTGTTCCTCCACTACTGCTTCATTCGTTCACTAAAGGCTCTCTTCCCTTCTTCCGTCCACTTTGGCCTTTGGGCTTTAGGTGCTGTTTTCTCTGACATCACTTCCCACTTGTACACCTTGTGCCTATAGACGCCTTTGTCCATGACGTCCGATGAATCTGTCTGAGCTCTTTCCAGATCAATTTTGACTTGTGTCATCCAGGATGTAGTCAAGATCTACATCTACGTTTATACTCCGCAAGCCACCCAACGGTGTGTGGCGGAGAACACTTTACGTTCCACTGTCATTACCTCCCTTTCCTGTTCCAGTCGCGTATGGTTCGCGGGAAGAACGACTGCCGGAAAGCCTCCGTGAGCGCTCTAATCTCTCTAATTTTACATTCGTGATCTCCTCTGGAGGTATAAGTAGGGGGAAGCAATGTATTCGATACCTCATATAGAAACTCACCCTCTCGAAACCTGGACAGCGAGCTACACTGCGATGCAGAGCGCCTCTCTTGCAGAGTCTGCCACTTGAGTTTGCTAAACATCTCCGTAACGCTATCACGCTTACCAAATAACCCTGTCACGAAACGCGCCACTCTTCTTTGGATCTTCTCTATCTCCTCTGTCAACCCGACTGGTACGGATCCCACACTGATGAGCAATACTCAAGTATAGGTCGAACGAGTGTTTTGTAAACCACCTCCTTTGTTGATGGACTACATTTTCTACGGACTCTCCCAGTGAATCTCAACCTGGCACCCGTCTCACCAACAACTAATTTTACATGATCATTCCACTTCAAATCGTTCCGTACGCATACTCCCAGATAGTTTACAGAAGTAACTGCTACCAGTGTTAATTCTGCTATCATATAATCATACAATAAAGGATCCTTCTTTCTATGTATTCGCAATACATTACATTTGTCTATGTTAAGGGTCAGTTGCCACTCCCTGCACCAAGTGCCTATCCGCGGCAGATCTTCCTGCATTTCGCTGCAATTTTCTAATGCTGCAACTTCTCTCTATACTACAGCATCATCCGCGAAAAGCCGCATGGAACTTCCGACACTATCTACTTGGTCATTTATATATATTGTGAAAAGCAATGGTCCCATAACACTCCCCTGTGGCACGCCAGAGGTTACTTTAACATCTGTAGACGTCTCTCCATTGAGAACAACATGCTGTGTTCTGTTTGCTAAAAACTCTTCAATCCACCCACACAGCTGGTCTGATATTCCGTAGGCTCTTACTTTGTTTATCAGTCGATAGTGCGGAACTGTATCGAACGCCTTCCGGAAGTCAAGGAAAATGGCATCTACCTGGGAGCCTGTATCTAATATTTTCTCAGTCTCATGAACAAATAAAGCGAGTTGGGCCTCACACGATCGCTGTTTCCGGAATCCATATTGATTCCTACAGAGTAGATTCTGGGTTTCCTGAAATGACATGATACGCGAGCAAAAAACATGTTCTAAAATTCTACAACAGATCGACGTCAGAGATATAGGCCTATAGTTTTGCGCATCTGCTCGACGAACCTTCTTGAAAACTGGAACTACCTCTGCTCTTTTCCAATCATTTGGAACGTTCCGTTCCTCTAGAGACTTGCGGTACAAGGCTGTTAGAAGGGGGGCAAGTTCTTTCGCTTACTCTGTGTAGAATCCGCCTTTGTGTGTAACATCAGTGTCTCACTGGCGTATAGCACCTTAGGTTTGATTACAGTGTTGTAGTGAGGAATTTTTGTGCAGCTGGACAGACATTTCTTGTTGTAAATACCCTGTGTCTTATATAATGCTCTCTTTATTTTCAATAACCTAGTGTTTTGGGCAATTTTCTCCTTTCCTGTCGGTTCGAGCACTTCACCTAGGTACTTAAAGTGTGTGACCCTGTTGATCTTGCCATACTTTCTGTTCAAATTTGGTATGTTTAATTTCGTGCAGAAGAACTTAGTTTTCTGAAAAGAGATCTGTGGCCCTACTTTTTCTGCGCACTCTTTGAGTTATTTCATCTGTCTGATTGCTGTAGTTTCGTTATCTGTGAGTAGTGCCAGATCGTCTGCTAGACAACCGACCTCCAGCTTGTCCTTGGGTCGTCCAAGTCGCACTGGCTTCCAATGGCCTTGTATTTGCAGCTCTTTTCCTTGATGACCTTATCCAGCACTCTGTTGATAAGGAGCGGTGAGAGTCCATCGGCGAACGCCTGTCTTGATCTCAAAGGGTTCGGCGATTTCTCGCTTGAACATCACCTTAGATGTCGTGTTGTCAGTGTTTGTTTCATCAGTAGTAGTGCCTTGCCATCCAGACCTTGTTCATGTAGAATGTTGAACAATGGCTGACGGTCTATGGAGTCATATGCCTTCTGGAAGTCAACGAAGGTGCATGTGACTGGACTGTTCCTGACGGCTTTGATTTTCAGGGTAATCTTCAGACTGAAGATTTGTTCTGCACAGGAGCGACCAGAGCGGAAATCCGCCTGGTACTCGCCGATCTTATATTCCAATTGGTTCCGTGTTTATGGACTAGGCACGCTGAGAGTATCTTGTGTGTGACTTGTATTAGTGAGCTGCCCCTGTAATTGTTCACATCTTTGGGGTCACCCTATACTTTAATATTATTATTTATATTATTAAATGGACTACGAAATTTACGAAATTCTGCTCACGATTACGTGAATTCTGATATGTTGACCATCATAAGTGAACTTTAATTATTTATGACCTGGCGAATATTTTGCATATAATAAACACTACATATCGTTCATCGCCGACAGTGTTGTTCAAATAGTAATTAATGAACCTGCTCCCTCTTTAAATAAGCAATTATGCGAACGTTACTGACTTTTATAATTTCTGTAATTTTTTTCATCAACATTTGTAGCATCATCGTTTTAACCCTTTCGTGATTGATGGCTCTGAGCACTATGGGACTTAACTACTGAGGTCATCAGTCCCCTAGAACTTAGAACTACTTAAACCTAACTAACCTAAGGACATCACACACATCCATGCCCGAGGCAGGATTCGAACCTGCGACCGTAGCGGTCACGCGGTTCCAGACTGTAGCGCCTAGAACCGCAGGACCACTCAGGCCGGCTTTCGTGATTGATGGCAAACATATGTTCCATTAAAGTAATACGCAGTTTTAAGCGCTAGGACGTCTCTACCTAATGTCTGTCTAATGCTAGCATGTAGCAAGGTCCTTTTGGAACTTGGAAAAAAAAGACTATGGACTACGGGATGGACATGTAGAAGGCTATGTACCAGCAAATGGGGCGGCATGTGTTTATAGGTGGCACAGTGCATCTTTTTCACGAAAATCTGATCAAATGACCATCTTCTCCGTTCCAAGAATGTTAGAGGTAAGTAACTGTACGAATTATTGAGGTATTAATATAATGTGTATCACAGGAACTAATAAAGTTGGTCCGTAGTAGCAAATGATTCTCTTATAAAATCATTAAATTGATAACGATTGAATATTTCATGCTATACGGATAAACAAAACATAAAATGAGAGTGGTGGACACTAGCTATCATGACCGAAAGCCACTCCTCTGTTTGTATTTTATTTGTTTTATTATTATGTGTTTTATATCTTTTTTTTATGCGAATGTCATATTCTCCACACTTCCACAGATCATGACTGTAGCAAGAATGCCTTATAACTCTCCTTTGGTAACTATGTATCATATGTGTAACTTATCATGTGACTGCTAATTTATTTAATTAAATATTAAAGTTGGCCTATATTAAAGACTCTCGTCACCTTAAAGTGATAATTTAAGTGTAATATGTCATCCCACCATCGAACAGAGCACAACAAGACATTTCTGCTGAACACGCTACATTTATTTTTTATTTTGCTTCAACAACAATTTCATCACTTGTACGCAAATTTCGTGTTTCACTGAATTCTACATAAACTCCTAGGTAGTGTGTATTGTCTGATGGCAGTCCTGAAGATAAAGACCTTTCGTTTGACGTATATGTTATAATTATAACATATATTTTGTAAGTGGATATCCATTTTCTATATTTTGACGTATATGTTGAAACTGTAACTTTATATATATATATATATATATATATATATATATATATATATATATATATATATATATATATTGAATGGTGGTCCATATTCTACATTTTGTGTTTCACATTAATTTTGGCAGGAAAACCGAAGGCTTATAAAAGTAAGCGAGCAGTACCTCGAGATCATTCTGAGTAGCAATCTGTGACACACAGTCGCATTGTGTATTGGTCTTACCGGTAACTTATATGTTGGAGAGCTTATGGTGTAGTTCTAGGATTTGTGAAGTCATTGATTTTGGGCGGCAAATGCCATTAAAGAAAATCGTGAGTCAATTGGAACTTAGAATCGGTGAGCCTGTTGGATCTTCATCACTTCACGAATGTTAGTCAATGTGCAGCATATAATTTTGGTTGTTTTGAGCTGATACTATGGAATTAGTATTAAACAGACTGTGGGAATATACTCACGATTACGTGACTTCTGATATGTTCTACGCCATAAGTGAGTTTTATTTATTTATAAGCTGGCGAATATTTTGTTTATAAACAAAAATATAGGACGCTGTTTTTCACCCACCAATGTTGTTCGGATGGTAATTAACGAATCTGCTACCATTTGAAATACGCAATCACGCGAACTTTACTGAATTTGATAATTTTTATAATTTCGTTTCAATGGTTAAGCTATATTTGTAGGACAACCATTTTAATTTGAGTGTGCTTTAACTAATGGAATAAATCATCATCTCACTACAACATAAACGTTTGGGGACGGTTACATCAATTATTAAGGAGGATTTAACCTTTTCTGTCATTTTGTTGGTATACATTTTAATGAAGCTTATATTAGTTTAAATTCGCATTACATAACCTTTGACCAAAGGATCACAGGACAACACTATTTTTGCAGCGAGGTTAGCCCCCGGGCATGAAAGCAGACATGTACGGCTCGACCCTTGGACAATGTCGAGCCAATATTCCAAACAGACCTGTACATTGCCCAAACGTGACTAGTGCCCACTCTCGTCATAGGGTTTATTTTAAATAATCAGTGTTAGTACTGATCAGTTGCAGGTCATTACTTATACTGCCACAAAAAAATAGTATACACTTTTAGAGGTTTTCAATTCACTCAAGATTTATTGTTGTAACACCGCTGACTAATCGCATGACACACGATATAACACACGCGTTCGATTGGAGACAAGTTCGCAGATCGAACTGGCCAGGGAAGTTGCTGCACGTCTTGCAGAGCACGTTGAGTTTCGCGGGCAGGTAATGGAGGAGAATTGCATTGTTAGAGCAACACATCACCCTCCTGTTGCAAGAATGGCAAAAGAACGGGTCGAACAACATTCTGCACATATAGAGAGCTGGTTGGCGTCCCCTCCACAAACACCAAAAGTGAACGAATGTTGTAGTTTATCGCAGCCCAGACCATAAGGCCTGGGATGGGGCCAGTTGGTCTTGGACGAATGCACTCTATGAGGCAGCAATCGCCAGGTCTACATAGTACGTGCAGGCAGAATCTGCTTTCACCGCGCCATTGCGTCTTCCACGTGGTTCTCTGACGACACCAATCGAGTCGCAAACGTGGATGCTGTGTCGTGAGTGGAAGACGCGCTAGATGTGTGTATGTGCTTATAGACCCATTGCTGATACCCATTTCGCAACAGTTCGTGTTGACACGTGTGAGCTGACATGTCCTTTTATCTGTGGTGTGGTAGTTGTTCGGTCGGCCACTGCTGCCCTTGGAATACGACGATCCCGACAAGCGGATGTGCTCGTTCACTGGTGTGGGCTTCCAACACAACCGACGCAGCACGTCGTACTTGTGTAGTAACTATCTGAAAGGACCATCCCGCCACTCAGAAGCCCATAATTTGATCCCTTCCAAATTCTCTCAGTTCTCTGTAAGTAGCACAAGTCCGTCTCCGTGACGTGGTTGCCTGCTCACTTCACACATTTGCAGCACACTGAGCCATCTGGCTGTAAGCATTCCCTATTAAATGGTAGACATAGATGGCGCTGTGGTGGCTGTGCTACTATGCTATTTGTGGGCGGAAAATGTTGAAACCATTATCAGTACATCTACTAGCTCCCGGGTGGCATATGTCATCATCGGATCAAAATCGACATCGTCTTTCCAAGTGCACTAATTTTTTTCCCGGAATTCCATAAGGTTGTTCACAAAATATGTTGTCATCTACAGAAAGGTAGCAGTGCCAAGAGACTGCAGTGCAACGCATCAAGACCTACGAAGGATCGACGGTCGATGCAGTGGCTGACAGTTAACTGTGACCTTAAATAAATGAAATATACTGCGTATAAATAGACGAAGAAATCCACTGCTGATCGATTACGCTATTGGCAACAAAGCACTGCAAAGTAACATAAAATATTTAGGAATACCCATCTGCAATGGCGTAATGTGAAATGACACGTAAACAAATTGCAGGAAGAGCAGAAGCTAAACTCAGATTCATTGGAAGAATATTTGAGGAAATACAGTTCATCCGCGAATGAAATGGCTCAAAAACTCATGTTCGTCCTATTCTTCAATATTGCTCGTCGGTGTGGAACTCTTTCGAATTAGTATTAATAGAAGATCTTGTGAAGATCCAACAAAAAGAGGAGAATTTCGTCAGTAGGGGCGTGCAGTCGGCACGAAAGCGTTACAAGGGCGACACGGTACAAGGGCGCTCATGTGCACCATGGAGTGGTTTACGATAGAAATTCCGACAGCGCTGTTTCCAGTAAAAGTTGGACAACATACTAGTTCCTCCCTCGTATGTCTCTCGAGATAACCATAACAAAGAAATCAAAGTCATTAAAGCTCATTCGGAGGTTTACCAACCATCCTTCCGCACACGCGCCACTCGCGAATGGAAAGGTGGAACGAGGGAAGTGGATGGAGGGGGGCGGGAGGGGGTGGTATGATGGGGAGGACGATAATAATACCAGAGGTGCGCGATGCCACAGACCTAAGTTGAGCTGCAGAGTACAGATACAGATCTGGACCGTAGGAGCCTTTGAAGGATGTTCCGATTGACTCCTGCAGGGTATGGGGACCCTCGTAAAGAGGGCTGTGTTTGTTTCGGAGACGATCCGCCTCAGCGACGTCCCAAAACAATAATCACACACGAAAATATGGAAAATTTCGTAGTCTTTCACGGTCGGCAAGAAAAAATTTATGATGCAAACGAGTCCATGGGCGTATTAAGAGAAAGAAGACGGTCCATTTTGTATGAAGAACTATACACATTTCGTGTAAAATAGTTGCCACATTTCCTGGATGTAAAGCAAGAGCAAATGCTGTACAATAATATGCCCGTCTTGTAGACTATCTGTATAGGAAAAATATTTCAAAAGAGGTATGGACTTCAAAAAGAAATTTTCTCTCACTAGGTTGAAGCACCAGCCCTCGAAGGTGCTTTGGAAACGAGAAAATAGGAATTTCAAGTACGGTTGTTGAAACATCCACGCTACTCACGATACGAGGCATCCTCATTCTTCCACCGGTTTCCACATCTAAGCAAATGTGTGGTTGGAATACATTTTGGGCAAGTGCACTGATTATAAAGCCATAGATGGTTATTTTGCTGCACTTCAGAAATCGAATCTGTGTAGAAAAGATAGACGAAGTGCATCTGCTTAGAAGGGAAATACATAGTCTTTCACTGCCCCAGAGGAGAAATTTTCTGCTTACTCTGCTACATGGAGTGGTGACTGCGACTTTCCCGTGAATGCTACATCAACAGTAATGGTGGAAACAATTAAAGGATCAGGCGAGATATCACACATTACGAATACGGATACATTTCAGTTCTAACTAATATTGTGGAAGAACAGGAAACAAACAGACCATAAGCGACTTAGGACACACGGAAAACTTCAATCAACGTAGCATAACTCGTGAAGTCCACTGGCTCAAAAATGACAGCAGAAATTACCTTGCTCATCAAAACTTTTGGCGAACTGAGAAAACTCTTTATGACTAGAAACCTGCATAAGTGCACCACCACATAAGAAGGAAAAAAGAATGTTTAATAATTATAGAACGATTTTCACTTCTTCCTGTCGCCTACTAAATTTGTTCTAATGTCTCTAGGGAAGACACAACAATAACTTGAATGCAAAAATGGTGAACATCAACATGTTTCAGTCCAAACAGATGTGGTCCAAAAATAAATTTTAGCTCTGAACTAATTTTGAGAGACCAGACGTTTAAAATAAGAGTGTAGTTTCTACCTTTGTCAATCTTAAAAATATGTACGACTCAGCCGACCGAACGTCTCTCTTACAGATTTCAACAAATCAATCACATTAGGGAAACTAATATGAGAAAAGACTGCTTGACTTTTGTGGATGGCCTAGCTGTTCTGTGTCGGTATATCCAAAGACCACGAAGACAAATAGAAATCTGTAAATAAACGACTGAAAGATAAGGTCTCCAAAGCTCATTAAAAAAGAAAGAGAGTGACATCAAAAATTCCAGAAACTAGGTGTGGAAATATCGAGAGAGTATCTCCTTTCACTTATGTAGGCAATATAATGCAAGGAACTGTCTTAGAAATAAATGGTTATTAAATACGTTGCCACAAAATGGAAACCGTCTTCAGACATACAAAAGACATTTACAACAAACAATGCATGTCAAAATACAAAGAACTGTAATATTACAATACAGTCATCAAACACGAGATTCTTTACAGAACTGAAAAGCTAATTTTAAAAAGAGAGAGAAAGAGACTGAAGAAATCCAAAAGAAAAAAGGAAAAGTAATCAGGAAGGCATTAGGTCCAAAATATACCAAAAAAGGAAAATACAAACTAAGAGCAAATAACGACTTCAGAAGTACACACTTTTACTCCGATACTAAAAAACGTACGAACATCGAACATATGAAAAGAATTACAGAAGCTATGGAATTCCATTAACATCAACATCTATATTCTGCCAGACACTTTGCCGTGTGTGGTGGATGGTATTTTGTATGCCCCTGTCATTTCTCCGATTTCTGTTCTATTCGCGAGTGGTTCGCAGGTAGAACTATTGCTGGTAAGCCCCTTTGTGGGCTCGAACCTCTCTAATTTTATGTTCATGGTCTTTGAGCGAGACACACTTAGGAGGAAGCAATGTATTTGTAGACACTTCTAGCAATGTACACTCTAGGAACTCTAATAGTAAACAACACCGTGATGCAGGATGTCTTCCTTTCAGCGTCTGCAACTGGAACTGATTGATCATCTCTGAGACTGCTTGTTAAATGCACCTGTAATGGAGCATGCTGCTCTTTGGATTTTCTCTGTTTCCTGTATCTATCCTATCTGTTATGTACGCCATACTGACTAGTAACATTCAAATATTCGTCGAACGAGGATTTTACAAGCTACATGATTTGTTAATGGGAATTCTTCCAATAAGCCTCAGTTTTATGTCTGTCTTTCCTGCTATTAGTTCCATGCGGTGCTTCCCCTTTAAATCACTTCGTATGCATACTCCTGTACACTGAGGTGACAAAAGTCATTGGATAACTATATGCAGATTTAAAGATAGCGATAGTATCGCGTACATAAGGTATAATTGGGCAGTGCATTGGCGGAGCTGTCATTTATATTCAGGTGGGTTCATGTGGAAAGGCTTCCTACTTGGTTATGACCGCACGACGTGAATTACCTTGAACACGGTATAGTAGTTGGAGCTAGACACATGGGACATTCCATTTCGGGAATCGTTAGGGAAGCCAATGTTACGAGATCCACAGTGTTAACAGTGTGCCAGTGTACCTCTCACCATGGCCGACGTCGTCCGCTTTAACGACCGAGAGCTGTGGCGTTTGCGTAGAGGTGTCAGTGCTAACAGACAAGCAACACTGTGTGAAATAACCGCATAAATCAACGTGGGACGTACGACGAATGTATCCGTTGGGAAATGCTGCGAAATTTGTTGTTAATGGGTTACGGCAACAGACGACTGACGCGAGTGTCTTTACAAACAGCACAACATCGCTTGCAGTGTCATTTCTGTACTCGGTTGGAACCAAGACGATTGGAAAACCCAGGCGAGTACCGATTTCAGTTGGTGAGAGCTGATGGGTTCGGATTTGGCGGAGGTCCCTCAAAGCCAAGGACGCCAGTTGTCAACAACTCACCGAGCAAGCTGCTGGTGACTCCGTAATGGTGTCGCCTGTGTTGACGTGGAATGGAGTGGGTCCTCTGGTTCATCCGAACCATCAGTCACTGAAAATGGTTCTGTTCGTTTACTTGGCCACCATTTGAAGCCATTCATAGACTTCATGTTCCCAAACTATGGAATTTTTATGGTTGATAACGCGCCATACGACTGATTGAAGAACATTCTGGATAGCTCGAGGGAATGATTTGACCACCCAGATCGCCGAACATGAATTTCATCGAACATTTATGAGACAAAATCGAGTGGTCAGTTCGTGCACAAAATCCCACACCGGCAACATTTTCACAATTACTGTCGGTTATAGAAATAGCATGGCTTAATATTTCTGCAGCGGACTTCCATTGGCTTGAATGCATACCACGTCGAGTTGATGCTCAGCACCAGGAAAAAGAAGGCCCGACACGATATTAGGAGGTAACCCATGACTTTTGTCAGCGTAATGTATAAGCAGTTTATGTTGAGGGTCAGTTGTCGTTCCCTGTACCAAACTCGTAGTGATGCTAACATTGAGTCAATAAAATTGATCGCAGCAATAAAAAAGACCCAAAAGCGAGGTTAACACCATGCGAAATACAAAACAGAAAAAATTTTAGGTGGAAAATTCATAACTGAACAGCTATCCATGCAGAAATTCTCAATAAGTCTAGAATCATTTGCGCTGGCAACAGAATAGAAGTCCATTCCACCATTATATATGAAAAAAATATCGGCACAAAGAAAGACTAAAAGAAAATTTTTTGTACATCATGTGTCCCTGTAGGGCTCAGACGAGAGTAATAACAAACCAGCGGACAAATGATCCTGCCAGAGCACAAAAAAGCGAATATGTTCTTGTTTAAAAGTCTTTGACAGTCTCTTTTTGTAGTTAAGCCTTTATATTCAACATCTCCCTCTCTCCATCACTGCGTATATTTGCCTCTCTCCCACTGTCACCTTTTTCTGCCATTGATTTCAAGTATATCCCACCGCCACTGTCTCCTCTCTCACTTATACTGTCTCTTTTTGTCTTTCGTTGCCACTGCCACTGTCTGCACCATAAATTGGCAGCGGAAAAATTCTGGCGGCTCCTAATTACTTTTTCCCGCTATACTCGCGTGTTTAAAATTTCGGTGTCAAATGCCTATATGTTGAAACGCCAGACTGCAAGGGTCCAGATCTCCAAAGCTTACGTAAAGTCTCCACTCATGTGTATTTTTCATTTCCATTGCAAAACACTCTCTCCATCCCAACAGGCCTAGCAAGGCCCAACAATACTGACCGACCGCCCTGTCGTCCTCAATGCACCCTGGATGCGGATATGGAGTGGCATGTGGTCAGCACACCGCCCTTCTTGCCGTTTTCAGATTTCGAGACTAGAGCCGCTGGTCAAGTAGCTCCTCATTTAGCCTCACAAGGGCTGAGTGCACCCCCCTTGCCAACAGCATTGGGCAGACCCGGATGGCGACCCATCCAACTGCTATCCAAGCCTAACAGTGCGTAACTTTGGTGATACGACGGGAACGAATTCCCGTTTTTTGTACTCTGACGGGGGAACTTGACCTGTGATTCCCTTATTTTTCCTGATACAGTGGCATGTACTGCTCATCAAAAACGAATTCTATATGTCAGCAAAGTTTCGATAATTTACTTATATACTTCGATATTTTGATACATATAGACAAAAATAAGTAGCATAATACCTTGATACACACAGGCAACAAATAATTAGCATAATACAAGGTTAATATGAAATCGTTTGCCCTACAATTTGTCTGGATACTTTGCTCATCGAAAACCCCTGAGTTACCTTTAGTATCTCAAAAGAGTAAAAATGTTATAAAAATGTTTTACTTAACTTGCAGTCTTTTCAGTTTTATATAATTTCTGGCAGTTCTTTTAAGGCATTTTAAGACCGATTTTAGATCATGCTTTCACTAGAGTACCATTCTTCGCGCATTTGTATGGGTATGAAGTTCCCACTATACTACAGAGACTGACTAAAAACATAGTTAGGTGACCTTAGAATCCTTACGATGACCCTAGGACTCTTGCCATGTGTTCACTTTGTCAGTTAAAACTGCATTAAATTCTCAGTCCAGATATTACGCGCACATTTTACATGCGTAAGTACGATAACTTTGAACCACTAGTTCTCGGTAACGGATAATGATATAGAGAAAAAATTCGAATTTCCCTGTGAATATTATGTTAAGAATATACAGCAAAAATTTCGAAGATGTGCCACCAAAAGAAATAAAGAAGTGACCATCCCCACGATTGGTACTTCTCGTACCCAAAAATCATGGTTTTCAATGTTTCCTCAAGAACCACCTGTGAACAAATGGCGCTCTTAAAACCCACCCTCCACCTCACTTATTGCAAGAAACCAACCGATAAGCTCAATTTGCCTGACTGAAAGAAGTGTGTTACGTTTACATATTGACCCTGTACTGTAAGATAGCTACAGAAGGCCCGTTCTTCCGATGGGTAGAAAGATGGTCGCTAGGCCAAGGGATACCCAAAACACTTGCACCCTTATCTCTGTGATCAATAGAAACCGATATATGAACCCCCGAAAATCGCATTTTCGTGCGCAGCTTTTTGTAACATATTGGTACCATGCACTGTCGTGCACGAACCGACATTTTTAATTTCTGTATGACAGTTTCATTTCTTCTCTATGGATATATCTCATCCTTCTTCCAGTGTTTTAATATCTCACTTGTTCTGTCTCTTCAAAGCTCGATTCCCAAAACTATACATCACAAGCACTATCGTCAATTTGTAATTTGTGCGTGTGTGCGTGTGTGTGTGTGTGTTTTCTTCTTCTTGAGATGTGGTGCGACAGAACTTTATTTTTTACCAGCACATTTGCAGAAAAGCGTTCAAGTGAGTTTTAAGAAGTCTAAATTTCAAAAACACCTCCTTCCACCCCCAGAAAGTTAGAGTACTGGAATACCCTTTTCCCCAAATAAAGCACTATATATACAGGGTGGTCAGAAACAGACTGAAAGGTTTGTAAGAGTGTTACAAGGTGGATTGTGCTGTGAAATAACTGTTAAGAAAAAAATTTCGATTTGTTGCGCCATTTCCGATTTAATTAGTACTGAAGTTCGTCAGGTCGTTGTGCGTGTAAATCCAAGCAGCCTGTCAGGAGCGATGTTGCCAAACGTGTGCTTCAGTGGGTTAGCTGAAATCGAACGAAAAAAGCACAGGAAACGACTGAACGGTTGTAAGTTCAATCCTTGCTACCATAAAAAGTGCAATTATTGTGTAGCTATCTTGATCGGTTCGAGGAAACCCAAATAAAGAGCGCGTTTGGCAACTATATCGCTGACAGGCTGCTTCAGTTTGCATGCGTGACGACCTGATTGGCTAACTTCAGAGCTAATGAAGTGGGATTCGGTTCGATGTATCGAAATTTTTCTTAACAACTGTTTTTCAGCCCTGCCACAACCTTACAAGCGTTTCAGACCCTTTATGATCACCCGTTATAGGCACATAGTGACATTCATTAGTACCTCTGGTGTTTCAGAAGAAGACTGTGTAAAAAGTACAAGACATGTAGCTTGTAGTGAAATTGGATGCTTATGGAACATCGTCTCATTTATGTGACTGGATATGTGATTTCCTCTCAGACATGTCACAGTTCGTAGTAACTGACGAAAAATTATCACATGCAGCGGAAGTTGTTCTCCAAGATAGTGTTACAGGCCCTCTGCTGTTCGTCATCTACATAAACGAATTAGGAGACAATCTAAGCGCCGTTCTAGGTTGTTTGCAGATGATTCTGTCGTTTATCATCTATAGTTGTCATCAGAAAATCAAAACAAATTGCAAAACGATTCAGAAAAGATCGCAATTGACCCTCCATAATGAAAAGTCTGTGTTCATCCACACAAGTGCTAAAAGGAATCCGTTAAACTTCGATTTCACGATAAATCAATCAAATCCAAAGCCCGTAAATTCAACTAAATACTGAGGAGTTACAATTACGAATAACTTTAACTGGAAAGAACACATAGAAAATGTTGTGAGGAAGGCAAACCAAAGACTGCGTTTTACTGTCAGAACACTTAGAAAATGTATCAGTTCTGCTGAACACTAAAGAGACTGCCTACACTACGCTTATCCACCTTCTTCTGGTGTACTGCTGCGTGGTGTGGGATCTTTACCAGACAGGATTAACGGAGTACACTGAGAATGTTTAAATAGGGACAGCACGTTTTGTATCGTTGCGAAATACGGGAGAGTGTGTCACTAACACCATACAGGGATTGGAATGGACATCATTAAAACAAAGGCGTTTGTCGTGTTCCGATATCTGTGAACCGTGTAAATGTGGCGGGACCTGGGGACCACCCCAGTATTCACCTAGTGGAATATTGAAAACCGCCTAAAATCCACATCCAGAGTGGCAGGCACACCGGCTGTCGCTGTTAATCCGACAGGCGGATTCGATCCGGGGTCGGCACGCCTACCCGAATCCAGGAAGCAGCGCGTTAACGCTCTCGGCTAACCTGGCGGGTTGTATGTGGGCACCATACGTGGCATGACAAAAGTCAGTACGATCGGATGAGAAACTGCGTGCAGTTCCTTAATGTCAGTGAAGGGGAAACGACAACTACCTGATTTGGATATCTGTTCACTTGGGTGAATGTCCGCAGGGGCGAACTTATTCGATGCGACAACGTGGAGCAGATGCTTTGCCTATTATCTTCTGACATAGCTACCCCCTAGTGGTGAACTTTTTGTCAAAGTATTACGAATCGAAATTTCGAGATATGCTGTATCTACAAATATGTATTTTCTTGCTTCTGGTGCATTGTCAGGAGAGAGTACACGTTCTGGGTTTCCTCCAGACACAGTTCTGCTGCGGTACGGATAACAGGTGCATCACAGTATGGCAACGAAATGGCACGGTACTGGGAACGTACTCCAAAGTTGAAATACTCCATACAGTTAGGTTCTTGTGGTTCTTGCGTACAGATTCATGGCGAACCGGAGCGGGATGCGAACCAAATGCAGTGCAGCATGCAGCCGTACAGTAACTGTGCCAACAATTTGGCCAAGGCCGCAAAAACGTGGGTGATGCTGATCTGGAAGATAGTCCATCATCATCGATCACAGACGACAATACGTCTGTAGTCCAGTAAAAGATCTGCAGCAATCGACGAGTGATTATCGGGGACAATGCTGAGTAGACCCATCTCAAGAGCAAGCTCTCACTCCATGCGCGAGGTCATTTGAAATACCGGAAATTGTGCTCAAGCTGGGTTCTGCGACCACTACTGCCTGTACACAAAGGCGAAACCTTTATGAAGTCTCCGGACTTATGTTAGCTTTATCACCAGGACGGCATTGATTTCCTAAGGCACATCACAACGGGCGCTGAGATATGGGATCATCATTTGACATCTGTAACAAAGAGAGCGTCACTGGTATGAAGACACATCTCCTCGCCTCCGCAGAATAAGTGCAAAGTTGCCCCATCAGCAGGCAAGTTCACGGCCAGAGTTTACAGCAAGCGACATAACCATTAAAGTCGATTCGTGCTGTGCAACACTGACATCGCTGCGTAATACTATAAGGAACAAACCGCGTAGAAAATTAAGCAAAAGCATTGTTCGTCACGAGAATACAACGCCCTACACTGAGATGACAGAAGTCATGGAACACCTCCTAATATCGTGTCGGATACTCTTTTGGCCAGCGTCGTGCAGTAACTCGACGTGGCGCGGACACAACAAGTCGTTGGAAGTGCCCTACAGAAATAATGTACCATGCTGCCGCCATACCCGCCCATATTTGCGAAAACATTACTGGTGCAGGATCTTGTGCACGAACTGACCTCTCGATTATGTCCCATAAATGTTGTATAGGGTTCATGTCGGGCGATCTGGGAGGCCAAATGATTCTCTCGAATTGTCCCGAATGATTCTCAAACCAATCGCTAGAAATTGTGTCCCTGTGACATGGGGAATAATTAACCATAAAAATTCCATCTTTGTTTGGGAACATGATGTGCATGAATGGCTACCAATGGACTCCAAATAACCAAATGGTCAGTTCACTTGAACCAGAGGACTCAGTCTATTCAATATAAACACAGTGAACGCCATTATGGAACCACCGCCAGCTTGCACAGTGCCTTATTGACAACTTGGGACCATGGCTTCGTGGAGTCTGTGCCACACTCTAAATCTACGGTTAGCTTTTACCTACTGAAATAGGGACTCACCCGACGCCGGCCGGTGTGACCGTGCGGTTCTAGGCGCTTCAGTCTGGAACCGCGTGACCGCTACGGTCGCAGGTTCGAATCCTGCCTCGAGCATGGATGTGTGTGATGTCCTTAGGTTAGTTAGGTTTAAGTAGTTCTAAGTTCTAGGGGACTGATGACCACAGATGTTAAGTCCCATAGTGCTCAGAGCCATTTGAACTCATCCGACCAGGCCCCGGCTTTTCAGTAGTCTAGGATCCAACACATTTGGTCACGAGCTCAAGAGCGCATCTGACGGCAATGTCGTGGGGTTAGGAAAGGCACTCGAGTCGCTAAATTACCCTTGTCCAAACGGATACGTTCTTCGTACGTCCAGCATTGATTTCAGTGGTTATTTCACGCAGTGTCGCTTTCCTGTTAGCACTGCATTGTCCGTGGTGACACGTAATGGCTGAAGTTTTATATTCACGGCACACTTTTACACTTTGGATCTTGGAATACTGAATTCCCTGACAAGTTCCGAAATGGAATGCCCCATGCGTCTTTTTCCAACTACCACTCCGCGTTCAAACTCTGTCAATTGCGTCGTGCCGTCACAATCACATCGGAAACTTTTTCACATGAAACCTGAGTACAATGCACTGCCGTTTTATTCCTTGTGCACGCGATACTACAGCCATTTACTATTCCGTGACTTTTGTCACCTTAGTGTATGTGGCGTAAACAACATAAGCTTCGCTTAAACGTTCTCGATGAGGGTTTTGGATGAGATGATATGGTGGTGTTTGCGCATAACAGAAAGGTCTTTTGTCTCCAAGGTTTGAAAACATCCACCACACAGTCCATATCTTGCACTACGCGATTTCCGTCTTTTCGGCAAACTGGAAGAACTTCTGATGGGTGAAAGATTTTCCAAAGACTATGCTGTCGGCACAGCGGTTCTCTAATAGATTCTGTTCTACCATCGAGGTACTGAAAGAATGGTAGTACGTTCTGACCACTGTAGCGACTAGGTGACGATGT
Organism: Schistocerca piceifrons; assembly: GCF_021461385.2. Lineage (NCBI taxonomy): Eukaryota > Metazoa > Arthropoda > Insecta > Orthoptera > Acrididae > Schistocerca > Schistocerca piceifrons. The sequence continues at coordinate 238,254,047 of NC_060140.1, forward strand.
CAAAAAGTGCAGCTGTGTAGCTTTGGAATGAAGCGAGAAAATTCTATGGAAATTACATGACCTTTTTATAATAATGCGTAACTTACTTTTTGAATTACCCTCATATACATGTTAGTAGATAATCAGTTACTATGGTAAAATAAAAAACACTGCTGTTTGACTTACACCACTCAGCTGCTGTTATTGACTAATATTTCATAACAATTTTGAAAGAGGACTGGTCCCTCTCTCACTGGTCTCCATATTCATGGGTAAAATTTAATGTTGATTTTACATGTAAGACATCGTTTTCGTGAGACAGGAGGCATCAGTATGAGTAGGCATTGATGGGAGCATGTACATTGTTAATGCATACGGGATCTTTATGGTGCCTCTTGTTCAAAAAGTATTTTTCTGGAATTGTGAACAAACTGACAGTTTGGTCATATAGCAGTATATCTTGCATTGGATGTTTTGGGCTTGAAAGCCACGTGTAGGTAATAGGGAAAGGAACATCTTGAAGCACTTACCGGGGGGCGGAATGCTGGGTCCAAGAATTTCTCGCGCCGGTGTGCAGACAACGTGTTCAGTCTAAGAGGCGAAAAACACGGCCCACCTGGACCTACGTGTTAGGTGTCTCTTGCCATGGCAGAGGTGCGGGAGATGTGTAGATCGCCCGGCCAACGCATTACGACAGTGTCATAAACGCCCTTTATGAATAGAGACGGCGACCATAAAAATTCACGAATTTCCATGTTCACCATGGACCAGACGCTGTCAAGGGAGCCATTAGGTGCTGTTGTCTGTCGGCCTGCAGATTTTTTTTTGGGAAGCCTCAGGCCTTCAAAACAATTTTAGAAGGAACGCAACACTTATGGCGGCCCTGAAATGATCTATGTTGCGACACAAAAGCATTTCTCTTAGTTTAGCCTGGGCCCCTCGCCAAACGCACGGTAACGTTTGGGCCGTCCAGGTAATGATCTCCGTGATAAATGTGTTGTTCATCTTAGAGCTTTACAGAAGCTCAAAACTGAGTAGTGGAGAAGAGAATCTTGGTCTTCTGATTCAGACTCCGGACTGGAGAGGAGTCTGGTATTGACTTTTGTTATGAGTGGATTGCATGTGGGACACTTGTCCTGAGTGGTCTCGATTGCGGAGCCTATGGTGAGCAATTAGCTATACCGAAAGTTTAGACCTCAATCATCTAGGACAATTCGCTGTGACGTGGGCAATTTTATTCGTGACAAGTCTGCCGCCTTGACGTTTGATCTCATTGTGCACATTGGTGTACAAGTGAGTAAAATGGTCCACATGCGATTGCAGTCTTTCTCGGCGTATTCCACTGATGTATTCTTCTCGGGTTGTCAGCCGAGTGTTGGCGTCGTCTTGTCGCAACGTTTCAGCGAGTTTCGTACCCATCATCTTCTGCCGAAGATACGAAACTCATTGAAACATTGCGACAAGACGACGCCACCACTCGGCTGATAACCCGAGAAGAATTCATCAAATTGGTCCATGGTACGATCGGCGAACGGAAGTGTCACACGCCGGAATCAGCCGAGATTTCAGGGCTCCATTAGAGAGTAACTGTGGTCCGTCTAGAAGATCACCAGCCGCGACTTTGCAGTTTCGTGATCACAATAGGGAATTACAGGCGCCACGCCACACGGTGCTGGTCTGCAGCCGCTTGAACCACGATCGTCACCTGAGAGTGCGCTGCACGTCGTGAAAACGGGTACTGCACAGCTGCTCCGGCTTGTTAGGGCAAACAAGATCGGAATCCTGCTACTTTTTCTCAGCTGCACCGTCGAAGTATATATAACTTCTGCGTAGAGTAAATCCATCAAGGTCTATTCAGTCTTAGATAATTTCAGATTGCATTATCCATATTTTGAGCCAGAGTAAATAGTTCAATTAGACAAACCTTAGTTTTTGCCAACCAGCCGCCAAACATATGAGTGTTAACTGTTTGTTGCATATTTCTGCTACCATCAGTTCATGGTCTACTTTCTAATCACACTTAGCACGTATTTTTTTGTTCTATTTGTAATCAATGAAGTTGTGCCATAACGTTTATAAGAGATCAATCACGTGTTGATATATTACTCACCCATCAACAATTGACTAAAATAGCGACAAAGCCACCATTTCAATAACATTATTTCAACATTCAAGTTCATTTAGATTCTGATAAATGTTATAACCTCTAATGCAGGCTATCCACAACGTCATATGGCAAAATCAGTTTAGCAGAGACATGAGGCAGGTAATCACGCGGGGGGGGGGGGATTTACTAGTTTAACCAATTGCTATCAGAGCGGTAACTCATATAGTCGCCCGTCGCCTTCCAAAGCATGCCGCAAGCCCAGTGCAGTCTTGCAATGTTTTCTAGCTATGCTCTCTATTACCTACCTAAATAATAAAGAAATTACGAACATGTGCAACATCATCATCATCATCATCATCATTTAAGACTGATTATGCCTTTCAGCGTTCAGTCTGGAGCATAGTACCCCTTATAAAATTCCTCCATGATTCCCTATTCATTGCTAACATTGGTGCCTCTTCTGATGTTAAGCCTATTACTTCAAAACCATTCTTAACCGAATCCAGGTACCTTCTCCTTGGTCTACCCCGACTCCTCCTACCCTCTACCGCTGAAACCATGAGTCTCTTGGGTAACCTTGCTTCTCCCATGCGTGTAACATGACCCCACCATCTACGCCTGTTAGCCCTGACTGCTACATCTATAGAGTTCATTCCCAGTTTTTCTTTGACACCCTCCTGCCATTGTTCCCATCCACTAGTACCTGCAATCATCCTAGCTACTTTCATATCCGTAACCTCAACCTTATTGATAAGGTAACCTGAATCCACCCAGCTTTCGCTCCCATATAACAAAGTTGGTCGAAAGATTGAACGGTGCACAGATAACTTGGTACTGACTTCCTTCTTGCAGAAGAGAGTAGATCGTAGCTGAGCGCTCACTGCATTAGCTTTGCTACACCTCGCTTCCAGCTCTTTCACTATGTTGCCATCCTGTGAGAATATGCATCCTACGTACTTGAAACCGTCCACCTGTTCTAACTTTGTTCCTCCTATTTGGCACTCAATCCGTTTATGTCTCCTTCCCACTGACATCACTTTCGTTTTGGAGATGCTAATCTTCATACCATAGTCCTTACATTTCTGATCTAGCTCTGAAATATTACTTTGCAAACTTTCAATTGAATCTGTCATCACAACTAAGTCATCCGCATATGCGAGACTGCTTATTTTGTGTTCACGTATCTTAATCTCACCCAGCCAGTCTATTGTTTTCAACATATGATCCATAAATAATATGAACAACAGTGGAGATAGGTTGCAGCCTTGTCTTACCCCTGAAACTACTCTGAACCATGAACTCAATTTACCGTCTACTCTAACTGCTGCCTGACTGTCTATGTAAAGACCTTTAATTGCTTGCAAAAGTTTGCCTCCTGTTCCATAATCTCGTAGAACAGACAATAGCTTCCTCCTAGGAACCTGGTCATATGCCTTTTCTAGATCTGTAAAGCATAGATACAATTCCCTGTTCCACTAGTAACACTTCTCCATTATTTGCAGTAAGCTAAAGATCTGGTCCTGACAACCTCTAAGAGGCCTAAACCCACACTGATTTTCATCCAATTTGTCCTCAACTATACTCGCACTTTCCTTTCAACAATACCTGAGAAGATTTTACCCACAACGCTGATTAAGGAGATACCTCTGTAGTTGTTACAATCTTTTCTGTTTCCATGTTTAAAGATTGGTGTGATTACTGCTTTCGTCCAGTCTGATGGAACCTGTCCCGACTCCCTCGCCGTTTCAATTATCCTGTGCAGCCATTTAAGACCTGACATTCCAATGTATTTGATGAGTTCCGACTTAATTTCATCCACCCCAGCCGCTCTATTGCACTGCAATCTATTGACCATTTTCTCCACTTCCTCACATGTGATCATTTCTATCCCATTGTACATCAAAATCTGAAACATTACTGATCGTATTTTCACCTACATTGAGCAACTCTTCAAAATATTCCCTCCATCTGCCCAAGGCATCAACAGGATTCACCAGCAGTTTTCCTGACCTGTCCAAAACACTTGTCATTTCCTTCTTACCTCCCTTTCGAAGACCGCTAATTACATTCCAGAATGGTTTTCCAGCAGCTTGACCCAAAGTCTCCAACCAGTTTACAAAGTCTTCCCAAGAATTCTTCTTGGATGCTGCAATTATTTGTTTGGCTTTGTTTCTTTCTTCAACATAACTTTCTCTGTATACCTGAGTTCTAGTATGTAGCCATTTTTGATACGCCTTCTCTTTCCTTTTACAGGCTGCCTTGACTGTGTCATTCCACCAAGCCGTTTGCTTCATCCTACCTTTACACGCTACTGTTCCAATACATTCTTTAGCCACTTCTAGTACTGTGTCCCTGTACCTTGTCCATTCCTTTTCCAGTGTCTGTAATTGACTACATTCAACTAACTGGTACCTTTCTGAGATCACTGTTATGTACTTGTGCCTGATTTTCTTATCCTGAAGTTTCTCCACTCTTATCCTCCTACGTATGGACCTGACCTCCTGCACTTTCGGCCTCACAATACCGATTTCACTGCAGATTAAATAGTGATCAGTGTCATCAAAGAATCCCCTGAATACACGTGTGTCCCTCACAGCCTTTCTGAATTCCCGATTTGTTATTATATAGTCAATGACAGATCTGGTTCCCCTGCCTTCCCAAGTATACTGGTGAATGTTCTTATGTTTAAAAAAGGAGTTTGTGATTACTAAGCCCATACTGGAACAGAACTCCAAGAGTCGTTTCCCGTTCCTGTTGGCCTCCATATCCTCTCCAAATTTACCCATAACCTTTTCATACCCTTCGATTTCCAATCCTGGCATTAAAATCACCCATGAGCAGAACACTGTTCTTGTCCTTTACTCTAACAACTACATCACCGAGTGCAACTATCTATCTTATCTCGATCTGTCCCTTCACAATGCGAATATACTGACACAATCCTCATTTTCTTGCTAAACACTGTCAAATCTATCCACATCAGTCGTTCGTTTACATACCTTATTGCAACTACGCTGGTTTCCATTTCTTTCCTGATGTAAAGCCCTACACCCCATTGTGCTATTCCTGCTTTGACTCCTGACAGGTAGACCTTGTATTCTCCCACTTCCTCTTCTTTCTCACCCCTTACCTGAATGTCACTAACAGCTAAAACGTCCAACCCCATCTTACTTGCAGCCTCTGTCAGCTCTACCTTCTTCCCAGAGTAGCCCCCATTGATATTAATAGCTACCCATCTCGTTACCATTCGTTTGCCGAGTCGTATCTTAGGAGTCCCTGGTTTGTCAATTAGAGGTGGGACTCCGTCACCTCCAAAGGTCCGAAGGATTTTGCTCTGATTGTTGCCAGCATCATATTTAAAGTACCAGGGAAGCAGGTTGCTAGCCTTACTTGCCCCGGGTCCCACTGAGTTTTATCCCTAACGGTTGAGGGACTAACCGGTGGACTTGGTAGTCTTTGCCGTCTGAGCACAAAGGTGACCACGACTCAGAATATGTCCGAATGCCCGACTGTCAGGACCACTTACTTGGCCACTCATACGTTGCCCGTGGTTCATGAACTAGGACATGACAACAGGAACCCTCACCATGAACCCACACCATGAACCACCATGTGCAACATGAAAATAAGTATTAAATACGTTATCGATGAAGTTCATATTCATTTAGGTATCAACAAATTTTACATACAACACTGTACACATAGCAAACACGTCCACGCAAATAAATGGTACAGTCAGTGAAACCACAGTATACTCACCACAGTAGTGACACCCCAGCCGCTTACGTTGCACGGCGTGTTGATCGCAGGAGTTTTGATTGAGAATCCGATAGGCTGCACGTTAGCCCCCAAGGATAGCTTCTGCTTAGTCTGCAAATCGATCACATAATTCACTCGTTAACTAGAAAACCACGTTAGAAAAACAAGAATTCATGTTTGTTACTCTATATAGCACACAAAATAAGAGACATTACGAAATATAAATAGATAGTACCCATAAATACGAATCCAACAAATGTGATAAATTGATAAAAAGAGTGGTTAAAACAAAACCTCTATAAGGCGTAAGAAACACACTCACTCGTCTCTGAAAAGTGAAAGTGCAACATTTTACTTGCATACGACATAAATTTAAAATTTTGGTTCCAAAATGGAGGAAGAAACCTAATACTGCTCATCCGATTTTACTCAGAATCGATTTCCGAATGTTTCTGGGGCAGCAGATCACCGTTCATGGGAAAAAATAATACCACATTCCAGTTGCATTTAGAATATCAAAATAAATTGAAACATATTTGTTAATTCATGAAGAATAATTTTGGTTGTCCGTTGTACCAACGCCTCCATCCCCCTCCCCCTCCCATCTCTTCATCACCGACTTGCAGTTTGGTGGGAGACTCTCCACTGTCAGAGAAGCGGGAGCTGACTGGAAACCTTATTTCGTAACCTCGAACCCGTTAAAAAATATTTCCGGTGGTCACGTTAAGGGGAATATGCTGTGCACATGCTGAGTGGGTCTGAACTCTCTCAGACGTCGTCCTGGATCGTTTCCTGAGTGTTTTTCATTTAAGAAACTCGCGGTCTTCAGTGGACCATTTCAACGTAATTCACTTCGTTTCTTAGCCCCGACTGTGCTACACTGAAAAAATCTTCTTGTCAGAGGATATCTATACTACAGTTAATGTACGTCAGGTTTGCCATCAAAATGTTTCCATTAACTCCTGGTTTCCACTGCTGACTCTTGTCACTTTGCCTCCATCTTGAAACTGTTTTCAGTTCATGACACTGATGTTACTGACGTCTAATTAAATTTCCCACATCATGTCAGCAGTAGAAGAGACGTCACTGCTAACAACTGTGAAAAAAAGCATACGTACACGTAGCAAACAGATACTCGCAATAAATGCGGCAGCCGGTGAAACATGATCATTAAACTAAGTGACGGGCAGGGTTGTCCCAGTTTAAATTCTGCCCTTTATGACGATCGAATGTTATGGCTAGATGCGGCTTAAGGTGAAAAGTAGCACGATATGTAAGAATTCTGTTACAGTGAGGTGTGTAGTGAACCCTCCATCACGTCACGACTTAGCCGACTTTGAACGTGGTATGACTATTGGAGTAACACGTATGGGTCATAGCAAATCAGTGATTGCCAAAGTAGTCGTGTTTCTGAGATCAACAATGTATAGTGTGACACTGTTTCTGAGCCGTGGTAAAAATTGCTGTTTCGAAGAGCGCGCCGCAGCGCGTAGTGTGAAGCAGTCGCCCTCCGTTTCTGGCGGTGGCGCCGCTGTGGCAATCGCAGCTTTGGTGTCTCCCTCTGGTGGAAAAGGGGAAAGGTTGCCTGTTCACGTGCATATAAGGGGCGCTATGAGCTCGACAGTGGTTCATCTTCTCCAGTTCGCTGATGACACCGCCTTCCTAGCCCTTTATCCTACCCTTCAACGGTCCCAACGTAACCTCCAAACACACCTTGACCAATTCACCGCTTGGTGCAACCAGTGGTTCCTCCGTGTTAATCCCTCCAAGACCCAGGCGATCAACATAGGCCGCACCACCCGCTCCTTCCGCCTCCATGATTTCTACCTCACCATTTACGGCCGTCCTATCCACCTCACTCCTACCCTCAAATACCTTGGCCTCACACTCGACCGCCACCTCACCTGGACTCCCCATCTCCTTACCATCCAAAACAAAGCTCACAACCGCCTCCGCCTCCTGAAACTCCTGTCCAGCCGGACGTGGGGTCTGCATCCTTCCACCATCCTTCACACCTACAAATCCATGATCCGCCCCATCCTTTGTTATGCCAGCATCGCTTGGATTTCCGCCCCTCCCCAGTTCTATAAAGCCCTCCAAATCCTCGAACGCCATGCACTCCACCTCGCCTTCTGCATCCGCCTTCCGTCCCCCACGCGCATCCTCTATGACCTCATCCCCTTCCCCCACCTTCTCCTTTTCCTTGAACACATCCGCACACTATATATTGTCCGCCGCCTTGATCCCCCTCACCCCCTGGTGTCTCCCTTCCTCTCCACTCCCAACCAGTTGCCGCGCCTTTACCGTTGTGTCCCTCCTTCTCTTCATCTCCACACCCTCCATCTCCTTTCCCAACACAACTTCCACCGTTTACCACTCCCGGATGATGAGCTTCGCCCTGACATCTACCCTTCCTACCAACTCTAACCCCCTCTTCCTGCCTCCTCCTCAGGGCTCCCTCTCCTCCCCCTCCCTCCTTTTGAGCGGATTCCCCTCCTACTCCCTGTCCATCTCTTGTGCCTTCTTTCAGTGTCTCTGCGCTCCCTCCTGCCCTGTCTTCCCTTTTCCTCTCCCGCCCCATGTGTCTCCTACCTCTTCGTGAACCCACGGTTGGCCCTCCTTTCTTCATCCCGCCGCTTCCCCAGCTGCCCCATGCTCTCCCCTCCTTTTCCATCCTCTCTGACCTTTCCCTCCGCAGGTCCCGCCTGGTAGTTTTATTCTTCGTCGTGTGTGCTCCCAGTGGGTTTTAAGTGTGTTGTTTCGGAGTGTTTTTCATACTGTGGCCAACTTTTAACCTGTGCATGCGCATCCCGTGTCTTCTCTGTGTTTTAAGAATTGCCAACTGTGTTTTTTAACTTTCTGGTGACTTTTTTTACTGTCCCCAATGAACGTCTACATGTCAGTGTATTTTTACCTCCATTTTCTCCCCTTACTCTGTTTTATGTTCCCCTTTTTTACCTCCTTATGTATGTATTCTGTTATTCTTGTTTTAGTTGTCATGTCACTCGGCTGGAGAGCGGCGGATTGTGCTGCTGACAGCCCTCCCGGCAGCGGGTCAGTCTGAGTCAGTCTCTTGTCGCCAGCTTGCTAGTCTGTCTCTCGTCCGCATTTGTTAGGCAGTTAGTGTCTGTCTGTCGTTCGAAGTGCTATTATGTCTGTCGTTCGGATCAACCTTTAAGGCCGGCAAAATGAGAATCTTTCCACTCCGTCAGTAAGAGAATTCAGCGTGTGGTCGCCCTGTCGTGGCTTAGTTCCAGCATCTGAGTCTGCGCGTTAGGCCGCCAGTCTGCTCGAGTTTGCTCAGGCAATTGTCATTGGCGGTTGGATCGATCGGTTGGTCGGTCGCGCACTGAGATGCAAGATGACTTGTCCGTCTTGACCGTCGGCGCATGTGACGTCGCCACGTGAGTCCAGTGGGCCGCCTCGTATAGCTTATCGCGGTCGACACGAGAGCAACAGGAGTCAACCCACGACATCAGTCTGGCCGGTGCGAGCTGCGATGCCGTGAGACGGGAGATCAGTGCGCCTTCCTGCGTCCGTTGAAGCGGCTGGCAGCGGACGGTTCGGGAGAGCAATTTGGGGGTGCTACGCCAGGTCCTCTCAAGAAATCGCAGTTTATTAGAAGTGATTGGTGATATGTTGTATGATTTGCTCTTGTTAAATTCTACTTGTTTTCTTGGTGAGGTCACCAGCTGTTCTGCTTTGGGGTCGTCCCACCATTCTTCTCCGTTTGCCCACCCGCGGGAAGGTGGTTGTTTATAAATTGGGTGGTCCGTTTTTCCCTTGTGGAGTAGGGGCGAGTTAAAGCAACCTGCGGTTCGGGTTGTTGTGTAATCTCCCTATCAATCTACCGTACGTTAGTAGCTGCCTCTGTCATGTTTGTCGGATTTTGTGTGTTAACGAATTTATTGCTTGGAGTGTAACGGCCATACCTTAAATATGTTTTTATCTTTGGAAACTTTGATATTATTGTCTATGATCTTGAGAGGCGGTATCTGTGTGCTGTAGAGCATCTTAATTATTGTTTGGCCAACCTTGTAGAATTTTATGTAAGATTGCATTTCCTGGGCTTTTATTTAAATGATCATTTTAGTATATAAAGTTGCCACCCTTTCACCATAAGACTTTCCTTAGAAGTTAAAATCGATTTGCACCTTCGGTGACAAGGTTAATATTTTAATTGCAAGTGTTTTGTACCATTTCCAACCCTCCTACGGGGGTGCATAGTTTGTGTGCTTGTGTAAATTGTCAAAACTCTTAGTTTAAAGCTATCTGGTCTGTGCAGATTTGCACCAGTGTTGTCTTTCAGAGGCTGTTGTGAGCGGTTGTAACAACGGCCGTGTCAAAAGGGAGCGGCAAGGTTCTCTGCCTAAAAGCTCATACAGTCAAAACTTGTTTCTTTCTGCCTCTTACTAAATTGTAACTTTGATATTTAGAGGGTGCTTTCGATTATAATTTAGATCTGTTTCTTTTAAAAAAATGCTTTGAGACACTATTAAAGTGATTAAAATTTCCATTTGTTAAATGGAATTAGGTTATGATTTCATCAGTTACTCCCTAGCAACTACTTCCATGCTTACATAGTGTGATTAAATGTGTTAATGTTCTTGATGAATCGCTAGTAAATAAAATAAATTCTTAAGAATATTCTTTGAAAATAAATCACGGTTAAGTTTCCATACGCTTCAACTGCATCATCGCACGATCTCAAGTCCTTGATGAACGCGAGTCACGCCGCCTCCCCAGAGCTGCCCGGCCATGAGGCATACACTGAAGTGACGTAAGTCGTGGGATACCTAATCATATCATGTCAGACAACCCTTACCCGGCATAGTGCAGCAGCCCCACGTAGCAGCTACTCAAAAAGTCGTTGGTAGTCTCCTGCAGAAATACTGACCCATGTTGCCTCTACAGCCGTCTATAATTGTGAAAGTGTGGCCGATGGAGGATTTTGTGCACATGCTGACCTCTCGAACGAACAAATGCCGCTCGGTGACATGGCGCATTGTCATCCATAAGAATTCCTCCGCTCCTCGGGAACATGAAGTCAATGAGTGGCTGCAAATGGTCTATAAGTAGCCGACCGCACCCATTTTCAGTCAATGATCGGTTCAGTTGGATCAGAGGATCCAATCCATTCTATGTAAACACAGCCCACATCATTATGGAGTCATAGTCCCTAGTTGACAACTTTGATCCGTGGCTTCATGGGGTCTGCGCCACGCTCGAACCCATCCATTAGCTCTTACCAGCCGAAATCGTTACTCATCTGACAAGGCCACAGTTGCCATTCGTCTAGGGTCCAACACATATAGTCACGAGCCCAGGAGGAGGGCTGCAGGCGATGTGGTGCTATTCGCAAAGGCACTCTCATTGGTCGTCTGCTGCCAAAACCCATTACCGCCAAATTTCGCCGCACTCTCCTAAGGGATACGTTCTTCGTACGTCCCACATTGATTTCTGTCGTTATTTCATGCAGGATCGCTTGTCTGGTGGCACTCAAAATTCTTCACAAACGCAGCTGCATTCGGTCATTAAGTGAAGCCCATCAGCCACTGCGTTGTCCATGCTCAGAGGAAATTCCTGAAATTTGGTATTCTCGGCAGCCATTTTATTCCTTGTGTACGCGATACTACCGCAATCTGTACATAGGCATTTTCTATCCGATGACTTTTGTCACCGCAATGTGTAGAGTGGAAACAAGATAAGCACGTTTAAACGTTTTCGGTGGGAGTTTTGGATGACAGGATATGGTGGTGTTTGCGCACAACAGCAAGGTCTTTTGTGCAGAAAGTTTGAAAACATCAGCGATACAGTTCATGTCTTGCACTACGGGATTTCCATCTTTTCGGCAGACTGGAAGAATATCGGTCGGGTGAAACGTTCTCCAAGGATGACGTTGTCTACACATGGTTCTCGAACAGGTTCCGTTCTATCATCGAGGAAATGAACAAATGGTAAAGCGTTCTGACCGTTGTTGAGACTCGGTGACTATCGCAGAGTGCTTTCATACATTTTTGTCAGTTTGTAGTGAAGGTGAGCACATTCTATGGAATGAAATTCTATTCAAATGACAGCCCCGCCAATGCATTGCCCTTTTATACTTTACTTACGCGATACTAGAACCATCTGTATGAGTGCATATCGCTATCCCGTGATATTTGTCACCTTAGAGTAGTAGTCTCGTGGTAAAGCGAGTTCGGGAAAAGTGAAAGGTCACGTGACGACTCCCAGCCGGACCATAAATACTTCAGTTTCCCTTTCACCCAGCCTTCACCTCTCAAGGACGGCAAGATTCGACGTGAACGACAGGTCCTTTGGATTCCACGTTAAACCGTAACTACAGTTTACCCCGTAGAACAACTGGGGTAGGTCAGGGACATGCAAGTCCCTGAATTAGCGTTAATTGAAAGACTTGCACCAGACTGTTGAGTCACACATACTTCGTTATTATAGCCGCAGGGGACGATCGACGCTCTACTATGAGTCATTACTATTTGAATGTAGGGCGTCACGATCCAATTTCTAACAAGACAATACAGAGACAAATGCACTCCACAGACTTCAGCAGCAGAGGAGCGAATCGCTGTTATTATTTTTTTTTTCACTTTATTGAGATTCGATTCCCCCCGAAGGGGGCGGACTGGCAGCAGCTTAGTACGCGGCTCTACAGCTTACAGAATTTCTTTTAAAAAAATGAATATAATAAAAAGAGACGATAAAATCGGTGACTTACATGGTAAAATGGCGGAAAATTGTGGAACTTTAAACATAAAACAAAGGGTTGGCGATGCAATAAAATACACAGGAAGCAGTCAGGTAAAATAATAGACAGGCAATTAAAAAACACGGCGACAGTCTGGTTTCTGTTTGCAATCACACCCAGCGACAGCACGATTTCTGTTCGCAACACTTTGGAAAGACGCACAACACTGAACACTCACTTGAATACTGCACTAAAAAGTTGGCACAAATATGACACACCACAGCTGAGGGCAGATGGGGGGAACCTGGACAGATTATGGGTATGGAAAGGTGGAGGAGAGGAAAAAAGAAGTGGGGGGAGGGGAGGAAGGAGCCGACGGAGGACAAGGGCTCATAAGAGGGGGGGGGGGGGGGCTGGGCAGACGTGAGAGGGAGTGGGGAAACGCAGGAGAGGGGAATGCAAAAGGACTCGGAGAGGGGGTGGAGAAGGGGGGAGGCAGAGAGAGGGTAGGTGGGAAAGAAACAGGATGACAGGGGGGAGGGAAGAGGGAGCTCAGGGAAAGGACAGAGGAAAGGAGGGGGAGGTGAGGATCAGAGTTGATAGGAGGGATAAATGGAGGGAGAGAGGACACCATCCGGGAGGGGGAGTTGACGGAAGCCACCATAGGAAAGGAGATGAAGGATGTAGTGATGGAGGGTAGGGGGGGGCAACACTGAAAGCACGGCAAAGGGCGGGGTTGGAGAGGAGAGGAGCAACCAGGGGATGAGGGGGACCAAGGCAGCGGGAGGTGTAGAGTATGCAGATATTTTCGAGGATTAGAAGTAAATGGGGGAAAGGAATCAGGTCGTAGAGGTTCTGCATGGGGGATGGGAAGTGTATATGGAAGGCGAGGTGGAGTGCATGACTGCTCGAGGATCTGGAGGGGGGGGGGGGGGGGGCAGATATCCAGGCGGGACTGGCCTAACAGAGGATGAGACGTATTAAGGATTTGCTCGCTGTTACATCACATGCAGTATTTTTCCATAAATTTTGGCCTCTCTGTGTACAGTAATAGTGCATCGCCTAGGTGAACTCTACCAAGTCTTTGACACATTGGCATGGAACGAGACACTTTTTAATGTTACGTCCCAACATACAAGAAATAAACACCAGATTAAACGATTGCAGCAGCAGCATTAATCTCAGAAGTCAGTTCCGTCCCACATTGTAAAAATGACACACAAACATACACTAAGTAATCAAAAGTTTCTGGATACCACTATGTAATTTAGGATTGACCACTAGATGTCACGGGAGTCGGACCTGCCAGTATAAAAGGAGAAGCAGTAAGGGCCGAGTGAGTCAGTCAGGAGAGCTCAGTGAGTTCGATCATGGACTACACATTGGATGTCGCCTGTGTAGCGAAACCATCCTTTCTGAAGCTGCCCAAGTCACTACTGTAGCACAGAAAGTGATCCTGAGCAAATGAAAAACTTCTGAAGTCTCCCTCCGTGGCGAGAGCCGAGCCAGGCCAGGCCAGGCTCGTGCATAACGTCTACATCCTTGGTGTGACGTCACGTGTGCTGGATTGCAGTTGAAATTGCTCGTCAATATTTTAGAAAGTTTTAGTCTTCAGTTACTTATTTTAAAGTTTATTTTTGTTAATATTTGCTGTAAAAGTAACTTACTAGTTGATTTTCATTAATCTCAGTCTTTCTTCCTGTGTTATTGACTCCAGTGGTCTGTTATTCGTGAGTGTGCTTACGTCGTTCGTCCAAACCTCGCGCCTCAATAGTGTGTTTACATTTTGCGGAGTGGTTCAAATGGCTCTGAGCACTATGCGACTTAACTTCTGAGGTCATCAGTCGCCTAGAACTTAGAACTAATTAAACTTAACTAACCCAAGGACATCACACACATCCATGCCCGAGGCAGGATTCGAACCTGCGACCGTAGCGGTCGCTCGGTTCCAGACTGTAGCGCCTAGAATTTTACGGGTTGCAGTTACAGCTGTAGCGGTTATAAAGCTAAGTTCTCGTGGCCACCGCTGACGGCAATCATGTACAGTGACTACATTCCTGCCAAGCCTTCCGACAATATAGCAAAAGGAACATCCCGCTTGTCGTAGTCCTACATCTACATCTACATCTATACTCCGCGAGCCACCTTACGGTGTGTGGCGGAGGGTACTTATTGTACCACTATCTGATCCCCCCTTCCCTGTTCCATTCACGAATTGTGCGTGGGAAGAACGACTGCTTGTAAGTCTCCGTATTTGCTCTAATTTCTCGGATCTTTTCGTTGTGATCATTACGCGAGATATATGTGGGCGGTAGTAATATGTTGCCCATCTCTTCCCGGAATGTGCTCTCTCGTAATTTCGATAATAAACCTCTCCGTATTGCGTAACGCCTTTCTTGAAGTGTCCGCCACTGGAGCTTGTTCAGCATCTCCGTAACGCTCTCGCGCTGACTAAATGTCCCCATGACGAATCGCGCTGCTTTTCGCTGGATCATGTCTATCTCTTCTATTAATCCAACCTGGTAAGGGTCCCATACTGATGAGCAATACTCAAGAATCGGACGAACAAGCGTTTTGTAAGCTACTTCTTTCGTCGATGAGTCACATTTTCTTAGAATTCTTCCTATGAATCTCAACCTGGCGCCTGCTTTTCCCACTATTTGTTTTATGTGATCATTCCACTTCAGATCGCTCCGGATAGTTACTCCTAAGTATTTTACGGTCGTTACCGCTTCCAATGATTTACCACCTATGGCATAATCGTACTGGAATGGATTTCTGCCCCTATGTATGCGCATTATATTACATTTATCTACGTTTAGGGAAAGCTGCCAGCTGTCGCACCATGCATTAATCCTCTGCAGGTCCTCCTGGAGTACGTACGAGTCTTCTGATGTTGCTACTTTCTTGTAGACAACCGTGTCATCTGCAAATAGCCTCACGGAGCTACCGATGTTGTCAACTAAGTCATTTATGTATATTGTAAACAATAAAGGTCCTATCACGCTTCCCTGCGGTACTCCCGAAATTACCTCTACATCTGCAGATTTTGAACCGTTAAGAATGACATGTTGTGTTCTTTCTTCTAGGAAATCCTGAATCCAATCACAAACCTGGTCCGATATTCCGTAAGCTCGTATTTTTTTCACTAAACGTAAGTGCGGAACCGTATCAAATGCCTTCCTGAAGTCCAGGAATACGGCATCAATCTGCTCGCCAGTGTCTACGGCACTGTGAATTTCTTGGGCAAATAGGGCGAGCTGAGTTTCACATGATCTCTGTTTGCGGAATCCATGTTGGTTATGATGAAGGAGATTTGTATTATCTAAGAACGTCATAATACGAGAACACAAAACATGTTCCATTATTCTACAACAGATTGACGTAAGCGAAATAGGCCTATAATTATTCGCATCTGATTTATGACCCTTCTTGAAAATGGGAACGACCTGCGCTTTCTTCAAGTCGCTAGGTACTTTACGTTCTTCCAGCGATCTACGATAAATTGCTGATAGAAAGGGGGCAAGTTCTTTAGCATAATCACTGTAGAATCTTAAGGGTATCTCGTCTGGTCCGGATGCTTTTCCGCTACTAAGTGATAGCAGTTGTTTTTCAATTCCGATATCGTTTATTTCAATATTTTCCATTTTGGCGTCCGTGCGACGGCTGAAGTCAGGGACCGTGTTACGATTTTCCGCAGTGAAACAGTTTCGGAACACTGAATTCAGTATTTCTGCCTTTCTTCGGTCGTCCTCTTTTTAGGGTTCTTGTTTAGATTGTTTGCCAATGTTTTATGTTCGAATTCGTTGAATGCTTCTCTCATTGCTCTCTTTACGCTCTTTTTCGCTTCGTTCAGCTTTTCCTTATCAGCTATGATTCGACTACTCTTAAACCTATGATGAAGCTTTCTTTGTTTCCGTAGTACCTTTCGTACATGATTGTTATACCACGGTGGATCTTTCCCCTCGCTTTGGACCTTAGTCGGTACGAACTTATCTAAGGCGTACTGGACGATGTTTCTGAATTTTTTCCATTTTTGTTCCACATCCTCTTCCTCAGAAATGAACGTTTGATGGTGGTCACTCAGATATTCTGCGATTTGTGCCCTATCACTCTTGTTAAGCAAATATATTTTCCTTCCTTTCTTGGCATTTCTTATTACACTTGTAGTCATTGATGCAACCACTGACTTATGATCACTGATACCCTCTTCTACATTCACGGAGTCGAAAAGTTCCGGTCTATTTGTTGCTATGAGGTCTAAAACGTTAGCTTCACGAGTTGGTTCTCTAACTATCTGCTCGAAGTAATTCTCGGACAAGACAGTCAGGATAATGTCACAAGAGTCTCTGTCCCTGGCTCCAGTTCTGATTGTGTGACTATCCCATTCTATACCTGGTAGATTGAAGTCTCCCCCTATTACAATAGTATGATCACGAAACTTCTTCACGACGTTCTGCAGGTTCTCTCTGAGGCGCTCAACTACTACGGTTGCTGATGCAGGTGGTCTATAGGAGCATCCGACTATCATATCTGACCCACCTTTGATACTTAACTTAACCCAGATTATTTCACATTCGCATTCGCTAATAACTTCACTGGATATTATTGAATTCTTTACTGCTATAAATACTCCTCCACCATTGGCGTTTATCGTATCCTTGCGGTATATATTCCATTCTGTGTCTAGGATTTCGTTACTGTTCACTTCCGGTTTTAACCAACTTTCCGTTCCTAATACTATATGCGCACTATTTCCTTCAATAAGAGATACTAATTCAGGAACCTTGCCCTGGAAACTCCTGCAGTTTACCAATATTACGTTAACTTTTCCTGTTTTTGGTCTCTGAGGACGGACGTTCTTTATCAACGATGATAATGTCCTCTCTGGTAAGCCGTCAAGTATTTTATCGTTTCGCCCAAGGGGGGGTCCCTCTAACCTAAAAAACCCCCGTGTGCACGCCACACGTACTCTGCTACCCTAGTAGCTGCTTCCGGTGTGTAGTGCACGCCTGACCTGTCTAGGGGGGCCCTACAGTTCTCCACCCAATAACGGAGGTCGATGAATTTGCAACCACAACACAACCTCGTTCAAACTCTCAGTGAGGTGTTGATAATGGCGACCTTATCGCCATAGAGGCTTTCTTGACTAACATCAACTCACTACGTCCAGTCTCAGAAGTAACTAACGCTCACGTCCGTTACTGCGTGTATTGAAAGCAAACCTGATTCACACCCTCGCGAGAAGTCTTTCTGGCAGGGAGAGTTGGTGACCAGCATCCAACAATCTAACATTCCAAGTGCTTAATGAGGCAAAAATCGTAGCAACAGTGGATCAGTTATGCCTTGGCTGCGGATTCATATTGGATGTTAGATTATGGCATCTATTGGTTTGTTCTGAATCATGAAATACCGATGCCAAGAAGATGTCTTACATAGCATTTTAAATCAAGGACCATAATCATGCCTGACGACTTTAATTTTCTGGTCACAGAAGATCAGCATGGCCACCAGGCCAAGTAAATTTCATTATTGTACTTATGTGCATGGACCAGTAATTTGCTGAACATTTCATTAATACGAGGGCTATCCACAAAGTACATTACGTTTTGGAATTAAAAATAAATAAAGTATTGGAATTTTTTTAATTGTATACAGATGAAAGCCACACTAAATACTACTTTTCTGCATAGTTGCCATTTAAATTAAGGCACTTATCGTAGCGATGGACGAGCTTGGAAATTCCTTCGTCGTAAAATTCGGCCGCCTGCGCCTTCAACCACGTGGTTACCTCTTTTGGGACAGAAAAGGCGTGATTTTTGTGGATTTCCTGGAAAGAGGCACTACAATAAACTCTCAAAGGTATTGCCAAACTCTGCACAACCTCAGAAGAGCAATACAAAACAAGCGCAGGGGAAAGTTGGGCTCAAAGATCTTGCTGATTCACGACAACGCCCGGGCCCACACGGCAAATGCCACTCGTGTAGTTATCGAATCTTTTAAGTGGCACCGAGCGACTTCCACTTATTCCCAGCAATGAAGAAGTGGTTGGCTATGCTGCGTTCTGGTGACGACGCACAGCTTCAAGAAGAGGTAACCACGTGGTTGAAGGCGCAGGCGGCCGAATTTTACGACGAAGGAATTTCCAAGCTCGTCCATAGCTACGATAAGTGCCTTAATTTAAATGGCAACTATGTAGAAAAGTAGTATTTAAGTGTGGCTTTCATCTGTATATAATAAAAAAATTTCCAATACTTTATTTATTTTTAATTCCTAAACGTAATGTACTTTGTGGATAGCCCTCGTAGCTGTTACATTCTTAACTTTGTGTCGCGTACACTGATTTGTCCTTAATCGTTTACCTCGATAGGTTGCTCTTCCTGGTGCCGAAATATTCGGGATGTTCCCGATTATAACGGCCCGCAGAATCATAAGTGTTCAACATAATTATTAACTTTTTTGAATTAACAATTTTCTTAACCGGTTAGTTAGTATTTTGTGTGAAAGGCTCCATGTGGTCATCAAAGTGCATAGCTAAAGTATTTTAAAATAATGAGTGTTGAAAAGGGTTTAGTTGGAGGGATGATTTACAATTCCTATGAAACGTTTTGCACAATACTATAAGCTGCATAGTAGAACAGTGATGATAAAAAAACCAAGTACAGGCCACTACAGTTCAAAAACCTCAACTTATCTATCTGCACTGCTCTTTTATGTACGAATTTGCTCTTTTATTTCCTTATGCGTGTTTCTAGGTGAATTATTACTGTGTCTTATTAGTCCAAAACACAGTCAGTAGACAGAACAGCTTCCGGCTTCCTCACCTTACATTTAGCCATTAATTTAGTAAATTTTACAGTGAAAGTGTTTCTAAAGTTCAATAATTACCCTAGAGGCATTTGTACAATTAAAATCATAACTGGCAAGGGCTTATTAAAAACAGAACAGATTCAGGGTCTGCATGCTTCACTTATCTTCTGTATAGTACAGACTCATATGCTTCCAGTGAAACAAATCGTTTTCATGTTAGATAAAATGACAGTTTAGTAACTATTTAAATATTACTGTCTTTCAATAGTGTAGTATTAAAGGCACCATGTGGCCAATTTATATGTGCTTCTCCATCATAAAGTAGTACTTTGTGATGAACGTTGTCCCTCAGATTTTAAAACATGCAGTATACGTTAGTGTGAAACAGTTTGTTGCCAATACATTTAAGCATTTATCTATGTTGCTCATAGCTAACTACTTTGAGAATACATATTAGGGTTGCTGTTGTTTTCTCGCCCGATTTACCAAACAGCTTTCCGTTTCAAGTAGAGTTCAAAACAGTAGTTACATTACTTTATTAACAGTATATTTATTTCGAATACTTTGCCAAATTAGGCTGGCGACAGTATTTTGGTTTACTTTACAACCATAATACTGTTGGTTTTATTACCACTAGAATAACTGCTGCTCCCTTGCAATAAGCAATCTTTCAGTTATCCAATTATTTACTTCCCATTAACACACTGTCGCCATCAATTTTAATTCCCATCGAAGAGTAACACTATAGGGGACTCGCTTTTATGGTGATAACCTATAGTGTTATAACGTCTTCGTCTTCGAAATTAAATGTTGCAGATGTGGATGTAAGAGCCATCTTCAGAAGCAGTGTTGTCAGCTGGATTGCTACTAGTGTAGTATAAACCACAGGACCATAGAAATAAAAAAATAAATAAATAAACAGGTAAAACAGCATCTGCAGAAGGGTCCGTTAAACGCAAGCGGTAATGCATCGAACGTCTGCAATCATTACCATAGGACGCAGTACTGCACATACGTGTGTAGAGATAGACTGCAGGTTGTTAGGCTCAGTACATGGCAAGGAAAATAAATTTTTAGGAGACACGGATCCGTCCATGTCAGTCATTAGTCTATACCTCGTAGGTGGGAAGAACAGTATTGCCAACAGCATATAACTTTCTCCAGCCACAGTGAGAGTAAAAACAAATATTAAAAAATGCCTTAAAAGAACTAAATTTTAACTTTTTAATCTGCAGCATAGAAATGATAAATAAACGCCATTCACTCTAGAAACAGACTACATAAATCACATTTTTTTGACCAGACTTACCTAAAACTGGATAAGAAAGTCGACTTCATCATTTTCATCACCGTCCTCATAGTTAGTTACGTGTTCTATTGATCAATTTCACAGTAACTGTTATGATGCATAACATGTTAAGTGCATACGAAATGCACACATGAATCAACGGTGTCTTTTAAACCTTAAAATTTTATTACCTATCCTATTCTCTTAAATGGCACAAAGTGCATATATTATACCTATAGATTTATTTATTCCTATTCAAGAATTCATCTATGGTTTAGGGGTTGTCAAGGAGATATGATTTCAATTTATTTTTGAAACTATTACTGCTGTCTGTCAGACATTTTATTTCACCTGATAATTTACCGAAAAGTTTTACAGCAGCATGTTTTACCCCTTTCTGTGCCAAAGATAGATTAAGAAGACGACAGTGCAAATTTTTCTTTCTTCTGGAATTACAATCATGAATTTCACTGTTTTTAAACTGGTCCATGTGATTGAGAACAAATTTCATTACTGAGTACTGTGAGGCTGTTCTGAGAATTCCTAACCTTTTAAATAGATGCCTACAAAATGTGCGACTATGAGCCCCACACATTATTCTAACCACTTTCCTTTGAGCAGTGAATACATTTTGCCTAATTGTTGAGTTACCCCAAGGTATTATTTAGTATGACAGCAGAGAGTGAAAGTATGAAAAGTATGTTGGCTTGCTAATTTCTGTATCCCCAAAATTATCAATTATTCTGATTATAAAAGTTACTGACTATACAAGCTTTATGAGATCTAAAATGTGAATTTTTCAATTAAAATTCTCTTGCATATGTACACCCAAAACTTAATATACTCTTCCCTGGTTACTGACTTCTATTGATTTGTTATATTTATTGAAGAAACTATACTTGCAGTAGAAAATAGGATATACTGTGTTTTTTCAAAGTTGAGAGCAAGCCCATTCGCAGAAAACCAGTCAACAACTTTTCCACAGACATTATTTGCATCATTTTCTATTGGAGTTTCTTTTGTTTGATTAACAATTATGCTTGTATTATCAGTAAACAGAGTCAGTTTAGCTCCTTGTTTCAGATAGGAAGGGTGGTCATTCATGTATATCAAGAACAGAACGGGACCCATGATTGAACCCTGTGGAACACCTAATGTAATTTCAGCCCACTTAGATAAAGTGTGAAACTTCCTTAAATCATATAACCA
Source organism: Schistocerca piceifrons (assembly GCF_021461385.2). NCBI lineage: Eukaryota > Metazoa > Arthropoda > Insecta > Orthoptera > Acrididae > Schistocerca > Schistocerca piceifrons. The sequence continues at coordinate 238,275,905 of NC_060140.1, forward strand.
TAAAAAAACATTTTGCTACCTGTTCTGTAAAGAAGTCTTAAACCACTCGTATGCTGTTCCACTCATTATGTAGAATTGTAATTTCTGTAATGTAATGTCATTCCAATTGGTGACATTTAACTATTTAAAGACTCTATTATGCGGGCAGTGAAACTATATTGGTATAATTCTGTTTCAGTGGATCAGCATTTTTGAAGTCCAAGATGTGATTTACTAAGTATCCCATTATTGCTGAGATGGCTAACCACTCTTGACTACTTTGCTTTCTCTTGACGAATACTGAAAATGGAAATAGAAGCTGGAGTCTCGATTTATATGCTTCACTTGTTCCAATTGTTTTGAGAACTGCCTCAGGATGTACATAGTTATGGCAGCACGGATCCTTTCTGCGAAGACTTACATGAATCCTTAATATGACGTTACCATTTCCGCACTAATTCCATTCCTTATCTTCATTTTCACGATATTCCATTGGCTGAATACTTTCTACCTCGCCGTTCGACCAAGGAAGTACGACCTTAGATATTGGAAATTCTGCAAGTTCTTTGAAAGGATATTCACCGCTGGCGTCATGTTAATTGAAGACCTCACACTAGAAATCGATAAAACTGTTAACGTAGTCGCATTGAACGATGACTAGTTTTTACCACTGTAATTCAAGTCTTGTAATTGCATCATTATCCAATTGAGAGCTTTCTAAAACGGGCATTAAGGGAGCCTATCGGTAGTCATTGTTCTCAAAAAAATCATCTAATGATGCTAAAAAATATAGATTCTGTTGCGTCTCTCGATATCTGATCGTGAAAACTGACGCTGATACATATCCTAACCTCAATATTACCGAGACTTTAGACGATTTGAGCCAATGCATGTGTTTCTCAACGGTGAATATCTGCAGCTAGTGGTAGTCTCAGAAGGTAGATCTAAAACAATCTTCACGACGCCATGGGGCTATTATCAGTATCGCAGAATGCCTTTTGGATCCAAGAACACACTGACTACGTTTCAGAGACTGTTATACAAAACGCTTCATGGAGTAAAGCCTAAGTAGTGTGTGGTATACTTGGATAAACAGTATTCTCAAAAGATATGGAAGAACACATGAAACGTGTAAAAGAAGTATTCAACACACTATAAACACCGTGTCCGTCTTTTAGCTTGGATAAATGCCATTTTGCACAGACAGAAGTGAACTACCTCGGACACGTTATTAGTGGAAAAGGTGTAAAAACTGATACCCGAACAGTATCAGCTGTCCTTGACTTCTCGTAACAAGACGACGAAGCAAATAGAATCGTTCCTAGGCCTATGTAAGTGTTACAGAAAATTTTTCAGAAATTTTGCAGAAGCCTCAGAGCCTTTGAATCGTTTACTAATAAAAGAGGAAAAATTTTAATGGCCAATAGCGTGTCCAAACAGCATTTGAGACACTGAAGAAAGCACTGTTATCGGATCCAGTACAGATATTTACTGACTTTGAGAAGCAGTTCATCTTCTCATGTGACGCCAGTAATGGTGTATTTTAAGTCAAAATATAGATATTGAAGAACAGCCAGTACCTTACACATCCAGGCAACTGCAAAAATGGGGGTTCCTATTTTTAAAAAAACGCAGTTGATATCCCTTTGACTTATGACAGCGCCATCTAGCGGGCCAACCATAGCGCCATCTGTTTTCCCCCTTCAAGCTAGACGAGTTTTGTTCTTTGTAGTTTTTTCGTTTGATGCTTATTTCGTGAGATATTTGGCCCGGTCACTATCAATGGACCACCCTGTATAGGCGTGGCATACAGTTCCAAATTACACACCAGTACCGGTCTTTCGCCATATGAGAACAGCAGAAAGATGCCGCCTCCTTCAACATGATTAAGCCTAAACTTGGAGCTAATAGTGAGCCAGCAAAGAAATTTGTAAAACGATTACGCGAAGTAAGTGAACATGAAAGCCTTAGAACGTCAGGAACGGACGGGAAACGTTTGGGAAACTGTCACAGTATAGAACTGGCCTGTGGGTACTAGCGACAACACGAGAAACACCTATAGATCACAGAAAAAAGTGCCATTGTCCACACCAAGTTACTGAAATGACGTCCCCAGTAAAGACTAAGTTACAGTTACCAAAGAAACCCTCCGCTGCTCATGTCAGCAGTGTCAGGCCATTCAAAGGAGCTGTGAATGCATTGTCGCATGTTCCATCAGCTACACCAGTACCAAAAAGAGCGTCTATGAAAGTTAGGATACACACAGTGCACGTTACGCACTCGGATGATAAGTAGTTTCTGATCAGGTTTCTATGTTGTTTCAGGGGTTATTGTGTACATTCTTTGTCTTTGTTTTGTTAAATGCTACGATGAATTTATTTTCGTGGTGTATATCATGGGTTTTGGAAGTTTACTCTTTTCCATTTTTGTTGGTGAGTAGGATAGGAGTTCTTTTTACTGTTGTCTTTTTCTCCCTCATCTATACACATATTTGGAAAAGGGAGGGTAATGGTAAAAGTTCTTTTCTCTTAGGAATCGTACCAGCATGGACGTCCGGAGGACACTGTCATAGACCTGATGTTGTTACACTTCGTCATGGAAGGAGTACTGAATAGAGTTCAGAAGTAGCCTCTAAATTCTGGAATATTGTTTTCCAGACAGACAGATGTGATACTGATTAGCCATCGGTAGAACTGAGATTGATCTGAGATTGAAGTAAGGAATAAGGTTCATAGGCTACAAACCGTATTCGTGGGAATACACAAGGAACCAAAGAGTGACAAACTTTTAGCGGAAGAAGGGGGTGACTACCAAGAGCGAAGGCCCTCTTACGGGAAACTGAGAACACAAGTTAAGTAAACAACTATTGCAGCACCGCAGTCAGAAGTGCGAAGAAAAATAGAGTGGTTGGACGCAGGAGCAAAGTTGCTGAAAGCTGTATTTGGTGCAGTGGACGGTGAGAGCGTACGAAACTTGAATAACACCGTGGGACAAATACTGCCAGCAGCCGCCACTAAAGCCGCAGTGGAATGGCATACTATGCAGCTGTCAATTCTAGAGTAGAGTGTGGTAAAAAAACCACCAAGACGGTAGGGAACTAACTAAACAAGTAGGACTGTGCACGAGAAACACTATGTAAACAATAAACAAGAACTTATAGAGAATACAGAATCAGTTAAGCGCATTAGACGGAAGAATGACTGTAGATGCACCGTTACAAACATTGGTGGATAGCCTCGACGACGCAAAAATGGAAGTAGCAACGCTGCAAGAAGTAGTTTACCATGCAGTAAAGACTTAGTTTCGCACTGTTGCCTCCGTAACAGTTCTCAGCAGGATTAATCCAGGCACAAAAGGAATTTCCCGCAGAGCTACAGTATGTGGTGGAACTGAGAAGAACTCGGCGCTGTTGTATCATGTAGCAACTATGAGGTTAGTACCGATGGAGCAAAATTATCTGTGTAGTCCGATTTTTGATGGTGGTTATGAACTCTCGATACCTGTCTGTCACGGTTTACCAATGTCCAATAACAGGAGTGGGGGCTATAGGCAAGCAGATACAAGCATGAACTCAGGAAGTGATGATAATCTCGGAGCAGGGAAAGACTTACGTTCTCATGTCACTAGAAGAGTTGCGAGAACGTCGGAGAGAAAGTGTTACAATAACTCTAGCCCAGGTGGTACATACGGGCACATAGGCATGTGAAGTACAGTTGTCCTTAGAGGAAATGGAAGCGACAGAGTGCCAAATAGAATACTTTCCCTACAACTTCATTTCCAACACCTAGAGGGCTCTGGATTTATTCAGTTTTCTCGCAAGAAACAGTAATCATGAATTCAGTTTCAATAAAACTCCATGTCATTTCAAGCAAGTGTGTCAATTTATAGCTATCTGCTTACATTATTCCGTGGAGTATTGAATTTTCAGATGTTAACGGACTTTTGGGACACCGAGCAGAATCAATCTTAAAAGGTATGCTCCCTAGGAGCTTCGATATTTGAGTGAGAAAATTCATTAACATTCCATAAAAACACAAATACGTTCATCGCACTAAGATTTTCACTCATCTGGGGCCGTGAAGTTTCTAAGAACCCTCAGTAGATGGCAGTACTGATTTTAAATTGTCGGTAGCCTTATAGCAAAATGAATCCCGAGAAGAGTGCTCTGTGTGGACGTACTCTGTGTGGTGTCCCCTGCTTCCTGCAGAAAGAAATTGTTTGAAGATTTCCACAGGGCGTATATGAAATTCAACTACCATTGTCCACTAAAGCGTCTTTATTTGCGGGAAACACTACCATCAAGAAGTTGTCTTCAGCTCTACTTTTAAAGTCTAAATGGAAGTGTCTGGTAGGGCTCTAGATTGTCAGTTATAAGTATATAAACCAGTGTACCATGTTACTTTTAATGGGTCCATTCACCTTATGTCAAAATTTAACCTACAAAAACTGCTGTCAAAATTTAAATCGCCAGTGGCGAATACATTTCCTGTATGACGTAAGTTCTGTTTGGAGGAACTGAGTTCTACAGCAATGTATCCACGTGTGTTCCGAGGACTGGCAGAGACGCTATAAAAAGATCATTCAAGTAGGAGAGGAGTACTTTGAAAAAGATCACGTAAACATTGAAATCGAGTAATACACATCTGTGAAAGAAATCAGTCTCAATCTTTGTTGACCAGTCCTCTTACACTCGATGACGCCTCTCGCCATTAACAATGCTAAAAATGCCCTTTTGCCTTTATTGTCAAATACTGACATTCGTTACTGTAAGCAATTTTTCAACTGCTAACCAGGTCTCTTCCCTACTATCTGGATGTCACGTGTCACTGCTTCCACCTGAGATCACCTAAGAAATCTTTGCATACATACCGAAAGTATTAGTAATTAGTAATCAGTAATCTGGCCTATCGTACAGCTTTCGTAAGTCTCTATTTTTCTAAAGATGCTTTGAAAAGCTAGATCATATTCTAACAAGGGAACATCCTCATCGCACCCCCCTCAGATTTAGTTATAAGTTGGCACAGTGGATACGCCTTGAAAAACTGAACACAGATCAATCGAGAAAACAGGAATAAGTTGTGTGGAACTATGAAAAAATAAACAAAATATGCAAACTGAGTAGTCCATGCGCACATAGGCAATATTAAGGACAGCGTGAAGTCAGGAGCGCCGTGGTCCCGTATTTAGCGTGAGCAGCTGCGGAACGCCAGGTCTTTAGTTCAAATCTTCCCTCGACTGAAAATTTTACTGTCTTTATTTTCGCAAAGGTATGATCTGTCCGTTCGTTCATTGACGTCTCTGTTCACTGCAATAAGTTTAGTGTCTGTGTTTTGCGACCGCACCGCAAAACCGTGCGATTAGTTGACGAAAGGACGTGCCTCTCCAATGGGAACCGAAACCATTTGATCGCAAGGTCATAGGTCAACCGATTCCTGCACAGGAAAACACGTCTGATATATTCTATACGACACTGGTGACACCATGTGCGTCACATGACACGAATATGTTGTCGACCCACCTAACTAGTTCAGTTGGCGAATGGGTAAAAAGATTCTTCTACCTTGCCCGATTTAGGTTTTCTTGTGGATGTGATAATCACTCCCAAAAAAGTGATGCAAACATAAGAGCTTGTCACATAAACTGAAAATAAAAAGTTATAATTTTGACCCGAGGGAAGACTTGAACCAAGGACCTCTCGCTCAGCAGTTGGTCACGCTAACCACGGGACCACGGCGCTCCTGAGCTCACACTGTCCTTGATATTGCCGATCTTCCTCATGGACTACTCTGTTTGTATATTTTGTTTATTTTTTCATAGTTCCACACAACTTCTTCCTGCTTTCTCGATCGATCTGTGTTCAGTTTTTCAAGGCCTATCCGCTGTGTCAACTTATAACTAAATCTGAAGGGAGTGCGATGGGGAGGTTTCCTTGTAAGTAAAGAAGACATGCTCCAGATCGGACAATACTTATTGTTAGTGGCTATTGACAATTTGATGTTCACAAAACAGTAAAGAACTTCAGTCCTTCTGAGAGAAGATAAATAATTATCATCTTTGCCTCAGCCAATTACCCAGAGCTTAAATAACCTTTTGAACTGATGCAGTTTAACTGGTGACAACTTTCCAAACTGAGTTCCATTGCTTCGAAAATGGAAGTCTGTGATGTTTACTTTGACATGGCTGGTCCTGGTTACACTGCAGTTTAATACATAACATGTTTGTGCAAAAAAGTTGCTGGCGAGAGAGTCGAAAGATTGGAAAAGATGGGACACAACAGCCTTCGAGATGTAGGAACGGTACACATCACTTATGTGCTAAGTGTGAGCAGACTAGGCCGCATAAACTTACCCTGAGAACAGCGATATCGTTCTGGCTTGTATCGCTGTTGTATTTGGAGTGGACAAAGACTGCGGACACAGGCACTTTGGTGGCCGACCTGATGTTCACGCTGCCCACTGACACGCTCAGCAATTTGGCGGGTATCCTGCAACATTACACGTCCAGGCGACGGACCATTAGTTACACTCATATCTGTGTATATAACTTGCAAAGTTATTTTTATGCAATTTGATTGACATTTGCTCTACTCACCATCTAGTCAGCATCGTATTAACACCACAAAAATACAGATGTATTCTTTAAAATCAGTAGTGAAAAATTATGTGGACAAGTCTCAGAACATTGCATTGATAGGAGACACAGAGCAGAATGAGGAATTCCAGCTTCAAGAAAGAAAGAAAAAAGAGACACGCCTATCACAAGAAAATTAAAATCTTTGGGGCAAAGAAGAAATTAGTGAAATCGGGAGTGACCAAACGCGAAGATCTAACATGTGAAGGGATGAAAGTATTTAACAGTGCAATCACTCAGTTATGCGTGGATGTGTGGACCTGGGATGGTGGAATAATCGTAAAGACAGCTACGGAAAAGCATTCTGTGACTAACATCATGGAACTTAAAAGTCTAAGTTGTCCGAGGCTAAAGTGGTCTTTTGTAAAGAAACATTTCATTTTGTAGCATTTTTTTTCTTGAAACCAGTATCCTGTTATGATCAATTACCTTCTTTGATTTACTTTTAACACTAGTTATACATTTTTGTTCACTTTTCTTACTTACAGTACCAATATAACTGTTATTTCACTACTACTTCACTAATCTCACAGGATTTTGATTAAGATAATTAATTCATTGCCAAACCCAATGAAGTGACACAAGTCATGGGACACCTCTTAATATCGTGTCGGACCTCGGTCGCCTGGCTTAGTGCAGCACCGCAACGTGGCACGGACTCAACGAGACGTTGGAAGTCTGCAGCAGAAATATTGAGCCACACCACGTCTAAAGCCGTCCATAATTGCGAAAAGATGGCAGTGCAAGATTTTGTGCATGAACTGACCTCCTGACTATATTCGGTAAATATTATGTGGGATTCATTTTGGGCAATCTGGGTGGCCAAATCACTCAGTTGAATTGTCCAGAATGTTCCTCAAACCAATCTCGAACAACTCCCAGTGGCGTGGCCCATTATCATCCATAAAAATTCCACAAATTTTGGAACATATTATCTATGAACAGCTGCAAATGGGTCAAATATTTAAATGCGTGAGAATCCCTAAGGCACCAAACTGCTGAGACCATGGTCCCTGGACTCACACACCACTTAAACTAACTTACGCCAAGAACAACACACACACACACCCATCCCCGATGGAGGACTCGAATCTCCGACGGGAGGGGCCGCGCAATCCGTGACATGGCGCCTCTAACCGCGTGGCCACTCCGTGCGGCCGTAAATGGTCTTCAAGTAGCCAGACACAACTAGCTCCAGTCAGTGATCGGTTCATTCCATGTAAACACGGCCCAAACCATTATGGAGCAACCACCAGCTTGCACAGTGCCTTCTTGACAACCTAGGTCGATGGCTTCGTGGGGCCTGTACCACACTCGAACCCTACCTGTCATGAGCTCTTATCACCTGAAATCGGGACTCATATGACAAGTTCACTATTTTTCAGTCACGTAGGGCCCAACCAGGATGGTCACGAGCCCAAGGGCGCTGTAGATGTTTCCGTGCTGTTAGCAAAGGCACTCGCGTTGGTCATCTGATACCAGAGTTCATTAACGTCAGATTTTACCGCACTGTTCTAACAGATACGTTCGCCGCACGGCCCACATTCATTTCTGCGGTGTTGCTTGTCTGTTAGCACTTGTTGTTGTTGTTGTGGTCTTCAGTCCTGAGACTGGTTTGATGCAGCTCTCAATGCTACTCTATCCTGTGCAAGCTTTTTCATCTCCCAGTACCTACTGCAACCTACATCCTTCTGAATCTGCTTAGTGTATTCATCTCTTGGTCTCCCTCTACGATTTTTACCCTCCACGCTGCCCTCCAATACTAAATTGGTGATCCCTTGATGCCTCAGAACATGTCCTACCAACCGATCCCTTCTTCTGGTCAAGTTGTGCCACAAACTTCTCTTCTCCCCAATCCTATTCAATACTTCCTCATTAGTTATGTGATCTACCCATCTAATCTTCAGCATTCTTCTGTAGCACCACATTTCGAAAGCTTCTATTCTCTTGTTGTCCAAACTATTTATCGTCCATGTTTCACTTCCATACATGGCTACACTCCATACAAATACTTTCAGAAATGACTTCCTGACACTTAAATCAATACTGGATGTTAACAAATTTCTCTTCTTCAGAAACGATTTCCTTGCCATTGCCAGCCTACATTTTATATCCTCTCTACTTCGACCATCATCAGTTATTTTGCTCCCCAAATAGCAAAACTCCTTTACTACTTTAAGTGCCTCATTTCCTAATCTAATTCCCTCAGCATCACCCAACTTAATTAGACTACATTCCATTATCCTTGTTTTGCTTTTGTTGATGTTCATCTTATATCCTCCTTTCAAGACACTGTCCATTCCATTCAACTGCTCTTCCAAGTCCTTTGCTGTCTCTGACAGAATTACAATGTCATCGGCGAACCTCAGAGTTTTTATTTCTTCTCCATGAATTTTAATACCTACCCCAAATTTTTCTTTTGTTTCCTTTACTGCTTGCTCAATATACAGATTGAACAACATCAGGGAGAGGCTACAACCCTGTCTTACTCCCTTCCCAACCACTGCTTCCCTTTCATGTCCCTCGACTCTTATAACTGCCATCTGGTTTCTGTACAAATTGTAAATAGTCTTTCGCTCCCTGTATTTTACCCCTGCCACCTTCAGAATTTGAAAGAGAGTATTCCAGTCAACATTGTCAAAAGCTTTCTCTAAGTCTACAAATGCTAGAAACGTAGGTTTGCCTTTCCTTAATCTTTCTTCTAAGATAAGTCGTAAGGTCAGTATTGCCTCACGTGTTCCAGTGTTTCTACGGAATCCAAACTGATCTTCCCCGAGGTTGGCTTCTACTAGTTTTTCTATTCGTCTGTAAAGAATTCGTGTTAGTATTTTGCAGCTGTGACTTATTAAGCTGATAGTTCGGTAATTTTCACATCTGTCAACACCTGCTTTCTTTGGGATTGGAATTATTATATTCTTCTTGAAGTCTGAGGGTATTTCGCCTGTTTCATACATCTTGCTCACCAGATGGTAGAGTTTTGTCAGGACTGGCTCTCCCACAGCCGTCAGTAGTTCCAATGGAATATTGTCTACTCCGGGCGCCTTGTTTCGACTCAGGTCTTTCAGTGCTCTGTCAAACTCTTCACGCAGTATCGTATCTCCCATTTCATCTTCATCTACATCCTCTTCCATTTCCATAATATTGTCCTCAAGTACATCGCCCTTGTATAGACCCTCTATATACTCCTTCCACCTTTCTGCTTTCCCTTCTTTGCTTAGAACTGGGTTTCCATTTGAGCTCTTGATATTCATACAAGTCGTTCTCTTATCTCCAAAGGTCTCTTTAATTTTCCTGTAGGCGGTATCTATCTTACCCCTAGTGAGATAGGCCTCTACATCCTTACATTTGTCCTCTAGCCATCTCTGTTTAGCCATTTTGCACTTCCTGTCGATCTCATTTTTGAGACGTTTGATTCCTTTCTGCCTGTTTCACTTACTGCATTTTTATATTTTCTCCTTTCATCAATTAAATTCAATATTTCTTCTGTTGCCCAAGGATTTCTACTAGCCCTTGTCTTTTTACCTACTTGATCCTCTGCTGCCTTCCCTACTTCATCCCTCAAAGCTACCCATTCTTCTTCTACTGTATTTATTTCCCCCATTCCTGTCAATTGCTCCCTTATGCTCTCCCTGAATCTCTGTACAACCTCTGGTTCTTTCAGTTTATCCAGGTCCCATCTCCTTAAATTCCCACCTTTTTGTAGTTTCTTCAGTTTTAATCTACAGGTCATAACCAATAGATTGTGGTCAGAGTCCACATCTGCCCCTGGAAATGTCTTACAATTTAAAACCTGGTTCCTAAATCTCTGTCTTACCATTATATAATCTATCTGATACCTTTTAGTATCTCCAGGGTTCTTCCATGTATACAACCTTCTTTCATGATTCTTAAACCAAGTGTTAGTTATGATTATGTTGTGCTCTGTGCAAAATTCTACCAGGCGGCTTCCTCTTTCATTTCTGTCCCCCAATCCATATTCACCTACTATGTTTCCTTCTCTCCCTTTTCCTACACTCGAATTCCAGTCACCCATGACTATTAAATTTTCGTCTCCCTTCACAATCTGAATAATTTCTTTTATTTCATCATACATTTCTTCAATTTCTTCGTCATCTGCAGAGCTAGTTGGCATATAAACTTGTACTACTGTAGTAGGTGTGGGCTTCGTATCTATCTTGGCCACAATAATGCGTTCACTATGCTGTTTGTAGTAGCTTACCCGCATTCCTATTTTCCTATTCATTATTAAACCTACTCCTGCATTACCCCTATTTGATTTTGTGTTTATAACCCTGTAGTCACCTGACCAGAAGTCTTGTTCCTCCTGCCACCGAACTTCACTAATTCCCACTATATCTAACCTCAACCTATCCATTTCCCTTTTTAAATTTTCTAATCTACCTGCCCGATTAAGGGATCTGACATTCCACACTCCGATCCGTAGAACGCCAGTTTTCTTTCTCCTGATAACGACACCCTCTTGAGTAGTCCCCGCCCGGAGATCCGAATGGGGGACTATTTTACCTCCGGAATATTTTACCCGAGAGGACGCCATCATCATGTAATCATACAGTAAAGCTGCATGCCCTCGTATGTATCGCTGTCATATGACTTCCGTCATCTCAGTGTAATCGTTTCGACCTTGATCAAGCGTGACTTCCTTTTAACTGTACGGTATATGTTACATTGCATTTAGGAACTTTCAGGTAATTGAACATGTATCAATAATTACAGATTTCTGTAGTTGTATATGTACGTTTGGATGTAGCTGCATTGCGTTGATGTACTGGTGGATATTGTGTGGTATGACTCCTGTAGTTGATAGTATAATTGGTATAATGTCAACTTTATCCTGATGCCACATGTCCTTGACTTCCTCAGCCAGTTGGATGTATTTTCCAATTTTTTCTCCTGTTATCTTCTGTATATTTGTTGTATTGGGTATGGATATTTCGATTAGTTGTGTTAATTTCTTCTTTTTATTGGTGAGTGTGATGTCAGATTTGTTATGTGGTGTTGTTTTATCTGTTATAACGGTTCTGTTCCAGTATAATTTGTATTCATCGTTCTCCAGTACATTTTGTGGTGCATACTTGTAGTTTATGTTGTATGGCAAGTTGTTGATGTATTATTTTTGCTACATTGTCATGTCTTGAGGTGTATTCTGTATTTGCTAGTATTGTACATCCGCTTGTGATGTGATCTACTGTTTCTATTTGTTGTTTGCAAAGTCTGCATTTATCTGTTGTGGTATTGGGATCTTTAATAATATGCTTGTTGTAATATCTGGTGTTTATTGTTTGATCCTGTATTGCAATCATTAATCCTTCCGTCTCACTGTATATATTGCCTTTTCTTAGCCATGTGTTGGATGCATTATTATTATTATTATTATTATTATTACTTTCAGTATAATCACTCTTTTACTACCATTGTCTCATATCATCAAACACTGCTCATCTTGTCACTGTGTTTTATCCATCTCTACAAAACTCACGCAACTTCACCTTCACTCCCTGTGCCAGACAAGCGTAACTGATCTTGAACTTCCCACTTCCTCTGGCCACTTTCTCCCGCTTCCTACCTGCCTTTTACAGACCTGTGCGCCTCTCTTCTTCCCTGCCCACCGCATTCTGCAAGGCGGTGGGGCGTGATTGACTGGGGGAACTCCTCCTTCCTGCTACAATGCAGCAGAAACTACTCGTCACAGATCTACTCTGCAACTCGCTCACACAAATGTGCTACCCTTACCAGCCCACCCGACTGAGTTCTGCAGCATATTTCAAGACCTCAGCTATCATATTACATTCCTGACGGAGACATGACTGAAGCCCTGTATTCGTTCCTGTTCTATAAGTCTTGATGGTTACATTTCTCTCAGACACTATATAGGGTGGTCCACTGATAGCGACCGGGCCAAATATCTCACGAAATAAGCATTAAACGAAAAAACTACAAAGAACGAAGCTCGTCTAGCTTGAAGGGGGAACCCAGATGGAGCTATGGTTGGCCCGATAGATGGAGCTGCCATAGGTAAAACGGATATCAACTGCGTTTTTTTTAAATAGGAACCCCAATTTTTTATTACATATTCGAGTAGTACGTAAAGAAATATGAATGTTTTAGTTGGACCACTTTTTTCGCTTTGTGATGGATGGCACTGCAATAGTCACAGAGGTATAGGTACGTGGTATCACGTACCATTCCTCCAGTGCGGTCGATATTTCCTTCGTGATTTTAGCCATGTTAAAATGGACCGTTTACCAATTGCGGAAAAGGTCGATATCGTGTTGATGTATGGCTATTGAGATCAAAATGGCCAACGGGCGTGTGCTGTGTATGCTGCTCGGTATCCTGGACGACATCTTCCAAGTGTCCGGACCGTTCGCTGGATACTTACATTATTTAAGGAAACAGGAAGTGTTCAGCCACATGTGAAACGTCAACCACGACCTGCAACAAATGATGATACCCAAGTAGGTGTTTTAGCTGCTGTCGCGGCTAATCCGCACATCAGTAGCACACAAATTGCGCGAGAATCGGGAATCTCAAAAATATCGGTGTTGAGAATGCTATATCAACATCGATTGCACCCGTACCATATTTCTGTGCACCAAGAATTGCATGGCGTCGACTTTGAACGTCGTATACAGTTCTGCCACTGGTCACAAGAGAAATTACGGGACGATGACAGATTTTTTGCACGTGCTCTATTTAGCGACGAAGCGTCATTCACCAACAGCGGTAACGTAAACCGGCATAATATGCACTATTGGGCAACTGAAAATCCACGATGGCTGCGACAAGTGGAACATCAGCGACCTTGGCGGGTTAATGTATGGTGCGGCATTATGGGAGGAAGGATAATTGGCCCCCATTTTATCGATGGGAATCTAAATGGTGCAATATATGCTGATTTCCTACGTAATGCTCTACCGAGATGTTTCACTGCATGACAGAATGGCAATGTACTTCCATCATGATGGATGTCCGGCACATAGCTCGCGTGCGGTTGAAGCGGTATTGAATAGCATATTTCATGACAGGTGGATTAGTCGTCGAAGCACCATACCATGGCCCGCACGTTCACCGGATCTGACGTCCTCGGATTTCTTTCTGTGGGGAAAGTTGAAGGATATTTGCTATCGTGATCCACCGACAACGCCTGACAACATGCGTTAGCGCATTGTCAATGCATGTGCCAACATTACGCAAGGCGAACTACTTGCTGTTAAGAGGAATGTCGTTACACGTATTGCCAAATGCATTGAGGTTGGCGGACATCGTTTTGAGCATTTATTGCATTAATGTAGTATTTACAGGTAATCACGCTGTAAAAAAATGGTTCAAATGGCTCTGAGCTCTATGTGACTTAACATCTAAGGTCATCAATCCCATAGAACTTAGAACTACTTAAACCTAACTAACCTAAGGACATCACACACATCCATGCGCGAGGCAGGATTCGAACCTGCGACCGGAGCGGTCGCGCGGTTCCAGACTGAAGCGCCTAGAACCGCTTGGCCACCGCGGCCGGCCTGATCACGCTGTAACAGCATGTGTTCTCAGAAATGATAAGTTCTCAAAGGTACACGTATCACATTGGAACATCCGAAATAAAATGTTCAAACGCACCTACGTTCTGTATTTTAATTTAAAAAACCTACCTCTTATCAGCTGTTTGTCTATAAATGTGAACCATATGATGGGACTATTACAGCGTCATCTATCACAAAGCGAAAAAAGTGGTCTAACTTAAACATTCATATTTCTTTACGTACTACACGAATATGTAATAAAAAATGGGGGGTTCCTATTTTTAAAAAAACGCAGTTGATATCCGTTTGACCTATGGCAGCGCCATCTAGCAGGCCAACCATCTGGTTTCCGCCTTCAAACTAGACAAGTTTCGTTATTTGTATTTTTTTCGTTTGACGCTTATTTCGTGAGATATTTGGCCGGGTAACGATCAGTGGACCACACTGTAGACGTAACAGAGGAGGGGGCAGTATGGCAGCATACCTACGCCTAGATTTGTTCGCCATGGTTGTGCTCACATCTAAAAAACAAGACAAGCAGCCTGAATACATTTTCATTGAGATTAAATCGCACAATAGAAAGCGTCTCATCTGCACAGTACACAATCCATCTAAAGTTGGACAGTTCTCTAGCTTTGAATGTACACTCTCATGTCTTGAGTCTTTGGATGAATACGTAATTGTAACTGGAGATACTAACATAAATTTGCTAAGAGCCCTTCTGTATCAAAATTCACACAAATATTTTCCTGCTCAAACCTTGCACTGATTCCACTTAGGCCTCTCACCATACAGCTGGCAGCAGTAGGTTTGCTTTCATATTCACAACCAAATCTCCAAATAGAGTATTGGCAATGCTCAGATTCCTGCCCTGATTTGTCTGCTCATGATGACATTCTCGTTGCAGCACCAAAGAACAAACCGCAAGTGGCGAATTTTACAGATTTTAAGCTCATGAATATCTCTGTGATTACAGCTAACGCTTATATTTCTTGGCAGACAACGGCAGGAAATAACTTCGAAATAAATAATGAACTATCCAACTTCACTGAGAGACTCAATAATTTATACGACAAACACGCTCCTCTAAAAACAGTACGAGAAAGGGGAAACAGGTAACATGGCTTGCAGACCATCTCAGACAGCTTATGAGTGTCAGAGATGCAGCATACAGGGCATGCAGACCGCTCATGACCTTTGATAATAATCATCTCACCTACAAGCAACTACGCAACTAAGTTAGTCAACCTGTCAGGAATGCAAAGCTCAGCTATACTCACTTGCTAACTGAGGACTTTCACAGATCTGCCATACTGTGGAAAAATTATGATGTAAAGGAATAAGCAAACCCAAATCTGCAGTTGAACCTCCGGTTTCTATTGAGGAACTAAATGAGTATTTCGCCACGCCGATATCTTGACCTGACCAATGCACAAGGTGCAAACCATCGATGCCCTTAAAGTATCAGTGACTGGTACAAATAAAAAATTATTTCTGTAGCTTGGAAGCCCTAATCCGCTAATGAAGTCAGTTGCGTAAATTCGTTCAGCAGCTGCAGGGCACGATAATATAAAAGCGCAGATGATTAAACTTCTAGTCGATATTTTTCTGCGCAAAATAACGGACATTTTTAACCGTCCTATGACCTCCAGCCTCTTTCCAAAAGCCTAGAAGCAGGTATTCATAAAATCATTACCCAAGGAGGGCTCTGCGAAACAGCTTTCAGATTATAGGCCCATTTGCATTCTATCAGCATTACCGACATCTTTAGAACACATACTTCATGAACAGCTTGTTAATTATTTAACATCAAATAACCTTTTAGACGAATATCAGTCCGGTTTCCGGAAAATTGCAGCATGACGACTACTCTTATAAAGTGACTGACGAACTGACTCAAGCTATAGATAAACAACAGGAGACTATTATGTGCTTTCTCGATTTCAGCAAAGTTTTCGACAATGTACAGTGGTTCTGCTCATACTTTATATCTCGCCAACATTGTGAAATGACTGGAACAAAAAGGTCACAAAGGAGAAATGTAGTATTAGGGGTCCCACAAGGATCAATATTGGGCCCATTACTCGTCTCATATGTTAATGATGGGTCAACTAATCTCACCCACTGCAAAAATCAGCTATAAGCTGAAGACATTCAGTTATATCTGAGTGCAAGTCCAACAAACCTGTGCATAACCATCCAGTATGTAAATGCCGATAAATTTGGCCTAACAGTGTGGTCACAGAGCAAAGGTTTGGATCTTTCCTTTTTTTTAATCCATATAAAACGCAAGCAAACTTAATCGCTTATTACCCCTCAGTTCAGATAATCTCTTCTACTATTAATCCTAAATGGCACAGAAAAAACTTTTCTTCTTCTGTAAAGAACTTGCGGATAATTCTGGACCACCATTTACACTTATCAGAACACGAAACTACAGTCTGTAAGAAAACGTGTTAGCAGCACTTCACTCACTACAGAAATATGAAAAAGTATTGCCATTCGAGCTTCGAAAGAAGGTTGTAGAGACGCCAATAATCCACATATTTGGCTATACTTCGTGCGAAAGCTCACACACGCTGGAACTGGCGATGAATGCTTGTGTAAGATGCATTTGTGACGTACACTTTGTCGACCATATCACAAAAAAAATGGTTCAAATGACTCTGAGCACTACGGGACTTAACTTCTAAGGTCATCAGTCCCCTAGAACTTAGAACCACTTAAACTTATCTAACCTAATGACATCACACACGTCCATGCCCGAGGCAGGATTCGAACCTGCGACTGTAGCGGTCGCGCGGTTCCAAACTGAAGCGCCTAGAACCGCTCGGCCACTCCGGCCTGCGACCATTTCACACCAGCCTATAAACATTTAACGTGGCTTCACATCGATAAGCGTAGAGATTATCATGCTCTAAGTTCGCCCTGTCGTCTGATCAGTCATTGCACTTCCTCTTATTTGTGTTCAACTCTTATTCTACTATCTGACCACTGCAGCAGCTATGCCGAACTAACATTTTCTCTAAATCATTTTCTTCACCCAGGAACCCGACTTTGGATAACCGTCCTCAAAATATCAAAGAAATTAAATCAAAATCTCAAATGACAGCTAACTCTCCACCTTATGTCACAATAGCCATCTTTCCTACGTTCTGTGCAACTCATTCTCGTCAGTCCTCCTCCCTCAGAATTACTCCCTACCCCTTGTCGACAGGTTTCTCTTCCTTCCTAGCAGCCACTGTCACTGTCATTTCCTATATATGTGGTGTCCGTTCTTTTGGACATGTCTCAAAGAACGGACACCATTTTGATCCAGTAGCCCCTATGAATTAAGACACAACCGAATTACAGACATTGGCTGTGAATAGGCACTGATTTAAATCGATGGGGAAAGTTGAAAATTTGTGCCAGATGGGGATACGAACCCGCGTCTCCTGCTTAATAGGCAGTTGCTCTGACCACGAAGGAATACGGACAGTGGCTATCGCCCTTGCGCCGGACTACCCTAGCAACTCATCCACTCACTACTAATGTACTGTCCCTTCCCCATTACCCTCAGTACACGCGGCATCTCGCCGATTCCCGTAAGAGTGCGCGTTCTCCACTTTTGTCATCCATTCCGCTTTTGATTATCTAAACATGGCTTCAAATATGCTGAGCTAATCTATGTTATTGTAAACGCCCATTACTATTATTATTAATGTCAGTTATTACTAATATTATTATTATTGGGAGTTTGTAATATCTTTGGTATTTGTCACTCATGATCAGATGTAAGAAAGGGCCCTAATCTAGTCGAGATAAATAAGCAATAGATAAACATTACATTACTAGTACGAATTATCTTGGTAGTATAGTTGCTGATAGCTGTAAGTGCATGATCCAAGCTCTTAAAAATCCTATGTTTATATTCTAACTTCCTGCGTTTTCTGTTGCGTGGTTAGTAGTACAATAGTAGTTGCTTAGCCTCTTGGACAAACTAACACGCTGATCGGCATATCGATCAGATGAAAAAAATATGTGATTTAAATCACCTTCTGATGTTGAGTCGTATGAACAAGCTTAATAATCTCTAGCATCTGTCCTGCAGAGCTAATTGAGGAAATTGGTGTGATACAAACACATCCTGGTCTCTGAATTTCACAAAATGTCCTATCTGTAAACCACGGTCTTCAGGTCGGAACAAGTTGTAGTATTAGCAATGATTCTGTCATCATGTTTATTTTGAAACATTACACGCTCTCGACTTACAACGAGAAATGTGATCGGATGCATTGAAATCAGGGATAAGCAAGTGTCTCTTGCGTGTTGCGTTCCCTGTTAAAATAGGTGCACACACTCCTTCTTTTAGAGGTCTTGGTGTGATGGTGTGCTCAGTTGCATGCTGCTGTAGCTCAGCCACTATGAGCATCAAGTTGGTAATATGAACGTTGTTGTCCCTTGACTAGGGAGCCTGTGGTTTCAATTCTACAGGTCAACGGCAATTCGTTGCTCTGTTGTATTTGTGTGTTGCTTTTGCATTGTGCTTATTTATTTTGTGAAAAATTGTGACTATTGTAAAAATGCCGCGAAAGACTGTGAATAGTGTATTGCGAGGTATTTTGAATGAAATTACCGACTTAAACAGCGTGACCGATAGTAATTGTGACACGCAGTGTAATGATGACAATCCTGCGTTCACTGACAGTCAATGCATTCCAACCACTAGTGATGACTTTTACCTTAATGATGAACAAACGAACTCAATTGTCTCGTCTGTTAATTTGACGACAATTGATGACGCGGAACGCTCTATTGTAATGAGCGCTGCCCAGCTTAACATACCCGATTTGGAAAATTCAAGTAACGTACAGACAAATTTGCCTAATGAAAATGAACAGGTTACACAAAGTACGACGGATTTATTTAATTCCGAAATAGTGACTGACAGTGTACGTTCGACTGACAAATCTTTTTGCAAATTACGGAATGACCAAATGGTCGCACAGAACGTGACAATTGCATGTACTCCATCACAGAGCACTGAGAATGCAACTGCTACTTTTGATTTGAATCAATTTATGGCAATAATGCTACAGTTTAAGAACGACCTTACTGTAAATTCCAAGCAACAGAGTGAAGATCTCAAACAACAACTTAGTGCAGATATCAAACAACAGAGTGAGAAAACAGACAACAATTTCAGACAACAGAGTGAAGATTTCAGAAAACTTAGTGAACAGAACAAACAGTTAAATGAAAAATTAGACGACAATTCCAGACAGCTTTGTGAACAAATTAGAGCCGTTGCCGCGCAGTGCCATGACACTAAGGAACAGTTGCGCGTGGAAATTGAGGCTTGTTCACAAAAAAATAGCGAAGAAATTAAGTCTGTTGCGCAAGAATTAAAGGAAATGCAAACAGCCGCAACAGAAACACTCAGAGACGAAATTAGCGGAGTCGCTAAACAATGCTCTGAAAAAGCTACACAATTACGGGACGAGTTTAAAGCAATGACGGTAGAACTTTCGCGCACAATGGACGCAAAGATAGACGCGAAATTCGAACAAAAGAATACTCAGATTGAGGAACGCTTTAATCTTCACATACAAAACAGTGATACGCGTTTCCGCAAATTTATTCAAGATCAAAACAAAGTAAAACGACAAGTGATGGAAACAATCAGTGCTCAAAGACAAGAAGACAAACGTAAAATGTTTGCGAAGGCAAAAACGTATGTAGACAATAATATTGCTGCAGTGTCCGACGAAATTAATTCCATCAAACAGTCGAACACAGAATTACGTGACGAAATTTCCAATCTTAAATTAAAAACAGATACACACACAGTAAATATTCAAACAGTGACCGACAGAGTCGAACAATTAGAACTAACACAGGATTGCGATGTCGTCAAAACTGACGTTAAAAAACTGAATGAAACTAGGCGTAAATTGCAAAAACAGATTAATGCCACTGACACTAAAACCGATGATCAGGCAAAAATACTGACTGAAAAATATGATGAATTGGCCAGTCGTATTGATGCTATCGAAAGTGCTAATGACAATAAATCAGACGATACTTCACCGGTTTCATTTAATCAAACACCTGAATTTCAAAATTTACAGCAGACAATTAATGAGATAGATTCATTGAATAACACGTTGCGTAGAAAACTGTCAAGTTTACAGCAAGAAGTAACAGAGATGAAAAACATTTCAGTTAATAATAACATACCACAACAGACGCCACTTTATGAACATTTGTCAGACTCACGCAGCGCGTATAATTTGGGTAATCTACAGAGAGTACGGGACTTAGATTCCGATCAACCACAGTTCAATAGATTCTCTTACGATCCTGAACATGTTCCATCACACAGAGATGATAATTTCGATTACAAACATTTTCTGTCAGTGAGAAAGTTTAAAGTTTTTAAAAACGATAGAACGCAGATTCACCCACTGGATTGGATTCAACAATTTAGCTTTGCTCTTCCACCGACTTGGCCTGTAACGCATAAACTTGAATTTATTTGCAGTTTTTTGGAAGGCGAACCGGCAACTCGTATGAGACCGATCGCGAGACAATGCTATTCGGTAGAAGAATTCCAGAATGCATTTCTGTCAGCGTATTGGTCGAAGACGACACAGCGCGGAATTAAAGACCAGTTAATTAGCTTACCAAATTATGAGAACACAAAGTTTCCCAGTGTCACGCAATTTTTTGAGCACATGGTGCAACAAAACCAGTACCTAAGTGAACCGTACAGTGAATCCGCACTTATACAATTATGCATCTCTAAATTACCACGGTCATTACGAGTGTCACTTCTAACGGGCCAGCAAAAAGAAAACATTTCAGCATTCAGAGATCTTTTACAGCTCTTGGAAGTACAGCAATCTGATTATTCTTTTGTAAACAAAAACTTTTCGTATAATAACCAAGGTCAACAAACTTACGGTAATTATGATCAGGGACGTAATTTCAATAGGAAAAGTAACAGACGCTTTAGGAACGACAACTACCAGAACTTAAATCACAGACAAAATTCAGATTATCAATACCGTCAAAATTTTCAGCAACAGGAAGCAGATTTTGGTAACAATAGAAGTTTTCCACCACAACAGCATGAAAGTCAGCCGGTTGGAATACATAACCAACAATGTAATGCACAAGGTCAACCAGGCTTTAATGTTCCGCCGCGAGCACGTATAGTCCCTGATACAACAAATAGTAACGTACGGCAGCAAGGAAACAACTACGTACAAAGAAGGCAGTATTTCAATTCCTATCGCAATACACCGTATAGGAATGACTATTACGACAGACGTAAAAATAATGAGAACAATTTTCAGCGTACATCTAACAACAGTCGGACATACCAACAGCAAAATTTTACACAAGAACCTATTCTCATGAATGAACCCGACAGTAGGTATCATCCAGAGCGTAACACGTCTGGAAGAAGTAATAGGACAGTTCAAATAGTCGAAATGCCACAACATCCTCCTAATAATAATAACACGTCAGATAGAATCTGACTAGATACTGTACAGGACGCATCTTCCAATAATACAAGCACTACCTTTGACACGCAAAATGTTGTTCGTGAAAATGTAATTACTTTTGACGGCATACGAGACACTCTTTTACAGGAAAGACCAGTTGTTCAGAAAACTATTTCACATCCTGTTATCGAAATTAAAATTGGTTCATCAAAATTTACAGCAGTAATTGATTTCGGATCACCTATATCAGTAATAAATGAGGAGACTTTCAACGAGTGCAACAAAGAGAATACTTATCCGACATTACCTTTAGGCAAAACAAAAGTGAAAGGAGCAGTATCGAGTAAAGGAGTAGACGTTAAATTACAGACGCATTTATCATTTTGTATTGGAGGTCATACTTTCCACTCTAATTTTTGGATTGTTCCTTTATTGACAACAGACGTTATTTTAGGTACGAATTTTCTGGTACAACACGACGCAGTCATTGATTTTCAGAATTCTTATTTAATGTTAAAGGATGAAAATGTACAATTTGCTTTAGAATTTCAGCACTTTTTATCTACGGAAGAACAAACAATTAACCGCACAGAGGTCATTTCCGCAACACGTAACATAGACTGTAATCCCACATTGCTCACGGATACGTACGTACACAACTATAATACTCCAGACGAAGCTGACTACGACGTAATGCAATTGATTTCTGATAAAGTTAAAGAGAGCAGTGCAACTACAGACGACGAACGAACGCAATTACACAAAATTCTTTTACAGCAAGCTCCAGTTTTCGACAACATTCCTGGTACTATGTCCGGCTTTATGTATGAATTTCAAGTGAAACAGCACGACACATTTGAAGCAAAGCATTATCCTATTCCATATATCCACAGAGAACAGGTTAAAAAAGAATTGCAGGATATGCTCGACCAAGGAATTATAGAACCAGCAGTTAGTCCGTACATAAATCCGCTACATATTGTCAAGAAAAAAGATGGCTCACTTCACCTTGTACTTGATTCACGTCACATTAATGACATTATTATTAATGAAACAGATCGACCACAGACTTTAGAGGAACTTTTACAGAAATTTCATGGTACAGCTATTTATTCTACACTAGAATTGAAATCGGGATTTTGGCAAATTCAACTTCATCCAAATTGCAGAAAATGTACAGCTTTTCTCTGTTTCGGCGACTGTTATCAATTTCGCAAATTACCGTTCGGCTTAACTATTTCTTCTGCAGCTTTTATTCGCGATTTGAACACAATACTTCCGACAGAACTTAAGGACAGAATCACGACGTATGTAGACGACATTCTTATCGCAGAAGCTAACTGGTCTGAACACAATATGATTCTTGAACAACTGCTACAAACTTTTCATGCACAAGGACTTACAGTTAATCTTAGTAAATCGCACTTTGGCAAAACTTCTATAAAATTTCTTGGACACGTAATTTCAGCAGAGGGCATTGCGCCTGATCCGGAAAAACTTCAAGCTCTACGTGACATTACTGTTCCTACGACGAAGAAGCAATTACGCAGTTTTTTTGGGCTTAATTAACTTTTTTCGTAAATTTATTCACCATTCTGCTTTAGACACGCCTAGACTATGCCAATTAACAGGTAAAAACACTATTTGGTCTTGGGATAAGCAGCACACTCTGAATTCATGAACCTGAAACATGCTCTGTTGAATGCACCACTTTTATCGCACCCAGATCTTACCAGAAATTTTTCCATTGCCACCGACAGTTCTAACACCGCTTTAGGCGTACACATTTTCCAGGAAATTGAAGAAGATGGTTCAATAGTAATTAAAAACATCGCATTTGCAAGCCGCATTTTGTCACCTGCTGAACGAAATTACTCCGTTACAGAATTGGAAACATTATGTGTTGTATGGGCTTTCACGAGATTTAGGCACTTTCTTTATGGCAGACATACCACCGTCTACACAGACCACAGAGCGATACAATTTTTACTTTCGGCTAAATTTACTCACGACAGATTAAGTAGATGGAAACTTTATTTACAGGAATTTAATTTTACAATAGTTCACATTCCCGGCACACAAAATGTTATAGCAGACGCACTATCCCGTTCTCTGAGCAACAATCAGCAAGACGTAGCAACCAACTTCCGCAAAACAAATTTCAGTGTCATGTACATTCAGCAAGTTGCATTTGAAAACTTTATTTCATCGTCATTACAGGACATAGCACAAGAACAAAATAAAGACAACGTGTGGAAAGAAATTAAACACCTTTGGCAAGATAAGAATAATGTTACGATTAGAAACCATTACATTGTACGCAATGACATTCTGTTTCGCCGCTCTCATCCTGACAGCAACAATTGGTTATTATGCATTCCTGACGAACTGGTTAACAAATTAATCTGGTACACTCATTTAAGTTACGCACATTACGGAGCACGAAAATGTTTTCTTATACTGAGACAGAACTGTTATTTTACCAACATGGAGAAACGTATACGACGAGTTTTAGCGTCTTGTAAAATTTGCCAGAAAGCTAAATCAGACACCACTTCACATATTCCTCCATTATATCCCATTATACCTGTTAAATTAAGACACATGGCCGCTGTAGATATTTTTGGTCCAATTCCGAGAACTAACAGAGGTTTTTGCTACATCTTTGTCGCTGTTGAGCTCACTTCAAAATTTGTTACTTTCACTCCATTACGCAAAGCTACTGCTAAAACTGTTTCGAAAGCATTTGTAAAACATTTTCTATTTCATGTAGGGCATGTGATGAGAGTAATTTCTGACAATGGATCACAATTTCGATGTAGCATATGGACACGCATGTTACGAGCTAGAAACATTTCTCCAATCTATTTATCCAAGTACCATGCTTCTTCGAACCCTTGTGAACGGTTAATGAAAGAAATTGGTAAGCTGTGCCGTATATACTGCCACAAAAGACATATTGATTGGGATACACACATACTCTCATTCCAAGATGTAATTAATTCCATTCCAAATGAATCCACTATGCTATCTCCGTCTGTTATATTGAAAAACGTTGAATCACCAAACAAAATTAAAGAATTAGTAAACTTCCCTAAATGTCGTCGACTAAGACACCACGAAATAATTGACATTGCGCTGAACAACATCAAACGTGCCGCAGAGCGCCGGAGAAGACAGCAAAAACAGGTTTGTAGACGCCGAGACTTTCACGTTGGACAGAAAATATTAGTACGTACACACTATTTATCCAGCAAATTAAAAGGTAAGTGCAGTAAATTTGAACTTCTATTCGCAGGTCCATATCGGATTCGCAGCATCCCTCACCCCAATGTTGTACACGTCGAAACTTTGAGAACCAGAAAATCGAAAGGCAACCACCATATCTCAAACATTAAACCGTTTATTGAATGAAGACACTTTATGATTCAACACACTATGATGTCATTTACTAATGCAATTATTTCACCTGACTAATTACTGATGATTATCGTATTTTTCTTGGCAAGTGCCCGGCAAGGTAAGGTTAGCAGGTCGCTTTTCTTGTCGTTACACATCAGACCGTGCACATTTTCCATTTTTTTTTATGTACGATTGTATTCCAGTTTTGTTTATATGCACTGTGAAATAGTTAAGATATAACACACACCAGTCGACTTTGGCATTTTTTTTTTTTTTTTTGCCTTATGACATCTCAACATCGTGACTGTTTTACATTTTTTGCTGCTGCGTTGTGATATTCTCTGTACATTTTGGCTTTGAACACTGTCAATGTCTTCGACATATTACGTTTTCTGTCATGTTATGCTGTATGGTTAATTGTGTCACCATAAACCAGTCATTATTTAGTGGATATATGATTTAAATGCAAGACATTAATCTTTGTTCATCAATTTCAGAAAGAAATGATGCGTGTAAGAAATAAATTCAACAGAAATGGGAATTTCACCTACGGAATAAACGATAGAAGATGCAATAACTTTATGAGGAAGAGTAAATGGATCAGGATTAACAAGCATTAACAAGAATGTACTATACTCATCGTAGAATAGCAGTCTTAACTAATTTTTTCTTTCAGAATACAAGGTGATTGATGCAGGCTGTCAGACAGAACTACACATCTTAGTTTTAGTGATGAAATATGCTAGAGATAAGGAATAGTTGTATAATGGGTAATGAAGTGATATTTTTGCAGATGATAATGAATACTGATGAATAATGATCAAGGATATGGTATTATGAATAATGAAGTTTTTCCTTCCAGGTGATGATAATAATGAAGTTATGATAATGTGGATAATGAAGTGATTGATAATGAAGTTTTTTTCTTTACAGATGAGGATAATGTTGAAGTTATGTATTTATGCTATGTAGTTATTTAAGTATTTGTTGCAGTTTGTTTTGACAGCAGGTGTCATATTGCATAGTAGGATGACGGAAGGTTTTGGAAAGGACAGCTATGGAACACATTTTTATACACATTTCACTACCTGTTAATTCGAGGTTCACTACTTTTCAGCATAGTGTGCATTTCTTCTTTCAGGTCAATAATCCATTTTGTATTTTTTTCAAGAGAAGCTTTCATTGATACTTACTAAACCTGTTACTTATTATACCTGTTCTAGTACTTGCATTTTTATTTTTTACCCATTTGTGTTTATCATTTATAAATGTGATCACATATACTGCCTTGTTACATAACCTTGCTACAGCTGACTCATGACGAATGATGTTACCTATCCTCATTTGCAGCAATAGGTCAAAAGCAAATAGTGTTATGCCTCAGCAATTAATTATCGATCCCAACGCAATGCATTGCTAACAAAAAAAAATGTATTACCAGTCCCAAGTAGTGATACCAGTTTGAGAAAGTTCTGAGTAATACTGATTAGCTCTGAATAGTATGTCACTTCAGTAATGTCTTCTTAATGATACAAAAAAAATATATAAAATAATGCTTTGTAACTGGCCAAGGACTGCCACTGTTTATTGTAATGAGACTACTTAAAATGCCCATGATTATTAATGCTATGACTGTAATTAACTGATTTTAATCATGACTTCGTAATGATCTGAATAATACTGAATGATGAACTATGTTTTATTCTATTCAATACTTGCTAGCCACTGAGTGCCAATAATTAATGTCACTCAGTGAATTATGTTATTAATTATGCCATTAATTAGCTCTTGTTTTCAATGTCGATACTTTGTAACTGGAAAAGAATGTGATTGTTTCATAATGCTTTGTAATTAGGAGAAGGCTAATGATTCTTAATTATGCTTTGTAACTGGAAAAGACTATGATTCTTACTATATTGAAATGACAAATGATTAACTATGCTTTATAATTGGAAATGAATGTGATTGTTTAATAATGCTTTGTAATTAGGAAAAAGCTAATGATTATTACTATTGGAATGACAAATGATTAATTAAATATGCTATGCTTTATAATTGGGAAAGAATGTGATTGTTTAATAATGCTTCGTAATTAGGAGAAGGCTAATGATTCTTAATTATGCTTTGTAACTGGAAAAGAATGCGACTGTTTAATAATGCTTTGTAATTAGGAGAAGGCTAATGATTAATACTATTGGAATGACAGATGATTAATTAACCATGCTATACTTTGTAACTGGAAAAGAATGCGACTATTTAATAATGCTTTGTAACTAGGAAAAGAAGGTTACTGATTCTATGTAAAACAATTAATGAACATTTTTCTGTAATACTACATACTTGGTACAGAAATGTTCAATAACTAGGCTATGAATGCCGCAAACTACTAATGAAGACTGTAATTGTCAATATTATGTGACTTAATGTCCTTCACCTCATGAGCTAACTACCCTGAATTACTGCAATGTCCATTTGTCCTGTCTATCCTAGTGATCATGGAGCACTATATTTGGTTTTGCACTAATTCTACGTTGGTGTGCCTTGTAAGAGCGTGGTGTTGACATGACATGCTGTCCACCACCGTGAGCGATGAAGACGTTATTATGGTCCCACTGTTTGGTGTACCTAATGTACTGCCAAAATGAGAACATGAAATATTACTACGACAGTTCAGTGTCTTGGCTACACTGATAAATTCTGATGTGAAAAGAACTTCAAATTGTGTCACTTGGTGTTGTACTGCTGTGGAAAGATATGGACTTTCAGAACAGCTGTGTGCAATCTAAAGTGCTACAACCATGATGCAATCCTTCCCTTTCCTATCCTAATTCTTGTCACATAGTGAAATCATTTTTTTTGCTAACGTCATTTATGTTCATGGCTATACATTTTTTTTTCTCGATTTGCTGAACTCCAGTGCGAGTACAGTTATGTCACTTGTCGATATGATTTTTTGCCATTATGTTTATTTATTGCAAAAATGCCTAAGACATTTTTTCGATTTGTTCTTGTCTTTTATATTGTATATACATTTTTTTTTATTTTGAGGATATGTTCTGAACTACAGTGCATGTGCACTTATGTTAGGTGTTAATGTTTTCTACTGAACTTCAGTGCCTGTGCACTTTTCTCATTTTTCAATATGATTTGTACTCATTCTGTATGTTCAATACTTCAGTGTGTATGATTTTTTTTTTGCCATTCTGTTTATGCTAAAGAATTTTTTCAGTGCATGTGCACTTTATTTTCTGTCAAATAATTTGTATATACAGTTTCCTGATTTACTACTATGTTTTGTACTCACATTCTGTCTTTGTCTGATATATTTTGTACTCGGTGCATGTGCACAACTTTTAATTTATGTACTAAATTTGAGTATTCTGTAAATTGTAAAAATTTCTTGCGATGGCAAGTCCAAATGACTCACCATCGCTGCCAAATTTTTGCCCCCCCAGTGGAGGGTTATGAAACACGTATGTAACGTAGCAGCGATGGTGAGGCACGTTAAAATCTTTGACCAGAGAGCCTATAATCGTTGTTAGTCTGCGCTTGACCGCGCGAGTGTTGCGAGCGGTTCTCTGTCAGTAGCAGTTCGCTAGTAGTAGTCGTGCAGTACAGTCGGTCAGTAGTAGCAGCCCAGTGCGGTTGTGTGATGTAGTCTGTCGGCAACACTGGTCAAGATGCTGAATGAGGTATATTGTTAATTAAGGTAATCATCAGATAATGTAAAGTTTATTTGTTGTAATTAATTTCCAACAAGTGCCCCAATAATAATTTTGGTTTCAAAAGCAATTTTACCAAAAAAAAAATTTTATTTAATTGAACTAACGATTTCGTTCCACTTCCCTTAAAGAAAAGTTTCAGTTAAATTACAAAAAAAAAGAATATTATTATTTGCAATGCAGTTCCTCCAAGCCGTGCGCAAGAATAAGAGCAGAAATTTGACTAGCAGTTACAATGAGGTAAGAATTTAATTCTGATTTTTTTTGCACAGGGCCAAAGACCGATATTTCGATTTAATTGAATTATCATTACCACTGAGATTTTTTTATCACTGAATTGACTTTCATTATTTTCGTGAGGAACTTATACTTGGGTCAGATTGCGATTCTCACTTTTATTGTCATTAAATTTATTTGCTAGGGAGGTTACGTTTGGCTCCTATTCATTTTATATTTCATTTCTTTCAAAATTTCAGTGGAGAGGTTACACTTAGCGCAATGTCCATTAGCATTTCTATATAATATTGTCATTTATAAAATTTCGGTGGGGAGGTTACACTGTTCAATATCAATTTCACAGAGAAGAAGCTCTGCGTTATGATAAGCTACCGAGTGGCCACAGCTGAGGAAATCGAGCGCGTCAGTAATGTGACAGTGAGACGAGAGTGCATTGTAACGTGCTCTAGACAGATAGAATTCTAAAAAAACTGTATTTGTAAATGAGCTGAAGAAGTTCGAGCGACATATTAAATCGTCTCATGCTGTTAGTGCACAGATATTTCCGAAGTAATATCAGTCAGATTATCTATTTCTGTTTACAGTGCATCAGTAGTCACTGTAACATTTAATACTGCGTATATGTATGAAACTTCTGGAATTCATTTTTTTCGTCGCAATACACATTTCGTTTTACTCAATTAAAGTGTCACCGATAGTAGGGTCTTGTTGTCCTTTCCTTGCTTGTATTGTGGATGTGATGTCTGCATGAATGTTTCACGTAAATTTTCCTGTTTCTCACTGCTGCCACTGCACGTACAAAAATAAAAGAAAGTGATAAGCCAATATCTTTCGACAACCAGTAACCAGCCACCCTGCCCGTAGTGCAAAGTCTATTATCGCAGTTTCCATATTACTTTCGAATATTTATGCTATTTTCATCTTTCTGAAATATAATCGTTGCAGTTGATGTAGTTACTGTGTTGCCTGAGATCTGCAAATACGAAGATATGTTCTCTCCAGCATTCCTTTTACATGCGAAATGGTTCAAATGGTTCAAATGGCTCTGAGCACTATGGGACTCAACTGCTGTGGTCATCAGTCCCCTAGAACTTAGAACTAATTAAACCTAACTAACCTAAGGACATCACACACATCCATACCCGAGGCAGGATTCGAACCTGTGACCATAGCAGCAGCGCGGCTCCGGACTGGAGCGCCTAGAACCGCACGACCACTGCGGCCGGCTTTTACATGCGAAATCTCATTGTCTTTAATTGCAGTCGATGACAGAGGAGGAAAGTTCTGTTTGATATTTCTCTGTTGTATTAAACGTTTTATTCTTGTCTTATCACTGTTTCTACGAACTAATATCAATCATGCAAGCAGCTTATCGACCAATGCAGCAAGAAATCGATAAAGCGAAAACAAGTTTCGTGGAATGACAAAGATAATGTTCTGTTCTTCAGGGAAATTATAGGTATAAATCTGTATCTTATCTTCCGTCAGTTTTAAGTTGCAGAAAACATTTCCTATAGTCTGAAGCCTTAGGGTAACTCACTTGCTAAAGCCTGGAGAAAAACAATTTTCTTAAAGTTTACACGACTCGAACTACAAAATGTAATTTCTTTGTGGGATGAAAATTGTAAAACAATATGCGTTAATCACATTACTTCACACGATGA
Source organism: Schistocerca piceifrons (assembly GCF_021461385.2). Taxonomy (NCBI): domain Eukaryota; kingdom Metazoa; phylum Arthropoda; class Insecta; order Orthoptera; family Acrididae; genus Schistocerca; species Schistocerca piceifrons. Next base: position 238,306,573 of record NC_060140.1, read on the forward strand.
CTTTATTACAGTTTCATTTGTGAAGATTTATACTTGGGATGTATGCACTAACCATTTCAGTTAGATGCTTGAATCTTCAGTTACTCACTAAAAACACGTCTTTCTAAAAAGTAGACTACTATCACCTATTTTTATTCTAGAAATATTTACAACCTCGAATTAAACGGGTCCAGTGAAGCAGAGGATACAACCCGTCCGCGTTGACCAATGACGTCAGAATTGGTCAGAGAGCATTTATTACACAGATGAAAGAGCCGACAATAGTGTTCAGAAACAAAGGAATACAAGAGGCGAAAATTATAGTTGACATATATCAAGGCAAGTAGTGTTTTCACGTTAGGGATACCGCGTGTTTGTATCGTATTATTTCTGTGGAATATGAAGGGGGGGGGGGGAAATGGATGGAAATATTGGTAGCATGGAATACCTCACGTCACACACACATATATATATATATATATATATATATATATATATATATATATATATAGGTTGTATCTCGAACCCCATTCGAACTGTATTGGTTAACTGCAGTACGGGATATAAATTTAGCGTACGTCGATTTCTTCGTTTTCGTTAGCATTAATATACTGTCGTCCAGTTGCACTGTATAGGTCAACTGAAGCATGGGATATAAATTTTACATGGGTTGTTTCTTTCGCCTCCGCTACCACTAACAGTCTATTCTTACGTAGATAGTAGTACTACCTATGGCAGAAGGAGCTACGTACATAATATGTGTATCCCATACTTCCGCTGACCTATATATATGAAAACGTGGAAATGGACTACGTTACGCTTGCAACCTGTACCTCAGTTGAACTACGCGAAGAGGCAATAAGACGACACATATACAATTTGTATCCTGTACTTCACTATGGGGTACAGTTTTTTTCCGCCATCGATGCTAATAGTATCGACTGAAAGTTACAGTTTTGTTTCCGCCTTCGATGCTAATAGCATCCTATTCTTTTCTTCAGCTATATAGCTATACACAACATTTGTATCCTGCTCTCCACTTGACATATGTAGGTAAATCTCATCTGTGTTACATGTGTCGTTCTTTTCGAACAGGTAGTGCCAGTGTAAATGTGAACTGAAAGACGGGATACAAATTTTAGTTGTGTCGGGCGTTTCGACTTTAATATTGCTAGTACAGATTCGAAAAAATCGTATTAATACTAGTGCTGGGAAACAAAAGAAGAACGACAGCTGCGAAATTTCTATTACGTACTGGAGTACACGAAAACATACGTAATGGTGTAATACAACAATGAAGAATGTCAAAATTGTCAAATGCAGTAAAAGAAAAAAATGGAAAACTGAATTTACCACACGGGAACACATATACACACAGACACAGATACACTCACGCACGCACACACACACACACACACACACACACACACACACATTCACACCCCACACCCCCACACCCCAACCCCACATCCTAATGTGAAATCAGCTGACATATTTCGGACGGTACATTTTCCCAACACGTTTAACAAAACATTTGAACGGACAGTATGTTTGGGGAATACTACGCCTCCTCCGGGCGTTGTGGCCGAGCGGTTCTAGGCGCCTCAGTCCGGAACCGCGCTGCTGCTACGGTCGCAGGTTCGAATCCTACTCGGGCATAGATGTGTTTGATGTCCTTAGGTTAGTTAGGTTTAAGTAGTTCTAAGTCTAGGGGACTGATGACCTAGGTTAGTTAGGTTTAAGTAGTTCTAAGTCTAGGGGATTGATTACCTCAGATGTTAAGTCCCATAGTGCTTAGAGCCATTTGAACCATTTGAACTACGCCTCCATGAATATTCGTCAAAGTGACTTTGAAGTGTGGAAATCCGGCGTTTCCCCTTCCCTACAAGAGATTTCACAGATGACCAATAACCCTCTATGCTATTTGTGCAAGCCCCTGTGGATAATGATCTGAAATCAATATTTTGATTAACTACGAGATGCTGATAACCTCTTTCCCCTAAACCCCTATATGAAAAAAAACATCTGAAATTACAGTGGAACCCTCTGCAACGTGATCTTCAAATATGCTGACCAAAACTTACTTCTTTCGAATGGGTACTACTTTAAACACTACATCGTTACACTCTTGACCTGAAACTACAGCCTCCCAAACCAATAATCCCACCGGAGGTTCCCCCCTGTTGTGCTTTCTTTTGCCAAAATTCGATCGTCAATTTCGTCCATAACACCCGGTACCCCAACGGCCCACTATATTTCATGTATTCCCCACAAACTTCCCTACAAAAAGAGTACCAAACCACAACTGTACGCTTACTCACACGACATTCATGGACACACAGCCACATAGGATATCTCAGGCACCAACAGTCCGTGATTTTCATAATGTCTCTCAAGGCGAGCTTAGATTTTTTGAACCACGTCCCTCGTCTAATGGACCGCCACAACCGGTCTTTGCTGCAGCACCATACGAATAAGTCGTGAGTACGACGACGAAATACACTTGCGAGGCGCATATGTTCGCCACACTCACGACATCGAACATACTCGGCAACGAGACCACACATTTGTAAAAAACAAATCGTGGCCAACATGTCTAGCCTCTCTCAAATCATCCAGGTTCGTCGGAACAGACAAATCCATACCTACAAACGAAAATGAGATATTAAAAATTGTTCTAAAATAAGAAACTAATATTCCAAATTACCTCAATATCACTAAGAATGAAATTAAGTACCGAATGAATAGCAGAAAAACAATTATTTAAATAAATGCACAGGAAGATTATTTTGAGTAATATGTAGCGATCTCTTGTAAAATCACATTCAATTATTTAAATGTACAATGATAGCGCTAATCCGGAACACAGAACTGTTTTATTATCTATGGCTGAAACTGAAGACATTATTATCTATGAGTAATGGATGACGTCATTGGTCAAAGTTGACGGGTTGTTTCGTTTTACTCAATTAAAGTATCACCGATGGTAGGGTCTTGTCCTTTCCTTGCTTGTATTGTGGATGTGATGTCTGCATGAATGTTTCACGTAAATTTTCCTCTTCCTCACTGCTGCTACTGCACGTACAAAAATAAAAGAAAGTGGTAAGGCAATATCTTTAGCACAACCAGTAACCAGCCACCCTGCCCGTAGTGGAAAGTCTATTATCGCAGTTTCCATATTACTTTCGAATATTTATGCTATTTTCATCTTTCTGATATATAATCGTTGCAGTTGATGTAGTTACTGTGTTGCCTGAGATCTGCAAATACGAAGATATGTTCTCTCCAGCATTCCTTTTACATGCGAAATCTCATTGTCTTTAATTGCAGTCGATGACAGAGGAGGAAAGTTCTGTTTGATATTTCTCTGTTGTATTAAACGTTTTATTCTTGTCTTACCGGCCGAAGTGGCCGAGCGGTTAAAGGCGCTACAGTCTGGAACCGCACGACCGTTATGGTCGCAGGTTCGAATCCTGCCTCGGGCATGGATGTGTGTGATGTCCTTAGGTTAGTTAGGTTTAAGTAGTTCTAAGTTCTAGGGGACTTATGACCACAGCAATTGAGTCCCATAGTGCTCAGAGCCATTTTATTCTTGTCTTATCACTGTTTCTACGAACTAATATCAATCATGCAAGCAGCTTATCGACCAATGGAGCAAGAAATCGATAAAGCGAAAACAGGTTTCGTGGAATGACAAAGATAATGTTCTGTTCTTCAGGGAAATTATAGGTATAAATCTGTATCTTATCTTCCGTCAGTTTTAAGTTGCAGAAAACATTTCCTATAGTCTGAAACCTTAGGGTAACTCACTTGTGAAAGCATGGAGAAATACAATTTTCCTTAAGTTCACATGACTCTAACTACGAAATGTAAACTCTTTGTGGGATGAAAATTGTAAAACAATATGCGCGGTTCTTTCAGAACGTTTTAATATACAATTAATCACATTCTTCACACGCTGACTTTATTACAGTTTCATTTCTGAAGATTCATACTTGGGATGTATGCACTAACTATCTCAGTTAGATGCTTGAATCTTCAGTTACACATTAACAAGATGTCTTTCTAAAAACTAGACTACTATCACTTGTTTTTATTCTAGAAATATTTACAACCTTGAATTAAAATTAAGGTTAGCTTTTTAGAGCTGATGAGCATATATTTTCCTTCATGTTCATGCCATGTTAGTGTTTGCAGTCTATTTTCCTCCAGATAGTGTCTTGTAATACGCCAAAAAATTTCAGACACTTAGCTCAGATAGATTTTTTGTGCGTAAAGTAAACTTGTCAGAAAATTTAATTCTCGGAAACTTCAATATTATATTTGATCTGTGATTCACCTCCCTTGTTCCTAATACACTCCTGTTGCATAATCTTCTTGGTTTACATGTCCTTCATCTTCTCTCTTCCATTTCTTCTTCCTCCTTGTTATTCTGGCGTCTTTAGTTGCCTCAAGGACCCACTTTCCAGCTTCGCCTACTCTCACGACATCAATTGCCAACAGTGATGGTCTCGTGTTAAACCCAGCATATATTCCTAGCAACTCTAGAACCATACATGTGCCAACTGCTCCACATTGCAACAAATTACAGGCATGGTAACTTTCGTGAAGGACAAAATAACAGAAACTGCAATTACGAGTACATAAAAGTTTATGAGGGAAACAACACTCGAGAACCAAAGTTTCACAAAGCAAACAAAAGAGCATCGCAAAGCGTATCTTCTAAAACGGCTGTCAGCTTGACTAACAGTTGTATAGGAGTCTAATCACAACTCTGACGTGTGAAAGCAGCGGAATTGTGGGTGTGGACATACACCGAGAGGTCTTTACGTTGATTCATCAAAAACTTCTTGACGTCTAATTCAGTTCTTTTAACCATTATTTTGTTAAAAAAAACTCTAAATATCGATTTAAGGTGAAATACAAAAAACCGGTTTTTTGGAGCGCATTCACTGGTAAGTTACATTAAAGTCAGTTGGATTCGAACCTATACGAGAGTATTGGAGAAAGCTTGTAATCAAATACTCATGCTCCAAAAAATAAATCTGTAACGATATGTTTTGGTATTTTTAGTTGGTACAAGTGGTACAAGGCAAAGAATATGTTTGTCAAGCAAAATGTAATAGTATTCTCAGCGTTCCCATGTATTTGCATAGAACCATACCTTAAAAGGGAACCTCCCCATCGCACCCCCCTCAGATTTAGTTATAAGTTGGCACAGTGGATAGGCCCTGAAAAAGTGAACACAGATCAATCGAGAAAACAGGAATAAGTTGTATGGAACTATGAAAAAAATAAGCAAAATATACAAAGTGAGTAGTCCATGTGCAAGATATGCAACATCTTGGACAGAGTGAGCTCAGGAGCGCCCTGGTCCCGTGGTTAGCGTGAGCAGCTGCCGACCGAGAGGTCCTTGGTTCAAGTCTTTCCTCGACTGAAAAGTTTACTTTCTTTACTTTCGCAAAGTTATGATCTGTCCGTTCGTTCATTGACGTCTCTGTTCACTGTAATAAGTTTAGTGTCTGTGTTTTGCGACCGCACCGCAAAACCGAGCGATTAGTAGACGAAAGGACGTGCCTCTCCAATGGGAACTGAAAACATTTGATCGCAAGGTCATAGGTCAACCGATTCCTCCACAGGAAAACACGTCTGATATATTCTATACGACACTGGTGACGGCATGTGCGTCACATGACAGGAACATGTTGTCGACCCACCTAACTTATACACTTGTCGAATGGGTAAAAAGATTCTTCTGCCTTGCCCGATTTAGGTTTTCTTGTGGATGTGATAATGACTCCCAAAAAAGTGATGAAAACATAAGAGTTTGTCACATAAACTGCAACAAATGAATGCAATAATTTCACAGTCGTACAGTTTTCCCTGTGCTCTGTCAAAACATATGTTTTTATCGTTTTCAAATTTTTTCGTGTGTAGGTCGTCAAATCCTGCATATGTCCAAGCAAATCTGAACATGTCCTGGAATTTTGGAGAGCGAAGTTGATTATATGTGAGTGCCTGAACTTTGATAATTGACACACGATCACGTAAACAATACTGCTCTGTGTACCTGTGCAGCTTCGCAAAATCGTAGAATCTTTTCACAAAGTATTTCACTTGCCGAAAACCAAACACATCTAACGGTTGCACAAGAGGTGTACAACCTGGAGGAATGGTAATCACGTCTACTCCCACACTAAAATTGTCTGAAAATAAAAAAAATTAAACTTTTAACGCGAGGAAAAACTTGAACCAAGGACCTCTCGTTCCGCAGCTGCTCACGCTAACCACGGGACCAAGGCGCTCCTGAGCTCGCTCTGTCCAAGATGTTGCATATCTTGCACATGGACTACTCAGTTTGTATATTTTGCTTATTTTTTCATAGTGCCACACAACTTCTTCCTGTTTCCTCGATTGATCTGTGTTCAGTTTTTCAAGGCCTATCCGCTGTGCCAACTTATAATTAAATCTGAGGGGGGTGCGATGGGGAGGTTCCCTTGTTAGATGTTGAAACCGTCGAGAACAAGCATTTCCACCACTGTTGTCTTATCCCCCGTGGTTTTTGTGTCTAGTTTCTTACAGCATTATGTGATGTACAGAGTGGTTATAGTTAAATTTTCGCTGCTTGAGAGTGCCCTCATGAAAGAGGAGTAATCGTACCTCAGCGAAGCTTTGTGGAAACATTTGTGAAGACATACAGAAGAGAAATAACGAATAAACTATTGAAAGAAACATGTCTTAATTTCCTCATGAGAGGGTAAAATTTCATAAATGCGTAACAACTTACCGTTCCAGGTTACAAAAGTTGCTCAGTGTGATGACTATATGCATCCACCAAAGTATGGGACCGCACTAGAGGTACTATTTCACAACTCTTCGCAGCACTTTTCGAACGGTGGACCATGGAACGTTCACCTTTCATGACACAGATAGTGCACTGCTTGAAAATCCCTTAGTGCGTCCAGCAGTCTCAGCAATCAAAACAATAGCTTATTCAACAGTATGGGGTGCAACTGGCCGTCGCCCTCTCCCAGGAGCAATACACATAGTGGGAGTTAATTCGAATTTCCGATTCACGTTTCTCAACTCCGGCGAAGAAACAGAACCTCTCGGTATTCCTTTAACGTATCGGCACTGGCCAAGAGTATCAACGCTATGATTTACGAGTAAAGCCTTGCTCATGTTGCCCAGACCCATTTTGATTGTCTCCAGCTGTAATGCAGATTGATGCTTCTGTTCTACTTCACCGTATCAGTACCGGCGCCCAACTACAGGTCATGAGTTAATGACACTAACAATACCAAGAACGCAAATTCTGCGGCGCACAGTATGAACATCATTCTTATAAAACTGGGTACCCCTGCGGCAACTATTTCTTCCTCTACACTGGCTCAAGTAGCCCAAGTTTAATTGCAGCCACGCTATATAATTCATACAAAATAACTATATCGGCACCCGCGCTGACAGAAATGTAAGCAAGTGCACGATGGTCGTGGATAATCGATTGTGATCCTCCACCACGCATTATGGGAGGTGAAGTTCGGCAAAAACGTATATCTCCCACAACTTTTATGCTACAGCCAGCCGGCCGCGGTGGCCTTGCGGTTCTAGGCGCCTCAGTCCGGAACCGCGGGACTGCTACGGTCTGCCTCGGGCATAGATGTGTGTGATGTTCTTAGGTTAGTTAGGTTTAAGTAGTTCTGTTCTAGGGGACTGATGACCTAAGATGTTAAGTCCCATAGTGCTCAGAGCCATTTGAACCAAACAACCGTCAAGAAGAAAACATGATCGGCTACTTGCTGCCAGAAGGAATTCTCACAAAACAAAATTTGGCTAGCCATTCTGATTTAGATGTTCCGTAGTTGTTACAAATTATTCAAGTTAGCCCTCTAACAGCAGGCCATAGCCGTCATTTCCCCCCTACTACCGCTACTAATTTTGAAATAACATATTGTATAGACATCTCACTATTATTGTTATTATTATTATGCAAATTATTAATGTTATTGATCGAAATAGATCTGTTTAGAACCGCACAAATTACTAGCAGCAGTAGTAGTAGCGCTTGATGTGTCACGTCCCAAGATAATCAACAATGTTTCGCTGGTACTACGTGATGAATAATTGGTCAGGTGCCAATCGGACTCGTGCACTGAGGGCTTTGTACAAACTTAAATATATATACAGATAGTGCATACATCCCGGGAATCGAGAAACTCGAAGATTTGTGCATGTTATCGACGTTGATACCGGCAGGATATCGGTAGTAGGGTACGAAGACTTTCGAGAAAATTTTAAGTTTGAAGCCGGATAACAAATGTCAAAAAAAGTTTTCAGCTTTTTTCTCTTAGTTGTCCTGTGAAACACTGCTTTTTGCCAAATTAAATGATTCTTTGTCATCGGAAAGTACGTATAGATCTTGTTGAGTGAGTTCGCGAGTATCAAAATATGCGACATAAATGGTGGCATCTTTTGACTGCATTCTATTAGAAGCTTACATTTATTACACCGCCAACGGGCGACAGACCTTAGTAAGTGACATAAATTTCAACTTGAGATGTATAGCCATTCCTAATAAAAACGAGTTTCAACAGACGGATAGACAAACTGTTGGATAACAAATGACTTTTTTTACATTGGTATAGCAACAAAATTAACAGTTTTCGCATTTTTTCCTTTAGTTGTACTGTTAAATCTTGCTTTTCGCCGAATTTCATGATTCTAGATCAACGGGACGTACCCTATTGATGTTGATGAATGAGTTTGCGAGTGTCAAAATATGAAACATAAGTGGCCGTATCTTTTGATCTGATTCGCTTACACGCTTACATTCATTACACCGCCAAAGGACCTTTGAGTTTAGCATGTGACATAAATTTCGACTTGATACGCCAATCTGTTACTGAGGAAAAGGATATTTAACAATCGGACAGCGAGACAGACAACAAAATTATCCTAAAAGTGGTCTGTTTTTACCGACAGAGGTACAGAATACCAAAAAAAGAAGACGTATGTAACGTCGTGGACCAGATCGCTTAGTACGATGTTGACAATGCAAAATAAGGAATATGAGGAAATTATGTGCCAGTTCTCAGACTTTGACAATTTTATCTAAAATATGGTTGTTTTCTCCTTTTTCCGGGTCCTTTCTAAAGCAGTGAAGCCTTGGAACATATTTGCAATTATACCTAATGGCTCTGAGCACTATGGGACTTAAAATCTGAGGTCATCAGTCCCCTAGAACTTAGATCTATTTAAACCTAACTAACCTAAGGACATCACACACATCCATGCCCGAGGCAGGATTCGAACCTGCGACCGTAGCGGTCTATACCTAGCTACTTTTACTCAGAAACTAAAGTACTTTACGATTCCTACAGCTGTGTCACGCACAGTTCTAAATGAGGTTTCTGCCTCCATGTTTGTATCTTCTGACAAACAAAGAACTGGCATTTCATAGAACCGTATGTGCCTGATTTTGAAGAACTTTCCCTGCAAGTACGCAGCGTGAAGACTGCGGTTCAATGCCATGTAGCAAAGAGATAACAAGGAGAACACATGAAGTATGAAGCCCAGTAGGCAAACAGTCAACTTAAGCGGCCTCCCATTTGGAAAAATGGGATGGAGTCATACAAACGGTTGATTCAAAGATGAATCTTCACCATTTTGCGTGAATTTATAGCAAGAGGGTTTAACACAGTGCCAAAATTCTATAAATTTTTCAATTGCAATTTATTTTATTCCGTTGGAACTTTCTTGTGGCATACTACATTACCAAGTTTACTTAATTAGTCAAATCATTGCTGTGTGTTTGTTTTAGAGTTAATGTTCTGACATGTAGATAGTACTAATTTAATTACTTTGTAGCTTTTCCCATTCTCTGCCTAATGAAATTGAGTGTTTGAACCGGTTCTTTCGACATTTTAAATGGCCTGTCAAGCATTGATATTGCTGATTGTTGTAGGTGTCGTTAGGAGACGTCAAGGCCAAATGTATTGAAATGTTCTGGGCTATAAATTGTTTTGGAAGACTTTTTTGGTACTTAGTTTTTTTGTATTGGTACAAATGTGGATCTTACTATGTAGATGAGGAGATGATATCCGGTTGTTGCGATTCTGCAGTTTGGTTGACTCGAACCTGAAGTCTGTGTTACACATGTCTTAGCTCCACAGCTGGTAAGTTAAACTGTAGTTTGACATGCAGCTGACTTCCCAATTCGTAAATATATCATACAGCATAAATGATCAGGGTTATTGTGTACCACATTAGTGTAACTATGTTTATCAAACTGACGTTACGCCAGATTATTTCATCAGCGTTAGATTATGCATCACCTCAGACTACTGCCTGTGAAAAGACACCTTAAAAAGAAAGTCATAAACGTAATTATGCACAAAACAGATTAATCACGACTGGCAGAAGGAACTGGCTATGGTTTTCTTGAAAAACTATTCCAGCATTCATCATAAGTGATATCAGAAATTAATAGTTATCCTAGTTAATGAATGCTGCAAGGAATGATATACTGTTGTACACAAATGGAGAGCTTGCATTCACACCACTAATAATACCTTACTTGATTTTAGCCCTAGTTTTCCTTCCTTGGCATTCTCCCGAATGGAGCAAGATGAAACTCTGACCCATACACGTACGCCAAGCTGTGTACCTCACAACCGTAGCAATGTCAAGTGAAACGTCATTGAGTGCTTCAAAATATTTTGAATTCCATCTTTTACAGATAGAAATTCTGCAAGGCTATTTACGTAATTGTAATATTTGTGTTAACATGGAACATAACGCGTAAACCGAGCGAGGTGGGGTAGTGGTTAGCACACTGGACTCGCATTCGGGAGGATGACGGTTCAATCCCGTCTCCGACCATCCTGATTTAGGTTTTCCGTGATTTCCCTAAATCACTTCAGGCAAATGCCGGGATGGTTCCCTTGAAAGGGCACGGCCGATTTCCTTCCCCATCCTTCCCTCACCCGAGCTTGCGCTCCGTCTCTAATGACCTCGTTGTCGACGGGACGTTAAACACTAATCTCCTCCTCCTCCTCCACCTTCTCACTGCTATAATGCGTAAGCTACAGGTTTGTGGACAAATCTATAAGATAAGTAGTGATATATGGGAGGAGTGTTTGGGATTTATTCACTCACATATCTCCGTTGGTGTAGAAGACACAGTGGGCTGCCGTGACGAGATTGTTAGCGTCAGCGATGGTGGCGCCGCAGAACGGTCGAGTTTCGCCGCTCATCCACAGTCCAGCCTGCAACAGGGGTGCGTTTGACAGTGTAAATCACAACATTCTCCTAGAAATACTGTACATTCAAATATTTGACGGCTTAAAAAACGAATGACTCGTGTTTTATTTCTTGGAAAACAATAAAGACGAGGAGTATTCCCTGACCCGAAATGTAAAGCTGTTTAATTTGTTATAGGCCTATAAACAGAAGTTCTGTTTCTTCTCCAGATTGAAACGCCTCAACAGAGCCGTTCCATAAGAATATCCCATTAACTAAAGCAGTTATTAATTATTTGGCCTTACGGTGTAACTGTGGTTGACTGTATGAACCGCTCCAGAAGGACAGACTGATGGCAGAAAAATGTTTTTCTTGCCACAAAACCAAGTATTTTCAAAATGTCATCAATGTTTGATTATATCATGTCACTTACTGTGTTCCACGTTTCCACATGTATACCTTTTCCTTTCCCCGAACCGTCTCGTGCGTGTGCAAGTGAACAAATGAGTGTTTGAATGTCTTCTCTGTCTATTTGTGGTGGAAGATGAGTTGGTCGTCGTCTGCTGGAGCGAGAGCTGTGTGCTCGCTGCTTGGTGGGGAGAGCAGTGTGACCAACTGAAGATCCTTGTACCTGGACGGAGAGGTGTAGTCTTTCTGGAGGTGGCGTTGTTTGTCTGTTAGGTTGGTGCCAGAAGCTCTCTCTGGTTTCCGTTTTCGCGTAGTAGCCGGTGAAACCTTTGTGGAGAGGAAGGCATTCTGCTGCTGGTTTCTGGTGTGTAAAGAAGCAGTCCCATGTTGCTCTGCTAGGAACTTCCGAAATTTGCGTTTTGTCCGTTGTAAAATAGCCGGAAATATTTAAGTTCCGTTCATCTGAAACGCTATGGGTCTCCCAGAGGCTTTGTGCTATGAGGTAGCAGTAACAGCTGACTACTATGTGCAATTTTTGCACTGACCAGACTTGACTTTGTCCCAGTGGAACAACGTGGTGAAATTCACCCACCACAGAAACTTCCCATCATGTTTAAGCTTCGTGTGGAAGTAAGGGTGATTGTTCCTACGTGAGTGTGCGTTTTTCAGTTTCTTTACGCCCTTGAATTCTAAACTGATCGTCGTGCCCTTTGTTCCAATTGTAATGGTTGTGATTTTCCTTTATAATAAGTTTCTTTCGTTGTGACCTTAAGTAATTACATGTTATGATTTTATTTGTGAATTCTCGAAGTTTTCATGCAAGTGCGGAAATCTGCCGTGACAAATCTATTGTGTGGGAAGCACGTGGGTGTGGAATAGGTGGAGGCCTTCAGCCGGACCAGATCATTCCCCATCGATTTGATTTATCCGTCTGCTATTCTGTGATAATAAATGCACTCCCTCTGCCCACTTTTCCCCTTTTGCATGGGAGTGCTGGTGGTGGTTCTTGCTTAGTCTCCCTTCTGAGTCTGAACTGAGTAATTGAGCGTATGGCCATTTCCTTATTACTACAGTTCCTTTTCCTTCCACTGAAGTTTACAAATTTTACGATCTTCTCATTAAAGAGAAGCAGTTTTGTTCCAGTGTCAGGCAAGCGTTACAATGTAATTGATTCCCGCCGTTATTGAGCACTGTTAATTGAGTAATATACCATAAATCCTGCTTATTATTTCATGATCGTTAGGTTAATACCCGATTTTAATTGTAAAATCCATACGAATGCTCTGAACATTTTATATGTTTTGACGAGTCATTGCATAAAATCAGTAATAAAAGGGACGGTGAAAATCGCCAGAACAATTTAATTAAGTGATCAAAAAAAAGGGGAAAAATAATTTTAAATCCCTTTTTTTATTAACATTTTTCAGTTCGGTCTCTTCTCTTGTCTTAAGAGTCGGTTTCGGCTGGTGGCGACCCTGAAATTCTATCATATTAGTTGTTAAGTCTGAATGCCCCCAAGGTACTAAAAGTAGCATACTGATTCATGGGCCCTAGGTCAAGTTGCTAGTGCAGACTCTGTGCAAGACCTAAGCATCCTACTTACAAGATGACACAATTATTATAATCAATACGGAGAGAAATAGAATTAAAGAGCAACTTGCAAATGATTTATTTGAATAAATTACTGACGAATGTTCATGCAATCACTTTGAAAGAAAGATGCAGCACCATGGATGAATTTGAGTCATCGCTACAAATTCATAAATGTGAATGAATATTCATATTTTCGATATTCAGACTGAAGAGAACTTGATTTGAAAACACATTTTAGAGCTTCTCGGGAAAGTCTGATCACCCACTTTTGCACTTCGTTGTGGCAAAACGTGAAGAGGGATGAATTAAGAAGGTACCATACTTACTTTATTTTCAGTTAGTTACTTGTGTAAGGTATATTCTAAGTAAGTCAGTTTTAAGATAAAGTTTTTATTTCGCAGTGAACACATAGTGTGTTGTGGGGCGATCACTCTGTTGTAGAAATAAATCAAAATCCAAGATCGCTTAAATACTGTTTACTGGATAACCGGTTTCAACACACTAAAGGTGCCATCATCGGATCTGAATGTAGCTGAACATTTATACACCATTTGGATACAACGATAAATGAGTCAGGCCAGCTGATATAAAATCACTGTCACGGAAATAAAAAAATAAATAAAAAACTACTGCTTTCATGGTCATTCTATTCCATGGATGGAATAGAACAACTGGTCTCATGGTCATTCTATTCCACGGATGTCGTGTTGTCCTCATATCATTTCATCAGTCGGCCCTGTAGCCGAGTGGTTCTAGGCGCTTCAAGTCCGGAACCACGCTTCTACCGTGGTCGCAGGTTCGAATCCTGCCTCGGGCATGGGTGTGTGAGATGTCCTTAGGTTAAGTTAGGTTTAAGTAGTTCTAAGTCTAGGGGACTGATGACCTCAGATGTTAAGTCCCATAGTGCTTAGAGCCATTTGAACCATTTAAAATCCGAATAAATAAAACTCGACCTGGATATCTGCCACCCACCCCCACCCTCCACCCGCATGCCCCAAAAAAATTGTATCGATATGGCATATTTAACCAGACCGCCTATGTGACATGCCCCTTGTATGTTTTACATTGTTATAACAGGGCTGCACTTACGTATAGGTCAGTAGGCCCAGACGAGAGGAAAAAAGGTACCCAAAGATCTCGATACGCGCTTGTCGTTTTAATAGACTTGGTCCCAAAGGACAGCATGTAATTTGGAAACGTGGAGGACAAGCAAGCAGCCAACAGCACTGTCACTAGCGTTCAGTTGGACGGCGACTGCGAATATCGCCGGTTTCAACTGCTTTGCAGTTACCTTTCGAATCCATTCGTGTACAACAGTGCTTGCTAATGATGATATTATTACCCCTGAAGGGTAGTGGAAGTTACAGCTTGTAAAAAGATTTTATGAACAACAACTTTCTCACATAGTCCACCCTCTACACACATACTTTGTACTTCGAACCAGGCTTCTACGACAGTAATATTGAGATATATATGTCGCGTATGCTTAAATATCTCATGAAAATCCTTTCTCCGAGCTCTAGATAGTAGGCACACTAGACCGAAATTGCTTCGGTATTCACTTCGCAACGATAATTGATCTAACTGACAGCACAGTACAGCAGTAACTATATAATGGCTAGCACACTGCAGTAGGACCCACTCAGTATTATTATTATTATTATTATTATTATTATTATTAGTTCAGTGATCAGACATAAAACCCTGGCAGCCTGAAGTCTTCCAGCTTCTGCCAGTTCAGGAGTACGGAGTCCAGTTATTAAAAGATTTACGATATCATTATTAAATTCAGTCATCAGTTGCAAATATATTTCTCTTTCGCTTTACTGGTTTCCACAGGTTAATTTTTCAGCTTCAAAAGCCTACAAAATTAGGTATATTACAAATTTTTTGACCTTCGCTATACATTTATGTAAAGTATAAGGATTATTTTACAGAAACTTAATTAGATTCGTTTAGCACATTTCAGTATTTTCTTAGAAGCATAGTCCCATACCATGATATATCCAAAAATATATATGTTGTATCTGATTACTGTAAACACAAATTGACAATTTAAAGTAACTGAATCAAGTCCATGTGCATGTCAAGCTGTTGTACCAGCAGCATATAAAAAATGTAGCTAAGGCACATAAAGTAGTTACATATAATAAATTTGAAAAACACGTGGCAAATAGTTGTATTATATAAAAGGAAAGGGCTAATTCTCACATGCTATGCAATCAAAGTAGTGTTTGTTTTTACTATAAGGTGATCAATCAACAAATCTTTTGAATTTGGGTGCAAATAAGTGAATTTTATCCATAGTGGATGCTGTTGAACTCCATGACTGTTCCTTTATAGGGCTTAGAAAAATTTCCGCTACCGGTCACAGTAAAAGATTATTTATTTGTCACATGACCGGTTTCGGGCTTGTGCCCATGCTTAGGTGTTTATACAGCTGGAGATCACTGTATAAGTACAAAAAAATTATTTACTGGTGTATTTGTACGGTGATCTCCAGCTAGCGGAAATTTTTCTACGCCCTATAATTGGGTGGGAATGTTTAGATATTTCAAATTCTTCTGAAAGGTTCATTTTGTAGCCCTTGTCAACAATATGAAAATTTACCATGTTAAGAAAGGATGGAGTAGAAAGACTGTGTTTTCTGCAAAAGTTGACATATATTAATTCTCACCGTCTTTTTGTGTAAATGCTCATGAAAGTGAGTCTTAAATGCCCTCCCTGTCTGTCCTACATAAAAACTCAGACATAAATTGCACCGTGTTTTTATATAGCCAAGATTTGACAAATTTATCAGCCGGAGCTTTCTCATTGTGCTCTTTCCAGCTGTGTCTACGTTACAGGATTACTAGTTTGTATCCCACATAATAGCACGACTAGTTTGGGAGCCAGTGGGGCGTATTCAACGATTACTGTGACTTCAGAGGTTATTCCCTTCCAGTACTCCGAGTACGTACCATTGAAATCCGCCATCACCTGACATAAAAGTAAACCTTTTGTCAGCTAGCTGCTACTGAACCATCTTCGAGTTCCTACTGTAAGTTATTCTTGTCGTTTGTTTACACGGAATAAGGGAATTTGTCTGTAACAATTAAATCAACTAAATAATGTGGTAACAATTCCCTGTGCTAACTGCCGATGAAGGAGTCGAACAGGAAGCACATTTTCAGTGGAAGGAGAGACGCTTAGTGTGCACTATGTATGCGGATATTACATGTTTCGCTTCTCCCTCAGCATTGGCCACTAGCACTGTGGTATCACATATTGATATCATCCCAAATGCCTCAAAGTTGTCAGCGGAATCGCAAATTGCTGTCAAACGTCGATAGCGCTCGTGTCGGATCCAGTGGACCCAGTGGAACACGCCCGCTGAGCCACGCCTCCAGATCTGGACTACGAGCGCCCTCTGCTGCCGCAGTACAGGATGGCCGGCGGCAGCCCGCAGCCCTCTCACGCATGGAGCCTGTTTGCTATGTGAAGCTACGCAGACGCCGCCCAATCGCCGCTCGCACTCCATCGTTCATGCTTTAGTAAAGGAAGTGTCATCCTTATTGACATTGATAGCTAGCTTCATATGCTTCGAGAAATACAAGTTAAGTAAATCTTCTGTTTACTGTGTTAATTTGTTCGCTAATCTCTTCCGCTCCTGTCCAGCTTTCCTACAATGGCAGCTGTTGCTCCACACTGAAGCTCAGCTCTCCTTACGATTGTACACTATAAGTATTACATTAGTTAACTACGTACAACACGTTAACTCACTATAACCCTTCCACCAGCATATACATACGATGTGTGACAATAATGTAATGAGACTGATGTGAGAAAAAAATGTTGCTCACCGTTTTAATCAAGTTTAGTGTTGTCTCCTACAATGTAGTTCCCTTCTGATTGAACACACTTTTTCCAGCGCTTCTGCCATTGATGGTAACAGTTCTGGTACTCATCTTCTGTAATATCCTCCAAGATCCTCGTCACAGCTTTTCGGACATATTGTGTCGTTTGAAAATGGGTGTCCCTTGAGCGCCGTTTAGACTCTTGGAAATAGAAGAAAGTCGCACGGAGCGATATCTGGTGAATAAGGTGGCTGTGGCAGTACTGAAATTTGTTTTGATTTTAAAAATTGCTGTATTGACAGAGCAGTATGGGATGGCGCATTATTGTGATGCAGAATCCAATTATCAGCAATATTGGCACAGACACGAAGAACTCTTTTACGAAGTCTTTCTAAAATTTCTTTGCAGTAGTATTGGTTACCTGTTTGTCCTGGAGGCACTCAATTTTTATGAACAATTCCCTTGGAATCAAAGAAGCACACAAGCATACATTTCACTTTTGACTTTGAAATGCGAGCTTTTTTTGGTCTGGGTGATCCCTTTGAGCACCATTGCGAACTTTGGCGTTTTGTCTCTGCATCGTACTGAAGCTTTTGCAGCTTACCATGAGTTGTCGTCGCGTTTTCACCCAATTTAAAGCAAGAAGAAATGGCATACCGTTGCGCAATATTATGCGCTTCCATTTCCGTGACGAGAGAGACAAACACGTGTTCACTTATTACAGCACAATTCACGACTGAACAGTTGCATCGATGTGCTGCTTGGACTAGAAGCAGCTTATAGACCAAGGTCAAAGATATTGTGCCTACGCAAGCCTGCAGGGTTGCCACATCATGCAAAGAAAATCAGGCTCATTACTTTATTGTCGCTCCTCGTAGAGTGAAATACGTTTTGCGAAATGTTTGGCCCTGCAGCATGAAGGTGGTGTGTTTTCGTACATAAGCCTTCGTTCAAAGTGACTCCTGTTCGATTCCAGCTGCAAGCTATCTTAGAGAGTAATTCTAATTTAGAAACACGCTTTATTTATCTTATGCGTGTAGTGATTTTTAGTTAGTTATTTTTTATTAGATAGTAATGCAACATTGTTCATGGGGGTATGTGGTACATGAAGCGCCACCACTATTACTCTACTACTAGTCTGAGACTAAATCGGGCGATTAGCATCAGTAATAATAGTGATTTACATAATAACAATAGTAATAATGAAGTATCTGTATAGTAAGTTATTTCAGAATTACTAATAGCAGTACATGGTAGGTGACAGCTCTGACCTGCTGCTAGGCTAACTCGAATAATCTGCGAGAACACCCAATCAGAATGGACAAGTGTGCAGTCATAATTAAGCTTCGACTTTTCTGTCTTTTCAAGTTCAAAGATTAATGATGAGTATAGTTTTAGCGTAGCCTGATTCCGGAAGTAGATTAAAAGTATTGTTTTACAAAAGTGAACACTTCAAATATGGACCTACGTAGTACGACCTGCCAGTCAGCCGAGAAAAGGACAAGTTGTTTCCTAGTTAAAAAAAAAACAGATTCTACTAAAAAACAAGAAAAATAGGATGATCACCCAGAAACTGACATTCAGGTTAACTGTGAAAGTTAAAATTATTTATTTTTATTTCCTTTGCGAGGTTGTTGTGGTTAATCCTCTGTGTTGTATAATTCTCTCTTCATACAACTCAATAGTCACACTTCCTTTTTAAGAAAGTGGTTCGAATCCTAGAGGGTGAAGAGCTTTTCGTTACCAGAGTTCAACTTGAAGCAGGAAGAATGAGATAGCTGACACATATGAAACAGTTCCTCGTTCATATCCTGATAAAAATTTCAAATCTCTCATGGCGTCTCATGCAGTAAGGATATAGAACACATGGTGATCCGTCCGCCAAATGAGGTCGTTACGTTCTGCGACTCCGTTGTTTCTATACAGGTTGGTCCCGGAGAAGTGGTCAATATTCGCTGATATGACAGTTACAACGGGCTAAAATGTGCGCATCTTAAGAGCTACGAGAACTGCTTCATCTTCGATAGTATCACATAAACGTTTCCTACTGCAGGTTCTGTACTTTCCTTAACATGGGTGGTGACAGCACAGGCCAAAATAAGAAAAAATGATCATTAAAAATGGACTCTGAAACGAATACCGTAAGAACTATGAACACATGTTCAGTAGAAGAGATGTGTCTCGCAGCAGCGAAGATGAGCAACTCATATCTCTTCAGGTATGCGCTTTAGAGGTAATGTTTACTGGATTTTTTTCGCATGGAAAGTAAAGAACTTGCAATAGAAGAGATTTACCTCACAGTATCGAAAGTAAAGTAGTTTTCATAGCTCTTAAGGTATGCATTTTAGAGTCAATCTTTACTAGACATTTTGGCTTCAAATGATAGTTTATTGTATTGTATATTAACAGGGGGCCTAGAAATGACGGAGAGGCTCCGTCACCGCTGCAGCCGCAGTGGTCCACAACCCCACGACGACTACCGCAGCCCACTTCACCCCTCCGCCGCCCCACTCTTTCAGGGCTATTGAGTGGTTCGGCCCCGGTCGACCCCCCTCCCCCAGGGAACGTCTGACACCAGACGAGTGTAAGTCATATCCGGCCGTGGTGGCCGAGCGGTTCTAGGCGCTTCAGTCCGGAACCGCGAGACTGCTGCGGTCGCAGGTTCGAATCCTGCCTCGGGCATGGATGTGTGTAATGTCCTTAGGTTAGTTAGGTTTAAGTAGTTCTAAGTTCTAGGGGACTCATGACCTCAGATGTTAAGTCCCATAGTGCCAGAGCCATTTGAACCATTTTTTGTCATTCATATGTTTGCGTGGTAGAGTAATGGTGGTGTACGCTTACGTGGAGAACTTCTTTGCGCAATCGCCGACATACTGTAGCTGAGGCAGAATAAGTGGAACCAGCCAGCCTTCGCCGACCCAGATGGAAAACCGCCTAAAAACCATCCACAGACTGGACGGCTCACCAGACCTCGACACAAGTCCGCCGGACGGATCCGTGGCGTGAACCAGGCGCTCCTTGCCACTCCGGCACCGTGATTCGCTCTCGCTTTAATCTCTCGTTGTTATCAACAACATAAACGTAACACTACACTTTACATGTGCCCAAATCACTCACCTGCACTAAACAGTTACGTTTTACATCTGACATAGCTACCGAAGTACTATCAGCTAGAAATGCCTGCACTAGTCAACAGCCACTCGGAAATGATAGTTCCTTCGCTCTTGCAGGGCAGTTCGAGTCACTCGTTGCACAGGTCGACTGACGCCACTCACCTGGTAGGGGAAAGCGCCCTCGGGTGCGTTGCTACCACCCAGTATCCGGGACTCGGCCGTTTTTGTCGAAGATGTCGCATTCACTGGAGTTACGTTGTCACGTGCAGGAAGGCTCTGCAGTGTTGTCGCTCCATCTGTAAGAGACATTCCATCAGACAGAATGAGATGAATTTGAGGCTCCACGCCTGTCATAGAACACCAGAAGCCGAAGTTGTTAAGGTAAAGCTAGTGCGAAGATAGACAGTTTGATTTTTATTTCACCGGGTAAAAAACACTGACGGAAAAAAAATCGCAGAACCAAGAAGTATTTGGGCAACATAAACGAAGGTTGGTAAGCGTGTTTCTACATCAGAAAGACGATATCAATTCGAATTTCGCGTCAGTCGCATAAAATTGGCGCCAATAGCCCCACTATTAGGGTGCAAATGAGGTTTGCTTTAAATACGAGAAGCTGGATGTTCCTTTTGTGATATTAAAGAAAGACTTGGTAAGGATATCGCCAATGTGCATGACTGTTGGCAGCGGTGTTCACGAGAATGTACGGTCGCAAGAAGGTCGGGTTCCGGACGGTCATCTGGCACTACCTTCATGTACGGTGTATGGCTCTGACGCATCGTACTGCATCTGCAGCAGCAATTTGAGCAGCAGTTGGCATCATAGTGACATAACAAACTGAAATACATCGATAATTTAAAGGATAGCTCCCAGCCAGCCGCCCTCTTGCGTGCATTCCACTGACCACAAGCCACCCTCATTAGCGACTTCAGTGGCGTCAAGCGAGAACTGACTGGAGGGAAATGTGGAGGTCTATTGGGTTTTCTAATGAGGCTGGTTCTGCCTCGGTGAAAATGATGGCCGTGTGTTGATTAGAAGAAGGCCAGTTGAAGACCTGCTACAAACCTGTCAGCGTGCTAGAGACACTGGATCTATACTTGGAGTTACGGTCTGGGGTGCGATTTCGTATGACAGCAGAAGCACTGTCGTGGTTACACCATGATACCTGACTGGTGATTTGACATATTGGGCCACCATTCATGAACAGCACTCCAGTGGGATAACGTCCCCCACACACCACTGTTGTAACTCATCATGCTCAACATGAGCATCAACATGTCGTCTTAGCCAGCTCGATTACCATATCTGTCTCCAACCAAACACATATGGGACATCTTCGAATGACATTTCCAGCATCAACCACAAACAGAATTGACCAACCGCTTATTGACGGACCAAGTGCATCAGCGATGGAACTACTGACATCCGGCACCTATACAACACAATAAATGTACGTCTGTATGTTAGCATTCAACATTCTGGCGGTCATACCGGTTATTAATGTATCAGCATTTCTTATTTGCCATGGCATAGCTTGTGTTGATATTAATCTGTGGTCTTGCAACGTTAATCGCTTAAAAATCTTACCAAGACAAATGTGTTCCCGAAATTTCATTGCTCTACTTTTATTATTTTTTGGCGCTGCGTTTTTTTTTTCCATCAGTGTATTAGTCACCCCCTGAAAAGAGCGGGCTGGTCGCTTAGAAACGCAATAGGTGGTGTAGAATCGTTGCCAGGTCGTCACGTTACAGTCCACTGCTGAACTAAATCATGACAGTGAAGTGTTGTGTATGTATCAGTAAGCTGAAAGAAATCAGCGTAGTAAGGCGGGCCAGCATGAAGACGTACGGAATGGCAGAAAGTAGCTGTTGTGTTTGGACTTACCCACGATCACACTGTAAATGATAATTTTGAACTTGTTGGTATACCAGTCCAGACAGTCCAAAGTGTTGCTACAGCACAGAGAAGTAAGAGCTAATAATGATGAAAATTTTATTACAACTGGCTCACATTGACACAAGCAACTTCAAATTACGTCAGAGACAGAAGTGGGAGGAGGAAGCAAGCCAGTGCGTCGCAAATGAATCTCGTAGCCGACGACTCGTTAGCTCGTAAGACATGTTGCAAGGAACTGTATCTCTTTCACAAGAGCACATAGCGAAGGAGCGACACAGCAGTTAACAACCTGTTAAGTGAATGTAGCCGAATATAAGGAGAGCACATTCGGTTATTACGAATAGAATCTGTTAAGTGAATGTAGCTGAATATAAGGAGAGCACATTCGGTTATTACGAATAGAATCTTGCGTCGTAACCTCGTTCTAGCTGCCTTTAAATACTCCAGCTCTCGTCATGAATTGATCGTTGGGATCGATAATAGCATTCACAGTAATTGCACTCGATTCCATGACTACGATACTGTAGTGAAACTACGTCCTAATGGTCGAGCACAGTCTGTGAACTAGCCGAAAGTGTACTCAAGGTAATGGCCTTCACCTGATGAACGTTATACTGCTGACAGCCTACCATTAGCTGATGCAGAAAGTGGCTGTCTACCGACAACGCCACATCGCACTTTGCTGTCAATACCAAACATCAACGCAGAAGCCAGCAACAGGGCCTCTTGGGGGTCACGTTCCTGTTCAACACTCAGGCAGCTTTGGATGCCGAAACCTAACAGCGGTAGGAAGAAGATCAACATCGCGGGTGGGTCATCAAGGGTCATCACGGAATTCGAAGTGGAGCCGAATACACTCCAGCAGCCAGCCCGAAACGGCCATGCCTACTCGCAGGCAGTCAGCCTCAGAGCGAGGGTCGCTGACATCTCCTGGGCACGCAACCGCTGAGCTGACTCGGCGGACGTCAGCCAGAATGCAACACGCAGCTGAATGAGTAACAGCCGCCCTGGTGCGGAAGAACGACAACTTGCAAACCTTATCTATAAATACTGAACTCTAATAAGGCTTCAGTAGAGTCTAAGACGCCTGACAGGTGACCAACAGCTACACTGACTTCGCGCAGAGGTGTTTCCGGCAAGCCCCCTGTAGTGTCTACATGGAATGATAAACCGCCCACTCCCATGCAACCAGGTGTAGGAACAGTGGTATAAAAGGATCCTAACCAACAGGAAGATGAGATGAATGGTACCCTTTGTCGGCATCATTACTCACAGGGGCACATAAGGCTGCAAGTCTTCAGTAGGCCAAATAACACAGACACTTGATAGTAGCTGACTGAAGGCGTGTTGACTGCCTCTTTTCTCAAATGCAGTACGTCTAGTTCACAGACGGCTCAAGAAAGCATTAGACTCACAGTGTGTGGAGGGTGAAGTTCAGTCCAGAGGAGTTCCTGTTATTTTTTGGGTTTTATTTATTTATGTCAATGATTCCGGCCCGCCCATTCAGATTACCATTAACATGGACCAGGATGTTCATTTCAACATTCTTGGTGACCAAATGATTTGTTTGATAAACACTCATGCATCCTATCACAACTCGACTGGCCCGCTAAATCACTTGATCTGACCCGCATCGAAAATGTCTTGGCCAATTTGTAACATCGGGTGAAACACAGCAGTCAACATCACCGCAATTTGGTAGTTCTACGAAACCTAAGCATCAGCTAGCGGGCTTAACTTAATACGGAATATTTGAAGAAGATTGTAGTTTCTCTTCCTTGCCAAACTGAGGCCATTAGCAAGAGTAGAGGTGGTTTTGCGCACTATTAGCGTGACGCCACCTGAAAGGCGTACTAATTTTTTGTCCTATGTACTTATCCAAGAATCAGATTTGCAGAGAGCGTTGATCTACAATTTCTTATAATCAGGCCGTGCGCCTGTATCGTTTGTTACATTTCACACCTCTCAACAGTTTCACATTCAGTTCCCAATGTCCCATGGCGTGAAGGAACGCGGTTTAGTTGATAGTGATTAATCTATCGAACACGGACGTTCAGCCTGCTAGCCTACCCTCTGTCTTCTTCCACTAACAACACAGACACATAACACGCCACGACGCACTCTTCGGTATTAACTGGAGCAAAACATGTAGTCAAACCACAATACTCATACATTCCTAAGAATATCTGTGTGCGAGGGACGAAATTCGGCAACAGATAAACTACTCTTGCAGCAACCTATTCAGTGCGACTTCCTCTTGTACTATTGGAACGGACACCTTTTCCCAGCATACATTCAGACATACACAAACAAAATTTTAATTTTTTTCTCTGGATCAGTGTCATGAAAGAGCTTAAGTTTGGTTGAGTCCTCCACTCATGACTAAGATTTTTTGGAAGGTTTCGCTTGGTTATCAGGCGAATGTCGGCTCTGATAATCTGGTAATTTTAATTGAGACTGGACGGAGCAGTACTAAATTCAAAATTGAGGACTAAGAGTAAATTGAATACTACTGCTGTCAACAGGAAGTACCGTGAATAAATGAAACTAGTTTGTTCCCACCTAACAAACACAGCACGTAGCGATGACATGTACGCTGTTGTGCAGATACTTGCATCGTAATACAGACACAAAGACAAATGGAGATAAGAAATCAAACGAAATAGAATTACTGTGTAACAGCCCTTGCACATCACGCGTCCCTTACTTTAACATTCTCAGAAAATATCCTTGAACAATCTACGACATTTTATCAATGTGGGTGCAGTTCACCCTGCATATATCTCTTAAGCAGCATGTTCTTTTCGCGCAAAAAATACACTATCTAATCAAAAATACCTCTTTACTTTTATGATGACTTGAACTCTGACAGGGACGCTTCTATTCAGCTCTCTGAATGTTTGTGGAGGAAGAACAGCCCATACTTCCCGAAGACCCTTAACCAGCGAAGAAGTGATGTTGTACGCTGAGGTCTGGAGCGAAGCCGACATTATAAGTCTTGGGTTGATGTCGTGCCTATGGGCAACCATGTCCATTTCAGGAGTGATACTGTCCGCAGACGTCAGCCTCACATAGCTGCCTTAGGACAGCGTGCATTGTCATGCTGTTAAATCAACGTCTCCGAACTGTTCTTCTACTGTACGCAGTACACAACGGTGTAAAATGCCTTCATATCCTTCCACACTTAGCTTTCTCTTTAAGCGTAATAAGGGGATCACACACCAAACACGAAAAACACAGCCATAGCTAACATCACTTCCACTGCACTTTACTACTGGCACCACACCTGGTGGCAGGTAGCATTCTCCAGTCGTTCGCCAAACGCAAACCCTTCCATCGGATTGGCACAATATACGACGAGATTTATCACTCCAAATCACTGAGCTATCCACTGTTCAGTTAAGACGCTCTCCACATCACAACAAGCGTCGGTTAGCACACACTACAGAAATCAGTGGCTTATGAGGAGCTCCTCGATCACTGTACCCTTTCGTTCTTGTAACTCCCTACGCACAGACAGACATTGTGCTACTTGGACTTTGAAACTCTCGAGTGATTACTTCTGCTGATTTCATATGATTTTTTTCGACCACTGTCCTAAACGCTCGACGTTCCCGTCCGTCAGTACATGAGGGGTCCCTGGTCTTGGTTTGGGTGTGGTTGTTCCTTCACGTTTCCCCATCACAATCTCAGCACCAACAGTCGCCTTGGGCAGCTTCAGAAGTGTTGAAATGTCCCTTACGGATTTATTGCCCAGGTGAGATCGGATGACAAGTCGATTTTCGAAGTCACTGACATCTCCTGACAGACACACTCAGATATTACTGTTTCTCTGCTGACAACACAATACTCACAGCTTTCACTTATAGTGGCTGCCCACCTCTCAAGACGTTTAGGGGTCTACTTTGCATTACATGTAATCTACCAACTTTTGATCAGATTGTGCAATTACTTCGAGAGGGTACTCCGTGAGACACTGCGGCGAGGACAGTCCTGCACCATTTTACGACCAGAAGTGGCATTTTGCTACATCTCGCCTTCTTCTGACCCCCTCAGTTCTTTTACCTACCTGGCTATCTGCAGGGTGATCGTAAGCGCAGTGCCAGCAATCTCGTTCGCGGAGGAGAGTAGAGGCTAGGCAGAGAATCAGTAACAAAAAAATTCATAATGGCTTCGATAATACATGTTTCTGATTTCTTGACAAGCTACTGTTTAATTCTTAATGGTCAACACTGTAGAAGCATAGTGAAATCTTAAATCTAACAGTTTTTAACAACAATCACCCCATATTACTTAACTATATCTTTCATTAGGTCTCATGCTCAGATGGAAAATTGCGTAAATTACACTTCGCAACACAATTAAATGACCACTTTTTCGATAGCCCGTAACTGTCTCCCACTGCGACGATTAAGTTTGAAAATTGGTCAGAGGTGCCTACAACCTTTCTCTTCGATGATGTAAAAGCGTGGCGCCGCTCGAGGACACTTCAAACAGCCAGTTGTCGACACATGCGAAAAAAAGGCCAGAGACCAGAAGTTCATGTGAGGTGTAAAGTGGGTTAACTATGACACATTGCTACCAAATTTTATAACAATTCGGCCCAACGACACCGTGGACGTGTCAGATGGGAAAGTCGTCACACCCTCTCTTACTCACATTCTGACTCCTCCGAGATGCAGGACAGAACCGCGCCGCCAAGTGTTGAAATCACGTGATTTTCTCATGGCCGGCCGGTGTGGCCAAGCGGTTCTAGGCCCTCCAGTCTGGAACCGCGCGACCGCTACGGTCGCTGGTTCGAATCCTG
This sequence comes from Schistocerca piceifrons, assembly GCF_021461385.2. Lineage (NCBI taxonomy): Eukaryota > Metazoa > Arthropoda > Insecta > Orthoptera > Acrididae > Schistocerca > Schistocerca piceifrons. Next base: position 238,333,443 of record NC_060140.1, read on the forward strand.
TCTCGTGCATGGATGTGTATGATGTCCTTAGGTTTGTTAGGTTTTAAGTAGTTCTAAGTTCTAGGGGACTGATGACCTCAGATGTTGAGTCCCATAGTGCTCAGAGCCATTTGAACCATTTCTTCTCATGGTTGGCGGAGGAAAACATTTCAGATACACCACCTCTCAGAATTGACATGACAAGGCCTTTGGAGTGGGATAAAGAGCGTAAAGAGTGTCAATGAAACCACCCCTCCCCCTGAGGCGTTAAATCGCACACATTTCCTTGTCGAAAACAGCACTTAGTAGAGCGTTCAGCAACTGAACCACGCTCTTGACCACCTGTGACACTGCTGGCATCAATTTCTATACGAGTACATCGTGGGTCCTACAACCCCATTTAACATGATCACACCCGTTTGGACTCCAGTGCGACCGCAGTTTATGCTCTGATGTATAGGGTGGGACCACTAGGGGCCATTCAAAACCATTCTGCAAAATCTGAACGCGATCTGAAGCTGCAATGCGTGCTTATCCTGTTACAATCCTCCTGTTTCGCACCTTCCTGTGGCATGAGCACGGATGTGCCCGATATTAACAAATGCATGAATAAAATGGCGAAGGATCTCACTAAGACCACTAGTTCGGCAACACACTGAGCGCTTAAAAATGTACCTAGACGGAGACAACCTGTGACGAAGTTCTAGGCGCTTGCAGACATTCAATCCTTTCGATACTCCTCCGATTCCGCATGCGTAACAAAAGACCCAAGAGCGAAAGTAGAGTCTGCCTAGGACTCTCGTCACCTTTCTGTAAAAGTACATTTTTAAGTTACTCAGTAAAGACGGGCAGGTGGCATTGAGGTATTGTCGAACTGGGTTGTCTAAGGGAGACCCTTTACCGTTTTATCCACACATCTGTTCCACCCCTTCGTGATCATGGCGGAGGGTACGAAACAGGACGGCTGTAAAAGCATAGCCGGCCAGAGTGGCCGAGCGGTTCTAGGCGCTACAGTCTGCCTCGGGCATGGATGTGTGTGATGTCCTTAGGTTAGTTAGGTTTAAGTAGTTCTAAGTTCTAGGGGACTGATGACCTCAGCAGTTACGTCCCATAGTGCTCAGAGCCATTTGAACCATTTCGTAAAAGCATAAGATTCAGATCGCGTTCAAATTTTCGTCGATTGGTTTTGAACGGCCGCAAGTGGTTCCACCCTGAACACCAGAGCAAAAATTGTCGGACTGTTGTTTTCGAGCGCGAAATATGTGGAAATGAAAGCCCCAAGGAAAGCGTGGTTTCGTTAGCGGCCTTGGCGGGCTCTATGCTATCCCCGAGGCCTTTTCGTGTCGACTCTTGGAGTTGTTCTATCTGAAAGGTTTTCCTAGGCTGTACGTAAGAAAACCACGTGGTTTCAATGGCGGGTGCAGCGGGAGCGTCAAAGGTAAGAGTGAAATGTGGCTTAGAGGGGGTGCGGTGACCTTCCCGTCGTGTCCACGGTCCACAGCGGCGTTGGGCAGAATTGTGGTGAAATTTGGTGCCAATGTGGCATCATTTACCCACATTACACCTAACAGAAAGTTCAGAGCTCTAACCTTTTTTTTAGATCATAATTAAGTGTTTCCCTGAGACATTTAAGTCTCTTTTTATTATCTACGATAATGATCGAAGCACACGAAATGAATTAAAATTTGTACTGCAGCCGGGACCCGGACTTGCCTGCGAGGCACAAATGCTAACCATTACACCACAGCAGTATAATGATCAATTCGATCATTATCGTAGATAATAAAGAGAGACTGTCTCAGGGAAACATTTAATTATAAGATCTGTAAGATAACCAATGCTGGTGTGCTTGCCAATGTCTGAGAGCCCTGGCAGTAGGGACGATATGTAAGGGAAAAATGAATTGAAGACTTATATGTCTCAGGGAAACATTTAATTATAAGATCTGTAAGATCACCAATGGTACAATGACGCCCCATGACGTGCAATGCTGGGGTGCTTGCGAATGTCGGAGAGCCCTGGCAGTAGTGACAATATGTAAGAGAAAAATAAATTGAAGTGTGTGTTGGGGAGGGCACTCAGCTTAGGCAGTTCGGGCAGCAATGTTGACCATCGTACTGCTGTGGTGTAATGGTTAGCATTTCTGCCTAGCAAACAAGAAGACCCGGGTACGAGTCCCGGCCGGAGCACAAATTTTAATTCATTTCGTCTGCTTCGATCGACCTTTTTTCTCAGCACGTGTTTGAAGCGTCTCCGAGCCCAAAGGTGGCGTCGCATGGCGCCACCCTTTTGCAACGTTACAGAGGAGGGATTTACGCACCTCTGAGCCAAATTTTAAACTCAATGCATCGCAGTGCGACACAGTTACGGGGTTTCAATAAACTGATCCTTTAATTGTGTCGCATAGTGTACATTCCTTCTTGTGGTTATCAGTACACAGGGTGGTCCACTGATCGTGACCGGGACAAATATCTCATGAAATAAGCGTCAAACGAAAATACTACAAAGAGCGAAACTTGTCTAGCTTAAAGGGGGAAACCAGATGGCGCTATGGTTGGCCCGCTAGATGGCGCTGTCATAGGTCAAACGGATATCAGCTGCGTTTTTTAATATAGTAACCCCCATTTTTATTACATATTGGTGTAGTACGTAAAGAAATATGAATGTTTTAGTTGGACCACTTTTTTCGCTTTGTGATAGATGGCGCTGTAATAGTCACAAACATATGGCTCACAATTTTAGACGAACAGTTCGCAACAGGTAGGCTTTTTAAATTAAAATACAGAACGTAGGTACGTTTGAACATTTTATTTCGGTTGTTCCAATGTGATACATGTACCTTTGTGAACTTATCGTTTCTGAGAACGCATGCTGTTACAGCGTCATTACCTGCAAATACCACATTAATGCAATAAATGCTCAAAATTATGTCCGTCCACCTCAACGCATTTGGCAATACGTGTAACGACATTCCTCTCAACAGCGAGTTGTTCGCCTTCCGTAATGTTCGCACATGCATTGACAAAGCGCTGACGCATGTTGTCAGGCGTTGTCGGTGGATCACGATAACAAATATCCTTCAACTTTCCCCACAGAAAGAAATCCGGGGACGTTAGATCCGGTGAACGTGCGGGCCATGGTATGGTGCTTCGACGACCAATCCACCTATCGTGAAATATGCTAAATACCGCTTCAACCGTACGCTAGTTATGTGCCGGACATCCATCATGTTGTAAGTACACCGCCATTCTGTCATGCTGTTAAACATCTTGTAGTAATATCGGTAGAACATTACGTAGGAAATCAGCATACATTGCACCATTTAGACTGCCATCGATAAAATGGGGGCCAATTATCCTTCCTCCCATAATGCCGCACCATACATTAATCCGCCAAGTTCGCTGATGTTCCACTTGTCGCAGCCATAGTGGATTTTCCGTTGCCCAGTAGTGCATTTATGCCGGTTTACGTTACCGCTGTTGGTGAATGACGCTTCGTCGCTAGATAGAACGCGTGCAAAAATTCTGTCATCGTCCCGTAATTTCTCTTGTGCCCAGTGGCAGAAATGTACACGGCGTTCAAAGTCGTCGCCATGCAATTCCTGGTGCATAGAAATATGGTACGGGTGCAATCGATGTTGATGTTGCATTCTCAACAACGGCGTTTTTGAGATTCTCGTTTCTCGCGCAATTTGTCTGCTACTGATGTGCGGATTAGCCGCGACAGCAGCTAAAACACCTACTTGGGCATCATCATTTGTTGCAGGTCGTGGCTGAGGTTTCACATGTGGCTGAACGCTTTCTGGTTCCTTAAATAACGTAACTACCCGCGAATGGTTCGGACACTTGGATGATGTCGTCCAGGATAACGAGCAGCATACATAGCACACGCCCGTTTGGCATTTTTATCAGAATAGCCATACATCAACACGATATCGACCTTTTCCGCAATTGGTAAACGGTCCATTTTAACACGGGTAATGTATCACGAAGCAAATACCGTCCGCACTGACGGAATGTTTCGTGATACCGTGATACCACGTACTAATCCGTTGGTGACTATTACAGCGCCATCTATCACAAAGCGAAGAAAGTGGTCCAACTAAAACATTCCAACTAAAACATTCATATTTATTTACGTACTACACGAATATGTAATAAAAAATGGTGGTTCCTATTTAAAAAAACGCAGTTAGTATCCGTTTGACCTATGGCAGCGCCATCTAGCAGGCCAACCATAGCACCATCTGGTTTCCCCCTTCAAGCTAGACGAGTTTCGTTCTTTGTAGTTTTTTCGTTGGCTGCTTATTTCGTGAGATATTTGACCCGGTCACTATCAATGGACCACCCTGTTTAGCTTCCTGTTTGCCCTTCTTTCTCTGTAAATACAGATAATTATTGTTGTGGCTTTCAGTCCGTAGAAGCCTGGTTAGATGCAGCTCCTTAAGCTAGTCTGTCCTGTGCAGCTCTCTTCAACTCTGCATAGCTGCTGCAACCTGCATCCACTTGAATCTACTTGTTATAGTCAAATCTTAGTGTCCCTCTACAATATTTACACCCCATACTTCTCACCATTACCAAACTGACGTTTCGTTGACGCAACAGTATTTTCCCTGTCAACTGATCGCTTTATTAGTCAAGCTGTGCCGTAATACTCTTTTCTCCCCAGTTGTATTCGGTAGAGTCCAAGCAGGATACGCTGGCCTCTTCGCAGTGACCATTTTCGTCCAAAGCGCTGGGCGAGTCAATTCGTTTGTTCGGAAGTGGAGGCCGGCACTGTTTACCCTATTTCGCCTAGTCGATGACGGAATCGAGGTACATGCCCCGTAATCTTCCTCAAACGATTTAACAGAAACTATTCGGTAAATAAATTTCAATTTTGCGTTATGTCATTTTCATGATTACACGTCCATCATTGTGTAAACAGTCACAGTTACTGTGACATTTTCACTTACGTAAGACACTGCACGAAAGTCGAAAAAATTTGCATTTAAAAATAGTGATCACTATGGTTTTGCGTTTGGTGCATATTACATAATATGTTGCTGCGAATGAAATTTAGCTAACATATTGAATTTTTCTTTATACTTGCGAGGAGGTCTCTATCTGTCACCAATCTCGAGGAAATTGTACTGATACAGCACACTCATTTGTGATCCTGCGAGCCATCGACAAAGCTGGAATGGATTATTCACAACGTTGCTCATACTTCACAAACGGTTTCAGATATCGAAATGAGATTTTGGCAAATGATGTCACGCAAAGATGATAGTATTTTGCCATATGGTTACTACGAAAAACTTCATTAGCTAGCGTGTTATTCCACTAATTACAGACTTTTTCGGTGAAAGAATATAATTTTTGAGGGACATTGACAGCTGGTGAAACGAGCAATGCTGTGGGTTTTGGAACGATGTCTGCGAAGAAATGACACGCTTATTTTTGTACTGAGGACGTGCTTTTTCATAAGCTATTGACATTATTTTTCTCTCGGTTCCTCACTTAGTAAAATTAATAAACCACTGTTCGGTAGAGTCCATGCAGGATATGGTGGCCGATATCCAGTGGCCATTTTTGTCCATAGCACTGGGCGAATCCATTCGTTACAGTTCTCTCGCAGTTACGTCTGCGTAACATGTTAGCTGACATTCCGTAAACCACGCTGCGTTTTTGGCAAAAGAAGAAAATACTAACATGTAAATAAGAGAAATGTAGGTTTTAATCAAAATTCGACACTTGCGACGCTTCCGTGAAAGTTACAAACGCTTAACAAGCCAGACGAAAATAAATTTGCACCGGAATTCTTTTTACATACTATCCAAAGCAGAGGTGACAGTATATCTTTTTGGATGGCCACCATGCATGAGGGAACTCCCATCACATGGGCGGAAACAGAGATAGCCTTACAATCTATGCCTAAAGGAAAATTTTCAGGTGCAAATGAAGTGAACACAGACATGATAAAGGCATGTAATGGCTGCAACGAGTACTCAATGCCATATGGGCAGATAACAAAATACCTGCGGATTGGAGCAAGGGTGTAATAACTCCCGTGTTTAAGAAAGATAGCAAGCGGAAACCCAACAGCTGAAGAGGAATAACACTATTGTCTTATGGACTGAAAATACTTGAGAAGATCATAGAAAAGAGACTGAGAACTGTCATAGAACTACAGCGGGAAGGAAGAACAATGTGGCTTCAGAAGTAACAGCTTAACAATTGATCTAATTTTTAGCACCCGCATGTTGATGGAAAAGTATTGGGAGAAAGTCAAGAACCTGGTCACTGTATTCCTGGATATACACTCCTGGAAATGGAAAAAAGAACACATTGACACCGGTGTGTCAGACCCACCATACTTGCTCCGGACACTGCGAGAGGGCTGTACAAGCAATGATCACACGCACGGCACAGCGGACACACCAGGAACCGCGGTGTTGGCCGTCGAATGGCGCTAGCTGCGCAGCATTTGTGCACCGCCGCCGTCAGTGTCAGCCAGTTTGCCGTGGCATACGGAGCTCCATCGCAGTCTTTAACACTGGTAGCATGCCGCGACAGCGTGGACGTGAACCGTATGTGCAGTTGACGGACTTTGAGCGAGGGCGTATAGTGGGCATGCGGGAGGCCGGGTGGACGTACCGCCGAATTGCTCAACACGTGGGGCGTGAGGTCTCCACAGTACATCGATGTTGTCGCCAGTGGTCGGCGGAAGGTGCACGTGCCCGTCGACCTGGGACCGGACCGCAGCGACGCACGGATGCACGCCAAGACCGTAGGATCCTACGCAGTGCCGTAGGGGACCGCACCGCCACTTCCCAGCAAATTAGGGACACTGTTGCTCCTGGGGTATCGGCGAGGACCATTCGCAACCGTCTCCATGAAGCTGGGCTACGGTCCCGCACACCGTTAGGCCGTCTTCCGCTCACGCCCCAACATCGTGCAGCCCGCCTCCAGTGGTGTCGCGACAGGCGTGAATGGAGGGACGAATGGAGACGTGTCGTCTTCAGCGATGAGAGTCGCTTCTGCCTTGGTGCCAATGATGGTCGTATGCGTGTTTGGCGCCGTGCAGGTGAGCGCCACAATCAGGACTGCATACGACCGAGGCACACAGGGCCAACACCCGGCATCATGGTGTGGGGAGCGATCTCCTACACTGGCCGTACACCACTGGTGATCGTCGAGGGGACACTGAATAGTGCACGGTACATCCAAACCGTCATCGAAGCCATCGTTCTACCATTCCTAGACCGGCAAGGGAACTTGCTGTTCCAACAGGATAATGCACGTCCGCATGTATCCCGTGCCACCCAACGTGCTCTAGAAGGTGTAAGTCAACTACTCTGGCCAGCAAGATCTCCGGATCTGTCCCCCATTGAGCATGTTTGGTACTGGATGAAGCGTCGTCTCACGCGGTCTGCACGTCCAGCACGAACGCTGGTCCAACTGAGGCGCCAGGTGGAAATGGCATGGCAAGCCGTTCCTCAGGACTACATCCAGCATCTCTACGATCGTCTCCATGGGAGAATAGCAGCCTGCATTGCTGCGAAAGGTGGATATACACTGTACTAGTGCCGACATTGTGCATGCTCTGTTGCCTGTGTCTATGTGCCTGTGGTTCTGTCAGTGTGATCATGTGATGTATCTGACCCCAGGAATGTGTCAATAAAGTTTCCCCTTCCTGGGACAATGAATTCACGGTGTTCTTATTTCAATTTCCAGGAGTGTATAAAATGCCTATGGCAGTATTATAAGAGATAACATCTGGGAATGCCTGAGCGAAAAGAATGTGCCTGAAGGACTACTGAGAAAAATTCGGATGTTGTACAAAGACTGTACTAGCTGTGTACAAATTGGGTAAGGACGATCATCATGGTTTGAGACCAATAGTGGAGCTCAACAAGGAAGTGCACTGTCCCCACTACTGTTCATCACTGTTATGGGTACTATAATGAAGAACGTCAAGGAGAAGTCAGGTGAGCTGAAAGCATTTGCCTTTGCTGATGACATCATGATATGGTGTGAAACTGAAGAGGAAGTACAAATCAGACTCGATGAATGGAAATCTCAGTTTCAGGAATATAACCTCAACATCAGCAAGACCAAGACAGTGGTGATGGCAGTCAACAGAGATGAGCAACCAGCAAGTGTAAAACTAGGAGACCACCGACCAAAGGGTGTGACAAGTTTTCCATACATTGGAAGTGTAATCTCCAGTGAAAATTTGGTCAGAAATGAAATCACCAACAGAGTGCAAAAAGGATCTGAATTCCACCAACAAGTGAGATCGCTTTTATGGGATGACTTGATTCCAAAACCGGCCAAACCGATAATGTTTAACAACTATTTCATAGCAATATTGAACTATGGTATTGAAACATGTACTTTCACGAAAAGAGAATCATCAAGGCTGCAAACGACAAAGATGAAATTTCTTAGGTCCAACATCCAGAAGACCAAGATGGACAAGTTAAGGAATGAGGAGATGAGGAAAGAACCCGTAATAAAGATATCCCTACTAGATCGAATTGGTGCATCTAGATTTCGATGGTACAGGCATGTGATGAGAATGGAGCAACTAGAACGGTCAAAATAAATTTGGAAAGACAGGTGAATGGGAAAAGAAAACCCTATGGATGGACTTGATTAAGACTGATCTAGTGACAAGAGAATGGACAGCGGACGATGTTCTCTGTGAACAGGTGTATTTGGACAGGACGAAGTGGAAGAGTCTCATTACCAGTACCTGAACTGTTCACTCACGATGATGATGACCATGCAAATGTGGAGAGACTCCACTTAATATTTGCAAAATATGCGAACGTAGACTTTAATTTAGAACGGCACTTCCCCTCAAACACTCGGCATTTCCCATACAGTGCCTACCCACAACCCCCACCACTACCACTCTCCCCATGGGTACCCTGCTGACTGTGTACCTGCCGGCCACGCTATTCTGTACGCGTTCTACCTCTCTATTAGTTATTAGTTTACCCATATAGTCTTCAGAATTCTTCTGAATCACCATACTCCAGAAACTTCTATCCTCTTCATGTCTAGTTTCACTTTGGTACAAGACTACACTACAGACATGAACTTTCAGAAAAGACTTGCTAACAAGTTTCTCCTCTTCAGAGACCCCTTTCTTGCTATTGGCACTCTGTACTTAATAACCTCTATCCTTCAAACATACTCAGTTACTGTGCTACCTAAATAGAAAAAACTTATCTATCATTTTTAGGCTCTCAGTTCTTGATCTAGCTGCCTCAGAATGGTCTTATTTTATTCGACTACATTCCTTTACCCCTGGTTTACTTTTGCTTGTGTTAATCGTATAGCCTCTTTTCAAGACGCCGTCCATTTGTTTCAAATGATCTTCCAAGTCTCTTGCCAACTTTCGCAGAATTACTATGCCATCCGCAAATGTCTTCTGAATTTTAATTTACTTTCCAAATTTTTCATTACTCAGTGTACTGACTGTATAACATCGGAGATAAGCTTCACCCTTAGCCACTCTCTTCCCAACTACAGCTTTCGTTTAATGTCCTACAGTTCTGCTTCCGTACATTTTGTAAACAACCTTTCGTTCCCTTTACTTTCTCCCTACTGTGTTCAGCATTTCAAGGAGTGTAATGAAATCAATGTTGTCAAAATTTATTCTAAAGCTACAAATGTTATACACGTAGGTTTCTTTGTGTTCAGTTTATCTTACAAGTTAAGTTGTAGAGTCTGCATTACATCGCGTGTTCCATCTTTTTTCTTGAAAGCAAACAGCCTTCCCCCAGGGTCGGCTACTGCCAATTGTTCTCTTCTTCTATAAATATTTGTGACACTATTTTGAAATCGTGAATTACACTACCGGCCATTAAAATTGCTACACCAAGAAGAAATGCAGATGATAAAAGGCTATTCATTGGACAAATATATTATACTAAAACTGACATGTGATTACATTTTCACGAAATTTGGGTGCATAGATGCTGAGAAATCAGTACCCCGAACAACCACCTCTGGCCGTAATAAAGGCCTTTATACGCCTGGACATGAGTCAAACAGAGCTTGGATGGCGTGTACAGGCACAGCTGCCCATGCAGCTTCAACAAGATACCACAGTTCATCAAGAGTAGTGACTGGCGTGTTGTGACGAGCCAGTTGTTCGGCCACCATTGACCAGACGTTTTCAATTGTTGAGAGATCTGGAGAATGTGCTGGCCAGGGCAACAGTCGAATATTTTCTGTATCCAGAAAGACCCGTACAGAAACTGCAACATGCGGTCGTGCATTATCCTGCTTAAATGTAGGATTTCGTAAGGATCGAATGAAGGGTAGAGCCACGGGTCGTAACACATCTGAAATGTAACGTCCACTGTTCAAAGTGCCGTCAATACGAACAAGAGGTGACAGAAACGTGTAACCAATGGCACCCCATACCATCACACCGGGTGATACGCCAGTATGGCGATGACGAATGCACGCTTACAACGTCCGTTCACCGCGATGTCACCAAACACGGATGCGACCATCATGATACTGTAAACAGAACCTGGATTCATCCGAAAAAATGACGTTTTGCCATTCGTGCACACAGGTTCGTCGTTGAGTACACCATCGCAGGCGCTACTGTCTGTGATGCAGCGTCAAGGGTAACGGCAGCCATGGTCTCCGAGCTGACAGTCCATGCTGCTGCAAACGTCGTCGAACTGTTCGTGCAGATGGTTGTTGTCTTGCAAACGTCCCCATCTGTTGACTCAGGGATCGAGACGTGGCTACACGATCCGTTACAGCCATGCGTATAAGACGCCTGTCATCTCGACTGCTAGTGATACGAGGCCGTTGGGATCCAGCAGGGCGTTCCGTATTACCCTCCTGAAACCACCGATTCCATATTCAGCTAACGGTCATTGGATCTCGACCAACGCGAGCAGCAATGTCGCGATACGATAAGTAGCAATCGCGATGGGCTACAATCCGACCTTTATCAAAGTCTGAAACGTGATGGTACGCATTTCTCCTCCTTACACGGGGCATAACAACAACGTTTCACCAGGCAACGCCGGTCAACTGCTGTTTGTGTATGAGAAATCGTTTGGAAACTTTCCTCATGTCAGCACGTTGTAGGTGTCGCCACCGGCGCCAACGTTGTATGAATGCTCTGAAAAGCTAATCATTTGCATATCACAGCATCTTCTACCTGTCGGTTAAATTTCGCGTCTTCGTGGTGCAGAAATTTTAATGGCCAGTAGTGTATTAAACTGATGGTTCGGTATACTCACGTCTGAAAGCACCAGTCTTATTTGGAGCTGAAATTATCACGTTCGTCTTGAAGTTTGAGAGTATTTCGTCTGACTCATATTTAAGGAACAGTCGAACGAAAACGAGACAGATGACAAAAGTAAGTAAAGTGTTCATTACTTCAAAAGTAGTCGCCGAACCTGTTAGTACAGTTACACCACGGTGAGACAACATGGTTAATGTCGTAATGGAAAATTGTTTGCGGTTGCTGTACTCAAGTGTTCCTCTTCGTACGAAACAAATGGACGGCCACGAATGTCTTTCTTCAGCGCTTCAAAAATATGAAAATCGCGTGGACAGAGATCTTTACTGTATGGAGAATATGTTAGGGATTCCCAGAAAAACTTCTGCAGCGTATTCGAAACAACCTTGGCAACATGTGAGCGGGTGTTATCATTCTGTTCCAGGACGGGGAATAAATGTGCTAACAATAATGGTAATTACTTTTGAAATAATAATCATTTTACTTACTATTTTCCCTCTGTCTCCTTTCTATATGACCTCCCCTTATATCTTGTATAACAAGTGGAATAGTTTTGCCATGGAATGTTCTTCTAAGGCTCACAGTAAGTCTGGGGAAACGTTGTCTGCACCTGGTGCCTCGTTTCGACTTTAGTCTTTTAGTGTGTCTGATTCTGAAGCTCTCAGTTCTCATCCCATCTTCATCTCCTTCCGCCTACCCATCCCGTACCACTGTCTTCAATGTCGTTTCCTTTAAATAGGTCTGTAACCATTCCTTCCACGTTTCAACTTTCCTTTGCTCAGTACTGGCTCTTGATCTTCGTACAGCAGCTTCTGTTTTGTCTAATGGATTAGTTTAATTTTCCGTGGCATATATCGTTACGAACGCTTCTATGCTTTTCATTTCTACCCTACCTTTTTTCTGCTTTGCTATTTTGCACTTTCTGTAAATATCGCTTTTTAGATATCCGAATTAACTTTTGCATACTTGATTTACTGAATTTTTGTGTTTTCTCCTTTCATAAGTTAAAGTCAGTACCTTGTGTATTATACAAGGGTTTCTACTAGACTTTTTGGGTATCTGACCCTTTGCTACCTTCACTGTTTCATATCTCTAAGATATCAATTCGTCTTCTACAGCATTTTTTCCCCTGTTTCAACCATCGGTACCTAACAGTCACTTTGAAATCGCCACAACCAGTGACTGTTGTAGTTTATCCAGATCTCATCTTCTCAGTTTTCTACGTTTCTGTAGTTTCTTAAGTTTTAATCTGCAGTCAATAATTAGTAATTATGGGCAGTCTCCACATGTGTCCGAGGAAATGTTTCGCGGGTTGAAATCTGGTTTAGAAACCCCTGTCTTACCCTCCGAGGTCTCCAAGTCTCTTCCACGTCCACTGCCTGGTTTCATGTTCCTTAAACCATCGATTGTTAACAACGATGTTTTCTGTGCAAAACTGTGTCTGGCGGCTTCCCTTCACAACCATTGCTCTTTAATTGCAGTATTATGGCTCAAGACTGCTGTGGATGTGAACAGTTTCGTACCATCATTCCGAGACGACGTGAAACGTCTTTGTCACTTGGCTTGTTCCTACAGTAGGTAATTCTTGATCTTCGCCAGCAATAAAAAGAATTTAAGTTACGTAGTATTTCTCCTGAGTATGATGGCATGTGTTTCTGAGACGCGTAGTGGCGTAATGTATCAGTCATTGGTACAGGAAACTCTTTCATTTTGGTTTGTTGATAAGCGCTTTATCTCCTATCAGTGAGTCAGAAAGTTTCAAAAGCCCAAGATATTTTGTTATCGAATGAAATCGTGCGGCTCTACTGTACCACACTTACAGCACTTTGACAGCAGTGATAGTGTTCCTCGCACGCAGAGCCTCGCGGCCAACTCAATGACGCCTGTTTCTGGCAATACATTCATCATGCGTATTCTCACACATTTCTAAAAAGTATAGAATTTAAACTCTTTGATCTTCAGATCGAGCTCAGTAATAAAAAAAATTGTTATGTGCAAATTTCAGATGTTATCCTGCATGGGGGCAGATCTTTTCAAGGATGCTGAAGGTAATTGCTGTACGAGTACAAATGTAAGATATGATGTTCCGCCGGCCAGTGTGGCTGTGCGGTTCTAGGCACTTCAGTCTGGAACCGCGCGACCGCTACGGTCGCAGGTTCGAATCCTGCCTCAGGCATGGATGTGTGTGATGTCCTTAGGTTAGTTAGGTTTAACTAGTTCTAAGTTCTAGGGGACTAATGACCTCAGCAGTTGAGTCCCATAGTGCTCAGAGCCATTTGAACCATTTTTTGTCTTACGGGGGAAAGCTACCGAAAGTGCAAATGTGTATTTGAAACTTTATTACGGCCACGGTTACCGCACTTTTGCATGTGCGAAGCAAAAGAAGTATATTTTAATGGAAAAAATGTAGTAAAAGACCCAGGATTGATACACTGGCGCAAATATTAATTTTTAAATTTTTAATTTTTCTCCCCATGAAACATGGACCGTTTCGTCGTTGGGGCAGCGAGACAGATAGCCGTGCCGTAGATGCAACCACAACGGATCTGCTGAGAGGCCAGACAAACATGTGGTTCCTGAAGAGAAGCAGCAGCCTTTTCAGTAATTGCAGGGGCAACTGTCTGGATGGCTGACTGATCTGGCCTTGCAATATCAACCAAAATGGCTGTGCTGTGCTGGTACTGCGAACGGCTGAAAGCAAGGGAGAATTGTAGCCGTAATTCTTCTCCAGGACATGGAGCCCTGCTGTATGGTTAAATGACGATGGCGTCCTCTTGGGTAACAAATTCCAGAGGTAAAATAGCCCCCATTCTGATGCGGGCGGGGACTACTCTAGAGATACTGTCATTATGAAAACAAAGCAGGCATTCTACGTATCGGAGAATGAAATATTAGATCCCTTAATTTGGCAATTAGGTACGAAATTTAAAAAATGGAAATGGATAACGTGAAGTTAGGTACAGTGGACATTAGTGAAGTTCGGTACCATGAGGAATAGGACTTCTGGTCAGGCGAATACAAGGTTATAAATACAGAATCAAATGAGGTAATGAGGAATGGGTTTAGTAATACGTAAGAAAACAGGAACGCATAGTGAACGTATTATTGTAGCCAAGATTGAAATGATGCCCACACCTACCATACTGGTACAAGTTTATTCGGAAACTCTCTGTTCAGGTGATGAAGAGATTGAAGAAATGTATGAAGTGGTAAAAGATGTTATTCAGATAGTTAAGGGAGAGAAAAATTTAATTGTGATGGGGGACTGGAATACCACAGTAGGAAAAGCAAGAGCAGGAAAAAAAGTACGTGATTATCAACTGGGGGGAAGGAACGATAGAAGAAGCCGCCACGTAGAATTTTGCACAGAGCAAATTTTAATCATCGCTAACACTTGGTTTAAGAGCCATGAAAGAAGGTTATGTACATGGAAGCGACCTGGAGACAACGGAAGGTTTCAGATTGGATATATAATGGTAAGACAAAGATTTCGGGACCAGATTTTAAATTGTAATACATTTCCAGGGGCAGATGTGAACTCTGACCACAATTTATTGATTATTAACTGTAGATTAACACTGAAGAAATTGTAAAAAGGTTTGAAACTAAGGTGACGGGAATTCTACAAGCCGAAAGAACAAGGGGTTTTTGAAGGTTTTAGAGGGAGAGCTAGTCAATGGTTGACTAGAACGGGGGAAAGGAATAAAGCAGAAGACGAATAGGCAGCTGAGATGAAATAGTGAAGGCAGCAGAGGATAAAATAGGTAAAAAAAACAAGACCTAGTAGAAATCCTTGATAACACGGAACGCCGAGCAGACGCACCAGCAGCGGTAGCAGAGCAGCAGGTGTCTGACACACAGTAATTTAGTTTAGTTTCTGTCTTTTTTTACGTTCTTCTGCAAAGGAGTGAACTATAGATGTGTACCTTACTGTGAAGGCTAGTGGTTAGCGATTTCCTGCAAGTTTTTATTTTGCGTAAATCTTGCTGCATATCCTTGTGTAAGCGGGCTTCCTAGTGTAATTTTCCCGTCGTCAGACCGCCACGTCAAACAACTAAGTTTAAACATCGTGCTGTACACACAATGTAGTTTAGGTCAGTGCGTTCTAGGTTCCATATTTATCTCATGCAGCAGCTTTCGGGTAATCATTCTAGTATCAGGTAACTGTAGACACACAGATAAGTTGATTTCTGTGTAAGAGTTTGCCATCTCAGGGCATAGTGAGAAATCTGCAGAGTAATTTTTAATGTTTCTTTATTCTCCTCGTTATATTCTGCGTACATTCCAAACTCAGTAGCGCCATATGAGATCTTATATCTGTTTTTACACACTGCGATGTGGCTCACGATTGTGCTTGTTCTGAGCGGACATAAGGATATTAAGCTGCTGTCTGCAAACAGCTGGTAGCAGCTTTGTCTACCGTCGACATGTTTCTATGTACTGCTCAAAGCTGCGACAACATCGGGGCCCTGGAAACGAGACCTGAGACAAATTTGGTGGCGTTGGATTCCCCTGGTGACCTGGGTGTCACTGCATTTTCTGATAAGCAACATCTGGCAGGTCCCGACTCTCTCGAGAGTAACAGACAGTGGTGGGTTGGCATGCCACTGGGCGGAAAGCGAAAGACGGAGCTCCCTACACCTTAGCAGCAGGTACGAAGTGCTACCCAGTGTTGATGATAACTGTGAGTCTCTCCTGCTGGGCCAGTGGCCGATTTTCCTGCCCAGTCCGGACAAGTGCATAGGCGGGTATGCTTGTCATTAGTGGGTGATGGAGCCCCTCAGGGAAATAGGAAGCAAGGCGGGAAGGAATGCCAGTGTGCAATCGGTATGCTTGCCAGGGGGTCTAGACCGTGATGTGGAAGAGGCCCTGCCACGGGCTATCGAGCTCACTGGGTGGAACCGGCTGCATGTAGTGGCACATGGGACGAACGACGCCTGCCGCTTGGGTTTTGAGGGCATCCTCGGAGCCTTTAGGCGGATTACTGGTTCGGTGCAGGCGACTAGCATCGCACGCGGGATGCAGGTTAAGCTGTCTATTTGTAGCACCGTACCCAGGATTGAATCGCAGTCCTCAGGTTTGGAGCAGAGTGGAAGGTCTAAACCAGAGGCTCAGACGACTTTGCCGCAAAGTTCTTTGTCTCAGATCGGAGACAAAAAAAGTTAATGTGATTTTATGAAACTGCAAGAGCATCCAAGGAAAGGCCCCAAAATTAGTATCTCTTACTAAGGGCTATAATTAACAGATAGGAACAGAAGGTTGGTTGAAACCAGACGTTAGTGACAACGAAATCCTAAGTTCAGACTGGAATATTTATCGTAAGGATAGGTTAGCCGCCAGTGGTGGCGGCGTGTTTCTTGCATAAAGGAATGAAATCTAGCGAGGTTATCACGGATTCCGATTGTGAATTAATCTGGGTGAAATCAAGTTTCAAAGATCGGTCAGAAATTGTAGTCGATGCTTTTAGAGAACGCCTGGGTCCGGAGGCCTAGCAGTATACCGTTTCAGACAGATCTTGCAAAATATCGTTGATAATCTTTCTGATCATACTGTTGTAACAGGGGGTGATTTCAACTTGCCAAGTATGGTTTGGGAGTGTCATGAAGTCAAAACTGGTGCCAGAGGCAGGAATTCGTGTGACATTGTTCTGGCTGTCTTGTCCGAAAATTGCTTTGAGCGGATAATTAGAGAACCAACTCGTGAGGGTAAAGTCTTAGATCTCATGGCAACAAACAAACTTGAACTTATCGAATCAGTTAACACAGAGAAAGGTATCAGCGGTCGTAAGGGTGTGATAGCATCTACGAAAACGGGCCTGACAAAGACTGTTAAGAAAGGTAGAAAGATATTTTTGTTTAGCAAGAGTGACAGAATACAAATTTCAGAGTATATGAGCAGCCAGCATCACGAAGACATTTACTACTGAAATTTCGGGAAACACTTTCCTGGAAGAATCGGACAATATATCCCCCCCCCCCCCCCCCATACGTCTCGCGTAATGACGACGAGGAGAAAATTCATGAAATTAGAAACAATGCAGGCGCTTACCGACAGTCATTCATCCCACGCGCTATTCGCGAGTGTTACAGGATTGGAGGGCTCTTAGTGGTGCAAAAAGTACCCTCCACCACACAGCATTAGGTGGTTTGCGGAGTATGATGTAGATGTAGATGTAATTGATTAAAGGAGGAAATATTAAAATGCAGCAAATGAAGCAGGCGAAAGGGCATACAAATGTCTAAAAAATGAGATAGAGTGCCAGTTGGCTAAGCTGGAATGGCTAGAGGACAAATATTAATATTTAGAAGCATATTTCACGAGTGGAAAGATAGATACCGCCTACAGGAAAATTAATGAGTCCTTTACAGGAAAGAGAAACTCCTGTATGAAAAAAAAATCAAAAGCTCAGACGGAAAACCAGTCCTAAGCAAAGAAGGGAAAGCTGAAAAGTGGAATGAGAATACAGAGTGTCTATATAAGGAAGATGAACTTTAAGGCAACATTATTGAAATGGGAGAGGGCGTAGATGAAGCTAAGATGGGAGATATGATATGCGAGAAGAAACTGACACAGTACTGAAAGACCTAAGTCGAAATGAGGCTTCGGGAGTAAACAACATTCCATCAGAGCAACTGAAATCCTTGGGAGAGCCAGCCGTGACAAAACTATTCAATCTGGTGTGCAGGATGTACGAGTCACACGAAATACCCTCAGACTTTAAGAAGAATGTAGTAATTTCAATTCCAAAGAAAGCGGTTGCTGCCAGGCTTGAAAACTATCAGTTTAATAAACCATGGTTGCAAATAACTATAGCAAATTCGTTACAGAAGATTGGAAAAAATGCTAGAAGCCGCCTTCGGGCATGATCAGTTTGGATTTCAAGAAAATGATAACATGGGTAACATGGGTTCGACTAATGGATGAATATTGTTTGTCAGTATCAGGCACTCTTAACAGATAGAATTAACGAAGGAGACAAAAATATCCAAGGATGAACTGCATGTTTGTTTGGGGAAACTTACTACTGAAATTCCAAGAACACAAGTTCCATGAAAACTCATGTGAAATAAGACTTACTTCGACATATACACCATGAAATGAACATGTCGGTTAAATTAGGTAAGTTCGAGATTATATAGAAGTTTACTGAAAGTGATTCTTCCTTCCCACCATTCGTGAAGGAATAAGAAAGTATTAGAGGGTTGTGGGAGTAATAGTAATACCACATGAAACTAATTATCTGAAAGACAGTTGCCAGACTGAGATTTCTTGGAAGAATTCTCAGAAACTATAGTCCACCCACGAAGGACGCAGCTTACAAGGAACCTCTTGAGAGCGATGTCGCAAGTTCAATCTCAAGTAAGTTTCATTTGAAAATGTTGTGTTAGTAATAATGACAAGAAAATATTAGCTGCTAATGACTCACCATGTGCATCAGGAGGGCGACAGAAAATGAGTCCGGAAGGTGTAGACAGAAACCTTTTATGGGATGTATGTTTTACACTTCACAAAACGGACATTGTTGACATTCAAGAAATGTTAAAAAAAAACTATTAACTTGTACCATGAACACGGAATGGACAATGGCGAGCCACAGTAATCACAAAGGTTCAAAACATCAAGATCGAAGTCAAAATCCCTGGGAGTTACAAACCGTGTAGGACGTTCAGCTAGGCATCCACTCTTAGAGAAGGCATATAGCGCCATTATGGGTGCAAAGGGGTGAAGAGAATTGATGGAATGTGCTGGCATCCAACTGAATGCCAAACAGTCAGTCGTTGAGCTTTACTTTACACCGTAGCTTCAGATAGTGTAATAATGTGTTTTATAGGCACAGAAACGAAACATACACAGATTTAATCTGTCCAGTGGCTCCAGGTGGTATGAACTGCAATCTCACACACATTTCAGGAGGGATATTTTGCTCTAAAGGAGCATGATTTTTGTACGCAGACGAGGAATCGAGCAAAAGCAACTTACTTTGACCAGGTATTGGCCAATAGCAGTCCTCATACCATAGTTGTAGTTCTCTTACGCCCATTTTCCCACTCTTGCTTGCTGTGACGTAAGTTCAGCCTGCTGCCCTTGCAAAATTATGCACACGAAAAAGAATCATAGGAGGCAGAGCACCTCACAGCACAATAAATAACTTTTCAGACAATTTACCATTCAGATTAACAATCGGCATAATTGTATATGAACATATTAAGGCACTGACGTTAGCTGATCTTGATACAACTATCTTGGTACCTTTAATTTTCATGGTTCCTTTCATATGCACCTCCTCTTCAAATCCCAATTGGTCGGAGGTGAAAATAAGTTCCTTATTGAACGATGGGATAAGTTTATCTCATTTTCAAATTTTAGGGCCGATTCCGCAATTTGTTGCGCATCGTCAAGTTGACGCTATGTTTGAAATTTCGCTACCTTACGTCTTCCAATTATGTAACACCGTTTGAAGTTATACAACCATTCACTGCTTCGCTGTAATCTGTGTGACCCGCAATGTAATGTGCGTAAGATAGAAGCTCGCTATCATTCACATCCTGAAAATTGTATCGAGCATCCTTGAAACGTGCAAACGCCAGTTTTTGTAACAAGTGTGCCTTGTCCTCTCTTGAATGTCCGTAATTTTCCTAATGGACTATGTGGTCATACTGCAGTGGACTTCTGTCCATATTTTCTTTTTTTCCCTTAGTTTCAGTAGGGACATAATTTGTGGCTCCCTGTCAGACAAGGATGACGAACTACAGGGCTCGGCACCTATTTCAGTGTCACTCTCACTTGTTAAGCACGTATCGTCATCATTGTACTCCTCATTTACACTGACTGCACAGTCGAGCGTATAACATGCATGCCACCAACACATCTTGCAGGAACGCTAATATTTCATCTACCACTTCATTCTCATTTTGCTAAATTCCTTGGATTTCTTTCTGACGAAATGTCACTTCAGCATCTGTTGTTGTAGATGTAATGCAATGTTTGCTTTGTTTATCGTTATCACTGCTCTGCTTTATATCAACGCCACTAGCACTGTCACACTGTTGTGAATCGATTAAGCAGTTCAAGTATGCTCTGTAGAAACATGCTGTGATCACCATTGGATACATCCAGTACCGCCCCCTGTTGCCATTAAAGTGCGCGTCATTTATGTTGGCGGCCGAGTTTAGGTTCGTTCTGCGCATCTGACGTCACAAAACACAGTCAGCCAATGAACAGAGAACGACGTTGCCACATCTCGACTGCAGTGCAGAGCATGGACGAGTGTCTTCAGTTTTAGAAACGTTCAGTCATAAATAAAGTAATAGAACAAAAGCAATGTCTTGATAGCAGACATTCTTTTATATAAAGTTTGGAAAAGCATTCTTTATACCAATTGCTTCATATTCTATTAATTAATTAAACCAAACAAGCAATAAGACTCCTAATTCAAGCGATAGCAAGGAAAGGTGTTTGTATCACTCTCACGAACAGCTTTTTCGCAATAAAGAACAGCGGTAATTGTTTATTTCCTATTGTACTTCGACGAAGCGTGAGTAATTCATAGTCATACCAACAGTGTTTGTCAGTATTTTGCGTGACGTGTTATAGTCCTCATGGCGCTACAGGGTCAGACGAGGTGTGTTAGCGTAACGTTTCAGGTGTTGGGCTGCTACGCGAAAGGTTATAAGTTCAAACCTTATGCGGTGCTTAATATTTTCATTATTTAAAAACAATATCGAAGTGCCTTACTTCACGAATTATATTCGTTTGAATGAAATTTTTTGAAATTTCTAGTGCTTTGTCTCTTCATTAACCCTTTCGCTGCTGCAGACACGTGCTCGCCGCATTCCGCGCTGTGCGCGATTTTGTCATCACTGCTCTGCTCGCCTGTGCAGACACATGGTGTTCCCACTGCTTTGACAAAAACTATTTGGCCCAAAAATATGATTTTTACACGTCTTCTTGACTGATACCTTCCCCCCACAAATGACTTAATTTTGTTTCGATGTTCAACGCAGTTATTATGCAGCATTAAATGTAGTAAACCATTGCATGAAATTTTGAAGAGTGCAGGCGAGCAGTGCAGTGACAAAATCGCGCGCAGAGCGGAATGCAGGGAGCACGTCTTTGCAGCAGCGAAAGGGTTAATGCGGCCGTGGTGGCTTTACTTCATGAACTGCGCGTTCCGTCCTAAACGTAAGCTTGCGAACTATGCTATACTATGGCGCTGCTTCTATTGGCGCGTGCGTCGTGTGCAACTGGCAACGCAGCAATCTCCCGCGTCTGGGCGGGCATGCGCGAGCCGCCAAGATAAAAGAATTGAACTATAGCAGCCAATATTGTGGTCGCATGGTAAGCGATACGTGGGGCGTCGTATGCCGTAAACATCATTAGCCTACTGTGGCCTCATAATCAAGGGCTTTCTTGTTAGAAATAAACCTTCCTTCGACCGGTATCTGCATATTTTTCGTCAGTCTGAAACCCTTATCAGGTATCATTGGTAGATAAGTGCGAATGTGTCATGTAGATTATGTTCGTTCAGCAGCAGTGTCAAACGCTACAAAAGAGGAGTGGTGCACCACAGAATGGTTTCCTGTTAAAATTCCGAGAACGTGCGTTACTAGAAGAATCAACCAATATGTTACTTCCTCTTACATATGCCAAATTTAAACGAGTTGCTTTTAATAGTTTCGACAACGAAACTTTATCTCAAAACGTGGCACAAAATCCAAAGAGATTCTGGTCGTATGTAAAGTATGACAGCAGCAAGACAGTCAACGCCTTCTCTGTGCGATAGCAATGGAAATACAGGATTATTCTAAATGATGGTCCCATTTCCAAAACTTCGTGTTTATTCAAATACAAATACATAATGAACAAGCTTTATACCAGTGAAAAGAGGAAGTTTCAAAGTTTTTACATAATGTTTGATATCAATTTAATAAATTTAATAGTTAGTAATTAACTAGTTTTTAATAATTAGACATGTGATAAATGTTCAATGTGGCCACCGTTGGCTGCACGGCAAACATCGACGCTGTAACCAAACTCATCCGACAATTGCTGTTACTGAGTGCACAGCAGCAGTGATCCGGTTCTGCAGATTGTTCAAATGGTTCAAATGGCTCTGAGCACTATGGGACTCAACTGCTGAGGTCATTAGTCCCCTACAACTTAGAACTAGTTAAACCTAACTAATCTAAGGACATCACAAACATCCATGCCCGAGGCAGGATTCGAACCTGCGACCGTAGCGGTCCTGCGGTTCCAGACTGCAGCGCCTTTAACCGCATGGCCACTTCGACCGGCCGCAGATTGTTCAGAGAGGTTGGTAGAGGCAGGATGTAAACAGCTTCCTTCAGTTAACCCCATAAGAAAATAGTCGCAGAGTGTGAGATCAGGAGATCTTGGTGGACGGAAGTGCAGAGCCAGGTCCTCTAGTCCCCTGCAACCGATCCAGCGCCGAGGGAGGGAACCATTCAAAAAGCCTCACACATCATGGTGCCAATGGGGCGGTGCTCCAATCTGTTTGAATTCCGGGAAATCTTCCATAACTTGAGGTAACAACCATTGTTCCAACATGTCCAGGTACATGATTCCCATTACAGTTCTTTCTACAAAGAAAAATGGTTCGTAAACCTTTGTTTGGGATAAGGCACAGAACACGTTGATCTTTGGTGGGTCTCTTTCGTATTGCTATGGTGAATGTGGATTTTCCAAACCCCATATGCGAACATTGCGTCTGTTGACTTTTCCACTAAGGTGGAACGTCGCTTCATCACTGAAAATTACATGCTGTAGCAATGCGTCATCCTCCATCTTTGCTAGCACATAAAAGTAAAATTCGAGACAATTCTCTTCGTCATTGAGGTTAAGAGCCTGCACAGGCTGTAATCGGTAGGGCTTATGCAGCAAACGCCGTCTAAAACTTTCCACACAGTTGTTTGGGATATTACAAATTGTATACTGGCTCTACTGGTAGACTTACTGGAACTGCGCACAAAACTTTCTTGAATCCGTCGTACATCATCCTCCGACACACGCGGTCGGCCTGTGCTTTTACCTTTGCATATACTTCCAGTCTGTCTAAATTGCTTAAACCAACAGCTAATGCTTTTGCGAGTTTGTGGTTGAATACCGAATTTGGTGCGAAATTCCCGATCACTTTTCGCAAACTCAGAAACGCAGAAAATCTTGTGCTCCAGAGTCGGCATCTGCTCACAACTGACAGTGAAACGGAATGACGGCCCTATTGCCGCGCGAACTCTACCGGCCGCTTCTGAAGCCATCACCGCTCGCCCGCCGCCGCCCGCCAAGAACTTTGAAACTTCCTCTTTTCATTGGTATAAAGCTTCTTGATTTCGGACTTACACTTGAATGCATACGAATTTTTTAAATGAGTCCGTAATTTAGATTAACCCTATAACCCTGTATTATGGACGACAGTGCTGCGAAAGCAGAGTTACTAAACACAGCCTCTCGTAAATCCTTCATCAATGAAAACGAACTAAATATTCCAGAATTCGAATCAAGAATAGCCAAAACCCAGGCGATCATTGTAGGCAAAACCACCCCTTCCTTCCGCCTCCTTGATTTCTATCTCACCGTCTATGGCCATCCCATCGCCCTCACTCCCACCCTTAAGTATCTTGGCGTCACCCTCGACCGTCGCCTCTCCTGGACTCCCCATCTCCAGACAATCCAAGCCAAGGCCCGTTCCCGACTCCATCTCCTCAAGCTCCTTTCCGGCCGTACGTGGGGTCTGGACCCCTCCACCATCCTCCACACCTATAAATCCCTCATCCGCCTTATCCTTTGTTATGCCCATCCAGCATGGATCTCCGCTCCCCCTACCTTTTATAAATCCCTCCAAATCCTTGATTGCCATGCTCTCCGCCTCGCCTATCGCATCTGTCTCCCCTCCCCCACGCGGATCCTGTATGATCTCATCCCCTTCCCCCACCTCCTCCTTTTCCTTGAAAGGATACGGATCCTGTACACCTCCCGTAAACTTGATCCTCCTCACCCGCTCGTATCCCCGATCCTCTCCCATCCCCACCTGCTGCCGCACCTGTATTCCCACGTCCCGCCCGGTCTCCATCTCTCCACCCTCCTTACCATCTCCCAAGGTGGCTTCTGCCAGCTCCCTCTCCCTGATGATGTCCTCGTCCCCTCCATCTACCCCTCCTATCAACTTTGACCCCGCCCCGCCCCCCACTTCCGGTGTCCTTTCCTTTCGGCACCCTCCCTCCCTTCTCTTCTCCCTTCTCTTCTCTTCCCTTCTTTTTCCTTTTCCCCATCCCCTCCCTCCCCCCTCTTCCCCCGGGCTTCCTCTCCCCTTCCTCCCTCCCCCCCTCTCTCCCCTGCCCGTGGCATCTCTGCTCTCCCCTCTCGCTCTCCCACTCCCCTTCCTCCTCCTCCTCTCTTGGCAGGTCCCTGGACTCGCACACGCATAGTGAACATTCGTGCGCCGGAGATCATCGCCTTCTGTGTCTCTTGTGTGTGACGTCGTTTAGTGTTTTTTTGGTGTCCGCCGTCCCACTACTACGTTCACTTGTGCTGTCGGATTCATCAGTGTTCTGTGCGCCGTGCCAACGTGTTTTCAGTGTTGTTATCGTCACGTGTGAACGACTCCGTGTTTTTGTGTCTCTGTGACCTCTCTCTTTTGCCCGTCACTTTCTTCACTATCATTCTCCGTTCTTATACTCTTGTAAACGCTATGGCTGAAGAGCGGCGTAGTGTGCCGCTGCCAGCCTACCTGATTTGTACAGGTTTTAAAATAACAATAAAGTAAAAAAAAAAAAAAGAATCAAGAATAGCTGTCAACATGAGTAACTTTGAAGCAGGTATCCTCGGAGTACTTAAGTAACCTAAATCACTTAATAAAACCAAGTCTCCTAATCCAGACTGAATACCAATTAGATTCCCTTCAGAGTATGCTGATGCAATAGCTCCATATTAACAATCATATACAACCGCTCGCTCGACGAAAGATCCGTATCCAAGGACTGGAAAGTTGCACAGATGACACCAATATTCAGGAAAAGTAGTAGCAGTAATCCACTAAATTACGGACTCATATCATTAATGCAGCAGGATTTTGGAGCATATCTTATGCTCGAACATCATGAATTACCTCGAAGAGAACCATCTATTGACACGCAGTAAACATGGATTTAGAAAACATCGTTCTGGTGAAACACAATTATCTGTTTACACACACGAAGTTTTGAGTGCTATTGACAAGGGATTTCAAATTGATTCTTTATTTCTAGATTTCCAAAAGGCTTTTGACACTGTACCACGCAAGCAGTTTGTAGTGAAATTGCGTGCTTATGAAATATCGTCTCAGTTATGTGACTGGATACGTGATTTTCTGTCAGAGAGGTCAAAGCTCGTAGCAACTGACGGATAGTCATCGAATAAAACAGAAGTGATTTCTGTCGTTCCCCAAGGTAGCGTTATAGGCCCTCTGCTGTTCCTTATCTATATAAACGATTTAGGAGACAATCTGAGCAGCCGTCTTAAGTTGTTTGGAGATCATTCTGTCGTTTATTGTCTAGTAAATCGTCAGAAGATCAAAGCAATTTGCAAAACAATTTAGGAAAGATATCTGTATGTTAAAAAAATTGGCAATTGACCCTAAAGAATGAAAAATGTGAGGTCATCCATATGATTGTTGCAAAGAATCCGCTAAACTTCGGTTACACCACAAATTAGTCTAATATAAAGACCGCAAATTCAACTAAATACCTAGGAATTACCGTTAAGAAAAACTTACATTGAAAGGAACACATAGAACATGTCGTGGGGAAGGCAAATCAAAGACTGCATTTTATTGGCAAAACATTTAGAAAATGTAACAGATCTACTACAGAGACTGCCTACACTACGCTTGTCCCTCCTCTTTTGAAGTACTGCTGCGCAGTCTGGAGTCCTTACCAGATAGGAATAATGGAGTATATCGAGATAGTTCAAAGAAGAGCGGCACGTTTTGTATTATCGTGAAATAGGGGAGAAAGTGTCACGGACATGGTACAGGATTTGGGATGAACACCATTAAAACAAAGGCGATTTTCGTTGCTGCGGAACCTTCTTCCGAAATTTCAATCACCAACTTTCTCCTCCAAATGCGAAAATGTTTTGTTGAAACCGACCGACATAGGGAGAAACGATCATCATAATAAAATAAGGGGAATCAGAGCTCGCACGGAAAGACACAGATGTTCTTTTTTTTTCGCGCGCTGTTCGAGAGTGGAATAATAGAGAATTATTGTGAAGTTGGTTCAATGAACCCTCTGCCAGGCACTTAAGTGTTATTTGAAGAGTATCCATGTAGAGGTAGATGTAGATGTACATCTCATAGGAACACCACCAACGGAAAATTGGAGATATTCGAGGTCGCACGTAGGCTCAGCAACAATTGTTCCTCCAGCACGCATTTCGCAACTGGATCAGGAAAAGAAGAGTGAGCCAATGATACACAAACTAATCTCTACAGCACACCATAAGGTGGAACGCGGAATATAGATGTAGACGTAAACATAATTGTTACAAACGAATGGTGAAGTGGCTGCTTTTCACAGGTCTCGACCGGTTCCCTGTCTCTGCCTTGTTCGTTCCAACTATGTCCCCATTCTCTAATTATCTCGTTAAGTGCGCGGTGCTAAAAGCGAATCTTCCATCCAACTG